>NC_088799.1:2543684-5052320 GCF_011386835.1 Chrysemys picta bellii
CAGTGATATAAATACTTTACCAATGGTCCTTTCCTAGGACTCAGTCCTTTCACTCCTAGCCAAGCTCTCCCCTTAATTTGGGTATGAGAGCAATGGTAGAGGGAAGTATTAGCACATGGAGTAAAACCCTAAGCCAGGGAGATTTCATTTGCCACCAGTTCCAAAGCCTGATGTTCCTCTTGTACATTACACTTCCGGCAAAATAGTCCTTGCCATCACTACCGCTCCCCAGAGCATCGTGCTCGACACTGCCTTGTACTGGGTGAGCTGCTGCCGCCCCTCCCAACCGTAGAATTACAGATATATAAAAACGGGTCCTTATTTGGCAGCGGAGAATGTGGTGACTCAGCCGTCTTCACCGGCCTTTGAAAGGCAAGTTCTCGTCCATTCAGAATTCTCACCAGCGTGCAGCTTGAATCGTAAAGGAGCTGCATCTACCCAGGGGAAAGTCGGAGAGTCACAGAATCCAGAAGCCACAGGGACGCTCTTGACACTAACTTGATTTGACCATATCGTTAAGCAAACCAGGGCCCCCCACCCATATCTGTGTCAAGCCTTGCAAAATCGTTACCTATGATAGACACCGATCTGAATCCAGGATCGTGGTGGTGGTACGAAGCCATCGCCAATGCGTAGCCTCTGACGCTAGCTAGAAAGCATCGCCTTATACACAGCAATCCCCTGGGGAGACAGTATTGGGCCAGCTTTAGAGATGGAGAAAACGACACACAAAGAGGTTAAGTAGCTTGCCCATGGTCCTTCAGCAAGAGCTGGGAAATTAAGCCAGATCTGACCCCAGTCCCTGCCTTAACCACTAGACAGCACTCCCACCAGAGTTATGGCATGAAGGAGGATCTTCCAGAGGCACGGGAGAGCTCAGTGGTATCACAGTCCTTATATGGAACATGAGATCTGCTGTACGGTGTGACCATCGCTAGGACCCACACCTCCAGTAATGCCCTTTCCACTACTGGATGCATCAAAGGAAAATGCCAAATAAAGCAGAGGGCTGGGAGGGAGGAGGCTTGGAGAGAATGATTGACTTCTTCCTTGTCCTCTGAGACAGCCTCCACCGTCTGCCAAACGCTTCCGCCAAACATGGACACAAGTCCCGGGGTAGCTGGGTGAAACGTAATGGCCCTTGATATGCAGGAGGAGATCTAATGGTCCTTTCTGACCTTAAATCTATGAATCCTTCTACCAGGGCAGGGAAACGGGTATTTCTCAGGATGCCCCAAAGGCATCAGCCATATGCAGGTGCTCCGACCCTATTTCAGTAGCTCGTGGGTGTACAAGAGGAAGGCTGGGTACTCGCTGGGAGGGGTGAATAGATCGAGATCAGTCTGACAACCATCTGTGCTTGTGTCTGACAAGTCTGGGCAAGTTACAAACCTTCTGAATCAGAATCCTGGAGTTCTTTTTAAACCGAGAGAGGCTGGCCCTCCGACTTCCACATCCTTTAGGGGTGAAGGGTATAACGCAGTTCGTAGCCAAGCTCTCTGGATCACGAGCACTCTCTCTTTGTGCCATCCGACCTGTGTCGACTGTAGAACTTGTTTGGCCGATGACACAGAATGGAAGGGTAACAGGGATAGATGCTGTGGCCGAGGATCTCATTACTGCTGGCGAGTTACAGCATGCTTGTTAGGTCATTTGCTGTACATTGCTGGATTTTAGAGAAGCCAGGTTCTTATCTGTACTTGCTGTATGTGGGCAGGAGAACAGGGTGGGTATTTCACTAGCCCCAAGCGGCAATGCTTGTGCAATAATACACGTTTGTCCTTACTTTCCTTGGAGAGTCTCAGGGGACCTTACAAACATCAGTCTCACCTTACTGGGAAGTTTGTGGCTGGACCAATGGCAACACTTGTTTACCCACAATCCCTTGCAATAACCTGGAATGCCATAAAAGGTTGACCACGCTGCTAACAATGATGGGTGAGGGGATGGGGATATCAGCAGGTGTAGCAGACAGCACTTCCCATGACTGCTCAGTCCAAGCCAGATCTTAGAGGGACCCTAGGCAACCCAGGCAGTGTTCGTCAGAAGCCGGAGCAAACCAAAGAGCTGTCTAAGTCCAGACGCCTCAGTGGAGATTCTCCTCTTTATTAATTACAGCCGAGTCTTCTCTCCTCTCCCGTAGGGGAGAGGCTCCAGGACCGGTTACACTTGCCCTGTTGAAGGCTTTGTATGTTACGCTGCTTTACGTGGGCTGAGCTCGTCAGTGACGTGTTCCTGTGGGGGCTCCGGCAATGAGCCTTGATCTGTTCCATTCAGCAGCACTGGGGAGAGGGTGAAATAGAATCCGGATGCTAATTGTAGCCTGGAATGTACTGATCTCCCCCACCCCCTCACCACAAAGGACTTGCTCAGCAGCAAATCCTGGGTGCAGCCGAGGAAAGTTCTGCAGTTGCTGAAATAGGCCCCGTCTGCTTCTCTCTCCTTAAAGCAGAGGTGTCACCTGAGCAGGAGGGGCACTGCTGGGGATTGCGCACAACATCCACCTGGGGATGCTAGTCTAGGGCGCTCGCCATCATCCCTGGAACCGTCTGTGTTACTCTGGGCTGCTCTTTTGCTCCTGGGATGTCATCTTTCTAAGTGTCACCGATGAATGATGTTGCCTAATGGAACATGATTCAAACATAACTGAAGTCACTGGTGCCTCCTGCCTGAAATTGGGGAACCCTTGTTTCATTTAGTCTGACCTTCCACCACAAGTAAGTGGGGTGTTTACAATTAGCCTGATGGCTCACCCATAGTTACGGGCACTTCTCTGCTCTTGGCTATGTTAAAGAGGTTCTTCCAATCAGTCTGGTGCTTTTGAACGACTCGCCTGATCCCAGCCAAGCAGCTAATCTATTCGGCTTTCGAGATGGCTGGGAATTTTCCAACAACATGTTTTTTCATTGGAAAACACTGATTTATCAAAACTGAAATAGTTTCTGGGAAATGGGCAGGTTTGAGGAATCTCCAGATTCAAAAATTGTTTGAAACATATTTTGAAATTGTTGAAACATCCCATTTTTGAGATTTTCAGAATGAAAAGTTTCATTCTCTTTGGTCTGAAACAACTTTTCATTTTGCAATTGTAGTTCCCTTATGCTAAAAGGTTACCATTAAAAAAGGTCAAATTCACAACAAAATGTTTTGAGACTTCAAACTTTTTTGTCATGATTTGGGGGGTAAGGGAGAAAAGTTTCAATATCTCAAATTCCTGCAGGATGGGAAAACCATTTCCTGCTTGGCTCTGTCCAGCCCCCTCTGCTTCAACAGACCCAGAGATATTTTCATCAATTTGGAGGTAAAAATTGTATCCAAGATCTTAAAAAAATGGGTGTCTAAAGTTGAGAGGTGTGTTATTTGGGTGTGTGTGTCCGTGTCCCCAAAGCCACGTAAGGGATTTAAATAAACATGTCATTGACATTATTGGAAGATGTGTCCAAATCCCCTAGTCTTCTTTGCAAATCTCAACCTGATTTAGGCACCTGCATTCTCAAAGCACTGAACACCCATCAGTTCCCACTGATTTCGGTGAAATCTGCTCGATGCTCAGCATGCTGGAATATCAATAGTTAAATGCCTAAATATGGACTTTAGTGCTACACACCTATTGGTTGGAAATCTTGGCCTATAGCGTTAGATCCTTTAACTTGTTTTAATCTGTATTCTAACCTGTTAAAGCAAAACAAAAGAAGGAACTGAAAAGCATATCTCAGGCAATCTTCACTGTGAGGGTTGAAATACCTGTTCCCGGGTCTTTCCGAGGAGAGGGAAAACTGAGATTCCTGAATTGTAGAAGAATTGCCATACCTGATTGGACCAACGGTCTGTCTAGTCTGGTCCCCTGGGCCGGATGCCGCACTGGCAGTGGAAAGGGGACTTAAAAGTAGTGTAAATGTAACTTAAGGCCCCTTCATGCTGTCAGAGTCATGCAAAGGATCCATAGTGTAACTGAGAATTGGGCCCTGTGTCTGACAATAGCCAGCCCCAGACACTTCCGAGGATGGTGTAGCATGCCCAGAACGGACAATGAATACCATAACATTCCCAGGGAGAAATGCCTTCCTAACCCTCTCTTGTTGCTTTTGTCATGAAGCAGGAGGGTTGCCACCCCTCCATGAATGTTTATCCTAGTTAGTATAACTAGGGTCTCTTCTGGCTCCCAGAAAGCTTGAACGAATCTGCTTTGTAGTCCCGAAAAGCGCTTTCCCTATGTGTGGCAATGAGTTCCACAGGTTAACCACATGTTCTGTGTATGTATTTGAGAATCTATCCCGCTGACCAATTTGGAATGCAGAGTCTTTTACTTTAGTTCCCTGCTGCAATGCCAGGATGCTTTCCCCATGGGTGCAGTAGCTAGCCCCAGCTCCTGACCCCAAAATTCTACTGTGGGTGGGGCCTCTGCCAACGTGACTTGCCTGCTACAGCTTCAAATGGCAAAATCACTTGTCCCATCACCCTGGTGGATTATTACACAACAGCATGATGGCACCCATTACAGCCCAGGGATGGCCTCTTCTCCGCCCCGAAGGCATTGGTGCAGGATTTGATGCTCTTCGGCATTAATTTGTAATCAGAATCATAAGAATTATACATAGGTCTGGAAGGGACCTCAAAGGTCACCTAGTCCATCTTGTCATGCAGAGGCTGGATTAAGCAAACATAGAACATCCCTGACAGGTGTTTGTCTGGCCAGTTCTTAAACACCTCCAACTACGGGGGTTCCAAAACACCCCTAGATAACTTGTTCCAGTGCTTAGCTACCCTTAGCGCTAGACGTTTTCCTTAATACCGAAATCTGCCTTGCTGCAGACTAAGCCGATTCCTTCTCATCCTAGCCTTGGTGGACATGCAGAACAAATGGTTGTCGTCCTCTTCATAACGGCCCTTAGTATAGCTGGAGATTATCAGGTCTCCTCTCCCTGTCAGCCTTCTCATCTCTAGACTGAACATGGCCAATTCTTTCATCCTGTCCCTGTAGGTCAGGTTTTCTAAACATTTTATCATTTTTTGTTGTTCTTCTCTGGACTCTCTCCAATTTGTCAACATCTTTCTTAAAGATGGCGTCTGAAACGGGGCACAGCGCTCCAGCTGAGGCCTCCCCTGTGCCAAGTAGAGCAGGGCAACTCTCTCCTGTCTTACAGACGGTATTCCTGTTAATACATCCCTTGCCTTTTTCGCCGCAGCGTTGCCCTGGGATGTGTTTTTAATTTGTGCTCCACTAGAACCCCCAGATCCTTTTCTGCAGCCCTGCTGCCCAGCCAGTTAGTCCCCATTTTATATTTGCCCATTTTATTTTTCCTTCCTAATGGTAATACTTTGAATTTGTCTTTATTGAATTTCACCTCGTTTTCAGACCATTTTCCAACTTATTAAGATCATTTTAAAGTTCGAATCCTGCCCTCCAAAGGGCTTGGAACTATGGATATGGTCTGAAGAGTGTCTATGTCGAAGAGCACCTTGATCCTCAATGAATTTGCTCTCTGGGTATTCTCAGAGGCCGCGGCTGATTGCTTTAGGGACAAAACCAAGTCTCTGCTACTCCGGTTCAGCTTGCAGAACTGACACTGCTCTGGGAGAGTGAGCTGGATTCCATCCATTCTTGGGTGTCAACAGAATTGTTAACTAAGTTCCAATTGCCAGGTCAAATCCTGCCTGTTGTCCCACCCCTGATACCTCACTGATGACAGTGCAGGGGTGACTGAGGACACGATGTAGGCAAGAGAATGAGCACAGTGAGTTCTGCGTGGCAGACTGCTAGAAGCCATCTTCCCATTTAAGCTATACCTACTGTGTGCGACAAGGACCTGTCCGGCCCTAACTACCTCAAGTTTTACTATCAGCTACAGCCCTTTAAAAGCTTTCTTCTTCGCTTCTGGAAAAAATCCCAAATCCTCTCTCCCTGGCGAATGGAAGCAGGCGATTGCTAAAGCACTTACTCTGAGAGGCATAGCGATAGTCAAAAACAACGGCTTGGACTGATTTATTCCATCTGGGACCTTTCATGATAGATCTTCCCCCTCCTCTGGATTTCTGTGGTCTCTGTTTTGTTTTCTCTTTCCTTCCCTTCCCCCACCTCTTTTTTCCCCCCCGCTCTTCGGCGTTTGGGATGAACCCTGCATGTAAAGATTTCATCTTGCAGGCATATAATTATTCTGTTCAAACAAGACAATAAGGAGACAATTCTCACAATAGCATGTTTAGCTTAATGAAGCTGTTACCCCCCAAGTTCTGCCTTCTTTTCGCTGACTCTGGCAACTTGCGAAGTCCTGCTCGCGTGGCGTTTGTGAAACCAGTAACAATTAGGGAGGAAAAAAAGGAAAAGCTTTTAAAGATGTAAACGGAGAGCATCGGCGGTGGACGTTACGGCGGGTCTGGGAGCACAGAGGCCCACGTGTCCTTTCACAGTTGGGCTGCTCTTCAGTATGTCCCACTACCTTTCCACCAGGTAACACACATCACCCCACAGCTGGAAAGGCTAATGAAGTAGCAGCTGGCAGTTCTCTCCAACGCCAGCGGCTGACCTGCCTCTGTCCCTCTGGTAATGGTTTCGGGGTATCTCTGAGCGGGAGAATCTATTGCTGTAAAATATTCATTGCTGTACACGGCAATCATTACTCGGGCCTGGTGCACACCGGGCTGAAAGCCCAGCTCAGGAATCTCCGCTTAGCTAGCAGCAAACAACACAGCCAAGAGGCCCTTGCTGTTACTTGCAGAGATAGGGAGTAATGATCCGGGGTGAGGGGGGAGAGTCCTTCTCTCCTGCTGCCCCTCCACCTTCTTTCTTTATACATCCAGGGCTCTCAAAGCAGCCATCTCTCTGGAAATCACTGATGTTTATTTAAGAGACTTTAAAAATGAAATCTCAGGTCCCCCTGTCTGCCGCTGCACTGGGCCCCTGCGGATGTTCATGCGAATGTCATTGACACTTATTGCGCGGTGGTTGGAGGCTGTAGTGTGTGTGTTGGGGGCCGGGGGCTGGTTCCTACAAACAAGAGCAGAGAAAGGTGCCGCTTTTCCCGTGCGCTGGCGCTTTCAGTGGAGATACATGTTGTTAGAAGGCAAACAAGCCCCCGGCTCTGCCGCCCGCCGGCCCAGCTCTGTTTGCAGCAGGCTGGCCGTGTTTGCTCTGGGGGGACCTGAAAGCACTGGCTGTGTTTGTGCAGCTGCCTGTCAGGTCCTGTTAACAGGCAAGAGCGGCCAGCTTCATTAAGGTAATTGTGCCTCAGGCCTTTGCTCTCGGCTCCTGCTTTAACGAGAAGCCAGCGCATCCACCGGATGCCTCCCCGTGGCCTGTCTGCAGCATTGCCACGGAGCTGGGGCTGCAGCAAACCAAAGAGCGGGGGGAGAAACACGGCCAGGGGAGTCATCTCTGGGTGCCGAGCTCTGCTCCGTCATACGGGGTCTAGCTAGAACGACTCCCACATCAGTGGATTCCTCCCCGGTTACACCAGTGGAACCGCAAGCTGCTTTCAGCCCCGCTCCTTCACAGGGCAGCGTAAACCTCCGAGCAAGCGCAGGACACGTGCGGTCAGGAGGGAGGCCCAAAGCTCCTTTAAACAGCAGAGGAGGCAGCTCTAAAAAGCGTGGCTGGCTCGGAGACTTGCCCAGATCAACCCGTAAACTGAAGTGGCTTAAAATGTTCATCCTACGTAACCTGCTCGAACTTGCTACGCGAACCTGCTCGAACTCGCTATGTGACCTGCTCGAACTCGCTACGTAACCTGCTCGAACTCGCTACGCGAACCTGCTCGAACTCGCCACGTGAACCTGCTCGAACTCGCTACGGAACCTGCTCGAACTCGCTACATGACCTACTCGAACTCGCTACGTGACCTGCTCGAACTCGCTACGCGAACCTGCTCGAACTTGGAACGTGAACCTGCTTGAACTTGCTATGTGACCTGCTCGAACTCGCTACATGACCTGCTTGAACTCGCTACGCGAACCTGCTCGAACTCGCTATGCGAACCTGCTCGAACTTGGAATGTGAACCTGCTTGAACTCGCTACACAAACCTGCTCGAACTCGCTACATGAACCTGCTCGAACTTGGAACGTGAACCTGCTTGAACTTGCTATGTGACCTGCTCGAACTCACTACATGACCTACTCGAACTCGCTACACGAACCTGCTCGAACTTGGAACGTGAACCTGCTTGAACTCGCTACGTGAACCTGCTCAAACTCACTACGTGACCTACTTGAACTTGCTATGCGAATCTGCTCGAACTTGGAACGTGAACCTGCTCGAACTCGCTACGTGAACCCGCTCGAACTCACTACACGAACCTGCTCAAACTCGCTACGTGAACCTGCTCGAACTCACTACACGAACCTGCTCGAACTTGGAACATGAACCTGCTCGAACTCACTACACGAACCTGCTCGAACTTGGAACATGAACCTGCTCGAACTCACTACATGAACCTGCTCGAACTTGGAACATGAACCTGCTCGAATTCACTACACGAACCTGCTCGAATTCACTACACGAACCTGCTCAAACTCGCTACGTAACCTGCTCGAACTCAGTACACGAACCTGCTCGAACTCGCTACGTGAACCTGCTCGAACTCGCTACGTGACTTGCTCGAACTTGGAGCGTGAATCTGGGCCGTTCCTGTTGCTCCGGTCACTGCAGTGTCTTTCCGCACTGAAAAAGCAGCTCGGTTGCTCTGTGCCCAGTGCTTCTGTGTATAGCGCACGGGGCGGCTGCAAGGGAAGTGAGTGGTGGTTGCTAAGAGATTGTCTTAGGGGCATATCTCCCATTGGAAGCTAAAAGGGTGGGAGCCAAAGGCCCGTAGGTCCCTCTGACAGTTCTGGCTCTCTTGCTGAGGGGCGCAGGGGAGACAGTCCCAGGAAGGCACAGGGTGTATGAATTTAATCTGTGCCCTACTCCGAGAGCCGTGTGCCAGGGCTCTGCAGGTTCCCTGCCTGCCTTGCCAGCAATGATCCAGAATTATGACGACTGATTATTCACAAAGAGCCTTTGTCTTTTCAGTATGGACAAGAAGGTGTTTCTGGGACTGTGGGAAAAGTAACTGCCTGTGGCGTGAACATGAGAGATGGGCTCACGCCACACAACGCGTCTCCGTTTCTGAGCGTCCCAAGAGGCGGACGGGGCTAGGCCCCCCACCAAACCCCCAAGCCTGAATCCAAGGAGAGACAGACGAGCCTCTGTTGTGGTCTTGGAAGCCACAGCCCTGTGAGGCCCTGGGGCACCAGCGACATCTCCCTGTAGAGGACCGAACTCGACCCGGTGCTCGCCCTAGCCTGCCCGCTGGGCAGTGTGGGGGGCTGGGGGTGGAGCATGTATAAGACGGATGGGACAGACTTCCCACCAGCTCCATTCCCCTGTGCACGAGCGGCCAGAAATGGCTCTTTGGGCGGTAGCGGCTGCTGTGAAAGATCGTGGGCAGCTCCCGTTTATCTTTGCTCTTTACTCCGGTTGCTGATAGAACGACCTGGGAGGGGTGAACTAGAAAGTTTGGTAGCTGATATTTTGCTGCCAGTTGAAATGGTTGGCGGCCGTCCTTTCCATGGCACACTGGGATTTAAAGTGCAGATGGACCTTTTCTCATCCACGGCCTTGCAGATGGAGCTGAAACAGATGGCATTTATTTTGTAACAATCAATACAAATTTGTTTTAAAAAAAGCTGGGAGCGTAACGGGAGCATTCACTGCCAGTTAATGCCTACACATAAAAATATGGATCCAGGGTTAAATTCTGCTCTAGTGTAAATCCAGTGACCCCTTCCCCCCCCCCCCCCCCCGCCTCCTCCCCGCAACTTCCATGGAACTACGCTGGATCTACAGCAGTGTAACTGACAGCAAAATCCGGCCTTTTCTCTCTCTCATTGGCGTTAACATAAAGATTTGCCATTAGATGCATTGGGTCTGATTCTGCGTCCGCTTATACTGGGGCAAGTCCATTGTCTTGGCTGCAGCTACTCCTGGGTCACCCTGGGGTAAATCGTAGCAGAATAAGGCCCACTGTGTGTTTTTGTAATTAGTTGTGAAAAGGTCCGTTTCTGGAGATGACTGGAAATCCGGGAAATCTATTTAAAGCTAAGAAAGCTGCATGGAGCTCCTAATTGCATCAAGGGGCACACAACTAACGAGGTGTATCTAGGCCTGTTTTTGTAAAAAAACCCAACCTCATACTGACCCTTTGCAAATAGTTTCATTGATACCTGTGCTGTGCCAAAGGCTTGGAGGCTAGTACGTGGGAGGCTTTCTGCCCCCCTCCCTCTTACATCTGGTTCCCTTGTTCAAAAACAAAATCTAAGGGAAAACTTGTGCAATGGAGAAATCAGTGTTGGTCCCTTGAGGGTTTGCAGCTTCCTGCTGGTACTTGTTATTGCCCTAATCAGTGACGCTGCAAAGCTTCTGTCCCAGGGTAGGAAATGCATAATTGCATAAACAGGTACAATCGGAGAGAAGGGAAGAAAATAATAATGGCTGATCCCAAGAGAGGGGGGTGAAGGTGCACTAGAAGTATCAGGGCCATGCATTATGATGAGGTTGCCCAAGATAATTCCAATGGGAATGGCCCCCCTAGCATTGACCTGAATTGGAATAGGCCAGAGGTGCAACTGACGTACACGTTGATCACTTGTGATGCATCCATTTGACACCGACAACACCTGTTAAACAATCGCTGTCATGTCTGGCGCAGTCACTATTTTGGGGGGGGGGGCGGGGTGTTCCCATTCTGTGAAAATATGTCAGATTTTGACTTCTTTTTCCCCCCTCCCTGTCTCAAATCAGGACAAAAAGTCAAAACCTTGAACACTTTTTGAACTGAAAATCTCAAAAAAAATTCCGTTCCGGTCGGTTGTAATGTTTCATTTTGGTTTTGACCATTTAAAAAATGTATTTACTGTAATTAACTTTTGAAACCCGAAGTTGTTTTGAACTGGAATGTTTCCCATTGAAAATGTTGAAGTGAAACTTCTGGACAATTTCACAATTATTGTGCTCCTCTCGCGATGCTGTTGGGGGGTTTTCTGCTGCTCCATTTTAATCAGGGCCTATTCTGGATAAATTCCACCCAGGCCAAAAAGTGTGCTGCCTACTCCCAGATCGCAAATATATGGTGACTGCACAGTTACTAGGGATTCCTGACGCGTCTTTAAATCCAGAAAGGGGGAGGGCGGCTGGATTGAATGGTGGCGTACGTTTGAAATATTTCTGTATTGCCAGCTGAGCGGGTTAGCATTGGTTTCAGCAGTGTCAGTTTCTCTGTCCCCTGACCTACATGGCCTTGGATGGTCATCTCTAGATGCTGGGAGGGTGGGCACGGCCTCCAGTCCTTAACCTCTCCGCTAAGGTTGCCCATTGGGTTTGAAACTGACCATCATGACCTCCTGCTCAAAGGGCCTCTCGTTCATACCTGGCAGAACATCCATGCCAGCCTGTTTGTGTGCCCAGCCTCGACACTGCAAGGAAGGCTCGGGTACCCAGCCCTGTGCCAAGGCTCACTCCTGTGCAGGAAAGCAGAGTTGATAGGCCCCTAGTATCTTCTGCAGGCTCTCTGGAAATGTGTTCATCAGCTGTGGTATCTAGGCTAGTGATGCTCCTCTTTTACACACTGGATGGCAACTGGCGCTTGTCAAGAAATTCAGTTTTAACTCTGGAAAGTTTCAATTTTTTGATTGGAAAAAAATGTGAACCGAAGAAACAACTGCCTCAGCGTGGTGGAGTGGGCTAGACGACCTCATGAGGTCCCTTCCACAACCCCCACTGAGCTCTGCTATGATCAGACATGCTGCTCTGGTAAGGAACCCCTTTGGTGGAGAGTCATCTGAACTCGCAGAGTCCCTGTCTTTCCTTTGCCTCCGTCGGCCCCACGTCCCAGCTACTCTTCTGCTGGTGGGATGGGCCGGACCTGTGTCCCCAAGCTTGGGTTCCTCACATAGCTTAGGGCTTCTGCCTCCTTGCACGTCCAGTGAGATGAGATGGTCACCCCCTGGGCGGGGACTGCTGCTTTGGCCCATGTTGACACCGTTCCGTAAGCACTGACGCAGTGTCTTGGGCAGCGGGAGGGGAGAATGCAAATGAGAAGACTCGTTAATTGTCCCGCAGGCTGAACTAGTTCCTGTGAGCGGCCTTAGCAGTCTGACCGCAGAGCACGGTACAGAGGTGCTAGGCTGGCAGGACACACTGGGAAATCTCGACTGTCTGGCGTGTTTTGGGATGGGTGGTTACCCTAGTGTAGCTGTGCCCTGCAATCCAGAAAGACGTCTAGGCCAGCTCCCGGGAACTGTTTCACACTGATGTCCCCAAATCAGCCCGATCTGCCTGGAAACAGACTCACTGAGCCTGATTCACAAGTTACATTAGGACCCTTTTCTGCCGCTTTAGCAATTTAAAGGGCACTTCTAGTGGGTGAGGCTGCCTGAACACCCACTTTTCTGCCCCTTTGTGCCACTAGAGCCCTGTAACAGGGCCTCTGTGTAAGTGAGAACCAGGCTCACAACAACCTTCCTTGAAGAACAAATTCATGTTGGGGGTTTTACGAGTTCACAGAATAACTTCCAGCTCTGGACTCCTCTGTGTCCTTAGGGCTGCTGAGAACAGGCGTGGAGGAGAGGGGTGAAACCAATGGTTTCCAGTTCTTACAGGGAAACTAGAGTCCAATGGCTGTAAAATTGCACCCGTCTTGTGTATAGTTTTTTTTAACAGGCACTCAGTGGTGTCCAATGGAATTCACCCTGCAGTACAGGAAGTTAGCTAGGAGGAAGGAGGAACACCCAGGCTGCAGGACTGGCTGTTTGTCTTTCCGATGAGATGTGAAAGCCGGGCCACGGTGATTAATGATGCCAGCACCAGGGTCCTTGCCAAATTCCAGCTGGCTGAGTGCCAGAAAATCCCACTGCGTCCAATTGCAGAGCGTATCCCGCACGCGCTGCCTCCAACACAAGGTTCCCTAGTGTGGCTGTGGATTATTCCAAGGCTGATGTGTTCCATCCCATTGCTGGCTGCACTTCAGCAGTGGGGCAAGGAAACCTCGATGTGTCTATCCGCTGTAAAAGCACACTGGGATTGGCAGATGCAAGGTCCTATTTAAATGCAACTCGGAGGCCTTTGCATGCAATAGCCGCCTCCTGTATTAGGAAAAACGAGGAGTCCTTGTGGCACCTTAGAGACTAACACATTGATTTGGGCCTAAGCTTTCATGGGCTAGAACCCACTTCATAGACTGATAGAATCATAGAATATCAGGGTTGGAGGGGACCTCAGGAGTCATCTAGTCCAACCCCCTGCTCAAAGCAGGGCCAATCCCCAACTAAATCATCCCAGCCAGGGCTTTGTCAAGCCGGGCCTTAAAAACCTCCAAGGAAGGAGATTCCACCACCTCCCTAGGTAACCCATTCCAGTGTTTCACCACCCTCCTAGTGAAATAGTGTTTCTGAATATCCAACCTAAACCTCCCCCACTGCAACTTGAGACCATTGCTCCTTGTTCTGTCATCTGCTACCACTGAGAACAGCCGAGCTCCATCCTCCTTGGAACCACTTCAAGTAGTTGAAGGCTGCGATCAATTCCCCCCTCATTCTAGTACTCCTGTTCTTCTTTCTGCAGATTAAACACTCCCAGTTCCCTCAGCCTCTCCTCGTAAGTCATGTGCTCCAGCCCCCTAATCATTTTTGTTGCCCAAAACTGGACACAGCACTCCAGATGAGGCCTCACCAATGTCGAATAGAGGGGAATGATCACGTCCCTTGATCTGCTGGCAGTGCCCCTACTTATACAGCCCAAAATGCTGCTAGCCTTCTTGGCAACAAGGGCACACTGTTGACTCAGATCCAGCTTCTCGTCCACTGTAACCCCTAGGTCCTTTTCTGCAGAACTGCTGCCTAGCCATTTGGTCCCTAGTCTGTAGCAGTGCCTGGGATTCTTCCGTCTTCATCAGATGCATGGAGTGGAAAATACAGGAGCAGGTATAAATACATGAAAAGATGTGAGTTGTCTTACCAAGTGTGAGGTCAGTCTAACGAGACAATTCAATTGACAACAGGATACCAAGGGAGGAAAAATAACTTTTGAAGTGGTAATAGACTGGCCCATTACAGACAGTTGACAAGAAGGTGTGAGTAACAGTAGAGGGAAATTAGTATTGGGGAAATTAGGTTTAGGTTTTGTAATGTCCCAACCACTCCCAGTCTTTATTCAGGCCTAATCTGATGGTGTCCAGTTTGCAAATTAACTCCAGTTCTGCAGCTTCACGTTGGAGTCTGTTTCTGAAGTTTTTTTGTTGACGAATTGCCACTTTGAGGTCTGTTATTGAGTGACCAGCGAGATTGAAGTATCAGAGGGGTAGCTGTGTTAGTCTGAATCTGTAAAAAGCAACAGAGGGTCCTGTGGCACCTTTGAGACTAACAGAAGTATTGGGAGCATAAGCTTTCGTGGGTAAGAACCTCACTTCTTCAGATGCAAGTAATGGAAATCTCCAGAGGCAGGTATAAATCAGTCTGGAGATAACAAGGTTAGTTCAATCAGGGAGGGTGAGGTGCTCTGCTAGCAGTTGAGGTGTGAACACCAAGGGAGGAGAAACTGCTGAGCTCCATGGGACCCTCTGTTGCTTTTTGCTGAGCTCCAGTTCATTTGCAAATTTGACACCATCAGATCAGGATTAAACAAAGACTGTGAATGGCTATCCAACTACAGAAACAGTTTCTCCTCCCTTGGTGTTCACACCTCAACTGCTAGCAGAGCACCTCACCCTCCCTGATTGAACTAACCTCGTTATCTCCATACTGATTTATACCTGCCTCTGGAGATTTCCATTACTTGCATCTGAAGAAGTGAGGTTCTTACCCACGAGATTGAAGTGTTCCCTTTGCATTGTGATTCTATTTCTCTGAGTAAAACCCTGGCTGGCTATGAGCTGCCAAGGTGAACAACCATTGAAATTACCAGAGCATGTGCATTTCCCTCCTCCCCCATTGTAAATAATGCAAATAACTTTCTCTTTGGCAGTCATTAAGAGCCCACATGTATTGTGGAGGGGAAGAGCCTTGATAAGTACAGGGCCAACTTACAGAACTTTAACATGTGTGAATGGTCCGTCCCAGCTGCCGGAGGAAACCAGGTTAGCACAACTACACTGTGGATCGCTGTCCCCTGGCAAATGGACTTCGATCTCCCCTAAACAGCTGTCACAAGGGAGCAGCTTCTGGGCCACATCTGAGCTGGCGTTGCAAGGCAGAAAGGACCGGTACTCTGATCCCCTATGCACAGGCTCTGTGGGGGTGAGAGGCTGCTGAAATGGAGTGTGATTCCTAAGTCTCAGAGTAGCAGCCGTGTTAGTCTGTATCCGCAGAAAGAACAGGAGTCCTTGTGGCACCTCGTGTGACGGTCCCCACGGCTGCTCAGAGCAGGCTGTGCCGGTGCTTAGCAAAGTGTCTTTGTCCTTTTCTGGGCATGTTGGAAGATTTACATTCCCCCATCAGCTCTCCTTAAAGAAACCAGACCCTGCAGCCGTGCCCCATAATTCACACACTGGTTTCGCCAGCGCTGTCTCCCGTCTTTCTAGGGTAAGTTCCCGAGAGCTGAGTGCGAGCGTGTTTGAGACTTTCCTGAGCTGTGTGCGGCTCTGGGCACCAGGTGGCGCCGGTTTGCTGCCAGTCAAGGGAAGAGGCGAAGAACGGGCGGGTTCGTCCCAATATTTTCACTGGCTTTTCAGATCTGCCTGGAGACTCTGGGGTTTTCGTAACCCCCTGGCTGCTTCCGGCCCCCGCTGAGCATCACAGTGCATCGCACTGAGCCCAGCCCCGGAGAGAGCCTCAGCAGAGACCCCGGGACACAAAGGGCCGTGAACACTGAACGGGACTCCTGGGGGGAGGCTGGCAGCAGAAGTGTGGGGAAGGGCCTGGTGCTGCGGCTCGTGCAGCCCAGTGGGCGAGGGTTTGGCTAACGCTGTCAGATCATGGGGAGGGGGAAAGGGGTGGCTGCTCCCTGTGCCTGACATCTGGGCGAGAGTCGGTGCTTCTGGAGAATGGCAACTGTTACGGGGAGTAGCCCTCGGGCCCAGTCCTGTGAGGTGCTGAGCACCTGACCCACTGATTTCCAGGGTGCTTAGCATCTCCCTGCATCCTACCCCTCCGAGCAAACTCCTGCGTGCTGGTGAGCGAGGCTCGGGGGTAGCGGGAGGGCTCCAGGCCCTGGCGGCCGGGGGTCAAGACACAGCAGTTCTCCTCCCTTTGCTGGAGTCACAAGCACCTGCCCCCTCACCCCCGGTGCTTGGAGTCTGTCTGCGTGAAACGCTCAGGGATCCCCATCAAAGGGCGCCGTGCAGTCGAGCGGGCGGACCCTGGCTGCTAGCCGGCCCAGAGAGCAAAGCAATGAGAGAAGCGGGGCCTTGACAGCGCAGCCTTCAGGCGAGTGAGTGGCTCTTTGTGGAGCAGCGTTCACCTCGGAGCCAGCGGGACGAAGCAGGCCCGGAGGGCTGTGTAAAATATCGGTCACAGTCTGCAAACATTCACCTTGCGGGCCGATGTCACAACACTGGACCCCTTTGGATGGACTGGCCTGGCTAATGGGTAATCAAAGGCTTTCTGAAAGCCCAAGTACACTAATAGCCACTGGGTCACCCTTGTCCACATGGCTATTGACACCTCAAAGAATTCTAGTAGTTTGGTGAGGCATGATTTCCCTCTACCACAGCCGTGTGGACTCTTCCCCAACAAATGGTGTTCATCCATGTGCCTGGTAATCCTGGGTGGCTGGACAGAGGGCTCCCGGCTGTCGCTGCAGGATCTGCCCAGCCTTGCATCCTTATTCTGTCTCTCTCAAAAGAAGTAGTACTGAGCAGGTGGGTCTGGCAATGGGAATGACAGGATCTCGCGACCCTTCAGCACAGGCAGGCGCTGGCACCGGGGGACAGCACTCCACGTTTGTGCTGAAAGATGAGCCCTGCACCCGGTGGAATACAGTCGGGGGGCAAAGAGGGGGAGGAGAAGGTCCTGGGAGAGCCCCACATATGGCTCTGGGGAGAGAAGATGAACTGGTGTTTAGGAAGCAGAGCCGAGCCGCTCCCAGTGTGGGCGAGGAGCCGAGCATCAAGGCTGCGAAGTGCTGCAGATCTGCGGGGCGGGGGGTGCTGGGGGAGGGCAGAGTCACAGCCAAACGATGCTGAGACCCCCCCAGGAATCCTGAGCCCCCACTGTTGGTAGCAGCAGGAGCCCATCAGCACTGCGGTGCCAGGGAAGAACCGCTCTGTCCCCAAACCTTCAGCAATGGTGCAATTCTTCGCCCTGCCAGGAGTGCAGGGGACTGGACTAGAGACCTGGGGAGGTCCCTTCCAGTCCTATGATTCTACGGTTCTTCACTTTTCAGCAGCAAATGGCCATTGCAGTAACTGCTGTTCGCCACAGGGTGGCAGCATTTTACCGTGGATGTATCCCTGGGAAAGGGTTGTGTTTTCCCACAGGGATGTGTGTGAGAAAGGGTTGTGTTTTCGTGTGTGTGTGTGTGTGTGTGTGAAAGGGCTGCGTTTTCCCACAGGTGTGTAGGGGTGTGTGTGTTTGTGTGTGTGTGTGAGAAAGGGTTGTGTTTTCCCACAGGGGTGTGTGTGTGTGAGAGAGAGAAAGGGTTGTGTTTTCCCACAGGTGTGTGTGTGTGTGTGTGTGTGTGTGAGAGAGAGAGAGAGAGGGTTGTGTTTTCCCACAGGGGTGTGGGTGTGTGGGTGTGGGTGTGTGAAAGGGTTGTGTTTTCCCACAGGGGTGTGTGTGTGTGTGTGTGTGTGTGTGTGTGTGTGTGTGTGAGAGAGAGAGAGAGAGAGAGAGAAAGGGTTGTGTTTTCCCACAGGGGTGTGTGTGTGTGTGATAGCTCCTTGCCGGCTGGGGAGCCTCTAGGGCAGTGCGGAGAAGCACCCATCAGATGCACTTGCAGGAGATTTCCAGCTGGAGGCGCTGTGCTCCAGGGAGCTACCTGCCCAGCCCCCGTTCTATAGGCGCGGACCCTATGGGAGGCTGCAAGGGCGGGTTGAAACCGGAAGCTTTGCAAACAGCTCACGGGCGCTGCCAGCAGCGCTCAGCGTGGGGCAGGATGCTGGCATGGGCGGCGGGTATCAGCCTGGCATGGCCCCACCCACACTCTGCCCCCAGGAGTGCCTGTGAGTTCCTGCTCTTTCGTGGCCCAGGTTGGGGCTGGGCTGGGGCCGGACAGGCTGCCGCCAGGACTTGGGGAGGCTAAGGCTGGTCCCCGCCCGGTGCTCCAGGGCTGGGGTCGGGGCTGGGGCCAGGGGCACAGATGGGCGAGGGGCAGCAGCGGGGCTCTGCCGTTCTGGGCTCCAGTGGTGGAGGGGGCAGAAGAGGAGGGGAGAGGAGAGGCCTCAGGTGGAAGGGGAGGGGGCTAGCCTCCCCCAACTGCCGGTTCACCCACCGCCCATGGACGCTGGGATCTGCCCAGGAGAAGCCCTCTCCCCTATGAAACTTGGTAACATTCTCAGGGCCCACCTGGGTTCTAATGTGGTCTGGATTGCCCTCCAGCCCCGTCAGTGCAACCTTTTCACTAAACATCAGAGAATCGTAGGACTGGAAGGGCCCTCGAGAGGTCATCTAGTCCATTCCCCTGCACTCAAGTCAGGACTAAGTATTATCTAGACCATCCCTGACAGGTGTTTGTCTAACCTGCTCTTAAAAATTCCTAATGATGGAGATTCCACCACCTCCCCAGGCAATTTATTCCAGTGTTTAACCACCCTGACAGTTAGGAAGTTTTTCCTAATGTCCAACCTAAACCTCCCTTGCTGCAATTTAAGCCCATTGCTTCTTGTCCTATCCTCAGAGGTTAAGGAGAACAATTTTTCTCCCTCCTCCTTGTAGCAACCTTTTATGTACTTGAAAACTGTTATCATGTCCTCTCTCAGTCTTCTCTTTTCCAGACTAAACAAACCCAATGTTTTCAATCTTCCCTCATAGGTCATGTTTTCTAGACCTTTCATCATTTTGGTTGCTCTTCTCTGGACTCCCACCAATTTGTCTATATCTTTCCTGAAATGTGGTGCCCAGAACTGGACACAATACTCCAGTTGAGGCCTAATCACTGCTGAGTAGAGTGGAAGAATTACTTGTAGTGTCTTGCTTACAACACTCCTGCTAATACATCCCAGAGTGATGTTGGCTTTTTGCAAGTGTTACATCCGCTGCTCTTGGCCAAGGTTGGCTTATGTCTCCTCAGCTGGTTCCCCAAGACTTGGCTCCCGTTCCTAGAAGTGTGAGGGGGTCCTGTTCTCTCTGCCACCAGCTTGTGTAGCATCCTAGCTAAGTGTCACATTCCCTCCCTCTCTAGTGGCTGGTTCCCAGAGAGGAGAAGAGCCTATCCCTGGTACTGGTGCATGGAACTACTTGCTTAGCTTGACTGAAGCTTGTCCTTTTGGTGCTGAAGTTCCCAAGTTCTGTCCCTGCTGGAGACTCAAGCTGGAGGTCATGGGGTAAAGGTCAACGAGGCTGCTCCCTTCCCTGATTGTTTCCCCTGAACTAAAAATCAGCGGCCCCATGAGAAGAGACAGGAGGGATCTGGTGAGTCCCTGCAGCTGTTTGTGGTTTATTCTCCTGCTGCAAAAAGAGAGGATCACAGCTCATGTCCTTCTAGTGTCTAGGGCCGCAGTTCTGCTACCCCCTACGGACACACAGGCCAGCTGCGTAGTCCAGAAGTGTTTTGGATCTCTGCTGCAGACCCTGCGCAAGCATGGGCGTGAGCTGTGATGCTCGCAGTCATGCTAAGCCCAGTGTTCAGGGAGCAGGTGTGGGGATCTCAGCCCCCGTCTCCAAGACAAGAGGAGTTGGGAGAAGGATGTTCCCAATGAAACCAGCCAATCCGGCCTCCATGCTCACTGCTCAGCAGTGGCTTTCCCAGTCCCGGGTTCTTCCCCACTTGTGGGAGAGGTGAAGGGGAGCTGGGCGGAGCTCAGTTTGTGCACATGCCAGCTTAGCATGCTGTGGGTCTCTGCGTTGGGAGTGAGGGGTGGATCAGGACTGCGGGGCAGCAGCAGAGCTGTCTAGGATCCTGACCGGGAAGATCAGGCGCCACTGAGGGTCAGGAGTGACCGGTGTTGGCTGAGTGGAGCTGGGAGCAGTGGCTCGTACCATCCCAGACCTACTTGCACTTCGTGTCCTGAGCCCCGCGGCTCATTGGTCTCTGCTGTTCCGATGGAAGGTGTCCGCAAAGGCATTCCAAGGGCAGAGGGTTTTCCACGCCCCATGCCCCAGTTCTGGGAAAGGGCAAACCAGCGAGCCAGCCACACGTCCCATCCCTCCGGCTCCTTTGCCACAAGAAGGACTCGGAGGCATGAAAAATGGGTCAGTGTAAAAATGGAGCCTTTTGCTAATTGTTGGGTCTTTTGAAAGCCCTGACGGCCATTAATAAAAGAGACACTCGATCCCCCAGGGAGAGCGAGGCCGGAGTGCTTTGAAAAGGACGTTGTGACAGGTAAAAATCATGGATAACCTCCTTCCTTGTGCAGGCACAGCTGTGGAGTAAAGGTGGCGTTCTTACAGTGCGTCCCAGCGGGGTGGCTTCGGGTGCGGTGTCTCCTAGCAGCGTAAGCCTGGCTTAGAGCTTCGGTACATCTCCTGCACAAACGAAACCAGTCTCACCGGCTCTAAGCGTCCACACACACCGCTGCACCAGTTCCGCTGCTGCAAATTCCCTGTGTGGACCAGCCCTGGCTGTGCTGACGCTGAGATTGTGATCCAGACCCCACACCTGTCGGTGGGATTGGAGGCCAAACCCAGGCCCTCTAGAACCCACAGTGCACCTGTCCCTGCTGCCTGGGCTATAGGAGGGACTGCGGTGTGTGTGTGTGTGTGTGTGTGTGTGTGTGTGTGTGTGTGTGTGTGTGTGTGAGAGAGCAGGCTGTGACTGTCCCTCAGTCCAGCCAGCAGAGGGCACTGTAACCATCAGGATGGCTGCACAAGCTCAGTGCAAAGGGAACCTTTGATGTCTGACTTTCCCCATGTGCGGGGAGCTTGGCCGGTTCATTCCTGGCGATGGGCTGGTCTCCCTTTCCGCTGCTCGTGTCCCACTGGGGGCTGCCCCTCCTTCACGTTCTAGCCTTCGATCCAGCAATCTGAGCTCCCTCTTTGTCCCGTTACGGAGCTCGGCCGCCCAGCCCCTCGGTGGAACAGATGAGCAGTGTTATTTGCGATTTCCAGAGGCAGAAATGGAGGGTCTAGCTTGCTGAAGCCGGGGAGAGTCCCCTGAGATGACTGATATTCCCCCCAGCACTGCAGGGTGGGGTGTGAATGGAGCAACCGCCCCTGGTGTCACTGAACTGAATAAAACGTCATGGAAACCTTTCCAATTGCTTCGGGCCTTGCAAATCCCCACCTTGGTTCTTGAGTGGTGAGCCCTTCAAAGCAGGGCTTGCCGGTTTGTTGTGTGTTCGTACGGTGCCTGGCCTCACAGAGCCCTGACCCCTAACCGGAGCCGCAGTGTGTACTGTAATACAACCCCCTTCCACCTCCCCCCACACTTTTCCTTTCTGTCTCAGAACTGAACTGCAGGGTCCTAAACAGACACTATCAACTAAATCCAACTTCTGTCTGAAAATGTGGTGGCTATTACAGGAGTCACCTCTGAACGGCCGGTGAACCGGCCATTGGGGGAGGCTCGCTCCCAGCCCCGCCCCTTGTGCCCGAGCCCCTCCCTCTTCCCTTCTCCCCCCTTCCCTGCAGGAGCCCAGAGCACCCCCACCATGGTCCCCAGCCCCAGTGTGCCGGGGGCCAGCCCTGGAGAGCTGGGTGGCGCGGTCCGAGCGCCGGGCGGGCAGCGCAGCCCCAGCTCCAGCTGCTCCGAGTCCTAGGGTTGCCAGGTGTTGAACGCCCGGTCGAAAAGGGACCCTGGCGGCTCTGGTCAGCACCACTGACCAGGCCATTAAAAGACCAGTCGGCAGTACAGTCAGGCTCCCTATCCAGCTCTGCGCAACTCGCGGGAAGCCGCTGGCATCTCCCTCTGGCTCCTAGGCGGAGGGATGGCCACGGGGGCTCTGCCCGCTGCCCCGCCCCCAGCGCCAGCTCAGCTGCTCTCATTGGCCAGGAACCGCGGCCAATGGGAGCTGAGGGGGTGGTGCCTGCAGGCGCGGGCAGCCCGGAGAGCCACGTGGTTGCGCCTCCGCTTAGGAGCTGGAGGGAGATGCTGGCAACTTCCCGGGAGCTACCTGAGGTAAGCGCTCCCCGGAGCCCGCACCCCGCACATCCTCCAGCACCCCAACCCCCTGCCCCACCCCAAAGCCCGCACCCCCAGCTGGAGCCCTCACCCCCCCACACACACACCCCCCAACCCCCTGCCCCAGCCTGGAGCTCCAGTAACTCTGGTAGCTGGCACCTATCCTCACTTGCGCCAGAGTCTTGTCCAGCTGTTCCCAGGGACGTGGGGTCCACTCAGGTCCTGTCTTGTAATGAGCGATACCCATGTCCACACACACAGCCGAGCCCCTAGTACCTGGTGGCTTCCCAGAGTAGCCGGCCCTTATCCCGAGTGGGCCAGCTGCTAAAGAGAAACAGTCCCATGTGCTGAGCCAGTGGGCATTAGGAGACGAGTGAACTGGGGACACGTGTGGTGTTAAGTGTCTGTCTGTCTCCATCTTTAATGTGGGCAACACTCTAAATTCTGACCTGGCCAGGACATGTCTGACAAATGCCACCCCGGCTACGTCTATGCCATCAGCTCGATGGATTTTTAAAATGTCCCCAAAATAGAAATTGTGCCCAACACATTATAAGCCCCCCATCTCGTGAGATGGGTCAGTATCATCACACTCCTTTTGCAGATGGGGAAAGCTGGAGCCCTGAGGTCAAGTGACTTTCCAGAGGTCACAGAGTGAGTCATTGGCAGAGTTGAAACCAGAGCTCGGGTCTCTTCTCCGAACTCGGTGCTTTGTTCACCATTTGGGGACGATTTGAATGTTGATCGGCAACGTTTGCATCCCAAGTTGGGTTTTGTGTTTGAGAACCAGACAGATGAAACTGCTTAGCAAGTGACCAGTCTAGTTTAGGGCCAGTTTACACAGTGTTTTTGTACTGCTTTAACAGGAAACAATGACAGTAAATCATATAATTAAAACTGAAAGACTGTAACAAGTCCGAAGTGTTAGAAACAGAGGCAAGGAATTGCACTGTGATGTGATTTCTGGTTGGACAGTAGCCTACTACGTACCGTAAGAGGCCAGACGTCTAAGGAGATATCTGTTGCTGCTTCTCTGAATTTTGTGTCATCAGACGATTATGGCTGGCAAGTGGCAGCTTTACAAAGCACGGTGTGAAATAGTCTTTAACCTCTTCTTTACCTCCTTCCACTTGTCTATTGTGCAATGACAATTCATTTCTCAGTAATATTAAGAAGCACCATAGCATTTCGGGACAGAGTGTCAAAGGAATGCGCAGAGATTTCCTGAGGAGGAGTAATTTTTTCCCTCCCTTAACACCAGATATATAAGGACACTTGAATGCTCTTAACCAAATGTTAACGGCAGATTTGCAGGAGACTCAATACGGATATTATAATTATTTTGATTAAACAATGTCTGGCTGAGGCCTGTTTGTACAAACAGCCCCTGGGGCTTTTCAACGTATCCCTGATGCAGATTCTGTAACAGTGAAATCTGAGATACTGTGATCAACTCCTACCATAAGGAGACTCAGGGGAGAAGACACCGGCTGTGAAGCCTTGCACTCCCGGGTCAGTGGCGTAGCCAGGTGGAGGGAACAGGGAGCGATCAAAAAAAAAAGGTGCCACCCGCTGTGGCACTTTTACTCACCCGGCAGCGCTCCGGGTCTTCGGCGGTGGGCCCTTCACTCGCTCCGGGTGTCTTCGGCAGCACTGAAGGACCCGCCACCGAAATGCCGCCAAAGACCTGCGGAGCGAGTGAAGGTCGTGCCGCCGAAGACCCGGAGCGCCGCTGGGTTTAAAAGCGGGCGGCGCCTTTTTTTGATCGCTCCCCCTGTTCGCTCCGGGTGAGTAAAAATTGACAAGGCACCAAGAAATTGACAAGGCACCACTTGTGCTCGGTGGGGGAGCGGCCGCTGCCCCGCTCCCCCCCAGCTATGCTACTGTCCTGGGTTATTGGTTCAACTCTTTGCTGAGTGGTTTTTCTCTGGTCTGGGTGAAGTTGGTCCCCGTTGGAGTCTTGTTAGGAAATGTGTTTGGAGGGATGGAGGGGATTGAAACCATCAAATGTTGCAAAGTGGCACAGATTTTGGTTGCCCCGCTTTAGACGTGGCGGGCCTGGTTTTTCCGAAAGGCTCTGTCCCTATAATGCCCTGTGAAGCTGGGGGTGAGGGGTGGGGCCTGAAGCTACCTGGGACCTCAAAAATCAGCCCCAAAGCCTGTTATAGACTCATAGATTTTAAGATCAGAAGGGACCATCATGATCATCTAGTCTGACCTCCTGCCCATTGCAGGCCACAGAACCTCACCCACCCCCTCCTGTAATAGACCCATAACCTCTGGCTGAGACACTGAAGCCCTCAAATCATGGTTTAAAGACTTCTAGTTACAGAGAATCCACCCTTCACACTAGTTTAAACCTGCTAGTGACCCGTCCCCATGCTGCAGAGGAAGGCGAACTCCCCCCACCCCCCCAGGGTCTCTGCCAATCTGACCTGGGGGAAAATTCCTTCCCCAGCCCAAATCTGGCGATCGGTTAGACCCTGAGCTCGTGGGCAAGACCCAGCAAGCGGACACTTGGGAAAGAAGTCTCTGTAGTGACTCTGTCAAGCTGGGTTCCCACAATCAGAGGCTGCTTTTGAAAGTGTTGGTGTGAGGGATTTGCCCGCAATCATGCCAGAAGAAGATAATCCAAACTCTTTGGTTGCGCTCCAAGCCTACACCTCCTCCAGCTAGTTCACCTGCTACATGAAATAAACCCACTGCCGTGAAACACGGGGGGCAAGTCTAGCAGTGTGGAAACCTCTGGCAAGGTTAAAGAAACGTTAGAGTTAACATGCGCTTTGCCAGTGACCAATGGATGCGTAGTAGAGACCATCCTGACATCTGACTCACTTTAAAACCAGCTCATGTTAAGTGCTGTCTCTGCAGGGCGCATCCAGCCGATAGCAAAGATCTGCAGGAGTGGCTTTCACATCAGAAAAGGTTGTTGGATGTTTTGAATGATGGTAACAACAGAAGCGCTGGAGTGAATCACCCGGCCCCTCTCATTACATTACCAGCGACGTTTCTCTAAACACACACATGCATTTTGTTGGGGGGTTATTTTTATAAGCACCCCACTAAATCAAAACATTAGACAAATTCCCCAGTTAAATGATTTTATTTTGTCAGGACAAATATAAAATATAGCAATTTTTCAAGAAATTAAAGGGATGCTGTACATTTACAAATCTGTTGCATACACATTAAGTGCCTTCATGTTACTAGAAACACCCGATTATTGAGAGAATTTTAAAAATCCAGTGTACTATTCCTGTCACTGTTTATGCACTAAAAAGCAACAAAGAGTCCTGTGGCACCGTATAGACTAACAGACGTAATGGAGCATGAGCTTTTGTGGGTGAATACCCACTTCGTCAGATGCATGTGGTGGAAACTTCCAGAGGCAGGTATAAATATGCAGGCAAGAATCAGTCTAGAGATAACGAGGTTAGTTCAATCAGGGAGGATGAGGCGCTGTTTATTTATGCGCTGTCTACTGTTCTCTCCGGTGGGGAATGAAAGTCTATGAAACGTCAATGTCACTTTTGTTTACAATCAGTTTTACTTTCCGTTTCATTAGGGCTGCTGTGGTTGGATTTCAAAAATTCCAAGGGAGATGTGTTCTTTGTTTTAAAGATAAATAATTTGCATTCAAACTGTGTATATTATGGAAGTATTTTCCCTTTGACTTCAATTTTATGAATGGTTTGTTTCGGGGCCAAGCTTAAGGTGACTCCCTGTTAAGTGGTTAAATGAGGAGCAATGTCTGGAAGACTTCTCCAATCCTACCCAGCAGCCGACCTCGTGAAAGAAAAGTGGGAGGATTTCATTCCTGTTGTTGGATGTGTTCAAGTGCAAATGATGAGATCAGGATAAAATACAGCCTGTTCCAGAGGGAATGTTTGGCGCTTGCCTCTTTTAGAATGGCTGATTACTTACGGACCCCCCCCGGGGGCGATGGTGAGACCACTGCTGTGGAGTTTTGGTTTTAAGCACCTGTAGAATGCTGTCATGGGGATCTCAGTCTCCCTGACATTGTATAGGGACTTAGACCGATTGCTATGGAGCCCCATTTAACTGCTGTAAACCCATAGTGATGTTGGTTGGGTTCATTGGATTTTCAAAGGGCTGAAGAGTGCAATTGAGTGTCCTTAATTCCACTGATACTCAATGGGAGCCAGTGTCTAACGCCCTTTTAGTCTCCTCTGGAGAATCCCTGGGTTGCATTATACTGAATGGGACTCTTCCCGGAGGGACGTACTACACAGAGCAACAGGAATCGCAAGGTCCAACCAGATCGCTGGGAATACGAAGGGCTAGAGGCTGAGGCTTGCAAGGGGCAGATCTGTGGAGCCTCAGTGGGACTGGGGTGCTTGGCTCACTCATACACCTTTGAAAATCCCCGTGTGCCGCTTCAGAACGGGCGCAGGAGCTGTTAGGGGCCTGCTGGAGAACAGGTGCAGCTCCACCTGGAATAAATTGCCCAGGGAGGTTCTGGAATCTCCATCTCTGGAGATATTTAAGAGCAGGTTGGACAAACCCCTGTCAGGGATGGTCTAGATAATACTTAGTCCTGCCATGCGGGCAGGGGACCGGACTCGATGACCTCTCGAGGTCCCTTCCAGTCCTAGAATCTATGAATCCAGCAGTGTCTGAAGCTAGTGAAATGTCCCAGGCTACTCTGTGCAGGATGCTCTAGATAGTCCCAGCTCTGCTACTGACTTCCTGAGTGACCTTGGGCAAGTCACTGCACCACTCTGTACCCCCTTCTTTAAAGGGGAGTGGAGAGAGAACACTGCCCTGCCGGATAGAAGGATGGAGGCTTAATTCAGTAATGTCTGAGATCCTCCAGTGGAAGGTGCGAGGACTATGCAAAACAATTCTAGTTCCCCAATGACTTCTCTGTGAAATCTGTGCGCTCCTATGGCGTGCATCACTTCTGTACCTTCCTGTATCCTAGCTAGCCCGCCCAGAATCCCACTGCCATCTGGGGGGAGAGGCAGCTCCCGGAGGCACCAGCCGGGAAGTAACAGCTGGGTCAGAATGGCAAAGTATCATGTTTGCTTCCTAGCACTGAGCTGGGACCCTGCTGGGGCACTCTAGAAAGGAGGAGGCCCCCAAAGATCCACCTAACCTGGGTGCCTGGGACATGGACAGCGTATGGGGCCGGGCTAGGGAAGAGAAGGAAACGTTATGGGGCCAGGCGCTGACTGCTGGCCAAGGACAGCCTACGCGTGGCTGGAACCGCCGGATACATACACTGGGGCAGGACCAGCGCCATGTTCAGGAGAAGGGAGTTGGCTGCCAGCTGCAGGAAGAGATACAACCCCTCAGTTGCTGTGGGAGGGAAGGAGTCACCGAGGAGGGAGGAGGAACTGGGCTCTACCTCTCCTGGGGAGCGAGGTGCCTCAGAAGCTATTTGCAGAGGTGGATTAAGATTTATTGGGGCCCTGGGCACAAAGAATATTTTAGGCCCCTCGCACCCTGGGGGACCAGGGATGCCAGAACCAGGCAGGGACACAGGCTGGGGGCTGCTCTCTGGCACCCAGGGCAGGCGAAGAATCGGGGGCTCCCCACAGCAGCTCGGGCTCCCTGGGCAGCTCTTACCATGGTCCGGCTCTGGCTTCTGGCCTGGCCAGGGGGCAGGGCCTCCAGGGGAAGAGGAGAAGCAGGGGGCAGGGCCAGAGTTCTAGCACCGGTGGCCCCCCCACTTCTACCCAGGTTCCGGCACATCTGTGGGGGCCCCCAACTTGGCCGGGGTACCTGGGCACAGGCCCCCTGGGCCTGTTCGTTAATTCACCACTGGCTCTTTGCCCTGTGCAGGATAATCCTGTTCCCTGGTACGCGGGATGGTCCTGAGACACCGCTGAAGAGCGGCATGTGTTAATCCAGACTGCCAGTCACTCCCACCCCCCTCAAGGAAGCTGTTTGTGCAAGAAAGCACTGACTAGTCTCTTCAGATCTGGCAGGCGGTTGAGTCAGCTCCCTGTGGCCCGTACCCCAGCACAGAGCCACGCTGTTCTTAATGACTGGGAAAAGTCTCTTCGGAAGCCTCCCAGTAATTCCTCTAAGTGCTCACTCAAGTGGCTTTTAATTTAGATTCCCCCCTCCCCCCGAGCTTGTGTAGTTTCTAATTGCAGAACCCAACTAATTGTGTGAATTAGGATCTGTCAAAAGAAATGAATGCAATTCCCCCTCCGTTTTATTTTATCGTGAATGAGCAGTACTACGTGAACCGTGAGTGTGTTAGAAAACTGCATTTTCAGTGGGCCAAACCAGAAGCAGTCGATCGTAATGAAGAAGATTGAAAGCTCTTGTTGTGAGTTTCCCTGCATAAGCTTGTTCTTGGCAATGCTATAGCACTATGTATTGGAGTATTGCCCGGCATTTTCTGTGAGTCCAAAGTCTGCGGCTTGTCTACATGGGAATGTTGAATTGGTTTAACTGGTTTAACCTAAAGGGTGAATTTAAACCAGTCTTGTTAAACTGGGGCAAATACCCGTGTGGACGCTATTGTTCCAGTATAAGAAGTCGATTGGGAACAGGGGTTTGCACTGGTGTCATTAAATTGGCTTTAGAAACTTATTTATGGTAAACCAAGTGCCTGCTAAGAATCCCCAGTACCAGCCAAGCCCGAACCTCAGGATTTCACACCGCAGCTGTAACTATCGCCCCCTTTGCTGGCGTCTGAGCCAGAAAGGAGCCCACACTACGGCCAATGCTGGCCCCAGCTAGGTCTATAGAGGGGAGCACGAGTGGGGTAGCAGCAAGGGCTGTGATTTATTAGTAGGACAAAGGAGTGGCTTCTCCAAGGGCTGCTGGTGTCCGGATGTAAGGATCTTTAATGATCGTGTCCCATTTTATGTCCTGTTGGAAAGACGGGATCAACAGCAGCACCAGGCTGGGACACTGCTTAGGAGCAACTGGAGAAGGAAAGGTGTCTTCTGTTGAGTTGTCTGACTAACTTTGTGCTGCAACTGGTTGTTCCTAGAAAGCCTCCTACGTGTCGTACCCTCCATGAAGCCAGAAAGGAGTCCCACACAGAGGTAGCTGAAGGTTAGTATTAATATACTGGAGAGGCAGGATCCGGGGTACGTTAATCAGGAGAGTAGAAGAGAGCCAAAAATTCTTTAATGAGGGAGAGATGCAGCTTCACTAATTGGAGGAGATGGGATGAGAGTCTAAAATTAATGGTTAGGGGGCACCTCAAATTTGTTAATCATAAATTCACAGATGTTTGGGTCAGAAGGGCAAGGGACCATGCTGATCATCTGACCTGCATAACGCCAGCCAGGGAAACTCACCCATGATTTCTGTATCCAGCCCAGAACTTTGGGTTGAGCTTGAGCTGGTCTGTTAGAAAGAAATCCACTCTTAATTTAAAGACATCATATCATGGAGAATCTATCACAGCCTTTTAAGTTGTTGCAGTGGTTAATTACCCCACAGTTCTCTGGCTTCAACTTCCAGCCAGTGGATCTTGTTCTGCCTTTATCCACTGGACTAAAGAGCCCTCTGCTATTGAAAATCTCCTAGACCCTTATCCAGTCGTCTCTTATCCTTCTCTTGGATAAACTAAAATAACTGAACTTGCCAAGTCTCTTCCAGTAAAGCAGGTTTTGTCATAGTTCCGATTATTCTTGTAGCTCTGTTTGGAATCTTTCCCAATTTTTGAACATCCTTTTTGAAGGCCTGACAGCAGAACTGGACACAGTGTCCCAGCAATGGTCTCGCCGATTCTGTACACAGAAGTAATACCACCTCCCTAATTCTCAATATTCACTACCTCACACATCCAACGGTTGTATTTGCCCTCTTAGCCACAGCACTGCACTGGGAGTGCCTGTTCAATTGGTTATCGAGCATTAGCTCTACCTCCTTTGCAGAGTCACTGTTTTCCCAAACACCATCTCCACTCTTGAAGTATGGCCTACTTTCCTTGCTACTCCATGTCTGACCTTGCATCTGGCTGGATGAAAATAAATCTTATTTGCATGCACCCAGCTTCCCAAGTGAAGCAGATCTCACTGCATAACTGTCCTGTCCTCCCCTTTATTTACTACTCCACCTGTCTTTGTATCCTTGGAAAATCTGATCAGCAATGATTTTATATTTGCTTCCAGGTCATTGGTGCAGATATGGGACTGCGTTATCTGCTCAGCAGTAAGTGTGTGTGTGTAATTAGTGCCTGGTGTAAAAGGGGTGGCAGAACTGGTTTTATTAGGGGAGAGTAGAGTTGATTTATTGCTGGGGAAGTGAAGACATGGCAATTTAAATTGGTGTGGCTGGGAGAGGCCTTGGGGATGTGGCAGCTTATAGGTACTTGCAGGCTTAGTCCTCAGGCCAGCAGACGCTGAGGAAATCTCCCTCAGCTGCGTTAGAAGACTCCATCTTTCCTGCTGTACAGTTTAGTGGTTCGCGGATCTCTGCCGCATGAGGAGAAGCAACCGAGTTGTTTAAATGAGATGCGATCTGGATGCATTTAACTTCAGAGCGCTCCTGTGGGTGGTATTAACATCCCCACAGCTCCTGTTCTGCAGAGCTTGATTACGGCAGCTGAACAATCCTTAGTCAGCCCTGTTACCCCTCCCCGTCAGCACCCCGAATCAAAAGGGGCTCTTGTTGCGAGAGGGAATGACAGGCTCTCTCCTTGAAGCACTGTCCTCCCCCCCCCTCCGAGGCTCAGGATGTCACTGGCTCAGCTGCAGTAAGAGATAAGGGCAAAGCCTGGGGTCGGGGAGCGTTCGTGGGCTGCTCTGAGCCCCGACAGGGCGAGCAATGTGCAGAGATTGATGCGCAAGACTCGGGACCACAAGGGATTTATTTTTGGGCTTTGATAGCAGCATGTTTCTCACGCCCCCTGCTGCTGTGGTAGGTGTGGGAGGGAGATCCAGCCCCTTTGCACTCACTAGCTTGTTGCCAGTAGCCAAATCCTTCCAGTGGAACAGGAGCCCTCGGAGTCCTGCTGGAAGACTGTGACGGGTTTTTTCCCTCCTTCTCTTGCCTCTCTATCATCCTCCATCACACAGTCCCCCGCCGCTGAGATCTAATCAGGAAGCTTCCATTTGACTTTCAGCAAAGTCAGCTCGCTGCAGGCTCGACGTGGAAGGCTTCACCTGGCGCCGCTGGGCGCGATTGCGGTCGGTCTCAGCGCTTGTGCTCCTATAGGAGCCATTTGACTGTGAGACTGGGGTGCAGGAGGCAGCGCTTCTCCTCCTTAAACCCCGGGCTGGCCGCTCTCCGCACCCCCTCAGCCCTCTGGAGGCACAGGCTGTGTTGGCCCGGCGGCTTTAAAATTCCAGGGGGGTTGCAGGAAGGCGGGGTCCCCCCCCCCCAGGAATTTGGTGTTATTTAGCACCACTCACCCTGCAGGCAGGCAGGATTTTAAGGCCAGACAGCCCGGATGGATCACAAGCGCGTTACAGGCTCTGGGCCCAATTCTAACTCCTAGAGAGTAGAGCTGGTGTGCTGCCCCTGGGTCTGCTTAGCAAGTGCCTCCTGGAGATATAGAATCATAGAATGTCAGGGTTGGAAGGGACCTCAGGAGGTATCTAGTCCAACCCCCTGCTCAAAGCAGGACCAATCCCCAGACAGATTTTTGCCCCAGATTCCTAAATGACCTCCTCAAGGATTGAACTCACAACCCTGGGTTTAGCAGGCCAATGCTCAAACCACTGAGCTATCCCTCCCTGACACAAACACTCTTTAAAACAACAGCCAAGCCACACAGTTCCTGCGGCTGGATGGTTAGCAGGCCCTCAACCCTCCCTCTCTCCTCCTCGATCTCAGGGCAGCGCCTTGTTCCCTTCCTGCCCCTGCAGTGGAAGGGAGGTGAGCGCAGGTGTCTGCTCTGGGATCTCAGGGCCGTGAGATGCTCGAGTGCCAGGCAGGGCGAGCTCGCGTGTGGCTGCTTCCATGTCGGCGGGGCTGCTGCAGGCCACGTCCCCGATCATAGGCGCAAGGGCCTCTGCCAGCCCCCCTGTGTCGCAGGGGGAGGGAGCTCCCCAGCCACAGGAGTAAGGGATGCTCTGAGGAGAGCCCTGCCTCGCTCACCTCTCCCAGGCAGAACAGGCGTGTTGCACGGGGCTGCATCTCGATCGTACCACGCAGAGCTGCAGTGATAAAAAAAAAAAAAAACTAACCTCAACCAAACTCCGCACCCCAAATGAGCGGGGGGGATTACCCTCCCCCAGGCGGTTGCAGTGCTGTGTTCTCCCTGCCCTGTCTTGGCAACAGCAGTGCCCCGTGGGGCTCTTGCTGGGCACGCGTCTCCGTGTCTGTCTAGGCTGGGATAAAAAATCCGCAGCACCCAATCTGGCAGCCTTGCTCAGCTTACGCGGGCTTGTGGGGCTTGGGCTGCAGGGCTAAAACGCTGTGTAGACAGACTCGGGCTGCACCACAGGTTCTGAGACCTTCCCCCCTCAGGGGCACCTAATTCAGCATAAGGACAGCGGCCCGCAGTGTGATTGACGGGCAGGGCTGCTGTTAACCTCTAGGGCTCTGGATTTATGGAGCCTTGTCGCCTGGTTTGCAAACAATCCCGAGGTTTGGATTTGTCATGCAGAGGTTGCCCTGGCATGTTTCTTCTTGCTGGCTGGATGGGCAGAGCCAGAGGGCCCCGATCCTGCTGCCCTCATGCATCTTTAGTATTGTAATCCCACTGCAACCCCTGGGGCGACTCCTGTGGTCAGGCCGGTGCAGAATCAACCACTGGATGCTCTACCTCGTCTCACTTCAGCCACCCTGATGGTGGCAGCTGCATGTTGGGCCCTGATATTTAAACCACATGGGGATTGTCTAAGCCCTCTGCAGCGGCAAAGGTCGGCATGCCGACCAGCCCCGTTCATCCTGGCAACATCACGCGGGGTAGGGAAACTAAGGCACAGAGCGGCTGCAGTTTGCTCAAGGCCACCAAGGGAGTCTGGGCTGAGAACCCAGGACCTTCCTGCCACTCCATCGCTTGCCATCACCTTGTGTGCAGAACGCAGTGGAACCTGGGGTGCCAGTCCATTGGGCCGAGGGACAGACTGAATTCCAGTCCCACCATTGCCCCACTGGTACTGTACCACTAGGAGCCCTAGAAGAGAGGGCCACTAGCTGCCCACACGATGCCGATTAAGGTTGTTCTGAGATCTGTATTGTCAGGCTGGGAGGGGTTGGGCCCTACAGATATTGCCCCTCTGGTAAAGTAAGATTATAAAAATATCCTGTTTTAAAGAACTTCGTTCCTGGCCCCTTTTAATGGGCACCTCCATAACACATGGAAAAATAAATAACCTGGCACTGGGGTATGTCCACACACATCTGAATTTCCTCCAAGGAAAATGCATCTTGACAGTTTCATTTCCAGGACCCCCCTGGTGAGGTGAAGCTTTCTCCCGCCCTTCCTTGACATGAGATGAAAAGTCACAGGAGAGAAATAAAAGCTTCTATTGTCAGGTAGAAATCCATTTTTGAAAAGAAGCCATTGTTCCTGTGAATTCCAGTCCCCTTTCGTGCTTTCTTTGGTTGGGCTGTTGATGTGCTTCTCCCCTCCTGGTTCCGAACTGCATTTGACACAACTATTTACAGGCTGTTTGCTTGAAGTCGCTGCAAATTCACTCCTGCGTTGAATTCTCTCTAGGCTAGAGTTGTTTTTAAAGACACTGTGCAGGCTAATGAATACTCCAGCGATGAGTTGCAAATGTTGTTTTAATTGAATCTTTGAAGCCAAAAGAGGGGGGAGGGGTCCATTAGAGAAATTGTTTTAATATGGCAATTGGCAATCAGATCATGCAGTCTCGTCTACATTTATTAATAAGGCCTAGTCCGCTGTGAGGGAAAAGACCAGAAAACAAGCCAGATTTCCGACTCTGGTGCTGTTTTAGGGCCAGTTACATCTCTCAAAACAAACAAAATTCCTAAGTGGCCCTGAGAATTCATGTTAGCCATCCAAACGTAGAGATAAAACCGTGCATTGTAAACAAAATTAGCCTGAACAGAAAAGAAGTGAGATACTCTAGGTCCTTTTCTTGAAGGATACCAGGGCATGTTTTTAAAAGAATCCACCCACGCAAAGAGAAGGGGGATCGCCAAAGTGACGTGAATGTTAAGGATTCTAGACAAGCAACAGGAAGCCACCTTACAAAGAGAGACATTAATAAAACATGGGTATGGGCTCGATTCTGCTTAATAAGCAGAGCTGACAACGTAGATATAATTTACATAGAGTGGAAATTAGACAACATTCTAAAGGTGTTGTTAAATGTAAATTTGAAACTCAATAGTACAGTACATCCTTACTGGACTTGCTGCTCTGCTATCAAAGGGTGAGTTAGGAGCTCTGGTCAAGTGAAAAATTCTCTAAGTTCTAGGACAGAGCTGGAAGTTGTCTTTTTTCCACAACTATTGACCTGTGATTATTTGTTTTTAAAGTGGCATTACATTTTGAATATCTTAATTGTGGTGCATTTGTTTTCAGTGGCTGTGCAGGGATGTTTAGCTCAGGATATGTGCATAGTAAAACGGTGATATATGTCTAATGCCTGAATCTGCAGAACAGAGTTTATAATCTTGGGCCTGTCTGAAGAACAAGCTGGATATTCGGTTAGCAATCCCAAAGGCAATATTATTGCACTTCGCTAAGGAAAGATGCCAGTAACCTCACTGATGACCTACTTCGCTCGCCCTGTTTAGGAGGTGAGGGAATGCAGTTCTGGATCTCCTCTCTGCCCCAAACCACAAAGCCCTGCAATTCAGGCAGGACTTAATTGTTAACCTCTGCACGGAGGAAGCGAGAGCTTATTCATGTCGTGAACAAAACCTTTAAAATGCTAATATTGAGCCCAGTCCTGCAAACACTTACCCTGGGTGAGCGCGTCGTGCATAGTCCACTGACCTCTGTGGGAGGAGTCCACTAGTAGGTCCTATGAGCCTGATGCTCGTAGGGTGGTGGGGAATCAGAACCGAGGCTTGGTAGCGTGTGCAGGATTGAGCCCATGGTTTCCAAATACAAATTCAAAACGGGCTGTCTCATTACAGAGGGCACGGAAAGAACCCTTCAGCGTGGTCTGAAGCCCTTTCTCGGCCTCAGTTTGAACCCATGTGCTTCTGTTCCTAATTGTTTAAAGCCCTTATCACCTGGACATGGGAAGCCTTCCAGACTGGCGGGAAAATAAGTGTGTGTGTGTTTAAGGGAACGTGATCTGATTGGGCCAGGCGATCAGTGGCTCTGCTCAAACTGGAGCAGGTTTGCTTCTCATTGAAGGCAATGGGAAGACTTCCATGGAGCAGGATGGGATGGAGAAAGTCATGGCCCACTCCCCTCAGAAAGGAGAAGCTGGTACTCCAGAGGAGGAAGGTGTTTTCAGCCAGCCGAGGGTCTTTGCCCAGTTTGAGGCTGAGATAAGAGTTCTCCCCCTATATGGGGGTTGGCTCCAAAAATCTCCCGCTGACTCAGGGTAGCTGCCCCATCCTACCCCCCTTGCTGAGCAGAATGGCTCTGCAATAGTGGGGTGGCTTCTGGCTTACTTTCCCCAATCTGTGCAAGTCATTATTATCATCTATAGGGCTGCATGGTGCTTTGCAGATATGTAAGGGGGCAGTCCTTGCTCCCAGGACTTTGCAGCCTGGAGGTGTGACCTGAGAGGTGGAGACTATGCACAGTTTCCACTGACGGCCCCCAGAGTGGTTTCCAGGCACAGGCCCTAAGAGCTGCAAGGAGGAAGGCAGTAGATGGTGATACTACACAGAGTTTTACAAGTTCTCTTTTGATTTAACAGACTGCATAGGCAATGAGATCTTGGAGAAATGCTTTTTGCGTGTGGTGCTTTTCTTTCTAGAGGCATTACCGATCACCTGTGCAAGTCTGTTACCTGTAGGGTTGTCTCTGATGAGGATCATTCTTGGTACAGAGCTGCTGCAGGCAGGACGTTAACTACACATGCAAAAATTGGATGTCAAAACAGGACAAGTATTTCTGTCATTTCAAAAGTCAGGGAGGAAACCACCCTGCATTCTGTTCAGAGAGCGTTGCAAGCTCTAGGCGGGGCTCTGTGGGCGGGCAGGAGACATCTTTCTTGGGAAGGTATCAGATGGGTTCCTCTGAAGATGCAGCTTCGGATAGTCGTTGGCAGTTCAGCCTCTAGGCACCTGCTCACAAAGAGCTTTTTTTTATGCTGGGTCTGTGCCGTGGGCTGCAACATTGTGTGATGTCAAGTGAAATCATCCAGAAGGGGTCCCAGGGCTCTGAGCTGCCAGGCCCAGAGGGGCCGGGGCCCAATCCTGGCACATATTAAACACTGGCTCCAGCCCCTCCGCGGCCCCCCAGGTCGAGGAACACTGAGCTGGGTCAATGTAAAGTAACAGGAGCGCCTAGGGCACTGGGGTTAGTCTGCCCCTAATTCCTCTCTGCCCCCAGGGCTCTGCAGAAAACAGCTGGGGAGGGGGATGAGTCTAGCCACTCCCGGGTCCCGCGGAGAAGTAGAGTAACCCCCCCCCCCCCCAACCCCTCGCCCCTGCCCAGCCCCGTCCGCCGGGGGGTGGGGTGGGGGGAGCCGCTGCAGTTCCCTGGCTCTGCCGGGCGCCTTTCTCATCCAAACCTCGATCACGTAGGATTGCGTAGAGCGGGAGAGGCGAGGAAGGAGGCTGCGATTCTCCCAGCACCGGGAAGCGCTCCAGCAAAGGCAGCGCCCGGCCCCCGGGCTGCGGAGACCCCAGCCGGGCGGGGGCTCGCCGGGCTGACTCGCCCCTGAATCCTCCCGGAGCGGGCAGCGCCGCCAGCCCCAGCCGCCGCGGACCGAGCACGGGCAACTCAGCTCATGGATGGCAGGAGGATGCCGGCGGGCGGCGGGCGAGCCCCGGCCACCTGCGCCTAGGACGGGCATGCGGAGCGCCCCGAGCCCCGCCACACCCCGAGTCTGGGGGAGTTAGCGGCGGGAGGGGTCTTTGCTTCGCTCCCCCCTCCCCACGCCGGGGAGGGGATGGGGACTGGCCGGCGGTGAGGCGGAGCAGGGCGTGGGAAAGCCCCGGGGTCGCCTGCACTCGGAGCCTGTTGTAGCCGGCGGATCGTTAGAGCAACGCCCCAGCGGCGGGGCACCGGGGCTCGCCCGGCCCGGGACCGGCTGCCGGAGGAGAGGCTGCCCGGAGCGCAGCGGGAGAAGGGGGTTTGCACCGAGCGGCGCGGGACAGGAGACATGCCCGAGCTCTGCCCGTGACAGGGGCCCAGGCGGGTCCCCGCGGGCCGGGCCGGGGCGGAGCGGAGCGCAGCTGGGACCGGCACCGGGGGTGCGGCTCCGCGCCTGCCCTGAGAGGAGCCTGCAGCGGGGCTTTGTTCTGACCACGGAGCCGCTTCTCCCCCCGTCCCGTTGTGCAAAGCTCGCCGGGGGCTCGGCTCCGCCGGGGAGGGACTGACGCGCCCGGCCGGTCCCCAGGAGCCCGCACCCTGCCCCGCTCCGGCTTCCCGAGGGACCCGCTGCCCCAGCCTGGCTCAGCCCGCGGGACTTGCTCTTCCAGAGACTCCGCGGTACCCGCCGTCCGGGGGCTCGCTGCCGGCTCCCCGCAGACAGACAGATGGGGGGTGGCTGCGCCGGCCGAGGGGGGCGCAGGGATGGGCGCGGGCTAGCCCGGGCCTCCTGCCCCTGACCGGCTGAGCAGTTCTGGGGTGCAGAGCGGAGAACCCCCCCCCAGCCCCGCCCGGATTCCGCCCCCCCCGGGGCCCCTCACCCCGGCCTCCAGCCCCCCGGACGCCCCAGCGCTGGCCGGGCCGATGAGCGGCCATGGCCGCGGCTATCGCCAGCTCGCTGATCCGGCAGAAGCGGCAGGCCCGGGAGTCCAACAGCGAGCGGGTGACCACGTCCAAGCGCCGCTCCAGCCCCAGCAAGGACGGGCGCTCCCTGTGCGAGAGACACGTGCTGGGCGTCTTCAGCAAAGTGCGCTTCTGCAGCGGCAGGAAACGGCCGGTTCGCCGGAGACCAGGTCAGTGACCCCGGCCCAGCGGCGGGGGCTGGCCCGGGCATCGCTTTCCTCTCCTTCTCTGCAGCCTCTCTCCCTCCGCCCCAGTCCCCGGCCCCAGGAAACCCGGGCTGGCTTTGTAGCAAACTTCAGACCCCGGGGCCAAATTCCCCCTGGTCCCTTTCCCTGGGGGTGAATTGGGCCGCTGGCCTCCTTCCCCCCACCTGCTCCCCCTAGGTGGTTCTGGACCCCCCCCCCCCGCCCAGGTGTTAAAGGCCAGCCACGCCCAGTTCACACCTCGCCTGGTCCAGGGTTGGGATCGGTTAATTGCCAGCCGTAGCAGCAGCTGTCAGGACACCACTTCTTCCCCCAAGCCAGTGCCCTAGTTAGGGAAAGGCGTTCGCGTTAAAAATGAACGTCCCCTTCCAGGTCCTGTGTGCTGGGGAATTCACCCCCTGGAGCAGCCAGATTGAAAGGGGAGACACTTGGCACTCCAGACCCGCAGCTGTGATTTCTTCCCTCTGACTCTGGTTCTGCTGTTGGTTAGCACTGACCTATTCCCAGGGTCCTTGCAGGGGTTTGTATTATAGATCGGCATTGGCCTGTGGTCAATAACCACTATGTAGCTGTCTGGAAAAAGTGGTGACATTGAGTCCTTTAGATACCCAGCAATTTAGTCTCTTGTAGCTTAACCTGGTGTTGTGTTTCCCCCTTGACCGTAGCTACGTATTGGCTTTTTAACAGCGTTTTCTTCTTTCCTCCCTCCTGACAAGGAAGTCTATAAATCCAGGGCATCTAAAATTGTGGCCACTTGATAAGCAGATCCACGAAGTGCTACTTCTCAAGTGGAGCTGCTTTGTGACTCCCACTAGCATGTGATTAGTTTAGAGACCTTCCAGATGGCAGCTACACTTACAAATGTGGACTACTCCGATCACAATGGGTGAGAGAGGGGCTCTCCAGTGGCCCTGCAGTTTCCTTGCGCCCCGTGTCTGTGCCATGCAGACTGGAAGCAGGTGCAATCCTCTAGAAAACTTCGGAGTTTTCAGTACACGTTGCCCGCATTTCCAAAGTGAAGACGGCCAAGTGCAGTTCAGTTTCTACAGGGCCCTCAGCTCCCATTGATAGTTGTGGGAACTCTGTGCCTTGCAGGATTGGGCCCTAACAGGTTTATCTATAGAAAACAGTTATTGTCTCTTTCCTTTTCCCATGTACATTACATAAATTGTTACAATCCACCATGCTCCCTCCCTACGGTACAGACCTCACGCCCATCAGCCACAAGTTAGAAAACACTGAAAACAGTCTTGGTTAGCGTAACTCTTTGGGACATCAGTAACCTTCTGCTGATCTAGCTTATCCTCACGGATTCGTTGTTCACTGAGAGATTCCTTGTTCCTTTTTTGCCCAACTAAAGTCAGACAGACAGAACTCTAGAGTAAAACTAGCTAGGACCTTGAGTGTAGCTGTTGCCTGCATGAGCAGGGCATTGAGGAATTCAGTCCATATTCTAGTCAGGACTGGAAAGGAATGGGGGGAGAGCCTACCGAGGAGGAACACCGGGCATTATTATTGTCCACAAAGAAAGAAAACTGAATCAGTTGAATCGTGATAGCCGACAGCAACTCACATGCCATGGGGCTGAGACGATATTTAGCTGGTGGACTGGTTCTGCACTTGCCACACCCAGATAGAAACCGGGTTCTGTCACTGTCTTTGGGAAAAGTTGCTTAAGGAGGGACTAGAGCTGAAACAGAGCCCAGCCCCCAGGTTTGCTAGCATAAAGTAGTGATAAAAGGAACAGAATAGCAATGGTCCGTGTGCATCACCGTGACACGGGCCCAACTTGTTCTCATTCATTAGTTGTAGGAGCGCTAGCCATGACCCAGCACTCCAGGGTGCTAGGTACAGCGCCAAGAGGTCCCCCAACGCTCAGTCTTTTTCCTTAGGGAATGACTCTTGGTAGGGGTGGAATATAAATTGGGAATCTGTTCCCAGCAGCTCCTGCAGCCACAAGCCAACTCCCCCTCCCCCACGTCAGAGAGGCCAAGGACTGACCGCCATGACGACTGACCGGGTGTGTAGCCTCCAAAGACAGCCCCTTCTGATTAAGGTGAAGGCACATTATCATACAGTGTCACCAAGTTTACATGGTCAGGTGTGTGGGGAGGGATCGATCTAAGATACGTTGACTTCAGCGACGCTATTCTCGTAGCTGAAGTTGCGTATCTTAGATCAAATTAAAATTACTTATTTTGCTCCCCCGTCGACTTTGTTTCTGTCTCTCAGGAGAGCGATCAGGGATCGATTTATTGCATCTACACTACACACGATAAATCAATCCCTGATAGATCGATCGTTACCCGCCGATCCGGCGGGTAGTGTAGACGTACCCTCGGGAAGCCTGCACTGCTCCTAATCCTGCATCCATTGGCCTGATCCTGCAGGGTTCCAAGCATCTCCTTAGAGTGCTGAGTGCCCCCAAATTCCATGGACTGCAGTGCTGGTTGAAGGTGCTAAGTAGCTTGCAGGACCAGTCCCACTGAAAACAATGACGCTTTTATCTTTGATTTAAGTGGGGGAAGGAAGGGACCCTGTATAAAAATAGAGCAATACAGTGTAGAAGGCTGTCAATCATTCGCCTTTCACTTGCACTACATTCAGTATGCAGGTTTGAAGAAGCAGGAGATTTTAAACACCCTTTAACAGTCTATTTTCATTCACATTATTCCAGATTTTGTAAATAGATGGTTCTTCATATTGCACATCATATTCCTGGACTCGGGGGTGTATGTACCAGAGCTGTGTCCACTGAGTTTGCTGCTAACGAGAGCACCTCATTTAGGAGTTTATTAATGCTGGAAGGAGTTATACATTGCAGAGTTTCTCTTGTGCATGGACGAAGATATGCAAATAAATGAAAATGGGTTTAAAAGGAAAGCGCACAAATGGTGTGATGACCTATGAACCCCCATGATTACATTTCCTTATTGATTTGCTGGCTCAGTGACTGAGAGCAGTGTCAGGAAACACTCACTTTCAATGGGGTTAAAAATCTTTTGTGGAAATGGTACATTGCTAGGGAAATTACACCTACTTTCTTAGCCAGGCCTTTGTTTTACTGCTGTACTGAATAAGGGCCAAATGTGTAGCATTTACTCAATGTTTTTCAACTATAGTGCTCAATACACTTTACAAGGCGGAGATGATTCTCCCCATTTTGTACATGAGGACACTGAGGCATGGAGCGGTTGGATAACTTGTCCAAGAGCACAGAGAAACCTAATTTGGTGAATCTCATTCCAGTGCTCTCTTCTCTGGGCCACGCAGCTATCTGTATGCTGTGACACTGAAATCGAGAGGGGTTTGGAATAGGTCACGTTCAAAGGATCTCTAAAAAAAAAAAGTTACCCCAATGGTGACTATATGTCCTTTGTTTTGAACAGTATTTTCAAAGAGTTGGTGCATCTTTAGCCTCGAAGGCATGAAAGTTTGGAACACCCAGCGCAAGCAGTAGCTAGAAATAGATGAGGGAGTAAATGTATGTGTGTGTAAACAGAATTGTGCAGTGCTGTGCACTCTGTACCATAATCTGCACCCTGTGCCAAGTGGGCTTGAAATGCTAGCACTTGGGTGAGGGGAGATTCCAATCAGCTGGCATGTTACGCTCACTTCGCACCAGGTGTGAACGGCGACCCAAGGCACCAAGCAGTGGAGAATCCGGCCCATACAGTGGCAGTCTGTAGTCAAAGATATCAGTGGATAACGAGAAGAATAAAGAGGGAGTGCAGAAAAAATTCCCCTCTGTTGACCCTAGTAAAATAGGCCTTAACTTGTAAAACCGGCACTTGTTTCGTCTGGCTTTCCAGTGGGTAATGACAACTCTCTGTGCAGCCTTTATGATCTATATTGTGTGTGCGCACACATAGGCTCTTATGGTGTGAGAACAGAGAGGGCTCTGCTATATATTACACTCTGAGCTGCAAACGTGGAGACACAAGCTTAGTCCTGGTGTCTGGAGTTAATACAGCCCATCAGCAGCAATTGGACAGATGTCCTACAACATTTCCCTAAGGGCTCCTCCTTCCCATTCCAACCTCTGGCAGTTTCTTCCAGCATGCAAAGCCCCGTCTCTGGGCTTGGCCTCACAGAGAGGACACCTGCAAAAAGAGAACAAATATATCATATAAAACAATGCAAGGTGCACCTAGGAAAGCTTAAGCCACCTGATTTTGTTTCTGGGGTGGGGCACTAAGCTGCAAAGATAATTTAAGGGAAATGACTGTAGAGGATGGTTTTGCGGCATGAGTTCAAGAGAACATGCTGAAGAAGAAGAGAACCCAAAGCTTAAAGCAGTTTTTCCGAGCTCTCTACGACGTTGACAAACAGTTGCATCAATTAGCATCCCCTTCACATGCGAGGTAGGGCACCCCATTGCTCACTTCCCCTCCTTATCCTTTTTTCTACTTCAAGTCCTACCCTGAGAGAGTCCTGGGCCAGAGGGCACATGCAGCCCAGTGGCCGCGACCTCACCCCGGGTCCTTCATAGGGACCTGCGCTAGATAAGCATTTGCCACGTCTCGTCCTGCGGGCTCTCCGTGGCCTGTCCCTAGTGCAGCAGAACAAGGGAGCTGTGTCGGGTGTTTTGGGGCCTTGCCCACTGGTGGGAAAAGGAAGAGGCATCAGGGCACACATCCATGGGAATGTTGCCCAAGTGCAGACTGCTGGATGGGACCCACAACCCCCATTATATCCTGACACTGCCATTGACTTCATGGCCATATCAGACTATTGTCAGCGTCCTCCCTACTCTCTTCGGCCCCACCAGCTCCAAAAGCTTAGCTCACGGTGCTCTTGCCAGTCGCCTTCGCCTTGCAAAGACAAAACAGATGCTGCTTTCACTTCTTAACGTGGACCTTGTTGTCATTCAGGCAGGGACCATTCGGCTGTGAAAGCTCTCAAGGGTTTTTGTAACGTGAAGGAAATGGTTCATTTGTAGGGACAAACTGCAATGCTAGAAAGGCAAATACATAGTCTTAAAAACATAAGAACGGCCATACCGGGTCAGACCAAAGGTCCATCTAGCCCAGTATCCTGTCTACCGACAGTGGCCAGGGCCACGTGCCCCAGAGGGAATTTAAAATTCCCTTTAAATTTTTTGTTTTGAATTAAGAAAGGGGCTCTGGAATGTATAAGACACATGCGTATGTATAACTATACACCTGTAGAAGCAAATATATCAGAGCAGAAGGGATTAGCTCATCCACAGATTTTCTTGAAGCAGCTGAAGTTTTTATCTTATACCGAAGCCGTTACAGCTCATGTGCCCAAATCCTGAAGACTTTAATTTCTCATTGGGAGGAAATGCTCATTGAAGCCAATGGAACCTTTCCCTGAACAAAAATTGAGGAAGAACTTCAGGATTTGGGACCACAGTACTTAGTGCATCCTATAAATCAAAACAACATCTATCATGTTACTCCCACGGGCACAGGAAATCCATACAAAATCCCTCCTCCTTTTCTTTCAGTTAATAGCAAATTCGGAAAATAATTCTTAGCACTACACAATTCAGTCTCTTAAAAGATTTCTGCTATCTTTAAACACTGTGATTAGCTCTCCCAGCAATTTTACAGGTGATTTAGTCAAATGTGTTCTACTTTCTGTCAATTTTTATAGGGAAAAAAAGTCGTGGAGTGCTAGAAATATCTATAATAATCTCTCTACCCTATGGAAACCATAGAGCCCCAGTCGCCAGAGGATGTAGGTGATGGCTGTGTTGTCTGGGTGTATACGTGTATAATACTGCACACCTCCCATATACATGTTTGCACACAGCCAAGGGAAATCCCTCCATGCTCATCCGGCCTGGCCTCGCTGCAGCATTGGACACCATCCATCACCAACCACCCTTGTCCTGCTGCTGAGAAGCTGCCGGGGTGAGTGGAAGTGCTCAGGTCCTTCCACTCAGACCAGCCTCCTCGCCCCCGGATCCCTCTTCTCTATATTATTCGCAATCTGAAGCTGTTGGGGGAGCTGGTGAGACGACCTGGACGGCAGTGCTGGCCGTGCAGATAGCACCAGGCTCTGCATCTCCTTCACGCCAAGCACACATCGCGCCGTCTCCCGGCTCTCTCACTGCACAGCTGAGATCAGCCCCCACGTGAAGAGCAACTGGTTAAACCTGAGCCCGGGTGGGACTGAAGCGATGCTGGTAAGAAGAGGGAAGAGCTTGAGCTCCCCCACTGCTAAGGGCATCTGCCTTCAGGTGGGTGAATCAGTCCGCAGCCTTGGGGTTCTTTGGAACTCTGTGTGCAATGGAAGCTCAGATCGCCACGCTGGGCTGGGGGGGAAGTGCCTGCTCCCATCTGTGACAGCAGGCCAGAGGCTTGTGTCCCCTCTTACCAGACAGACCAGGCCTTGGGGATCCACATGTGTGACTGGCAGACTCGATTCTGTCAGCATGCAGACCCTGAAACAACTCCAGCAGGCAGCGTGCTTAGCAATGCAGCTTACTGTGAACACATCACCCCAGTTGTCCACTGCCACAGCTCCTGAGTGAATGCCGTTGATACCTACAGCTGTGCATGGGATTGGCTCTCGCTGCCAGAGAGATGTCTTCTTCCACCAGGACTTCCCAGAGCAGCTGCGTGCATAGGAAAACTTAGCAGCAGACAGCGCAGACACAGGAGCGGGGTCGAGTCTGGGAGAGTCTCACTGCTGCAAGAGGCAGGTGTGATCCTGGACCTCCCCATGTTCAGTACCAAATACAAACCCCAGTTCTTGGACTTACCTTTCCCACTGTTATTGACTCTCCTTCCCAAGCCCCCAAAGAATCCCCCTGTCACAAAGTGGACTGTGCCCTTTCAGAGGGAACAACTGGACCAGCCCATCTGTTCCTCATTGGCAGCCTTTAGCCTGATAGAGGGCAGCTGGTGTCTATAAGGAGCGAAAGAGGAAGTTGTGGCAGGGCGGAGCTGTCAGAGGCTCCTTTGAAGAGTTTGAGACACTAGGGGAACAAGACTCCAGCCAGCCATAGGGCTGGGAATGGCCTGCTGAAAGCAGGGACTTGAGTAGACTTTATCTTTGGAGTTTTGAGTTCTGTTTGCAACTGTGATATTAATAAACCCAGTCCCTAAGGGAGAGGTCTTTGCATAGAGAGTAGCCTATGTGTGAAGTTTATTGAGGTGCCCAAGAGGAAGGGAAACTGAGGCAGGGTGCTGCAGAGCCATCCCTGGCTATGAAGGGGTGCTTGGGAGGTGGGCTGCTTTGCACACTTTTGAAAAATTAATCCTCTGTCTTTTCTCCTACTGGCTAGAAAACAAAAGAGAGTAGTTATCAGTGGTTAACAATCATGCTGGAAAGGCATAATGAGTGGGATGCTGCAGGGATCGGTTCTGGGTCCGGTTCTGTTCAATACCTTCATCAATGATTTAGATAATGGAATAGAGAATACACTTATAAAGTTTGCAGATGATACAAAGCTGGGAGGAGTCGCAAGTGCTTTGGAGGATAGGATTAAAATTCAAAATGATCTGGACAAACTGGAGAAATGCCTGAAGTAAATAGGATGAAATTCAATAAGGACAAATGCAAAGTGCTCCAGTTAGGAAGGAACAATCAGTTGCACACATACAAAATGGGAAATGACTGCCTAGGAAGAAGTACTGTGGAAAGGGATCTGAGGGTCATAGTGGACCACAAGCTAAATATGAGTCAACAGTGTAACACTGTTGCAAAAAAAGCAAACATCGTTCTGGGATGTATTAGCAGGAGCGTTGTAAGCAAGACAAGAGAAGTAATTCTTCCTTTCTACTCAGCACTAATTAGGCTTCAACTGGAGTATTGTGTCCAGTTCTGGGCGCCACATTTCAGGAAAGATCTGGACAAATTGGAGAAAGTCCAGAGAAGAGCAACAAAAATGAGTAAAGGTCTAGAAAACATACCTATGAAGGAAGATTGAAAAAATTGGGTTTGTTTAGTCTGGGAAAGAGAAGACTGAGAGGGGACATGGTAACAGTTTTCAAGTACATAAAAAGTTGTTACAAGGAGGAAGGAGAAAAATTGTTCTTCTTAACCTCTGAGGACAGGACAAGAAGCAATGGGCTTAAATTGCAGCAAGGGAGGTTTAGGTTGGACATTAGGAAAAACTTCCTAACTGTCAGGATGGTTAAGCACTGGAATAAATTGCCGAGGGAGGTGGTGAAATCTCTATCATTGGAGATTTTTAAGAGCAGGGGGGAGGGATAGCTCAGTGGTTTGAGCATTGGCCTTCTAAACCCAGCATTGTGAGTTCAATCCTTGAGGGGACCATTTAGGGAACTGGGGTAAAAATCTGTCTGGGGGTTGGTCCTGCTTTGAGCGGGGGGTTGGACTAGATGACCTCCTCAGGTCCCTTCCAACCCTGATATTCTATGATTGTATGAAACACCTGTCAGGGATGGTCTAGATAATACTTAGTCCTGCCTGAGTCAAGAGGACGGGACTAGATGACCTCTCGAGGTCCCTTCCAGTTCTATGATGTGGATTCTTATCCACCTTTGAGATCCTTGAGTGAAAAGGCCACACAAGCGCTAAGTATCCACACTGCTACTTCTGTTAAAGGAGTTCTCTTTAGCGTAGATGGTACTGGCCAAATAATAATGACAAGGGATCTAGTCCCAGCTCCAGGGGTGGGGGGATCTGACTGTCTCTTGTCTGCGCACCAGGTGGGTTTGCTGCACCTGGAGATCTCCTGGGTTGGGTCAGGATTTGCGCTGGGATGGAATATTGTGTGGGCGCTGCAGGAAATGCAGCTGGTGATTTAGAGGCGCGCGTTCTGCTGAGTCTGTACTGAATCGACTCTCCACCCACACAGCTAGAGAGCTCTGCGAGGTGGAGTTCAAGATGCGTTTTAAAGTCACAGTCCGGATCGCTTGTGGCAGTAAAGACCCAGTGCTTGGAAGCATGGAAGCCGGGGCAAAAGGAAGATCATTATAACACTGCTGCCTACCCAAACTAGATCCACGGGTAGTTTCAATGGGATATGTCTCATTCTCCACTTCCTGTCCTTAGTGGCTGGTAGCACTGCTGTGCTCTGTTAAACAGATGCTGTGTTTTACCCTAGAGGTGACCGCCTGTGAGTGGCTGGTGAAATATACAGAAAGATGCAATATCAACGCATGCTAACACCCCTCCCCATTTCCCAGCGGAAAGCTGAAACCTAGAGAGTGCAAACAGTGGTCATGGTAACTAGAAAAAGCTGTTGCCTTCCAACCGAGTCAGGCGTAAAATATGTAAGTACCTCGGTTTGAAATGAAAGGGGGGAAAAGCCAGGTCCTGGGGTTAATAGAACCTGCTCACGTTAGTTCTGTTTATCTAGACTAACATACTTTGCAATGCCCTCCCCTGCCCGAAGCACAAATAGCTTCTTTGCTGAGCAGTTCCCTTCCACGGTATCCGGGCTGCCATCAAAATACATTCTCGTCACCTCCCAAAGTGCAGCTGTTTGCAAAAGGTCAAGTAATATGGGATTAGTGAGACCAAAACCAAGCTGCAAACGGCTACTCCATTTTTTTTTTTGCCCAGAAAATTGTAAAAATAGGTTGAAATTAGCCAAAGGCGACAGAACTCCCTGTCGTCAAAGGATTGATGGTGGAACAAGCCCTGCCCGCTGGTGCCCACTGCTCTCCTGGCATTGGCAGAGCGGTTGGAGCAGGGAGCGTCCTGGGCAGGTGTGTGTGCGTTATGGAGCACTAGCTAAGCTGGGGCGGGCTCTGAGTTACTACTGAGAATTCTTTCCCAGCTGTCTGGCTGGTGGGTTTTGCCCACATGGTCAGGGTCTAACCAATCACCAGATTTGGGGTCAGGAGGGAATATTCCCCCGAGTTAGATTGACAGAGACCCTGGGGGGGGGGGGGGGTTCGCCTTCCTCTGCAGTATGGGGACAGGTCACTTGCAGGTTTAAACTAGTGTGAAGGGTGGATTCTCTGTAACTTGAAGTTTTTAAACCATGATTTGAGGGCTTCAGTAACTCAGCCAGAGGTTAGGGGTCTATTACAGGAGTGGGTGGGTGAGGTTCCGTGGCCTGCAGTGGGCAGGAAGTCAGACTAGACGATCATGATCCCTTCTGGCCTTAAAGTCTAAGAGACCCAATCCTGCAGCAGAATCATCACAGGCTGCTCCTTATACTGCAGGATCAGGGCCTTAGTCAGTGAGGCCAGTGGCTCTCAACCAGGCGTACGTGTACCCCTGGAGGTACGCAGAGCTCTTCCAGGGGCTACATCAACTCACCTAGAGATTTGCCTAGTTTTACAACAGACTACATAAAAATCACTAGCAAAGTCAGTACAAACTAAAATTTCATACAGACAGTGACTTGTTTATGCTGCTCTGTATACTACACACCGAAATGTAAGTACAATATTTATATTCCAACTGATTTATTTTATAATTATAGGATTATCACAAGAAAGCAAGCCATTTGTCAGTACTAGTGTGCCGTGACACGTGTGTATTTTTATGTCTGATTTTGTAAGCAAGCCATTTTCAAGTGAGGTGAAACTTGGGGGTACAGATGAATCAGACTCCTGAAAGGGGTACAGTAGTCTGGAGAGGTTCAGAGCCACTGAGTTAGGACACCCGATTTCAGAAATGCATTGATGAAAACAATTCTTGATCTTTTGACATTCACACCCATCGTCTGATGAGGGTTCTCTGTGGAGATGGGTAGAAGGGCTAGCAAGCCATGGTGCTATAAACACCAGTGCACTGATTGTTGTTTTATTTTGGGTTTGTTCTTTTAAATATAGGCTCCGTTTGGTGAAACCGCAAGCACAGTTATTAAAAAGGTAACTCTGCTTTCGTTTTACTTCATTTCCTTAATTCCTGAACCCACCCTCTCCGCTTCCATCGTCTTCAAAATACAGTGATCTGTGCAAATAAATGCTTTCAAAATGTTGCGGTTATTTCTTCTGAGTAAATTGCATTTATCAAAGGCAATAATTTGTTTTATTGTTAGGAGGGGAAATGGGTTTAAATGATAGGAAAGAATGATTTGCCCAACCCTAGCTTCAGAGTTTCCTGGATCTCAGATTTTATCAGGTTTAGTGTCCGAGTTTTGTTCCTAGGAACAGGTTTTGTTCTCAATTCAGATTGTTTTTGGCACAGGCTGGACTGATTCCCTCATCCTTATCATAGATCCCCAGTCAGTGAGCTGTATCTTCCCTGCTCTCTAGTGGGGGGCAGTGCGGCCCTGCGGGGAGATTAATAGTCAGGGCTCTGTTCCCAATTTGCTGCAGCTGTAGGAGTCGTGGCTGCTCAGTAGCTTCTGAAAATCAGGCCCCCCCGTATTTCAAGCTAGGTGGTTCAACCCAGAGACAAAATCATGATTTAAAAGATAGGCCGTAATCCTTCGGTGCCTCAGTTTCCCCATTAGTGAAATAGGGATAACACGTCTTACTCACCTTCATCAAAGTGTTTTGAGAAACACAGATGGAAAAATGCTATAGGGAGAAGACACGTTACCATCTTAATTAGTTTAGAGCTTACAAAAGAAATGTGGAACCTAAGTTTTGCCCTCTATTTCCTTCCAATACATTTAGGTTCCTATATTCCTTAGGTTCCTAAGGGTGGCAAGGAATCATCGGGAGATATGAATGATGGTTGCGGTTCTGAGTGCATCGTTTGTCACTTACCTCATGAATTACTAGAGGCCTTCCATGTTTTCTGATGGGCTCCGCTCGGTTCTCTTTTGTATTATTTTCCGTGTTGTTGTAGCCATGTTGGTCCCTGGATATTAGAGAGACAAGGTGGGCAAGGTAAAACCTTTCATTGGACCAGGTTCTGTCGGTGGAAGGTAGACGTTTACAAGATAGTACCTCCCCAGCTTGTCTCTCTCTCTCCGGCTGTTTTGTGTTTGAATGATTTCATTTCCCCGCAGCAGAAGGCTAGTGTGGCCAGTTCAACGGAGTTGGATTTTATTTGTTTGCGTGCGTACTGCTCGCTTCTGCAGTATTTCAGGCTTGCAGAACGGCTGAGGGAAGTGGAGAGACTTCGAGTCTGGGAGCAGCACAACTCCCGGCATGGCAAGGTGGGGAGCGGCTTGGATTATCTGTCATTGCCGTGTGTGCTCTGGCATTCTCGAGGCAGCCAACAGTGGAAGTGAGAGGTGAGGGGTCCAGGTGGGGGAGGCATGGCTTGAATCCCTCCCAACATGGAGCTCGGAAGGGTTGTGAAGTCCCTGATCTCCCAGGAGGAGTCAACCTGCCACCCAGCTCGCCAAGACACGGGTGTACCCAGGCTGCGTTAGGGCAGCAAAGCCATTCCCTCATGACATGTACGGGGTCAGTGGCTGGAAGTAGGGGGGTGGGAAGAGGACAGAGCCCTAGCTCTTCCCTCAACCAGCCAGGCGCAAAGAGAGCCACGTCCTGAAATTTCACCACCAGCGCAAGAGGGGTCGGGCGAAGGAATCCTGACTGCCTGAGTCATAATTCCTTCCTGGCTCTCTTCTTACGCTAACACAGCTACGGGCCGTCCCATAGCCGGGTCTTAGCCCAAGGCTTGGTCTGGCCCTGGGGTGAGCTCTTTGGCGCAGGGCCTGCCTTCCTGCTAGACATGTGTACAGCACCTGGCACGGCAGGGTCCAGATCCCAGTGCGGGGCCTCTCTAGGCGCTGCTGTAAGATGAATAGATTGATAGATTTTGCCACTCTTGTTTCATCCTTCCTTGGGATGGGCGCTCAGTGCTGGGGCGGGGAGGGCCGGAGAAGTCCCGAGACGGAGAGCGTAAACCCACTGAAATTGCAGTTGGGACGAACGTGGCCTGGTGAACAGCCCCCGAAAGCAGCTTTGTTCTTGTTCAGTTTGTGGTGTCCCACTCCTACCCGCGGGAAGTGCGGTCTCGGGGGTGGACCCAGCCCTAAGACCTACGCCGTCGTTTGTTTCCATCTTGGTGTATGGGCTGAGATTCGGCCATATTGCTCAGTGGGGCAGGAATAACTGCAGAGTAATCCTTGAAAGAAAGCGTGTTTGTAGAGCACGCAGCCACCTATTCCCCCCATTTATGGGGTGTGTGCTACCTACCCACGTCAGTAGCCAAGGCATTGCCTCTGCTCTGCCGGGAAGTTAATGTTCTGATAGACTGAGAAGCTTCTGCTAGAATTTCTCCTGGCTCTTTCACTAACCTCTCCCAGAAGTCAGGTCTGTTTTTACTCTCTTTGCCATGAAGAGGGTGCGTGCATTCTAAGAGCTGACCCAGCCCTGCATGTGTCCTGGCTGCTCTCGGGGAGTATCGGGCTTGGTTTCTGCCCCGGGGATGGTGCACGCTCGTGTGGGTGGAGCAGCCTGCACTTTAAAGTGCAGTGAAAAGTTTTAGTGCTGATGAAACGTGCCAGAGACTTGAGCCATATGCGAGGGTGGCCAAACTGAAATCAGCCCTGTCACACCGATGTAACTCACAGCAGAGTTAGGCCCTTGGTCCGCCTCTTACCCTGCCAAAAGGCAGCGTAAACTCTCTTCCACTGTCCCAGGGCTTTCCCCTTGATGTGCCTTTTGGGAGGGAGAGGGGGGCGCTCAGTCTGAATGCTCATGCATTCCTCAGCCTCTGTGTGGAGGGAGTGAATGTCAGTGTCATGTTCTGGGTGCAGCCCGGACCAGTCAGGGGCTGTGTCACTGCTTGTCCTGTAACCTTTAAAATGCTCTGCTGTTCCTGCTCCCTGTCTGGATGCTCCCTGCCAGCGTCCAAGCCTGCCCTGAGTGTCCGTATTCAGCAGTTCTGACCCCAGCAGCCTGCTTGTTAGATCACAACCACACTCTGGTCTCCACCAGCCTCGGTTACCACCGGCCAAGTGACCCCAACACACCCCCAGGCCTGAATTTCCCCCAAATTTTCTGCCTGAACTGTCCTGCCCTCTCCTGGAATGTTCAGCGGAGTAAAAAGGTCCGTTGCTCCTTTACAGAGACAAAAACCCAGCCGCATGTTGCTTTAACCGGCATTAACAATCACTTCAGGGCAAACACAGCACTGGGGTGATTTGTAATAAACCGAGATTATTTCATCAAAAAGCAATAGGTTTTAAGTGAGTGCAAGTACAAGGGATAAAGACACAAAGGTTACCAGCAAATAAAAGTAAAGTATGCTTCCTAGTAGCTAAGACATAACTCAACAAGCTACCGCCTTGGTTCTAGGTAGATTTCTTACCAATCTTTTTCTTTCCAGCCATGGCTCTCAGTCAGGACCTTGCACTTTTTAAGGACATAATTCCAGCACATATCCATAACTCTTTGTATGCACCCTGTATATACATTCCAAGAGCATATTAATGATCAGTCCCCAGAAACTTCAACCCCCCTGGTTGAAAGACCCATCTTTCTCAGTTCGCAAAAGCTCTGTCCCCTTGTGTCTGTCCAGTGATGGATGCCAAGATGGCTTCTTCTCTCTCCGAATCATCCCAAACTCACTGTTTTGTCCCCAGGCTCAGGAAGACCTCACGCTGTTCTTCCCTGCCTGTGGACTTCCCATCCCTCATATGTAAATGGGGCTTCCATTGTTTTTGGTCATACCTTGCTTAATTTCACTGGAGACAGGTAGATAGCTGCCTTCTCTCTTTGTTTGGTCACCGACTTTAAAGCATAATATCAGCGAGTATCCATAATTTCTCCTATAGCGTAAATTCTTACATTATACAATGATAGTAATCTACAGTGTGACCTTACTCGATGCACTTTTATAATAGTCACATTGTATACAATCAGTTGAGTCAGTTGCTTATCATTTGTGGTTCAGACCCCTGCAAGAGGCTATCTCCCTCACTTGCTAGGTTGATGGCTTTGTTTATCTTTTATGTAAATGTACCTTCATTGCCGCTGCCTGGTGACCCGGCTAATCAGACAAACAAATACACATTCCTTTGTCTAAGACAGACTGGGCTTACGCATTGCTTGCCAAACACTTTTAAAGGACATAATTCCAGCAGATATCCATACCCCTTTGTACGCACCCTGTGCTAATGATGAGCTGTTAGCTTGCCAATGATAGCGTACATGACACCGTTTAGATACAGATCAGGACAACAGTGTGTGTGAGGTGTAGCGACTGTGTCAGGCCTGACAACCGCTGCTGACATAGAGTAGTGAGCCACCAATGGGCCTCTGTGTCACAGTTGGTTAGAAGGCTGGCTTGGTTCCATGGACCCCTGTCCTTTAGCAACCGGCCTGAGCCGCTGGGCCTGCTTCTCCCCTGCCTTGCACCTTATGTGCAAAGTGGGTGAGACTTGGGCCCAGTTATAGGGTGGAGGTTGGGGGGAGGAGCCCTCTCCCCAGACTGCAGAGCGGCTGCTCCCCAATGGCTGATGTGTTCCAGAGGATTCACAAAGCCATGGATTCCCTGGCCCCACCCGTCCTTCAGCGTGTCCCAGCAGCACCCCTTCCTGTCCCATGCATGCCGCCGCAGACCTATCCCTGCAGAGATGAGCTCCTCATTGCACAGGGGCTGCGCATGGTCTGTGGGGCAAACTTCCAGCATGGCACAACCTCCCCACTTCCTGCTGGGGATAGACCTGCCCTGAAGGAAATAAACGCTGTAGGAGTCAGGCAGCATAGCACAATGTCTTGTGTGTCCTGTCCCCTGTATGGCAGTGCAGGAAGACCGCTGCTCTGTGGGCCAAGGAGTGTTAATATTTTTCCTCACAGGCATCAGCATGGAATATAAAAGTTCCCTGGGATGTTCTTTGCCCTGTAAGGTACCCGTGTGCTCGAGTGACTCCCTGCCAGTAATGGAATGAGATTGCCAGGAGATGTCCTTTTGGTGCTCCGAGCCCACGGCCCGCCTGTGTCCAGGAAAGCGCGCTGCAGCTGTCTGAAGCGTGTCCCATTGCTCAGTAAAGCAGAGGCTGGTCCTGCGAACTCAGGCTGTTGTTTTGTTTAATTATTGTGGCGGCACCTGTCTATAGTAGGGTTGAGTTGAGATTTGCAGCCAAAGTGGGTAAATGCATGTGTACAGTGGAGCCCTATGATACTGGAGTCATTTTCTTCTCGGAATAAATGCTCTGTAATTGGAGGGTGACAGTAGCCCTGCGATTGCTAGGAGCTGCAGTGAGCTGGGCCTTTAATTCAACGGAGAAAGGAGAGTTTCCCGGCGGCTGAGTTCAGCGGTCTGATGTCTAACATTACACTCCTCGAGATTCTGTTTTGCTCACTTACAGCTCTTTGTCCATCCCCCCCACACACAGTGGTGATAAATTGCAGAGCTATCGCATATCCAGGGGGCATGTGACGACTTCAGAGGCAGGTTTGTGGGTCAGTTTAGGACTGCTGCATTATTAGGGAGTGCCTGCTTGTGTCCATACACCATCACCACAGGCACCCTCGTTTTCTCTGCCCCCCTGATTAGACAGGGCCAGCTGCCCCCTTGCTCTCCCACCCGCCTGCCAGCTGTGCACCTGCGAACTTGCACCACGACCACACCGCCACTCTTTGCAGGGGCCAGATGTGCGTGGGAGGCGTGTGCTTGCGAAAGCTGTTGCAGCACCAGCGTTAGAATTGCTGGAGGCCACTCCCAAGAGTTGGTACCTGCAATGCAGGGGGCATATGTGCTGCAGATGTACCTGGACACGTGTTCCCCTCACCCTCCCAGTACATGCTATAGACTGACAGGCCACGTCGCCACAGGCCACCTGCTGCAGGGTCCTTCCAGGCGGGGGCCCCTTTCTCAAGGATTGCTTCTACTCAGGAGTTTTGTTTTCCTCTCCTCACCCCCACCGGGAGGGTTCTCCGCCCTCACTGACCGCAGTGGGGGTTGAGAGCACTCCGCGCCTTGCAGCGTCAAGCCCTATTTGCTGGGAGAAGGATTTGATACCTCGACCTCACAGTGAAAGTGTTGTGAGGTGCAACGTCTCTGCCTGGTGTCAAGGAAGCTCCGCATATTGTGCGGTCACTCACACCAGTGCAAAGTAGGTGCTGACTGCTCCCCTTTTGAGTTGGTAGCACCTTGCACAGGTACGAACGGCTGCACAAGCTGCAGGCCAGGGACCCCTGCATACTAGCACTGCTCCTGGTTCCACTGTAGAAGTCCCCAGTTTTTGTGGGTTCAGTAAAGCTTGTCGGTAAGTTGTGCTGTGGCTCCAGTGATGCTGACACATTGATTGAAACTAACCACTTACCACACCGTTAATCTCGACTCACTGCTGAACCCAGCAGTTCCTGGAGTGGGAGAGAACAATTATCCTCTCTCGCTTTCCCATCTCTCCCAGGGTTCGGTGCTGACGCCTGTCACCATAGCAATCTGCATTGGCTGCACTGATGGATTTTCTTGATACGCTAATATAAACGCTCACTAACGCTGTGGTTTGACACCAGCTCTTTTCCTGGTGCGTGGCTGTTGTTTCGTTTTAACAAGTGTGCTGGAATTGTCACTTTTTAGGGAGGGGAGGGTGAAAACGATTTCTGTGATGGCACTTTAAAGTTGCAGTTAATTTAAGTAAATTAGAAGCCGTTTACGCTCTGACTTGAATGGTAGTTTTGGTGTGTTAAGGAGCTGGGAGCTGCCTGGGTGAGTCATAAATCAAGTGCCCCTTCTGACAGCTGCAGCCTGAATGGAGGAAAATGAGAATAATGGAATGTGTAAGTTCCAGGCTAAAATATTTAATTGCCACAAACAAATGTTTAAAAAACATTTTGCCGAGTTGTGCTCCTGAGATGTAATACAGGTCTCGGAGTGTTTGCCGTCACATCCTCAGCAAAACTGTTTCATGGACACAAAGGATATTCAGCGCCCTCCCAGTGCCGACGAGCAGTGGAAATGCTCCCCTTTGCTGGATTAATGTTCTTTGCTGAGCAGCGGGTTTCAGGAAAGGCCGGTTTGAAATCCTGCATTTGGAATCTCTGATAATATTGCTACATTTCCCCTCCACTGAGTTCAGACACAGACTTTCAGCCAGAGTACTTTTGTTCTTGCTTCTTTGCTCTTTTTCTAGACCAGAACTCAGTCTCCTTTGAGAGCACATACAGTGTCTCTCTCCTCTCTAACAGTCTGCACCTTGCTGTACACAGTGGCTGGCTGTCTATGCAGGCAGCAGAGTCCTTAGGTATTTAAAGTTTTTAGTGCATAGAAAACAAAGGTTTAACAGTTTCATAGTCCAAGACACAACACGTACAGGGTACACTATCCAGGTGGGTGTATTGAGGACACTGTTGGAATTGCAAGATATCACTTTAAGAGTGTGGTATGTGGGTGGGGGAAGAGCTGGGGGGAAAAAGCCAGCTTAAAGTAAGGTAGGGTGAGTCAAGCCTCTGCTTTTAGAGAGCAGCCTGCTTTGTCTCTTTCTGGTTTGGGTTCTGGTGTATTGTTGCTCTGAATTCTAAGGCGTGAGTAGTGTTACACTGCAATCTTCCAGCAGGAAGATTTATATGTTCTATCTACTTTCTCAGAGTGTGCGCGCTACGAGCATAATGCTCAGGACAGAGATCGCTTCACTCACCACTGAAATGCAGACACCTTCGGGGCAGAATTTAGCAGCAGTTCTGCACCAGCCAGATGAGCTACTTAGTGATGTCAGCATCATGTATGAATCACCAAGACTCTTTGGGACCAATGGTTCAAATCCCAGAAAGGGCAACTTAACCCTTCATCTTCCTGAGCTAGAACTGACTTCCATGCAGTTTACTGGGGGGGCGTTGGGCGCCTCCTATAACCAGGGTCCTATCACCTCTGCCTGGATATTGGACCACTAAGTGATCTGGAGCCTGATTCACCTCTTTCCCCCAAGGCAGTAGCACGGAGTTGTGATGAGAGAAGCTGTTTGAACTGGCAGGGAGTGGGGTTCCTGGCACCGAGTCCTCTGTGATGGGAGCTCAGTTCCCCAGCATGGTCCCGCAGGGCTCAGATTAGTTAACCTTAAGGGCACACATCAAGGGGCATCTGTTGTTCTGGGAGGACTGGGCAGAGCTGGTTTGGGGACATGGGCAGTGGAGTGGTGTTTCTTGTCCCCGGAGTTATTCTCTTGTGTATGAGCTGGTCTTGTACTGATGGCTGTGGGCTGTGATTTGCTATCGTCATCTGGGTGTCGTTATACAGCCTGGTTGAGTGTCCTTCTCTTTGTATTAAACACAGTTATCTTCCTTATGTTTTCTAGTTCGTACAGTGCCCACTGTTGGGGTAGATTCTGTATTCAACCTCGATTAATAAAAAATCCAATATGTACAAATCAGAGCTCCAGTGGCATTTTCCATAAGAGGAAGTGTTTGCCCCAGTGTCACTGGTCAGAGTTCTTACTCTCTTCCCCACTGGTGGATGGGTTAGACGGACCAAGGCTTTGTTGGCTATGGCCATGGTGGGGGGCACAGGGGGACCACAGATGATCCCTTTGGGGTTCTCCGCCAGCACTGATGTGCTCTTGCACCTCTGCTTTTAGAGAGCAGCCTGCTTTGTCTCTTTCTGTTTTGGGTTCTTGTGGGCACATGAAGTGAAGGATTCTGGCCAGCCGCTGGAGAGGAGTGCAAGGTGTGTGTGTGTGTGCGGGGAGGGAGGGAGGGTGCTGAGCTGTGTGCATCTCTAGAAGAGCAGCCAAAATATGGCCCTTAGTTTTGGTGTCCTAAAGTGTAGCAGCCCTACAGTACTGATAGCATACAGGCCAGAGTCTCCCTTCGCTCACTGCACAGAAATCCCATTGCCTTCTCTGGGATTCCCATGCACACAAGGAGGGCAGGGGACCCGAAATATAGACTAGGAAACTGACAGCTGTGGGTGAGGGGTGGGGTTAAACGAGACCCGTAGCATTGACAGACTGCAATGTTCTTGATGCTGATGTAGGTGAAATCTCTTATCTAATGAGGGACCCCAGAGCTCTGTAAACCAAACATGTCAGTGTGGTCTAGTGGGTAGAGTGCTGGGCTGGGAATGAGGAGTTCTGGGTTCTGTTCCTGACCTGTTGGGGGACCTTGGGAAGGTCCCTTCCCCTCTCTGCGATCCTGTTTTTCCTCCTGCCCTTTGTGTCTTTTGACTAGTTTGAGTGTGAGCTTTTCAGAGTGGGACTCTCTCTATGTGTGTGTACAGCGCCTAGCACAATGGGGCTCCAGTCTTAGTGGGTGCTACTGTAATACATATACTTAATAATGGTGTGTCTGGAGGCAGGTGGGCCCTGTGCCTTCTGTTTACTCTCCGTATTAGAGCACCTGTCCTGGTCATTAAGGGTTATCACTTCTGCATCCACACTTGCCATTTCAAAGTGTTTCAAACAGTCGCTCCACAAAGCTGTACCCTGCCTTTTAATGAGACCATTGCTAAGTCTCTGCTGCCCTATCCATGTTCTTGTCCTTATGGGCTTTCTTCCCTGTTGCACTCCGATCTGAATCCGGTTGTTAGTTTCCGAGAGTTTCTCAAATCTATTCCATCGATACAGTGAACTAAGGGGAGGTAAAACTTGTCTTTTTAAACGCATTTGCTTTGCTGCACTAGAGCATGAGTGCTGCAAGCCAAGTCCCTGGTGAGCATGTTTGGTCCACATAAATCCCCTTCCATTTTCACAGAAGAGGAAAGCTGATCTGGAAGCAAAACAGGAGGGTGTGCAGAGTTGTGCCGCTCAGTGATAGGAAAGGATTTTGTGCTGAAGTGTATTATAAGGCGCTGTCCCTTTTAAAAAAAAGAACAGGAGTACTTGTGGCACCTTAGAGACTAACAAATTTATTAGAGCATAAGCTTTCGTGGACTACGAAAGCTTATGCTCTAATAAATTTGTTAGTCTCTAAGGTGCCACAAGTACTCCTGTTCTTCTTTTTGTGGATACAGACTAACACGGCTGCTACTCTGAAACCTGTCCCTTTTAAGAGCAGGGAAAGCTGGGAAAACCCTGTGCCAGGGTATAAAATAAGAGACCTGAGAGAGGAAAGTCAGTTTCAGTTCAGTAGGCATGGTGTGTGCTTGGATTTTGTTCTTAGTACTGTATGTTTCTCTTAGCGCTTGGCACTTGGGGCGATATTGTTGAAGGAGTTTTGGACAAATAAGGGAATTACAATGTTAAGCCTATGTTTGATTGTGCCGTTTTTAATCCCAGCCCCAGCATGGCCAGAGTTGGAGGATCTTTCGGTATCCTTTCCTCTCACTAAACTCCCCAACCTTGTTTTAGTGTCTGACACATGATCTGCCTCTTGCTCTGATTTATTCAGACATTTCCCCCCACCTTAATTGGACGACGAGCTGCCTTTGAGACATTTCCCACAAACGAACAGTCTTTCCTGAAAATTACTGCAGCGTGAGGGGCCGCTGCACTCGAGAAAGGGGCCGCTGCAATACAATTACCTGTTCAATCTTTGTTGCTGTAAGAGGAAAGGACACCAAAATATATGGCCAAATTCAGGTTCACACAAGCAGGGGCTGCCTCTGGGCCAGCAGCTCCAATCCATTCCTTGGATGCTAGTAACGGGTGCAGTTACCATCTGATGACTGTTTGATGACCTGTGCCAAAGAAGTGGGTGGTCATATCCGGGCTCCCAGTTAAAAATGTCAGTCTGCTTAACTCTCCCTGCCTCCTCTGCTGGTGTCCTCAGTAGATAGGTCAATCAACAAACAGTCCGTTCAGCCTGCCTGCCTTCCACCGCTGGGGCTGCTTCCCCCAGATCGTGTTTCTGGTGCCTGGGCCAGGCCACGTGGGGCAGCCTGCATTAGCCAGAGCGACACCTGTTCTGTAGTCAGACAGACGCTTTCTGTGCCCAGGACTGTTAAATCAGCGGTAGGCAGGTGTGAGTAATGATGAGCAAACTGCAAGAAATCCAGAGCTTTCAAACAGAATGGGAGAGACTCCATATGGGACTCAGAGATCACCCTCTGCTCTCATCACATGCTAATGTGTCCCTAAGTCCCCCAGCCCCCAAACTATTCTGGGTTGTGGGGAGAATCTCCCTAGGAGAAGACCAGGCTTATGCTTGTTGTGTGCAGGTCTGAGTGTTCAGGGCTTTAGGATTTAGTTCAGGTGTAAGCGTTCAAAGGGCCAGGTGCCTACCTGAGACATAACCAGGCTGATCAAAATCCCACTGTTTCATTGAGAAACACCAACCCAAACAATGTGCAGGGCAGGATTTCCCCTCCTGTATAGAACATGCCCCGTGTAAGTGGAAGTTCTTCTCCGCCATCGTATGTCAGAGGAAACCAGAAAGCACCGACGCCCCTGCGGGGAAAGGCCCTGGTTATCAGATTTTATTAGGGTGGTGAGAAACTTGGCAACTTTTGTTGGCAGTTTAGTTCTTTTCAGTTTTCTGTGAATTTGGGGAGTGGGCTGGACCCAAAAACTCCAGCTAAAACTCAACTGATGGGGAAACATGCAAAAATGGCAAGACCTATCTCATTACCACTCAAAACCATAAATCAGCCTAAGATGACTCCAAACTAGGCCAGGATTGGCCAGAAAGCTCAAAAATGTTGAACCTTGAGCCAGGCTTGACAGAAGGTGTGTCAGATTTGTAATGAGACTAGGAAGCAGGGGCACTTATCTCTGATTTTACTGCAGTGACAATACAATGGTGTCTCCATTTGCAGCGTGAGGTAATGGGTAACTGGTGGTCTAGGGACATCATTCTGGCAAACACTCTAAACACAATGGTATAATTATTTAATGATCATCTTCTTCCTACCTCTATCTCAGAGATGCAACTGCATTATACCAAGGAACCCTGCCTAGAATTAACACTCCAAAGTCACTTTGTTAAGCATAGTGCCGTAGAAGATCACGTTCACCAGTTCTAAAATTGCATTCCTGCCACAAACTATAAAATGATGCTTTTCTCTTCTGAAATTGGCAAAGTGATTTTAAGCTGAGCCCTTTCACACTAACGATCTGCTCCTGCTGCCTCCTGCATTCAGAGTTCCCGGAGATGTCCACGGGCACTCTGTCTGCAAAAGGCGCGCAGTGTCCCTGGCCTCTTCGTCTCATTCTCAAAGGAAATTTGTACAGCCCAGTGGTAAACTGTTGGAAACACTGACACAGCCTGACCGGAGTTATGTAATGGCTTTTTAAACAATCTCACTCGGTGCATCAAAGCCATGAAACTGATTACATCATGATATACTGCACTGGATTATTTCCTCTTAAGTCACTAGTAACTTGCTTTTATTCATATTAATTTATAATCAGAGTATTAATATAATGTTAATAACTCCCTACATTATTTCTAAAGCAGCTTTTCTGGTAAAGAGGTGGTATGTCAGCGGTTCTCAAACTTCACTGCACCGCGACTGCCTTCTGACAACAAAAATTACTACATGACCCCAGGAGTGGGGCCCGAAGCCCGAGCATGCTGCCCCGGGTTGGGGGACCCATAGCCCAAGCCCCACCGCCCCAGGCAGGGGGGCCAAAGCCCCAGGGCTTCAGGGGGCATGCTGCCCAGGGCTGAGGCCCTTGGGATTTGGCTTCGGCCCCAGGTGGTGAGGCTCGGGCTTCAGCTTTGGGCTTGGGCCCCAGCAAGTCTAAAGCCAGCCCTGGCGACCCCATTAAAACAGGGTCCCGACCCACAGTTTGGGAACCCCTGTGGTTTATACATGATGGAATGGGCTAAAGGTTTCATTGACACTTGCTTAGGAGGATGTACATGACTTGCAATAAGGCAGCTCTTCTAAATGAATTTTCTCCAGTTCTTAACCCGGTGCTATACTAAGAGTGTATTTTCTATTTACCTTCACCTGAGCTCCGTTTTACATGCCTGCTTTACAATCCAACACTCAAGGAACCACGGGAACTTATCTATCAGAATACTGGGTTATTTACTTAGGAATTTACAGTAGTTGAGCAATTGATATCTCTTGCCGTTCCTGGTATATTTTGTGTATCTAATACTTCTTATTATCTTTGTAGAACCCCAGCTGAAAGGAATTGTGACAAGGTTATTCAGCCAGCAGGAATACTTCCTGCAGATGCACCCAGATGGTACGATTGATGGGACCAAGGACGAAAACAGCGACTACAGTAAGGAAAATTAGCCTTCTTTGCAACCAGATGATAAATGAAATGCATCACCTAGTGGGTCTCACTTGTAAGCCTTCGTTTTTGAAAAGATCAAATTAGGAAGAAGCCAGCTGTTCTCAGCAGTTTATTTCCATTGACGCTTCCCCTTTAAATCTCTCCTTTATTGTTTTCACACATTGTTTTTTTTTTTCCCTCCCCTCTCTCTCTAACACTTCAACAACCATCTGGGGTGGGGAGAAGAATAAAAACGCGTGGTTTGAATTCTTGCCAGAAGAGAGAGGCGTGATATTTGCGCAGATGCTATGCGTGTGGGAGAAGGATATAGGGATTGTTTCCTTCAGGGATAAAAGGAAAGTGATCTTCAGGGAAAACATCTAAAACCTAACTAGGCTTAGGAACACGGGAATTGCCGGAGTGGATCAAACCAAGAATCTATCCATTCCCGTAGCCCATCTCTGACCGGGGCCATTATAAGCTGCTTCCGAAGAGACTCTGTAGTAGGCAGTGGTGAGACAGCCTGTCTCCAGGGAGAGATTCCTCTGAGCACCCCATACTTAGCGGCTGACAGAAGTTACCCAGATCCTTCTATGGATGGCAGGGTCTGGAGCAAAGTTTGATGCTGATTTTTTTTCATGCGGCAGTCAGCAAGCCGCTGTCCTTCGGGGGAGAGCACATTGGACGTCAGCACTCCCCAGTGGCCCATTGCCCTCTGCAAGAGATGGCACAAAACATTTTTGTCATGGGAAGTGTTGGGTGCCCTCAGCTCCCGTTGAGACCACGCCGAAGGATTAGGCCCCAGAGGAGATGCAAAGTGCCATCTATGGCATCAGCACCGCCCTCCCTGTGGGACCCAGGAGTCCTTCTGAGAGGACAACAGGTGGCAGTACCTTTGCTCTCACAAGGACTGAACCTTGTCCCTCTGCTGGGAGTCTGAAATCTGCCGCCGCGTTCACAGAAGGATGCCATGTCTGGCCTGTTCCCAAAGGGATGGGAGTTCTCAATCCTTAATAGTTGGAGCAGAAGCTGATCTTGGAGGGGAGCTCGACAAAGTTAAAGTCCCCCACTAAGGGTCCATCTACATTACAGCTGGGAGGGTGCTTCCCAGGGCAGGAAGACACATGTACTAGCTGTGCTCGAGCTAGGATAGCTAGGGGTAGCCCGGGCAGCCACCCACATACGTACCCGGGGGCACAGGCCTGTTTGTACTTGGGTGGCTAGCCCGAGCTGCCACGCCTGCTGTCCCCGCGTACGTTGCTACTTTTAGCGTCTCAGCCTGAGCAGCGCGAGCAGGCGTCTGTCTCCCCGCACCGGGTAGCTTGCGTCCAGCAGCTGGGTAGACGTACTTTTATGGAGGGATAATCCAGTCTGCTTAATCCAGGGATCAATCCTGTCATCCTTCCTCAGACAGAACTCCTAGCCAACCCACTGGAGGTCCTTCCTGAGTAAAGACTGCAGGGTTTGAGCTGTCAATGGGCATGTTGGCTCCAATGCTGGCTAGGCGGTAGTTCCACAGGAAGCCTCCTGGGGGTGGCGGGGAGCCCTCCGACTAGAGTACAATTGAAGAGTTATCAGTGACGTGACGCTGTGCCCAAAACGGCGACTGGTAGGCAGGGTCACCATGGCAGGGGTAGCACGTTTAACACGGGTAGGGTAGGGCAGTTATTCTCCTCCGTTCAGCAACAGTTCGAGCACAGCTAGAGTCCTACCTTCTGCTTCGGGAACCAGGTCCCAAAACGATGCTTCCAGAGGGCAGCAGCTGAAATAATAGAAGGTTTGAAAAACAGCCCTTATTGAAAACAACCCCCCTCCACAATCCAAAGGCCGTATTCAGCAGACACACGGCAGTAGTTCGTTGGAAGGGACAGGGCCCAATTCTGCTCTCTCGCTGGGGTTTTACCACTGTGTAGAGCCTTTGATTTTAGGGAAGCTACTCCTGGCTTTCATCAGAGGATGGAAGAGGTGTACCAGGTCGTTAGCGTTTTGCAGCCATTGCCGCACATTGCAAATTGGATTGATAAGTGAAGAGGCTGGTCCTGCAGCCCGTACTTGCAAGCAGCCCAGACTCATGGGAGGACATCAGTGGGTCTGCTCATGTGAGCAAGGACTACTCCAGTGAGACAGGGTTGCAGGATTGGGCCCTAATTTTGGGTGCCCAGTTTGAGACAAGGTGGGCTTGATTCTCCGAGGTGCTGGGCACTTGCAGCTCCATTTGAAGTCCAGCAGGAGCCGTGAGTATTCAGCACCCTTGACAATCAAGCTGGACACCTGAAACTTGTGGGTGCGTCAGAAAATCTAGGTCATGTAATGGGACTGGCTCGGCGCTTGGGACCCTGTGTCTCTTCTGCTCAAGGTTGAAATTCACACTGTAGGAGACAAAATGCACAACCATATCCTAAGGGTGGGGTCTGATTCACTCTCGCCTGGCAGAATGTGGGGGGACGATCGAGATGGACTCTGCATGGAGTCTGTAATTTAAACACGTAAAGGAACGCGATGTTCCAGACATTGCCGCTTTGCATTCTGTTAGGGGCAGACTGATTAGCCTTAGGAACGGGAGCTCATTTTACGTAGAGTACACTATGTGGGTTTACTCTGGCAAGATAAACATTTAAAATGAAACGAGACACATCCCTTCTACACATCCGATGTAATTAAAACTTGTAATGAAAATCCAGTTATTTAAATAAGAGGAACTGCTAATATTTAAGCTATTTTAAAATTAATTTATCTATCTGGTGCCCACTTCGTGTATCTGTTCTTGGGGAAACACAGGAGGTTGGGTTTTTTTTTTTTTAAATACAGTTAGAAGCCAAGATGAAATGGCATTTGAACTGGCATTCAGCAAAACAGCCCTTCGTACATCTGCTGCCGAGGCCCTGGAGTTAAAGCGACACCGTCGAGTTAAAGCGACGCTGTCGAGTTCAAAGTTGTGGGATAGATTCTTTTCACCCTTAGTCTTGATTTACACCAGTGTATCTCCATTTAAGCCAATGGAGTTACCCCAAATATCAGAGGAGACCTTGGGCCCATATCTATCTTATGAATATCATCATGTTACGACCCTGAAGTTGGTCAGTAGGATTGTTAGGGTCACCGGTCGCCATTTATGCTGTGTTGATTTCTCCCCCCCCCCCCCCCCCCCCCCGCACCTTTTTGCTCAGCATAATCTTTTCCTAGACTGATCAATATCGCTCTTTGGGCCTGGTTCATGACTCCATGACCCCAGTTCTGTGCCAGAGCTGTTTTACCCCTTGATGTGCCAGCACAATTCTGCTGTAGCAGAGGGGTGAATTAGATCCCCTACATAGTGTATTCCAGGTAAATGCTTCGTCTTGCACTCACCAGGCCAAATCCCCAGCGGGTGTAAAACAGCATGGCTCCTTTGATTGATCTACTTCAGTTCAGACCAGCTGAGAATCTGGGTCACACAATGGGCCTCATTCTTGTCTCAGTTCACTTTTCCACTTGTCTAAATTATTTGGGCTAGATCCTCAAGTGGGGTACATCAGCATAGCTCCATGGATGCCAGTGGGGTAACTGGCTCGCTGACTTCCATACAGTTACACCTGGCTTCCTCCAGTCTGAACGGAGAATCAGGCCCAATGACTTCAGTAGGACTGCTTCCAGTCTGCCTGGCCGTGCTAGGGTTTTCAGCTTCAAATCCTGGTTCTGGACAGATACCAAGGTAAAAAAGCTCTAGCTTCTTACCCTGAATATAAACACATTTTAGTCACAAAAACAGTCTTGATGCCCACCAGGCATCTGGTGCTCTTGTAGAAATTCCTTCCAGAACAGCCCTGCCACCTCCCTGTCCCAGGATTTGCCCACCTGCTGTGTAATCCCATGGTGCCCTTACCTAATGCACAGATGATGATGATACACGGAATAGTCTATGATTTACCCTGTGGGGGGAGGGCTGGCCCCTGCGAGGGAAGGGGGGAATTATTCAAAACACCGATAGGTTTCCGTGGGGATCCTCTGCCTCATTGATCTTGGGTGGTGTCACCCAAACTGCCAAACGAATGGTCTGTGAGGCAAGTTTTCTATGTAAGACGAATTAACTGTAGGGAGTGAATAATGACGGCCGTTTGCTTTCATTATCTGTAGTGATATGCTCCATTTTTCAGTTTTTAAAAAAACGAGAGGGGTGGGGGACTGCTTATAAATAGACTTGTTAATTAAACAAGGCTTTGGAGCACCGCTGGAGCACCAAAGCTATGGCAATAAAAACTTGCCTCGATAAGGGGACTTCTCACGAGGAGCCTGCGTGAAGGATTTGCACGACACGGATATAGTTACACCAGTGAGAAGTGTTAGTGTGTCGAACAGGCAAACTGGCACCAATCCTGAACATGGAGACCAGAGCATCACCTTAGACCCTGATCTGCAAAGACCAGTATTGAGGCTGAACTTTAGACACTGACTTCCACTGAAGTCCTCTTGCTTCAGGAAACCGCTTAAACACGTGTGTTCGCTTCAGTGGGATTTCAGCATGAACTTTCCAGGCTGGCTTTCTGAAAAGGGGCTGTATCCGGCAGCATGTCTTTAGTGTCTGTTTTCCCACTGAAAGAGGGCTATCCCACTTACCTTTAGGCAGACCTGCTGCGAATGCCGTCCTGGCATACCTGGCCTTCCCATAATGCTTCAAATAATTCCCAAATGCCGTGGCAGGGCCGGCTCCAGGCACCAGCGCAGCAAGCAGGTGCTTGGGGCAGCCAACAGAGAGGGGCGGCAGGTCCGGCTCTTCGGCGGCAATTCAGCGGCGGGTCCCTCAGTTCCTCTCGGAGGGAAGGACCTGCTGCCAGATTGCTGCTGAAGAATGAAGTGGCAACAGCTCCGATCGTGCCTTCTTTTTTTTTTTTTGCCGCTTGGGGCGGCGAAAACGCTGGAGCCAGCCCTGGCCGTGGGCCTACTTTGTCTCTCATACAGCTGTGCAACTCCAGTGACCTTCTATGGAGTTATCCCTTGTTTGCACCAGGGTGTGTGAGAGGAGGTCATTGAAAACTGTCTCGCTGGTAAAACAGTCTCTGCAGCTGGCTCGTAGGCCTCGTGTGGAAAGGACTCTTGGGGTTTATGGTTTGTTACAGTTCTTGTTTTCTCCTGGTGCAGCTGAAGCCATGTGTCCTGCCCAGCACGTGTGCATGCAAAGTCTCTTAGGAAATCTTAGTCTGACTTGGGTCTGAATTATTCAGTTCTGTTAAACCAGGGTTAGCACTACCAGTCTGTGTCGCAGTAACACTGAATCATTAGCATGCTGGGGCATAGAAGGCTTCCAAGGAAGAAGGGGCCAGGGAGCAGGGCAGTGGGAGGTGAAAAAGATGATTGGCATCTGGATATCACCTTTCATCCAAAGTCCCCACTGTTCTGTGCTCACTTTACAAAGTGATTTACTAGCTGTACAATTATATCAATTATAAGAACAAAAGAACATAAGAAAGGCTGTACCGGGTCAGACCAAAGGTCCATCTAGCCCAGTATCCTGTCTACCGACAGTGGCCAATGCCAGGTGCCCCAGAGGGAGTGAACCTAACAGGCAATGATCAAGTGATCTCTCTCCTGCCATCCGTCTCCACCCTCTGACAGACAGAGGCTAGGGACACCATTCCTTACCCAGCCTGGCTAATAGCCATTAATGGACTTAACCACCATGAATTTATCCAGTTCTCTTTTAAACTCTGTTATAGTCCTAGCCTTCACAACCTCCTCAGGTAAGGAGTTCCACAAGTTGACTATAATTATCTATATTATAATTCCACAATTATCTATAAAATAACTTGAATGATTAGGTATACGTATGGCAATCGCTAGGCAATAAACTGCAAAGCCATGTGATAAAGAGCATCTCCCCTGCATTCTACCCACTGATCCATCCTCCCGGGGACTAATTTGAACATTCCAAACCCTTTGAGACACTTCAGACAGACGCCTTTTGAATGAATGAATAAATATAAAACAACCTACCAGTGAAGTGTTTGTTAGTTCGTCTCCCCACCGCTCCAGTGATTACCCTAGTCCAAGGTTTAGGAGAGTCAGTACTAACTCCCGCAAAAGTGATGTGTGTGAGATCTGATATTTTCTGACTCCGCCAGGCCAACAGATGGGAGGAGTTCTATACTCTTGGAGAGGGACGATCTCTGACTTGGAGTCCTTCCTGGCCGGAGAAGGTTATGAGACACTGGGCAGTATCTCTGTGGTTCTGGAAAAGCTAGACTGGGCCACGGCTAGAGGTTTCTGAAATGTTGCTGGTTAATGTGGTCCAATGGATAGGGCACCCGGCAGTCATTCAGAAGACCTGGATTCTGTTGTTAGCTCTTCCACTGACCTCCTGTAAGACCTTGAGCAAATCACTTCACCTCTCTGTGGCTTCATGTCCTCTCCCAGCCTCTGTCTTGTCTAGCTAGACTGTAAGTTTTCTGGGTTGGAGACTGTCTCTTACTGCGCATAGAGTAGCACCTACAGACCCCAACTACAGCACAGTGGGGCCCTGATCTCAGCTCGGGTATCTCAGTTCTGCCCATATTGCAGATAGCAATAGTAGAAACAATCAATGCCTCCGCATTTAATATAATAATGCCAGCAGCCTTTCCGATCCTGTGACGTTACAAATAATAGCAAAAATGCCATTGTGCATGAGAGAGAGATTGCCTCTCCGAGTCCGAGTGGCTGTGTGGCATCCAGCAATAGTTACCTTTTGTAACGGATTGGGGAGGAAGTGGCTGCGACGCTTAAATCAGTGGGATGGCAGTAAAATGGGGCATTGAAGGGTCTTGTCCTTTCGTGCTGCCTGGCACCTTCCAGATGGCATAAAGGACTCAGGTCATGGAGACACTGGAGTCCAGGATGGCTCCTCCTGAGAGTCTTTATTCCTTGGCTAGCGGTGATCAGATGGATGATGGACTGCAGGTTTCTGGGATACAGTGAGAACTGGAACTTTTACAGCCCTCCCTAAGGTCACCCTTGAAAGCGAATTATAGACCCTTCCCTGTAACTGCAAATCCCTGGAGATGTTTGCAACTCTGCTTCTTGTGTAAAGGGATGGGGCGCTAGAGGACAATGAAAACAAGGAACATGGACCACATGGAAAGATGACCTTCAGTAACGGTTGCTTTCCCCTGTTCTTCTTCCAACTGCAGCCCTCTTCAATCTAATTCCCGTGGGCCTTCGTGTGGTGGCGATCCAGGGGGTGAAGGCAGGTCTCTACGTCGCCATGAACGGCGAGGGATATCTCTACAGCTCAGTAAGTACATTGCCCGGTTTGGTGATTTCAGATCTGGTTTCTGAGCACATTGCTGTGTGGGGAACACTTCGGACCGCCTGGCACAGTAGGAGCCCACTGTCAAATAGACTCTTCCCTGTCTTGAGCAACTACCTCAAAGTATCTCCGTGTAGTTTCCGGACAGTATTCTTCGACCTTTAGTTGAAGTTACACGTCTGTTTGCTCCTTTGGACGGTCGCTTCACTCAGGTCTTGCTGTGTTAGGTTACCGAATCTGCTGGATCTGATCTGGTTTTACGTCAGTGCGACCACCCATTGCCTTCACAGAAGATACCCCTGATATACACCAGTGAACCTGATCATAGTAGGTCCTGTTCTCCACACCACAGGAATTGTGTTGATTTCAGTGGAGTTATTCTGGATTTACCCAGTGTAACTGAGCAGAATGTCTCTGTATATGAGTGGTCTTTTAAACACAGTATAAAAGATCTACAAGACACATTTTACTGACTGATTCCCCAGTAACTTTCTTAGATGGCATTAAAAAGTCTGAGGTTATTCATCAGAGTCTCATTTGAAGTAAATCATTGATTCACAGTGATTTACTAAATAAGGCAGTTCTTTGCTGGAAATATTTTACGCTTGAAATAACTTCACACTAGTGCTATGCCATAAGGAAATCGTTGTAGAGTCTATGGGCCAGACTCTGACCTCACTAACTCCAGTGCAGATCCAGAGTACTGTAATTCTGCTGTTACTCCGATTTAAAAATGTGTGTGTGGCTGGGGTGGGGGTGTGGGTTGGATTGGGGATACGACCACTGAATAGGAAATAGCACAGTTCGGTTTTTGGTATCTGGCTAATTGATCTGTAATGTGGCTATCGCCATGACCTCTAGGACGAAAGGTGGCACTTAAATCACTTGCTGAAGCAGAGCTGATTCTAGTTACCTCACTGCCGAAGGACGGCACGGTTGCCATCTCATGGGTCGAAAACAGCTCTGGGGTCATCTTGTCCCACCACCCTGGAATATTATGAATTCTTGTCAGAGCAGGACGATAGGGCTGAATGCGAACCTGTGTCTCACGACTTGAAGGAGAAAACATGGTACCACTGAATACGTTCGCTTTCCCAATGAGTACAAGGTGCCTGGTGGGTCTGTGGGTCTTACGCATATTTTCCTCCTTCTGGTAGCTGTCGATCAGCTTCTCCTGTAGTTTCCTCTGTGGCGCTCTGTTTGCAAGATAAAATCACTTTGGGGATGCCTGTGTAAGCGCTGTGGGATCAGAGCTCAGACCCTGGATTAGCCTCTTCGCATGCTGTAATCACAGTCCGAGCAGTCCGGAGTGTAAACGGCCTCGTCACCCCCCTCACTCTGTTCAGGGTTGTTCCTTATAGTATGATCTCAACAGGATGCAGCGCTCCAGTTTTAAACCACTCAAATAACTGTTATTTCTACTTCTTACCTTGGGCGGCGATAAGATCACAGAAGTGCAGGGCTGGAAGGGAACTCGAGAGGTCACCTAGTCCGTTCCCTGTGCCCCGCCACTTAGGAGGCATGTTTACGTCTACCTAGACCCGTCCCAGAGAGGTCTTCTGTCTAATTTGTTCTTGAAAACTTGCTGCAGACTAAGCCAATTCCTCCTTGTCCTACCCTCGGTAGACGTAGAGAACCATCCATCACTGTCCTCTTTATGACGTCCCTTTTCTATTTGCAGACTGTTATCAGTTCCTCCTGAGCCTTCTCTTCTCAAGACTGAGGCAATGTCTGCACGACCACTTATGTTGACAAAACTTTTGTCGCTCAGGGGTGGGGAAACCCCCGAGTGATATAAGTTGTGCCGGCATAAGCGCTCGTGTGCACAGCGCTGTCGGCGGGAGAGCGTCTCCTGACGACATAGCTACCACCGCTCATTGAGGTAGTTTCATTATGTCGACAGGAGAGTTCTCTCCCGCCAGCATGGAGCGGCTACGTGAGCGATCTTACAGCTGCATCGGTACTGCCTAAACATGCCCCGTTCGTTCAACCTTTCCTCAGAGGTCAGGTTTTCTCAACCTTCTATCACTTGTTGCTCTCCTCTGGATTCTCTCCAGCTTTCCAAATCTTTCTTAAAGTGTGCTGTCCAAACCTAGATGCACTACTCCAGCTGAGGCCTCACCAGTACCCAACTACCTCCCATGTCTTACCTATGGCAGGTTTCAGAGTAGCAGCTGTGTTAGTCTGTATCCGCAAAAAGAACAGGAGTACTTGTGGCACCTTAGAGACTAACAAATTTATTAGAGCATAAGCTTTCGTGGACTACAGCCCACTTCTTCGGATGCGAAGAAGTGGGCTGTAGTCCACGAAAGCTTATACTCTAATAAATTTGTTAGTCTCTAAGGTGCCACAAGTACTCCTGTTCTTTTTACCTATGGCACTCAGCCATAGCCTGGTGGAGCTCACTCTTAGGAAATTACAAGTGTGGCTGGGTATTTGGGGATCGCGTGTTAGTTTTCAAAACTGGGTGGCTGTCAGGACGAAGAGAGGGATAGATCAGTCAGCTCTCTGGTTATGCCAGAAACGTCCCTTTCTGTCACAGCTCAGTACATTTAAATGTCAATTAAGTCTAATCAGTTGTGTCCCTTTAAATAAATCAGTTCAATTTACCATGATACTGATCTTCTTTGTAAAGCACTGTGAGGTCCCAGGATGAAAAGAGCTAGATAGAGCTTGGTGCTGGTATTATTATTTATTATTACTGTTGGTGTGGTTAACAATAGAAATGGTTTACTTAATTGCAAACTCTTTGGGATCGGGAACCTCCTGTTTTGGATCTGTGTCTGCACACCGCTGAGTGCAATAGGCCCTGATCCATGACTGGGTCTCCTGGGCATTGCGGTAATACAAATAATTAATTCTCGAGGTAAATTGTACGGGGTACACGGATTGTGTGACTTAAACAGAAGTGGCGTTCTGCACAATAGAATACCTACTTCTGTACGGGGCCCTTCAGAGACGCTGGAGTTCAGAATTCTTGTCAGAGTAAAAGAATTACAAGGAGGAAGAGCAGTTAAGAGCTTTGTAAATAGAGCTGGTCTGAAAACTTGGACAGAAATGGGGGAAAAATGTCTCTAGAATCTTTCAGAATTGTGTCCATTTTTTTGACCAGCTCCATCCCCAAATATGGGACGCAATCCAGGACTAATGATGCAGGAAGAGCTAAGGGGCAGTAGCCCCCGACAACAGGGCTTGCAGAGAAGAAGGCTCTCTCACTGACACTTGTGAGATCGTGTGAAGGATTGAGGAGGAGCTGGAGGGAGACCGGGAAGGCCAGAAAAGGAGGTGGTGGCTGGGAGGCAGGATGGACTGCTTTAAAAACAAGGAGGAACTTTCCCTTCAGTCAAACAAATTCTCTTACAGTTAATGGGTCAGATCATCCGGTGCGGCAGATGAGTACCGCCTAATGGGATGTTGCCGAGGATTTGGCCTGGTACCTCCAGCTGAGAGCTTTACTCTGATTACATTATCCCCGCTATTACACTCAGAATGGTCAGGGGTTAGCAGGACGAGTGGCGTGGGCATGGTTACATGCTGCGGTTTTGATGGTTTTCAGCTGTGTCTGCAACAATAAGAATTAAACTGTTTCTTTCATGAACAAAATGTCACTGGGAAGCAAACTCCTGGGTGCTGTGCATGGAGGTTCCCAAGGAGACGTGGCTGACTGGGCCTGGCTTCCCTCCCACACCAGCTCTCTGCTGGGCTGACTCCGTTGTCTCAGGGGAGCTATGACTGACTGACAGCAGTGTAGGCTTCACCCAAAGCCCATTGAACTCAACGGGCGTCTTCCATGGGCTTTGCACCAGACCTGAAGTGAGAGGGAAAATGAGGCCTGGTATTTAGAGCTGGGATGGCTCGGTCGGCTTAACAGCAACGACTGTGGGTTGAAACGCCTCTAAGCATCAAAGATAAAGGATTGAACCGAGGTCTGTAGCTGGACTGCTAATTACTCAGCTCAATGTCGACTGCAGCTGCTGCCTCTCACGAGGGGCAGGGGTCAGCATGTGGCACCGGTGTCTGGCTCTCAAAGGCTCCTTCGGGTCCTGTCTCCCATACTAACCACTGTGTCTTTAATCTCTTGCTTATAAGACCATAAGGCACAGCTTTTCTCCGCCTCCGGCGTGTTTAACTCGCAGTCAGGAACATGCCTGGTTTCTCTAGGGCAGCGATCAGTGATTTGGAATAAGGGGCTAATACTTCTTGTTGACTTTGGTCACTCACCCAGCTCCACCCTCCCCTGCCTGCTGATCCGTCTCCCCCGTATTTATCTGAGCGTTCTAAGCCCTGCCGCTTGTTCCAAATAAGCCAGCTGGCCAGGGAAATGCTTCTTCCTTCTCTCCCAGGAGCCTAAATTCTCCACTGCTGTAGATGGGCAGAGCTCCACTGACTTCCATAGCGTTCCATCTGCTTACACCAGAAAAGAATTTGGCCTGGGTATTGCCCTACCATATCAGGCCAGGGCTTTAGATAGAGGCTGGGTTGGTTGGTTTCTGCCAGCGCCAGCTGCGTTAGAGGAAGCTGCAAGAAGTCCTCTCGAGTACAAATTTAGCATAACCAGCCCTCAAGGGAAGTGTCTTCCCCAACCCCTGTCAGCTAGGGCCAGGCAGCAGAAGGACTTAGAACTCTTAACCATATCTATTTACCCTGCCTAATGCCATTAGAGATGTGGCATAATCCATATAAATGTGCAATCCTCTTTTGAATCCTACTGAGCTCTTGGCCTCAGTGATATCATGTGGCAGAGAGTTCCATAGGTTAAAAATGCATTGCGTGCGTTTGTTGATGGGAGAGGGGTACTACCCAGGTAGAAGAGCAGGAAATTATGTAGAATTTCCCATTGCCTGAGGTCTAGAACAGGCAGAATTCAGCCCTCGGCCACTAACAGGTTTTCTGCATTTAAACATCACAAGAGGGAAGCCCAATGTCTTGTGGCTTAGAAATCGGACGCTTTCCCCACTAGAAAGTAAAGACTCCCAGAAAGAATTTCCAATTCTGTAGTCATCACACATTTCAGTATAGAGAAGTTGGACTCCCTCGGTACCCTGTCTGCATGGACTCACGGGATCCGCTTTTTGAGAAGTGCTGATTGGAGCCGCTGAAAACTGTTGGAGCTCTCGATGCTGAGCACCCGTGAAAATCAGACCCTTGTTAATTAAGGCATCTGGCTCTTCAGACAGAGGAATGTAAAATCTAGTCCCAAGAACAGGTTCACAAACTCTCCAGCCTGTTTCCGAGGGAGTTTTCCTGTGATGTGGGTTAGCTGCAAACCACGTGAAAGTGCATAAAGGTTTTCTCAGCATCTGTTGAAGAGAAAGCCATCACTCGCCCCTGGATTCTCCTCTCGTGACTCAGACATTCAGCCCAGACTCGTGCTGATAACAGTTTATACCACACCCACATCTATTCCATAGATACAAATGGGATAAAGTACAGTTCTTGAGCCATCTACTCCAGCTCTGACACTGACTCCTCAGTGACCTTGGAAAAGTCACGTAACGTCTAAGCCTTAGGCTCCCCAGCGGTAGAATGGGATACCTATGTTTCTCACAGGGGTGTGGTGCAGATGAAGTAGTTAATAAGGTCCTTGGGGCAGGGACCATCTTTTTGCTCTGGGTTTGTACAGGGCCTAGCACAGCATGACTGGAGCGTCTCGGCATGGTGGTAATACAAATAATGTCTGCAAAGTGCTTTGCGCGTGAACATTGCTGAGCATTGTTCTTTTACAGTGAAAGCCCACGTGGAGCAAAAGTACCTCTTCGGGCTCATTGGATTGCTCAGCGGGTACGGAAATTCTCTCGCTCTCTCTCTGTTATGTATAATTCAGTGGAGTTAGAGCTGGGACCAATCTGGTCTCAAGTACATAACCCTTCTGTTTTCCACTGGCTAGAGTGTACTGCCATAACACATCCCCCGTTGTTTAACTCGGAATTCTAATCATTTTTGAAATGGGAAATTGTAATCCATTATTTATTGGAATGATTATGAAAACTCAAACAGACTTGCCATGAGAAAAGCCTGGGCTGCTTACAAGGGTGCAGTGTGCGTTTACCGTATAAAATGTGTCGTTTGAAATGCAGGGAATTACAGCTCAGATCCCTTCAAAGATCGTCGCTAATGAAGGAGTGATGATTATGCACAATAAAAAAACCCTGAACAACAACCACCCCCCATGTCACCTTACGAGCTCTGTGTATCTTTCATTTCCACTCTCTCTTTGCCTTTTTATTCTGTTCTATCATTTTGCATAACAAAGAGGTCTTGCATAATACTAAACAAGCATCCAGGGAAGTGTGTATATTAACAGGACTTTTATCTGCCTATATTGTCATAACTATTTTACCACTGCTCTTCTAGGGTTATTACAATATTACCTATGCTATTTCAAGGTCATCAGCTAAAATCAATTGGCACTACATTGCTCCTGTAATTGGCTGGTGTATCTTTTAACACCGAAGTATGTGTCACTTTTAACCTCTAGTGGTTATACTTTACTTAATCCCCCCAAAAGTGCTGTACTGTTAAACCTGCCAACTAGGCACAGTCACTACATACTTCCCCATGTCCCAGAAACAAATTCAGCCTTGCATACTAGGGTGCTTGTGGTGTGAGAGGTTCTGTTGGGAAAAGTTATTTGATTCTTGCCTTGTCTTGGATGTCCCTGAAGTGTAGCTTCTGATCAGCCCCCCCGGGGCTCAACTCTCTCAGGGCATGGAACCTTGTAAGCACAGCTGTCAGTACTGTGGTTATTTTTCCTTTGAGGTGCTTCCACAGATGTTGCTTTGTCTCCATTACAAAGAAGTTTTGTAATGCTCCAATGTCCGGCTCTGTTAATCTCTGCTGGTGCATAGAGAAAGGCAGGTGACGCCAGGGATGGCAAGCGCTAACGGACCAGTTAGGACACGGCAGAAGCGCGTACGGAGTTATGACTGGCGATCTTTAAAAAGGGGTCTGACGTGACTTGGCAAGCGCAGCCCCTCTGCTCTCCAGACAAGGAGGGGTTGACAGGATGTTGTAATGCTGTAACTTCTCGGGCAAGAGTTCCTCATTTTGCTTCTCAGTCGAGGAGCCTGTAGTCTAATGACATTTCTAGCGTCATGCTGGGTAGGGGGATCAGGTGGCTTTTCAGGTGAACTAGTTTTAAACCTACTTTCCATCTGGGGTGGTTGGTTATTCAAGAGAGGACCAAGGCTTCTGTGATGCTGTTTCAGAGGACAAGAACAGTAGCAGCAGGACATAACCCTGATTTCCTGGCTGGCTATTCCCCATCTCATTTAATAATAGCACAGATTGAGGGATTAATGTACACGGGGGCACCATCCTCCCCTCCCTGCAGGTTGAGAATAATTCCCCTTGAGTTCAGGGGCATTATTCCAATCCAAGGGCAAGCAGCAGAAGAGAACTAGCCCCCTTTCACAGTTAGTCCCAGTGCAAAGCACTTAAGTGCATGGAAATACACCACTCATCATACATACTGTCAGAATATGTAGTGCCATTGACATGGAAATTGCAAAATCAGGGTGATTTTGCCAGAATTTCATTTTAGAACAAGACTGGCGGGGGGGGGGGGGTGGGTTCTGTCCCATTTTGATATTTTTGGAATCAAATGTTTTGATTTTTCATCTTGAAGTTACCTTGTTTTGCAAATCAATTTTTTTCAAGTTTCCCTTTTGAGAAGTTCAGTTTTCATTCCAGTTTGAAATGAAGCCAAATCTTGAAATATTTCATGAACTGGAAGTTCCATTCTCCACATTCCACTGAATCGGTGGGATTCGAGCTATCAGTGGGATTTAAACACGTGTTCAAAGTTAAGCACTTGATTCAGCAAAGCACTCAAGCAGGACCCTAAAGAATTGTGCCTTTGTGTAAAGGATTCCGTGTTTGCTCAGGCATTTCTCCTCTGCTAGTGATATACAATCAAATCTCTCTAACTGAGCACTGTAGAAGTGATGGGAACGAGGCAGACATATGCTGACTTGGTCCGGAACTTTTCAACAAAAGGTTTGTTCATCAAAAAATGCCTGTTTGTTGGAACCAAAACTTTTCACAGAAACATGTTTCAATTACACTTTCCTGGGAAAGATTTTTCAGGCCCAGGATGGACTTTCTGATGTGTGAATGAGAGCGTTCCACCACAGGCTAACCAAGGTCCTCACCTGTAATGTGGGAGACCCAGGTTCAAGATCCTATGGTGCCTGATTCAGACTGGGGACATCAACCTGAATGCCATCCCTATTAGTTCTGTTGGTGGGGACAGAAGGGAATGTTATGCTAGCCTAGGTCCCCCTATCTTCTCCCACCTCCCCACTTCTCCACATTCCTGCAACATCTCAAGGGCATACTGGTTTGCTGTGTTAAATTCCAGTATAATTTATACGTGGATTATTTTGCCTATGAAGGGGAATATCTATCTTCCACAAGTGAGAGCTACCCATAATTCATGGGCGTCAGAGACACAACTGAAGTTAAGATCTTCCCTAGTGGTGAAAGAAGGATAAATATCACCCTTCCTGGGTACAATACTGTGTTTTATGTGGAGAGAAGGTTTTAAAAAAGAGGACATATTTGACTGAGATCAGTTTTGTCATAACGAGTGGTTTGGATCTGTGTTCAAAGATGGAAAGAATAAAACAAGTGAATAGGGGTGGCTTTGCCAGACACTGACGAAAGGTTTGGGGGTGAGAGCAGTCCTTGACAGGTAGACGGAAAAGACCAAGGACAGAGGGGAGTAGCTTAGGGTGCAAGCCCATCTAACTAAGAGCGACAGGATGGAAAGGAGCAATGGGAAACTTTTCAGTGATGAGAATTATTCTGCTGTTGGCTCAAGGGAGGCAGTAGAAGTCCAAAGTGCTTGAGCTATTTGGAACTGTCCTGACTAAGCCATTGGAGAACACGGCTGTAGGGAACAGACTTGGATGGGAGCCCGGATCACTGTGAAAGGACGTTGGTCTCGGATCTTGTCTCGTCCACCCACTTACCAGAGACAAGGATCAGTGGTGTTGAACTCCTAGGCCTCCTGCCTCGTAGCTATTTGCCATCCTGAGCCCTGGGTCCATAAGGGCCAGATTCTGATACCTTTACTGACATTGTGTGGTACCTTGTATGCAAGTTGCTCCATTGAAATCAATGGAGTCAAGTACAACTCGACATGAATAATGGGGCAGAATCGGGCCGTTGGGGATTAAATGTGCTTACACAGGTCCCAGTTCAGCAAAGCACTTAAGCCTGAGCCTAGGTGCTTGGCTGAATCTGCATCCCTGAGCACCCTCTGTAGTGGGGGCGTTCGCATTTAGGGCTAAAGGTCGCTTGACATTTAAGTTAAATCAGCATCTTAGCCAAACTTTTCAGAGGACTAATTGTTACTGCAAGGATAGCTCCAAGTCCACCAGCATTCTCTCGAGACAGCGCACGCTGCGCCCAGAGATAGGGCCAACGGTTCTGCTTTTACTGCTGCCAATTAGTCATTACTGTGATTTGCTGCATGTTGACAGGTTTTTTTCAGTGCCGCAGAGAGCGTGGGAGAGGCAATATGCTTGTTCCCAGGGGCTTACAGTCTGTGCAACCCAAAGGTTATCCTCGAGAGGGCATCTCGCCAACAGCAGTGCTCAAAGGCATTGTAGATCCAGAGAACACAGGCAGGCAGACTGCAGCCGGGAACGGGAAGTATGTTGGTCCCTCCACGCCCCTCCTGCTACTTCCCCGGGTCTTCTGTCTGGCATAATGGAGAGGCCTCCTATGGTCCTCTTCTCCATACGTGCTTGTGTACACGGGACCATTTCTTCCCCTACAGGGTAAGAGCAGCTCGCAGTGACTCACAGATACACTCTAATGATGATGATGATATTGATTTGTTTTGCCCTAGGGCCTAGGAGCTCTAGTCTTGGACCAGGACCGTATTGTGTACAAATGTAGAATTAAAAAAAAAAAACAGGTCCTGCCCCACGGGACTTACAATCTAAGTGTAGCACAAGAGACAATGGCTGAATATGGACAGCGAGGGGAGCGCAAGGAAACAATAAGATTATGTTGATCAGTATGACTGGCAGTGGGCTCTGTAGACCACTTCACCCAGAAGCTTTTGGGCTTGACACAGGAATTGCTGGGTGAAATCCAGAGTTAGGCAGGAGGTCGGACCGGATGATCACCAGGGTCCCTTCTGGTCTTAAAACCTACATGTGAAATCCTGGCTCCATTGATGTCAATGGCAAATCTCCCATTGAGTCCAGTGGAGCGAGGATTTCTCCCCGTGAATTTACAGCTTCAGTGGAACTTGTTGAAATCTTGGGGACAGTGGGGGAGCGAACCGGGATCGGTTCACTGTCATCTAAGAAACTGGACTTCGTTTAATGCTTCGGTGTTTGCTCAGAGATATTTTTGTCCATGACTGTTGCTGTGTAACTGAGTAACTGAGTCTATATAACACCTAAAGTGGGCGCGTGGTTATTGATTTTTAGGGTGGGAGTCACCAATATTTCCACAGAATATAAGTTTTTCTTTTTTAAAAGATTACACATTACTAGCCCTCATGGAAGCAAAGAGCCTTCATGGTTGGCATCACAGAGACTTGGTGGGATAATACACATGACTGGAATATTGGTATAGAAGGGTATAGCTTGCTCCAGAAGGATGGGAAGGAAAACCAGGGAGGAGGTGTTGCCTTATATATTACAAATGTATACACTTGGACGGAGGTTGAGATGGAAATAGGAGACACACTTGTTGAAAGTCTCTGGGTAAGGATAAAAGAGGTAAAAAACAAGGGTGATGTCATGGAAGGGGTCTACTACAGACCACCTAACCAGGAAGATGAGGTGGATAAGGCTTTTTTTAAACAACTAACAAAGTCATCCAAAGCACAGGATGGTGGTGATGAGGGACTTCAGTTACCCAGACATCTGTTGAGAAAATAACACGGCAGGGCACAGATTATCCAACAAGTTCTTGGAATGTATTGGAGATCATTTTTTATTTCAGAAGGTGGAGAAACCTACCAGGGGAGAGGCTGTTCTAGATTTGTTTTTTGACAAATAAGGAGGAACTGGTTGAGAATTTGAAAGTGGAAGGCAGCTTCGGTGAAAGTGATCATGAAATGATAGCGTTCATGATTCTAAGGAAGGGCAGGAGGGAAAACAGCACAATAAAGATAATGGATTTCAGGAAGGCAGATTTTAGCAAACTCAGAGAGTTGGTAGGTAAGATCCTGTGGGAAGCAAGTCTAAGGGGAAAAACAGTACAAGAGTTGCAGTTTTTCAAAGAGACATTATTAAGGGCACAAGAGCAAACTATCCCACGGTGTAGGAAAGATAGGAAGTATGGCAAGAGACCAGCCTGTCTTAACCAGGAGATCTTCAATGATCTGAAACTCAGAGTCCTCCAAAAAGTGGAAACTAGGTCAAATTACAAAGGATGAATATAAACAAATAACACAAGTATGTAGGGACAAAATTAGAAAGGCCAAGGCACAAAACGAGATTAAACTAGCTAGAGACATAAAGGATAACAAGAAAACATTCTACAAATACATTAGAAGCCAGAGAAGGACCAAAGACCGTGTAGGCCCGTTGCTCAATGCAAGGGAAAAACAATAACAGAAAATGTGGAAATGGCAGAAGTGCTAAATGACTTTTTTGTTTCAGTTTTCACCAAGAGGTTAAAAGCAATTGGGCGTTTAACACAGTGAAGGCCAGTGAAAATGAGGTAGGTTCTGAGGCTAAAATAAGGAAAGAACAAGTTAAAAATAGGGAAATACACAAGTTAGCTGTCTTCAAGTCACCAGGGCCTGATTAAATGCATCCTGGAATACTCAAGGAACTAACTGAGGAGATATCTGAGCCATTAGCAATTATCTCTGAAAAGTCATAGAAGATGGGAGAGATCAAGAGGACTGGAAAAGGGCAAATCTAGTGCCCATCTATAAAAAGGGAAATAAGGATAACCTGGGGAATTAGACCAGTCAGCTTAATTTCAGTACCCAGAAAGATAATGGAGCAAATAAGCAATCAGTTTGCAAACATCTCAAAGATAATAAGGTGATAAGTAACAGTCAGCATGGATTTGTCAAGAGCCAAACTTGTCAAACCAACCTGATAGCTTCCTTTGACAGGGTAGCAAGTCTTGTGGATGGGGGGAAGTGGTGGCATATCTTGATTTTAGTAAGACTTTTGATACTGTCTTGCATGACCCTCTTATAAACAAACTAGGGAAATATAGCCTAGATGGAGCTACTATATGGTGGGTGCATAACTGGTTGGAAAACTGTTCCCGGAGAGTAGTTATCAATGGTTCACAGTCAAGCTGGAAGGGCATAACGAGTGAGGTCCCACAGGGATCAGTTCTGGGTCCAGTTCTGTTCAATATCTTCATCAATGATTTAGATAATGGCATACAGAGTACACTTATAAAGTTTGCGGACGATACCAAGCTGGGATGGGTTGCAGGTGCTTTGGAGGATAGGATTATAATTCAAAATGATCTGGACAAACTGAAGAAATGGTGATATTCAGACCTCAGTGGTTCAGCAGCCAAATTGGTGATCAACATTACCCAAAAGTGCCACAGGAGTGTGAATTCATTGTTTCATTTACTATTTTTATATATTTAAATCTCACAGCAAAATGACTGACCAAGTATTATTATTTTATCCACTACAATTGGTTAATAACATAGTAAAAGCATCCTGATTGTGATTGGTTAATCGCTTAGACTGGTTAATAATTAAATCACACAGTGTGTTGCAATGAGCTGTAGGAGACACATTAAAGAGCCACTTGTGGCTCACAAGCGTCGGTCCGAATATCACTGGTCTGAAGTAAACAGGATGAAATTCAATCCGGACAAATGCAAAGTGCACCATTGCACACATACAACATGGGCAATGACTGGCTAGGAAAGAGTACTGCGGGAAGGGATGTGGGCGTCATAGTGGACCACAAGTTAAATATGAGTCAACAGTGTAACACTGCTGCATCCCAGAGCCTCATTCTGGGATGTATAAACAAGACACAAGAAGTGATTCTTCTGCTTTACTCTGCGCTGATTAGGCCTCAACTGGAGTATTGTGTCCAGTTCTGGATGCCACATTTCAGGAAAGATGTGGACAAATTGGAGGGAGTCCAGAGAAGAGCAACAAAAACAATTCAAGGTCTAGAAAACATGACCTATGAGGAAAGATTAAAAATATTGGGTTTGTTTAGTCTGGAAAAGAGAAGACTGGGAGGGGACATGATAAAAGTTTCAAGTACATAAAAGGTTGTTACAAGGAGGAGAGAGACAAATTGTTCTTGTTAACCTCTGAGGACAGGACAAGAAGCAATGGGTTAAATTGCAGCAAAGGAGGTTTAGGTTGGACATTAGGAAAAACTTCCTAACTGTCAAGGTGGTTAAGCACTGGAATAAATTGCCGAGGGAGGTTGTGGAATCTCTGTCATTGAAGGTTTGTAAGGACAGGTTAGACAAACACTTATCAGCGCTGGTCTAGATAATACGTGGTGCTGCCTTGAGTGCAGAGGACTGGACTAGATGATCTCTCGAGGTCCCTTCCAGTCCTACACGTCTATGATTCTGTGAAAATGGGATTGTGTTTGCTGGGCATATATAATATGGGAATGCACCAGTCATGGTATTTAAATAAGAATGACTATCGAGCATATATCTGAATAATGGAGCTGGTTGGAGGCCAGAATTTGCATTCCCTGGGGAAATCTGACATTTTGAAATTTGTTTTCATTCTGAAAAAAATAGATTCAGAAATTTTGAGAACATTTGGCTTCAATAATATCAAAATATAATATAAAATATTAAATATATCCATGTTATATAATAAAACATAAATATGACATTGAAAATTTTAATATAATGAAAAAGTGAAAGTGAAATGAGAGTGTTGAAATGATTCATTTTGCCTTTATCCTGTAGAAAATGTCAAATTGAACCAGGAACCGTTTTGATTTTGATGAAACTCTGTTTTCTTGTGGAAAAGTGTTCTGCTGAAAACCTTTTTGACCAGCTCTACTCAATATATTTTAAAGAAGTGAAATAAATCAGTATGCACTGACAGTAAATGCTGTTTATGGCCATACACAAGGCACTTTAAAAACAGTTCTTATGAAATATACTGTCAAAAGTGGTGCTGTTTTTTAACTTGATTTTTCTGCAGTAGTGTTAAGGGTTCTGGATGTGACACCCAGAATTCTGGGCTCTGGGGGCATGGGAGGGGGAAAAGTGGAGCTTTTGAAGTTACAGAAGGAAAAAGTAGTGGTTTGGGGTGGTCACAGGTGGAAGATGATTTAATAGATTGTAAGGCCAGAAGAGACCATTTTGGTCAATGCTTGGAACTTCAGGTCTGGTCAGTACTTTCCAGGATCAAAAGCAGCTTTTGCTGATGCTCTGATATCGCTCTGACAATTTCTCATGGGTCTAGGAAATTGACAGCTGCCTCTGTTCACGACCGGAGCTCATCAGTCCTTTTGTAGTGTATCAGGCTGCTTTCTGCTGGAATTTGCTCTCGCTTGTTCACTCTTGGGGCTCTAATTCTGTTTACTCCCAGCCTCATGCTTTCTCTGATTGCATATGCCTGTGTCCTCCTGCTGCCGCTGCTTTTGCTTGCTTGGTTTTTAACTACTCTGTTCTGATACCAATGCCTTTCCCAACGGATACTCGGAGAGAAGTTTGATCTAGATAGCTAAGGACTTGCCCTCACTCCCATAGAGGTGGTGGTAGAGAGACTGTGCAGCACTGCCGCCTACTCTGTCACTGGTGCTTGGAAAAACAGAGTCCCTCTACGTGGGATGCTGCATTCGCGTAGGGCCAGAGTCTGCTGTTCTTAGTACCTTCCTCGGCACGTTGCCCCCTTCCTTTCATGGAGTAAGGTATCACTCAGGATGAGGAAGGCTGGCAGAATCAGGCCCTGAAACAGTGAAACCAAACAAAGCTCAGATTTTTAACTCAACATGCCGGGGGCTGATTTGGTGCTGGGCCATCCTGGCCATTAGGAAAGCCGAAATCAGGGTTTCCTGCCACCTCCTGGAGTGCTCATGCCACTCAAAGTGCGGAGGAGATATGCCCCAGGGACAAAGAGAGGCTTTCAGCAGGTTCGTTTCCATGAGTTTACTTCTGAATCTTGGGAAGTTCAAGTGATCCTGAAATTCACAGCAACGCATTCTCCAACCCCCCGGATGCCTACACGGGCCCCAGCCTCGTGCTAAAAGCTTTCTGAAACGCGAACGCTTTGGTGATGCAAACGAGACATGACAGGAAGATGGGAAACCTTGCTGTCTCTCTGCCGCTTTCTTCCTGACAACTCCAAAGGGCTGACTTCTGTTTCTAAGGAGCCTCTTTGGTCGGCTGCTTCCAGGGCTGCACACAACATGTATTATTGATAAGAGCGCGTGGGAGCTAGGCACAGATTCCTGATGTGGATGGGAGCTCTGTAGGGTAATTACCGCAGAGATGGCATTCTTCTGCCTGAGACTTGTGAGATTAAACAAATGTTAATCTCCTGCGTTTCTTGGCTTTAACGTTTTCCATTAAATCTTTGAGGAGAAAGTAGACTAGAATCCCAGGGTGTTTGAACTAGGCTGCTAGCTACAGAGGCACTTGGCATGAGGAAAGCTTGTGCGTGACCCTCCATGCCTGGGCACAGTGGGGAGGGAAGCCCAAGGAGCTAGACACAGCATGGCTCTCACGCGCCGCGGAGTGCAATGACCATGTTTCTGCCAGCGTTAGCCTCTCCAAAGCGGGCAGGGATGGGGGAGTGGAGAAAGGAGAAGATCCCTCCCCATCTTCCAGGGCGGTGCAGCAGCCGAGAACCCTGGAGCCATTCCAGGCATGGGGCTTCCTGGAGCTACTGCTGGGGAAGCCTGTCTCCATGCGGCCGCCAGCCTGGGATACTGTATCACCTTCACGGGGTGCGGGTGCTTTGAAAGGAGGGTCCTTGCCTCATGTGTTGGGTAACGTGCCGATGCAGAGCAGAGCCCTGCCTTGAAAACTACTCAGCACTGAGGAAACACAGCACCCGGCCTCCTCTGTGCTCCCTCTGCAGGGGGAGCAGAGTTAGGGGATGCCATCTGTTCACCCCCAGTCCCCTGCCCTGTCTCACAGCCGCACGGCCTCAGGGGTGTTGTTCCTCCCACCCGGTCGATGGCTGCAGAGGCAGGTGCAGAAGGGCTGTTACCTGTCAGTGCATGGGCCAGGTTGGACTCTGGCAGGAGGAGGGGCCCTGGGCGACATTGGGGGCAAGGTGGTGCCATACCACCCTGGGAGAGCAGTCAAAGGCACAATTCCCCTGCGGCATGGGGAAGGGCAACAGCTCTTGCACCTGGCATCTGGCATGCAGGCTGGGCAGAGGCCTGGCTCCTCCCTGCCTTTACCTGCCCTCTTTGGCATGCCGTGTGCCCCATGGGCAGTAACTAGCCAGCCCCGCCTGGGCCCTCCTGAAGGCAGCTCTGCCATGCCTCCGGTGCCGTGCACAGGCTGTGCCAGCGGAGGCTCCTACTCCAGCCCCACACCCTGTCCCAGGGTGCCCCAGCCCACAGGCCGTCAGGGAAAGGGATGTTTAGGACTCGTAAAGCCAGGCCATGGGGAATTTCCCCAGTGTAGAGGCTTACCTGGCTGGCATGTAGGAGGAATTTAAAGGAGGCTAATGAGGTAGTTTTGCAGATGTTGGCGGGGAGCTCCTCCCGGATGTGTTTATGGGGGCAGCATTGGAGAACGTGTAACCGTGATGGTTTGAAAGTGGACAGTGGAGGCTGGTATCGAGTGGAGATGAGCATCAGCAGCTCGAAAGCGAAGGAGAGACGATTGGTAAGCTGGGGATTCACTACGGAATGCTGTGAAAGTGAAGACAAGGCTCTTACGTTTGCTGCAACTAGCCACATGGAGTTGACTTCATATCTCAGAGAGATAGAAAACACAAATGAGAAGATCACCCTGGGTACAAAGACACGGGTGACAGCTGCTGACCAAACGCTGCACCCTGTGTATCCTTCCTGAGTTGCACTGGGTGTGAGTCCAATGCAGAATTTGGCCCTCTGTTTTATACCTGGTGGTGGAAACATTGTCATAAAGTTCCACCTTACAGAGAGAGAGAGGAAATAAGGAAGGCAGGTTATGTAGATTCTTGATGTGGTATTGAGGGGTTGAGTCAGTTTCTGATCTCAATGCGGGTATACATCTGCAGTAGCTCTACTGAAGTCCGTGAAGCCAGATAACTGAGATCAATGAATTTACCCTGGCGTGACTGAGGTCATAATCTGCCCCATTGTTTGTATCACAGTTTGTCTGCACCTCTGAAGCACTAGCTGTAAAAACCGATTTCCCATAGTGGGGAGTTATAATCTGAACTTTTGGGGCTTTGTTGTAGTATTCAGCGTGTATGTGGTGATCTTAAAGAGACAGTGCATGTTTTGGAGATCCCATTACGTAATCATTCCTCATTGCGTATTTTGAGATCATGCTATGACATAATAACACGTTGCTCTTGTAACAATTGTCTTTCATAGATCTCAAAGTGGAAGGTAAGAATTAATATCCCCATTTCACAGAGGGGGAAACTGAGGCATGGAGGAAGGAGATGACTTGCTCCAAGTTGCACAACTGTTCAGTGGCAGCACTGCCAGATCTCCTGAGCCTCTTCCTGCGAGCTGGTCGCTGGATCGCTCTGGCTACTTTTTTATTTCTTTTCAGTTTCCCCTTTGACAGTGTTCTGAAATTGTTAGCATGATTCCAAGTGTGAATCTGACAAACATTTTATTCTATAACAAGCTTTGGGAGATGGGTTCTTAATGTATTTTCATTTTTTAAAAATTGCAAGCTGTACCTCCAGGAGTTGCTGGCAAAGAATTTGTTTTGTAAATAGATGACAATTTGACTTTTGCACCTTAGTAGCCCCCTCCTTTTTCACGTGCTCTCTATGTCTGTGTCACACTTTGCCTCACAAGGGTAGGTTCTAATAGGATTTCACAATAAATCTCCGGTTTGAAGTATTCTATAGAATTAAGTGCGTTACAACATCGATAGACCAAATTCTGCTTCCTGTTCTGTTTATGAAGCCAGTGGAGTAACCTCAGAGTGCAACTGAGAAGAGAATCTGTCTCTGCGCTTTCGCTTAGCAGAAAGGCCAGAGGCTGGGTATGGAGACCAAGTTACTCTTTGGAGGTGGTCTCTGAGTCTGAAAGGTGTAATTGGAGGGAAGGGGGTGCTGGCTCTGCCAACCTGCTGCTCTTCACAAGTACCACATTCATTTTAAAATGATGGCTAAGATTTGCAAAGCTGCCTGATTTGAAATGAGTGGGAGCTCCGTGTCCACATTGCTTGGGCAGCTTTGAGCATTGAACATTGTTGTCGTTAGCCTAATTCACCAAAATAACATCCTGCAATAAGTCCAACGTAACCTCTCTGCATACAGCCTAGTTCTGCTTGGGCAGCTTTTTAGGATCTCTCTTTGCTGGACAGGTTGAGACTGATTGCTGTGTCACATTTAACTTTGACCATCCTCCCATTCTTCTTCAGCAAGTTCATTACAAACATCTGTCATCACGGTTTTGCCCTGAACTACAATAAATGTCTTTCTGTAAATACCTCCATGGCGATGCAGGCTAATATTTCAGTGGGAGGTCTGGGTGGGGTACTCTGTAATACAGGGAGACGAACTCTGCCTTCAGTTACCCGGACATAAATGCAGCGTGACTCCATTGACTTCCATGGAAACGCTCCAGATTCACAGAGGTGGAATCTTTGTGGGAGTGAGTGTTCATGTCTGCTCATATCCTGCCAGCATGGCTACAGAGTGCAGAACACATGGCTGATCTTGGTTATGGAAACCTTGGAACAGCCAACCACAGGGCGACATTGAGCTTTGTAATGTGACCTGTAGCCAAACCTGTGAGGAAAGGGGAACTTCTTCCAGGTGGGTAGGCGGAAGGATACCCCAGTGGTTAGAACTCCAGCATGGGCTGCAGGAGACAGGTTTAGCCCTACCAGAGATTTGCTGCCTGACCTTGGGCAAGTCACTTGAATTCAGTGGGAATTAGGTACCTTTAAACCTCTGGCCCTGAGCCTCTCCGGGCCTTGTCTCCCAATCTGTAACCGGGGCCATGTAAGTACCTAAGATGGATGATTGTGGTCCAAGGGGGTCACTATACAAGAGTGCTTGTCACGCAATAGATCCTCTCACTGTGCGTGCTGCTTTAATGCTGTAAGCTAGAGATGAGCTCTAACCAACCCCCCCAGGTGTGAGCACCTCCAAGCCTGGGGTTGTTCCAAACCCATCCCCATCTGCTTCTGACTTCAGTAGGCCAGGCCCAACTGAGCCGTTAGCCCTGCATAACTCAGCTGTGGAAGAGTGAGCTTGAGTCAAGTCTGCTTCAAGGATCGTCAACAGTGCGGTGTGCTATGTTCCCGCTGAAACATCCCTTTATGGGCGAGAGCATCAAAGGCAGAAGGGACAGACCTTGACTGTCAGATCCCTGGCTGAATCCGTGAGGCAGGCACATGGGGAGATCGCCATTTGAGTTCTAACCTGAGCCAATTTTAGGTGGAATTGTTGAATGACAGTATCTAAAATTGGACTCTATTATTTTTCCACCTTTTGGTTTTATGACTTTGTGATGATAGTTACCCTTCTATAGGCCGCTGCTGAGCTGAGCCCAGGATGACCAATATTGTCTCCTTGTTTCCATATGCCTGTCTGTATCCATGTGTTGTCTTATATTTAGAATGTAAGTTCTTTGGGGCAGAGACTGCCTTTTTGTTCTCTCTTTGTGCAGCTCCTAGCACAACAGGTTCCTGGACCATGGGTGGGGTTCCGGGCACTACGGTAATACAAATAATAATGAATAATGCTTCCCTCCACCAAAGGAGCTTTGGGGTTCCTAAATTTTGGACACCTAAATCCTTATATATGTTCCTAGGGCCAGTCACTGATTTCTAATAGTGCTGGGTACGTGCAGCTCCCTGTGTTTTCGGAGGGATTTTCAGATGCTCAGCACCTCTGAAATTCAAGCCACTTTTATTTAGGGGCCTAAATAGAGATTTAAAATCTTAGCGTTGGGTACTTAGGTGTGCACACGTTGGCCTAAGCTTCCCAACATCAATGTGAAGAGTCCCATTGGCTTGGATTTTCAGAGGATGCTTGGGGGAGTTAGGAACCAAGGGTAAAATGTCAAAAACTCCCTTCAGGTGCTTTGGAAATTCCATCCAACAGGATTGAGGATTGGAAATCCAGTGGGAGGCAAGCTCCTAACTCACCTAGGCACTTCTGGAAATGGTACTCTTAAATACCATTGAAATCCAATAGGAGTTGGGCACCTACCTTTGCTCCCTTCGGCTGCTCTGAAAATGGAAGCCATTGTCTCCCACAGAGAGGTGAAAGGGCCTGCCCATGGTGACATGGCTGGGCTGTGGCGACGCTAGGTATAATGCAATTCTCCTGGCTTCCAGACTGCAGCTTTACCCACAGATTATCTGTCCCTGAGAGTTGGATACAGGGACTGGATAAACTTGTATTTCTTCCCAAAGGTCCTGCCAGGCGTATTGCAGCATGCACGCCAGGGGAGATTAGGATGCATTGTGTTCCTCTTTTTATTTCTCTTAAGTTTTACTTTGCTTCTTTGCTTTATGGCAGTAGTCATCCGTCATATGTCCTGATAACGAGGTGTATTCTTTCTTCAGCAAACATCAGCTTTAATTGTAAAATACTTCACTGTTCCGCGTTAATAACTTCTTGGCTTTTGGGAGCGATGCATCACTATTATTCTTAGTACTTCAGTGCGCAAGCGAGGCCATACATCACTTTTCTGTCCCCCCCATCTAAAGCCATCGAAACAGCCAGAGCTGAGCAAAAGCTGCTGCAAGCCTCGCCCAATATCATAAGTTATAGGCACTGCAGTGGATTGTCCGTTTCTTCCTTCTCCTTTCCTGTGGACTATTTCATTCTGCAACCGCCATTGGAAATCACTTTGAGGTAAAGCCTCCGTGGGCATTTCTACCCCACCCTTTCCCGGAAAGACGCTTGAGAAAAGGGCTCCTCAGCGTGACTGTTCTTGGGTGCACAGGAAATTGTCCTCTGCTACGCCCAATTCAGCAAGGGGCATAAGCACATTCTTAAGTCAATGGGAAGACTTGGGTGCTTCAGGTTACCCACGTGCCTAAGTGCTTTGCTGAACTGGGGCCTTAGGGTACGTCTACACTGGAGCTGAGCGCATGGGTGGTCTGACGTGCGCTAGCTCTGCTCGAGCTAGTGTGCTAAAAAGGCAGTGTGGACATAACGACAGAGGTTGCAGCCGGGCTAGCTATGCAAGCTTGGACCCAGGGGCCTGGGCGAGCTTGAACTCTGGCGCCTGGCCCAAACTGCTACCCGGGTCATAATACCCACACTGCTATTTTTAGAGCACTAGCTCGAGCAAAGCTAGCCCGCGTCTGCCGACCCAGACTGGGAGGCATGCGTCTATCGGCTTGATTTCGGAGGGAAATTTTTTCTTATGGCCACTGGGAAAGTTTTTATCAGACCTGGAGGCAGACCCACATTTTGTTCCCCGCAAACCTTGGCAATACGTATTTGTATGTCACAGTCCCAACCAGTGAGGGGTTGTGTCACTGTCTGCCCTGTAACCTGGGGCACCTCACAATGCTTTGCTGTTGTAGCGCCCAACCTGGGCCACTCACAAGCAGCCTGCCAGTGTGAAGGTCACACCCTGAGTGTCTGTGCCTAGACAGCCCTGGTTCAGGTGTTTTGACCCCAGCAGCCTGCCTGCAGCCCCACAGCCTCACGCTGGCTTCCACCAGCCTGGGTTACTATTTGCAGGGTGACCCCAGAACACTCCCAGTCCCAGATTTTCCCAAAACCATGTGTTCTGCAATGTCCAGCCCTCTCCTGGGCAGTTCAGAGAAATAATATGGTTCATTTGCTCCTTTCACAACCACCCATCAAACGCACACCAGTTTGCCACATTAACTGGAGCTGACATTCACTTTAGTACAGACACAGCACTGCTGGTTTAGGTTAATAGTAAAACAAGTTTATTAACAAAAGAAGATAGGATTTTAAGTGAGCTCACTTATAAAAGATAAAGTTAGAAAGAGTTACTAGCAAGTAAAAGTGAAAACACACATCTAACCATCTAAAACTTAATCTAGCAAGTTTTGGTTCAAGGATTTGTTCAAAATGGCCTTTCTCATCCCCAGTCTTCCAGCCACATGGTGACTGACCCTTTCCTTGGTCAGGGTCTCTCCCAGAGGCCCAAAAGTGCTGGTGCCTTTGTCTTCTTAAGTCAAAGATACGTGAGGTTTTCTGCTCCTTTTCTTTGATAGCTCAGTGAACCTTTGAAATGGATTCTGCTGAAGGCTGCCCCTCAAAGTAAAGTTCATTCAAGATGTGAGGAAGGGGACATGGAGTCTGGTGGTGAAGGAGGCTCTCTGCTCTTTCTTCCCCCACTTGTGTTTGCTGAAATGCAAATTGTTCTGTCTCCTGCCATCTCCTCCCCCTGCTGCCTTGAGGACCCTGTTTACTACTTATATGTAAATTGAGATGAATACACATCCCTGTGTTTAGGAGAGGCTTGTTTAAGAACTTTTGCCTAGGCAGGGCTGTCTGGTTTTGAACATGTGCTATAACGTCATACGGGGGAATTCATAACTCTACACCTAATGTTGCTACACACAGTTCACCACTGTATTATTGACCAACGAGTCCGTCGTTTTCAAATGATACCCCACAAGGCATATTTTGTGCAAAGATTATTACAATAGGGTGTGAATACACAGATCCTTTTGGTCAAACTGTAGAACCCATCTGAATAACCCACTTTAACATACCCCTTTTTAAACCATCTGTCTGTCAGTCTGTCTGGCTCTCTAATCTTTCCAAGCATTCATTGACTGTGGCTGGCAGCCAGGAAAATGCCAGCATTTTATAACTCAATGTGCCTAAGAATTTGATCATCCACATAAAATTTGTTAGTGCCAGATCCTGTGATGCAATGGATGCTGGTACATGACCAAGGGCTTGTCTACATTACCGCACAGGGTCGATCTAAGATACGCAACTTCAGCTACATGAATAGCATAGCTGAAGTCGATGTACTTAGATCTACTTACTGCGGTGTCTTCACTGCGCTCCTGTCGACTCCACTTGCACTTCTCGTTCTGGTGGAGTACCGGAGTCGACGGGAGAGCGCTCAGCGGTTGATTTATTGTGTCTATACTAGACGCGATACATCGACCCCCGCTGGATCGATCGCTGGCCGCCGATCCAGTGGGTAGTGTAGACAAGCCCCAAGTATAGAACATTCCTTGTACAGAAGCCTCTCTTGCTTTCCCACTCCACTCGTACAGGGGTAGCTGTTAAATATGAATGTCCCTGTTGCCTGTAATCTCAAATTTCCCTCTGAAAAGTTTGGGGAGGAAAGAAGAATGCCTTAGAGGGCTGAATTGTCAGATGTGTGGCAGATATTGAAAGTCAAATCCACATTTGCCCAGACAAAGAGGAATTTACATGCACAAAATGGACACTTGCACACCTTAAGAGTCTATTTGCATGCAGGATGGGTAAATTGTAATGCTCCAGAGGTATTGTAACTATAAAAATGTGGTTTCAGAGTAGCAGGGCACAAATTGGATTTTCATGTTTGAAAAAGTGGCCCTAGATGATGATCTCATTTAGTTAGATAAATGGATCCATCAGCTTAATACATAAACAATCACCCAACTCCAATATGTACATCCTAAAAGCAAAATAAGGAAAGGGAATTATCTCAGACATAGGGTGATTACCTACAAATCCATAAATAATTTGCAATGAGTATTTCCTCTTCTCCAGTAGTTTCTGGTTTGGAATGAAATGAAATGGCTCCTTTTTTCATTAGGTGTTTGTGGAAACACCAATCAACAAACCTCCTATGGCTTTTTATTTTTTTGGAAGCCTTTCTGACATCTAGGTAATAAAAATCAATGAACAGTTCTTTAGCGTACACCTGTGAAGTCAGCAGAAAATAGCTGTCTGGATTACAAAGGACAATTGAGTTAACCCAGCCTTTAGATGGCAGTGAAAAAAACAAAAAACAAAAAAACGTTTCTGGATGTTTTCAATGTTCAGCAACTCAGTAACTGTGCTCTGTTCCGCTTCGGTGATTGGGAATAAACACTCCCAAGGCAAGGCCACCACTAATGTTATCTGATTTTTGTACAAATTTATAGAACAGGCACAGCTCTTTGGGCATACAACATATTGGGGGAACTGCCAAAGGCACAAATGAGAATTTGGCACCCAACTCCCTTTGACTTTCCATGGTTCCCTAGGGCTCTTTGAAAATCTTCTGTATTGACAACAGTTTGTTTATCTATCTATCTATCTATCTATCTATCTATCTATCTATCTATCTATCTATCTATCTATCCCCATCCACTCCCTGTATCTATCTATCTATCTATCTATCTATCTATCTATCTATCTATCTATCTATCTATCCCCAGACACCCCCTCTATCTATCTATCTATCTATCTATCTATCTATCTATCTATCTATCTATCTATCTATCTATCCCCAGACACCCCCTCTATCTATCTATCTATCTATCTATCTATCTATCTATCTATCTATCTATCTATCTATCTATCTATCTATCCCCAGACACCCCCTCTATCTATCTATCTATCTATCTATCTATCTATCTATCTATCTATCTATCTATCTATCTATCTATCTATCTATCTATCTATCTATCGTATTTCTAGGACATCCATCAGAATGGTGCTGGGGAATTTGCGGCTCTCCAAGGGATACCAAGAAAATGTAGCCAGGATAAATGTGATTTGACTGACCCATGCTGCAGTATATAAAATACAAGCTTTTGGGTCAGAAGGTCTCTTTGACAACTTGGCCAGATCAGTTTTTTCTCAGAGCAGTGTTTTTATCAAGTGAACTGTCTTGACCAGGACTGTATTGTTTGCATTAATCCAATATGGAGAGAAGTTCATATTGAATGTGAGTGACAGGAGGTACATGGTAGTATTTGGGTAGGTTCCTGGAAAGTGTTTGATGTGATGTAGCAGAGTGGAGCAAATAGGAGAGTAAATAGATTCATGCACAGAGAGAACTGAGGCAGGCTCCAGACTGAATGAAAGCACCACAAAAGATAGAGAGAAGACAAGAGTTCCTTACAGCTGATCCCTGCTGAGAGTCCCCGAGGAAGGTGAATCTGGATTCCCAACATCCATTTCCCAGAGAGAGAATCCGTTCCACCCCCAAATAATCAATCGTGTGTGTGAACTGGGGCCTATGTCAGTTCAGAATCTGATTCCATGAGATTCTGCTGATGACTGGGTGTGGAATTTTGTCTCCTCTGTTCTACCACAATAGATTAAAAGACATACCTGCTCTCAGGAGATTTGTAAATGTAAGGCCTGGTGTAACTCACGCTGAAGTCAAGTGGAGTTGTTCGAGGTTATGTAGAGTTGTAGGTGCAGGGGGTTCTTAGGGGTAGAGTTCTACCGAAAAGCAAGAGAGAATTTGCACCTTACTGGGCTAGCGTAATATCTAGGCAAGCTGTGCAATGCATTTTGTTTTTATACAGCTGAACATATATTCCAGCAGCCTAAAAATCCCCCCGGCCGTACAGGAAGGGAGGGGGCTTTCACAGGGACTCGCCGGTATTTAGTAGAATTCACCTTGCCAGGTAGGAGGAATTATAATGCTCCAAAGACTGTCATAACTGACAGTTGAGTTTAAAAAATGCTATTGAACGGCTGCTTTTCAAGATCTGTCGTGGGTTTAAGAGGTTTATAGATTCATAGATTATAGGACTGGAAGGGACCTCGAGAGGTCATCGAGTCCAGTCCCCTGCCCGCATGGCAGGACCAAATACTGTCTAGACCATCCCTGATAGACATTTATCTAACCTACTCTTAAATATCTCCAGAGACGGAGATTCCACAACCTCCCTAGGCAATTTGTTCCAGTGTTTAACCACCCTGACAGTTAGGAACTTTTTCCTAATGTCCAACCTAGACCTCCCTTGCTGCAGTTTAAACCCATTGTTTCTGGTTCTATCCTTAGAGGCTAAGGTGAACAAGTTCTCTCCCTCCTCCTTATGACACCCTTTTAGATACCTGAAAACTGCTATCATGTCCCCTCTCAGTCTTCTCTTCTCCAAACTAAACAAACCCAGTTCTTTCAGCCTTCTTTCATAGGTCATGTTCTCAAGACCTTTAATCATTCTTGTTGCTCTTCTTTGGACCCTTTCCAATTTCTCCACATCTTTTTTAAAATGCGGCGCCCAGAACTGGACACAATACTCCAGCTGAGGCCTAACCAGAGCAGAGTAGAGCGGAAGAATGACTTCTCGTGTCTTGCTCACAACACACCTGTTAATGCATCCCAGAATCATGTTTGCTTTTTTTGCAACAGCATCACACTGTTGACTCATATTTAGCTTGTGGTCCACTATAACCCCTAGATCCCTTTCTGCCGTACTCCTTCCTAGACAGTCTTTTCCCATTCTGTATGTGTGAAATTGATTTTTCCTTCCTAAGTGGAGCACTTTGCATTTGTCTTTGTTAAACTTCATCCTGTTTAACTCAGACCATTTCTCCAATTTGTCCAGATCATTTTGAATTATGACCCTGTCCTCCAAAGTAGTTGCAATCCCTCCCAGTTTGGTATCATCCGCAAACTTAATAAGCGTACTTTCTATGCCAATATCTAAGTCGTTGATGAAGATATTGAACAGAGCCGGTCCCAAAACAGACCCCTGCGGATCCCCACTCGTTACGCCTTTCCAGCAGGATTGGGAACCATTAATAACAACTCTCTGAGTACGGTTATCCAGCCAGTTATGCACCCACCTTATAGTAGCCCCATCTAATTTGTATTTGCCTAGTTTATCGATAAGAATATCATGCGAGACCGTATCAAATGCCTTACTAAAGTCTAGGTATACCACATCCACCGCTTCACCCTTATCCACAAGGCTCGTTATTCTATCAAAGAAAGCTATCAGATTGGTTTGACATGATTTGTTCTTCACAAATCCATGCTGGCTGTTCCCTATCGCCTTACCACCTTCCAAGTGTTTGCAGATGATTTCCTTAATTACTTGCTCCATTATCTTCCCTGGCACAGAAGTTAAACTAACTGGTTCTGAGAGTCCACAAGTTACTTCCTGAGCCATTAAAAATAACCGTACGGCTTTGCTATGGCACTTACCACCATACCCAGCTGAGCCTCACAGGCATGAATGGATTTATCCTCCAGACACTCCTGGGAGGAAGAGGAGGAGGATTATCACCATTCTACAGACGGGGAACTGAGACACAGAGAGACGTGCCCAAGGTCATACCGGAAGTCGGTAGCACAGCTGGGAATCAAATCGAACTGGTCTACAGAGCTCTAATCCTAGTCTCCTGTCTCAGCCCCCAGACCAGACCTCCCTTCCTCTTTTTAGTATTGCTTTAATGTCTTTCCCCCCCCCCTTTTCAATTCAAGCAAAGTTCAAAAAGGTCTGTTTGCTGAGGTCATGAGCAAGCATGACTGTGGGCCTGAAAACTTTTGGTAAACCTCCGTGATACAGCTGGCTTCTCCATAGGGAACCGAAGGTGAAAAAAGCTTGTTCCTTTCCTCTCCAGTCGTGCTGTCTTTGATGAGCACTACTGAAGAGTAAAAGCAATAAAACAGAATCTGTTCAGCATGAAATTCTTCTCTATCATCGGGAACTAGTGACTGTAGGGTTTTTTCCATCCCCCTTATTATACGGAGCCATGCAGGGAATCATAAGTGTTACCGAATCCCTGGGGAATGACTAGTCAGGAGTCTGAGCTCGCATCACTGTTGGTCTGAAGTTAACCCTTTTGAAGTCAATGGGCTTACACTGATGTCACTGAGAGCAGAGTCAGGTCAAGGGTGTTCCGGTCATAGGTTACTGCTCCACCCCCCACCCCCACCCCATAAATGTATCCAAATAGTTTAATAATTCATCCACTCTCCCCCAGCCTCTAAAAGGCGAGTCTTGTGTCTTTGGCTAAGTAGAACGATGAGGAACACATGCCAGACACGCTGACATTTTACTCGTTCAAATATCATTTGGAAGTGCAGGTGAGAGACACAGGAGGTGGGAGTGGGGCCGATAGACTGTTTAGTATCTGCACAGCAACCCAATGTTACACGGTGAGTGCTTGAAATGCAACGCCCAGAAAAAACGGGATCATCCAAATTCTGTCTCCTATTCCTACCTGGGACTTGCATGTCTTGCCCAAGCTGTCTACAAAGGTTGAAAAGATGAGTGGGCAGTTTAGCTGCATGGATTGTTCATAACAGAGGATTTAATCAACAGAGGTTGACTCTTCCATTGCAAATTGCCTCAGATTTATGTGCTCTTCAGAATTATTACTGAATTAATACTGTTATTATCTGGGAATAATTCTAGATCTGTAGCTCGCTTGCAGTTTGTGGCAAGGGTTTGATATTAAAAATTCAAGCTGCTTTGACAGGACATGAAAGTCATGTGGTATATTTCTGTTCTTCAGGCGGGTGAATGTAACTCAGAATCAGGTGTCCAGCACAAACCCTTGTGAATACAAAGTCCGTGTGTGTTAGTATATCCCATTGATCCGCTCCAGTGAGGCAGTATTCAGTCCTGACTGAATCCCATAATGGAGCTCCCGGATGCCCTGCAGGTCTCTTGCAATCATTTACCGGGTCTTTGAGATCAGGTTAGTCTTCAGCTTTCATTTTAACACCAGGCTTGTCAGTTGTGGTAACAGACCCAAGAGTCACACTATCCAGTCTAATGGATTGTGGAATACCAGTAATGAGTGTTAATGTGTAGGAAGTTAATGATCTAAGTCAGATGGTTGTAGATTTCAGTCTAAAAAATTGGACTCCAAGGGCATTTCCATCACATGCAATTAATCCCCAATCTCAGCTGTTCACACCCTTTCTAGCAAAACTACAGATTCGGTTACTATACAGGGTACAGCCACAATGGAAGCTCAGAGGCTTTCTAGGAATAGCAAGAAAACGTGATCATAAAAAAAATCAAACCCATATCAGTAGAGAAGGAAAGAGTATCTCTGTAGCCAAGAGAAGTAGATGGGAACAGTAAGGCCTGGTAGTTGGATACCTCTGATAGTTCCAAGGACAGGTAATTGGATACCATTAGATCCCTGGTCCGAAACGAAACCAGGACAATGCTTGAAAGTCATTACCATCTCTTGCCTATTGTTTGGTGACCCTTGTGAAACGAGTTTGCAATTCCAAGCAGGCAGGCACCCACGTCTTGGAAATCACCACTGCATTTTGGGAGCCAGGAGCAAAGCACTGCAAAGAAGCAGTCTGTCTTTCCTGTCAGCAGGTCCCCGTAGGCCGCTCTTGTTCCCTGGCGATACAGAGGACTTCAGGCACCAGAGCTATGATCCACTCCGTGCTTTCCATCAGCACTGCTTTTCATTGGGATTTCCCTTGCTTTTCAAAGCAAGTCAGCACGGAAAGAAATACAATTACAGTTTTTATTATGTAACTGTTTTCTCTCTGCAATTTTTTTTACCTTCCTCTTTAGATGAGGCCCTTCTGTTACGTGCCAGACAAAGGTGTCTCTATATTTTACAGATGCTGCATTCTTTTCTTTCTCTGTTTTCTGCTGTTATTGGTGGCTGTTTTCCCAGATACTTCCGATCACTAATTTACTCTGGCCAATGGACATAAACTATGGAATGTGTTTAAATGGTTTTAATGTTAATGTGCTGCTAAGATGGGAGCCACTGAAACAAATACAATAGTGGGACCTGCTAAACTACACTAGTGCGTAAATAGACTGGCAGCAAGTTTCTGAGCCATCTGCAAATGCCACTAAAGCTTATCGGGGAGGCCAGCAATGCGAGAGTGGGTAATCATCAGTCTTCAGAGGCTCAAAGCATACGGTCCTCTTTCGGCATTATGCTACATTAAAGCATTTTCCTAGCATCAGCATTTAGGTGATAAAAGAGGGAGGTGTAGCAGTTTTGATATAGAGCTCAGATACAGAGCTGCACCCAATAGCATTCTGAAAGCCATATCTGTTTTGGAAGGAACAATCTCCTTACTATCAAAACCAGATTCCACTAAGCCAGCGTGTAGCCTGTTTATATTCATATCAGTGTTATTTTTTTTCTTTAATTCTGTAACCTTCATATTTTCCAATGGGTAAGACAAGACAAGATAGAGAAGGTTTTGACTGAAGTGGATGGAACAGAAGAGAAGCTCTGGCTTGGGGAAAAGTGGGTGGTTCGGAGGATTGATAATGGGATATAAAGCCTTTCACTTTCAGTTGCCAAATTCTGCTCTGTAGAGACGACCCGTACCTGCTGATAATGGGGGGAGGGGGGCAGTGGCTTCAGAAGATGTTACTGAGCATGCTCAGTACAAGCCAAGCAGCGAAACTGGGAGGGCACATGACCCTGCGTGCCCCGCCCACGATCCCTGACGCATCGCCTCTGCTGCTCTGTCCAAACCTCATGCAATCCCACTGACATTATTGAGCCACTAAATGTCCCTAGGCCACTGGTTGATATCCAGCCCATGGTGGTGGTTATTGGTGAAAAGTGAGTTTCTAGTTCACAGGTGTGCACATCACAAATACCACGAGAGCTATGGTCAATCGAAGCAGACTGGACGAACACTGAATGGGCCTTAGAGACTGAACGCCCATGGCTGGAGTCTTGGTGGCAGGGAACAGTGTGAGAATGGAAAGCTTCTGTCTGACAAGTGTTGTACATGGGCTGTGGGTAAATACAGATCTTTGTTGTCCATCCAGCATCTTCCATCAGCATTAAACTACCTGCAATTCTTGTGTTAAGGATTTTCAATAAAAGTACGTTCATGATGTGTCCCCACTCCAGTTGCTTCCTTTACTGCACGTCCGCCCTACGCTCAGACGTTTCAGAAGCTCTGATGATCCTGCAATCATCTGTAATAAAAATGTTGCCACTTATTTGCACTCAATTTCAAAATAAGATGATGATGTTGCAACTGATCTGCCTTTAAAGGGAGCTCTTTGGTAACTACTGCTCAAACAGAATCGAGTGAAATTGTCCTGTTCAGCTCAGAATCCACAGCGTTAATTAACAGGTCTTCAGAAACAGTCCAAGAGTTTCAGTTGGAAATCAGGTTTATTTGCACCCATCCTTGGGGTGCTAGTCACTTGCCATCCAGTCTGTGTCTTGCTCTGGTCACTCTGAGCACATCAGAGGCAGTGGTTATTGCGAGGGCAATACTGGCTTCAGCGTTCTTTGTTTCTGTGCTTTTGTTTCCCCCATCACCCAAGTTTTCCCGGCAGTGATGTTTATTGCTATTACAAGTTTGACATTTCCATGATTATGTGTTTAGCCAGCAGAGTATAAAAAGGACTGAACACTGTCTAGGTGGGATGTCCCAGAGCACTCAGTAGTTGGCCTAACTGTTCCCATAGGCAGCAGAGTTTGAACATTGGCTTCAGTGGGGAAAGTAAAGCTTCGTGGGTAAAACTCCTTCACACACGTTTGATCCAGTTGCTGCAAGCCACGTTCCTATAGCACAAGAGGTACCTGGGTTAAGTTCAGCAATTACATTCTACAGCAGAAGGTCGTCTTAATAATACATCTTGAGCCCAGTAAATCCCATTTTCTGAATAGGAGATTGGGGAGAATGCAGGGAAGGGCAACAGAAATGAATATGGGGCTGGAGGTTTGACAGAGAGGAAAGAGAACGAAAGAGGTTGAGTTTAGACAAAGCATCAAACTGAATGCGTAATACACTCCATGAAAGTGGGACAACTCCATGAAATGTGAACGTCCATCTCCATGCCCCACTCCATCTCAACTCTGGAAAGTCCCACAACCCCCCACCCTACAGACTCAACATGCTGACAAGACTGTACAACCTTGGTTTCCTTGAGTCTCCAAAACTGGGGTATGTCAGCCTGACACAGTTTGTGAGGTAGTTATGTCACTGAAGTCACCAAATAGGTTCCCTTGTACATGTGCCATTTGACCTGTCAGCCAGAACTTCTTCCAACTTGATATCCTTGTGCTTTTCCTCCTTGCTCCGTCTGCTGGGGAAAATCCCTGTCTTCTCCAGTGGATAACAGGAGACGCAGGAGCGTCTCTTATCCAGGAGGAGTGAATTAATTAATAACCCCATTTCCAAATTAGCTGTTAGTGAAGGTGCTTAAGTAGGGTGCCCTGAAGCCAACACGAGGCCCTTAACTGTCTTCTGTGGAAAATACATTACAGTCTGATTTGAAGCAGAGACCTAGCACTAAGGAGAGCCTGCAGCAATCTTCCTTTCAACAAGGATTCTGGCATGGTTTCCATTCTAGTTTTGTTAGATGCCTTGGTAGCCTTTGGTTCAGCTGATCACTACATTCCTTTAACCCACCTTGAACATCTGTTGGATTTTCTTGGCCGTGCATTTTCCTGGTTTACCCTTTACTTTCCAGTGTTGCCAGATTATAGATCTGTTTTTCTTTTTTCCCTTTTTTAATAAATGCACATCTGATCTCAGTACCAATTAACCAGGGAACTCCTCAGCCTTATGTCTTAGTCCTTGTGTTCTTCCTCCTGCTTCCAGCTCTGTTGCGATGATGATCCATTGTGTTGCTGTTGATACGTAGATTTCTGTGCGCATGCATGGACAGCAGTAGCCGTAGTATCTTCCACACTGCTACACCACTATGACACGAGGCTGTCTTTTGGGGATTTGGGTTGCAGTGCTTGGGGGAATGTAAAGAATAAATGGGGTTGTGTATCCTTTTTTCTTACTCCAGTTCTATTTGTTGTGTCAAAGTACTATGAAACCCTAAAGACTAACAGATATATTTGGGCATAAGCTTTCGTGAGTAAAAACCTCGCTTCTTCGGATGCATCCGAAGAAGTGAGGTTTTTACTCACGAAAGCTTATGCCCAAATATATCTGTTAGTCTTTAAGGTGCCACCAGACTCTTTGTTGTTTTTGTAGATACAGACTAACACGGCTACCCCCTGATACTATGAAACCCTGACAGTCCTAGTCACATTTCCCCCACAAACAGCCCTTTTTATAGCAGTTCTAATAAAAAGGCCAGTTTTGATCAGATTTTTCCCCTTTCAATGGAAGTAATTTACGAATGGCATGAAGGAGACAGGGCAAAGTCAGTGCTGTTTGCAGGATGAGCGGGGGTGGGGTGGGGGTTAAATGCACCTTGTAATATGTCTGGAGACATCCTGCAAACCTACAAAAGGAAGGGAACGATCAAAGCCGGGGCCCTGTGATCCAAGGTCACCAGGGCATGGACAGCATTGCAGGCTGTGTCCTTTCTCTCTGTTCCCACCTCATGCCTCCCATTCATGCCCTCCAGCAGAGGGCAAGGAAAATGATTAGGGGGCTGGAGCACATGATTTACGAGGAGAGGCTGAGGGAACTGGGATTGTTTAGTCTGCAGAAGAGAAGAATGAGGGGGGATTTGATAGCTGCTTTCAATTACCTGAAAGGGGGTTCCAAAGAGGATGGAGCTCGGCTGTTCTCAGTGGTAGCAGATGACAGAACAAGGAGCAATGGTCTTAAGTTGCAGTGGGGGAGGTCTACGTTGGATATTAGGAAACACCATTTGATTGGGAGGGTGGCGAAGCACTGGAATGGGTTACCTAGGGAGGTGGTGGAATCTCCTTCCTTAGGTTTTTAAGGCCCAGCTTGACAAAGCCCTGGCTGGGATGATTTAGTTGGGGTTGGTCCTGCTTTGAGCAGGGGGTGGGACTAGATGACCTCCTGAGCTCTCTTCCAACCCTGAGATTCTATGATTTCCTTTGGCCTGGGGTGAACTGGCTCTATAGACTTTCCCCTTCCCCGGCTGGGTACTCTATCTGGGAAAGAAGGGACGTGTGCAAGAGAGGAAGACGCAGGGCCGACGTTATGATGTCTCACTTTGATTGCAGTGGTATCCCTGCCCCCTCCTCCCCCCTCCCCGCCGCCCCCAGTGTGCTAGGCACTTTCTAACCCAAAGGAAGAGGCAGTTCCTGACCGAAGGGATACCGGTCTAAAAATGCCACGCTCATTCATGGCAAATAGGTAGGTTTTACACCCCTCCCCTAGTTTTGAAGATTGTTTTCCCCGGTGTTTTCTCTGTGGGTGAAGGAGCAGAGTTGTTGGTTGTATTAACTCACCCCTAGCTAATATTTATCAAGAGAGGTGTGTTGGAGGTTAAGATCCCTCCCAGTTTGTAAAGGCTCATCAGACTGTAACCAAGCTCTAGGGTCCTGTGTGTAGAAAGCCCTTTGCTCAGTCAGAGGTAGGCGCTTGTTGGGGAAGCAGTGCTTGGGGATTGAAGGTTTCGCATGATCTAGTAGCCTTTGAATTTTTCCCAGACCTATGTGCTGCGTCCTATTTGCTGACATCTTTTGCGACCCTCTCGCTTTGCGTAGAACTCAACATCTTTCCCTGCTTGGGGTTTTCTCTTCACCCGGGCCAGAGTGATTACATTCCGTAGTGCCAGAGCTACAGATATCAGTGATTTGCTGCATCCTTTAAAGCGAAGATACTGAGTTTGTTTGGATCGTCTTTTTTTCTTTCTTCTCTTTCTAATACCCACCAGGCGAGTTAATTGTGGAGAAATCCAGCCAGCAAAGGCTGTACACCGTAGAAAACATGACATTTGAGCACAGCTAGAAGTATTCCTGCAAACGCAGCCGTCACGCAGTGCAGGGAGAGATGTTCGCTAGGAAGGAATTGGGTGATAATGTTTCTGTTGCATCTGGAGGTGATTCCCTTACGATAGCCAGGGAGACGGAGGAGTGCCGCATGCTACTCACTGCATTTGTTTCATCCGACAATAAGGAAGAGCAGCCGAGTCAGGGAGTTCCCTCAGAAGCAGAGAATGAAGTTCTAACCCAGTGGGGTTGATTTTTAGTTATTTCTTTATTTATTTACTGGTCAGAGTTTTGGGTGTCACCCTATCCCAGCAGGGCTATAAGGACCTCACAGCTTTTCCCTTTCTCCTCTCGTGTGATTTAGACATCCGTTCACTTTTAATGGGACTTAAGGACATTTGAAAACATTACCCTCTGCACTTGTCTTTTTGTGAGGCCTTACATTACAACAGTGGTGCCAAACTGTTCCTGTCATGCTCCCCCGCCACGCACACGCACACGCACCACGCACGTGCTTCCCAGTAATGGAATCTGTCTGGGCCGCCCCTCCATTACTGCACAGTTGGCTCAGGAGAGGGGCTTGAGCTGAAGGTGGAGCTGGGGGCAGAACTGAGTAAGGGGGAGGAGCGGGAGCGAGAGGCAGAGCTGGCCTGGGGGTGGAGAGAGATTGAGGCATGGGAAATTGCAGCCCAAATGGCTAAAACTTGTCAAAGTGACAAGTAATTGAAAACAGGGGCTTATAATGGGACATGTTAGGCAACCTTAATAATAAGTGGTGCTCCCAGCCCCACCTATAATAACACAATGGCTATCATAGAATTTGGAGTCACCAGCATAGCAGAATAAGGGATCCTCATTCAATAAACAGGGGTTGAGAGGCAGCAAGAATAAAGCATTCATGTTTTCAGTCTAGTATTGAACTGCCTCCCCCCACCCCCAGAGATGAGAATTGTAAAGTGAAAAACGGCCCATGCTGCATTCCCAGTAAAACCCTTCCTGGCAGTTCCAAGCAACACTCTCACCTCTTGCCCTTTAACAACCCCCCCACCCCAAGTTCCTATGCCCAAAGTTATCAGCTCACAGCTCACATGTGGAGAGGGATTTGTGGCAGTGCCTAATTGACTGAGCATCGTCCAATTTTCTAAAGTACACTTGCTGACAGTGCAGAATGTGTTTAGCCTGCCTACAAACACAACGGAGAAAGTCCCGAATCGCATTAGACCATTCATCAATTCAGCCTGAGGCCTATTTGGTGGAAATTCTGATTTCTCATGAGCATCCACACCATTGCACAGTCAATCTATCCCCAGCAGGTTTTTCCCTGGCATCTCTCTCTCCGACAGAAGTATAATGGTTAGGTTAATACTGGAGCCTGCTTGTCATTTGAATCTATCTTTGCTGAATTGGCTGGAGAGAGGGAGAGAGCGAAAGAAATATTCCTGGGTGGTGGGTAGACTGACTTCATGTCTCCAAGTGCCCCCCCCTCCTGCTCAGTTGTTTGGCAGTTTGTTCTCACTGTTCTGAGTGTGTCCTGTGTAGTAACAGTGACTCCACTAGACTTCAGTCCCAGGGTACTTACGGGGTAGAACTGAAAACATGGAGCCAGCAGTGCAGTTGGCATCCGTTGGCATAGCTCTGTTGAAGTCCATGGAACACGCTGTTTTACAGCCGCTGGGGATTTGACACCTGACCTGTGTGGGGAAGAGGTGGACCCTTGGAAAGTGCAGCTGTCTGCCCAAGAATTGAAGCAGGGTCTTCTTGGCGTCAGAAAATGACTGGGTTGCTGGATTAGTCAGTGTTGCCTTGTGAGGTGGATAGTGGAATGCTTCAGGGCTTAAGCCGGTCTTGAACTGTTAGAGACCAGGATGACACCTCCGTGAAGGGCAGATTGAATCTCCATCAGCTGCTGCAGCCAGGGTTCTCACACCTTCCTCTGAAGCATCTGCTATTGGCCACTGTCAGAGACTGGATCAGATCCAACGTCCATCTAGTCCCAGATCCTGTCTGGCAATTCCTGTATCCTGCTGCATGCGTTCTGCCATCCCCGTTTTCACACACAAGGCCTGTGATCCCTTCCACTTGACCTTAGAATATTGGGACTTTCAATAAACAGATTCCTTAATGATACACCTCTGGGTATGTTCTCTCCCCACTGCCTCTCCCCTGCCCAACCCTTCACTCACAAAACTGAGGAGCAGTTCCCATAGAAGCAACGTGTCAAGCTGCCAACACGAATGTTCTGCAAGTTACTTGAATAGTGCCTCTCTGTCCAGGCAGGCTTCGGGGGGCATGGGGATATTGAAAGTGACTTGTCACATTTGGCTTGTGATTTTCCCCACTCCACAGAGAACTAGTGAACTTTATTTCCAGACGTGATAACTCAGAGGAACATAAGGGAACATGCATGTGCTGTCTACTGACCGTGAGATGCATCCTGCTCACTTCACTGACAAAAGGGGCTAGTTGACCACTCCTTCCCACCCCTGCCCCTGCTGACTAGATGGTCAGAAAGCCTCAGTGTGTGCTTGAGGATTTGGGGAGGCAATCAGTTGCCACAGTTGAGGGTTCTGCATAAGAACCTAAAGAGATGAAGAGCTAGCTAAGGGAGTCGGCTGTAGAAGTGGATAAAGACCCCATTTTATCCATATATTGAGTTAATATAATCTTCACAGCTTTGTTCTTGAGAAGACAGATTTGAGCAGCCACCATTTTTCGGCATCCTCCCCTCTTTTTCGTTCAGCATTAATCATGTGACCCTCACAGCCGTCTCCTTTAGAAAGGGAAAAAGGAAAAAAACGGGGTCCCTTAGAATGCTTTGTAAAAGGAAGAAGAAAAACACTCCCCAGTGGATGACCGCATGTGTGCGTGTTCTGCCCTTAACCGTCACAGAGCGCACTGTTATTGCTGTGGCAGATGGATGAAAAGTGGCTTTGCCACCCTAGGATGTGTGGGAGGAATGGAACCGTGAGGTGGGCACAAGGAACGTGGCATCACTAGAGCTGGCTGAAAAACGGGAGGTCATTTCCAGGAAAAATGTAGGGAAAAAAACTAAAAGTTTTGTTTTGATTGAAATTTTTCGTGGGATTTTGTGGTTTATTTTTATACTAAACAAAATGAAAATTATCAGTATTTTTAAAACGCACAAGCTTTTGGTTTTCCATTATTTGTTTTTTCCCCCCTTTTATCTCCCTTTTTTACCTTTATTTTTCCCTACTGGAAAGGAGAGAGGGAAGGGAAAACCCCTAAAAGCAAGCGAACAAACTGGTGGTTGAAAACCAACAAATGTTTTCCTAGGGAGTCTTTGCCTCCCTCCCAGCGGGTTGCCTTAGTGGGTCCGGGCAGTGTCGGTGCCAGCCTGTCATCTCACCCTGAATAAGGATCCAGGCGATTCTCCCTTTGAGGTCACTGGGGCCAGTCCTGAGGGATACACAGACACAGTGAGCTCTGCCCTGGCCTGACTCAGGTGAGGATCATTGCCCTGGCACAGAAAGGGAAGCAGAACAGGAATCCTCAGCCCCTCCTGGTCAGGCTCCACTGAGCTGCCTGGCCCTTTGCAGACCCTGACCCCTCTCTCTCAGCTGTGCAAGGACCACAGGGGCCATTGCAGCTGTAGGGGTCTGGGGCCCTATGGGAATGGCCTGTGGAGGGTGTTAGGTTTGGCGAGCAGCTCATGGTTGTGCTGTGGGGGGAGGCGGTCGGCAACTGGAGGAATTACGTGAGCCTCAGTTTCCCTCCCTGCACTGCTACTGCACCCAAGGGGGCGGGGAATCTGCAGTCAGTGAGGCCTTTCGAAGGGATGGCTCCGTCTTGGAGCTGCCAGCCCACTCTGCAGACTGGCATGGGGGTCATGCGGTCAGCTGGGTACATCCTGCTCTCTGGACATGAATGGAGCACTGCCACCTCCCCCGCTGTCGTTCCCCGGGGCCAGGCATTGGAGAGCCGAGAGTCACTGACTCAGTCTCCCCGATTCTGCTCTGCGGCCGCTGCCAAGAGGTTCGTGATTCGAGCCTGTCGGGAACTTTTTGACAAAATGACTTTTCATTGGAAAATGCTGATTCATTGAAATGAACTTTTCATGGGAAAGGGTCAGCTTCAGTGAATCTTTCCTCTGGAAGATTTCTCAGATCCAGGATGGAACTTCTGGTCTGAAGGCGGGAGACCCCAGAATAGCCAATTGCTCGGCATTTGGGGTACACACCTGGTATTAGGAGACCCAGGTTCAAGTCCCTGTAGAATCTCCCACATCCCAGGTGAGTGCTCCAAACGATGGGGGTCTCTGTTTTTTTCTCAGAAGGACTGGGTTTGGTTTCAGTGCAGAAGAAAAAAATATTTGAAGTCTTTAAAATGTTCACAGGACAGAAAAACTGTGTCTCGCCCAGTGCTGTTAGTGATGTGAGTAACTGGGCCACCGAGCTCTGGCGGAGCGCCGTGTCCAGGCCGTGCCAGGATTGGGATGTGGTCAACAGGAATCTTGGCTGAACTGAGACGGCAGAGCGAGGCCCCTTGTTTGTACTTTACTGTATCTTTAGCTCCTTCCTCTTTATCCCACTGGTCTAAGACAAGTCGATCCATTTCTTTGTAGGAGCAGGATCTCCAAGAATAACAAATACAAGGTTACAATGGAGTGAATTCCTGGGCATTTTGTGTGTGTGTTTTAACCCATATGTCCCCTTTGAATACCTCTCAGTAATGGGGTTTTAATTGGGACCAGAATCTGACAGGATAATCATTAACAAGATGGAGGAATAGAGGGTCTTTGATTCCTCCCACAGGCAAACCCCGCTGCAATCTGTTACAATGAAATTTGATGTCACCTTCATTTCCCTTCACCATAGTTAAGGAAGTCTTGTTTTAATTTGGCTGAAGATTGCCCTGTAGGCTCTGATTCCTGTTATCCATATTTACACTTGTAATTCATTACCCTTTTACAAGTACAAGGATGCAGTGTTTGCCAGGTTTGCATTAATGAACTTCATATCAGAATAAATCCTAATAGGATACACTAAAACTCCTTTCTCTTTGACTTTAATGCACTGGATCATACATTATTAACGCAGATTGTATCAGACTTTCATGCAGCGAGAAGTTTAACAATGCTTTGTATCAATACAGCAAAGCTCACAACTAGACCAGTGGTTCTCAACAAGAGGTCCGGGGCCCCCCGGGGGGCCGCAAGCAGGTTGCAGGGGATCCGCCAAGCAGGGCCAGCGTTAGACTTGCAGGGGCCCAGGGCAGAAAGCTGAAGCCCCACTGCATGGGACTGAAGCCCGGGGCCCTGAGCCCTGCTGCCCGAGACTGAAGCCGAAGCCTGAGCAATGTAGCTTTGCAGGGGCCCTGTGGCGTGGGGCCCTGGGCAATTGCCTCGTTTGCAACCCCCTAACGCCGGCCTGATCTTTTATATGCAGAAAAACCAGTGCTGTGGCACAGCTGGGCCGTGGAGTTTTTATAGCATGTTGGGGGAGGAGGGGCTCAGAAAGAAAACGGTTGAGAACATCCGAGAATATAATACAGTGCCAGTGATCTCGTCATTGGTGCGATACATACAGTAGGGACTGCTTCTCCCTGCCTGGCACCTTGCATAGTTATTTAACGTGACTCTCATTTTGTAACACTTTAGACAAGTGTAAATGACCATGCAGGGTGCAAGGCGGGGAAGAATTGGGCCTTAGTTGTTGCTATCTGCTGCTGGTATGTTGCATCGAAGAGGTGGCTGCATTTCAGTAATAGATGAAATGGTTCCTGGATGAATATTGGTAAGGCACTTTAGGATGAAAGGAACTGTACAGATGCAGCATATTAGTACTATTAGGTAGATGTGCAATTTGCAAGCATCTGAGAATTATGGCCAATTTGAATCTCACATGTACTGCTGCCCCCGTAGAAAGCTGATCTCAGAGTGCCTGTAGGTAGGAGTGGGTGTTTCATGGAGTCAGTCCACAGCTTTCATCTGAAATATTTTCCAGTCAGAAAATGGGTTTCGTAAAAATAAAAGTTTTCTGTGGGAAAATGTTGACTTTGACAAAATGCTTTGATTTTTCTGATGGGCTGGATCCAAACAAAAAGCATTGCATGGAGATGGCAGGTCAGAACGTTCTGACCTGACTGAAAAGAGCAACATTTTCCTTTTCCGTGCTGTCGATTCCACGTTTGAGGGGGAATTGTTTATTTCATGTCAATGTTCGATATTTTGCCTTTCTGTTCTGTTTCGGAATGGAAAGCAGCTTCGACGTTTTCCACAAAAGGAAACTTCCCTTTTTTCAGACAGTGCTGGTGATTCACTCCTCATCTCAGTGCAAGCAATGGCTGAAAAGCATTAAGATCTGCCTTTGGTGTGAGCATCTGCAGCTCCGTGCTGTAGTATTATCCCGGGTGACAGTAGCGCTTATTGTATATGGATCAAGCCTTTGTTGTTTCCCATAGCAGACTAGATGGTTGCAAAATATGGGCATCTTGCATTGGTCAGATATTGGAGCCGAAGGTAGTATTGCCAAGGTCCACACCCATGTCGTGCAGGAACTGCCGGTGCAGTAAGTGCCTTACGGCAAAAAGGGTCAATGGAGTAATGGAGAAAGCTGGAAAGGTTTCGTTCAGACACTTATGTCAGCCTCTGCCAGCTACAAAATGGGTCTTGGTTGATTCTGGGGTTCCATCCTGCACCTATTGAAATTGACAGCACAACTCTGTTGATTTAGACGGGAGCAGGATCTGGTTCTTGCTGGAAGTGCTGAGGGACATGAAGACAGTTTTTTTTTTTTTAAAGAAGAGTAACAACCAATTTAGTTCAGTTTCCATTTGGGGATGAGTGCAGGTTTGACTGGGTTCTTGGTCTGTCCCAACTGGTTCAAACCACTCCTGGTAAAATAGGGGAAATCCAGGGAACAACCCTCCCCCTCACCCCATTTCCATTTCTCCTTAGTCTCTCCCCTTTCAGAGACTTGATCTATTTGCACAAGACAATAAAAGTCTGTAGCGGTGAATGGGGAATTTTTAATGGCTGGGTTTATGTATAAAGAATTAGTCTCAAATCAATATTAGGCTGTCAGCAGGGAGAATTGGCTGGATGCTTTTACTGGGTTTTCATGTCAAGCAAATTAATGCTAGTTTAAGCAGCACAGTTTGGAGTACCCTTCGGGATTACTTTCCTCTTCCTTGCCGAGTAGCTTATCCTCATTTGTTCCGAGGCCACTTTTTTGAAATGAAAGTTGTGTTTCTTCGAGTAGAAATGCAACTTTTAATGCAGTGGACTTAGTACCTGTGCAGCTGGAAACATCGCCAGTGGATTAGCTGGATGTCTGAGAGGAGCAGGGCATGTGTGCTGTAAGCCTGGGGACCAGGTTTAGAAAGAACAGCCGAAATTTGGGTTGGCACTACATGAGTGGGGTCGTCTTCCCGTTGTAATTACTGCAAGGATATCTATGGGGGCAACAGTTACCTGCAGTAACGGTACTGAAGCCAACAGAACAGCTTCAGGTGTGCCCCACAGTGTCACAGAGAAACCTGTCATTTGGCCCAGATTTCCATCCAGCTCAACATTTCAGAGACATACCAGCCTGGAGGCTAGCTGCCATTTAAGAAGACTTGTATGGGTTTTTGAAAAGAGAATTGGGTAGATTTTTCTCTAATATTATGGTGGGTGCACAGGGCTCAGCTGGTGTTGCTCGGCATCACTCCCTGGACATCGGGGGAGCAATATCGATGTCTATCAGATGAGAATCCGTCCGACACGCCTTTGGAAAGACCAGGCTGGGATTTCCAAAGGGATAATGCTTGGCTATTTGCAGCAGGTTGGATTTTAATAGAGGAAGGTTATTTCTGTGCTATAGAGTACGTCTACACAGCAGCTGGGAGGTGTAATTCCCAGATCGCATCGAGCGACACGTGCTCAGAAATGCTGCCTATTCTGCTGCTGAAACAGCTATTTTTAGCATGCTGGCTCAAGCAAGTCTAGCATGTGTACATCTGCCTGAGCTGGGAGTTCCCCTCCCAGGCACTGTGTAGACGTAAACATAGAGAGAAAATATTGCAAAGTGGAGTGTTAATCCCAGGCCACACTCCCGACCCTACTGGCCACGCCCCATGGCACATGCCCACCCATGCACGGCTGCCCACCTCCCTTGTGCACAAGGAGCACTGGTGACAGTCTTGTCATGGATCCCTGTGTGCATGTACAGCTATGGTTGGGGGTGGGGCTCCCTTCCCTGCCCCACCCCCAACATAGAAAGAACCACAATTTGGTCCTTGAATGGGAAGTTCTTTGGAACAGAGACAATGGGCCTGGTTCTGATCCCACTCAAAGCAGCTTTACACGAGGATCACACCGCTGACTTCGGTTACGGTTATTCCTGATTTGCACCGGGGGGGGAGAAGAGAAACTGGCCCTGTCTCCTTTCACTCTCAGTAAAGCATCACACGCACCAGTGCAAATGATGATACAGAACTGCAATTTCCATATACCTCTCGACAGGCTTTCTACTGCTCCTGCTGGAGTTCCCTTTAGCCTTTGGCACATCTTGTCCGCTTGCTCCTTCCCCACTGGACATTTACTGCTGTGGTACATGAGCCTCTGTAGTCCAATCCCCCTCCACATCACCTGGCGATACGATACCTGGGGCATTTCTGCTTAGGAGACTCCCACTCACCCACTAAACCCACTGTTCTCTTTAAAAACGAAATAAAGGAATAAAACCCCCACCCAACTCCCATCCTGCAGGATGCCATGGAAACCTGGCAGGGGAAGGAGTTGGTTTACAACATTTAAAAAAAAAAATCAATGATCTTGAATGAATAGCAGAAACGGATCCCGGGGGGTCTGAGAGCTGGGCTGCAGCCACAGATTCTGGGTCTGGATTTCATACATTCCGGAGGTCGGGGCATTCAGGCCATGCAAAATGGCGCAGATGTTATGAGCTTTTATGTAAAGGTGCAGTGTAGAGGATGGGGACATGCTCCCTCTGCATACCTACAATGCCTCCTGGTAGTGGCACTCTTCTAAGCTCCACCCACAAAATAAACTCCACCCACACCTCTCCGAACTATTGTTCACACCTCTCTGAGCTATTGTTTCAAGCTTTCTGCAATTCAAGCCGATGTCACTGCATCAGTTTGCACACAGTGCATGCTTTCAAGGTATTCTTTCCCACCATAACAGCTAGGTACTTTCTTAAAAAAAAAAAAAAAAAAAAGAAAGAAAATAAAACAAAGCTGAGGTTCAGGAGAACATGTAAGCAGCTTGAGAGCGATGGCAGTACACTGGACTGCTCTGTACCAGCCCAGTCCAACCCTGGGTCGCAATGAAGTGTTGTGTCTTTGCACTGCTCCCCACCTTTGGCTACCCTGTAATGATAGGAGCAGACATGCCAAACCCGTGGAAAAAAACAGAGAAATTGGGCTTGGCTTTGGCTTAATTGGCTTGTGAGTTGCTTGTTGGCTAGTTTTTGGCTTGTTGCTTGTGGCTTGTTGTAGCTTGTTCCTTCTTTTATTTTTGATCAGCTCCCAGCAAGCAGGGGTGGGGGGGGCAAGCAGGGGCAACAGGGGGAGAGAGTCAGGGGTGCACAGCGGGCCCACCACTGTCCCAGACTGTAGGCCAAGGGGGAATCTAGTCACATAGAGTGTTGGGGTTCTTAGGGATTGGCTTGTTTTGAAATGGGATTAGCTTGGTTTTCGGCTTAAAGTCAGGGTGCTTATTTCTGCATGAAATTTGGCAACTGTGGATAGGAGCTGCCTGCAAAATTTGGGTTTGGATCCAGATTTCAAACTCCCCAAAATGCAGGAGCACTTGGGTCCCAGATTTTGGTTTGGCGCATTATAAAGTTAGGGCCCCGTTGTAAAATTCAGATGTAGATCATTTCAGACCCCTCTTAAGTTCTGGGAATTCAAGACCTGAGCAATGGATTCCTGCTTCTCTTGAGGGTGAAGAACGTTTCTGTTTTGATACTTGGTTGGTTGGTTTTAAATTGTACAAAAGTTTAAAGATGTAAGAAAAAAAAAAGTCCTGCTTTTGGATCTTCAATGAAGATATAATTTCACTTGCCTGCCAAGGAGAACGGTTTCTTATTCTGCATTGATTTCTCTAGATACATATGTAATAAAGCTGAGCAAAACAAAATATTTCTTTGCCTGTGTGCTGAAGTCTGATTCATCGCTGACTTCAGCATTGTTCCTCCCTCTGCCAAGGGGCTAATGGTGCAGCCTTTGATCTTCACAGGAGCTAGAGTGGAAAAGACCTAAGAGGTGCAGATGTGGTCGCCCTATCTCAAAAAAGATGTATTGGAATTGGGAAAGGTTCATAATGGGCAACAAAAATGATTAGGGGTATGGAACGGCTGCCGTATGAGGAGAGATTAATAAGACTGGGAATTTTCAGCTGGGAAAAGAGATGACTAAGGGGGGATCTGATAGAGGTCTATAAAATCACGACTGGTGTGGAGAAAGTAAATAAGGAAGTGTTATTTACTCCTTCTGATTACACAAGAACTAGGGGTCAGCAAATGAAATTAATAGGCAGGAGGTTTAAAACAAACAAAAGGAAGTATTTCTTCACACAGCGCACAGTCAACCTGTGGAACTCTTTGCTAGAGGATGTTGTGAAGGCCAAGACTATAACAGAGTTCAAAAAAGAACTAGATAAAGTTAATGGAGGATAGGTCCATCAATGACTATTAGCCAGGATGGGCAGGGATGGTGTCTCTACCCTCTGTTTGCCAGGGGCTGGGAATGGGCGACAGGGGATGGATCACTTGATGATTACCTGGTCTGTTCATTCCCTCTTGGGCACCTGGCATTGGCCACTGTCGGAAGACAGGACACTGGGCTAGATGGACCTTTGGTCTGGCCCAGTCTGGCTGTTCCTATGTTAATATGTGTCTGTTCCCCCCGTCCCTGTCTGTCTTCATCCAATGTAGGATTTTCTAGTCTCTTCTGTATCAAACTGTCTACTAGCCTAGCTTGGAGGTTCTGCCTTTCTGATCTCTGTATCCATGGTCTTTTCTAGAGCTCCTCCTGTCCTGTGGGAAATTGCAGTATTTCAACATTTATTTTTGTCCCAAACGACATGAAAAACCAAAATATCAAAACTTTTGTCAGCATGGAAAGTTCTGCAAAATTTCTGTTCTGACATGTTGAAATGATTTGTTTCTCCCCTATGGCTCAGTCAGAGGGAGTGTGGGGGTGCATCATGGGAGATGTAGTCCGGTGAGGGAACCTGGCCCAAAGTTGTGAATGGGAGCACGAGGCGCCTGAAATACAATACCCATGAGGCACCACAGTGGCTCAGGCAGACACAATTTTATGTCAACTTGACACAAAACAATATGTTTCGGTTCGATTTTCCATCAGGAAAGTTGACATTTTCCCATGGAAAAAATTGATTTTGCAGAAATCACATTTTCCATCAAAATTAAAAAAAAAGTTTTGACTGAAAATTTCTGAATTGCTTCAGTCTTTTCTCACGTTATATGATAAAAACATTGACAGGCCCTTCCTCTACTGGATTTGTCCCAATAAAGATATCTGTCTTACCTCCAACAGATGAATCCATATGTCTACCTCTTCCATTCATGAAAAAACTAATTCCCAAACTGTTACTTTCAATGAATGGTACCTTACTCCATGAGTGGTTCCATTGATTTCCATGGCACTACTCACTGAGAATGGTCCTACTCAACATAAATATGGGTGGCAGAACTGGGCCTAGAGTGAGCAACAAACTAATACCCTGAATTTTCTAACAGTTTCCTTAAAATATACTTTTCTGGGACAAAATGATGTTGGTGGTCTAGTTACTTAAACCACTGCCAGTCTCCTACTGTTAAAATACCTAATAATGCCTAATACTTATATTGTACTGAAAGATCTCAAACTGCTTTATGACTCATGAATTAATTAAAGCTTAGAACACCCTGTGAGTTTAAGTGGAAATTATCATTGTATCCATTTTAAACGAAGCACCGAAAGGGTAGGTGACTTCCCCAGGCCACAGAGTGTCGGAGCTGGGAATAGGACCCAAAAATTTCAAATCCCTGGCCTCTGCTCTGCCTATGTAGTAGTCCACATTCCCTGCCAGTTGCCAACAGACCGGTAAATAGAGCATTAGAGCACAAGGAAATCTTAAATGCTTTGTGTTAACACAGCCGATTAGCTAGTGTTTCTTACAGATCATTGCTGGGTGACAAAGCAAGGGGGGAAAGGAACCAAAAATAACCTTTGAAAAGGAAGTCCGAGTGTTTGTCTTCACATATAGCGCTACAATGGCGCAGCTGTAACGAAGACGCTCCTATGCCGATGGGAGAAGTTCTCCCGTCGTTAATCCACCTCCCCGAGCGGCAGTAGCTGTATTGATAGGAGTAGCCCTCCTGCCAACCTAGCGCTGTCTACACAGGGGGTGCAGACTGGTATAACTGTGTCATCCAGGGGGGTGGATTTTTCACACCCTGAGTGACGTAGTTGGACCAATATAGGTCTGTAGTGCACATCTGGTCTGAGAGGAGGGGAAATTCACACTAGAATGGAAACATGGGGATGATAGTGATCCGTATGTTAAAATTAGGTGTGCAACAATTAGGAGCAGGGGGGAAAAAAATCAGCAGGCCTGATTCTCTCCTCACTTAGCCTCCTGTAAATCAGAGCACCTCCAATGAAGTAGGCTGCATTACATAAGTGTAAAACCAGCCTGGGGGAGAGGAGAAGCAGACTCGGTGACTTAGAACAGCGTGGATTCATAGCTCATAAGGCCAGAAGGGCCCATCCTTGCTACTGTGGGGTTCTTATTCTTTCCTCTGGAGCAGCTGGTGCTGGCCACTGCCAGAGACAAGACCCCAGGCGAGCTGGAACACGTGTGAGATCCAGTCTGCCAGTTCCTATGTTCAATAAAGGAATTTGCATTTAAAAAAGAATCTGCAATTAGAGAAGAAAATCTGCCAGATTCTGTTCTGGTTTGCACTGGTATAAATTATACCCCGTTGAAGCCAAATGAAACCGGTGTAAGATCTAAATAAGGTCCCAACGTTATTGATGGCACATGCCCTCTTCAGACCATTGTGACATGAAAGAGAGCTGAGGTCTGTAACGTCCAGTGCATTATTGTTTTCTATACAGTGCCTGGAGACATTGTTTTGAAAAGTAATGTCAGCAGAGCCTTTGTAAATATTTCTCAGTCCTGTGGATTTATCCGCCCCACCATTGAGACAGCAACATAACCCTGCACAAATAAGGCTGAGCAGGTAGTTGAAGTGAATGGCAAAGTGATCGAAGCTTCACAGTGCATTTGTTCAGTCTGTTCTGACTTGACAGATCACTGGCTGGCACCATCTCCTCTTCCGGCCGCACGAGCAGAGGTGCAGGTAACTCACCACCAGGCATTGTTTTCCCCAGCCAGGAGCAAGGCTGCTGAGGAATGAAAACAATGGACTTGTCTCTGCTCTGTGAGCTCAGGGGCTGGAAAACCATAACTCTGCCATGCAAACCTCACCTAAAACTTAGATAACACAGACCTGGTCGCTGTAATGTCTGTGTCTGCCTGTCTAATTACACCCGCCCGCCGATGCAAGGTCAAATTCAGCCCTGCTTTAAGTTGGTTTAATTGCTTCAGTGGACCTGTGCCCAGAGTAACCCGTAGTTACGTTGACTCCGGAGGTGTGAGAGCGTACGTGTGTTTATCCCTGTGCAGCGCGGAGTATAACCTTCCTGGGCTGCAGACTCGCTGTTCACAGACATGCCAGTCTCCCTCCCTGCGTCTCAGCAAGGAGGGAATAGCAGTGACAGTGCAGTAGTGAGACCTCCCATTGCTAAGAATTAAATTGCTTTGCAGACTATACTCCAGTGGAAGAGCCCCCAGAATCCTGCACATCACTAACATGCATAATTAAAACCAAATGATTCTTGTCAAATAAATGAACAGAGCACTTCTTGTCAGGGGCTCCGTTTAAAACGTTAACGCCGGTATTGCCAACCCCGAGCATTAGAAACTTTGGTCCCAAAAGATGGTGATGGATATTGTGACGGGTTGGACCACCCTTTCGGGGTGTCACCTGATGTGCTGGGGTCCCACTGAGCCCACCCACTCCACCAGCCTGGGTTTCCTCACCCTGCTGTTGCTGTGCCAGGCTCTCAAGCCTTCTCCAGCACACACACAGGTAAGGCCACACCCAGCTGCTGACACAGCTGTGTGGGAGGACTTAGCCAGCACTCACGTGCACACCTCCTTTGGGGTATAAACCCAAAATAATATTGTCTTGTGCTGTATAGAAAGAACTGCACAGCGCAAGCTCATAAAAATTCTCCCTCTCCCTCAATGTGGAGAGAGAGATGCACAGCTTTTTGCCACCCCTCCCCCCCCCACAGATATGTATTGCACAAACTGGGTTTTGAAAGAAACAAGAAATAAGTTTATTAACTACAAAAGGTAAATTGTAAGTGATTATAAGGGATAGCAAACAGAACAAAGCAGATTACTGGGCAAATAAAACAAAACACAAAAACTAAGCTTAATACACTCAAGAAACAGGTTACAAAATGTAATTTCTCACCCTAAACGTTGTTTTAGCCAGGTTGCAGAGTTTCTGAAGCTTAGAGTTCCAGTTATTTCTCTTTACAGACTGGATCTCTGTCTCAGCCTGAACTCAGCCCTTGCCTTTCCCTTTAGGTGTTTTCAGCAGTCTTCCTTCTTGGACCAGGAGGCAATGAAGAAGAGTCCTGATTGCCTTACTTCCCAGCCTTAAATAGAATTTACATAAGGTGGGAATCTTTTGTTTCCCAGTCTGACCCTCCCACCCCCTCTTAATGGAAAAACACTGAAAGCCCAAGATGGGAGTCTAGTACCAGGTGACATGGTCACCTGACCCTGTAGTGTCCAAGCAGCAACCCCAGGAGCTTCTCAGGAAGGTGGGAGATTAGTATCTTCCAAGTCTTGTTGTTCTTCCTAATGGCCAATATTCATATCATAACAATATTTCTGTGAAGAATATGGGGTGCAGTGTCTCAGATATAAATATCTAATAATGCAACGTGGGCGCTTGCCTCCAGTTTCTGAGTCATTAGGGCCCCACTCACTGCACATTTTCAAGCCTTTCTCCACATCCATAAGGGCTAGAAACTTAATTCCGTGCTCAAAGAGAGCTGAGGTTCTGCTGCCATCTTCTGATTCCAGCAGGTGAGGATTACGAACAAGGCCGCAAGACTCACAATAAAGTTGCAAGAGTTGGCAGAGCCTCGCTGGGGCAGGGGGGAAGGGGACCTGTGTGCATACCTTTCTCTTATCCCCAGCTCTTCCTCTCCCTATGTGCCCCTCCTCAGCCATAGGGAAAGGGCTAGGGTGGAGAGTGGTATGTGAGGAGAGGAGAGGGGGAAACACACAGGAGAGGGATCTTGGGCACTTGGGAGGGGAAGGGGGGGGGAGAAGGGGACTGATCCAGCCCAGTACTTTTCCTAAAATTGATACCAGTAAGATCAGTATCTCTGAGACGTTTCCCTTATCCTGAAAACCAGTCAAAGCCAGTCACCTGAACATTAGAAAGAGGCCCCTGGGAGGATCCAAGCAGACGCTCAGCCTCTTGCATTGCGGATGCCAGGTTCATTAACAAACCTGAACCAGGCCCAGGTTTGTGCTTACTGCTGCCCACCAGATCTCACCCGGGCTTTAAAACCCCACCTCCAAAGAGCCAGCCCATATGGCTTTCAAGATGGATCATCTCAGATGAGTCATTTACTTCGGCAGCTTTTAAGTGAGGGGATGGAAAGATTGAGATGAAGACGGCATAATAAACTAAGATGCTCAGAACACAGAGAGGCTATAAGTAGGAGACGTCTTTACGGAGAAGCCAGCACAGACAGCTGCTCTACAGAGTTACCCGCACGAGGCTCAAAGCTCTTAGTTCTACGTTTGCAGACTCAGGTGCTAAGGTTAGGCACCAGAATCCACGTTTACACCTACAAATACGCACTTCAGTGCCTCACTCGCAGCCTAGTTTGAAAACTGAATGGCCTGGGGTGTGGGGAGTACAGCCTGAGGAGAATCGGACTGTTGGTGATGAAAATGGACCTTTTTTTTACAGAGGGTCTTCTGTGAAATTCCTACAAGTGGGGGGCAGGGGCGAAGGGAAGATGCCAAACACCGCCTGTGAGCTCAGAGTGAAGTAGTGTGTCTTGTGCTGTATTATACAAGCGAGAATGCAAATCACCCCAGAACAGAGGAGGAGACGGACATTCCTCACAATGATGTTAGCAAATGTTTAAAGCCAGAGCATAGAGGGGCTTAGAAGCAGGAATTTCCCTGGCTTCCCACTACAGCCAAGACTTGGCCCTTTCAGATTTATGTTGGTGCAAGTGCTATTATGGTGTATCAGAGCCATAGGGATGTCAGTGTTCATACTTCATCGCTGTGCATCTACATTCTCCAACGCAGTAGATGCCATCTGTCACATAGGACTTCCTGGTTTCATTAGGCTGCTCAGCGTAGCCACCTGGAATTTCATGGAGCCACATAGTCTCTGACGAGAGCTGGGTAACGTTTGGAATTTCTCCCCTATTGTTAATTCTGACCTCTCAACCAAATTGGGATGAACAGTTTGAAGCCTTTTGTGGAACAGATTCTGAAAAACAAGTGACTATGGAAAGCCCAGTAACGCCTTCATGCCATTGCTGTATTATTCAGTACTCTGGAGGTGACTGACTCAAGTGCCCCACTGAGGTTGTAGCTGCTACAAGAGATGGTGGATTCTCCATCTCTTGAACTATTTAAATTAAGCCTGGATGGCTTTCTAAAAACACATGCTCTAGCTCAACCACAAGATGTGGGCTTGATTTAGTGGGTGAAATTCTGTGACTTGTGTTATGCAGGGGTCAGGCTAGATAGCCACAGTGGTGTCTTCTGAGCTCAGAATCTACGACTATCATGGTTCATTCATGTCTGAGATGCCAAGACTCAGCTAGAGTCTGGAAACAGGGTTGACCCGCTCTGGTTGGTTGCTTGCTGACGGTGCTCTTGTTTTGCAGTGATGAGCCTGTCTGTAGGTAATCCATACTCACAGGGGTCCTTGTCCCCTCCAGTAGCTGGACGATGTTTATGAATCTGCTTCAGCCTCTACGGGAAAGGGCCTAGTGCGATTTTCAGCAGTGCTTCAGTGAGTTACATGCCCAATCTGTTTTGGTGCATCTGAAATCCCGTCTGTATCTTTAGGTACCGATATACCTCAATAATTCTGGGCCCATGATCCTTTGGTTCAAGCAGGTGAAGGTCATGCTGTTAGATCCAGAAGTCCAGGGTTGAGTTGTTCGTTTGCAAGTGTCACTGCACATACAGATTGGAAGCTCTCCTATCGGTCTCATTTCGGTGAGTTTTAGAGCAAAATTAAACCGTGGAAAAACTGGGTCCAATCAAATCCAAACCATTTGGATCTTCAGGGTCCCTGAACCCACAGAATCCAGGTCTGTGTGGATTAGTTTCTGCGACATGGGCTGAGGAGCGGCACAGCGAGTGAAGAGAAGTATTATGTAAAAATCATTAATATTCATGCAGGTGCTAACGAGTGACATGTCAGCTCCCTAACACCATGATTAGCATTTTGCTTTTTGTCAGCAAACTGGAATTGATTTTTGGCTCACTTTTACCCTTCGAGGCAAATCCATGGTAATAAAGTTGTTCTTTTACAGCTTACTGAATGCATGTGTGCGTTTAAAAAAAACCACAGGTGCCTGTTTCAAGGCAAAATGAGACCTCATATGATAAGTGTCATGCGATGGGAAGAGTTTTAGAATAACCACTTCTTTTAGTTGCTGATATTTCAGTGTGGACTAGTGGATAGAGAGCATGACGGATTCAGGAGACCTGGGTTCAAAGGAGACCTGGCTCTGTCACTGGCCTGCTGTATGACCTTGGGCAAATTACTTACCCTCTCTGTGCCTCAGTTTCCCCATCTGTAAAATGGGGATAATGATAGTGACTTGCCTTGTAAAGTGCTTTGAGATCTCCTCATAAAAAGCACTGTATCAGAGCTAGATAGGAGGATGATGACAATGATAGTACCTGGATCGGGGCCCCCTAATGTTAAGGAATGTACATCCATAGAGTAAAGTGATAGTCCCTGCCCCTACATGCTTAGAGTCCATGCAACGGGTGGAGAGAACCACGTCAGCTAGTGTAGGCTAGCTTACTCAGCCAAGTGTCAAAGCACCCACGTGGTGTGTAACCTGTTACACAAGGCATGGGGCACTTGTGTGTCAAATTGTAACACCCCCCATGACTGGCACTCCAGTGGTGCTGCGCACTGGGCAGACCTGCAGAGTTCACAATCTAAAATAAGAAATATCAAGAGTCGGTGGGAGGAAGACTGAGGGTAGCAGTAACAGGACCGTGTGATTACCTACGGGAGCTGTGTGCCTAGCTGAGTGGTGTGGAGTCAATTGTTTCTTTTTACAAACTAGAAGCTGTTAAAATACATAAAGAAGGGAGCTGTCGAACAGCTGCACAGGCCACTGGTTTCAGGCATCTCACATCTTTCGTATACGGTGTCTCCCATTGCCTGTTGCTAGTAGGGTTGCCGGTTTTGATTGGACGTATTCCTGGAGGTTTCATCACACGATATAATCTTTAATTCCTGGAGACTCCAGGACAATCCTGGAGGGTAGGGAACCCTACTTGCTCATAAAGGAGGTGCACGTACTGGCGTTGTTGTTTCTCTTGCAGTTGCATCCTGAGGGGGTCAACCCTGCATAAGGGAGATATGGCTGCTCCCCTGAAGAGTTTACATGTCCCGCGAGCACTTTTCATGCACCTCCACACCAGCGGCAGATCTGTCTAGTGGTCTCTCTCTCTCTTCTGTCCCTGTCCCAGAGCTGGATGTCAGGCCCTTAGAACAGCGTGGGGCATCCTCTGCTGATCCCCTCTGCCTAGCTCTCTGTCGGCAGCCTCGGGTGTGACACTACACTTGGCCAATGGCCCAACCCTCGAGTTATATTGATCTGTAACAGGCACTTTCTCTCCATGTCCCAGGACGCACATCTAAATGTTAAGGACAACATGCGATTGCTTCCTGCTATCTAAGAAGGAAACGTTTATGCCCCCACAGACAACCCCAAGCCACCTCTTCAGAAAAGAGGGCCTGACCAGGGGCTCGAAAAGCCAAATGACTCTGGCTCTGCCGGACCATCCGGGGAAGCATCTTTCAGCCCTGGTGGCCCTTCCCCGAGAACCCCCTGCCACCAGCTCCTTATATCTAGGGCCTGTAGAGAGCTTGGTAAGTTTATGAATCAGATTCTATGGCAGGGCTGCCTGAAGTACCAGGGGACTGGAGCTGATGACCCAGGAGGCCTGTTTCAGTCCTGTTATGGTCTTGTCCTGAGCACTGCTGAGCTCCGCTGTGTGGAGGCATGTGGTTTCCTTGGGTAGTCAGGATCCAAGACAACTTAACACCCTGACCGCACCCAGACGCAAATAGGAAGATACTGGGGTTTCGGTTGAAGTGTTCTGTATTCTTCACCAGCTGGAGCTCCCAAATTGCTGTCAGGAGTAGCTCTGAGTAGGGGCATTGCAATAATCCCGCCTAGACGTCATGGAGGCCTGGGTTATTGAGCCAAGCTCAGGAGCTGAGGAAAAGCTCCAGATGAACTTGGTTTAAGGAACGTCTTGAGGTTCACCAGCCAATGGTAAAAGGAGGCAGAATTTTTGCCACTTATGCCACTTGAACACGGTGGCATAAGGAAACAGTAAGGCTGGCTGAACCTGATTCCACCACGGCTCTGACCAGGTGCCTTAAGCCCAGGAGTTTAATTGGCACTCAGCGTATAAAAAAATCAGGGAATGCTTTTTTTTCCTGAAGCCCATTACAGGTCTTCCTTGCCAGCCTGTTCGGTAGGTGCAGATGTGAGAAAGTGACTGCACAGGGCTTCTGCCGAGGAATGTCTCTGCTTGAGAATATGTGCTGTCAGATGTCCCCGACACAATCCAGAGTACCTTGGGCATGTTTAGCTCTATATCACCTGCCATTTTATTGACGCCCCTGACCACCGTCACCAAAGCCCAGATTAAAGCAATGCTTGCAGAGCTGCAGATGAAAGAGGTCACAGGTGGCAAGTACTTCACAAACATTACTTGCTTCCTTGGACTTCGTGAGATAGGTCGGGGAAATGTCCATTGTACAGAGAGATGCACTGAGGGTCAGGCAGGTAATAAGAGTTTCCCCAAGGTCTCACAGCAAATGGCAGACTGATCAGGAAATAAACCTCAGGATTCTGCAGAATCGGCTGCCTCCCGTGCTAGGAAATGAACTCTTCCTCCAATTCAGGGCTGAGCGGGGTCTTTGAGGCACTAGGTTATGTTGCAAGAGGGTGCAGATGTGTAATGCTTTCTGAGAGCCCCCAGGAGTTCAGGCCACTGCCAGATTCCTTAAGAAGAGGCTTATTCCAGCCAACTCAACACTGGTGCAGAAGGCTGGAGACAAGATCCTGGCCCTGCCTCATCTCTGTCCCTTTTGTATCACCAGCCCCAGACAGCCCTTGGCATCAGGGAGCACAAAGATTCCACTTAAGTGCCCCACCCAGCAGGGGGAGGGTGGCAGTGCAAGGAACTCTCCACTTTGCACCCACCCATCCACAGTGCAACTCGTAGGAATGAGCAGGGAGTGATTGTTTTGAGAGAGAGATTCCACCCTGTGGTTGAGGTTTTGTCGCAGTTTAAAGAGCCGCACAGTGAAAACACCGGCCCTGGAAACAAACCTCGGAAGAGTAAATATCTCGCAGCGCCGCTCAGCGTTCTCTCCCTGCTCCTCAGGGGCAGGCCCTTTCCGCTCTGATTGGAACCTGAGTGTTATACTTTGTGTTTGCAGAAACTCCCCATTTAAATTAATCAGGCACACGAAACCACTCGGGCTGGCGGGGGATGCTCGGGAGCCCAGCTGGGAGCCGGGATGTGATCTCTAGCTTTCATCTCATCTCGCTTTTAGTGCTGTTGCTCAGTGACTCTTGATTTGAAAAACGTTGGCTTAGCAGAAATGAGCTTGTCACCTGTCCAAATAGCCAATCTCCGCCACTCCGACTCTCTCAAGCCTCTTCGCCAGGCATGATGGAAAGCTGCATCAATAATACAGCGGCAGCATTTAAAATACAGAGGAGGATTCTGTCAGGGAATCACCAAGGTCAGGGAAGATCGGAGGACAGTCTCGGTTGCTCTTCTTGCAGGAGAGCTGGTATTTAATGATTACATTTGTATTTAAACATTCCACAACCCAGCAGGGAGACATGCTGTAAGCGGCCGTCAGCCACAGCCTGTTCTGCCCTTGCAGTCCAGAGTCTAGCCTTCCAAGAAGGAGGAAGGCCTTTGGTCTCTTCAGCCATGTTTGCACCCACCTCCTTGCCCTGCCAGCAACGGAGGATGGACTATATTTGAAGCTCATGATGAGAAAGTCAAATTTACGGTTTGGCAGGACCAAGTGTCCTGCTACAGCCACTCTTCCATCGCTGAGCTTCTGTTCCACACTGGATCCTTCCCAGATTGTGGCCTCCAGGCCCCACTTTTCCACTCCACTGCTACTCCCTGTACGTTCCTCCTAGCCACGAGGATCGATATGGGGACCTTGCCGCTGCTTCTGCCGAGTGTCTCCTGGCTCTGGACCAGCAGGGTTGCACTGCAGAAGATGGCAGGGTAGGATGGAGGGCTGCAGTGGGAATGGAAATACGAGAATTGTTTTAATTAGATGCGTAACAGATTCTTAAATGCAGGGGGGGCGTCTACATATGGCAAGAGAAAATGTCTCAGTCGTCTCGTCTCTTGGACATCCAGCCAGTTCCTTGCCGTTTTGTTGTAGTTGTTGCTGTGCTTTAGGTTAAAGTAAGAATAAGATGTCCCCAGTATCCAGCTGGAGGAGAATGGGAGAGCAGTTGCTCAGTAACGGAGAGGTTCTCTTTAACATTTGGTGTGTGTAGGTGCCAGGGATTAGCCCATATTGCTTCATCCAGCAGAATCAGAGAGGTTCTCTCGTTTTCCAAGGGCGGTGTTTAGGGAGAGCTGTGTATGTAAACTGCTGATTGCCTTTTCCGTCCATGCAGCCTGCATTCCATTCCTGCCGCCGCAATTGCTGCCGGTACATCCCGTTAGGATTGTGCAGATACTCCAGAGCGAAATGCACAAGCAGGAGCAAATGAGTCCGGCTCCCCTGGTAAGGAGACTATCAATAGCCTCACTTCAGGGTTGGCGGTAGCTGCAATGCTGGTTTGTTCCCAGCTCGTCTGTTTGAAGGTCTGAATTTCTGAGCGTAGTCACTTCAGACTGGAGAGCACCACACACCAGAGCATATTCTTCTTAAAAATTGGCACATGCATGGGTCTGAGGCTGTGTTAGCCAAGAGCTTTACTCCGAGCTGGTTGGATTTCAGAGGAGAGAAGCCAGTTTCAGATAACAGCACAGCACTTGTAGGGGGCTATCTGGGGTGACTGGGGGGCTCCATATGCAGTTCCCACGGGTGTGAAACATGGCAGTTGTTCCACAGCACTACAGAGCTGTCAGGACAGTAAGTAGAGAGGAAAGCCGTGTTGTTATTGCTACAGAACATATTGCGGCAGGGCCTAGAGGCAGAGCAGATCAGGGTCCCATTACCTGGGCACGTTTTACATAGCAGAATGGAATGACACAAATTGAGATCTTGGCCACCCCCGTCTGCCTACGGCTGTTCACTGGTCAGTGTCTTCTCTAGTTGTAAACGACCCATCCAGTGAGTCTCCCAAGAGAAGTGGTGGAGCCTGTTCCAGAGACTATTCATCTGAAAAGAGAGGCGCTGGAGAAGCTGGGAGCTGATTCCACCTCTTCCTTGGCTTTTGCTCGCTAGGAGACGCGTGTTGGAATGCAGCGTCCTTCCTTCCTTTGCCTGCAGAGACCACAGCCGACGGCTTGGAGCACATGGTGTTCAGAAGCTTGGATGGCACATGGATTAGCGGATGGCAGATCAGCCTCTGACAAGCTCCACTGGACGCTGAACATTGTGGGCTCTCTGGCACATACTCGTGCGCATGCCACAGACTCCAGAAGCTTTTTGTCTCTGAGAAGCTCATTTCAGCGTTTGTTGTACTTGTCACCACTTAACAATCTCATGTTATCTCCCAAAGCATTGGATTCTACGGCTAGATCCCAAATGTAGGGCAGGAGCCAGGTTAATGGCGTGATTCTTTGCGCACGTCTACACTACAAAATTACGTTGACCTAAGTGACCTAAATTACAGCCGCCACAGTAATTAAATCGCTTGTACGTGTCCATCCTATCTTCCTTGTGTCGACGGTGCGCCTCCTCACCAGGAGCGCTTGTATCGACCGGCGGTGCAGGCCATTGTGGGACAGCTTGTGGAAGCCAGTAACAGTCGCTGTAAGCAACGCGGTGCCTACACTGACACTGCGTCGAGCTAACGACGTCGACATTGACTCTACGCCTCTCGTGGAGGTGGAGTTATTAAGTCGGCGTAGCGGGGCAGTGACGCTGGTGGGAGCGGAATTTTAGTGTAGACACTTACACAGTTAGGCTGACATAAGCTGCCTTGCGTTGACCTAACTCTGTGGTGTAAACCGGGCCTTTGACATGGCTCCTGTGCTGGTGGGAATACAAAGGGAAGCATTTGTGCAAACTGAGCTGCAAAGGACGAGATTTGCTCCCCGGGATATTTTCTAGAGGAGCTGAGACTCCAGCTCTCTCCTGTTCTCAATATAGCATGGCGTGGTGAATGGGGGTAAACGTCCCCCCTCCTGTTCTCAATATAGCGTGGCGTGGTGAATGGGGGTAAACGTCCCCCTCCTGTTCTCAATATAGCGTGGCATGGTGAATGGGGGTAAACGTCCCCCTCCTGTTCTCAATATAGCGTGGCGTGGTGAATGGGGGTAAACGTCCCCCTCCTGTTCTCAATATAGCGTGGCGTGGTGAATGGGGGTAAACGTCCCCCTCCTGTTCTCAATATAGCGTGGCGTGGTGAATGGGGGTAAACGTCCCCCTCCTGTTCTCAATATAGCGTGGCGTGGTGAATGGGGGTAAACGTCCCCCTCCTGTTCTCAATATAGCGTGGCGTGGTGAACGATGGTTACGGTTCTGGACTGAGGTTCAGGAAACCTGAGTTCACACAGGCTCCCCGTGTGAGTGTGTGTAAGTCTGTTCACCTTTGTGCCTCAGCTCCTCATCTATGAAATAGGAGGTGCAGGAATGTTATGTGGGGAGAGGTAAGGGAGAGGGAGTGCTCAGACCCTATGGTGATAGGTGCCATATCATTACCTGTGCATCACCTGTAACGTTTAGGGTTTGATCCTGCTCCCTCCTGAAATCAGTGAGAGTTGCCTGAGTAAGGACAGCAAAGTTTGACCCCGTCAAGTATGGAGATAGTCAAATCTGTACGTTTGGCAATTAGTTTCCCCCCAACATCTAGCACTGTGTTTTACTAACATCTTCCTAACATGCACCCACTGCCAGTCTGCCTGTGCAAGGACAGGATCTCTGCGATGAGCGTTATTTTACTTTGGCCCTTTACAGATCCCTCACACGACAGAGAAATTGCACCTGGCTGCAGTTCTGAAGAGCAGCAGGGCTGGGGGTCAGGGAAGCAAGGACAGGATCAGAGGTAGAAGGTTAGTGTTGTGACAATCCTGCCAAATCCCAGGAAGTGCCAAGCTCCTGCGTGTCCCATTGAGTTCAATACGCTGAAGGGGTTCGGACCCAAGGCTATGAAGTGCTGAAGTCAGTGAGAGTTGCAGGTGATCGGCACCACTCAGTATCTGGTCTTTAAGCATGCGTAACTTCCACTCTGCTCCAAACACAGCATACACCCATTACCCTCTTCTTGAGCTTTGGCTTTATTGTTGTCTCAGATAGCAACAATCAAACAGGAACCTTCAGCCTAAAAAGAGTTTTCCCTGTAGGACCTCTCTACCCAGAGCCTACTTCCCTCTCCCCAGTGGGCTATTGCAACAACTCTTGTATCCTGCTTTGTAAGTCGCCCCTGTTATGTCTCACTATACCCTGTACCTTCTCTCAGGGTGCAAGCACTTGACATCTGGATGGCTCCACAGAGGAGCCCAGCATCCCTGAACAGGGTCCAGAAGACCGTCAACCTCTACCAGGTCCATTGTTATCCCGTGACTAGCACTGAGACTGAATCCACTGCACAGGCTTTGAAGCCACAACATTTCCAATAGCAGCTTTTAACAAGTTGACGGCTGTTTGAAAAAAATACAACCCCACACATCGGCATTTGCCAAAAAATAGTGACACGTGAAACACTGATAATACTTGATACATAATACATTGATAAAACAGAGATAATATTTAGTCCTGCCATGAGTGCCGGGCTAGGACTAGGTGAGCTCTCGAGGTCCCTTCCAGTCTGATGATTCTATGATTCCTGCCAAATGATACCCAGGGCTGGCATGGTTTTTTGCGGTGATCACTTCCGTGGATGGACGTCTTCAAACACAGCTTTGCTGAAGGGGCCAAGAGTGAAATTGTAGCTCATTAGTCAATTGCGTATCTTCCTAATTACTGTACATTCTGTCAGAATGTAACTTGGCCATGGAGGTAATTAGATGGATCCTGGTCCGCCACAGGGCTTGGGCCCCAAATGGGGAAAACAACTGAGCACTATCAGCGCAGAAAATCACTGCGGGACACGTGGTTTGGTCTGGTGCACATGTAAGGTTCCCTAGCTTAACGTAGTTCTGTATCAAACAGCACCACATTAAAGTGAACCCAAAGGGTCTACATGGACCAATTAATGTGCACCACGTTAGTATGCTTTAGAAATCACACCCCCGTAGAGCGCCTTACCTCACTGTGTAGGCAAACCCTAAGTAATTCCTGCATCAGACCCGTAACTTCTGTTTGACTTAAAGCATGTTTTTATCTTGATTTAAAGACTGCAGTAAGATGGTCACAGTTACATGGTCCTCTCTTTCTTCAAGCACCAAGCAATATGATTTACAGAAGGATTCTAGGTGTTTACTCACCTTCCCTAGTCATGAGGGTGATAGCGTCAATGTTAACAGGAACAATCATAAATCATCATTCGGTCCACTAAAGAAATACAGCCTGACTTGCTTAGAAATGCTTAGTGGGTCCTGGTGTCCTCTTTGGTGCCCTCGACAGGCTCAAATCAGGATTCAGCATCCTGCCCTCAGGATGTGGTAGTGATCAAGAGGTATTAGAAGATCGCCTCTGCTATTAAACGTTATGGATACTTAGGAGGGATTGTGATGTCTGTCCTTGCTGTTTTATTTCGGTTGTGGACTAGCAGAGACAAGAGCAGGCAGCAACACAAACCTTCTCTTGAGACATGCCTCCCTTTGAATGTGTTTGGTTCTGGTTGTATTTCCAGGCCTGTACGGCCCTGACAGGGAAGCATGATCCACTCCCGGCTTGTCTCCAAGCAACTTTCTGAGATTCACATAGACTCCGCAGCTGACCCTTTGTTAAATAAGGCTATTTCTTGTGGTTCATGTTGGTACATGTCACGGGGGTGAATGTTTGGGGCTTTTTGTTCCTAACTTCATTGTGACAGTGGTGCTTCTCAGACTGCAAATGACTAAACTGCATTATGATGGCCAAGAGGTAACGGGAATGCGCCTAATCTCAATTAACCCCATGTAAATCAAGAGTAACTCTAATGTCAAAACGATGTGAGCTGAGAATTGGGTCTGGGCTGTACATAGACCCAAGCTGCAAAATTTCGATCCAGCTCTATATTTTTCCAACATGTTTGGATCCTGAGTCTTACTTGGGGCCCAACTGGCCTATGCACATCACCACAGATCCCTTCAGGTTAGAAAATGAGGATTTTGCTGCATTTAAGTTAACAGGAGCCATACATGTGCATCTGACAACATAACTGGGCCTTCAGATGTCTGCTCGATCACATGATCTGTATCTTCTATATTTCAAGACCACTATAAGAACGTTCAGTATTTCAGAAACATCCCATGTCAGCTCTATGACAGTCTGGCCCAATGAGTTAACTATCTCACATACCTGGGTAAATTAAAATCAAAGAGAATGAACACACACAACATTTGATTGTACGGCAAGTATCTTCTAATGAAAGAGGGCAGTTTTATGTACTAGATAGTTCATGCTGCAATAAATAGATTCCAATAGGACGGTGGTTCTTAAACTGTCGGTTGGGACCCCAAAGTGGGTCATGACCCCATTTTAATGGGGTGGCCGGGGCTGGCGTTAGATTTGCTGGGGCCAGGGGCCAAAGCTAAAGCCAGAGCGCCATTTCCCAAGGCCAAAACTGAAGCATGAGTGCTTCCTCCCTGGGGTGGTGGGGCTTGGGCTTCGGTTTTGGCCTTCCCAGCCAGGGAAGTGGGGCTTGGTCGGGCTCAGACTTCATGGGGTTGGGAAGTAATTTTTGTTGTCAGAAGGGGGGCGTGCTGCCATTAAGTTTAAGAACTACTGCAATAGGAGGAATCAGTCCTTAACTTTGGATTCCTTTGCTTGATGTATTTTGGGTCACATCATTTAAAGATACTTGCACATAATTTTCTGTATATTAGTAATGGAGGAATATGGTATGCTTAACTGTGCCTCATGCCAAGTAGAGTTACTATGTTATTTTACTCCAGAGTGACTGTATTATCTTGTATTGGAAATTGCAGTAATTAGTTAGCCTCTGGTCAGGATTGGATGCCAAAGCTAATCTGAATTCTCCGGGAAGGTGTGCAATAGAGTGAAAAATCCCAATATTGCCACTATTGCAAAATCCTTTGATTCACCCAGCAGGTTCCATGTGCCTGCTTCCTGAGAAACAGAGACCCAACCAGCATGGGTCATTTGATGTCATGCACTAGAACTGTCTGAGATGTGCTGCAGGAAGATGTGGGTCTATGCAATATGCACTTGTGTATATTCGGTGTCCATGTGTGCTAAGTCATGGGGAAAGTGTGCTGTAAGCAGGGAAGGCTAAGGCCGTTTCATATCACATACACATCGAAGCTAATAATGAATAGAGTCAAGTCTGCAGCCTTAGATTGTGGGTTTTGTCAGGTCTCACAAACTAAGCAGGGTCAGGCCTGATCATACTTGGATGGGAAACCTGCACAGAAAAATCAGCTGCCCACTAACGTGGAGATAGAAATCCCCAACAGCAACCCAAAGGAATGAGGAAGTTTCTGCTATTGCAGAAAAACATGTTCTCCCTCCCCCAGCCCCCTCCCCCCCAAAAACCACCTGCCACTGGGGAGGAGCCATTCATCACATTAAATATCTGATCTATCCTCAGCACACAGTTATCATATGGGGGTTGTTCATATGCAATAAGAGCTCCAGAAAATCCCAATACAGGATCCCCGTTGAAATTCTGGGTCCAGAACATCTTGCTCAGGGTCTCACAGCAAGTCTGGGATCCAGCCAGGAACTAAACCCAACTCTTCTAAGTGCCTGAACCACAAGACCCCATTGGCCATGAAGGTCTCTGCACCCTACGGCATAGATACTGACTGGTTTCACTTTGGCCTTCCGATTGGATATCCAGTCTGCATTTTAATGTAGAAAGTACTGAATTAAACCAGCCTTTCCTTTCTCTTCTCTTGGACAATGCAGCAGCTGTGCAGAGAAGCATGCCGAAGGGAGGGAAAAAGCCCAAAGCCTGCTGGCTGTCAGACTTTGTAACATTTCTTTTTTGGTTCTAAAACCTTGTCTGTCCAATACAAGCCCACCCTGGCCTTGCCTGATGCTTTGGACTGAAAGGCCTGCAGCTAACTGGTCAGCTGTGGCCAGTCTGTCAGTGAGTTGTCAAAACATTAATGATCTAGGTCCGTGTATTTCAGGATGAAAGTTTTAGCAGCAAAGAAATTGGATATCCAGCCGTGGCCATGACAGCTTTGAAATTGGGATTAAGGCAAAGGAGATCTTGTCAGCACTAGAAGAGATAGGGAGTGTTTCAGTGACAGTTTGTCTCCACTAAACCCTACAGTTAGAATTTAAGAGTCAAAGCGAAGAGGCTCTCTCAGTACAACAGAGGCTTATGGCTGTAATAGTCCCCATGAGCTCCTGGGCAGGTACCATTCTCTTCTGCCCAGGTGACATGTTGCTTCAAAAAACAACAGAGAGTCCTGTGGCACCTTTAAGACTAACAGATGTATTGGAGCATAAGCTTTCGTGGGTGAATACCCACTTCGTCAGACGCATCAAAAGTTAGACTACACCGAAAATTGTGTGCGAGTCCTCACCCTCCTTCTTGCCAGCTCGGTGTGACTGTATCTCTGGAAGCAAAGGCGAACACATGTTGTCTACATGCTATTCCTACCTCTCGATGGGCACGGATGGTGCCCATCATGATATTTTGGGGGCTATCCTAATTTCATTGGGGTGTCCCGCTGACAGGGAAATTAACAGTCCCTTTGTCCCTCCACTGTGTGTGCCTGCCTGTTTACAACATAAACTTTCGGGGCCGGGGGCTGTCTCTTTCTATGTGTACATACACCACCCCGTCCAATGGGGCCTGGATTTCGGTTACAGCCTCTAGGGCAATACAGCAACGTAAATACTATTGTGAATCTGAGCTCAGGGTCTATGCAAGGTTATTTATTAATATCTATGGCCAAGAGGCCCCAGTCTGGCTCGGTGGCCCCCTGTGCTTAGCACTGAACAGACTAGAAAGTCCCTGACCCACAGAGATTACAAGATAAAATAATCTGCTCTCACCTCATGTTTAGGGTTTCTGCGTGATTACGTTTCCTCAATGTTCATTGCAGGCTTCAGCAGGCTGGGAGATAAGGTTCTGTTTCCCCTGATTTAAGAATCTCCATTTTAACTGTCACACAACTGCATCTTGTTTTCCCCTCCTGCCGCAGCCTGGTAATCAATGGCTCTGAGTGCAGAGAGGTGTTTCCGGCTAGTCCTTCAGAGTCAGAGCTGTTTATAGCATCATTACCTATTTCAGACACTTGGTCAGATAAGCAGAATGCAGCGGAGGCAAGGGATGTGTTGGGATTCTCAGATAAGGAATTGAAAAACAGAATCTGTGCTGGAATCTGCCCAGGCCCAAAGGATCATGAAGGCGGTTGTGGTGGTTGCATTGTTACATTTCTCATTTCCGGAGAGGCAATTGCTTTTTTAAAGCATAGCACTGAATTCTGTAGCTAAATTAAGTTAGAATGAGACCAGAGCTCCAGTTCTGAATGTCTTCCAACCCCTTAGAGGGATTAAAATCTGGACTTGTATTTGGATCCCAAGTTTATGTTGCATAAAGCGGACAAACCAGCCCCTTAAATCCAAACATACTCTTAGTTTTTGGGTGCTAGGAGACAAAATCTCGACCTGATCCTAGATCTTAATTTTGGGCCCATCTTTAGTGGGAAATGAAGCAAAGGATCAAATATTTCATTTGCAAACTCTCTGGGTTAGTGCGTTTGCCACCAGATTGCCTGCTACACTGTCAGCTCAGAACTCATGCCATACGTAAAGCCACTCTGTTGTCAGTCCTCAAATCCACAGTCTGTGAGCTCCCCGGGCCTGTTCGCCTGCCTCTAATTTACCCCAGTGTGTGCATGCGTGTGTGCACGAACAGCCATTGCTGGCCATGGAAGTGAGTGGTTCGGCTGTAGGAGAGGAGTTAAAGCATGCAGCGTTCATGTCTGCTTTTGTTAAATTGGAGGCTACGTGAGTGTCAGGATTGTAACATGTACAGCCCCTCTGAGGTCAATGCTGATCAGGCAGGTTTGGGCTCTTTTACTCCGTCAAGCACTTTAAAAAATGCACAGGATGACCGTATTAGTGACAATGGTCAGGTCAGAAGTAAGATCCATTAGTAAGATGATCTAGTATCAAGAGATCCTGGGTCCTGAAAACTCAGATGAGTTCTTGGAGGAGAGAAAGATGATCAGGAACAGTCAACATGGATTCACCAAGGGCAAGTCATGCCTGACCAACCTGATTGCCTTCTATGATGAGATAACTGGCTCTGTGAATATGGGGAAAGTGGTGGCTAAGCGGCAGTTCTGCAGAAAAGGACCTGGGGATTACAGTGCATGAGAAGCTGGATATGAGTCAGCAGTGTGCCTTTCTTGCCAAAAAGGCCAATGGCATATTGGGCTGCATTAGTAGGAGCAGATCAAGAAAGGGATTATTCCCTTCTATTCAGCACTGGTGAGGCCACATCTGGAGTATTATGTCCAGTTTTGGGCACCCCACTACAGAAAGAATGTGGACAAATTGGAGAGAGTCCAGCGGAGGGCAACGAAAAAGATCAGGGGGCTGGGGCACATGGTTTACGAGGAGAGGCTGAGGGAACTGGGATTGTTTAGTCTGGAGAAGAGAAGAGTGAGGGGGGATTTGATAGCAGCCTTCAACTACCGGTGGCAGATGACAGAACAAGGAGCAATGGTCTCAAGTTGCAGTGGGGGAGGTCTAGGTTGGATATTAGGAAACAGTATTTCACTAGGAGGGTGGTGAAGCACTGGAATGGGTTACCTAGGGAGGTGGTGGAATCTCCATCCTTAGAGGTTTTTAACTCCCGGCTTGACAAAGCCCTGGCTGGGATGATTTAGTTGGGGTTGGTCCTGCTTTGAGCAGGGGGTTGGACTAGATGACCTCCTGAGGTCTCTTCCAACCCTAATTTTCTATGATTCTATGATTCTTGCCCATGTGTGGAGTCCTATGGAAGTCAATGGGAGCAGTCAAGTCATTAAAATCAGTGGGAGTACTTGTCTGGGACTACCCCAGTTTTCCTGAGTGGGATTACTCATGTGAGCAAGACCTACTTGCATGAGTAAAGGCCCATTTCCCTTCATCAGGGTATGCAGGACCAAACCCTAAATTACACATCCATGTCTGTATTCTATCCATAGAGCACCGCACACGATGATATTAAATGATATTAATGCTATCTATGTCCTCAACCTGGTCAACGTTTAGCGTGGCTTTCCTAAAGAGCTGCTTTCATGGAAGCGAGTGGGAGACTTGCCATGGTCTGTAATTGGAGAAAAATCCCTGTGAACTAAAGACTGTCCAGCAAATCCATCCTTTCTTTTTGGGTGGAGGAGTGTTTATGGAAACATGGCAGAGGTGCTTTCATAATGTCTAGACCAGGGGTCGGCAACCTTTCAGAAGTGCTGTGCCGAGCCTTCATTTATTCACTTTGATTTAAGGTTTCGTGTGCCAGTCATACATTTTAACGTTTTTAGAAGGTCTCTTTCCATAAGTCTATAATATATAACTAAACTATTGTTGTATGTAAAGTAAATAAGGTTTTTAAAATGTTTAAGAAGCTTCATTTAAAATTAAATTAAAATGCAGAGTCCCCCGGACCGGTAGCCAGGACCCGGGCAGTGTGAGTGCCACTGAAAATCAGCTCGCGTGCCGCCTTCGGCACACGTGCCATAGGTTGCCTAGCCCCGGTCTAGTGCCACCTCTGTAAGCTCAGCAAAATGCAGCTCTTATGAGCGTAGACAATGCTAAAATTAAGATGTTTACTAGGATGACTAGTCGTTACTTCAGCTGAATACAGGTGGGAAAGTCTCAATATTTAACAAAAGTTTAATAAATGTGAACTCCATTCCCAGCTGGTATAAATCGTCCTCCTGCCCCTGACTGCAGTGCAGCTTTGCTGATTGACACCTGCTGAGGATCCGGCCCGAGTCTTGTTCCGCAAGTAAAGAGAAGCCCGTAAATACTCTGAACAACGCAAACACATTGTTCCGGCAATAAATGACTTCGCTATTTCAGTGCACGTAATTCAGATCCCTCCCTAACAATGCCGTATATCACTTGCAGAATGGCTGCATTCTTTTACTGAGGCGAATTTCAGCGACTGATTTCATGAAGCCAGTTGTTTCTCCTTTCGGTGTATAGCGCAGGGAGAAGCGTATTACGAAAAGATCTCTCTCTGTTCGGTGATTTTAAAAATACTGGGAATGGGAGCTTGATCCTGAGAGGTGCTAGATCTGGGGCTGGATCTAACAGCCGGCAAAGTCCGTGGAAAGACATCCATTGATGTGAATGGGGATTGCATTGGGCACCCTGCTGCAGTTCCTGCTGCTGTGAGGGGAATTGCAGCTGGCTCTGCACCGGCCAGGATTAGGCCCAAACGGAGAGCCACTGCAGCTAAGCATCAGTGACTGTGCATTACTGATGAATGAAGGGAAGGAAAAGGAAGAGTAATTTAGCAAAACTCCCTAAGCGGCAAGCTCTTGCCCCAGACTTCAGTTCAGGTGCCAAATACCGGTCCTGACTGCCTCCTGCAAAGCCCCGAGAGTCAAGGGCACGCGGGGCCTTGCAGGGTCAGGGCCTAACACTGCATTTTTGCTGGAAGCAGCAGCCCCTGCGGTTGGACGTTGTGGCGTTGTTATGCCGGCACCGTTGGCGTGTGACACCCGCTTGGCCCTGGCATTATGCTCTCCGGGCAGAACGCTCACTCAGTGATTAGCCCACGGCTGCCCAGCCCCACGGCACGTCCCTTCTGTGATTGTGTCCGATTCGTGGTAGTAGCACAAGTGGTTGTGGTGCCTTCCCAGTAGTGCATACCTCTGAGTCCCTCTGCAGTCCCTGTGCAGTCCAGCCGCATTGCTCATTCACAGAACATTAGAGTCATTTTCTCAATGAGCGGTGTCACAGCCACAGAGCCCTGTAATCACTTCCCAGTCAGGTGGCGGTTAAATGAAATGTAGCTAATCCCTGGGAGTGCAAGCAGATTCCCGTGTTGTTTTCGGTGAGTGTGCGTGCATCAGTGGAATATAGATCCGTCTCCCTAATCTAATCTCCCACAAACATCTGGGTGGCCATGTAGATAGGCATTTGTCAACGGAAATAGTTAGCACAAATCAGATCCAAATTAGTTTTTTAAATAGCAAATCTACTCACTCTTTTTTATTGGACTTTGCAGCTCTCCTAGGGCAGAAGTTCTCAAACTGGGGGGAGCAGAATGTGTTCTGGGCAGGAGGTGAGAAGCTTTAGGAAAAAAAACGTACTGCACGCATTTTCCCCACAGCAATGCATAACTAGCAAGCTGATTCCTCCAGACGTATCAGGTCCTCCGATGGCGCTGGGCATTTGACTCTAAATAACGCTGGGCATTTTGACAGCTTTCTGTTAAGCTTACAGAGCTTTACACACAGTCGTTGCCATCGGTACGTTAATCCGTTTGCACATTTAATTTTAAGCATGGATCACAATCACAGTTTTGCTTTTGCTCTTATTACAATGGATCGTGGGCAGAAAAAAAAAACCTCAAGTGAAAAACAAAGAAGCCGAAAGTGACTCGAGTGAAGCACCGCCCCCGTATATATCGGCATATGTACTTGTGTGGTGGGGGGGTCGGGCCCCTAAACTACTACAGACACAAAGAACGTGGGGACGATCAAATACGTTTGAGGACCACTGTCCTCAGGAGAACTTTGCACTCCTAGATCTCAGATTCTCATCCAGCCCAATGGTTGAGAACTGAGCTAGGCAAACAATGCTAAGTGTTTTTCATGGGAAACTTCTTAAATTTCATTTTAAAAAAATCCCTTGAACTGTTGTTGGTTTTATTGTTCAAATCACAAGCTGAAAAGAATTCCGTTTTTGCAAATGGTTTTCAGTAGGAAATTTCACTGTTCAAAAACCAAAAACATGTCACCACTTTTTTTGACTGTTTGTGTCCTTCCGCCCTCTCCCCAAAAAATCTGCAAAATTTCAACCAAATGAAATCTTTTTGCAAAAATATTTATGTTCCTTGAAAAGCTGTTTTTTGTCCCAAAAAATGGTTTAACAAACTTTTTTTTTTTTTTTCCAGCTGTAGTCTTTAACATGTGATGAGTCTTTGGGGGCCGGTGTGAAATGAGTGGTGGGAGTCAGTGGAGGCACGGCAGGGAATAAATTCATGAATAAAAAACACCCCAAGAGTCAGAAGACGAAAGCTGAACCCTCCCTCCCTGACTCTTCCCCACCTTGCACCCTGTATGGCTGTTGTCTCCTGAGCAGAGTGCATGTAAGGCACTGACTCAGGAGTGTTTACTTCCCATTTGGAAGAGGTGTCAATGGCTGTACCAAATGCAAGAGTAAAACCGACGACTGTTGGGATCAAACCTGGGACCTCTGAAGCTTAGTGTAGGAGCTTCTACTATAGGGGTGGGCAACCTACAGGCCGGGGAACACATCTGGCCCTTCAGATGTTTTAATCCGGCCCTCAAGCTCCTGCCGGGAAGCGGGGTCCAGGGCTTGCTTGGCTCCACGTGTGCTGTGGCTCCGCGCGGCTCCCTGAAGCAGCAGCATGTCCCCCCTCCAGCTCCTACGTGTAGGGGAAGCCAGGGGGCTCCGCACGCTGCCCCTGCCCCAAGCGCCACCCCGGCAGCTCCCATTGGCTGGCAACCGCAGCCAATGGGAGCTGCAGAGACAGTGCCTGTGGATGGGGCAGTGCAAAGAGCCGCCTGGCCGTGCCTCTGCATAGAAGCTGGAGGGGGGACATGCCGCTGCTTCCAGGAACTGCTTGAGGTAAGCGCTGCCCAGAGTCTGTACCCCTGGCCCCCTCCAGCGCCCCAACCCCCTGCCCCAGCCCGGAACCCCCTCCCGCCCTCCGAACCCCTTGGTCACACCCTCCTGCACCCCAACCCCCTGCCCCCAGCTGGAGCCCTCACCCCAACCCCCTGCCCCAGCCCGGAGCCCCCTCCCACCCTCCGAACCCCTCGGTCCCACCCTCCTGCACCCCAACCCCCTGCCCCCAGCTGGAACCCCCTCCCGCCCTCCGAACTCCTCATTTCTGACCCCACCCCAGCGCCCGCACCCCCAGCCGGATCCCTCACCCCCTCCCACACTCCAACCCCAATTTCATGAGCATTCATGGCCCACCATACAATTTCCATACCCAGATGTGGCCCTTGGGCTAAAAATGTTGCCCACCCCAGCTCTACTGCATGAGCTAAAAGCCACACAGCTCCTAGCCAACGCTGGGGCAGACTCCTCAACCTCTAGGTGGGCGAGGTGCCACTCGAGGGGGACAGAGCGCCACACCAAGCAGGCAGGGGTCACACTAGGTAGGGCGAATCGGGTGCTGAAAAACCGTGGAGATTCCCCGTTCTCCCTCAGAGAGGAGGGCTGAGACACATTGGGAGGATGGTGTGGGGAACCAGAGCTGCTGGTGCCCTCCCTGTTGCATTGGGAGAGGACTTTGCCTCCAGGGAGGCCCACCTGGCGTATTTCACCAGCACTAACTTGACTTTAAAAAAGGCCCCACGCCCCACCCCACCCCAGCCCAGCTGTTCCATCTCAGGCTAGTAGCTTACTGCATTTCTGAAAACAAGAAGAAAAACAAAATTGCCAGATAGTTCGGTCAGTGCAGTATTTGTGGTAAGAACTAGCCTATTAGTGTGAAACCATTTAAGTACATCTCCAGTTATTCCCTTTCTTTGCAGCTCTACTCAGACTGAGATAAGTGAAACAACAGTTTCTTGCTTGAGTTAATATAATTAACTTTGACAGTAAAGCTGGTAGAGGATCTGCTGGTATTATCTTAATAGCCTTCCCCTGCTTTGTAGCACTCAAGAGTCTTAGTAAAATTAGCAGCTAAAAGTAATATACATCATAGACTATTCCCAGCGTTGAGATGAAATAACCCGCCTGTGTCAAGTTTGTTAGGACATCTATTGAACAAGCAGGGTGGACAGCTTCAATCACCTCTTATCAGCATCCTCAACGACATCAGCGAATGGCCCCACCAGAAACGTGATGCCAACACTCAAGGGCGTGACATTTACCACCACCACCAAGCAGAAGAAACTGATCTGTCTGTCTGTCCCCGACAGGACATGCTATCGTCCTTGGAAAAGTGGCTTAAATTCCATTTGTTGTTTGTTACCTGCGTTAGTGACAGGGGGATACCAAAAACACTCTCTATATTTTATATCAAGTATCAGAGGGGTAGCCGTGTTAGTCTGGATCTGTAAAAAGCAACAGAGAGTCCTGTGGCACCTTTAAGACTAACAGATGTATTGGAGCATAAGCTTTCATGGGTGAATACCCACTTCGTCGGCATCCACGAAAGCTTATGCTCCAATACATCTGTTAGTCTTAAAGGTGCCACAGGACTCTCTGTTGCTTTCTATATTTTATGATCACTTTGTGTTTCCCCAGAGGAGTCTTTGATATCAGCTGCCACTGGAGTTATTCCAGATTTACACAGGTGTGAGTGACTTCAGAATCTGGTCCCACGTCCGGTCAATAACTGGAAAAGTAACTGGAAAAATGGACTCTTTCCCCCAACATATCTACATCCTTTGCATCTTCTAGTCAGATTTGCTCACTGAGCAGCCTAAAGCAAAGGTTTGTTGTTCTTACCCTCGCAGAGCCAATGCCGTTTTGGGAGAATGAGGTGGATGTTGGTCTGCCTTATTTACTATCAACAAAGGCATCAGCTAAATTCCCGGTGCAGAATCTTTATTGCTAGTGACAAAGTCTGAGTCTGAAAGAGCACAGTGGGTTTCAAGATCCCAGGACGCATTGGCAGGAGTGGCCGTTGGAGAGAAACCTCTGTCTTTTAACATGAACGGAGCCCGTTTTGTAAGGAATCAGTGAAAGAGGATAAATATGGACTCCCATCTTGCGATTCCTGCACGGTTATTTTGCTGCCTTACAACCTTCCTTTACATTTTGTAGATGTTTTGCTTTTAGAGGAGAGCAGTTTGTTTTAGCAGCATGTGAATGCAAGGGACAAATCCACCCTGATTTAGGTTATAAGTTCCTTGGGGCCAGGGCCATTTCTTTTGTATGTTTGTACTTTACTTAGCACCATGAGGCTAGTGGCTACCACAATACAAATAATAATAATTGGATTATTTAAATACAACCTATCAATCTGATCGCTAGTATTTCTAAAAGAGTCTGACCCCTTGGTGTCTAAACATTACTGACTACAAACCAAGGCATAAGCCTATAAAGGGAGAGGAGCACTATATCTCAATGTTTAGATGGTGAAACTGAGGCACGCAGAGGGGAAATGACTTGCCAAATGTCACAGAGCAAATGGTTTCCCCAAGGTGAAATCTGGACTAACCCCCTGGTACTCTCACTCCCAGTCTAACTGTGAGACCACGAAGATTGAGGCAGACCATGATAGGAGTTTCAGGGGATAATAAGGCTTCCCCGCCTTGGTAAGGTACTTTGAGATCTTAGAGGGGTGAGCACTGGGGAAATATAATATCTCTCTTCTTTGTTAGTGTGTGTGGCCCAGCACTCAACTCTCACAGATCTTAGAGCACAGAATTGGTCACTGCAGAGTTGAGGGGGAAACACCAATATAAGAGGCCTGTGTCTCCACCCCACGTAAGCTGTGTACTCCAAGTCGGGGCAATGGCTGGGTGTTTTGTGTCTGCCCGTCACGGCAGTGACTATAGAGAACCGATATCGGGAGATTGCCTGAAACACTGATAACTGGAAAACTGCCTCATATACCTTTCTAAAGGACTGGGGAAGGCCATTCTGGTCCCATTGCATCCCCTCCTCTCACCCTCAGAAATACTGATTTTTAAGGAAACCAGAGAGATTGCATCACACACGGCCAAACAATCCATTGATTTGGGTTGGTTTTTTTCATTTTCAATGTGTGCGGTGCTAATGATTGGTATCGACTTCACTACATGCAGCCAGGAACTGGACATTTTCTGCTGCACTTTATCTTCTCTGGCTTCAAGGCCGACTGCCCATGCAGGTCTGTTGCGTATCAGATTTATTGCCATACCAGCAATAGTTTATGTAATCCCCCCAAACCACTTGGGGATAGGTACTATAACCCGGAGTGATACTGAAAGCTCCAAAGGCTCCCTTTTAATTGTGGTGGGTAGAGAGCATGTTGGCAGCCTCACTGAAGGGTCTGGAGGGGCTGTCGCAGGAGCAGGGATCGAATGCTGTCTCTTTCTAGCCATTTTCGCTTCTTGGTCAGGACTGAGCCCAGGGCTGTTGGGACTGGGGAAATGGGGGTTACATTTTAAAACCAATTTTCATTTATCTGTTTTTTTTTCGTATTCAAACATTTCCAGGCTTTGTTCTCTCATCTCCTCAGTGCCCCACTTTTTAAAAAATAAAATGCAATTTGTGGTTTAAACCCCCATCTCTTATCATCCCTTGCACCCCCTCCCTTCACAGCGGCCTTTTGCCAGAAGATGGATTCTGCATTTGTTTAGTGAGATCGCTGTTTCTGATGCTGGCAGCCACACGCTTGCAGACCTTGTTGGGGAGACCAGGCAGAGACCGGAAAAGAAGAGGAGTGACAGAGCCGTGATGCTGCGGCCCCCCCCCTTTTACACGGCAATTATCAAACACACTCTAGATTGCTCCTACAGAAACACCCAGCCACAGGGCTTCCAAAACTCTCCAGGGCTCCTTGCACCCGCTGATCCAGGCTTGGATGTGCAATGGCCCATATCTGTGCAAGCTGGGTGTGCAAGCACTTTGAAAGCACATCCACTGCAAGCTCTCTTAACAGCATAGGGGTATGGTTCACAATCAACCATAGAGCCTTCCATTTTAGGGGATAGTTTCTAGATCTACATATTCTTGCTCTCCCTATATTACTGCTCTCTCTGTATATTTCTCTCTCTCTCTCTCATTAAACTGGCTGTAACAACAGAGAACATTGATTATCTCCCAGTGATGCCTGGTTTAAGTGATTAGTGATTAATTCCTTCCATTGCTTTGTGTTCTCTCTCTCCCTGCAGGAGATTTTCACACCAGAGTGCAAATTTAAGGAATCGGTCTTTGAAAACTACTACGTTATTTATTCTTCCACACTGTATCGGCAGCAGGAGTCTGGACGAGCGTGGTTCCTGGGGCTCAATAAAGAAGGTCAAATTATGAAGGGGAACCGGGTGAAAAAAACCAAAGCCTCGTCCCATTTTGTACCCAAACCCATTGAAGGTATGGAAAGTTCCCACGTTCTGTCCCATGGGGCAGATGTGAGCCCCGGGGGGTAAGGGGTAGAGGGGAGGCGGACTGTACCATAGTTCAGCAGACCGGGACAGCGGTGTAAGAGCTTCCGAGTTGAAACACGCTGCAACATCAATACTGGAGCCTGTCTGCCTTTGCTGTGAGCCCTGCAGTGCGTCCAAAACGCAAGCCGGCAGGTTGGGTTACTAGAGAACGAGCTGTAAACCCCAACCAAACGGGGGCCACGGGCTGAGTAAAGAGCATAGTACAGGGATGGTCGAACTTTGTACCTAGGTCATAAGTTCAAATACAACCTTTGTCTGAAGTGGCCACAATGTGTTGCCATCTCTGATAGCTCCTTGGAAGCCCTTGTCAAGAGTCTGGGGAAATCTCAGTCCAATTCCGAGTCACCTGGGTATCCACCTTGCAGAATGTGTCTCCGGTGAGAAAGCCGGGACATAGACAACGAACTACCCAGCCTGTCCTGACACCCCGGGGGCAGCTCGCCTTGATGCACCCATCCTGTGGTCCCCAGGGTTATTCACCCTAGTGCCTTTCACAGGCACTAACTTTCCATTGGAAACAAACCCAGAGCTTTCCTCCTGCTGGATGACGAAAAGTGAATGGTCTTGTTCCCAACAGAGATTCCTCAAGGAGGAGGGAGGGGCCTAGATCTGTATTGTCAGTGTCAGAAATATTTACCTAAGACAAGAACATTTCAATGGGTTAGCATTGCTCTCTCCAGCTTCTCCATGTCTTCCACACCTGCCAGGGCTTGTCTACTCACCCAGAGTTACACCTGCTCCCTAAAAGTGGGGGGTTTTAAACTGGTTTCATTCAGCCAGGGCATGAGGCCGTTTGGTTTAAAGCACACTTATTTCAGTTTAGCTGAACTCTGTTAGCAATGGGTTACAGTTAAACCGCAAAAAGCTGACGTAAGACTGTCCACACGGGCTTTGCACTGATAGCCGATGCAAACTTGCGGGCAGACAAACCCCTGACAGACGCTGATACTCTGCCTAGCATGAGTGGCTGAAATCCAGAACCAAACTTCGTATCAGGGCAAAAGGAAAGGAGGGAGGAAAGAAAATAAGAGCGAGAGAGAGATGCTGAGGGCTGGTCAACACACACAATTCCGCCAGTGTAACTAAAGGTGCAGTTTTTACCCTGATGTAGTTAGGCCAGTGGCACTGAGTGTGTGGACACGTATGTCGGCTTAAACCCGGTTTACAGCAATTTAGCTTGTGGTGGTAAATTTACTTGCACAAGCTGGACTGATAGAACCAGCGTTACCCTTCTAGGAGCCTGCACACACCGCGGCACCAATCTAACACCAGTGCAGCCGGCGTGCAGGCACCCGAGGCACTGCTGGGGGGTTTGCCTGGGATGGATGGTTTGAATTAGGAAGCGTTTTCTCTCTTGCTAACAGAAATAGCAGAACAGAGCCCAGGCTCTGACTCTGGAGCTGTCAGGGGCTCAGAGCAAGGGCGGAAATGGCTTCAGCTTTTCGGTGCTGCTCCCAGAATGCGTTGTCCTTTGCGTGGAGGAGGAGGTTGGGCTCTCTGAAGAGTGGAGATGAATGTCAGGAAACCCCTTCAGGCAGGTGGCTGAGACAGATGAATTCCAGACCACATGTGAACTCCCCTGCAAACCCTTCTCCCCAAACCGATGCAGAACCTAGGCCTGAGCCTCTGCGCCTGCCAGTCACTGGCTCTGAGTCGAGGATGCTCATTTGTGGGACTCCCTCCCTGGAGCCCACAATGGCCGCCACTGGAGTATGCAGCCGGCCTGTTTATCTCACCTGGCCGCCCCCACCGCTTTCTTTTCTGTCTCCTCTTCACCCCCCGTCCCCAGTCCGTTTGGGACTGGAGTGGTTTCCCCAACAGCAGCTGGGTTTGCCCTTGTGGCAGGTATTTCGGTGCTGCCTGGCTGTGTGCGGTGGGGGGTCCCTTAAAGCGAGCGATTCCGTTTGCTGCTAAGTATTTGGGTTTTCGCGCGGGGCCCAGTCGGTGCACGGTGGGCGGATGTCACTGGGAGATGGATGCCACACAGCTGGGAGGCACAGAGGCCTGACTCAGGGCTGCATTCTCATTACAGTAGATGCTGCTGCTGCTGCTTCGGTTTCCGAAAGCCCAGCGCGGCCCTGGCGTTCCTTTCCCTCGCCTGCATGCCTCCGCCGGCGCGAGCGTCGGTCGTCGCTGTCCTCCAGAGCGAGCAGGCGAGCACTTTAGAGCCCGGCAGCCGCTTTAAGGAGTCCTCCCCCGGGCTGCTTTGCCGCCCGCTGCTGCATCCAAGAGTTGGCTGCCCCCCAAGCAAAGGCACGTGTCAGCCTGCCAAAGCCTTCCGCTGTCTGGGGCCGCGGTGCGCGGAGGGCTCTGTTCCCAAGCCGAAGATGAGTGGTCGGCAGCAGAGGGGTTGGAGTGAAGTTGGCTCCGTTCCACCCCCACCCATGAATCTGAGATGGGCACAGAATATTTTACGGGAACTTCCCGGCCAGGGTGAAGACCCCGGATGCCCTCTAGGGGCCGGGGGACGGAAGGAGGTGACCTGTATAGCACCGTTCTCCCCCAAGGCTGCGTGTGGGACTGTTTACCTCTCATCCTGGTTTTGTAGCCCTAGAGCACCCCGATCCTTTGTGGGTGACCGTAGTAGGGTGGCTCCTGTCTGAGCAGCCCTCGTGGCCAGAGGGACCTCCACAGGGCACTGCCTCACTTTCCCTTCTTCAAAACTCCACCCAGTCTTGCTCATCCAATCGCAGCCCTGCTTGGGGTCTAGTTTCTTTATTAACACAAAGTTACAAAAACCCTAACACAAAAACAAATCTTACCCCCTGCCTGATAGTGGGCACAGCCCCTCCCCCCGGAGGTACTGTCCCTTTCTGTTGTTGGGGCAGCAGGAGGAAATGCAAGAGCTAGGCTGCTCTCCTTGCCTTCTCCCAAAGCCCCAGCTGTCTTCTCCAGGGACCACTGCAGGAGACCCTCCCTCCTAGCCGCTTCTCTTCTGCAGTTCCCTTTCTACCTCTGCCTCTTTGGTCTGACCTCCCTCTGACCCTTGAAATGCCCCTACAGCAGGGCAAGGCTATTATCTCTATTCTGAAGAGGGGGAACTGAGGCACAGAGCGATTAAGAGACACACCCAAGGTCACACAGGAAATCTGTGGTAGAACTGGGAATGGAAGCCAGGTATTCCAAGACCAAGGCTAGTGCCTTAACCATTGAACCAGCCTTCCTCTTCATTTGGGAATGTGACCCCCATGAAGGCCATGAGAGTTAGTGCTGGGCGGTGTGTCTGTTGAGGAGGATTTTTGCCTGCTGGAGAAGAGAGGCATCACAAACTACATATACAGAAATCACGTCACCCACCACTGAATGGCAGCCACCTCTGGGGTGAAACTTGGCAGCAGTTTACCAGTGTGCACAAAACTACACGGCAGCTTAGTTTAAACAAGAACTGCAAAAACACCAAAAGCTCCGTGCTCCAATAGCTAACAGCTAAGGGAAATGTGTTATTTTACTTCAACTGGTAAAACGGTTGCTTCTGGATTCAGAAGTTCTCCAGTACAAGTGCTAACAGGCAGAAAACTAATAAACGCAAAACACCTCCAAAAATGCCTTAAAATGGCTTTTCAATACAGAAGAGGCAAATTTTAAGGCCCGGTGACGCTACAAAAATGCTTTCACGTCCTACAACCTGAAGGGTATTTGGGGATCCTTAGTTAATGTATGGCAAGGTGCCAGTTTGGGATACAAACACACCCACTGCACACTTCTTTAGATATTGTAATGTTTGGTTGCTGTGGCCTGAACTCAAGGAGTCATTAAGACGTGAGCTTGCGGCCTGAGCCAGGCCAATTGGCATGCGTGGAATCACCGCTTGGGCCCGGTACAACCTTTTAAAGCCATTTCAATCTCTGTCTACAGCCTCAGGGACGGAACCGATCCTTTGCCCCTCCCCCCCCCCCCCCCCCCAAGCCAATGGGAGTCTTTCCATTCCCTGCCATTGGCTTTGGATACAGTGGGAATACTTGGCTGCTTATATCCACTCTGCCCCTTGGTGGGGGTATTTCCTGCTTCACTCTCTAAAGTTCCCGCATTTCCCCTTTCCTAGCACTAGGCCCTGGAACCAGCGTGCAGCTCTTCCTTCACTCAGCACAGAGGCCCCAGGCCTGCTATTGCAGCTTGGTTTGGGCAGACCTCCTCTGTGGTGGTGAATGGCCCGTGGGTCGCCCGGTCCTACCACCTCCCTGCCTTCCTGGCAGGCTGGGGTGCAAGGGGCATCATACAGAGGCCCCCGACTCTTCCCCAACCCCTTTCCCATTGTGGAACTACTCCAGTTCTGCTAAATCAGAGCCCTCTGTCGCCACGGTGAAGTGGCAAGGGGGAATTTCTCTCCCAGGCGCTGTCCGCATTAGGAAGATGTAGTGAGTTCAGCCCCAGTAAACACAGATCATTGTCTTTGCTTCTAGTAGGCGCTGAACAGCATTTAGGGGGGCATGGGTCAGCATTCACGTCACACTGCCCGTCAGTACCTGGCCCAGGCCGGGGCAGCTAATGATCCAACCAGCGGACCAAATTTGGGATGAATCCTGGTCACGTGCCACCTGAGGCATGTTGTGCATATGCTAAGAAGAAGCAGCATCTAAAAACCTGTTCATTAGCCTTTGCTAAACACAGCTGGTTTTCTTGTGTTGTCGGGGCCCTAGAAATGCAGGATTTCGCACAGAGTCTCTCCCACGCTTGCTTCGCTGGGCTCCCACTGAAACCCTCAAGCTAGATCCTGAAGGAAGAAGAGGGATCACTTTCAGCAGGTGTTTCCTTGGCGTTTGGTAATAAAAGTGCTGTCACCCATGGACGTGCTGTGGTTCCATTTGGCGGCGTCCTGCGTGTTTAGCTGCCAGGTAGAGACGAGCTCAACCGTCTGCAACTCACATCAGCTGGGATTTCCTTCCAGCCTTCATTGCATTCATTAAGGCAGAAAACCAAGGTGCATGATGACCTGACTCCCTTCCCACATCTGGTGTTAAGTCAATTAAATCTCTTCAGTGGAGCATTGACTAACACAAGTGACCCTCCTCCCATGTCTCGGGGGGGCGACACCCCGGGGAAAGTTCTGCATGTGGAGTGGTGGCGTCCCTCCAATGATGCTATGGGTGGGGCGAGCCAGGTCTGGGGCAGAGCCAGGGGCATGTACTGTTCCCTCCCCAGCTGTGCTGCACCCACTAGAGTAGGGAGGTGGAGTTTGGTGCTTCTACACGGTGCTCCCATTGGCGTGAGAGCTCCCAAGTGGTGTGTGCTGCTCGGACGCCCAGCAGCCAACAGTGCCCAATGAAATGGGGATGTGGGATTATATGGCAGAAGCGGGGAGGGACAGGGAAATGTGTATGGTGGGGGACTTGCTCCAGTCGGTTATTATAGAGTTAAGTTAGTTCTGCCATTATTCTCTCTCAGCATCGTTATCCACTTTCCAGGCACGAGATCAATAATGTGGGAGAATCTGTTTGTGAAGGGGATCGATTCTTGCACTCTCTCTCTTTGAGCATTAATTCCTTCCCCCTCTTTGGCTACGTCCAATACAGTGCGTCAGCTGGATGGCTCCAAACAGCTAACTGCACTCCCGTGGAAGGCAGACATACACATATAGGCCTGGGCTGTGCTCTCAGCACCACCAGCTTTCTCCCAGCACACTGGGATCTCCACCTCCTGTCGTGGAGCGACACCTGATTTACAGCGGAGCGAGAAAGGGGAGTCTCAAGCCCCCCAGCATTAGCCCCCTTGATCTGAGATCCGGTGAACCAAACTTCTGGGTTCCCGGAACCTCCGTCATGTGCCCCATCAGAACTATGGACCATGCACAGGCTTCATTGCTTATCAAGAGGTGCTGGGAGGCCTAATTAGCCCATGACGAGAGCGTGCTATTTACGTAGGATTGTTGTTCTTGCTTCTGTCCCCGGAGATGCCATTTTCCCCACAGCTTTGGATGCCTCACTAGCATGCCAGCAAAGCGAGGTGCAGTGCGGTGGGGGTGCTCTGGGGTTGTTCTGTAAGCAGTGCCCTTCACTTGTACATACAAGGTGCTCCTGGCAGGGAAGGAAACTCCCGTGTGGGTATGTGGTGCACAAGAGAGCATTAGTTGTGGCTTATTGACAAGACTGAACCAGTTTGCCCTATGGATAGCCTGCTTTGCCTGATAGCTGAGTGACTCATTGAACCAACCTGTCCCTGGGTGAATGGGATTCCAGCTCCAAAGCTAGTGGAGATGGGAATTGTGAGGGACAGCAGGAGATGTGAGAGGCTGATTTCGCCACCCGGCCCTCCGCCATTTCACACTCACGCGACTGCCAAAGCTGTGGGACTAGCCCACAAGTCAAACGTTGATCCTTCACTGCCTAGCCCAAGGGGCAGCCCAGAGCTACTGGGGCGCATGGGGAGCACTTGGAGTGGAGGCAAATGATGATGCTATGTGCAAGGCAAAAGCGAAGCAACCCAGGCAGGGGCTATTTGGCAGTAATGGTGATGACATGGATGTGTGCACAGTTTGTGTCAGTCTCGTGGCCGGCAGGGCAGAATTCCTAGATTTTATGCCCAGTTCTGGCACTGACTCAATGTGCAAACTTGGGTAAGTTCCTTATTCTCTTTGCTTTTCTTTTTCCATCTGAAAATGGTTTTCTTGATCATTTTACCTACCTCAAAGGGGTGTGATGAGGCCTAGTTATTGTGTGTATTTAAAGTGCTTGGAGAGCCTTGGAGGGAAGGTGCGGTATGGTCAAAATAGTATTTTTCATTGGTCAAGTTTGCAATGCAACATCAGTTACATTAGTGCACACCTGACGGCACTTCATCTCTGCCTTGTATTGTTATGCCTCACTCTAAATGTTTATCTAGATCGGAGTAAAATGCAAAGTACCCGTGCCATTTCAATCTAGCCCTAAGTGGCAGGAGTTATTCCTAAATCAGGGAAAGGCTATAAACATAAGGACTCAATTCATCTTTCTGTAGATGAAGACTGTTTTCATTTCTTCAGCTATTTTGGAACGGAATTAGTTTGTTTTATGTTGTGTTTATGTTCTTGACGATGAGCCAGAACCGAAGCGTTGCAGGCTCGCTTCTCCCCTGCTTTACACTGTCCGCAGTCGTTTCCACGACAATTCTCTAGCAACTCGGGACGGACGGACGGACGGCCTGCTTTGCACAGGCAAAGATGTAAGGCTGGCAGGATCAGGCCTAACATCCCCAGAATGGGGCGGGGGGAGATTTGCAAGCTGACCCCGTCTCTCATTCTCGTCCCCAGCATATTGGGCCTTGAAACATGGCTATTTTGGTGACTCTTAGAGCAATGCCGGGTTGAAGAGTGGCCTCATGGCGCTAACTCCTGAGACCCTTATTCAGCACTGAGTCTGTGTGTACTCCTGCCTTTCTCAGGGCTAGATCATGCTATACACATGCAGCCCTTAGAAAGAGACAGCGGGTAGGCACATCGCCCCAGGCAGGGTGTGGGCTGGTGCTGGGTCTCAGAGAGGGACAATTTCTCCTTGTCTCTCCAGCTGCACTGCAGGGAGGAGTAATAGGGCAGCTTTTTATAGGAGGCCATAAACTCCCCTTCCTGCATGGCCAGCCCCTTCTGCTGACTGCCTCATGGGGGGAAGGGGCGGCACAGAGTCACGGCTCTGTCCACTCCCCACCAGGTTGCTCCCAGGGGAAGCGGGGAAGTGTTTCTCCCAGACCTGCGATGCCCGCACCTCCTACATGGCCACCCAAGGGAGGGGATCCTTTCTCCTTCCTACTTTGCTGCACAGCCACTTAAGAGCATGGCATATTCTGGTCTGCAGTGAGTTAAATAGCAGAGACACTGACTGAAATGCTCTGTTTATGGCTGGAGGGGACAAAGTGGGTTTCAGTTGGAACCACAATCTGGAGCTTGAAGTCCCTGCAAGGTGGGCCAGGATGCAAAAGTTTGTTAAGAACATAAGAACGGCTGTACTGGGTCAGACCAAAGGTCCATCTAGCCCAGTATCCTGTCTACCGACAGTGGCCAATGCCAGGTGCCCCAGAGGGAGTGAACCTAACAGGCAATGATCAAGTGATCTCTCTCCTGCCATCCATCTCCACCCTCTGACAGAGGCTAGGGACACTATTCCTTGTTAGTTTTGGGGGTCTCATTGTTTCTTGTCAGAGATTAAGGACGGGGAAAGGGCTAACTCGTTGATCTGCTGCTAATATTGCCATTGTGAGCTAATGTGCAATGTTGTGAATCGAGATGTTCATTTTATGTGTGTATATATTTGTATGTCATAAAAAACATGGAGAGTAAAGAGCCTTATCTGTGAGAGACCAGAAATCCTTCACTTGTATTTGTGCCTCTGGGAGGGGGTAGATTTAAAAGGGTCTGACTGCCAGCACAGGCAGAGAACCATGAATAATAAAGGAATATATTACTGGGATATTCAGGCTTATCTGCGTGTGTGTGGCGGGAAAGGGGGCAGGGGAGGAGGAGACTAGTTTAGGGAAAAAATGCCCCACACATAAGCAAATGCTAATTGTGGTCCAAGAACTCTGTCTCTGGGATAGTGTGAAAGCTAATTGTCGCCCTTTCTGTTTGCAGTGTGCATGTACAGAGAGCCATCGCTGCATGAAATTGGAGAAAAACAAGGACGCTCAAGAAAAAGTTCAGGGACACCAACCATGAACGGAGGCAAAGTTGTTAACCAGGACTCGACATAACTGACAAACACCCCTCTCCCTCTCTTCCAATTCTTCCCTTCCCACTCACCTCCCCACCCTGCCAGCGAAACCACACCGAGACGACAAGAAACTGAGCAAGGCAGGACCTACCGGTAGCGGCTAGGATTCTGAACTCAAACATCTTTCTTCGTGTAGGATGAGGAAATCGACTCCCAAATCTTGCCTGTTGCAACGTTTCAAAAAAAAAAAAAAAACGAAGAAAAAATGTTTTAAATCAGGACTCCATTAACATTTTAAACGCAAACTGTTTGCTCTTTGATCAAAAGGAAAAATCTCTTCTCTGCATAGTAATAATAAATAATTATTAACTAATACATAATAATAATAATAACAATAAAGATGTTACCTTTAAAAATAAAAAAAGCTTTTGGAGAATTGAACTTAACACATGATATGCTGAAAACAAGCCAGGCTCTAAAAACTGACTTCTCTGTGCTTTTGTGTTATTCTTTGCTCTCACGCACAAACCCACATCATTCCAGTCCTTTTCCCAAGCAGATGGACTGGGTTTCCACAGGGCAGAAAAGGGAAGGATGGATTATGATTCTGTTTCCTCTAATATTAATAAAATATGGCCCATCCGAATGAGGATTCTGACAGTCACAGGCCCTGAACTAGCGATTGTGCAATTGGCTTTGCCAATCCTGGTAGCGCAGCATGTAGTTGTTTGTTGTTGCTACCGGTATTTGAGCACGTTTGAAGATGGAGAGAGAGCTTTATGCCTTCCTCCTCCACACAACATTTTTTACTGTTAGTAGGTGCCAGAAGACGTTCAGAACTAGGTTTTCAGGTCCCACCAGGGGAAATGGTTATGTTTATTAGGGGTTAGAACATCGAATTGGTGGAGAGGAAATAAAGCTAGAAAAATACCTGCTGTTGAGTAGAAAGGAGGAAGAGCTCAGTATTTGCGGGGTGTATGTGCACATGGGAGAGAGAAAGAGGGGTCTGAGGAGTGGGGCAGAGAGAGGGGAAGGTGGGGAGAGGGAGAGGGGATACTAGAACATTTTCCTTACCAATCAGCTGACCTCTCAGCGAGCACTCTTATGCTCCCTATATTTTTCACTCAGTCCATGTTCGAGTCCCAAGCCGAGGGTCCCCCTGCGAGGCCCTGAACATCTCCACAGAGCTGCATGACCAGTCGGGGGCCCGACACAATCCCTAGGAGTTGGGTGTCCCCTGGATTCTCATTGTCCGAGCAGTCGGTCCGCCCCAGCTCCCTGGCAGGTTTCCCTTGGAAGGGGAGCTGAGCATAGCAGATTGGAAGGGGCAGTGTGGCACACACCTACCAACTCAAGCACCCTGTGAGGGTAGGGTTGCCAACTTTCTGATTGCAGAAAACCAAACACCCTTGCCCCGCCCCTTCCCAATGCCCCACCCCCGCTCAATCCATCCCCCTCCCTTGCTCACTCTCCCCCACCTTTGCTCATTTTCACCGGGCTGGGGCAGGGGGTTGTGGTGCAGGAGAGGTGAGAGCTCCAGCTGGGGGTGCGGGCTCTGGGGTGGGGCCAGAGAATGAGGGGTTTGGGGTGCAGGAGGGTGCTCCGGGCTGGGTTGGGCTCTGGGAGGGGGGTTACCTCAGGCAGCTCCCAGAAGCAGCCGGCATGTCCTTGTGGCCCATAGCTGGAAGGGCGGCCAGGCAGCTTTGCACACTGCCCCTGGCTGCAGGCGCCACCCCTGCAGCTCCCATTGGCTGCGGTTCCTGGCCAATGGGAGCTGCGGAGCCGGCGCTAGGGGCGGGGGCAGCTCACGGAGCCCCCTAGTCACCCCTGTGCCTAGGGGCCGGACATGACAGCCACTTCTGGGAGCCGTGCAGAGCCAGGGCAGATAGGGAGCCTGCCTTAGCCCTGCCACGCCACCGACCAGACTTTTAACAGCCCGGTCAGCGGTGCTGACTGGAGCTGCCAGGGTCCCTTTTCGACCGGGCATTCCGGCTGTAAACCGGATGCCTGGCAACCCTAGAGCAGTGGCAGAGAGAATAGATACTTTGAATGTACTTAAAAAAGTGAGGAAATCAGAGACAGGCAATGGGGGGCGAGAGGGAGAAGCGCTGAGTTGATATGCAAAGTGTAGTCTTCACGCTGGTCCTTTCTGTGGCTAGTGAGAACAAATGAGCATTTGCTGCGGAAGATAAAGTTCCCTTTAGTAAATAAACCAGGCTTCAGCCCTGCAGGACACCCACAGGCTTTGCCACTCTCTGCAAGCCTTTATTTGCAGTCCACCCACAGCCACTAAGCCTGGACCTCTGCCTTACAAAGCACCCCCCCCTCATGGGCCCAGGTCTGCGAGGTGCCATCAACTCTCACTTCCCGTGGACCACAGTGAAGTCAACGGGAGTGGCGGCTGCTCAACACCTAGTCTGTTGAGTGTCTCCGCCCACGGCCACTGTCAGGAAGTTCAGAACGCCGTCCTCGGTCAGCCCGGTGTCCTGTCCCTGACCGTGCCCGGTGCCAGGGGCTTCAGAGGGAATGAACAGAACAGGGCGATTCTGCCGGCTGATAGTGGGGGTGGGGCAGTGAGGGCAGCTATCTTCAGCAGTGTTACTGAGCGTGCTCAGTACAAGCCAAGCAGCAAATCTGGGGGGGGGGGGGGGGGCACATGACCCCTGCATTCCCCCCCCCACACACACACACACATGGCCTCTGCCTGACAGCCAATCCCAGCTTCTGTTCAGGGACATCCAGAGTATGGGGTTGCATCCCTGATCATCTTGATGAATTGCCATTGTCAGACCTGTGCTCCAAGAACGTACCTGATTAATACTCTTGACATAAGAACATAAGAAAGGCTGTACCGGGTCAGACCAAAGGTCCATCCAGCCCAGTATCTTGTCTACCGACAGTGGCCAATGTCAGGTGCCCCAGAGGGAGTGGACCAACAGGCAATGATCAAGTGATCTCTCTCCTGCCATCCATCTCCATCCTCTGACAGACAGAGGCTAGGGACACCATTCCTTAACCATCCTGGCTAATAGCCATTAATGGACTTAACCTCCATGAATTTATCCAGTTCTCTTTTAAACTCTGTTATAGTCCTAGCCTTCACAACCTCCTCAGGTAAGGAGTTCCACAAGTTAACTGTGCGCTGCGTGAAGAAGAACTTCCTTGTATTTGTTTTAAACCTGCTGCTGACCTTTACAACATCTCGTGGCAATGAGTTCCACAGGTTGACTGTGTGTTGTGTTGCCTTTTGGTTGTTTTAAACTTTCTGCCTATTAATTTCATAGGGTGATTCTTGGTTCTTGTGTTATGTTTAGGGCAGTAAATAACACGTCCCTATTCACTTTCACCAGACCATTCTTGATTTTTATAGCCCTCTATTATATCCCCGCTTAGTCAGTGCTTCTAAGCTGAGACGTCCCAGCCTTTTTTACTCTCGCCTCGTATGGAAGCTGTTCCATACCCCTAATCATTTTCATTGCCCTTCTCTGTAGCTTTTCCAATGCTAATATACCATTTTTTGAGATAGGGTGACCAAAACTGCACCCAGTATTCGAAGGCTGGGCATATCCTGGATTTCTATAGTGGCATTATGATATTTTCTGTTTTATTACCTAGCTCTTTCCTAATGATTCCTAACATTCTGTGAACTGCTTTGTCTGCTGCTGCACATTGAGTGGCTGTTTTCAGAGAACTATCCACAATGACTCTGAGATCTCTTTCTTGAGTGGTAACAGCTAATTTAGACCCCATCATTTTATATGTATGGTTGGGATTATGTTTTCCAGTGCGTATTACTTTGCATTTATCAGCATTGAATTTCATCTGCCATTTTGTTACCCAGTTTAGTGAGGTCCCTTTGTAACTTCGCAGTCAGCTTTGGCCTTAACATTTTGTAGTGTCTGCAAATTTTGCCACTTCACTGTTCTCTCCTTTTTCCAGCTTATTAATGAATACATTGAACAGCACAGGGCCCCGTGCAGCTTCTTGGGGGACCCTCCTATTTACTGCTCACCATTGTAAAAACTGACCATTTATTCCTACCCTTTGGTTCCTATCTTTTAACCAGTTACGGATCCATGAGCAGACCTGCCCTCTTATCCATGACTGCTAACTTTGCTTAAGAGCCTTTGGTGCAGGACCTTGTCAAATGCTTTCTACAAGTCCACTGTACTATAAACAGTACACTATATTGACTGGCTTCCCCTTGTCCACATGCTTGCTGACATGTGCACATGTTTTGTGTCAGGCTAATAAAGTGGGCTGGCATGATTTTCCGTTACAAAAGGGACTATTCCCCCAACGCATCACATTTAGCTGGCGGTAATTGCCAAAATCGCCTGTGAAGGCCTTTTTCAAAAGCAAGCGTTACATTCGCTACGCTCCAGCCATCTTGGACATAGGCCGATGTATGCAATCGCTTACACGCCGTAGTTAGTATTGCTGCAAGTTCATATTGGCGTTCCTTCAGAACTCTTGGGCGAATACCATCTGGGCCCGGTGACTTTCTTACTGTTTAATTTATCAAAACCTCCTCTATTCACGCCTCAAGCTGAGACAATTCCTCAGAGCTGTCACCTACAATGAATGGACTGGGCAAAGGGAATCTCCCCCACACCCTCTACAGTGAAGACCGATGCAAAGAATTCATTTAGCTTCACCACAACAGCCTTGTTTTCCTAGCACCAGAATCATCCAGTAGCAACACTGACTTTTCGGCAGGCTTCCTCGTTCTGAGATACTTAAAAAGCTTTTTGCGTGTAATTTTTGTGGCCTTAGTTAGTTCTTCAAATTCTTTCTTGGCCCGCCTTGTACTTTTACATTTGACTTGACGGAGTTTATGCTCTTTTCTATTTTCTTCCCTAGGCTTTGACTTCCAATTTTTAAAGGATGCCTTTTGCCACCACTTTTAGTCTGTTGTTTGGCCATGGTTCTTGTACAAGTTTTTTTTTCTTATTATTTTGGGTATACATTTAGTGTGAGCTTCTATTATGGTTGAAGTTAAATACTGCTCTGCTGGGCTTCTTTAGCATTTTTCCCCTACAGGGATGTTAAATTTAATTACATTGTGGTCATTATTACTTTTTGGACCAGATTCTGTGCTCCACTTATGACTAAACCAAGAATGGTCACTCCCCTTGTGGGCTCCAGGACTTGATGCTCCAAAAAGCATTTATCTATGGTGTCTAGGCATTTTATCTCTGCATCCCATCCTGAGGTGACATGTTCCCAGGCAATATGAAGGTAATTGAAATCCCCCATTATTATTGTGTTTTCTGCCTTTGTAGCCTCTCTAATCTCCCTGAGCATTTCACAATCACCGTCACCATCCTGGTCTGGTGATCAGTAGTATATTTCTACTGCTATACTCTTATTATTCAAGCATGGAATGTCTATCCAGAGAGATTCCATGGTACAGTTCAATTCATTTAAGGTTGTTTTTTTTACTCTATGTGACTCTTTCTACCAAGTTTCTGCACTGCCTATTATATCAATATCCTCATTTAATGCCAGGCACTCTAGTCCAGCCATCTTAGTATTTAGACGTGTAGATAAGCATATGTACATTTGGTCCATATTCAGGTGCTCGTCTTCATGTTTTATTTAAATGGAACTCTTTTATGTTTGTCTGTTCCTCACGAGCTCCTATGTGTGCTTTACGAATGGCTTTCCTATCCTCTTTATTTGGGGATAGCGTTCCCCCTTGAATAAATTAATCTCTGAAGGCTGTCTCTCCCCAGACTGGGGGCTCCTTTGTGCCTATCGGCTTTCCCTCAACCCTTACTTTAAAATAACCCTCTACAATCTTTTTAATTTTACATGCTAGCAGACTGGTTCCATTTTGGTTTAAGTGGAGCCCACAATGGTACCTGACCTCTTTCCTGGATCAGGCCATAAAGGCTGGAGGGATGATGTCCAACTTACACAAATGTTGCAATAAAAACAATCCCATTATCCTGCAATGCTTGTCACTCTGGCCTGTGCTTCTCAGCCTGTAAGCAAGAGCTGCCACTTTGCATGCCCCATATGGTACCAAAGAGCTGTGGGTGAAATTGAGAGCAGGCTATGCCTAATTCCTGCCACACAGCCCAAAAATTAGTGGTGACGGGCCTGGATAGAGGTAAAGAGTCGGAACTACCAATTAGACAATGCAAAGTTCAACCCAAAAGGGTTATGAGTTTTTTTAACTTATGAACCCTGTAAATGTGATGCTCTTCAGATCCATTACATGGGCTCTCTGGCCGTACTCCACAGGCCTTTTTCACTGTCACGTTCAGGGCCTCAGCTGGCTTGTGAGGCCAGACCGAGCGCTAAGCTGCTACGGCTTCCGGAGTTAAGCAATCATCCGGTGTGAAATGCCATCCTCTGGGCAACCAGGCTGAAGGCAGCACAAAAAAGGAGCGCGATATCGTCTGGCAGTTTTGAGCCCGAGGTTCTGAGGCTTTACAAAAATTAACATGGAGAAAAAGAAGCAAGACAAATTCCAAAGGGTCTGGAGGCCGCCGAGGCTCAGAGAGCCAGGAGAGGAATTGCAGCATGTTCTCTTGGAGTTTTGAAAAGATGAAACCTTGAAATAAAGCTCCCTTGCGTCTAGGGTGACCAGATGAGAGGAAGAAAATATCAGGACACATGGGAAGGGGAGGGGGAGGGGGGTCCACCGGCAAAGCAAAAAAAAAAAAAAATAGCCGAGTGCCGCCGGTGGAGCAAAAAAACCCCGGAGTACCACGAAATATTGCATCCCGACCGGGACAAACGCCTAGATATTGGGACGGTCCTGATTTCATCGGGATGTCTGGTCACCCTACTTGCATCTGTCATTCCTGCCCACTATTCCCCACTGCCACACGGAGAGTCACATGGCCGGTTTTCCCGCTGGGCTGATGTAGTGACTGGGAAGGCCACCAGAGGCTGAGTAAGCAGCGTTAGGGCTTGTGGTTAAAAAATATAATGTAGTATGTGGAGATATACCTATCTCATAGAGCCAGAAGGGACCCTGAAAGGTCATTGAGTCCAGCCCCCTGCCCTCACTAGCAGGACCAAATACTGATTTTGCCCCAGATCCCTAAGTGGCCCCCTCAAGGACTGAACTCACAACCCTGGGTTTAGCAGCAAATACCTACATGAGGAACAAATATTGGATAATGGGCTCTTCAGGCCAGCAGACAAAGGTCTAACACGATGCTATGGCTGGAGGCTGAAGCTAGACAAATGCACACAGGGAATAAGGGGCACATTTTTTTTAACATTGAGGGTAATTAGCCATTGGCACAATTTACCAAGGGTCATGGTGGCTTCGCCATCACTGGCACCTTCTTATACTAAGCTGGGCTGTTTGTCGACAAGAGCTGCTCAAACAGGAATTCTTTTGGGGCGGGTCTGTGACCTGTGCTCTACACAAGGACCAAGTAGGAGAGCACAGTGGTCCCATCTGGCCTTGGGGGCTCTGAAGCTGTGAATTTGTCCTCACAACACTCAGGCGAGGCAGGGCGATCAGTGGTAGACTCATGGGGCCTTTAGGCGCTTTGGAACGGCACTGCATCGGGGCGCTGCACAGAACTCACAGCTTGGGGGGGGGGCGTGGGGCTGACGTGGCTTTAAAACCCCTTTCTGCCCTCGCCGTTCAGGACCAGGGCCAAATCTAAAGCAGCCCAAGCCAAGCAGCACTGCACTGACTCACTGTAGTAGTGTCTGCGAAGGCCCCAGTTCCTGCAGACCTCCTGGGCCAGGGCTCTCTTACCCAATTCCTGCTCTGGTGGCATTTGCAAAATGTTGGCCTCAGTTTCGCTTGGAGAGAGTCCCCGTCCCCAGCTGCAGCCCCAGATCTGGCTGGGGGCAAAGTGTTCTCTGCTTGTGAGTGCCTTAATTGCTAGGTGCTCCAAACGACACAGTGAGGGGCTGATGGTCAGAGGGGCTGATCAGCTGCTGTTGTCTTCAGCTGGAGCCATGGGCATGCAGACCATCTGAAAAGCAGAAGGGGTCTCAAGCAAGGGGTCCCAAATCAGAGGCCTGAGTGATTTGCCCAAGGACTCAAAGGGTGCCTGCAGCAGTGCTGGAAACAGAGCCAATGTTCTCCCAAGTCTTCATGCAGTACCTTGGCCACCAGAAAATCTTTGTCAAACCCATCAAGGGGCCCCTCCAGCCAAGGCCTGAGGGCCACTGGCAGAGCGGTGTCATCGGGGAAGTTGGCAGTGGCGCTGCCCATGCTCTGTTTATTCTGCGGGTGACTTGGAGAGTGGTTTCCCAGGCCTGCACATGTCCTGGGCATTATATTTATTTCAAACTATACAGTCCCCAAGGCCCTGGAAAGCGCAGAATTCAACCCGAAACTTCAAGGTAACATCACCAGGTAGAACCATTTTTGTGCTAGCTACTCACCTTTCGGGAGTTTTGTCATTTTTCTCTTTCTGGGAAAGTCACCTCCTGAGCCAACTGGTGAAGGAAATTACATTGACACTCCTGTCAATAGCTGCCATGGACTAGCAGGCAAGCTGCTCCCCTGAAACATGCAGACCCCATGGCTAGCTGCACAGCTTGGTGTAACCTGGAGCTAAACCCAGTGCTTAATTTGTAATGAGAGGGGTGTCGGGGCTCGAGCAATTAGGTGCCAGGGCTCAAGCAATGTTTCTACTTTCATAACAGATGTGGCAAGCCCAGAGGTGCCGGGCTCTGAACTGCCAGGCCCAGAGGTGCCGGGGCTCCACCCTGGCAAAAATTAAGCACTGGCTAACCCTCTGGTGTGACTTAGGACACACTGCACAGTGTTTGTCTTGCGAAGTAGTTGCTCTGTGTGTCTGAGAGTCATAGAAGCCTTTGGTCCCGCTCTGATCTGCTGCAGGGCGTGGCTTAGCGGTGGCACATTGCACACTGTGTTGTTTTTAATAAACACCTTGCAAGCTTTTTCTCCGGTCCCATGGCAGCTGTAAAAGGGAGGCACAGTGCCATGCTCGGATACCCATGTGCTGCTTCGCAATGTGACAGGACAGTGAACAGAAGGCAAGTGAGCACAGAATTTGCTTTGGAAGCTCCTGCACCCTCTTGGTTGCTTTGTGCTGCTAATTTTCCAATGTCACAGCCAAGCTGAGTGCTTCAGGCTTTTAGTGTTTGTACAGTTCTTCTTTCCCAAGTCAGACATAAGAATATAACATAATCCGTATAGTAACGTCTTTCCAGATGCACCCTGTTTATTTTAAACTAATGAAACCTGGAACACTCGTGTAGCCTAAATGTGAAAACAGGTCAAAGTCTGCACTCAGACAATGGGCCCAAGTGGGTTTAACACCTAAGACCAGAATTTGGCCAAGAATTTTTGAGGTTAAACGGTTTAAAATGAAAGCTACTCTCCCCTGGCACACACCACAATGCAAGCCCAGCCCCTGTAGCAGCTCTGTGTTTGATGAACACTTCACAGCTCTCAGAACAATGGAAGATACTAACGGAGGAGCTTTGAAATGAGACACAGACAGCAGAAGAGCAGGCAGTGCGACAGGGCCTGTGGTTGCTTCTTAAATGAAAGGGATTTGTTGCTCTTCGTTGTGGATTGTTAGGCCTTTGCAATACTGTGTGAATACCAACCCCGACAAGCCCATTCTCACCTAGCCATCCAGGGCAAAAACGCTCCAGGCTACGGCAGCGTGGCACAGTGCACATTTAACACAAAAACGCAGGAAGAGATGGTGTTTCCTAGGGTTACCTTACGTCCGTATTTTCCCAGGCATGTCCGGCTTTTTGGTTCTTAAATCGCCGTCCGGGAGGAATTTTTAAATATCTAAAAACGTCCAGGATTTTGCCATTATTATTTTTCCCCAAAGAAGAGTTGATCATTCAAGAAAGAGAGTGAACGTTGATCACGCGAGAGAGTGCCCACTTTTTCTCCCTAGCTCCCAGCACTTGCGCTGCAAAACAGCTGTTTCACGCGGCTGGGAGGGAGGGGGGAGGAGGGGGAATGCGGCATGCTCAGGGAAGGAGGTGGGGCTGGGGTGGGGATTTGGGGAAGGCGTCCAATGGGACAGGGAGGGGGCAGAGTTGGGGCGGAGACTTTGGGGAAGGGTTTGGAATGGGGGCAGGGAAGGGGTGGAGTTGGAGCAGGGCCAAGGGGGCGGGGGGCGAGACCAAATACCCCAACCGCCCCGTGGAGTGTCCTCTTTTTTGAATGTTCAAATATGGTAACCCTATGTTTCCTAGCACACATCCAACCATAAAGGCCCAGTCCTACCAGCTACTGAACACTTGCCCCTGTTAGCTTCCAAGGGAGCTGAGGGCACTAGCGGCAGAATTTAAAGGTAGTTAGGTGCCTAAAGACCCAACCAGCACGTAGGCCCAGATCCTCAAAGGTATGTCGGTGCCTAACTCCCTCGTGGGCACTAATGAGATTTTCGACAGTCCTGCGCCCCCAGTGGATGGGAAGCAGAACTTCTCCTCCATTGAGCTGCAGAAACAGGCATTCTCTAGAGAGCTGCAAGATCTGACCATTACTGACCACTTTTTGCTTCCAAATTATGTGCCTAGTCCACCTTGAAGGATCAGTCCCCCATAACAAAGCGAGATGATGGGGTTAATTTGGCCCACCTGGTGGCAAAGTGGGTGCACCATGTTAGAGGAGAGCATGCTATAAGTGAGGGGAGAATGCTGATTGGGTAGCATATCACACCCACTTTTACAGCGGTCAATGACCCAAGGCCAAACGTAAGCCAGCTCTTTTCCTCGCATGCTGCCCAGCCCCATGGGGGTTGGCGGGTGGGGCTAACGCTCCAGCCCGTCTCTTCTCACCTCTAGCAGCTCTGCAGAGGCTGCTTCTCCCCACCTGACACTGTCACCCACAGGGCATGGGGGACACCATGTCCCCATCTTCCCCCCGTATACCCCGGCATGGGAACATGAGAAGCACCAGAAACTGAACAGGACAGCATGAGTTAAATTGCTTGGCTGTCCTAATGTTTAATAGCTGGACAGATTTCTTTGTTAAAAATAACTCTTGCTTTTGATTGATGCACAAAGCTAGAAAGAGGGGCATTTGTCTGAATCACCCCCTCCCCTCCCCGTGGCCCTGCACCAGATGGTGCCAGGGACAGCGCTGCATTAGAAGGTTAATGTGTGCTAGCTAAGATATATAGATAGCTCGATGCAGTAGATCATTGTCCTTGCCCACAGCCTGCATGAGAAATGGAACTAATCGTGTGCTTCATTTTTGCATTAGGACAAAAATATGCAAATGAGTGTCTGCAGGACCAGGTTTATACATAAAGGGCTTCTCGCAATGAAACACAAACTTGAATTGCTGCTGCATGGTGACAAACTCCCAGCCCCCTTTTAAAAAATACATTAAACTCCCTTGTGTAGGGGAGTTTCCGTAGAGTTTACTGCTCTAATTCTCTCTCTTCCAGTGGGCGAACTGAAGGCCCCATTGGAGGCGGCCAGTGAGTCAAAGATTACATTACACACACCAATCTACAATCAATCATGCCCTTTTATGAGACTGCTGAGGGCCCAGGTGGGCCTCAATGAATTTCATCATGACTGAGTTATGCCTGACACCTTGATTTGCCAGCATTGTAAACAAACACACCTGCCATTCGGGTTTGGTTTACTCACACATTTTTAGACATTCATTTTAACATATTCCTTCTCGGCTCAGTCCCACTCATTCCGGGAGGTGCGGTGGAATACGTAGTAACGAGGGTCTCTCTACTGACACACAGGGCCCAGCGCGAATAGTATGTGGCGAGCAGCTGTCACGTAGCGTTTCCAAAGCGAACATTTCTTTCCATGAGCCATGCATGACTGCAGCTCGCATTGAAACATTAACTGCCTCCTCGGCCTGCCATGGGCTCAGCATCGCCTTCTCCCCAGGGCCCATATCACCGCTGAATACCAGCCAGAGAGCAACCTTTGAGAATGGTGCGAGGAGCTCCCTCAAGACCTGGATGCAGTGATCACGTACTCCAGGAGACTACCGCCTCAGGCAAGTGAGGGCCTGAGCGCCGGCGGACCTACCCTTTGATTGCCCTGTGGAAAGCACAGGGCACGCTCGCTAGTTGGTCAAGCTAGCTGCTTGCAACTGCTACAAAGGGAGTTTGGCTGATGTGGTTAGATATGTGGACAGAGTTGGCACCGGGGTTTGTAGCAGGGTTTGGTTCCTGGGTTGGTGTTTTTGTTGTGTGGTTGCTGGTGAGTATTTGCTTCAGGTTGGGGGGGCTGTCTGTAAGCGAGGACAGGTCTGTCTCCCTAGGTCTGTGAGAGTGAGGGATCATCCTTCAGGATAGGTTGTAGATCCTTGATGCTGCACTGGAGAGGTTTTAGTTGGGGGCTAGTGGCGTTCTGTTACTTTCTTTGTTGGGCCTGTCTTGTAGTAGGTCACTTCTCGGTACCCTTCTGGCTCTGTCAAGCTGTTTCTTCACTTCACCAGGTGGATACTGCCGTTTTAAGAATGCTTGATAGCGATTCTGTAGGTGTTTGTCTCTGTCTGAGGGACTGGAGCAAATGCAGTTGTATCTTAGACCTTGGCTGTAGACAATGGCTCGTGCGATGTGGTCTGGATGAAAGCTGGAGGTGTGTAGGTAAGTATAGCCGTCAGTAGGTTTCCGTCCACATATCTATTCAAGTGACACCATCCTAGGTTCTAACTACATAAGCCACACCATCTGGGGCTTGTTCATCTGCACATCTACCAATGTGATATATGCCATCATGTGCCAGCAATGCCCCTCTGCCGTGTACATTGGCCAAACCGGACAGTCTCTACGCAATACAATAAATGGACACAACTCTGACATCAGGAATCATAACATTCAAAAACCAGTAGGAGAACACTTCAACCTCTCTTGTCACTCAATAACAGACCCAAAAGTGACAATTCTTCAACAAAAAAGCTTCAAAAGCAGACTCCAACATGAAGCTGCAGAACTGGAATTAATTTGCAAACTAGATACCATCAGATTAGGTTTGAATAAAGACTGGGAGTGGCTGGGTCATTACAAAATCTAAACTTAATTTCCGCAATACCTAATTTCTCCCTACTGTTACTCACACCTTCTTGTCAATGGTCTGTAATGGGCCACTCTCTTACCACTTCAAAAGTTATTTTTCCTCCCTTGGTATTCTACTGTTAACTGATTTAATCTCATTAGACTGACCTCACACTTGGTAAAGCAACCCCCATCCTTTCATGTATTTATACCTGCTCCTGTATTTTTCACTTCATGCATCTGATGAAGTGGGTTCTAGCCCACGAAAGCTTATGCCCAAATAAATGTGTTAGTCTCTAAGGTGCCCCAAGGACTCCTCGTTGTTTTTATTAAGACTGGATTATATATTGTTCCATTTTCCATGCTCAATACAATCATTGCCACAATAATAGATACATGCTGTGCCTCTTTCTATTCTCGTCCAATTTTCCCCATGGGAACACACTATCTCAGTTTAAATACTGAGCAGGGTTGGTGAGAGAAAGCAATGTGCTCATGCTGTGTTAACCTTGGGGGTTAATCTGAATTTTAGCTAGCTAGTTACTCACCTTTCTCTCACAGCTTGCTAAAGCTGTGTCAGGGGGATAGCTGCCTGTCAAACTGGAGGACATAGCAAAGGGCAAAGTAATGCAGGCTAGGATGTGTCAGAAATCAGGGTAGTTGCAGGATAGATGCATTTAATTCCCGTACTTTGTGCTTGTGACAAAAATGGTAAGGGGACCAGCCTGCAGTGTGGTCTGAATCCATTCAAGTGCCAGTGATTGCACCAAGCAATGGACGTGATCTCAATTTCCGCTCCTTTCTTTATAAACTTGAAAGGAACCTAGTAAGGTTAGCAGGTAAAGAAGCTGCCCTTCAGGGATCCCCATTAACTAGCCACATGTATCCACCGGGGCTGCATGGTGGCACCCTAGTATTGCCCTAGGAATAATGGCAGTATCTTGGAGCAGCAGAGGACAGATGGCCTTATTGTTTTTAATACGTTAGCAGAATGGGTCCTAATGGGCTAGGTGCTGGAGAACGACATGTGAGAGACCGTCCCTGCCCCAAGGAGCTTGCGCTCTAAGAAACAAGACAGACAAATGGTAGGAGGGGAATCAGAGGCCCAGAGATTTGGCCAAGGTCACACAGCAGATTAGGAGCAGAGCTGAGATTAGAGCAAAGCGGATGGAGACTCAGCGTTGGACTGCCTATCTTCTGGGCACCAGGCTGCTTCGTGCAAGCCACGGTCCCAAGCCGGGAGCCGGGGTGCTTTATGTGATGCGTGGGGAGAATGAGGCACCTAAGAATGGGGATTACAGAAACCAGCAAGCGGCGGAGCGGCAGCCCCTAAACTAGCCAGCAGGAAATGCAGAGGAATTGGCTGTGATTTGAGCACCATCCCTCCGAGGAAATTAACGCTGCCCTCTGCTTGGAATTTGGAGTCACGAGCCTGCTCTGGCAGTCAAGCGTCTCAGCCCTTCTCCCAGAAGAATGAAGGGAAAGGTGGTGCCCCACCTCTCGCCCAGTGGTTAGAGCGCTCACCTGGGAGGTAGGACACCCAGATTCCAATCCTCCGCTTGTTTTCCTAATCATGGGGCCCATCAAAGAGTGAGTCTGGCCTTATAGCTGGGTGGTTAGGGGCTCTGCTGGCGAGACATCAAACTTCTGCTCCACATCAGGCAGAGTGGGGAGTCCAACGGAGCCTCCCACAGTGCGGGCTCTGAACACGTCTACCAGACAGGGCTCCAGCGGTGAGACAGGCACAGCAACGCCTAGACTGAGGATACCACACTGGGGCTTAGGTGGGAGCTGGGTGTCAGGTGCTGGGCAGTGGTGCACAATCTCCTGCCTAGTTTTTTAGCTGCCTTGGGGAATTAAGCCGCAGAAACATAGGTGCATAGGGGCTTTAGGCACCTATAGGGTTAGATGCGGGCTGAGCAGGGGTTTTGAGGATCTAAATTTTGGATTTAGATGCCTAAAGTGACAGTTAGGTGCCTAAATCCCTTTGTGGATTTAACCCCAAACCTCCAGAGTCCCAGTCCAGTGCCCTGTCCACTGCACCCTACTCCCTCCCGCGTCACCATGCTCACACCTTGTGGGTAGGGTCCCAGGACTGGCTCTCAGGTCGGGGTTCAGTTTGTCACTCGTCTGTGTGACCCTGGGCAAGTCGCTTAATTGCTGTGCCTCAGTTTCCCCCTCTGTACAATGAGGATAATAGCCCTGCCCTACAACACAAGCGGGGGCTGTGAAGAGACAGGCATTGTTGGTGAGGTGTTCAGATACTATGATGATGTGAGGAGGGGGTCGAATACCTACTGCCAGAGTAGAGGCTGAATCCATTCTGTCTATTTGCTGTATCATGGAAGAGGTCACTTGGCAGGCCTGATGTTAATTTCATTTTCTAACGTGCGTCACAATTTATGGAGTAATAAGGTTCCATACAATTTACCATTAAACAAAGAGACGAACCAGGAAGATTAAAACTGCGTCTTTACCCAAAAAAACATCTTCTCTATCTGAAGTTCCAAACCGTTTGGTTAACTTCTTTCTGTTTTTAATCTTTATGGCTCTGCTGCACTTCCTGACTGTGGACAGACTTGGCAGCAGAAGCGACAGGAAGAAATACAGCGGGTCTCACTGAAGCAGGACGTATTGACTAGCTCACAAGTAAACCCATTCGTGGGAGATTCCCATGTCACACAGGAGATCTGTGGAGGCTCAGAATGGCTTCAGATACACATCTGACCTTTGGATGCCTATCAAAGCACAACCTGAGACCACTGTGAGGTTTCCCCTTCAGCTACAACCTCACATAATGATGGTTCTTCTAAAGCTGGGCCTAAGCTGCAAGAGTTGCATCCACAGTTTGCCTCCCCATCTCCCAAGTTGTGTGTGAAGGGGGGTGTCTTTGAATCCAGAGGGCTTTGGTTCAAGCCACTAGCGCTAGGGATCATTTTTCACCACTGTGACGTATGAATTCAGAGTCAGAATCCTAAATCCACCCACAGTAAAGGGGCTGATTCACATTTTCATCTCTGGGCTCTTCTTGCCTGTTTCTTTAACCCGGGGCCAGCTTTTGCAACCTGGGTTCATCGCACTTTCTTTAAATCCTCAAACACAAATTCCTCACTGCTGTAGTAGGTTAGGTGCTGTCTACTTAAGCAGCGGCATTCAAAAACTAGCGAGCTAAAAATAAGCGCCATTAACTACAGGGGAGCCCAAACCCGAGCTCCACGCACGGCCAAACTTTGGAATGTCCAACATCCACGTCCGTATCACGATCTGACTGGTGCAGCTTCACCCATCTATTATTAATGCGGTAAAAGCATTTCGCTGTTCAGAAATTGGTTCCGCTCCTGAGGGCAGTGGATTCAAAGATGGATAAAGCAGATGTGCGAATGGGATTCAAAGCTGCAGGTTATTTTCAATATAAATTCAAGCTCATCACTGAAGTTGTGAAGTTCTTACAAAGGCAGGAGGAGCTCGTTTTCTATGGCCACTGTCTCTGGCCTTCACATGCAAACCCATCACTAAGGTGTAGGCTTGACACGGGTGTTTTGTATGAAGACGTTTGGTGATAAGGATGAATAGCCCCCCCCCCCCCCAGGCCACTGCTTCCACCGCCTCCACCTTTACTGGGGCTTTGCTGGTTTTCATTCCTTGGGAATTAAAGCACCTGATTCAGCACTGGTGCAATGCCACTGAAGTCGATGGAGCGACACCAGGGATGAATCTGGCCCCAAAGCCCTGTTGGTTTTTTGTTTATTTGTTTTCAGACATAGAACAAGGGATATTTTTCCATCCACCGTTTGCTGCTGCTGCTGCATTCTACCTGATATGCATGTAGACAGAGGGACGTCACTTCCACTGAAACGGGTGACTGGGCTGAGACATGGGCTAACTGGCAACTAGAGAAGAGACTAAAATGAATCCTTGGGGACTAGAGAATCCAGACCTGAAATTTGCCGTGTGCCTCTACGGCCATGGAAACACATTGTAGAAAATCCCCTTCCCCACCTGCTATAGGGCTTCGTCTCTTTCCCTCGCTGAAATCTCTCCCTTTATGAGTTTCAAACATGATGGCTCCTCTCTTCCCACATAGGGAAATTCCTCTTCCTGACCCTACAGCTGTGGCGGTTCCCCTGCTTGTCGTAGGGCTGGGACAGCTTTGTTGTGCTAAGGGAAAGGCAGGATTTGGGCTGTGGCCGGGGAATACTATTGTATTAACTTGATGAATTCTATGGGCCCAAAGAGTCTAAAGTGTTAACATGAGTCTGAAACTGACCCACATTAAACAAGGTTCGGGGTGCGCTATACAGAGCCCGTAGCCTGCTTAGCACTGTGGCACACACCCCATTAAAAATCCTTCTAACCTTTTATTAACAAAGAAAAACAGTGAAACCATTTGAAATGGGACTTATGAAGTAAGGCTTTCATTTGAACAACAGCTCTTCTCCCTCGCCCTTTAGTCGGAGAGAGTTTTTAGAAAGACACACCCCCCCCTTGTCTTTTAGCGGGTATTAAAGATGGTACTAACTGTCCTTTTCAGGGGAATTTAGTTGAAAAGGACTGGAGCTGTTCTTGTTGTTAACCTCTGATCCTGCTTCCTTGATGACAAAACAAGACAAAATGCACAAGGGGAGAGAAAAAAACAGAAAACGCAGCTTCTCTCACTTGCAACCTCTCTGCTGGAAAAACTGGTACAAGCATTGGGCTATTTAGAGAATTGCTTTTAGTTGCCTCTTTGGCTACAGGTTCACAGCAGTGTGGCAAAATATAGTCTTGGCCGGCTAAGCCAGACCCTTATTAGACAGAAGGCAAAGAGAGAGAGGGAGGGGAAAGGGAAGAAAGAAGGGGGGGAAGGAAAAGGACCCCTTGGAGATGTGCGGGGGGGAGGAGGACGAAGTCTCATATCCCAGGTGGTGTTTGGGATTCAGCCAGAGGAGATGACTATGTCATCTGGGTCCCTCTTTTGGCCTGGCCTGGTCAGGACGTCTCTCAGAATCAGGATGACCAAGGGCCAGAGATGTTACAGTGGGTCCCTGGGCCCCAGGAGACGGTGGGGATTGCAGCCATGATGGTGAAATTCACTCTTTCCTCTGCCCTCATCTTTCAGTCAGCCTGTGTCATGATAGTTGGCTTCCCCCCCCCCATGCCTCTTTTTCCCCCTCAGGACCCCCAAGGGAAAGATGGGCAGAATAGCCCCTCCCCGCTTTATTTTGCCCACCACTTAGGCCTAATTTCCAACACACCAATTTTGGTTCATTGATTCCCAGTTTCACACTTTCTGGTTGACCAGCCCTGAGCTTAACACAGCCCTTGAGTTACGTCCGGAGGCCTTTTTAATTGGCCCAGGTCAGCCTGTCTCTTTTTTTGCACCTTTTCCTATCAACATTTGTTATTATGGGTTATTGTGACACTTTACAAATATCACATCGAAACTGTGTCTGCTTTTTCCTCTACCTCTGTCCCGGTACCTGCCTCTTCGCTGTCAAACTGCAGCCATTATCCCACCCCCCACCCCACCCCCCACGGCAATGCACATAAACTGGGATTTGGAGTCAAAACGTCGCTGGTTTTATATTTGTACGTCCAAAACCAAATCCAGCCCATCTCTATTGATACTACCTTCCCGTGATGGGGCGTTCACCCCACACCAACCGTGAAGGGGTTACCGTGGCTCAGAAAGGACCAATTAACCTTCTCCACAGCTTCTGGGGGAGAGTCAAGCTTGACTGATGAACCCTAAGTGCAGCAGAAGCCCAGCGTGGGAAGGAGCTGGGCAAGGATGATAAGGAGAGGACCTTGAAAGCAGAAGAAGGCAGGAGGGAGGGAATCTGCAGTCGCTCTTGGGGCACAGGGGTGGGTAAGTGGAAACCCAGAGGGCTAAAGCCCTGGAACCCTGTACTCCGCTCTGCAGACGTGAGTGCAGGCATAGCGAGGGGTCTGGGAGCCAATATTAGATTCCTGGCTTGGCAGTTAGTTGGCTTTTTTGCTGTTGGAGAACTAACCCGTCAACAGCAAAATGGCACCTCCTGCACCTGGTCCCTTGTGCAAAAATGGCTGTCAGTTCTCTCTCTCCCTACTGCCTTCCATCCACCATCTCACTAGTGCTCGTTTCCACTTCCAAAATAGCATCTCTGTTCCTGCCTGAGGGATTCCCAACATGCCCCAGCACCCTCTGCTGTCCTTCAGAGAAGGAGCTGTGTCAGTCTGAGACCAAAAAGCACATCACAGGCCAGGCTGAGAAGGAAGCCGATCCCCCTGTTTTGGATGCAACGTGTGCATAACTGTTTATGATAAAAGCTCTACCATGCCTGGCTAAACTTTACTTCACAAAGCAGTTCAGCTCTCTGGCGTTGCACCTCCAGGGGGTTTAATTCACTAAGTTGAAGTTTTATGATGCTGTTGTCTAACTGAAATGTGTTCACTCCTTCTCCAGATGTTACTGCTAAACATGGCACTGATCTATCCCAAGGAAACTGGGTGGGCTTTGCTTTTTCATAACGCTTGGGAGACAGATGGTGTTCAGACGGTGCAGATGTGACAGCTTCCATTGCGTTCTTTATGGGACTTTTCTTTCCATCTAAGCATTTGTCTTAAAATGATAACCGTGTCATTTTCCCAGGGATCCTAGAAAAGTGGACAGTACTGTAGGGCGAGTTAGATTTAAGTGTGCAAAATTGCAGCAGTGAGGTGTTTTGGTTTTGCCAAAACAAAGCCAGAGAAGGCTTGGATTCTTGTCCTATTTTATCCCAAACCTCAGTGTTTTGCAGGGAGAAGGAGTGAGGTGGATAAATGGCATCTGCTTTGGCCCATATTTCTTTCTAATAATAATGCCTAGCTCTTTTTCACTTGTAGAACTCAAAATCCTTTACAAAGGAGGTCAGTATCATTAGCCCCATGATATAGATGGAGAAACTGAGGCACAGAGACACCAAGTGACTTGCTCAAGGTTATCTAGCAGCAGAACTGGGAATCAAACCCAGTTTTCTTAAATCTCCATTCAGTGCAACAGTCACTGAAGCAAACCACCATACCATGGGGGTAGAGGGGACGGGGAAGTGTGTCAAATACAGGACTCCTTCAAACCCCAAATGTTCTGGGCGAGACGGCAGGTTCAGAAAAATGATTCTGCCATTGATGAATCTTTACATATTATAGCCCAGGAGCTGGAATCAAAAAGCCGCTGCTATTGACTCTACCACACCAAGAAACAACATGACATGTAATTAACCTGGGGAACTCACTGCCTTGGGACATTACTGAGACAGAGTTCAGCAGTTAATTCTGGCAATTAGCTCCATTATTGGCAGCCTCTACTTTGGCACGATCATGGACTCTGAACAGTGACATTCCCTGGTGTGGGTTGGAGCTGCGGGCTGGGGCTCAAGCAATTTTTTTACATTCATAACTGATGCAGCAAGTGGCAGAGGGGCGGGATCTATGAACTGCCAAGCCTAACGGTGCCGGGGTGCAGCCCTGGCAAGCCCTGGCACATGTTAAGCAGTGGCTAGAACTCAGTCTCTGGCTCCAAAACAACAGGCTCCTGGCACTTGAATGAAAGGAGACCCTCTCTTAGCTACTAGCAGTATAGGGTTTATGAGAGTTGAACAGTTCTGATTCCATCCAGTAGAGGGCAGTGGTGAACACAGCCATAGAAAATTCATCGGGATCTCTTTAATATTCATATATCTGCATAGTATATCATGCATGCACGTGCCAGTACTTAGACAGATGAACTAGACGGTTCTCTCTAGCTATACAGGCACCGCATCCAAACTGTTACAGAGCCGTATCTAGAACCATGGGGGGAATGGTTCTAAGAACCTAGCAGTCCCAGGCTGCCCTGCAGTTCACAATTGCTGACTGACAGCAAATGGAGCAGCGTGTTTGAATATCTCCCCTGACGATTCGGGCAGGCGGGTGGGGTGGGGGAGCGGGGCTCTGTAAATGCATAATCAGCACCTGGCATTCGCTCAGTAAATACCAAGCAATGATAAACCCTGTGAAGCAAGTGGTTTTTCCTCCTGTCGGTTAATGTTTTTATCCAGCTGAGCACCTGTGGCGGTAAATACACCAGGTCTTCCTCCGGCGAGGCAGATAAGTAAAGCGTGCAGGCAGGAAAGTACAGGGTAGTGTCAGCGCTCTCGTGACAGGGCTGCAGCTGGAGCCAGCGTCACAGAACACCGGCGGTGGGAAGGATTTCAGACATCGAAGCTGCTTTTGCTTTCTTCTCCATGTGTCTTCAGTGGGGGGCTGCCCCATTCCTGTCCTCCACTTCCCTTTGGGCTTCTAAACCTGCAGTGCTCTGGAAGTCTTTCTGGCCTATAGGCCAGTGCAGAATCTTTGCTCATTCTCCAAGTGCCTCCAGGTTAGCGCCATATATTTGTTTCAACCCATGCGACTGATGCTGTATACAATTCACAGCTTGCAGGACAGCCCTATGATGTCAGGGAAGGTGACAGCAGGGCCCCTGAGATCAGGCATTTGCTGGGAGTTTAAAGAAGCCACTTGGGAGAGTGAGCCGCCTAATGAATGAGAAAGGGGGTCGGTGTGACTGCCCTGGTGTGCTGCTGTCACCGTACCTGGCCCTACATGGTGTCCAAGGAACTATATCTCCCCTTGCCAGGCCCAATCCCTGCCAGCCCAGAGAAGGACGCAGGATGGTGTGGCTAGATTGCCCAGTGACAGTGTTGGACGGAGCTCTCGGTTTAGGGCCCACATCCCAAACGCCACCCACACATCTGGCAGTCTCACCAGAAAGCCTCTGCAAATGGGCTGGAAACACTGAATTACCGTCCCAAGGCTGTAGGTGCTCTAACAGTGAGGGACTGCAGGGAAGCCTGACCTGATGCTGTCTGTGCTGTATCCCTTCTGTGGCTGGAGAGGGAATTCCCTTCTCCAGGGCTGTTAATCTGCAACAGCTCGTGAGCACCAAATCCACAGGCAAAGTTTAAAATAAATTGGCCCAATTCTCTGCTCACTTACCCTGGTCTAAACCAGGAGCAACCCCCCTAGGTGTAGGTGTGTGCGAAGAAAACCAGGCCTGTTGTGTTTACACTAGACTTGCTTCTGGCTCACAAGTTGACGCTGCATTTCAGAGCTGAATACAGACTTCATCTGCGGAGGCTTTGAATGTGGGGGTCTGATTCTGGCCCAGCTCTCGTTTAAACCTGAGCCCAAACCGATGGCTGGATCTTCAGCTGCCATAAACCAGTGTAGCACAAGGGAGGACCATTTACATCCGCCATGGATCTGGCGCACTGTTTTCTAATGTGCTTCCTAGGCAGCCCCATTAAAGCACAATAGGTCTCATTCGTCCTTGCTGTAATTCACGCACTGGCCCTGATTACACACCAATGGAAGTGGACTTAACCCCAGTGCTGAGTTGGGGCCCAGGTATTTGAATCTAACCCTCTTTGCAGCTCTTCGTAACCTGCTCAGCTGGCGAGAAGTCACTCAGGAAAATGTACCGATGAGCCAAAGAGCTTAATGGTCTTTTTCTCATCCTGTGGGACCTTTCCACTGTTGAGTCATGATTCAGCAAGGTGTGGGGGGGGTGTCGTTATTGGCAGACAACCCAGCGAGACACTGCAGTCTGCTGAACACCTTCCAGGTTCCCACCCCCACTGCCAATAAGCGAGGTGGGGGGAGCAGGTGCTGACAGATTGGAGAGAGGCCAAGAGTACGGGAACAGGCAGACGACTCTGCTGAGAGCAGCTGGCAAGGCAACAGCGAGAGTCGCTGCTGAGATCCCACTTCTTAAATTGGGGACGGGGGGAGGAGAGGGCTTTGGATAGGGCTGCCTGAAAGAGGCTAAATCGGAAACCATCCGGAGGGGCTCAATGACCCTGGATGCCAGATGGAGCCAACCCAGGCCCTCCTCTGACAGAGGACAATGAAAACAGGAGGACTGGAGGAAACTGGTATAAATTTGAGTTTGGGCTGTGCTAGCACGCTTGGATCTGGATCCACGATCCCCCAGACACGGGGCATCCCCATCGGAGAGTCTGCTCTGGGCTCATCCATTTCTAGGGCTCAGATACCATGGTGATGGGCAAGAGAGAACCACCAAATGTGTAAGAACCCGGAGAGACTAAAACAGATTAGAAAAGAATGGTGTCAAACAGGAGCAAAAGGAGACAGGCCTGTGAAAGGAGGTAGATCGGTAAGTAACGGGGGTGGTGTCCCTTGGCAACAGTTCACACAGGCCTTCTCTTTGGTTCCAGTTCACACAGGAACTTGCAAACCTGTAACTCAAAGCAATACTCCACTGCCACTGGCAGGGCTTTGCTTTGTGGTCAGTCCCCGAATTCCACAGGGTGCCCAGTGGCATCCATCCTTCAGCCAAGCAGCGTGGACGCGAACCCAGGCCGTGGTTCAGGTTTCCTGGCGTGAAGTTCTTGTGCACTACGTCTTGCACATCTCTTCTTCCAGCAAAGGCATTTGGCAGCAGTGCGGATTCTGTCATTCACATGTTTGCAAAGGAACAGGTTTTGGGGGGAGGGGGGGGAGCGATGGACAGACCACGTACTGCTCCCTCCCTCCCTCTGACACAGAGATCAGGGCAGCCAAAGGGCTGCAACTACAACCAGCAACTGTGTGTATGGGGGGTGGAGGAAGGGCCCCATGGCCGGGAGCTCCCCGTGACCGCTGAACCCCTCCATGTGCCAGTTCAGGGACTCGCTACAAACTGGCCCTTTGGAAGTAAAACAGTAAAAACCGGAAGCAAAGAGAGGTAGGAATTTAAAAGCAAGTGAACAAGAGCTGGTGGGGGGGAGGGTACAAAGCTGTGAGCCTGCATCTCGCCAGAGATTCTGGCTAATCTGGCATATCCTAGGTTGTCCCCCGCTCCCTCCCCAAACAGACCTTAATAAGCACTGAAAACAGCCAGCCTGCTAGTGACCAATGGAGACGGCAGCTCCTGGCGATGCAGGGGCCTGTCCTGGGGCTATCTGCTGGGAGCGTGGAAAGCCAGAGGAGGTGTCACCGCTCTCGCCATCCACCACCAGGCAGCCCGTGTGGAACCAGGCAGGCGTTCAGCAGCGGCAGATCAGACAACCGGAGCAGATTTGGAGATAAGAACTCAAGGTGACGGGTCCTTTTTGCTCCGGAGAGAAATAAGGAGAGGGTGGTGGGCCCGAGTCTGCTCCCAGACACACCGACAGCTCCACTGCAGTCAGCGTAAAACTGGAGTGAGCAGCTTCAGAATCCAACCCAGTTTCTCTCCTGAACCTTCAGATGGAACTAAAGCAGTGTCAGCGGGCCAGGATCTCCTCCCCGGGCCTGTTCCTGCTCTCCAGGACTTCAGCTGGAGCAGGAGAATGGTGTCTCTTTCCAACACACGGGTCTTCTCCTTCACCACTCCTCCATCTCCCTCTGCTCTCATTCTGTATGCTGACATCATAACTGCAGATCTACGAACACTTCCATGCATTCTAGGACCTAGCTCCTTTGGAAGGTGTTATATTGAATTACATTAGGGGATGGTAAGTTAAAAAGGGGGAATGGAACCCTCTGATCTCTCAGTGAGTCTTGGGGGGAGGTTTGGATTAGCTCGAATGAACGGGTCCATCTGCTCCCTCGCTGACTGCTGTATCCCAAAGAGAAATGCAAGCATCACTGACCTTTATCCCAGAAACATCGCTAGTACCATGTTACCACGGCTGGCCCAGAGATGTACATGAGCAGCCTGTGTGGGACACTAGAGTGTCAGAGACGTATCACAGCTCCAATCCCCCAGTGTGACTTATCCAGTGGTTGAGGCACTAGCCTAGGATTATAGAGAGCTGGGTTCAATTCCCTGCTCTGCCACAGACTTCCTGTATGACCCTGGGCAAGTCATCTAGCCGCTCTGTGCCTCAGTTTCCCCTATGTACAAAGGGGACACTAGCACTGCTTTCAGAGGTGAGGAAACACATTAGAGGTTGTATTTCCAGACTACGGTGATGGGGGCTGTATGACAGGTGGCTGCAAAACTGATTTATGGCAGCAGCTTCTAGGCTGATCCCAGCAGTCCTTACTCCTTCAAGTAAGTCCTAATTTCACAAGAGTAAGGGTGCCTGCATGTGTAAGCACCGAGAGGCTCATATCTTACCTACAGCGCACACACATAGTTACCTAGATCAGCTCATCTCATTACTTTCATCAAAAGGCGTCAGCCTGGTCATTCTTCAATTCTATAATGAAAGTACCTGCTTCAAAGCCATGTACAGTGATGCTGCAGGGCTACACACACACACACACACACACACACACACACACACACACACACATACACACACAATGAAGCAGAGATCTAAGGAGAACAAAAATATTCTTTACAAATGAAGCCCTAACACCCTTAAGTGGAGTCATTAAAATACAATCCTTGGTTTGATAATAAGTTCTTCTGATTATTACCATATGTAAATATATGTCACAGAGTCTAATGGTATAAGAGTCCAAATCTCACAGCATCACCTACTCGCTTTAATGTGAAAGTAGTTGCTTCAGAAAAAAGAGAACTCTGTGTGTGTGTGTGTGTGTGTGTGTGTGTGTGTGTGTGTGTGTGTGTGTGTGAGAGAGAGACATTTAAAATGGGAACTGGACACACACACACACACACACACACACACACACACACACGAGTTAAAGGTTCATGTGTCCCAGTTTTAGAAAGAACCTCTACTTACTTCGTAAAGAACAATGGTTCCACTTCAATGCTATTTTCTCCCTCCTTCTCCCACTGCAGATTGTGTTGTAAGCTCTGAAATGACTTATTTACAGATTCAGCAAACGGCTAAGGTCACAATGACCTTCCCATGTGCTGACTGGCTGGTCACGAAAGCTACTGGGGACTGTGTGGGTCTGGCTAATACGGTCTCCCTCTGTGGTAAGCCCACTACTTGCTTGAGTTGATATTCACACTCACTCTGGGCTGTGGTTTCAAAAAGCCAAGAACAATTAACCTGACACAACAAATACCTGTCTCATCATATTTAAACCTGGGGGTTGACAGGAAAAATATTTTTTTTCTACTTGGCTTGGATTTACTGGTGAAACACTTTGAAAAACAAATCCTCAGACAACGGCTCCTCTAATCAGCATGTCTTTGTCCACTCGGCATTGAATTTGATTTATTAAGGTGTGCATCACAGCACATATCCTGTACAGTATTGTGGGGGGAGAAGGTTCTACTGAGATCCGTTCAGATGCCTTTTTTACTAATAAAGAAATAATTAACTTAAGAGAGAAATTAAATCATCTCACAGAGCAATGCTCATTGTCTTAATTACTGCAGTCAATAAGGCACTTGCTGCAACTATACATCAAAGGCTATATTTAAAAAAAATCCCCTTCCTCAACAATATAATACCATATTATAGAAGAGGAAATACATTAGACAGTCAACTGCACTGATTTCAATCAATCTCCCTCGCTTTGTCTGCAAGCCAAATAATTATAGTACCTCCTTTTAACAGACTTATTTATTTCACACATACACGGTCCCAAATATATGTCTACATGTATACACAGCCACACACACACATCTCTATCTATCTATCTGAATATTATGGTGTTATGACTTTGCAATGACATAATTAAAGTTGCATTCTGCTTTACGCTTAAGATGGGAGTTCAACCTCTGTATGATGATCACAATGTACCTGCCCCAAATTTTCAGCACATCATCTCAAAGCAAAGCTTGAATTCTTTGAGGGGGGGCAAGAAAATTGCTTCCTGAGTTTCCAAGTTCCAATCAATTCAAAATTCAAATGTTCAAGTTCTGAGATTCATAATTTTTCACACTCTTCTAGCTTAAAAACTACAAACTGGAGGAAATCGATGGCCATAAAGAAAGACTGGTGGATGCTTTGGAAGTAAGTATTTGGCTAATTAACAAAATATGAGTGTACTTTATCATAACAGAATCCTTATGTGTCAGAGGCAGTCCAAGGAGAACTAGATTTATGACTACCAGTATCTTCTGCAAAAGAGAGGAGCTACTGGATCGAAGAGTGGGACTTTTGTACAAGCTGAACACTCTCATGATGACCAGGATATTTGATACTCTAGCTGTTGCTTTGTCGCAGAATCTGCAGTTCCACTTTCATGCAGATTGTGTTCAGGAGACTCCCATTGCCTACAACAGGCTTTATAGCGGAGCAAATGTGAAAAATCGGGATGGGGGTGGGGGGGGTAATAGGAGCCTATATAAGAAAAAGACCCAAAAATCAGGACTGTCCCTATAAAATCGGGACATCTGGTCACCCGAAGGGAGCTCAAGTGCTTTTTGATGGCTTTTTGCTCACCGAATGCCAAATGAAAGCATTTCTAGCAACACATGGGTATGGCCAGACCATGAGATGGTGCAAATTGGAGTGACATTGATTTATACCAGCTGAGGATCTGGCCCAGGGACTGTACCGTGGGGATACTTGCCAATTTCCCCTGAGGCAAAGTCCTCAGTGTCTGCCCCCTTCCCTTGCACTGCCTTATAATGACCACAGGAAACACCTCGATTGTCAGAAACACTGAAGATGAACTAATGAGAGATTTTTTTTACAGTGATTGTCTAAAGGCAACTAGCAAATTTGTAAGTACCACCACTGCCACATGTGCAGTCTGTGCATGTTTAATACATAGCACAGAAACATGCATGTATTACATAACACGCATCCACACATATTATAGCCACACATATAAGCCTCTAAATGTCTATTTTGAAATGTAACCCATTCCCCCCTCCCCCCGCCCATGATGTGGCTAATTCCTGGGCAGGATACACAGTGTAGTATTTTTGCTGATAAAGCAATAATCCCCTTCTGTGAGGAGCTGACAGGTTTTGAATTGCCTCATATTCCCAGGCTTTAAACTCGGCACCAAGTCAGCCCCTGCAAATGTTCCAGTCCAAAGGAGTCTGGCTGTCCATTATTACAGGCCAATTCTTTGTCGACTATGAGGTGCCAACTGGCTGGGAGGAAAATCCAGGAAGGGCATGCAGGAATTCACCTCTTTCTACACACTAGAGACGTGGATTTTCTGACAGAGGAATTTGCCTCAGAAATCATAAGCCCAAGTGCAGGGAATGGCAGTGTTTTGTGAAAGGAGGAACTCAAACCATCTGAAATCAGCACAACAAATCCTGTGCCTTGCTAAGTGCCTATTTACGGTACGATGCCTGGAGTGCACGATAATCTCATACCAGCCAAAGGCAATAGTCTGAATGCTTGAAATTAAAGTTAGCAAGAAAGGTAGCTTCATCTTACTGTGAGGGAGGATGCACAGCCTTGTAATAATGTCCATAATTCTCGACTATAATGGTTAAAGAAAAAACCCACCACAAGCACACACATGACCTGGCTTCTACTCCTGGACAGCCATGGAAATCCTGATCCTCTTAACCTCTCTGTGCCTTGGTTTCTCCACCTGTGAAAGGGTGATAATAATGTCTCCTAACAGAGGCACTGAGAGGCACAACTCACTACTGTTTGTAAAACAGTTTGAGATCCTTAGACGGAACTTGCTGTAGAAATGCACCGTCATGTTGACTATTGTCTGGTCAGGAGGTACATGTGAAAAATCAACTTGGTTGCAGTAACTCCATGTGAGGGGAGCCCCAAAGGTGCAACCTGGAATTGGGGTACAGCTGAGCCCTCTGGCATACCCATCTCACACTGTGATGCTGTGACAAGCCGCAGACCCCTCCAGGTCCTCACTCACACAGCCATCCACAGGCAGGGACTCACCCAGCTGTGTTACATGACTGCTTTTGCCAGCCACTCATGAACCAACAATCGAGAGACTCCAGCCAATTCCCAGCTCCTTGGCCTAGGACTCGAGAGCTGCCCTGCCTTGCCTTGGTCAGAAGCCTTACCAGCCGTCAACGTGGAGAGGACATACACCCCCTGAGCAGATCTCCCTTGCACTTCAAGCAACACTCTGTTTTAGGTAAAAACATAGAACAGATTTATTAACTACAGAAAGACAGGTTTTAAGTGATTGTAAGTAGTAAGCGTACAGATCAAAGTTGATTACTTAAGAAATAAAAGTAAAAATGCAATCTGAGCTCTATAAACTAGACTGGGTTTGAATCAAGCCATGTCTTACACGGATACACAGGTTGGGATTCTTCTTTCCAGCCTGCGACCACCTCCCCAGTGCCCCAGTTCAGTCTTTGATTTCTAGACAGGTTTCCAGTTGTTGAATTGTGGGGGAAGTAAGGCCAAATGATGATGTCACTTGCCCCTTTTATAGCTTCTTCCCACTTGCTGCAAAGACCTTTGCTGTGATGTGAATCAAGCAGCCTCTATTGTGCACGTGCTGTCTCTGAGAGGTTTCCATTGTATAGTTCCTGGCGTAATCCTTGTGAGTGCGTGTATTCCCTTTAATTAGCCATCAACGCTGTCTGGCCTCTCCATTGTACCTAAAAGACTAGCTGTGGGTGTTTCCAACTTCACAACATATTTCAGTAACACACTCATAGGAAAATTTCATAACTTCACACAGAATGACAGCACGTACAATCCAACAGGATATTCATGCTCAACAGATCAAGACTTTTAGAATGATACCTCACGAGGCATACTTTGTACAAAACATATCCTAATTACATGAGAGTGGTGAATATGGGAGTGCCAAGGTGTTACTGTGGGGTACAGAGTGTCACACTCCACTTAGTGGAATTTCGCTCCAGATGGATGCCTTTTACAAGTGAAATCTGTTGATCTGCAGAATGGGTACAGCATGATCAACAAACCTGCCCCCACCCACGGCTTCCTGAACTCCCACGTAGGGGAACATCTATAGAGGGGAGAGAGGAGTTTGGGCTCCACGCTTATGGGGTTTGGGTTTCTGTGCTGACTGACAAAACTACACAAGCATGATATTTTGTCCTCTGAGAACACAACAGATGACCAAGTCAGGACATATCAACCACTAAACAGATATTGGGGAACCTGACAGGTACCACTGACTCGGACTGTCTTTGAACTAGAGATATCTCTATAACACTTCAAACCCTATTAGCAAAACCCTTCAGTCCTTTCCTCTCCTTAAACTCCCCTTTGCTTCTGTCCTGCTTAGAATTCCTGTTCAAAGCCATGGCTTTGTCAAGTCAGGCCTTAAGAATCTCCATCCCTATCGGTTTTTAAGGCCCGGCTTGACAAAGCCCTGGCTGTGATGATTTAGTTGGGGATTGGTCCTGCTTTGAGCAGGGAGTTGGACTAGATGACCTCCTGAGGTCTCTTCCAACCCTAATCTTCTATGATTCTAACTCACGGTTAGTGGCTACAGGCCAGATTTGTCCTTGGTGTCACTCCACTGACTTCAAGTTACATCAGGGACAGATCTAGGCCACTGTCAGGATCCTTCTCCTCCTGTGCCTACAGGGTTGGAATTGAATTGACCGGAGGCACAAGATCAATATTTGCAAACCCTGAGGCATTTTTGAGCCCCTACTTATTGATTTTGGGACCTGAATAGTGTCTTTCTATCAATGGAAGCAGGGCTGAAGTGACGCTCTACTCTGCACGATAAGAGTATCTGAACTCTAGCTCTCTGAGTGAAATCCACTCCCGTGCAGATGACCAGTGCAAGGCCCATTCACCATTTAAACTCTTCTTAAGTCCTATATTGAGAGGTTGTTTGACTTGAATGTTGCCTAGACCTTGTGTTGGCCCTTGGCACAGGAGTGAATTTCACCCTGAGAACAGGATTTTGTTCACATGAATAAATATTTAGGGAATTCCTGTTCTTGGCATAAATATCTGTATTTGCAAGAGCACCAGGTTATTGGGTCACAAACAGGGCCGGCTCCAGGCACCAGCATCCCAAGCAGGTGCTTGGGGCGGCAATCTGCAAGGGGCGGCAGTCTGTGTGTTTTTGCCGCCCCCAGCAGGGCGCCGAATTGCCGCCACGGAAGGTGGGGGCAGTCCGTGTGCCGTTAGGGCGGCACGCGCGTTTCCGCGGCGGTGGCAATTCGGCGGCAGCTTCTATGTTCAGCTGCCCGTAGCGGCAATTCCGCGGCTTCTGTCTTCCGGCTGAAGACAGAAGCTGCCGCCGAATTGCCGCCGCCGTGGAAACGCGCGTGCCGCCCTAACGGCACACGGACTGACCCCGCCGTCCGCGACGGCAATTCGGTGCGCGGCTTGGGGCGGCAAAAACAGTAGAGCCGGCCCTGGTCACAAACAAGAGTATTCACTATCCATTATTCATCATTCACTGTTTGCTATCCTCCTGTTTAAAATACATTTACATCATCCCCCTCCCCCCACAGGAAGCAGAATTAGTGCCATATGAGTTGGGGGCTAATCACACTCCCACAGATAAGGAATAACAAATACTCAACGAAAACAGTGCTTGAAATAAGTTGAAATTTGTTCACCAACTAAGTGTCAACCATGAGCAATTACAAACAAGCTCGTAAAAATCAGTGTGTTTGAGCCGGAAGAGGCGCTAAACGCATGGTACAATTCACCTGCCAGACATAATTCAATCGGTTCTCCTATTACTAGCAAAAATCTTCCTTAGCTAAAGGACAGAGCTATCACCCAGTGCCACACTGGAATCCAAAGGCACTCGGCTTATGGCCCTGTAGAGCTTGATTCTTCTAATGCAGCAGTTTGCTGTCCTACTGGTGCACTGTATACAACTTCTCTTGTTTGTTGACTGCATCCTTTCTGGCATGGCCAGTTCATAATTCTGGACTTGAATAATTTCTGGCTGTATACACACCATTACACAGTATGTCCAACATTAATCATAGAATCATAGATTATTAGGGTTGGAAGGAACCTCAGGAGATCATCTAGTCCAACCCCTGCTCAAAGCAGGATCAATCCCTAACTAAATCCTCAAATGATCCCTCAAGGATTGAACTCACAACCCTGGGTTTAGCAGGCCAATGCTCAAACCACTGAGCTATCCCTCCCCGCCTCCCACAGGATCATTTTTGTAAGAGTAGCAGGTTTACCAGCATTTCCTTGGCCAACAATTCTACTGTCACACTGAGTGTTGTGTGCTGTCTACAGTTGCTGCTCTCTACAACAGACGTGTCTCAATAACACTGACTGTGTTATTTCTAGGGCATGCATGTGCAGGACTATGGTGGGAAAGTCAGAAGGGACCACTGCAAATTAGCACCTCTGTATAACACAGGCCGCAGAACTGTCCTAAAATAATTCCTGGAGAATATCTTTAGAAAAACATCCAACATTGTTACTGATGTTGAATCCATAACAATCCTGGGTAAATTGTTCCCGTAGTTAATTACACTCATTGTTACAAATTTATGTCTTGTTTCCAGTCTGATATTAGCCAGGTGCCACCCATCTCCAGAGGAGAGAGAGAAAACCAGGACCAGTCAGGAGGTGGTGGCAAAAGCAGGAGTGCTCTGAATGTTTGCCAAGAACAGTGGGAAGCACTTTCAGAAGGGAGGCCTTGATGTTTGATTCAAGCAAGGGGAGGACACCAGGGGATTGCATATGCCCTAGTGACATTCCCACTATTTAGCTATTTGCACTAGAGGTGAGGACAGGCGAGGGTGGTATCTGGGATCTGAGGTGAGGCTGTAAGCGAGAAGATCATTGTCCCAGTGCAGCCTGGTTGGGAGGAGATGACGGGGATGTGGCCAAAAGGTGCACAAGGGAAAGAGATTCAGTTTGACACCTGTAGAGCTGGTCAGATACCACAAACGACACACACTGAATAGCATTCAGCCAGGTCTTGGCACTGTCCTGAGAGAGCCGAAGGTGCCAGCTGCGGTGGTGGTTTCGTGATGTGGTTCCTGGTCCTCAGGGAACTGGACTGCCGGAGCCTGTGTCGCCAAAGAACACGCAGAGGGTACTGCGTTGCAGCAAGCCTTCGTGGAGAATTTACACTGACTTTTCCAAGCCTCTGGGAAGGTGTCCTTCCAAACGCAGCTGTGCTTTCTGAAAAGCCCATTTGATATTTATAAGACTTTATGAACTTGCAAAATCTTTCAGAATGTCCATTCTGTGCATCATCTCCAGTGCTTCTCTTCAAGGGCCTTTTCTCGCCATAAAATTGTGTTATTAACTTTCTGAATCTGAGTGCGTGACTTGTTAAATCTACGGGTGGCTTCAGCGCATATGTCTCAATGTTTAAAAACCGGTCTGTTGGAACTACAGAAATAAAATGTTCCAGTAAAGGAGGAAGTGCCATGAAATCCTTTAGCCCAGACACATCTGAGAGTTGGAACTAGTTATCAGCCTAAGGGCACGTCCTGTTCTCTTTACTCACATGAGTGAAACACACTGACCCCGAGGCTGGAAAGTGGGAAGAAGCCAATATCGGGGCCTTTTGAACTTGCAAAAGATACAGGAACGCCAGCAACTTTGGAAAGCTGTTAAAGCTTCTTTTCTTAATGCACTGCTTCCTCCTCACTGCACTATCCTTGGTAAAAAAAAACAAAAACAAAAGGAGAATTGATTTTTAATTTTTCATCTAAGCAAACAAATATAATAAGCTGGATTTCAGCCAGCTGTCTCCTGTGTAGCAACCAGACACTTCAGCAATCAGCCACAAATGCGCACCTCACGACCCACTCTGCCCGTCAAATTTCAGAGACTCATAGATTTCAACCCCAGAAGGGACCACTGTGATCACCTAGTCTGACCTCCTGCAGAACACAAGCCTGAGAATTTCACTCTGTGATTCCTGCACCATGCCCAGTTACTGTTGGCTTCTCTAGAGTTTATCATTGGAAAGACATCCAATCTCAGGTTAAAGACAACAAGTGACAGAGCACCCCCACATCCATGGGCAATGTCACAACGTTAATTCCCCTCATTGTAAACATTTGCAGGTGATTTCCAGTTTGAATTTTTCTAGCTTCACCACTGGAAAATGCAGGAATCGCTGGGGGAGGTTCTCTGGTGTGTGTGATGCGGGAGGTCAGAGCAGATGATCGTAATGGTCTCTTCGGGGCTTGGACTCTATCAGTCTCCGACACTGTCCCCATGTTGACAGGATTTCAGTGCCAGGTATATGGTACATACGTACACAGTGAGTGCCATCCAAGCTGCTGCGGGGAGCTTTAAAGATACAGACTCCTTGTTGCCCAAGGGGATAATTGCAATGGTACCACAGCCGCTCCTCCCTCTGGAGTGCCTGCCAGCAGAGAGCAGCTTTACAGGCCAGTGGGGGCTCCATATAAGCCCTGCATTGAATGAGTGGTTGGGAACAATTCAAAACTACAGCAAATTCATTGACTGTTTCCTCAGGCTGACTTCAAATAACAGCAGTGAGTGTGGGGGGGGGGGGGGAGAGGAGGGGTTCAAACAGTTCCAGTGGAATTGGGCTCAGGCTCGTCAAGGGCTGGTAAAGAGCGCCCCCCCCCCCTTTGTTTGTTTTACTCCAGTCTCTTTTCTTCCGTCGTGGGGCCCTAACTTAGTGCCCCGAACCGTGTGGTCAGGGCCATGCTTTGTGCCCCGAACGGTGTATTTGGGGTCCCATTTAGTTCCCCAAATGGACCATTCAGGACCCCTTTTAGTGCCTGCAATGGTATATTCGGGGCCCCATTTAATGCTTTGTAGATTTCATAGATTTTCATTGATATCCACCTCAAAGCAGGATAGGATATTATGGGGGTTATTTTAGAGAAGCTGAAAAAAGAGAGTTTAGCTATGGCTGATTGCAGAGGACAAAGCTATGACACGGGAGCTGCAGTATACAAAGGGGTTCAAAATGAAATTCAGTGGGGAACTCAGTAACCATCAATGGCTAATAGCCAGGATGGGCAGGGATGCAAAACCATGCTTGGAAGTGTCCCTAGCCTCTGTTTGCCACAAGCTGGGAGTAGACACCAGGAGGTGATCACTGGATCGTTGCCCTGTTCTGTTCATTCCTTCTGAAGCACCAGGCATTGGCCATTGTCGGAAGACAGGATACGGGGCTGGATGGAACATTGGTCTGACCCAGTATGACCGTTCTTATCTTGTGAAGCACTGGAATGGGTTACCTAGGGAGGAGGTGGAATCTCCTTCCTTAGAGGTTTTTAAGGTCAGGCTTGACAAAGCCCTGACTGGGATGATTTAGTTGGGGATTGGTCCTGTTTGAGCAGGGGGTTGGACTAGATGCCTCCTGAGGTCCCTTCCCACCCTGATGTTCTATGATTCTATGATCTCACAGGCTACCCACTCACTGAATCCTGTTAGAGAGGCTGCTGCAGTGACTGTTCCCAAGTTTAGTCTATTTCCTGGAATTGCTCAAAGACTGTATCCTCTGTTCTCCACTTCTACCAGTCATTGGGAAGTGTTGAAAGAGCATATTAGCAATACAGGGAAATGCTAAAGCATGACAAGATGGTCACAGCCAGGGTTGAGGCAATCCATTCACTACAAAACCAGGGTGAGACTATTCTTGATTTAGAAGAGATCAAGGCTTCACACAGTCTTACACCAGAACTGAAGTTGCAAGCTGATAGCTTGCAAATGACCGTTTCAGAGTTTTCATTTCTTGTTTTGGCAGAAATGTCGTCTACTCTCTTATCAAAAATTAATCTGGGAAGCAAAACACATTTCAGAGTCCGGATCGTGACACTCAAAGAGCTCACCATTTACTCGGTGGAGATGCTTTCTTGGAATTACGATCTCCTGGGTTCATTGCGTCTAAGGCAGCTGTTGCTTCACAGGTTGAAACATTAGGCGTAGCCACGCAGTTCAAAGGGAAATGATCTTGAAGCAGAAAAGTAACGCTGGGCAAACTTGCAAAGGACAAAAGTTCATCAGATCTTAGAAGCAAGGGGTTTAACTCCATCATGGACACACTATTAACATAATTTGATGGTCGGATGAGTAAATAAAATGAAATTGGAGACAGGTTTGCTTTTTTCATGAGAGAGAAACAGAAAGTCTCAGCAGTGAGGGCTTAAAGAGGCACCCAAAAATTAGCATTTAAACGGTCAGAGTTTTGAGAACAAGATTGAGCTCGTCACCAGCTGCCGTGAGATTAGTCAGGTGCTCGTCATGTCTGGCTGCGGAAAGCAAGGAGGGAAAGTGCAGACGAAGGCGAAGTCTCTCTCTTCTCGTGCTGGGCTGCAGTTCCCTGTTGGGCGTGTGGAACTATTCGGAGCGAGTGGGAGCCAGACCCCCGGTGTAGGTGGCCACGGTGATGGAGTATCTGACTGCTGAGAGACTGGAGCTGGCTGGTAACGCCGCCCGGGACAACAAGAAAACCCGCATTATTCCTCGGCACCTGCAGCTGGCCGTGCCCGACGACGAGGAGCTGAACAAGCTGCTGGGGGGAGTCACCATCGCTCAGGGTGGGGTCCTGCCCAGCATCCAGGGGGTGTTGCTTCCCAAGAAAATCGAGAGCCACAAAGCCAAGGGCAAGTGAGCACAGACACCAACCAGTTTTTGCAACCAAATTTTTAAGAATGACTTAGAAACAAAGATGCCCATTGATCGTCTTAGCTACAGTCACAACAGGTCTTTAGGTGCGAGTTTCCTTAACACGGGAACAGCACTGCATATCTTTTTGCTGTCTTCCTAAAACCGGGGCTGCGAACAAGAGGAGTTTCAGCAAGCTAAAATTAATCAAGACCTATCTAAGAATGTCCATAGGGCAGGGAAGGTTAAGTGATCTGGCAGTTATTTCTATAGAGAACGCGGCAGCAAGGCAGATAAACCGACTGGGATGAGCTAATTAATGCAATTGCTTCAGAGAATGCTAGGAAGGTCCCTTTGTAAAAGCACTTAGTGGTGATTGTGTTTTGCTTTTTAGTTTTGTGGCAGGCGGGAAGAGGGCCAGGATTTGAGACTTTGAACGGGGCCTGGAACACCCTTGGCACCGCTCTGTTAAATAATATCGAGGCAGTGTGGTTCTTCCAGGCAGCAAAGGCAGCGAATTCTGTAGTGGAGATGCACTGTTAGAAAGCACCCTGACTTTCACTGACACCAGGCTATGACTGGGGAGAACAACATAACATGCTGGATAGGATCAGAATGAATGAGGGGGAGTATTCATAAAGAAAAGAGCAGTTAAAGAAGCCAGACCTCATCCATTCAGGCTACTAAAGGTATGTCTACACCAGAGTTTCTCAAACTGGGGTCGCCACTTGTGTAGGGAAAGCCCCTGGCGGGCCGGACTGGTTTGTTTACCTGCCCCGTCCTCAGGTCCGGCCGATCGCGGCTCCCACTGGCCGCGGTTCGCTGCTCCAGGCCAATGGGGGCCGCTGGAAGTGGCGCGGGCCGAGGGACTTACTGGACGCCGCTTCCAGCAGCTCCCATTGGCCCGGAGCAGCAAACTGCAGCCAGTGGGAGCCGCGATCGGCCGAACCTGCGGACGGGGCCAATAAACAAACCGGCCCGGCCTGCCAGGGGCTTTCTCTACACAAGCGGCGACCCCAGTTTGAGAAACACTGTTTTAGGGTAACAAGCTCAAATCTTTGTTGTGAGTATTGATATCCCCCCCACACACCATGTGTCACAATATTGGGAAACAGTCATCACAGAGTGCCAGCGCGGAACTAAAGCAACGCTGGGGCAAATTGCAACTGTTCGAGGTGTGCTCGTAGCTTTAGAGATTTTGCAACCAGGAAGCATTTATACCTAAAAGACCATGGAAAGAGGGAAGTTAACTATGGGCTGAGGAGGCATCACAAAAAGCCTGGAGCAAGCTCTTTCGCCCCAGTGCAGCCGGCCTGCACAAGTGTCTTACGTACCGTACCGGTCCCAGTCAAGCCCTATTCTGATGCCTTAGCTTTTTGCTGGCCCTCTGCACAGGGCTGAATTTCACCTTCTCCGGGCATTCATGGAGAGGGGTTTAAATAAATAAGGGTCTTTTTGAAATGGTCTCTCCTGGCTGTCCATGACCTGTACATTTCATATATTTTGACCCTACAGCTGGAAACATGTTGCTTGGGAAACTCATCTATGTTTTAAATCAGTGGGTAAACTTCCCCTGGCAGAAGCCACAAACCCTCAGATACATGTGGAATGAGCACTAGAAGAGGACTGATGTGGCAGTTCTGATTAATCCAGGTGCCTTTCTTGAATAATGATAATTGTGCCTCTGCCCAGCTACACATATAAAAAGAATTTAATCAGTAAATGGACTGGCACAGGAATTACCTCCAAACCAACCTCACATTTATCCAGGGCTGTTACTATAATTGTATTCAAATAGGTATTTTCACCCTGAAAACTTCATCTTTCACCTTTGATGTCGATTCAATTTCTCTTTGCCCAGGATGCAGATTTTGAAGTTTCACTCTTGAGAGCCTGGCTTTGCAGCCATCTGCATGTCCCATTGAATAGCAGACAAGAGCTAACACACAGCAGTGATCTTAGCCGCAGTTTAGTTCTAAGACTCTCATGACCCATGATTTAAAAATGGAAACTGTAATGTAGCAATGATCCCCAGCTTGGTTGCTAGCAGGGATGAAACCCTAGATCTGCAGAACTCAAGCCATAGGCCTTTACCACGTGAGCTAAAAGAACAACTCCATTACTTGGTAGCTGTAGTAGGCCTTTATCAGCTGTGGCTCAGCCAATGAAGGCAGATACAACACAGTTAGCCAGTGTTATGGTAACATCGATCCTGTTCTAGTTTATATAATTATGGATCTTCACTATAATAAGTACAAGAATTAACAATTAAACCAACAAGTAATACCTTGCTAATCAGCTGATGTAAAGAAGAGACTGGAAGCGCATCTCACCACTGCAATGCTTTGGAAATCAGAGGTTTTCAAAGTTGTTGGAAGGTAAGTTCTGTTTAAAGAAAACATGTTTGGTTAATGACATTCTTATCTGTGTGTATTAAGGTAGCACCTAAGGGCCCCAATCTGGGATCAGGGCCCCACGCTGGTAGGTCCAGTGCAAACAAGTAACAAAAAAGGCAGCCCTTCTCCAAGGTTTACAATCTAGGGCTAATGTTGCCAATTGCTCAGAGCAGGTGTATCCCTTTGTGTGTACCTTTGCAGATCTTTGCAGATCTTCTTGCAGGAATAGGGCCTAGGCCCGCGACTGGATGTAACAGGAAAATGAAGCAGACAAGGACAGGAGAGGTTGTGCGAGGGGGTCTTGAAAAATAACTCAAGCTCCTCCCCCATGTATGTACATATTATACAGAATGTAAAAATATAGACATACTATACACGCAAACACACTACATAAATGTACAGATACACAGAGTGTATATTGCAACATTTTCCAGGTCTTGCTGTTTATGTTTATTGACGTAAGTAATGGGCAAAATCCTGCATACTTTACTCATTCTGTTCAAAAGGAAAATCCCCATTGATTTTGATGGGAGCTTTTTTTAATTTATTTTGATTTTGATTTTGAGCTGGGGCTGGGAGATTTGCTCCTTAGTTCTCATACTTGTTAATGTTCTAGGAGGTATCCCTGTCTGACTTTTTAATGCATTGAAAGGTCCTTTGCTATTTGTCTGTTTTTCATATGTAATTTATTACTTTATTAGCAGGTTTGCAAGAATTGCCATTTAACAGTGTGAGCAAAAGTCAGCTCAGGGATAACACCTTAGGAATCTCTCTGGATTTGCACCAGGGTTAAATTTGGCCCTGTGTGTTTAATATGATTAAGTTCTCCATTTAAAAAGCAATTCTAGGTAATAAATATTAAATACCCAGCCAAATAACTAAGTGCATGATGATGATTGGATCCTGAATTTAAATAAGCCCTTGACACTTCTCCTGAGAAAGCGCCAGCAGCTTTTGAAAAACACATTGCACAGAAATATAACGTTATTACCTGTGGCACCTAGGGACCCCAATCAGGGATCAGGAGCCTACTGTGGTAGGTGATTCTTTACAATCTCTTTCTACCAGCTAGTCCCTTTCCTGTGGTTCCAGCTGCTCTGCTGGGCAGAATATACTCAACTGGGGCTCCATCCAGTGTAGTCGCTAATACTGCCAATTCTCCTAATCCAGCTCTGTTACCAGCCCTTCCTCGGGAGCCAAATGACCGCCCTCTACCCACCGATTGCATGGCTGACATCAGCAATACTGATGTTTTAATGAGCGGGCTACAGTTCCTAAGGGCCACAGCCCCCTGCTGTTCAGAATTAGAACTGCTCCATTGTGTGTCATTGGCCCTCTATTCAGCCTAGCTAGCGAAGACTCTCCTTTAGCACAAGTGGTAGGAGCCGGGATGCTGTAGCTAGAATATTCTGGGTGGTCATGGTGTGCAGCCAAGAGTCCACCGTGAGAGTACTTTGTGCTTTTACAACATCTCAGACTGAATTAGGCTTCACAACACTCTTGGAGGTAGGTCAAGATGATCCCCCATTTTACAGATAGGGGAAATTGAAGTTCAAAGTGGCTCAGCTCAGAAAGTCTGTGACAGAGCTAGGAACAGAAACGCAGGTCTCTGCTCCGAGCCCAGCACCATGCCAGTACAGTGGGTGGCCTCTCTCCTCTCAAGCTGATGGACAGCATGAAATGGGGCCAGCTGGCCAAGTACTGGAAAAAGCAAAACAACGTGTGGTGGAGAAATTGCCAACAGAGCATGGCTGGGTCACGTTTCTGCCTAGTCCTGCCAGCTGCTACCAGGAAGCTGCATGACATGGGAGTTAATGGAGCTGGGTTGCTATTTTGTCCCAGACGGAGAATGATCAGGTGGAGGGAGCAGAGAATGGGCTGCTGATATTGTTTGTGTATCGGGGGCACTGAATTTACACTTGCTCAGACAGACTGATTACCCCAGCCCCTCGCCTGTTCCTAGAACAGAGGAAGGTTGGTGGGGGGCTTCTAGGGGCTCTGAGGCTGCTGGCACTGCTACGACTGTGCGACGCTTGGTGTCTGTCCCCACAATGCTTCAGAGGGATCCAACGTTTTAATGACTAGGAAGAGCATCCGCAGGGACACCAGAGAAGATACAAATCACAAGCGTGATCAAGCCTCATGCCGCAGGGCTTAAGCTGCTTGCCAGAAACTCCCCCCTCACTTTTCTCCCCTCCATGCTTGTCTTTTAACACTGGCTCATCCCAGACCATGACTAGAGACAAGCAAAACAGATTCCCCACCCCCGCCTCGTCCCCTGCTTGCCCTATTCCACCCATCACTCTTTTTTGGGCTCCTTGAAGAAAGACATTGTGGGGGGGAGAAATTGGCTTCTGGAGCAAGCTTCATCAGCTTGGCTGTCACCCTGGCCTTTGTCATCCAGATCCCGAGAGATGTCCTGACTAAACTGGCCCAAAGAGAGGGAGTCAGATGACACTGCTACCTCCACCAGCTCTGGCTGAATCCCAAATGCCACCTGGGTGTGAGATTTTGCTACAAGTCCCACACCTTGCCTGCTTGTGTGCGTGTCCTTTTCCTTCCCCACCCTATTGCTTCTCTTTCCTATCCCGTCTGGCTTAGCTGGACAAGACTGGATATGTTGCAACACTGCTGTAAGCTGTGAAAGAGGCTGCTAAAAGACCACTGCCGTGCCTGTGTTCGTCCAGCAGGGAGGCTTCAAGTGAATGTCAAAACCAGAGAGAGAAGCTGCACTTTTTAATCTTTGCTGTTCTTTTCTCTCCCCTTTTGTGTGCGTTTGTCTTGTTTTGCCTCCTAGGAAATGTGATCAGTTGTTAACAGCAGCCGTGACAGCTCCAGCCCATCTTAACTAACCTCTTCTCTTCTCCCGAAAAGGACAGTTCTTACCAGCTTTGATGCCGTCTAAGAGACGGACAGACAAGGGGTTTTTCCTTCTAACAACTCTCCAGCTAAAGGGAAGGGAACAAGGGATGTTGTTCAAATGAAAGCCTTGCCAAATACTTTCATTTCAAATGCTGGAATGGTTTTCCCTTCTTTTCTGTGTCTTTAATAAAATGTTAAAAGGGTTTTTAATGGGGTGTTTGCACCATGGTACTAACCAGGCTGAGGTCTCTGTATGCCAAACCCTGAACCTTGTTTAACATTGTTTAATGTTGGACAGTGACTGGAAAGCATCTTCAGCCCATCTAGTCCATCTAAATCCAACAGGAGGGAGGGGGAGCTTGTGCCACCCCCGCTGGGGTAGGGGTGCCCAGTCTGTATGCTCCTGCCCTCTCCGGGCTGGGATGGAAACTCTCTCCCGGGGACCCTGGTCTAGATGTAGTGTAGTGCACCCATTGAATTGGGACGCAGCATCTGCTCCTGGTTTTATTGCAAATTACCTTGTAAAATAAAGTGGAGAGTCAAAAGCATAATAAAAGCCACCATTACCCTTAAGCAGATGTAATTGTTATTCAAGGGCTGGAGAGGAGGGAAGAGGACAGCAAGGAATGACTGCTGATGCGGTATAATACTTACTGATGCTCCTACTCTTGAGAACCAGTAAGTGTTTGGAACTGGCTGTGTGGAAAGATATTAGACAGACAAGGTGGGTGAGATAATATTGTTTATTGGACCACTTCTGTGGGTGGAAGAGACGGAGACAAGTTTCTGAGCTCCATGGAGCTTTTCCTCAGGTCAGGTCCGTGTAGCTCAAAAGCTTGTCTCTGTCTCTTCAAACAACAGAAGCTGGTCCAATAAATGGTATTAACTCACCCACCTTCTTTCTGTCATATCCTGGGACCAACATGGCTACAACAACACTGTGAGCAACATTGAAAGATGTTGACTAACCCTGACAACACCCTCCCTGAGGCGAAGTGTTGGAAACATGCACTATAGAGAGTTTAAATGTTAAAGGTGTCCTTTACCATGTACACTCAGGGAACACTTCTTTCTAAGGTCCTCCAGAAGATGTCTACTCGGTGATCATGTAAGTGTTGTGACAGCACACATGAATGATATTTGAGCATCATGCGACAGTGCTAGAGGCATGCATGACATCCACTGATACGCCTAATACTCCAATCTGCCATGGAAAGGGACTGTGGTGCAAAGGCTTAGTGGGGCACACATGGGACACCAGGTAAGAGATGGTCAGTACTCAGGGGCGTTTACTTACAGTACGCAAAAAAGAGTGTGCAGTAGGTTCTTCACTTCTGTTGTGACGAATCTTTCTCCAAGCCTCTCTGATACGTTAACGTGCAGGGAACGTATTTGCAGTGCAACTTTTTCTCGATCATCTCGGTTATGTTTTGAAACGTGGCAGTTGGGTGGCAGGATCATCAAATAGCTTCTTTAGCAGCGTCGAGCATTTATCTTGAGAAAGAAAATACACTTTAAGTCCATCGAAAATAAACAAAATCCTGTGTATTGCTGGTCCCAATGAGAGGAATCACATCTTGCCATGTTCTAGTAATTTGATATACTCTATTTCAACAAATCAACAGAAGTCTTTCAGCTCTTCAACACACACCATGTAGATATGAAAGTATTTGTAAACCTTTAGAACAAAGCTCTCCACATCTAAAGGACAACAGTCGACTGCAGTTTGGAGGCAGTTATGCACAATATGTGCACCACACCCGATACTGAAGATCTCTTTTCCTAAGTTGGCCTGGAGCTTCCGCCACAAATTGTTTTTCCCACGTCTGGCACCCCCAAAGTTAGCATTGGTGTTGTCTGCACAAATTCCAACAATTTTGTTCTTCTCAATCCCTTGCTGGATGAATGTACACTGCAAATCTGATGTAGAGATGAAAAGTCAATAATTTTTGTGCAAACTCCACACCGTGGGCGAAAATGCCGTATAAGAACAGGAAACAGTTTTGCTGCTTTTTGTTCAACGCATCCACACTATGCATAATAAAGGAAAACTTGTCCAACTCAAGCTGCACTTCTTCAATGGATGAAAGGACTAAGACGTTGCAAACGATTGCCTCAGATTTTGTGCGAGCAGATGAAAACGTAGGTTGGTAGTTTCCTAATTAATTGTGATGTCCAGTCACTAGACCGGAAACTGTGTCCATGCCGCACTGAGTGGTAAGCGAACACTCCTTCACTGGCAAAAACTTTTTCAGCTTCTGTGTCTCGCCTCAGAAAAAATCCTGAAACACTTGGTGTTAAATACTTTCTTTTATCAGCATCTCTGTGTCTCTTGCTTTGAAGGTGCTGGGTAATGTCATTTCGACTGCCGTGGGCAATGGAGAAATGTGCTCCACATGTCTTGCATACAACTTTGCTGTCGTCCAATGTTGAATTGTCTTTTTTTAAAAAACATGAACTGTGTTTGGAGGTCTTCATTACAATTACACAGACGTTTCCTAGACATTTTTATAACAAAAAGTGACCACACACCAACTATTGATTCTTCTAAGGACACAGGTATACACAAGCCCTCCGCCCCCGCTCCTACACACACACAAAAGGAACAAAAGCATCACCTGTAACATCCTGTGATTGGTGGCAGCATTGCCTTCACAGCTGCGCAATGGAGAGCATCAGCTGCTTGCTGTGGGGCCCGGCTCTGAAGACAGCGCCTCCTCCAGCAGCAGCACAGAAGTAAGGGAAGCGTGGTGGGATTGCCACCCTTACTTCTAACACAACCAGCCCCTGACAAAGGAGAAGACGTGTGGGAACGAACTGTCTATGCTCCTTGGGGGGATTTTTTGGCTACGTGACGTCAGTCTGCCTCTGGCTGGGACCCTGCCCCTGACAGCCCCCATTTTGCTGAACCAATCCCTTGCTATGGGCCAAGTTAATCTCCAAATCGAAGGGTTTACACCAGAGACCTCTATGGCCCGGTAAATCTGCTACTGAAACACCAGGGTAGAATTGATTTGCAAGTGGCCCAGCGTCTGAACACAGCACTCTGCCTCTACGGCAGGCAGCCTGTTTGGCTCAGGGGGACTCTTCGCTACCACAAAATGTGCAATTAAAACCCCTTCCTAAATCACACTCTCTCATCACTCAGGCTCCTAAGCTAGGCAAACACTGGAGCTGGGAAGAGACCACCACGCTGCTTTGAGCCTGCAGCTGCAACTCAGCTCACCAACAAAACCCAGCGTTTACAAATCAGAGCACGGCCGCTAACCCCCAGCGGATGACCTGCGTGCGGCATCCTTCAACCCTGCTGATGCCGACACAATCCATTTAGCCATGTTTTGTGCCCATCAGTAAATGAGGTTCCTACCTTCTCGCTGCTGATCTTGCACTGAGCAGGAAAATTAATTTAGTGCTTCTGTACCGCCTCCTGGTCAAGTTGCTCAAAGCATTCTCTACTGAGCCTCACAGGCAGAAAGGCTCAGACTCTGAGGCAGTGCAGAAGTGAGGGTGGCAAGACCATGTCCCCCTTACTTCTCTGCTCTGCCTTGCAGCCGGCAAGTGGGGCTGCTGCCCAGGGGGTCAGCGCTGAAAGCCGCGCTGCCTGCCAGCAGCAAATGACCCCCCCCGGCAGCAGCCACAACTCTCCACTCGGGCACCCTACTCTGTGCATCTTGCTCAAAGCCCAGTGACTGCAGTCACTGACCTCAGGGAGGAGTGCACCATTCCAATGTGTGCAGCACCGTCCCTTACCAGGACTCCGCTCTGCTTGGCGAGGGACTACACATCTCTGAGGCACAATCCTTTACGTAAACTCCTCACCAGCCTGTGATGCAAGCAGTGGACAGCTGTCCCAGGCTGATCCAGACACAAGAACTGCCTGTAGTGTCCAGCCGGAGAGTCTCCACGGCTGCTGCCCTGGGGGGCAGGTTTGAAAGCGCTGCCTGCCAGCAGCAAATGTCTCTGATCATGTTACTGGTGGGCAGCGTTGTCTTCAGAACTGACCCTCCAGCAGCAGCTGCGGCTCTCTGCTCTGCCTCGTGGCTGGAGAGCGGGGGCTGCTGCCCGGGGCAACAGATTTGAAGGTAGCGTTTCTCCGATGCTGTGCTGACCCCCAGCACCAGCCTCTGCTCTCCACTCTGCCTTGCAGCCAGAGGGAGAGGGGTGGTGCCTGGGGGGACAGGTCTGAAGGCAGCGCCACCTGCACAAATCGGGGACAAATGCCCAATTTTAGTGAAAAAGTAAGGACGGCCAGAACAGAGCTGAAAAAGGGGACTGTCCCAGCCAAAATGGGACATACAGTCACCCTGTCTCAGGCACTTGTACACTGCAGCCAGAGATAGAATTCGCAGCTCATATCGATAAACCCACCCTAGCTTTAATTTAGCTAGCTTGCTAAAACCAGCCGTGAGAACAGAGCGATGCGGGCTAGCAACGCGAGTACGTACCTGGGGGGCCAGGTGAGCTTGTGCAGCCCACACTGCAGCCCGCACAGTAACACCCTTGCTGCTGTTTTCAGTAACCTAGCCAGCTATAGCGAAGGCATGTCTATACGAGCTGCAAATTACACCTCCCGTTACTGTGTAGACGTAACCTAATTCTCTCTGTGGGCACCCTTTCCAAGTGACAGGCCTACGCCGGCACTCCTCCCACGGTGTGTTACCTTCAGCAGATCCAGCTGGGGTTAGCCCCTGCTCTGGAAGCCTCTTTGGGAGCTTGTGACCAGCGTGGAGCTGGAGTGACTCAGGACAGCGTCTTCAAAAATAAGTGTTATTTATTTGCCCATAGGAACATCACAGGCAGCAAGAAAAGGATTAAAATAAAACCCTAAACACATATTGTCTTCACTAAACTTAGCAAAAAGAACAGGAGTACTTGTGGCACCTTAGAGACTAACACATTTATTAGAGCATAAGCTTTCGTGGACTACAGCCCACTTCTTCGAAAGCTTATGCTCTAATAAATGTGTTAGTCTCTAAGGTGCCACAAGTACTCCTGTTCTTTTTGCTAAGTTTAGTGAAGACAATATGTGTTTAGGGTTTTATTTTAATCCTTTTCTTGCAAGTACTCCTGTTCTTTTTGCGGATACAGACTAACACGGCTGCTACTGTCTGGACAGTCTCTACGCAAAAGAATTAATGGACACAAATCTGACATCAGGAATCAAAATACTCAAAAACCAGTGGGAGAACACTTTAACCTGTCTGGTCATTCAGTGACAGACCTGCGGGTGGCTATATTACAACAGAAAAACTTCAAAAACAGACTCCAAAGAGAGACTGCAGAGCTAGAATTGATATGCAAACTAGACACAATCAACTCCGGTTTGAATAAGGACTGGGAATGGCTGAGCCATTACAAACATTGACTATCTCCCCTTGTAAGTACTCTCACACTTCTTATCACACTGTCTGTACTCGGCTAGCTTGATTATCACTTCAAAAGTTTTTTTTTTTTTTTCTCTCTTAATTAATTGGCCTCTCAGAGTTGGTAAGACAACTCCCACCTGTTTATGCTCTCTGTATGTGTGTATATATATCTCCTCATTATATGTTCCATTCTATATGCATCCGAAGAAGTGGGCTGTAGTCCACGAAAGCTTATGCTCTAATAAATTTGTTAGTCTCTAAGGTGCCACAAGTACTCCTTCACTTGACCCAGGCACATTCTCAGCGTTGGGGCTGGGAGAGAGAAGGCTGCTAACACTGCCTCTCTGGCATAATCTGAGACCCCTGAGTTAGACAGTGTGTGTGTGCGCGTGTGCATCCCTCCCTCAGGTCACAGACTGCCTCAGATCCATTTCAAAGTGCCTTTGTTCCAGACTCCCGCCCAAGGATATTCTGAACTGGGTCAAACTGTTTTTTGTGTTTCTCCAGAGGAAATTGGAGATTGTCACAAAAGTGGATTCACAGTACTGTCCATTTGATCACCAGGAAACAGAATTCGAGTCACCGCTGGATTCCTGGATACCTGGGGAGAACTCCAGCTGGAATTAACCCTTAGTTTTCCATGGAGCCAGCCACACACAGTAGCCATTGAATACACAGATATAACATTCAAATTTGGTAGGTTTTTGATACCAAGTTACAGCCCAGGGCCACCTCTGCTCTTGGAACATGAAATCAGCATCCCCACTAGGTCACACAGCCCCGCAGCATGACAAAGAGCATGTGGTTAGGAGGGGAAGGGGCAGTAATGGGAAACTGAGTCTTTGGCCTGTATGGCCTCAGTTCAACGGGACAACAGATGAGCTTAAAATTAGGCACATGCTTATGTATGTTGCTGAACTGGGTCCAAGGTCATTGGGTTGTATCTGGCCCAGGCGGGAAAGTCATTACCACGTGAGGGCTGTTTGGTGGCCTTTGTGACAGGAGCTGGTGCACAGTCCAGTTGCTTGTGGGGAGATGTCAACCACATCAGAGTTGGTTCTTACTGGACCTCCATTGTTGTCAGCCCAAGCAGATGAACAGGCCAGGGAGACTGAAATACCCTCTCTCTTCCCCATAAAGGCAGCAACAGCAGATCAGGGCTGGTGTGATGGAAACTTGGCCTGCCTTTGCTGCAGCTGCTCTGTAGATGGATAATGGATGTTGTTTGTCAGGGCCGACAACCTGGAACAGGGGTCGGCGACCTTTCAGAAGTGCTGTGCCGAGTCTTCATTTAGTCACTCTGATTAAAGGTTTCGCGTGCCAGTCATACAGTTTAACGTTTTTAGGAGGTCTCTTTCTATAAGTCTATAATATAGAACTAAACTATTGTTGTCTGTAAAGTAAATAAGGTTTTTAAAATGTTTAAGAAGCTTCATTTAAAATTAAATTAAAATGCAGAGCCCCCCGGACCGGTGGCCAGGACCCGGGCAGTGTGAGTGCCACTGAAAATCAGCTCGCGTGCTGCCTTCGGCACGAATGGCATAGGTTGCCTACTCCTGATCTGGAACCTGGTTTCTGTCATTTACTTGCTCCAGTGTGTCTCTGCAAAGGTCAGGCAGCCTGGCTCTTATTCCATTACAGGAAGGCTGTTACCAAAACCATCAATACCACGGGGTATATTCTGAGCTCAACACACAGGGCTGCTCCCATGCCGTTCACACTAATGGGCACTGCTCAGCTTGGTCCAGTGTGTCTTGAATTCAGAATTCACCCCTAAGGTGAAGCTCAGGATTTTAAATAAAATATGTACAAAGCTTTCAGTGCCAGTGCCGACAGACACCACACAATGCTTAGCAGAGAGAGGGCTAAACCGTTATCTGTGAGCAGGCAGCTACAGCTCTGTCTCTGCTGGCACGCAGACGAACAGGGAGGCAGGGTTGGCCCTTTGGGAATGTGGCTGTGCTGTGAGCAGAACCAAACCTCTCATCATGCTAAGCAACCAAGTGCAGAGAAGGCAGAAGTGAGAATTAAGATCCTCTCTCTCTGTATAAAGAGTTGAGTCCTGAAAAGCATTATAAGCCGAGGAGACAAGGAACTTTGTGTTAACCCCTTCTGCACAACTAAACTCCAGCAAACTCAGCAATCCTGGACAGCTGTTTTAGCATTGACAGCCTGCTGCTGTCAGAAGCCCTAAGGAAGCACAGACTTTACGGATGACGTATGCTCAGTTTCTAAAACAAAGTGCACCACAGCTGACAATAAGCATTTCTCCAAGAGCTCACTGCTTATACATTTAGATAAATAGAACTTGTAGTATCATCAGTAATAGTGCCACTGGCTGACTTCCCACAATAGTACAAAATCTAGCTGGAACTTAGCCATGGCACTTGGAGCTAAGACCGCTGCTCATTCAAAAAGTGTTATGGGATCTCTAATATGCATGAATCACTAGAGATACTAATAACTATTTTTTTCATAAATTGAAGTGTGACCAAATCCTTCCCTTCCTGGCGAAGATTAAAGGTTGGTAAGTCTGATAATGGGGCAAGGAACATGGTGCCTCATTCCATATATGCTACTTCCTGGCTGGATAGAGGTGTAGGTAGAGGGGATCCCATGTACAGAAGGTGAAGGAGCTGAATTGGAGCCGCATACATATTTTCCTTTCAGAGGGCCTCATAAAACCCGCTCAATACCACAAAGGCTTGCCAATTAGGAGGGTGGCTTTTATGATGTGAACACCTAGCTACTAAAGACTAGGCTTAGACTGTGAGTACATTGCTGAAATGCCACTGAACAACCAGTGGGTGGTATTGACCAGAGATAGGCCCAAACATCCCAGAGCTTTGGACCTGAATGTGAACCCAGAGTTGGGGCCCAGAACCATCTTTAGTGTTCACTTGACGTCGCAAGTATCCTGTGCTAAATTCAGAATCGTGAACTTTGCCAGTATTACCGTCCTCCCTCATCCTGAAACAAACACACCTTCCCCTTTGTCACCTCCTGAGCAATCCTCTAAGGATGGTGTCCACAGCTTTAATCTCTAACGATTGCAGAGCTATGACTTTCTTCTATTGTAACAACAGATTTTATAATAGGGCACCCCCAGTACAAATACTTTCCACCCCCATCTGAATATAAACACAGAAAACAATCCTGGGCACGAGAAATCTCCTCTCGCCTTCACTGAACTGTAAAGCCGAGCTGTATAGCTCGTACTAGAATGGGTTAAATTCTGCCGTGCGGAAAGGGTATTGGAGTGTAGTTTGTTCTTCAGTGCCCCGAAGCTTAACCAAGTTACACAAATAGATGGAGATAAAGTATAATTAATGACTTTGGGAATGTTCTGGAGATCACTTGAAACTGACAACAAAAATCTTTAATTAATTTAATTAGCTACTTGATGGATATTATATGACTTGTTAAATGCACCCAAGCTTGCTGATAAGGAACATGATCAAATGCAGCTTCTATTTCCTAAAGTTACACCACGGGATACAGTCTGAACTCAGTGTTAGGTTGGTAACAGTTTCACTGGGAGGTGGATTGAGGAAGAGATCTTTTGAAGTTCTTGAGTTCCTTTTCATGCACATATAAAATTCAATATTACGCAATAGCTTTAAATCACTTTGGATTTTCTATTCGCATTTCTAGTATAAATAGATACAGGGAAAAGATTCCTATGATTGATTATCATTTCAGTACCAACACTGTGCTTGGGGCTGTACAAAACACAGAAGAAACTAACTCCCCAGCAGGATCCGTGAAAGGTTATCGTAAAGTTTTAACATGTTTTTAAAGACGGAGTGTAACCCGGCTCCTAATTTACCACAGACCATGTAACCCCTGGGGGCTCTGCACAGTGACAGAGGCCTGTTGACACGGCTCTAATTCAGGATCAGAGCTTTACATGGGTTAATATTAATGTAGGGAATGATCTTTTAAAATACAGATCAATGGAAGAGAGCAGAGGGTTACTTTCTGCGACTCAAGTATCAGGGGGTAGCCGTGTTAGTCTTAGGGCCAGCTCCAGGCACCAGCTTGTCAAGCAGGTGCTTGGGGCGGCCGCTCCGGAGAGGGGCGGCACGTTCAGGTATTTGGCGGCAATTCGGAGGACGGTCCCTCACTCCACCTCAGAGCAAAAGACCTCCCGCCGAATTGCCGCCACAGATCGCGATCGCAGCTCTTTTTTTTTTTTTTGGCTGCTTGGGGCAGCCAAAACCCTGGAGCCGGCCCTGGTTAGTCTGTATCCACAAAAACAACAAGGAGTCCGGTGGCACCTTAAAGACTAACAGATTTATTTGAGCATAAGCTTTCATGGGTAAAAAACCTCACTTCTTCAAATGCAACTTTCTGTGACTCCGTTTCCCCTCAATGGTCAAATGGGTATATTAATACTGTTGTCACTCTTCTAAGTGGAAGTGGATGTTGGGACCTTGCAGGTAGGGTTCCCATTGAGGGGCAAATTAGTGTTATGGAGTCAGGGTCATTTCTTGGTGTAGTTTGTTTATTTCCAGTACATATGCCAGTCCCTGAACAGAGGTGGTCATACATAGCACACATGACCAAACACCAGTGCCCCCTTCCCAGGAAGCATCTAAGCCTCGAGAATTGACTCTGATTAGAGAAATTAATACAGAGCATAAACTCTCCTGCTGTTCGCCAGAGCTCCTCAAAGACTCTATAGCACAACACTCATTTTTTCAGACAGCGCATGCTTGCACACGAATTGAAAAATGCATAAGATTAAGTCTAAGTGCCAGCGGGTGATCCCTGCCATAATACTAAAGTATCTCCCAGCAACATTCATTTGTACGTGGAAAGCCCTGAGAAGAAAGGCACTCTAAAAATGTGGGGAAGGGATAGCTCAGTGGTTTGAGCATTAGGCTGCTAAACCCAGCGCCGTGAGCTCAATCCTTGAAGAGGCCACTTAGGGATCTGGGACAAAATCAGTACTTAGTCCTGCTAGTGAAGGCAGGAGGCTGGACTCAATGACCATTCAGGGTCCTTTCCAGCTCTATGAGATAGGTAAATGCAAGACATTATTCCTTCAGCATTTTTAATTCAGGTTGTTGGAAGACATTATTTGCACAAGGTCTGGAAATCAGTCTCGCCCTCTGCTTTAACATCAAGGGAATATCGTGGTTTGGAAATCTAGCAACCAGTCAAGAGGCTGGGATCTTAAAGGTCATTTTTAATTGAACGGTGGGTAAGATGTTCTCCAGAGCATCCTCTATCGCTTTATGTTTTGAGTATTGCCAAGCACAAGATCAAAACCCTGATTAATTTCTCCTTCTAAAAGCTTTAAATTACAAATGAAGACAACACACATAATCAGAACGTTTTCTCTTGATATTACATGCAATCCTGGAGTTAGTTATAGTCATTTTAATTTAGGGATTCTTTTTCTTCACTTAAAATGTAAATCTCTCCCAGAGATTTAGGAACACTGGAATAATTTTTAATCATTTTCCCTCAAAAGTTTTTCTGTGCAACCCCTTGGAATCTGCATGCATTTGTCTTTGCTTCAAAACAACTAACTGGAACCTGCAAAAAACCAGACTTTAGAACTTGCTCTCAAGATGTTTCCACCCTGGGAGCTAACCCCATTTTCTTGTAATTAAACAGAGGTGAGGTGCAACAATGTTATATGTGAAATTGCTCTTTGCGCTCTTTGTTGTGTGTCTTGTGCTGTCCTTCTGCACAGGGTGAAGTCCACCCTCTCTGCATCCCAGGAATAGCCACACAGGCCCTCAGCTCCTGGAGCCGTGGTCATTTCCTCACTAACACAGGGACTGATCAATTATCATCCTTCCATTGCAGTCAATGGGCCTGTGACAATTTACACCCCCCGGGGATTTGCGTCAGGCTGGGATCCCAAAGGGGCCTTAAGAAGTTAGTTGGTGCCTAAGTCCTACTGACCTTGAGTGGGAATTAGCGGCCTAAGCCTTTGTCTACACAGGAGAGCTTCACCAGTTGTACAAATAGACTTACACAGGTAGGGTTATGCTGGTAAAAACCCCACATGGATACTCTTATTCCAGTATTATAGCTTAAACCCCTTGCCAAGAGACAGCAGCTAAACGGAAAGGAACCACTCGTCTACTGGAATAAGGGTGTCCTTATGGGGGGGTATGGTACATGGGCTAAAACTCACACCTTTGCTTATACCAAAACCCCAACCCACTCCCACATAAACAGGGCCTAGCTTCCTTGGGTCCCTTACAGGGCCAGATGTCCAATGAGGCACAGTAGGGATGTGCCTAGGGACGCCGATGTTCTAGGGGCACCTAAAAGTTCAAAGTGGGTTAAAAGTTAATAAAGAGAAGCAGTTAAAAGTGTCCAGCCCACCTGGGGGTGCTGTGAGCCGTGGCCGGGCGGGGCAGCTGCTGAAGCCGCTGGGGGCATCCCAGTCCCTTCCCAATCTCAGCTGCCCCGCTGCCTCCGCCCTGTTCCGGGGAGGGGCAGAGAGGGGCGTGCATGGCGCCGCATTCACTTGCATGGGCAGAGCTGGAGCGTGGCTGCCGTGCTGGGCTATGGGAGGGATGGAAGACACCCGGGGCCTGCTCACTGGGAGAAAAGGTACAGTCCCCCTCTTGCGCCTTGCCTGGGGTGGGTGCTAGGAGCGCCATGCATGGCGGAGGGTCTCATACCTTCCCAGGGAGGCTGTGGCCTGGCTGCCCCCACTGCCCACTCCCACTCTGTAGGCAGGGTGTGGGGGGTAGCGTGCTGAAGATGCTGTGCCTAGGGGCGTGTAAGGTGTAAATATGGCCCTGGTTCCTTAGGACACAAATCAGGGTAGCTTTGACTAATTGCAAACAGCAAACAGTTGGCACTCTCGCATGCAGATGAGGGGGAGAGGGGGAAACTGGGTCTTGAAAAAGCACAAGGACTTTGAATGGAGTGTATAAACTATAGCGTTCCTTTATATGAAGATGTGAGAAGTTGCCCGTAAGATGGAGGGAAAAAATTGCATGACCAAAGAACATCCATATATTATCTTGGATCTATGAAAAAGACAACTTGCCAAACAAATGAAAAATTGTCTCTTTTCCCCCAACGTTGAACAACTTGCCAAAATGGCCATGCAACCTACAAAACTCCAAAGCATCATAGTACATTTTATTGACTGGCCACACCCTAGAATTTCATGGATTTAATGTAGACCGAGTTGTAAAAGCACATGCTGTGATATAATTTAAGTCTGAATTGATTGTCTTCCCCTAAAGGAACTCACTGGGCATTGTGGAATATTTATCAGCTCTTTGAGATTGCCTGAACCACAGCAGATTCCATGCTGAAAACCTGGATTTCTTTTTTTCAGATGGAGCATTTGCTTGGCGGAAAATGTATCTGTGGGTGCTCGTTGCCTATTGAACCACTATCTAAATTAGATCTGTAACCTAGCTTTGCCACAGTCAGAATTAAATGCAGTGTTGGCACATGAAGCAAATTACCGGCGGGTATTTGTTGACTCTTTGCTCATGCTGGTCAGACTGCAAAAGCTGCAGAGGTTGGTTCATATTCTTACTGAATTATCTCATATTCATGGGTCTGCAAAAGCTAGTTGGAAATTACAGATGGGACTGAGCCACAACATTCAGATCCAGCCAAGCTTTCCTCAAGAGGGGAAGGGATTTTGATCAGGTTTTTGCACTAGGGCCAGCAATGCAATTTGGATCCTGACCCAAGCTTTCCAAAAGTTCAGGGATGTTAGGAGCTGGGGTTTGGGCCAATCTTTTCTATAACAACTCACAAGACCAGCCTCTCTCCTAAAACTTCATACTGTAGGCATCTGCTCAGACTATAAATGGCAAGAGAGTAGCCAATCTTACAACATACAAAGTGCTGTGAGAATAGACTACCTCAGTCACCAAAAAGAGAAAATATAACAAGTTACTTACTAGACAGAAGGGTGGGGGGAGAGATGAGGAGCTGCTAGGTGCAAAATGTCTGCTTTAGGGGTTTAGCTACTTAGCTCTCAGATTTAAAGGACCAGCCCCAGAAAAGCATGCTGGAAAAAAAAGTTCCTATAAAAGAGAAATACTGCTAATAAGGGTTTGTTGGAACTAGGAAGTCATCAAGGAAGGGACTTGCTCATGTCATGGGTGGAAACTAGCGAACAGGAGCAGCCAACAGGGGAGTTTTTCAAGGTAGTTCTCCAGGTGAAGGAGGAGCAACTTTGCATTGGTTTGTCATGCTGGGTGTCTTCGGAAGGCTCATGATGCACTGAGCATTGTTGTTATAGTAATTTCATAGGTTGTAATGTCATGTATATAGTTATGAGGCTGAAAATGTGTCCTCATGGCTTAAAACAAGCTCAGGCAAAACTCTCCAGGAGCAGAGGGGCAGTTCACACCTCATCAGGGCATGTATGGGACAAGTCCAGCCCAGCCTCACAGGAACAAAGGACACTGGCCTAGGCAGCAACAAAGGATCTGTTGGACTCTCAAGTGAGTCACCCACCCCCCTTCCCTTGGTCAGTTTGGGACTACGACGAGGTAATGCTCACCTGACTCTGAAGGGGGGGGGCAAAGACAAGAGGGAAGAAACATGATAAAAGGGAGAGACGTTTGCCATGCTCTCTCTCTTCCACCTCCATCTACAGACATCACCACCAAGTGACTGAAGCGCTGATCAAAGGGGAGAGCCTGGCTGAAGGGCAACCAGTCAGCCTGTGGTGAGAAGCATCTAAGTTTGTAAGGACATTGAAAGTGTTAAGATCAGCTTAGAATGCGTTTTGCTTTTATTTCATTTGACCAAATCTGACTTGTTATGCTTTGACTTATAATCACTTAAAATCTATCTTTTGCAGTTAATAAATTTGTTTGTTTATTCTACCTGCAGCAGTGTGTTTGGTTTGAAGTGTGTCAGAGACTCCCCTTGGGATAACAAGCCTGGTACATATCAATATCTTTCTTAAATTGACAAACTCATATAAGCTTGCAGCGTTCAGAAGGCATAACTGGACACTGCAAGACAGAGGTTCCTAGGGTTGTGTCTGGGACCGGAGATATTGGCTAGTGTCATTCGGTTGCACAATCCAAGCAGCGGCTGGCCAAGAGTGCTCACTCACATAACTGGGAGCAGCTTACATGCCCGAGGCTGTGCGTGAACAGTCCAGGAGTGGGGGTTCTCACGGCAGAGCAAGGTAAGGCTGGCTCCCAGAGTCGAGGATTGGAGTGACCTAGCAGATCACCGGTCCAGATAACACCAGGGAAATGTGACAGGTATCTTGCAAGATAGTGTAACAAAGCCACCTGGTGATGCCTGCCATAACAGGAGAGTCCCATTAATAACTCTCCCTATTCTCAAAGTATGGCCAAACCACTGGCATAAACAGTCTATGGTTATTAAGAGATAGATGCAAAATTATACTGGATTACCCTACGTTTCTTCAGACTTCACCACACTATGGCCCTTACAATAGAAAAATGAAAGAATCTTGACTCAAGTGAGGGTATTTCCACCAGGGAGACCTCTGCTGTACAGTGAATCTTCGAACAAAAGCATGCATATGTCATTGGAGCATCTCAAAATATTTTACGTATACTAATCAATTAAGCTTCAGCACCTTTATGAGGTAGGTCAATATTATTTTGGTGATGGGAAACACGAGGCACAGAGGAATGAAGTGAGCTCCCCAAAGTCACAGGGAAAAGTATTAGTGGAGCTGGGAAAGGTCCCAGGAGACATGGTCCATTGGTCCCTTGCTCTACTGCTCTAACAGACCTAGGACAGACAGCTCGCACCTTGGCTATCGCTGAAGGGACAGAGTCGCACACACTGAAGCCAGGAGAAGCAGCAGGAAGAGTGGACTCAACACTGGCATTTCACTTCCTCTGAGTCTGGCATATTATAAACATGTTCCAGTCCCCTTTTCAAGTCACAGATTTCAAAGACTAAACTGCATGTGCCTCACTGCAAACAAATCAAATAGCCAGGGGTGGTCAAAAACGTTGCCATTTTTTTTTTTTTTGTAGACAAAAATTGCATTTTGGATTTAAAAGAGTTTTTTATATTATTGTTATTTTACAAAATCTCTGTTTCAACAGAACATTTTCAGGTCTTCCTTGGAACACCTGTCAATTTTAACCACCTAAATGTTTTTGTTTTTTTTTGGCAACTGAAAATCAAAACAGTTTTGCTTTTTGTTTGTTGAAAATGGAGCATTTTCTGGTTTCTGGATTGTTCAGTGAAAACCTGAAAAACGTAGTAATTTTTTTTTAAATGATCTTTGTGGCAAATAAAATACATTTCCTGTGTAGTTTTGTGAACCTGCAATTTAAGTCTTACGCAGTTATTGAGGCAGGAGGGTCTAATGGTTCGGGCACTGAGCTGGGACTCATAAAATCTCAGTTTTGTTCCCTGCTACTAGGTGATGTTGGGCAAGTCACTTCCCCTCTCCAGGCCTCTGTTACTTCACCCACCCTTTGTCTATTTCGACTGGAAGCTCCCTGGGGCAGTGTATTCGTATGCACAGTCCTCAGCACAATGGGGCTCTGACTTCAAAGCCCCCAGATGGTAACTGTATAATAAATACATGGATTGAAATCTACTCAGTTCTGTTTGCTTCATGGACATTAGATTCTATATTTAATATTTTTCTGCAAATTCTTCAAAAGTCTGTATTAGCAAATTAATTCTTGCTGCTTTGACGATTGTTAAATCCAGATCTTTGCAACTTCACGATTAGGCACATTCTGGCAGGTGAGAAAAAGGCAGAAGAGACGTGTTTAAACCACCATAGAGAGCTAGATTCAGCCAATCTCTGGCAGTGCAACAAGGCCATCACGTCCCCTGCTGGAGAGTCTCCTGGGGTGGGAGTCCCATCAGCCTGACATAGGAGGCCTGTTTTGACCATGCCCCCTATCTGAATCTTCTTGTGGCTCCCTATCTGCTGTTGCATTCAATTGAAGTGCGATGGATGGCCACCACTTTAGTCATCACCAGGGCTTGAGCCAGGGACCTCCACTGCTAACAGAATGAGGAGTCTCTACAGGTTGGGGTGGACGGCCAGCCCCCAAGCTGGGAGCTGGAACTGGCCCGTAACCTCTGTGGATCAGGCACAGAGGGAGACACAAATCTCCCGCTGACCAGAGGGTTACGCAAGCTCCTTCAAATCTCTGTGCCTCATCACGTATTCTCCTTGTCGAACGCCGTGTTACGTCCTCATCCCCTCTCCCCTGCCGACATTCCCACCTTGGTCACCTCTCTGTCAGCTTCTTGCACAGTCACCTTGGTGCCTTCCCCACGCAGCCCCCTAAGCAGGTTATGACTTCCCATGAGCTCGTCCACCAGGCCTGTAAACCAGCCACGTTCCAGCCTCTGGAAGAGCCCACCCCTGCCATGCTGCTATCAGTGAATTTGGCTGCCTTATAATGATTATTATAACAATACGCATGTTTCCCCTTCCCCTAACCTCTGTCTACTTGTCCTTCTGCCTGTCACTAGCTTCAGGGCTCCTTGTTGCAGAGATTCTTCCTTCTTGTCTGCATGACTGTGCCTAGCTAGTCCTGGATTATAACCACAAAGACAGATGGGGTGAGGGATTATATCACACATGCTACCTGGCACTGGCCTATTGGTTTACATTTTCAATGTGCTGGCTATGCCTTAAGGCTGGGATGTTCAGAACAGCCAGATTTGACATTAATTGGGAATGGAGTCCCTAAATTCCATTGGTGCATTTAAAGAATCCCGGCCCAACTTATTAAGATAAGCAGTGCTATATTTTGGGTGCGTCTCCAAATCAATACATTATCCACAGTGTCTATATATTGATCTGTCTTAACACTGGCTCTACAACAATGCAGCAGGCAGATGTCTGTAGTTGTACAGAACAAAACCCACATCAATCATCCCCAAATCACTTTGATCCTATTTATTGATGTTATCTTTGTGAAATATGTTCCTTTTAACATTCAGCTCATAGAAGTTCAGAATAACGAGACCATTAAAATAACTGAGCACTGTCTGAGATCAATTAAAATAAATTGGAAGGAATAAGGACTTTAGGGGAAAAGTTGCGTCATCAGGGAATTCACACTTGGCTGTTTTCTCCCTCTGCTTAAATATATACAGCATGTATGTTACTACCGCCTCCACTCACAGTTATATACAGCCGAATGTCAGGGTTATTCAATCAACCAAAAAACAGGGTATTTATCTTTTAAAGTGGAAATGATATTGCACACATTTCAGTAGTCTTTCAACTTAGTCTATACTGGTCTCTATATGTTTCTATTTGTTTCTTCCAGTTCCAGTTGTAGGGCCAGTAGCTCCAGTAATTATGGCTCCAGTTCAGAAAAATATTTAACCACATGCATAAGTTCATCTTTCTTTAGCCAAGCATGTGCTTAAAGTTAAGCATATGCTTAAGATTAGAATTTTCAAAGGGACCCACGAGATTTAGGCACCCACCTCCCACTGAATTCTATTGGAATTTGGGCACCTAACTCCTTGGGCTCCTTAGATAAATCGCAGCCCAAGTGCTTTGCTGAATAGCAATCGACAGCTCAAACAAGGTCTCTTGGCCCACCAGATCCACTGCTCTCTTCTAAAACCTAGCTGGTAACCAGAACTAAACTTCCAGTGGAAAAAAGGGTCACTGAATTTCCTGGGGGAGGGAAAGTCTTCTGGAAACTTGTAGGTCCAGACAGCTAGTATGAGACACAGGTTGTGGGTGTGTAAGGAGTTAAAAATCAGTGGGATGGGGTTCAGGGAGAAATGTAGCAGCAGGAGAGAAAGTATGGGAAGCAGAATCACAAGAAATTGAATGAACTAGATGTATGGGATGTCTGCCTTCATTTGGGAGGAGATGGGACTTGGCTTGTTTTTTACATTAGACATATATGGATAACTCTGGCATGATCTTTGGAGGACCTGAATGATGCTTTCATGTGAGGCTGAGCTAGTCTAAGGCCTGGTCCACACCTAAAACTTAGGTTGACCTTGCTCACACCGCGAGAGAGTTAAGCCAACATAGGCCCTGGCACAGACACTCCTATGTCATGGAAAGACAATGATTATGGCACAAGGTGTATTGACTACACCTACAATTTTAAGAGTAGGGTTACCATCCGTCCGGGTTTCCCCGGACATGTCCGGCTTTTTCAGTGTTAAATGGCCGTCCGGGGGCGATTTCTAATCAAGTAGAAATGTCTGGGATTTCCCCCTTCCCCTGGTGCGGTGCGGCTGATTGGACGCCTGGCCTGATTGAAAGCCGCTCGCAGCCACTAGGGCCTCTAGCAGCCAGAGTCCCTCCCCCTCCCCCACTCCCTCCTCCCCCACAGAGCAGCGGGGCTGTGTTTGATTCCACGTGGAGCCTGCATTTCTCCCTCTGCCGGGTGAGTGGGGGGAGCAGGGCAGGCGGCGGGAGGGGGGTGTGTGTAGAGGCTGCAGGGCGAGTGGGGAGCAGGGGGCACAGAGGCTGCAGGGGCGGGGAGTGCAGAGGCTGCAGGGCGAGTGGGGAGCAGGGGGCACAGAGGCTGCGGGGGCGGGGGGGTGCAGAGGCTGCAGGGCGAGTGGGGAGCAGGGGGCACAGAGGCTGCAGGGGCAGGGGGGCACAGAGGCTGCAGGGGCAGGGCAGGCAGGGGGTGCAGGGGCTGCAGGGGCGGGGGGGTGCAGAGGCTGCAGGGTGAGGAGGAGCAGGGCAGGCAAGGGCATAGGGGTTGCGGGGCGAGTGGGGAGCAGGGAAGCACTTAGCAACCCCTAACCAAGATGAGAGTGGGAGGGAGGAGGGGGAATGCGGGGCGCTCAGAGGAGGGGGCAGAGTTGGAGCAGGGACTTTGGGGAAGGGGTTGGAATGGGGGCGGAGAAGGGGTGGGGTTGGGGCGGGGCCGGGGTGGGGAAGGGGCAGAGTTGGGGCGGGGCCGGGGGCGGGACCGGGGCCCCGTGGAGTGTCCTCTTTTTTAAATGTTTGAATATGGTAACCCTATTAATAGCTATCACCACACCGAAAGCTGGGCACATGTTCTGCTATCTAAGATCAACTGTATCAGTTAACTTATCTCTAGATGATGAGATTAATTCTCACATCAGAAAGGCAGCTACTACATTCAGCCAGCCAACCAAATGCATGTGGGATAACAGGAAACCAACATTAAATGCCAAGATATGGGTCTTCCAGAGGTGCTTTCTGAACATGCAGCTGTATAGTCGTGAGACCTGGACCACCCATAGCAGGAAAGAGAGAAGGCTAAATACCTTCCACCCCTGCTGTCTTCACCGTATTCTAAATATCAAGTGGGAAACCAAAGTTCCTGACCCCGAAGTACTTGAGAAAGAAAAATCACCAAGTCTAATCACTATTCTCAAACACAGACATCTCTGTCGACTTGGTCATCTGCACAGGATGGAGGATGGATGCATTCTAAAGGGTCTCCGGTATAGAGAGCTTGGGCCAGCCTAGACTCAGGTTGAAGGAGGTTTGCAAGAGGGGCTTGGAAACTTTCACACTTGACACCACAAGCTGGGCAGGTACAGCTGACAACAGGCCATACTGGAGGGCTGTGCTGTATCAGGGAGTCAAAAAGGTGACGAGAGAGGGCTGAGAGAGAGGCAAACAAAGCGAGAAAAGAGGAAAGCTCAGAAGGCATCAAGTGCTAGTTGAGTGCTGGCTTCATGCGCTGGCCCTGCGCCTTACGCCTGCATTAATCTGAGGCGGTTCAACAAGGACAAGTGCAGAGTCTTGCACTGAGGACGGAAAAATCCCATTCACTTCTACAGGCTGGGGACCGACTGGCGAAGCGGCAGTTCTGCAGAAAAGGACCTAGGGGTTACAGTGGATGAGAAGCTGGATATGAGTCAGCAGTGTGCCCTTGTTGCCAAGAAGGCTAACAGCATATTGGGCTGTATAAGTAGGGGCATTGCCAGCAGATCGAGGGAAGTGATTATTCCCCTCTATTCAGCACTGGTGAGGCTACATCTGGAGTATTGTGTCCAGTTTTGGGCCCTCAACTACAGAAAGGATGTGGACAAATTGGAGAGAGTCCAGTGGAGAGCAACAAAAATTATTAGGGGGCTGGGGCACATGACGTATGAGGAGAGGCTGAGGGAACGGGGGTTATTTAGGCTGAAGAAAAGAAGAGTGAAGGGGGATTTGATAACAGCCTTCAACTACCTGAAGCGGGGTTCCAAGAGGATGGAGCTTGGCTGTTCTCAGTGGTGGCAGATGACAGAACAAGGAGTAATGGTCTCAAGTTGCAGTGGGGGAGGTCTAGGTTGGATATTAGGAAACACTATTTCACTAGGAGGGAGGTGAAGCACTGGAATGGGCTACCTGGGGAGGTGGTGGAATCTCCATCCTTGGAGGTTTTTAAGGCCCGGCTTGACAAAGCCCTGGCTGGGATGATTTAGCTGGGGTTGGTCCTGCTTTGAGCAGGGGGTTGGACTAGATACCTCCTGAGGTCTCCTCCAACCCTAATCTTCTATGATTCTATGATTATCTGTGGCAACGACTGTCACTCAAGAATTGGACTTTTTAGCTTCTTGTGATGCTGCAGTATAACACAGTAACTGATCTGCTTTGGTGCTTATGCCATTAAGACAGATGGTTGCCATCTCTATCTCAGGTTTAATTTAAAGGATTCCAACTCTGTTTGTTTTAATTTGGCTGGGAATACGGGATGCTTATTTGGTGTCTCCATCTACACATGAATGTCACCTGGCAGGAACTTGGATCCTGAGAGGTAGCATCTTAATCAATAGCTGTGTGCAAGCAGCAGTTCTCAAAGGCAGGGAATCATTCCTAGCTAGCATGCTGGTTAATTAAGGTAATTAATATATCTCTGAACACTAGGCGATGCATGGGCTGACCCTGGTGGCTGTCAGCAAAATATAATCTGGATAATTTCTAGCATATACATTGAATGTATTCTTCAAAAACAATTTCTAATTATGAAGGTCAATTAATTTTGGGGAAAACCCTGTTTTTGTCTTACTGGTACAATACATTTAATTACAATAACACCTAGTGGACAAACATTTTTGTAGAAAACTTTCTCTGTCTCCAAATAATCAGATTGCTTTTTGTTATTTTAAGTCCTGATTTAGTTGCATTACCTGATTGCGAACATGAGCATCATTTCCTGCGTTATATTTAGAGATAAGCTTGGCATTAAAAACACTTGCAAAGGTGCCAACAAAATACTCATATGCAAGTGGGTATCACAATCTGCCTGGTGCTCAAAAATGTGTGGCCAAGACACTCAATACCACAGGCAATTGACAAAAAATAAGTGGCTGGAACGGAAGTTGTTTTTTATCATCAGCTTTCGGCAGAATGACTAGGGAACAGAAGGCTGCGGAATGAAAAAAAAACTCATTTTGCCGTGTTGGACTTTTTTCACCTCTTTGATACTCCAGGCATCCTTAAACTTGAAAATGGTATCTTGGATTCTAAATCTATCCTGAGCCAAATTTTATAACTCCAGATCCAATGATCCCTGGCTCATTTCTGCTCAAAGGTGACAGACTCCTACCCCAGGTATGACAATTAGCAGCCTCATTCTTATTGAACCAAATCTATCCTTGGCCCAACTCTGTTGACGTTGATGGAGTTCTAGCAAAGATGAGTGTGGCCAAATTTCTTTTACAGTGAGACATAGCCTAGCGATCCTGGGAGCCAGGAATTATTGACTTCCTGTCCCCGCTCGGACACTGACTCCCTTTGTGATCCCAGCGAAGTCCCTGGTCCTTTTTTCTCAGTTTTCCCCATCTATACAATAGTGCTAATGGTTATCTACCACCCAGAGCTCTTGCATGAATTAATTAGATGATATTTGTAACGTGTTTTGAAGACGAAAACCACTCTGTGCTGTAAGTGATGTTACGCATACACAAGTTTGCAGCTGGAAGTATGTGTTCTTACAATCCATACTGGTGCATTATGGGATAAACAAGTGACAATACTAGTGATAAACATGGAAAGAAAACAGTCCTGGTAAGAGTGCAAACTTTTACAGTCAGGTGAAAGGTAACTGAGGATAACAACAGACCATTGATAGTTAGTTTGGAAGTGAGATTCACAGGGGGCTCGTGTAATTTACACAGGCACACTTTATATGGGGGGAAGAGTACTTTGTGCTGGACATTGACTCCAAGGCCTGATCTATGCTGGGAGACAGATTCTTAGCTGGTGCACATTCATGTACCCCCCCCCCCCCCACTGAAGAATCTGGCCTAGAGATTTCAGCCACTGGAGGAGTGTGTTGGTGCAAAGACCTAGTGCAGACATGATTTACAACAATGCAATTTACCCCAATTCAGTGAAACCCTAGTGTAGACAAGGCTTGTAGCAGTGCTATAGCAACCAGGAAATCCCCTTACACTGGGGTATTCTGCAGACTTAGAGCAACAGGGAATTGGGCCCTCTCCATAGGATGTCATAGATTCATTCCGCCTAAAAGACCTTCCCTTTAGTCTTTTCCCTGCTTTTCTTCTCTTCTGTCCACGATGGGAATATAGCGCATGACTCTCCCCTGCCTTGGATCTGGTGTCATCACTTACCCCTGTGCAAAGTGGATGGAAGACGCTACCGTTCTGATTGGGCAGCATAGATGAAAATGACGACACAGGGTGCCTGGCAGTGGTGAATCAAGCACTCTATCTTGCATGTATTCCCTATGTCTGGATCTTGCACTAGCTTTATCTGACAGGTCCCAGTCAGGTTCACTCTTCTGGGAAAGGCCATTCCACTAATGGGCTCTTTCCTTCCATTAAGGGATTATTTTTCTAAAAAAGTTTGTCTTATGTCCGACAAGTTCAAAGTAAAGTGAGGATCGCAGGGTCGGACTCTGATCACTGCAAACTTGGTTCCAAAAGACCATATGCTCTTTCCCATTGTGGGACGCAGTTTTCATTTACCCTGAAATGGTACGTTCTGCCCTAACTCATCTGGGACTTGGGATTAGAAAGTGAAGTTTGAGCAGCCAGTCAAAACTGCTGAGCTCTGGAGAGAGAGGAGCAGCGTGAGACTTTGGATTCCCCTGAAGCAACACTACGCCAAGCCTTTGAAGCCTATTTCCTTTACTGAGCCATCTGACTTCTTTGTGGCATGCATGGTCCCTGTAGTGACGATTTGCATCCCAAAAGGAAAGGCTTGAAAAGCAGCTGGTTCAGAGCTCTTGCATGTAGGAACCAGAAAGTTCACGGACTCCACTTCACTATTAGCTGCGTCTCACCAAGGCCTTTAACTTAGCACAAAGGAATTCCTAATGCACAATACCAATACTGGGGCTCCAATGAGTCTCAAGGCAGTATGTCAGCAGGAGGGGGGTTAATATGCAGCTTTCTCCCCGCCCCCTCTCCCCGCCCTGCCAAGCCTTGCTCTGCCAATCTTATTCCCCGCTGAATGCGCAGTTTGTAGGGGTGGGGTCTCGTCTGTCCATGGGAAGCACAACAGAAACGAGGCGGCCTGCACTCAGCTGGCAGGCGGAGGAGCTGGACAGGGCACAGACCTGCTAAAAAGAATATTAGGCGAGCGAATTGTTTGTGCTGGGTGCTTCTCTGGCCTGGGCAGTTTGGAAACAAGTTTGCCTGGTTTTGCTTTCACGTGCTGTACAGACAGGACTTGCAGCAGTACCCAAAGCAAAGCCTGATCTGCCGTGTGGCCTCCGTCAAGCTATGATGGGTAAAACTTTAGAAAGCAGCTCGGTGACTTCGGAGCTGAAGTTCCACTGACTTTCAAAGAGGCTGAGAAAGCTAAATACCCATGGCCTAGCTGAGTGAGTGATGGGCTGAGACAGGGAGGAGGGGGTGAGAACAATCACAAATGTCTGATGCGGATAGACCCCCCGAGGAGGAGGAATGGTTTCGTACATGGGGGCAGAGCTAGGATATGAAATTAGGAAACTGAAAATGTTCCTGAATACAAAGAAAAGTTTCCTGAGCAAGAGATCTATGCAAAGGGGGAGATATCGCCCCAAGGAAACAAGGGGAGCCTCATTGATGGAGACCGAAAACCAACCAAAACAAACCCCTCAAGTACGGAGCTGTGGGAAACAAGCCTGCATTGACAGGGAGATGGTCTGGATGAGCCAGCGTTGGCAGGTCTCTATGGTACAAATGCACACACCAGGATATTTGACTTTACGGCCTCCTCTTTGATAGAGGTCCAGGAATTGCTCTTTGTTTGAGTTCACTACGCCACACGCAGCTGCAGTGGATCAGTTCTACCTTCCCTCTGGGTGGTGCCCGCTGAGTATCCCCAGTCTACAGAATACCAGCTTTTCATGATAAAGAGAAGAACGATAAGGACAATCCTATCCCCATGCAGTGCCGAGCCGGTTCCTACCCTAGACGGTTGGTCTAATGCTTTGGCCAGTTTTAAAACCCTGATCCAGAAGAAGCGTGTGCAGGCCCCAAAGTTCAGGGGGTTTCGGTCTCAGCACATTTTTCCCAGCCAGCTCTGGTAGTTTTCATTAGGGCACGTAACATAACATGTTTAAATCACTGTCCCAGCCCTGGGGGCCTTTGGTTTGAGTTCAGATGGGGCAGGGACTTTCGCTCTAACCATAGCTACCCGTTAGCGGCATTAGGGTGAGTGCTGAATGGATGTGCAGTCGAAGAAGCCCATGACAGTGAGGATAAGAGTTACTCGTATCAAAGATGTTGATGAGGCTTTTCTGAGGCTAACCCAGCCATACATGTACTGCACACTGCATGCTAATGCGCCCGCCAGGAGCCGGGGCTGTAGTGAAAGGAGTAACTCGCATTCATGCAGCGTATGAATGACACATTAACATCAGCGCTGGGTGGGGAGCAGGATGGACTACGTTAGAGAACACATGCCAAACACTGCTTGGAAAGGCCAACGTCTTCACAGGATTTCTGAAATGGGCATTGGTGAGGCCAGGTGCCTACCAGTACGGGGACCAGGGCAGCCCTGGTGAGACTCCTTAGAACGGTGAGCAGGGGGTTGGACTAGATACCTCCTGAGGTCTCTTCCAACCCTGATATTCTATGAACTCATCGAGTCGCTCCACAAATGCACCTCAAACAAAGAGAAATGCATTTGACAAGGAAACGAGAGCCAGTGGAAAGATAAGAAATGCTGCGAACACTCCATGTAACATACCCACTGCCCAACGTCCAGGGGGAAGTCAGCACTACAGGGGTGTGTAACAATCTCCATCGCGCTGCCAGGTGAGTTGCCTGCAACATCCATCTCTCCTCCTGGGATGAGGGAATCCCTGCAGATGCAGGAACAGCAGCGTCGGGTTGCGGTTCGAGTTCCCAGGGTCAGTGTTCAGGCTGCTCTGTCACTGGGTCTCGCAATGCGGCACACAACTCCATGGGCGCACCAGAGCGAAAGGGAAGAATGCCACGATGCGCTGCGATACACTACCAGGTAGCAGAAGTCATTCAACATGACTAGGTAGGACCTTCTCCCTCTCCCCTGGGGCTCCAGGCCTGCACCTCCTGCTAATTTCATAGATTCATAGATTCTAGGACTGGAAGGGACCTCGAAAGGTCATCGAGTCCAGTCCCCTGCCCGCATGGCAGGACCAAATACTGTCTAGACCATCCCAGATAGACATTTATCTAACCTACTCTTAAATATCTCCAGAGACGGAGATTCCACAACCTCCCTAGGCAATTTGTTCCAGTGTTTAACCACCCTGACAGTTAGGAACTTTTTCCTAATGTCCAACCTAAACCTCCCTTGCTGCAGTTTAAGCCCATTGCTTCTGGTTCTATCCTTAGAGGCTAAGATGAACAAGTTTTCTCCCTCCTCCTTATGACACCCTTTTAAATACCTGAAAACTGCTATCATGTCCCCTCTCAGTCTTCTCTTTTCCAAACTTGTCTATTTGGACGACTGTAGATAGCTTCTTCCACCCAAGGGTACTAACGCATGTTCCAACCATTCACGTATTTAGCCTTGCAACGGTCTTTGGAGACAGGACAGTTTATTATCCCCATTTCATAGCGACGGAAACTAAGGCACAATGGGAGGCAGCTTGGGACAGAACCCAGCTCTCTTGGCCCTCAGTTCTGCGCCTGGGCCACCCACCATCCAGGTACCGTCTCCATGGCGCTCCTCATGCAGGGAATAAGTAGTGATTTCTTTTCACCTTCCTCATTCAGCGGCCAGCCTTATTTACTGCACACCAAAACTCTGTTCTGAATACAGCTTATTAATTTCCTCCTGGGTGTTTCAATGGGGATCTCACCCCAGCATCTGATCGTTTCATAAACATTGAGACCAAAACGGTCCACTAATTTGGGGTGTCCAATCTGAGACGTCTACGCCTTGATTTTCCAGGTTTTTATAGCACGTTGTAAGGTCAAAGCACAGCTCCTGTGGACTTCACTGCGCGCTCAGCACTTCTGCAAATCAGAGCCCAAGGTCTCATGTCAGACACCCAGCCCTGGTCTACACTACAACCGTCTGTCGATATAACTGTGTGCATCACTCACACCGACTGAGCTCCCGGTGTAGACAGCGCTCTGTCAACATAGCTACCGTCCCTCGGGGAAGTAGAGTATCTACGCTGACAGGAGAAGCTCTCAGTTTCTTCACTAAGCGGGACAGCAGCACAACTGCACCGCTGCAGCACGGTCAGTGTCCATGGAACCCACGTGCCTAATTGGGAGATATCTCGTTAAGAGATCTATGGGGGGAGAGGAATGAGTTGGGTCTGGGTCATTGTTGCTGGGAGGTGGTGGAATCTCCATCCTTTGAGGTTTTTAAGACCCGGCTTGACAAAGCCCTGGCTGGGATGATTTAGTTGGGGATTGGTGCTGCTTTGAGCAGGGGGTTGGACTAGATACCTCCTGAGGTCCCTTCCAACCCTGATATTCTATGGTTCTATGATTCTATGAGAGGGCTTTCATTCCTTCCTATTGCTCATCTTTGTCGCTCGCCTCTGGATCCTTTCCAGTTTCTCTAAATCCTTTCTATACATTGGTGACCAAAATTGGACATATGGAAGATTATGAGGCACTCAGACGTGACATTAATGGGGGCCATATGCATATCTAACCCCTTCCTCTTCAAGCCGCTGCAGCTGCAGTTCTACGAGAGAGCCTTTCTGCATGAAACGGAAGTGCCATTCCAAATGGGGGAAGAGAGAAAAGGGCATGAAATGTGCTTAAAAGCTAATAATTAACAAAAAGAATAGACAGGGCTGAACTATTCAAAACTGAAAATATTTATAAATTCTACTGAACAGTCACTTACCCAGTATTTAATCCATTCTCTTTAAAAATCTCCCATTCGGGTTCCGGTAGAGCCATTCGATATCACGGGTACTAATGTTCTGATATGGCAGGGGTAGGGCGAGAGGGAGGGAATTTACCCCTGAGCTTCAGAAATAATAGTGGGAGCTGCAGCTTTTACACGAGTTTAAGGTCATTTTGTTCCATTTAGAATTATGGGAGAAAGTGTGGCCTAGTGGTTAGACCAGAGAGCTGGGAGTCAGCACTCGGCTATCCACCGTCTGCTGCCTTGGGCAGGTAACAATTTCCCTGTGGTCACATTGCCTCTGAACCAGCTACCAGCCCCCACGTTGTTCTGTTAAGGCAGTTTGTTGAAGTGGGAATGAGGCATAAATGATCAGCTAGCTGAAGCTCGGTGGTTATTGCCTCCTTCTTCATTTCTCCAGGCAGATAAGCGGAGTCACAGAATAAGCGGGCGCTTTTGGCAAGACTTGTGTAGACCTTTCCCCAGCCTGTGGGACGTTGTCAGGAATTTTAGCCAGGATTTCCAGCATTTCTGCCCCTCTTTTAACATGACACAACAAGGCACCAGTGGTATAAATGGGCCCAGCCCCCCCAAAGCTAGTGGGAGTTTTACCTGCTTTCATTAGTCCCGAGAGAGCAATTCAGAACTATTAGGAACGTAGGCGCGGGAACTAGGGGTGCAGGGGTTGCTGTGTCACTCCCAAGTTTTACGCGGGGCTCTACTCCTGGCCCGCACGCAGGACTCCACTGTCAGCTCCATGCCCAAGGCTCTGCTCGTGGTCCTGGGCCCACCGCCAGCTCTGGCCCCAGCCCCGGCCCACTTACCCTAGTCCAAGTCCCCCCCACTCCTGGAGACATGGCTCTGCGCTTGGCCCCAGCCGGGGGAGGGGACACGGACGGGGGTAGAGGGGGCTGGATTTCAGCACCCCTACTATTAAAAGTGCTCCAGCACCACTGATTGGGAAGGTTGCTCATGTCAATTTATGCCGCCGCATCTTATGGTCATATGACAGACCTGGGTGCAATTCATTAGCCCAGGTCTCAGGAACTGCCAACACTTCATAGACCTGGCTTCACTACGGTACCTTTGCCTTATAAATACCAGACAGAGAGCAGCACCTTCTGCACTCCGACGACAGGATAGCCTTTGCAGCAGAGCACGGATCCTTTGACAATTTCTCCTGTTACTATGTCTCTACCTCACTGCCCCTTGATAGTTATTTTTGATAAATGCCTTTGCATTTATGTAGCAGCAGGAGTCTATTATCCTGTGACAATGGTTTTCATTGTCATTATCTCGGAATTATTCTAATTTTATGTGGCTCAGATGAGTTCCACTTAGAGGAGCTTGGATGGTACACTCCGGAGAACAGCCGAAGTTACCAACAAAGTACTTTTTATATCAAGTCAAGTAATGTAATCATACTAGCTTATAATATAATTTGGGTATTAGAACTGTCTGAATGGCTGCCTCTCCCCCAGACTATCAGGAGCTGAAAGTCATGTCATGTCTCTTTGGAAAAATAATTTCCCCTAGATTTTGAAGAAGGTCTAAGATTTTATCTAAGGCCTTGATTTAATTATGATTTGGGCATTCTTAAAATACCTATTCCTCAAACAGGCCCCTCAGGGATAAACTATTCGAACAGGTCACCAAGCATTAAAACAGATCATCTTCAAAATATGGCTGACGTGGTATGTAAATGATACATAGGCACTGGGCTCTTCAGGGGCGAATTTCCCCTGATCCAAGCAGTTTTCTTTCTTTTTCACCATTTTTAGTGGACTTATTTTTTTATTGTCTATTGATTTTGTTAATTATTTGAAATATTAACGCATTTCATTAAATGATCGTGCTTTTCTTGACCTTTCAGAATTGATTTTTCTCCAACTGAAGTGATCGAAACTCTGTACGAGGTCTGTCATTATGTCACACAAAGCAGAGAGCCATGGACCAAGCTTCATGTGATGTGAGATTCCTGTATTCAGTGCAGTTTATATTGCTCACTTCATTACTTGCTGCTGCTCCTCTTGGCGGCTCCGGTACAAGAAAGGCTCTTTTAAAAATGAGACTCTTTTTGAAAGCCGTGATAATGCTTTCTTCTCTTTGGAAATTCACACCGCTTCTCAGCAGTCGTTTATCACACACCAAGCCCATTAAATAATTCATCACAAATAATTTAGTGGACAAAATGTGCCCTTTTTCCAGTCACAAATTGTCTGTGGGCAGATGACAATTTTCTCAGATTTGCTATTTGAAATGATTTGAATACTGTCCGTAAGTAATGATTGCCTGGGGACTCGTTAGTGAGCGGGCTGTTGCAAAGATTTGATATTTGAAATCTGAACTTTGAGCTGATTTGATGGGAACAAAAGTTTGAGATGTTTCTGCGCTTGATTGGATGAAAGTCAAGCTGAGAATCACGTTTCTGAGTCAAACACTTGGGATTATGAGTCTGAAAGTGTCTTTCTGCAAATATTCACTTCACATTAATTGTTGGAGTGAATGTATAGGCAAGTCATCGCATTTATTGTGATCCAGAAGCCACAACCATGATTGTGCCAGGCACTGCAGAGACACATTATGAAACAGTCCCTGCCCCAAAGAGCTTACAGCGTAAACAGACTAAGGGTGAGAGGGGAAACAGACACAGAGAGATGGAAGTGACTTCCCAAGGTCACACATGCAAGTCAGTGGAGGAGCTAGGAATAGACCCCAGGCATTCGATGCCCAGTTCAGTGATCTATCCAGTAGCCCAACTGCTAGATTGCAACAGCGTCAGAGCAGACGAGAGGAATTTGAAGACTGAACCGAATCCACCCGCGCACATTTGTGTAAACAGTCCAATGGGTGTGTCAGAATGTGTTTGTTCATCCGGCTCCGATCACGCGTACGATGGCAAAACTTGAAATTAAAGATCTCTGTGGGCTAAACCCAGCTCATATTTGCATGATAAAGTTGAGAAGTGAAGAGATGTTCATTGGGACATGGTGGAGTTATGGGGTGGGAATTAATTCAGTGTAATTATTATTGTTATCCCTTGTCACCCAAGTGGATAGCCAAAATTCAGGGTCTTGTAAGTTGTCTCCATGAGGAGACACTGATGATGGAGTCTGGTACTTCTTCCATGCAATCCTGATTACTTACAAAGTCCTGTGCCCTTGAACAAAGCAGGAATCAAACAGCAGGAGACAGTTTCTTTGCTCATTAGTTCCAAGCCTCTTTCAGCCATCAATCTCTATAGGCATTTTTCCTCAGGGCTACGCTCCCGGTGCTCGTTCTGGCTGTCTCCTTGGCTTGCTTCTGCTTCTCTCTCTAAACACACACAGCTCCATCAAACAATACTTAACCCCCCCCCCCCTTTGTAGTCAGCCCACAGTGAAACCCCCCTGCCCACATCGCTCAACTGCCTGATCTGAGTTGCATGTGGCCTGTGGTTTGGGTGGTGGCTCCCATTGTTTCAGCCATCCCGTTCCATAAAGGAGCATCATTGTCTTCTGAATGAAGGGTGACTGTTCTGTCCACCAGCTCCAATGAGTTTTCACCCACCCCAATTCTATTATATTTGAATATTTATCTTATGGGCATGCCCAGGGGCCAGGATAAGGCCCCTTTGCATTAGGTGCTGTATAGGTGGGGCCAAAATAGAGAAGTGACTCAGGAAAGGTAGAATAAGAAGAATAAAATCAAATCAATAATTTGGATCTAGATTTGCAATTTCCCCCTCTGATAATCATTTAGATATAAGCTGGCATTTACTGTATATATGTTTACATAGTATATATATATACACAGTAAATGCCAACTTTCCCCTTTTCCCCTCAAGCCATGACTAAGTGGCTGATTTCTTCTAGGCATCAATGCAGAGGGGAGGAGAGATTTGAAAGAGGAAATCTCATGCCAAGGTCCCCACGCCGCAATGGAATACTGACAAACATACAGCTGGATTCAGTCGGCTCACCTATGTGTGAGTACTGTTGAAATAGGCATTAGAATGATAAGAATGTGTTTAGAATGTATGGAATGCTTGTAGCTGCTACCTGCATTAATCTCACTTATAACATCTGTATCCCATAGCGTCAGGTATTGTCAGTCTCGGTAACCGTGTAAATCACCAGACAGGAGCGAGACATTAACTAGTGCAAAATGCTGGTCTCCAACAGGAGTTACGTCCTGCCTGACAAGGCAGACCCAGCGACTAGAGTGGAACATTAAAGAGGATAAAAAGTTGTTTACTCTCCTGCCCCACCTGAAGATGAGTTTTGCAAGTGAATTCTTCCCATTGGGAATAAAAACCCCTAACAAGGAGGAACGGTATCTTTATGATATTTGGACTTGGGAGCGGGGGGCGGGGCAAGGATTACTAGGTATAAGTAGAAGATCCCCAGAGCTTAGATTGAATTAGCCCTAAAGGACATATAGAGCTTGCTTATTGTCACATTGTACTTCAAAGTAGCACCCTGGAACCCCCCTATTCACCAGTCTCATATGATTATGAGATGTTTTGTACAATGCATGCCTTGTGCAGTATCATATTGAAAGTCTTGATCTGTTGAACCTTAATATCCTGTTGGATTGTATGTACTATCACTGTATATGAAGTATTGCTCTATGTGCTACTGCAATATGTTATGAGGTCGGGAAACGTCCATGGCCAGTCTTTCAGGAGGGACAAAGGAGGCACCAATGGCCAGACAGGCATTAATGGCTCAGGAAAAAGAATCCACTCTCCCAGTGACTCCTCCGAGAAGTCACATACGCACAGAGGGTGGCCCAACCCATGTCACAGCAAGAATCTTTCTAGCACCTGGAAGAAAGTATAAAAGAGGGACAGTGTCATCATCTGTCATCATCATCATCTGACAGTGTCATCACCTGGCCTCTCTCGTCCCCCATCGCAACACCTGGAAGATCGTCTGGAAGACAAAGACTTGGAACTAGGGAGATTCCAGGCTGGAAGGGAGTCCAGTCTGTGTATTGAGGAACTGGGAGCTGCCTGTGACATCCTGCAGGGTGAGAGACTGCTTGAGTCACATCTTGCTTAGTCTGTTAAAGTTAGAATTTAGACTGCGTTTCTATTTTATTTCTTAGGTAACCAACTTTGATCTGTATCCCTGCTACTTACAATCACTTAAAGGCAATCTTTCTGCTTTCTTTTTTACCTAAAACAGTGTGTTTTTGGTTGAAGTGTTTGGGAAACCTCAGCTCAGATTACAACGGCTGGTGCGTGTCCACTTTCCTATGAAGAAGTGGCAAACTTATTAATGAGTTTGCACTGTTCAAGGGAACCTTGATCAGTGTAAGATGGAATATTTCTGGGGTGCGAGGCTGGAAGCTGGGGTGACTGGCTGGCGTGTGGCTCTCTGTGTGATTCTTGAGTGGCTCACGGAGTATTCATGCAAGTTAGCTGGGTGAGTGGCTCCACATGCTGATGGCTGAGTGATCACAGCACCTGGAGGGGGTTTGCTGCTTGTCACTGGCACAGCTTTGTGAGAGACACCCCAAGTTGGAGAGTTAAGGGGACGCAGCTGTTCCACAGATCCAGGTTGTACCCTGGAGATTCCAACACACTTATTATAGACGCTTCTATTACCTTTTGAAACATTAGATTGTAGCTCATTTGTGTACCTGTGTTTACCTGCTTTAACCTTGTAAATAACTCTTATTTCCTTTTCCTATGAATAACTCTGTATAGAGGTTATTATAGGATTGCCTACGAGCATTGTCTTTGGTGTGAGATCTAAAGTGCAATTGACCTGGGGTAAGCGACTTGTCCTTTGGGACTGGGAGTAACCTGAATATTGTTAAAAGCAACAGAGGGTCCTGTGGCACCTTTGAGACTACCAGAAGTATTGGGAGCATAAGCTTTCGTGGGTAAGAACCTCACTTCTTCAGATGCAAGTCATATTATTGTGATAATTGTTGTGATCCTTGATGTAAGGGACCATCTATCACAAAAGCAGGCTCGTCTCGGTGGCAAGATAGATCAGCCAGTCTGTGACTCCATATTAAGGCTGTTATAGTGCCGGAGGAGTTTACACTTGAGAATTGGTTGGTGAAATGGAAGTATAGAACTCACAGCCAGTTTGGGCTTTGTGCCCTGGTTCTTAACGGTCTGTCCGGGAGTTGGTATTCATGCTCTTCAGCCACTGCACGACAGCTTGACACCAGTCTCCCTGTTTTGAAAACTAAAACGAATTAATAAGATCCCCTGAAATAGACAGCAGAGGAATATCTTTAAACCTGCAGGTAGTTAGCAAACTTCACTTCTCCGCTGCCTCGCTTAGGGCTGCTTCTAATTGTGATTTAAAGAAGGGTCGTATATTTCTTCAGCTGGAACGTATCTGAGGCACTTGCTCACTGATCTGATGGCAGAACGGAATGGTAATGATAAGCTGTATATTAGCTAAAATGAGGCCTGGTGACATTGAAGACTGCAATGCTAGCAAGCTTTGTTATGCAAAAAAGGAAACACATTATGGACTCCTTTCCTTTCTAGTGCACTTAAACCATTAAAAAACTGGCTACTTCCAAACAGAAAATATTATTCTCTGAAGAACAGAAGAGTAGTGGGAAAATTCAGAGCAGGTGAGAGGAATGTGAAACACGGACACAAAAAGGAAAACAGCAAGAAGTGTATTGGTCGTCTCTTCCATAGCAAGGCATTTCTGCTGCAGTTCTAAGGACGTAGCTGCGTATCATTGATCGGTGTCTCAACTGAGAATGTTTTATGCAACAGGAGCTGCTCACATTGAACATCTGTTAATGGGCTAACACTCATAAAACCATCACTTATCTGGGTCTGTCAAGGAAGGGAATACACCAATGTGCAGTAAGCCCCTAGTTTAACTGGCTTATCAAAGCAGATATGCCAGGCATCTCAGCTTTGAAACAAGGTAATAGTTTGAACTGCGGCAAGAATGAAACTGTCACGAGAACTTTTCTTTCCTCTCCAATACACTGATGTTATGTGTATTGAGCAACAACAACTAAATCCTACCACAGGAACTCAAAGGGATATAAAAGGCACGGTGTATGTATTTTTAGGATATGAAAATTAGCTAAATCATAGAGTGAGATTGGAAGTTTTCTTCTTAGATCTGCTATTCAATTAAAAGAAAAGTCTCTGGATAACAGGGTAGGAAAAGGTTGTTAGTGTTGGTGTCCTGGCCAGATCTGAGGTTGGGCAAATTTCATATTGCCTATTTCTCACGCAAACTAGATTCCGGGTAAAATTCTCAACTGCATCATTCATGTTCAATGACACAACAAGGTAACAAGATCCAGTGGTGGAGATGGAAGTTAGAAAAATTCAAACTGAAAATAAGGTGCCAATAGTTACTGGTTAGGGTAATTAAGTATTGGCGCCGATTATCCAGGGAAGAAGTATGATCTCCATCTCCTGGCATCCTTAAATCTTAAATAAATACCAGCCTGATGTCAAAATCACGGAGTGAAATTCCCTGGCCTATATTATGCAGGAGGTCAGACCAGATCAGTGGTTCTCAAATGAATTTTGCAAACTCAGGGTGGCTGCAGTTCTGACAGTTAAAATGTTATACTAGTGACAATCTCGTCATGTGGTTATCTGGAAGTGTCATGTAAATAAAACAATGAATCGTTCCAGTATAAAGAATAAAGAATAACACATACTATTAACAATGCCAGAAAGGCAGCCCGCCTACACTGTTGTGAAATGCCACTGGGCACACCTTGGCTTGACCTGCTTTTGCAGGAAGTAGACCCGGCGGCTGTGGCTGGGAGCTTAGAGAAGGGGCTCCCTGGCCCTAAAAGTTGTGGTGGTCACACTTGAAATCCTTGGTAGCCTCAGGCAGCCACCATGGCCACTCTTGAGAATCACTGGACTAGATGATCGCAATAGAGGTCTGGAGATCTACGGGGCAGATCCTCAGCTGGTGTAAATTATCACAGCTCCATGGAATCTACTAAATGGAGACACAACATTATATGCAGATGACACACTAGAGGCATCATGGCCAACACAATCTCTGCCTCACCTTTGCTTCATGCATCTTTTGAAAAGGACAAGTGATGGACAAAAACCCGGTAGGACCTTGTATGAGAGATGCCAAAGAGCATACCAGCTCAGTACTGCCCTCTGGGAGCTCTCAGAAATGAAGGAAGTGTCCTCTCAAGGTACTGATGACCCTGCCAGAGTTCAAAGGTGAGTCAACAATACCCATGGTCAACTATCAAAGATGGCAGAGAGATACAACAATATCAAGATGCATGCTTGATCTTCCACCGTTGCCGTGGGTTCAGCTAACACAACCCATGCTGTCTCCAATGTGTACCCTGGTCTGAAACTGTACTGACTGAAGCCAGAGAACTCTGGGGACGCCAACACCTGGATTCTCCACTACACTGCACCTTGGGCAGTCATTAGTACTCGTGCAAAGTTGGCGTAAAATACTGCCATTCTGACTTAGCTGCACGTCGCACAGGTGTAAAGATTGCACCAGGTGGCAAAGTGGAGCTGGGGGACGGCCATTCTTAGTTGAGGTGTGTGGGGGCCTTCAGTCTAGGGGGCAAACAAGACCCCCCCCCCCCCAATAGAAGAATACAAAACAAACCTGCGGAGCGTCCTCTCCCTTCCCAGGGAGAATGGGGAGTCAAAGTCAGTTCAGCAGCAGCGTTTGCATATTTATAGGCACCATTTGCAATGACTGATATTACTCCACGTCGATCAGAAACTTTCAAAAAAGAAAAACCATCTCTTACCGGTCTGCGAGACATTAACGGCGTCGGCAAGCCTTCCAACGGCGCGTAACTCCTCAACGCCCAGCAAAATTTCACTTACGCTCCAGATTAATGAAGGGCTTATAAATGTTTTACATGCAATGGCCATTGTGCCCTGCTGGAAAGCATCTATAGTATTTATTTACTTACATAAGATTGGCTGCTCTGGGCCCTGGGCCCAAAAACAACAATCCTCATCTACGGAGGTGGCTTTGAACCAAGCCATCTTGATGAAGCATTTCTCACAGCCCCATTTACAGCTGCCTGTCAGCCAAAGCACCCAGCTACAAACAAAACCACCAGTATGAATTGCAAAAGCCACTCCAGCACATCGGAAGCCAGGTTTGGCAGAAAAATTAGATACAAAGACATCTTTTGTGCTGCTGTCTTTGGGCTCCTTAGTGAAAAGTGAAGCTTGCAGGGTAATTTCAAGCAGTGTATCATACTCTTGAATAGCTATAGATAACACGGACAAGTCAAATGAAATGAACTCGCTAATATTAGCAACAAAGGCATTCACGGCTGTGTTTGTTATTACTTGAGGCATCTGGGCGGAATATCTGATCCATTCCCAAATTGGACACGTGGATAACAGATTCTTTTTTAAACTCTTCTATTCTGTTTCCGTTCTTATTAAAGCTCCTTGGGAAAAATACATTTTATTTTCCATGAAACTTTTAAAAGAAAATGTTTGTTTTATCCTTTTAGTTAAAGTTATGTGCAGAATTTTTCTTTTTTATTTTCTTCAAAAATAAATGTTTTTTTTTTTCATTTTTCAGTTTTCAAAAATCAAAATAAATTCAGGTTTTGGTTGTCAAAAAACCTGGAAAACTTTCATTTATGTGGGTTTTAGTTTTTCAAAAACAAAAGCCTGGATTTTTGAGAAAACTGGATATTTGCTCATAAAATTTTCTATTTGGTCCAAAAAGCCATTTCCCTTCAAAAAACAGTTTTGATGAAAAATTTGTAACCCACCCCCCATTCTTATAATACACACACCACCATGATCTCTAGGGTCTTGGAGTCAGACAGTGTTACTGGGACTTGAAGGGCCTGATCCTGGCAGGTGCTGAGCCCCTCCTAAGAGGAGCTAAGCATCCCAAGCCAGACTGCTCACACGAGTAAGGCTAGCACAATCAGGCCGGTGTGTTGTATGTGCAAGGACTAAGGGCAGTTGTGGTGGGGAGCAGACTGGAAGTTAGGGAGCCGGCGCACAGCTCAGAGACCACCACAGATCATTGCCAATGGGTCGCAGTGCACAGACAAATGGATGCTGGCGAAATTGTTGAGCACAGATGATGAGCACCAGCTCCCACACCAGACAGCCTTAAATTACCTCCTCTCTCAAGGACACCGGGCTGTGCTCAGAGGTCAGACAAGCAACATCTGCCTGCTCTAAGCACACGGCGTCTCTTAAGCCGGATGAGGCTGGAGAGGCTGGTTGCTGGATCAAAGGGCGGGGCGGGGAAGGGGGGGAGAATACTTGCTGGGATTTGACAGGATTTTCTTCTTCATTTAGCCTATTTGCGGCTCTTCCCCCTCCCCCTTATTATTTAACTTAAAAGCAGCAGAGACTCCAGCACCACAAATCCTTCGACTCTGGAGGAGGGGCGAGATGACGGCTGATCGTTTATTGCCCGAAAAGACATGAGTGAAGGAGGGAAGTCCCTAGGATGCTAACGGGCCCAGAGAGGCGGCTGCATGGGGGAACCGCAGCTCACTGTGGGCTCTGCGTGCGTGTGGAAGGTCCGTGAGGTGGTTTGACACCCAACGCACCATCGCCACTAACTCCAGAGGCCGATAGAGCGTCATTAGCCCCAGCCCAGGGTAACTACACTAGGAAGCAACTGGGACTGAGATGCCAAATTCCCCCTTCCTTGCCTGGGGGGCTGGGAGGTTATTTGGCCTCTTTGTGGGGTGCAGCTCATTCCCATGGGTGCCCAGACCAGATGCCTCCTACTCGCTCCCCTCCCCCGCTCATTATATGAGCAGCCCCTGCTTTCCCCAAGAGGCAGTGACCACAGTCTGAGCAGTGCTTCCTTCGCAGGGCAGTGTCCCTGCCCAGGCTGGTAACGGCTAGCAGGGGCGGCCTAGCCAGGGCCGGCTCCAGGCACCAGCTTAACAAGCAGGTGCTTGGGGCGGCTAAGGATGAGGGGCGGCACCTGCGGCAATTCGGGGGTGGCAGGTCCCTCACTCCCTCTAGGAGCGAAGGATCTGCCGCTGAACTGCCACCGCCGATCGCGGCTTTTTTTTGCTTGAGGCGACAGAAATGCTGGAGCCGGCCCTGGGCCTAGCCCATAATTATTGGCAAAGCAGATGCTTTCTTGGTTCCTGAGCCAGTTCCCGCCTCACCTGCTCAGTGCCCCGTATCCAGCTCGTTCCGGGTTAGCTCCCTGCCCGGCGTTCTCGCCCCTTTTCCTTGTTGGGTTTAAACGCTGAGGAAGCTTCGTCAAGTACTGTACCTCCGTTGCGTAAGCAAGGCACACTTCAGCCCAGATCCGGGGCTGTGGCCGAGCCGAGCGTGGGGCGGCTATGGGGGGCTGGGTGCAGAGGGAGCTTTAAACTATCTTTAAGCACCTCCCGCACCCCCATCACGGGTCTGTATGGCCACCCGGCTGACTCTTAGCACCTTCCCAGGCTGCTCTGCTTCACATCCGACTGCCTCTAAGGCCCCGGGGAAGAGAGGAAGGATGGCCCAATGGTTAGGGAACTAGCAAAGGCCAGGCCTACACTAAAAAGGTAGATTAGCCCAGCTGAAAAATCCACACCCCTGAGCAATGTAGTTAAGCCGACCTAACCCCCGGTGTAGGTCAACAGAAGAATTCTTCCGCCGAGCTCGCTACCGCCTCTCGGGGCAATGGGTTAAGTACCACGATGGGAGAATAGTGAGTCTCTATGCCGAAGCACTGCACCGCTGTACTGGCTTAAGTGTAGACATAGTCTAAGACGCGAGAGCCCTGGGTTTACGTCCTGGCTCTACCGCTGACTGCCTATGGGGTCTTGGACAAGTCCTGTAGGCTCCCAGTGCCCCTCTGGACAGCGGTGATAAGAGCACTGCCCCAGGGGCTGTTGCGAGAAAAGCATTAGGGATTATGAGACTCGGATACTACAGTTTTGGGGGGATGTAAATTCCACAAAATAGGGGGCATCTCAGTACTTGGAGGGGTGTAGATGTTCCCCATCATGCCCTCCTTCCTCTATCCACATCCCCTATGCCAGGGATTGGGGAGTGAGGGGGACCTAGGAGAGCCCTATGCCAGTAGGGAGCCCTATGGATGTGCTTGTAAGTCTGCCACGTGTCACCCTGCGCGTGTTAGACCTTGAAAACTGCTTGATCTAGAGAATATACTACAGGCTTCCTGGTGGGGTGGCTCTTCCCCCAGTGGCTTCAGCAGCACTAACAGAGCCATCCTTGATTCATAGATTTTAAAGCCAGAAGGCGCTTTTGTGATCATCTAGTCTGGCTTTCCACATCACATGTCACAGGCCATAGGACTTCCCCCAATTGATTCCTGCTGCAAGTCCCATAGCAGGGCTCAAACCAGAGCAGATCTCTTTGAAAAACATCCAATCTGGATTTTAAAATGGCCAGTGATGGAGAATGCAGTAAGTCCTTCTCTAACTTGGGTAAAAGTTCCCTGAATGGGAGACATTGGGCTTGTGATGCTGGAAGTTCTGCTGGCTTCAGCAGCTTCTTTGTCAAATGCACTTTGGAAAAGTGTTTGGGGTAGGGGAGAGAAACCAGGGTGGAGAAGTTTGAGTTTGCATTCGTGAAAGTGCCAGCTTCAAACATTTCAAACCACCAGCTCTCAAACTTCTGCCTTGGTTTAAAACTGTCAGCGTGGCCTCGCTTGCAAAACTCTCAATGAAATATGCAAAGTAGGCTGAGTTTGAGGTTTCTGGCTTCAGCCAATTTTTTAATTACAGGAGAACAAGATTTTTGATCGGAACATATGGGAAGAGTGGAGGTTGGAACTCAGCTTTAACAGAGAGGCGGTAGCCGCAAAGACTATAAATGAGAAACCCCTTTCTTCTCTTTGCATTCATGTATTGTGAATTCATTTTACTGTGAACAAAAATCGTTAATTAAAAATTCTGAAACCAATACTCTTGTTTCCCTTTCTCCCTTTGCACTGGCTCTGCCATGGTAGCTCTGTTACTGCAGTCTGCCTGGAATAAACTTGGAAGCTCCAACTCCCTTAGTGTATGAAAATCTTAGCCTCCGTTGTCACTGGTTATCAATGCTGCAGGGCAGCTCCATTCTTCACACGCTGTGTCAGATCCCTGGAGATATTTAGTTTAATCTAGTGCAGATTTTACCGGCTATCCAAATTAGTTTTTAGCAGACATGCTGCACACTGCTTATTAGCCGCACAAACATGCATACACTCCTGTGTGTCCAAGTTCACGCAGGCGGTGTCAATTTCAATCTCTCCTCGTTAGGGACAGGAAGACTGGATGTGGAGGAAGTTTCTGGAGTTTTAGGTGTGTATCCGCTCCGTATACAGACAAACGTTCCATCAGAATGGCCTTAAATAAAAAATGTGGTTTGCTGTGATGTGCTGGAGCCTCTTTTGCGTTTGATTTTGTAAATATTCTAACAAATTAGCCGAACGGCAGGATTGTTCATGAAAATGCCACATGCCAGTGAAGGTTAGAAAATTTTACAGTTTCTATAGCACCTGTCACTGCTGCTGTAGGAGGGTGCACTCATCACTGCCACGCCCCCTTATGGCTGGGCCTGGCATAGCAGCGCTTTCCGGTCTGGCGCCCCCTGCAGATAGTGGCTCTGGTCTTGCGGTGGTCTACTTCTTCTTGTGACTCAGCTCTGGCCAGGTCATGGAATCATAGAATCTCAGGGTTGGAAGGGACCTCAGGAGGTCATCTAGTCCCACCCCCTGCTCAAAGCAGGACCAATCCCCAGACAGATTTTCACCCCAGATCCCTAAACGGCCCCCTCAAGGATTGAACTCACAACCCTGTCCTCGCCCACAGACAACCTGCCAACCTTAAGCATATTATCACCAGCAACCACGCACCACACCGTAACAACTCTAACTCAGGAACCAACCCATGCAACAAACCTCGATGCCAACTCTGCCCACATATCTACACCAGCAACACCATCACAGGACCTAACCAGATCAGCTACAACATCACCGGCTCATTCACCTGCACGTCCACCAATGTTATGTATGCCATCATATGCCAGCAATGCCCCTCTGCTATGTACATTGGCCAAACTGGACAGTCACTACGCAAGAGGATAAATGGACACAAGTCAGATATCAGGAATGGCAATATACAAAAACCTGTAGGAGAACACTTCAACCTCCCTGGCCACACAATAGCAGATGTAAAGGTAGCCATCTTACAGCAAAAAAACTTCAGGACCAGACTCCAAAGAGAAACTGCTGAGCTCCAGTTCATTTGCAAATTTGACACCATCAGATCAGGATTAAACAAAGACCGTGAATGGCTATCCCACTACAGAAGCAGTTTCTCCTCCCTTGGTGTTCACACCTCAACTGCTAGCAGAGCACCTCACCCTCCCTGATTGAACTAACCTCGTTATCTCCACACTGATTTATACCTGCCTCTGGAGATTTGCATTACTTGCATCTGAAGAAGTGAGGTTCTTACCCATGAAAGCTTATGCTCCCAATACTTCTGTTAGTCTCAAAGGTGCCACAGGACCCTCTGTTGCTTTTTACAGATTCAGACTAACACGGCTACCCCTCTGATACTCAACCCTGGGTTTAGCAGGCCAATGGTCTAACCACTGAGCTATCCCCTCCCATAGTTTAGTCCTATCGCTTCCAGTGTAACAAAAGTACAACTGAAGTCCCCAAATGTCCCAACACAAAAGATCCTTCTGCCCCTCTTGGGCTATTCCTCAGCCTGTCCTTGAGGCTCAGTTGTCGGCCCCATGGTGGCCTCCATCGTCCTTGCAGCAGGCTTGCACGCCCCTTCCTCAGGACTGGTAGCCCAGTTCCCCCCATCTGGATCTAATCAAGCCTGACACACCCTCCAGGTGGGCTCACTGAGCTCTCAGGTGCCTGTTAACCCTTTGTGCACCTGTGTGGGCTAGAGACCCCTCCACAGCTATCTGTTCCACAAAATGTGAATTTTGAGTTTGAAAACATGAGTAACACACAAGCAAACCTGATTCATCAAATCAGGGAACACAAACAATAACATGTGACCTATCTGCCCGATCTAAACTAACCAAGCCAGCTTGAATTTCAAACATAAGATTCTCACTATTCATTGCTCATGAATAAACTACAGACTAAGAATTCCTGGTAGAGCTTGTTCCACAATGAATTGTGGGTAGCAAATACTTTAGCAACTATCCTGAGCTGTTATTCGGAGCCAAGTCACAGGCTGAACAAGAGACTAAATGTGTTGATTAAATTACCTGCTATGAATTATTTCCATGGTTCTGGTGCTTTCCCACAAGAAGAGCTCATTGATTATAATAAATACTTAAAATATTACATAGTTTGGCAATGTGAAAGACTATGAAGCACCTACTCACTGATGCAGAGAATCAGTCCCCGCTTTAGCGATTGCAATGCCCTCCTTCACAAGAGCCAAGTTCTGTTTCCGAGCCCTTATTAGCACCTATGAAGTAAATTTTAAATGATTTAGAAGAAAGCCAGATTTTGCAAGCGTTTGCAGCTGACTCCATTGAGGTAGGTGGAGGTTATTACATGGGGCGTGTGCTGGGTAACGTTTTGGTAGAAAGTAAACAGTTCTAGTGGAGAACCAACTAAATTATAGTTCAAAAGATGACATTAGGTTCACCTGTTAGGCCAGTGCTGAATCGTTCTTGGGTATCATTTTATTGCTTTGTTCCATTTTGTTTTAAATGTCTCGTGGGATAGAGGCCATACAGTATGCAAAATCCTGGGGTTAGCTTTATTAGAACAACAATCGGCTCAAACCTTCTCCCCAGGCTTGGCGCCTCCTCAGGTTCCTCTTTTGGGACTGATCTGCCCACACCCAAGATCCTCTCTCCTCTAGTGAGTCACTCCTACCTCCATTGTATCCCGGTGGGCTAAAAATTCACCTGCTTCAGTGAGTCAGCAGAGTTCACTTTACCCTTTCCCAGCGGGATCAACATCTACTAAGAGGGTGGAATGTTTCAGGCAAACACAGCCAGCCTGAAACAGGCTTCCACCTTTTCCCTGTTTAAGTTAATGCTATAAAACATACAGATTCCACCCACCCCCTCGGCTGTTATATTTTTCCAGCAAGAAAAGGTGTATGGGGGATTTTTAAGCATCTCAGAGCCGTCTTTGGTAATTGCTTCTTAATTACATCGCTGCATTTCTCCTTGGATGCATCCGACTGAAATCTGTATTCCGACCATCTGCCCCCACCTCTTGATGGCAGCTACTCAAATCAACTGTTCCTTCAGTTCTCATTCCTATTAGGTTAACAATCTCTGCATCGTAGCTTTGACAAAAAGCTTTTGAACTACAGCTTTTGTTTTAATGACAGAACAGCATATGCTGTCACTCCTCCGAGCGCTCTCCTAAGCAGGGATAATGCTCTCAACTTCTTTTTTAAGTGAAGCATTTTTCCACCAACGGCTCTCTGTGTCCCAGCACTCCCAATCTCATTATCTTTCAGTGGCTGTGAAGGCAAACAAGGCATGGAGGCTGGAATGATACAGGTTGTAATGTAAAAGAGACAGTAACTAGCTCGTGACAGAAGTAGACATGAAAAACAGGATTGAAAAATAAGCAGAGGAGGTTCCTGTCAGGTGCTTTGGAGCAGATAAAGAAAAATACACCAAGTGTATTCAGTCCAGACTCAGCATCCTTTTGCATTTGTGTTTAGACAGTACAATCAATGCCTTCATTATAGGACTCTCTGTATTTGTTGTAACAATTACTAGAGCTGCATAAGCATCTTGTCTGCCGTCTGGTGGATGGACACGAAGGTGCCCATATGGAAGGTGCTTTTCATATCCTTTCCACAGCCAAGGGTCAAACCAGGACCGTGATGATCACAAATCTGTGTGGTGTGTCTTCCTTGAGTGACTCATCCATGAGAAGATAACAGCTTGCTACTGCTGCCAGCTAATGAAGTTACTCCTTTAACTCAAGTAGCAGAGGTCTGTGCTGTAGTAGAGGTCTGTGCTGTGGGGTGAAAGTCAGGGATGACCTGTGGTGGAGGGAGGGGATGTTGTTAGAAGAGGTTTCTAGAATAGGAAGCTGATTGAAGGGATAAAATCAATTGGAGCATCCTGGGGCGGAGGTTTGGGGGTGGAAGGGGGAATAAAGAAATTGCCACCCTCACCTCCTCACTCTTAAAGGTTGGCACTGGCAACTTCTCACCCAGGTGAGCCAAAAGGAGCTTCTTCCTGACTGGGATGTGCACTTTTACCTCTCTCTGCTGGGGAGGTCCTCTAGTTCTGAGAGCAACTGTAGTTCAAGATGGCTGCCGCTCCCAGTTGAGTCACACACACTGTGCTCTCACATATGATTTTTCTTGTTTTGCTGTTTCCCTTAAAAGTGCAATAAGATTTCCGATTAGCTCAGAGCAGTGCGAACCAATGAGGATCTATCAGTCAAATCATGCATTTGACAAAGTGTGCAAAATTTTGCAAAGAAATCATCTGATTTTAAAAAAATCGCTATTTGCCCAGTGATAGCTATGAATATGGGCCCTGATCCAGCAAAGCATTTGTGCAGGCGCTTAACTTTATACACATGTTTAAAGTCAACCACCTACTTAAATGCTTTTCTGGATCAGGGCCATGATCTATACTGCATGCAGTCCTGGTCATGCCATCTCAAAAAAGAAATATTAGTATTGGAAAAACTAAGAGAAGGGCATCAAAAATGATTAGGGGTATGGAACAGCTTGCATTTGATGAGAGATTAAAAAGACTGGGATTGTTCAGTTTAGAAAGTGGGGAATATGATCGAGGTCTATAAAATCATGATTGGTGTGGAGAAAGTGAATCAGGAAGTGGTATTTACCCATCACATAACATGAGAACCAGGGGCCATCCAATGAAATTAATAGGCAGCAGGTTTAAAATAAATATAAGGAAGCACTTCTTCACACAACACACAGTCAACCTGTGGAACTCAGTTGCCAGAGGATGTTGTGAAGGCCAAAAGTATAACTGAGTTCTAAAAAGAATTAGAGAAGTTAATAAAGGATAGGTCCATCAATGGCTGTTAGCCAAGATGATCGTAGATGAACCCCATGCTCTGGATGTCCCTAAACCTCTGACTGCCAGAAGCCCTCTAATTGCCCGGTGCATTCCCTCTGAAGCATCCGGCACCAGTCACTGTTGGAAGACAGGATCCTGGGTTAGATGGAACATTGGTCTGGCCCAGTGTGGCCATTCTTATGTCAACTTGAATTGCATTTGACTTCCAAATTTAAGCAAAAACGAACAGTGACATTTTTGCACTATTTGTCCCGCTCTAGACCCTAGATAACAATGAACTCCATACAGTTAAGGCAGGATTTTTAGAAGCTGTCAGTGATGGCCTAAGTCTTCTCCCCTTGAAGTCAGTGGGAATTTTAACCAGTGATTCCAACGGGAGCAGAGTTAGGCCAACGACGATAATGTTTCAAAATTCCACCCATTATATACAGGCAAAAAGAGAAGGTGCCCAGAGCCTGGGATAGGGGATTTTCACTATTTCCTTTAAAAAACCCAAAGAAGCCAACAATCCTATCACATATTTTATATTTCATAGATTTGTGTTTAAATTGATGAGGACAAATCCACTAGAAGAATTTCTCAATAGCATCGCTTTCCTTATTTATGCGGGACGTGCCCCCTTCCTCGGACTGGCAGCTGGCTCCACGCAGTTGATTTATTTTAGAAAAGGATTGAATAGTAGAAGAGTGAAGACAGATAGTTTGGAAGGCTTCCAAAGGCCTCCAAATGCCATGCTTGTTATTAGAAGAAAAGGAGAATCTGTAGGGCACTGGATGAGAAAGGACAAAGTCTTTTGGAAGGAAATGAATTACCTTCATCTGCTCTGACTCCTGCCTGCAGCGTTGTCAGTGCCGCCCCATATGAAATAAATGAGTGGAAAACAAACTGGCCATGGTTTTAAGCAAACTCAGCCATGTGGGCAGCTGGAGTGGAGAAGTTCCAGATGTGCAGATGGATTAAGCAGAAATCAGTTCTCCTCCAACTCAGCTCTCCATGGGAAGATGCAGAAGTGACGTTCACGTAATGGCAGGCCTTTATTCTCCGATCACAGCACCATTCATCATTCACCTTTCTAGCATCATTACCTTTAATACCCTTTGCAAACACCAACTAAAACCACAATGGATATGAGTGTCTGATTCCCCATGGGAAAGAGTGCTCAATCCTCAAAGTAAAAGGGTTCTTGGGAACTATTAGGGACAGAAATAGCAGCCCTTGCCATCTTCCTGTTACACCTTGCCAACCCCAAGTGTTCAGATATCATGTGTCAGGCTCCAAGAATTCATGACCTTGGCTTTAAAAAGTCAGACTGTAAAAGGGAATAGATTTGGGACCTTTTTATTGCCCTCCTGGCTTTGGAGTCTTGAGAGGTCACATTTTCAAGATTTTCTCTTCAACCACGAGAGATTCTGAAGGGAAGATGTGATTCTCACATAGTCACCTGACTCCAGGAGCTGAGGCTTTAAGAAAAACACCAAATGCTGTGCGACGTGTGATCAAATTGCAAGATTTGGTGACACCGGATGTTGTGTCTCCCTGGAAGTGGAGTCTCTGAAGGCGAGCATAGAATCCCCCATTCCTTCTGCTCCGTTCCAGGGTAACTGGATTCTCTCCTGGCCTGGTGTTCGTTCCTGGGGCTATAGGTGACATGGGTGAAGTGCTTGCCTTTCAACGGGCAGCTGCTTTGCCTGCCAGGCAGAGGGCAGCCGCTTCCTCCCCTGCAGGGGGATTTGGGGGGGCAGATATAAATCAGCCTCACTTGCCCCATTGAAGTCAACGCAGCTCTGCCCAGGAGGAGGCGCTGGTGGTCAGAGTCCGTTTCTTTTGCAGGGGCTCAGAAGGAAGTAGGAATCGACAGGCTGGAAAGTGCTCGGCTTGGGATGCTTTGAAGGACGTGACTGGTACTGGCAAGCTGCAGGAGGCAGAGAATTGCATCCAGTGCTCAGTGCAGGCGCATCTGGCTGGCGAGCTAGAGAGAGACAGAACACGTGTGTGTGTCCGTGCGCATGCACGAATCAGGTAACTTGCTCTGCGTCCCTCTCTCTCTAGGATTTGACTCCCTCAGCTTCCTGGCTCACTGGGCTCCAGAGTCACTTAACACTCAGCTCCATGGGTGCCACCTCAAAAATCTCATTTCAGAGACTCTCAGCTGTTAGGCCCCAGAACACTGAAGAAGGCTGACCGTTCACTCCCCTTCACTAGGGGTGGATGTTGCTGTAGCCCTTCGTAGTGGCCAGGGAGGGTCCCTGGTGTGCGAAAGCCTGACACCATCTGGAGATATTGAGGGGATTTGGCCAGGCTGCTCATTTCAGGTTTTTTACAGCATGAAATTAAACAAAGTAAATAAACCACAGCCTGGTTGAAGCTTTGGCCTTCCCAAGGCAGCCGGAATTGGACTGTAACAGGACAGCATCTTAATCACATGAAGCCCCCAGCCCACGCTGAACTCTCTCCACCCAGAAAAGAGGTGTTCGTACTTTGGCTGGATTTCAGGGCAGCAGTGGGAAATGTAACCCCCAAGGAGCAAACATCTCCCTGCCCCTGCAACACACAAGTTATCCAGTGGAGCTGCCAGGCAAACCGTGGCGACAGAATGCGACACAGCAGTTGCTCTCTAGTGGCTGTAGCCCATAGATGATAGAAGCCCCAATGCTATCTTAGCTAAAGAAGATTCTCCATTACCTCAAATGGTAAAGGCCCGTGGCTTTGGGGCAGAAGGCCTTGAGTTCCTCCTCCACTTGCCACATGTGTGGATATAGGATCTTCTGGGTGTCCTACAGGATATTTGTCTACATCCCTTCACACACTATTCAAAACAAAGGGGTGCACTGGAACGACTAATCAATGGGACACAGTAATAGCAGGGTACAAAATATATCGGAAGGACAGAACAGGTTGTGCTGGTGGGGGAGTGGCACTATATGTGAAAGAAAGCGAAGAGTCCAATGAAGTAAAAATCTTAAATGACCCAAACTGTCCCATAGAATCTCTCTGGATAGTAATTCCATGCTCGAATAACAAGAATATCGCAGTAGGGATATATTACCGACCACCTGACCAGGATGGTGATAGTGACTGTGAAATGCACAGGGAGATTCGAGAGGCTATTTAAATAAAAAAACTAAATAATAATGGAGGATGGTATCACCCAAGAGTTCTGAAGGAACTCAAATGTGAAATTGCAGAACTACTAACTGTCGTCTGTAACCGATCATTTAAATCAGCTTCTGTACCAAATGACTGGAGAATAGCCAATGAGATGCCAATGTTTAAAAAGGGCTCCAGAGCTCTTCTTATGGATTGGTAACTGGTTAAAAGGATACTCCCAGCTGCTCAGGCATGCACCCCCTCTGGAGCACAAACCCCAAATTATACCGTTGTGCGTGGCACAGGGAACTGCACAGCGTAAGCTCATAAAATTAAGTACAAAAGATAGATTTTAAGTGATAGCAAACAGATCAAAGCAGATTACCTAGCAAATAACCAAAAACCGCAAACTAAGCGTAATGCACTGAATAGACTGGATATGAATAGCAGATTCTCACCCCAAGAGATGGTACAAGCGGGCTGCAGTTTCTTAAGGGGCAAACTGCACTTGCTTTACAGGCTGGAATCCCCAGGTGTTTCATACACAGGCTAGAAATCCCTTTAGCCTGGGTCCAGCACTTCCCCCAGTTCAGTCTTTGTTCCTCAGTGTTTCCAGGAGTCTTCTTGTGTGGGACGTGAAGCGCACCAGATCATGTCACTCCCTGCCTTATATAGCTTTTGCATATGGCGGGAACCCTTCGTTCCGAAGCTTGGTTCCAGCCCAGCCTGTGCAAAAATACTGACATCCAAGATGGAGCCCAGAGACATGTGATCTGGTCACATGTCCTTGTAGTGTCATAGCAGCCAGTACTCGGAGGCTGTCTGTCTGTAGCATTCTCAGGAAGGCTCCCTGGGTGGGAGATGAGCTTCTCCTAAGGCCGGTTGTTTTTCCCTAATGGACCATTGCCTGGAATAGGCCCTTCCCCACCCACTATCTAAACTGACAGCATCTTGTCTAGTGGGCGTTACCCAGGTGTAACTACATCTGAAATACAGATACATAATCAATATTCATAACTTCAGATACAAAAAAGATACATGCACACAGATAGCATAATCTTGTTAAGCAAATCATAACCTTTCCAATGACACTTCACATGACCTAACTTGCATAAATTATAATTACCGGTATGTCATAATCATATCACTGTGAAGATTATGGGGTGCCGTGTCACACACTCCTCCCGCACTTGCACCATTACAAAAAGCAGGATATTTTTTCAACTAGACACCTGGAGGAACAGCAAGTCCCCACTGGGTTATGTGACAATTTGTTAGGGTCTTGAAGCCCAAAGGAAATGATCCAGGGATGATGGATGAAGGTTGAAGCTGAGTTGTCACTCCACAGCCGAGGCATTAATCAACTGTCAGGATTGCTAAAGGGTCCGGCTGGGAAACCAAGAATTGGGGCCAGCCGACTGCAGTTGAAGCCCCCACCCCAACATCTGCTGAAGAAGGAATGCACCGTGGCACTCTGGGAATTCCCAGCACGATGAACAAGCAGCAATGAACAGTCCCTCGATCCCTGGGCAATCAAGCCACATGAAAGCCTCTTTCATTCGTTCAGGCCAGAGACACAAATTTATTCATGAGACCCACTCGGCTGTCGAAAGCCCATAACTAACCACATCCTACACACTCTGCCTGGGCTTGTGCCAGAGCCCCCGAGCCAAGCAAGCTCAGGGCTTGCAGACAAAGATCCGTGGCTGGAAGTTGAAGTTAGACAAATTCACCCTGTCCCAAAGGTGCACCAAAGACCTCCAAGTGCTTTTCACTGGGATTTAACCCAGGTGTTTGGATTCCCTGCCCAGCCCACTCCCGTGTCCTCTCTGGGAAGTATGGCCTTGTCTAAGGAGCTGTTGTTTTAAGGCAGCACAGTGAAACATCCATGAACCTGCCACTTTTCGGTCTTAGAGCAGAAATAAGGAAAGGTCAGAGTAACTTAAACACACAGCTGCGCTTTTACTGGTTATTAGGTGAGGGCAGGAGGACATCTTCCTCTGAGGCCCACTTAACAGCCACCCCGGGACTAGCAGAGAGAGGCTACAGTTCCGAGGAAGGATGTGCACTCTCTGAAGCCAGCTCTTGCGCCCTCAAATTTTGTTTCTGCATCCACAAAGGGCAGAAAGATCCCTTCCAGCCTGAATGAGCCTGATTCTGATCTCAAAACAAGCGTGAATCAGGCAAAACTCCAATGACGTCAGCTAAGCTGTGCCAAACTGTATTTGTGTATAAATCCCAATACGTAACTAAAAGCTGGTGTGAGATCAGAATCTGCCCGAAGCCTTAATTTAGCTGAAGATAACAACAGAACCCGAATGAACAAAAGCAACATTTCCCTGGGAGAGCACACTGTGTGCGCACCGTATTACTGGGAGTTATTGGTATTACAGTAGTGGCCAGGGACTAACCAAGATCTGGGCTCCATTGCGCTAGGCGCTGTACATAATAACAGACAGACCCTGCCTCGAAGAGTTTACACCCTAAATAGACACGAGAGACTCCGGGGGAGGGAGAGGGTGTAACACAAGCGGCGTGAGCAGAGTGCAAGTCTGCAAACAGCATGGTTGTGCCAAGATCTCTTTTGGTGGTGCTGTGTGGGAAGGAAGCTCCAGAGGGGTGAAATCATTTCTGAGTGTGGTTTTGTCAGGAGCAGATTAGCTAAATGGAAAGACTAGGGAAGGGAGGGAGGGACGGCAGCAAGGGCACAAGGAGGGAGGTCGAGGTGAAGAGATTGTGAGGGAGGCCAAGAGGATGAAGACAGAGCAAGCGGCCCATCAGCACAGAGGAGACAGTGTCCAGAGCGAAAGCTGTAGAAGGCAAAGTGATTGCATCAGCCGCGGCTGTGGGGAAGGTCCCTTCTTAAGCTGCTCTGCGGCTTCTGTCTCTGTCCATTGCCTGCAGTTTGTTTCCTTTGTTCCCCCAGCCTGCATATCTGCTGCGCTGAGGTGAGCACCGGCGGGCTGCCAGCACCATTGTCGCATCTCAAAGCCAAATCCCTGGCCATGTACCATGCCACAGCCAGACTTAGTTTCCATCCGAACTTTTAAGTCCAGTGGAGAATTACCCTCTGTAGTATACAAGACGCTAGCAAACTGTAGTCAAAATAAAGGCATTCAGGATCAGACTGTGCTCTGGGCACACCGGATTATTGACTGACGGCACTGGGTAAAGATTACAAAGCATCGTTTATTGGGGGGCGGAGGGGGAACCTCTCCAAAGGGAATAAAATTAACAAACATGATCTTTGCCATGTTGTATAGCTTGGTTTACATTGCCAGTGTCTCGTGAGGGTAAAACAGGGGCCTGTGGAGTAGGCTGACTGCGACGGTGGTGAAATGGGCAGACTGGCAGCATGAACAAAAAGATCATCTCAAGGGACCACTTCGTATAATTGCCAGTTTGATATCCTGGGTGAGAATGAGCCTGTGCTGCACAATTCGTGTCTGGATCCAGATTTCAAAATGAGCCCCAAATGTGGGTATTCTAAGCCGGGTGTCTGGTTCAGCCCGTTGTAGAGACAGGAGCCAGTAACGGAATAGTGATTGATGTGGAACCAGGTCTGGTTTCCCATCATTCTTAACGTCCCTTGGGGGTGTCTGGATTAGGGAATGGGGGCTTGGTTATAACTATTATAAAATATAAAGGAGATCTCTGTGAAATTCTGATCAAAATCCAGGTTTGGGTGGTGAATTTGCCCCAGGAGTTCAGGTCCAGGGATTTGATTCATGCCTATCTCTAGCTCCAGATTTTGTTCCGAAGATTTAACACATTTAATTTAATATCTACAGCTATGGACCCAATCCGGCTCCCTTTGAAGTGAATGGGATTTTGGCTTCAGACTTCAATGGGAGAATGGGAGCAGGACTCAATATCTACAGAATATGATATCTGCATCTTTGCACACACACTAATAACTAGAAAAAGCCAATTGAAAGCTGGGAACTATATTGCGGCATCTTTAGGTTTCCCAACCCATCTGATATCCCCGGAACTAGCAGAAGAAGCCTGACACTATCTCACTCCGGGATATTAAACTTCTCCACCAGATCAAGGGAGATTTGAAGCATCAGCTCACCACAGCTGAGCGGTTTAAGTCATAAACCTCTGCTGAGCAAGTGCCCAGAAGGGGTGCTGTCAAAACAGGGGAAGATTAGCTTGCATTTGGCCGGGAGTAGCCTTTACTCAATACTCAGATATTTTCTGCTCTCAGACCCGCAGCTGAGAAGAATGTTTCTTGTCCTTACGGTCTGGACCACGTGTGCAGCAGAGTGAATGAATTTAACAGACTTCCAGCAGCAATGGTCAAGCCCAGTAGCCAGACAAATGTCCAAACCCCTAAATGACCCAGAAGCCTGGATCATGGGAAGCTCTTTGCTGGAGGTCTTAGCATGAGCAGTGTCCAATGGAACGTGCAGCAAACTTGTAAAGTCACTTGCCCAGCACCTGACCTGATCAAATGTGCCATGGGGAAAGGGCGGATCCTTCCCAAGAGGCTGCATTGTGCTCTTCGGAAACGACTTCAGCCCGATGGCATAAACACCATGGGCCGTTCCACACCCATACCCCATAGCGGGAGGCCAAGAAGATTTATGTAGGATCCCTACTATTTTGTGCCCCCTATAGAAGACTCCATGCTGACCACCTATCCAGCCACCTCTATGCGGAGCACAAACTCACTGGTTTTTCCACCAACAGATGAAGGCTGGGATTTGACCCTGAAAGTACAGTAATTACTAATCACCCTTTGTGAGCCACAGGGTGTATTTTGTATCTGTGACCCAGGCCTCTAAAAACCATCTCCTACATCCAGCTCGCTAGCCTGCAGCCATACCACCCTGGAGCTCGATGCTGGCAGAGCTCAGAAGCTAACCACGCTCAGGCTTGCTCTCTGATTGGATGGGAAAGAAAACCCAGGCTGCAGAATTTAGTGGGTGGGTGGCTGAATAGACTCTGCTCTGTCTGCTAAGTCATTACAGAATCAATGCCCCCATCGTGGTGCTAGAGGGAACGCTGTAATGCTAACAGCTACATTTTCCAGGAATGCGTAAAAAAGGATAAAGGACATAGCTACCACTGATCAGTACCGATGTCCATGCTATTTCTTTCTTTATGGTGTGGTCCACAATCTGCTAGGCACTTCCCAGAATGCAGGTGCTGGGACAAAAGCCCCTAAAAATTACCCCAATTTCAAATGGATACAGAATTCATTGGCACTTTCTGAACTAAACTGTTCTGCACATGAATTCAAGATTAGTTAGATCTCAAGATTTATTACAGAAGTTAAAATAAGAAGAGATTAACCTCCACACACTCATTTGTAAAGTGTTTTTTGGATCTCTGAAGATGAAAGTGGCTGTAGAAATGCTGGATGATAATGTCGTGTTTTTTTTAACAAGACTTTAACACGTAGCTGAAAACACTGTGCTCTTGACAGTTAGATTGGAAAAAAATACAGAGGAGGAGGAGGGTAATTTAGAGAAAATGTCAGAGAAATACTTTATGATCACTTGCTAGCATGTACTGTGATTGGCTGCTAAATAAGGCTCCCACCCAGCAAAAAAACACACACACAACTCACATGAAGAGTCGCATTGAACTTGAGCCTCGGGGCCCCTCACCGGAGATAAAGTTAGGCAGATAATGTACGTACCATTTGTGAACTGGAAAAGGAAATCAGGGTGCACAGTCGCCCCTCTGACCTGCAAAACCATGTGTGCAGGGGGGAAAGTGGCAGCTGGGGTCAGGCTTTCCCGCTCCAATAGAACAGAGCACAGGGCCCACCCACAATCCCACAAATCAGACTCTGAAGGATGAGCAGTAGACCAGGGCCATCTGCTCCGAGGCCTTGTGTCTCTGAGTCCCTGGTGCTCCTCACCATGGTAGCTGAGCTCTCCACAAACAGCAATGAAATTAGTCTCAGAACACCCTGGTGAGGCAGAGAAGCATCATTATCATCATTCTACAGCTGGAGAAAGTGAGGCACAAAAATAAGGTCAAGTGACTTGCCCAAGGTCAGACAGGCAGTCTGTGGCAGAGCGAGGCATAAACTCCAGGGGTCCAGAGCCCCAGGTACTGCATGAACCATAAAACCACTCTTTCCTTCCTCTTCCGGCATGCACCCTGTTTATCGTATTTCTTTGTCTCAGTATTTCTACTGCTACTCTCTGTGGTACCTAGGTACCAAATCCCTAAAGCCTTAGCCTCCCCCGGAAGGACCTCTATCCCAATCTTAATGTGGCTGCATTCCATAGATCTTCGATCTTTGGAGAGGAATCTGCAGGAAGGAGAGGACACGTGTCTCAGGAACACGCCATGGCTGTGCAAAGGTAGGAAGGTAGCCATTACAGCTTGGTTGCACCAGGCCATGGTTCTGCAAACACTTATGTGTGCGCTTAACTTCCCACACGCGTATAACTCTGAGGTCAATGGGACTACGCAGGTGCATCTCTTATTGCAGGATCAGGGCCTAACCCTAGTTCTTTCGCTCCCTTTCTTGACACTCAATAAGATCCCCAAAGTTTGACCTCTGGAGTTTCTGTGATGGGGAAAGTTTCTCATGCCTCAGCGTATTTCTGCATCACGTGAGGCGGCGACAAAGGAAGAGTCTGCCGGAAGGTATTATTGCAGCAAGCAGAATAATGGGGCCATTCATTATCTTGAATTATATTCATAATCATTTGGTGATTAGAACACAGTCATAAATTAAGAACATTTGAACACCTTTCTAACACCTAGGGTGACCAGACAGCAAGTGTGAAAGATCGGGACGGGGGTGGGGGGGTAATAGGAGCCTATATTAGAAAAAGCCCCAAATATCGGGACTGTCCCTATAAAAATGGGACATCTGGTCACCCTACTAACACCTTATAGTAAGTGAACGTGTTGGGAGTAACTCGGTTGTCACCTTAATGGGGTGCAGGGGCCAGCTATACTTTGGCATGGCATGGATCTCAAAGCATCTTGCCTCTTGGCAGGGGCAGAAGAACTCAAATAAAACAACTGGAAGGACTGATTGGCCTTTGCTCCAGTTACCCAGGACTGGTGTGCTGCCTGCCCCCTCAATGCTGTTCAGGTTTGTGCTCTGCCCTGGGAAGAGAGCTATAAAGTGATAGTTTAATAGCAATAAGGCAGCTAAATAAAAAAAAAATTAATGGAGATATCCCATCTCCTAGAACTGGAAGGGACCTTGAAAGGTCATTGAGTCCAGCCCCCTGCCTTCACTAGCAGGACCAAGTACTGATTTTGCCCCAGACCCCTAAGTGGCCCCCTCAAGGATTGAATTCACAACCCTGGGTTTAGCAGGCCAATGCTCAAACCATTGAGCTATCCCCCCCCCCCCAGCTCAATAATAAAAAGTATTTCTGTAATGCCTTCCATCTCAGGATCTCATGGTACCTTGCCGACATTGGGCCCAGCCCTTCATCTCTTACTTTTGCGAGTAGCCCCTTTGTAGTCAGAGGGACTGCTGGTGTAACTAAACATTACTCGCACAAGTAAGGGGTGCAGGATCAGATCGGTTAATGAACTGAGCTTCCCAACACTCCTATGAGGCAGCTACCAAGCAAGAGTATTCTCCCCCTTTTCAAGTCTGGGAATCTGCCAAGGGAGGAAATGTCACATACCAAGTCTGTGATAGAGCCAAGAATAAAATCTAGAGCTTTTAACTCCCAGCCCTGCATTTTAATTGCTGTGCCATAAATTAACGAGAGGGGATGCAAGAAGCATTTCCAGAAACTTCATCCTCAGCTTGAGCGGAACCTTCTTTGACAGCGTTCGTTCCTTTCCCACGCTCCTTTTTCATGCACTTCTGGGTGGGACTTGAAGTAGAAACACCAAACTGCTGGGTAGAAATGCCACTGTGCCAGTAATAAACACAATGCTGGAAAAATCAGTCTGGGTTTGAACGCTGAGAAGAGATGAGCCCCAAACCAAACCTAGATCCACACCTCCCCTGACTCCCAAACTGGTGAAATTTAACCTTGGGTTCAGATCTATTATCTGAGTTTTAGACCCTCTGTAATTTGGGGGGAAGTTTTAGGTTGGCTCTTATATCCCTAGGATCACAGGTAACTTGCTCTTTTGGTCAATGTAACGAGGCCCTTCAGTTCTTTAAAGGATGCAAAAAACTCTCCTTCAAGTGCCATATTCTGCTGTCAGTTATAGTACTGTAAAGATAGCACAACTCCGCTGACTTCAGTGGAACTACTCCAGATTTACATCAGTGCATCTGAGAGCAGGATATGTCCATAGGAGCTGGAGATGGAAGGGACCTAGGTGGTCATCTATTCCATCTCCTTCCCAGGGCAGAGCTGTTCCCATTTTAACAATGAGGAGTCCGGTGGCACCTTAAAGACTAACAGATTTATTTGGACATAAGCTAACACAGCTACCCCTCTGATACTTGTTTCCATTTTGTTTGCTGATGTTTCACTGTTAGGATACCATCCTGATTATTAATTAATAAACAAACAAACAAACCAACCCTAGTTCTTACCCACCACTTTTCATCCATCGCGCTCAAAGTGCTTTACCAAAAGGTTGGTATCTTTATCCTCATTTTACAGACTGGGGAAACTGAGGCACGGAAAGGGGAAGTGTCAAGACCACTGAGCAGGCCAGTCAGCCTAAATGTTTCCTTTCTTAACTGCCTCCCATTTCTCCGCTTTATCTCCATCCTTTACTCCTTCTAGTTTGGCAAATTGTTCTGCTCCTCTGTGGTGTTTACACCATTCAAATATCCGTGGGCTCTTTCACCGCGGCTCGCCCTTTGCCATCAATTCGCTTAGATAGCCATATCTGGCTCTTTCAAACACTCCTTCGAAGTCAGTCCCTCTAGCTCTCTGACAATACAGGTGGTTGCTCTTTTCTGAACTCCCTCCAGTGTGTCAACATCTTTCTGGGAACGAGGTGACCAGTTTCGTGTAACTCAAGCAAGGTAGCTGGCTTCCCTAGCATGGGCTGTCCCAGATCCAGGGTGACGGGTTGTGTGGATTGCTAAAAGTTCTGCTGAAATATCCCCTCATGAGAGTGGCCTGTATTAAGAAACCAGCTGCTCTGTGGCTGTACAGAAATGGATTCCCTAAATCTCTGTTAATTTTATTTATATTGACAGGTTTCAGAGTAGAAGCCGTGTTAGTCTGTATCCGCAAAAAGAACAGGAGTACTTGTGGCACTGTGGGCTGTAGTCCACGAAAGATTATGCTCTAATAAATGTGTTAGTCTCTAAGGTGCCACAAGTACTCCTGTTCTTTTTATTTATATTGTTATTTGTTCATATATAAATTTACCTGGCACTCAGCTCTGGAGAGCTCTGGGTGCCTCACATCATAAAACACCATATCAGCAAAATCATCAATAGGGGAAGAACTACCCACATGGGCACCAGACAAGCTGCCGCTATTAACTTCCTCGTCCGTGCCAAGCAAACCCCTAGCATAGCCACGCCGTATTAGCGTGGTTTGGATTTAGCTGCACCTCCAAGTTTGTTCATGATCGTATTATCTCAGGCTGCTTTTACTATGTTCCCCTCACTGGAAGAAATAGATAAGAAAAGCTGAGGCAGTGATAAAAAGAGTGACACCAAGGACATGACTTAAAAGAGAGATAAAAGAAGGCATCTGACTGCAGTATTTTATCGGTGAATACATCCGGGAGACACAATTACTTTCAAATAGGAGAATTTCATTGCTGAGATAGGGGCCGATCTCGCTAGCTGCCAAGCGCCTTCTAGAAGGTGCTAAGGTCCAGATCCACAAAGGGAGGCAGGCTTGTGATGCATATCTTCCCTGCCTGCCGGACTGGGGGAGCAATGCACACCCAGCAATGCACACTCCGGAGGTAGAAAGTTAGGCACTAGGGAACAGTGAAAAATTTAGGCACTGAGTGAGTTTAGCCACCAACAGGGGTTAGGCAGCATTAGAACATAAGAACGGCCACACTGGGTCAGACCAAAGGTCCATCTAGCCCAGTATCCTGTCTACCGACAGTGGCCAAAGCCGGTGCCCCAGAGGGAATGAACAGAACAGGGAATCATTAAGCGATCCATCCCATCGCCCAGTCCCAGCTTCTGGCAAACAGAGGCTAGGGCCGCTGAGCAGGTTTCATGGACTGCAGCACCTAATTCGGGGATTTAGGCAAAGTATCATTGTGGATCTAGGTCTAATTGCCTTCAATTCCCCTTGTTTTAGCCCCTGTCAGGATCGGGCCCCCGTGGATTGCTGCAGACTCATGGTGTAAGAAACGTCACCCATCAGTCAGAATTAAAATTCTTGTTACAAACTCTCTGTCTATAAATGCCAAAGCCAATTTGGAGCTTAGGGGGAAAAGAATCAATAAATCTCTCTCTCATTCTCTAGCCAAAAACATAAAGTAAAAGACAAAAGCCAAACTCAGGGAGCAGCAGAAAACAATCTTAATGAGAAAATGACTCGGGTGTGTTTACTAATAAAAGAATGAGCAACTTCAGGAGTCCTTCGTGACCAACTGCGTTTGTATTCCGTGCTGATTTACATGCTGCATATCTGAGAGACGAGGGTGGGGGAGGGAATATCTTTTATTGGACTGACTTCTATTGGTAAGAGAGACAAGCTTGTGTCTCTCACCAACAGAAGTTGGTCTAATAAAAGATATTCCCTCACCCTCTTTGTCTCTCTAATATCCTGGGACTGACACAGACACTGCTACACTGCATATCTGGCTTTTACCCTGAAATTAAGTCCCCAAAGTTGTAGGGAACCACAGGCTATTATATACGGGGTGAAATTCATGTGGCCAAGGCAGCACTTAAGTGCCATTTAAGCCTTGAAATCAATCACATGATGGCTCCCTACACAGGGATGAATTTCACACTGACTGAACTATGCCAGGCTGAATATCTGTACTGGTTTCTTCAGACATTATCTTTTCCCTTCCTTCTTACACATTTTTCTGCACGTATCTCATTGCTGATTTGACAGTCTTATAGCCACACCAGCATTTCCCTGCTGCCCCCATCAGTTTCCGAGGACAGCATTTAGGCTTTCATTAATAAAGAATATACATAAATCTATTTAAAAATACTAATTTCCTAGCTAGAGCTGCTGGGAACATTTTGGACAAAACGATTTCCTGTCAAAACATGCTGTTCGACTGAAGCCAAACCGTTTTATGGAGATGTGTCGATTTCAGTGAAGTTTTCTCCAAGAACGCCCAGAAGGGACCCGCCGGTCCCGGAGAGAGAATGAGACCCACATTGAAAACCTGCCTTTTCCGTATGAAAACGGACATGTCGGCACGATTCTGTTTTGTAAAAACATTCACGTTTTTGCTTTCGCTCTAATCCTGTTACGACAAAGCGTAACACAGGTTGGAGCCCGTTAGTGAGACGCCATCAGCTGGGATTGCTTTGGCACCAGGCACATGATAGAGTGACACTGTGGCCATGCTGAGTCCCAGGACATGGCTGATTACGGACAGGAAAGGATTACTAAGCATGGTGCTGAAATAATACATAGCACATACACGCCAAGCCCCTTTCGTGCAGGGATCTCATAGAATATCAGGGTTGGAAGGGAACTCAGGAGGTCATCTAGTCTAAACCCCTGCTCAAAGGGGGGCCAATCCCCCGTTCCCAAATGGCCCCCTCAAGGATTGAACTCACAACCCTGGGTTTAGCAGGCCAACGCTCAAACCACTGAGCTATCCCTCAAAGGACTTTACGTGAATCCCCAGTGGAGTCGGTGAGTATGATTATTCCAAATGTGGAGCTGAGGAAAGGAGGCTTAGGAAAGGGTTATGTTGCGTGTGCTCAGAGCCTCTGGAAATCGAGGTTACCTGGGGAGTCTGTAGCCACAAGCCGTCGCTCCTCCCCATACATAGCTCTCCTCACACTGCTCCTAAGCCAGGCTGAGTTGCATGGTAAAGGCAAGACTCTGCCAATAGCTTGGAATGCTCCTGGCTGCCGGACTCTCTACACATACAATGATTCTCATTAACCCACCAGCTGGTCATTTTGACAGGGGAGAACACCACCATGTCGGGTAGCCACCTGCAACCCACAGACCTCCTGATGCCAACCGGCAGAGGGCACAAGGGTGCAGAAGGGTTAGAGAGATCCCCTGGGTCTGGTATTTATGTACTATCTCACCAAACCGTGTCCTGCAAGGTCTATACTGAAGGCTGGTGTCACACGGGTTATCATAATCTTTGAGAAATGTCTGTGCGGATAATAAGTAAGAAGGCACAGGTATATATTGGGAATTCTGTTTCTAAGGCCTTGTAGCTAAAGGCAGGTCACCCAGAGGTACACGCCATAAGGCATGTTCCAGCAGACAGGAGGTGGGAGACTTATCTCTCTGGCTGACCATTGTGTGTCTGACCATGGAAGTCTATCTGCATACTGAGTCAAATGCAAATCAAGAGTTGCGCGCCTTCAGGAGAAGACATTAACAGGGGGAGATGAACCACGAGGTGGGTGTCCCTGTTTGCAGATGAAGAACAAAGGCCTGGTCTAATATATCTAGGGGTGCAGAGAGATATCCTGGTTAGGGTGACCAGACAGCAAGCGTGAAAAATCAGGCAGGGGGTGGGGGGATAATAGGAGCCTATATAAGAAAAAGACCCAAAAATCGGGACATCTGGTCACCCTAGCCCTGGTATCCTTCCTCTGAGGAGACAAGCTGCCCGTGGGGTTGATCTTATGAAAGGAGGGTCTGAGCCAGCCTGGTTGAGAAACACTGAGAAGCACCTGATTAGAGGGGCGGGCAGCTAGCTAGATATGTTTAGGCCCTAGAATGCGTGTTATGATTCTGTTCTATATGTAACCCTTTGTTGCCAATATTTCTGTTTGCTGTCATAGGAATCTCGGTTCACTAAACTCAGGCTTGCTTTATAAACAAGGCTAAGTGCTGCATGTCACGCGAAGCTGGGGCCAAAGGTGTAACGAGCGAGCTGGGGTGTATTGTCCCTTTGGGGACAGCGGGTCGGGCAACTCTGTGAGTGCCCAGTGCATGAGGGGCTGGACACCTAAGGGGGACACTCAGCGGACTTGGGTGGGGAGGGGTCTGTGCCTCTCACTAACCTGCAGAGGGACGGTGCAGCCTGTGTTGCCTGAGAGGGGACAGCGTGTGCTCTGTGTGACTGGAGGTGCCAGGGAGCTGACCCCTGGCAGGCACAGACCAGGCTCCCTCACGCTAAGGGCAGGTGGTAGTGAGGTGCCTCCCAACCCGGGGAACCCCCGGGAAATGCCACGCAAGTCCCACACCAAGATGGAAAACACTGATTAACCTGCAGCCAGCTGGCAACATGACATGGACATAGATGCATAGCAATCTAAGGCTGGAAGGAACCATCAGATCTTCTAGTCTGATCATCTTCCAAGCACAAGCCAGAGAATTTCACCCAAACACCACTGTCCTGAGTCCTAAACTAAAGTGTTTCAGTCCTCAGGAGACTGCCACCGGAGCGACTGAGGTACTCTGAGCTAACTCTGAGGCTAGGTCTACACTACCCGCCTGAATTGGCGGGTAGAAATCGACCTCTTGGGGATCGATTTATCGCGTCCCGATGGGACGCGACAATCGATCCCCGAATCGGCGCTCTTACTCCACCAGCGGAGGTGGTAGTAAGAGCCGCCGATGGGAAGCCGCAGAAGTCGATTTTGCCGCCGTCCTCACAACGGGGTAAGTCGGCTGCGATACGCCGAATTCAGCTACGCTATTCACGTAGCTGAATTTGCGTATCTTAAATCGACTCCCCCGTGTAGTGTAGATGTACCCTGAGTGTTGCTGCCAGGAAGACTGTGAGGAGCAATAGATGGATGAACCTTGTCATCTCGATCCAGAAGGATTTCGATCAGGGTAGATAACTGCGCGTTCTCCGTGTCGACAGATATAAAGAATGAAACAGAAGCGGATGAGAAGAGATACAGTTTTCTATTAGGTTCTTTTACATAACTCCTTTTTCATGTGCGTCATCGAGATTATTTCTGGGTTTTCTAATCATACACATTTCTTGTTTATTGCACATATGTTATGGAGTCCAGATGAGCGAAAGATCCTATAGAAAAGTGAGACAGTTTAAATGCTCCATCTTGCAGAGAAGCATAAAAAACCCATACTTTAAACCATACTTCTGTTTTTATAAAACATTCTGGGGCATATCCTCGCCTCCTGAGATCAACTCATAGGACACTTTGTTAGGCATCGCCACCTGGATTTGAAGCCAACGTATTCCCAAGACAACATACTCTTGGGTGGTGGGGGCATCATGAATGTCCGAGCATGCCTGTTAGCTAGGTAAGTATTATTACTGTCATTTTTCAGATCAGGTGGTCTGGGGCAGACCGAAGTTAAGTGACTTGCCCAGGAATGTGCAGAAAATAAGTGGCAGACTTGGAAACAGAACCCAGGAGTCCGGCTAACACGGCCCCTGTTCACCAACAGAGGGGGACAGAGAGCCCCTTCCCTCTCAAGCATCTGCCCCTTTGGAATTCTGGGTGAATAGCTTATGCCCAGGAAGCAGCTCTGTGGCCATTCTTCCCACTTCACCCACAGATGGCAGCAGAGAGCTCCTTATGCGCTATAGCTTCAGAGATAATCGGGTTCTCCTGGTCTGGCTGCCAGGGTGAATCTGCAGGACAGCTCTGCATCTCTACAGGGTCCAAACCCTGTGCCTGTGTCACATCAGGTTTTAGGGAGAGCTATTGATGTGGCTGAAAGGGGGCAGCACAACAGGCTGCTGTGGAGGGTTTTGAGCTCATGCCCTAACTTCACATCACTAAAAAGATTTGGAAGAGGAACCACTCAGAAGCCAAGCAGCGGGCGCTCCAGGCCTGAAAAGACCAGAGAAACTGAGGGTGATGTCAGCATTTGGAACTGGCAGACAGAGCTATGTTAGAGTTACACAAAATCCCATTTGGATACCATTAACAGGGGCGGCTCTAGCTTTTTTGCCGCCCCAAGCATGGCAGTCAGGCTGCCTTTGGGCAGGTCCCCGGTCCCGCAGATTCGGTGTACCTGCCGCCGAATTGCCGCTGAATCCGTGGGACCGGCGGACCTCCCACAGGCATGCCGCTGAAGGCTGCCTGACTGCCGCCCTCGCAGGGACCGGCAGGCCGCCCCCCGCGGCTCGCTGCCCCAGGCACGTGCTTGGAGCGCTGGTGCCTGGAGCCGCCGCTGACCATTGAGCCGTCTGGGTGCTCATCCCATGGCCCCATGTAAATCTGGGAGCCCGCTCCGCATTAATATGCCCACTTTCATTTTAAAGGGTAGCATAAAAAGTGACTGGAGCTGCTAGGGAAAAAAGCCACCGAGGCCTGGGGGCTTCTCTTTCCTTAACCGTGCAAGACATTGACATTGCATCAGGGCTGGATTAGGCAAAGCAGAGGGAGTGGGATTTTTTCCTTAGTTAGTAATGATGTTTGCAGGAAGGTGATAGGAGTTAAGCACTGTAATAAAAGATGCTTCAAAAATGCAGACACCATCTTGGCATCACAATAAAAAAAAAAACACAAAAAAAGTTGGAAAGAGCCTGGGTAGTTAAAGCTTTTAAATCTGAAAGCTGAGAGACAGTAAATCCAGCCGAACAATAGACCTTATTTGCTGAAAAGGGGTACATGTTCCAACAGACATGTATATACCCCATACGGCTGCTCCTTCGCTTAAACTGAGACTGCAGCTATTTCAGCCAAGTTGACTCCATACTGTTTCTACATATTCTGCACATCGCGTTATAGGGCGGGATGGGATCAAACCAACTTTCTGGATCCAAACTTTTGGAAATGTAGAAGCCAAACCCTACTATTTGGATTATTCTCTAATTTATTTCTGGGGGTGGGGAATATTTTTTGTTGCTTTCCTTTATATCACCAGTCGCCGGAATGCTGATGATTTATGTATTATATAGATGATGGTAGGACCCAGAAGGCCCCAAACAAGACCAGGACCGCGTGGTGCGAGGCTCTGTACAAACACAAACACACTCAGAGACATTTTCACCGCAAAGATCTTATAGGCTAAGGAAGACAAGTGACTTTTGAAGGGTGAAAATATGGTGCTGGTTGGATCTGTGTGTGTAGCACATCCAGAGACTGCCCCTAGAGGGCACGTCTCCTGTCGTGGGAAGTACCTTGGAGAAGCAGTTGAAATGTTGTATCTCCCCTCGGCGAGAGAGGAAAACCGTGTACCAGCAACACTAGATGCTCTGTTGGTGAACTGAGCTGGGGCCAACATTATTATTCCAGGGACTCCTGTGCTAACCTAGAGAGAAACAATCTGCAAATGCCTTTTTAAAAGTTCTCATTATGAATCAGTCAAGTTGGTGCCAGCTCTCCCTATCTACCCTTCAGCCATCGCTAACTGGCTGGTGCCTCAGAGGCATCACTGGAGAATAGGGGCTTGAGGAAGGATGCTCTAGAAGAGAGTGGCCTTACAGATCAATTTGGGGCACATGGGAAGTCTGGGGCACCGTGCGTGGTTGTAGGAGAAGCAGACAAATGGACAGGAGAAGCTGGCATTTGGATAGCTTTAGGAATGAGGTTGGCTATGGGTTTGCTAGGGTTACCCAGTGGCAAAGTTCTTTGTACAATTAGCTGGTGAAACATTCATCAGAGAATTAATGCAGAATCCAGATGAACATTCTTGCGAGGCTGTGACAGTGTCTGAGGAAGTGGCAGCGGGGGGGCGGGGGGAGTCTGGCCAGGAAATGTGAGGCTGACTTACTGCTGGTGGCTCAGTAATTGGTATTTATTGCTCGGAACGTGTTGCTAACACATAGGTTGAAGCCTGATATTTCCACCACTTGTTACTTCGCTCCTCAACTTTGCCGCGATGTCATGTGCCTTGTGCTTGTCAATTACCTTCCCGAGCCAGGATTTTAATGCATGTACAGTGCGCTTTAATGGCCTGATTTGTTTTCGCTTTTGAAATTTTATGGTGACAAATTGGCTCCTAGGATTTTGAATGAAATTATGGCTCTCCTTATCCTGTGGCCCTTATTCCTTTACAGATCCACTGCTAAGACCAATCTCCCTGAGTCTGCCAGGGCTACACAGTCCTGGCATGAGTAGGTGACTTTTCCCGGCCTCTCACCGCAGTGGAAAACTGCAGCCCCTTGCTCAGGGACAAACTGCAGTCCTTTGGCTGGCCACTTCCCTCGGCAGCCAGTGGGCAAAGAGGGGGGGCCCATGCCCACCCGCTACTCTGGGCCCTGACCCAGGGACCCGATAGCTGGCAGCCGCTCACGACTCCTTCCCCTCTGCCGCTACCTGCTTTCCCTGGGCCACTTCCCCATAGCCCCAGTACCTCCTCAGCCCCCGTATCAAGGCCACAGTCTGGGAGCCAGCCAGGCTGGAGCTCCGCTTACTCGCTCCCCTGTCCAGCACTGTTCTGTCCCAGGTACTTCTCTCTACAGGGCACCCATCCTTCTCCCTCAAGCTCCAGGGAGAGACTGCACTCTTCTCTGCCCTGCAGCCCTTCTTATAGGGCCCAGCCTGGCCCTGATTGGCTGCTTCTAAGCCTTCCTCTGATTGGCTGGGTTCTGCGCAGCCACGCCAAGGGCTGCTATTAACCCTTTGCCAGCCAGTGAGGGGCAGCAGTCCTGTCATAGAACCCAATAACCTCACATCTAGAATTCCAGTTTCTTTCAGCTCTAGAGTCCCAGAAGGGTGTAAATTGTCCAGCACTGATAAATCAACAATGTCACAGCTTTGTCACACGGCCTGCTCTGTTAACAGTGTTGTCAGAAAAGGACAGGGAATGAAAGCAACTGAATTTGAAGGCACAGCCAGCCAGAGTGTACAACATGCAAGAAGACAGCTTGGATTCTATAGGAACAAGAGCAAAAATACCAGATGCTGGCTTTACTGAAACCAGTCAGGACCAGGCACCGTAAATAAACCCATTTAAATGTACAACTAGACATAGTAACAATCAGTGCTACACAGAGGTCCAGCTGTGTCTTTGAGACTAGCTACTGTCCGGGGTTCCCAACCCCAGTGGGTTGTGAACAGGTGTTGGGGGGCAGGTCATGACCACCTGAGCCTTCCTGAATTGCTCCGCGCGAGGCGGGGGTCCCTTCCTACATGGAAGATGGGCAATCCTGATATGGAAAAGATAGAGAAGCATTGTTCAGAGGTAGGTACAAGAACTCCCATAATAGGCTGCTGGCATAACACAGAGGGGAAGTTTCTTCCTATGCCTTGTCAGTTGGTGGTTGGTTTGTGTCCTAAAGCAGGAGAGCTTATATCTTTTTCTGTCTGTCAGCATACCCATGGAGTGTAACTGGAGGTTTTCATTATCCACATCAACATCCCTACTCTCATTTGGAACCATGCTAAGCTCTTTGTCTACTGTTACATACCATAGATCTATAGGTAGATACAGATTTGAGATGTGGAGATGGACATATATTGTAATTCAATAGCTCTGGCTTCTATGTGTCATATACCCTATACTGGTCAATGTGTCATATGCCCTATACTGGTCACACCTAAAAGGGAGTATCCTTTAACTCAATGAGTCCTCCACTAGAAATAGGGAAGGGCAGATTTAATATTCCAAGGAAAAACAAGAGAAAGAGCCTCCCCCATGTTGCCCACTCGCCAGACCTTCTTTATACATCATAAAAAAACAAAAAAGGCACAAACCCATTTTTTCCTATTTGCTGCTTACCTTTGATGTTTTAAGACCTCTCTCTAACCATGGTTGTCTCAGAGGAGGATTTTGTTTTCATAGAAATCTTTACTTAGGAACTATAAAAATAGTTCAGAAAAAATGTTTATTGCATGTTAAAACAGCAAAGAGGTCTTTCTAAAAATCGTTTATATAGGTGCTCACTGTGTTTATTCTGCCTTTGGCCCATAAATTCATTTGTAAGCAAATGACTTGTCAAAGCACAGCAGATTTCTGATCTCTGGGAGTTGTCCCTAGTTGTGAGAGGAGTAATTGCTTTGGGTAAATCATTTCATCTCTGATGGAGGAGAGTCTGTTACAGTCAGGGGAGGTTGTCTTCCCATCTGGGTATAGTTAATGGGTACTCCTGGTTAATACTAGCTGGTTTCGGCATTACTTTCAGTTTTACTTGACATGAATGAGACAGTCAGAATAATTTTTATCTCAGTAGAAATAATGTGCCTCTATCTGTGTTACATAAAAGGTCTGACAGTCACTCATTTAACTACTCTCATGCAAAGTGCCAATTGTTGATGGAAAAAAATCTTTGAGGGCATCTTGTTATGTCCCATCAATTTGGAATCATTTCCTACCATATGACTTCCAGGGCTGGATTCAGTCTTCGTTTAACTGTCCAAGGGGAAGGGAACTGTCCAGTACTTCCTTAGGGAAACTATTCTACAGTCTAATGAAGCTCGCTGCCGGCGTGTTTTTCATTACGTTCAGCCTGAATTTTCTTTTTCTTAATTTCATTCCATTGCTCCCAGCCTAACTCCTCCCGTTGTGTGGTGCAAACTTCAGATAGCTGCAAACTCACACCAGCGGCCACCCCATCCCCAAAGCAGTTTTCAACTAGCTGAGCTGGGTGTGGCATTTTCAAAATCCTTAAATAACTTCACAGCAGAAGTCCCATTAAAAGTCAATCATGCTATACAATACTATACCCTATGGACAGTCCCTGGGACCTGTGCTCATAAGCCACTTTGGGTCTGTCTACACTGCAATTAGACACTGCCAGCTGACTCGGGCTTGCAGGGCTCGGGCTGTGGGGCTGTTTAATCGCAGTGTAGATGTTTGAGTTCGGGCTGGAGCCCAAGCCGTGGGACTCCCAACTCGCAGGGAAGATCCCAGGCTCCAGTCTGAGCCCGAACATCTACACCACAATTCAACAGCCCCTTGGCCTGAGCCCAAGTCAGCTGGCACGAGCCAGCCGCGGGGTTTTCATTGCCGTGTGGACATTCCCTTCGAGGCTTTGGACTATCCCACCCTAGCTCTTTTAATCCTTCCCCACAAATGCCTCCAGCCCCCTGATCATTTCTGTGGCTCGTCTCTAAACTCCATCAGTGTCTTTCAGGCAAGGGTAGCACTCAGAGTGCTGTTATACTTTCCCAGAAGTGGACATTTAACACATTAGAAGTAGAGACACTGGAGCAGAACACTTCTGACCTTGGACAGTGTTTGAAAGCCAAACCTGGCTCAGAAGAAATTTATGAAAGGCCCCTGTCTTTCCAATGGGTCAAACCAAAACCCCTGCACTTTGGGGTGGGGGCAGGGGGTGAACTCTGCAGCTGGAGTCCCTCTGGCCTGAGCCCATCTCGGGAATCATTCATCAAAAGGGGGAGTGGATTCAAAACGCAGGGCCTGATCTGAAGCCTTGTTGAAATCAGTGGGAGTCTGTGTGCTAACTTCAATGGGCTTTTGGAAACGGTCCATAATGAGAAACATTCCAGTCCCCTAGATCCATTCCACCCTCTCCGGTGGGACACAGCGTCTCTCGCTCCCAGGTCCCTGGTGCAATCACACACATGTGGGGGGGGGAGGGGGCCTGGCTATTTGGGAGCGTATCACACTCTCCCGCCCTGCTCCGTTACACTGCTGTGACTGCCAGTGTAAAACCAGCACGACAGAGGAGATTTAGGACCCCGGATGGCCCAACCATCTCATACGCTGCAGCCATTAAATAGGTTCACGGGAGTGCCCTGCTTGCTGATAAATGGCTCATCTGGGTGTTGTTGCTGTGCCTTTCCCTGAGTCCCTTTCCCGCGGCAGGGGATCAATGAATTTCACAAGGCGAGCTGGAAAGCAATGAAACCACCTTTGCCCAATTCCCCATCTGGATACCTGCACCCACCTACGCTAGAGATGGTGACATTAATTGCTCGGCGAACACAACAACACAAGGCAATTAACACTTTTTATGTGCTTTATGGCTGCTGTGGAGGCTGTTTTCAGGGGAAATTATAACTTGTAGCCTCATGACTAGCATGAAACAAACTGCTGTCATCACTGCATATATATCTTTCAGGTCTGGATAACAGCCTGTTCTTGGGCTGTCTCTAAAAGGGAATCTGCCTGTCTGACGGGGAGGCCCTGGTTTGGATGGAGGGGAATATTACAGGATCAGACGTGATTCACTTCCTAGCAAAACTAAGGATTTAAAGCAAACCAGAAAACTTGCAACGATTTACCAATTCAAAGTAGGAGCGGTGCATCTCATGGTTAAGGCACTGGACTGGAACTCAGGAGACATGAGTCCACTTCAGGGCTCTGTCACAGAATCCCTGCATGACCTTGGGCAAGTCAGTTAATTTCTCTGGGCCTCAGTTCCCCATCTTTAAAGTGAGGGAATCCACACTCCCTTTCTCCCCACTTGTCTGTTTAGATTGCAAGGTCTTTGGGGCAGGGCCCATGCCTTGCCACGTGCACAGTGTGAGAGATGGGCCATGGGCAGTCAGGCCTAGTGGGCAAGGTGAGAGCTGGGCTGCTGATCAAAACTAAGGACTGGAGCCAGAGCTAGGCTGAGGGAGCTGGAGCCGGGAGCGGGATGAGGGAGCAGGAGCTAGGCAGGCCCGGGACTAGGAGCAAGGCTGGAGCAGGACAGGAACAAGGAGAGGCATAGCAGGCACAGGGAGAATCACAGCTATAGAGGGCAAATGTGTTGAGCAGCAAGAAAGCTGGAATTAAAAGACAGCCAGCTGCACTTCCCGACCAGTCAGTGGGGCAGTCAATCAGGCAGCCTGCTGCCGGCCAGCTGGGCTTGCTGGGTTGCCAGGAGACTGACTCTGCTGCAGGCCCTGATCCCTGCACCCGGGGAGGTCCTGATCCTGGCCTCTAGGCACCAGTGCAATGCGAATCACAAATAAAGCCGCCTATTGGGAAGGACAATGCTCCTGAGAGTGAAACGGTCTCAGCTATCCAATCCAGAGATCAAAACTCCACAAGCCATACATTTGATAAAGGTCTATAAACAGGGACCTTAAGACACAGCTCCGGGCCATAGCTTGGATTAGTTTTAGGCGAAACACCTCATTGGCAATGCAGCAAAACTGCAGGCATGACATGGCCCCATGTAATTAATCCCATAGTAAATCACTGATTCTATGAATCAACCTTTCCTCCTTCCCATCATACAACCCCCGGCCTATTGCTATTTGCTTCCTTCCCCTCCTTCCTTGTCCTTCTATTATCCATTTACAGCCCAGGATCATAGCACAAAATGGGGAGCAGTGTTTGTGTGAATACAAGCACTGCTCTCACCTTGACCCAGGTACATCGTGGTGCCAACGGGCAGAGAGCACAGGGGGTGCCGATAGGTTTACAGGGATCCCCTGGGTTAGCTATATGCATAACAATTCACCAAAGGGTGGCATGTGAGGTTTCTGCTGAGAGCCAGTAACCCGCTGCTCATCACAATCATTGTGAAATGTACGTACGGATAATACTTAAGGAGTTATGTGTCTGTACTGAAACTAAGTCAGGTAACCAGGAGGTTCCTGTCTTGGACAGGTTCCTCTGAAGCAGGAGGTAACAGACTCTCCTCTTTTTGGGCATTGTGCGTCTTGCAATGGATGCCTGTTTGCATACTGAGAGGAAGTGTACAGGGAGAAATAAACAGCATGATGGGATCCCGTTTATGAGTAAAGACAGTGGATTGCTGGCATATATCTGGGGTGCAGAGATGAACTGGGATCTGCCACCGAGGAGGCAATCTGACAGTGGGAATTGTCTCGTGAATGGAAGATCACAGCCAAGCCTGGCTGTAAAATGCTGAAGGACTTTGGGTGAGCCTTGCTCTCTTACACAGGAAAGTCTCCAGTTAAGTAAGTCTAGGATCTAGTATGTGTGGTAGGATTTTATTTTATAGCTAACCTTTCGCTTCCAATACTTCTACTTGCTGCCATTTGAACCTCGGCACCTCGTTAACTAAGCGTATATTTGATTTCCCTGTACACCTCTCTAAGGGCTGTGTATTAAGCTGAGGGGGAACTGGGAAGTTGGACTGTACAGCTTCTCTGGAAGCAGGGAATCTGTGAATTCTGCAAGTGTCCAGTAGCACAGGGGCTGGGCACTCCAGGGAGAGGCTCGCAGGGCTCAGGGGTTGGTATGTGCCTGTCCCTAACTGCAGAGAGACAGCAGGGTCTGCGTAGCACGAGAGGGCAGGGCTTGTGTAGCCCGTGGCCAGCGAAGTCAGGGACCTGATCCCCAGCAGGCCCAGACAAGGCTCCCTCACGCTCAGGGCAGGTGATAACGATGTCCCTCACAACGCTGGGTACCCCGGGAAGTGTCACACTTGCTTTGCAGAGTCAGAAGCTCTTTTCAGATTTCAGAGTAGCAGCCGTGTTAGTCTGTATCCGCAAAAAGAACAGGAGTACTTGTGGCACCTTAGAGACTAACAAATTTATTAGAGCATAAGCTTTCGTGGACTACAGCCCACTTATATGCATCCGAAGAAGTGGGCTGTAGTCCACGAAAGCTTATGCTCTAATAAATTTGTTAGTCTCTAAGGTGCCACAAGTACTCCTGTTCTTTTTTCAGAAGCTCTTGTTATTCTATGCCTTTGGGCTTCATCTAACTCGAATAATAATGACTGAGGGAGAGGAGACTTGGTCTAAGGTTGACACAGGACTTGGAACATCTGGGTTCTATCCCCAGCTCTGTGTAAACTTCACCAGGCTGTGCCTCAACTTTCCCAGCTGTCAAATGGGCAGACGGATACCTACCGACCCGACTTGACCTGTGGCTGTGGGGCTGGACTCCAGGGTGTTTGTAAAGCATTCACGGCCTTGGGTGGAAGATGCTTTGCAGGCCACTTTATTTGGATTGTGCGTGTGGAGCAGCTGTCCTTGTGTTACTGCGGATGTAGGACTACTCCTTGCTTAGCATCCTCACTCTGGGAAAATTCACTGCAGATTCCAAATGGCAAAACTTGTGTAATTATAACAAGGTTTGAAAGTCTAGAACTCCTGTGGTTCCAGGGAATGATTCACTTCTAGAAGCTGTGGGGTTCAAAGCGTTAAATTCTAAAATAAAAGCTGTTCCGTGCCAGGCATGCTAGATTAAGGGTTTTATGCTTGTGTCATCTTTAACTTAATGGGGCAATGCTTTTATTTGCACATCCTCCTAGGAGTCTGCAGTTCTCTAAGCAAAACATGATTTAGAAGGGAAAGCCTGTGAGCTTCCTAAGCAAAGCAGTTAGCATACAAATAGGAATCTATTTAATATATCCCTGTACCAGGAAGACACGGTGACTGGAGGGAGGGGATGGTCTCTTTTACAGTTTGCCATTTCTATTTTTCTTTTTTAAATAAAAAATACGGCTTCAGGCTTGCCAAGATTTACAAGGCTCACTTGAAAAGGTTTTAGTTCAACCACAAAAAATCATCTTTGAAAGCTAAAATTGAATCATTTCCAATCTGAGAATCCCCTGCAGGACATTAAGAAACAATGGGCAGGTCACTCGCTTAAGATAAATCTTGCACTCTCTGTGGCAGCAGAGTTTCATTTGTTTTCCTATCAGGAATCGTGGCCTTTTGGAGGGCCATATCGATTTCAGACAGATTTGAGAGAGAATAATGGCTGACTAAATAGACCAGTGAGGGCAGAACCCAAGGACACAGTCCCCTTAAGGGAAGGGAAGCAATTGGGTTCGAGTGAGTGCAGCCTTAAGCGGGGGGACAAAATTCATCCTAGTTCAGAAAGCCAATATAGGGCACCAGGGCTCAGAGATATACAGGCCCATTGAGTGGGCAGTGTTTGAGGATCTGGGCCTAAAAAGTCTTGCAGTAAGATTGCATGGGGAAGCCAGGATAGCGGGCGGCTGCTTTGTACAGATCCATTAGCCCGGTTTTCCCATGCAGAAGTGGTAGGGCAGAAGCCCGTAAGTGGCGATAAAGGTTGAAGGGTTGAGTTGCATCCTGAAGCCTACCTGCAGACTGGGGAATGACTCACTATCCCACCCTCTGCCCAGCCTGGGCTCTGCGCCCTGGGGCTCTTCCCCCAGAGAGCTGCATCAAAGGAGCATTTTCCTGGAAACAGACTCATGGTTCCATGGCTGTGAGACGCTCTGAAGTTAACCATACAGGAGCTTGGGGGATTGCAACCTTCTCATCGCTTCTCCTTTTACCAACAGATCTTTTTGCCAGAGTTTTTAAGTGAAGAGAAACAACAAAAGAAAATACAACATTTCTCCCAGATACACAGTAAGTAGGGCAACCTAGGTAACCTCAGGGGTATTTCGGGAAGGAGAGGAAGAAGAAATTTAACAAGCACCAAGCCTGGAAGGATGCACTGAATCCTGATTTGTAAACAGCTGTTAGTTCTTTATCAGAAACGAAGGAAACTGATTGGGGGTTTTTGCACAGGGTTTAACCATGCAGCCCACAGTCATCCTGGTCTGAAATGCAGAGGCATTGGGCACATACACCAGAAGACCCAGTATTGTTAGAATATGTTTACATATTCAGTGTGTTTTGGCAATTCTAGCAGTACTGGGGCCGAGTTTGTGTACCAGACACTGACTTGCGGGCAAGCATCTGCTTTTGACAGAACCTGACTATTGCTCACAGCATAACTTTTGCTGACTTTGATTCAGGCCTCAGGCCTTGCACCAGGCCCATGCTTCAGGATCTTTCTTTCTACTACAACAGGTAGTATATAGATTGTGTTGATGTGGCCCACATAACACATAGAGAGCTGCATATGCAGCCCACAATGGTAAATAGGTTGAGAACCACTGGAATAGAGTGATGCAAAATCTCCAGACCTCCTGCATGTATTAACCTGGGAAACGGGATTTGTTCTGGCTCTAGTTACGAGACAAATGAGGCCGAACAAACCCGCTGGTGTGTGTGTGACCCTTGAGCTAACACAGAGGCTGGCGATGGGCATGTGGATCTCAAATGCTGGGAGCTGGTCAAAACGTTCTCATCAAAATATTTTTCCAGGCAAGAATGGCTTTTTAAAAAAACAGAAATGTTCATGGAAAATTTTCTGTTTCTGTGAACAATTATTAGTGTGTATTATTGGTTTCCAAAATCTGAAATATTGTCAGTTTTCATTTTTTTTTTATGAAAACCTGAAAAAAATTGAAGGAAATTTTCAGCAAAAGTGATTTTTTTTCTTTTTCATCTAAATTCTTTTGCAGAGGACAAAACATCATTTCTCGACCAGTTCTACCCCTCCCTCTGTCATGGCCATGAGTGGAAAGCATGTTTTCTAATCCTTTAATCATTCTCAGGGGTCTTCTTTGAACCCTCTTCAATTTGTCAACATCCTTCTTGAATTGTGGGCACCAGGACTGGACACAGGATTCCAGCAGCGGTCGCATCAGAGCCAAATATAGAGATAAAATAAGCTCTTTTCACATTGCGTTAATTGTCTGGAGGGGAAGGCTGCATGGCCCGGGCAGCCTAACCCACCCTCCAGGGAGTTTGTAATTGGAGCTCGCTTATCTTCTCGATACTGAGAATCGAACAGCTAGAACAGTTTTCAAACTTTTCGAAAAGATCAGCAAAAATCTTCTGGCCAAAGGTTTGTGCTGTTTCCCTTCCAGCATGTGGAGTGAGGGGAAATGTTTGACAGTTCAACATTTCATTAAACATTTCCTGCAAAGGTTTTAAAATCTTCTTGCAAAACTTGTCTGCGTTTCTTGCCCGGCTTCATTAATACGATCGAAGTGTTGTTAGGAGGCGGAGATTGGAAATGGTGCTTCTCAGCTTAGGGGGAAAGAGACATGCTCCGGGGTACGAAGGTGTTAATACCGGAGGTCTCAGGACATCTGGAATCGATGCTGTCAGTGCCAGTGTGGGGTTATCTAGTACGGGGAAAGCACTGGCCTCTCCTGTAACCACACAGGCCTCTCTGCTCCTGGCACCCGCCTGCGCCACCACAAAGAGAATGCAGGTTCCTACCCAGGCCACTCAGCTTGTGGTGTCCTGTGACGCAGGGGATATGGGAATGGCGTCACCACCCCATACACAACCCCATTCAGCCCTCCATTTCCCTCCTTCCGGCTTTCCCCCAGGAGAAGCCAATCCAAACCCTGCCTGCTAACGAGCTGGAGAATATTCCTCGGGGTTGTTTTTCTGTGAGACAAAGCAAAGCAACCAAGAGTTAGGGAGGCGATCTCTGCGGCTCAGGGGAAACATTCCAAAGATTAAATCAATGCTCTTCCCTCAGCTGAGCTTAGCACACAGTGCTACTTCACTCCCTGGCTGCCACACGCCGGTCTTTGCAGGCTGGCCACCGCCCATTCTGGCTTTCAGTCGGGTGCTTCTGGCCCTGTGGAAGAGCAAGCACCCTTGTCCAAGCCCCGATCCGCAGCACAGTGAATGGCAGGAAATTCTCAGAGGGTGCGTAATTCTAGGGTTACCATACGTCCGGATTTTCCCGGACATGTCCGGCTTTTTGGACTCCAAATCCCCGTCCGGGGGGAAATCCCAAAAAGCCGGACATGTCCGGGAAAATCGGACATCTGGCCGGGGGCTCGGGGGCCTGGCCGGCGGTGCCGGGCCGGGGGCTCGGCCGGCGGTGCTCGGGGGGGCCCGGGGCCGGGCGGCTCGGCCGGCGGCTCGGGTGCCGGGCCGGGGGCTCGGCCGGCGGTGCTCGGGGGGGGGGCCGGGCGGCTCGGCCGGCGGTGCTCGGGGGGGGGGCCGGGGCCGGGCGGCTCGGCCGGCGGTGCTCGGGGGGGGGCCCGGGGCCGGGCGGCTCGGCCGGCGGTGCTCGGGGGGGGGGCCCGGGGCCGGGCGGCTCGGCCGGCGGTGCTCGGGGGGGGGGCCCGGGGCCGGGCGGCTCGGCCGGCGGTGCCCGGGGGGGGCCCGGGGCCGGGCGGCTCGGCCGGCGGTGCCCGGGGGGGGGCCCGGGGCCGGGCGGCTCGGCCGGCGGTGCCCGGGGGGGGGGCCCGGGGCCGGGCGGCTCGGCCGGCGGCTCGGGTGCCGGGTTCCTGGGCCGGGGGCTCGGCCGGCGGTGCTGGGGGGGCCCGGTGCCGGACCGGGCCGGGGGGCTCGGCCGGCGGCTCGAGTGCCGGGCCGGGTGCCGGCAGTGCTCGGGGGGGCCCGGTGCCGGGCCGGGCCGGGGGGCTCGGCCGGCGGCTCGTGTGCCGGGTGCCGGGCCGGGTGCCGGGCCGGGAGCTCGGGGGACGGGCTGGGGACCTGCGGTGCCGGGGGTGGGCCGCGCCTCCTCCCCCACACACACACACACCCCCTCACACACACACACCCCCTTACCTGCTTCAGGCTTCCCGCGACTCAAATGTTCGCGGGAAGCAGGGGAGGGGGCGGAGACTTTGGGGAGGGGGCGGGGCTGGGGCCCCTTTAAAGTGTCCTCCTTTTGGAGGCACAAATATGGTAACCCTAGTAATTCTGCAGGGAGTCAGACGGAATTGGGAAGATGGACAATGACAAAGCCCCGAGCCTGGCAGAAGCATAACCCAGAGCTAGATGTGCAAGGCAGGGCAGGAGCGGGGACTTGTGGTTTAGTGCAAGGAACAGGTGTTGGAAAGGACACCCTTGCACATTCTGTGTGTGCGCCTTGCACTTTTGCTGGTATGGGAGCCTGGAATGATTAAGGCAGGACTGTGCATGCCTGGCTCGTGCATGGTGCCAGAACTTGGAGGGCAGGTACAAGGAATTTATCCCCTGTGCAAGAGCCAGACACAGCTGAAGTCCTTCCTCCCTACTGTGCTGCGAGCACAAGCCACCCCCCAGGGAGCAAGGCGGAGGCTGTGTCATGGTCCCACATCCCCTCCACCGGCTAGCAGAGCCGGCCAGGATCAGCGACGGGAGCATGCTCCAGCACGCTAAGGGATGGTGCACTCGGCTCCCAGAAACTCCAGTAGGAACTGTTCCTCCGGGGGCACCTGGAGAGTCCGTGTGCTTTGTGTGTGAGTAGTAAATGAGAATCAACAGCACTTGGCACATAGAAAACAGCCGTTAGCACTTACGCAATACTTATAGAGCATGTCTAGGAAGCCTGTCTCTGGAAGATCTCAAAGCATTTTACAACCCTTCCCCTGTGAAGTGGATAAGTGTTCTATTACACATATATAGACCCCATTTTACAGGTAGGCAAACTGAGGCAAAAAGGACTCAACCGAGGTCATGCAACAAGTGAGTGTCAAACTTGGATAGCAAATGCTGGGGAGCTGCTCCTCGGTCCCCTCCTCCAACTACCGGGCCACACTGCTTCTCTGCCTCCATTGGCAGCACCAGAGTCCAAGGAGGGACAGGGAGATGGGGGGAGGAACAGTTGGAGCAGATTGGGAAGCAGAGCCACAAACTTCTATGCTGTAACTGATCCTGCCCGTCTGCCATCTCTGCCCCCTGCCATGCCCCACACAGGTATGCTCCAGTAATGCCAGCCCCTCCCCACCAGTCCCTGGCAGCCTTCAGTAACACTCCCGGGCTCCAGGCCCAGTCCTCAGTCACTACACCCAGCCAAGGAACCATGTCTACTTTGTCAAACCTGGACTCTGAGCTGTTGAACGGGAGTTTACTGACTGAGGCATCTACAACGGAAGCTGAGCTGTTAGCACCAGTCCCCAGCAGGGCTTAATTTGTGCCATGGCTTGCCAGGACTGAGCCCCGGCACCGCTGGGCCTGGCGGTTCAGAGCCCCGGCACCGCTGGGCCTGGCGGTTCAGAGCCCCGGCACCGCTGGGCCTGGCGGTTCAGAGCCCCGGCACCGCTGGGCCTGGCGGTTCAGAGCCCCGGCACCGCTGCGCCTGGCGGCTCAGAGCCCCGGCACCGCTGCGCCTGGCGGCTCAGAGCCCCGGCACCTCTGGGCCTGGTGGCTCAGAGCCCCGGCACCTCTGGGCCTGGCGGCTCAGAGCCCCGGCACCTCTGGGCCTGGCGGCTCAGAGCCCCGGCACCTCCGGGCCTGGCGGCTCAGAGCCCCGGCACCTCCGGGCCTGGCGGTTCAGAGCCCCGGCACCTCCGGGCCTGGCGGTTCAGAGCCTCGGCACCTCCGGGCCTGGCGGTTCAGAGCCTCGGCACCGCTGCGCCTGGCGGTTAAGAGCCCCAGCACTTCCGGGCCTGGTGGTTCAGAGCCCCGGCACCTCCGGGCCTGGCAGTTCAGAGCCCCGGCACCTCTGGCCTTGCTGCATCAGTTATGAAAGTTAAAACAAATTGCTTGAGCCGGGCACCTCTTTCATACCTTTTAAGCACTGATCCCCAACCCCACCGCCTAGCCTCTCCTGGCCCTTGTGGGTTCAGAAGGAGTGAGGAATATGCTGGTAATTGCAGCTCTCGAGTAGCGAAGATAAGATCTCAGCTTTGGAGTCACCGCCCCATGCCAGCAGTCTGCGTGGATCACCAGCACGTCCTCATTTTAAAAAGGTTTAATAAAACTTTTCATATTTGAGATGTTAGGCTCTCTCGGTGATGGCACTCGCTAGGTCTCGGCTGTGTGCAAACAGACTTGGAAGAGATTTGCAAGTTTGAAAACAGCGCATGTTCTAGGGTGCCTGTGTCAGGAATCGCTTCTTCAAACAACTTCAAACTTTCTCTAAACTCTACCCGAGCTCGGACCTGCCCTGCCATGTTTCAAACCAACCTGACTTTTTGTTTTGTTTTTTTGTGTTGATTTTGGAGGTGCGGCAAAATTCAGCTTTAAGGAGAAACTGCTGCCATCCTAACTATGGAGGGGGAAAGTGCCAATCCCCAATCACAGGACAAAACAAAGCTCAGCTCTGAATATCACTATACTCTGGAAAATGTTCAGATCCTGCCCCGGGGCTGGTCTCGGTTTATACTTTTAGTAAGAAAACCTGTGGTGTAAGTAACGGATGAATCTTTGTTCTGTGGACTTCTCCTTTAAATCTCTAAGGAGCTGCAGGCATCGGCCATGTTGTGTTCATAGGAGAATGCAGCAAGTTGTAGAGGAGATAAGCACACTGTGCTCTCTCACTCATCCTTTTGTTCTGTCTTGGGTTTGTTGTTTCTCTTGATCTAAAATAAAAGGACAACATGCTCTTTGCGTACAGGAAAAAAAAACCCTAATGATAGAACCCAGATCCAAGGCAAGAATTTCCTTAGAAGTTTGGGAAATTAGTTAGTGGTGCTCATGGTTTGGTTGTTCATTTTTTTCTGTTTGTTTGTTTATGATTACAACAGCTGTGGTAATTTTTCATGTATATTTCTCTCCCCTTCCCCCCCACAGACTAGCCTTTATAGAAGGTGTCTGTACTCCACTATGGCTCGTTACCTCTATTTCACAAGAGTAAGGGAGTTCTAGAACACAGTTCTTATCAAGAGAAAAGAAAAAGAATGAAAGGGTCATTTAAATAAACAAGGACGCATTGGCTTTTTAAATGATGGCTGCTTGTTTTCTGAGCCAGGGTCATGCACAGAACCTGCATGTTATGCAAAAATTATAAATGCATGTTGGGTTGGCAGGCCCGATAGCCGTCCCTGGGGCAAACAAACCAAAACCCGTCGAGAAGGAGGTAACAGACTAGGGGCCCAATTCAAGCCTTCCTAGTAGTCAATCCCAAAGAGAATGTTAAAGGTTGACAGAGAAAAGGGTGTCCCAGTGGCTTGGGCATTAGCCTGGGAGCTGGATTAATTTCTCTGCTCCACCTCAGCCTTCTGGTGTGACCTTGGGCAAGCTCCTTAGCCCCTCTTTGCCTCAGTTTCCCCTCTGTGCAATGGGGATAATAGCATCTGCAGTCACTTTCTATTGTATGTATCTGACACGAAAAGCATATTCCTTGCCTGCTGGAGTGAAATATTTCGTTAAAACAATGCAGAGGAAGAATCCCTTTCCTCGGCACGGTCGCTGACAGAGGGCCTGTTGTGGGCACAATCCTTGCAGTGCTAAATACTAAATAGATGAAGCTTCTTAAGTCTCACTATCACGCAGGTTTTCCAGACTTCAAATCATTCTTCTAGCTCTTTTCTGAACCTTTTCCAGTTTTTCAACATCTCTTTTGAAGTGTAGACACCAGAACTGGACACTGTATTCCAGTAATGGTCCCACGAATGCCATATACAGAGGTACCGCCACCTCTCTACTCCTACATGATATTCCTCTGCTTGTACATCCAAGGACTGCCTTCGCCCTCTTAGCTCCAGCATCCCACTGGGAGATCATGTTCAGTTGGGTGTTTACCCTGAGCCCTCAGTCCTTTCCAGTGTCTCTGCATTCCAGGATATCGTCTCCCATCTTGTGAGCGGGACCTACATTCTTTCTTCCTAGATGTGCATTTGGCGACATGAAAATGCATGTTGTTCAAATGAGCCCACCTCACCAAGTTGCTCTGTGTGACTGACCTGTCCCCATCATTATTATTATTATTAAACTGCTCATCTTGGACATAGACAACTGACACATCCGTGAGCATCCCTGGTCGTCTGCTTCTGTTTGGATACTGGGTCATAGGCAATCTGGTCTAGTGGTAGGAGCAGGAGCCTAGTGATTGGAGCCAGAGGTCAGATCTGGAGTCAGAGGCCGAATGCCAGAACCAAGGGTCGAGACAGAGTCAGAGCCAGGAATTGGCGCTAAGGGCCAGAACCGGTGTCCGGAAAGGCAGGAGTAGGGCTGGTTCCGAGGCAGGTGCGGGCCGGGACAGGACTGGAACAAGGCTGGAGCAGGGCTTGGAGTGAGACAAGCACAGGGTGGCAGACAATCTACAGGTGTGTGCGCTGAGCAGCCAGCGAGCTACTGCTGCTGGTGGTCTGAAGACCGGCCTGCTGGCTTCCTCGGCCCGTCAGGCATCCCAGCGAACAGCCCAACGGAGCTGGGAGGCTGTCAGGAGACTGAGTAGATGCAGCGGCAGGGCCAAACTCCTGACAGTTTCCAACTCGCCCCATCCAAACCCGGAGTGTCCGAAACGAGCTCGTTTGTCCATGTGGGAGGGATGGTCTGATCCAAGCCTTCACTTTCCTTCTTCTTTTCCTTTTTTGATATGAACCTCTTCTCTACTCGATGCGCCAGTGAGCAGCCACGCCAAGTGCTCTGTACACAGCCCAAGTGCGTCTAGGAGCCGCTTTAATTTACCAACCCTCCTTTGCAATCGGGCGGTCGCTTTTCGATATCCCGCTGGGTGGCGGCGCGTTCGTTCCAGCAGCGAATTCCTCATTTTCCTCTGGCTCCACGTTCTGGTGTGGCTGACACCATATCTTCCCTGGGCACTCAGGGCCAAGTGACACCTGCCATGCACAGAATAAAATGGAACATGAAGTTTTCAGGTGGAAAAAAGCGTGCGATAGAATATTTGCTGCTGACTTTGCTCCAGGCCTTCCTGTCTCGCTCAGGATCAGCCCCGGAAGTGAGATCCAACCTAAATCTAAACACCCTTTGGAGTTGTCCAATTCCCAAACCTGGATCCAAATTTTGAAAACAGGCTCCTATCATTATAACTGAGCTAACCCAAAACCTCACACCAGGACTTGTCCTTGGATTTGGGGGTATGAAGTGTTGGTATGTGTTGTGAAGAGTTAATGGGAGAAACGGGGATTTTCCTCAGTACCATCAGTGGATGCTCCCCATACAGGTACAAGTTAAACACAACAGGCCAAATTCATCCCAAGGGTAACTCCACTGATTTCCATGGAGTCACACCACAGATTAATATGATCCAGGAAATTAATTAGCATTTACTGATCACGAAGCACCAAACAAGCTGTCGATGAATGTAAAACAACATGCTGATTGACATTGGTCTCACACTGATGTAAATCAAGAGGATTTCCATTGAAAACCAGGCTTCAGGGTCTCTGCCCCACAGCTTAAAATCCAGAGCAGATTAGCCCACTCAGACGCCGAATACACTAGGTGACAGGATCAACTGGAGGTGGTAAATAAACATCGTGCCGTTTCCGAACTGCTTCATGGAACAAGACTGTTGGAAGGAGCAGAGACAGTTGTTTGACAAATGGAAAGCGAGAGGCAGTGTCCAGCATAAAGGAAGACATGGAAGAGGCTGCCAGGCCATGACTGAGAGAAGAATTAAAGGGGACAGTTTGGGACATGTGCTGAAGATGATAAAGACTCAAGATGGTAACGTTCAGATGTGTGATTTCAGGCTTAACGCAGGAGCTGCTCAAGTCCACATGGTTTCACCTTTCTCTGAGGCCCTTAAAGTCCACTGATGTCAGTGGGAACCTTTCAAAACTATTTGAATTGCGATAACACCTAGGAGTCTTAGTCATGGCCCAGGACCCCACTGCGCTAGGTTCTGTACAAACACAGAACAAAAAGAGGATCCTTGCTCCACGGAGCTCAGCCTAAATAGAAGACAAATGACAGCAGGTGGATGCAGACAGACGGATGGGAGTCCAAGTAGACAATATTGGTCAGTATAATAGGCTGTGGTCTTGACCTTGGGGGGCTTTGGATCTGACCCCAAATGCCTGAGCAGCTAGTTCAGACCAGAGAAGTGGTAATTTACTGTCTAAAGCCATCAGGAAAAGTTTCTTTCTTGGAAAAAAAAAGTTGAAAAAGTGACTAGGAACTGAAGTGGAAGAAGTTAATCGGGTGTAGAAAGAAAGTATATGAACATTTGTATTTGAGAGACAGGTGAGTCTCGCCTGTACATTTTCCTTTACATCAAGAGATTAGAGCAAATAATGAAAAATGGGAAAAAACCCTGTTATCACGAGGCACTAGATGATGCACCTTACTCTCTACATCAGAAACACCCACCACTGGGGCTTGAAATTGGCACATCCCAAAGAGGAAACTGAAATGTGCTTTTTACACAATCAGAATATCGACATGGTCAATTTTTTGTTTGTTTTTGAAAAAAATAAACTAAACAAACAAAAACCCAGCAACCAAACCCCTCACTTTTCTTCATTTACCCTCCAATTTTTTATTGAAAACATTATCTAAATGGTTATTTACAATTTTTGTTCACTAAAAGCTGGTGTTTCATTAAACAAACAAATTCAATAATCATTTCAATCACATAAAAATTTCAGATAAAATACAGCTAAAAATCGTGGGTTAAGGAACAACTAAAACTAGCTCCATTGAGAACACTTTGAAATAAAGACAATTCCAAATTTCACTTTTTTCCTTGGAAATAACTTTTCATTTTTCGACCACCAGTTAGTTCTATATGATGGGCAGGTTATAAATGCCTAAATGGAATCAACACGCAGGTGCCATCTAGAGGGCACTTTATGCATTACAGGTACACTCGATGGACAGACTTTGTTTGAATGGGAAATTTTTACCAGTTATACTAGTAAGTTATACATGTATAATGATGCCAATAAAAAACACCAGGTGTAAACTCTTATTCCAGTATAACAGAGTTTTTTTCCAGCTTAGTTTAAATCCACTTCCAAGCAACATAACCCGTATAACTATGTAATTGGTTTAAATTCACATCTTAGGTTATACTGAAAAAAACCTTTCCTGTAAACACAAGGTCTAAAACAGAATTGCTCAGGTGTAAATAAGTGGAGAATGTGGCCCGGCAGAGACAACGGGAACTCACCAATAAACAGCCCTACAGCACCAATGAGTTCTTGCTGGCGATTCCCATTAAAATGGGAAGATAAATCCACTAAAGAAAGCTCCCCTAACTGGAACATGGGCAAATTTGTCACTGCATCCTTAAAGTCTCAGGGCCACAAATGGAGGCGAGGCCTTACAAAGCCATCCAGGCAAAATGAATCAATATTCAATTTCGCAAAGATAATGCATCAGAACCCCCTCCCTCCCCCCCACACACACTTATCAGAAACGTAGACAAATACACTGATTACAGATCTGAAGCCAAACTTTAGATGCCACAACCAGCTGCTCCGGCAGCTGTTGGATTTAACACAACTGCAGGTGGACAATTGATCGCAGGCAGCTAGCCACACTACAATGTGATGTCAGGTGCTTCTAGAGTCCAGGGAGAAAACACTCCCTCTGCTTCTGGGCATGTGCCAGCCCCATTTGACTGCAGAACCTGTGCAAGACTGGGGAGTCTACACAATGTTATCCACCCACCTCTGCGTTTCATTGGAGCCTCATTGTCTTCAGTGGAGAGGGGTCTTTGCTACCTGGGACCAGCTCGAACGTCGCCGCAGTGGATACATTGCAGTGTTCAGTGTCTGTCCCCTAACCCCCATCACAGAGTCTCCGAAAGTTCCTTACATGCAGCCTATTGCCTTGGGTTAAGCGTGTAGACCAGGTTTGTTCCCAGGTACCTTCAGTCCCAGCACATCTCCAACCCTGACATTACCATGTCACACTGACAGCTGAATACCAACGGCCCCTGCAGACAGGCGTGAAGCACAATCAGTCCCACTGGGAACTTGCTGTCCCATTATTTTAATTCACCGAGGAAGGCAGAACCAGCTACTAAAGTGCCGTCTCTTTAAAGGGACTCAGACAAGCTAAAAATCGTGGGTCAGATTCGCAAAGTTAGTTGAACCCATGTGTACATGCCTCACTTAAACCCACAAGTGCTACGTCTTGCATGCAAATCAGGGATATGGCCAGGTACGTCTCAGTGACCTTATGCCCAAGCAAATGTTTGATTTGAACTGGCACATCTCAGTGTGTTTTTTAATGTCCATCTTGTATAAAATGTCATTATCCACGTCCTTTACCATTAAGCATCTTCGATTGCTAAACCTGAAAGATTTTTTTTAATTGTTCACATTTCACTCCATTCAGATAAGGAATCGTGACTGTTGTGGTTTAATCTATTTGATCCTGAAGTGCACTAGTTAGAGTATTGTTCTGTTTGGATTTTAAACAGTGCAGATTAAAGTATTCAGAACATTGAACATACTATTTGCTTTGGTTGGGTCTTTTATTTTAATGTCAGGGTTTTTCAAAATAAATTCTTCTATTAACATAGAAGCCCAGGTACCAATGTGATAGGTGCATGGTAGATTAACACACAATTAGTTCCTTTAACCCTCCATTTTAAAAAGAAAAGAAGATATATTTTTGTTGTAAACTATCTGGCAGCATCTCTTGAGAGATAGTGCCAGTCATGTATCTAGTCAAGTTAGTACCCGCCTCAGCACCTCTGCCAGTTTGTGAGATTTAACTAACAAACAAATCAGCTCTCTCTTTGGTTGCTGCTTGAAAGACCCAAACAGAAAGGAGAAACTGACTAGAGTGAAACGGATTATGCAGCTAGTGCTGTCAAATGATAAAAGAAAAATAAACTGGAAAAAACAGAGCAAAATAATTGTTTCTCTAATCTGTCTCAGTGACAGCAAGCTTTAGGTTTTACTTGTAACAATAGCAGGTGAAACAAACTTAAAAGGGAAGTGTGATTTCAAGTTGTCAGTGCCCCTTTAAATTGAAAGAAGAACACACAATTTTATTTTGCTCTGCACCAACACGAATACATTAGGAAAAGGTAGGCAAATGATCAAGAACACAAAGAAACCTGGGAAAGCTGATTGATGAGGGACAAATCAAGGGAGATGTTCAGAGGACACGCGTGTTTGCACTTTGTTTTGGGATAGCTGTCGGGATTATTTTTGTATGTGCTCGGCTGGTGGCTACATTAACAAGCACCATCAAATGCAAAATAGCTCCTTCCACTCAGCACTACCCCAGCCGTAAAATCCACTCTCTCATCTGTCCAAAATGCCTTTCTTCTGCACCATCATCTACAGAAGCCAGTCACATAAAAAAAAAAAAAAAAAAAGAGGTCAGAGACAGAGGAATGAGAGAGAGGCTGGGAGAGAATGAAATTGAAGCTTCCCCTAGAGCTAGTTAATCAAATGAATTAGGATTTCCAATTTATGAAGCCATTAGAGCAAAAGCAAGCCTTGGCACCCAGGCATAACTGGAGGTTACATAACAAATGTCATTTGTACAGCAGATGACTCAGCAAGAGGATTTCCCAAGACACTTTCCTAGGAAAGACTCTGTTCCCGCGCGACAGCATTTTAGCTGCGAAAGGAATTCTTATGAATTACATCCCTGTTCCGTCCAATTTAAGGCTGCGCATCACATCAAGGGATGTGCTAGATTCAACCAGGGAGAAAGAAAAGGAAAATCCCGAGTTACAGTTAGCACAGTTACCTGCATCTGCCTCCCCTCGGCTCCATACAGTGCCAGAGAGTGTGGGCTCTAGTGCTGGGCAGAGCTAGGACTCCTAGGGTTTATTCTCACCTCTGCAACTGACTTGCTAAAACCTCGGGCAAGTCTCTTACACTACCCTGCAATTGAGTTAATTAATGATTGTGCAGTGCTGTGAGATCCTCAGATGAAAGGTACTTCCTGTATGTGCAAAGTATTAGCCTTGTTACCCTGTACTTTATGATGGCCTGTCTTGCTAGAGCATAAAGTCTACAGCCTCTACTGTCGTGGCGTGCTGGGTTACAACCTGCTGACCCCACACATGGGGAAATGTGGAATCAAGCTGCGTGAAAAGGAAGAAAATAAACTGACCACGTGTAACGGGGAATAATATTATCACAACACAGCTGGTGGACGTGTGCATCGCCGCCCTGCCCTGCTCTCGGTGTCATGGCACAAGTGCTATAGACTGCCCACAGCTACTGGGAAGTCTCCTGTGTCCCATGTGACAAGGATCTGTGCTTTCTTAGCAGGAGGATCTGAGTTTTATCCCCACCGCCGCTATAAATACATGGTGCAAAGCTATAGGGGATCAGCCCGTGTGTGTTTCCCTATCCTTATTGTTCCGTACGGTATTCTGCACGCCCACCTTTGCACTATGCAATGAAAGACTAATGCTGCATAGCTTAACAAATGTGTAACAAACCGTTCAGAGCCCTTCACAACCCAGGCTAACTCTTATCAGATGGGCACCCACCCATGGGTCATGACCAGACTTTTCAATGGTCTTATGCCGTGATTTTTTTTTTTAATTGAACAGTGTGTGTTTGGGAGACATTTGCTTTTCCAGCTGGCATCAAGGATTGAAAAGAAAATCTTTATCTAGTAAGAAGAAGCTGCACTGCTGTGTTTTCATTTGGTGCTGGTTGAAGTCTTCAGTTGCTTTGGTGTGGTTTGGGAACTTCACTAAAAGGCAGTAAAAGCCCGATCCTGTAGCAAGTGTTACCTGAGGATGGGGTAAGGATGCCAGGGTCAGACCCAGAATTCAGGGACTGGGAAGCTATAGACCAACCATTGCATCACCCAGTTTGTGGCAGCTGCATAGAACCATGGGAAAGACATATGAAAAAGGTCTCTTTTCCATCCCCACTACCAGAGCAGGATGGCTTTAGGTTCTGAGCAAATTCAGCCCATCCAGTTGCATAGGGCTTTCAGTAATTCTCATCAGAGATTATTTCATCTTCTAATAGATCTTGCACCAAGAAGTGATTTGGAATTTTTCGATGAAATATTTTTTTCAGAAAATGCTGATCCGTTGAAACCAAAACAGTTTGTAGAAAGGATCAGTTTTGATGAATTTCTCATTTTAAAATGGAAGAAAAAAAAGTTTTGAAATTTTCAAAACTTCACATTTTGACATTTTAGAAATGAAAAAGTTCTGGGGTTTGAGTCAAAATGACTTTTCATTTAGATATTTAAGTTAATTTAAGATAAAATATGTAAAGACACTTTAAAAGGTCAAAATCTAAATACACTGTTTTAAAATTATTGACTGAAATGTTTCAATTAATCCAATCTGAATTTTTTCCCCCCCAAGAGTTTTGGTTTATGACATTTTTCTGTCCTGAAAAGGGATGGAAACAAATTTTGAAATCTCAGAAATTCTTGCGGGATTCCCACTTAGCGCTGCTTACACCAGGACATTTTCTCTGACCTGCTGTTGAAACTTTCCTGTGCACAGTTTCATCCCATTCCTCCTAGTTATGACCACTTGGAACACACCAAACAATTCTTCTCTGACCTTGATGTTTACACCCAGCTTGCAATAGACCCAGTTTTGCTTTAACAAATTGACTCTCTCTTTCTCTGCAGACCAGGAGGCTGGCTATTCCATACATCAGTTCTCCGAAGGACGGACATGCTCCCTAAGGTCTAGCTCAGAATCATGTGGTCTCGCGATCACATGCACAAAAGACCGTAGAATGCCAAAATTGGGGATGGAAATGATCTGCGCGTGCAAACAGCGTGTGTGTGAAAACTGGGTTGAGTGTCCTTTAAAATTTGGCCTTCCTAGTAATTGCAAACTATAGCATATGAGTCCTGACAAAACTCAGCAATATCCTACATGTTCCAGAATGGAAAACAGCAGTGAGCAGAAAGCAAGCCCAAAGGAAGCTGCAGAAATCAAATTGGAGACCAGGGTGCAGTGGCAAAAAGTCAGGGAAGCACTCAGAGGAATGGCCAATCTTCACTCATTTTTCTGGAATAGAATTAAGTGATATTAAAACTGGGGTGTAGATACAATGATGTCACATTAAGGTACAAGTGTCCGAAAGTCTGCGGGGCAGTCTGGCTTCTTGGCTCAAGTCCTGGGCTCCCATGATGCTAGTTTGGAAGTTTGATTTATATGCAAATGGATGTTCCAAGTCCTGACAAGTTGGTCCTACTTTTCTACCAGCCAGGCTGTCTCTGAGTGCTCATTGGAACATAAAGAATAATGATGATTCTTCAGAACGGACTCCTTTTCATTATCCTCAGAAACGTACCTCTCTGCTAACACTGGGTCTCCTCGGTTCTTGCAGAGGGCAACGTTACGAGCTTGAAAATGACATGAGGTGGGAAAGATAAAATTCTGTCCCTCTGGATCTGCTCTCTACAAAGCTTTTGAACCTGTAAAGCAGTTTCCCTGAAAGTCCCTGAGCGCTTGTGGCGCGCGGAACAGGTAGTGACGGAGGAAGGGGGAATGAGTAAAAATGGCAGGTGCTAGTGGAAATCTCTTCAAGCAATGTTAAAAAAAAGAATTTGGGGAGGCGTAACAGGTTTGTCTGCTCCTGGCTTGGTGCCTGCCAGCCCTGCTGGATCATCAGACCCAGTTGGGAAGGGGTCGGGTGACCTTTATAAAGAGCTGGGAGAGCTCAGCTGGAAAGGAGCTGCAGGAGGGAGATGGGCTTCTGCAGTAGGCCCCGACTCAGGGGGATTGAAGGGAAAGGGGTGTTCTACTTTCAGCATGAGGGAAGCCAGGGGAAACGCCTCTGGGAGCCCGAGCCCATGGGGGGCAGAGGAACTGCTTTGTTTGGATATTTTGCCTACGTTTTGAGTTGGCACGAATAACCTATGCCCTAAGGGAAGGGCCTGACAGAGACTTGGGACAGGCACCGAGCCCTTCTGGGCTGGTGACAGAGCCCACTACGCTACAGAAGGGCACAACCATCATGTTTCAGAGCATGAGTCCATCTCTAGCTAATGATCAGGAAGAAACTCTCCCTGCATGCAGGCTATCCCATAACTGCAGGGTCTCTTGCACCTTCCTCCTAAGCAGCTGGGGTCGGCCTCTGAAGGACACTGAATTAGATGGACGTGTGGTTTGATCCAGTCTGGAAATTCCTGTGTTCTCATTTGAAAGCCGATGTGTCCTCCACCTTCAAGCTTGTTGGAACTGGAAGCACTGAACCAGAAATTCCATCCTTTACACGTAGAGGATGAGGATGGATGGGACCCATTTCATGAGAAAACCATTCTGCCAGCTACACGAGAGTGTGGACCCCCAGCCAAATGGGCAAACAAGGCAGCATTCAGCTCTTTGACAGCCTGCATTCCAGAGACACGCAGAAGAAATTTTTCCTCAGTTGTTCTCTGAACCTCAAACTACCCTTTGTAACAGACCATTGTTGGACATGCTCTTGGGGGGAAAATAGTTCCCAGGGAGAGCGCACTTCACCCAGAAACCACCAGAACCCTGAAGAGTTCAGTGTGGAAACAGACCAGGTTGTTGTCCATACAGACGAGTGAATCTCTGGCTGTACAATAATGGACAGGCCTGGTTACTGTATGTTATTGCATAAGCTAATGAGGTCTGATCACAGTCCCTCTTGCACGTAACTCCCATTGTAAGCAGTGGGAGTTTGCAGTGCATGAAGAGGGCAGGTTGGTAGAGCCCAGATCTTTAGTAACACGAACCCACCAGGACTGAGTGTGCCGTTTGGCCGGACAAGCTTTGATCCTGCTCTAGTTTGCTCCATCACACAAAGATGGAACGTTATACAGAAGTAGCGACCGCACAGATAGTAACTGTCAATTCAGGCTAAAGGTACAGGATATGTTGGTTGTTGTCACCACGGAGCTTTCTGATCAGAGTAGTTTGGGTTTTACAATAGGCAGGTGATTGCTTTAAAAGCATCTGTAGAAACATCCCCGTTAAAAAAAAAGGAAAAAGAAAAAGGTTTAAGCAAAATAGCCCAGCTGAGGCAACCCAAAAAGGAGACTGGGCAAATCAGCCATTATCTTATAGGGACACCAAGCAGAGTTTGATTTGCCAGAGGTGGAGTGGCGAGCTGTGCACCTCCAAAAAGAGACAAATGACCATTTAACCTTTGGGGTGGAAGAGGGACCAGCCCAGCTCAGTCCTCGGTCACAGACAGAGGAGGGATCACCGTATAATGTTCTGTCTGAGCTGCAGTTTCCATCAGCCCAAAGCATGAGAAAACCTTAAAGCTTACAACCAAAATGAGATAGATAATGTCATCCCCAATGACACCAAAGAGCCTGAGGTTTAAACCATGGGTCGTGCGGATGGAATCCCTCCTCTCAGCCTTTGAGATGGTCTTTCCAGGCTGATACAGAGAGCCAAACGGCAGGAGGTGAGAAGATTTTGCATTGGTGCTGCTCGTGTTGTACTTGTTTGGTGGACAGGCCTTCAGTCTTCTAGGCTCAGGTGCCTTTTCCCAGTGCTAAATTCACAATAAAGGGGGTGGAGGGGAATAGTCATGGGACAAATGGATGTGTAGGGAGGACCCTGCTTGCCTGGGGACATTCTAGCTCTTTCCATCCTGGGCATAAAGAATCAATTTCACTGCAAAATGTGAGTTACCGGTGCAGAAGACCACCTAAAAATAACACCGACAGCTCCTCACTGCCACTGAGCCAGAAACGGAGCCTGACACACAATCTTGTATTCCACCAGCAAGCCCGGATAGCACAAAGGGGACAGCAGTGAAGCTGAGACATAAATAGTGGATGACATTCTCCTTGCATTGTGTCCAGTAAATACGTTTGTCTCAGAAGACAGTCAGAGCAAGAGGATGTCCGTATCTTAATATTGATGGAGAGCCTGTTTGTGTCCCATACATTAGAGAAATTATTCAAGAACAGTTCATCCTTGTAAAAATATTACTTTTGTGAGGCTGCCAAGTTCAGCGAGCACTTGGGTTATTGCAGTTTAAAGTTGCTCGGAGTACGTGTTCAACTTGCAAACTTGCTTTCAAATAAAATGTCAGAGCCCGGCTCTGCACAATGGAGTTGCTGCCACTCGCTGCATTATCCTGGCTTCACCGCGCTCTAGAGATTCAACGTCTCACGCTGCTTATCCTGCATCATCTCCCCAGGACACGCTAGCTAGGCTAAGGCTTCCAAAAGTGACGAGAGGCTTTTGGGTGCCCGACACGACACTCTTCAAAGGGGCTTGATTTGCAGAGGACGGGTGCTCAGCCCTTTCTGAAAAGCGCCCCTCTCTTTAAGGCATCCCAAGCTGGCACCCAAAATCACTAGCGCCTTTTGAAAATCTTGGCCTACATTGCCCTTGTTGCTGATTCATAGATATTTAAAAAGAAGAACAGGAGTACTTGTGGCACCTTAGAGACTAACAAATTTATTAGAGCATAAGCTTTCGTGGACTACAGCCCACTTCTTCGGATGCATATAGAATGGAACATATATTGAGGAGATATATATACACACATACAGAGAGCATAAACAGGTGGGAGTTGTCTTACCAACTCTGAGAGGCCAATTAAGAGAAAAAAAACTAGTTTGCATTGCTAGAATTGATATGCAAACTATACACAATCAACTCCGGTTTGAATAAGGACTGGGAATGGCTGAGCCATTACAAACATTGACTCTATCTCCCCTTGTAAGTACTCTCACACTTCTTATCAAACTGTCTGTACTCGGCTAGCTTGATTATCACTTCAAAAGTTTTTTTTCTCTTAATTAATTGGCCTCTCAGAGTTGGTAAGACAACTCCCACCTGTTTATGCTCTCTGTATGTGTGTATATATATCTCCTCAATATATGTTCCATTCTATATGCATCCGAAGAAGTGGGCTGTAGTCCACGAAAGCTTATGCTCTAATAAATTTGTTAGTCTCTAAGGTGCCACAAGTACTCCTGTTCTTCTTTTTGCGGATACAGACTAACACGGCTGTTACTCTGAAACCATAGATATTTAAACATGCCTTCAGAAGCATTGATGGGAGAGGACCAGGAGTCAGCATGAATGAGACTTTACAGAGATAGGGGTAGGGACGGTTTTGTGGCCTGCAGCATGCAGGGGGTCAGACCAGATGATCATAATGGTCCCTTCTGACCTTAAAGTCTATGAGAATTCCTGGCTGTTAATATTTGTTTATTTTAGCAGCCCATGGTGGCACAGTCATACGCCTCCCTCATCCAAGATCTCAGTATGCCTTGCAAGCATTGATCCATTTGGACTCAAAATACCCCTGCAGCTTATGTAAAGTAGGACTCCCATTTTATAGATGGGGAAACCGAGGCCCAGTGAGTTTGAGACCACTTGTTCAAGGACACACACAATGTCAGCAGCACATCTGGGAACGGAAGTGGCATCCCTGCCTCTCAATCCTGTGGCTCAACCACAACGCTGTCCTGAGTGGACACTAGGTGTGAATTTCTCTCTGGGATAGGGTGACCAGATGTCCCAATTTTATAGGGACAGTCCCGATTTTTGGGTCTTTTTCTTATATAGGCTCTTATTACCCCCCACCCCCGTCCCGATTTTTCACATTTGCTGTCTGGTCACCCTACTCTGGGATCTTGTCTGCCCTCTGGGATATCCCTGATCCTGGTGTCGCTGGCCAGCAATGGGCACAGATGTACCACTGCTGACCCCTAAGTGGCAGCAAGTTCAAGTCAGAGTTTGTATCGATTTAGCTAACCAGGATCCAGACATTCCCTCTACAGCAACAAGGCTGGATAAAGGACTGTCACACCTTGTCACAACTTCGCACACCGTCCCTGAGGCTGAGCGTGCAACACTTGCTGCTGCAGTCAACGTGAGCTCTGTTCAGATGAGCTAGTCCTCAGGGGTTGCAATAAAAACATTCATGCCATCTCTGTTCCTCTGCCCCGTCCCCGGCCCCCAGGAGCAGTGGGTGGGTAAGGGCTGGGGAGAGAGCCCAGGCACGCATCCTTCTAGGTGAAAAATAAAGAGCTGAATTCACCTGAGGTGTTCCATACCTTTTTGTCCCTGGGGAGCAGTCTTTGTATAGTTCCTGCAACTACCTCCTCCCAACAGCAGCCGTTCCAGACATATACACAGCTTTACAAACCTCCTCATCATATGGTCTTGCCAGCACACGGCATCAGGCTACGCCGTCTCTCACCTGTGGGAGCTCCCAACCCATCCTTCACGTTCAGCTGCAAAGAAGGAGACAGAATTCTGGAGCATGGCTGGCTGGCGTGCAGAGACCTACGGGAGGTGGCATCTCTAGGCACTCTTGCTAAGGTCACCAGAGCCTCCTGTTGCAGGCGACACCTGATTTATTTCTGAGGCTGCTTGAGATCTTTGTAGGGTGTGATGTGAATGGCTCAGCCTGGCACTGCATTGCATTTTCAACTCAGGGCCCGATGCTGAGTTGCAGACACTCAACACTTCTCGGGCTCAAGTCCCAGTTCCGTCAGACAGCAAAAAGGGGGTGGTTTTCAATCTAGGCTTTTCTGGCCAGGCGACAACACAGCCAGCGCACATGGCTTCAGACTTAGAAGCCTGCATCTCACCAAGGCTTTCCAAGCATTGCTCAGTGGAGCTAACGCCACTTAGAAATACACCGCAATAGCCTTGGATTGACACGGCCAAGCCTCCCGCAAGAACTAAAGAGGAGAGTTTTCCCAGCACCGTGCGCCACGTTAGCGGTAATGTTGACTGGAGGCGGGCACAAGCTCAGACACTGTGGGACGGGCTCTCCTGTAGTACAGGCGAGATTAGCGCAGATAAATTGAGGCCAGGTGGTGGTTCCCGCAGCTCCCCACATGTCAGCCCGTCTCAGTGTATGAACATCAAAGAACTCAATGGTGGATCTCTGAAGGCGATGAGGAAAGAGAGGGACTGGGTTGGAGAGCCCAAGCCCAGGGAGGATAATGGCTCTTAGCCATGGGACTATAGGCCCAGAGCTCATAGGGACTGGAGCACCTGGCTCCCAGAGGTGCTGACTTTTGTTTTCGCTGGTGGGTGCTTTCCGCCTTCCAATTTCACTGGGCGCCATGTACGTGCTTCTGCCACCTACTGCTGGCTCAGGGGTGCTCAGCACCCCCTTATTTTTTTTTTCACTGGGTGCTTGAGCTCTGGAGCGCACACAGACTCGGTACCTATGCTGGCTCCCATTGATTTCAATGGAAGTTAGGTGCCAAAATACCTTTGAGGATCTGGGCCCTAGGCAGGGCCGCCCGGGGGGGGCAAGTGGGGCAATTTGCCCCAGGCCCCATAGGTGCCCCCACGAGAATACAGTATTCTATAGTATTGCAACTTTTTTTATGGAAGGGGCCCCCAAAATTGCTTTGCCCCAGGCCCCCTGAATCCTCTGGGCGGCCCTGGCCCTAGGGCTCCCCTTGGCAGACCAGACCATTAGTCCATTACTCAGAGAGCTCACCATATACATAAGAACAGCCAGATTCTGTCAGACCAATGGCCCATCTAGCCCAGTGTCCTGTCTTCCAATGGTGGCCAACGCCTGGTGCTTCAGAGGGAATGAACAGAATGGGGCCATCATCAAGTGATCCATCCACTGTCATCCAGTGTCAGCATCTGACAGTCAGAGGCTTAAGGACACCCAGGGCATGGGGTTGCGTCCCTGACTATCTTGGCTAATAGCCATTGATGGCCCTATCCTCCATGAATTTATCTCGTTCTTTTTTGAATCCAGTTATAGTTTTAGCCTTCACAAAATCCTCTGGCAATGAGTTCCACCGGTTGACTGTGCACTCTGTGAATAACCAAACAGGGAGGGAGAGAGGACAAAACAAGGACCCTTCCTTCTTGGCAGCGCATCAGGTGACCTCCTTGTATGGTAGAAAGAGAAGTGAATGCTCTGTCATATAGCCTTCTTCCTGGAGATGACAATTATATGATCGAGGCAATATTTTCAGCTGCTATTTCTCCCCGACTTAACACAACCAGTTAGCACCTCTGAGACACCCTCAATCAAAACTTTTTAAAGGAAGGAAGAAAGGAACTTCTCTCTTTAGGCTTTATCAGTGAATGCAACAATATTCTTTTTGTTAGCTTGACTCGAAAAGCACATTATCATCATCTCTGAAGCGTTCACTTCAAAATTAGTGGAGTACAAAAAAGCTCAAATAACCACTCTCAGCTGAGCTATGAAAGTAGCAATTTAGCTCAGCCTGGGGCTAGCATGTATAATAAAAGCAAACTTTTCCCCCCATGATGTAATGCAGAGTCTTAATGGACTCCCTCCCGCCCCAACCCCTCTTACTTTTAACAGCTGCAGCAAAGCAACTCGCAATTATATCTTCAATTAAACATACTATGGAGCTTTTGGGGGTTCTGGTGTGGCAATGTTGTCTGGGCAATAAAATTGCTAGTGCTAAGTTAATTAACTGCCGGGTGCCAGATTTTAAGGGAACACAAAATAGCAGTGGAATCCCTGGATTTTCTCTCCAGATAAATTCCTCTTGCTGAAGTTGAAGGTGATGTGGAAGAGAAACCATCAGAAGTTACTTTACTTGGTGGGGCCACATCAGGGGCTCTGCTAGATAAGGTTAGGTTCTTACTGGGCTCAATCTGTCTCCCACTGAGGCCAATGAGGGATGAATGCATAGTCTAGTACAATAGAGAATGAATAGGAAGACATTTGTATTAGCCAAACTGATATAGGGGCTTTGGTACTCCAGGAGTGAGCATGGTATTAGCACCTAGAGAGACAGACAGACAGATGTCTTTAACGATTACTTTACTCTCTGCCAGCCAGATCCTCCCTTCGCACACTGTTTCATCTCAACTAACCCTCCTTCAGGGAGTGATAGGGCTATTTCACTGCCCCAAATCTCCAACGAGACTGAAGATAATTTCCCACCCTATTGCCCGTATCCCTGTCACCCCAGGCTGTGATCTCGTCTCTATTCTCTTACTATTGTGGTGGCACCAGGGGGCACGTCTACACTCCAGTGTAAGCCTGGGGTTTGGGGGGTTTGAGTCAGCTGACCCTGGGTGAGCGAGCCGAGGGCTTAAGTGTTACACTGATCGTTAGCCTGGCATTAAGAATTTTCTAACCCGGGCTTTTGGCATCCACACTGCAGTCCACATCCTGAATCAAACCAGCCATATCCCAGACTCCCTAGCGCCCTCCCAAAATGTGGCCACGACACATTCCGGGGAGCAGTCCAGAGTGGTGAGGGGGTTGTGTCACCGCCTGCCCCGCAACCTTGGGGGAGGGGTTCGGCTCAAGCCTGAGCCTGACTACGGGGTTACATTGCAGTGTAGACATACCCTGGAACGCCCAGCTTGATTGCACCCGGCACCATACAAGCCTATAACAAAGTTGTTCTTGGTCTCACAGAGGAGAGCACTAAAGCATCTGTTTAACTGAAATCACATACTCACGTGCTTCCAGGAATTGCACCTAATTAATCTTCTCAAGGTAACATCAGAGATATGGCAGCACAGAGCATGCACAGTCTGTTCTGCAACCTATATGGGAAAAAAACCCAAGTCGTTAAAAAATAAAAGCGAGGAGAAATTTCCTTTCCTGTGTTAGTAACAAGCCCCGAGGATGTGAAAACAGAGCATCTGGGTTGCGGATTTATTTGTCACTTTTTATGCTCTCCATTTACTTTTTGCATTTGTCTCCACTCAGCCCACGAAATCAGATACATTGGTTTCCATTTAGTTTTTAGTCAGTTTCACTTTTTGGTTCTTCTCAGTCACTGTCAACATGCTGCAAAACATGGATCCCTAGATCTGCTCCGCACACAGGTACCTCCTATCCTGCATGATGGGCACAGGGTGGGGGAAGACATTGGGGTAAATGGTCCTTATGTCACCGGCTACACAGCCTCTCTTGCATCCCCTCAAACAAGCATGCATTTGAGAGCGGGGGGGGGGGGGGGGGCAACACCATGGAAATGGCCGTTGTCTTGAGGCTGCTGAAGCAGCATAGACGGGCTCCATTGTCTCTCCTGGAAGCCCTGCACACAGCCCCATTGCTTGAGCTGAGCATTCGGCTCTCAATGAATAACGAATGCAAAGGAACCAGGCTGTCAAATAAACGAACGGTAACTATGTCAAGGATGGAGCCAAAAGTAATAAGCCCATTGAAGGAATCGCTCTCTGCACCAATATGTCAATGCCGCACACTCTGTGGGGACAATTATTACTTTAATTCAGCCACACCATGCATTATTAATAGGAGCTTCCAACCTCAAATCCCCAGGCAGTCTTAAAACAGATCTATGATACACTCCTCAACAGGAAATAGGCAACCATTCATCATGGGTGGTGGACTGCACAGGTAAGTCAATGTCCCCTTCAGACTGGATTTGTTCTGGCATGCATACAAAAGTCCCACTCTCCCCCACTCCCCCAGCTCCCTCCCGCAATCCTGTCAGGTCAGGAGCAGCATTTCCATAACTCCAGCAAACAAGCAGGGAAACCACTTGATGGCTGCAGAAAGTTTTCAGGTGAGTCCTGCGGAATGCATCTGCTGCGCTGATGAAACATACCAGGTGTATGCCAGGAATCCAACAGTGTAAGCAGAATGGCCACAGAACAGGTGGTAACTTGGCAGATCGGAGGATAAAAGGTTAATAATTGTGAGGGGGGAGGGGAGGCTCTTTCATGCGTTTACTGCTGTTGAGTAGAAGTAGGAGCTTTGTAGTTCCTCTTGGAGTTACTCCTTTACTTGTGTTAATACAAAGATAACACCAGTTTAGCCAGTTCCTGATTTAAAACCTTAGCTTAAGTGTCCTGGCCAAATTCAGATTTGGGTAACTGCATGCTGCTGCCCTAAATTCCTTCTGCAGTTTTAGATGCAGTAGCATATTTCTTTATTTCTTGTCCTCAGCTGTTGTGTAGTGTTGTTATATGCTGTTAAACTGCTGCCAGGTCCACTCCAGAAGTGGGTGCATTTCAGGAGTAAGTGATAGAGAGGTGGGCCAGAGCTGGGACTCCCCATATTTTGGGAGAGGACAATTCTGACTCCAAACCAGGATCCAGATCCAAATTTCATGGCTGGCACTTATAGGGTAAAACAAAACCCTTCCTTCAAACACCCTAAATGTGTGTCTTCTTTGGGGGTTGAGGGAGAAGAGGGAAGGTTAGAGGATCAGGGATGTCAAACTTTAAATCCAGATCTCAACTCTGCGACTTGGGCTCATCACAAACTGTGCATATATTATGGCGTGCGTTAGGGTCTTCCCTGATGACGTATGAATAGTATTGACTGATTCAAAACACCGAACTGACCTGGTAAATGTAACCGCATCTGAGCCTGGCCTAAGAAATGCTGCCAAATGAAACAGGGTGACAGAATGTTTGCCATGATGGAGACGTGTGGTTAACGTGTTACAGAAAACCAGACAATTAGACAATATTAGCCCAGGTTTAATAAAGGCCTTCATCAGAGAGGCAGGGGACAGCGCGTGTGCATAAGGCCACAGTTGATTCTGACTGCTCTCAGAGAGGCTGCACGTGACACCAGTGCAGTTCATTTGTCTAACGCATACAGCTGGCCTGCAAGACACAGTTGTCGAGCCGGCTTGCAGTGAAGGACGCTCCTTGCACTTCTATTTGTTGCTGGGAAGTCTACACTATTTGACATTTGTTATCATTAAAAATGAGCACGGAAAGTTTCTGCTCACTGGGCTGAGAAGATCCTGGAGGAAACATTATGCAGCATGTAGCTCCGTTAAGAAGAAGCCAGGCACCTAAAGTTAATGATACGTACAGCCACATTCAGTTCATTAACTCATCTTCAACTCTTTTCTTTTACCAAACAGCTTTCTGCTTTCTGCCAGTCCTAAGGGACAGATCAAAATTTGACCTAAAAATTATCATTATTTTTACATCCTTCTCATGCCAGGGCGGAAACTAGTCTCTTCCATCCATTCGCTGTTGCTTCCATCTTCTCTATGGTGTTGAGATCCACAATTCTGCCCTCCCTGCTAAGGGTTGTTTCTCTGGGGCTCCCTTATTTCCTCACACCCTGTTGGTTTCCACTAGACTGCTTCTTGGGGGAGTCTTGGTGTTGGCACCTGGAGTACATGCTCCAGTTATGTCCAACAAGTCCTTCTAATTCTAGTGGAGACAAGTTGCTGGTTGGGACTTCACAGATCTCGCCATCCAAAACCCACGATCTTTCAGAGACACTTGTTTTCAATGGCATCTCATTTCCTGTCTAACATTTGAATAGCTCTCCAGCTCTCGCAGCTGTAGATTCGTACTGAGATTATGTTTGAGTGGAAAATGCGGAGTTTTATTTTGGCACTATCTTTAATTTCCATGCATTGTTGAGTTCAGCGAATGCCGTGAACACCTTCTCTATCCTTGATGTCACTTCTTTCCTGAAGGATGGTGCTGCCCAGGTAAATGAACTGTTCTACTTTCTTGATGTTTTTTCCTTCTGAAATCGCCTAAAATTTAGATTGCGTAAAAATAAATGTAACATTAATATTAACATTAACAACTCTCAAAAACAACCCCCCCAGGAAAAATAGAGCCCTACAAGCAAATAAAAAATGTTCCCAGGATCTTATTTAATTACTATATAAAACATTTTTTAAAACCCTATAAAATCATTCCTTGCTGCAGCGTTTCTAGCCAGAGCATTGCAATGTCGTGTCAGAGCCTGAAAGTGAACCTGACGAGAAAAGGGCTATGAATTCAAAGTGAAACGGAGTAGGTCATTAGAATTATGCAAATGAGAGAAAGGCAAAAAATCAAGACCATCAATAGTGAAAACAAATGTTTCTCTTTTTATAGTGTTAATAATCTAAGATGTTATTAGCAACTGATCATTTCTTTTTATTTAACTTTTTTTGGTAAATGGTTATTAAAGTATGATCAAACCCAAGCATTAAAAACCCATGGAGTCAGACCCCCAGAATCATGAGATTGGCTTTATAAGTATGAGATTGAAAAGGAAACAATACATTTTAGGTTCTTTTTATTTGTATTTTGGGCGTTTAGGATGCATTTGGGTCACATTTTCAAGCTTTTCTCTGCAACCAGATGTGACCCAGGAACCTTCTGATGCCAACTGGCGAAGGGAATGCATATGATTTCACAGGCATCCTATAGGTCCAATATTTACATAATAGCCAAAGGGCAGCATGTAAGATCTCTTCCAGCACTCAGTAATGCACTGGTTCTTCTAATCATTGCAAGATGGACGGATGGATGGATATTTAAGAAGTTATGTATCTGTACTGAAAACTATGTTCTTAAGCCAGGTCTTTAGGTGATAAACAGTTTCCACCAGGCAGAAGGTCATAGACACTTAGCTCTCTGGCAGCCCATTGTATACTGTGTCTCACAATGTAAGTCTATTTGCCTTACTGAGCCTGATGCTAATGAAGAAAGTATGACATCATGTGAGAGAAGATCTGCGGGGTGGGGGGGGGGACGGGACAGCAGGGGGTATCCTGTTTATAAGTAAAGACAATGGATTTTGGGGAACACCTGGGAACCTTCACTGAGGAGATGAACTGCCAGCATGTTCAGTCTCACGAAAGGAGGGTCACAGCCAACTTGGCTGGAAAATGCTGCAAAGATTTTGGGTGAGCTTAACTTTATTAGACAGTGGAATATCTTGTTAATTAAATTTAGACTCTAGCATGAGTTATGATTTTACCTGACAAGTAACCATTTGTGTCCAATACTTTTACGTGCTACTTCTCCAATCTTTCTACTTTGCTAAAGAAACGTTGACATGGTTTCACTATACACATATCTAAGTGCGGTGTGTTAAACAGTTGTATGCAGTGTGGTTATAGTGGTATCAGTCCCAGGAGATTATTGTCAAGGAACGGGCCACCCAAATAGCCCAAGAGAACCTGCTTCAATCCAGAAATAAAACCCCCTCTGACTGCAGACACCTAGTTGTCACCTGCCACCCCACACTGGAACCCAGACAGGGTATCAGCAAACAACTGCAACACATGCTCTAGGGGGACCCTATCCTGAAAGAAATCTTTCCTGAACCCCCTCTTTTGGCCTTCAAACACCCCCCTGTGACACTGGGCCAGAAAGGGTTAAGCAACCAGCAGGCTAAATGACCCAAACTCAACCTTTGAAGACATATTAGAAAAGTAGATAAATGGTAATTAGGGCCATCGCTGATAAATAGCTAACAGAGCCGGGTTAGATAGACTAGCACTTGGAAATGTAATCCTGTATTGGCCACACTTCTTATTTCTATAGCACCATAAGTTGGCACGATCCTCTAGAGACCCATAAAAGACAACGTCTCTACCCAATGAGCTTAGTCTTAGTCCCACTGAAGGCCTGTCATTAAGGGATATGAGGAGTCGTAATGTTTTGAAAGATCAGGTTCTAAGGTACGAGGGCTAATGGACAAACCCCGAGAGCTACAGCAACAACAGAGCGCAGCATTTTGCACAAAGCTTAAGAGCTACTGCAGACATCCTGCATCCTGGCATCTTGAGAGTTAACTTGATTTTTCTAAGTGTATTTTTAACCTGACAGTACTAGACAAAAAAAGACTATATTGGTTCTGCTTTGATTCCTGGGCTTTGTTAGACCTTGGGGGAGTGGAGAAGAGAAGAGAAGCTGGCCTCAAAGCCTTCTTTCTTTGGGGTTTATATCTACCAGCCTTGCTGCTTATCATTGTGCCATTTAACTCCCTCTCTATTAAGCAAAAAGAAGGAGAAAAAATAGACGTCGTCTAGCCGACCCTTGAACTCCTTTGTACGGGAGACAGGCAGAGCTCAGACAGTGAGAGGGTCTGCTGGGATAAGCACCATCAAGTGGGGATACTCATTTAAGCTGGCCAAACCTTTTTGAGACTGAAAAATGGGGCTGGTTATCACATAGCAGCAGCCTATCTGGAGGGCTCTCTAGGCACGACAAACCCTTGTGTCCATGTACCCTTTTGCTTAGTCACCTTTTAAGAGATCTCAGAGCCAGCCAGCGATAGCCATAGGACAGGATAACTTTCCGGCTTGCAGCTACTGAATTTTCGCTCTGATTATATAATAAAAGGCATTCACCCATCTCAGTATGTATCTAGGTTTTGTCTCACTCTAATCGTATCCCAAGGTTATTCCATGCAGTCGAGGGGACCATGCTAAGATAAAGGGGCACCCTTTTGGAATGTTACGCTCCGTAATGACCTGCTTTGGTGTCTAATTATGACCCAGCTACTAAGTCTCAAAGCAGGTCAGGGTTCAGCCTGAGTGTGGGGGAAAGATTGGGGTGGGATTAGTGCTCGTGAAGACCTTGTACCAAAATGCGTGACCCTCTGCTACCTGAGTTTAGGAGAGGTGCTCAGACTAACAGCCTCCTGCCTCGAATGGGAGGGCACGGATCATGATCAGTGCCTGAGAGGGCGAAGGGTGCTTAGTAGAAGACACTGTCTCTGTCCTGAGGAGGGGACAAGCTAAATTTCAGACATGACAAGGGAGGTCGACAGCCCTCGTTCTGCCAGGGGACAGACCATGCAGCTCCTCTGTGGAGGTGCATGAGCCTCGTGGGGGGGGGGGGGGAGGGTTGCGTTCAGGGTTTCTGCTTGTTTCTTTTTATAAACGAGCAAAGATTAAGCTCCAGGACAGAATGTTGGAAACTCATTTATTGTGGGCCCTGCCGAAGGATTCAGAGTTGCCACAAGGGATTTAGAGACAAAATTGAACACTGACCGAAGTCAATGAAAAGGCTGACATCAGTGGGCTCTGGCTCGTGCCCTAGCGGAGAGGAGAGCTTGCTGGAGCAGAGCGAGAAGGGTGTTCCATGGAGAAGAAATTAAACGCATGGAAATACGAACGCACACACAGAAGATGTGGGGGAAATAGACCAATGGGGCATCAGGGCTCTTGCTTTGGGCTCTCACTGCTCCCCTTGCTCCAACTACCCCCAAACCTGTTCCTCTTCAGTGCACTCTGCAAATCATTAGCAATGTCCCTAGACTTGTGCAGAGAGGGGCGTAAAGGGGAGAAGGGGCGGGGGTGCCAGAGGATTGGGAGGAGGGTGGAGTTTGCACACTGGTTGAATTTGTAATTTTTGGTGCACATTTTGCACACAAAGTTGCCTGTGGTCCCAGTGTGTGGGCGAAGTGACAGAGATAGAGCCCTGGCTCCGAACATCCCAGCACTGTGGGGCAGCCGAGATCTGGATCTAGACCTGAACTCTGAGGCTCCGGCCACTCTCTAGACTGGGTTCTTGTTTTATCCAGATTGGTTTGTTATTTGCTTCCGTGCCCTTCCTCTACTGTGCCGGATGCCTGCTCTGTGGGGAAAACCTCCGCTGGAATTTTCCAGTTTGGCTTCATGCCTTGATTTGGGAATTGTGCACACTAGGTTCCAATCTCGCAACTTCTCCGCTTCTGCTTGAATTAAAGCCCCGCTAGAGGGGATATGTTAAATCTCATCTGTTCCGGTGAAAGCCACAGCTGCCTCTTTGACCTTGTGTCCTGAAAAAAAAAATCCCAGAGGTCCACGTGGTTGCAGCCACTTATGGCCTTGCAACCCCCCATGCAGTCATTGGCCCTGCCCTGCACACAGCAAGGTCACTGAAGCGGTCAGTGCCAGGTCATGTCCTCTGACCTTCTCTCACTATTGGGCTTGCACCGTCTCAGAGGCAAGGCCACGTTTAGCAGCCTTCTCTTATACTGTTTTGTGCTGTGCTGCTCACTGAACTGCAATGAGTTTTTGCTGGGGGTCTCTACCTTGCCCAAACTACTGCGGAAGTGGTAAATGAGGGCTCCAAAGAGTCAGTGACATGCTGTTCTAGGGGAAATACTAGCTCCGGCCGAGTGGTTCTGATTCCTTTATTCATCTAACGGGCGCAGAGGGAGAGAAGAGGCTCGTGGTTTTCCACACTTTTTCTAATTATAATAATTTTACAGCTAGCAACTGAAAAATCCCACACTAGCTCATAGAAAATAATCATGTGTTCTACCTCGGTGTAATGCAGCCATTGCTGGGGTGGAGGATGACAGCCAACAACAGACAGCACAATAGCAGAGGGGAAAGACATTTTAGCTTTGGAGCAAACACCCACTCTTAGGAAAAGTGCCTTGAGTTTGTGACTGTCCACAGAGAACAGACAGGACCTTGGGTGATCCTGGGCCTAAACCCCCGTGGGATGCAGGGGCGGTAATACAGAAAGATAAAACGCTATGCTAGCCCTGTCATGTTTACAATCTGTGGGTCCAAGGAGTGCAGTGGTTTCAAACCTGAAGCTTCGACCTCTAAGCTATCTGCTTCTCTAGTTAATTGCTAGTCCTTTTTCTGCTCTATTGAAAGAGAGGGCAATGCTCACGTATCAGGGAAGAAAATGAAAATGATCTGTCTGCCTGGCAAGGTGAGTCATTCACTTAGGACAGCAGGAACAACAATCTCTTGTGGCCCAACATAGTGAGTCTAGGAGGGATCCAGTATCCATGTGAGTAAATATTTAATGTTTTATTATACTACAAAATTAGGGCTGTGTTCCCTCCTACAGTGAATTAACCGAACGCTCTGCAGTTTTAGGGAAAGCCTTTTCAGATTTCTACTGACCAGACCTGCAATTACCCTGTCCCCATTTAATTGCTCAGTTTGATAAATAACACAGTAGATAGATTGTGTGTGTTTGACTGGTGGGTCTATAGGGGTGGAAGGATCAGATTTCTGCTACACATGCCACCTGGGGCTTTTGTGCTATTAATATTCCACTGACACCTTGAGTTCCCAGCGGAGAGAGAGCACCCATTGTGCTAGGTAAGAGACAGTCCCTATTACAAAGAGCTTATAATCTAAATACACAATACAGACAAAGGAAGCACGATTATCCCCCTTTTACAGATGGGAAACTGAGGCACAAAAAGATTAAATGACTTGCTCCAGGTCACACTAGCAGTCTGTGGCAGAGCCAGGAATTGAATTGAGGCCTCTTTACTCCTTGTCCAGTGCATTAATCTTTACCTGATTGGAAATGTGCTATTATTTTTCCTCTATTTTCACTGTGTTTTTTACATGCTGGAAAAGGGTGCATAGACCATCAAAGAGATGCTCTTTAAAGATGTATTTAAATCCTAATAAATGTGTTGCACAATAATTTATTCTTGTAATTAAAAGATTTAGTAATATTTTACATATATTGAAACAGCACTTTCCCATGGAGTAAAATATGTTTCCTGCTTCCAAGAGTTCCTAGAGTCAATATCTCCAAGAGCACAAGTATTTGTACAAAGCATGAATGCCTGTCTCTGCAGTGTTTCTATTGGCTAGAGGAGTGACTGGGAGCAGACTAAAAAGGATACATTGTTTCAACCATTGTTCTAGTCTGCACTTATCTGTAATTAATCCAAGGCAGAACTATAGCAAAAATCACTTTGAGAGCTACATAGAAGGGAGCTATGTGGAAGCTGCTTTGCATTTCGTGACTAACTGTTCTGTTCATCTTTAATAGAGAGAGGCAGCAACTAAGGATAAGTATTTGATAAGGAAATCCAGCTGAGAGGTTGCTGGTTTTTTTCAGTCCATATCTTTAAATACGGTTTTACAGTCAATGGCTCCCTGTAGAGGTCCGGACTCACCCCTGCGGTGCCTCCTGCTGGTTACGCCGGGGAATCAGCTCAATCCAGCCTCTAGAGCGCCCTCTGCAGGCCGGTGATCCGCCTGTCCTCTTCTGGCCCCCATGTCCCTCCCAGGACCCGGTGCCCCTATTACTGGGATGCTGCTCCCTGGCAGTACCACACAGATCTGGGTCTCCCCTTCCTGGGGAACCCCCACCCACCATCCCCACCTTGTCTCAGCACTAGGCCACTGCCAGCCACCAACTAGCCCCCGCTCCCTGGGACAGACTGCAGTATAGGCCACTCATCACTGGCCTAGCCCTGGGCTGCCCTCTGCAACCCCCAGTACCCCTTGGCCTCCTACTAGGAGGCAGCCTGGGGCTATATCTAGGCTGGAGCTCCCCAGCTCCTCAGCCTTTCCCCAGGCCTGCTCCACCCAGGTACTCTGTGTCTAGCTCCCTGCAGCCAGGCCCTTCTCACCCTGAACGCAGAGAGAGACTCTTGAGGTCCTGGCTCCCAGCCTCTTTATACCGGCCATCTGGGCTCTGATTAGGGTGTGGCCCAGCTGCAGCCACTTCCCCAATCAGCCAGGGTTTTACCTTACTCAGCCCCAACCCTCTGCAGGACTTTTCCAACCCCTCAGGGCAGGAGCGGGTGTCCACCCTGCTACACTCCCCTATAGACTTAAAAGGATTTCTAGAAAAGAGAGTGCAGGAAATTAAAAGAAAAAGCCACAGGAATTTGGAATTAGACAGCCTGAGTTTGTTCATTTCCATAGAGGCCTCACTGTTGCCCATCACACCAAAAACCAGTGCACGTCTCCTTCATGGCAGGAGCTGCACTTGCTCCATATCTCACCCCTACCTATGAAACCACAAAGTGTGCTTTCCGCACCTCTGAGCCCTCACAAACAGTCCAGCTCCTTCTCCTCAAGCGACCCCCAGGAAGCTGAACCACCTCTCAGCTACCCCGGCCACAGTGTTTGCTATATAACCTTGTGCAGTTAGCCTGCCCGTCCCCTGGCCAATCGCAGGGTGACAACAATCATGCTGTGCAGGTGATCCCAGGCACTGCAATTAAGCCTAATCAGCTGTATGCTATAAATTAACTTCTAGAGGCACTTTTACTGTTGGGTTTGTAAATTTTGATTTTAAAAGCTAGTTAGAGAAAACCCAGCTCTCCTTCCTTCTTGCCGTTTGTCCTAAACAGCCACAAGCCAGGGAACACTTAGACCAACAGGGATCTCACGGACCTGTTTCCCTGAACCAAGACTCCTAATAAAACCCTGATTTCTGTGGCCCGGAGCCAAGAAGGGACTTTGATGTTGCAACCCTCAGCGTCATGAGGCCGAACTTTTAGGCTCCTAGAAATACCCCAGGAACACGCTGCTAGCCACAAGGCCACCTAGGCTCCCTGTACCACAAGTAAGGAGATACAGGCACTGCGATCCACAAAGCCGGCATGCTAGGGGGGTGTAGTCAACGATTTTAGTTTATTGTTAATTTCTTGTGGGATGTTATGACTAACTAACCTGTTAGGACACCTGTTCCTAGAGACTCTCAATCTGAAGCAAGGAGCAGAGGTGACTTTCTCTCTGTTCTGCTTGAAACTGTAGCCACTGTAGATCCAACCCACAGAGGTGTAGTACCACATTGCTAACTTCTCTTTAAATAAAATAAAAGGCTACAGTGGGGAGCCACCTAAGCTAGCCAATGGGTGATGCCGATGAGCTGGTGTGTCCAAAGCACCCTGCCCCTCTCTGGGAGTTCGGTGCCTAAGTCCCGGTTGCTGGAGGCACCTGGCTCTGTCATGATGCAGGAACCAAAACAGGTAAGCAGCTGCCTAACTCATATGTGGGGCCCAAGCCTGTAGGCATGTTCAGAGGCCTTCTAGCTCCATACAAAAGAGCTGGGAGGAGAGGGTTAACCTTGTGGTTTAGGGGTCTCACCTAGGAGCTGAGATATTCCCACTGTTCAAGACCTCCCCTCTGCCTGCCGAAAAGAAAGGATTTGACTAGGGACCCACTACCTCTCAGGTGAATGCAATAACCACAGAACTATAGGAAATTCTGATGCAGGGCTTCCCACAGTCTCTCCTGCTGTAGCTGGGTAATTGAGTATGTATTGGTCCTGAGAAAGGAGCGTGAATGACTCTGTAGGCTACTGCACAGTGTTGTTTTAGCCATGTCAGTCCCAGGATACTAGAGAGACAAGGTGGGGGAGGTAATACCTTCTGTTGGCGAGAGAGACAAGCTCTGGTGCTTACATAGAGCTCTTCTTCAGGCCTAGAACACTCACCTGAGAGGAGGCAGAGCCTGTTCAAATCCCTTCTCTCCAGCAGGCAGAGTGGGGACTTTAAATTAATGGAGATATCCTATCTCCTAGAGCTGGAAAGGACCTTGAAGGGCATTGAATCCAGCCCCCTGCCTTCACAAGCAGGACCAAGTACTGATTTTGCCCCAGGTCCCTAGGTGGCCCCCTCAAGGATTGAACTCACAACCCTGGGTTTAGCAGGCCAATGCTCAAACCACTGAGCTATCCCTCCCCCCACTGGTTGCCTACATCCCAGAGCAGTACCCTAATTCCTGGGATAAAGGTTATAAGCCAGGTCCTCCCCCTGCTGAATGTTTTGTGTGGAGTGAGGGGGTCTCCGAATATGCCGACCGGATCGGGCTCTGCAGGCGAGACAGGTGCTCTTCCACTCACCTTCCCCGGGTACTTGGATCGCCTGGAGTGAGGCAGCCGTGCCGATGCTCACAGGCAGAAACATTTGCAGTGGAAATGTCGGCGCTGAGTGAGTTTGGGTGCCTATGGAGCTAGGGAGCAGCAGCTGAGCGAGGTTTTGTGGCTCACAGGGGTGTCTAAAAACAAGATGTAGGTGCCTAAATCTGGGGGTTGTGCACTTAAATGGTTTCGTGGATCCAGGCCTGTCTGTCTATCTAGGTTTTATCCATACTGGAGGACTGCTCTTACAGCTGTGCTGTTCTAGGGTGATTCTACAGAAGATAACTCTGGATTTACAGGGGTGGAAATCTGATTAGAATCCGGCCCAGTAATGGCACATGGCTATCTTTGCATGCAGCAATGTAGAATAGATAGGGAGAGGAGTAGGGCTGGGAAGGGGGAGAGGGGGAGCGTCAAACATTTTAACAGGATCTTGGTTACTGAGGAGACTCAGAAAAAGCAAGAATGTGAAAATGGGCTGGATTCACAAATGACCCTTTCCTCCCAAGCCTTAGCTATTGAAATCGGACCATTTGATTGATGGATGAACTTTCTATTGAGTGATTTAGGGGAAACAATCAATAGCCGGCAGTTCTAAGTGAGGCAATTCTGTAATAATATCAGGGATAACTTTTCAGACAACTTGTACAGCAGAACTTTTGTCTTGCAAAGATGTCAATAAATGTCACAATCTATATAGCCTTATAAAAAAAAAGTCCACGGATGGTCTGTAATAATAGTCCAAACCACTGTCCCTGACAATGGAGTTTGGGGCCACTAGTGTTTTTGCAAGGGTACTGTAGGCCGGTTCTATTGAGGCTGGAGGGCTGAGTGCTATATGAAGACATCGTTTTAATGCTTATGCTCAAAGAGGTGAATGCTGCTTGACTTCATTGTAGGGGTAATGCTGCATATTTGCAGTATACAGCTCCTTCCATCCAAGGAACTCGAGCACTGATTAATTCAGTGCTGCAATACCCCTCACAAGTTGTCAAGGCTGTATCCCCACTTTGAACTTTAGGGTACATGAAAACTTCTAAGCTTAACTACCAGCTTAGCTCTGGTCTGCTGCCACCATTCCCAAATGGATTCCCTTCCCTGGGAAGCCTTGAGAAACCTTTCACCAATTCCCTGGTGAATACAGATCCAAACCCCTTGGATCTTAAAACAAGGAGAAATTAACCATTCCCCTCCTTCCTCCCACCAGCTCCTGCTGGATCAAGATCCAACCCCCTTGGATCTAAAACAAGGAGAAATTAACCATTCCCCCTCCTTCCTTTCACCAACTCCTGGTGAATACAGATCCAACCCCCTTGGATCTAAAACAAGGAGAAATTAACCATTCCCCCTCCTTCCTTTCACCAACTCCTGGTGAATACAGATCCAAACCCCTTGAATCTTAAAACAAGGAGAAATTAACCATCCCCACTCCTTCCTTCCACCAACTCCTGGTGAATACAGATCCAACCCCCTTGGATCTAAAACAAGGAAAAAATCAATCAGGTTCTTAAAAAGAAGGCTTTTAATTAAATAAAAAGGTAAAAATCATCTCTGTAAAATCAGTATGGAAAATAACTTTACAGGGTAATCAAACTTAAAGAGCTCAGAGGACTCCCCTCTAGCCTCAGGTTCAAAGTATAGCAAACAAAGATAAACACTCTAGTAAAAGGTACATTTACAAGTTGAGAAAACAAAGTAAAACTAAGATGCCTTGCCTGGCTTTTTACTTACAAGTTTGAAATAGGAGAGACTTGTTTAGAAAGATGTGGAGAACCTGGATTGATGTCTGGTCCCTCTCAGTCCCGAGAGCGAACGAACTCCCAAACAAAGAGCACAAACAAAAGCCTTCCCCCCACAAGATTTGAAAGTATCTTGTCCCCTTATTGGTCCTTTGGGTCAGATGCCAGCCAGGTTACCTGAGCTTCTTAACCCTTTACAGGGAAAAGGATTTTGGAGTCTCTGGCCAGGAGGGATTTTATAGTACTGTACACAGGACAGCTGTTACACCCTTCCCTTTATAGTTATGACACAAGTATTAGCCTGTTTTAAAGATAAGGAAACTGAGGCAAAGAGGAGGGAAGTGACTTATCCAGCAGCAGACTGTAAGTCAGTGTTAGACCTCAGGTCCCTTGATGCCTTAGTCCCATTTTTAATCACTTGATCACTGATCCCCTGGCATCCCGTAGCTGAGATGAGCAAGGAGCCAGCTGCTGCCAGCCTGGGAGATACTAAGCCGTACACGCCCGGCAGGGCACCACAGATTTAGCAGTGAATTAAACTCCTGAAGTGAAAAGCTCCCCGAACGCACTCACTGCGTAGAGTGGCTAGATGGGGAAAAGACCAAAAGAGGACTACAAATAGAAGGCTGAAATGGAACAGAGAGCGGAGAGAATGACACAGAAATCCTGGTAAAGGGAGCAGAGAGAGGGAAATGCTGATGAACAAATACGTGCCACACACACACAAATACAAGCCTGAGATTGGGTGCCCTGCTTAGGGAAGCCTATTTCCCTTTCCCTGGTGTACAGCACATGGCTCCTCTGGGTAGACGAACAGCTTTGGTTTTGTTTAATAATGAACGTATTTCCCTTGGAATAAAAGTGAGTTTACATTCTAGAGGGAGGTAGATAACGGTTCCCAAAGTCAATGTAGTTTTGCAACCCCCAGGCGATAGGTTGACAGCTTTGCGAGATCGCCTACTCCACAAGTTCCCCTAATTCTTTGCACTTTGGCAGTGATTTCAGGTGCTGCCGCTCAGAGTGACACCTGCACCAGCCACCCACAGCGGTGCCGGCAGGAAAGAAGTGGCAGCTACACATTTAAAGGGGGGAGACGTGAGCAGTGGGGTTTTTTTTGCAGGCAACAATGGTGCTCATGGTGCCCTGGCACCAGTAAGTGTCCATTCCAGGTTGGTAATCCTAGGAGATGATACGTTTTGAGTGCTCCTAAGGCAAATCCTAGAGTCGATCGTTACACTCCCGAGAGAAACTCTTTTCGCTTAAGTGCTAAAGACTTTTGATTTTGGAGCTGATTCAATCCCCAATCCTGTCCACTTGTGGTTTAGCTGCTGGCTGTGTTGCCTGCATTTACAAAGCCACAAACCTGATATGCTGTGTGTAGTAACACTTGGACCATTTCTGTTCTTCGTTGTCCAGATACCCATCAGCACTGTTTCCCCTGGCCCAGTCCAACCAGAAATCCACCCTCCCAGGCCTTTTTATACGGTCTGGAGCCAGAACTTGGCTCCCCATCATTGCAGGTAAGTCTCCACCATCCTTCTGAGTCCATCAGGACAGAATTAGGCCCAAAGGGGATTTGCTTCTAGAGATTCTTCAGAAGCCAACTTTCCAAAACGCAGCTCCCGCTGATGCATCACACCAGCTCTGCTGACTTCCTTTAAAAGCCTGACCTAGGAACATAAATTACCATCAAGGCTGACAAGGATATACCCTTTGTGGCAATAACCAACGCCGCTGATGTTTCTTTGTACAGAACATCCTTTTCGCTTTGGCATTATGTGTATATCATTGAGGTTATTAATGCATGAATCTCTCACTGATATTAATGAGGCTGATGCACGCATGCCTGGAGGAATAGCCCCCTCTTCCTTGTGCATTTCCCACTCGCTCTGCAGTGATCAGATAGTGATCACCAGCCTCCTCTTTGCCAGGAGAAAGGGTGATTTGTTGCAAAGGACTCATTTCTTAATGTCTTCACTTTCAGCAGAAAGCTCAAAACAGCATTACTCATCCCTTATATTACAAGAAATATCCTAAAGAACAGTGTCTGGAGCTACAACTGCCAGGATGGAAACACCTGTCAGGGATGGTCTAGATAATACTTAGTCCTGCCATGAGTATAGGGGACTGAACTAGATGACCTCTCAAGGGCTATTCCAGTCCTACAATTCTATGATGGCCATCAATTAATCCTAATGCTTCATGGCACCAGCTGGAGTCCAGAAGGAATCTCTCTTCTATGACATAGCTATTGTAAAAAGGGGCATGGTATAGTGATTGTGGTGACAGGAGGAGCAAAGGGAACCATGCTTTGACATATCTAGCATGGGCCACTGCTGAAGACGAGCTACTAGATATTACAGCAGACAGGCATAGGCAATCCAAAGAACATTAATACACATAAAGTTAATATAATCTTCTCACCCTGTCCTCAATGCTCCGTCCTTCATAAAGCAATCCTAGAATTCAAGGTCAATGTTATTTTTTTTATACAGGAGATTACTGCCTTTGGCCATTTTTTAAAGGCACAGACTTGTTCTAATGTGTTACGTTAATTACGTCTAAAAATATTCCCAACATTTTTCCAAAGCCTAAAGTCCAAGCTCTACTTTGCTTCAATGAGACTTTTTCCAGAATAAGGACAGAGGGTACGTCCAGACTACCCGCCGGATCGGCGGGTAGCGATCAATCTATCGGGGATTGATCTATCGTGTCTCGTCTAGACACGATATATCGATCCCTGAACGTGCTCCCATCGACTCCGGAACTCCACCAGGGCGAGCAGCGGAAGCGGAGTCGACGGGGGAGCTGTGGCTGTTGATCCCACACCGTAAGGATGGGAGGTAAGTCGAAATAAGATACGTCGACTTCAGCTACGCTATTCCCGTAGCTGAAGTTGCGTATCTTACATCGTCCCCCCCGCCCCCCAGTGTAGACCAGGCCTCAGTGGTAGCAGGGTCAAGCTCGCCATCACTCCAAGTAAAAGATGCTCATCTATTCCTAGCACACTGAGACGTTCAGTAATTCCATGCTCTCATGGATCAATGCGACATTGAGTCGAGGATCCTTCACAGGAAACTCTCTGCCTTTAGCTCCCTTCCACTTAAACCAAAGATACTTTTTGCCCGGGTGCCTCAGCTGATCTCCGCTGCACTTATGAGTTCAGGAAAACGGTGTGACGGTTCTCGGTGCACCCAGGACTACTGTTACTCCCTGCTTCTTGCAAGAGGGAGTCTTTCTTGTGGTAGCTCCCCTGCCATTCAAGCATACATCTCGCAATGATTACGAGTTTTGACAAGTTATGAGCTTTCTGTCAATATCTTCTATGTTACTCTTTTGGGATACCCTGTGCTTGTTGTAGTGAGTTTGTCAGGTGCGAGGTGAGAGCTGTTTGCAGAGAACAGGGGACCCTTTGCCAGGAGGTCTTTGTGTTGCAAGTGGATTGAATCCAGGCAGATGGGAACCACGTTCCTCAGAGCTATGGCATGGTAAGATTCAGGGGCTATTTCGAAGCCTGAATCTGGATGCACTGCTGGGTCAACAACTCTCTTTGAAGTTCAGCTCACGTGCACATCCTGGTTTACTTGTAAAAGTCTTCCAGTTGGGGCACTGATCTGCTCATTCATTTTCAGTGGACAAATGAGTCCTTTGGAGCTACCATTTCTCATGTTCTGAGTCCTAGCCGTCGGCCTGGAGCTGGAAAGGTTTTGCAGTTTGCTTGGTGCATGACTCAGATTTTATTGGCACTGTAGCGCTGCAGTTAAATACTTAAAATAATTGTATAGTGCAATTGCTAAGTGACAATCCTGGAGACTGAGGTCCTTGATTTATTCACAGGAAAGGTACAACACAGGTGGAAGTGCTGTAAGCATCACCACTTCTCCCAAACCCAACCCTCATTGCTGTGCCTTTCTTTTGCCCCGGTGGGACCATCTCTAAGGGGGGAAAGGAAAGTCTGGTTTCCATGCTGATCTCAAGACTACAACAAGGTACCAGTTAGGATAGCAATTTATATGATGCAGACAATTATTCACTGGGGGCTGTATTGAAACAAGCACCTAATTCCCCACAGATATTGAACATACCCATCAGCGAGCAACTTTTGTCATTCTGAGCCTGGGCTGAGGAGGGAGAAAGGATGTGCATTCCACCCCCCAGTCACCAGAGCCAGCCCGTGCTCCCAGAACGCACGGCTCTGAGATAGTCACAGAGTGTTCAACCCTGAGCCGGGCCTGGGAACCCGGTACCGTAAGATAGGAGGGCATACAAGCTGTGCTGCATGAACTACTCTCCTCCCACAAAAGTGTTTTCCTCCATTAATACAATTAATGACACAGTAATATTGGTTAGTGTTTCCTAAACTAATTAACTATCCAGCAAAGACTACCTAGGGAGATTTAAGCATTAAAAACAGGCAGCCAATTAGAAAGCCCTGGACACATTTTGCAATAACATTTCTAGGGCCATTGGCCAGCTGTTCAAATGTGCAAGTCTGCTGATGTATGTCAAAGCAGGATGAGAAGGAAATTATGTGGAGCAAATAGTGTTTACTAGAGACCGATTATTATGGGTACCACAGAGGCCCTATTCACTACCAGAAAGAGAGATCAACCACCATTACAGAGAGAGAGAATTAGAACTGGTCACAAGACGGTAAACATTTTCCATTAAAAACATTAAAATGAAAGTTTGGTTGTTTTTCCCCCAAAAATTCAATTTTGGCTGTTTTCATTGAAAAATGGGGACATTTCTAAAGATGTTTAAATGGTAGTTTAAAAGAAAGATAATTTTTCATCAAAAATGTTTTTTTTTAATAGAAAGTTTTGAACAAGTCTAGCTACACCCCTCTTGAACTCGGTCTAAATTCTAGTCTACACTAGAATTGCTACAGCGGTGCAGTTGGCAGATGCTCTATGCCGACAGGAGAGAGCTCTCCCATCAGCATAATTACTCCACCTCCCCGAGCGGCGGTACCTGTGTCAGTGGGAAAGCGTCTCCTGCCAACATCGCGCTGTCCACACTGGCACTTAGGTCAGTGTAACTTACGTCACTCGGGCTTTTCCACACCCCTGAGTGACTTAAGTTATACCGAAGTAAGCGCTAATGTGTACAAGCCCTAATGCCATGTGGTCTTTGAGGGATTTCCTTGGACCAGTTCTAAAGGCATTGCCCTTAAGCTCTGCACTACAATACAGTTTTGTAATAATGATCTGATTATGCAACCCACTGGTCAGCGTATGACATCTCCCCCTATGTGCCTGAGCCACAGAGGACACAAGTCTGTGACAGGCAACAGCAACAAAGCTTGGTTCTTTAGCTCACGCGGTAGAGACTGCTGCTTTCAGCTTGGTTCAATCCCAGCGATAGCCAAGCCCCCAGCCTCATTCATGCAGAAGTTGGGTGGTGTGCAACGAATGACAAAGGGGCTTGTGAACAACAAGGCAGGGGCCTCGTGGATCGGTGTCCTATTGTTGGTCAAATTTCACAATGTAAATCTGGTGTAAATCTCACCAGTACAAGTGAGAGGATGTAGAGGATGAGTCAGGTGTCTGAAGGTTACCATGCCCACTGGGAGGATACAGCCCCAAAGATGTCTTGTCTGCCATCTGGGGGCAATAATTAAGCCCCCACGCTGACTAGCAAATTACTTTTGCCTGACCCCCTATCAAATGTCATATGAATATGGGGTAAGTTGGTTGAGCATTCTCATAAGTAAATGTCTTTCTTCTCTCCATGTGCAGTAAATGCGTGACAGCATCTCTCCAAGCTCATCTGTTGGCTGTGGCAATGGGATGGCCCGTTGCTTAGACAAACAGCTGCCTTTTTAACCAAGGATTGAATAGGTCTTGAAGAACACAGGACTTTTCTAATCTTTACAGGTGGTCACTCCAGAACTGGACTCTGGTGAGGCAGAATGGGGAGATTGCACTCTGTCTTCCTAGACTCTACCTGGTTTTTGGGGAAGGAAGAAACTTTATTCTCCACAGTTCTCAGTCCAGCCCTGAATTCACTATTAAATAAGTATCCACATGTCTTTCACTAACAGGAATGGCAGGCAGAAAAACAAGTTAGCAATTCCTTGAGACAACCTCATCTACCTCCTGAGCTCTGGGCTGAGCAGTCATCAGTTTTGCTGAACATAGAGGGGAACAAAGCGAGTCCCAGAAGGACAGCACAGACACTTCTCACCATCTCTCCCTTTCCAGTAGCCCCTGTTGCATTCTGCTCTTGGACTCGGCAGGAAGGGAATGGGAGTCTACGAGAACAGCCAAGTGCAGAGCTGGCTGCAGCCATGCATTTGCTGAGCAAGGAGAGAAGAAAGACTGGACCAGGTTGTGACAGCTGCCACAAGAGGCTGTTGAGTCCAAGACTTTAGTAAGGTTCAAGGAGGGACTGGACGTTGCTATGAATAACAAGGCCACCCAGAGTTATAACCGTTAATGCCGACAAAGCGTTCTGGAAGAAATAAAAACGTCCTGCTTCAGGTTTAAAACCAACACTCACGGCAGGCAAATTATCCCATATCTCCCTACTGCAGGGTTTTACACTTTCCTCTGAAACATCTGGTACTGACCACCCCGAGAGCCGGGATATTGGGATACATGTAGCACAGGTCTGACCCAGTCTGGCGATTTCCTGTGTTTCCTATGAGCAGCAGCCAGGCCCAGAGGTCTGATTCCCTGACAGCGGATGCAACAGCTCCTTTTGGCTCCGTGTCATTTGCACAAGGTTACGCTCCTTTATACAAATGCAATCTGCTCTGAATGACATTCCAATTCAGCCGCCAGCTCTCACTCGGTGTGACTGGAAGATGCAAATCAAACAGCTTGTGTGACTGATTGGCAGAGATGTGCGTGACTTTTCCCTCAGAAGGTTGAAATGGGGAAGGCTGCATTTCCCACCCCCCGGCATCTCCAGGGCATTTTCCATAAATTTTGCTCTAAGTGAAACTGTCATTACAGCATCGGGTCAGAGAGGCTGTTAGAAACGGAAGGTCAAAGGTCAAATTTAGCATGCTTACATCACTGTGGCCTCACTGATGGTGGTTCTGAATTGGAGATTGGGAATCAGTTTAAACCAGGGTCTAGCTAAATCATTTGGGACCTTTTTAAACAAATGATTAGCCCAAAGCATGGAAAGTTTTCGGGGAGATTTTGAGGAAGCTTAGAGTGTACATAAAGGAGAGACTGATGAGGGAAGTTGGAGTATTAACTCGAGGTGAGGCAGTTATACATTCACACTCTCCCTGTCTCTTTCTCGGATGGGTTATTACAACGATCAATAAATAAAACTAAAGAGACGCGACAGGCTTCCAGGAAGCGTTTCACTTTCAGGTCCAGAGCAGTAGCCTCAAGTTTCTCCAGCTGATTTTTAATTAAAAAGTGAAAGCCCTTTGCCGTTTTCATCTCTGAAGAGCGGGGAAGAGTTTCAAACACACAAATGGCCATTCGGCACCCAAAGCCCTTGGAAAGTTAATAGGAGTCGGATCCTAAACCCCTCTGATCTGGGCCTTCCTTTGGAAATCTCCCTTATGCACTGTCATGAACATATAGCTAAGGGTAGCATAAAATCCCTCCTTTACCTGCAAAGGGTTAAGAAGCTCAGATAACCTGGTTGGCACCTGACCAAGAGGACCAATAAGGGGAGAAAATACTTTCAAATCTGTAGGGGAAGGTTTTTGTTTTGTGTTCCTTTGTTCTCGCCGGGTCAGCGAGGAATCAGGGAAGGGATATTTTGGGGAAACAGGAACTCCAAGTGGTCCTTTTCCTGAATCTTTGTCTAACTCACTTGGTGGTGGCAGCGATACCATCCAAGGGCTAGGAAGAATTTGTGCCTTGGGGAAGTTTTTAACCTAAGCTGGTAGAAATAAGCTCCCTGAAGCCACCAGCCTCTGGCAGCACAAGCCTGGCCAGGCCTCCACGGGCCCTTATTCTCCATACAGGTAGCGTTACCAACCCCCGAGTCCTCGGAGTGGTCCTGCAGTGTCCAGTCGGCTCTCGACTGAACACTCACAGAATGACCAGACCAGCTGTTCCCAAAGGCACAGGACTCACCAGCTCGTCACAGTCACTTAGGACCAGCACTTTGCTTAGCACTGCAGCTCTTACATATACTGACAGTGAAATCGAGAGTACGTGTATTATCAAAGGCTGGAGATGCAAGTGATGGTGAGTAAGAATATTGGAAAGAAATGGCTACATGCAAAACAAAATCAGAACAGGCTTTTTAGAGACTAAACTTAACTAACAAATTACGCTCGACTTGGCTAAAGAAGCTTATCTCACCCACAGTTCTCGCCAGCATTTTCAACCAAGCCTGGTTGAGATCCCACTTTCATAAAGCAAATTCACTGTCTGTTTACTTCTTACGTAAGGGATGCCAGGGTATTTTCTCTCCCCCCCTTCAACTACAGTAGAGCAAAACTTCAAAGTGCACCTGAAGATAAGGTTCTTCCCCTCCCCCCCCCCCACACACACATGTGATGCTTTTTCAGGGTGCCCAAAACCGTAAGCTAGGGTTACCTCTCTGCCTCCGCAAGGGTGAGCTTTGCTGGGACTTAGCCTGCGTGTCAGCATCCTGCCACACCTGTCTGTCTGCCGCCCCAGCAAACTTCTCCAGCCTCTGCCAGTCGAAAGCTTGCAGGGAACATTCAGTGAACTCAGAGATATCTCCCTGCAATCTCCAATCCCTCTCCCTGGCCACTCACAGAAGTTATTACATCCGCTGTCTCCAGAGAGGCTGAGTGCTCACACTTTAATTCAGGATAACAGCGCTGAGAGGTTTTACAGTAAACTCAAACCAAGTGTATTAACAGAGAACGGAGGTTTAAGTGATACCGAGATGAGACAGCAGAAACAGAAAAGGGTTACAAACAAAACAAAATAAAACACGCTCTCCAGTGTCTACGACTTAAAGTTATTAAGTTACAATCTTCACCTAAACAGCTTCCTCACTTACATCAAGCTCCCGGCATCTCCAGCCCTTCTGGCAAGAGGATCAAACATTCTCAGACTCAGAGGGTGCTGTCCCCTTTCTCTCCGAAGTGAGGGATGGAGCTCAGGTCATGTCTACTCTGCAACTAGACACCCAAGGCTGGGCCGTGCCAGCCGACTCGGGCTTGCGGGGCTCGGGCTGCGGGGCGTTTCATTGCTGGGTAGACTTCTGGGCTCAGACTAGAGCCTGGGCTCTAGGACCCTGTGAGCTGCGAGGCTCCCAGAGCTCCGGCTCTTGCCTGAGCCTGGAAGTTTACACAGCAATGAAACAGCCCCGCAGTCCGAGCCCAACCCAGCTGGCACGGGCCAGCCGCAGGACTTTCTTTGCTGGGTAGACAGATCCTAAGGGGTTCTCTCCCATTCTCTGCCCTCTGCTGAAATGCACCCCTAGGTAAGGTTCTCCTCCCCTGCTGTTTTGCTGTTGATTCGTATGTAAATGTAACTTCCATTGTCTCTGGCATCACCTTGTTCAATTTACATTGGAGATGGACAAAACAACTTTCCTTTGTCTAGGCACAACTTGTTTATCAAATCTGCCCCCAAAGCGTATTTTAAGAACATATTTCCAGGACACCTACATAACTCTTTACACACCAGCTGTACATACCTCACACAATGACATTAATGATCAGCGTGTTATCAGTTTTTACGTGATCCCTTACAAGTCATGGTTTGGCTAAATATTCATGACAACAGTATATTGGGTGTGCCCTTTGCCAGTTGGCATGCAGGGGCTCTGAGGGTCACCCCCCCTTCCACCCACACACACACAGTTTTTCTCTTCCTATTAGTTTCCTTCTGAAGGTCTCACAATCCTTCATTTGCATTCAGTTCAGACTTGATAGGAGACCCGTTGTAAACAAGACACTGCTCAGTTTACGTGTAAACGGATGGATAAACTTCTCTTGCCTGACAGGAAACCCTTTGTCACCTTTGCTGGTGACCAATCCCTACACACAGACTGTAAGAATACATTTTCAGTGTATATAGACAACTCCTTACACAACTGCTGTATGTGCGTTTCAGTGATAGTGGTGACCGATGTGATGCGTCATTTATTTGCAACCTCATACCAGACTCGGGTGATTCCTGGGAAGTGGTTCCTGGGTCTCTCTTAAACACACACACACACACACACACACACACACACACACACACACCCCTCTGTACACGAGTGATTCTAATATCACACTGTAGCTGATTCTGCTTGATCCTGGTGTAAATCAGGAACAATTCCACTAATGTCAATAGTCAAATCCATGTGTGATCAGTGTAAGATCAGAATCTGGCCCACTGACTTCAGACTGCAAATGTATGCCACTGTACTGTATATGAGGTCAGAATCAGGCCCACAATAGCTATGTTAAGAGCATAGATGAAATACAACACACACACACACACACTGCATTGTGTATACTCAGCAATGAAAAGCCTGCAGTTGTCTAGTGTATCATTCCCTAGGAGAGCAAACTCCCTGTCACCCCCACTGGCTGTAGGCCTGCAGCTACCTCCTGGCTCCTGAGTTCTGCCCCGTGTCCCTGGGAACCCCTCCAGTTGCATGAGCATGCAGGTGATAATAGATTGGCAGACACACGGCAGGGGCTTTCCCTCCTCTGGGAGTGGGTGACTAAACTCTAGAAAGACTCAGAGCCCTGTTTTTTCAGTTAGTTTCTTGGAGCTCGATGGGGAACCCCTTACTCACACGAGTAATCCTGAAGTCAGCGAGGCTATGCATGAGAGTGGGTTGGAGGAGTGGACAGGTTGCTGATACAGAGCAATCCAGATCACTTGGTACGCTGGGCGAAAGCGAACAGTATGCATTTAACTCAGCCAGATGCAGACATCGATCTAGGAACAAAGAATGCAGGCCGTTCTTGCAGGATGGGGGACTCTATCCTGGGAGGCAGTGACTCTGAAAACGATTGGGGAGGGGGAGAAATCGGCTGAACGTGAGCTCCAGTGCAACGCTATGGTCAAAAGGGCTAATGCAATCCTTGGATGTATAAAAGTGGGAATCTGGAGTAGGAGTGGAGAGGTTATATTATGTCTGTATTTGGCACCGGTACAATTGCTGCTGGAATCCTGTGTCCAGTTCTGGTGCCCATGTTCAAAAAGGATGTTGTTAAATTGGAGAGGGTTCGGAGAAGAGCAATTAGGATGATTAAAGGACTGGAAAACCTGTCCAGGAGCTCAATCTGTTTAGATTAACAAAGAGAAGGTTAAGGGGTGAGTTGATCCCAGTCTGTAAGTATCTACGTGGGGATGAACACTCGGATAAAGGGCTCTGCACGCTAGCAGACCCAGGTATAACAAGATCCAACGGCTGGAAGCTGAAGCTAGACAAATTCAGACTGGAAATAAGGTGCACTTTTTTAACGAGCAGGGCAATGAATCATTGGAGCCGCTTGCCAAGAGCTGTGATGGATTCTCCAATACTGGCAATGTTTAAATCAAGAGTCAATGTTTTTTCTAGAGGATCGGCTCTAATTCAAATGAGAATAAATTCAGGGCTATGTCCTGTCTTATGCTGGAGGGCAGACTCGATGCTTGCAGTGATCCTCTGGGCCTCAGTTCCCCATCTGCACAATGGGGATAACAGCATTGCCCTGCACCACAGGGGTGCTGTGAGGATCAATACACTGGGGAGTGTGAGATACTTCGGCAACGGGGGCCATATATACACCTTAGATACATAAATCTATCCAGTTTGGACGCGAGCTTATGTCAGTGCACGGAGATTCCAGCCCATCCCCCCCAAACTCCCTAACTGTCCCCATCTCTCTCCAGTCCACCTTCAACCTCCGCGCAGTGGATCCCTTCTGTGCACCACTCCCCCACTGCCTTGAGACTCCCCCCACCCCATCCTCAAAAGCCAAAGCAGTGGCAGAGTGCCGGTTTGGCCTGGCTCCCGCTGCAGCTTCTTTAAGATTCTCCAGCGTCCTGGGGCGTCCCCATTAATCTTGTGCCAGAGAGCGTCACGCAGCTCTGACGGGAAAGCCCCAGTTTGTACCAGATATGAAAGGCACATCCAACTGACCTAAAATCTTTACTGAATGTCAAATTCTTCCCGCTCCTTCCAGCCCAGATCATTATTTGGAACGCATCACTTGCTCCCTGCCAGAATTAACCTATGTTAATCTTTCGATCATCTCCCACGCTGTCCTACCTTACATCCCCTTTCCAGCATTTTCTTTAATCAATATTCCCGCCAGACACACTGAGTGCATTTTTTATAAATAAACCTGTACCTGGTACCTAGAAGATCTGACATTCAGACAAACCAAATAACCTTCTTTGGCTAAACAATGGAAGAGGTTTGCCTCCCTCAGCAAATACTAAAAGTATCAGCCATCACCAACACAAGACACTTGTATTGTACTTTGATTTATATTTAATGTGCATTCACTGCTTGTCAGAAGTGCTGCATAGACAGCCCTGGAAACGGAGAGCTTCTCCACAGAGCAGATGTACCACAAGCAACGGCAATGCAAGATTTCCTGGATTTTAGGACCAGACGGGACCTCCACAGAAGTTTGACCTTCTGCATCACACCGGCCAGAGAACCTCACTCAGTGATTTCTATATCAAGACCATATCTTGTGGTTGAGCTACGGCATATTTTTTAGAATCACTCGATCTTGATTTAGAGACTCCAAATGATGAAGGATCCGTCACTGGATTTTGTTTTGCTGCCTTCTGCTAAATTAAAGAGGCCTCTACTACCATCAAATCAACACTGGATGTTTTTCTAAAAGATACAGTGTAGGCATTATTTTGGGTCAGGTCTCTGGCCTGTGTGAAACAGGAGGTCAGACTAGATGATCACAATGGTTCCTTCTGTCTTTGGAATCTATGAGTGTGAGCACCAGAAATCTTCTCCCCTATAGGTATTTGTAGATCATGATAAAATCACCTCGTAACCTTCCCTCTCATAAATTAAATAGATTGAGTGTCTGAGGTCTCTAACTATAAGGCAAATTTCCAGCCCTCAAATCATTCTCCTAGCTCATTTTGGAACCCTTTCCAGTTCTTCAACATCCTTTTTAAAGTATGGACACGAGAACTGGACATACAATTCCAGTAACAGTCTCACTAATGCTAAAGACAGAGGTTTCCCACAATGCCCCACTCATGTGCCTCAGTCCTGACCTACAAACGCCATCTCCAGGGGGTCTTCATGCATTCCTCGATGGAGATGGAGACCAGACCATGACTGGATCTGATCCAAACTTCAGGACTTGCCCCTTTCTCTATCATGTGCTGAACCCAACCCAGGACCTGAACACCCTGGGACTTTTAATCTTGATCAGAGCTTTGCAGCCTGGATCCGTGTCTATTGCCTGGCCTTTCTGCTGAGACTTCCAACCAGGGGAACCAATTAGTGCCAGCAATGTACGTACAGGTGCAATGGATTGATGCTCCGAGGGAACGGTACTGAAACCATCATTCCCTACCAGGAACCGCACATCACTGATCAGGCAGCTGAAGGTCATAACTTTCACTTACAAAATGACATGGGCCAGACTGTGCCTCTTTTCCTTTCTTCCCTTTTTAAAAAAAATTCCTTCCTCTCTGCAGGGTTTTTGCCACCACAATCACAGGGACATCGCCCTGGGCTGGCAGTCTGTGACCAGGGATCCATCTAGTTCATTATCCTGGTTCTGACAGTGGCCAGTAATAGGAGGCAGTCCCAGCTACTTCAGAGGAGGCTGGTGCTCATAGAAATTTCCTTCCTATCCCCCATTAGTCAGAGATTGGTTCCTGCCCTGAAGCAGGGGAGTTTATATCCTTCCAAAACTTTTGGCCTGCAGGTTTTTCTGTTTTCCATAGAAGTATCCGAGTGCCAGAGAGTATCCAGAGAGATAGTAACTGAACCAGGCAAAGAAGAGAAATGTTCTCTAGTGCGTTCTCAACTCCCTGAGCCATCCAGCGCCACCAGAGGCCTTCCATTTGATTCCAGTTTCACCAGAACAATGGGCGGCACTCTTCCAAGCAATGCCTAGGGAACAGAAATGGAAGAACAAAGAGCCAGGCAAGACTTGCCTTGCCTTCTGTCTCTATATTACTAACTGGGGCGAGAGACTGGCTGGCTTTTCACTGCCCCCACCCTGACGTCCTGAGAATCATCTGGGGGCTTATAAAAGTAGAAGATCTTCCTTCATGACTGGGCACCATGAGGACTGTATAGCTAATTCCAATTCATTACTGTTAGAGAAAGAGAGCTGTTGCCGTCTAAACTAATAAGGAGATTTTTCACCATGTCATTTATATAGTGGAAGGAATTGTAAAATCGCTCCGTGACAGATAGCAGTACTGCTGGAGTTTCCTTCGTTTGTCATTGCAAACAAAAGAATCTCAGCAACCATAAAATTAACTTCCTCCACACTGCAAGTGCTCAGCAGTGAGATGAACCAAATTTTCTGCTAATTGAATGCACCGAGTTAGTTATATATTCATACTGAGCCGGCGCTTTCAGCATCACTGCGTTCTAGCTCTGCAGGGAGCCTTCAGAATAGCAAAAAGTTACACCTTGCAACAAAATTTACTTTTGCTAGGCTCAGTGGGTGGGTTGGCATTGCAACCAAGGTAGCTAGACACCAGCCAGAAACAGAGGTGTGGTGTGAAGACGATAGTGCTCAGTCTGAAAATGCAGTGTTGCCACTCTTGAATTTTATCACAAGTCTCGTGATTTTTAGTGTTTTTCTTAAAGCCCCAGCTGCTGAAATCACGATCCTGTATGAGAATCTCAGCTTTCATTTTTAAAAAAAAATAAGTTTCTTGCCCTCATGGTTTGCAAAGAAAAGCTTGAATCCATGAAGTAAGTGGATTCTAATGTTTCAAAACCAGAAAGCAAAGCAAAAGAACCCAACTTTTTTTTTTGTTCGTAAATTCATGCGTTTTCGGCCACTATGATGATTTTTGGTGCTCAGACGCAGGATTTTGGTAGGCTTGGTTTTGGCAATACTGGAGCTTATTTTGGAGGGGAGGGGAGGGTGTCGCTAGGGTGGACAATGAACGTATGCAGAAGGAAGTGCAGAGGCAGGAGGAAGTAGAAATAGGGAGAGACGGGAAGAGAGAGTTTAGAGATTCTCAGCGGGAGACACTGAATCCAGCTCCATCCCCTGTGCTGTTGATGCAATAATTAAATAAAAGCATTTCACCCAAACCTGAGAGTCCCCACATCCTCAAGAACTCAACAGCTTGGACAGACAAGAGGCCATAAACCCAGCCATAAATGACACTAGCACACGGCAAACGTGGCATTTCATACACAAAGAGGGGAGTTAAAACACAGGCCTGTGAGTCAGCCCTCTACACCCTCTTTGACCCATTATGGACATGTCACTTGACCTCAGAACGAAGGAATCTCTAAACCGAAGTCCGGGTTCCCGCAGCTGTACGATAGAGATCAGAATACGTGCTCTGAGCTCAGCAAGCTCTCAGAACAGAATCGGGGTTCATCAGGGAAGAAAGTACAGGGTCATTTACTCAGAAGGAAACTGATTCCATGAATATGCAGCTACTGCTTACGTGGTGGATGTGCCTTCTGCTGGCCCTCTGCCCAGAGATTAATTTGACCCTGAATGTGAAGCACTCTGGCCATCCCGAATCTGCTCAGGCGTCTGGAAATGTTTTCTTCTGCGCGGGCATCCCAGGCGTTAGTGTAGTCACTCAGAACAACATAACGTTGGCTTATTTCAATAGTAGCGCCTATGTTAGTAGCTCGCTACCTCACCTCACCCTTCCTACATCACTGGGGTGTTGTGTGCGCCTCACTGTCGTGTATAGGCAGCACACTGCCAGTAAATACAAACGGATAAAGGATGATCAAGAAGTATAACATATTCTGTGTGATTAACTATTTTATTTTATCTAGCATCAGAGCTGCTCAAATGTCCCTAATATAGTTTCATTGAATTTTTATTTTGCAGTAAAATGACTTTCAGCCGTACTTGCCTTCCTCAGAGCTTAACAATCCAAGTCCTTATTCACTCCCCTATGCAGAACATCACCTAGTTCCCATCCCCCAAGCTTAGGCATGTTTTAACTGGTTTCTGATTCACAGTCAGGGGCCTGGTAATTCTGCAGCTCTGACGGAAACCCTGGATACCCGCACGAAGCTTGTGTCTTGCTCAGGGCATCTCAGTCAGAGGTCAACATTTATTCCATGCAAGGGTCTCTCCATGGGGAAGTGGGTGCTGCATCTCAGACATTGGCAGGGATTTTGAGGCAGTGAATCCAAGAACCTACTGACTTCACCCCGTCTCTCTCTCCTGCCATGAACCTCTCCTCAAGGAAGACACAAACCAGGACCCTACAGTGTGCTGGAGCCATAGAATCCTACTGCCTGGCTTCTTCATGGCCTTACTCCCATGTTACCTGAGTGCCAGTTCCTGGTAGAGATGTTGAGCACGAACATGGTGCATGTCCAATTTTTGCAGGTGCATCTTGGGATCACTTTGAAAACTGGACTCCTAGGGTTGAACGGTGAAACCCTCACACTGGTGAGCTGATACTCACAGGGGCATATCCCTTGGCAACCTTCCTCACAGACTGAACATGCACAAGAGCATCACAATCTGGCCCAGAATATCTTTCATCCTGATTAAGTCCTCGTCCCCTTTTCCCAGGCGGAATACAGTACACAGTCCCGCACGGCTGTAAAGCAGGTCCGGGAACCCGGGATATGTTTTATTGATTTGACATGTTATCTTTCTAAAGCAGCCAGATCACGTAGGTTCATTATACATCATTCAGCAGTTTTAAGCCCTTTGGGAGCAGATTTCCTTTGTGAGAAGATTAACCAATGCAGAGAGGAGCTTGGCCCTCTGCAAAAGCATCTGTTGTTGCTGTAATCTCTTTGAGGCAGAGACTGTAGGTGCTGATGTCTGGTCAGTACCTTGCACATGTTGGGAGCTACCAGAATACAAATTCATAATTCTAATCTTCCTAACAAGATTCAATTTTCTAGGCAAAATGTATACTTCTTAGTAACAAGTTCTCTTTGGACTTCTACTGCTCCTTTCCTCCAGGGATCGCTTTTTACAATGGCAAACTGAGACAATTAGCGGTTAAGGCCTGAATGCACAGAAGTGCACCTCAAATACACAAGCAATCATTTGTTACTGGGACCCGGTCCTTGAGTTGGCTGCTGGTCTAACATACCAAGCTTTCATGGTCTCCCTGCAATCAAATAAAGTAGAAATATACAGGAATGACCCTAGCAGGTCAAAGCAGGGGTCCTACTAGCCAGTATTCAGTCCCATACAGTGGCTGCACCAATGCCTATCTCATAGAGCTAGAAGGGACCCTAAAAGGTCATCAAGTCCAGCCCCCTGCCATCACTAGCAGGACTAAGTACTGATTTTTGCCCCAGATCCCTAAGTGGCCCCCTCAAGGACTGAACCCACAACCCTGGGTTTAGTAGACCAATGCTCAAACCACTGAGCTATCCCTCCCCCCAGCTGCCCCAAAGCCAGAACCTCAGCAGTAGAAAGTTCCTGGGTAAAACAGTGGCTGGCCCAAGATGACAGTGGCTCAGAGAGCGATGATGGGTCACTGCCTCTGCCCCACCTCTCCAAAGGCCCTCACCTGCAGTGTCCCAACCCTCGGCTGCCCATCCGACTCTCAGCTGGTGCAACCCCCCCCCCCCATGACCGTGCTGCCAGAATGCCCACGCGAGATCAGCGCTTGGACAAAGAGCGGCCGGCTCAGGCTGAAGTGACGCTGATTGGAAAGGGGCAATGCCTTGAACAGCTGCCAAGATGTTGTCTCCCCCTTCCCCTGACGGCTCGCAGCCTCCATTCGTCAGAGCGGTGCGAAGCCTCAGGGTCTCATTTGACTCCTCGCCAAACCTGGATGACCCGGGAACATCCGTTTCCAAATGTGCCTTCTTTCACCTCCAGCCTGCCAGGAAACTTGGTCCCTTCCTCCTGAAGGAGGGAATCTCTGACAGCTCAGCCCACCCCTCCCGTCAACTCAGTGGGAAGAGCACCACCTCCTGAGTCACTGCTCCAGGAATTCCTCGGCAAGCGCCCACCGATCAGCCCTTCCCCGGCTTAGTGTGTGAGAGCCGGGAAGAATGGCAGAGCCGCAGCCCTCCTCTTTGCCCTGTGCCCGCTGATTAGCTGGCTGTCAGTGCAGCTTTCCCTTGACTTCCCTTCCTTTATGCAGCCAGGCAGCAAACCCCTGCAGTCGAGGTGAGGTCCGAAAGGCAAGGGGGAGCAATGGGGCTTGTTTCACCACTTGCCTGGGCTGTATTAGCTGTGTTCAGAGCCTCTATAGGGCAGCTGGCGAGGCAAATTGAGCTGCACTCAAAGAAAACAGCCTCCAAGCTGCAGCCAAGCTCCCCCTCCCAATACTGGAGCATCCTAGTAGCTCGGTTACTCTGGCAGAAACTCTGCACTCAGACGTGTTTCCAACATACGGGCTCCGAATTTGGCCTTCGTTCTCCTGTGCAGCTTGGGGAAGCCGTCTGACAGTGGCTGCCAACCTACCCCAGCCCTCCCCAAGGTTCAGGTTAGCAGCAGTTCACAGAAAGGAAAAGCGAACAGAATAAAAGACGGGGTGGGTGGTAGGACCAGGTGGGGGACCCGAAGGGGTCGTTTCTGTCCCGTCAAATGTCTGCTGGGTCTGAGGACCCAATACTCTGCCTGCGCACCGTTTGCGCAGGGTCTGGCTGGCTGAGACACGCCGCTGGAATGGCAGAGCTCAAGCTGCCTGTTCCAATATGTCAACCTGGCGGTGTCTGAGTCACTCCCACACATGTCGTGTGCTGCTGGGATCATGCCAGGCAGGTCTCACCTCTCCCTGCTCCGCTTCACCACCTTTGCCATCCTCCCCAGCAATGTCACTCACTGCGAAGCCGGGTTAGAGACTTGTTAAATTGCAGTGCATTGGAGCAGCTCGTCGGCTTTCATGGCATTGTCTGGCTCTGTGAAGACTACTGCCTTTAGCACAAATGGTTCACTGTTTCTCAGACTATCTGAAGCTCAGTGTTAGGATATTGATGTCTCCTGCCACCACACTAACCAAGCAGAGAAACAGGAGTAGGGGTATGTGTGGGAGGGCTGGGAGGTGGTGGAATTAACATGATACTCAAACTAATTTATAGCCTCTTCCAAGAAGGAAACCTCTTCGGATTCATCCCTTCCTAGCAGAGATGAGTCCAGAGCCCTCGCTCCCTGTGACCTGCACACTTTGCAGTGTTTGAAATCTAGAGCCCAACTTTGTAATTTGGCCAGAATCTCTGTTTATGAACCAGAGGGGTGATCCTGTAACCCTTGGCAACACAAGTTGCCTTCATTCCCCTGAGGAGTGGCACTAAAGTCAATGGGGTACTTCCTGCTCACCTGCATAGGGACTGCACGCGTGAGCAAGGCGAGCAGGCTTAGCCTCAGAGGCAACCGTACATCCTTTCCGTCCCACCAGACGAGAGTTGTCACGGCCGAGCAGGCGCTTGAGAAGTGACTGGCTCTCATAGACTCAGAAAGCTCAGAGAGGAAAGTATAGAACAATGCCACTGACTTTACATATTGAACAGCTGGGCTGTGCTAGTCAATGGAAAAGGGCAGAGAACCTGTGTCTCTCCTGGTTGAGTCTCAGAGGGGTAGCCGTGTTAGTCTGGATCTGTGAAAGCAGCAAAGAGTCCTGTGGCACCTTAGAGACTAACAGCCGTATTGGAGCATGAGCTTTCGTGGGTGAATACCCACTTCGTCGGATGCATGTCTGTTAGCCTATAAGGTGCCACAGGACTCTTTGCTGCTTTTATCCTGGTTGAATCATTCCTTATTATGTGCCGAAGGACCGGATGAATCACTTGAGTTTCTCATTAAGGCTCATCGGGAATTAACAGGACTTCACTGTAACCCAGATGCTGAGCGTCTCTTGGTAAAATGATATAGAAACGGCAATAACATCTACTATAAGGGTCAAACTAATAGATGGGGGTAGGCTTCATTTTCAGTACACAGCAGCTGTTGCTATAGGGGGAGTGGAAGAGTTAAGCAAGGCCTGAAAACTCAATTATGTTATCCGGCTTTTGGATATTCTTTCCTTCTGGCTCCACTTTGCTCCACACTGATAACATCCTTTAACCCACCAGCTAAAGTCATTCATCTTCCGATGCCAGCTGCTGGCCACTGGGAATTGGCCACTGCAAGCAAAGAGGCAGAGTCTTAGCAACCCTCCCTCCTGTAGCTGTTTTCTCCTCTCTTCCGCCCAGGTGCCCTCCCTTGAGATCCAGGAGAGTCCCCCGGGTGGCTGAGAGGCGCCGAACTGGGCTCACGGTGTAGCCCTGTGGGTGAAAGGTGCTAGAAAAGTGAAGGCACTAGAGGGCACCGATACAGCCTTCATACCCTGCCACGCCTCCTGGATTGTGTTCTGCCTGTAGCTGCGTTTTGCAACCCCAGCGTCCAGGTTGTGTGGGTGTAAAGGGAGGGCCCGGAGTGGTGCTCTGTGCGTGCGCGTCGGTGTGTCCCGTGGAAAGGGAGAACTGGGCCCACAAGCTCTGCTCCCAGTTGCACCAGCGTATGACGGGTCAGCCCGGTATAACTCAGCGCATAACTGACCCTTGCGTGTAAAGGATCCTGGCTTTGCCCTGTTTAATACATGGAAATACTCACTGACAGCAGCCAGCGGGTCATTTTACAACAGCCTACACATTTCTCTCTCTTCCGTCCAAGGCAGCTGGTTCTGTGTGTCTGTGATGAGGGGAATTAGCCCCCTATTTTTACTGCATTTCTTTTCCAGTTCTCACCCTCCTCCCCCCCAAAAGGAACTGAACCTCAATGAGTTTGTCATTTTTCTTTTGAGTTCTAAGATCTCTGGGACTGCGGCAGAGCAGCTGCTGGCGTGGCACACAGCAATCCCAGCGCCATCCTTGCAGCTACCCTGATGAAATCCTGAGCAAATTGAGTCAGCCAACAAACTCCTTCCCCGGTGCCGAGCGGCCAGAGACCATTAGATAAGGAAAGGAACAGGCGAATGGGCTTGCTCATGGAAATCTATCAGACATTCTGCCTCGGAGACACGCCTGGAAGTGTGACCCCCAGAGCTCCGCCAAGGGAGGGAGGGCAATTACTAATAGGGGTTGAGTATCAGAGGGGTAGCCGTGTTAGTCTGAATCTGTAAAAAGTAACAGAGGGTCCTGTGGCACCTTTGAGACTAACAGAAGTACTGGGAGCATAAGCTTTCGTGGGTAATAGGGGTTGGGCAGCTGAAAAGTAAATGCAGCCGAGGGCCCAAACCCTCGAGGCTGGAGCCCCTTTCAGGCTCAGACAACGGCCACATTCTTCCCTCACTCGGCGTTTCGGGCGGGTGCAGCTGTGCCAATTTACACCGGTGTTGGGGAGAGGAAAATCAGACTCCGAATCCACCCACCCCACACAAATGAACAGCTCTTTCCACGCTGAGAAAGCCACCTTCTGCCTCTGCCTCCCGGGCATGTCTCCTGCTTGCCAGGGCCTCCATTCTGTACATGCCCCAGATTCCCCCTAGAATTCACGGCAGGACACACAAAGATGGCAGGGTCAGCTCCCCAGTTTGTCCTCCTCTGCCTCTGCTCACCTCCTAGAACGTCTCTTGGAGAGATCTCCGTTGTGGGCAGCATGCTCCTGACTACGCAGAATGGGGGGAAAACCGCTCTGTGGCACCAGCCTCACTCTTCTGCCTTGGCTCTATGAATGGAGAGGTGATGATCTCAGCACCGGGGGTCAACTGGGGAAATCCCTGGGATGGTGGATCCAATGGGGCCCAGGAGCCAGCGTGGGTGGATTCCCTTCCCCTTCCTCAATAAGGACAGTTCATCCTGCCCCTTCCCTACCACCACCTGCATGAAAAATATTCTTCTGCCAGCCAGCGCCCGGAATCAGCTACAGGGTGAGACAGGCAGTTACAAGAAGCCAGGTATTTTCTTTCCTTTCTGAGACCTGCTGTGAAAACAGCTAGGGGCCAAGTTTGCTTATCCACAGGTTGGGCCTCTTAACTATGTGGTGCCACTGAGCTGTCATCAGCACCTCTCCCTGGAGCAAATGAGAACAGGTGTGAAAGATGGAAGCACCAGCTGCAGTAACCCTGCCAGAAAGTCACCCGGTATCACACAGCTCATAGCTATCGATTGAGTCGGAATCAGGGAGCTGTCTGACAACAGGTGCTGGCAACCAGCAATGTTGCCTAACTCACCTTCCAAGGGCAGGCCTGGAAAACAATCTTTCCAAGGTGCTGCAAGCACTGATCAATAAAGCAAACAAATTTTGTGTTGCTCCCCTCGTCCTTCCCTGCGTCCCCTACCTCCGCTCGCAGGAGAACATGGTACATCACTGGACAAGGTACATTTTGCAGGACAATCTGTCACGAGGACTGAAGAGACAGCAACAACAGTAACACTAGGGCAGCAGCTGCAGCCACAAACAATCGGGGAGACCTCCCTGGTGGGCCTCCCAAGTTGCGGGGAGAAGCTGGTTGGTTGGGGAAGAGATCTGGAGAGCACAGCAGGGTGAGGACCAGGCCCTATGGTTGAGGGAGGTATTCTCAAATTGAGACGCAGCCTCACACCAAGCATTGTCCAAAACACACTCCTCTAAACCTGTGATCAGGCAGGGCCGGAGTGCCAGATGTCTTGATTCCTAAATGAATAGCGGGAGGGAAATGAAGAGTGCCCGGAGGTATGGCAAAGAAGTGCGCCAGCGAGGGAAAGATCTTAGCAGCTGGCGTGACTGGGATGTGACTCAGCAGCCCAGGGCAGGTGGCCAAGGCGCCCTCACTGCAGATATGGACCAGGAGGGAGGACACTCGCTGGAATGATCTAGAAGCCAGTCCTACAGTGAGCTCTGTACAGACAGGCACCTACACCTGTGTGGAGGTCAGTGCAGGACCGGGGCCATACTAGTCCTGGTCCTGCAGGCTATCGTGGTTCACGATGGACCCCCCCTAGCCCCCATGGTCTCTGGTGGCCTCGAGTCATTATTGTTTATTTGGATTACAGCAGCACCTAGAAGCCTCAGTTCAGGGCCCCATTGTAGTACAGGCTGTAGAGACCCACAGTGCGAAACAGTCCCTGACCTGAGGTGCTCACAACCTAAATACAGGACAGACCAAGGGAAACACAGACACGCAGCATGCTAAGTGACTTGGCCAAGACCGAGCAGTAGAAACTGGGATTATAGATCAGGTCTCCGGACGGCCGGTCCAGTACCCTGTCCTTGCACCTGACTAGCTAAGATCTCATAGAGCTGTTGTGTTTTGAAGACTTGGAGGCAACATTTCACTTGGCAATTGGATGGCGACCGTGATGTCTGTCACCGCGAGTGTGATGAGCTGTCACTCCAGAATCTCTCACCCACACTAAACTAAACAAAGGCCATTATAAAGGAAGTATATAACTCGGTACCATGGACATGTACCTACTGCCATGAACGATGTGGCGAGTTCAGTAACCACAGCTCCGGGTAGAGAAAGGCCTATTCTTCCAGAAAGTTCAAGGCAAAGTGAGACAGTTTCTGACAGGCACGTTTTAATTTTAAAAACATAACAAGAATAATAGAATCATAGAATATCAGGGTTGGAAGAGACCTCAGGAGGTCATCTAGTCCAACTACCTGCTCAAAGCAGGACCAACGCCAACTAAATCATCCCAGCCAGGGCTTTGTCAAGCCCAGGCCTTAAAAACCTCTAAGGATAGAGATTCCACCACCTCCCTAGGGAACCCATTCCAGTGCTTCATCACCCTCCTAGTGAAATAGTTTTTCCTAATATCCAACCTAAACCTCCCCCACTGCAACTTGAGACCATTGCTCCTTGTTCTGTCATCTGCCACCACTGAGAACAGTCTAGATCCATCCTCTTTGGAACTCCCTTTCAGGTAGTTGAAGGCTGATATCAAATCCCCCCTCATTCTTCTCTTCTGCAGCCTAAACAAGCCCAGTTCCCTCAGCCTCTCCTCGTAAACCATGTGTCCCAGCCCCCTAATCATTTTCATAAATATATTCTCTCGCCATGCCCCCACCTGCCCTTTCCTCCTAGCTACACAAATGACAAGACAAGCTCAGAGAGAGACACACCTTCACGATGAATGAGGAGTTCAAGTGGAATAAGCATAAAAGGATTTTTCTTTATCTGTCTTATTACTTTAATTTGGCCCCTAACAGAACGTCCAAGAAAGACAGAAAGAAACCTCATCAAACGGCAGAGTGCTTGACAGAAGTTGACAGGACCGCCTGGTTTTTAACTGTCTCTGTCAAGGGCTGGAATGCTTTCTTTCTCTTGTTGTTAGGAAGTCAAAATATCCTCTGTCCTGCCTCCATGAGAACTCCCTCTTCCCCAAAGGCTTGAAGCTGGAGCTGCATTTCCCAGCATGTGACACATACACGGGATGTGTTGTGGAGAGAAAAGGCAGAGAAGAGAAATTAGGGGGAATCGCAAGGCAATTGCATAGCAAGACATATGCAGTCTATGGTAAAAATGGTAAGAGGACTCCATTGGTAGGAGCTCCCCACCCAAAGGAAATAGTTTTTCACAACCAGGCCTTCCTTGCTGTCCCATACAACTGGTCTGTTTCTTTTAATAGTGCATGTTAAAAAAATAGGGAAATTTTCTTTTTCTATAGCATCTTGCTGCCTCCCCAAAAAAGCCAAAGGAAAAAGTCGAAAGGAGGAAAAGGATGACTAATTGCTGGAATTGTCTGACTGAACAAGTCAGCTAAGATTAAAACAGGCAAAAGAGAGACATAAAATAGACACTAGCTCTTTCTCTCCACCTTCAGGGATAGAAACCTGGACGAGAACCACAGTCCAATATCAGAGTAGTGCAATATCACCTATTAGCCATCTCAGAAAAAGATGACTATCCACTAGTTTGGCAATGACAGAGATATTTTCCAGACCACCAAGTCAGAACCCGATTCAAAATTCTGCAAAGCTTAGGTCTGGGGTTTGAGGCATTATCAATCATAGCAGCCACAAGGCTACTGCAGCTTGGCCAGGGTGACCAGCCAGCAGCACCGGGATCAGAAAAGTGAAAAGGTTTTAAACCTCCTTTGTGTGTGCAGATGCACACACTCACACGCACGCACACCAGGACATGCTGCACGTTCAGAGAGAGGGCTTATCAATCCCTCCTTAACTAGTCATGCTAAACAGAATCACAGAAACGTAGGGCTGGGAGGGAACTCGAGAGTTAATCAAGTCCAGGCCTCTGTGCTGAGCCAGGAACAAGTAGACCTAGACCATCCCTAAGCAGCACCAGATCCCACCAGAACAATAGAAGCAAAACCTGCAAACATACCTCCATTGCTACAATGACCAACTCCCTTCACAACACACCTTTCAAGATCCGTGGGTCCTACGTGTGCCTATCACAACATGTGCCGTACCTTATAAGAACAGCCAGACTGGGTCAGACCAAAGGTCCATCTAGCCCAGTATCCTGTCTTCCGACAGTGGCCAATGCCAGGTGCCCCAGAGGGAATGAACAGAACAGATAATGATCAAGTGATCCATCCTCTGTCACCCATTCCCAGCTTCTGGCAAACAGAGGCTAGGGACACCATCCCTGCCCATCCTGGCTAATAGCCATTGATGGATCTATCCTCCATGAATTGATCTAGCTCGTTTTTTAACCCTGTTATAGACTTGGCCTTCCCAAGATCCTCTGGCAAAGAGTTCCACAGGTTGACTGTGCATTGTGTGAAGAAATACTTCCTTTTGTTTGTTTTAACAAAAGTGCACTAAATGCCCCAATAACAACAACGTGGGTGAAACCAGACAATCACTGTTCTCTCGAATGAACTTGCAGAGGAAAATGATAACAGAGAAAAACACCCTATCACCCGTGGGTGAACACTTTTCCCAAAGCAATCACTCCCTATCTGGTATCAGAGGGGTAGCCATGTTAGTCTGGATCTGTAAAAAGCAACAGAGAGTCCTGTGGCACCTTTAAGACTAACAGATGTATGGGAGCATAAGCTTTCATGGGTGAATACCCACTTCGTCAGACCTATCTGACCTCTCAGTCCTCAGCCTCAAAGGAAAGTTGCACAACACCTTCAAAAGACAAGTTTAGGAGCTTAAATTAACTACTCTGCTACATACTACAAATCATGGACTGAACAGAGACACTAGATTTATGGCTTATTACAAAAATCTGTAACCTACTAACCCCCTCTTTTTGTCCTGTGATTACAGGGGTGTTAATGAGCCACTTCACTTTGAATGGTCCCTTAGAATATGTGCTAATTACTTATGCTAAACTATCTGCTCCACCTTGTAATTTGCTGTGGCACTCTGAGGCCTTGGCTACACTGGTGCTTTACAGCGCTGCAACTTTCTCGCTCAGGGGTGTGAAAAAACACACACACACCCCCGAGCACAGCAAGTTACAGCGCTGTAAAGCACCAGTGTAAACAGTGCCCCAGCTGCGCTCCCAGCGCTGTAAGCTAATCCCCTCGTGGAGGTGGAGTACCTGCAGCGTTGGGAGAGTTTCTCCCAGCACTGGCACCGCGACCACACTCGCACTTCAAAGCGCTGCCGCGGGAGTGCTACCATGGCAGCGCTTTGGAGTTTCGAGTGTAGCCAAGCCCTGAGTACCTTTCTCACCAACAGAAGTTGGTCCAATAAAAGATATTACCTGACCCACCTTGTCTCTCTAATATCTTGGGACCGACACGGCTACAACAACACTGCATAGACCATCCCTGACAAGTGTTTGTCCAACCTGTTCTTTAAAACCTAAAATGGTGGAGATTCCACAACCTCTCTTGGAAGCCTGTTCCAGATTAACTGTCCTTATAGTTAGTTTTTCCTAATATCTAACCTAAATATCACTTGCTGCTGATTAAGCCAATTACGTCTTATCCTACCTTCAGTGGACATGGAGAACAACTGATCACTGTCCTCTTTAGAACAGCCCTTAACATATTTGAAGACTTATCAGGTTCCCCCCTCAGTCTGCTTTTCTCAAGAATACTTTTTTTTAACCTTTCCTAGTAGGTCAGGTTTTCTAAACCTTTGATCATTTTTTTCGCTCTCCTCTGGACTCTCTCCAATTTGTTCACATCTTCCCAAAAGTGCAGCACCCAAAACTTGACACAGCACTTCAGCTGAGGCCTCAGAAGTGCTGAGAGGGACAATTACCTCCCGTGTCTTACATATGGCATTCTGTTAATACCCCCCGGAATGATATTAGCCTCTTCTGCAACTGCATCACATTGTTGACGCATATTCAATTTGTGATCCACTACAACTCCCAGACACTTGCTAGTAGTACTATTGCATGGCCAGTTATTCCCCATTTTTGGAGTTGTGCTTTTGATTTTTCCTTCCTAAATGGTGTACTTTGCGCTTGTCTTTATTGAACTTCATCTTCTTGCTTTCAGACCTGTTCTCTAATTTGCCAAGGTTGTTTTGAATTCTAATCTGTCCTCCAGTCTGCTTGCAGCTCTCCCATGTACAATACTCCAGGAGACTTCCTATTTTAGCCTAGAGGATGTGAAGTCAGGAATCATGGGTTTTGTTCCTAGATTTGTCACTCATTATTCTGTGTGTGACCTTGAGCCCCAAAACAGCACAGCAGTTATGCTTTAAAAAACATGTGCTTACGTGCTTTGCTGGATTGAGGTCTTGATCTGTCTTTGACTCAGTTTGCCTGTCTGTACGAGTATAGCTCCATTAAACGTTTCTGGATTACTTTGAGACCGTAACCTCAGAGGAGTTATAGACATTCAACATATTAGCATTAACTGCTGCCTGAAAAAGAGAAGGATGCCATTCCAAATTATGAGGCAGACAGTTCAGGGACACGTCCGCAATGGGGGGAAATACAGTCTGTCCCCAGAGTTTTTTAGGAACCCTGCTGTCCATAGGTACTTGTATTGTTTTCTAACCGTATATGGCCATGTCTGTTAACCAATGTGTAACTCATTGCACCGGAAAAAGTTATGCTGGGGGTTGCTCAGAAACTCGACACGTTTTCAACTTGCAATGGGAGTAGCTACACGCACAAGGTCATTCATGTAAAGTCTGAGAACGTTGCCCATGCTGAGGGTGGGCTGGATGCATTCATTTACTGTTGGCTTCTGCATGCCACAGCAAACCCTCAAATGTACACCCCGCAGAGCTGAAATTCCAGGGGCACAACCCACACTGGGAGAGTTACGGAACCCTTTAATTTGCAGGGGAGGCCGATGTTTCCAAATGAAGAGAGTGTCCTGAAAAATCCTGCCACCTTCTGTCAAGGAAAAGCCGAAGAAACTAGAGGGGAAAGGGAGTGGATTTGACACAATCCTTCCATTTCTTTTCCCCGCGGAGGGAGGTTTCTGTTCTAATTGGCGGTGGGTGGGAGGGGAATAGAGGGGCTGTCACGCACTGAAAGTGGAAGTCTCATTTGCACAACAAGAGCCGGGCTCAGTAGTAGTGCAGCAATTCAGCCTTGAGAACACGGAACATACAATAATGCTGCATTGCACCAGGGATTGCATTCGAGAGATAAGTTAGGTATGGATAATAGACAGTTCAGGCTAAGCAGGGGCCTGACTCCGGTTGGGAATAGACTTTCCAACTGTTGGCCAAATAGGAAAACAAACTATCAAATCAAATCAAATCAATAGCCCCAGAAGAAAATCTATAGAATTTTGATAATGCAATTATGACAGCAGTGCAGAAGCAAAGACGAGCAGCTGGATGCTTTGATATGGTTAGGTTCCTATCAACGGAGATGTTGTTATTAACGGCCTGTCCTACTAAATACAGTTGTGGCAAGAGGAGGGTTTATTTTTTAACCCAAGCACACAGATATATGCACGCGGTGCTGAGGGCCTGATCCAAATCCCACTCAAGCCAATGGCAATCTTTCCATTGACTTTGATGGGCTTATATTAAGCACTTACTGATCACAACAGCACCCCCAGAAGTCTTTTTAGAATGCGTAATATTTGTATTAGTCTTGCTATTTATTGATATGACTGCAGTACCGTGGAGCCCCAGTCAGTGAGCACGACCCCATGGCACTGTGTGCTGTACAAACACAGACCAGAGAGATGGTCCCTGCCCCAGGGGACTTACAATCTGAGTAGAAGGGATGGATCTATGCTGGCATTGTTATTCCAACACACCTGTAGAGGGAATGCCATTGAGCACAGAGCTCTAGAAACAAGTATTCCCAGGCAATGCATCATAGAATATCAGGGTTGGAAGGGACCTCAGGAGGTCATCTAGTCCCACCCCTTGCTCAAAGCAGGGCCAATCCCCAAACAGATTTTTGCCCCAGAAGATCCCTAAACGGTCCCCTCAAGGATTGAACTCACAATCCTAGGTTTAGCAGGCTAATGCTCAAACCACTGAGCTATCCCTCCCTCCCCCAGGCTCCCCTATACATGTTCATGTGGCTACGGGACAAGGAGCACCCTCAGCTGTGTTTTTGTAATGGACCCCATGTGGGCTGCAGCAGGACCTGCCGAGTGACAGTATGAACCACTCAATCTTGAGCTGAAGGACGAGATCCCTTCACCACCAGCTGTATGAGACTTACTAGCCTGGTAAGTGCATAAGCTATTGAAGGGAGACAAAGCCCCTGTCTCCTAGTGTGGAGATTGGTCTGGGAATCAGGAGACCTCAGCCACTTCCCCTGGGGACAGCCGGACTTACTGTTGTAGATAGACCAGACCAAATCATCTCATAACCATGTTAGGTGAATCATGCATGCAAATACTCCTTCCCTTGACAACTGGGTGTACAGATACCTGATTTGTATGAAAAGCCACAGTAATTGTGCGCACATATTAGGTGTGCAATTGCACAGGTCTTCTATGAAAACAGTGACACGCTTTTCTTTATTAGTCTGACTCAATGATTTTGTGACTGTTCTGACAAGACTGCGGGGCAACCCATCTGATGAAACACTAAACCCGATACAAGGAATTACATATATAACCTTTTAAAAACATGTTTACGATACCTAAGTCTGCATGGATCTTATTTTATAGCACATGCCTCGTAAATGAAGTGCCTGACAAGCCCATTAAATGAGTAAAAATAAGGTTCAACGGTGGTAAAATATGACAGCCATCAGTTTTGCTAAACGAATGTATTTGGTACATGAACAATGCTGCTCGGTGCAAATGTATATTGGCAGCACTCCATGCTGTGAAATTGCCTGACATTAATGCCTGAGAAAGGAATAAGCCCATTACCACAATACTGTGTCTTTAAAAGGCCGCCACTGTATTACTAGGTGATAAACTCCATAATCTAATTAATTCTGTCAGCCAGAGAACTTCCTTGCAGGGCAAAGATCAAAACTCTATGCATCTTCTCCTTCACCCAGAAAGAAGAATTTCTTGTACATCCCTTAAGCTTATTTGTAAATATTTTGCCTCCCAACTCAGAAGAGTTTTCAGAACCCGTGCAACTGAGAATTGTTGGTATGCCAAAGAAAACGAATCCTTAAAGTTACAGGCTGCTTATTCCTCCCCCTGTCTTCTCTGGAGATGCATCGTGATACTGTCACTAATGCTTGTGGAGGCTTTCAAGTTTCTGCTTCTCCCCAACCCCACCACACCAAACTGTGGCACCAAGGGCCTGCGACATCCACTGACTTCAGAGCGATCTGGATCACGTGGTAATCTGGGCTCAAACAAACATGCATTTTAATACGACTAAATGTAAATGGATACATCCAGGAACAAAGAATGTGGGCCAGACATACAGGACGGGGGACTCTATCATTGGAAGCAGAGACTCTGAAAAAGGTGTGTGTGTGTGTGTGTGTGTGTGTGTGTGTGTGTGTGTTTGTGTGTGTGTGTGTGTGATCAGATGAACATGGGCTCCTGGTGCGACGCTGTGGCAAAAGTGCTAATGAGATCACTGGATGCATAAACGGAAATCTTGAGTAGGAGCAGAGAGGTTATTTTACGTCAGTATTTAGCACTGGTGCGACCGCTGTTGGAATCCTGTGTCCAGTTCTGGTGCCCATACTTCAAGGAAGATTTTGATACATTCGAAAGGTTCAGAGAAGAGCCGCAAGAACGATTAAAGGATTAGAAAACTTGATTTATAGTGATAAGCTAAATAGATTGAGCTCCTTGAGTCTAACAAAGAGAAGGTGAAGGGGTGACTTGATCACAGTCTATAAGTATCTACATGGGGAACAAATATTTAATAATAAACTCTTCAGTCTAGCACACAAAAGTCTAACCAGATCCAATGGCTAGAAAGTTGATGCTAGACAAATTCAGATTGGAAAGAAGGTGTAAATTTTTAACAGTGAGGATAATGAACCATTGGGACAATTTACCAAGGGGTGTGGTGGATTCTCCATCACTGGCCATTTTTAAATCAAGAGCTCTGCTCTAGGAATTATTTTGGAAAATTCTCTGGTCCGTGTTATACAGGAGGTCACACTAGATCAGGGGTGGGCAAACTACGGCCTGCCTGCGGGCCCCTCCTGCCCAGCCCCTGAGCTCCTGGCCCGGGAGGCTGGCCCCCGGCCCCTCCCCCGCTGTACTCCCTCCCATGCAGCCTCGGCTCGCTCTGCTGCTGGTGCAATGCTCTGGGTGGCAGCACAGCTGCAGAGCCCGGGCCTGACCTGGTGCTCTGTGCTGCGCCGTGGCATGGCTGGCTCCAGCCGGGCAGCACGGCTGCCTGACCTGGTGCTCTGTGCTGCGCCGTGGCGTGGCTGGCTCCAGCGGGCAGCACGGCTGCCTGACCTGGTGCTCTGGGCGAGGGCAGGGGAGTTCAGGGTGGTGGTCAGGGTCAGAGGTGTGGATAGGGGGTGGGGCGGTCAGAAGGCAGGGAACAGGGGGGGTTGGATGGGGCAGGGGTCCCGGGGGGGCAGTCAGAAAGGAGAGGGGGTTGGATGTGGCGGCAGCGGCCGGGGGGGGGGGGAGTCAAGGATAGGGGTTCCGGGGGCAGTCAGGGGACAGGGAGAAGGGATGGTTCGATGGGACAGGGGTCCTGGGCAGTCAGGAATGAGAGGAGGGGTTGGGAGGGGTGGCGGGGGCAGTCAGGGGCATCTAGGGGTGGTCAGGGGACAGGGAGCGGGGGGGAGATGGGGCAGGAGTCCCGGGTGGGCCGTCAAGAGGCGAGAAGCAGGGGGGGTCGGATAGGGGGCAGGGGCCTCCCCTAACCAGCCCCCCATACAATTTTGGAAACCCGATGTGGCCCTCAGGCCAAAAAGTTTGCCTGCCCCTGCACTAGATGATCACAGTCGTCCTTTCTGGCTTGGGAATCTACATAGGCTTTTACACTGGCCCATTGTACACAAAGGCAAATTTCACCCTAAATGGCTTACTCAAGATCACTCAGTAAGCTGGTGGCAGGGTAGAGAACAGAACCTAGGACTACCGAGAACCTGTTTGGTGCGCTAATCACTAGTCTATTCCCCCACCCTGATTTTCTAACAAGGACCACAGAATAGGTTAATAGTAGTGACGCGCCTGAGAACTCCATTTGCGGGCTCCCTATAAGTAGCCATCTATTATGAACGCCATACCCTGGAAACAGAGCCATTGAAATCTAGAGATAAAACTGTAGCAGCTTTATCCAAGAGAACTGAATAATCTGTCTAATATAGTTAATTTGGTAGTAAATCAATGAATCACAAGGAATAAATTTGAAATATTACAGGAGAAGGGGACAAGCCACTATTGATTTATAATCTGTAAACAACATGCATCTTCCAGGAGTCAGCAGGGATGCATTTGCCGCTTGTGATGGTGTGTCATTGTCTCGGAGCTTTTAATTCAGCTCTTTGACCAAGTTCTTTTCATTAACCGCACACTCCCAGCCGGAGCAAAATGAATCATTCCTAGTGCTCAGAGTGAAAATTAACCCCCACAGCACCTTCCCCTACAGTTGTGTCCCCTCCTGCTCCCTCTTCCTTTTTATGTGTATCTACACGTCAGCAAAGCCACCGCACCTAGAGCACGTTGAGGGGAGCATCAGCAGGCTAACCTTCAAGCACCCAATGCTCAATCCCGAGTGCCCCATTGAGTAATGGGTCCATGCCCGTGAGTAAGGGCTGCAGGAGAGCTACTTGGAATCACAGCTCTGAATCTTGGCAGGCTCCACTAGCCCTTCATCTTGAAGTCATTGTTTGTAGGCCTGGACTGACATTAAATGTGGGAGGCCTTATTTTTTGGAAGACAGGATTAGGGAGGTAAATAGATCAGCAGGCTGAAAACAGAATGTTTGTGCTAACTAAGCTAGGTCAATGGGTCAGTGAGCTAAGAGACAGAATGAACTAGCTAAGACGAGGAATGGAATACCCAGGGCCTACGAGAGGGGGAGAAGGCGATATGAATTACTGGGGCCCGGCGGTCTGGAAGGGGGCCCGGGGCCCGGCTTCCCCAGCTTCCCTCCCCCCCCTCTCGTTGGCCCTGTTTAGCCGGTCCACCCTTGCTGGGGGGCCCGAAAAAAATTTTTTCACCGGGACCCAAACCCGCTCTCGGCAGCCCTGGAATACCCATTTGCAAAGAACAAGATGGCAATGGACAAAATAAGCCGGGAATGTAAAAATAAAGCGTAGGTTGAACATGGACTGTGCGAGGACAGAGCATGCAGTACAGGAACCGGTTCCTACACATTGACCAAGCCAATTCCACGCTGTGTAATGCAATGTATAATAAATGCAATGAAAGGGGTAAATGTAGATAAAGGGAGAGGATTTCTATGTAATATGAATCTGTAATGTGCCCTGTAGCCAACCCCTATGCTTCAGTCCGATCACTTCAGCGTGGCTTTGCTGGATGCCACATAAAGGAACCCGAGTAACTAGAGTGGCGTGGAACAGAGTTCTTGGGGATCTGAGTGGAAGAGGTCTCGGGGGGAACCCCAACAGTTACGAGAGCCACAGGGACTTTTTTCTCTCTCAACAGAGTTTGGACAAAATGTGCCTTTTCATTGAAAAAGAAAAATGTTGGGGGGAAATGTCAATTTCGGTTACTCTTGCTATTTTTTTGAAGAAAAAACAGCAACAAAATTTTAACTGAAAAGCTTTTTTAAAACTGTTTTTGACTTTTATTGAAATGTGGGACATTTTGATGAAAATATAAATAATTTTTTTCATTATTTCCCACAAAAAATAATTGGTACCATTCAGTTTACTACCTTGGGATCTTTTGAACAAGACGTGCTCTGCAATGTTACTATCCCATATTGGCCCCTTCTTACTGTCTGGCTCAACACTGCGTGTTCAGAGTCAGACCTGCTGACATTAGTGACTAACTATATTTCTACTCCTGCAGACAGCCCAGGAAAAGTGAGCTGGATTCTATCCTCCTTGTGCCTCACCCACAGCATTGTATACTAAGAACCAGTCAGTTGCACCTGTGCAAACCAAGTCTCATAGAAATATCAGGCTGGAAGGGACCTTGAGAGATCATCGAGCCCAGGTACCTGCACTAAGGTAGGAACCAAGTACATTTAGACCATCTGTGACAGGGCTTTGGTCCAACCTGTTCTCAAAAACCTGCAGCGATGGAGATTACACAACCTCCCTTGGAAGCCTCTTCCAGAGCTTGCCCACCCTTATAGGTAGAAAAATTTTCCTAAGATGTAATCTAAATCTCCCTTGTTGCAGATTAAGCTAGTTACTTCTTGTCCTACCTTCAGTGGACTTGGAGAACAATTGATCACTGTCCTCTTTAGAACAGCCCTTCACATATTTGGAAACTGTTATCCGGTCCCCGCTCAGTCTGCTTTTCTCAAGACTACATAAAGCCAGCTTTTAACCTTTCCTCATAGGCCAGGTTTTCTAAACCTTTTATAATACTTTAGCTGTCCGCTGGACTCTAACCAATTTGTCCACATCTATCTTAGAATCATAGAATATCAGGGTTGGAAGAGACCTCAGGAGGTATCTAGTCCAACCCCCTGCTCAAAGCAGGACCAACCCCAACTAAATCATCCCAGCCAGGGCTTTGTCAAGCCTGACCTTAAAAACCTCTAAGGATGGAGGTTCTACCACCTCCCTAGGTAACCCATTCCAGTGCTTTACCTCCCTCCTAGTGAAATAGTGTTTCCTAATATCCAACCTAGACCTCCCCCATTGTAACTTGAGACCATTGCTCCTTGTTCAGTCATCTGCCACCACTGAGAACAGCCGAGCTCCGTCCTCTTTGGAACCCCCCTTTAGGTAGTTGAAGGCTGCTATCAAATCCTCCCTCACTTTTCTCTTCTGTAGACTAAATAACCCCAGTTCCCTCAGCATTCTCCTCGTAAGTCATGCGCCCCAGCCCCCTAATCATTTTCGTTGCCCTCCGCTGCCCTCTCTCCAATTTGTCCACATCCCTTCTGTAGTGGGGGGACCAAAACTGGATGCAATACTCCAGATGTGGCTTCACCAATACCGAATAGAGGGGAATAATCAATGCTCCTACTAATACAGCCCAATATGCCATTGGCCGTCTTGGCAACAGGGGCACACTGCTGACTCATATCCAGCTTCTCATCCACTGTAATCCCCAGGTCCTTTTCTGCAGAACTGCTGCCTAGCCAGTCAGTCCCCAGCCTGTAACGGTGCATGGGATTCTTCCTTCCTAAGTGTGGCACCCAGATCTGGATGCAGTACTCCAGCTGAGGCCTCACCAGTGCCAAGTGGAGCTGGACAATTACCTCCCATGTCTTACATGCACTTCTATTAATACACCCCAGAGTGATATTCACTTTTATCTCACCTGCATCACATTGTTGGCTCACATTCAATTTTTGATCCATTATAACCCCCAGATCCTTTTCGGCAGTACTACCGCCTCGCCAGTTATTCCCCATTTTGTATTTATGCATTTGATTTTTCTTGCCTTAGTGAAGAACTTTGCATTTGTCTTCACTGAATTTCATCTTGTTGATTTCAGACCAATTCTCCAATTTGTCCATATTGTTTTGAACTCTCATCCTGTCCTACAAAGTGCTTGCAATGACTCCCAGCTTGTCACCATCCACAAATTTTATAAGCAAACTCTCCATTCCATTATCCAAAGCATTAAAGACAATATTGAATAGTACTGGACCCAGAGCTGACCCCTGTGGGACCCTACTAGATACGTCCCCAGTTTGACAGCAAACGATTGATAATGACTCTTTGAATACAGGCTTTCAACCAGTTGTGCACCCACTTTACAGTAATTTCACCTAGACCACATTTCTCTAGTTTGCATGGGGAACTGTGTCGAAAATCCTTACCAAGATCAAGCTGTATCATGTCTACAGCTTCCCCCTAGGCACTAAGCCATTAACCCGGTCAAAGGGAAATTAGGTTTGTTTGGCATGATTTGTTCTTGACAAATCCATGCTGGCCGCTCCTTATAACTATATTATCCTCTAGGTGCTTACAAACGGATTGTCTGATAATTCCTTCCAGTATCTTTCCAGGTATTGAAGTTAGGTTAACTGGTCTATAATTCCCTGGGTCGTCTTTGTTCCCCTTTTGAGAGATCAGTACTAACCCTTCTCCAGTCCTCTGGGACTTCACCCATTCTCCATGAGGTCTCAATGTGAATTGCTTCCAACTCCAAGATTACTTCATCTAGTTCCTTAAGTGTTCAGTTAAGTATTCAATGTTATAAGCAAAGTAATACACCTCGCATGGAATGATTTGATCTACTCCTACACTGTACTTGAGTTCTAAAGTAACTTTCAACTCAGGAAAAGGCCCCAGCATCACTGTCGACAGCATAACATTCATCAGTGGTAAAAACACAAATCTTACGGTATGCCAGGGAAAGGCCTAGAAAACACAGACAGCATTACACAAGACAATCATTCACTCTCACACAGATAACCGGCTTCAGCACTTGGCACTGTACAGCACAGATCAGAAAGACAGTCCCTGCCTCAAAGACCTTACAATTTACATCAAGAAACAGATGGATACCGACGTATAGCCTGGACCCGTACTGAAGATGGTTGGGGTTGCACAGGTGTGGGTGGGAGGATGTGCACAGAGGGCATAACATGAAGTCAATTGAGTTGCACAGGTGTTCTGAGAGCAGAATTTGGTCTGCAGAACCTTTCTTGCTGGGGATGATGTAGGAGAAGAAAAAGACCCAGCTTGACTTCCAGGTTCAGTGTGCAGTGCTGGTAGTTAGAAAAAAATAATTTTACTTATAAACTGAACACATGTGATCTGGAGCCAATGAGCCATAATAAACATGGAATCCCACATTGCCATTTATACAGTTGGTCAGATCCTCATTTGCCTTCACGTAGGCCAGGCAAAGCAATGGAAAAGGGAAAACGAGACATTTTTCACTCTTGGTGGAAGCTTGGGGACCTATCCCACTATAAAAATAGGGTGTGGATTTAAATCTGTGTAATGCTCCTGACTGCCTAGTGACAACAGCTGGGAAATTTGAACTTCTTAGTCACCTCTTTTCCTGGGGAAAGAAAAGCTGAGTTATTTTGAGAAAATTCAAAAGTTGTATGCAGTGCAAAGGTTTGGGTCAAGCTCTCCAAATCCCCAAGTTCGTAGAATCATAGAATCTCAGGGTTGGAAGGGACCTCAGGAGATCATCTAGTCCCACCCCCTGCTCAAAGCAGGACCAATCCCTAACTAAATCATCCCAGCCAGGGCTTTGTCAATCCGGGCCTTAAAAACCTCTAAGGAAGGAGATTTCACTACCTCCCTAAGTAACCTATTCCAGTGCTTCACCAACCTCCTAGTGAAATAGTGTTTCCTAATATCCAACCTAGACCTCCCCCATTGTCTAGCTCCATTGTATTTTTGGCTTATCTAGAAATTTTGTGATGTGAATGAGACTTACACTTACATGGGAGATCTCTCAGCACTTTATACACTGACTTACAAATTTATTCACAGGGAATCACTTCCCTCATTGCTGAAATGCAGCTGTCTCTAGGGTGGCACATAGCAGCTGTTAAACAGCTTACAACAACATGGCACTACACTTTTTAGGACACAACATGAAGAACAGAAGCAACCCTTAACTGAAAGTAAAGGCAGAATTTGATCTAGGCAGAATATAATGAACTCCACTGGAATATACCCAATGAACATCTTATTCTTGGGGAAAGTGCCAGGCAGTCTTTAATGCCCCCAAAGTTGGGAACGTCTCCGTTTTACAGCTCATCCCAAAGCAAGCATCTAGGCAACCAGAGAAATATCATCATCTGCTAAGAGATACCCAGCATAGTTACTAAACGTATTTATGGCAGTGATGGAGAACTGAGGAAATGGAAGACTCTTGGATGTGCATGTTATGGGTAGCTCCATCTTATCTATCATGACATCCCCCATCTGTGTAATTCATATCAAGATGCCAACCCACCGTGCAGAAATGTAATGAACTTCTAGGCTGGAGCCTTGCAATAGGTGTGAAAAATTAAACTACATGGTGCCAAGTCTATAGGCAGAGGTTATGGGAAGCAATATACCAGCATCGCCATGGCAACATCACACCGTGACTTTGATTTTTTCAAGGCCAGGACAACGTATGCATTTTACAGAACCGCTAATTGTCTAGCTCTCTGCTTAATGCACACCAACACAGCAGCATATTTTTGCTAAATGTCTCGCTATTTGAGTTTTGCTGCCTCCAGCTACCATTAACATATTTTGCATTCATGCTTTGTATAAATTCCTGGTAATGCTTCCAGCTAAGGTTCCTAAATACACATGTAATTTATATTTAATGAGACAGTTAGCATGAGTTAAGCAAATGAGAGCTGGTTAATTAAAGCATATGTAGAGAGGATGGTGAGGATTAATCAGTTAATATTTGCAAAGTGCTTTGAAAAATATATGCACTTAAGTTTTGTATTATTATTATTACTGAGTTCAAACGAAGAGATACAGTCTATCACATAGCTGTTAATCGTTAATCAATCAGTTTCTCATATGATAATCTCTGTGGTGTCTAAAGGGTGAGGTGTAATAAGACATTAAGTACAGGTTATGTGAACATCTTTCCTTCCTCAGCTGCTAGGTTGCTATTCATTCTTAATGGGCTAATTCATGAAGTATTAAGTAATTTTACATGGCAGTTTAACTGAGTTAAGACTGAGAAAAAGTTGACTCCGAGCCTGAGAATTCGGCCCTAACTTAGCTGCGAGAGGCAGCGTGCCCTAATGGCTCACACCTGGGCTGGGAGGAAGGATTCCTTGTGTTCTAATGCCACCTATGCCTCAGCTTTACTGTGGGGCCTCAGGCAAGGAGGCCAAATTCCTAATGTAGCCACAGGCTGTAGGCGACTCAGTGTTTGTGTGTCCAGGGCCCGATGGTCAGAGCTGTGAGCACCTGAAGCTCTGATACACGTCAGCCTGGAGCACTGGGGGCTCAGCACCCCAAAATTCAGGCCCCATGTATCTCAGGAGCCAAAAACGGAGGCATTAGTTAGGGACCTTAGCTATGCCAAGCCTCAGTTTTCCCATCTGTAAAATGAAGCTAGTGATACGTCCTTACCTCCCAGGGGGGTTCACTGGTATTCTTAAAACCCTCTGACTTTGAGGAGCACCATATGTACCTGTAATGCCTATGTGTTGTTATTTCACGACACGGTAAGTGAAATAGCAGAAGCTACAGAGCACTGGACTGGGACTTGGGAGGCCTGAGTTCTATTCCCAGCTGTGCCCTAGCCAGCTGGGTGACCTTGGCAAGTCACCTCCCCTCTCTGAGACGTGGTTTCCCCATCTGTACAATGGGGACGTCCTTTGTAAAGTGCTCTGAGATCTGCTGATGAGAAGAGCTAGGTGATATTATCGCCCGTCCTCACAGATGGCCCCCAAACACCATCGGTATCCAATCCCAGCACTCCCCTTCCACAGGGGCCAGTCCCTGTCACCCCACTCTCAGACAGTCACCTGAGCCCTTCCCCCCAAGTGACATCGCTGAGACGCAGCAGCACAGGCTGTATGGGGCTCTTGGGGGGTGGCAAGTGTGGGGCAAGTCAGTGGTGTGGGTGGGTGTATTCCTGAACGGTATCAGGCTGAATCCTGGAGCACGGAATCCTTACGCCAGGTCAGGCAAGCAGCACTGAGAGGACCTAACAAATTCTCTGGGAGGTCAGTGAGATTATTCACGTGCCTCAGAGCGTCATGGGATCAAGGCCTGGCGCAGCTGGAATAGAACACCAGAGTGGGGAGCCCTGGTTTGCCTTGTCCGACTCCTTTTCCCTGGCTGTGTTTGGCACACTCCATGCCGCCAGACGGGCGGGGAATGGAATTCTCCTCTGCCATGCAGCCGGGGCTGCATTCGTTCTAAAAAGCAGAGTTCCCCAACCCGGTCTCCCGCTTCTCTTAATACCAGTCCTTTAAATCCCCGTGGGTTTGGAAAGCTGCCTGGCAGAGCGAATAAAGAATAACTGCTGTGAAGGGGCAAGGGTGCTTTCTCGCCGAGTCTGCCCAGGGAAACAAAATCTGCTTGGTCAGTGTTAACTTGCTAGCGTACACACAGTTAGATCGTCCCTCAAAAACACCCGTGGGACCACAGACTGTCCTAGTCAGCTAGGAAATGACAACACACACATCTGGCTGCACGGCTGTATGTGTCCCACCTCCGTCTTTCATGCACCGGGGCTGGATGACAGGATGCAGATGTACTAGAGAGAAATCCGCTGCACAATGAAGACAGACCGTCCTGGACACCCACCCCATTCCTCACTTGATACGAACCAAACTACAGGAATGGGGGTGTTTAAAACGTTCAGTGCTTAAGTCAGACGCACTTTTCAGGTCACCCAGCAAGAGCATGGGACGGAGCGAAGCACAGAAATCCCCACCACTCCATCAGACTCTGAACTAGGTTTAATTGACACAAATCGCTCTCTGGGGTGGATGGCCTGTAAAGCAAACAATCTGCTAATGGCTAAGTGCCACCACGTGGCAGACTCCATGCATTGCAGCCAGTGCAACAACTGCTACCTGTGAAGGATGGAGGATTATTCGTGTTATTTCCAGGGTTTATTTTCAATGTCATCAGAGGGGAATACCTGCCACCCCGGCGGATGGCAAAAGAATTTGAGCCAGTGCTGAGAGATATGCAGGCTGCTGCCAATCATTCCATTGTCAGCCAATGACAGCCAGGGTTTAAAAGGGTCACAGCAAGTCTGGCCAGAGTTGGATGCTGATTTGTTCCCATTTCTTGCAACCGGGTCAGACAAATGCCTCCTGCCTCCAGGGTTTGGTTTTTGTGTAGGTGGGGTCTGGGGCCCGAACTGCAATGCACAGAACCTTAGCTGCCTCCATCCGGGAGCCCCGTTCTGCATGGGGGGGCTCCAGTCAGCACTTCCCACAGGCATCCGAATGGCTAAGTGCCAGCTGGAAAGCCCAGCTGTGGAACTGCCCAGCCCTGAAAGTACACTGTTAATCATAAATTGCTCATAATAATAATGATTATTATTAGGCAGGTCAGACAGCTACAACTTAAGACCACGTAGTCCGAAGAATAATGTGTCTGCAGTTTGTACGGCTACTCTCTGCTGTAAAAGCAAAACAAGGTATTTTATTCTTTTGTAACTAGGCTGGGCCCGAGGCCCTATTTACTGTCAAGGGCAGGCAGGCCAGTGCAGGCTAATAAATGCTAGGATGGTATTTCAGTCTGTCTGCATGCTGGGTGCTGTTGCACCGGGCGAAAGAGAGAAGCAGTCGTGTGGCAGTGGGGCCCGATCCGGCTCCACTAGGGCCTGGTTTTCAGAAAGGCAAGCAATACCTTGGCACGCCTCATTTGTATGTGCATTTACTCTGATTGTGCATGTAACTCAGGCAACTGTGTTTGCCAATAGATGTCATGGTTCCTCTCAGGGATCACGACCTGCCTGCACACGAGCTGCACCCTGAACACGTCTGACTCGGAAGCCCAGAGTTTCTGAAGAGAAAACTCATCTCCCCCCAGCAACTACCCTGGACGCTGCTGGTTTGCTGGTGGCAAGAGGTGCACATCTCATCTGACGTTCCTCAGGTGCCCAACACATGTGACAGGATCCCACTTCATAAAGGATCACTCGCTAAGCAACTGCACCTTTCTGCTGAGTGTCTTCCTGCCCCCTCCGAGATACCTAACGAGTCGCAATGGAGGGCAACGTTCTCTTTGCTGATTAGAGAATGCTCATTTACAGACGGGTGCACCATCAGTTTAGGCCTTTTGAATATGTCACGCCAACGGGCAATATAAATACAGATATGGGGTATATTTTTCCTTGTGTCACAAACAAATGGGAGTGAGCCAGCCTTGGCCAGTGGGCTGTGGGCATGTGGAGCGGTGGTGGTGGTTACTACTTCGCCTGGTTTCAGCTGGACAGATGGAGCACGAGCAGTACATTCGGAATTTGCGCAGTGCGGGCTGCTGGTCTGGGGTGATGGTGTGTGATTTTATTGAACATGAATAAAACTTGGATCCCTATTCTGTTACCTGGCATCAGATGACTCATTTTTCAATATTTTATTTACTGTTTATAATTAATATGATCACATTGACAAAACATGGGCTAGATCGGAACCTTAAATGGCATCTTACTAAAGCTCTCAAACCACTTCACGCCCAATGAAAGCCTTACCACAAACCTGTAAGGGACATAGGCAAGCGCTGTAGTTCCCGATAGGAAAAGTGAGACATGACAATTCACTCTGCTGGATTTATCTAATATGCTTCCGCCTGTGTCTGAGCGCTGGCAAGATACGCTCAGTGGACACACAAAATGAAGCAAAATCAGTCCCCTGCGTTTAGCCGCACCTGCTCACAATTCAGCATGACACAGCAAAAGATCAAATTCTACCCCCCACATCTTTATTACAGCTAGACTTGACCTGATCTCAACCGGCTCCGTAAATCTTTTCTTTTCCTCATTTCCGTTGCTGAATCTGAGCTCATTTTAAAAAATCCACACACAGAGAGAGCTGGGCAAAATTTTTTGACCAAAACTTTGTTATTTTGCCAAAAAATGCAGATTTGGGACAACTGAAACCTTTCACAAATTTGTATAGAATTCACTGAATTGTTTCGGGGGGGCGGGAGGATCACCAAAATATCAAAATATTTCATTTAATCATTTTCAAAACAAAATATTTAAATTTTTCAGTTCAAAATGACTTTTCCTTTCAAAATGTACTTCCATTTTATTTAAAAAAAATTAAAATCTTTCAAAAAGCTCAAAAGCAAAATAACACATGTTGTTTGGGGTTCAACCCAAACAAAAAATTTTTTTTTTTTTTTTTTTACTTTTTGGTTCCCTGAAAAATTCAAAAAAAAAAATTATTTAGGGTCAACCAGAAACAATTTTCTTTCAGTATTGCCAACGAACCAAATAATCCAATATTCACATAGTGCTAGAGTCCTGATGATTTTACGCCCCTGCTGTGAAGAGAGCGAGGGCTTTCCACACACACTGGCCCTGATCCTGCAGTTGGGCCCATTACAACAAACTTCTCCATCTCATTGGGGCTCTGCACTGGTGCGGGGACCACCTGCATGGATCCATTTGCAGGACCAAGGCCGTTGTATGGTTCATTCAAGGAAGATCTTACTTACCTAAAAAACTGACTGTGTGACTTTATTCCCTCTTCTCTCCCCGCTCCTCCCTCCCCTAGGAAGTAAACCGGTTTTTCCTGAGCTCTTGCTACACTGTTATCAGCAACACAAAACAAACCAGAAGAAAACCCTAGAGAACATGAAAGTCATTTGCTATTGTTGCGATCTTGGGAAGAAACCTCATTTTCTTCGGGAAGTCTGAAGGCCTTTCTCAGCAAAGCTCTCGTCAGCGACTGCCTCTTCATGAGCTTCCAACTTCTAACCATAAAGAAGTACAGCTACTGACTTCAGTGGAAAAGCCATGGGATCGGTAGATGCTGGTAGGTCTGAACTCTGGTAGCCTGTGTGCTGAACGTGAGATCCTGGGAAGGAATGTACCAGTTGTGGAAGCCTCATAGAGCTCTGTTGGACTCAGCTTACTAAAGCAAAACCTTCTACCTAATGAACTGGCCCAGTGGGATTTTCAGCAGCACTGCGTTAAGCAAGGTTAGACTGTAGGAGGCAATTGGTATGTGTGTGTGCACAGAGCCTGGGGGTCAGGGCGAGGGCTTTTAAAATGTCTGACTCCAGCAGGTTCAATTTAATTCAATTCATGACACGAAAATTAAAACATTCAATGTCTTGGCAGATTAAATATTAGAAGGAAGAAACACCAGGGCTCTGGCATTAACATTGGGTTTAAGTCTAGCACATTCGTTTTCCAAACCTTAAAGCCCTTGTGACTCTGGAATGTTATTCACTGTTATTGGATATTACTAATATAGCACCCACAGTGCACCAGACGCTTACAGGCGGGTATGAAGACCCGGTCCCTGGCCTGAAGAGCTTATTCTCTGAGCAGACATTGTGCCAATGGAGGCTAGGAGAAGGGATTAACTGAGCCAAATCTTCTTGGACTCTATTTCTTACTTGGACATAATGGGTGAGATGTTACCCTGCAATCTCCTGGGGCCAAGGGAGGGAGGTTTGTGGCTGCACTGCAGCTGGAGCGCCTGGGAGGATGTCCGCCACGTGAGCCAGAATTGTAGGGCGCATACGTTAGAGCCGTCCTCTCCCACCCGAGAGGTGCAGTGGCTAGATAGCAGTGTGGGCTGCCACAAAAGGGTGGCGCTCCTGGCCCTGCTCTCCTGTCTGCTGCCCCCTTCTGGGCAGCTAGTGCTACAGGGGATGCGGGGGGAGCGGGGACTGAGCTCTTGCAGGATTCTGACCCACCCAGGCCATAGGGATGAGCAGGCACGCCCCTCCTGTGTCCTCTATCCCTTCGCATATCCATACAGCGGCTGGCCAGAATCTGGCCCCATATTTGCCACGTTTGATCAGTACCGAGTGAATTCAAAGCAGCTCCCTCCTCTAACCCTAAAGAGGCAGACGCCCAGAGTAATCAGCGGCTAATGCTTCCCATGCTGTGTGCCATGCAGAGGTTTACCATGTTCTGGGAGATGGTTTCCAAAAGAAAGGAAGGGACTTTAGAGAGCAAACAAGCTGCCCAAACTGCAGGCTAACGACACCCATGTTAAAGGCAGAACTCGATGGCTCCGGATTTAGCTGCCTTCGCATGAGCTGAGAAGTGCAGTGAAGGGGAAAAAGGGAGATTAACATCTTGAAATCTGATATTGTCCCTAGGCATTAGTTGCACAAAGGTTCCTGGGGAGCGCGGCAATCAGAGCCCCACATACATGGGGACAGTAGTTCTCCTTTAACCCCGACTGCCTCGAACAACCAGGGAGACAACAGAGAAGGGGCAAAAGACTGTGTCAGCCAGTGACTGTGAATATACTGCAGAAGAAGGGGCATCGGAAGGGAGCTTGGTCCTGTGAAAAAGACACCAGTGCAGGAATCAGGACACCTGCGTTCTGTTCTCTGAACTCCCCTTTGCATCATTGGGTAAGTCATTTTAATCGCTCTGTGCCTCGGTTTCCCCATGTGAAAAATGGGGATAATAATACTTGTCCACCCTTCTGCAACACTGTAAAAAGTATCTAGTTATTTTTTTACAAACCTAAATATCTCAGCTCAGTGGGCTTATAAATTTACAAATCACCTTGCTCACCACTCATGTGCAGCCACCTCTGAGGTGGAATATGGCAGCTGTAACAGCAACACTCCACAACAGGCTGTGGAGAGGGGGGAAGCTGAGATGTGCCCTATCCAGCAGGACACAACACAGTGTTCTCCCGCACTGCACGCAATCCACTCTGCTGAAAACAAACATTGGCTCAGCCTATTCCCACTAGATCAATTAACCCAAGGAGCTCTTCTGAGGGTGAAGCCTGCACTCCCAGGGCTTGGCTGCTTCTGCAGCACCATCCGCCGCTCTTCTGGGGCCCACAGAAAATGCCTGGTAGAGATAAATTCAGCTCAGAGTCTTCTGCCAAGGGCCCTGTGGCAAACAGCTGACAAACAACAGCAGACGCAGGGAGCAGCTTTACCTTTGTGAATACCGAAGCGAGACAGCCCCATTAAACTCAAAGGACTATTGTCCCTTGTGTATTTCCGCTTGGAATAAAACGATGTTATTGGGGACAATTAATCTTCAAGATCAATTTACTGTCATGAGGCTAAATTTCAGTTGTGTCAGAAATGATGGTGCTGCGCTGTGAAGTGTTGTCTGACTAGCTGACCTCTGAATATGCCGCTCCTGCTGTGTTTTATAGTCATCGTTTTTGCTTCTAACCGTGTGTCTTTTTATGTCTCGTGTACCAATGGATCCGGCGCACTTACTGTGTCACACCCAAAATGCCCTTAATCAAGCCAAAACCTCACTGAAGTCATTTGACAGGACAAGTATCATTGTCCCCAATTTGTTGCTTGGAAGCGGAGGCAGGTGCACTAAGTGACTTGACAAGGATCACCCAGGAAGTCTGTGGCACAGCTGGGAGTTGAACCTGGTGCTTCTGAAGCCCTGGCCTGGGCATTGAACCACTGGACCATCCTGCCACTCACCCCCTAAGGGGGAGAAATTCTTGACTTCTCAGCAACACAAAGGCGCTGCTGGAGCTATTTCCAGCAAGCTAAAGGAATCTCCTGAACTGGACAGCTGTAAAGTCCCCATCGGCAATTTATCTTCCAGTCAACCCAACTGATTTCCACATAATCCAGTGAAACTAGGTTACTAAATTCCTCTTTGCATGGAATGGATTTTCCTTACTGCCTGGCACACTATAGACACCCAGGGATATAGTAAAAAGAAGAACAGGAGGACTTGTGGCACCTTAGAGACTAACAAATATATTAGAGCATAAGCTTTCGTGGACTACAGCCCACTTCTTCGGATGCATATAGAATGGAACATATATTGAGGAGATATATATACACACATACAGAGAGCATAAACAGGTGGGAGTTGTCTTACCACCTCTGAGAGGCCAATTAATTAAGAGAAAAAAAAAACTTTTGAAGTGATAATCAAGCTAGCCCAGTACAGACAGACAGTTAGATAACAAGTGTGAGAATACTTACAAGGGGAGATAGATTCAATGTTTGTAATGGCTCAGCCATTCCCAGTCCTTATTCAAACCGGAGTTGATTGTGTCTAGTTTGCATATCAATTCTAGCTCAGCAGTTTCTCGTTGGAGTCTGTTTTTGAAGTTTTTCTGTTGTAATATAGCCACCCGCAGGTCTGTCACTGAATGACCAGACAGGTTAAAGTGTTCTCCCACTGGTTTTTGAGTATTTTGATTCCTGATGTCAGATTTGTGTCCATTAATTCTTTTGCGTAGAGACTGTCCGGTTTGGCCAATGTACATGGCAGAGGGGCATTGCTGGCACATGATGGCATATATCACATTGGTAGATGTGCAGGTGAACGAGCCCCTGATGGTATGGCTGACGTGATTAGGTCCTATGATGATGTCACTGGAATAGATATGTGGACAGAGTTGACATCGGGGTTTGTTACAAGGATAGGTTCCTGGGTTAGTGGTTTTGTTCAGTGATGTGTGGTTGCTGGTGAGTATTTGCTTTAGGTTGGGGGGTTGTCTGTAAGCGAGGACAGGTCTGTCTCCCAAGATCTGTGAGAGTAAAGGATCATCTTTCAGGATAGGTTGTAGATCTCTGATGATGCGCTGGAGAGGTTTTAGTTGGGGGCTGAAGGTGACAGCTAGTGGTGTTCTGTTATTTTCTTTGTTGGGCCTGTCTTGTAGGAGGTGACTTCTGGGTACTCGTCTGGCTCTGTCAATCTGTTTTTTCACTTCAGCAGGTGGGTATTGTAGTTTTAAGAATGCTTGATAGAGATATAGTAGATGCTGAGATCTTTTATAAGTAAGGGGATAAGTCAGTAAGCCAGCAGCTACTGATCTCAATTACCCAGTGCAACTCCAGAGTAACTCTAATGGCTCCCCTGGAGTTCTTCTGGATTAACAGTCTGGCCCCAAACTCCTCATTTAAACAGGCAATCGCTGCGTGTGTTATGATCCAACCAGCGGCTTTCACTAAGGGAGGTACTTTGTATGTTAAAACACCATTGCAGTCATTGCTTTGAGAAGCAAATCCTCAGAATACCGGGGTTTCCCCCGTACTCCAAATATCTCCAAGAACAGTCCATTTCTTTTTGTCCCGCTGGAATGAATTCTGAGCTGAATCGTGGTGTTGCAGCTTCAGGAAAAAGCTCTTACAAAAAAATTATATTTTTTGTGGATGTTCCTTTTTTCTTCCTTTTACCAAAAGTGAAGAATAAACTTTTCCTGCAACTGAATAACTTATCTCTAATGACAATGGCCGTAGCTACAGCCTCAGAAGAACGTGGGTGGCAAGGGGGGCAAAACCAAAGGACCCATGAAGTTCTCTCTCATTTAGTCACACGGGGTGAAATTCCTATGCAGCAGGCTAGACTAATAATGTCTGTGTACCACTGAGTCTCCCTTACGTCCTCGAAGTAGGACTTACGTGGGACTTAGGCAGTGCACAGGCCTTGTACTGACCTGCACACAGGTGAATTTCATCCACTATGAAAGAGTGTAGGGTCTGCTGGAAAAAAAAATCTGAAAGATTATAAAACATGTTTGAAAATCAGGGTATTAATGTCTGATATGCCCACTCTAGTTTTGTGGTTTTGCAACGTTTTTGTCTTTATGTCGCCACCCAGTGGTTGTCCTGTGTAACTACACATACTATAGAGTAGCAAACAAGTAAAGTTCGTTGACTAAAGCACTCTGGTACAGCAGCACAGTGTAGACTGGTGTCAAATTTCTTTTATTAGGTATGTCACCAAATGGATGCCAATGGTTTTAAGCTCTTTAGAGCTTCAACCACAAGAGCAGCCCTTTACCCTATCCTGGTATATTTTAAAGACGTGATGCATATTTTACACGGTCAAATGGAAATGAAGCAGATCTCGCGTGGGCTGGGAAGGTGTATTGTGCATTGTGTTTAGTTCCCTGCACGGAGATGAAAATGTGACCCCAGTTATGTTCTCATGCACCTCAGGTTACACATAAGAAATACACATAGTAATTTGATGCAAAACCAATTCTGTTACAAGGAAATCCCTTTAGCCACATATGTTTGGGCTGCTATAAGCCACAGTGTGGTCCATGAAAAATTAAGGATAACACAGACCACAAATGTGTCATGTGCTGAGAGACCCATTGGGTTGATGCATGTTTTATGTGCATTTAGGGCATAATTCAATGCTCATTCATTTTAGATCACTGCCTCGGTGAAGTAACGGCACTGGACATAAATATTTCATTGACACACTCCGCTGACCTTCTAAGTAGCAGGCTGCCTTCAGTAATACGATGCCGACATAATCCATACCAGGTAAATACACGTGCAAGAGGGAGAACTGGAAGTTGTGGGCTCACCAGCTCCACAGTTCACAAAGAGCAGGGTCATTCTGAACCGTCACAGCAGCCTGCCCCACTACCCGCAGTGCATAGACAGGAGCAGAGCCCACCAGCCCCTCAGCTCTGGAACAGTTGCTTTCACGTGCCTGGGTCTTGCCAGCCGTTAGGCAGAGAAACACGCAGCTCCCGTAGAAGTTCAGAAACACGTGTCCTCTCTGATCTCTGACCATCACAGGAACCCAGCTGTCTCTTGTCTTAGAGGGTTAAAAATTTGGGGCCATGAGCATTTTTCTGTCCTGTGTTTGTACAGCGCCTAGCACAATGGGGCCCTGAGCCAGGACTGGGGTGGCCAGGCACGACTGCAATGCCAGTAAACAATAAATAGCAAGAATGCTGCATTCTGTCTTTAGAAGAGTGAGAATCGTTCCCAGCGGGCAGTTTAGCAGAAAGCTCGTTTTAGACACTGCTGCCCATGTCTCATCGATCTACAGCAGCAGGTTGTAGCTTTGCCATGGGACGGAGCCCGGGGAGGGGTCAGAGGTAGACTGTAGCTCACCCAGAGTGTTTGAGATGGTGATCTGCAATGCACAGCCACTGGAGGGCAGGGAGGGATCTCTGGAATCGTCTTTACTTCAGTCTGGATTAAGGGGAAAGGGTGGAACTTAGTCTCAAAGCAACCACCGGCTGATCCCAGCAGAGGACAATATGTTGGGTCTGCCCTCCAACCAGTGTAAACTGAAACCAAATCGCTGGATACTGGGGAAAAGAAATGTGGCCCTTTGATAACAAGGCGGGGATGATTCTGAAATCCCCAGGGCCCCATTCTCCCAGTGTGGGAAGGAAACCCCATCTGGAGGGGGCAGCCAACCCGCTTCAGGCTTGTAGGAGCTGTGGGACCCTCCAGAGCGGATATCGGGCAAGGTGAGATGCAAGATCCTATCACTGCCTGTTCCAACCAGGCAGTCTCCTCCCCAGGATCACATGTGGAGGGGAGACCGGATCCCCGGGTTTCACACAGGCAAACTCCCAGCCATGTTTTGCCTGTGTAACACAGAGAGAAGCTGAATAAGGCTTTGGAGCAATAACAATACATAGCAAACAAAACCCCGGGTCACTGGCCGCCTCAGTGGAGAAGCCAAGAGTTGAGTGGACATGGGGACTGAATTCCCTTCCCATCCCTCCAGGTCAGGAGTGAGGCATGCTCGGGTCGGGGTAGGGGGGAGGTTGCACTATCCCCGCTCATGCTGTACCTGCTCTGTGGATCGACAGAGGACTTCACTCCCCAGGGTGATCAGTCAGCACCTTTCCCAGCTGCTTAATTATCATGGTGGTAATTGGTTAAAGTGCATGTGCCACGCTGCCCTCTCCTGGGTGGAATGAGAACTGCTCAACCGTGCCCTGATAAGCCCTATGCTGCTAACAGCAGTTCTCCATCAGCTCATACGGTAGCGGCGTGTGCATTTGGAGCAGGAGTGGCCGCTGTCTCTGGGAGGTTCCAAACGGCCACGGCATGCAGCACGTTCCCAGCCACACAGGACAGCAGTGCACTGCAGGAATCCATCAGGAGCCCTTAATTGCAACACTTACGGCATTATTGTAACAGCACTTTGTATTCTCAACACACTGTTCCTTTTGCAGGCGTAGCGTGTTTGCTGCACAGCACCCAAAATGTCTGGTGATGAAACAGCAGTGATGAGCCGAGATACAGACCCTGCCTCGTGGTGTGAGAGACGCGACATGATTCTCTCTCTGGGGTCTGAGATTGTGCATCCACCTCACCTGAAACTGTGCCTGGAATGACATCAACCAATTTCAGTCACTGTTTCTGGTGGAGTGGGTAGTCCACTGCGTCACCTACGACTTGCTGTGCCTGACGGCTCTCGTAACACATCCAAAGTGCACCCCCGCTCAGGAAACCTGCTTTCTTACCGGATTACGAAGGACCAAGCCAATCATTAGAGAGTGAGCCAAACTATGCTGGTTTGAGATACTGCGTGCTGCACTCCCCCAATTGCATAGTAAGTACTGGAGGCAGCCCATTGGAATCTGGCCCAGGTCAGAGGAATCTAAACACTATCATCTGATGACTGGTTGGTGGTCCCTATGCAATACGTCTGGTGGACTCTGCCCATTTCCGGGTGGGTAAATATCCACACAACAAAACCCACCCTCACAACTGTCAGTGTCAGTTGTGAGGCCAAGAACCTAATGGTCACGGTAGCCAAGAGGTCGTTCTAAGTGAGGGTAGAGGCATATTGGCAGAAAGTGTTGTGGAGGAAGCTTCTATTGCTACACCTGTTCCATGGTTAGAGGGCTTGAGTCTCCAGCACTATCCGGAGACTAAAGCAAATTGCCATGTCCCTTTCCAGCTGATTTTCCCTGTTCTCTGCAGATTGCGAGCTCAGCAAGGGGACTCGTTCCAGGACGGCTGAGCGAGGCTGCAGGACTGGCAGGTCGAGAGCAGGGACTGGACCCTAACTCTGCGCTCAGGAATAACTCAGAAAAGTCAATGGAGGGGCCTGGGTGTGAAGCTGGTGCCGGGGGAAACCAGGCCCATCAGGCCTGTAACTTGCTGGAAAGGTGGAAGGCAGAGAAAGAAGAAGTATGTGTAATGAGGCAGCAGCTTGATTGTCCACTGACTGCACTGGATACCCAGAGAAAGTTGCGACTATGTGAGAACTCGCAATTACTTTGTAAATAACAATGCAAAGTGAAAGACACGGGGAGAGCCAGCCCCATGGTTTTGGCTCAGCGTCCAACCTTGCAGCTGCCCCAGGTAAATCTCAGGTAAATCTCTCATGGACTAGTGTTTTCCCCAGGTCTAAGCGGAGTCAACACCGGGCCTGTCGTCCAAGGTGCTGTGTGCCAGTCACTCTCCCACCGTTCGGCAGCTGTTCATTTCCCTGACGTCTGTAGGTCCATCAACGGCATCTGAGAGTTCTGAATACGAAGCAAGGGGCAGGAACAGGTGCTACTCTGGGTAGCCCATTCTTGATAGGCCTTCAGGCATCAAGGGGGGGATAGCTCAGTGGTTTGAGCACTGGCCTGCTAAACCCAGGGTTGTGAATTCAATCCTTGAGGAGACCATTTAGGGATCTGGGGATTGGTCCTGCTTTGAGATCCCTTCTAACCCTGAGATTCTATGGTAATGAACATGTTGCATAATAATCATGGATTCTCCACAGTCTTGCACCTTCTGTAGCCAGAGGGGTGTGCAGCATGGCTGTGAACTCCTCCCACTCCCATTCAGTGTCAGGTTTGGTCTACACTTCACAAGTTTTACTGCCATAAGTGTATCAGTAAAGGGGGTGGTGTCTTACCAACACAGCTGTGCTGGGAAAAGTCCTGGGGTAGGCACATTATACTGGTACAAGATCCTTTAAACTGGTCTAGCTTATTCTGCTTCAGAGCAGAGTGAACAACGCCAGCATAAGCATTTTTGTACTAGCACAGCTGCATCTACACTGGGAAAGTTTTGTTGTTCTAACTGAGCCAGCAAATCTTTTAAATGTAGACAAGACCTTGGTAGAGTTTTGCAGCCTTTTATATTCACTCCCCAAGGGTGGGAATGGCTATGGGAGGGGCACAGAAACCTTAATAGTCTCGGTAGGAATATGGAGTGACACTGAGTTCTCATCTTTCTCTCTCTAGGTACTGAGGAGCTCCGGTTCCCTGACCACACCAGCACAAAAACCAATTGAGAGAAAGCAGACAGTATAACTCGTACTAGTCCAGGATACAGTCATACACAGTAATAATAAAGGTTAGTAATAGTATAATAGTGAGCAGTTAATGCCAAGTGTGGTGGACATCTTATTGTAGAAAACAGAGCTGGAACAAACAAGGTCTCTGTATTAGACTGCTTGGGGCAGGAAGTTTGCCCATTCTATGCTCGGCCTGCACTGAGCCCACTTTCCCACTCATCAGCTAAAATACTCTTGCTCTAGTAACTTATCTGTCTCCACAGCCTGGGACAGAGATTTTCCCTACAGGATATTCTCTAGCGCTTTTGAACAACAGGGCATCTCTCAAGCAGTGGTGACAAGACCATACCATTCCCTGGCTTCTTCTCTGAACAATGAACGGAGTCAAACCAGGAACAAAGCACACCTTGCAATACAATGATTTGGTTTTACAGCTTCATGTGTAACAAACCCAACCAGCTGAGAGCTGCAAACAATTTCTCATGAGCAACCTCTCCCATTGCAAACGCATTTCACTCCAGCAGAGGACGTTCCCCTTCCGCGACCATTTGGACCGGCACATTGTTCTCCCAGGAATATTCCCAGAGAACAAAGTTGCCAAGTTTGCAGACTGTAGGTGGTACATTGTATATAGGACAGGACATTGCTTGAGACTGCAGCAGAGCAGAGCAGGCCTTCCCGGAGCCCAGCAACGAAATAAGCCGAGAAGCCCTTGGTTGCTCCCTTCCCAAGGATGCAGCAGCCCACGCAGGTGCTCTGCATTAATGACTGTGGTGTTGATGACAGGCAATAACAGACTAGGAGATGTTCTGATGCTCTTGGCATCCACGAGCACGTGTCACCTCCCTAGGGAGAAGAGAAAAACTGAGCAACATAAAGGAAGCAAAATACTCACATACTAGCTGAGAGAGAGGGAGTTGCAGCCTGCAGTAATCAGAGACCCAGCAGCCATCCTAGGGCTGGAGCCAGCTCTCTTCCCCAGATTTAAAGGGCCAGCTGCCAGGAGAGCATGCTGGGAAGGGCTCTTACAAGCAGTAAACCCAAAGTGTGGGACTCAGAAAGCAGGAAGCTCTTAGTGAAAGCAGGATGTGTTCCTGCCTGCGTGAGGGCTAGGGAGTTGGATGAAAGATAACCTGGGGTTTTCAGGAATTGCAGCCCTGGGTTTGAGCTAGTTTGAGCTTGTGTTTGTGTATTAAACAGTCAGATTGCTTTTGGACATTAATTGATTCCCTTACATGAGATTTAATTGTCACCACACATCAAGGTTTTATCTGGCATGGGAAACTCATAATTTTCAACACAGCAGGGGAACAGCGTTCCCCAAAATCTCTACTGAGGGTCCCAGCACGGAGGCGCTGAACAAGCCCTTTCAACCTAAATTCTTCCCCCAGAGCGCTCAACCTGTGCACGGAATGACGCAGGTGTCCTGGGGAAATATAGTATGTGATCATGTAATTAAAGACTGTAGCATGATGCATACACACAAGGGGAGCTGAATTCAGGGTGCACAGGCAACCTGAATTCTGGCATTTCCTAAGGTTTGAGTGCTTGGCTTTGCCACCTACAGAAAGTTCTTTGAGCATAGTTCTTTGGTGTGTAATTGTATAAAGAAAAGAACGCATGCACAGGTCTTTGGTGCAGTATCATTACAAAGAAAGGTGGCAAGAATCCTTAGGAATTAAAAGTGTTAAGAACTAATTAGAGGTGTTCCTACCCCCTCCCCTATAAACCCACATCAACAACTTGTATGGGAAATACAAGCGCACCATCACATTCCAATAAGGGGCTCCCTGGGACCCCCAGAGGATGAATTGTCACGGTTGCTGGTTTCCAGCCATAGGCCTGTAGAAATTAAGTACATTATTTTAGAAATGAGATATGGAGCCTTCTGCCTAGGTGACTGGTTCAATTAAAGTTACCAGGAGGTCACCACAAGCCATTTCCCTTGGATAGGTGTTAAGTGGCCTACATAAAATTGGAGGGGGTCGTGGAGAGAAAAAGGCTGAGAACCCCTGGACTAGATGACCTCCTGAGGTCTCATCCAACCCTCATCTTCTGTGATTCTCTGAGGCAAACCCGAGCGAAGAAAACATTTGCTTCATTTCTCTGTGCGATTTCGACGGGACCAGCGTCCTTTCCCCCAGGAACGATGCGAATGCTGCTGTCGCCTTCATTTAAAAGCCCCGCAGCTGTTGCAAGGAGCTGCCCAAGGACAGGTCACCTTCCAGTTGCTGCTTTTGCGCCTGTTCCTCCTGAACGCGTCGAGCCAGATTCTGCACCGCATTGTAGAGCAATTCCACTGACCCCCGGGGAGTTAGTCCAGCTTTCTAGGGGTGCAAATGTCCTCAGAGCTTGGCCTCTAGCTTGCCGGGCGCATCACTAGTGCCTTTGTCTGTCTGTCTGCTGGGCCCAGCTCACCCCCGGGACACTGCTGCCCTCAGGGCTCCTGTCTTTGGAAGGCCAGACCCCCAGTCCCTGCCTCCCTCCCAGAGACCACCAACAGCTGCTGTTCCGCCCTGTGCCCCAGGTGCTGTAATTATTCATACACTTTCCCAGGGACACTTTACCCTGCCCCCCATGGCCTGAAGAACGAAGTCTGGGTTCCTGGCCAGCACTCCTGTGCGTCAGGCCCTTTCCGCAGCGCTGGTCTAACAGCTGTTGGGGCTGGTGCGGGCTCAGCAAGGAGATTTCATGGAGTTACCCTTATCCCCCCGGCTCCCGCCCTTGGGCTTGGAAGAGGAAAAAGCAAGGTCCTTGCCAAGCCCAGCCCAAGCTAGAATCCTCCTGAGCGATTCTCCCCCGCCTGGGTTGTCACTGACCTCTGTGCTAAGCGGGAGTTAGCTGCTACCAGATCAGAACTCTGCACTCACGTTACACTGTTCCGAACACGTGTTGCCTCTGAACTCATGTGGAAAGGGCTATGCAGGGTGCAAGGCAGGAGAGAATCAGGCCCTCTGAACTCACAATTCTCAAGACACACTTCAGCTGCCCCCTGTGTTTATACCTGAGCTGTGACGGAAGCAGTTTGCATTGTGCAGGTCTCACGTTCCTCACTGGAGCGCGTCACATACAGTGAACCTGCCTGTCCTCCTCCCTGCACGTCTCCCCACCGCTAAGAACTGCTCGTCAACAACAAAATTCTCCCTCTGCTCCCTTTGAGGCTACCCCATCTTCTGGCCTGCCGCTGAACTGCCTGACTAATGTAGAGTTGACACTGTGTGGTGCTCTCTGGGGTTGGTACAGCATTGAGCACAGGGCTGGTTCTTGTACTTGAAGTGCCTTCCTTGAGGGGATCTGCCCTTGTGATGCACCATCTATGGGTGGTCCAGCGATGGACATACGTCAAGGCTTCCCTCCCTGGAAAGCTATTCAGCATCTCCCCGCGATCTAGAAATCAGGCAGGAGTCTTCAGATGTTGTGAGAGCCAAAGAGTCACGTCTCCCAAGCACCGTGGCAGGCGAGGGTCTGAGCAGCTGGGGAGAAAACGTACAGGAGGCCTGGTGCAGGTAAAACACATCCCTCGGCAACCTTCATGGAGGAGGTCCAGACCCAATACAAACCGCTGGCCGCTTTCTTTCATAGAGCAATGCAACAGTCTTCATTCCTCGGCCTAAAATCCCCTCCCCTCCCACATGCTGCCAGCACTCTCTTGTCAGCAGCCCGGCTCTCCTTCTCGTGCGGATAGCCCAGCCGCTTTGTAAAGCTCAGAGTCTCACTAGCTGCAGCTGCCGCTCAGACAGGCCCCTAGCTAGGACTGTGTAGGGGCAGTGGGTGTCTTTTGGAAGAAGGCTGGGGTCTGATTGGGGTGGGGTGTCTCTCTCTCTTGGGCTGGGGGTTTGGGAGCCTGGCTAGCTAGAGGCAGCTCCCTGGGGGGAGCCCAGGGCTTTTACTGAGCTCCATCAGCTTCTGTTCTCAGTAGCCATCTGGCCACCTGTTGCCCCCACCGCCCCAGCCTCTGGCTACCACTGCTGTGGCCACCACCCCTCAGATCCAACAGTGGAACAGCCAGACGAGCGTCAGACAGGCTGCCTGAAACCAGGCTCTATCAAGCAGCCATGGGAGGAATTACAGCTCTGCTTGTGGGCCAGCTAAATGCGTGAGGATCCCACCGGTGTGCAGGAATACGTGCCAGGGCAGCCAAATGCATGGCTGTCACGTGAGCGGGGGGACACCTGGCAGGCCTAGGTGAGTGCCCTGCAGGATTAGAGATGGATTGCAGATCTCTCAAACTCTCTTTTCAGCCGATTTCTCCAGCAAGCAGCTGCCATCTGCATCGGGTGTCTTCTGCCGCGGTGGTTCAGAAGTGGGATGGGTGGGGACAGACAGGTGTCTGGCTGGGCTCCATCCAGGCATTGAGATTTGGGCTCAGTTTAATTGCAGTGGTCTGTAACTGGAGGCCATCGCTGGTGATGCCCTGCCTCCGGCCACCACTAATAGAAACCTGGCTTCCGGCAGCTGCAGCCTCCCTTGCTGAATGTAGCCGATACAGTGCAAGCAACACGGTCGCCTTCTGCTGTTCTGGCCATCCTAGCCGGGCTCTTGTCTGGCCTGGGGAGAGACTGTCCTGCTCGGACGCTGACCGAGGACTATTGGCAAATGACCACCCTGTCTCCGTAGCTGCTTGTATTTGGTAGAGGAGCAGAACTTGCTTTTCCTTTCAGTTTACGAGCAATACGGGCCTGGCCTTGCCGTTAAAGTCAGAGGTTGGCTGGTAGGAAGCCACGGTCTAGAGCCCCTCCACTCACACTCAGCACGTGCCCTGCCGTCATCTGCTCTTTTCTTGGTTTGCCGACAAGATGCCAAAAAAAATTCCACCCTCATGTACCTCCACACCAGCAATTCGATTGGCCCATTCTCCCGCAACAAGAAAAGTCCTGCTGAATCCAATGGTACTGCAGATCCGCGGGGTTTTTCTTCCTGCTTCTATTATTATTTGGCATGGGGATGACGCCGCTTGGGCTGTGGTTACATTTTTTAAACCTCATCTTCTAATTATGTCAGAGCAGTAGGAAGCTTTCAGTTCCTATCTCATCCCGTCTAAGAGACTGTCCCCAACCAGGCTGGGGAAGTGATCGCTGGCACTGAAAGCAGAGCTCTTGGTCTCGCTGTATATTGGAGTGACCTCTAGTGGCAAGCAGAAGATATAACCCTGGCAATCTTTATTATCCTTGTCAGCGCACAGACTAAGCACCACTTCACACTGGTGTAGTTTACACACACTTCGGCACGGCTGCAGTCCTATTGGTGTAAAGCTGTTTACACTGGTATAGCTTATAGCCGTACAGGAATAGGCCTGAGCGATGGCATCTTTATACCAGCATGGCTGCACCCGGCTAAGGGATTGTCCGGGTATAATCGATACAGATTTGTTTTAAAAATCACAATTCTGCACCTCATAGTGATACCCGTTCATTCACTGGGTGGAAGCCAGGCCTCAGTGAAAACCAAAACTAAACCCAAACTACCCAGGAAAAATTGTCAAACGGGCGCTCATCCTACCCTTGCCTTTTTAGTTAACTTCATTTCTCACTCTAGCATTTCAGTCTTCACAAGCGCTCTGGGAGGCAGGGAAGTATTACCGAGCAGAGAATGGATACTGAAGTGCTAGCTAGCTGATAGAGAAAACGAGACTGCTTTTCTGTGATTAAATTGTTTGTTATGTTCAAATTAAGTTTATTCTAAACGTCACAATTTTTCCAGTTTCTCAACAAAACAATTTGCATAGAGACTTTTTCAATTAAAACAAACAAACACTGAAATATTTTCATTTAGGCTCCATTCAATAACAAACATGAAAGTTTCATCACAAAAATTTTATTGCAAATCATTTCATCAAAAAAACTGGAAAATTTCAACCAATAAGAATTTTTTTTCACAAAATGCTGGTACAGCTTAAAAATCCCTTTTTAAATCAAATCATCTTTTCAGCCCTCGCTAGTAGTATTTGTTTCTTTTTTTAAGGCTGAGAAATTTCACACTTTGGAGGAGAAAGAGCAAACCTTTCTCAGACAGGCTGATTTAAAAAAAAAGGTAAATAGCAGCTCTCTGACATCATTTAACATTCCAACCCCCTAAGCAAGTCCCACAGATGGGCTGGTGGTCAAATGGGCGTGATGCATTTATTTATTACAGCTGTTGCATTTTATCATGTGGCTCTCTCTTCTCCGGATACATAGTGCATTGAGCTGAAAGCCCATGCTGGTGCACGGATATAGTTCATAAAGTCATGTGTGTGTAAAAGCCAAAAACAGGGTGCTTGTTTCCACGCCCTGCACTGCAGCGATGCCGAGCAATTATGCGGTTTGAACGTGTTCCCCAAAGTTTGTACACAGAGCTGACCCCTGACTGGAGACACAGACATCTCTTTGTTTCCATAGAGCTGTGACTCCATCCTTCTCTGAGCAGCTGTCACATTCCCACCACCTTTGGACTCCATCATCCCATTTGGTTCTCACGAAGCCTGGTGATGTCTGAACCTGGGGATATTCTGAACAAAAGGAGCCCTCAGCCACACCTGTAGCTGTTTCCATCACTTCCCTGCAATGCAGCAGACATTCTAGGCTTCAGAATGACACAGTGACAGTCCTGGAAGATGGGTGTTGATTTGTGCAGATGGCAAAGGAGGTGGGGGTGCTGCAGTGGGGGCCTATGCTTGTTTGGCATTATTTCAGTTGTGGTGATTTGTGTCTAGGTGGGTTGCCCTGGGACATTTGTGTGGGTGGCAAATTGAGAGGCTTGTACTGCAGGGAGGAGCTTTGTGCATTTGCAGCGATTGTGTGCACTGGTTGTGGTGTGGATTTTTAAAGAACTGTAGCAATTGAGTCAAGTCATTCGTCATCTGTGCAGTCTCCCTCGTACAACCAATTAAATTGCTGCATCCAAATTAGCTGCAAAGCCAGGGTGGTAATTGGTTGAGTTACTTCTGATATCCTAAAGATCTAGTACTCTTGGCCTAGCATAGATACAGCCCTGAAACAGCACGTCACGTCACTCCAAGTCAAAACGGACGAGAATTTAAAAATTAGATGGTAATAGACTGCGAATCTCAGTGAGGACCTGCTGATATTCTGCACCAAAAAAGCTCTCAGCCGTGCTTGCAACTGCCTCACACTGACTGTACGATGTGGAATCTTATTCTGTAGGCAATACAGCTGGGAATTCTGCACACGTGTATACAGTGAGACATGCCCCAGCTCTAATTGAGAGGGACTTTTAAAGCACAGAATGTGTTTGGCGAGATGGAAATTTGAAAAACTCGACATTTTCTACTAGAGGCCAATGGGAGACGTGGGTCTGAAAGGTTGCCAATACGAAACAAACATAGTTCTGGGGGCAGTTATTTCCTGCCGTTTATTTGCTTTCCAATGTAGCCCCTGCTACCATCTCTCTCCCGTTTTCCTTCCACTCTATTTTTTATGATGTCCCAAAAGAGCTTCCCCCTACCCATGCCTGATCTCAAGACAAGGCATGTGGCAGAATGCCTGATGGAGCTGGTGGGACAAGCCAATTTGAAGAGGTCTCATCCACCCAGCCTGGCCCATCTATACCTCCCCCACCCACTACTTTTACATCTTTAGGGCTTTATCGTGCCAACAAGCATCACAATATCTGAGCACCTTCCACGGAAAAGTGGTAGCAATTGTGGAGTCCCGACTGGCCTCTCTCCCTTGGTTTCCTGTATAATCCTGTGGCATTACACCCCATATTCAGGATAGTAAAATTATGATGTAAGTATAGCATAATTATGATGTATTTTGTGCAAGAGAAGGCATGTGAGATCATTGGAAAGGTTATGATTTAGTGAATGATGATCATATTTGTATGCATGTATTGTTTTTGTATCTGACATTCAGAATACTGTCTATGCATCTATTACAAATGTGTTTACACCTGGGGAACACCCACTAGACAGAATGCAATCAGTCTAGATTGCTGGCTGGAAAGGCCCATTAGGAAGAACAATAGGTCTTAGAAGATGCTAATATCTCATCAGGGATCCTTCCTAGTAAAGCCTTCCTGGGGACACTGCAAACAGCCTCGGAAGTATGGCTGGAGGGTCAGGTGATCAAGTCACCTGATACTGGACTCCATGATAATATTAGTATTTTTCCACTTGACTGAGGGTGGGAATCACACTGGACGACAAAGGATTCCTGCCATATGTAAACCCTATTTAAGGCAGAGGGACATAATCATGGTTAGTTCTTCACTGAATCCCCGCCCAAGCTGACTGCTGTAAACATCTAAGAAACAAAGACTGAAGGAGGGGAGAAGGACAGAGCCCAGCCTGGAAAGTTGTCTAGCCTGTGAATGAAACATCTGAAGTTTTAAGTTGCAGGCAAGTACAGCTGGCCTTCAAGAATCTCTACAATCTGCCTAAAACAACATTTAGGGTGAGAAATTACTACTTGTAACCAGATTCTTTAGTATTTTAAGCTTAGATTGTGTGTTTGTTTCATTTGCTGAATAGTCTGTTTTGATCCGTTTGCTATCCCCTATAATCACTTAAAAATCTATCTTTTGTAGTTAATAAACTTGTTTTGTTTTGTCTAAAACCAGTGTGTGGGGAAATTATAACTTGGGGCAGTTTGGACTCCAAATTTTGATGCTATCTTTAGGAACCTCACATTATTTTAGCTTGTTCAGCTACAAATCAAGTTGTGACTCGGGAACAGCTTCGTGTCTGATTGTGTGTTTCAGTTGCACGCATTTGGAATGTAGTCTTTGGTGCCTCTAAAGGTGGTTGATCACATGGCATTTGTCAGGTTTCCTCCCCTTTTCTGCTTCCCTAATTCCATTTTAGGCTTATTAGGTAGACTCAGGAAGTTTCAAATAGACTATTTGCAAATTATAAACCACACTTAAAAAAAACCCCTTGCAAATAAATCCACTGTTTTATTTTTTCAGTATCACAGTCTCAGTAAGTGAAACAGACCACATTCCTTCCATGACATTACCCACCCTTCTCAATCTCTCTAGACACAATACAATCGAGTTAAAATATAACCAATATTTTGCTACTTCTATTAAGTTGGAAGAACATTGGTATTATAAGTGAAGCACCAAAAGAAGCCAAGGATGGAATGAACTGGAACGTGAAATCTCACACCTTTCCAGCTCTTACAGAAGCAACAAAAAGGGGACACTAGACAAGGAAAATGTACTTCGCAAGCCTTTTGACTCACATTAAGAAAAATAATTAAGTTCAATAGCCTTATGAATCCGTGGAGAAGAACACAGATGGATGCAGGTGGATAACAAAAGACTATGGTTTATTGAACAAGATGGACAAGGCGATATTCTCTTTACATTCAATGAGTTCAGGAAAAAAGAAGCAAAACATGCTACACACACACAAACGTGATACTTTGGTTAAATATCATTCAGAAGTTCTATGTTAAACCTGGTAAAACTATAGGACGAACAGTCAAAAAATAATAGGGTTGCATAGATGGATTATTGTCAGTGTACGATTTACATTTATGGGTTAGCTGTTAGAACACAGGGCGCGTTTGCAGCTCTGAGGGAGTTAGCCACTTGACTAATTAATTTTACTCTATGGCTAATATCTCCTTGCCCCAGGCTGAACGTTTACCCTGAAGAGCTACATTAGTTACTTCTCTGAGGTGGTTAGCTGTATTGCAGTGCATAAACACAGGTGGAGACACAGCAGAATCTACTTAAAGAGAACACTGATACAGTGAAACTGTTTATTGGGACAAAGACAGTACTGTAGTTAAGGGGGCAGTGTTTGTCTCCACCACTGCCCTCTGCTGGATAGAGTCTGAACTGCGTCTCATTACAGGCCCGTGCTGCTAATTGTTAATGGAGAGATGTTTCTAGCGCAAGAGGCAGGGCCCTGTGCTTTCAGCGCAGGAGGTGCTGAGTTCTAGGCCTGCTAGAGCCAGTGGGTGCAGCATAGTGACCACGACCGTGAAATTATTAGAGAACCACAAAGTCTGTTACAGCATCATCTTAAAAAATAAACTGTGCAACTGCTACCGATAGGGATTAAAAATATCTTCTCAACAGAAGCAACCAGCTATTGAGGGATATATACAGCTCCAAGCTGCACTGCCGAACCTCCCATCACAATCAGTGCTGCCCCATAGGTGTCTCCCAAACCAACAAAATGAGGGGAAGTCAAGAGAGCTTTGGAACTCAGGAGATAAGGGGCCCCAAGAACTGTCTCCTGCACTGGCAGATGGGCAAAATTCAACTGCAGATCTGGAAAATGATGGGGCAAGTGCAAATTCAAATGTTCCCTGGTGCTGCAGGATCCCTTCCATAACAACTCTGCTTGGATCGAGCTTCCCAGGGGGCAAGGCCCGTGGGACAACCCAGATCCCACTTCCCCCTAAGTATTGTGCCCATCTCAGTCGTATCTCAGCACAGCTGCACTGGCTCTGCAAGGCTCCCAGCACTGAGAACCTGCTCAGGGCGGCAGATGCCCGGGAGGATATGCTGCATAAGAAGGCCACTTTTGATTATTTTACTGATTGGCCGTGCTGGGTTACAAGAGCACAAGGTAGGCTGGGGATTCTGCAGCCTTAAAATAAAAGCATGGTCTTTGCACTGCCTCCAAAACATTCCCGCTCGTGGAAATCATCAATCTGCAATCGACAGTTAGCTTGCACGCAGGCTAATATTAATCAACAATCCCGCATAAAAAAAATACATACGTACATACATCAATCCAGTGTGGTAAGTTGAATGAATACTCTATGCTGGAACAGCTGGTCTGATTTGGCACAAAATAAAAATCACAAAAGTGGACTATAAAAAAAATCCATTTTTTCCTGTATTAAAGATGAATTGTCTCAATTCCCATCTTAAAAGACCTGCCTTGCTGCAATATAAAAATACTGAACATACAAGATCCTTTTGTCGAGCTAAGCAGATTTCAGCTGTTGTAGATTCTACCCTCCCTCCCCACGAAGGAAGTCAAATGATAAAAAATAACCTACCAATTAAAAAACGTTTTTTTCACAACAGTAACCAGAAAGTCCTTTAAAAGCCATGAGGTTAACCTGCTGCCTCTCTCCCATTGGCATCCTCCATTCTCCTCCTTGTACAGTACATGTCTTAAGATGGCAGGCTGGATTTATTTTATAGCACGCTGACTCTGATCAGAATGGCTACGGTGTCGACTACCCTGGGATTAAGGCACGATCACTCAGTTCGCCTAACCTCGCTCCTCAAAGATCGCTACAACTCTTGTGCTTTGGACGGAAGACCAGGTGGTGGCAAGAACATCGACCAAGACCGGGTATGGAAATCCGTTTGCTTCCCGCTCTTGTTGTACGAAGTGAGCTGCACACATCAAAGCTTCAGGCCGCATTAGTGATGTGTGCCTGCCAGCTAAGGAAACTCAGGAAGCAAAGGGCTTCACTGCCATGCACGTTCTGTTGCTTGTCATAAAGCACACAGGAAGAAATGCAACAGAGGTGGGAACGACACCGGCAGGGTTTTCCAGCCTTTTGCCGAATACGATTTAATTCAGAGCAAGGCAATAGGCCAAGGTACTTAAACGGAGCAACAGAAGGGTCGGTTCCCTGGCTTTCCATCAGGGAAAGAGCACATAGCCCAGGTTGGGTCTTATTAGAATCATCACTGACACCAACCAACCAGCCGGAGCTTTAGCTCTAAGGGCCAATGTTATGTCTGGCATAAGCAGCGGCCACTCTACTGATAGCAACAGAGTCATTCATGGCTGCTTCGGCCTGTGCTCCTCGATCTTCCACCTATTGACGACCTGATCCTTGCTCAACAGATGCCTATTGACTTCAACAGGAGCAGGGCTGGGTCCTTAGGGCCCGATCCAGTTCTCATTCAAGTCAACGGGAGCTTTGCCACCTAACTAAGCATCTTACGGCCCATTGACTTCAATGGGACTTGAGCACCTTTCTTGAATAGGGATGCTTTCCAGAATCGGGCCCGGAAACAGGAGCAGGATCGGGCCCTTAAAGACTTTCCTAATGGGGATAAGATGGAAACTGTAGCCTCCAGTCGGGGCGCGGGAGGGGAAAAACATCATTAGCTGCCAAACCCCAACAGGAGCTGAGCTCCAGGGGTCGGATTCTCCCCGCCTTGTGACGTCCTTTAGACTTGCACAAAGCCACTGTAAAATGCAACCGTATTCTGATTTGGCAACTTTTTAAACCTCCCGGATGACCCGAGGGGCAGGACCTGGTCTTGGACCATTTGAGAATTGTCAGTACAGAAACTGCCCCCAGCCCCCGTTCCATTTCACAATACATGCAGGAAAAGACAGAAAAGTGGCATTCTCGGCAGTAGAAAAGTTGACTGTTCCATGAAATATAAAAATAAACATTTATAACATAAAAACCTTGCAAATGGCACCAGCACATTTGCCAAAATTGTCAAATAAAAAGTACACGATGCATCTTGGGATCGTTTCCTTTAAAACTCCGTTAACACTTCTGACGAGATGGATGTGGGGCAACTGAAAGAGCAGGAGACAAGGGCAGTCAAATCTAGCCACAAGCGGGGCTGTTTCCTGAGAAGAGGAAGAGAGAGCTTCCGAGTCCCCTGGAGAGAGGCAGAGGGGAGAGCAGGCACGCTCCTGTGCAGTCTGGAGACGTCGGCCTGAGTCCATTCAACAGCAGGGGATACCAACAATGCAGAAAACCCCCAAGTTATTTCTAACTCACCTAAGCCTTCTTTTCATTCAGAACAAAGGTGCGTTCTTGACTCACACTAGCTAACAGAGGCAGTGTGGCCTGATACATAGAGCACTGGACTGGGACTCAGAAGACTGGGTTCTAGTCCCCTCTCAGCCACGGGCCGGTTGGGTGACCTTAGGCACGTCATCTCTCCTCTCTATGCCTCAGTTTCCCCAGCTGTAAAATGATTTGTAAACTGCTTTGAGATCTACAGCTGAAAGGCGCTGCATGACAGCTATTGTTCTAACACAGGGTAACTAACCGGAGGTAAAATCCTCGTGAAGACCAGGCAATTTGTAGTTTTCACACGACTTAGGTCAGGGTAAACTAGGCTGCTCCATAGCCTTGAACTCGACCTGCTAGCTCGTGGGCCAGCTACTGACTGCCCTGTCTTTGCTAGGACTTACCTAGCTGGGAGTGAAGAACACGCTTTTTTTTTTCCTAGCGAAGACGTGGCCTTGGGGCTGGATTGGGGCCCATCCTGCAGACCGCTACAAAGGAGCAGAGGGGCAGAAGCATTCCTGACTCCCTTGTGCCAGCACGGTGCACCATCGCTTCGTGCGAGCAGGCTCTGGAGAGCCGCTGCGTTCCCCACCTCTCCATGCGCCCAGCAGCATCGTGACCCTGGCAGGTCAGGGAACCAAGTGATGCACCAAGCACAGACTCAGTGCAGTTTACTGCCTCTCTGGGGTAGCAGCAATTCAGGGAGTTTCCCTCCCAGGCTGCTCACCAATGCACAGCCACTGACTTGCTGACTGGCCACCTAGCCCTTATTGGCTGGATAGGCTTAAGAACTTACTGTACCTCTATGGTCAGTTTTGCAATTCAAATGTATTTGCACAGAGACTGACAAAAACGCTGAGGTTGAAAAACCTGGGAGGCGGTTCGGGAAGTACTCGTCTCCCATGGGGCGGGTGGGGACACAAGGATCAGTACAGGAGAGAATCTAGGCGGGTATCTTCGATTGACAGAGGATTCCTGCACTCTGGGAAGTGATTATGTCATCCTCACATGGCATCTTAAACAAACAGAGCCTGGGTGCTCTTCTAGAAAACACGCTCTGGTTCAGCCACAAGTTATTGGGCTCAATGGTGTAAAGAAGACTAATTTCCCCCATTTTTACTGGGTGAGGTTCTCTGACCTGTGCCGTGCACAAAGTCACCCCAGATAATCATAATGGTCCCTTTTGGTCCATGAATTTATATTCCCCTCTGGCTCCACCACTGACAGCTGCATCAAGAAATTGAAAACTTCTTAAAAGCAATACATAGGAGATGTACAGCAAGAGCTGAAGTTTTATAGCCCCTTATTCAGAGGCCTGACTCAGACACAGAAGCACGTTACGTGCGTCACCCAAAGGGTGTTTCCTAAGAAGTGACAGCACAACAGAGACTTTGTAGACAGAACAGTTTTTCCTCCAAAGGGCGTGAAGTCCGAGCAGCCTGCTGGTAGATGTACGAAGATGCGTTCACCTTCATGCCAACTACCATGGAAAATATCAGTTGCTCTGTGTTGATTTGGCTCCGTTTTCTCACTCAGTACTCGGGAAGATGTGCATTCCCGGTTCCAACAGAAAGCGGTGGGTCATCTTAATCACATGTTAATCTCCATCCTGTTTCTTGATTTCTGCATTGCCATAATCCACCTCACATCTTGGACTTTTCCCCCAATTGTCTCCCTCTCTCTCTCAAAAAAAGATCAAGCCACTAATTGTCAAAGATGCAGCTGTAGCTAAAAAGGGATTCAGAGGGCTGGAAAGGTGGTGTCGGATCAGCTAGCTAGGTACAGCTGGCCAGCTACACAGTGGCTAGATTTTACTGCGCTACTAAAGTGATCACAAACAACCGGGAAACCAGAATGAACATACACTACTTATTGACATGACATTTAAAAAGGAAGAAGTCCTGAGGATGGAACTCGAGTTGGGTAAAGGAAATGAGAAGCTCTCCTGGGAATTCCAGTAACGTTTGCTACAGAAGAGAGTCAGTATCAATGCAAAGTCTAGCTTTCTACTGCTTGTAATGGAAACCTATAAAACAAAAGGGAAAAATCAGTTAGCACAGAGCAGGGGTTCTCAAACTGGGGGGTCATGATCCCTCAGGGGGTCACAAGGTTATAACGTGAGGTTTACGAGCTGTCAGCCTCCATCCCCAAACCCCGCTTCTCCTCCAGCATTTATAATAGTGTTAAATATGGAAAAAAATGTGTTTTTAATTTGTAAGGGGGGGGGGTCACACTCAGAGACTTGCCTTGTGAAAGGGGTCATCAATAGAAACATTTGAGAACCACTGGCTTATAGCACAGTGAGGATGACTGGATCTAAAGCTTTCTTCTAGTTCTTAGCAGCCCTGAGGCTGGTTTAACTGTCTGAGTGTTGGTGCATTCAAAAATTCAGAAGTGGGGAAGGTGGACTATTAGGGTCAGTAAAAGGTTCGGGAAACACCTGGATAGGTCCCCGGAAAAGGCAAACCCTTCAATTGCTCTCAGTCTGTGAATGGCCCACCAGTGAGAACGGCACTAGGCACTGATTCAGCATCTAGTAACCTATATGAAGTGCCCCCAACATCTCCCCTCCCTTTCACATGAGCTAGCCCCACCCCTTCCTCTCCAGCTATGGAAGCTGGAGAATGAAGGGACCCCAGCCTCAAGTGATTTCAGAAAGCACCGTGCTGAGATGCTCTAGTGACGAGGGCTATGGAAAAACCACAGACAGGCCGATGCACGCGGCAAGTCTAGCGCTCTACAGAAAAGCCTCAGTCCGGTCATCCACCAGCCAGACAACTCTTTGAAGGTTTCCTAGTGCGTAGGATTGCTCTGTGTAGCAGGATGAGTCAGCCGAAGCCCATTGCTTTGCTGCCTTCAGACCATTCCCTCTCATCCTGCGCCCGGAGTTAGTCACGCGTGAAAATGAAACTGTCAAACCCTCCTGTTCTTTTCTTTATTGTGTGTTCTCAAGAGGCATAATTTAGCTCTTCGATGTAAGCTCTTTGGGGCAGGGACTCGAGAACAGACGGTTTATGGAGCAGGATCGTGTGTCTGTAGGGTGTGATGTGATATTCTCTCTATCTATCCACACACAGCAGCCACCAGAAAGTAATGGTTTTCAGGCTGGTTATTTGAACTGAGTCACCAATGCGAACGAAGTGCTGAAGCCGTTATGGGCCGCTCGTCTTACCTTTCGGAGAAGACTCCGGTTTAGAAAACTGACACACGGAGCTAGGCTGGCTTGTAAAACCACGACTGTGATCGAAGTCGTCCAGTTCTGTGACTGACGGCGGCGGCGGCCTGTCAAGAACAGAAAGGAAACAAAGTCAGGAAAAAAATTACAGCAACCATGAAGCACCCAAAATAATACCCCGGAGCACATCCTGCATGTTGGCAGCAAAGGCGTCTGTGCTGTGCTCTCCTGGGCTGAACTTTTATTCATAGATTTCATTCACAGATTCCAAGGCCAGAAAGGACCATTGTGATCATCCAGTCTGACCTTCTGCATAGCCCAGGCCAGAGCCCTGCCCCACAATAATGCCTGAGCAGAGCTTTTAGAAAAGCACCCAGTCCTGATTTAAAAATGGCCAGTGATGGAGAATCCACCACAACCCTTGGTAAGTTGTTTCCAATGGTTAATTACTCCAATTGTTAAGTTATGCATTATTTCCAGCCTTTAAAGGCTTTTAAATAGTCTCCTTTTAATAGATGTGGTCAGAATTTATTGAATGAAAAATTGTGCCATCTAAAAATAGGCCTTTTCTCACAAACATTTCTCAATGTTCTCCAAATATGTCGCATTTATTTAACTGAACATTTTCATTGGATAATGGTTTCAATGTGTTTTCAGTAAGCGAAACATTTCAATTGGGAAATTCGATAAAAACATACCGTGATAAATTCTGCAGTGAAAATAGGTACATTTTGAACTTTGCAAAGTGAGAACAGGTCTGAAATTCTAATATTTGTATTGATTCCTCCCCCCCACCGACCAGCTCTACCTTTTATTCATTTAAAAAAAAATCTTTATTAGTCTCATCCCAGTAACAGGGCTTAAAGCCACCAAGTTCAACACTAGCGTTTGACCCCCCCTTGCAGGTGCTGTATCAGTGCGTGGGAAGGTTGTAATATGGGCCCCCAACCACTCAAGCACAATGTGGCGAATCAGAAAGATTTGCCCAGTTGCAATGGATTGTCTGTACTCAGGCAGTTGTCTGACTTCAGTGTGTCTATGAGTCAGAGAGAGCGAGAGAGAGAGAGGGGCAGTGCATGTGTCTCCGTTTATTAACGCTGCATAGAGACAACTGTGGTGTCCATTTGATTTCAGACATTCAAAAGCAGCCTCCCAAACTCCTGGAGATATTTAACCCACTCAGAGCCACCTGGCCACTTATCAAGTGCCGCTGCCCAAGCTCAGCTATCTTTGCCACTGTAAGATGGGGACCCTTCAGTGGCTAAATGCCATGGACCCATATAAGCCAACACCAAGGAGCCCCTCACAGGGCCCTACACCTTCCATCCCTGTTCAGTGTTCAAGCCCCTGCACTACCCAGCCTCCTGTCATCTCCCAGTATTTGCTCCCCGAGATTCAACCCTTTGATTGTTTCCTCGGCAGATTTGCCCAGTTTTACAGACTGGGCCTGCAGCTCACCGTGCGGGTTTGTCACTCTTGGGTCTCTGAGGTTCAAGCCTCTCTCTTGACCTTGGACGCGCGGATTCGCTTGTGTCACGCTGAGGGGGAGAAGAGAAGAAGGCAGGTCACTGGGGAGCCATATACTTTCCTTACAAAACATGGGCCAGATTGTCCAAAGTAGCCACCTGTGACTGCATGAAAGAAGCCGTGACCACATACACCCATTCAGCAGGGAGCAAACTGGGAACTCCAAAACCAGAACCACCGGCTTCTTGAGCCAAGCTCCTTTTGCCATAAATACAAGGCAGGTTGTTATGTTGTTGGGGCCTGTTACTAGCAGGCGACACAACTGTATGCATTAAGCCAGAGGATGACACACACAGATCCATTGTGCACAGTGAGCCAGAGATCTAGCTGACAGTTTGCATGTGCAAATACATGTCATTTGCACAGGCACATTGGGTCAGGCATATGCAAACGAGTGTCTGCAACAGTGCAAGCCTAACTTTGAAAATCTGGCCAGACAGCTGACAGGCTGACCAAGCTCAGTGGCAGACATGGGCAGAGGTAAACGCACCTAAGACTCACGCTATGCCATTTTTAAGTCTCTACAGAACCTGGAGCTACACTACTTCCTATCACTCCCAGCCCGCCCTTTGCAGAGTTACTTCAAAAGAGGCGTCAATCCCCTGGTTATGTGACGGTTTCTTTAGAACGGAGACGCAGTTGTTCTTCCCTCAGGGCTTGTCTATACTTACGCGCTGGTTCGGCGGCAGGCAATCGAACTTCTGGGTTCGATTTATCGCGTCTAATCTGGACGCGATAAATCGAACTCAGAAGTGCTCCCCGTCGACTCCGGTAATCCTGCTCGCCGAGAGGAGTACGCGGAGTCGACGGGGGAGCCTGCCTGCCGGGTGTGGACCGCGGTAAGTTCGAACTAAGGTACGTCGACTTCAGCTACGTTATTCACGTAGCTGAAGTTGCGTACCTTAGTTCGATTTGGGGGTTTAGTGTAGACCAAGCCTCAGAATGGCCAAAAATGGAACAGGTCTATGGTGCGTTTAATCTATCTCCTGTACCTGGCAGTGGCCAACGCTGACTGTTGCGGGAGGAGGTATCAAATGCCTGTGACTTTTCAAAGTGCAGGCCACATTTTCATACAGCGACAGTCTCACGGCCACCTCCCCGCCACGTGAGTCATATTACCCATCCCTGGGGCAACTACAGCAAATGCGTAGGTGGAGAAACAACACTAGGAAAAGTACTTAACGACTCTTCCGCTGTCTTTGAAGGCAATTTGGCAGCTGGAAATAAAGAGAAGTCAGCACCATGTGACTAGTTACTTCTCCACGAACCGCTGGTGGTTCACAGATAGCGGGGGAACCTCTGCCACAGCACACACCTAATTGTCCAATACTTGCACCAAAGGGGGAACTTCCCTCGGACTTCAGCAGAAGATCAGTTTCTGCCAGCTAGCTTGGAAACTCACCACAGTTATAATTCCTCTCCTGCCTAGTCTAACTGCAGTTCCCCTTCTTGTTCATTGAAATGGCCTCTTCCGAAACGCACGAAGGGAACACCTACACTGTGCTTTCAGACCCGCAGCAGCAAGTCTCGGAGCCCAGGTCTAGACTCGGGCTTGCGCTAAAAGCAGCAGTGTACACGTTACAGCTCAGGCGCCGAAGCATAGACTTACCCTAAGCTGCTTGTTCTTAAAGGGCTGCGCCACTGCATCTCCCCACCCAAGACTGAGTCACAAATCTGACCCAGCTGGCGTGCAATCGGCACAGCACCAGGCCACATAACTCCACTCTACTGCCAGCTTCCAGGAGGTTAACCGCAGGAGAGGACGGACTAATTCACGGCCACGCAGACAGCACGTTTCGAATCATATTGTGCTCCATACGTCAGTCAACTCTGGTCTAACAGGTCCCTCACTTCACTCTGGCTCTTCGCTCTTCAATCCATATGATCAATGAAACAGAGCCCCATCATCGTTAACGGCTACCGCCCAAAGACGGTGAGCATTACGGCAGTGCCTTGCTGCCGCTGTACACGCCAGAGGAAATCTGCAGGGTTTCAGACACAAGCTGCAGAATTTCTTCAGGGGCTTGGGGCCAAGATGAGATGCTGAGAACCCACAACGTGAGAGGGCTTAAACAGGTGCAGCGGGTCATGGTGCTCAGCGCCTTTCAGGATCAAGCCCTTTAACATTTTCCACTCGAGCTACATTCCTGTTTTAACCCTCCAAGTGCCGGCATCTACAGCCCCTCTTGCAATCTGGACTGACACCACCTCTATCTACCCCACTTCACCTATGCCTCAGCTACCCAATCTGGAAAATGGGCACAAAACCACTTGCTTTGTAGGGGTGTTCTGAGGCCAAGCGTACCTTCCAGTCTTGGTCCTGCCTTTTCTTTTCAAGAGAGGACTTCTCTCGGTCCTTCGTTTTCTTATAAGCCTTCTTTTCCTCCGCCATCAACAGGCGAGCTATCTCCTAACAGAAAAAATACAAGACCCATGTAAGAGAGCTCTGGCTTTATTTTGATTTCAAGCAAATTGAATGCTTTCCCACTGTGTTTTACAATTACTGCTGTTCTCAGAGGAGCTAGGAATGGTGCTTTTTGCCCACTTCCCATCACGGGCGCTTCGATCCCCCATCTGGCTGGCTGCAGAATGATAGCCGCAAAGCCCCTGGGTTTCGAGTTCACTGTACATCTTATTAGCTGACCTCACCATCGCCAGATTGAGCGGGAAGCTGGACGAAACGGCCAAACCTGCTCTCCCATTCCATTGGCTTTATGGGCACGCCAAGGGGCAAAGCGTCGGCAAAGTTAACAAGTGAAGGGTGAAATCCCGACTCCACTGACGTCAATGGGAAAGGTTCCCTGGACTCCGCGGGGGGCTAGGACTTCACCCGAAGCCCTTGCCAGAAAAGAGGCGACACTGCAGTGATGGGGCAGATTATACACTGCATGCATCGCCCATCGCTGTTGGCTTCTGATTTGGTGGCAGGCCAGTCTGGATCAGGACACCCCCTTTCTGCCCTTTGTTTCTTCCCCCCCTCCCCAAAGGTGGGGTTTCTCTGACAGTCACAGAATCATAGAATACCAGGGTTGGAAGGGACCTCAGGAGGTCATCTAGTCCAACCCCCTGCTCAGAGCAGGACCAATCCCCCTCAGGGCTACTAGAGTCACTCGTACGTGGCCACCATCAGGAGCTGGCAATGGAGGAAAAGGCTGGGCTGCAATCAGGAAATGCAATTTACTGCCCTGAAGTCTCGATAGAGTAAGAAGAGGTGACAAGCAGACAGAGCCCTGCAAGGATGGAGGGATGGGGGCAGTGCCAGAGGGGGGACCTGAGGCAGACAGACATTTCTCATGAACCACCATTCTCAGCCGTTGGGTTCAAATGATTAAACTCTTAGAGGGACAGGGGCTCACCTCATCCTGGGCTACTTGCGCTGCCCTCTTATCAACCTGGTTGGCCTAGAAAAAGAAAAGCAGAACCTGAGACGCCTCGAGTCAAATCGAACAATAGCAAAAACACACTGCTCGGGGCCTGCCTAGAATCACACCGCTCTCTGCTCCCCAAGCACGTCAACCCTCCCCGTGTTTGTCTCGCGAGCCAGGTTAAAGTGACCAACTTGGTTTTTAAAACCCTCCAGAGGTTTTGCTCTAGTCCTCCCCCCGCCCACCCCCAGTCACAACTCATCCTGCTTCCCGCCCCGTCCAATCCCAGTTTCCTGCATGGCTTTTCCCAGCATCAGCGAGAGACACTCCTCCTCTGCACCTTCCATCTTCCCATGCTCCCCTCTTGCATCTGTCTACCTCCTCCGCCCTGTTGCTGATCACCCCTTGGCTCTCCGCCCCGCCTGTGCCCCCTAAGGTGTGTCTGCCTCGGTCATTCCCAGACTCTGCCCAGTGCTCTGGGAAAGACTGGGTGTGCGTGACAGAAACGATACAAAATCAAGTTGCATTTCCTGAAAACTGCGCGAGGTCACTGTTCCGATGCATGGAATAGGACCCAAAGCATTTAGGGACAGGTTTTTAAAAGGTATTTAAACACTTAACTCCCATCGCGCCTAAATACCTTTAAAAATCTGGCCCCTTACATGACAGCTGCCCATTAGCTCTCAACAGCAGCTGACACTGGCCAAGGGGTTAATCCCCCGTCTCTCATTAGTTAATTGTTGCCGTCTCTGCTCACCAGAAGTTCTTCCTCTTGCAGTTTCCTAGCGATCTCTGCATCATACAGCTCCAGGTCCCTACGGGCCACTCGGGGTTTGGCATAAACAGCTTCTTTCGTCCCCCTCGACTTCAATCCTGCAAAACCAGGAGAGAAATCAAATCCCTCAGCTCCCACGCAGCTCTGAATGGGACCACCCCCACCCCCCACCTGCAATAGGCTACTTTCCCAGAGGCCCAAACCGGCTCTGCTCAGAAGGTCCAGAGATCCATTACTGGAGACAGCGATGCAGGAAAAGCCTGTCTGAAATGCTGGGCTCTGCAAAACCAGCCTGGGAGAGGCTCTCGTGAGATTTCTGGCCATTACTGTCCCGATTGGTTCACAAATTCAGCAAGGACAGCCCTTCGTTTGGAAAGAAAATAATTAAACAAAGACTCCTGAATCTCATACAAGGTTCAGTTCTTGTTCTGGGCAGAAAGTGGGGTCAAACCACCCCTATTTTAGATGGTTTCCACAATGGGACATTTTTAGAGCCAGTCCAGACTCCCTTTGCACCAGGTGTTGGAGAGAGAGTGGGAGGAAGCTCAGGGGGTCTCCTCATCCCTGTTGGACCAGATACAAGGATGCTGCACTTAATCAATGAGTCCTATCTTGCTTGCATCTTCAGACGCTGGGCTACAATACTCTGATCTCAGGATCATCCGGCGAGTGCCTCTCTCTGCATCTGAGATCATCCCTCTCTACCCTCAATTCAGCAATTACAGTCTGCTCCAAATTGAATAATCTCTACCTACCGCCGCAGCGCAGACTCTTCCTACATGGACGGAAGGGATTTTCCGTTCATGTAGGTAATCCACCTCTCCCAAGTGACAGTAGCTAGGTCAATGGAAGGATTTTTCCATTAATCCATTAGCCTCATCTACACCAGGGGTTAGGTCGGCGTAGTTACAGCACTCAGGGGCGTGAATTGTACATACCCCTGAGCAATGTTGCTCGACCAATTTAATTTTAAGGTAGACCAGGGCTTAGCCAATCTTTTCCCCCTTCAGAATACAAAGAGGAACGTTTATTTCATTGCTTCCAAGGTCAGAAGGGACCACTGTGATCATCTAGTCTGACCTCCTCGATAACACAGGTCAGAGACCTGCCCCGCAATAATTCGTAGAGCAGAGCTTTTAGAAAAAACACCCGATCTTGATTTAGAAATGGTCAGTGATGGAGAATCCGCCACAACCCTTGCTAAGTAGTTCAGCTGTTAATTACTCGGACTGTTAAAAATTGACACCTTATTTCCAGTCTGAATTTGTCTAGCTTTAACTTCTAGCCATTGGATTACGTCATCCCTGTCTCTGCTGCAGTGAAGAGCCCATTATCAAACATTTGTTCCCTGTGTAGGTACTTACAGACTGTGACCAAGTTGCCCCTTAACCTTCTCTTTGTTAAGCTAAACAGAGCCAATATAGAAAGACAGCAGTAATTTCCATATTACTCCTGCCCACCTGAAGCAGGAACATCCGGCACAAAGCGCCAGCTATAATTAAGGCCCACAGGAAGAGGAGATGAGCTGCTTGGCTATTTTATAGCTTGTATAGCGTGGCTATTTTAATCATTGTGCAGTCACTATACATCCAGTGGGATGCTATGCCATGGTCTCCCAGAGGAATGACTGTGACCCTTATTGATACACACCCCTTATTAATAACTTGCATTTCCAAAAAACCAACTTCTGCAGGAGCTTCTAAAAGAACACAAGACTCACAACACCCTGCAAGGGGGACACGTTGGATCATCTCCACCTTACGGAGAGGGAAGCTGTAGTGTAGAGCAGTTAGGTGACTACTGCAAGCTCCTACTAAGTCTGGGGCAGAGCTGAAGCTAGACCGCAAGTCTCCAAACTCTTGGCTTTTTTCTTTAGCAATGAGACCATCGTCGCTTCGCTGGTACAAGAGGCGTTCGAGTAGGTGTTTAAATTCTAATGGCATATTTGGATTTTTAAAGTGCACTTAATCCGTGGGCTCTACATGCATGTACAGCAGCACACCACAAAATGAACCAGGAAACACTTCTCTAGAAAAAACAAACAAACAGAAATTCTCTCTCTTTGGCAAAAAGCTAAGAGCTTGCACAACAGCTCCGTACCCCGGGGCTCCCATTTAGGGATCTAAACACACAGCTGGACTTTCAAAAACAAGAGCTCCTAAGGGAGGTGGCCAGCAGCCACTGAGGACAGTGGGAACTGCTAGGTGCTGAGCGCTTTTGAAACGCTGTCCCTACAGAGAGCGCACCCCTCACTCTGGGGCCAGAGTCTGCCCTCGTTTAAAACCCCAGTGAACGGAACAGGGTGGCAAGAGCGTGGCTGAGGGCAGAATCTGGCTCATTCAGCTTAGGGTTTGCGTCCCCGGCCTACACTGTTTTTGTTTTGGTGCCAGGAGACTGCGGAGCCGGTAATTATTGTTATTAGTAAAAGGCTGTTTCCACCAGACAGCGGGAGTAGAGTTCATAGCAATTCCGTTTCACCCGCCCACTAGCATATACCAGAAAGAGTCAGAATATGAATAAGGAGGGTCTTATTAAGGAAGGGAGCCATCCTGGTACAGAGAACAAGAGCCAAGACCATTTTCTATCTCTCTAGGTACTTGGGCAGCTCCGATCACCGTCGTGTCCAAAGAGTCGACACAGAACTATCTGTATCACACTGGAGCAGCGGAGACCCGGGAACTTTCCAATGGCATTTCTAACACAAGCCTAGGAAACAAACTGGCCGTCTAGACAGATGGGGCCCAGACAGATATTCTAGACAGGGACCTTGAGAAGAACCAGGACAACCTGACAAATCAGGCTCACACCCCGCATCCTTCGCCCAACCCCCTTTCTCTGTTACCTGGGTCTCGATGGCGGTCTTTGTCCCTTTCCCAGTTCTCAGCGTGGGGGGAGGGAGACGTTCTTGGCCCGTGTCCTGCTCTTTTATAATCGCTCTCCTCACCCCTCCTGTGATCTTGCCTGTGCAATTCCTCTGCGTCACGGAACCTCACTTCACAAGACCCCCTGGGGGACATGCGGTCTTGGCGGTGGGACCTTTGGTTTTCCGGGTTGGATAACCAGCTGCTGCTGTGGTCCTGAGCTGCCTCCAGATCAAGACTGGGAGGTCGCCTCGCTCTCTCCTTGCTCAGTGGCTTCCTGTCTCTCCGCTGCTGGCTTTTGCTATGGCCCCAGGCTGCCTGGTCAGTCTCCAGGTCCAGTTGAAGAGCAGGAGGCCTCCGAGGCCTTTCCTGGCTCAATGGCCTTCTTTCTTTTTGCTCCCAGGTGGCACGTCCCACCTCTGTGCCCAGATCAAGGCTGGGAGGTCTCGGAGGCCTCTCCTGGCTAGTTGGTTTCCTTTCCTGCCGCTCCCAGCTGCTGCTGTGGTCCCAGGCCTTGCATTCAACTGGTCTGTCCAGATCAAGACTGGGAGGTCTCCTGGATTTCTCACGGCTCAGTGGCTTCCTTTCCAAGCTGCTGCTGCGGTCCCAGGGCTCAAAGTCAGCTGTCCTGTCCAGGTCAAGGCTGGGAGGTCTCCGAGGCCTCTCCCGGCTGGCTGGTTTCCGCCGCTCCCTGCTACGTTGGTTACCGTCCCTGGTCTTGCTCAGCAGAGGAGAGCTCTGAGACTCCTCGGCGGCGGGATACTCGCGTTCAGTGGCATTATCAGAAAGAGCCAGGGAGGCTCTTTGGGGTGCTCTCCGTTCACGCGCGTGCCTGTCACCACTCCGGGCTCTGCGGGGCCTCGAGTACTCAGAAACCTGCTGCCTGGAGCTACCCCTCAGATGGTCTGAGCGACGAGGGATGGGACAAACAATGAAGCAGGTTAGTGACACACAAGTTAATGCCGGCGAATAGGGGCGAGCTCACGCAGCATGCGATGGCACAAGCGTGACATGGAATTAGCGGAAAAGGCAGCTCCATATGGAAACAGGTAAGATGGGCAGCACAAACATGCAGGGTCAGAACAGGAGCCTAGGGTACAGGTGGGCAGCTGAGAGTTACACAACACAGTGGGGACCTAATTAAGCAGCTAAACTAGGAGGAGTAAGTGGTGGACGAGGGACTGACATGTTGCAGGTTTGGTTTGCTATGCACACAGCCATCTGGATCCTCATCTAAAGTCTGAGTGCCTGAAAAAACAAGGCTGGGTAACTCGAGAGATGTGGGGGGGCCTCTTGCTGCCGGCTAGGCTGACAAAGAGCATGGGACCAGCCCATTTCACGGTATTTCCTCACTTCCGATTGCTCCTGGACCCAACCAGAACCGGGTTTGCAAAGGGCAGCTTAATGGAGAGGGGTGGAAGGGTGTGGGAGAGGAGAAACGTACTCAGGCCTCCAGAAATGTTTCAGTGTCAGTTCTGAAGAGAGGCTCAGATCGGGTCTCAGGTCTTTCAAAACCCGTTTGCCCAGCCCTAGTTTTAGCCATAAGATTTCAGTAAAGGGGGAAAAGAAGATCATCACTATGTGTTCTCATGTGGGAGGAATAAAGCTCCATGCTGTGAAATTAAGGCAGCTTGGAGACAGGCCAATTCTACCTTTTTATAAGCTCACCCATCACCATGGTATCTGAGCACCTTGCTTGAAAAGTAAACCGAGACTAACAACCCTCCCTTTGGTGAATCAGAAAGCAGGAGGTCTGAGGGCCTTAGTTCCCTCATTAGAGAGCTCAAGTCTAGACTCTAAGTATCACTGTGGAAATTGAAAGGCCAGATGGTACTTGACAAAACTTACACACGGAGTTCAGAAAATGGTTCCTGACCTCAGCAATGTAGTTTTAAAAAAAAAAACATTCCCCTTGGTCGTTTAGCAGATTTGCTTCATCTGAGCTTTCCACGAAGCGGGTGGAAATCCTCTTTGGTTTTGCTTTCACAGTGATAACTAGATACAAATGTTTAACGGTGGGGGAGTTAGACGTGTGCCTGCCCACAATCTTCTGTTCCATTTAATTTCTAAGAAAAGTCACGGGGCAGTGAAGTGCTCCATGCAGCAGTACGGTGCAGCATTCAGCGCACAGCCATGAAAAAGAGTTCACACTAAGCAGAGATGACTGTAAGCAGGATTGCAGCACAATGAAACAGCGAGGGACTTTCCTTCTCCATTGTGGACACAGTTTCATAATAGCTAAGAGAGACAAGGTGGCTGAAGTAATCTCTTTTGTTGGGCCAACTTCTGCTGGTGAGAGAGACAAGCTTTCAAGCTACTCTGAGCTCTTCTTCAGGTCTGGGAAATGTACTCAGAGGGTATGTCTACACTGCAATGAAATACCTGTGGCTGGCCCGGGTCAGCTGACTTGGGCTTCCAGGGCTTGGGCCGTGGGGCGGTAAAATTGCTGTGTAGATGTTCAGGCTTGGCTCTGGGACCCTAAGCCTGGGCTCCGGCCACCTGCGCTGAATATCTACAAAGCAAATTTTTAGCCCCACAGCCCAAACCACACCTGGGCCAGTCACGGCCATGCCCGGAGTCTTTTATTCCAGTGTAGACGTAACCAGTGTCTCACAGGTAAATACAAAGCCCAGGCTTGCCAGGGCTGATTAAGTCTGCTGTGAAAAGTGACAGCTGTATGTTTGTTAATAACACTTTTCACAACAGACTTACTAACGAGCAATAAACAAACTACAATGATTTGGACGTGTATATGCGCATATTTATTTGGTTTTCCTAAAGCTAAATTAAGTATTTCAGGAAAAAGCGTGAGAGCGGCCACCAGCAAGAGTTGGTGGCCGCACTCTGAGGCCACCAAATTTTTTCCTGAGCACCCCTGCTCTATGCTGACGGGAGAGAGCTCGGTTGGCTTAATAACTCCACGTCCGCGACAGGAAGTGCCTATGTCGGCAGGAGAAGCTCTATGGTCGACATAGTGCTGTCCGCTCCGGTGCTTAGGGTGGATTATTCACACCCTTGAGCATTGTAAATTATACCAAAGTAATTTGCAGTGTAGACATAGCCTGAGTACCTTTCCCAGACCTGGAGCAGAGCTCTGGGTAAGCTCAAAAGCTTGTCTCACGCATCAACAGCAGTTGGTCCAATAAAAAAATACCACTTCACCCACCTTGTCTCTCTAATATCCTGCAGCCAACATGGCTACAACGTTGCATAGGATAGCGAAGCTCATTTTAAGGTGATTCTATTGCACATCGTTTGTGTTCTGTTTTAAGGAAAGCACAATTAAACGGTTACTATCCTATGAAACAAGGAGCCAGTCTTGGGGATCAAAACAACTGGGTCTCTTTAAATCATACTGTTTAGAAAAATCTCTTCAAAGCTATAAGAAATGCAGCCTACTGCAAACCAATCTTGAAAGCAAATCTGCGTGACTTCTATACAGGATATATATTGATTTTAAAAACAACAAACAAAAAACCAAGAGCTGAAAGGATGAGTATGGCAGTGTCTGTTAAATGGGGAGTTTTCCTGGACAATTTCAAATGGCGAGTGTTATCTGCAGATGATGGATAGCGGTTTAAAAAAAAAAAATGATCTGGATGATTTACTGAACAGTGATTAGAAATGAAAGGAAAGCCAGAAAGCCGGGAGTCAGTTTCTGCACAACACTAACTAGTGCCTACAACCCAGCATCACCTATGATTAGTTTAACCTTGTCTGCACAGCTCAGGAAAAAAGCAAAAACAAGCCAACCAGCCACCTCTGACAGGGAGAAGAAAGGGAAGGACGGCATGAAATGCTGAAGCTTGGTTGGGAAAGGATTGTTTCGGTGTGGGTAACTCCGCCATGCCAGACAACCTGAGCAGGAGATTTGGTGTCAGTGAATCTTAGGACAGTTAGCTTCCACCCAACCTGCAGTTACTGTGGTGCCCTGCAGTAGATGTAACATAAGCACTCTTAGGGGTTGGTGCCACTTTATCAAACATTAAGAGACTGGTGAATAGGACAATATTTTCCAAGGCATAGATGCTTCCAGGACAGAATCTCTCTTCTTTTGTATTTATTTTTCCTTTTAAAAATAGGGATGGTTCTGAACTAGAATCTCAGATCCACACCCACTCTGAATATGGGGGAAGCTTGGATCCAGATCAGAACACTTTGCAGATAGGACCCACAACACGTGAGGGTAATACAAACCAACAACATTGGGTCCTTATCACCTGGCACTCAGGTACTTCACAGGTGCCAGAGCAACATGCTAGATGCTCTCGGTGCTTCTAGAGAACCCACTACGGTTAGCTATCTAGTTGCTAAATGCAAGGAGAAAAAAGGCCATTATTACTGGATGATTAAGGACCTTCTACCCTGCCCCTCCCATGGTTGGATCATGTTTCTAGACTGTAGATCATGACAGGTGGAAGAAGTCTGGTGGGAGGGAAATGTCACCATGCCATTTTGCAGCCTCCCTTATGATATCCTGCTCTCCAGGCGCATCATGCATGGTGCTGCATATCTTCTTAGCATACAGGTTCAGAGAATCATAGATCTTTTCCATCTCTAACTTGTGCTATGAAATCTTGCTGGGGTGAGAGGATTGGCTAGAGCAAGATTATTCCCCTACAGCATGTCTCCCATTGACTTGCCAAGTCAAATTCTAAAAGCTTCCAGCAGGAGGGGTCCGTCACCACTTTCATTGGGAGAATATTTTGTGTACGGTAGATCTCATCATTCTGATGTTTCCATCTAGTTGCTGCTACGCAGTTTGTGGTATGAACTTTCTGGCCATCCTAAAGCTTATTTCTGACTGAACTTTAACTAAACATTTTACTTGTGAGGGCAGATGAAATATTTAATAATCAGACACAGATCTTAAGGTCATAAATCAGAGGTCTGCTCTTCAACTGTGCAATTCTTGAATCAAAAAATGGCAAATCCTTTCCCAACACACATTTTCAGGAGGAAGAACGTCAGAAAGAACCGCCACCAGCAAATAGAGCAATTTTCACGCTGTTCAATAATTAAACACCCTGATTCTCTCCTGACCTGGAGGGAGGTTGTGTTTGATCATAAAAGCAGGTCCCCAAGGAAAAACAGCCCTGCAGATTACATTCTTTCCATGATTAACAGACCGGAGTGATAATCTTGGTGAAGATGTTCTTTGGAGACCCTCCTGTTTTTCAGTAAGTCATACCAGTTGAATATACTGGTTCTAATGCTGGATACATACCTGATAGGAATTCTGTTTGAAAGGCCACTCCATAGACCAGTTATTCGTTACACACTTACACCACTGCGGTATTTCAGTTGACACCAATCAAAAATGGAAACACGATCCTTAAAATTGCAGTGTCTAAATCACCTTAAGCTTTCTTGTTAGTACACTCCACGTTAATAAATTAGACACATATACTGTCTGCCACATATCATCTTTAAGCACAAGCCGGTTTTACACACATATCGTCCCGACCCTATAACCCATTTTAACGGAACATTAAAATAAAAATGGGAACAAGAGCTTTATCTAATCTCCCGGTTTTAGCCTAGGGCCCAATGAGTCAATAACAAAACCCCAATAGATGTCACTGGGTCGTTAAGCAGAGCAGAAGAAATGAATTTAAACCAAAATCCAGCTCTCCCAGCAGGAGGTCAAACTGCCTAGCTCAGGATCACCGGTACTAGCGTGTGATCCTTGCGCTAGAGAGAGGAAAGGTTACCTCCGTTCTCTGGGTAGTAACTGTCCTCGTGAGCGGTGTGTCCCTGGGGTTCTGGGTAGTGCTTTTTACTTTTCTTTTCCTCCTGCAGTTCCTTCTGCTGTAGGATGCGGGCAATGTCCTAGAGGTGGAGGAGAGACAGAGTCAGGACATTTCCCGAGAGCACTGGGAATTCTCTCTCTCCTTCACTTATTATCACCAAGGAGACAATAAGTCGTAGCTGTGGACGCCTCTCCTGCTATTAGGATGAACAGAATGCCGTAAGTAACAATCCTTCGCATTTCTGAAGGCCCCCATGTAAAGATCCCAATGAGCATCACAGACTGTGAATTCACCCTCGCAACATTCCAGGGATTTAGTTCATTACCCTCAATTTACACAAGGGAAGACGAAGGCACAGGGAGATCAAGCAACAACCTGACCCACATGCTGGCTGGTACACCCCACAGCTCTCTCTTACCAGAGGGAATGAATGAGGGGACTACACGGCTCTGTCCTCCTGTCCTTTGCTTTGGGGACGAGGGATCCTGCAGGACACCCTCTTCCCCATCAACCCCCCAGTGCACAAATAAGCATGCAAGGAGCGAATCAGCATCGTCTGTGCTATGGTGTTCTACTCCCCGCTGTAGTTGTGACTATCTGAATGGGTTAATTTTAGCTACTGCTGGCAGTAAGTATAGATTTTATTTTACACGAGGCCAGTTGTAGGTGCACTGGCGGAGTGGTTAAGGCATTCGGCTACAATCCCGGAGGCCGTGGGCTCGAGTCTCGCTCGTTCTGACGCTGAAAGGCCACCTCCAATTACAAAGTGGGCACCGGCTCCATGGGGACCATGTCGCTCCCTTGCGGATAGTCAGCTGTGAAAATGATGTGCCTTAACCGGTCAGCTTGATGAGCCATTGGCGCAGGGAGCTTTGACTGTTGTAGGTCTGAGCACCGGGCTGGCAGCCAGGAGTTCGAGTCCTATTCCCAGCTCTGATGCAAACTCCCTTGGTAGAGTCAGACAAGACACCGGTGTCTCACTTTTCCCCATCTGTAAAAGGTAGTTCCACCTCCTCACATTCAAATCAGCAGGTCTCCAGCCCTAGCCACATACAGATCTTGCAACTGCTCCTCAAACACCCAATGGAAGCAGAGCTCGAAATGGCGATAGGAGGATTGGAACTGCCACACTGGACCAGAGCTGCGGACCATCAATTCCACTATGCTGCTTGAACAGTGGCCACTGCCTGATGCTTTAGGGGTAGGCGCAAGAAACTCTGAAATAGTCAATCATGGAGTAACCAGCCCAGAGGGGAAGTTTCTTCCTAGCCTGTTAATTACTGGCTGCCTTATGCCTTGAAGCGGGAGGGTTTACACATCCAATCAAAACACCTTTTTTTAAATCCTCATATCAAATGTGTCTGGAGATCTTCTCAATAACTATCTGAATGAACGATCCTTTTTTGAATCCTACACTAAGCTCTTGGCTCAGTATCTTCTTGTGGCAGTGAGTTCCACAGGTAGATTATTAATCATGTAAACTACTATTTCTTGTATTGGGTTTAAATTTGGTGCCTTTCCATTTCACTGAATCCCCTTTATTTTATATTATAAGAATGGCTCAACTCCGGTTGAGTTAACAACCACCCCTCCTCTATTGAGTACAGCAAGTCCATAAATAGATCAACTTAAGCATACTACCTATCAGGCTGGGACAGTCCTGGACTTGTAAATCCATATAAGCTGGTTCTTAGAAAGAGGATTTTCATTAGGAGCACCCGATTCACTTTCTCGATCTACTTTGGGTTGTATATACTTCCACCCATCGCCACAGTATCTGAGTGCCTTCCATCAAACAAAACAATATCAAGAGCGATACCAAAATCCCTGTTTGACCCTTCTCCCTTCTTCAGGGTCAAAGCTCTGCTTTGGTAGCTAGTTGGGTTTTTTTTTTTTCCCTTTCCCTTCTTTTCTTTTTTTTTTTTGGGAGTGGGGCAGGAGAGGGGTTTGGGAATAGAAGGGGGAGTATTTCCATCCTTACAGCCTTCATCATTGTATAGCCATTTGTCATGCCCCCATCACTTTGGTTATGACCATGGCACCTCCCTCACTGGAGGTTTTTAAGAACAGGTTGGACAAACTCCTGTCAGGGATGGTTTAGATAATATTTAGTCCTGCCTCAGTGCAGGGGACTGGACTACATCAGCTACTGAGGTTCCTTCCAGTCCTGCGTTTCTATGACTGTATGCGGAAGGTGCGAGGTGCCCGTTCTGATGTTCGAAGGCGATCACCTGCATTGTCCAGCCCTGAAAGCCGGAATGCCCAAAGCAAGGAAGGCGAGACTGAATTTTCAAGCTCCAGGCTTTCAGGATCCACAACGAGGCTATTAAAAATAAAACCCTCTCTCATACCCACCCACGCGGCAGTGCAAAGCACCTTCCTCTTATCTCACTGCTTTTCCTCCCACTAGCATAGTTCTGGGTTGCGTCACTGCCCAATGCGAGTTGTTTATTAGCACCGGGGTTTCCAGAGGCAGGTATGAACTTGCTTCAAACTGGGTGTTAAATACAGGGACTGCTGTACGTCAAGCACAGAAATGCATCAATGTAACGGCCAAGGGCTGGCGGGAAAGAAACAGGAAAGGGATCTTTAGAAGAAAGGAACAGTGCCTGGTGCAGAGGTGTCAATGCAGCTCACTGGACGGGCAGGAAGACAGCAGGGTCTGCCACTTTCCTCACCAGTTTTCCTTCATGATGATTATTGGGAGGGCGAGACTGTAGTGCCTGCGAAACAACCGGCTGCTTGGGGGTCTGTTCTTTGGGGGACCCCCATGTTCTGCAACTCCCAGGGCAGCCTGATTGCGACAGAGGGATCAGGGCTGGGAGAGGAAAGAGGAACTCAACACTAGATTCTGGTAGCAGGACTGGTGGGAGAAGATGCTGTCTTGGGGCACTGTACATTAAAGGCCAGGACGTGGTGCGCCAAGGCTGATACAAAAGCAGTCGCCAAACTAAACCATGCCTAGTGATAGAGAAAGCTAAAGAAAAATAACATGAGGAATACGTCACGAGGTCCCCCTGGAATCCAGAAAGGCTGAGAATGAACATGGCCAGGCAGGCAGTGCTTATGGTGGGATTCAACATCCCCCATTTTGGAACTGCAGAGAGACGTCCTAACATCCCTGGCACTTGGGCCAAGGTTGCAGACAGCGAGCGGCCATTTTGGCCCCGTGAATCTGCTTTGAACACGGCCGCCCAATGGCACCCGGGACACACCATGATTCAGAGCCAGCGCAGATAAGAAGGGTTTCTCAGGAGAAAAGCACCAAGGTCCTACTCTCTCCATTCCATGTCCATGTCAGCGGGCAAAGACGCTGATACAGCACCGCAGACCACGGTCTCCCTGGCCTCTTCTCTAAATACTCTGCCCTCGTTAGGAGACGCTCCCCCACCTGGAGTGAACCCGATGGGAGAGCTGAGGAGAGAATGGCAGCCTACGGGTTTCTCTGCACGGTGGGTTAGTCCACACCAGAGGGATGGAAATTTCAGTCCACACCAGCGTATGATGCGCCAACTGGCCTGTGGACCCTGCTGGTGTGCAATAAAAGTTCCCTCGTGCAAGTGAACATAGGAGCTACATTAGCACTATGTTAATCTAAACTCCCTAGGTTTTTCTCCATGCCCTAGACTGGAGTTATGAGGCAGCTGAAGGATTTTAGAAATGCCAGTCAGGGAGAGGCAATATGGATTAGTGGCTGAAGCAGACACAGTGAGTCAGAGGACCTGGCTGTTACTGACTCACTGAGACACCACGGCAAATCCTTTCTCCTCTCTGTCCCCATTTTGCAGATGAAGAAACTGAGGACAACAGCTTCTTCCCAAAGGTGCTGTGAGGATTTTGAAGTGCTAGCAGGAAAGGTGCTACGAAACTGCAAAAGTATTGTGGTTATAAACACTTCTGGTAAACACGCCGGAAACGCTTCTATTTCTGCTGTGGCATTGAAGGAGGTACTACTGGGATTTAAATTCACACGTGGGATTTCCATTATATCAGGGTTTAAATCAGCCCTTTACGGTAATCTGCATTGTAGGGCAGGTGGAGGCCCCAAGTGGCATTTACAAAAACATCCTTTTGCCTGGTTGAGTTAACAACCACCCCTCCTCTATTGAGTACAGCAAGTCTATAAATAGATCGACTTAAGCATACTACCTATCGGGCTGGGACAGTCCTGGACTTGTAAATCCATAGAAGCTGGTTCTTAGAAAGAGGATTTTTGACCAGGTAGGCCAAGTGCTTCATTGCAAAACCCTGTGCGACGGACAGCGGCCATGCCCTTAGCACACAGCCACTGCCATCTGCAGCCATAGGACGCTATCAGCGGGACAGGAGTTACCAGATATACTCAGTCAACAATCCACCCTTGTGTACAGTACGAGCATAAACAGTCTGGCACGGCTCCAGTGACTTTATCCACAAAGTCACAGCACAGGCTGCAACAGAACTACTAACTAAAGCCCCATCCTGCAAGCTGGTCTCCAGGAATGGACCCCTTTTATTAGGGACATAGGACACAGGATATTAAGGGGTCTCCTGGGTCACTGAGTCCAGTCCCCTGCTAATACGGGCAGCACCATCATATAATCCTGTTCCTAAACGTCACTGGGGTTCTACCCATGTAGGTCAGCTTTCAGGATCGGGACCCAAATCTGCACAGGCTAAAGAACTCCACTACGTGGTCTGTGTCTGTTCTTGCTTTGCACACGGCGTTATGCAGTCCAATCACAGAGGGCCCAATTCTGCCACCCTGACTCCTGTTGAGAAGCACCTTTCTCCACAAGGAGCCCCCGTGACCCCAATGGGATTCCGGTGGAGCCAGAATCCAGCGTGTGGAATTCTGAACTCCGCCCAATCCATACTACGGGGACGAGTACCATAAATACACCAATATAAATATATGCAAGGGCACTGCTTATCCAGAACATCTTAATAGGGCTCGGGTCTCTCTCCATCCGCTTACCCGGAAAAAAGGCAAGAACCCCAGGTTCAAAGATAGGAGCGGTCGACAGCCATACGTACAGGCTAATCCAGTGTTTAGTTAATTTCACCGACGTTCAGGTACCTCCCATGTGCCAGGGAGAGGGGTGGAGGGAAAGTGACAGACTAGAATAAGATGACAATAATACCCACCACCACCTAGCTCTTACCGGGCACTTTTCATCCCTAAGATTTCAATGTGCTGTACAAAGGAGGCCAGTATTATTATTCCACTTACGATCATTTCATCAGATTGTTAACTGCTGCCCCGACTATGGGCCAGGAGGCACCTGCTGCTTTTAGCTCAGTTCTATTTGTAAAGCCGCGAGGAAGGATGTGGTCTCAGAGAGAGCAGAATACACTGCCCTGGCAAAGCGAAGGGAAGGCTCTGCAGTGCTCCACCCATTGTCCCGCTAGGCAAGTTCACTGCACAAACCCTTTGGTTTGTTAATATCACTTGCTTATTTCCTGAGGGCACGTTCACACCCTCTTCGCTTTTCAGTGCGTGTCTGGGCAGCTGTTGGTCACCTGTTTAGTGTCCTGAGCCGAGATGATGCTTTGGAGTCCAATAAGGCGACAAAAATCAGATTGCCAGCAAGTCTAATTAAAGGGAGAAATTCTGACCTCTGAAGTGCTCCTAGAAACCATGCAGTGGTCAATGCCCTCTGCTAGGTTACAACCCCCCCAAAAAGCAAAAGCCGCTAGCTATCACTTGGCCTTCCTTTAGAGTCTTCATTCCTAGTTCCCCGAGTTAGAAGAGAGACCGCACATCTGTTCCTCTGCAGAGGAGAAGCTGTGCCTCAGAGAATCCTTTTAATAAATAAGGGCACTGCTCCTCGGTTGGCAAGGCAGCTTTTCCCTCGCTCTGTGGCTTCCCCGGATAAATAGCCTGGAAGTTGGGCTCAGCAAAACGATTTCAGTCCAAACCCCTTGGAGAGCATGGACCCCTATGGCCAGACTGTGTTTTCTCATCCATTGGCTGCACTGGAAGCTGTGTGCGGACACCACCCCAGCAGGCGTTCCTTAAGGGATTATGCATCAGACAGGCACAGCACATCCTAGAGTGCAAGGCGACTGACACGGCTCTTGCACGCCTTGAGCACAAGGACTGATTATACCCCATTCTTGCACAGGGGCATAAGGGGCTGCATGAATTCCCCTTGCACAGCCTCTCCCCTCCTGCACATCCACACGGAGCTGGGCATAATCCAGCCCCCACCGGGCAAACACACTCTTCAGCATTGGTTTGGCCAATGGCTGGAATATGCCTGACCTGCTTTAATAAAAAACAGCCCCGCTTCCCCCGCATCTTGAAGGGTTACCTCGTCTTTCTCCTCTTGTCTGCGCCGTTGTTCTGCTTCAATCACCAATTTCACCTGAATTTCCTGAGCTATCTCGCAGTCCTGCCGTTCTCTGGAAGGCAGAAGGAGGAAGAGGTTACACACTTTGGACATCAGCCAGACTGCAGAGCCAGAGGAGAAGAAAGGTACAATGGACTCCAAGCCCAGCATTATTATTTATTCTTTGTACTACTGTACCACCTGGGACTCCTATCATGCAAGGTGCTGTACAAACACAGAACAAAGATATAGGATGTCGGCTTTTTGGGCCGGGGACTAAGTGCAAGACACAAGACAGACAGCCGGAGAGTACCAGGAAACAAGGGACAGCATTGGTTGGCATGAGAGGCAGTGGTCCCCAGCACACCAACGGTCCAATCATCGTCAAGTGTTTTTGCAGGCATCATGGCGAAGGAGAGTTTTGAGGGAGGAGGAGGAAGCTGCTTTGTGGATGTTTTGGGGTGGGGGGGGCTCCTCCCAAGCAGGAGGGGCTGCAAGGAAGAAAGCATGAAGGCGTTTGAAAATGTAACAGCCGGGCAGCACAGGACGATCATAGTAGAGCATCGACTGCAAAAGAGAGAGGATAGGCAGGGCAGGGCCTTGAAAGCGACAAGTGGCTTGTTTGCTGCCATAGAGAATGGGGAGCCAGTGGAGGGGTGACAGGGTGAGAGTTGCAGGTTAGGAAAACGATCTTTGCAGCAGCATTCTGAATGGATGCGAGCGGGACTAGACTGCATTTGTCAAGGCCAGAGAGAAGGATGTTGCAGTAGCGGAGGTGCGAGATGACAAGCGCCTGGACAAGACTTTTAGCTGAACGGATGGCTAGAAAAGGTCACATCTTAGAGACGGTGGTGCTGATTCTTTCTGTGTGATTTGGACAGAGTGTGGATGCGAGGACCTAGAGTGAGATCGGAGTTGAAGAGGACACTGTGGTTCTGGGCTGAGTGACAAGTGGGGTGGTGGTGCTGGCCACAGAGATCGAGAAAGGAGGCAGCAGAAAGGGTTTGGCAAAGGGGCACAGCGATTGGGGCTCGGTTTTAGGCATGTTCAACTTGAGCTGGCAGCTAGACATCCCCAAAAGGAAGTCAGAGAGACAGGCTGAGATTTCAGTTTGGACTGAAGGAGACAAGTCTGCAGTAGACAGGTAGATTTGCAAGTTATCAGCACAGAGATGGTAGCTGAATTTGTGTTTGCAGATGAGGTTATCCAGAGATCTGGTGTAGAGGGAGAAGAGAAGGAGATGAAGGACAGAACCTAAATCACTAAGAAAGAATTTTAAACTCTCATCGATTTTCCATTGTTACTGAGGTTTGCATCTCTCTGCATTTCACTCAGCTCAGGCAGTGAGACTAGCTTGATACGAGGCACTTGCGTGTCTGGTCCCCTTCACTTTCCAGTTCTCCTGCACTAGCAACATTTGAATTCACAATTGAGTGGGTGTGAAACTTTCCTTCTGGAGCCCTCAAATGCAGGTGAGCTCACCCGGCTCCAAGCATGGATCATGGTTTGGTCTTGGGCAAACCTGATCTAAGCAGGGATTTGCAGTCTCAAGTGAATCCCATGCAAAACTGCTGCCCAACAGGCTACAATGGCGGCGGAGGAAGTGTCTCTCTCTCTCTCTAACATTCTGGATCCTTTAGGACCAGAACCTCAGAGGACACGGCACGGATCTAGGAAGAATAAACCTAAAGGGTCAGATCCTGAGAGGTACCGAGTGCCTGCAATCCCCCTTGACATCTCTGAGCAGAGCTGAGGGGCTCCATTCACCAATGCCAGGCAAACTCCTAAATGTGAAAAACACCCCTTCCCGCAGATGGCTAAGAGACTGCAGCACCGCTAATCACTTCCCCGAGCTTGGCTGTGTGGGAATGAAAAAAAAAAAAAAGACACAAAAGCGTTTTCTTGCTCCTGATGAGAGTCTCTTGGAATGCAATATACTAAGCTGTTTACTAACCATTGAGTTGCACCAATGGGTTATACTTTCTCTTTCATTGTTTGGCTGGTAATAACTGGGAACTTGGATTAATTGCTTGATGGAGGCATGTCTTTTAAAACTTTTAATGTAGTAAAGATGTTTCCATTTTAATTTAAGTGAACTTCATCCCCCTACAAGTCAAGTGGAAGCAGCAGGTGCCAATACCTCCGGACATCAATTGTCCTTCATCCGCAGATTTTCAGAACAAAGCCCAGTGGTTCTGGCTAATGCTTCCCGGGTCTATACTCCATTTTCACTGCATTACTTTTAAAAATCTGTTTCATGAAAATACTTCTGTTCATATTAGCTCTGGCAAATAATTGGAACAGGGTAGTGTGGCACAAAGAGAAAGGGTGGGGAAGAGATCAAATCAATTTAAAATGGTCCCTTTAACAGATGCTTCGTGGGATGGGGAGCAATCCCGTGAAACGCAAAATTACATACCAGCTCAGGGTGGGTGGGTGTGGGTGTCCTTGCATTTATCTTCCCCCAGTTCTTCCTAACTTTGGAAATCTAGGATTTAAAAAACCCTCAGAAAGCTAGGATAGTCAAATATTGATTTCTTAAGAGATTGTCCGCTCCTGCTTCCTTACTCCCCAATCCCCTTCCAATGGGAAATCCTCCAGGTTTAGCTGTGGTGGTGAAGTCGTTCTCTAGACAGGAAAGAGGCAGCAGGAGCTCACAGAGGATTAAGAAAGCGAGATCCCGTTGCACACCCATCACGTCCCCGGCCTTGCACATCTCTTCTGGCAGAGAGGCTAGAGTACAGGAGTGGAACTGCGGCTGACGTGATGCTTTTCCAACCTTTAGCAGGAAGCTTCAGCCGTTCTGCCAGCAGAGCAGCTCGCTGGGTCCCAACAGCATCAAAACCTGCTGAGAAACGGGGCTAGTCGGCAAATAAGGATGTTCGCTGCAGACGGTAATGTGAACCTCGTGCGCACACACACGCTCAGGCAATTTACATGTTCAGAGGAGATAGCGGCTAGAAAAATAAGTATGTATTTTATACACACATACATTCACTCTTCCTTCGCCTCTATTCAGCCAAAGTGATTTAGGGGCATCAAAACCGACAGGGTGAACAGGGAGTTAAACGCTTAGGTCAGAGAGTGATTTATGTTCGTCCAGGCACGAAGTGAAACCCTTGCTTTCCTCGGAGAGATTTTTATCTAAGATTAAGGAAAACAAGAGAAAAAAAAAAATCAAGTCTCCATGGGAGAGGGCGAGTCGCCTCTGAAACATGCTGCATCTCAAAACAGCGTCTGCCTCCACAAACTCCTAAAACCTGACGGCACAGTGCAGAGGGAGCAAAGTCAGAAGATCCACTACTCAGTAGCACAAACACTCCCGATGGGAACATGCCGATATCGGCAACTCTTATAACAGGGGGATTCAGCACAATACATGGCCTTTTTGTAGCCCTTTATATGCTCGAAGCTACGCCAAACATTCGCCACCAGTGACGGGGGTGACTAAGTTTCCTCACTTCACAGACAGGCCAAATGAGACAAAGGAAAATGACCTGCCCGAGGCCAGGGGGTGAATCAGTTGGCAGAGCCAAGATTAGAACCCACAGCCACAGCTGGGTGAAATTTTTCGGCCGGAAAACGTTTTTCAACCATAAAAAGCAGATCCGAGTGGACTAACCACGCTACCTGCCATAAGCTAGGGATCCAGTTAGAGCTTACAGACATTGATTTGTATTCCGTACAGGGGAGAGAGGAACAGGAGCACAAGAAGAGCAAAAAGGTGGACTGTCCCTGGCACAGACTCTGTTTGCTAATGATCAGCTGAAAACAGCAGCTCAGAGGGCAGCGACCCTGTGAAAAAAGCACTTGCGCGACTCCACCCCCCACTCACATGTCTTTGTAGCGCTTCTGGATTTGGGCCCGTGCTTTCAGATCCTCCTCTTCCTGCAGCTGCTTGGCCACCTGCAGGTCATGTTGCACCAGGCGGTTGCGCTGAACGTTTGTTGCCAAGTGATGTTCAACTGGAAAGAAACGGAAGAGGAATGTCAGTATCAACATTGGTATGTAAATGGACAGGCGGGCTTCAAAGAGGGTGTGGTTTGCATCAGGGAAATGCCAGGCAGCACCTGAAATGATGGGAGGGGTTCTCCCGCGGGCGTAGGTCATTCACCTCCTTGAGAGGGTGTAGCTAGGTCAATGGAAGAATTCCATCCGTCTATACCGAGGGTTCAGTTGGCTTAACTATGTCGCTCAGGTGTGGGGGTCGATGTAACTTTTTAGCATAGACCCGGCCTAAGTAAAGGGAAGCAGGTTTTGAACTGGGACAGCCTCAATTCGTTACAGTGCCTTTTTACCATATTGAAAGGGCTACTTATGTCCATTCCAAAATGAGATCTGCTCATCTTAGGGTTCGCCACAGAGCTCAACACGATCCTTATTAGATCAACCTCTTCATTTTCACTACAGAAGAAATTGTAAATAGCCATAACGTGATTGGCTCGCTAGAGTCATTCCTGCCCCAAACTCAGAGCTGCAACGAGCAACTAAGTAACAGATAAAGCAACTGGACAACATCGAGGTAAAAAGGACGCCCAAGATTTCCAGGACCCAGCCTGAGACATCTTAAAGAGGCCTGATTTTCAACGGACAGGTGCTCAACACTTCTGAAAATCAGACTCCTTTAAGGTGCCTCGGGCTGGTCACCTAAAACTTGAGGCTTCTGAACTCTTTAGGCACTTTTGAAAATCTGGGCCAATATTTTAAAAACAAAAACACACCACTGGTGTAAAGTTTTACCAGAACCACCTTAAAGAGATTTAGGCCCAAAGAGATCACTTCACCCACCACTCAAATGCAGCCATCGCTGGGGTTTAGCATGGCAGCTGTTTAAGAGTGCGCAGCAATTGTTAACGGTAGGAAGAATGATCTGACTCCAATTCAAAGTAGAGTTTTTGTTAGCAACACTGATCTCGTAAGGGGATAGAACACCCAACAGCAAAACATGTAAATCCCTTATAGAAAACCCACCGTTGCTCCAGTGACTTTTCTGCCCTCTGCTTCCCTGTCTCTGCACTTTGGACCCTGCTGGGACAGAGTCAATGCAAACCGACAGACACGAGACACTTACTCTCCTGCTCCTGCAGGCTGTGAGCGAGGGTGTGATCCTCCAGCACGGCGAAGTCTCGGCACACTGCGTGGGGGAAGGAGAGCGGCAGAGGGTCAATGCCAGGAACACAAAGGGGAGCATGGGGAAGACAAACAGTTGCAAATAAATCGGAGAGAATCTCCCCCACCCCCACCTTCTGAGCTTTCCTTTCCCACTCAGTGAGTAGTTTTAGCATGCACTTCCTTCTCTTGTCCTCACCTTCAGCCCCTATCCATTCCACTGCCTGCATCTCTGCTCACGTTTCTTATGACATCCTGCCCGGCCCAGGCTTTCAACACAGCCAGCTCCAAGCATTCGAGAACCAGGAGACAGATGCAAAAAGGGAGATTCATCGCGCTCTTTGTATTGGTCTTCTGGCTTTTGCACCTTTTGGGGGTCACATGTGCAAACTTGTTCTCTGCAACCATGTGCTAAAAGCTGAGATTCTGTTGCGTTCACTTAACTTCAGCGTTCAAAGGCTTAAGACAAACAACGAACGTGTGAGACTCACCATAAAACCACGAAATGTACAAGGGGTAAGGTCAGACTAATGTCCACTGGTGACTCCTTGGAACTGACTGGGTGGGGTCCAACCACGTGGCATTAATTGATTATTTTCACTCAGTGCCCCAGAGGAGGGCAGGAAACAGTAATAATAAACAGCCCTCTCCAAGTCAGTGAGAATATGCTCTTTATTAGGGTTACCATACGTCCTCTTTTTCCCGGACATGTCCGGCTTTTCGGCAGTCAAACCCCCGTCCGGGGGGAATTGCCAAAAAGCCGAACATGTCTGGGAAAATGGCGGCTCTGCTCCTCCCCGACTCTTCGGCTCTGTTTAAGAGCCGGGCTGCCCGAGCGCTACCGGCTTCGGGCAGCCCCCGTGCCTCCAGACCCTGCGCCGCCGGAGCCCGGGAGGGGAAGTGCCCGGCTAGGGGCGCAGGGTCCGGAGGCATAGGGGCTGCCCAAAGCCCGAGTGCTACCGGCTTCACGGTTTGCCGGACAGCCTCCAGACCCTGCGCCCCCGGCTGGGCGCTTCCCCTCCCGGGCTCCAGCTGCGCTGGGGAAGCGCTGGCTGGGGGCGCAGGGTCTGGGGGCTGCCCAACCAGAAACTGCTCCCGGCTGGCCGGGGAGTGCTGTAGGGGGGGTGCCAGATTTCTCCCTGCTCCCTCCCAGCCGAGGAACATGGGGAGGGGAAGAAGTGACGCACAGATACTGCTCAACCTCCCTCCCTCCCCCCGCAAGTTTCTCCATGTCCCCCAGGGGTGCAGGGGTTAGGGATGAAGGGTTGAGGACATGAGGGACCAGGGGAGCCCACAGGGGCTAGTAGCGCTAAAATAAATTCACTCAGGGTGCCATTTTCCCCTAAGGCCGGCCCTGCCTGGCTCCAACTCTCCAACCCTGTGGGGAGGTTTGTTGGTTTGTTTACAAAAACTCAACATTGTCTGTGGAAAAAATTGACAGAAAAGATTGGGGGGGGGGGGCGGCGAGAGAGTGAAAGGGTTGAAGGATTTAAGATTTCAGCAGGAAAAAACCAACCCATTTTCCAACCAGCTGTACTCAGCACCCTGAAGGATCAGGCCTAGGAGTGCGGGCTCCCATGGAAAACAACGGCAAAACTTTCAGTAAGTGCAGGATCAGGTCCTTAGCACAAGAATAAGGCAGCTCTCAGTATAAATTCTTTAAAAAGGAACTAAGAATGGCCTGGAGACAAACTAAACAGGAAGAGGTTCACTCCGCCTCCCTCCGGCTCCAGTCTGGGAGGAACATGTTTTGCATGTCACAGCTTTGGAAATGCCTGACACTTTCACACTTCGAATTTCAAAGAGATGCTATTTCCACAGCATGGGAAAACACTAGGGTTTATTTTTAACTTGTTATGCTAGCCAGCAGAGTAGTAACACACACTCTTTCTCTCATACATACACACACACACACACACACACACACACACACTTCAGTCTCTCCATAGTATGTATGTGCCAACATCTGTATGAACTGAAAATAAACTGACTTGTGCCCCCAACCATGCAAAACATGGGCCCAATCCTGCAGGTCTTCCATGCACTGGGTATCAATCCAGATTAGTGGGAGTTACATGCAGGACAGCTTGCAAAATCAAGGAGAGAGAATTATAGTACTTTGATTTTTCTGACAGGCCAATGCGATGGACAGTAAGACGCAGAAGAGGAATCTCTTATATTTATATAGTGCTACCATTCCAAGGAATCATAACTATAGCTGGGGAAAACATTTTCAGTGAATAGCAAATTTTCCAGAAGATGCATTTTTCAGGGCTGTTTCCGAAACTACACAGAATTCTATCCAAATGTATGAGAAAGTTTCAGATGAAAAAAAGAACAAAAATATTAAAACAAACAGTTTGTTTCAGCCATGTAGATATGAAAAGCTTTGATTTTCATTTTGAAACTTAGCTTAATTTAAAGGATGCAAAATACCTGAACAAAAAATGTAAAACTGGGGGGGAAATTAAAATATAAAAAAAAAGTGTGTCATTTGGGGTTGAACAAACACATTTTGTTAGATTCAAAAGGGTGAGACAGCCCTCCCCAGAAAAATCAGTTTTGGTTTTAACCGAATTATTTTTCATTTCATCCTCTGAACTGAAGAAAAGTCAATCATTCACACAGCAATAACCACAGCAAACTTTCTAAACCGCTTCGCCCAACACTGCAATGCTGTCACTTCCCGGGTGGAAGTGGCCACTGCTTCCCGAGGATAGCAACAGTTCAGAATAGTTTTGAAGAGGAAGTGGTACACACCTAATACCACAAGGGGACAGGAATAGTTTGGCTGGATGTTTCATCTGTAAGCCAAATCCAGACAGGGGTGCTAGAACTACGGGTGTTTCTGCACCCCTGGCTTGAAGTAGTAACAACAAACATCAAATACCGAGTGGGCTTTGGATCAGGCCCTGAGTAAGAGTGAGAGTCAGGTGACGAGGACAAGGGTTACAGCAGTAAGATCCCATGGTGACTCACTTTACATGTATTCCACTCTGGATGATTCAATTATGGATTTTTTTTTTTAATAGCAGTAACAAAAATGAAGGAAGATGATACAAAAACACTGACTAATGTTAACTGCCCACAGGAAACAAGTCATGTATAAATAAACAAAATCTTTCTCTAGCTTCCCAGTTGGCCAGCTGACTGCAAAAAGCCCAGTACAATCTCGACTGGCAACGGATGCGCAGGGGAGGCCCAGGACTGGAATAGCAGGGGCTGTGTGTGTAGGAGGAAGCAAACCCTGCACAGTCTGTCAGCTCAGTCCCTCATTTTCATATGCACTAAATATACATTAAATTCACAAACATCTGCAAAGCAGCAATCCTGCAGCACTGAACCATCTATCAGAGGATTTCCAAGCACTTCACAAACACTAGAGAAATAAGCCACATAGCTTTAGTCTATTCACTACACAATTGAGTAAATTATTTAGTCTGCAGAACAGAAAAGTGAGAGGGGATTTGATAGCTGCCTTCAACTACCTGAAAGGGGGTTCCAAAGGGGATGGATCTAGACTGTTCTCAGTGGTGGAAGATGACAGAACAAGAAGCAATGGTCTCAAGTTGCAGTGAGGGAGGTCTAGGTTGGATATTAGGAAACACTATTTCACTAGGAGGGTGGTGAAGCACTGGAATGGGTTCCCTAGGGAGGTGGTAGAATCTCCATCCTTAGAGGTTTTTAATGACCGGCTTGACAAAGCCCTGGCTGGGATGATTTAGTTGGGGTTGGTCCTGCTTTGAGCCGGGGGTTGGACTATTCTATGAAATCAAGAGACAGAACAAATAAACAACAGGCCCAAGTCTTTAGTTCTATGCTCTATAGATCCTTATACCACACTCATCACCGTAAGCAGTGTTGCCAACTCTCACGATAAGTAATGTTTTCCTTAAAGCCCCAGCTCCTGGAGTCAAGTAGATAGGTGAGGATTTCAGCCTTGTTTCTTAAAGAAAAAGTAAGTTTCCAACCCTCGTGGCTGTGGAGAAAGCTTCAAAACGTGACCCCAGTGCACCCTAAAGGATCAAAAAGCAGGAGGCAAATAACAAGAACCCCAAATCTATTATTATTACATAATCTCATGATTTGAGATGAGCCTGATTCCCGATTTTTGAACATCTGGGGTAGTATCAGAGTGTTTTTCCATAGCACAGTGAGCAACGCAACTCTCACCTATAATATGTTGCCTCATCCTCTCCCCAGGGGAGTCTTTTGTTTTGGATTTTATTTTAAATCAATCTCTCACTCACACCACTACATGTTTATGTTAGAGAAGGTAAGTCGAAGAAATGCACCTTGCACTGGGAGCCGAAGGTGGTGAGATTTGCGATGGCCCTTTTTTTGCGGGGGGGGGGGGGGGAAGAGGGGGGGAAATGGAGTTGGTCCTCAGGCTGTGTGGAGTTGGTGGAAGTGGAGTTGGTCCACAGGGAGTGGCTCCTGAGAAAAAACTCTCTCCCCTGCACGGATGAGTTTTGTCCTTACTGTAGAAAGTTCCATTGTGCCAGAGGAATGAAGTTGTTGACCACGGCTTTAGTTGATTTTTTGTATCCCCTGGGCCTAGGCCAGGGGCGATGGATTCTTCTTAAAAGTGGGGGGGGGGGGGGGGGGGAGAACCACAAGGCCCTGTCCCCTCCATGGCCCTGTCCCACCCCTTCTCTTTCCCCCAAGCCCTGACCCCAGCCAAGCCGGAAGCTGTAGCCCGGCCAGGGACCCTGGGCACCTCCCCCTGCCCATTGCAGGGGGAGGGTCCACAGCTCCCCACACTGCTCTTACCCCAACCGGGTTCCGGTTCCGGCCTGGCGGCGAGGCCTCAGGAGCCAAAGAGCCAGAGTTGGGTCGGGGTAAGAGACGCCCAAGGCAGCTGTGGGGAGCCACGGACCCTCCACCTGCCCTGGGCAGGAACACAGACCAGGGACTGTTCTCAGACCCCCCACCTCGGGCAGGGGTGGGGTTTGCAGCTCCTCGCAGCTGCCTGGCCTCCCTGGATCGCTCTTATTAGGGCCAGGCTCCAGCTTCCAGCCTGGCTGGGGGGCAGGTCCGAGGGGGGATGAGGAGGGGAAGAGGGCCAGGCCCTCAAAAGACAGAGGGCCCTGGCCCCTTGCCCTCTCTGTTCCGGCGCCCCTGACCTAGGCCATAGAGTACCTTGAAGATAAAGACAGACCCTGAACTTGACTCAGCATTCTCGGAGAAGCCAGTGCAAAGAGCAGAAGGCCGGTGTGATGTGCTCACAGTAGCTTGTGTTGCTGGGGAGAAGCACTGCAGCTCTCTGTACCTCTTGGAGTACCTCCAAAGTGTTAACAGCCGGTCACTGAGCACAGCTGTACGAAGTAAGCCATGCATACCAGGAGGAGAGCGACAGATAGCCTTGTACAATAGCCTTGTATTTGCTCAAGCAAGCGTTTGGACTCAGTCTTGCGGCACTAAAGAATCCACTTGGCCATAGATGCAACGCGCGCATCTGCTCTTCTAAACCCGCTGTCTGACCGCGCGAGTACAGCTCTCCCTCTGCTGGCTGCACCCGAGGAAGCCTTTTGCCATCGTCAGACACCAGCCTGGGTTGGAGGCTGCTGTAACTCGCTGCGTACTTTATTGCCAAGGTCCCATCGTGGAAAGTAAGACGGAAGGGCAAGTACTCCCGATGGGCCAGACGCCGAACAGCTGCGACTCCCACTGAAGCTAGGAAGAATTGCAGGTGCACCGCACCCGTCAGGATTTGGCCCTGTGTCACTGGAAAGAAGTCAATACGACAGCAATGGTCAATAGGCTCAAGAAAACCCACACTGCCTTCGCTATGGACACGCGTCATGTTAAGGGGTAAATACAAGGGACTAGTTCCCTGTCCCGTTCTCAGTCCACGCCCGGCCCTTTGAAATTAAGCTCTTCAACCTCAGCCTGTGCAACTAAATCTATATGCAATACCCTCCTGGTTCCATGTGATTTGTGCTGCAGCTGGACACCGTTCTAGCTGAGATGGCGTGACCCACGGGGTAATGGAGAAGCTCACTCTTCCCTCTCTGCAATCAAACCTAAATCAAAGAAATCCCATGTCCTTAAGTGACATGCGCTAAGAAAGAAAACAGATTAATGCCTGTTCCATATCATGAATTAACTGGACTTCACCTCTTTAGACCCACACTGGGGGCTATCAGACAGCCGTAGAAGCAGCAGAGACGCAAGCAGAGATGCTCTAACTGGCAAGTTCGCGTTATGCTTTGTCGGACAACAGGTTTACTCTCCTCCAAATAAGCCGGCTTTGCCGGAGCAGGGGGCTAGGCCATGCTAAACACTTCCCACCCAGCTGGGAGAGACAGAGATGCCAGTGTAGGAATCTCAGATGCTCCCTTTAGCTCCCACAGCGGCAGGAAGTGTCTTCATGGGAGAGACCTCAGAGACGCTGCTGGAACAGGCAACAAGATGCCACCTCCACAAAGGACAAAGCAAAGATGTTCAGGATGAATCCACCCTGCTGCAGGGGTCACGCAATGGACTGATCGCCACCTAGGCCCCATGTACAGGTTTTCTAGAACGGTGTGAATGAAACCGTAAATGCGGAGACCCTCCTGAAACGGGACAGCATTGCACAGCGCCTGTGGTTTATTACCGCATCCCTGGAGTCACCGCTGAGATCCCAACCTGCCAAAGGGCAAAGACAAACCAAAGGCACGAAACACATACCAATTTAAATGACACTTCAGCATTTGTAGCTTTCCCCTATTACCTCATCTTCTTAAGTCAGCACTTCCAATGCCAGTTCGCAGCAGAGAAAGTGAGAGAACGACAGAGTCAGCAGGGGGCACCGCCACATTTAGGTCTACCTATTATTTATTTATATAAACACAACAAAGAAAGAGCAAAAGTAAAGTGCAGGGGAGAGCACAGTGTGTGTTTGTCCCGTCTGTACCATGCTGCACCAAACGGCAGCTGCCTTAACAGGTCCAATACACTGACAACAAGAGCACCTCCCTGTGTTACACACAGCTTCACATGCCACACGAATGCCCTGAAGTCTCAAACCCTATAGCTACGTCCATCTGATAGGCCACGTAAGCTACTGGACTCTTTCTGCTGTGTTCCGAGTTATCGCCCATTTCTACAGCCAAGGGATTGTTCAGCCTCCCCCCAGACATTTCTTTTAGCATGTACCAAAATCTAGCTTTTTCCTACCATTTTCCATCAGCTGTTCCAGTCACAAAACAAACTCTGTTTACGAAACACAGGAGCTGCTAGCAAGTCAGAGTCACGCTTGGTGTGGAACATCTGCATTTCTAGAATCTCAAAGCCTGAGCAGGGAGTAGAGAAGGGACAAGACAAAGCAGTTTAGTCAGCTAAAAAACCCAACAGAACTGTCAAATTGTTGACAAGTTAGGCCGAGAGCGGCAGGTGCACCCAGCTCCAGCCCAACGGGTTTGGAAGGAGGCTGAGTTATTCGAAAACTCTCCTAAAAGGCTCTTTTCCAATTTGGGTAACTTCTCTGAAGGCTGCAAATTGCTTCCTTGAATCACGGAGTTAAATGTGACTCAGACGTCACTGATCAGAGATAACCAAGAAAGGGCCAGATGGCAGTTTCCAGAGGACTGACGTTCACCCCCAAACCATGTGTGAAACTGCTCTGCAAGACACTTGCACTGATCTCACATCCTCCCTCCCCGCTGCACAGATAAGATCCTAGGGCTGGCCCAAACAAGCACCTCTTTAGGTTGCCCATAACAACCCTAGAAGTTTGAACTTGGGTTCTACAGATGACGTTAAGACCCTTTTTGTTTCACGCAGTCCATGCAGGGGCATGAAATCAGGAAAGTGCTGCAGAGAGAGGAATTCAGCTTTGGGAGGAGCCAGGTACAGTATGGAAAGCAGGATTGGGCATGAGACTAATACTTTTCCTTCTTTGCCTTCCGGCCCAGGGCCATGGAATTTAACGACCTAGCTGCTCAGGTTTTCGAAAGTGACTTGTGATTTGGGGTACTTCTGTTTTGGGATGCCCAATTTGAGGCACCTTAAAAGGAGCCCGATTCTCCAGGACTAGGTGCTCAGTGCTTGTTGAAAATCAGTCCCCCCCTAAGGACAGTCCACCAAAGTCACTAGACTCTCTTGAAAATCCTGAATAGTGCCTCTTAGCGCGGAAGTGGGAAATGGTTCCAACCCCCAAGAGCTTACAATTTAGCTTCACCCAAGATGCAATGGAGGGGGTACAAGAACACAGGTGGGTGGGGAAGGAGGATACAGGAACAAGATTATAATTACTCGGGAAACCTCCTGCACGAAGAGGTGGGAGACCCCAGCCAGCCCACCCAGGAGAAAGTTTTTGAGGAGTCATCTTTGGATTATACCGGAAAAAAGCTGCCCCCATCACTAACTGCAGCAGGCCTTTTGGAAGGTTGGATTTTTTGGTATTGTATTCTCACTAGGGCCTGATCCAGCCCACGCAGAACTCAATGCCCAAACTCCCATTCACGTCAGCGACTCAGGATCAGGCCCCCAATGCATTATACTAAACCAATCAGGGATACAGCAGAGCACAGAGACGGTCTCCGAGGAGTCTAGGTTATTGTTGCCTTGCACGCCAGTGCAGATCAGAATTGGTAACATTTTACATCCCCTCTGCACTACGCGAGGCGCAGGGAGGAGTGAATTGGGCACCCTGTGTACTGACCCCAGCCCTAGGAAATCTGAGAGCCACACAGTTCCTACGGAAAGCAACAGGAGTTGAGGATGCTGAACACCAAATAGCCTGTGGCTCATTACATGTACAACACGATCCTTCAAAAATGTCACCTGGAGATGATTAAGCAGCCTTTTTTCCTTCAGGGGATTAGCTCTGCACGACTTGGTGCCCACTGCCTCCCTTTAGACTTTCATTGAAAGTGAGTGAGTGCAGAATCAGGCCCTTCACAAAGAGAATCAGGTCACTTCTGTATGCACCCCAGTCTAGGTTACACACAGCACTAGGAACAGCTGCACGCCCTGAAGATTGGACAGCCACAGAGCTAATATCTCACTAAATATTTGCACTCTTTGGGGGCATTTATTTCCTGTGTGCATGTTGTATTCTGGTGCATTTGCTTTCCTACATTAACTCGCTTTCTCTTCAGCTTTTCAAGTGATGTTGTGCCTCGCAAGGGACACGCTGGATTTCCCTGACAGGCTGCGCGTCTCATTTCTGCTAACTCCAAAAACAAATTCCTCACTCAAATTGACGCTTTCTCTTCAAATCTGTCAGTCTCCCGCAGTGGCTCCAGTGGAACACTCTGAAGAGACAGGGGCGTGCATCTTGCCTGCTTCGCTAGCATTTTGAAGCTCTCGACCGTGCAGCATGGTGAAGGGGCTCGTATGGCCGCTCAGCAGAGAGATGCACAGACAGATGTAAAGGGGACTGGTAAAGAGTTCGGTGGATAACGTGAAGTGTCAGTTCTCCCAACAGGTCACCACTGGCTCAATCCTTAGAGATAAAACTTAGAAAAAAACGTAATGGCCGGACTGACTGAATGAGAGAGCTCTCTATGCTCCTCTGGGAAAGATTATGGACTCCATGCTGAGCCCTTCTTCGCTGACTTCAGTAACGTCATTACAGATGACACAGACCCCGCTCTTGTGAGTCTGGACAAGAGTTTGAGCTGTGTGGATGGATACGAAAGCCCATATGTTAGAGAGATTATGGGGCCAGAACTGGCGAGATTTAGACCTACCCTGGAGTGAGGGCCTAGCGTGAGACCAGAGTCGAAGATGAAACCTGGGTTCTGAGACGGAGTGCGATTGTCTGCAGCGGAGGAGGGCAAACTACGGCCCGTGGGCCACATCTGGCCTGCGGGACCATCCTGCCCAGCCCTTGAGCTCCTGGCCAAGGAGGCTAGCCCCCGGCCCCTCCCCTGCTGCCCCCCTCCCCCGCAGCCTCAGCTTGCTGTGCCGCCAGCGCTCTGGGCGGCGGGGCTGTGAGCTCCTGCTGGGCAGCGCGGCATGGTAAGGGGGCAGGGATGGGGGGGTTGGATTAAGGGGCAAGCGGTCCTGGGGGGCAGTCAGGGGACAGGGAGCGGTGGGATGGGACAGAGGTTCGGGGGGGGGAGGGCAGTCAGGGGATGGGGAACGGGGGAGTTGGATAGGCGTGGGAATCCCGTGGGGGCTGTCAGGGGGCGGGGGTATGGATAGAGGGCGGGGCAGTCAGGGAACGGGGGCTTGGATGGGGGTGGGGTCTCAGGGAGGTGGTTAGGGGTAGGGGGTCCCAGGAGGGAGCGGTCAGGGGACAAGGAACAGGGGGGTTGGATGGGTCGGGGGTTTTGAGTGGGGCAGTCAGGGGGTGGGAACTGGGAAGGGGCAGATGGGGGGCGGAAGCCAGTCTGTTTGGGGAGGCACAACCTTCCCAACCTGGCCCTCCATACAGTTTTGGAACCCCAAAAAAGTTTGCCCACTCCTGGTCTACAGAGTTGGAGAAAGGACGTAGGAGGCAGGGCTTGGGCCAGAGGGAGAATTAGGCGCTCAGGTTTAGCCACGTGGAGGTTGAGCTGACAGCTAGACAGTCACAAGGAAGCGGTGTCAGGGATACAAGCAAAGATTTGACTTTGGATGGAAGGAGACAGGTCTGGATTAGAGAGGTAGAGGTGGTAGCTGAATGCGTGTTTGCAGATGAGATTACCCAGAGATAAGATGTAGCGAGAGAGGAGAAGGGGACCAAGGACAGAGCTCTAAGGAGGAGAGGGGATGGGTAAGATCCCCAGAGGACAAGCCACAGGAGCAAAGAGAGGTAGGAAGAGAACCAGGAGAGGAAAGAGTCACAGAAGCCCAGACACAATTGCAGGAAGAAGAGCTCAGCAGACGACGTCGAAGGCAGCGGTCAAGGAGGATGAGGATGGAGTGCTGGTCCTGAGATCTGGCTGTGAAGAGGTCATTTGAGGCTTTGGCAAGAGCGGTTTCAGCTGAGTGCAAGGGGCAGCAGCCAGACCGCAGAAGGTCTAGGATGGAACTGGAGGAGAGAAACTCCAGACAATGACTAAGAAGCATATCCAATCAGCTCAGAGATAAAAGGGAGATGGGACAATAGGCGGAGAGCAAGCGGGGTCAAGGGTGTGGGCTTTCTAAGATGGGAGAGGCTATAGCATTCTTGTATTGTGAGAAGAAAGAGCCACAGTCTAGTGAAAGGTTAAGGGGGAAACGGAGGAGAGTAGAAGAGAGGTTTCCATTCAGAGCGGTGGGAGAGGCTGCCGCAGAACCATGGATTGCTTCATAGAAGTCACACATGGCCATCCCAGCCCATCTCTCTAGGAGCATCTCCGTCAGGGACATGCTCTAGTGTCTTGTCCAATCTAGCTGTGAAAGCAACATCCGCTGTGTCCTTTAGGAGCGGATTCTGCAGGAGACCACATCTCACCGTCAAGAAACTTCTTAATATTCAGTCCAAATGCTTCTTTTCTTAATTGTATCTCATTAACTCTTGTTCTGGCTCCTTGTAGCACACTGAGTAATTCCCATCTCTCATTGGTGCGAATATGCTTCATATACCTGCAGACTTATGTCCCCTTCCCCTTAGTCATCGCTCAACCGAACTCCACAAAATTATCTCACAACAGTTTCTCATAAGCCCATCCCTCCCCCAAGCGTTCGTCCTGGTTCAATGAGGTTGGTTGGTGGGGGGGAAGAAGGAGATAAACACTCACCCACATACATGTGGGCTCCACACTTTACCACACATGGTTTTCGAAACAGCCTTTAAAATGGAAGTTAATGGAAAGTGACTCACTCCTACCACACATCGGTTTTGTCCCACACAGTGGTGACCACAGGGAAAGCTGTCAGCAGTGCACAGACTAAATCCGCCATCATCACCAGCTCAAGCCAAAAAAGTTCAAGTTAGACTATTTTATTTGGCCGGCAAAGAGTTATTGGGTTAACTGGTTGCACCGTGGGTTAGCGCACAAATAAAATAATCGTTAGGGCCCGATGGAAAGTCCACGGAGGTCAGTGGAACACCGCCGTGGGTCTGTGGATCAGGCTCCTTCAATACCTGCCTTCGGAAGATCTCAAAGCTCATTACGAACACTAACTAGTTAATCCCCATAATACCACCTGAGGCACGGTGCATTTAAAAGGCAGAGTAACTGATTCACAGAGAGATCCGTGAGGTCAGACAGAGTGTCGGGGGGCAGACGCTGAGATCAGAATGTAAGTTATTACAACCATGATAGAAGTCTTGGGAACCCACTGTGCGAGGCACCACACAAACAGACAGTGACTCTCGATTGTGATCTAAACAGACACACCAGATAGAAGGGATGACAGACATGGAGCTGACACAAAGAGACGGAGCGATCTATCCAAGGGCACAAAGGGAGTCTCTGAACCCACAGCTCCTAGGTCCTAGTTCAGTGTTTTAAGCATAAGAGCCGCCTCCCTTCCCCCGGAAACTTTCATGTTTTGAGCTTGAGCTAAATGTAGATGAGGAAGCAAGTACATCTGGTGTGAAACTGGCCAGCTGTCTGGCACACAGATTGTCAAATTCATGGGCTTAGGACTAGCGCTGTGGGGAAGGTGCAGTGTGAAGCTGTTCATCTGAGAGTTGCCGGCCTGGGTGGGAGAGTCACATGAGCCTTGCAGAGGATTTGACCTGGGCTAGAAACATCTGGTTCCTTACTCCAAATACTTTTCTCTGAACAAACAGGCTCAACTCAGAAGTCTCTGAGAAAACAAGAGGCAAACCCTTGCAAAACAGGGCCATTTCCTCCTAAACTGAAAAGCATCACCATCGCCCGCAGGCCCCCTGGCCCCTGTTTTTCCTTAAGCAGCCTATTACAGTCCAGGAGATGGGGGACACCTGAGGTTTCCCTGCTCTCCTTCCAGGATCAGGGCAGGAGAGAGACTGCTTCCCTGCACCTGAGGCCCCACGTACCTCATATTTCGGGCCCATCGGTTTTGGTTATTTTATTTTTCCCAGGAATTTACAAGTATTTATTCCTGCAACAACAAAAATAGATGAAAATCAGTGGAAAAATCTATTAATAATTTGTCTAGGTAAATTTCTGGGTTATTTTGGTGGCGGGAAGGACAGGGTGGGGGAGTACTGATTAGATTAATGCTTTGATAAATGGAATTCAATGTGGCTTGCTGCAGAACTAAAACGGAACTCAAAAACACAAGGCCACTTCTGAGTTTAAGAAAACAATATATCCCTAATCCCCAAATGAAAAGTTTTATTTGAAAAAACAGTTTACTGTTATAGACTTAGAACTATTAGGCTATAAATATTAACATTTGATAATTGGGCCACACCATTTGCAGCGCATACACTCAACTTCGGCCTTTTCTCCTGTTTTTTTTTTTTTTTAATTTTTATTTTCTTCCCATTTTAGTATGTCAGATCTTTAAATCATTATCTGCTAACAGCTTGAAATGTGTATGTGGTGGGTGTGAGATTCATCAGTAGATTCAGATGCGCACACACTTCCGAGCTTGTGTGCGTCCTTGTTTGTTTATTGTGTGTATCCCGAGCCTAGACTAATACATAGCCTTATTCAACAGGCAACTTTGCATATATTGTATTTTCATAATAAAACAAGTTTATTTTTACATATTTGAATGATACAAACATAGGGTGAAAATTAGAAAAAAAGAATACTACTTTTGGTATAACCCGGGATTTTTGGGGTAGAAAAAACAGAAAATGATGGGGCTTACCCCTACTCTACCATGCAGAGGCAAAGGAACCAATTGGCTGCCTGCAGAAAGCATTGGAGCCAGGGGTGAGCGTACAGACAGTCCTCAGACAAACACTGTTGTCCCTGGCTAGCTACAGACACAATCCCTAGCACTGTCAGATGTGACAAGGAGGATGGGAGAAGGCACTCAAGCCTGTTTGCTCGGGGGAAAGTTTTTGGAGTAAGGAACCAGGTGTTTCTAGCCCAGACCACACTCTCTACAAGGCCGATGCGACTCACACCCAGGCCAGCAACGCTCAGATGAACAGCTTCACATGGCAACTTCCCCACAGCGCTAGTCACAAGCATGATGAGTCCCAGCCAAGCTCCTACTGAATTTGTGCACTTCAGAAAACCAATTACTGTTAACCAGGGCCGACTGTGAAACAGTGACCCAGATATGGAAGGCCCTATATAACCCAGTACATATCCCCCTGAGCCATCCAGTCCCCACGGCCTAGAGTGATTTCCAAGAAGAAGCCACGAAGCAGAAAACCACAACCCTGAACAGCGCACAGCTAGAAGTCAGTCACCCGGGCCCAAGCGGCACAGTGCAGGTGCTTTAGCAATGACCTCGCCAATCTTCCTCCACTTGAACAACTGCTGTCCTGATCACACTAAAACTGACAGTCCAAAGCCTGCTTGCTCTGACTTCAGAGAGACCTAAGTGAAAACTTAATGAGCAAGGTGAGCTCTGTTTGGGCTTCCATGCTGAACCTCTGAGAAATTCTAAGGCGATTCCCTGCTCCCCATACCAATAATCTAAAATTTTGAACCTATTTCCAGTCCTCAAAGACACCAAGTTGTTTTCCTTCTACCCTCACTTACTTGCAGACACACAACCCAGGCCAGAGGCAGTCACCGGAAAGCCTGACATAAGCCAATAGCCTCAGTAAATCTGGGCAGATTCCAAGAGAGACTGAGAGACACAGAACACGGAGCCTCTGCTCCGTGACCCGGCCATCTGCCGGCTTCAGAGTCAGCAGCCATGCGGCTCTACGAGCGAGGGTCTCAGTAAAGGTCAGGGGAAGCTGCAGCGGTCAGAGGGCAGGTGGTGGAGGAGGAGAAAGGGGAAGACAGAGGCTGATGCTTAGAATAAATTTGTATTCAGTCATATAAGAGAGCCAGGCAGCCTGCCTGCACCGAGAAAACCGGTGCCAAGACAGAACAGATCCATACAAGCCCTTCCTGTTCCCCCAAGGCAGCAGCTGTGCCTGCCATGGGCACGTGCGGAGAAGCCAGTCAAGCTGGCATCGGCACAAAGAGCGGCTTTTGAAACTACAGCTCAGTGTTAGTAAAAAAGTCAAACTAGAGACTTCAATGAGAGCGGAATTCGTAATGCAGCCATTGCCACGGCCACCCGCCCACAGAGCCGGACTAAAACAGTCAGGCCTTGTCTACACTGGGGGCTTAGCGACAGCGACGGAGCACAGATGTGCTACACTGATGTGAAACGTCACGTGACCCAGTGCAGCTTAACCCAGTTCCAAATTGGGGGACACAGCTGGTGGCAAGCCCAGGGTGCAGACAGGGTGGTTTATGTCAGAAGGCAGGTACCCGTTGGAACCAGGAGGGGGAAACAAATGACCAGAGCTGGCACAGGGGATTGGAAATAGGCGGCTACAGAGCTGTTCACCAGTTCAGATCCACTTGGCATCATAGGCAGTGAATGAACATTTTAAATCAAGCTGGGAGGTTTTTCTAAAAGATCTGCTCTAGGCGTTATTCCGGGGGAGTTCTGTGGCCTGTGTGGTACAGGGGGTCAGACCAGAGGCTCACAGTGGAGACTCTGCTGCCTGGTCAGTGGCCTATGTCTCTGTCCCAGACGGCAGGCGTCTGCGTCGCAAAGCCAGTGGTATAACTCTCAGCCTGGCAGAAGCAGCAGCAACCAAATGCACCACGGGGACGCGACGATCCTGGAAAGAGGTGGGATCTGTGCAGGTCTAGGGGATCCCCGTGGATCTGTCTACACTGCAAGGTAAGCCCAGGGTTAGTAGAACTCGAGTTAGCAGACCCTGGGTTTGTTAGCCTAGGGCTTGAGCATCTATACTCCTCTGTAACCCCAGGTCCCAACCTGCGGCTCCAGCATCTGCATTGCATTATGCAGGCCTAAGTCCAACCGCCCAAACCCCAGACTTCCTAGCGCCCTCCCAAAATGTGGTCATTCTAGCCCTGTGTTCATGGTGCAACCACCTCGCTTGGCTGTCCAGAGGACAAAGAAAGTCAGCCTGTGGGATATTTTTGGCAGACTCCTAGAGCAGAAGTCCAACGGGGCTGTGTCTACACTGCTTGAACCGCAGATCCCAGACTGACTCAGGGTCAGAGCCTCCATTCCCATAGGGTCCTGGGGCCCTTGGTCCAATCCCTGACTTAACTGGATTTGTGTGTAGACAGGAGGGTTAGGCTTGAGCCAGAGCTCAAACCCGGGGCTTACACTACAATGTAGATGTGCCCCAAGAGAGAATAGTTTGGATCCCCCAGTGACACCCTGACTCCAGCCCCGCTGCCCCCGTTAGGATACACACGTGTGTACTGCATCCATGAGGTGATATGCAATGGTTAAAGCAAATTGGAACGGGGTGGGGAGCTGTGGAGAAGGGCTGGTTACTTAAGCCAGGGAGAAGAGGGGGAGCTGTGTTTTTCCCTCCACACAGTTCCCTTGCTTTAACCTCTGGTATTATGCCAGGGGATGGGGATCAGTCTGGCGTGCAACTACTTGCATCACAAGTCAGTTTCATAAGTAACTGATCAGGAATAATTGTCTATCGCCAGCACGCTTTTGTCCCAAAGGCTCTCCAAAAGGCCTCATGAAGTAGGCATATGGATCTTTTCACTGCCACTGTGCAGCCACCCCTGGGATGGAACATGACAGCGGTCAAACGGCACACAGTAACATCGCCCAGCAGCTCAGGGCTGGGAAGGAAAAAGACTGTTTCCTCTTAAAACTGCAAATATGAACCCAGACAGGAAATAGCTCAAGACGAAACTTGGCCAGGCACCGCATCTAACATGACTACTTCTGATAAATATTATTATGGTTTCCTTATTGACCACAATGGTCAGAAACTTCACTTTACATCTCGCCTAACAGATGGCAACTCCAGCAGCAACGTGGCTTCTCAGACTGGGCTGAAGCATTGAGGCCTAGTCTACACTGGAAAAGATTTGCCAGGATAGGTAGGTAGAGGCGGCTTCTACCGAAAAAGAGAGTTCTGGTGTAGCCTACACCAGCTCCCCAAAAGAAATAAGTTACACTGCCACAAAAGTGCTTTGGCTGGTATAGCTGCAATTAGGGACGTTATGGATATAAAAATATCAATAAAAAAAAAAACACCTTAACTGATACTGCCCTTGAGTCATAGATTCTAAGACCAGAAGGGACCATAGTCATCATCTAGTCCAGAGAGGGGCAAGTTACGGCCTGCAGGACCATCCTGCCCAGCTCTTGAGCTCCCGGCCGGGGAGGCTAGCTCCCGGCCCCTCTCCTGCTGTCCCCCCACCCCACAGCCTCAGCTCACCGTGCCGCCAGCGCTCTGGGCGGCAGGGCAGTGAGCTCCTGCCAGACAGTGCGGTGGCGTGGCTGGCTCCAGCTGTGCGGCACAGCTGCCAGTCCTGGTACTCTGAGCGGCATGGTAAGGGGGCAGGGAGCGGGGGTTGGATAAGGGGCAGGGGGACCCAGGGGGCAGACAGGGGACAGGGAGCGGTTTAATAGGGGGTGGAGTTCCAGGGGGCAGTTAGGGGTGGGAGGTCCCGGGGGGGTGGGGGGGGGTTGAATGGGTTGGGGGTTCAGAGGGGGGCAGTCAGGGGATGGGAAGTGGGAGGGGGCAGGGGCCAGGCTGTTTGGGGAGGCACAGCCTTCCCAGCCCGGCCCTCCATACAGTTTCGGAACCCCGATGTGGCCCTCAGGCCAAAAAGTTTGCCCACCCCTGATCTAGTCTGACCTCCTGCAGAGCACAGGCCAGAGAGCAACCCCGAAGTTATTCCCAGAGCAGGTTTTGTAGAAAAAACATCCAATCTTGATTGTAAAATTGCCAGTGATGGAGAATCCACCATGACCCTTGAACTGTTCCAGTGGTTAGTTACCATCACTGTTCAAAACGTACACCTTATAGCCTACCTTCAACTTCCAGCCATTGGATCTTGTTATACCTCTGTCTGCTAGATCAAAGAGCATGTTACTAAATATTTGTCCCCCCATCTAGGTACTGCTAGACACGAGGAGCTCAATCTAGTTAGCTTAACAAAGAGAAGGTTACGGGTGACTTGATCGCAGTCTGTCGCTCTAAGGCATGTTTTCTCATTTTTTATCATTCTCACGGCTTTTCTCTGAACCCTCTCTGATTTAAACATCCTTCTTGAACTGTGGGCACAAGAAGTGGATGGACACAGTATTCCAGGGACAGGCTCACTAGTGCCATCTGCTCCTACTCAAGATTCCCCAGTTTACATATCCCAGGTTCACATTAGCCCTTTTGGCCACAACATCACACTGGGAGCTCATGTTCAGCTGACTATCCAGAACTCCCAAATCTTTTCCAGAGTCTCTGCTTCCCAGGATTCAGAGTAGAAGCCGTGTTAGTCTGTATCCGCAAAAAGAGCAGGAGTACTTGTGGCACCTTAGAGACTAACAAATTTATTAGAGCATAAGCTTTCGTGGGCTACAGCCCACTTCTTCGGATGCATATAGAGTGGAATAAATAAATTTGTTAGTCTCTAAGGTGCCACAAGTACTCCTGCTCTTTTTGCTTCCCAGGAGAGCACCACCTATCCTGCAAGCGTGTCCTACATTCTTTGTTCCCGGACGCACACATTTACATTTAGCTGTGTTAAAATGCATATTGTTTGCTTGCGCCCAGCTTACCGAGCCATCCAGATCACTCTGTATCAGCAACTTGTCCTCTTTCTTATTTGCCACTCATCCAATTTTTGTGTCATTTGCAAACGTTCTCAGTGATGATTTTGTTTTCTTTCAGGGCACTGATAAGTGCCATGAACAGATCCTTGCGGGACCCCACTAGAAACACGCCCACTCGATGATAATTCCCCATTTACAATTGTATTTTGAGAGAGTTTTAATTCCTTTAATGTGTGCCAAATTAGTTTTATCAATCAAAATGTTGTGGGGTACCAAGTCAAAATGCCTTGCAGAAGTCTAAGTATATTGCACCAAGACTGTTACCTTCATCAACCAAATCTGTAGTCTCATTTAAAAAAAAAAAAAAATCCTGTCAAACTAGCTTCCTATTTTCCATAAACCCATGTTGATTGGTATTAATTATATTATCCTCCTTTAATTCTGCCCTATCTAAACCACTCCCTTTTCTTGCTCAGGATCGATGTCAGACAGACAAGCTTCTAATTACCCAGATCATCTCATTTACTCTTTTTAAGGGTCGACAAAAATACCGGCAAAAGTTTACGTGTAGACCTGGCTTTAATAAGAAGTCATCTGCAGATTTGAATAACCAGCACCACTTCCTGCAGCATCTAGCTACGCTTCTTCGATTATCCATCCAAGGACAGAATCAGCTTAACATTTCTTAGTTGAAATGAGATTTTATAGGACTGCCGCACTAAAACAGCGACGATACCCTTATTCTTCCAAGAAGTACCATGCCATCTTCTTGTCACAATGACTAGCCCCGCAGCGATAGTTCTCATCTGAGGGAGCGTTAATAAGAAATAAAGAAACTGAAGCAAAGAGTAACAAAATGGTCTTCCAAACCGTTCATGAATCACCAAACTGACCTTTGTCCAAAATAAACAGAGTGGACATTTCTCCAAAAGGACGGACAGTGATTTTCTGCATCTGGAACAAATATTTCCCTGGTTATGGGAGCTGCTCTGTTTCTTCCCTTTGTGTGGTGTCATAAGCAGATGCTAGAAACAGGGAGGTCAGTAATGAAGAGATCTAAACAAAGCACAATTGGGGTTCAACACTTTCCATCAGAATAAACCTGATGAATTATGTTCCCAGTAAATTAAAGGTATTCGACTGAGACTTTACAGAACACAAAGGCTCCACCTACCCTGCCCATTTTAGCCATGTTGTAACACTCCCCTAATCAAATTGTTATTTGGCACTAAGGGTGAAATCTGGGCTCCACTGAAATCAATGGGAGTTTTGCCATTAACTTAAGTGGGCCAAGATTTCACCCTAAATCTTCAGCACCTGAATGCTACCATTCTCCATAGGCAACAAACAGGAGCATTAACCCAAAATTCTTAGGGTTTGGCCTGTTTCCCCTCCATCTCCTCAAGTGTTTAAGACTAAACTGGATCTTCAAGTGTATGCTTGCTCTTTTGTATTAACTATGAACAAAATACCATTGGCTACAGACTTGGAAACACGTCTCAGATGTTTTGAATGGATGTACACAGTAATTCTAACATTCACCACTCTAAGTAACACTGGTGTAAACCCAGAGTAACTCCTTTCGCTAGTGAAGTTACTCAAGATTTACTCTGTTGTAAGCCGGAACGGAATCTGCCCCGTAAATAGTACTTTTCATCGGCAGACCTCCGAGCACTTTTTAATACCCAACAGCACCCTTTCGAAGTAGGCAGGTATCGTAATCCTTGCTTTCCAGGTGGAGAAATTGAGACATTGCCTGGTTGAGCTGGGCACCGAAACCAGATCTCCCAGTTCCCAGGCCTTTGCTACAGTTACTAGATCACACCCACTCTGAGTAGGGGTTAAACTGTAATTCTCAGCAAAAAACATGGTGGTTTTCCTTCTAGAACAACGCAAACCCAAGAAAGCCCCAAGAGGGAAATCCCAGCTACACTGCCGTCTAATTAGATATTTATCCGGCACTCATAACCACTACATCCGAGCACAGATACGATCGGTGACGCTGGGGGACCGGGTTACCATGTGGCTAGTCCAGACACAGTCAAAAACACATTTGGCCTTGCAGCCGAGGCAGGACTGACCCATGTTTCACCCACGTCTTTGAACCGTGACACATGGGGCACCATTAAAGCGTGGTTAAATCTTACAGCAGGCATGGGACCACAGCGTGCCTGGGCACCATTCATTTGACAACATACATTGGCCCAAAAGATGAATTAACCTCTTCGCCCTCCGCAGTTCTTGTCTTTCCCCTCTGTTCCCAAGGTTCAGCCCTAACCTGCTAGGGGCAAGGGCTGTGAAAAGCAGATTTGCACATCAACGGCATGAACAGGCTCCCAGCTATTGTCTAGCAAGGCTTATTGTCTGCCATGCTTACAGATGTGCTGGAGCCCCCCCCAGGACAATAATTAATCCTGAGCCATTCTGCCGGATCGATACAAAAGCTCCGGCCCTCTCTCCCCAGCTCTGCGGAGGTCACAAAAGGAGAAGTGCGGCTGCTTTTGTCTCCAGCCAGGCCCTGGCCCTGGCCGCACGCTGAGGACGGTGAAATTGCAAGTGACATGCGGATCTCTAGGAAGCGGAAAGTGTCGCCTGATTTGCCTTTGCCGCATCCCATCCCCCCTCCGACCTCCCCCGTTTTATGACCGGCAAAAAACATCCCACATAAGTTTAAACCAATACAGATGGGGAAAAAAAAGGCTGATCAAAAAGCTGGATCTCCACACAGGCTCCCTCAATCTCTGGAGCATCTAATCTGACCAGACTGCAACACCCCAGGTTACTGTCAGGTCAGAGGGGTTCCGCAAGCCACGTTATAGCCCACGGACAGAGTTCAGAAATCAGATCCCCCCGCCCCGTGGGACTCAAGGGTCAGGGCTTTTGCGTTAGTCCATCTCCTCTGCCCAGGCCTCGTGGCTGGACGCCTGCCCTGCATGTGGGCTGGGGTTTTCCTCCTGACCAGCAAGCAGCTCCCAGGCCTGCCAGCCAAACCCCCGGAGGGAAGAGAATCACATTTCACAACACAGACAGCACAAGACACACATTGACCCCCCCCTCCACACACACACTCTCCATTCATCCCTGACCGCTCCCCCTCTTTTAGCACGCAGAAATATTACCCCCCCCCATCCTATGTGTGTAGTTTGTGTGTGTGTGTAGTGTGTGGACACACACAGACAGGGAGAAACTCCACCGCTTCCCAGGGACGTCCGACTCCCGGCACAGGGGGTGGGGGATCACCCCACCCCCGCTGACCCCTCGCCAGCTCTCCTAGGCGGGGAGAAACCCGCACCCCGCCCGCCAGCTGGGCTCGGGGGGGCCGGGGCAGCGCCCCAGACACGCCTTACCTTCCTTGACGCCAGGTAGCTTGGACTGATCAATGCTGATTTCAGCCATGTTGGGATCTCGAGTTGCCTCCTCCTCCTCCTCCTCCAGCTGCGGCGGGCAGGGGGGGGGGGCGCCCCGCCCCGCCCCGCGATCCGCACACGGGGGGATCGATCCGGGGGCTCTCGCTGGGGGCTGAGCGCTGGCTGCAGCGATTGGAGCCGGGGGGAGGGGAGGCAATCACAGCCACTGATCTGTCCCCCTCCCCCCACCAGCCCCCCCCCAGAAAGTGCCCAGCCGCCGCCTCCTTTGCCCCACAGCCAGTAACAGTAACACCTCCTCCTGGGATGGCTACAATGTAACCGGAGCCAGGAAACGGACACTGTGTGTTCTGTACGGAGCGAGAGACGGGACAGAAAGCGGCGCGGGGAGCGGCAGGTTCCTAACCGCAACGGCAAGGAGCTCACACAACGGGCAGCAAAGCGCCTGGTGCCTTTTCCCTCCCGAGTTAAATCCCCCAGGAGAGCGGCACGTGGGTGGCTGCCCCGTGGGGCACAAGGCAAATCGGTCTGTGAATAGGGTGACCAGATTTTATAGGGACAGTCCCGATTTGGGGTCTTTTTCTTATGTAGGCTCCTATTCCCCCCCCCCCCCCCCCCACACACACACACCCTGTCCCGATTTTTCACATTTGCTGTCTGGTCACCCTATCTGTCAATGACCTGGATTTTTGATCCTATAAATGAGCATTTGGGTTCAGAGGTGGCTGATAATGACAGCACAATTCTTTCTGGTTTGCAATCATCAGAACGGGCTGGTTTTCTGGGTTTGCCGCTTTAGATTAGGGTTTGTTTGTTTGTTTGTTTGAACAAGGCTAGGAGGAAAGACCGGAGGGGCAAGCAACCAGAAAGATAAATCAGAGACATAAGGAACACAAGAGGCAACAAAGATCTGATCCAAACGCTCCCAAAATTGGAGTGTGTTTTTGTTCCCATCCTGTATAAATATAATATAGTCAATTCAGGACGACAGCACAACTACAAAGTTGACGGTTTTAGCCTTATACAGCAGCTTTCGTGCAAAGAGCCTGAAGTTTATATTGAAACTTGGAAGGATTCGATTTTTATCAGTAAACGTCGGTAAACATCAGTTTCACCTTACACACACACACACACACACAAACTGATGACAAAACATTTCCATTGATAAGAATCAAAATGTACAGATAAGCAAAGGAAGCAAAATGCTGCTTGAGAACTTATTAGAATCAAAATCCAGTGACTTAGACTTTTGAAATACTGCTTGTTACAAATGGACTAGTGAATGAATGGTGAAAACAGGTGTGATTTGTTGGGTTAAGGATAGTTACCTTGTGTATTTTGACATCGTGATGTTGCCAATTTGTTTTGAGCAGTTTATAAAGCTTTAACTTTTTGAATCTCAGCATCTTTTGACATTAAATAACTGTCTGACCCCCTTGCATGATTTTCCACCACTGAAAATTTAAATTGAACAGATCAGAAAAACTGCTTACAAATAAACATTGATAGTATCCATCAAAATGATCAATACAATCACGTTCTACCAAGGCTATTTATATTTAGTGACACCTGCAAACATGGTGCTTAGGTTGTTGCTATTGTTATGAGCTTGTTATGGGGTGAGTTAAAACCCCATTGAGACTGAAAGGTGTGAACTCACCCTTTAGTTAACATAACTGTGAGCATAAGCTCCCACCTATGACAAAAGGTGTGTGAACCCAAAGGCCACTCAAGACAATCTGCCGCGCTAGGCAATACTTCAGTGGGTTGTCATGCCACTCAGGTTTGGCTCAACCGCCCACCCGCCATGACAGACAGGGAACCAGGCCAAAGTTGAGTGAGTGGAGCTGTCACCTGGAGCACGGGGTCGCAATGCCACTCAGATCTGTGGCTCTAACCAGCCACCCTGAAATCTGCAGCCCTAGGCAGCTTCCTAGCTTGCGTATAGCTAGAGCCGCTTCTGTGTGAGCCCATCCAGGAGCTTTTGCCTACACATTGGTTTGGGTAGGTGTGTGTGGGAGGAGAGATCCCACGAGAACTAAGGGCTTGTCGACACTTAAAAGGTGGCAGCGGTGCAGCCGTGCTACCTACGCTGATGGGAGAGCTTCTGTCCGCGTCGGTAATCCACCACCCCAAGAGGCAGTAGCAATATCGGCAGGAGAAGCCTTAGTCATAGTGCTGTCTACACTGGGAGTTAGGTCGGTATAACTGTGTCGCTCAGGGGCCTGGATTTTCCACGCGCCTGAATGACGGAGTTATACCGACATAAGTTGCTAGCGCAGACCAAGCCTAAGATCAGAGCAGACAAGAACAGAGGGACAGGGAGAGGCAAGACAACCAAGAGGCGCCTGTAAGCACAGTGTGACCCTCGAAGAAGCTAGAGAGAGCGCTTTGGGGTGTGATGGTAGCTAAAGAAGCTTGTGGGTTGTAAGCTAAGAAACTGCTCTTATTGTTCTGTGTTCAGAGAAGCAGAATTCAGTACATACCTTGTCAATAACAAGATTGCGTCAAAGAGCATGCCAGACTCCATCAGCTCCTGCAGCCATCTGGAACACCCGCAGGCCCTGAACTTTGACCAGCTGCTCAGGTCAAAAAGGGACAGCACTGTTTTAAGTCCACAATTCTGACACTTGTTCCATGGAGACACCCTCCTGCTGTGGTCTTCACTGATTTCCGAGGGCCACATGAAGCCAAGGGGCCAGCCAGTTGCTGGATTAGGGCCCAAAATACCAACATAAACATAAAAGAATCAAAAGCTAATTTACCTGCTGTCAACAGCTGCCATATTGGTGCCACTGAAGTGACTTAGGCCTGTGACAAGAGTGCTCTGTGCCTGTATATATGTAAATAAGTAATAGATAAAGTGCCAGTAGATGGAGCTCGAAGTTATGTAGCATAGTTCTGGGGTGGGCAGAACCCATATAATCTATGCACTAGGCCTAGCTTCCTTGGTGCAACTTTTTACATCCACTCTCAACAGCTTTGATCCCACAAGTCTTGCTGTAGCAAGGATATAATATCTGCAGAGACCCCCAGAGACCTGACGCGGTGACACAAGACACTGCGAAGGACATCAGGAAATAATACGCTCTCAGGCTGCATCCGGCAGGCGAAACAAAGCATTTCCTTTGCAACTGTGTCCTGCGTCTTTCTGACCTGCGGGCAGCCATGTGCACTGGATGCTGAAATATATATTTAGATAAGACCTTTGAGAAAGGAAAAGGGAACTAATCATCTGGAATGCGCAGGAAATCTAAGAGATAGTGGAGAACATGACCCCAGAGGGCCTGCAGGTGGGGATGAATTAAATAGTACCAAGGAAACAGGTTGATGTTCGGAGTTTGCTACAGACTGCCAGCAGCATTGTAATCACAATTTATGGCTCTGTAGTGCTTTTCATCCTGCAGGATCCCAAAGCACCTTACAAGCGAAATATTGGAACCACTGGTCCCCTGTTCAATCTTAGGGTTTGTCTTCATGGACCGCGCCATTGTCGTGCTTTAGCAAAGACGCTCCTATGCTGACAGGAGAGCTTCTCCCACCGGCGTAGTTAATCCACCTCCCCGAGCGGCGGTAGCTGTGTCGATGGGAGTAGCCCTCCCCCCAGCATAGCACTGTTTACACGGGGGGTTAGGTTGGTATAACTACATCGCTCAGGAGTGTGGAAAATCCAGACCCGAGCGACGTAGTTCTACCCATATGTCTGTAGTGTAGACCTGGCCTTAGTTGCGTCTGGGTGAAGTGCTGCAGTTACTCCCCAGAGGGATGGAAACAAATGGTTTATCAGTAGTGACCTTTCCTATCTCATAAATAAGATCTTCCCCCTGCACACACACCCTCCGAATTCAATCTGTTACAGAGCTGGCTGGCTTCCCAGGAATCAGGATCAGTCTTTCACAAAACATCCCCGCAGAACAGGGTGTCTCCTCAGTAAATGAGTGCAGAGAGACTGAACCCATCTTTTGTCTTTATCCACTCACAGGGAGTTCCCCGTCTCCTGTAATGCTCCTTTTTACCTCCAAGTGGTTTTGATTGTTTGCAACTGTTTTTGACAGTTTTCCATTGACTGTTCTGGGGTGGGGCAAGACAACTGAACCTTGCATGACATCACCAGCTGACCAGGGAGGGGTAACAACTCCCTCCCACTTAGATGGTTCATCGCGAGACATATGCTTCCCTGGTGACTTACTCCAAGGCCATAAGGCATAATTTGTGACTGTATTGAAAACATTACCCACACACACATCTCACAATGATTATGAGTATTGGTAAGTTACAAGCTTCCAGTAGAGGCCTCACATGCTACCCTTCACAGATAAATACCATGAACGTGGTATTTTAGGTGTATTGAGTTTGCCCGGTTTCAAACAGAACTTGCTTGTAAAGAACAATAAACCCAGTTTGCCCATCAGCACCAATGGGCCTCTGTGTCACAGACGGATGTTAGCCGCATCAAACCCTGCTCTGCATGTAGGACGACTAATTTGGCTTTTCTATGGTGCTCACTACTATAGGAGCCGAATGCTTCACAAACATTAATTCATTATCTCACCACACCCTGAGATAAATTGGTGCTATTATCCCCACTTTACAGGGGGCAGAACTGAGGCTCAAAGAGACGAAGGTCAAGCATGTCCACTAATCTCACTAATGTGAGAGGCCTAGGAGCTGATTTTTCAGAGTCCTTACCTTGATCTAGCACTTCACATGTCCAGCTCCCAGCTCCCCTTGACGTCAGTTGCAGCTGTGAGTGCTCAGCGCTTCTGCAAGTCAGACCCCAGGATCTAAAGTCAGGAACCCAGAAAATGAGGACCACATCTTCCTACCCCTGACTCCTGGCCCTGGCCCCTCTAGTTTCTTCCTGTCCCAGACCTTTCCCTTCCCCCAATCACAGCTTCTCCTCCCAGTCCTCCTCCACCCAGGACCAGCCTGCTTGCTCCACCAGTCCCAGTCTCTCGCTCCAGGATCCCCACGAGAGTGTCAGAATCCTCCCCACCCTGACTCCCAGTCTCCCTCCTCAGGTTCCTCACCCCAGTCTCCTTCCCAGGCTCTTAGAGTCACTCTACTCCTTCTGGCCCCCAGCACGTCTATGTCTTGTTCCCACTTCAGTCCAGTCATGCTTCCCCCTCAAAGGGAGCCTTGAGGGCACAGGAGAGAGTCTCCCGGCTCTCAGTTCTGGTGCCTGGCACCAGAATGACCCACAGTACATGGGAGGAACAGTTGCAGCTTCTGCTCAGCTCCTGCAGCCCATGTTCAGTGCACGAAAGCCGTGGAGAATTCAGTTGCCCCCTTCTAGTAAGTCTCAACTGAGCATGTGCGCACTGAGATTTTTTGGAGGCTTTTTCAGACAGCTTGCTCAAATGTGGTGTTTTTTTCATGGGAACAGGAAAAGGCCCATCCTGACACCAACGCCACCTATACTGGTTTGTAAAGTGCTGTGAATTCGGCTTGAGAAGTGCTCTTTCAGGAGACGGGTTATTTCCGAGTACAGACCAAGCTCCAGCTAGGAGACTGGTTGATCCCATTATGGAAGCAGTGGCCCTTCGTCACATTCGGCATTGGATCCAGATCCACCTTTCCAAAGTTCAGTGTGCTCAGATCTGGGTTTTGGTTTGAGCCTCTCTCTGTTCATTGCTAGCAGGGCCGGCTCCAGGCACCAGCTTGCCAAGCAGGTGCTTGGGGCGGCCGCTCCAGAGAGGGGCGGCACGTCCAGCTATTCGGCGGCAATTTGGCGGAGGGTCCCTCACTCCCACTCCCGCTTTTTTTTTTTTTTTTGCGCTGCTTGGGGCGGCAAAAACCCTGGAGCCGGCCCTGATTGCTATCATCATGAACAATCAAGTGGAACCCAGTCATACAGCGTGAGACTTCACTCAGATTTGCACCTGAATGCTGAGGTGTATTTCCAAGGTCCCATGGGAGGCCTGTCCCCAATACATACTGTGTGTGGGGGATTCCAGCGTGAGGCTGACTGGGGAGAGAAACCTCCCCTCGCAATGTGGAGGGCTGACCGGGAGCCCCTGCTGCGGTACCTGTTCAGAGCCATGGGAGTGGGGGGGGGGGCACTTGCAGCAGGGTTTGTGATGCTGTTGCTGTGGCCTTGAGGTTGAAGGCTGAGACTGATGATCCTCTGAGCTCCAGGACGGACTTGGAGATAGCACCCCCCAAATGTAATGTGGGCCAGCACACTTTTAAGGGACACAAATATCTATTACCATCGACAGGCTGCAGGGTCTGTGAAGGCACTGAGGTCCTGAACCCCTCTGCTTCCTCCCTGCCCCGGGCTGGCCCCGACCCCTGGGGAGTAGGAATCACATCGGGCAGTCTGGAAACCTTGTCCCTGCTGTGGGATACAGACACAGCTTCCCAAGGGCCAGCGGGCCAAAGGGAGAGGTGCTTAGGGTAACCAGATAGCAAGTGTGAAAAATCAGGATGGGAGTGGGGGATAATAGGAGCCCATATAAAAAAAAGCCCCAAATATTGGGACCGTCCCTATAAAATCAGGACATCTGGTCACCCTAGATGTGCTTGACTGCCCGACAGACGTGGCATAAAAGCCCCAACAGAAGAGAAGGGAAGAGTGTTGTCAGAAGACACGAAGCACCAAGGGCTGAGGGAGCTGAAGTGCAACCCGAACCTCACCAGCTTCCCCTTGCTGCAGAGGACACAGTGGGAAAGCAACGTGCAGCGTTTACACAGGGGAGCGGCTCAGATTTGCCTCCAGAATCGGTTTATTCAGTGTCCATTCGGAGCAGATGCTGATGCTATAATGTTCAGCCAATCAGCTTAAAAACTCAAGACTCCTGAGGGTCAGAGCAATGGGTGGGGAGAGGAACAGGAGGGGCAGACGGAGAGAGAGTGGGGGGCATGCATTTTTAGATGAAAAGGATTTTAAACTAAAGGGTGCCTTTAGGAGGACACTGTGCTCCGAAACCAGCAACATCCTGAGGGCTGGAAAGACCATGAGGATCCTAAAACGCCTTTATTTCCCTTGGCCTCCCCTTTAGCTTGCCCTATGGAAAACTCCTTGGAAGATCAAGGGCTGGGTACAGCACCGTGTGACGTATGGGCTTCGTATGCACGACAGACCAAGTGACGCTGCCCTCTGGTGGCCGGCCTACAGAAAGGATGATGAGACCTACAACTACCATCGCTGGAGGGAGATCACCCATTGCTCACGCGGCTGGTGCCTACGTTTGTGGCGGGGATGTTCTAGCGATGCTGTCTCTGGTGCCAGCAGCATGTACGTTTGTTACATCTGGTGTCACTCCCGTGACTTCCATGGCATCCTGCTGGTATAATCGGCTGTGTTCAGAGGTCAGAAACTGCAGCTGCTCCGTGGACTGGGGTTGGGCCCAAGGCAGACAGGAGTCTTGTCACAACGGAGATTGATCTAAGCGGGTACCCGCCTGACAGTCGGAAATAGCTTCACTGCCTTTAGCAGCGTCACTCCAGAGTTACACCGGTGTCAATGAGAGCAGAAGAGGGCCTCTTTTCAGGGCCCAGGGTTCATGGAAGTGCTACCTAGACCCCACGTTGGTCATTCTGCATCAGGACGAGGGAATGCTGTGTTCAGTGCCCTGAGGAATGGGCTGGGGTGGGGGTGTCACCGCCCACGTCATAGTGGGAGGGAGCAGGACACCCGTCTCCCCGTTGTCAGTCTCAATAGAGACACCCATGCCCCTTCTGCCCCTTAGAGGAGATGCTTCCAGGTCAGGACATTGATGGGGTAGCTGGCACAGCTGCTGTGCCGTTAACCAGAGCGGCCTTCTTGAAATTCCAGTGCATTTGTATCATTGTATTTATAGCTCAGCACCTGCCTAGTCTCCTGCAGCTGAGGATTTCAAAGCACTTAATCAACGGTAATTACCCTCCGGGGCGTAGGTGTGCATCACTATACCCGTTATAGGCAGAGGTTAAGTAGCTTGCCCAAGAACGCCCAGCGAGTCAGGGAAAAAGCCAGGATGAGAACCCAGCTCCTTTCATTCCCACCTCTCCAATATGCCCCACCCCTGTGGGGAGCAGGCAGGTCCTTCCCTCAGTGCCCCAACTTGGTGTTAGTTACCTCGGTGCAATGAGGGGAGAACAAGACCCAGGGTGTGGGGCAGCCTGGACCCCTCCCTTCCACTTCTCTTAGCAGAGCTTGCCAGGAGACGGTTAACCCGGAGTGTCTAATTTGATAGTCATTATGGGCTGAGCAACAAGCACGTAGCGAAGGAACAAATTGCATCAGTCAGACTAAAAGCTTCATAAATATTGACTGGCTTTAACAGGCCCCTGGGGAACAGAAAGTCTCATTTTCTAATAACTACAGCTCCTGCCCCACGGAGGGCCGCTCCCAGGAGAGAGCGTGTGTATGCGGAGGGGTGTTCTACACGCCCAGGGGCACGGTCCTTTCATTCCCTCACACAGAGAATCGCCCCCTTCCACAGGGCGGGGGACACTGCGCCCACAGGGGGCAAATGTGTGTGAAACGGGGAGACGCTCGTGTCCAGCTGGGAGCGGGGAGGGGATTTTCCATCATTTCCCCTTTGACTCTGACAGGATAGCTACGGGTGAGGCTGTGGGGCTGGGTGGGGTGGGGAGGCAGTTGGGCAGGGGGAGGGCGAAGTACTGGCATGGTGGGAGGAGCCAGGCAGAGAAACGCCAAGGGGGGAACCCGACTGGAGGAAAGGGAGCTGGGGAAGGAGGCCTGGGGGAGACGCCTGACTGGGGCGAGTCGGATGGGAAGAGGAGTCCAGGGGGGAAGGGGAAGATGCACTGGAGTGGGGGGCGAGGAAACCTGGCTGGGTGAACGGGGAGGAGGAGGAGTACTGGGGGCCAGTGGGGACAGTCTGGCCCTATGGGAGGAACAGTGGGCCTGCTCCGAGGAAACGTTCCCCTGACCCCCACCCCTTGCCTCTATAAACAGAGGAACTGTGGGCACGAGGCCAATGTCTCTCTGCAGCTACTACTCAGCACGCAACGGGAGCTATGCCAGGGGAGGCATCCTTCTCCCCGGCCAGTGACGCCAGCCGACCACCGTCATTAGCTACGGCCTGGGGGATGCAGCGATGGCATGTCCCTGACGGGAGGCGCATACTCCGCAGGGTGTTTTCACCGGGATCCAGCATGTGGCAGCTCAGAGGAGAACACAAGAGCCAGGGCAAATCCAGAGCACGCTGCTCCGGCTCACAGGGGACACACGCGGAGCGGGAAGCTTTTCAGAGCCTCCCGAGTGCCCGTGAAAAGACAAGATTTCTCTTTCCAAACCCCCCAGGTGCTGTGTGAAGCAGCCCCTCCACGTTCTCTCCCTCTCATCAGTCCAAGGCTGGTGGCACATCTTAACAGTTATCTGAGGCATGCGTTGAATTCTCTTTGACGGATGTTGGTCCCAGAGGTGTGAATGCTGCTTTGGGATGAATCCGAGGTTAGGCTACTTGGAGACTCAATCTTTCATCCGGTAGCTACTGGGTGAAATTCTGGCTCCATTGAAGATAATGGCAAAGCTCCATTGATGGCACTTCTCATGATTGAACGGTTTTATCACACAAGAACCAAGAGGGTCTTCGCCGGGGCAGAGAGAGACGAGCCGAATGCATAAAGACATGGAGGTAGGATTACATGGAGGAGCTTAACCTCATCTGTCCATACACAGAGTTGGTGCATGTTGAAGCAGCTCCTCTGAGTTTAGTGGAATCCAGCCAGCATGCCCCTGGTCTGCATATTCCCAACAATATGGACTGGTGGGTTTTGTCCATTGTTGTTCATTTCCCTTTTGACACCAGATACATTATGCTATGCTAGCACAGCTTCACGAGCTTGTGCCCATGAGAAGCGGCCATGACAGATAAGGACCATGAAGATCAAAGTTGGAGAACTCTTATGTTAGACGCCAGCTGCCTACAAGGACAGGAGACAGTCCTTCAACAGATGACGTGCAAGACATTATTGATGACTGGAGCTGATTTTAAAAACAAGAAAAATATTACAAATATTTCATCCAAATTTGTCTCCATTTAATTGAAATGTCAGTGCCATTTTTTGTCAACATTTTGCAACTTGACAAAGCTTCTCCCAGATGGATTAATGGGCCAAACGCAGAGTCCCTTTCATTCAGGGAAACCTCTCATTAAGGCCAATCACTGCCATCCGATAATCCCACAGCAGCAATGAACCCACTAGGACCTTTGGCAACAGGCAGGGATGTACAGATCCCCCCCACCCCTCTAGATACTGCCTCATTCTGTACCAGCCCATCTCACATCTGTCTCCTCAGGCAGAATGGCTGCCCATTCGCCTTCATTCAGGTCCTTCATTTGGCTAGACACCAGGAAAAGTGACGCTGGAGGATCGGAGCCCGGCAGAAAGGAGACGGAGAGATGAGCATGTCTGCACTGTGATCACACCGCAGCACCAGACCTCACGTGCCCATCATGTTGGAGCGGTGACACAATAGATGTGAGGACACTTTGGGCGGCTGAACGGTCACATCAGCCCAGTGCTACGCCCCTGGGATTTCTCTGCAATGAAAGAGCAAACCCCAGCGAGGAGCTTTTCCAGCGTCCCTCTACAAGATACTACAAGACGTCAACAAAGCCTCATTGGTACCAAGGGCTGCTGACAGATGGATTCAGCAGCGACCCCTTACTCAGATCTATCACCAGGAGAACAGCATCCACCAGCGATACCAATACAAGACTCAGTTCTACACCGGGTCTGGAGACAAGCTGAGAGGGAGTCAGAATCCCAGCTGCTGCAAGTGTTTCTGTAGCTGACCCTTCCCTCTAAAAGGGTGGTTTGAGTGTGAACTATAATTGATGAGGTTGCTAACATCCACAGTGAGTTCCTGCTTAAGGTGCTACTACTTCAGACTGAGAAGCGCTTGTTATGTATTAAATTGATCTTAGTCAAACTGGTGACATATGCTAACTTGCATGTTATCAGGAGGTACGTGCTCCCAGGAGAATGTGGGAGTTCTCATGTCTGAATGGAATAATAGTTTCAGAGGCAGTGAGGCGATAGATATTAGAGTTAGCTGATGCACAAACTTCTGATGACGGAGAAAGTCCTGGTTTGTTTGGTCTCTGAAAGATCTGAATTAGAGCTAGTGGGAAAATACCAATATTTTGCAGGAAGTTTTGAAACATTTTGAAAAATTTTCTTGCAGAAATTTTTCAGGTTTGTGCCGGTTGTTTTTCTTTGTTTGTTTGTTATTGAAAACTCCAAATTGAAACCCTACATTTTTTCAGCGTTTGGTAATTTTCATTGAAACAAACTCAGAAAATTTCATCAAAAATGAAATATCTCCATTTTGACCAAATGTCATTTTCATTTAAATTACTTTTTGACCAAACAAAAAAGAGAGAAATTCAAGCAGCTGTAATTGGCATTGTCCTTGTTTGAATTCTAGGCCTCCAGGTGTCCAGTTAATAAGATGCTAAACACACTCATAACATTATTGAGTTGCAGGATAACGTTCAGCTTCTCTGGGCTTGGAAATTAGCCTACTCACTATCTCCTGTCAGCACCCCAAAAGACAGATTGATTTCTCCTCTTGCTTTATAGTACCGCCAAAGCCAGTGTGTCATGTTGCACCTCATTTGGCTAGAGGATAATGGTTTGCACATGCCCTAGAAGGCTGATTGCCTTGGGATAGGACACAGCTGAAAATAAATATGCTGCCTTCCCAGCTATCATCGTGCCCTTCCCGTCACAGAACTTCAGTGCAATCCAGCACGATTGCCCATGTCTGTTCAGGTGAGCCTGGGCAGTGGTATAGCAAGTGGGGTGCAGCAAATCAAGATCAAGAGGGAAATGGGCACTACACGGCCTTCGTGGGCTATTGTCCCAATTCTGCAAGGATGCATTGAACATTGTCAATGCAACTTCCATTGGGAGCTGAAGCCCATTGGCACCTTGCAGAAGCGCATCTTGTGGGGTCAGGCCTATTGTCTCTCATTCTCATGACAATCGCTGTCATTTTCTGCACTTAAATAGCACCGTTCACGCAAAGATCTCAAAGGGCTTCACCAGCATTAATTTATTTAGTCCCCGTTGTATAGCTGGGTAAGGCTGGAGCATCAAAAGTGACTTGTTCAAGGTCATACAACAAGTCGTTGGCAGAGCTGGGAAACAAACCCCAGAAATCCCAACTCCACGTCACTATTGCCTTCCAGTTAAGGCTCCCTGCAGGTAGCACGAGGCGGCGTGAGATGGGCAATTCGGGACAGCGCTGCGGCAGCCAAGAATATCAGGTGAGTCAGTGGCACCGTGCGTAGAGATCAGCTTGTTGCTAGTGGAGGCTGTGAGTGACTCAGTTCTGCAGCTCCTCTTTGCAGCGTCACTTGCGGAAAGTAGCAGGGGCTGAGAACAGAGTTTACCAGGACGGTTGTTATTGTAGCATCTCTCTGGGTATCGTAAAGTTGTAATTGAAAATTCCTGACAGATCATTGAGATAGATGGGAAGGCAATAAATACAAGCTAAACAAGATGGAGCCAGACCCCTAAAACAGACACTGAAAGGTTTCACAGTGCATCTTACCACATTTTATCTGAATAAAATATGGGCTTTTGCCAATAAAATGGGTCATCCAAACACCCTTCCTTCTCCCGAATGGACAACACTGAAGGGATCTGACTCCTCTTCGATGAATTTCATATCTGATGTCAAATTTAACCCCCAGCCCGTACTTTGCCCTGAAATCAAATGCAGCATTTTGCCCGTTGATGATAAAGCTAATGCTCAACAAAGTCATTGGGATGGAGCAATGCACCGGAGTGCCAGCAATCAGTTAAATTAAATGAACAGCCCTGTCTTCCCCTCCACCATTCTGGCACTTTCTACATCTCAGGTTAATTAGCACAAGCGCTGGAGAGTGCAATAATAAATTGCAAAACTCCCTTTGAGCCAGCGCACGGAATACATTTCTATAATAGAGCCACAGATCCTGTATATGGATGCGCGCGTGTGTGTGAGAGAGAGGGAACAGTCATTGGATTGGTCAGATAAGAGACATATTGACCGGGTTCCTTATGACGTCTGTTCCTGAGTTGATCTGTCCATTATCCAAGGAGTGAATCATATTGACAGGTTGAATTATATTTCAGAAGATTTTTTTTCTCCCCCTCCTGCAAAGACCATTTGTAATCATTGCACATTCGCTGGCTTTTAAAAGTGAGCTCCTCTGGAGCCGGGTTGCACTGAAGTCCTCCATCGAGCGTAAGGAAGAGTTCTTTTGGGTGGCGGGAACATGGACAAAATCTGTTCAGTCCAGCTCTGCCTTGGGCTCCTAATTGTTTTCTCCATAATGCTGTTGATACCGTCTGCACATGGAAAACCTCTTGCACTACAAGGTAAGCTGAAACTCAGCCTAGATGACACAGGTAGGTACTTATCTCTGCTGGTTGGTTGGTTGGTGGATTTTCCTTTCTGCTTGACCCAACCCTACAGCACTGATTTTCACATGGGAAGGAAATAAGGTTACCCATTACTACTTCACTGTACTAAACATTTAACCAACCAGTGAGCTACTGAGAGGCCTCATTATATTAGGGTGACCTACAACCATCCCTATGTCTGTTTCTGGTTGTATAATATGTCACATTTAACAGTGACCCTGTCACATCAGAAGGAAAGTGTCTGATGAGAATGTCTCTTGCTATTCATAAAGAAAATCTCCTAGGAAAAAAAATGCCCTGGTATTATCCAGTGATGGTCCTGACACAGAGTGTACGAGGTCGGACAGCTCCTAAGTGTCCGCACTAGACATTTTATCCAAGGAGGCTTCTTTTTTACATGTTCTTCTTTTAGTAACTTAAGTGCGTCTTGGCTTGCACTTATTCTGCAGGGAAATGGTGTCGTTAATCTTTGTTACAGAGCCTTTGAGGGGGAAACAGGAGCAGCCAAATATAAGCTAGAAAATAACATTGCTTTTAAATTGATTTTTCCTCCTCTATTGCCTGGTTGGTTTTGTAATAATGCCTTTTATTTTGATTGTGCATTTATATTTTTTTTCTAAAGCAAACTCCAACATGCCTAACCACCAACATTTCAAAACCATCATAACTCAAATCATCTTTAAACTCACCATGATAAACGCATCCCTCTTGTGACGCCGCTAAATTCCAGGGGGTTAATTCCTGCTTGTAACTGAGATCAGGATCGGGCCCAGTGACACCAGTCAAGGTACCACGCCAGGGATGAATTTGGCCTGCATTTATGATCATCAGAGTAGGCACAGCGCCTCAGCTCCCCAGTTCCCCCAGATTTATGCAGCTATGTCTAAACAGACGTCCCCTAAGCTCCACTAGGTTCATGAGATCAGCTATAATAATAATGTGTTGCCCCCTGTGTGTGTATGTTTTGCTTTAATCCCATCAGGGTTAGATAGGGGTGAAGCCACTTTGGTGAAATGATTGCCCTGCACCTGCATGCGTGGAGGGAATGGAAGCCTGGAGGATCAGGAAAAGAAGAGGGCTGTTCCTCGGGCACCATTCTTGCCTGTCTGTGGTTTCCACAGGAGCTTTGGGATCTGAAATGGGTTGGGAGCCTGGGCACTCTCCATGAATTTCCCCCCCCTCCCCCCCCCCCCCGCCCACTTGCCTCACAAAAGTTAACGCTGACTGTGTGCCCTACCCTTCGTTTCAGGCTATATAAGAGACTGGCTGGGCCGAGCTGGGAGCTCCTGGTCTCTACAGAGTCTCGGTGCATATGGCCCTGGACTATGGTGACTGTCCGGTGACCAGATACTGGTGGATCCATGGGGTTTGGGGAGCAATCTTTCCAGGGAGCAGTGACTCCCCACCCTCCCGATGGGAACAATACGGAGAACGCTCTGTCTGGGGGTTTCACAGAGGGCCCGGTCCCCTTTCTGGCAGCAGGCAGTTGATTTAACAGGTTCTGGGAGGATTCCCCTTGTGCACAGGGAATCCCCAGGTGGCCTAGAGTCAGCACAGGGGGCTTTCCCAGGAAAATAAAGGTGTGTCTTGGACATCCATACAGGCCGGCCCTGCCTGGCAGCTGGACCAGTCCGTGGCCCCATGGGCGGACAGGCGTGACTGCCCCCTGGCTGGCTCTAGACAGGGTGAACACAAAAGGTTTTTTGTCACCTGTGCGTGTATCTGAAGCACAGCAGGGGAATTAGCCCAGAGGTGGGGGCTCTTACATCTAGGCTGGAGGGAACTCCAGTAAGTGTGCACCAGGGATCACCCCTGTGCTGGTCTCGGGGAGACAGGCTGGACGGACTCCCAGCTCCTCTCCAGCCCCAGTATGATTCTGTGGGGACAGCTGGGGGGTGGGGGGGGAGAAGGGAGTCCCCAGTGGATTGCTGACGGACTAGGCAATGCAACTGTTTGACTCCCCTCTGCGTAACAGGGAGGGACCGTGTTGACCAGGACCGGTTATAAGCAGGAGCAGCCACGCAGCAGCTCTGCTGGGGCTGAGGGTGAGGATTGCAACCCCCCCCACCCATGGAAGACCCCCCCCACAGTACGTCTCCCTCTCCCCCATCCCTCCCAACCTGCCATTAGGCGACAGCGAGATATTTCCCTCCTCCGGTCTTGTGCCGGGGAACCCATCCATCCCGGCGTCACAGCCTGAGAGAGGTGTTTTATGTGCTGCAGAAAACCCCGGGTTTCCGGAGAGAGGAGACACCAATCACCAAGACGCGCTGCTGACTCTGCTGCTTAACAAAAACCTCGGCTGGAGGCAACCCGCGGATAGCAGTAAGTGAGGGGGCGGGCGACACGCTCATCAATCCCGTCTCCAGCTTCCCACCCCACATCCCTGGAGGCAGCTTTGGTTATTTGAATACGAAGGGCCTGATCCTTAAGGACTGAGCCCCCTAATTACCACGGATTGCTAGGGGAGTGGAGACCGCTCAGCACCTTGTAGGATTGGGACCTACACACAGTGGATCAGACCGGCTGGTATACAGGGGTTACTTGATGCTGCTTTTCCATTGCAAGCCTGACCTAAAGCCATCTTAGCTGGCCCCCAGAGGCTCCCGCAGCACAGGGGAATTTGCAGGTGGCATTGAGTTGTCATAGAAGCTTCCCCAGTCCCCCACATCCCCGTAGCAGACACAAGTGGCATGGCTAGTGACAAGGAAGACTGACAGAAGTGTCCCTGCACCCCAGTAATCCCTGGCTGCTGGAACGAGTTCCATCCTGTGCCAGCAGATGGGTCCAGCTCAGAGCAAGCCCAGGGGCGGGAAGCCACTTCTCACACACACACACACACACACACACATACACACGCTGCAGCTAGCAGCCCTCAGAGGCAGCTCAGGGTCTGGCTGGAATGTTAAAACTTACGCAATGCCTTCAACAGGAGCTCATACAAATAGCTGATCATCATTTATATCCAGGGGTAATTGCTTTACAGAGAGCAAAGAGGTGATTGGTCTCAGCCGGAGTCCACGCTTAGGAAGGGTTCTCTGGATGAGCTAAGAACCAGGGGGAACGCCCCTCAGAACCTGACATTGTTAAAGTTGGGGAAAGTTCAGCCAATGGATTTTTCTTGCTGCTCCATCCCTTTGCAGCTCTGGTTTGGCGGGGCCCGGAGGCACTGTGCTATCACGAGGGAGTTTATCCCACCCGCGAGATCTGACGCGACCAAAAATCAGAGAGTGCAATTCTAAGGGCTCCGGGCCTTCCTGTCGATTTCAGCAGGATCCCAACCCCAGAACGTGGCAGGGTATCGTGAGACTTCTCCTGGCACAAAAGGAGGGAGCATCATTCAAATTCAGGAGATAACATTTGCCCACTGAGGGCCCAGTCCAAAGCCCATTGAAGTCAATGGATGGGTTCTCACTGGCAGCGTAGGTCTTCAGAGCACGACTGTGCTGTGTTCTCTTCACAGTGACAATTCTGATGCAAACAGGACAGCACAGGGACAAGCAGTGACAAAATGCCCCAAGGACTGCAAGGATCTCCACCCTTCCCTCTGCTAAACTCAGTGAGGCAGCCGTAGTTCTGAATGGCTGAATAATCCTGCAAATCTAATCAATCAAGTTCTTCTGCTAATGAAGGGATTCGGCTTACAAATAGGATGCATTCAAGAAAGAACAGGCTTATGGGTTAGTGTACTTATTACTCCTAGAGGCAGGCTTCATTTTATGCCGGGCAACTGCCAACAATTAATCTCCAAGGGAAGCATAGGCAGAGGGTTTACACCAAGGCAAAGTGTCGTCGGTAAATTAGCCTTTTTTATTCTCCCCGGAGACTGTCTGTTCCAATGTCAGCTGCTGTTCATTTTCGGGATGCCGCAGTCCTTGGCCAGCCCGCTGACTTGTGGAACTGTAGCCAAAGCAGATGCCAGAAATGCCGCAGGAAGAGGATGTGTGTGCAGTAACAATTGTAAGCGCTTAGGTAGCAGTTTTCATCCCTAGATCTCAGAGTGCTTTTGCAATCTCTGTTTTGCTGATGTGAAAAGCAGGTCACAGAGCCTTGAAGGGGATTTGTCCAAGGTGTCACAGGAGGCAGAGCCAGGAATAGAAGCCAGCTCTCTTGATTCCCAGCCTGTCCACTGGACCATGCTATCTTTTAAATCAAGACTGATATAATGTATTGGCTTTATGTATATTGTTGCCCCTTTTGGCCCAAGCAGTTAGCCAATATTCTGCATCTTGCGGGCTGTCTCCATTAGGAGGAGAAATTGATGGTGGAAACAGGCGTTTCTTTGGTGCATGCTGTTTATTTACAAAGACTGTACAAAGGCCTGTTTCCCTGAATGCAGTATGAACAAACAGCAGCAGATAGTTTCCGGGCTCATGGTTCCATGCATCTTTCCAGCCAGCACTCTGCCCAAAAGAAGCTCTGTCTCTTGGCTTCCTCTCAAGGCCATGTTACCAGCGCTTTTCTGGATGTCTCCTGGCTTTCTGGCCATTTTTCTGCTTCTCACAGCTCTGCTGACATCGTCAGGTTATCTAGGAGTGGGAAAAAACCCTCAGTGTAGATGCAGCTGTACCAACAGAAGAGTGATTTTGGCAGCATATCTAATGTCATTTGGGGAAGAGATGGAGCTAGGCCAGCAGAACTCCTTTCACTGGCATAAGCCGCGTCTCCTGAGGGGGCTTTGCTGGCATAGTTGTACGGGCAAAGGCTCTGTAGACGGGCCCCACAGAGCTGCCGTGTTTGCACTGAACACCCCGGAAACCACCTCAGCTTCTGCCTGGCCTTGCACGTAGCCTCAACCCTTGGGCAGTGTTTTCTATTGTGTTAGCTATGTTGCTCCATCAAGGCGCTTAATTGCTTCTTACTGTCCCGGGGCGCACCACTCACGGCTTGTCTGGTGCCTCCTCCTGGTCACTCTGGGGATTAGCTCTCAAGGTTGACGACCCTTCCAGGGTCACATGCCATCACACCAGGCACCGCAGAATCCTCTTTGTGACTCAGCCCTTGGGCCGGGGCACTCAGTGTTCCCCCGTTCTGCCCCTTGCCTGGTCTATGCCACACCCATGGTGGCTGGTTGGGGAACCCGGGCTCACCCACTGCTCTGGATTCCAGTCCAGTAGTCCTACACCCAGTAGTCCTGGGCCTTCCTCTCCCAGACCTCACTGCTCCTTTCCTGGACTGCATCCAACAACTCCTGGTTCCCCTTCTTGCTCAAACACTCTTCCCTCTTCCCAGGGAGTGACTGAGCCTTTCCCAGCAGCAGCCCGTCTATTGCCAGCTTCCTGGCTTGATAGGCCCCACATGTTCCTGCCCAGCTGAACCTGCCTGCAATCAACTCCCTGCTCCCTGGCTCTCCCTCCAGGTGCAGCCTATGGAGTTAACAGACTTGCCTGGGCACCTTAACTCCTTCCAGTCCTGTGTGGGGTGGACACCGCCTCACACTTACATTGATCCTGAGTGAAGGGCGGTTCGACGTGGCTCACCCACAGCAAGGTCTGTGATTGCCAATAACCAAAGGCATGCCTGCTGGGAGCCACCAATACTCTCCAGCATAACCTTAACGACGACTGCATTGGCTCTCTCCTGCTCTGGTCACTTAATCATAGAGACATCATTCCCCTGATGCTTTAGTCTGACAAAGCCTGAGTTACCGGCCTTCAGGGCATGGGGCTAGGCCCCTTTGTTCTGGCTTTTGCCCAACCACGGTGATGGGGAGCTGCTGAGTTGGCATTGGCCAGTACATGCCCTTATTTTAGCTGTTATATTTGTACCCGTCAGGTATGTTGTATAAGTTACAAAACAAACATGACAACCTGCCCCCTTTATTATTTAGCATTAAGGGAAAGTCCTGTAGAACTTGTAGAGAATGCCAACTCTTCTGCTGGGCTTTCAACTAACCTAGATTTTCAGGGCTAAGTAGGATTTCAATGGCAAAGAGGCCTTGCACGTATAAAGGGCGAATGAGGAAATTCCTTCTCATGAGGGTTTCAGGAAGCAGTACAGATATTTACACTATCTGTGTTCTTTCTTCCAGACTTGGAGCTGGCAAAGAAATTTGAAGAACTTGAACAGGTGAGAGGTGCATGCATTGATATAGAATGAATCAGACAAAAGCCGGGAGTGAGTCAATAATCCCCAGACTGAACTAGTGGGTACGTTGCGATCCCTGGCCTGTTTTTCATCAATGTCAGTGCCCCAGTGAGAGAACGGGCCATCTCCTTGGGAAGAGGAAGAGGAAAGCACAACAGGGGTTTAAAACACTCATCAGATGGAAGAAACACATTCCTAGATTGCCAAGCCAGAAGGGACCGTTGTGATCCGCTAGCATAGCCCAGGCCCTAGGACTTCCCCCAAATAACTCCCAGAGCAGATATTTTAGAAAAACATCCAATCGCGATAGAAAAGTGGCCAGTGATGGAGAATCCACCATCAGCTTTGCATTGGGAACAAGATAGGAAATAACATTGGTTAGGTTGCAGCAGTGACCTATCTCTGCCATATTTAAAGGGCCAGCATCTGGAAAGGCACGCTGGGGAAAAAAGTTCCCGTAAGAGGGAAACCCTTCCCAGGGAAGAGGTAGAAGGGGCTAGCGACAGAGGCAGGTGCTACTGTTTTGTCGTGTTTAATCCCATCACTCGGTCACACCAAGGAGCTATGGGTGGAGGAACTGGTTCAGATTAGAGCCAGGACCACGGCACAGAGTCCTATTCCCAGTCTGAATTTCCCCAGGTCCTCTATTATGATGGTTTGTGTCGCAGTAGCACTTAGAGGCCTACTCCAACAGCATGTCTCCATTTTGCTGGGTGATCCACCCCACCGTGAGAGACAGTCCCTGCACCAGAGAGCGGAGGGTCTAAGCAGACAAGGCCGGTATAAACGTGTGCCCTCACCTCTAGGGACATAGCAGTGCAGGGAACTTGGTCTCTTACCCCTCGGTGGCCAGTCCCGTGGCTGCGATGGCTAGTCCCAGCCGGTGTCTTCTCCCCTCTCCCTCTCTGTTTTCTGAGGCTCGGCCCTCCGGCCAGGTCACATGACAGTTCCCTCCCTTTCCAGGGTAACCAAAGATCCATCCAACTTAAAGTCCAAATCAAAGGCCCAGACTAGCAGTTCTTCTGGCCCTCTCGGGTGCCACGGAAGTTCTCGGCCTCTCCTGATTCCTACAGAGCTTCTCTTCTCTTGCTTCTTCCCCAGCAGGACTGCCCCCCGGCTTCCCTTCACCACGCATGCCAGCAGTTTACCTCGGAGGGTCTCCCTGCTCCTTTTAGGCCACATCTCAGGGATCCCCCCACAGGAACCTATCCTGCTCCATGGGGAAACTCAGCCTGATTTCCTCAGGCTATCCTGTTTGTTCCTCCCTCCTGGGTCTTCCTCCCTCTGCTGAGTTCCCAGCTTTATTTAACTAGCGATCTCCTGGCTTCACCTCTACAGTTAATTAAGCCCATTGCAACCAGCTGACGTCACAGAGCCACCCTTATGTTGCAAGCTCATTGGTGAGGCTAAGGGATAGCGGCTAAGTCATGGGCAAGACTGAGCCCAGCTTGCCTCAAAGGGCCAGCCAGCCCATGACAGGAGAGAAAGCGTGTGAGGGGAAACTGAGGCACGGGACGTGGAAGTGACTCACCCATGATCACATGGCAGGTCATGGGAGAGCTGAGAATAGAACCAGGTCTCCTGACTCTCAGTCCCACCGGCCTCTGCAATGTGTCACTATATCACACCTAGAGATGGGCCCCAGCACAGCGCCTTGATTCCGACAGGACCTTCCCCAGAGATCTGGGATATTAGGATCTGGCTTCCTGGGAGCTACGTTGCCGGAGCAGAAGCACAGAGTCTCCTTGCTCCTCTAGAAGCGGGAAACAATGGCTGTTAACATGGAAGCCCTACCACAGAGAAACCAGTGCTACAGGTTCACTGCTGCCAGAAGGGAAAGTGAACGGGAGACGCGTGTGGACGGTGAGGGGAGGAGATCAAAACCACAGTGGCAAGAGGAATAAGGCAGTGGCACTCTATGCAGTGATAGATGGTGGGGGGGGGAGGGGGCGGTGGCTTGCGGGAGAAGGCTGGGGGTGGGTCAGGAGAGGTTCATCTAACCTTGTGCTTGTTCCAAACAGCTGGAGAAGTTAAAGGAGCAGCTTTTGGCTGGGGAAGGCTCTGAAGAGGCCTACGCCGAGGCAGGCCTGCTGCCATCACACCCTGACAAACGCGGTGGGTTTTGGTTTTAGAACAGCCTTTGGAATCTATCTGCCTGCAGCCCTCCTTACCCGCCTGCCCCTTTAGGGCATTCTCTCTACACGCACGCGGGCTATAGCGGATATGCTGAGAATCCCAAGGTCCACAGAGCTCAGCCATCCATTGTGACCAGCAGGGCATCTATGGGCCTTGCCCTTGCTTGCTAATTAATCAGCCTCCTTGACTGCACTAGCGGCAGGATCTCCCTCTAGCCTGAGCTGACTGGCTGCTTTCTGGCCACATTTCCATTTGCTTCTGATACTTTAAGGGGCTTTGGCAAATTGGCAGCATCCTAAAATGGTCCTATTTTGGTCCCTTTTGGTGGAAAATCAGAAGCTTTTAAGAGCTTGTTGGTTCATAAAGGAACTGTGGACCCAGGCTGTAAGGAATAGCTCTGTTAAAGGTCCTCATGTGGAAGGGAATTTTAGCAACTGGAACCACTCCAGGGATCCTTTAAGTGCTTCTAAAATCCATTTGGAAACTTCAAGCAGCCTTGTAGCAGACGTCGCTTTTCATTCAGGAGGGGGCCTGGGGTTATTTGCTACATCTTGGCTCTCCGTTCTGCAGAAACCCCTTTGTCTGCCCACATTACACAAGCTGATAGTGAAAACGTGTCCCCTTTGCCAAGGTCACTGCTCTCTTGCGTATGGGCAAAACAAGGAGCAATTGTTTGTATGGCTGAGAGACAGTGAGGAAGGACATGGAAATTAACCAAGAATACAGTGAATTAGAGGTGGCCAAGATCTAAGATGTCATTCCGCCCACTCCCCCTGCCAAGAATGCAGGACTGCTGCCTACTGCCAGTCGAGTTTTACATGAGCTTACACCTAACATCTCGCTTTCTCTCCTGGCCCTCCCTAGCCTGCTTTTGGAAGTACTGCGTGTGAAGCCCAGCTGGGACTGGAAGAGAGAGAGAAGGACGGCCCCGAATCGCCTCGCTGTGGTGTCCCCGTGTTAACGTATCTTCTGTACCTTCATCGTGCTGCTCCCTTGGGTGCTTTTCCCAGCGAGGAGCTAGGCAGGATTGACGGGAATTCGGACAAGACCAGGAAGCGCCCACGTTTCACCCCTTTTTCCCTCATACTTCCCTCCCCCTCCATTTTGTATAGCACCTTCCTGCTCTGTCTCCTTTCAGTCTATCACCGGTTTGGTCTTATCCCTTGACTTTTCCTCGCCTCCTCTTTTCTCCAGGTCCTCCTAGTGCTTCACCCTCGCCTAGTCCCCCTGAGTGTGGGAGGGGAATGCCCCATAAGCACCACTCTTTGCAGCTGCTATTCATTGTGGTGTCCGGGGTCCCATTCCCCTTCTAAACCTGGGACCAGGGCAACGGCACCACCCATCTCCTGTGGCGGTGGCAGGCCTGGAGCTGGGCGGGGATGTGTTTGCCGTTTAACTGACAAGGTGAATAATAGCGGGCTGAGTGCATTGTGCGGATTTGGTTGCCTTGCTGACACAGCTTTGTAGTGTTGTCGCTATTTGTGTCCTGTCGGTGTGCACAGTGTGTATCCTCCAGTCTTTACTTCAGAGGAGAAAAGGGCCAAAATACCGGCTCCTTTAGGATATAAGTCAAATAAAGGTAAAATGCTGATTTATATTTCACAGCGTCCCCTGATGTTTCCTTTCTCCTTCGTTAGCATGGCCCAGGTCTGTTCTTCCCTCCACACTCGCTCAGAATTTAGCATAGAAACGGCCACAATGGACTAGACCAATGGTTTATCTAGCTGGGTATTCAACAGTGACAAAAGTGGCAGCTGCTTCCTTTAACCAGTTTTGGGAATCAGGGCTTCATCTCTGCCACGGAAGTGCACACGTGCTAAGCCACTGGTCCAACCGCTTGGAGTTCCAACCTACCTAGGGTTCTGACTCCCATGGGTGGAATTCACCCGGGCTTTGCCCATCCCTGGCTTCACCCTCGCTGACGGTGTGTGACTCACCCCTGCGGCGCCTCCTGCTGGTCATCTCGGGGAATTAGCATTTCCAGCCTCCAGAGCGCCCTCTGCAGGTCACTGTCCCGCTGCCGCTGGCCCCCGTGTCCCTCCCAGGACCCGGTGCCCCTTGTCTTTGGGGTGCTGCCCCCTGGCAATGCCCCCACAGTCTCAGGGTCTCCCCACCCAGGGGAACCCCCAACCTTCTATCCTCACTTTGCCTCAGTCGTGGGCTACTACCAGTCACCATCTAGCCCCTGCTCACTGGGGCAGACTGCAGTGTAAAAGCCACTCATCAGAGGCAAGAGGGGTTTGGACCTGCTGCCTCTGCCTACCCGTGGGCTGCCCCCTGCAACCCCAGTACCTAATTGGCCTTCCACTAGGCCGCAGCCTGGGGGGTTTCCAGGCCGGAGCTCCCCAGCTCCCTTGCCTTCCCCAAGCCCTGCTCCACTCCAGGTACCATCTCTCAGCTCCCTGCAGCCAGGTCCCTCCCTCTCAAAGCTAGAGAGAATCTTTCTCTGGCTTCTGGCCCCAGCCCTCTTATAAGGGCCAGCTGGGCCCTCATTAAGCCAGCCACGGCCAGATTGGGGCACGGCCCCCAGCTGAAGCTGCTTTCCTCAATAAGCCCCACTTTTCCTTCCCTGCCCCAGCCCTCTCCCCAGACTGTTTTAATCCTTTTAAGGCAGAAGTGGGTGACCATCCCGCTACACCCTCTACCCCATAACTAAACCCACACGCATAGAATTCACACAATGTCATACTGCTGCCCGTGGGTTCTGCGGGCATTCATCGGAAAGGGGCACTTGTTCAACTAACCAAGGAAGAAAATATTTTGTTAATTATTTGCAAATGAAAATACATCCAGTCCCTGGGCCATATTCCCGAGTGTAAATCCAGGATCACTCTGCTGAAGCCAATAGAGTTAATGTCAGATTCCCAATAAGAACAGAATTTGGCTTTGCAGTATGGATGAGTGACATGATTTGGGCTATCATTGGACATGTGTCTCCAGGCCTGTCTAGCCCTAGTATTTAACTGCAGGTTGCCTGGGACCCGTTCTTCAAAAACACCACTTCCCCACAGAGCATCAATTATTATCCTACATCAGCTGCCTGGGCTCTGGCAGAAGGTGCATGTTTACACCAATAGCTTGGATGTTCTTCAAAAACAGGGGAACTACATGGCTTGTTGTGATGCCGAAGCTGGCACACATCGAATGTAGGCCATTGGCATATATTAGCAGTTTGCATACATTAGCTCCGTTTGATCACACCCAAAGTACACCGTGCTGCTAAAGTTAACTCTTTGGGACTTGGACTCTCCTGCTGATTATGGATCCGTATTCAGTGCCTCTGTGTAAACGTGCCTTCATGTGATATTCTCTACCATCACAAAAGCCCGAGAGACAGGACTAACCACAGCCCATTCTTGAGAGCAATAGCGCTCTTAAAAGAGTCGTGTAGTCACAATAGTTTGGGGACCTGTTCAGGGCTCTATACTTATGCCTCTCACTGGCTTTCAGATCAACTGAGTGCAGTTTCACCAGTGACGAGCCAGGTTTTCTAATGGCCAGAGTTGCAAAGGCCCGCTGGGTTCTGCAGCCCGGCCGCGTCCTTAGCAGCATGAGGAATAGAGAGTCTGCAAAGGGAATCAGATGTTTGCAGCTATTACACAGTTGGTGTGTACCCACATGGCAGCATCTGAGGTACCGCAGCACTTCCCTGTACTTCGGTAGCTGCAGTGATCAATATGACATACCGTGGTGTGGTGAATGTTACTAAATTTAGATTTTTAAGGCCAGAAGGACCCGTTAGGATCATCTACTCTGATTTCCTGCATCGCACAGGCCAGAGAACCTCACCCAGTGATTCTTGCATCGAGTTCATTGCTGACCCTTTAATGGCAGCCTCTCGAGTTCACATGGGGCAGGCTATGGGGCTTGGGCTCCAGCATTCATGGCAGCTGGCTGGGAAGGCCGAGGGGCTTGACATGTGTCTTAGTCATCAGATTGAGGCTGTGGTGTACAGGAGGCAGCTTGTCCCCCTTCCTACCTCTCTCGAATGACAGGTTGTGGTCCTGCCGTCCCCTTGGCAGCTCCATGCCCTGCTGCTGTCAGGCTGCCAGGACAGCATTGTGCCACAAGGAACAGTGAGTAGGAAAGTATAAAGCAACCACCAAGAGCCTTGGGTTAAGTAGAAACAGCCTCCAGGGGCAAGTTAGTCCCTAAAAGAAGTTTCTTGCACTTTCCTCTGCAACTTGGAGAAGAGAAATCTTTATCTCCCTCAGGCGCCACTTGGACAGCCATGTTTTCTCACCATAACCACCCTTTGTCCATGGCAATAATATGAGCTGATCTGCTGCTCTGAGAATCCTGATACTCAGGGACCACACCTAAGACGTAAACATATTTCCACAAGATGGTCTGTTCAGTTGTGTTGGTTTATTAGCAGATATCCCCCAAAGGCATCTGAATGGTTTTGTGAACAGAGGAAAACAGGTAAAGTTGCTACACAGTACATGTCACAGTATCATCACCTCATGTTTGCTAACCTCCATGCTACGGACAAAGACCTTGGCCAGTGTGATTTGTCTGTGAGAACCGCAGTGGTGCCCAGTCTTGCTCTTTTCTCTCCAGTTTTAACACAGATCTTTCATAGGCCTCCTAATGCTTCTATTTAAATAGGACTTTTCATCCATGGATTTAAAAAGTGCTTTGCAAACAAATTTAAGCCTCAGAACACCCTTTCGAGTTAGGCATTGGTGGATGAACTGAGACAAAGAGAGGCTACGTGATTTGGCCACAGTAAAACAAGCAATCCAGTGGCTGTTTGGTATAGAACCCAGGAGTCCTGACTCCCAGTTCCATGCTATGACCAACAAAGAACACTCCTTCCCCATGTTTAACGTTCTCCTCCACAGTGGAGATATTTCTGTACATGCCTGTAGACTGCAACATTTATCTGTGGTTAGAACAGAGAAAAGGGCTAACGCTGGCCAATAGTTACACAGTCCATTTTATTGTAACGTAGTTTTAGCATTCCCAACATAACGCATTAGCTCTGGATGTCTCCAGTCTGAGCCTCCCCAGGAGTGTAACACGCTCAGACTGCACCTTAAAGAAATAAGCAGAATTCAACATACATTTCAGCAGACCCCAGAAAAACGGGAGTAAATGAATGAGGCGACTCATCATATCTCGGGCACAGCCCTTCTTTCTTTCTGTAACATTGCAGATTTCAGTCTGGGGCTGTGATCGTTTGTGACTATGCTACAACATTAGTGGTTAAAAGATAATCGCTATATATATATTTTTAAAAAGGCAGAGAACTGACAACCAAACCCATCTTTTCCTATCTGACAGAGAAAATTGGTGTGTGCCATCCCACGTTCCATTCAAAGGCAGATACAACAAACAGTAGAGCTATGTAGCTGTGAAGGTCAACGTGCCTTGGAGTACAGATTTGTGACAGGCTAGGGCTCTGGAATCCTCTGAGGCCACAGCTTTGTAAGAATCGAGAAGTTTTCTGAACTGGAAATGTTGACAAAAATAAAGATTTTTGTGAAAATTCCTTGTTTTCAACCAGCTCCAGTTCCAGTCACGGGGAAGGGAGGGGGGAGGGAGGGTAGGGTAGGAACTGTCAGTAAACATTCGTTCCTCTTGGGGAGTTGGCTGGATTCCTCCCTACTCAGCCAACTTTCCCCTGGTAGCCCGTCTCCCTCCTCTGCATAGTACATGAGATCAGAAGGTGGATACTTAATTCACTACTCCACATAGGCCACAGCCCACCTGCCTAAGAGTGGGGTTTGTGGCACATTGCTGCTTGCTGCCTTGATTCAGTCACACCCAAGAGAAAGACCCTGGTATGGCCCATCCTGACATAGTTCCTTTCCTGGATGATTATTCCTGATGACAGATTGGTACAAATCACCCTTGGAGTTTGGATCCTGATCTGAGCTATCCAGGTGTCTCCCCTTTCTTTGTAATGGGCTGGACCCAAATTCCAGCACTGAATACCCTCAGCTTCAGGAAAAAAAATCAGATCTGGATGCAAATCCAAACACTGGGATTGAGCCACATCTCTGTTCCCGGTAATGTTTTGCAGGGTGAGAGAAGGAAGAGGAGGTGGAATCTCCTTGCCCTCAACACTTCAGGAAGCTCAAGTCAGGTGCTCTAAGAAGATGGCTCAGGGGCCGTGTCACCTCCTCCTTGGAGGGCACCTCCAGTTCATCCCCATGTATGTACAAGAAGGAGTGAAAGGAACTAATCAGCTCAGAGGTGTAAGGGAAGTAACAGCCTCACCAAGTTTCAGTGTCTGTCAGATGAAAAGATTCATGACAGATACAACAGAGGTAAGGAAAAGATTGTTACAAGTATCAGGCTAAATCCTAAGGTATTTACACAGGTTTTATTCAGTAAACTCCTGCTGACATCAGTAAAAGTTTTGCCTGAATAAGGACTGAATAAAAGCTGGATTTGTCCCCTTAACCAGGAAATCTCTCTCTTAGCCCTATGAAACGAATAACCAACCCTCTTGAGTGAAATTTACAAAGCAATTCTGCCTTCCATAGAGTGCTGTTGGCATCTCTAAAAGTTTTATTTTTCTTCAAAAATTCTAATAGTCCTTGCTAGGATAAGAAACTTTTATGAGTTTAAAAAGAAAATGTTCATGCAGTGAAATTATATACACTCATTTTCTGTTCCCTTTTATTGTCAGACCAAAACATCGCTGTGAGAATGTTCTGATCTGATGGATGGAATCTGTTATTGTTTGTAAAATGCAATGTGAAATAGATTTTGCAGCAGGTCAATTCCTTAAATGTTGAATCATTAATCAATGACAAGACACTCTCTGAAGCATCTTCCATATCTCTGTGACATTCCCGATACAGCATCAATCATCCAGCACAGATGCACCTGCAGAAAAAAAAAAAAAACAGTGAAAGTTACATTGTCCTCAAAGCCCCAGACAAAGATACTCTAAAAAGGTCTATGAAAGACAAGCAAAGTTAGGTGTATTGGATTTGTTGTGGGGGTTACAAATTCCTAACTTCTTAAGGCATCAAAGCTAAATACACAGAGATAAAGCAATGTTATCTAGAATCATAGAAATGTCGGGCTGGAAGGGACCTCAAGAAGACGTCTAGTCCAGCCCCCTGCGCTGAGGCAGGACCAAGTAAACCTAGACCATCCCTGACAGGTGTTTGTTCACCCTGTTCTTAAAAACCTCCAATAAGGGGATTCCACAACCTCCTTTGGAAGCCTAGTCCAGAGCTTAACTGCCCTTAGACCTACAAAGGTTTTCCTAATATCTAACCTACATTTCTCTTGCTACTGATTAAGTCCATTACTTCTTGTCCTATCTCCAGTGGACATGGATAACAATTGATCACAGTCCCCTTTATAACAGACCTTAACCTATTTGAAGACTGTTCCCAGGTCCCCGCTCCTGATGACATGAAGCCATCTTTCCACAGATCTGACCTTCCAAATCCACTGACATCACATGAGCTTGCGGGTCTGTAACCGAGAGCAGCACTGGATCCAGGCGCCTACGTGGTGCCTGAACATTGCTTTGGTGAACCTGACTTACTTGCACCATCTGCTAACCCCTGGTGCTGGCGAGACGGTTCGTTCCGATTCGGTCTAGAGGAATTCCAAATCGTCGCTTGGGCAACTCCACCACCTTCCTGCACAAAAGAACAGGGCAAAAACCGGTAAGGATACTTCACAGGAGTAACCTAAAAGTGATTACATCTTTGCTTCCTCCATTTCACACCAGTCTTGGCAATGGGGTTTGGTCAGGGCAGCTCTGTTAAAACTGGAGCTTCTGGACAGTTACTCAAAATAAGGTGTTTTGCATTTCATAAACTGCAGCCTCTATAAGAAAAGCTACCCCTGCTGGGAGCATAGAGTTGCAGCTGTTTACAGAAAGGCTGAATTTGGTCCATTATCCCCATTTGGTAGTTGTTCATCTACTATTCGAAGAAGAGGAAAAAGATTTTTAAAATGTAAAAGGAATAGTATTTACGCAAAGTTTCATTCACCCATGGAACTCATTGCTGCAGGATATTATTAAGGCAAATATCAAATATTAAGTTACAAGGGCTGGGAAACCTTATTTTTCAGGTCATAAAGTGGTCATCCTGTCCTCCTCCAAAGTACAATGGTGCACAGTCAGGTATTTTGTGGGGTTTTATACCTTCCTCTGAAGCACTCAGCATCATCCACTGTCTGAGACAAGCAACAGAGAGTCCTGTGGCACCTTATAGACTAACAAATGTATTGGAGCATAAGCTTTCGTGGGTGAATACCCACTTTGTCAGACTCTTTGTTGCTTTTTACAGATCCAGACTAACACGACTACCCCTCTGTCAGAGACAAAAACACCAAAGACAATGAACCATCAGTCTGAGTCACTGCAGCAAATCCGACCTTGCCAATGTGTCGCAGCAAAACTGAACAGTCCCTCCAAATGTTGCAAACGGCAGGAAAATATCGAGAAGGATGGACTCGTCTCCTAGTGCCAAAGAAGCAACAAGTGTTGTGTTGGCACAACTGATGTTCCATCCTACACGACCTGGGGTAAGTACACTCCCATTACGCCTTTGTAGGGGTGCGGACTCACCCCTGCAGCGCCTCCTACTGGTTGCTTCAGGGAATCAGCTCATCCAGCATGCCCTCTGCAGGCCGGTGATCCGCCTCTCCTCTGGCCCCGTGCCCCTCCCAGGACCCGGTGCCCCTATTACTGGGATGCTGCCCCCTGGCAGTACCCCACAGATCTGGGTCTCCCCTCCCTGGGGAACCCCCACCCACTATCCTCACCTCGCTTCTGTACCAGGCCACTGCCAGTCACTATCAAGCCCCCGCTCCCTGGGGCAGACTGCAGTATCAGCCACTCATCACTGGCAAGTGGGGTTTGGACCTGCTGCCCCTGCCTACCCAGGGCTGTCCCTTTGCAACCCTAGTACCTCACTGGCCTTACTCTAGGCCTGCAGGGTTCCCGGGCCGGAGCTCCCCAGCTCCTTTAGCCTTCCTCCAACCCTGCTTCCCTCAGCTCCAAGCAGCCAGGCCCGTCTCTCTCTAAAGCAGAGAGAACTGTCTGGGTTTCTGGCTGCCCTGGCCTTTATAGGACCAGCTGAGCCTTAATTGGGGCGTGGCCCCAGCTGAGCCTGACTTCCCACTCAGCCAGGGAGCTGCTTGCCCCAGCCACAGCCCCCTCCCAGGGCTGCTTTTAGCTCCTGCAGGCACGAGTGGGGTGACTACCCCGCTACAGCCTTCTTCTCCTCTCCCTCCTCCCACTCCTGATCTGCCTCCTCCCTCCTCTGCCCACAGTGTCCCTTGCACCGGGGGCTGCAGCAAAGATGCTGGAGCGCTGTCTCTGTACCTGCTGGAGTAGCCCCACCTGCTGGGGTTATTCTGTGGGGACAGAGGCCTCCCATATGGCCCCTTTGCACCAGCCCCGGTGGCGCAGAGGGCCGCATGGCAGTGCTGAATTGATCCCCCTCTTTTTATGTTGCTCGTGTTTATGTTTACAAGCCTGTAAAATGAAACCGATTTCGCTTCCTTGTCTCCAGGTTCCCAGTCTGCCCCCAGCCCTGCCCCTGGCTTCCTCCAGGCCCGCTCCCTGTCTCCTCTGATCTCACTCTCCTTTCCCCGCTTCCTCTTGCCTCTCTCACGCCTCCAGCGAACAGTTGCAACTTTGTCAGCTTTTCCTGCTAACCCTGACGGGCCTCTCCTCCCACTGGTAGGCTGCTGGCTGCACACCCGTGCCAGCGCCGTTAGCAAGGAGCAGCACTTGCTGGCATGCACCGCGTTTCTCCGACCGTCGTTGGCAGCCCCGGGGAATCCACAGGCGCGTTCCCTTGGCCCGCAGGCGAGGCTGAGAATGTTACAGGGCCAGTGTTAGTAAAAAACGAGGCCTTTCGAGGAAAGAGGGCTGGATCCGCGGTTACGTTTCAAACCCACAGAATTCCAGGCCCTTTGAAATCTCCTCAGACACGTTCTTCCGTCCTCAACTCGAACGGCAGCAGCTCGGCTCCGCGCTCAGTCAGTAGCTTACTAAGTATAACTCCAGGGGGGCCTTAGCACTGAGAGCACCTCCTCCCCGCCGCCAATTTAATTCATTCGAAACAAAGGGCAGGATCTGAGCCTAAGTCCGGGCCAAACTCTGCTCCGTTTGACTGTCCAGACGCCCCTTGCATTCGGGGCTCCCATGAAGACCACTTACCCTTTCCCTAAACTCTGCAGATGCCCAGCTCTTCCACCATGTTCCCTCCCCCTGCCGTACGGGGTGGCCAAGCCCAGAAAGGTTATGGGGCGGGACGGATTATGGGTTCTGAGGAAAGGTAGATGGAGGTGGAGCCAAGTCCCTAAAGGGTCTGAAAATCAAGGCCAGAGAGAATTATTGAGGGAGGCCATAGGGAGGAAAGGGAGGGGGGTGGGCTGGGAAAAAGAGGGTGAATCCCAGGAAATCGGCCTGACTGCAAACCACGGCTATGTGCCAGGGTGAACAAAGGGTTAACTCAAACTCAGCTCCCCACTCCCCTAGAAGACAAGGGCTGTAAGGAGCGGAGGATGCCTTAGGCAGGATCCGACTCCAAGCTCCGGGGGCCCAGATCCGGGCTGAGCCCCAGGGTGGGCAGGGCTCTACGTGCTGAGTATTATTGTGTTTTACTTTCTTGTGATAAACATTAAGGGGCTGATCCTGTCTCCCCCGGACAACACTGTGGCAGCACATGGGGCAGGACATGCGCATCGACAGGCCGCGGGTGAATTCCCCCGGTGCAGAAGGAGCGTTGGGTTAATGCCAGGGGCAGGAGGAGAGTAGCCATAGAGCTTTGGGCTGTGTAGTCACTTCACCAGCTTTCAAACATTAGCTTGCGGGACGTTCTCTGAAATAAAGTGCGTGTGGCAAGGGTGGTCCATTGTTTTGGACATTTAGAACTAGAGTCCGTAAGTCATGTGGGGGAAAGGTACGGGGGGGAAGCATCCGGCAGGGGGTAGAAGGGATGAAATAGAGGAAACCTAATAGGTGTTTTCCAGTCTCCTTTCTAAAACGGTTGTTTGCAATGCAACGTTTAGACAACTCAATAGCTGCAAACACGAGCATGAGATTTCAATCACTGTTTTTAAACAAACAAAACCAAAAGGTGAGCTATTCCTAACTAAACCTTCCCTTGTGTCTTTCATCATGACCAATACGGCCATGCGTGCAGGAAAAACAAAACAATGTTGCAGGAAAAACTGAGCACGGGTTTTGAGAGTGGAGGAACTCACATTTCACCCATAAAAGCACCGCCACTTTGCAATAAAAACCATGGTGTTTCTGCAAACACCTCGTGAATTCCCACCTGGGGAATTGTTCTTGGAGAAACTTTACAAAGAGATGGAGGACTGGAAAATGAACTCTCTTCGCTCTCTTCGGCCTTGTCTTCACTAGGAAACAAGGCATGTTCTAAACTCAAGGTAGTAAAATCCTAGTGAAGATCAGGCAGGTTGAAGTTTTCACAAGAGTTAGTGGATCAAGATGAACCATAGGGGGAAAGGATAGCTCAGTGGTTTGAGCATTGGCCTGTTAAATCCAGGGTGATGAGTTCAATCCTTGAGGGGGCCATTTAGGGAACTGGGGTAAAAATCTGTCTGGGAATTGATCCTGCTTTGAGCAGGGGGTTGGACTAGATGACCTCCTGAGGTCCCTTCTAACCCTGATATTCTATAGGATTCCCCCAAAGTCTTTAACTCATCCTGCTAAAACATGTGAAAATTGCCAATTACCCTGGTCTTCACCAGGGTTTGACCTTGAGTTAAGAACACACCTTTTTTCCTAACGACAACACACCCCTGCGAGGGAATCAGAGGCATCAGGGCAGCGTGCAGTTCTGCTCCCTGTCTGTGTTTGGTTGGGTATAAGGAGGACTTACTTTTCCAGAGCTGTCAATCTGGTGCCTTTCAGCATCGCTAAATTCACTGTAAAACTGGAACTCAAAACCCAAACTGTCACACGGGCCCCAGACCCAGCCTAACCAAGGTGCACTTAGTGCACCTGCAGAGGAGCCCCCAGCCACCAGAAAAACCCCCAAACCGAGTAGCGCTATGATGCGGTGTCCCAGATCACAATGGCATTCACTCAGATTTGGCCCGGCTGCCCCTCCATCATGTCGGAGGAGAGGCCAGGCCAAGCCTGTGAGCATAGGGTGGGCGATGGGAGCCAGCAGACCTGGATGGCCGGGATAAGGAGGAGCCACTGTCACCCGGAGTGGAGTGCTGAGTTGTGGGGATGTGCCGGTGAGTGGCCAGGAGGGTCCTGGGGGCAGTGGGTGAGGGCTATGGGGCAGTGGGGTTGGGGGCTGGGATGTTGGCGGTGAATGGGGGATGCTAGGGGGTGTGGCTGGTGGGGCTGCAGTGTTGGGGGCTGCAATCAGCGGGATGTACACCAGGGCTGCTGGGAAGTGCGTGGGGGAGCTCTCGGGATCACTGGGGGCTGGTGGAGGGGTAGATGTGAGGTGCAGGGCATTTAGGGGGTCTGTATGGGGCTGGGTACATAAGGGGCGGTAACAATTTAAGGAATCTGGGGAGCCCCCCGATTTCCATAGTGGTCAGGACCCCAGAATTCTTTATTTGGGCCTGATGTTTCCCATCGAAAGCATTGGAACAAAGTTAAAGCGTTTTACGGCTGAGCTGATCCCTCTTGTGGCCATCTGCAGCAATGCCAGGGACTTTCAGCCCATCCTGCAGAGTGTCTGTCTGCGGAGCTTCTGTGCATTTTCGCCTGTCGACCAAGCAGGCCTTGGTATTGGGCAGGCAAAGCAAACGGAATTTTGTTGAAAAACATTATTTATGCCTTTGTGACGCTTCCTGGCGTCTCCATCGCTTCAAATCTCATCTAAAAGCTCCTCCTTTCTTGCTTTGGACTGTGCTTTCCAAAGCTTCTTAATGTTAACAAAGAATAGGTGAAATCCGGGATGAAGTGAAGGGCCACTTTGCCATTGACTTCAATGGGACTAGCAGCATTTCACCCAATCTCCGCTGTAAGTTTCTTCTATGTGAGTGTATATCGCGGCACTGTATTAATTCAGGGCGTAAAGTCTTTTTCAGCATCTGAGAGCTTTTCAAGCCATTACATTCAGGATCTCTAAACCTCCTTGAGCTAAAGGTGTAACAGCAGCAGGCTGTCATCCCACGTGGACCCACCACTGGAGAAGGCAGAGACTCTGTCATTGGTTTACGCTTGCCCTCGTTTAGACGCTAAGAAACATTTCTGATTTGGTCTATATGACCAAACAGCATTCCCTTGGTCTGTACACTAGTGTGGTCATTGTATAGGGTGACCCCAGGATGCTGGGTAGAACAGTAGCTGTGTAAAACGTAGTGATCAGAGAAACTCAAATGGCTTCAACATTTGGTTCATCCAGGAGCAAAAGCTTGTCTGCTCCTCCACGCAATGAAACCGGGGCCGGAAACGTCATGAAAGGAGATATTTGATGATCCTCTGGCACTTCTGAGTTCAGCTAGACCTGGATGAAACTGTTTTTGATTTGAGAAATGTCATGAGAAATATTGGCCCATTTCTCAAACTTCCTCTTCCCCTTCCTCAGCTATTTTGTTTTCTCTGTAATTTAGATCAAATCAATATTTTTACATCTAAAATATGAATTTCCACGGCTTCTTTTGAAAAAAGGGCTAATTTTTGCTCCCCCAAACAGCCAAATTTTGCTTATAAACCCCACGCACTTACTGCAGTTATTTTCTTTTCACAGAAATGGGCCCATTTTGAGTTCCTAGTGAGCTGTAAGGGCAAAAAACCCTGCCTGAGGTTTTAATCATTTCACCTTTCACCCCCTACCGGCCAGAGCCTGGAAGTGCAGAGCGAGTGTTAAAGCTGGTTAATTGCAAAAATGTCTTTGAAAAAACCAATTTTGGAAAATGTTGGCTAGCTCTAGTGAATATTTTTCACTTCCAAATTAACCATAGTCAGCCAAACTTTTACAGACCTCAGTAAAAATTCTGGTTCCAGGTTTGTGGTGAGTTTTGGGTGAAGGCTTGGGTCAGGTTTTATTTGATCTTAACTTTGTTCACCCATCCATACGAAGGCCCCTCTCCAGCAAATCACTTAAGCGAGTGCCTAACTTTAAGCAGGTCACTAAGTGCTTTGCTGGATTGGGGCTGAAAGGTGAGGGAAGATGGTCACCAGCAGCAAATAGCAGGGGAGGCGAAAGAGAGAGATCTCAGTGAGTGCTTTTCGTTACGATGAACAGCAGACACCCTGCAAGTCTTGCCCAGCAGCCACACGCATCTCCTTTACCTTCTTAATTCTCATCTCCTTGGCTCCTTCCGACATAAAGCCCCATCTCCTCTTAGGTGAACAGTCAAGATATCAGGCCTGAATATTAACAGGTGCGTTGTAGGATAGGGCTTTGCTCAGACCCAATCTCAGTGAAACGAATAGACCAGGATCCTGAAGGCCTTACTCAAGATGCCATTCCTATCATGTACTGTCCATGGCCTGTATGCGCACTACAGTGTCGGTCAAGATTTGCTGTGTAAGATGCCCTCTCACCAGCCATCTGTTCTTGGAAACATTTACCCCCCACCCCCGTTCACTTTTAAACCCCAGACAGTATATATTCCTTGAACGGTTTTACTACCTAAATAGCCTTTTAAATGGAAGGGCCATTCACATGAATGGAAAAGGAAGCGCTGGAGGAATAAGTTTACCTGGATGTCTCTTGCAGGTTGATTAGGGCTACAAGGATAAATCAGGGGCAGAGTGCATTCATTACTTACCATAGCCGAAGAGCTATAAGTCTTGCAGCAACATTGAGAAGATGAGTAGTGAGCAGTGACTTCAATATACTGACAAATGAATTACCCCCAGCCAACCACAGAACTAGCTAGCTAATGAAAACGAGTAGCTTGCATTTGGAAGGTCTATCTAACAATATTCTTTATAGCGCTCATCACTATACCATCCGATCACTCAGCTTACCTCTGCTTGCCTTTCAGATCGACCGAGCTAGCCGAAAGCCTGTCGAGAGGAGACCCAAATCCTGGGAAACTTCTTTTCTTCTTGGTCTCAATCACGTCGTTTTCAAGAGACGCTAGCTCATCAAGAAGCAGCAGTTTAGCTGCCAGGTCAGTGGCTGACTTCTCTTCGCTGGATGTGGAATGTGCTTCCATGCCTACTACTATGGAAGAGTCAAAGGGCTGCAAAGGAAGAGGGGTGGGTTTGCTGGATGTTTCTGTTTCAGGTAAAGAATTCCAATCAGCACAGTGAGCACAGTGGTTGGTACAGCCCATAAGTACATTAGAACCGACAAATACTAACGCTGGAGGAAATCATTTGAATGAGAAGATTTCTTATTGAAAACTGGCCACTTTTCCAAGAGGCATTTTTTTAATGTAAGGTTGTTGACATTGTTGAAATTCTTCATTTTCCACAAAAAATTGCGTGACTTTTTCATTGAAATTTTTCTCTAAAATGTTATTCAAAATGGTTATCAACATTTTTTATTTACTGAAACCTGGGTTTTTGGTAAACAAAAACTTTCCATAATCATTTCAATAACATTTTTAATAATGTATTCAATATTTTTTTGAAATGCAATTAAATAATTCTATGAATTTTGGAGGGAAAATTAAATTTTTATTTTCAAACTTTTTGAAATGAAAACAGCTTCAAAAATCTGACATTTTCAGGAAACTGATTTTTGGTTTCTGACCAGCTGTAATACATGCCTATACAGTATTTTCCATCCCAAATCACTTTACAAGTTTGACAAATTGTTATGCAAAGAATACATCAAAATAATTTCACCTAGCACTGAAATGCTACCAATTCAGAGGTAGGACATGGCATGGCAGCCTTATGCACGTTTAGGACAGGAAATAAAGAACAGCGTATCCTCTTGAAACTTACAGGGAATTTGGATAGGCAGGATGGTTTTTGAACTTCATTTAGGACACTTGATGATTGCCCTGTTCTGTTCATTCCCTTTGAAACACCTGGCATTGGCCACTGTCGGAAGACAAGACACTGGGCTGGATGGACCATTCGTCTGACCCAGTGTGGCCGTTCTTATGTTCTTATGACATTGAGTTAACACCCTTACTAGACTATATATATGCATATTGGGTAGCTGACAAATACTGACTGGCCTCTGTCAATACCGAAGACATAAAAACAGACAATGAAACAATTTGCTCTGCTTTGTAAGAGGCAAAAAATATTGCTCCATGGTTAGTCTTTTTAAAAACAGATATTAAAGCTGATGCCCTGACCACTTTTGGTCATTAAAGAGTCTGTGGCACTTTTCAGCAGATTAAGGATGTTAGCCTCAGTGTCTTGCTCAACGATAACGTAGGTGATTATTCTCTGCCTACTTCAAATTCCCCATTCACTTTCAGTTGGATACAGTCTTCTTCTTCAGTTCCCAACTTAGACACTGGTTTTATTCTGTTGTGTGACTATGCTCAATTCCAAGGGAGGCAGCATTTCAAAGGCAATATATGTCTCCTTCTCAGAGGACAGCACCTTGACACGGTGGGAAGGCTGATAGCTATGCTGGTGGGAACTTTAACTCCTGGTAGGGCCACCCAAGCCGTACAGCTCAAAGGATAGGGACCAGAAGAAAAGCTGCCATTGGTCCCCTAGGTCAGGGATTGAGTGATAGCCCAACAACTTGTCCTTGTGAAAGAGTGAAGTTAGAAACACAACAAAGGAGCCATTCCAGCAAACAGCCTGAAAGATGGGGCTGAGGCAGTCTTGTTCATGGTTCCTGGGATATCATGATCTGATATCCCAGGAATGATTCAGATTCAGATATAAAGGTAAGATAGTAGCAGCATTTCTTCTGTAGTTACTGTAAGAATACCCACATTCATGCGGCCTATATTTGAAAAATGCAGATGAATTACCTAACCTCCTTCCTTTTGTGCTTCCGCTGTGTGCATTCAGGGAGCCAGTCAGAAATCATGAAAGAAATGGAGTTTACAAATATCTCGTTAGGTTGGATGGTCATGGATTGGAGGAGGAAATGGAACCCACGGCTAAGGATACAAAGGATGCTCCTGAATTGCTGCATTACACCGCAATATTTGTAAAGTGTGTAATCTGGAACAAACGGGTGTCCCTTGATCTTAACAAGCCATCAGGGAAGTTCTACAAGTCCATATAGATGTAGAGCTACTGTATGCACTCCACATAGATCACAAGTAGGATGTGTTTATTAGGTTGTTCGAGGGTTTAAAAGTAGTTCATTTAGGAAACTCTTTTGCACATGTGAATACTAGTCTGATGAGACTTTAAGGAAGATTAAAAAACTTTCAAGGAAACTTGAAAGCTTTAACCATTTAAAACTCTTCATATATAACCCACTTTAACAGGAGATCTTGCCAGATATGAAGGCAAAATCCTTAGAAGCTGAGACCTGTTCAAAATTATAAACTCCTGATGGCTGTTAGGGCTGGTTGCAATTTTTCCATCAAAATTGTTTTTCTGACTAAACAAATTTTGTTATCAAGGGGTCAGCTTTCTGAAGAGAAATTTGACTTTGTCAAAACAGAACATATTGATTCAGAAATGCTGTTTCAGAGCCTGATGGGAGTTGTTTGGGTGTCTCATGAAGCTATTCTCCTCTGTGCTGGTCTTCCGGCTAGACTGCAGCTCCCATGTTGCATTGCAATGGCACAGCAAGAGGGCAGATTATGGTGCATCATGGGAAATGTAGTCCGGCCAGGGAGTCCAGCCTACAGAAGAGACTGAGAGCAAGTGGCACTCAAACTACAATTCCCCTGAGGCACTGGGGTGCCATGTCTGAATCAACATCTGTTGGGTTTTGGCTCTCATTTTTTCAGTTTTTGATTTTTGGACCAAAAATTTGGTTTTCTATGGAAAATAAAAACATTTCCCTACCAGCCCTACTGTATTTTAATTCCTCTACTAAAGAGTGCCCAAAGTCTAGCCTCTGGGTCAGATGTGCCCCATTCATGTTTTACAGTGTGGCCCACAGAATCCCACAGCTTTAATGGCAGGACTATAGGTCTCCATCCAATGCTCCTTCTTGATCCCAGCTGAAGTCCACTCAAATAAATAAGCAGGAAGATATGTGGCTTTTTGGCCTGCACAGGCTGCACCTGCTAAAGAACAGCATGGTGCAATCCTTGGGCTCCTGGAAAGATGTCAGGGAATCCATCATTTGAGCAAAGTATTTGCCTGTTTACTCAGTCTCCATGGAGCTGGGTAAATCGTCACAACTTTTATCTGATGAATTTCACCTGTCTGTCTCTTGATAAACAGATCCCCATCTTCCTCAAATCACCATCCGATACTCCCCACTGTGAATAAGTGGTCACGGATGGGGCAGAGAAGGTGCCAGCCTTGCATCCTCCTCCCCTAATCCCGGGCCAGACTAGCTGGTGCCAAGGGAGGGGGGAAGTTACTCCACAGGACGGGATGAAGTACCCTACTCTTCCTCCCCACAGCGAGTGAGTGGCGGGGGAGACACGGTGACTCTGGTTCACACGTCATCCTCTCCTCTGCTCCTGGGGCAGCGCAGCTCTGTGCCACCCTTTACACTCGGCACGTGGTTCGTCACTGTCTAACTCGAACACCGCCCTTAGAGCCCGCTGCCCATCTCAGCCCCGTCCTAAGGCGATACCTGCCTCTCCGGCTGTCCCTGGCTTCGAGCTCCCCAGGAAGGGAAGGTGCATGCGGCAGTGTCAGGAATAGCCTCTTACCTGTGGAGCTGCCGCAGCGAGGACAGCAATGCCGATGTGCCACCGCAGCAGAGTAAGCGCCAGGATAAAGTGCACCACCCCAAACCGAACCTGCAGCATCTGCAAAGCAGAACAACCTATTGAATCACTCCCCACCGACACGCACAGAGGAGGAAGGGCACGTGACAAGGGCAGCAGAGAGCGGTTACAAGGACAAGGATGAGCCAGCTCCAAACAGACCTGACACATGGAGGGGAAATGACTTGCCCATGGTCACTCAGCAGAGCCACGAAGACCCCCTGACTCATAGCTTAGTGCCCGATCCTGCCTTCCTTGATGCTTAGGAGCTGATCCAGCTCACACCGACCTGGCTGGGAATCTTGCCATTGATTTGAATGGGAGTTGGGTTGGGGCCTCCAGCCCCAGAAGAAATCTGCTAATCTGCTTGTTAATCTTCTTTCCATGCCCAGCCCCAGAGAGCATAATTCAACTCTGACTCTGCCACTCTCTGTTGACTCTCCTGCTGGAGCCAGCAGAAATAGAAAGGCTGTGTAAATATATTCTGATGATGTACGAGAGTTGTTTTATCCTCACTTTCGCAGATCTCTCACGAGATCGGGCAGAATATACCCAGCAGAAATGTTTGACTTTGCTCTTGTTTCCCACACTACAAGAGAGACGAAGCAAAGTATTTGGACTCCTGTTTTAAAAGTCCAGCTATAACATGTGTCTTCATTTCTCTTAGGGTGACCAGACAGCAAGTGTGAAAAATCCGGACAGGGGGTGGGGGGGTAATAGGAGCCTATATAAGAAAAAGACCCAAAAATCGGGACTGTCCCTATAAAATCAGGACATCTGGTCACCCTAATTTCTCTCCTTCTCACACGGGCTTTCCCTTAAGTGATCAGAACAACAAGCCACCTTGCCTATTACCCTTGTACTGACATTTGCTAGTACCAGATGCTGTAGAGGAAGGTATAAAAATGGTATTAATTTTAATTATTTTTACATGTGCTTTTGTTATCTGGTTTCATACCCTTTTCTTTTGTCCATAAGGTTTAGAAAATGGCTGATATGAACCGGAATAACTCCAGAGGAGTCAAAGGAGAGAGACAAAGGAATGAATAAGGTGAGACTGATGTGTCCACACATTCTGAGCAGTGATACAGAAGCCAACAGAACTACACCAATTTACAGCACTTGAGCATCTGGCCTATGGTACCCCTCCCCCCCACCTTGTGGTGCTTTATAATGTGTATTTTTGTACTTGGCTGTGCATTGAAATGAAAAGTCGCCGTCTATCACCTTGCAGATAACCACATCCTGATTATTTGGATATGGGGAAGTAAAAATAAATGGTGAGGTTAAATACACCCGTTTCATATGGTTTAATGTCTGCACTGGTATTCATTCATCCCAAAGACCAAAGAGCTAAAAATGGCATCTGGTGTACTAATCAAAATAAACACTACGGCACCTGCATCACAAAAGACATTTGATTAACCAGCTGGAACTCAACTCCGGCAAAATTAGGAGGAGGGGAAATCGTAGGGACTAAGGTCCTGCTTCTGCTCTCGTTGAAGTCAATTGCAAAAGTAGGGTCTCATTGACTTACATGGGAGCAAAATCTGGGCCAGCCTGAGACCTTATTAACCCCCCCACTCCTCAGCCCTTGCTTCTGAACCCTGCTGTCTGAGGACAATGAGCGTGCTGCTCCCCTAAACGCTGTCCTCCCCCGCAGCAGAGAAGGATATTGGTTCCCCTGGATTTTGGGCCTGCTGAGGTGGGAGAAGGAAGCAGGATTTTCCCTTCTGTGAGTGATTTGGCCCTAAATCATTTTTGCCACTGAAAGCAAGGTCAAAGCCATTGATGATGGCGTCAGCTGAACTCACCACAGTCAGGGGCGTTACATTTGTGTATGTCAGACATGAATTTGACCCACCACTTTTAACCATATTCCCGGAGTTTAGCTATTTACATTAGTTACTTCTCTTTCTTCGGTTGTTCATCTATTGTATATTCCGATGTTGCCTGAACAATTCCACTCAGTTCCTTTGTCACTTGGATTTTGTAGATGCCTGTTCCCCTTCGACTTGAATCGTGACTCAAGCTTAATCTCGGGTAGGTGTTGGACACTACTGTTCTACCTCCCCACTCCAAAAGAGATGTGAAGTTAGATCTGAACTGCTCTGAGTAAACTTATGACTGCAACACCGCTCTTGGCAGGACTTGTCCTCCTTGTTGTGGGCTAGATTCCAATAGCTTTACTCATGCTGAGTAGCATTTACTCGACAAATACTCCCACTGAATTCGCTGGGTCTACACGAGGAGGTAAGGTGCTACTCCATGTGAATGCGTGTCTCAGAATCTGTGTTATCTGAAATAAATAAAATACTGTCCAGCTTTCAACAGATAAAATTGCATGTCTGAAATTTAGACATATTTATGGGTTTCACCCATATTTTAGCTCAAAATTCAGCAAAGCTTAAATTCCTGGTGTAATTCATCATCTTTGTTGGCGTTCCAATTAAAACAGATAAAAGAAAGAACATTTTTCTGCCATATCAAGACAGGCTAAACAGCAGCAACCTTTGTCAGAAATCTGCACGTACCATCGAAGCGCCTTTCCAACAGAAGGCCAAAACAAAGTAGAGCTCTTGACCATCCACAACATGGTCACTCCCTAACATCAGACCCGAGGGCTCTGCAGATATGTTTTCCTTTTTTCTTTTTTTCTTTTAACAAAAGCGAAATGACATCCCCAAGCCAAGATGGCTGAGCAAAAACCAGACAGTGTAATTCATCGCAGAGTTCAAAACTATTCCCTATCAAAAATGTGAACAGCCATCATTGTTCTTTCCGATTCAAACGATCATATTTCACACCACTCTGAAGATTACTCTGAGCATAAATCACAAGTAGTTTATTTTTCCTGCTTGACAGTTAGCAACAGACCTGAGGCAAGACTTCATACACTGCACCACAATCTTTCACTCTCCTGCCGTTGTGCATTGATTACTCTCTCACACAAATTTTAATAGCAACATTGTAACATCTCCGCACTCCTCCAGAAATGTAGACCTTACTCTTGCAGTGACCTGGAGCAGGCAGGCCCCTGAAGTCAATGGGGCTTTGCAAGGATGTGCGTGTATGGTGTTCAGAGGCAGGATCAGGGTCACAGACTGTCACGTACTGCGCATCGTAGACATTAGGTTCTTCATGGCAACAGCATGAAAACTCAGATCTTCCTGCTCTAGAAAGCATAGGCCTCTACTGTTAGAGGTAAAGGAGAATCTCCATTACCGTTAGTCATGCAGGGCCTCTGACATCATCCTCAGCAATTGTAATTCCATCCTGTAGAGGGCAGTGGTGTGCACGCTTAGCAACCCGCTCATTGTACTAGTCTGCAATTATTCAGGTGCCATCAAAAATGGTCTGTTACTACCTGTGCCAGTTAAATGTATCATTTTGTGAGTCTCTCCACTGAGGGTCTAACCCATTGTTCTTAAGATGCAGATGGCAGAATATTTTATCTGAAACAAGGATATGAGCTACTAACAGATGCACTGGATGCTCTGTGAAAATCCTGCTCCCATTGAGGTCAATGGGCAAACTCACAGGGATTTCTGTAGAAGCAGGACTGTGCCCTCAAGTGCATTCATTACCATAAAAGCCAAGATACTCCCATCTCAGTGATTTCACAAAGTTCTGGGGAGCCTTGGTTAAATGCAAGTGGAATGATCAGTAATACCATGAAAATGTACGAGGAAGGGGGAAAATACCACTGCTGAATCCAGCACACAAATAGTTTAGCATTGCTCTTTTGTTCTCATCCCACAGATGAGATATGACACACGCTGCGGAAAGCAGTCCATTATAAAAAGACATTGAAGTACGGGACTTACTGGAAAATGCATTCCATAAATTATAAACAGTAAAAGCCAGATACTTCAGCAAATGCATTATTAACAACAGAGGGTAGGTTTTGATTTCGAAGTTTTGGAAATCCACATCAATTCTTTTATTATATATATGATGCAGTTAGAATTAGCTTTTCTCTATGATCATTTCAAATCTGGTTAGTGGAATGCCCGTTCAGACCCCTGAGAATGTAGGTAAATAGCTCACGGCAGGCTTCGTCTACTTAAATCTGCTAGGATCTTCCAAATCTCTTATTTAACATTGATGAACTTTGGCCAAGAATCCAAAAGTGATGAGCGATGTTGGGGGGTCCATCTGGGGGGGGGGGGGGGGGCTTGCTTTTCAGAGGGCGAGTACTCAGCAATTGCTGAAAATCAGGCTCCTTCAAGGTGTCTCAAGAGGAGCACCCAAGATCATGAATCGCTTTTGAAAATCTTGACTCTGATGTATACCTTCGCTCTAACAACACAGCTGCCAATGCTTTATCCTTATTGCGTGTGTTATCTTGCCATCTTGGCAATTATTTCCCTGCTATTTTGATCTATGTTCAGTTGTGCTTAAACGTTTTCTTGCCTTTAAGCTTTGGGAAGAAGGCGATGTGGTGAGAACACGTGCATGTAGATGGTTGCTCTGGCTGTCTTTAGTCAGGCAAAACTCTCATTGACTTCAACTGGAAGTCTATCATCGTGAGGATCCCCAGGGTATGTCTGCCCGGCAGCTGACCTGAGCTTCTCAGCCCGCGGTAGATAGATGAGCTAGCTCCACTAAAGCTAGCGCACCAAATATAGCAGCCTGGATTTTGTGGCCCCAGCTATCCACCTGAATACAAGCCCTGTTATTTTTCGTGCACTAGCTTGAGTGGAGCTCGCAGGTGTCAGTCTCCCTGGGCTGGAAGGCTCACTTCCAGCTGCACTGTGGATATTCCTATAATAGCAACAGGCATTCTCTTTGTTTCTCTTCGCTAGGGGACTTGTAAAAGGCCTGATCCTTCAGGTCTACAAATGGGAGAAGCCGCTTTACTTCAGTAGGGCTACTCATGTGAGTAAGGGCTGACTCTCAGAATGTCAAATTCTCATCAGTGCTACAGGATGTCTACAAAAAAATACCCTGGGTTTTTAAGAGGAGATTAGTCCCTCCCACCCCCGTGTGAACATCTGAACTTGCACCAGCATAAATCAGGAGTAACTCAGCTGCAGTCCATGGAGTTACACAGATGCAAAAGCAGTAGGAAGAGGATAATCAGGCATGGTCCCTGTTTGCTCATTTGAATATTTTGTACAGCCCAAATAGTCCATGCGGGATATTCTGGGAACGTTTTCCTGGGAATTAGCAGAAGTTACACAATTTGGACAGCTTGCAAAGCTAAGAACAATCTGTACCTGACTATCACCCACCACAAACAAACATTTAATAACAGCAAATGAAAAGCACTTTGTCTGAAGGCAATCATGCTTGGACACCAAATGTATCAGCCACAAATGACTCTGACAAAATCCACCTAGAAGGCGAAGGAAAAAGTGCTAAATAAGCAGATTTTTTACAACATACAAGAAAAGAGCCATTAATGAGAAGTACCTTTGCTAAGCAAGATAATTGAAAGAACTTTACAGCATTCTTGGTATGCACTATGGAAAACAAAACTTCATTAGACTGTTATCCATTGCCAACAAATGCTCAGCTCCTAAATCTTTTATATATTTACCAAATAAGCAGGCCAACTTTTCTAAATGTTTCTAATCACAGTTACATTTACATTTTAAGGCTTCTTTTTAAAAAAGTTTTCTTTGCTCTTCAGGATAAGAACTAACAGCGCGCTTCAGTGTCACAGGCTTGCATGCCTTCAGCATTTAAAAATAAAGAAAATAAACCTTTAAAACAATCAGAAAGAGGAAATCTACACAGAGGTGAAACGTACAGGGATAGATACTAGGTTTTTATTCACACGTGCAGAGGAAATTTCTCTTTTCTTAACAGTGGAGGGACATAAGTGGAAGTTCTGCATACAGATAAGTGCAGACTATGTTATTTGAGCAGAGAATAGTGCCCATTACAACCAGTTAAAATATACTTCCATAATTACACAGATAAAGCTCTCAAGATCAGCTCTGAAAAAGAGAAGAATGTCATTACAGTGGTAAGATAAATGGCTCAAATATTAGATGTGATGTAATGGATGATAGACGTATATTACCCTTTTGAACAAAGATCAAAACTGATTATCGGCGAAGAAAAAATTGATAGCTGGGTGAAGATGTATTGTAGGTTGAAATGGTAGGTGATCTATTTCTTTGGGCAAGAATATAAAGGTGAGTTACAATCATATTACAAGCAATCTGTAGACAGCTGATGCATGTTTTGAACTTGCTCAGTAAAATAACAGTCCTAGAACTCAGAGATACACTTAGCAGTTAGACGAAGTTCGAGTTATACAAATCCTGATCCATCTGAAATCAACAGGGCAGGATTTTACCATGAGTACTGATAAGCACCATTGCTCCAAACAGTAATACTTTGCACTTACATAATCTTGATAATTTATTTCACAGTGGGGTTTTTTTATCCATAGACTTCAAAGTGTTCTACAAAGAACGGCCAGCAGGATTATCTCCATCATATAGATGGGAAATTGAGATCCAGAGAAGTTAAGTGAACTCGCCCCAGCGTCATGAATAATCCTCCTGATTCTCAACCCTATGTTCTCCCCATTAGAGAGGATGCTGCTTCTAACGTGAACAGCCAAATAAGCCTGTAGTGCACGCTCCTGTGTTTTAAGAACTGCAGAGATTTGAACCCCAGTGAACAAAGCCCATGTTGGCTCCCCAAGAAAACTCCCCCTGTTCCCTCATCAGCCTCCAGAGTGCAGACCTGAAAGTGCTTTACATTTACACACTAAGTGACCCCAGTTATGGAGGCAGAGAGAGAGAGAGTGAGATTTTGAGCCCAGTACAAAGAAAGCGCAATTACAAGCACTGGGCCAGACTACAGTTACAACAGTGCAAACCTGAGTTACTCCAGATCTGGCCCATCACTGATATTAGGACGTCCCTTGATCCTTAATGCTCTTCTGTAGACTTAGGAGCTTTACAAAAAGAAAAGAATAAAGAGTTTGCTGGCTTAGCTTTCCCTGATCTAATTTCTTCACCTTGTGCCTTAAAACATGTTCCAGGTAACAGCCATGGAAACATGTCACTAAACATATGTTAGTTATTAAAGCAAAGCAATCAATCTAGCTATTTAACTAGATTGGCTCTTTAATTCCTTTAGAGCCATAAAATGCATTTGATTTATTGTGAGTAGAACATAACACACAAAAGGGAAACATCAAGGAAAAACCAGTAAAATACCACTATTATCTAGCATCTAGAGAGCACTTTACATCTTCCAAGCACTGCACAAGCATAAAAGCAAACAACCTCTTCAATAGGGATGCGCTGTTTGACACTTCTTGTTTAAATGCTAACTCGTTAGCTAATGGAAATATGTTTCTGTCTTCTATTATTAGTTCATTTCCAGTACCCAAATTACTGGGAGATGTGCTTCTTACTGTCATACCCCGAAATGCAAAGAGAAATTGCACTTTTCCCATCAGACATGTGCACGTGTGTCTTTTGTGCTTGCTTGTTAATTTCAAACTGTTGAGTGTTCATATGCTTAACAAATAAAGCAAATATTGAAAGAGTTTCTGTAAACAAAGCAGCAGACACACACAAAAATCCCAGACCCCCCCGAGCCCAGTTCCTCGCTTATCTTACCTTGCCTTGGAGACAAGCAATCCCGACTTCGATGGATCTTGCTGGGATCTCCCACCCTAACTGATCCCTAAGCTCAGTTTTCTTTCAGAGTTTTTATAGTCTCTGCTGTAGGCTCCAAACTCCAATCCCTGCCTTTGCTTTCACTTACATCATTTCTAAAGATTTTCCACTGATCCTTGCCCTAAACCTTTCTCTCCCTCTCACTCACACACACACAGTCTTGCCTCACATTTGTTATATTTATTGCTCGGATCGAGATGATTAGGTTGTAATTAAAGGTCTAGGTTTTTTAAAAAAAGAATCAGAGACATTCCTGGGAGAGGAATAATCTTTGGTATCATTACCTTTCCTCTGAGCTCTTAGTATTGCAACCAATAATAGAGAAAACATGATGTCCTGGAATGTCTTTAAACAACAGTAATTCATGGGACTACAGGAATGAATGTAGAAGGGCAATATGTACTTTAGAGAGAAAAAATACAAATAGTGCATTTTTATTAGCTGGTTATTGCTGTTGTAAATTAAATTAGGTGTGTATAGAAAGGCAGGCTGCTTGGTACATCTGTCATAGGGACTTAGGTCTTTCAGTGGCACGTACTGTTATCTTCATTATCGCAACAGCAGCAGAGTACTGGCTGTGAATGCAGAGGGACATTTTTTAATAGGCAAAGCCATGGTGCCCATTTAGTAGCCTGAAATGCCAGGCAAATATCAGTCTGTCTTCTTCTTTATTGCCTGTCCTTCTTCTTCCATTTGCAAAATGGCCCATACAATGCAAAGTGCTCTTTGTCCCAATCTTTAAGAAGCGTAAAATTCCTGCTTGTGGAGAAGCCATTATATGAACATCTGCAGACCCCTTGTTTATTTGACAAAGGAAGCTGACCAATAGAGAGTCTTTTTGTCACTGCTGTTGTTGGATTTTGCTATAACCCTACCAAAACTCAGTAGGTAATGAGAAGAAATTTTATAAGTAACTTCTTCTTATGTGTTTGGCTTGCAAAACTGTTCTGAAAACTTGGTAGCCCCAGAACTAAATCTACTGGATCACCATCTACCCTTATGAGGATGATTATAAAAGAAGAAATGGACAATATTTTAACCAGCTGTGAAAAAAAGTATAACTCCCTCTCAAGGCAAGGAGGACAGCAAAATGTGGCAGAACTGATATAAATCACACAACTGGAAATGTCTGTTGCAAAATAACTTTCTTCCCATCCACGTCTGGTTCCAAAGCTGCAGCCCTTCCTTTCGGATGCGGAGTGTGCCACTGTTATCCCTGCTATTGTGACCTTACGATTAAGCGATGCGCTGTGCTCTACATGGGGCTGCTGCATCTCAAAACCATTCAGAGGGTGAAGCTGGCCCAGGACACAGCAACTTACTTATGGAGCAGAGCATCTTGACACCTGTGCTCTGGGGTCTGCATTGGTTCTCCGGGTGGAATTTAAGGTTTATAAAGCCCTAACTGCCCTGGCACCAGCCTACCTAGGGACCACCTCTCTTGCCAGGTCACACCACCACAGTCCCAGGCCGCGCAAGCTGGATTCCCCTGTTATAAAAGAGAGGGAGCGGCTGGCAGGGTGTTCACCCCGCAGGCTCCAAAACCTCCCTCCCACGCCCACTGATCCAACATAAAATCATAGACTATCAGGGTTGGAAGGGACCTCAGGAGGTATCTAGTCCAACCCCCTGCTCAAAGCAGGACCAATCCCCAACTAAATCATAGCCCAAATCTGGTGACTTTCTGGGCATGCTGCAAAAGACACCTATTGGACAGGGCTGCTGGAGAAGGCTGAGTGCACGCTTCCTAGATGATGAAGAGAGCAGGTGACTGGCTGACTGAGCTCTTGTGGAACTGCTGATTTTAATGCTGGTGCCCTTTCATCTCATTGTATTACTGTATAATTATGTTAGAGCACCTAGAGCCGTAGACCGGCCTCTTTTATCTTAAATGCAAATAAATAACATAAATAATTCAATTGAATGCAGCGTTTCTCAACTCGGGGGCAATGGGGAAGCGGAGGTCATGAGATGTTGAAAACTTCATAGCAATCCGAGGAGACCAAAATCTGGCTCCCCCACTCCCCTGAGGCCCTGATCCTTCAGGATCAAGTATTTTCTGTCAAACTTTCCAAACCCACAAAATAAGTGAGACAGGGCTTGCCATCGGCACGGATGCATTTTTTTTACTCTTAATTTTATAGGGAATGTAAAGGGGATGCAGAGCTTTTTGAATTTGAATGAGAGGCTGCCAACTTGAAAGGGTTGAGAGACACTGGTCTGAGCCGTTCTATTTTCTTCTAATACTTGATGGCAACCAAAAAATTAACCCCAGGAGGTGACTTTTCACCGAGGTGTGTCAGGAATTCATGTTAATAGGGGGCCCAAGAGTCCAATCAAAGTTCTTTGAAGTCAGAGGGGGTTGGACTGGGCCCTAAATACCACATACAACAATATGCTGCAAAGTTACCCCATAGTGTAAGCATTTATATTCAACATTGTCCGCCATGTGCTGCCAGTGGAGGTTTGGCCCTCTCTTCGGGCATGTCACTCAGCATCCCACAAACCTCTTTTCCATTTACTAAAAGAGCTGGTGCATCCTGGGTTTTTAAGCTTCCTCAGCTGAAGTCAATGATTAAATCTGCTTCAAGATGACTGGCCTTCACCAGCCAGGGCTGTAGGAGAATTTTGTCCCCACGGACACTTGCTCATGTTGGTGGGAGTTTACTCAAAATGGGACTATGCTAGGCATCGCCTGCCTGAGGTGGTGCAGTCTAGCCCTTCATCAGCCTGACTTGTGGATTCATTTGGGGTGTTTCAGGGTGGCACCGTTCATATCTTATGAGCTATATGTAGGTCGTGTGACATGATCATCTTGCTAGCTGCTGTGTCATGTCCCAGGTGCCACCCCCCTTCCAACTGACCCATAGTCTTCTCCTGGTGCTCCTCCAGCCCCCAGCGCTGTTGGCTCACTGGGATGCTTTAGCCCACCTGCTAAGACACAAGAGTCCGCCCCTTCCAGACTCAACAAATCAAACCAAATGGAAACAATAGCTCCCCTCCCTCCTTAGACTCCATGGCTCTTCTCCTGCTTGCCCAAGCGGCAGCCTCACAGGGTCACAAAATATATTCTCCCTCGCTGGACCCCAGCTCCTCTTCTAGCCCCATCCTAGACTCAGCAGCCCATTGGCCTTGTGGGTGCAGGGCCACAGAAGGGAGACTCGACTCTACCCTGGCTGCAGGTCCCCATCGGGCTCCAGAAATAAGTACAAGCATTATCTCCCTTCAACACCATGCAACACCCAGGCAACTTCCTTCTGATCCCTCCTGGGGGTCTTTCTCTGTCCAGTCCCTACAGCCCTTCTCGTTCCTGCTCTGTCTTCCCAAGCCTGCTACCATGGGCAGACCAAGCTGAGATCAACACCTCCACTCCCCCACCTGCTCCCCTGAACAGCAGGCTGCTAGTTATATTATCATCTTGGCCAATCAACTAACCCCTCCCCCAGTCATATGACCACCAACAATCTCTCCTGGAGTGTACATTTCCCAGTGCGCCCCACTCTTAAAGGGCCAATTCTCCAATTATGCCAGGGCTCGCAGGACCTGCTCGTAAAGGGGCTGCCTGATTGTGTTATGGGGATGTTATTATTACTTCAATGTTACTGTGGAAAGAACAATAGTAACTAGAATTCCGCTCATTTGTCTGGAACAAACATGAGTATGTCGAAGTTGAAGAAGAATTCTAGTCTCTACACACAAAGCACTGGGCCATGATTTCTAAGCGGATTTACTCACTGATTTAAATTGGCGTCAGTGGGCCTGCTCCTGTGAGTAAGTGCTCACCAGGTGAGTAAGTGTTGCAGAATCAGAATGAGCGGCTGCATGGAAAAAATGGAGCTCTCCACTGTGATGCATTTGCAGCATTGCTGGCACTCCAGAACAGGCAACTTCATTCAAGCAGTCTTCCTGCTATCACCAGCTTGTGACGTGATGACAGGGTACATCGGTGTGGTTCAGTCCATCACATGGCAAATTCCAATGATATATTCTCCCGGGGATTCATTCATGTTGATTTATTGTTTGCAGTTTAGTAGCAGGCAGAGGCTCCAGTAAGGAGGGAAGTCCCAGGCGTGGCACAATCTCAGAGGAAGACACCCTCTTTACAACAAGGAGCTTCACCCATCATCCCACGGATTGAACTCCACCAAAGTCAATGGGCATTTTGCATAAATCACCATGGAATGACATGGCTCCAAAACTGTAAAAGTTTGCAGTTTATAACTCAGTCTGTATAGTGCCTGCTTTTCATAGATTCATAGATTGCAAGATCAGAAGGGACCAATGTGATTATCTAGTCTGACCCCATGTAGAGCACAGGCCAATCTAAATTTTAAAATGATCAGTGATGGAGAATCCACCACAACCCTTGGTAAATTGTTCCAAGGATTAATTATGCTCACCATTTAAAATGTACATCTTATTTGCAGTCTGAATGTGTCCAGCTTCAACTTCCAGCCACTGAATCAGGTTAGACCAGGGTTTCTCAAACAGGGGTTGCCGCTTGTGTAGGGAAAGCCCCTGGCGGGCCGGTTCGTTTACCTGCCCCGTCTGCAGGTCCGGCCGATCGCGGCTCCCAGTGGCCGCGGATCACTGCTCTGGGCCAATGGGGGCTGCTCGAAGCGGCGGCCAGCACGTCCCTCGGCCCGCGCCGCTTCCAGCAGCTCCCATTGGCCCGGAGCAGCGAACCACAGCCAGTGGGAGCTGCGATCGGCTGGACCTGCGGACGGGGCAGGTAAATGAACTGGCCCAGCCCGGCCTGCCAGGGTCTCTCTCTACACAAGCGGCGACCCCTGTTTGAGAAACACTGCAGTAGCCCCTTTGGCCACAGCATTTCACTGGGAGCTCATGTTCAGCTGGTTATCCACCATGACTCCCAAATCTTTTCAGAGTCTCTGCTTCCTAGCAGTCATAATCACTGTGAACTACTACTTGAGTAAGGATGGAGTAAGAACACCAGGATTTAGTTTACTGTGGTTGTTAGTTCACAATGTTTGCTAAAACATCTGCCATCAAAACTAGGGGTTTCCAGTGGAAAAAAAGTGGGGGGAATTAAAAAAGTTAGAGAAAGTGGGATTTTTCCCAGCAAAATGATCTGATTTTTGTTTGTTTGTTTTTTGTTTTTGTTTTTTGGTGAAAACTGAAATTTTTCACAAAAAATCCCAATGAAAGCAAAAATCTCTCTGTTTTTTTTCTAAAATGTTAATGAAAAAGAAAAACTCCATTTCAAGCAGATCTGAGGATTATTATATGTGATGCCAAAGAACTAAACACCTTGGGCGAGATCCTCCGCCGGCATCAATCATTGTAGCTCTGCAGAAGTTAATGGCACTGCCCTGATTTACATCAGCTGAGAGCCTAGCAGGTGGTTCTGTTACTTCGGAAGTCAGTTGGCCAGATTCTGATCTCAGTTATAACAACGTAAAGCCAGAGCAACGCCAAAGTGGAGTGGAATCACACCAGATTTACATAAATGTATCTAAGAACAGAATCTAGCCCAGCATTGTAGGATGCTATTGTTGTTGAAGGGGAACATTGAATATTGCTTTTATTACACCTTTGTATGCTGTGTCAGCCATCTTGGATTGTTTAAAGTCTGGTGCCTTCTTCAGTTTAGAAAAACATGGTGTTTTACCCATTCGTGTCTTTTTTAAAGTCCACATCGTGAACTCATGACCAGAGAAGCTGCAATATTTTAATCTAGTCACTATCGTTTTCAGTTACAAAAGTGCAAGTAAGTGCAAGTAAGTACGGCTGGGTAATATCAAACCTCGAAATCCAAGTTGGGAGAATGGAAACACTTTCAGATCCTGAACTGGTATGGAATGGGACTAATCATTTTTAAAATCACCTCTTTTTTTTTTTCCTGTGTGTGGATATTGCCAGAGAGCAGATGACTATAAGAATGTATCTTTACACACACACACACACACACACACACCCCCCAAAAGCCAAAAATATGTAATGCATACACTGTGCATTAACAATGTGCACACATGTTTTCTGAATAAAGATAAATTTTGCTTCAGAAGGAAAGAATCATCCTAGGATCTCTCTTATTAAACCTGCAAGCTGTCAAAAGTAGGTTTTTGTTGTGTCACTTCCACTTAAGATGACTCCTTGCAGCTACACAGATTATGAAAGGGCAAAACCCACAAAGTGAAGTTAATTTACAAAATCAAAGTCAGTAACATTTTGTAGGAATGATAGACTTTTTATTAATAGTATCCAATGTCTAAAATGCCATTTGGTCTAAATTAAGTATTTGTAGGAGAAGGCAAATCACAAGCATCCTGGGGGACCATAATAATAATAATAAATAATCCAGGAGAGTTGATTGCAAGGCAGGCTTCCCTCTTACCTCCCCAACTATGAGGGGAGAGGACATGTCTTGGAGTGAAAAATACTGTCTATCCTACATGCCCAAATTCGTGGCCCCACTGCCAAGACTACCAAGAGCTTTATCAATTGTGATGGTGGCTTCTGTGATATGGGGAGTTGTCCTCTAGGGCCTGGACAGACAGTACACCATCTCATTTCAAATAGATCACCAAAAAAACCATCACATGGTAGCAATTTTTAGTCTCTACCGAGCTGGTGTGGAGTCAAACTGGCAACCTAGAAACGAAAGGCAGTAGTGCCTATTCCCAGTCCACTGAGCCATGTAACTGTGAATTGGTTTCTTACTAAATATAAGATGACATGGATTGAACCAGTTTAGTCTTCCAGGTTTAGGTAAGGAAAAAACCAAGGGGTTCCATTTTTTTTTTTTACACTGACTCTTTTGCCCAGTGTAGCCATTTGTGCTGATGTTGTTCATTACCTGAAATAAACTCTTTTCGATCCATCCAGCCAAACATTTTTAAGGAGCCACTGACCCGCCAAAGTGTAGCAAAGTATATGCCTTTGCACTGAAACACATACTTTACTCTTAAAGCTAATTACAAATGTGGCTATAGAAGCATGAAATTGAATGCAAGATTAGAGTTTAGCTTTGTGGCACAGACCTGCCAAAATGAAAGATATGTGGTTATGTGAAAAAATCATCAGCGCTCCATACTGACCTCACAACTTTTGCAGTTCCAAGCAGTACCTTTCCTCACAGGGCTTGGCTCTCACCCTCTTCTACACCCACTCACAGCTTTTTATTTACATCCACAGAATTAGGAAAGTGGAATTCACTTCAGTTTTACTATGATGAGGCATTGTGTGATGGCAAAGGTCTGGCAAAAAAGGGCGGGGGCACATGATAACCCTTAGTCATCCTACTCTGGGCTCTGACCCCATCATTACTAATAAAGGGAGTCCAGATGGCCTGGATGGGAGTCTCCAACCAATGCTTGGTGCTGGAGGAAATGGAACCAGAGACCATCTTTTTATGATATATGTATGTACAGCGCCGAGCACAACAGAGCCGTGTTCCTTGATTGGTGGCCTCTAGATACTACTACAATAATAGTAATAAATAATAATAACGAGCAGGCCACATTCTTCCCTCTTAGTCAATATTGAACCAATCCTCAGTATGGTGCTGTGGAGTTGGGGTTGCGGGGCCTGATTCTGATCTTATTTATGTTAGTTTTGCTCTGGTAGAAATGCCCTGAGATCAGGAGCGTTACTCCCAATTTACCCCGTACAAGTTACTTCAAAATCACACCTGCGGTGTTTATAGCTCAGGTGTAAAACTGAAGCCTTTGGCCACTTGTGATTATTAAAGATCCCATGACACTTAATAAGTTTGCCCTGGTATTCTGGCCAAATTCCAACATTCCTGTTACTTCAAATGGACACCAACATTTTCTTCACTTATTTATCCGTAGATTCATAGATTTGAAGGCCAGGAGGGACCATTGTGATCATCTAGTCTGACGTCCTGCATAGCACCGGCCCGAGAACTTCCCCAACATAATTCCTAGAGCAGGGCCTTTAGAAAAACATCCCGTCTTGATTTAAAAATTGTCAGTGATGGAGAATCCGCCACAACGCTTGGTAAGCTGTTCCAATGGTTAATTACTCTCCCTGGTAAAAATTTACACCTAATTTCCAGTCTGAGTTTGTCTAGTTTCAACTTCCAGACATTGGATCATGTTAGACCTTCCTCTGATAGACTGAAGAGCCCATTATTAAATATTTGTTCCCCAGGTAGCTTCTTATAGACTGTCATCAAGTCACCCCCTAATCTTCTCTTTATTAAGTGAAATAGATTCATCTCTTTGAGTCTACCGCTGTAAAGCAGGTTTTCTAATCCTTTAATCATTCTTGTGGCTCTTCTCTGACCCCTCTGCAATTTATCAACATCCTTCTTGAACTGTGGGCACCAGAACTGGACACAGGATTCCAGCCACTCACACCAGTGTCAAATACAGAGGTAAAATAACCTCTCTGCTTGTACTCAAGTTTCCCCTGTTCATGCAGCCAAGGATCACATTAGCCTTTTTGGCCATAGCGGGAGCTCATGTTCAGTTGATTATCTGCTCCCTTTTTCAATCGTTTTCAGAGTCACTGCTTCCCAGGGTAGAGTCTCCCATTGTGTAAGTATGGGCTACATTCTTTGTTCCTAGATGTATTATACATTTAACCATATTAAAATGTGCATTATTTTCCTGCGCCCAGATTACCAAGTGATCCAGATAGCCTTGCATCAAAGACCTGTTCTCTTCATTATTTCCTACTCCTCCAATTTTTGTGTCATCTGCAAACTTTTTCAGTAAAGATTTTATATTTTCTTCCAGGGCATTAATAAAATTGTCCAATAGCGTCGGGCCAAGAACATATCCCCGCGGGACCCCACTAGAAACACATTCAGTGATGATGCCCCATCATAATTAAATCATTGTGTAGTGATGTTGTAATCTGCTAACCAGCTGCTGCATTATAACATAGAGCAACAACAAAAATGATAAATTGCATAATGCTCTTCATCTTCCATTTTCTTTGCAAACATTAATCAGCCAATTAACTCCCCCCAGAGGTAGCTGCATCTTATCTAGCGCCAGTTGGATCTTCATTACAAATGAAATTATCTGATGAACTGAGACCTTTTGTCTTCAGCGTTGGGACATTATCAATTTATTTGCTCCTTACAATTGTTCATTGTTTCTGTTATAGCAGCAAAGAGTCCTGTGGCACCTTATAGACTAACAGACGTATTGGAGCATGAGCTTCCGTGGGTGACTACCCACTTCGTCGGATGCATGTAGTGGAAATTTCCAGGGGCAGGTATAAATATGCAAGCAAGAGTGAGTCAGGCTAGCGATAACGAGGTACATTCAATCAGGGAGGATGAGGCCCTCTTCTAGCAGTTGAGGTGTGAACACCAAGGGAGGAGAAACTGCTTTTGTAGTTGGATAGCCATTTACAGTCTTTGTTTAATCCTGAGCTGATGGTGTCAAATTTGCAGATGAACTGAAGCTCAGCAGTTTCTCTTTGGAGTCTGGTTCTGAAGTTTTTCTGCTGCAGGATGGCTACCTTTAAATCTGCTATTGTGTGTCCAGGGAGATTGAAGTGTTCTCCTACAGGTTTTTGTATATTGCCATTCCTAATATCTGATTTGTGTCCATTTATCCTTTTACGTAGGGACTGTCCGGTTTGGCCGATGTATATCCTGTAGGAGATGTACAGAAACCTGTAGGAGAACACTTCAATCTCCCTACATGCATCCGAAGAAGTGAGTATTCACCCACGAAAGCTCATGCTCCAATACATCGGTTAGTCTATAAGGTGCCACAGGACTCTTTGCTGCTTTTACAGATCCAGACTAACACGGCTATCCCTCTGATACTGTTTCTGTTATGTGATTAGACACCTAAGTCACAAGCTTGGTCTACACTTAAAAGTTTGGCTGGCATCATCATATCAGTTAGGGGTGATGTGTTTTTGTTTTGTTTTGTTTTCATTTGGGTTTTGGTTGGTGTTTTTTCCTGACACAGCAGTGACAAGAAAAGCCCTAGTGAGGATGCACTTATCGCTTATTTCTCTCAGGGAACCAGCATAAGCTATACTGGCAAAAGGCCCTTTTTGGCAGTAGGAGCTGCCTCTACATTAGAAGGGCTTGTTGGTGTAGCTATACGGGAAGAACAATGCTGGCAACATTTTAAGTGTAGCCAATGCTATGTAAGATTCTTTCTTTTCACTGGTTGCATAGCCCAGAGGTTTAAAGAGAAGTATAAACAATGAGGAATGACAAGTAACCAATAGCAGTTGCATGCATAGATGGGTATTTGTACATCATAAAATTCATCCCGGTGCTGAGGTTCAGCACAAGGACTTGTAGGGCTCAAGTGGGACTGAAATTTCACATAGGCCTTAGGCTGGGTCTTTGCATAGAACAATCATTCTCCAAACAAAAATCCTATTGTCATGGATGTTCACAAATAGTAAATAGAGAGGGGCAGAACATGACTGACCTGAACAGCTGTCTTGAACCCCAATGCGTGCTCATTGTGAACACTACACTACAACAACTAATTTCCCCCCTGCTGATACTCACACCTTCTTGTCAACTGTTTGAAATGGGCCACCTTGATTACATTGACCTCATTAGCACTACACAAGTGATTTCCACCCCTTCCTGTCAACTGTTGAGAATAGCCCACTTCCACCTTAATTGAATTGGCTCCTTAGCACTGACCCCCCACTTGGTAAGGCAACGCCCATCTTTTCATATGCTGTGTATTTAATACCACATTGAGTAGCCGAGACCGCTGACCAGGGAAATAACCCACTTCCTTCCCTGATGGACCCAAGGACGCACCCCACCCATGTACTTATCCGCTACACCGATACTGACTTGGACTCCTTATTCATTCCCTGGGTGGCGTATCCGAGCCCACCTATCCACTGACACTTTAAAAACCCTTGCACCCCAATCTGGGTCTATGCAGGTTATGCGATATGTATGTATCTTTTCATCCTTGCAAATGATACCTGTAACCCCCCATAATCCAAGCCTGACCGCAGATGTACAGTACCTTGCCTTTTAACTCGGGTATATTTAAATTTAAACATTAACTTTAACAAAATTTTTATACCTCTCTACTGTATTTTCTACTCCATGCATCTGATGAAGTGGGTTTTAGTCCACAAAAGATTATGCCCAAATAAATGTGTTAGTCTCTAAGGTGCCACAAGGACTCCTTGTTGTTTTTACTGTCTCTACTGTACCAGTACCTAATTCCAACAATGGATGGTACCTTATATCCCGTAGACGGCCAATCCTTCTCCCGCTGAGATCAAGGCTAGTGTTTACCTTTTGAATTCTGCGGGATCATGATCAGGCTACAGCCTGCAAAGCGCTTTGTGATGAAAGCTGCACTGCACGTAATGACCTACACAAAAGTTGCATTAAAAGAAAGCTGAAGTTTCACAGTCAAACTCTCAAAAGTAGGAAGTGCCGGAATTAAGGGCTGCCCATTCATCTGTAATACAACCCCTTGCGTGCACATGTTATGGTACAGTCTTCAGTTACATGATCACACCATATGTTTTCCAGAGAGCCCTGGCCTCTTTCAGTGCACAGGATGGCCTGTGCTAACTGCTCGTAGTTAGCTATAGAATATTTCTTTTTATCCTCATCATTCAAAGTGTGGCCCCAGGCCTTATTTATTGCACTATTCAAACTCTGCTCTGAAGAGAGAAATATCCATTTCCTCATGAGCTTGTCTCTGGTGCTAATTGCTATAGTTTCTGAGTGGTTCCCAAACATTAATGAATTTCTTTTAACACCCATGTGAGGTGAGGAGGTGGTATAATCCCCACGGTCCTGATGGGGAGGCACAGAGAGACTAAGGTTAAAAGTCTCCACTAACTTGAGGTGCCCAATCTGAGACACCAAGGGCCTGATTTTTCAGAGTAGTTCGCATTAGAGCACTTTATTTGCTCAGAGCACAGCTCCCGTTGACATCAGTTGCAGCTGTGAGCGCTCAGCACTTCTGCAAATCAGACCCCGGGTCTCAAGTCAGGCACCCAGAAAATGAGGCACACACAGTTAGTGACCACCTGTGAATATTTTGGGTTAAGTGATTTGCCCAGCAACACACAGGAACTCTATGGTAGAGGCAGGGAGAGAATCCAATTTACCAGGGCACCAGTCAACTAAGAAACAAGATAATTCTCTTCCAGCAATCCCCTATCTCATTGCCTACAAACCTTCCTGCATCAGCAACAAATGGGGTCCTACAGACAAGAGTCCCTTCTCTGCATAACCCTGATTCATCTCCAGAGCAGGTCCTTTCTGTGCACTGAGTGAGGCAGGGGTCACATGGAAAAAATAGTATGTGATCATGTAATTACAACCTGTGTCATAAAGCATAATCACGAAGGGATGCAGGCAACCTTAATTCTGGCATTTCCTAATTTTTGAATGCTTGACTTTGCAACGTTAAAAATGTTCTTTCAATGCAGGCTTATTGGGTGCAATTTCCAAGGGTTTTTTTGGGCGGGGAGGAAACACTGGAAAAAAAAGCGGAATCATGTGTAACCATAGTGAGTTCCACACGAATTGCAGTGGGGGAGATCTAAGTTGGATATTAGGAAACACTTTTTCACTAGGAGGGTGGTGAAGCACTGGAATGGGTTCCCTAGGGAGGTGGTGGAATCTCCTTCCTTAGAGGTTTTTAAGGTCAGGCTTGACAAAGCCCTGCCTGGGATGATTTAGTTGGGAATTGGTCCTGCTTTGAGCAAGGGGTTGGACTAGATGACCTCCTGAGGTCCCTTCCAACCCTGATCTTCTATGATTCTATGAGCTGCACATGCGACATCAACAAGGTTGGCACCTTTAGATCCAGAGCACAGACTCTGCCACTTGAAGGGAAAATATTCTAGTGGTTATAAACTCTTCTTCCCCTGCCTGCTCCCTTCTGCCTTTGCCCCTTGCAGAGAGTCAAAGATTTTTAGGCCAGATGGGACCATTAGATCATCTAGTCGGACCTTCTGGATAACACAAGCCACAGAATTTCATTCATTACTTGTGAATTGAGCTCACTGTCTTTGTTTGACTAAAACAGCAAGGCTCATAAACCCCACAGCTTGTTCCCATTCTCCCTCTGTCCCTGTTCCTCCCCCACTACAGAAGTACATCTCCTCTACGCCACTGCCCCAGTCCTCCCATGCAGCTTGTCTCTGGCGCGATCTCTGCTGCTCTCCCACCACCTGTGGTCTTCCCCCTGCTCCTCACGCCTCTGCATTCCAGGCAGGAGGTTTGCTGTTTCTCCTCCACACTGCCTGAGCACCAGGACAGCAAAGCAGGGCCAGACACCCTGATCTGAGTTCTGTGCCCACCATCACCGCAGCCCGCAGAAAAGCTTGCTCAGTCCTCACAGTCCCAGAATGGAGCATACTTGGGATAATTTAGCTGGCCAATCCTAACAAGTCTCTGCTAAACCTGTGTGAACTGAGATTTTCAGTAGCTCATAAATTAGCTAGATTTGGTGGATTTTCCTGAGGAAGGCAAAAGGCACTCCCTTGATCCCAGGGTGGCCCCCTTGCCAAACATCAAGCCCCCAGCTCCAAAAGACCTGGCTTGCTAAAGTTTCGCAGTGAAACTCTTGCACCATTTTTTTTTACCACAGGGAGAAAACAAATTTCCCCCTAACCTTGTTCTGCAAAATGGCGGAACCAGTTTTGCTGAAACTTTCAAAACAAAGAAAATCAGCCTGAGACCGACACCTGGCATGAAAAATTTCAGCCCAAACCGTTAAAGCTTAGCAAAGTTATAAACCCACCGACAACATGATATTATGATGAGAAGTGTTAGGCAATCTTAACCGTAGTTGTTGCTACCATCTCCGCCTACATAAAATACAGCAGCTAGAATACTATGGAGCTAAAGAAGTAATAATCAATACTGGGAATGTAATCCTCTGGGCATCAGTTACTCAAACCAAGCTGTGGTACACGAAAGACAATATAACATCTTTAAAATTCAGTAGATACCTTCCTTTGCTTAAACCCTGTAACACTTCCATGAAGACACAGACGTCTCAGGGTTCAGTATTCACACTGTCTCTGCCGCTCTTTGCCCGAGTACACCCTTTATGTGCATTTGTCTACCTGTCCTGCTCTCATTCATCACATCAGCTCACTTCCTGACGTAGGAACGCACGTTTCACACAAGGCCCTAGAAGCATACACCTCTTCCTTCCACACTCTTGGCCAAAGTTATCCCAGGTGAGAGTCAACTGGATTACACCGGGGAGGAATCTGGCCCTCGATCTGCATTCTCCGTAAGTGCAGATGTACTGGCGTTGTGCTTACTTTACAATTAGGCTTGGAACCCAGACGCAAAAATGTAATGGAGTTTCTCATGTAACCATATATTTATTTTGGTTACGTGCGGCTTCAAGACAAATCTAAAATGGTGCTGGACAGCTCTGCTGCCCTCAAAAGAAGTTTGTCAGCAGAGTAACAATAATGTTCTGCTGCTGAAAATGATGTGCTGGGCTTTCTGGTCAGCTTTTTGGTTTCAAAGTGTTTTTTTTCCACTTTGATATTTGAGCCCTCCCCGAACAGCAAATCCTCTGGGTGTGTACATGGCTCTCCAAGCAATGGTCACAGGAAGACCTAGACAAGCGCAAAAAAATACGCTGACGGCATCTGAAAATGATTTGTAATGTTTGAGCCGCATGACCTCAGTCGCATTAACATAGTGATTTAAATACTGCGGACGGCTTTTCTGATCTTCTTTTAGAAAGTTCTTATTGGAATTATTAGGCATCCAAGATATATTTAAAACCAACCATCCACCATTGGAATGAAACACAGAGCAGATAATGCTGACTAAGCATTGTGTACCCAATCTCGCAGCCCTTATTCAAGCAAGTTGCCGTCAAGGGAACAATTCATGTAAGTAAAGAATCCACATATCAGGAAGGACTGCAGGGCCAGGCCTTTAAACTGCATCTTGTCATGCAATATGGTAGTGTAGATGCTACCTGACATATGGCCCCTTATGGACTCAATGCAGGAATCTCAACAGAAGTAGAACCTTGCTAGATTAGAGCAAAGCTGCAGTCAGAAAAATGACAGTAAAATAACATTGTGAGGTCCACTTCTTATTCTCTATCAGTGACTTCCAAGAAGATGATGGATTTTCCTAACCGATAGTTTTGCAAATGCAAACTGGGAAGCTGGGATGTGGAAATACAGCTATGGGTTTAGGATTCCCCCCGTCCCATCTTAGATACTACTGCACCCAGATACAGTTGCGTTGGGTGTCATAGAAGTACCTACACGATCGATCAAGCCACACTAGTAATACTTAGAATGTAAGCTGCTTGGGACGGGGACTCTCTTGTTGTTCTTGTTTGTACAGCGCCTAGCACACAGGGGTCCTGCTCCACAACTGGGACTCTTAGGTGTTTCGTAAGATAGATAGATAGATAGATAGATAGATAGATAGATAGATAGATAGATAGATAGATGGGGTGGATGGGGACAGATAGATAGATAGACAGACAGACAGACAGATAGATATTCTTCCAAAAGAACTTGGCTGACAACATTGCCACTGGTGCACAAGGCAGAACAGAATCCAGCTCACGCTTCCATAGTTAAATAAGCTCTGCAGGACTGACAGGAGTGAAACCTTGCGTTGGTCTGTACAGTGAGTTGATCCTTAAAGGCCCATGGGAAGCAGCATGCTGAGCAAGAAAGGGCCATTTGCACATTTGCAGGAGAAACTGGATATGAGTCAACAGTGTGCCCTTGTTGCCAAGAAGTCCAACGGCATATTGGGCTGCATTAGTAGGAGCATTGCCACCAGATTGAGGGAAGTGATTATTCCCCTCTATTCGGCACTGGTGAGGCTGTATCTGGAGTATTGCGTCCAGTTTTGGGGCCCCCACTACAGAAAGGATGTGGACAAATTGGAGAGAGTCCAGTAGAGGGCAACGAAAATGATCAGGGGGCTGGGGCACGTGACTTACGAGGAGAGGCTGAGGGAACTGGGGGGCTTGTTTAGTCTGCAGAAGAGACGAGCGAGGTGGGATTTGATAGCAGCCTTCAACTACCTGAAGGGGGGTTCCAAAGAAGACGGAGCTCGGCTGTTCTCAGTAGTACCAGATGACAGAACAAGGAGCAATGGTCTCAAGTTGCAGTGGGGGAGGTCTAGGTTGGATATTAGGAAACACTATTTCACTAGGAGGGTGGTGAAGCACTGGAATGGGTTACCTAGGGAGGTGGTGGAATCTCCAGCCTTAGAGGTTTTTAAGTCCTGGCTTGACAAAGCCCTGGCTGGGATGATTTAGTTGGGGTTGGTCCTGGCTTGAGCAGGGGGTTGGATTAGATGACCTCCTGAGGTCTCTTCCAACCCTGATATTCTATGGTTCTATGTCTCATCACACTTACACTGGTTTTACATTGGTGTCACTTCACTGACTTCAGTGGAGTTACTCCTGATTTACACCAGTATGACTGAGATCAGAATCAGGCTCAGTAGCTCTTACACTGGAGTAACAGAGAGCAGAATCTGTCCCATGTTCCCCCCGGCAGACACACCATCACACACAAGTGCTGTAATTGGCATTAGTGGTAGCTTGACCACTGATTTCAGTGGGAGTCAGCACCCAGTTGGATACAATCAGGAACCCAGGTGGGCTGGTTAGATAGGCAGTAGGGATGGGCAGTCAGGTCTAAAAAAAATAAGGCCCCCAAATGTCATCCTAAACTGAACCACTCCTCTGAAGATTTAAAAATGCTCCGTTATTTATCCCCTCACCTCTCATTCTTTTTATGTTCTTGCCCCTGTGTGATCCAGGTTGAAGCAGGGATCAGAACTGGAGCCTGGTTCTACACTCACGCTGATTTCCAGCTGAGTAACCCTGCTTACGTCAGGGGTGTCACTCCTGATTCACACCTCTATAATCAAGGCACCCCCGGCTGCATGGAGAGAGAGTCCTGGGTGAAGGCCCTGCACAAAGATTCAGGGAAGCTGGGTACAGTTACCCACTCTGCTAATGCATTCCCTGGGCAAGTCTCTTAACTTCTTCCTGCCTCATTTCCCCATCTCTAAATTGAGGATAATAATCCTCCTTTCTTCCCCTTTGCCCACCTTGCCTGTTTGGATTGTGAACTCTTCAGAGCAGTGGCTGTCTCTTACTATCTGTATGTCCAGCACTTAACCCCAGCCTCAATGGGGTCTTCTGGCACTACTGTAAAGCAAACAATACGGTAGAGATATGACCACCCTTAGGGGGCTGCTCTCCCCGGTTCATGGGTTTAAATGCAAACCTCTCTCTTACAAGATAATCTGCAAAGGCCCCCACAGCTTCAAGCAGGCAAGTGCTGTCGCTAATGACCCTTTGAGTTATTCTTTCAGGCCATGTGAAATATTCAGTATCAGAGAAAGGAGTGGAAGCTGCACAGACAGCTTCATAGTTAGAAAGCAAAGAAACCTCAGCGACGGGAACTGACGGTGACTTATTGCTGTAGGTGCAGTGAGCACTCGCTGCTCCTCCTGTTACCAAAATGTCAGGGTTTGAAAGTGATGTTATTAAAGCACCGCAGGAGTGCAAAGATCTGTGTAAACTGAGAGGATAATCGCCACGCCGGCAGAGCGTGCACGGCTTGACTGTGTTGAAATTATGTTATTTGGTGTCCCTCTAATTTGTCACATGACTGGAGGCTTAAAAAGCCCCACGGCATGTTTTTTTAATCTGGGGCTAGGACAATTGCTTTTCCTGCAGTGGACGATGATTTGTAAAGTAATTTTTCTTATTCCCAAACCACCCAAAATTTTGCAAATTGGTTTCCACGAATTACAAGTGGTTTCGAAGTAACCCCTGGCTCCGGGCGTTGTTCTGCTTTGGGACTTTTGCTGCCATGAGATCTAGTCAAGGGAAGATGGTTATTTCTGAATTAGTCTATTTTTACATTGACATTTCTTTTGCAGCAAGACTGCAGTAGACTCAGCATTGCCCCCACTCTCTTCATTGTTCTTACTCCCAAGCAGGACTGCTTCCCAGCAGCAACAACTCTTTGCTGGTGGCAGTTCCACCGTCGGTTTCTTCCTTTGCACAGGGATGTGTGCTGCAGGGCCAGATTAGAGCTGCCTGGTGCCATAGGCACACCCTGACATGGGCCCCCACCCCAGCGCCAGCTAGAGTGGTATTTGGAGGGCGGTATGATCAACTTCCCACTGAAACTGGACTGGGATCTCCATCTGATCTTCCAGAAGACACCAACTAGCTATCTAATGGTAATGACTTTTGGTCACTGTTGGCTGAGGATAGATTTGAACCAGCAGCCTAGATGAGAAAGGCGCAAGGCCTGATTCTGAACACTTGCCAGTGCAAATCAGGAGTGACTCCACTGACATCAATGGATGTTGAAAGTTCAAAATATTTCAAAGAGGGAGCTCAGCACCTCACAGGATCAGTCCCTTATGTCACCCTAGAGCAGAGATGGCAGCTAGACAGCAATGAGATATAAACCATCCCAGATCCAGGAACTGTGGCTGTAGTACGTAGATCCTGGTATGCACCTCTTGACATGGGAATCATTGGCAATCAGCGCTATTGTAGCAGTGATAGAGAGCGGGAGAGATGGAATAACATTCTGAGAGGCCCCCTCTTACAGCGGGAGCCCTAGAAGATTGGCATATTTTTATGGCCATGATACTTATGCACTAATGACCAGATAGAATTATTTTGAAAACCGTTCTCCTAGCAGCAAAGGATCCAGACTTGGTGTTTGCCAGCTGCCTTGAGGATCTGACAAGTATCTTGGTCTCACAGGTGTCTGATCTTGTCTCTTCTCAGCTAGGGAATCCAAATGGACAAAGTTAATTTTATTTGGGTTTTTTTAAAATATTTCTTCATAAATGATTTAATGACCTGCCTGAAAAAAGTAATGTTTCTCAGGGAAAGAGGGTTCTAACAACTGACCGGGAAGAGGAGGAAGAGGGGAAGAGAAAGGATAAACAAATGAATATGGACACAAGAGCTAGCTGTATTCCAAGCACAAGCTGTGGAAAATACAGTCTGGTGCCAGGGACTGCTTGAGTCCAAATTTTCTTTGTATGTACCAGGCTCTTCTGAGAAAAAAATAATAATTTAAAAGAGCAGAAATGCTCATCAGACAAACTCTGGAAGCAAGAACTGCTTTTTCAGGTGAATTGGCATGAAAAATCCCCCCTCCAGTTCCAGAGATATGAACACATTCCCTTCACTCTCTGAACTAACAGCATCCACACACACAGGAGAAGGAGAGAGAGTTCTCTTTGCTGAACAACTCAGGCAGTCCGTGATTACAGCCGGGCAGTAAAAGCTGATGGCAAACATGGACTGCAAGAGGAGAGGTGGAGGTTCCATGTTACTAGTGATGTATGGAATAGTGCCCGGGCAGGAGGTACGTAGTGGACTGACACTGGTAGCTTGCTGGATTGCATGCACCTGTGAATCACTCTTATCTCCGTCACATGCTATGGCCGGTTGTAGTAGCGGTAACAGGGCCATCCAAAGTCAGGCTGATGGGGCAGAAAGTGAGCAAGGCCACGGCCTAGGAAATGCACCCAGCAGCCAGGGGTAAGAAAAAGCACACCAGATACTCGTCTTCAATCGCTTCAATGGAGCTCTGTTGATTTGCACCAGTGATCTCACAATGGTGAGAATCTATCGTAACTCCATTCTGGGCAATGGAGTTACCCGGGTACTGGAGTAACATTAGTATAAATGATATTCTGGCTCAGACACATACACTTCCTACACCCCCCAGTGAATACCGTTTCCTGATACATCATCTCCTGGCTCATTGGCATGGAAGTTACAGTCCTTTTGCACATCCACCGAATGTCAGTTATGACTGAAACACATGTTCTACCCTTGCTTACACCAGGTCCAAATTTGGCCACTTCAGCATTGTCCATGTGGACCCTGTAGCCCTCAGAATTGTGAACAATGGGCCAAAATGTCATCAGCACTGATGACAATCCAGAGCAACGCCACTGAAATCAATGGCGTTATTCCAGGTCAGAGCAGAATATGGCTCAACAATGTTAACATGCTAGCAGGTTACAAGTGTGGACATCGTCATGAACAGTTACATTAACCTGGTCTGTATTATGGACATGTTTCTTCGGTGACTATGCAAAATCATTGGCTTTGTGACCCTGACTCCTGAGTCTGATCTCACAGTCCCAGGGCCAGATCTGCCACTGTAACGATGCCGATTTACACCATCTGAAGAGCTAGGGCATTATTTTTACCCATTATAACTGTGTTGGGCCAGCTGTTAGCTGGTGTAACCACTCGAGTCAATGGAGCACCAATGATTCGCACCAGCTGCAGACGTGGGCTATTGACGTCAAAGGCATTATTTTGGATTTATAATGGTATGACTAAGAACAGAATCAAGACATCTAGCCAAAAAGCAGGATGTAACAGAGGAGAAAGATCTTAATCTGGCTTTCCATGGGAAGGAGGGAAAATTGGTGCACCCTCATTGCAAGGTGAAGGTATATCTCCTCCAGCCTTCCCTTTTCCATCGCTTTGCTGAACGCTTTCCAAAGCAATTCAGTTCTTCTGCTTCAGCACTAATGTGTTCTGGATGTTGCACATCAGGGAAACTCCATGTACAGGAGGGAGATAGCATGGCTGAGCAAAAGGAGCCATGATAAGTGATGTCACTGCTGCAGCGGATCTCTCGTATTGCTGGTATGCAACATAGGGGACAAGACTATGAATGTGCTGAGACTGGCTGGAAAGGCCACTCCAGAGCTAAGGGCTTCAATAGCCACCTTCGCTTGTAGCAACTTCACAGACTTCCGTGGAGTTCACTCTGGATTGAAGTGATGTAGCTGAGATCGGAGTCTGATTCAACAGAGCAACAGCAGGAGAAGACTGGTATAAGTTAGAAGAGGAGGATCAGGTTCCCTGGGCAAATTCCGAACTGGTGTAAACTACTGTAATTCCACTGAAATTAACGGAATTACAATCAATCACTGGAACTGCACTGATTTACATCAGCTGAGCATCTGGTCCATTGACTTCAATGGAGCTCAGCCGACGTACACCAGCTGTGGGTCTGGTCCCTTAGCTCTAACGGAGCTATGCCCTAAATTGTGTCCTAGGGAACACTGCTCTGGAGATTTAACTCTTTAAGTCACGGCTTTGAGGGGAGCTCAGTTGACGTGGCCAGGTAAATTGCTTGTAGGATTGAGTTTGAATTCAGGCCAGCATCTCTGAATAGAAAGCAGAGTTTTGGCTGCAGCCCCAGAAGAAGAGAGATATAGCAGTGGTCGAATCCCTTTAACCATTGGTTTGCTCCTGACAAGTGTGCACATATCCAACATACATGCTCTCTGACATCACCTCAGGGAATAAACATCTGGGCTTAATCGAATGACTCCACTCCGATTCATCTACAAGAACATTAATCTGGCAATAAAATAAATAAATGACTGGTCTTAGGGGAAAAAAACTAAGGCATTCTGGCTAGTTCCGTTAGTTTAATAGGTGCTGTGTGAATAAACATCGGAGATTGCAATATTATAGAAATTTAACAAAGCGCTGCAAACCCTCGTAAAATGTTTATGAGGTGCAAATACATATATAAAAAGACAAACTACATCCCATTTTCCGCTGAAAAGCTAACTGAAATTTTAAAAGGTAAGAAGCCCCATAAACTAAACAACACTTATTATTATATGAGAATTTTAATTAAGAATCTGCATTTCTGAGCCACATGTAATCAAGACGGGAAGGCTGCTTGGGTTCTGGGCTGATGTCCTGAGAGCTTCAGGGGGTTGTTTAATATTCACTGTCAAGTTTTCTAATAAGCTGGTTCACATTCCTAAAATGTCATGCACAAGTGGAGTTATTTCAAGGTACGGATTCAGGAAGGCATATCACACTTGTTGTGCATGTTCCTGACAGGGGGAGCCGATTTTAAACATTTCAGTATGAGATGTGCATCACTGTACTTGCCAAACACCCTGGTGTAAAAAGATACCATTATTTGTGACAGCGGCGCCAAGGGAGTGTGGGGGGAAAGATTTTAGCACTTGATTTTGCTGCCATTTACCCTGGTGTAAATCCGAAATAATTTCACTGAAGTCAAAGAACTTAGTCTGGTGTAAAACCAGGATGAGATCAGAATCCAGCCACATAAATCGTTGTCCAAAAACAGTAGCAGGATGCGCCATAGATCGCCATGCTGTACCTAATACTGAGAAACGTTAACATCTCTGAGAAACTAACGCTCAGAAGCCAGGTGTTTGCATCACAAAGCCAGTGGCATAGGGTGACCAGATGTCCTGATTTTATAGTCCTGATATTTGGGGCTTTTTCTTATATAGGTGCCAATTACCTCCCACCCCCTGTCCCGATTTTTCACACTTACTATCTGGTCACACTACGGTGACATAACTCGCAGCCTGGCAGAGGATGGACCCTAGAGACAACGATCCTCGAAAGAGAGGTAGGATCTACGCCGCTCTGGGGATACCCTAAGAACCCATTGGCTTAGCCCAGCCAATCACCTTCCTTGTCCATGAAAGTTGCTTCATTTTTTGCTCAAATGTCAAGTACCCACCTGCTGAAGAGCTCTGTGTAGCTTGAAAGCTCGTCTCCCTCACCAACAGAAGCTGGTCCAATGAAAGCTATCGCCTCCCCCACCTTGCCTCTCTAATGATTGTTATTACATTAATTTTAAAATGGGGGAGGAGGGGGTGAGAAGGTGAAAAGAAAGGACGTGAGCCAGTTTCACAGACAGAGGAGCTGGGGGAGGATGGGATGAAACCGTCTGTTTTATAGAGCCATGAAGGGAAGATGGAAGAACATGATGGATTCCTCAGTAGTGTCGCCGAGCTTATTTTCTCTGTCCCTTTCGCATCCCAGTCTCTCTGGCTCTTTTTAGACAGCGTAAACAACACTCGTAAGATCCATCTAATATAGCAGGTGTCAACACTAATTAATCCCCATCCAAGCTGCCTTTGTAAGTACTTGGAGAGACACGATAGGGGAGGGAATATCTTTTATTGGACCATCCTCTGTTGGTGAGAGAGAGAGAGAGAAGCTTTCGAGTTTGCAGAGAACTCTTCTTCAGGTCACGCTCATGAAAGTTGCCAGCACTGGAAATGGCTGTCCTCTCACCATTCAACAGGCCAGTGACTATGCAAGGTTCTGCACGCTGCATTGCTAAGGCACCTCAGTCTTCTTCTGTGGGGCCATGTGGCTGTTGACCCTCAATGAGTGTGATGTAGGACGGGGAGGGAAGAAGGTTGAAGAATCCCCTTCTTCCACCTAGTCCTCCTGCTCAAGGGGTAGCCATAAGGCAGTTGCCTGCACCACTGGAGCACTACAAGGGGGTGCAGTGCTCAGCGTCCCAGAGAGGGAACATCTGGGTGGAATGGGGTTGGTGTGTTAAACTTCTTGCCACCTTCCCCACATGATCTTCGGGTTGGAGGGTCCCTATGCTCCAGGCGTTCTGATCTCCAGCAGTCACTGCTCCCATTGTGTATTTCACTGCCCACATCCCTAAAAGCCCTAACCAAGCCCTGGAGCCAGGGCCTTTCCACTGAGATTGCCACCTGGATTGAATCACCCATCCCCACCATGTGGGGCATGGTCCATGAATGCTAGTGTTTACCGCCTCTGAAAAATGCATTATCTGCTGGTACGGCGGAGGGTGCACACCTGCAGGCCGTCACTTTTTGGGGCACGCTGCAGGAAAACAGACCACCATTCAGTTTGCCTCTGCTTTTGTGGAGCGTTTGGAAACAGCCGGACAGCCTGAACGAGCGCCAGCCTGGCATCCAGGGAATGAGTCCGAAGGATAACTCATCTGGGGAGGACACACAGTACTTTCTGTAGGAAAGCCAGGCACTGACAGGGCTCAGTCCTACTTTCCGGCCCCCTGGAAAGTAGATTAGAATGGGGCAAGATGGCTGCCCCATCAAGACGGCAGTCCTGGAGTCCTTGCTCAGGTCCTTTGGGGGCTGGTGCATTTGTAGCTGTTCAGAGGGCCAGAGTCACTCCACATTGCGCCTCCCTATCTCAGCGAGCCTCACGCTGCTCCAGGGAGGTCCCCACTATTGCCTAATCTTGGGAGAGATGCCAGGACAGGGCAGCTGTAGCTTCTAGTGGAGGGTGCCCTGCCGAAGGGGGCTGGATTGCATCCCCCAGCCATGCAAAGCAAATCGCTTCCATGGCAGCGTTACGGTGTGGGACTCACCCCTGGGGCGCCTCCTATCGGTCGTCCTGGGAATTAGCTCTTCGACCCAGGAGCGCCCTCTGCAGGCCGGTGTCTCGCCTAGCCGCTGGCCCCCATGTCCCTCCCAGACCCCAGTGCCCCTTCTGCCGAGGTTCTGCCCCCTGCAGTACCCCGCGGTCTCTCTGGGTCTCCCCTCCCCAGGGAACCCCCAACCCCCGTCCCCACCTCGCCTGAGTCTTAGGCTACTGCCAGTCACCATCTAGCCCCCGCTCACTGGGGCAGACTGCAGTATCAGCCACTCCTCATTGGCAAGGAGGGTTTGGCCCTGCTGCCTCTGCCAACTCTTGGGCTACCCTGTTGCAACCCCAGGACCTTCTCAGCCCTTAACAAGGCCTGCAGCCTGGGGGTTTTCCAGGCCGGAGCTCCCCAACTTGTCTGGCCTTTCCTCAGCCCTGCTCCACTGTAGGTACTTGGTTCAGCTTCCCAGCAGCCAGGCACTTCTCCCTTTAGAGACAGAGAGAGACTCTCTGCTCGTGGCCCACTGCCCTCCTATAAGGGCCAGCTGGGCCCTAATTGGGGCGTGGCCCAATCTGAGGCTGCTTCCCCCATCAGCCTTTCCCCAGCTACAGCCCTCCCCAGGGCTGTTTTTAACCCCTCCGGGCAGGAGCGGGGTGACCACCCCGCTACAGGCAGTGATACCCACTTTGGGGGCTGCGCTGCTGACCTCTGGGAGGATGGTGGGTTGCAGCCTGTTTGTTCCATCACCACTTCTCCCCCCAGTGGGATCACACTGCTGGGGCTCCATGCACTCCAGTCTGGGTTTTTATATCCTGCCCATCATTGTGATAGCAGAGTCCCTGATCCCACCGGAAGCCAGTGTAATCCTAGGATGAATGTGGCCCAGACAGCACAGAGCAATAGCACTCTCCAACCCCATTTTCAATAACCGGTGTTCTCCTCCAGCCCAGTCCATCCTTCCATTGGATACCAGCATAGGAAAGCAGGTATCAACTCCACTGGGTCAGGATGTGCCTAATCAAGGAAGCTACCAAATTCAGATACTGTCAAGGGAAATGCATTGGGTGTAATGGATGCAAGTGGTAATGACTGATGCTTAATCCAGATGGGATTAGCAAGAATTCCACTTAAAGGGGATGTGACCTGCCAGGAATAAGAGCACAAGTAGTTTGATCAGATGATAAATAGGGGAGAAATTCTGAGCACTGGTCATTTAATACTAAATTGATTAAACCAAGATATAAAGCACAAAAAATAAGCCTTATTGAAACAGGATTTTGTCCATTTACGCAAGGGGCTGAAATTGGGACTACCATAAAGATGAAATGCAGGGAGTGTTGCTTCTATTCTTGTTGGCCAAATGAAGCGAAGTCTTACACTCATCTCAGTGGGCTTTCTGTGTTTGTCTGATAACTTCGGAACACCGCATGCGATCAGTTCCACAATTGCAGGTCATCTTCTAGGCAGCCATCTTCTAGACAGCACCCTATTGCTACTGGTACAAATCGGAACAAAGGGACAAAAGAGGGATGACCAGAGCCCCTTCCATCTGGATATCAGACCCGGCCCCTTTAACAACCTCTGTAATTGTCTATGGATCAAAGAACTGGTTGATGGCAGAAATTAGCACCTTCCAGCTAACATCACCCCCCCATCTGAGCTCTGCCTGTCTTCCCAATTGAGTTTAAAATGCTGGCACTCTAGTGATTTATCTCACAGACATGGGAAGAGGGAGGAATAAGGAGAATAGGAATAGAGGGTCATTGTGGGGAAGTGGGAATGAGGGGGAAATGAAATGGGGCTCATTGATACAGGGAGAGGGACATGGGGAAAAAAGAGACCCCTGGTCTGGAGGAGAAAGGATGGGCATACAGAGACTTTGGGAGAGGAGGAGAGAATGGCGGACCATGGCACAGGGGGAAGGAGAGAGCACAGAGAGCCACTGGCATGGTGAAAGTGGAGGGGCAGGGAGCCCCTGAAATGGGCTAGGAGAGTGGGGGGAGAATGGAAGATGCAAAGAGCCGTTCAGGCAAGCAATGCGCTCAGCCTACAGAAGCAACAAAGTGTGCGACCGTCTAGTATTGTTCTCCTGTGTTATATTTTAGTGCATGGTAAGTGTTTCCAATTTTATTAATCAGACTCTTCCCTAACGGCTGGATCGCGCGCCCTTTACTCACACTGGGAAGCAACTACTCACATCAGCAACCCAACGGAAGCAAATAGTACTGTGTGTGCAACTGCTCCCCGTCTACCAGGGCAGCCCAGGGCAGATGAATCTGTCATGTTAAATCTAGGTTTCTAATTTAGATGCACATCTGCACCCTGATGTAAATTCAGTGGGGGCTGTGACACGGTGCTGGGAGCGAGCAAGCGAGCCAGCACTCTGATCACTCTGGCACTAATTCGCTTCCCTAAAGAGGTCGGATTGGGGAATGGAATGGAATTAGCTAACCAGCCTGGGTGAGCAGGAGAAGCGCATGCCCTGATATGGGGCATATGTGTCTATAGAGATTTGGATGGCTTCTGTTGCTTTATATTTTCCTTCTCACAATACACATTTGTCTTTCTCCACCTAACCCTCATCACCTAAATTATCTGTCTCCAGAAGGTTGTGAAATCTGAAATAAGTATCTGTAAATTAATGCACCCTCACAGCTGGAATTTGGAACAACTGCTATGTCCATTGTGTTGGACAGGAGATCCTGTGTGATGCAGCAGATGAGCAATGTTATGGTGTCTTACGCAGGGTTGTTGTAGCCATGTTGGTCCCAGGATATTGGTCCCAGGAGACAAGGTGGGTGAGGTAACATCTTTTATTGGATCTCTGTTGGTGAGATGGTTCCGATGTCTTATCGATCACTTGAATGTGCAAAGCATGCCCCTGATCTTACTACAGCTTGTGCTTGCAGATAGCACCTACTCACTTGAGTAGTTTCATTAAAGTTATTTCTGTGATTAGAGGATTGTAGGATCTGACCCCATAATTCCAATGAGCTATTGTCTTGGACAAGATTCAGCCATGGTATAACTGTGATTAAGTCAATGGATTTATGTCAGGAATACATTTGGTTCTTTCAGAGTAGCAGCCGTGTTAGTCTGTATCCGCAAAAAGAACAGGAGTACTTGTGGCACCTTAGAGACTAACAAATTTATTAGAGCATAAGCTTTCGTGGACTACAGCCCACTTCTTCGGATGCATCCGAAAGCTTATGCGCTAATAAATTTGTTAGTCTCTAAGGTGCCACAAGTACTCCTGTTCTTTTTATTTGGTTCTTTGTGTTTTAATTTGCATATTAGTAAAATACAGTGATAGACTCATGGAGCTCAGTCTATTTAGCTTAACAAACAGAAGGTTAAGGGATGATTTGATAACAATCTGCAAGTATCTACATGGGGAACAAATATTTAATAATGGGCTCTTCAGTCGAGTAGAGAGAGGTCTAACATGATTAAGTGACTGGAACCTGAAACTAGACAAATTCAGACCGGAAATAAAGTGTAAGTTTTTAACAGTGAGAGTAATCATTGGAACAATTTACCAAAGATCATGGTGGATTCTCCATCACTGATTCATTTTTAAATCAAGAATTCCTTCCTTAGAGGTTTTTAAGGCCCGGCTTGACAAAGCCCTGGCTGGGATGATTTAGTTGGGGATTGATCCTGCTTTGAGCAGGGGGTTGGACTAGATGACCTCCTGAGGTCCCTTCCAACACTGATATTCTATGATTCTATACACATTTTGAAGTTCTCCAAGAGTTTTAGTGGCTATCTGAAATTAATAATGCTGTCAGCCTTAAGAGTTATCCTCCAGAAGATTCACAAACTGGCCTAGCAATAAATATGCAGCACAGAGATGGGGACTTTGCAGGTTGGCCTTGCCACACCCCTATAAGAGCGAGATCTCTCTGTTAAATCTATAGAAAAACCTTGGATCAAAACTGGCTGAAAACAATCAGGTGACGAACCTTTTCTTGGACAATAAAATGTTGAAGGCTAGAACAATACTACCCAGTCAGATCATCTGCACATCGGTGCACCCTGACTATGTGCAGATGAGCAGGTAGTAAATACCATGTTTTCTAGATTTCTAGGTCCTTTCTCCTCTTTAATTATTATTCCCCTTCATTCCAAAACAGTTAGATTTAATAATCAGAAGAGGGAGAGAGATTTCTGAGATTGCATGTTGGTACGTCTACACTGCAATGAAAGCCTAAGATTAGTGGAACTCGGATCAGCAGACCCTGGGCTAGAGAACCCAGGGCTTGAGCATCTACACTGATTGTCAACCTTAGGTTAAGAATTTTCTAACTTCCTGGCATCTTCCTGAAATGTGCCTGCTCTAGCCCTTTGTTCGTGGTGCAGTGTGGGAAAACTTGAATGTCCACCAAACTTGATTGTCCAGAGGACAAAAAAAGTCAGCTCGTAGGATTGTGGGATACTTTTGGCAGACTCCAACCACATGAGTCCAGTGGGGCTGCATCTACACTGCAAAGCAAGAGAACTTGAACCCTGGGTCCCCCTAGACTCAGGCTTGGACCCTCCACCGCTCCTGGAGTCCTGGGACCCTGGGTCTGAGCCCTGAGTTAGCACAATTTTGTGTAGATAGAAGGGAAGTTAGGTTTGAGCTGAGTTTGAACCTTGGGCTCACATTGGAGTGTAGACATTCCCTTAGAATGTATGTAAGCATAGTTATGCCTGGGCAAAGGCAAATGGGGGTGTTGGAAAGTCTTTAGCCCTCCCAAATAATAAGGGATTACATTAATAAATAAAGGAACCCCTGGGTTTGGCGCACAAGCCAATCCCTCACATAAAATACGTTGTTTACACCCCTGTTATGCTGAGCCAAGTTTCGCTACCACTTACACAGACTCAACTCCCATTGGCCTGAATAGGAACTACTGATAGAATAGGGGAGAATAAGGCCCCAGGATTGGATCCATTGAAAACAGAGTGAATGGGCTGGAAAAGGGTTTAATTGTTTCAAAATATAGAAGAGATGACATTTGATTCTCTTATCCCTTTAGGCGTTAGGGGCACTGTTCTATACCAGTAAAACCTCTGTCTCACACACAGACACACACACACCTACTACCGCTGGCTGAGGACTTCATCAAGGAAATTATTAAGTGAAAACCAGTAATATATGTGATGAATAGCACTCATTAACTCCACACACGTTTCAACATTGAATTGCATCTGCCATAGTACAGCCCATTCCCATGGCTTGACTGGAGCGCTCTGACATCCCCCACCGTCTTTTCCAGTCATGACTAACTGAAATACGTGTAACCGAAATCTGCAGATTTTGCAACCTTCCCATTCACGCTCTCGTCCAGATAATTAATAAATACGTGAAACAACTCCGGTCCTAGCACAGAACCTTGGGGCTCCAGCTGTTATTCTTTAGCCATATTGAAAATTGATTCTGCCTATTAGTGGGCACTTATCTCTCAGCCATGACTACTTAGTATCTTTAATAACCTCTTATAAGGGACTTTGTCAGGAGATTAATGAAAGTCCAAGCAAATTATATCAGCCAGGCCTCCTTTGTCCGCTATTTTGTCAACCAAGGACAACAAACTGACATCATGAGAGATGAAAAGGGAAAGAAACATTTTCCCTGGGATCTTTCTTCTCTACTTTGAGAGTTTGGTTCTCCATTGTCCTGTACCTCATGAAGACACTGACTCAAGTACAAAGTGAGGCAAATCAGAATGGTGGAATTTGACCCCCTCTTTTCCCTTGGTCTCTGTATTCTTCCAAGTAACACTATGTTCTCTAAAAGTCAGGTGGTGATGGTTGTGGCGGGGGGATTGCACAGACAGCATTTCTCCTAGCCCCATTTATCTGTATAATGCTAAAAAGAAAACCAGATGAATGCACACAATCACATCTCGATCGTACTGCAGACACACCAGGAGAGACAGAGATGCCATTTCGAATGTTTCCCGTCTACACCCCAGCCCCGTGACTCACCTTGCTTCATATCCCTACTGAGCCCCTGTCTTCAAGTTCCACTTTTTTTGTCCCATACAAGGCTAGTTTGCTGTCTAACCCCTTTTCAGCTGTGCTTCATTGGAATTCATAATCTTACTCCATCCCTGAAGAATGCAAGAGAGACAGCTCTGAGAATAGAGGACAAAACAGATGAAAGAGAGAAAAATAGCATATTCAAATGGGAAACAATACTTACAGAGGCTGTATATAAATTACAGTGACACATGGGGCAGATATTTCATTTCTTTTCTACTAACTGGACTCTTTTCTACTTTTGCATATTTTTTTAAATGTTGGAAAACACATTATCAAGGAACAATATCTTCCGTCTGACTAAAATCATTTCCTTCCTAAGGCAGACTGGGATTCAAAAAGGAACCAAACAAAAGGAGGTTCGTGCCTAAACCCCATTGAAATTCACTGAGAGTTGGGCACCTAAATCCTTAGGTTCTTTTTAAAATTCCAACTCCAGCAGAAATAGCCAGTCTTTTTGTGACCGGAAAGGTTACTTTGACTGAGCAAAGGAGCCATAATTCTAGGTAACCGATCCAACTCTTACTGAAGTAAATGGGACTCTTTTCAGGAGAGCTGGTTGGAACATGGAATTTAATTCCAAAAAGCCAAAATTTCAAAATTGCTTGTGGAATGGAATTTCCCCAAAGACTGATTTGGAAACATCAGAATGTTTCATTTCAATAATGTTGACTTTTTTTTTCTTTCAACAAGGTAAAAACCAGATCTGTCCCAAAGTCTTCAATAGAGAAGGGTCTCCCTCCCACCAAGACCCAGTCATTAAAAGGAGGAGGTTTTCATGGTTGTATCACACATGAATGAAAAATGACATCCCTAATAAGGATGGGAAATCATTCCATTATGCCAGCTTAAGTTCCAGTTTCACATGAATGGATGTCATTTTCTGCTGATGATGTCATGGAACACTTGATGGTTGCTAAGTAATATATCGCTATTAAAACCCTTTAGTGCACATTTCTATTCTAAAATGCCAGATATCTTACAACCTTGATCTATATAGTCTTCATTTTTGTGTGCTTCAGAAAAGCAGATTTGGACTCCCCAGGGAACTGATGGGCAGGATCCCTGGGAGGCTAATATGATGGGGGACAGGAGTCCAGGAGAGCTGGCTTTGAAAACTTATGGTGATTGGGGGAAGTCCCGGACAATTGGAAAAAGGCAAATATAGTTCCATCTTTAAAAAAGGGAAGAAGGAGAATCCGGGGAACTACAGACTGGTCAGCCTCACCTCAGACTCTGGAAAAATCATGGAGCAGGTCCTCAAGGAATCCATTTTGAAGCACTTGGAGGAGAGGAAGGTGATCAGGAACAGTCAATATCGATTCACCAAGGGCAAGTCATGCGTGACCAACCTGATTGCCTTCTATGATGAGATAATTGGCTCTGTTGATATGGGAAAAGCGGTGGACATGATATATCTTGACTTTAGCAAAGCTTTTGTTATGGTCTCCCACAGTATTCTTGCTGGCAAGTTAAAGAAGTATGGATTGTATGAATGGACTACAAGGTGGATAGAAAGCTGGCTAGATTGTCGGTCTCAACGGGTAGTGATCAACAGCTCAATGTCTAGTTGGCTGCTGGTATCAAGTGGAGTTCCTGACGGGTCGGTCCTGAGGCTGGTTTTGTTCAACATCTTCATTAAGATCTGGATGATGGGATGGATTGCACCCTCAGCAGGTTCGTGGATGACACTAAGCTGGGGGGAGAGGTAGATATGTTTGAGGGTAGGGATAGGGTCCAGAGTGACCTAGACAAGTTGGAGGATTGGGCCAAAAGAAGTCTGATGAGGTTCAACAAGGACAAGTGCAGAGTCCTGCACTTAGGACGGAAGAATCCCATGCACTGCTACAGGCTGGGGACCGACTGGCTAAGCAGCAGTTCTGCATAAAAGGACCTGGGGATTACAGTGGACGAGAAGCTGGATATGAGTCAGCAGTGTGCCCTTCTTGCCAAAAAGGCCAACGGCATATTGGGCTCTATTAGTAGGAGTACTGCAAGCAAATCAAGGGAAGTGATTATTCCCCTCTATTTGGCACTGGTGAGGCCACATCTGGAATATTGCATCCAGTTTTGGGCCCCCTACTACAGAAAGGATGTGGACAAATTGGAGAGAGTCCAGTGGAGGGCAACAAAAATGATTAGGGGGCTGGAGCACATGACTTATGAGGAGAGGCTGAGGGAACTGGGGGGCTTGTTTAGTCTGCAGAAGAGAAGAGCGAGGTGGGATTTGATAACAGCCTTCAACTCCCTGAAGGGGGGTTCCAAAGAGGATGGAGCTCGACTGTTCTCAGTGGTGGCAGATGACAGAACAAGGAACAATGGTCTCAAGTTGCAGTGGGGGAGGTCTAGGTTGGATATTAGGAAACACTATTTCACTAGGAGGGTGGCGAAGCACTGGAATAGGTTACCTAGGGAGGTGGTGGAATCTCCTTCCTTAGAGGTTTTTAAGGCCCGGCTTGACAAACCCCTTGCTGGGATGATTTAGTTGGGGTTGGTCCTGCTTTGAGCAGGGGGTTGGACTAGATGACCTGCTGAGGTCTCTTCCAACCCTACTCTTCTATGATTCTATATTTGTGTGTGTGTGTGTGTGTGTGTGTGGTGGGGTAAAACTATATGAAAATAGAATGGAATATAGAACAGACACCATGGAAATGTGTTGCTGTAGGGATCTTTCATAAGAACGGCCATACTGGGTCAGACCAAAGATCCATCTAGCCCAGTACCCTATCTTCTGACAGTGGCCAATGTCAGGTGCTTCGGAGGGAATGAACAGAACAGGTAATCACCAAGTGATCCCAGTTAATTAAACCATCTTAGCCTCTGTCCGTTTCTTTGACAATTTTCATTTTCTGATTTCGACTCAGGTGGGAAAAGTCTATTTCCACGGTGCAAGGAAATAATACAATAGCGCGTGATAATGAGGGAATGAGCACGTCAGACATGGGAGGCTTCCAGATAAAATGAAGTTGGGTTCATAAGATGGAAAGCATGCTTCCCCTTGGGCCTGGTACCCAAAAGCTAGAGCCTCACCTCTGGGTCCCGCTTACCTGTACTCAGCGCAGGACCTAGTGTGTTGGCAAGGGAGAAGGCTAAGCCACTTTTCTGTTCCTCTGATACTCAGCCTAATCAGGAGTTGAACTGGCCCACTCATAACATTGAGCATCTTAAGGGCTGCTCTAAGCTATGCTGGCCATGGCAGAGCTCTAATAACTGGGATGCTGGCTGGGGATTGCTGGAGCACGGTGTACTCTGGCTTTACCTGCTCATGGCTTGGCTACACCTCAGACGTGTGCAGCAATACCTCCCACACCTATGGGGGTAGGGGAGAGCAGGTGGCACAGAGCACGCTCCGTCAGCTTTTCACCACCTGGGAATTCTCCTTACATCAGGGAATCCCTGGCTGCCCTGTAAGGATCTTTCAAAAGTCGATATTTTGGCCACATTTTCACAGGGGTGGCTAAGGGCACATCCCTGACACAAAGCCCATCTCCTGCCAAATCTCAAGTCCCCGTTGCAAAGTGCGGGGAGGGGGGTCTAGAGCTTTTCAAAGAAAAGATCGCCAGCATTTTTTTTAACCTGGGCAAAACAATGTATTTTTCCTCAGTTCTGGAAATGGCTGGACCCTTCCGGTTGAAATTCCCCCCACGCATGATCCCCTCCCCACAAAAAAATCACCCTAAGGCAGACAAACAGAATGGAAAATTTCAGGCAAATGGTTGAAGTTTGGCAAAGTTATAAGCAAATAAAAACAGAGTCTTATAGTAGGACATATCAGGCAATTTTAACGATAGGCGGTGCTACCAGCCACCCTTATAGTTCCTAGAGAAAAACTACATTAAAATGGAGTTCCGTTTGAGAGCATATATCAGAAATTTAGGGTAAATATACATCACAGTTATTCCCCAAACAGGAAATTCAGAGTTAACTTTAAAGTTCAAAGACATCCAAACATGCTATGTTTGGCAGGTAGCTCCTGCCGACAAAGCTAACACGGCTCGCGGGGCTGGAAGTATTTTGTCGGCAAAAGTGCTGACAAAGTAACAACAAAGAGCGTTTACGCACACTGACTTTTAGCTGTTGACACAGCCTTGTCGCTAAAAGCTGTGTAGTGTAGACAAGCCCATTCCCGAGGTGTTCGTAACTCTGAGGTTGTACTGTAATGCTTAAAATGTTTCTTGGCTTTTTAAAGATTCTACTGGTTTGAGAGAGCTGTACTTAAAATAGGGAATACCAGGACATTTAGTAATATTTCTCGAAGTGACAGGAACTTCTTAATTGCACTCACTGATTCATATATACATATACACACCCTCCCAAAACATGTATATATGTGTGTGTATGTGTATACACAGCCACATATATATTTTTGTTTAGACAGCATTACTTCTATTAAATTTAATTACTTCCCCTGCGGCTTTAAATCAAGGCTGGATACTAAACTAATAAACTACTATCTATATCTTTGTTTATGTCACCCTTAATTAGTATCCGCCCTTGTTTAGCTGTTGCACCTTTTCCATGTAGAGTGGACTAAAAGCCATCCTTGTTTCATAGCCACACCTTTATCATGAAAGCAGCAGGAGAAAGTAATTACGTTTAATAGACGCCAACCCTGTTCAGCGGAGTGTAAATATAGGGATGCCAATCACTAGACTTGGCGCACAAAGGAAGGTTATTGAACTAAATACCTACAGCCCAGCGAAACAACAGCTAAGTGTGGAAGAGGAGCCTGATAACCTTGGGCAAATGGTGAAGCAGTGGAGATGCCAGGGATAGAAGAGAAGTGTTGAGGGTGGCACCTGATCCTATAACTAAGAGTTATGGGTTGAAATGAACAAAGGAAAAATGAGGTTGGAAAAATGTCCTAATGATGATAGCCTGTGGCGTAATCTCCCAAGGGACATGGTGGAAGTCCTTTAGAATGAGTCATTTCTTGCTGGACTGGGCAAACTATTAAAAACATACCCTAGGGAATAATCCTGCACTGGCGAGAGGAAAGGCTATCAGGTCTTTACCATCACTAATTATAAGGAATTCTCCAGCTTGCTGTGAATAGCCTTTTTAAAAAGCCCATCAAACCACCTCTAATGACATGTGAAAAAAGAATCAATTTGTGCATTTTCTCCTCTCTCTTTTCACACAGTTACTATATTTATAGATATATTTACAGCTTCTCCCTTAATTGTATTTCCAGACCTGAGTTTTCCCCTTGTGCATTCCCAGAACTCCACTTGTGTGTTTCCTTTGTGCAGCTGACACTGTGCTGTGAGAAAGGATGCGGTTTTATCGGAAAGTTGTCATAAGCAGGCTCTTGCTAAGTATGGAGGGTTTAACTTGACACCTTATAAAAAAAGAGAATGAACATCATAAGAACATAAGAATGGCCCTACTGGGTCAGACCAATGGTCCATCTAGCCCAGTATCCTGTCTACTGACAGTGGCCAGAGCCAGGTGCCCCAGAGGGAATGAACAGAGCAGGGAATCGTCAAGTGATCCATCCCCTGTCGTTCATTTCCAGCTTCTGGCAAACAAATGAAAAGGATGGACAATGAAAGTCGAGGGAATGTGCAATTTCTCTGTCCATCTCTCTCCATGTATTGACCTTTTCCTTCTGGATACACCAATAGCAACCTGTATTACAGCGTAGGGTGGTAGGCAATCACTATTTAGATGACCGATGATGTCATCCACTCTGCAGGCGAGTGATTTCATTATATTAAAGCACGTGACTTGACATTTGATGTTGCAAAAGCTCATTGACATTTTTAACAGCTCCCTAATTGGTTTCCATGTAATTACCGATGGAGGGTTTTCAACAGCGTCACAGGGACGTTAAGGTCCCTGGGGACAAATACACACACACACACACACACACACACATGTAACAATCAGATGGTCCCTGGCCCAAGCAGCCTTCTATCTAAGTAAGTAAGAAATCCATCTTAACATCGCCTCGGATTTGGCCTCCTGGCCACAGGTCCAAAAGAAAGAATATTGAAAATTACTCAGAAATAGCCCGGGCTTTTCCCATTTACTGCAGCGGGACCAAGTCCAGGCCATTCATTCTGAGCTGCACTGATATGTGTTGTGAGTGAACTGAGCTATGGCTGTTGCAGGGTTGTGATGCCATAAAGTGAGAGTCAGGACTTGATCAGTGCAGAGGAGACCAGCACTGAAAGGCGTGTGGTGCACACAGGGGCTTACCCTTCCTGTGGGTCTGAGGATATTCCCTGTTCTAAGAAAGGGACACACCACAGATGCCACAGCTATTTTAGCTACTCCCTCCCCACATGCACCCCGGTGTCAATCTCTGGTCTTTTATGGGCGGGTGCATGGCACACCAGAATAAGGAAGAATTCCAGGCAGAGGAATTAAAACTGGATTCATTAAAACTTCATCTGAACAAAGTCTTTCCTCTCCTGAGTTGAGCTGGGGGAAGTGAGATGCCATCTCTTCCTCAGTCGAAGGCAGATTTTAGGGAAGAATCTTTGATCCTGGGCCAAACTCTCTGTATTTATGAATTTGCCATTTCTGCAGAGAATCTTCACCAGGTTCCCCCTCGCGTGCCCGTCTCCCAGCACAAACAATGCATCTGTGCAACAGACAGAAGTGAAAAGTTCATCCCTCTAAGCCCGGGTGTTCTTAGAGCCCGACCCGCCTGCTGGACAAACTGCTTAGGAAGGGATAGACCTGGTGTTGGGCCTACTCTGATCTCACTTAGACAGTGCCGACTGAAGCCAATGGAGGGAAGTTGGACTGGCGTCAAACGGGTGTGAGTAAAGAGAATCAGGTTACCGGCAGCCCGAGGGCCCGACTCACTGACCTTGGCTTAGGAAGGTGTCAGTTACACCTTCCTGAGCCAGCCTGGCCCCATATGTCACAGGAGTGGAGAATTCCTCCAAAGAGGGGCGGCGGGCGGCGGTGCTCCATTGCCTGTCCTCCAGCTGAGATTCCACAGGAGAGTACCGCTTTCGGCGTTCTTCGGAGCCAGGACGGCAGAGGGGATGCTCTGAATTAGCAATGCATTACCTGCCTCTCTTCCTGACTAACCCCACAGGCATCTGCATCAGTGCTGGCCCCTCAGTGGAGGAGAGATTGCAGCAGGCAGATTTTCCACCTCCGGACCCTGTGTCTGAAGCTTTGGCTACGCTAGAGAGCTTACAGCGGTATAAACTCTCTCGTGTAGATGCTCTAAGCCGACAGGAGACAGCTTTGCTGTCAGCTTAACTACTCCAGCCCCCGCGAGCGGCAGTAGCTATGTTGGCGGGAGAAGCTCTCCTGCGGACCGCGCGCTGTCCATGCTGGCACTTAAATCAGCATAAATTATGTCGCTCGGGGGAGTGGCTAATTCACACCCGAGTGACATAACTTATGTCGACTTACGCTGTCATGTTGCCATTGCCTGGGTCGATGCCTGCAGCAGCTGTGGGGAATTCAGCCCCCTCTACACATGTGCCCTGGAGAGGACACGTGTATCGTGTACAGGCTCCAAAGGGTTAAATTCAGTGCACTGCGTCTGGCCCATACATCGGTGCAGAGTTTTACTTGTTGTACTTCAATTGCCTGGGCTGCGTAATGCTGCCTGTCAGTCTCTCTCTCTCTCTTATTTTAATGTGGCCAACAGACCTGAGTCTAAATCCTAGAGCTCTGTTTCCTGATGACAGTTCCATGCAGCTCTTGTTTTCTCATATTGCAGGACCTGGTTGGCTTTGGTCCATCCCGCCTAACTGCTGCTGAGTGACGAGGAAATATTTGCCGTGAGCCTGGGCACTAAACACCTTCTTTGCGGTTAGAGGAGATGGCGCTTTCTCCAGGGTAGGCTGGTGATTAGGGTGCGCGGTTACCTACTTTTTCCACCTTTGCTGCAGTAATTACTTCCCCGTCCACCCTTTGCAGGAGAAACAAGCTAAGGAAAGATTCGGGGAACAGCGAGGCCTTTTGAACATCATGGAATGTGAGTGCATAGGTAATGTGGAGAATGGCTTGGCTTGGAAGGTAAATATGAGTGATGAAGTGCGGTATCCTGCCCCAGGCTATGCCCATGGCCCCAGTGCCAGGGATGGCACAGAAAGCTCACTCCAGAGCTGCCCTCCAGGGTAAAAACCAAGGGCCAGATTTTACTCTACGGGTATGTCTGCCCTGGGCTGTGATTGCAGCTTGCGTAGAGGTACCCAAGTAATTAATTACCCAGGTTTCTGGGCGGGTTTGCACAGCTGGCGCTGATGCCCGTGCTGCCGCAGCGTCACTGCTCCAGCACGTGAGCTGGCTAGATTCAAGCTAGCTCGGGTATGTCTACACAAGCTGCAATCACGCACCATGATTGCAGTGCGGACGTACACTGAATTACGCCTGTGTAAATCCACTGAACGCAATAGGGTGTGACTCCGGCTGTAAGAGGCAAATCACTTCCCAGAAATTGTGCTGTCCTACGGTGCAGGGGGTTGGGAAGCCCAATGTTAGGAGCACATCCTGCCTACACCATATGTAGTAGGGCACAGGAGGGAGAGGGTCATCCATTGGAAGCATCTTCTGCCCTAGCACGCAGGGCTGTTTGGGGCTTAGGGCCCACCCGCCAGCCCCTTGCCTTAGCACACTAGGTGTGGAATGGAGCTGCTTGTGTGTCCGTATGTCTCTGTGTGCGTATGTACATGCCTGCGTGTGCCTTCCTTCTCCAGGTGACGCCTGCGGTGCCGTCACCAGTGAGGCGAGCAGCCCCCCAGGGCTAAGCTTGTGTGACTCACGCAGCCCAGGGTAATTGGGAGCAGCTCCCAGCACTGCCGGAGCATTTTATTATCATTGCTTTCTGAGCACCCTATAATGATTGTAACTGACTGAGCGTGGAAAGGGAGGAGATGGAGCAATGAAACTGCCATGGGGAGCTCTCGTTCCTGCCAGTTTAACGGCCCTTAATGGCACGCCCTTTCTTAATACTTATCGCCCGGTTGGTTGCTATGGTCCAAATCCTTCAAACAGGAGAACAGGTCAGTAACTCTAGAGCTCCTGCCACTCTCCTGACTCATCCCCGCCAGCAGGGGAGCGGATCCGGGAACCACAGCGATGCAGCCCTCTGTGCCCTCCAGAGGGAGAATGGCAAAACACTCTGCATTGTGCGTCATGCAAAGGCTGTCCGGGCACTCAGCTTAGGGGGAAGGGATAGCTCAGTGGTTTGAGCATTGGCCTGCTAAACCCGGGGTTATGAGTTCAAACTTTGAGGGGGCCATTTAGGGAATTGGGGTAAAAATCTGTCTGGGGATTGGTCCTGCTTTGAGCAGGGGGTTGGACTAGATACCTCCTGAGGTCCCTTCCAACCCTGATATTCTAGCATCAGCTGGTGCAGACTGCAGCAGCCCAGGTGTGATGCTATGCTCTCTGCAGGGGGGGAGAATTGTACTTTTGCTCCAGAGTGTGCCCGGCAGAATGTGAGTGGCAATAATGCATCAACTTTGTGTGTTCCCATGCATGCCAATACGAACACAGCAGATACACAGTCTTCATCAAAGCTTAACGACACAACCTCTAAGAACTAAAACAAAACACGGTGCAAAACTCTCATAGGTAACATCAGCCGATATTGCTCATTGTAAACTAAGGAAGAGATACTGATGTTGCATCTGCACAAGATAATAGACTTCTTATCAGTTAGACGTTAATGCCTGTATCATGCCTGTTTTGAAAAGGACAAATAACAGTTAGTTTCCAATTCCCATTAACTTTCAATAAGATTTAGATGCCTCAATGCCATTTGTGCCTTTGAAAATCTCCCCCACCCCAAATAGTTAAATCTTGTAATACAAATATTTCCCTATAAGAAATACAATAGCATTTTATTGGAACAGAAGGAAAGACATACATGTAAAAAAAAAAAAAAAACCTCAGAGGTTTAAATATATTGTCAAAATTAGAGAAGCAGAAAGCTCCAAACATGGATAACATCAAGCCTCTTTTTAAAGGAAGAGTTCAGGTTTCTTCAAGATTGCTTTGGTCCAGATAACACTGAATCTTCAAGAAATCTGCCAGTGTATTAATGGGTTTCAGAGACAAAAATATAGCTTAAGATACCAGATGTGTATCATTCTGAATGTCGTCTTTCAGAAGCTAAATGGCTAGGATTCTTCTTAGAACTCTGCTGTTGCAAGACCACAGAGCAACACGCTGACATTCGGAGCCACCTTTGAACCCAATATGTATTTTTAAAATGACACATATATTCCATCGTAAACTGATCCTGGACAGAACAAGTCGATATCACCACTGTGACTGCACTTGAATTTGCAATGAAAACCTTGGTAGCACTGGGAGTGCTATGAACAAGCCTTTCTATATCTCAGCGTCTGTCTAGAGGTTTAGTTCTAGAGCTGATCACCTCCCCCTTAATTGGCAAAGCAAGGTCCTTCATGAAATCTTCAGCTTTTCTCCCTTCTCTAGTTATAAAGGGAGGTTTTTCTAGGGACTGGTGTCATTCTGGTTACGAGGGAAACGTTTTGTTAAAGAGGAAAGCCCGGCCTGATTTTATTGATATTGGTTATTTGCACTGCAGTAGCACCAAGAGGCTCCGGTCAGGGATCAAGGCCCCATTGTGTTAGGTGCTGTACAGACATATAACCAAAAGACAGACCCTGCCCGAAAGGACTTACAATGTAAATAATCTTTGCATCCAATTCTGTCTTAGAACCATTAGAACTGCCCAAGGCAATCAAGTGCCTATCCCTACCCCTATGTGTAAATTAAGTCAGACAGATATATAGACTGTAAACTCGATGGGGAATGGACCGTCTTTTTGTTCTGTGTTTGGACAACGGAGTTCCAGCCCATTATTGGGTCTCCTAGGTGCTCTGCAATACCCATGAATAATCAATCCATGTTCGACTGTCCTACCCATTGTAACATCTGCCCAGAAAATGTGAAAAAAAAAAGCCAACCCCCAACTTAAGCCTTTTATTTTGCCACCCACTGTCTTAGCCAATCCAGACCAGCAGTGAGTCATGCACCCCGTCACAGGTGCCATTATTGTTATCGTCCAGCAGCACCTAGCAACCCAGCAAGGGATCAGGGCCCTATTGTGCTGGTCGCAGTCCGGACAAGTAACAAAGAAGACAGTCCCCGCCCCAAAGAGCTCACAAGCTACATTTCAGCCTGATCATGTACACCCCATGACTCAGATCCTCAAAGGTATTTAGGCACCAAACTCCCACGGATTTCAATGGAAATACCTTTGTAGATCTGGGCCGAAATTCTCTTCTACTGATTACTTTCTAGCAGAGATGAGAGCAAAATAGAACTCACTTAAACAAACACCTGTCAGAAGATCAACTGTTTTAAAAGAATACACTTCCCATCATAAAACTGAAAGACAGCTAAAAATACCCATTTATAAAGATAAAATATCTACTAATGTTCAAGCCTGGAAAAGTAATAAATCTCTCGTGGGACAAAAGAAGAACAATATGACAAATAAATGACCCAAGGAGGAATAGATTTGTCACATGGATAAATGTGGTGAGTTCCAAAAAACAATCTCATATCTAATAAAACAGCAATATCCTCTTCACGGCACACCAATGCCTCATGAGGAATCTTGAAAAACATTCTATTAAGAAACACTTTGGCTGATAAAATAAAATCCCAGAAACCCGAGGATATTATTAAATGTTTTGGTCTTTGGCATCTTTCTGATGAGAGAGAATGAACACTTGCATCAAAACAAAATCTTGGTTGCTTAGGAGTCTATTTGCTTCTTATTCCTAACTTGGTATCAACAGGAACTGCTGATTTTTTGGGTTTTTTTTGTTTTTTTAGGTGCCCATTTTTGAAAACATTGGCCACAGGGCCCAATCCCAGTGTTCTGATGGAGGAAAAACAACACCTTGCCTACATCTCGGGGCCAATGGAGTCACACAGATTCTTTTCACTGACTTCAGTGGGCTATGAATCAGGCCTCTGGCTTGTGACCCCTAGGGTGACCAGATAGCAAGTGTGAAAAATTGGGACGGGGGGGGGAAGGAGGGGGGGAGTTATAGGCGCCTATATAAAAAAAAACCCTGAATATCAGGACTGTCCCTATAAAATCAGGACATCTGGTCACCCTAGTTGACCCCACAGTTGGTTTCCATGGAGATGGCTAAGATGGGGCATCTGAAAGAAAGGGCCTTTGGATGTGGGATGAGTTGGGCTCTTGCTCGCCAGGACCGCAGATGAGGAATAAGAAGCGGAGGCAGGAGAATGCTGAAGAAACAAAGATTCTGCCTTCAAGCAAATGTCCAAAGAAAGGAAAAGCAAAAGGAAAATTAAAAGAAAATAAATGAGACTGGACCAAATTTTGTCATAAAGTGTGTGACAGGGACCACCATGACATCAACGGTTGCTGTCTGTGCCCAATTCTAGCCCCACCGCAGCCCCGTATGCTGCACCAGCAGCAGTGTTAAGGGGCCATGAAGAGCCCCTGGTGAAAATCCGGGTGCAAAGGGGTTCCTGTGCCACCATTCTGCAAGAGAACAAACTACACTGCGTCCCAAAGTTCCCATGCACGAGGGCCTCATCCTAGTCAATTTGATATCAGTGGCAAATCTCACATTGAAATACAAAGTGCCAGACCCCAGTTATAGTCCAAAAAGAAGTTCTTTAAACAGCCGTCTCTCCCCAGTAATGCTCGGCAATTATACTCTATGGAGCTTCCCACCTTTCAGACATCATCTGATTAATCCTCACAACAGTCACCAGGTCAGTTAATTTGCTGGCCCTTTTGGCAGTGGGAGAATAGCGGCAGCGTAGGAATGGCCTGGCTAGACACACTTTTGTCCCTAGCCTGTCCTGGAAGGTTCCTAACATGCATCCTAAGCTATGGGCTCCCACAGAGAACTCTGTCCCGCCGCCCTTCTCCCCATGCACCAGCAATAATCCCGTGAGAGTTTTGTAACCAAATGAAGAACTAAAGTTGTTGTAGTTCAACGCAATGGCTTCATTAAGTGCGCTTCTTCAGAGGCTCCATTGTGTTCAAGAGTGGATTAAAATAAGCAAGAAGAAAAGACACATTCAGAATGTAATATTGTATCCAACAAATTTACCTCCTAGTTTGTTCAACCACTATTTCTCTGAGACATAGGACCTTACCTGTCAGGTCTCCTGTTTCGCCACAATTCCTTTTTTTCCAAACAAGAGGGGCATGGTCCATTGATAACAAGTGTAATGGAGGAAAACAGTGGAGGCCCCACTTATAACTAGAGGATAAAGGGTTTGGGGGAGGAATTATTTGCACAGAATTCAGCCTGGGTTTTCAAACCAGTATTTATAGGTTTGGGAAGAGCCAAGAACAAAAACTTTAAAATAGTTATTAGGGGTTTTATGGAAACTGGATGAATGGACGGTTTCAATGGGAAGCCAAATATACATTAAAAAAGGTCATTTCGGATTGGCAGGGAACCTTCGGATCTTGAAATAATAAAACAAAAAAATAAGAAAAGAAAGCGCTTGAGAAGCAATGGCAAAGCCTCCGGAGCCCAGGGTGAAGCCTTCAGTCGAGGGCCGTAGATGCTACACTTGAATCAGAGAATAGCAATTACTAGCATTGCTTCCAATGATTAATTATTAGTAACACAAACAACGCTGCATCATGCAGAGCTGTCTCACCACAGCAACCCGGTGGAGTGACCCACGCACCAGGCACAAAGATGCAGGAGAAAGGAAACAATTCCAAAAATAGCAGGAGTGGGGAAGGGGGAAGCATACTTAGCAGCTTCTCCGAGTTTGCTTCCCCTAACAAGCTATATATATGCTGCAAATCGCTGGTTGGCTGGCAGAGGTGCCCGGGTCAGCCCTGGTGCTACTCCTGCAGTGGTAGCCCCGTGTTTCTGCTTCGGAGCCCCTTTCAGCATGAATGCTATTGTGTGACAGAACTGGGCATCGAGGGGCTAGTCACCCCCAGTGACCAATTTTGGATTCAGGGGGAAGAGAGAAAGCCTCCCCTTGCCCTATTCCCTTTCTCAGAAGCAGATCTCATGCTCCCAGCTGCGACTCATGGCCTCCACATTCCTGGACATCTGCAAAATGCATGGTAGCCACCAGTGTCTGGGCTCCTTACCGCAGCTCATCGGGGATGAGCTGAGAAAGCCAGGTCGTGAATATCAAGATATGCCAGAGAGGAGACATCTGTAATCCTTATAATAATACATGTAATTCACACTTCCATAGCCCCTTTGTTCAAGCCCCTCCCAGGTTTTTGCAAACAGCAGGGAACGAAGCTTCACAGAAGCCTGGCAAGGCGGTCTCATCATCCCCATTTTTACTGAAAGGGAAACTGAGGCACAGCACAGTGACATGATCTGCCCAAGGGCACCCACCAGGGCAGTGAAAGAAACAGACCCAGAATGTGTGACTCACATGCCTGTGCTCTAATCACCCAAATTTCCTCCCTGAAAATCAAACCCTGGGTTCTAGTCTCCCTGCTGTCGACGGTAAAGCTCCCCTGGATTTGAATGGCGCAAGGCTATGGCCCATTTGTCTGTTCTTTGCCCTTTATAGGCCTGTGCCTTTTGGAGCCTGGGTTTTGTGCTGCTTTGTGGGTCAGCCAGCTGGACAGTGCTGTGTATATTTAGGGCACAATGCGAAAATAAATAATGATTTTAAAATCTCCATATGGAAGGGTTTAGTGCTTTTAACAGCAAAATTATACTGCTTCGTTCATTGCACTTCTACAAAGAAAATCAAGTGCTCGTCAATGTCAGTCTCAACAATAGCTGGCTTCTTGTTCTCTTCGTCCTGCTCTAGTGCCCGGCAGGCCCCTGGGACCATCAGGGACAATGAATCAGTCCAGTGATCTAGCAACAAGACCACAGGAAACAGCCCTGTGCTTCGTTAACTTTTCTTTAGTATTCCTGATCCCCCCGATCTTGCCAGCTTCCATGAGCTAAGCAGGGTTTAGGTGCTCACATCCTGTGGTGATGACTTCCACAAATGCCAGGCACAGAGCATGTGTGTGTTGGTAATAACATGGAGGCCCCCAGAGAACACCTGCACGCCACAGGAAGTGGAGCTGGAGACACAATAATTAGCACTAGTCCATCGGGGTCAGCTCTAGTGCTAGGGGGCACTGTGCTACTGGAGGAGTTCTCTTCACTTGAGATCCAAAGATGAAATCCTGGACACTTATGGTAATTCAAGATCCCATGACACTTATAAAAGAAGGGATGTCAATTCTGTCTTAAATACCAAGCTTCATAATTACAATCTGTCAGTCTAGATCCCCTGAGCAGTGTCTTCACTTCTTGCCCTAAATTATTCTGCACTGTTAATCAGCTGTGTTCCACTCCAGAGGTGGCTGCATTTCAGTGGTGGGTAATGCTTCGGCCTCAGTTATGCCTTTAAAGCACTGGTTTGCAATGGGGGCAATGCAGAGATGCATGTCCCTAGCAGGAGCCCAAGAGGCCTGCCTCAGGAGCTCGGGGATCATGGCCATATGTGATCACCTCGGTAGCAGGACAGCCCTGGTGGTCAGTGAAGGGGATGGGGTACTGTGACTCACCCTCCTTCATATTCTTCTGGTGCCTGTGCCTGGCACCCAATGGAGAACAAGGAGTGTGACTTGGGGCCAGTCCCTGCATGGGGAGCCCAGAAGAAGGCTCCTTAACCTCCACTCTTACCACCTGTGCCCTATGCCCACACAGGATCTGGCTGTGCTCTGGCATTTAATGGGTTAAATGTTTAAGACCTTTGGATGAAAGATGCTATTGACAAACAACACTGCTATTATCATTAAGTCTAAAGGATGGGAACCAGAGCTTAAACCCACAGAAGCCAGGGCTTTCATGATCAAACGGACTAATTCCGTTCCCAGCTCACCCTCCAAGGTAGGGAAGAGTAACAATGTATATGAAAATCGGTCACCCTTGTCAGGGCCTTTTACCCTGGGAATACGTAGGGCATGTCAGGCACTGAAGGACTTGGCTGGATGTTTAACTGTGAATGGTTTGAGTTTTCAATTAGCTCCTTAATGTTATTTTTATATAAGTATATATATCTGTGTGTGTGCACACAACAGCCTTGCTTAACTCCTGTCTTAATTAGGAAGAGGTTAATTTCCAATCCACGGCTGATGACTGTCACAAACATGTCATGGAGGAGTCGGAGGATGGCAAGAAATTTTGGCGGGCTTCCAAATTTAAGGAAAATTCTCCATGGATCCTCACACCTGATGGCGTCGAATGCTTTTGTGAGGTCGATGAAGGCCATGTACAGAGGTCGATGTTGCTCACGGCACTTTTCCTGACATTGGTGTGCAGCGAAGATCATGTCGGTGATACCTCGAGATGGTCTGAATTCACATGGTGATTCTTGAAGGATATCCTCGGCCAAGTGGAGCAGCCGCTTGAGAATTCTGGCAAGAGTCTTTCCGGAGTGGACCACAAAGGTGTTTCCTCGATAGTTTCCACAATCCAATTTGTCTCCTTTCTTGAAGATGGTCACGATCCTAGCATCCTTAAAATCAGCTGGGATTTCTTCTGAATTCCAAAACTTGAGGATTAAGACGTGAAGCTGGTGGGTCGGTTCTTCTCTTCCTCCTTTGCAGATTTTGGCAGGGATTCTATCACGTCCAGGTGCCTCATTGTTCTTCATCTGTTTGATGACTTTCTTTACCTCGATGAATGTCGAGGGATTAAGGTGAGGTTCTGAGGCCATCCTTGATTGGATGTTGAGGGATTAAGTCAAAGACGCTTTTGTCAACACTGGAGTCATAATTAAGGCCCCGTGTTTGTCACTGAGGTCACGGATTCCGTGACTTTCTATGACTTCTGTAGCCACTGATGTGCCTGGTCCTGGGGCCGCCTGAGCAGCTCGGGCAGCTCCCGGGCCAGGCGCACCGGCTGCTGTTGGAGCAGTCTCGGACCCCTCCGCCCCCCAGCAGCAGGAGTTTGGGTGTGTGGGGGCTCAGGGCTTGAGACTGGGGTGCAGGGCAGTGCTTACTGGGAGGGGGGCTCCCCTCCCTCAGCTCCTGTCACAATGGGAGCTGCAAAACCGGGGCTTGGGGTGGAGCAGAGGCACAGGTGGAACTCAGGAGCTGGGTAGGGAGCCTGCCTCAGCCCCACCAACCCTCCTCCCCAGCACCCCCAGTGCACCCCCAGCACCCATGGCACCCCCCGAGCACCCGCGGTGTCCCACCCGGGCTGTACCCCTCTGATGACCCATGGTGCCTTCTCCCAGGCCATGCCCCCCAGCACCTGCAGCGCGCCCCCCCCGGGCTGTCCCCAAGGGTCCCCCCGCAAGTTTTAGTCAGAGGTATGTAGTAAAAGTCATGGACAGGTCAGGGGCCATGAATTTTTGTTTATTGCCCATGACCTGTCCATGATTTTTACTAAAAATACTCGTGACTAAAACGTAGCCTTAGCCACGATTGAAGAAATCGTCGAAGTATTCCTCCCATTGCGTACTGACCAATTCGCTGTCCCAGAGAAGGTTGGCTCCATCCCTGGCTTTGAGGGGAGTTAACCCTTCAGTGCTGGGACCATAAAGGGCTTTGGTGGCTCCCAGAGCAATGGCCAATGGATGAGAGGACAGCAAAAAGAATGCTTGAAAGACAACCTTAAAGTCAACATGAAGAAGTGCAATATTGACATAAACTCATGGGAAATCTAAGCTCTTGACCGACACCAATGGAAAAGGACCTTGTGGCAAGGATCCCAGTATTAGGAGATCCAATGGAGACAACGGGAAATGCAGAAATGGGAAAGGAGTGCCACAACCCGAGTCAGCAATCCGGATTCACTCCTTCCCTTGGCAAATGTCTGCCCCAACTGTGACAAGGGTTGTGGATCCCGGATTGGTCTAATTAGCTACCTGCAGATCCATCAGCGATGACTGACTATCATTTTATGGAAGACAACCCATCCTCGAATTCCGAGGGATCGTAGCCAAGGATAGATGTGTGTGTATGTAGAGAGATACATATATAGATATTCCCATCTATATAAATGACCCACGGCCGTGAAATGAATCGAACACAAGGTTATGATTCATGTCAGGGGCTGTGTTTTCTCACCTCATAGTTTAGAATTGCCAGCAAGAGAATTAAAGACTTGTAGTCACTCCTGGGCTTTCTCCGATTGGCATTAGCGTGTCTGCTTGGAGTAAATGGGTGAAAAGCCGTTTCCTTTGTAAAACCCTGTTTTGAGATTCCCATTGCTGAAAAATTCTCCTTTGGGGCTGAAACGTTGCATGTTTCATCTCAGCTCAGAGGTGATTTCTGTCTTTTTTGGAAAGTTGGAGGAAATTCTCATCAGATAGCTTTGAGTTATTGGAGGATGAATAAAGCACTTATCTTATCCAGCTGTAACAAGTGGCAGCCACACACAGGGCCTGTCCACACTGGAAGAAAAAGTGTATTTTTAAAATGTCTTAGCTAAGACATATTAACTAACACGTTTTAAAACCCTCGTGTACACAGGGCCAATTGATTTTACCCAGGTGTTATCTGGTTGAAATGAGCCATAAGGGGCGCATAGGATGCATCTCATGCAGCTGAATTTTAGGTAAAATTTTCTTCTGCACTTCGACAAAGTCAGAGTTAGCTAAAAGGTGTGGGTTAAACCTGCCCTAACCTCAGCCACTTTTCCTAATCTAGAAAAAAAAATTACAATATTGGAACGTGAATAACTCAAAAGCAGCAGAACACTGAAATCTGAAACGGGGTTTGAGTCTGCAAACCTTTTACTACACAAGCTGACACTCACCCCAGGGCAGAAGCCAGCACAAGATACTGGCACCATTTAAGCCCACTCAAGCCCATTGTACAGACGTGAATTTCATCCTACAAGCTTAAATTCATGGTGAACCCATTAAAAACACACATCACATTTTGCCCTGGAGCAGGCGGCAAACTCAGACTTACTTTCAAGATGTGGGATCCAGGACAATTGCTGAAACAGGAGAATCTTATTTCTCTATTTCCTTTGGGGTACGTCAAGTGAACCATTGACTAGCACTTATTCATGCAAATAATCCCGTTCGCTTCAGTGGCACTTCTCTCTGCTACTTGGTAAGAGTAACGGTTGCAGAGTTGGCCCCATAGCATGTAAATAGTTCTCAGGGAGGAGCAGCGATTGATAGGTTTGTTGTAAATCAATGCCGGAGCTGTCTGTGCCGTTGGAACATGAGAGAGGCGACACACTAACAGCAGAACATCCACTGGTTTTTTTTTTTCTAATTTGACCTTGTGTGACCAGCCCTAAACTCTAGTTGTTGCCCACACTTAATAGCCTCTGCACATCTGATTCTCCTCTCACTCATCCATGGGTGAACCTGGGAGCTAATCCATTGAACTCAATGGAGCATAAAACGGGGAAGAGGAAATCAGACCCTGAGACACCAGTTGCCCTACCAGTGTTGCCAAAATCTTGATATTTTGTCATGATCCGCGCTCTATTTCAATTTTATTCTTAAAGCTCCAGCTCCTGGAATCATGTTATTATCTGAAAATCTCATCTTTCATTTAAAAAAATGCCCGCCCCTCTTCGTTGCAGGGAAAAGCTTGAAAATCTGTACTGCTAATGACTGAAACGCCAGCAGGCAAATAAAAAGAACCTAAACGTACTATTTAAAAAAATATCGTGATTCCATGTTTTTGAACACTTGGGGTTGGTAGTACTACAGCCCACCCATCTGAAAGAAGCAAATGGATACCTTTTGACACACGCCTTGATGGTCAATAAATATGGGCGTCCTGGAGGTCCAGAGCCGAGGACAATGGCACTGTCTCACTGCCTACTGCGCTTGTTTGAAACTGGGGAGGAGTTTAGCCTGAATGCCTCTCAGCTATCCCAACAGCCACAATGGCACATGAGGGAAGAGACAGATCTCTCAGGTAGCCAGGACACCAGCCACTGAGAAGTTGATGACATTGGATGGACGATTGCACGCTACATGTCGACTCGAGTCCTAATAAATCGGCTTGGGCACATGCAAGTGACTACATTTGAATTGACCATTATGGTCCAGAACTCCCAATGATACATTAATGTGTTTGTTTTATTAAAACATAAACCCATCACCCTTGCCTCTGGGCTCCTGTATGCAGAATACTTGAGACAATACCCAACAACTGATGGCAAATAAATCACTTCAGAGTTAAGCTGTAAATGTCAACATTTCCCGCATTCGCCCTTCCAAATGGCTAGGTAGACCTTGTACTATGTCTTGAAGATCAACACAGCTGGGGTCTGCTGCTGCAAGGGAGGGAAGCAAATTCCAATGTAGGGGCCCTCTGTTGAAAGTGCCCCTCCACCAGCCCCAGATATTCATAGCTAGGGGCTGTGAGAATGCACCAGCTGAACTCTAGCATTGCAACAGTTCATAGGGAGGTAGGCGTTTTCAGTCCGTAGGTAGCCAGGACCCAAACCATGTAGGGTGTAGATGTACAAACACACTCTCACGACACTACCATCCAACTTCTCCCAAACCCAAATGACATCAATATTTTCTTTAATTATTGTATTTTTAAACCCTTGATTTTCTTGTGGCAGGGCCTCAGAGCTATTGGAGACCTGGGGGGTGGAAGGCTGCCAAAGACAATTGTGGCCCAGAAGTAATTGCCAGCTGGACTGTGAAATTTATTTTTGGTTCTTGATTCTCACCACTCCTTCTGGCTCACTACGATCTGCAAATGCCTGGCCATATGGACTGCAGGCCTGGAGCTGGCCAGTGGTGTCAGACCCTGAAATGGACAGGGCTCCAGCCACAGCTATTCCAATTACTCTCCATTTCCAATTCAAACGGGGCTTGGAGGGCCAGATCCTGCTTTCATTTACACCCGTGATTTGAATAGACTTACAGTGGATTTACACCAACCGAACTTAGTTTAGAATCTAGCCCTGATTCTCCACTACCCTGTAAGGAAAACTGCTTTTAATCCACGTATCTTAAAGGCTGAATTTCTGTCCTACATTCTTCTTTGTAATGCCGCAGTCTGCTCCTGCCATGTCAGTCTACTTCCAAATTTGAAATGAACTGCTGAGCTGCTGAAATTCAAGCTACACGAATGTGTAGTGTACAAAACCTTCAGGGTAAATTTGCTGGTTACAGGGGCTTTATGCTTTCTCTTCCTGTATCAATGCGGCTCATTCCTGACCCAGGCAAAACTTTCTTCAGAGTCAATGGGAGTTTGCCTGAATGTGGGTCCTGATACGTGTGCGAAAATCCTGGGGCCAGCTGGTGTAAATCAGAAGTGGTGCAAACCCAGCTGAAGATCTGGGCACGAGATTTGGAGGGGCCTGCACCATCCCATGTGATATACATGAAAGGGAGGCAGCATCATTTAGTGATTGGAGCAAAGAACAGGGAGACCAGTTTAGATAAGCATCAGCATCTACTACAGAGGATGCTCAGGAGACACCCATGCCAGGCAGACAAGAAACACTGTTCAGATAATAACGAGGCGGCACTAGCAGAGACTGAGATGCTAATGCAAAAGGATAAATTAGACAGACAAAAGGCACTGGTACTAAATGGTCTTCATCCAGTGGCATTTCAGGTGGAAGTGCTGGGCTATTAAGAAAAAATATGCACTTTCTCACTAAAAGCAGGTACCACCCTTGCTAGAGAAAAGTAATGTCTGGTACTGGCCACGCTCAGAAATGGGCTACTGGACTACGTAGACCAGCGGTATGCCCTCACAGGACACCGCCTCTGTCCCTGCGTTCCTTGCACTTGTAGATGGTCAACCAGTGCCCACTTATTAATAATTGACTATCCTGCCATGTATTTACTTAACTCTTTCAATCTTTCCTCAGTCAAACCCTCTAGTATCCTGAAGGAAAACAGATCCCACAAAATGGGTACAGGAGATAGAACTGGAACCAGAGTATAGGACAAAATATAAGTAACTTGAGCTGGTTGGATATTAAAAAACAGAGTGACTTGCAAGATCTTTGTAATGAATAAGAGCTCCAAGCTGCGATTTCTGATGGGGTTGTACTATTCATTGTTCATAATATTCAAACAATAGCCTGGAACTGGGGGACATTTTTGTAGGCCCTAAATGTCTTATGACTGGTTCCTCACCCAAGAATTGATTCCAGAAAGTTTGCTTTTTGTTAAGCATCACTGGTTATTCGCCCATTTACAACATTTCAGTCATCCAATCAGGGAGCAGAGAAAATACCATGTGACTGAGTTGCCCCAACTACTCACCACAAACAACAAATAGCAAACAGAATTAACTTTCTATTGTGGGGGGGAGAGACAGGGAACAACCTAAAAATGTACTGGTCCAAACTATTTGGCCAATACTTGTGGATAACAAATAGTGTAGAAGAAAATCGAGACCTGAGAAAAAACAGAGGGCTGAATTCCTACTGAATATTATTTTTAATAAATAATTTGACCAGCGCCGTTAGTAACAATGCCGTTGGAACATGCTGCTCAAACCACGTCCAGAACAGTTTTCTTTTAGGCTTGTCCTTCACATACAGTTTTTGTCAGAGTGTGATTTGTTTTGGCAGATCAGAGGCCATGATTACAACCTACCATTCCATTAGTGAACGCCAAGCTTGCTATTACTGGTGTTTATCTTCTGTGGTGCCTCTTTGTTTTGAACTTTTTTTTTTTTTTGGTTATTACATTTCTATCAATATTGAAGGCTTGAATTTGTCACACGACTATAAAGAATAACAGAACCCAATAAGAAAAGGCTGATCAAAATACAGCCATGCAAACACTCTAATACTGCACACTCTATAACTGGTTTGAGTTGGTCAGCATAAGGATATAGGTACTGCCCCATCGGATTGGACCCATGTATCCATCTAGCCCACTCTTCTGTCTCCCCCAGTGGCCATTACCAGATGCTTCAGAGGGAAGTGGAAGAGACCCCATTGTAGACCTCACTGAATAACTAGTCCGTAGCAGAGGTTCCTGCCTAACCCCCTGTTGGTTAGTGGGTGGCTAATGCCCTAAAGAATGAGGGCTTATACCCTCTCCCTCTCCATATAGGCTACGTCTACACAGAGCTAGGGGGGTGATTTCCTAGACATACTTCGTCTAGCTCTCATCAAGCTAGTGCACTAGAAATAGCGTCACTCCGGTAGCGGTGGCAAGCAGAAGCACAGGCCAGCTGCCCTGAGTACATACCCACAGGATCCAGGGGGGGTTGTACTTAGGGTGGCTAGTCTGTGACACTGCCCGTTCTACCATGGCTACAGCGCTACACTCGATGAGAGCCAGCGTGAGTACATCTACACAAGGTGGGAAACACACCCGCAGCCCCGAGTTAGGTGAAGCATTCGTCTGCTCAGCATACGGGGCTGTTTTGCAGAGGTGCTTAGTCCCTTCTGCTCTTATGACCTGCAATGACTTCTCGCTGAAGCCAATGGTGCAGGATAGCCCCCCCTTTTGAGTCCAATAATCATCTGCATCTGATGATGCCCAGGGAGTGCACCGCTGGTGTCCTGTGGGGAGGAGCCTTCTCTGAGTCCTCTGATGCTACCTGAGGCTGAGAACCTGAAGAGAGGTGAGCCGCTTTTCCATGCGGAGCTATCTCGCTGTTCCTGGTCCGTGGACAGAACCAGCTCTGCTCCTTAGCTTTGATTTTTCAATACTTCCCAGCACATGCTTTCCTTTATTATGATTATTTAATATTTGCATTGTGGTAGCACCTAGAAGCACTCGCCAGGGATCAAGGCCCAAGGTGCTGTACAGGCATGTAACACTATTCTCACTAACACAGGGCTTAATCCTGAATTTATTCAACAGCACTTATCCAGCCAAACTCCTGTTGACTTCAATGACTGTAAGACTTGGCTCAGAGTTACATAAAGAGCCATATCCTACTCTCAGAGGCTCACGTCCGACCCTAATTTACAATAGTGGGAGCTGCACGAGAGGATAGACTCTGGCCCATAGCCAAACCAGGGCATAATTCCTTCAAGCCCGGAATGGTTTGATAACAACTCGGCACCTCTATTTTAGTCTGTTTTCCTGCTGGAGGAGGGCAGACAAAACCCAACCCAACCCAACCCATAGCCAATGTCGGGAAAAATGCATCATCAGCAAATATTCCACTCGGACTACAGCTGGTCGGAACAACTGAGAAGAAACAACGTTTCACTGGAATTTGCTGACCCAGTGAAATTGGAACGTTTCAAAGAGACAGGATGATTTTGCTGGGCTCTGATGGAGCCCAGGAAGGTTTTGAAATGCCGCTGTTTCATGCCCGTTTGCCTGCCTGATGGGCTCTTGGGGCATCCAGTCTTACAGGATCAGCAGTTCCATGGCAGGGATGCCAAGGGACAAGGACTCCATGTGCCATGTGGACTGCCATGGGGCCAGGGACCCCATGGCTTCTGGAGCTGGGGTAGTCAGCCAGGTGGATTGTCCCAGGGCTCAATCCTCTTATGCACAGAGGATTATGCACAAAATTTGTCATTTCCGTTTCCTAATCATAACTCAAGCAAGTTTTGAAATACTGAAAGTGTATTTCCCTTTGTCTGCACAGCTCTGCTCCTGACTCCCAGGGAGAGGAGGAGAGCTGTGCCTAAACACAACATTGCTCTCCACTCCTTAAAATCATACAGGTCCCAAAGCCACCCAGTGAAGGAAAGGAGAGATGAGCAGAGACTGAGAGCAGGTTTATGAAGCCAATAAAATTATCCTCCTCACCCAGGGAGGTGGCCATGTCACCCCCTCTTTGGAAGCCTTCACTGGCTCAAGTGTTAACTTCTAGCCCTCCCCTTAAGATCCCTGCATCACTCCACTCCATCTCAAATCTCCATCCCTCTGCTCTACCGGTCATGCCATCCTTAATGCCCTATTCATCCTCTCCTTCTATAACTATCTCCTTGCTCTCCCCAATACTTGGAACACCTTCCCTGTCCCAGTCTGCTAAATATCCACCTTCTCTTCATCCAAACCCAGCAAAGATTTGCTGCTTCCATGAGGTCCACAAGGAGCAGGTGAGACAATACAATTATAATACAGTGATTCCTTCCTCTGGAGCTCCCTGTCTGTCCTGTCTATTCTGATCCATGGGGCTGATACTCATTAACAGGAAGACCCCCCTTACACACACGGGAAGGCCAGAGCAATGCAAGTGTAAAGTAACCTTGGAGTAAATGAGAATCAGGTTTTTGTATTTTGTGTCTCGTACAGTGTGCAGCCCATTGTCAGTGCATAACAGATACAGAATGGTAACAATAACCAATGTGTCTTAAATACATTAATATTACTTGATTCCACCATCTGTATCTTAATTCCACAAATCCTGCATCTTGGCAGGGGGTTAGATTAGATGACCCTTGCGGTCCCGTCTAACCTTGTGATTCTATGATCTCGACTGGCAGCCCAGCCCATCTATGTACTGCTGGTTCTTAGAAATCAAAACCTCCTGAAGTTCTTCTGATCACAAGCAATTTCTTTTTCCCCATGTCGTCTTGATGTAGGAGGAAGAGAGAGTTCCAACCTGAAGGGGAGCTCCGAGGCAATGCAGCAGTTTCTCTCGGTTGGTTGGTTGGTTTTAGCCTATTACGCTAATGAGAACTGCAGGTGCCCCTAAACTCAAATGAAAATACCTGTTAATTCTTCAAACAGCAGAGGGAAGTCTGCGTGCACTCTGGGTGGAATCTGTTTGTGCAATCTCAACTTTCAAGGGGAAATCCGCAGTTGAAAAAGGAGGAGCGATGGGGGAAATTAAATTAAGTAAATGCAGGAAAAATAATATTAATAACAGCCATGGAGCTCTACCTAAGGTGCTGGCCACAGCAGCTTTCCATATCCTGTCGGTGAGAATCCTGAGTGTTCAGGAAGCCCAGCAGACAATTCTCAATACAACAATGACTTGGCCCTGCCGTATAAATTGTTATTTTCTGTTTCTGTGATATCAATATGACAGAAAAGACAGTTCCCTTTTCCGTAAGTGGCGTTCCTCCTGTCCATTCCATATTAGGTGTGTGTGCTCACCACATGCACCGGTGCCAGAAGTTTTTCCCTCAGCAGCATCTATAGGGGACCAGCTCTCGCACCCTCTGGAGTGGCACCCGCATGGCGCGGTATTTCCGCATGCTGGAAACTCCGACAGTGGGGAAGGAGGGCGGATTGTGGAATGAACAGGAGGAACACAACTCAAAGAACACCAGTTACGGAACAGGTAACTGTCTTTTCTTCTTTGGGTGCTTGCTCACGTCCATTCAACTTAGGTGACTCCCAAGCAGTACCCCGGGAGGCGGGTAGGAGTTCACAGACGTGTAGATTGCAACACAGCTCTGCCGAACCCAGCATCATCTCTGGCCTGCTGCGTGATGGCGTAATGAGTCCTGAACGTGTGGACAGAGGACCACGTTGCAGCTCTACAGATGTCCTGGATAGGGATGTGTGCCAGGAAGGCTGCTGAAGACGCCTGTGCTCTTGTCAAGTGGGCTCTGACAATCGGCGGCAGTAGAACCCCCGCTATGCCATAACAGGTCCTTATGCACGAGGTGATCCAATTGGAAATCCTCTACGAGGACACTGGGTGACCCTTCATCCTGTCCGCTGTAGCGATGAGGAGTTGAGTCGATTTTCGGAAAGACTTGGTACGTTTTAAGTAGACAGCCAAGGCCCTCTGGACGTCCGGGGCATGAAGACGCCTCTCTTCACTGGTCTTGTGTGGTTTGGGACAGAACACTGGGAGGAAGATGTCCTGGCACATATGGAAGGTGGATACCACCTTCGGCAGGAAGGCCGGTACTACTACTACTCGACTGGTACTGGGACGTCGAACAGGGCCAGGAGCTACTACGAGCTGGTTGCCGGGAGGAACATCCTGATTAGAGAGACCTTCCCTTTGGAGACGAGTGATGATGGCCCGGCGATCGGCGGTCTCTGGTGCCCGATCGGTCCCGGGCCCGTGGAGAAAGTTGGGGCTGGTCCCGGAGTTCTTGCCGGGTGGCGCATGCCTCAGAGGGTCTGCATTAATCTACCAGTGAGGTACGGCTTGAGTCCCTCGATCGGTGCCCACGGTGCGAGGACCGAAGAGGACTCCACTGACTCCACTCTCCCATCCAGAGGTGACATCCCTCTCGATAGGGAACGGTACTGCTGAGGCGGGGACACACGCATAGGTCCCAACACGGGTTTTCCACAAGACTGGGGTAACAGCAGGAGCCGGAGAAGGCAGCACCGGGAGCATCAGGATCTCTGAGCTGCTTAAAGGGCTTTGGGCATCGACGGCACCTGAAGCTGCCCAGGGCCTGCACTGCTATCTGGAGTGGCAGGCAAGGCATGGGATGGGCTGCACTGTTCGACTTGAGCTGGGGCCCAACTTCCCGGGGGAGATTTTGAGCTGCCCGAAACAGGCCTTGGCTTACCCTCAGCCCTCTCCTTTCCCTTGCGGGAGGTAGGAAATCTTCCCCTCACAGTCTTTTTCGGCTTCTTAACCGGAGCCGTGGAGGGTGACTGGTGCCGGCTCATGGACGGCACTGGGGGAGCACTGTGCATGGAGGCCGTGGTGCTCAGTGCGGAGTCAGACCACTGCTCCGGTGCCGGAGTGAGCGCCGACTCCATTAGGAGCGCATTCAGACGGATACCGCGCTCCTTCTTCATCCTAGGTTTGAAGGACTTGCAGATACGGCACTTATCATTGATGTGCCCTTCGCCTAAGCACCGTAGGAAGCTGGTATGTGGATCACTGACGGGCATAGGCCGTTTGCAGCGATCGCAGGGCTTACAGCCTGGGGACTGGGGCATGCCCCGACCCCCTGCTGGGTCCCGTTCGGGACTAATGGAGAGTTTGAGAACTACTACAAAGGATAACTAAGAAAACTACTAGTTATGTATAACTATTTTACAGGATTTCAAAGTCCGCAAGAACAGAGAAGGACTCAATGCTAGCCAAAGCAGCAGACGTTCCAGCACCGTCACTGGCTGAGGGTGGGGGGAGGAGACGGCAACGCCCCTTATACCGCGCCATGTGGATGCCACTCCAGAGGGTGCCAGAGCTGGTCCCCTACAGATACTGCTGAGGGAAAATCTTCCGGCACCGGTGCATGTGGCGAGCATGCACACCTAATATGGAATGGACATGAGCAAGCACTCGAAGAAGAACCTTAGGGCTCGGTCAAGCTCAGACCTTGGGTGACTCCTTTCTCCTCTTCTCTTATTGTAGCAGCAGCCCATAATGGATGGAGACACTGAGGCCGGTTCCTCCTCAGTTCCGGTTCCATTGACAGGCATCCCTGCAGAGAAGAGCTTGGATGCCTGCACTAGCACTGGAAACAAAGAGGAGAAGTTAACAACATGGCACATGCTGAACGGGACCTTGTGGAAAGTCCCACTTGTCCTGAGGTGGCGGAGCTCAGGAGAAGGGGACATCTGGGGTACAGAGGGAGGTGCGTTGGGGAGGGGGACATTGTTTCCCCATGCAAGGTTGCATGCCAGTTTCCCAGATCCATGGTTTAGACTGGAACACGTCCACAGAGACTCCTAAATAGGAGAATTTGGAACTGAGAGAGGGCGGAGTTATACAGCAACTGGAGTGATGTGGTCACTCTTTTCTGTGCTCCGGGAAGGTGGGCAGCGGTGTTCTGCACATGCTGTCCGTGGGGGAGATGAGCTTCGGAGAGGCTGGAACAGAGGAGCTGCAGGAGTCTAGGTGAGAGGAGCTGCAATCCTGGTTTAAGGTGGAGTCGAGGGAGTCATTATCCAAACCCGTTCCCCCACTGCATCCTCTGTCAATGAGTCTCCCATGGGATTTTTGTCTGCTTTCTCATTCCAGGGCAGGACGACCTGCTGTCTGAACAGTGACTGCTCCCATGTAGCTCCAGGATAAGGTAGATCACCGTGCAGGGCTGTGTAAGATGAGATATATTGTTTGCAGTGGTGCCGCACTGCTACAAGCCAGTTTGCATGGCAGCCTTTCATCCAGCGATGTGACCGTGGTTACCATTAGAAAAATGAGAACAAATTATGTACAGTACACCCGTTCTGCTCGGTTCAGCATATTCAAAGACCTGGGGCTGCATCACAGATGTTTCAGTTCACTTTTAGAATGGAAAACGGTATCGTTTACCCTGGTGATGGCACACATCTCTTCACCTCCCTTCCAAGAAGGTACCAAGTGCAGTGGTGGGGTTTCTGATTTGGACACTTGCCCATGGCCATAAGTCATCTGAGACACATGGCTCGTCTCTCGTAGGTCACGAAGGGTGAGTTTCCAGTCACACTATTCACAGGAGGAAAATAATTTCTTTTGCTAGCAATGATCTCCCAGCTATTACAATTGCTGGTGCCCATTGGATACTAAAATCCTTTCTGGACGTTATTGATTTTTCCAGGTCACTGTCAGAATTTCTGGTTACAATTCTACGTATCCTGCAATATGGAGATGATGAACTCATTGGCAGAACAAACACTTGGCTTCGAAGAAATGAGGAGGGAATGCAAACAATTGATGGGGCCCCTGTAAAGATTTCTCGTTCAGAGTGGCTGTGGTTTAAAATGCCCTGGCAGTCTCAGGGTCACAGCTGGGCTCAGCCTTTGCCCTCCTGGAGTCCTAGGTTCGAGTCCTGGAAGAGGTGACGGTTTTGGTGGGTCTCATTCTAATGCCTGTTTGTGCACACAGCTAAACTGGCTGACCCTGCTGACAACAGATTTAGAGTGGGAATGGCAAGGAATGGTGCCGGCAGAACTGTGTGGTATGTTCTTGTTCATACTCTGCCTGGCTCTATCCTATGCTCTTGGTCCTACATCTAATTAGAGTTGGGCATGAACCAGACCCTCAGATCCAGATCCACACCACTGGTTCCCAACTCTGTAACTACCTGAACTGGATTCAAGCCCCGCCAGCTGACTTGAAAAAGTGCCTGTATTACTGCTGTCTCATCTCACTTCTCCCCAACCTTTACCAGTTTGTTTGTTTCATCCGGATATTGCATCTTATCATAAACCTAAAATATAAGCACCACAGGGCAAGGACTCTACTACATGTTTGTACAGTACCTTGGGGCTCCGATCTTCCACTGGGGTCTATAGGTGCTATTCTAGTATATCAAATAACAGTGGCTAGCACACTGAAGTCGCAAGTGTAATACAACAGAGAGTCCTGTGGCACCTTAGAGACTAACAGATGTATTGGAGCATAAACTTTCGTGGGTGAATATCCACTTCATGGCATGCATCCGACGAAGCGGGCATTCACCCACAAATGCTCCAATACATCTGTTAGTCTCTAAGGTGCCACAGGACTCTCTGTTGCTTTTTACAGCTCCAGACTAACATAGCTACCCCTCTGATAAGTGTAATACAGAAACCAAATAATGTGGTTTAGGTTAATCTGTACATGAGGCACACTTCTAGACTACACACATTCCCTAACTCCTGAACTCAAACAGGGTTGCTATCTTTCATTTGGGCCTGATTCTTGATCTCACCTCCATGGGTTTTACATCAGGGATACACTATTCCCTTCATCCCTTCCCGCCTGAGTTATACTAGCATAAGTGAGACCGTTAAAAATCTGGAATGACCCCACTCAAATCAATGGAATTAGTCTGGTGTAACAGATTGTAATCTAGCCATGAATCCGTCTTGGAGAACTGGGATGATGGATGATGTCCAGTTTAGTCTATGCACAGGATCTGGAGCCAGAAACTCCCAAATTTTCAATTAATCTCGGAGTTGTTAGCTCAGCTCAGCACAGTCCCTTCAGCGATCTCAAAGCCAAGCTTTGGACCCTGGGTCACTGGTCTTTCCCTAGGCAGCTTCCCTTCTGACCGTCTCTATGCAGAACCCCATCAAAAGAAGGGCTTATTCTTATAGACCTCCACAGGCAGTCAACAAGCCCTTGTCATCTGACTTCAGTCGCATGCTTCACTCAATGATTAAACTCCCTAAACTCTGTTCTTAAAGGGGCTGCAGCTTGCAATGGGCACACCTGCATGTGCTTGAAGGCACTTTGCTCTGCAATCTCATTTCCAGCAAAGTGATCAAGGTTACCATTAGAAAGAAGCATTCATACCAGGGAGAAAATAACCCAGTCCCATTTGGTTAAGGCTATTCCAAAACAATTGTACTCAGAACATGTAGAGATGCTCTGGGATTATCCCTGACACAGGAGGTTGTCTAATAAGGAGGACCTCTTATATGAGTTTCACTGTATAGCTCTCTAACATGGCTAAGCATTTCTCTCTCTCTCTTTCAGGGCAGGGATTATAAAACAGACATGAGGCCCAATTAAAACTTGACGACTCTAGCAGCATCTGAAGCGATCGTTTCGCCACCTTGCATCAGGTGTCCCAACATCCTGTCAACCCCACTCATGCCAATGCCGCTAGAGGAGAAGATGCCTCTTGTTAATTACATTTGATTATTTTACAAAACGGGGGGAAGAATACACTGGAACCTGTAGGCCTTGCAGCGCCAGGCAATGAGAAGACATTTTAACCAGCATTTACTGTCAGTGAAAGCAGATAAAAATAAGCACCTTAAAAACCATCATGACAGAGAAAAATTGGACAGGGCAGGAATATTTGTATAGTGCTTCCTATACTTCAAGCAGGGTTTTTATAGGCTGTGAAGGATTAAGGGAGTCTATGAAAATTTCTTTACTGTGTAGGATTCATTTTGGGGATTGCTTCTGCCCACGACTGGCAGTATGTCAGGGAGGTGTAGCACACAGAATGAATGACAATGGCACCATAAATAGGTGACCACCGGTGGAATCCTGGCTCCATGGAAATCAATGGGAGTTTTGTCATTGACTGCAATGAGGCCAGGGTTTCATTCCAAGGTTTTAGTCCCAGCTCTGCCACTCAGCGGCCCTGTGATCTTGGGCAACTCTCTTAACCTCATTGTGCCTCGGTTTCCCCATCTGTATAACCAGGATGACAATATTGACTTTGCTTAATTAAGCATTTGAGATCCACAGATGAAAAGGTCAATATATGAACCATTACTACTTATTTGTTTATGGAAGCACAAATGATGTGCTCTGCACCTCCCAGGCTGGCAAAGAGTGGCCCCAGTCCTAAGAAGGTGACAGTTTAAGGAAAGTTAAGTATTATTATTTAGAAGGGTGTTTTTTTCTTCGTGCTACCCTTTGGCACTAAGGTGTAGGATTTACAGGGTAGACCAAAGCGTCAAGGATTTAACCCCATTGATCTTGAGTTTCTCTCCAGGTCTTTCGGAGTGTGTATTTCATGCCGTGTTGTCCGTTTACTCAAGGGCTGATGCAAATCTTTAAATTAATAACACTTTTCACCACTATAGAACCTTCCCTCTTAGGAGCCCAAAGATTTGACAATTAGTGTAGCAACCTCACAACCCCCCGTGAGTTAGATATCATCTCTGTGTTATTGATGGGAAACTGAGGCACGGAGAGATAAGTGAGTTGCTCAAGGTCACACAGGAAGGCTGTCGCAGCACCAGGAGCTGTCTTGTGTCAGACCTGAGCCTTCGTCATTCTTCACCAATGGAAATGCCATTTGCAAATGAATGATGGTGGAACCCAGAGATTTCTACAAAAATTAAAAACTTTAGAATTATGTACACCGTGATAACCTTCCTATATGTATTTAGGACCCTTCGTACTTAACTCTGTTGTGGGGTTACAATTCCCTATAAGATAGTTAATAAAAAAAAACCATAGAAAAAATAACACTCTCTATGAAATTCCATAGAACTTTGCCTTAAGAGTAGCTTCCCAAAAGAGCAATGGAAGTTTACCCTGCAGAAAGTATGTACACTAACTATGTAATCACTTGTCCCAGCCGCCTATCTCTCCCCTTTGCACACCTTTGCTTGCCCATGCTTAGAATGTAAGCCCTGCAGGGCAATGACCATGTGTTTTATTTACTCTGTAAAGCATCTATCACACTGTGGGATGCTCTAAAATAAACAGGTACTGTACATTATTATATAATACTAGGATAATAATATGCTCACAAATACGGTGCCTTTCAGCTAAAGATCTCAAAACACTCCAGCAAAATCCTGTTATTGTGATTCCCATCTGGCAGCTGGGAAAACAGACAGAGAGATTAGCCAGAGGTCACTCAGGTAGTCTCCTGCAGGGCTGGGACTGGAACCGAGCTCTCCAGATTTCCAACCCTGGATCTTAACCACAAAATCCTGTTTCACCCTCTTGCTCAAAACCATGTTTTCGCTCTTTGTATTGAAGTCCCACTGGAATGGGAAGTTCCAAGGTTCCTCTTGCATAACTGCTGAAAACAAACCTCATTGGGCAGGATGGGCGTACACCTGGGTTCGAGTTCAGCGGATTCAGTAGCAGCTGCGCTGTTTGTGTTCTTCTCTATTCGTGGTCAGTTTTACAGCTTTCCTGACATTTCACCTGCATTTCAAACTGGACAGGTTCACACCCTCCTGCCAGGCGAGAAACAACGTTTTAAGGCTCACGTGCAGTCTTTTCTGGCATTCCAGGGCCTAGTATCACTAAGGAAAACAAACCTGATGCTGGCTGAAAACGGTGATCTTTATTCAATATGTGCCTTTCCCAGACGTGATCTCAGCTAACCGAAGTATCACTTAACTCCGGGCCATTCTTTCCAATACAGATACCCAGGCAGTCAGGTTAAACGGAGAGGCAAGCATCGATAACCAGGAGTCTGGAGATTCGTTTATGAACAGACTTAAGGTTCTAGATGTCATGACTATAGCTGCAGTGACCTCTGATGGCATGCTGCCAAACCTTGGGAATTAAAATACATGATGCCAACCACGCCGCATTATTGTATGTTAACCAGGATGACAGAATTCGAAATTGCCGGTAACATGTGTTGGATCAGTTATGAACATACAATGCAGATTCACCGCAGCTAACGTTGCAAATACAGTTTATATTCCATCCCCCGGTGCTGCTTGCTCATAACTTTACAAAGCCTTCACCTTTGGGTCCAAAGGCTTGGTGTCTGCCCGAGGACGATGTTTGGTTTTTGTGGACAGGATGAGTTTTAGTTATGGGAAAGTGAAGAAAATAAATAAAATAAAAAAAAACCCACTCCTCTTATTTTATATTACATGAGGAGTGACTTGGCCTGTCTTCTAGACTGTGAGCCATTCAAGGTAGGGGCTGTCTTTAATCCCACGCTATCTGTATGACCTGCATTACCAGAGCATCTGGCAGTGATCTTTAACATATTTATCCTTACAAGACCCTTGTTTGGGAGAGGAGTATTGTCATTTCCATTTTACAGATAAGGTCGGGAGTCACAGACAAACTACGTGATTTGCTCAGGGTTGTGCAGCAAATCTGGAGCAGAACCAGGAACTGAATGCAAGGCTCCCCATCCCAGAGCTAGTGCCACAACCAGTGAACCCGCCTTCCTCTGCTTTGCTCGAGACTAATAAATAACCCTTTGAGACTCTCCTTGGAGCAGCATAGCAACAGGGCTCTAACTTTTGCAACAGGGTGTTTTAAAAAAGGATGTAGGGTGACCAGAGAGCAAGTGTGAACAATCAGGCCAGGAGGTGGGGGGTAATAGGCGCCTATATGAGACAAAGCCCCGAATCTCGCAGCTGTCCCTATAAAATCGGGACATCTTGTCACTCTAAAAGATTCAGACATTTATATGGGTAATGAGTACATCCAGGGTTATGTTAATAAAGGATTTTAGAAAAAAAATAAAGAAAAGACAAAGTGTGGAAGGGATTTAAACCTTCCTGCATCAGGGCATAAACCAACTCCTAACTGACACTGGTCAGGAAGAAACTCTTCTCTCTAGATAGGTTATCCCATATCTGTCCATTGAAGAGTTTTTATACCTTCTTCTGATCAGGTGATTTCAGCCACTGTTGGACACAGGGTACTTAACTAGATGGACCCCTGATCTCATCGGGTGATTTCTAACTTGCCACTATAGGATATTCTAACTGTATTAAAGTGATCTGAGTATTCGCTCATCAGACAAAATACTGCCAAGCTCACATATTATGAGCAGCTTTCTGCAACGGAGAGTACTTAGTCTTGCTTAAAACATTGAACAGCTGGGCATAGAAAAGGAGTTGATACAAACAGACAGCTCAAGATTTCTGCTGACACTCAGGTTCATCGTCATGTGCATTTGTTCCATAAAGTACGTAGGTCAAACCAGAACTAAGATTTGCCACCTACATGTCAGGTACAAGAAAGTTTGTGATTTATGTGCATGGTCAGTGGGAAGGAATTTTTTAAAAATTAGATGCTTTCATCATATGAACAGCCATACTGGGTCAGACCAAAGGTCCATCTAGCCCAGTGTCCTGTCTTCCAACAGTGGCCAATGCCAGGTGCCCCAGAGGGAATGAACAGAACAGGGAATCATCAAGTGATCCATCCCCTGTCGCCCATTCCCAGCTTCTGGCAAACAGAGGCTAGGGGGACACCACCCCTGCCCGTCCTGGCTAACAGCCATTGATGGACCTATCCTCCATGAACTTAGCTAGTTCTTTTCTGAACTCTGTTATATAGTCTTCAAAACAAAACCTACATAGGGCTCTGAATTGTTCAGCTCCAGTATAATCTCTTCATGTTGCACTGGACCATGTTCCATGTCAAAAATATTATTTATAACGTTTAATACAGAAGCATCTACAAGCCCCCGCTGAGATCAGTGCTAGGCTCTGTACAAACACACAGGGTGGGATTTTCAGAAGTCCTCACTATTGGCCTAACTCTGCCCCCACTGAAGTCAGGGATTAAACTCCCAGGGCAAAGGTGCATTTAGAACAGGTTTTTGTAACAATACAAATAAGCAAGCTGCAACCTGAAAGCTTCTAAACAGCTTGCAAAAAGTAAGGGACATGGCAAATTTAGCAGCAGATCCAGCATCCTATCTGTGGGAATAGCAGCTCCAGTGCATACACAATGACAGCCAGCGGCATCTTCCCCTAGGTCTCCCTCCATTCCAATCTAGTCAGAACCGCTATAAACTGCCCTCCAGTGTGCAGCGGGTGGACCTGCCCTGAGTGCATAGATTGAAATGCTTTGTAGCTCCTTGTGAAGACTCTCTGGGTCGGGGTGAATTTCATCCCCACTGAGACCCCCACATACAGCCTGTGTGTTGTTGAGAAAGGAGCTCTGGAGTTCCCTGTCGTTCTTTCTAAAATGTGTCTGGGATCGTTAGCGTTATAAACACCTAGAACAGGGAGGAGGCGCATTAGTTTAGCGGGGATACAAAGGGAGAGCCACAGAACTGTTCTATTCTGCACAGCCCCTCCCGGGTAGCTGAGAGCCTGGGGAGGGAATTACACTGTCACAACCATGAAGATTAACCTGGGGATAACATAACGTCTGTGTGCGAGAAGCACTCTGAGCTCAGAGCCCCCGTGCAAAGGAGTATCTGTGCTGCTGATAGTCAACCTTTTGGGGATTCCAAAGCCAGATACAAATTATAGGAGACGCAGCCTTGCAAACCTCAGTAACCCCCAAACTGCTCACGTACCCTTAGTGGAAGAGCCAACTTTTCCAGTTTCTCCTGTCAGCGAGGGGACTGGACAACTGCTTTTTCTCCATTCCCATAGCTTGTATTGCAGGCCTGGCACTCCCCACACCTCAGAATCACTCTGCGTGTGCCTGCAGCCAAGGGAACATACACGTTTTGTTTCTCTCCACTCCTGCTGCCAACCAGGCACCCTCAGCTACCTTTGATTTCAGTGGTAGCTGAAGGCGCTTTGACACCTGCCAGGAGGTATTAAGTACTTTGCAGTACTGGGTCAATAGCCTGGGCTCAGATCTGGCACAGTACAAATAATAAATTGAATATCCTCTCGTTACTGCAGCAACATGAAAAACACAACGAAAACAGTGCAGATGCCTGCAGAATTCCTTAGGATGAGCAGATGTATGCTTTCGAAATAGTGAATCAGAATTACCGTGATGCTCCTGAATCTTAGAATAAATCCTTCTTCATGCAGACATGAATGTCAGAAAGCCAGATGTTGTCTATTGGTAGTGAATTTTTTTATAATCCTCCACAATCTGTTAGATCTCATGCAAGGAACTGATTGTACCAAAGCTTAAAAACAAGAACTGCACGCAATTCCGAGATGGGATTATACAATATTTGATGCCATACTGATCGCGTTTTGTCATTGAAGAGAATTTTTTTAAAATTGAGTGTCTCTCATTTCTTCCTTTTGAACAGCACAATCCTGATCCTTCTGTCTCACCGGGCTTGACCAAGGACCACTGAAGTCCATGGAAAGACACATATTAAATTCAATGGCCTTTGGATCTGGCCCTTATACTGATATAAAGGTCCATGACCATAAGGTAATTTATGGTCATTGAAGATCTCATACCTATATGCATACGTTTTATTGTTTTTCTTTGATGGTGACATTGGTCATATTTAATGGATTTATTTTTGGAATAATTTCACGGCAAATTTTTGAAACAAACTGAATAAAAACAGGCATTGTGGACCCCTCCTTGCATTTACCATGGGGAAAATATTTTCTTTACAAGGACAAGGCTTCTTAGCAAGCTCTGGTTATTCTTTCCCTTGTGTTTTCTGGTTGCTTAATTTGTTCTTGCAATATGATTCCCTGATTCCTGGAACTCAGCAACATTCAGAAAAAAATATTCATTGTCCAGTCCCAGATCTCTAACCAAAAAAAAAAAAATCCAGGGCAGTTTATTATTAATTACTTTCAAAAAGCCTCTTAAAACTGGGACTATGTTTATTGTTTATTAGTGTTGCTACAGCAGCAGGCTGGGTTTTTTTGCATTTCAGGGGTACCACAAGAAGGCAAGTGAAGATTGTAAACAAGAATGGGTTAAGGGCATATACTTTTCCCAGTCTCAGTTTGCATAAGAGAAAAAGAAAAACCACTTACTTCCTGTTGGGTTGATATTATTATGAAAAGTAAACGAACTCTCCAATGTCTCATTCCTTTCCCTCATTAACATACTGGACTTTGCAGCAAGATCGACTTGGCCTCGTAAGGTAATACTAGGATATGCAGCCAGCTCGGTGTCTTGAGAGAGCAGCTCTGTTGCAGAAAATTGGAGATTAATATGCACTCCAGCAAGCTCACCACAATGATTGCAAAGCAGAAACTATAAACTAAGTCTTGGAGATCAAAAGTGTAATCACAGTTAAAAATACAATGAGAACCAGCCTGCCGATGGTAAGAACCCAAGTGACCATAGCTGGTACACGACCCTGTCATTGCGTAATCCCCGCTACAAACTACAGTAGTTTGTAATTAGTCTTACTCTGCTATCCAGATCATTCTCCACACTCCTGCTGAGTTGTAGCCTTTCCACATAGTCTTCACCCTGTAAAGAGGACAGCGTTCATTATTCTGTAAAGGAACCAGACCTGTAGTGAAGAGTGCGGTCTACTCAGAATTTTCCATTGGGATCGTCTGCTTTATTTTGTGTCATTGTTCAGAGAAAGCAAACAAGTTCAATTACAAGAAGAACGGATTCGGACCTTATCCAAAACTTGAACCAAAGCTCTGAGAGGTCAAAAAAAAAATGTCCATTAATATTTTTTAAATTATTGTCATTGCTGCCTGCACTTCGCTGATTTCAGCAGGACAGAAATGGTACTAATTAGAACTGGGCATGAACCAAAATCCAGGATTTGAACAGCCCCAAACTATGAAGAAGTTTGGAGCAGTATCTGGATGCAGACTTTGTGGCTCACCCCCAACTCTTGCAAAGGGACAAACATTAATTGGTTATTAAACTACGGCCACTAGATGGCAGCGACCCGTCCTGTTTGAAAGAATACATTTTGGTGCAACACGGTTACTAGATTATTATTTGTATCACTACAGTGCCTAGAGACCTCAGGGGCCCAGACTGCCAAGTGCTGCACACACAGAGCGAGAGAGAGTCCCACCCTGAACAGTTTCCAAGAGGATCACTGTTCCTCTGTTACAGGTGAGAGAGATATTTAGGTGCCTAGGGTCTGTTTTTAGTCACCACTTCCATCCACAACTCTCCCACTTGGTGGCCACCTAACCCTGGAAGTGCCTAAAGTCACCTGGCTCCTAAGTTTTTGCAGTGAAAGTCCCTTAGATGCCTAAGTTTCTGCCTCTGAGCACATGCACTCCTGCCTCCCTCTAGGCACCCACTTAGGCCCCAGAGCAAGACAGGGGTTCACCTGCCCCAGTTGGCCCAATCTGCCAGGTGTGCTCCGAGGTCACCTCATGCCACACCAGGTGGGAGGGGCAGAGCCCATTGCTGATGTGGGCGGAGGGGGGACTAGAACTGGGGATTTTCCACATCCTGGGGGTGTACCCTAACCCCTAGGCTAAGATTAGACCCGAGAGCCGCCTCCTGCCCCCACCGCCCAGCTGCTTTGTGTGGCGTTAGGTGACCTCTGAGCAGGGCCCTGCCTGGGTAACTTAGGCAACCAAATGCCCATCTTCCCCTGGTTCATGATGGCACCTTCCTGCAGCCCAGAGTGAGGTGCCAAGCTTCAAGAGAGTGGCAGGGCTTAGTATACACCCAATAGCTAGCGTGCTGGCTTTGCGGATCGTATTCTAAGGTACCTGTCTCTTCCCATTCATCGTATAGGAGCCTCAGTGCCTAACTCAGGCTTGGTGGCTCTCAGCGTCATTCTTGTGATGTTCTGGGCACCAAAAAGGTAGGTTCCGTGACACTGAGCATCACAGTGTCTAAGTCCCTTTTGTGGATCTGGGTCAGCCAGATTATGTGAGTTGCTCAAAGTCAAACAGAAAGTGTGTGGCAGAGTCAGGAAAAAAATCCAGAATTCCTGAGTCTTAACCCAATGCCTTAGCCACAAGATTACCTACCCTTTCTCCCAGGTGGCTAAAAGGTGGGTGCTTAACACCTGCAGTGATATTTCCATGGGGATGAATTTCAGATCAGGAACAGGTGCTGTCAGACTAAGAGGAATGCCACAAATTGTTCAGACGGCTGCCCCCTCTTTGAAATATGTTCATCTATCTCAATCCCTCACAGACCTGGGTGTGATGTGACTTCTATCGTCATCAATTGTTGAGCTCTCGCAGTGATGAATTGTGAAATCTGATGCCAAAGAAAAGGTTGTTCAGGGTTAAATATTCCTGTTCTGTTATTTTCTTTCTAGCCCTCATCTGGAGGTTCATGACTTGGACGCGGCAGGTTGAGATATATACAGCACTGACGAAAACCAGCTCTTGCAACAACAGAAAACAGCTCTCGTGAAATATGGAACGAGAGATTTGCTATTCATTAAAAAAAATATATAGACATTGATGTTTTACGCAAACTAGCAGGGAAAAAACACATCCCTTTGTTTGCTCTTGTAACAGCTGAAATTCTTGGTGATGGGAGAACATTCATTCTATCCAGGGTCACAAAAGATTCTAAGTATTTGACAAATTCCCAGCAAAGCATTTAAGGTTAATAGATGGAAAGTACTTAGAATAAGGCTGTAATTGTTTCAAAGTGTCCTGACCAAATTATAAGCAGCGTGAACACAGATCTAATGCCTTGTAAACAGAAGCGGAACACAAGATTAGCTATGGTGTGGATTCTCACTGCATCTCTATTTGTTGACAATAAAAGTAATATTTATTGTTCCGAGAATTCGCATGGCTGGGGGTAGAGGAGAAACAGTAGGTAGCTAGGAATAACATGGGGGAGGAATTAATAAAACTCCAACAGGCGTCTGACAAAGGAGGCCAGGATCCCATCCGTCTGGGGCCAAAGGGCAGGGTTCATGGTTGGTTGTTCTGCAGGAGCGGGGAGTACAGTGTAAGAAGGGCATAAATAACCAGTAGTAACTTTCAGACAGCTCGTGCCTTTATGGGCAAATACCCATGCAGGGCTCAGGAAGTGCCACAAGGGGCTCACGATGAGACTTTCCTTTATGTGGAGAAGGGCATGTTGGGGTTTAACCCCCACCCCTCTGCTCCTTTCCAGCTGCATGGCAGAAAGTAGGGCCCCTCCTCGCAGCCCTGCAGATCCCGTCGGATCTCAAGGAGCAGCGTCACCCCTGCAGAGGTGCTGTGCTTCCGCATCAGCCGTGGGCCCTCTCTGGCTCGCCCCAGCTCCCCACTGTCAGGAGGTGCAGCCGATGGGGGAGTTCCCACCACACCGGCCGAGGAAGTGGAGCTACAGTGGCTCCGCCGAGGCTGGGCGAGGAAGAGGAGCCATTACGTGTGAGCAGAAGAAGAGGAGATGTGCTCTGGCTCCCCTCACCTTGCCTAGGCCCACGGCTCCGCTGCAGCCACCCTGGCAGGGCCTCCCCACTGGTGACTAGCCAGGGACTCTGGGATTGGGTGTGCCCCACTGTGAGCAGGTGCCACAGCAAAGGCCTAAGTTCCTGGGCACATGTTGCTTCTCCTGGGGACACCATGGAAACCCTTCCCCTGCCTGCCCTTCCGCTCACGCCTGCCCCCTTTGCAGCTGCCCAAGCTCGTGAGCCTGTAGACAAAGAGGCCTGGTGCCCCAGCACTGGCTGACTGCTCTCTCTTTTGTGTGAGGAGGGGAGATTTGCGGGCCGAGAGGCCCCTTGCTTGCAGACCCTACGGGCACGTTCTAACCTTATTATCACTATTTGCATCACTATAAGCCCCTGGCGGCCCTGCCCGCGCTAGTGCTGCACAGACACACAGAGTGAGACAGTTTCTTTCTTCCAGAGGTTACGACCCGCGTAACGCGAAAGGGTTCTTAGTGCTATTTCACACATGGCAAACTCAGGCACAAAGATCAAGTGACTAAACCCATGTCACACGGGGCAGGGCTGGGAAATGAACCCAACCCTCGAGTGCTAGTTTAGCACCTTAACCACAAAACCTTCCTTCCTCTCATCTCTTTGTTAATATCCTGGCGCTGTCGACCCTGTCAGTACAGCGTGAGCGAAGGTTCAGACAGTGTCTGGTTATTTTTGTCTGTCAGCGTAGCACAGCTAGAACTCCCAGGCACCGCAGCTGGACGGAGACCAAGGACAGGTTCTCTCTTTGGATAGCGTCTTCAATGTGGGGATGGTGGCTCTGGAAGGGCAATAGCACTAAGCTATTTTTAATCTGCAACGAAGGAAGATGTGCCTCTTCCTCGCCAGACTCAACCGCACACAGCATGAGCACTCACAGATTGTTCGTAATGCTCATACGGCACTTCCTGCCTCGGTGTCCTCGAAAAAAAGCCCCCCAGTGTGGTGTGATATGAGGAGATATGCATCAAAACGGTACTCCACTGAGTGGAGCTGGTGACTCTTCAGGGCAGAAACAGATACAACAGTTGACAGTTATATAGTGCCTTTCATGCAGAGAGCTCGAAGCCCTTTGCAAACATGAATTAACCCTCCGCGTTGCAGTCCAACCGAGAACAGTAGATGCTCAACACCTGTAAAAAAAAAAAAAAAGGGTATGAGTGACTTGTCCAAGGTCACGCCCTGAATCGCTTGTGAAGCTGGGATGAAAAGCCAGGAACTCTGACTCCCACATCTCTGCTGTGACCACCAAATACATTATTTCCCTTTTATCTTTCTAACAATGACATTGTTAATATTGGAATCCCAATTTACAGCCAGACTGGAGTGGATGCAGAGAAGAAAGTTGGCAGGGCCTGTAATGTGGCAGGAGAAGTAGCCAGCAGGGGCTGGCAAAGGTAAGTTATAACACCAGGGGAAAGGTATAGGTTATAAACCACCTGCCTCTCATTTAAGGACAAGCCTGGGCATACCACATTTCCCCATATAGGAACCAGAAGCTGCTGAGAGCTGCCTTCAAACATTTTTGGCTGTTTCTATCTTATCTGTCTTTTTTCTAGATTATAAACTCTTTGGGGGCAGGGGCTGTCTTCTATGTTATGTCTAATTAGTTCATCCAGTTCGTGGGGCTGAAAATGAACGAATAAACTAAATAAGCCAGTGCCATAAACTACATATGAAGAGTTAAGGCTGAGAGCACTGATCAGTGATTTAGGGTAAAGTATAATCACAGGGATGTTGTAATTATCCCTAAACCAAACGCAAGACAACAGGTAATTCAGAGTTAAGGATAAACTTAAACATGTTGATGTATGGAAATACACAATTAGGGCACCCAAATGACCTTAACTCTGCCTTGCAGCGACATCATGCACCAACCATACAATTAAGGCATGTTAGTGGTAGTGGTTCCAGATTAGGCTGAACTGATTTTAAAGACATGCTAGATTTCCCACCCCGCCCCTCATGAGATTACTACTGAAACTGATTTATAGATGGAATGTGAAACTGACTAGTCACGTTTTAGGACCAAAACGGAGTAGAGGTAAATAGATCGCATAGATTAACTTTTTCCCATGAGATTTTAAAAATTTTGTTTGGCTCAAGTCTCTAAGGGGTTATTTAGTAATACAAGTTAGGCAAGTTAATGGATAGATAGAAAATATAATCTTAAAACAGACTGTCAAGATAAAAATTATGTGTATATAATGTTTTTTGTCTTGACAGCATATTTATATATATGCAACATTTATATGCTGTCAACAAAAATCATTATACACATACATATGTATATACGTTATATATAATGATTTTTATCTTGACAGCAGCTGTTTAAAGATGATGTCCTTGGCTGTCTCCCCAAGATTTGGAGACGTGTTATTTGGCCCAGTAAGTCATTATTATGGAAACAAACCACAATCTCTTGGGTAGCTCAGTCTACACATGACAGTGTGAATGCCATTTTTACAAGGCGGACTCTGTCCTTCTAATTAACTCCGTTCTCTCCAATGCTTGAGACCTAGCTGCCTCCTGCCAGGACCAGTTTCCCATATTTATGTCAAGTCTATCAGAGCTCCTGTTCGCGGGCAGTGAGTGGCAACCTCATCTCCTCCCATATGTCCAGAATGTTTTTTTCCCCAGCGAAAAAGTGAACACTGGACTGCCTAAATCACTGCGATCTAATGAGGAGATGTCACAGGCATAATGAGCAGCGCCAATCATTCAGTGTACGGGTGACTCTTTTCAAAAATATTTTCTTTAGCTGATTTTTCCATTAGACTCTTGAGCTCTTTGGCATATTTGTTTTCTGACTTAAATTAAATGTGAAACTCACTGTTTCTTGGTCTCTCTTGGTCTATGACGTGTTTTCATCTCCAGAATTTCTATTCCTTCATCAATCACAAGTCTAAATAATATGGCAGGTCACATTAAGCTGCCTTTATGGACAGTGCTGAAGCCATTTGTCAGCCAGCTGCAACTCGCTTTGTTCAGCAGCTTCTTAATGAGTTTCAGGAACGGCTTTGTGACCTTTGGGGGGAAAAAAAATCAATTTGAAGCCCCCCAACACTGAACAAAACTAGTTTTTACTTTTTAAAGGGATGATTCCGCTTTGTTGGATAGAAAACGTCAGGCAGAGGGTCATCTAAGCAGCTGTTAGAGATACAGGGGAGTTTGGCATATGAACACTTCAATGCTGTCTGAAAGGAGCACCTGATATGCATAGAGGGTGGCATAAGAACTATACAGAATGTTGTATGAGCTCCTGGTATGACGTGACCACCGGCTGACTTCCAGTTACTAGGGAAGATGGGATGTGTACTAAAGGATACAGAATCTCCCAAGGTTCTACATGTATCATTCTGGGAGACGGGTAATTGGGTACAGAACATTCTGTTCTAGAGTCCTGGTTAACGTCCATCCCACCTCATTAGTGACCAAGGGTGAAATCCTGGCCCCACTCAGCAAAATTCCTGCTGAGTTCACCGGGGCCAGGACTTGAACCCAAATGTTTCTGCTATGTGATAACAGCTCTGTAACCAACGTAGGTGGTTCTCAGTCCAGTTTGCAGCAGCAAACACACATCTGACATAATTACCACCCTTGGTGGCTATCACAGGTGAGAGGCAAAGGAGTCAATGGGCCATGGAGGCCCTTTTCCTGCCAACAAAGGTATCCATTGGTTGCCAGTGGATAGACATAGGCAGGGTATGGAGAAGCATGTGCTGCTAGTGGATAGCAGTCTATCGTGCTGTCAACCCAATACAAGGCAACATCCTGATGCCCTTATTAGGGCAAAACTCTCAGTGAAGTCTCGGGCCCGATTGTGCTCTGACCCATGGGAATAACAGAGGTTTTACTTCTGCTGTCCAGCAACACAAGAGAAGAATCAGGCCCCTGGCAGATTGGTCTGAGCAGGGACTTTAGGATTTGGCCAAAAAGACAGAAAACTTTCATCAAAGAATAACTCCATGAACTCCATGTGCTGGGGAAAACTGATATCCAAACATCTCCCTGGTAACCGCATAACTTTCAACTGCCCTCTCTTCCGAGCAGCCTCCCAGCCGTTGGAGACACCTTTCCCTCCCAGGCCACACCGAGCTGCTGTGGACTCACTTCGCTTGCTGTTAGGTAGTTGCAGGAGAAATGCTGACATAGGATACCCACGCTGGAGGCCATGGTATTTATGCTAAAGAGACAAGCCCCACATCAGTCTCAGCTGCCCTCCGCTGCCATCTCTCTTCTGTTCCCCTGGGGGCAGTTATCCGGGCATGCCAAGAGCTGCCTGGTCCCTGGCCAGCCAACGAAAGACTATGCCAAAAGATCCACGTGTTAAATGTCTTTGGAGTTTTTATTGTCAGCCCAACAAACATCAGAATAGAAATAAAAATGACTTGCGCAAGTTCCCCTTCTCGCGGGGGTGAGTAACCCTAATTCCCCTTTGGAACTGCGATGTGAGCGCCTCAGCCTCTTTGGAAAATTGTACAGTGTCATTCTGTGCCTCAGTTTCCCCATCTGTAAAATAGAGATAATCACATCCCGCTCCCCTTTGTAAAGACCTTTGAGATCTAACCTTTGGCTCAAAAGTACTGTGCAACTTCGAAGGGTTATTCATCATACTGCCCCCACTAAGAACCTGCTCCAGCACCACTGGAATAAAAACTTCTCTGACAAGCTGCATAGAATTATTGTAACAGAAATGAGTATGTGCAAGTGATGCCGTGCATTCATCAGCTAAGCATATAAAATAAACCATCTGTGCACAATTCCCAAGCTCAGGCACCATGATTCGTTTGTGCTGGATGAAGACAACCCCTTAATTTGCCAGCTAGATGAGAACAGAAGGATTGCAGATGCCTCGCTGATTGAGAGAGCATTATGCTTAGTGATAATGAACCGATAGGATCAACACATATTATAGCAGAGAAAAAGCCAACAGGTAATGTCAGCTGTCGGTACCTTTCCATCTGGGAGCAGGCAGCCTGAAGCTACAGCACCAGAGCAAAGTAAAGGGCTTGGCGTTTAACTGGCCCCTAATAAAGCATTTACAATACACAGTCCCTTATACAAGTGGTTGGACTCTCTGCCGTAGGGATAAAATTATGGTGAACTGAGTGCAGGGCGGAGCACAAAAAACACCCGAGTCTGTACCCTGATTCTAACACAGTCTGCCTTTGATGCTGTAGGCAAGTCGTAGTGCATCTCTGCCTCTTGCTGTGTGATGGTAAATAAAGCTTTCAAGATGAAAAGGACCATCTAAGTGACAAGTATTGTTATTGCTTGACATTTGTGCCATATTTAATTTCAGGAATGAATAATTGCCACATCTGGAGTTGCTCAAGAGTAAACCAATGCATGAACGTTTTACATGATTTTCCCCTGCCTAGAGCCTTGTATCATTTGCATTTGTGTAAAATGAGTGCAAGGCCGGGGTAAGATGCCACCAAATCTTTGCACACCTGTGCAACGTGGATGCAAAATGATACTATTCTTCTACGTTAAGGTTTGCTCTGCACTTTGCACAGATGCAAGTGATGACAAGTGGCAAGGGAATGGAACAGGGTCAAACAGCAGTCTACTCTCTTATATCAGATCGGTCCTAGATAAAGCCATGTGCGTATTCCTGAAAGCTCTCAGAAGACAGAGGAGCATGGAAAGGATCATCAAATCCTCCCATGCACACACCCTTCACCAAAGGATTGCAGAGCCAGTTTTAGCCCCTGGATTTCTACTTTCAAAGTTTTAATCTGAGATCTCGTTAGAAAAATATACAGAGGAGCTAAAGCCTCCGCTCAGTGGGCTATTCCATGAATATCTTTACTGAGGCTTCCTGGGAAGTAACTGAAAACCCAGCATAACTCTGAGCCTTGCACAGTCACACTGGGGTGCACTGTGCTTTCAGTATCACTGCACAAGGACCCACCATCTGGAGGATGGCAAACTCCGATGAGCTGGCTTTCGGGTTCCTCTAGTGAGCACTTGAATCTGAATTTCTGCCCAGCCTGTTTGGTGGTGACACAGTCTCTGTGGCCTCTTCTGGCCTTTGTTTTTTGGGCGCACTCTTGGGGGCCTGGCTTCACAATGCACCTTGATTCCCAAATGCAATTAGCGGAGGGTGAGGTGGGGCAGGATCATTTGAAACTCACCCTGAAGAACAAGGATCAGAGACTTACAGAACTGTGGTGAGTGCTTCTGTGCAGTCCATCAAGTCGGTTCTCGGTTTGGGGATTTTCTTGGATCCGTTGCTGCTTCCGGATTCTTAGGTAGCTGTGGCGACCCATTTGAAAAAAAAAAGAAAAGAAAAGAAAAGAAAAGAAAAGAAGAAGATTAGTGGTGATTAAGAAGGAAAGGCAACAGTTGTCATTTTGCTTGAGTGCTTGATGTGGGGACATGGTAAATACCAGTGAAATCATAATGGAATTTTAAACAAGGCCTGGAGCAATTAGGCCGGTCGTTTCCCAACGAATGCAGACACGCTGTAAAACACGTATTCACTGGTTTAGTTTCCGCACTCCTGCATACAACAGTTGCTTTTGTTTTTCTCTGCAATGTCCCTTTGAAGATGCTCAAGTTGGCAAAACTGTAATGAGTCCACTAGCGTTCGCATGCGCCTGCATCAGAGGAATTGCTTCCAAGCAACATGTGTTTCTTCCTTTCTCTAAGTCTCTCCAGGATTTGGAATCCCCCCAGGAACAAAGAAACCTGAACTGTGGGGAAATTCAGAAGCCGATCTGATTCTGGGGCCAAGCTTCACAACTGGCCCTATTGCTGTATTGGGTCGAACTAAAAACCTGGATCCGGATTCCCTTGGGATTTTGAAAACATTCCAATCCAGAGCCACTTCTGAGCTTGTGGCTAGAGTCCCCCTCTACCAGAGGATCTTTTGAAATAAGGCATTATTATTAATTACTTGTATTACCATAGCATGGCACGGAGCCCTAATCATGAACCAGGGCCCAGTTGGCCATGTGCTGTACAAACGCAGAACAGAAAGAAGGACCTTAAAGAGCTTATAAATGAAGGCAGATACTTTCCCTCCACATCACTTGTTCCTTAATTCCCAAAGATTTCAGAGAGAAGCTGGTGAGGCTGGAGGGCAGGGATCATCACTAAAGGCCATTTGACATTTTGGACATGTTTGTTTAAATGGTATAAAAGACATTCCCTCAGCCTGCAGGAGAGGTGGGAATTCAGAATCCAGGACTGGACCTCCTCTGTGGGGAGACAGGCTTCCCCTCCAGGGCTGCCCGGCTGGTGTGATTCACCAGGACTCAATTCATGTCAGAGGTTGTTAAGAGAACATGATGTGTCTCATGAGATGCACGCTTAGAAATAACCCATGTGTCTGTAGCACAAGGCGCACAGCCTGCAGAAGTAGTGGTGCAACTCACGAGTAATTGCAAAGCTGACATTTCTGAGCGAGTTCAGTTTGCACCACAAGATGGAGCCCTCACTACAATAATAACAGACGCAGTAATGTAGCACGAGAAGCAGTTCTGCCACAGATGAGTACTCCAGTGCTCCAGTGAGGACCAGGTAAGCACTGGTATAAGTACCTAGATAGGGAGATAGCGCTATGCAAATATTGGGGTGCTGCAAAGGTTCCACTACTTTGATCTTTCTATTAAACTAAAGTATCAGGGGGTAGCAGTGTTAGTCTGTATCCACAAAAACAATGAGGACTCCGGTGGCACCTTAAAGACTAACAGATTTATTTGGGCATAAGCTTTCGTGGGTAAAAAACCCACTTCTTCAGATGCATGGAGTTAAAGTTACAGATGCAGGCATTATATAATGACACATGAAGAGAAAGAAGTACCTCACAAGTGGAGAACCAGTGTTGAACTAAAGTTACCAACCGCTGTGTGTTTTCCTACTCCAGCTGTTTTCACTGACTGGTACACAGAACCCGCCACTTAAGGATCATTAAAAAAAACCACCACCTTTTTACAGACTATAAATTATGCCTAAAATCAGGCCTCCTCACAGGCCACTTTTACACCAGTGAAACTTCACTGATGTCTGTGGAGTGTCTATGGATTTGCTCCACTGTAGGTGAGATCAGGACACGCTGTGCTCATTTCACAACTAGAGAATTGCTGCAAAGGAATAAGAAAGCAAGCAAACCGGTGTTGCAAATAGAGAAACTGCTTAGATGGCTTTGTGAGAAGTAATAGATGGTGCTGACTGGGGAGGACCTGAAAGGTTTTGTAGAGGGGAAGTTTGTTTCTATTTATTTTGAGTGTATCTAGTGTTGACAGGTTGAGAGCCCTGGAGGGGGGATATTCCAAAGGACCGAAGTGAGTTAGGAGCCCAAATCTCATTGGCTTTGAGAGATTAAGATGCTCAGATTATTACTGTTGTTATCATGATGTTACGGTAGCACTTCCAGGAGAAGGACTGGTCTGATGATGTAGGTGGGGATACAGGGGATGATATCCGTTACAGAACACAGCTTCATTATTAACTAGAGGTCTTCAATAGAAGCTAAGAAAATTGGCCAATACACCCAGAGACTTTTATACATATCCAGGGCCCAACTTTTGATGAATATTTTAATTTGTTACATTATTAATAATAATAATAATAATAATAATGCACCTTTTAAAACAAACAGATTAGTAATGACATGACAAAACCTCAAGCCTGAAAGTTCTCCCCACTCCAACTCACCATTGGAATCAGTACACGCCCGCCATATCCTACAGCCAAAGGCCTGAGTGAGTCTTGCACCGTGCTCTGAAGTTTAAAAGCCTGGCCTTTGTTGGACCTACTGAAAAGGTCAGTTCCAGAGCTTGTGGCCCCATACCGAGAACTCTGTGCCACCAGTCCCACCAGAGTTCCAGACCCGACCTGTTAACTAGAACATCCAGTGGTTGTGGCTACAGAACAATAGAGAGACAGCTGGGCAGTAACCAGGACTCTAACCACACCGGACTGTATACAGTGAAACAAACTTTGAATAATACGCAGAAACACACAGATAGCCAGTGAGGTCCGAGAGTGCAGGGACATGTGCCACATAAAAAGTGCAACAGGCGTATTGGCCTTTTTGAGTTCTAGGCCCAGCTCTGCCCTGTTCTCAACTCAGCCCAGAAGAGAGAGATTCTGGGAGTTGTCGTTTTCAGGCCCTCCCCTCAATGCAGGCTGGGAAAGAAGGCAGCTATATGTAAGAGCTCCTTGGGGCATGGGACAGAGAGCAGGGAGGGAGCGATCTCTCCAGTGGTTTTCTTCCTCCCGGGGGACTGGAGGGAGCTTGGAAAGACCTGGCTAGAAGCAGAAAGTCTGGGGAGGAGTACGAGCCTGGGGGAAAGAGCCTTGGGAAAAGGCACAAGAGGAAGGATAAGGGACCCCGGGGCTGGGAAAGTTTGGGGGATGCTAGCAAAAAGTGTGTCCACTGGGGCCTTGTTTTATTCTGGGATACCCTGAGGCAGGCTGGAGGAGGTGGATTGAATGGTAAGCAGCTCTCGGGCAAAGTACAGCAGGGTAAGTAGTTCCACTCTTGGACACAGCACCCCTGGTGTCAAAGTGTGCATTGCCGGGGTCATCCTGTTGACCCCTTCTTTGACCCTGTGAGGGCCTGTCTCTGTTCAGTTCTTTGGTGGCCTAGCTCTCCAGCCAGGTCACCTTTTACCTTCTGTCCTCTTCCAGGATAAGGAGAGTGCAACCAGAAATCCAAATAAGCATCCAAACAAACCATTCTTCAACCCCACTTGGGCAAGGCTGAAATTCCCCCGTCTTTACCCCTAACTCTGGGTCCTGCCGAGTTCTTCGATACCTCAGACTGAGCACTGCCTCCCAGAGCCTTTGCACTGGGAGGGAGGCAGGGGATAGCTCAGTGGTTTGAGCATTGGCCTGCTAAACCCAGGGTTGTGAGTTCAATCCTTGAGGGGGCCACTTAGGGATCTAGGGGCAAAAATCTGTCTGGGGCAGGGCTAGCTTGGGGCAGCAGCTCTAGAGAGGGGCAGCACATCCAGGTATTCAGCAGACAGTCTCTCACTCCACCTGGGAGCAAAGGACCTCCTGCTGAATTACCACCAGTAATCAGAGCTTTTTTTGGTTTGTTTTTTGTTTTGGCTGCTTGGGGCGGCCCTGGAGCCGGCCCTGGTCTGGGGATTGGTCCTGTTTTGAGCAGGGGGTTGGACAGGATAACCTCCTGAGGTCCCTTCCAACTCTGATATTCTTTGGAGCAGATATTGCAATTTCATTCCATATCTTTGGGGGCCATATTGTATTAAGTTTATGTATCATTCTGGGCTGGGCTTGTATGCAATTCCAATGGGCAGGTTCACCACAGCTCCTCCAGAACTAAAGACAGTGTGTGTGATAATCAAGGTGAATCACTCAGCCCAAAAACCCCTCCCAAGAGGTACCACCTGGGTTGGTTTACATAGAATGGTTCAAACTGGGTTTTCCAGGCCAAGAAAGGGCTTTTGGCATTAAAAGGCTATGTTCAAATTGACTCAGGGCCTTCTTTCTGACCCAGCTTAGAAAGAGCTGCAGGCAAGGCACTGTTCATAGCCCAAACAGAGAGAGAAAGCAAAGCACAGGCACTGGCTTGTAGGGAGTCTGTCTGGCTGGGGAGATCACAGTGTGAGGCAGGGGGCTGGGACATTCCCGGTCACAAGGGAGTGGGACCAGTGGCCCTGCTCAGAGACTGGTGGTGGTTGGAGGCCTGAGGCCTTACTGGGGCACTCCTGGAGTGGCCCATGGAGGGGGAGGAGGCAAGGGGGGGAGATACAAGTGCCATTACCTTGAAACCACAACACTCTTTTCCTCCTGACCTATTTCCCATTGCCTCCCCTCCCTAGAACATCTAACAGCTTCTCCCAGACACCTCATCTGCTCTCTGTCGGTTCTCCTCAGCCTTCCTTCCCAGAGAGCAGGCGCACCTTAACTCAGTTCTCCTCTCTCCTTATGTAGGCCTCCCTGAGTCTCTCACAGCTGGGGTCCCTAGCTGTAATGAAGTCCCAGATCAAGACCAGCTGGAGTATTACTGCTACGCTAAAGCAAGGCTGAACCTGACTCCCTGCACAGGACCAGTCAGTGACACTGGGACTATCTGAGATCAGAGGAGATGCCTGCTTTATTGTCTAGGGCCCCTCCGCTAGCACCTGTAGCAGAGGTAAGGCCAAGGTCCCCGACCACATCAGAGAAGCCACTTATCCCCTCAGTTATGGTGGTGAACTGCTGATGGAACAGGAGAAAGTCAGACAGTCCCTGGAGCGAGAGCTTTGGCCCAGAGAGGATGAAGGACTTTGTGAACCGTTGCACCAGGCCCTGGAGAGAGGTTGGGGCCCACGGAGGATGAGACAGGGCTAGGGGCTGCATCTCCTGAAGACTTTTTGTTTCATGTGGACGTTCATTATCCCAAAAGAGGTGGAGTTTTCAGTTTGTCTGAAGGGTTAAACTCCTCTCCCAGAACATGGGAGGCTGTGCCTGGCAGGGGAGAGGCAAGCTGCTGTTACAAGGAGCATCAGGGTTCCTTCTGCTCCGGCTGAAATAGCCTCTGAATGGTCGGCAGTGGTGGTTTTGCAATGATCTAATCTGCAGGGCACAGAGGCCTGAGCAAGGATACTGAGGCCCCCAGCTGCAAGGGAAGGAGGGCAGCGTATGGGCTGGGCAGAGATGTACTTCGTCAGTGAGCATTTCTTGCCTGCTAAGCACTTCCCCATCAGAACTTCACAGCCAGCTAAATAACAATTGTAAAGCTAAAAACTGGTTTGTCTGCCGCCCCCCCCCCCCCACACACACACACCGTTATAGCTCACAAGCCAAGTTCGTGGCCCCACTGGTATAATAAGGGATCTCTCCCCCATTTGATGAGAGGAAGAAAGGGTCACAAGTGGTTCTTTCTCAGCCTGGCAGAGGGCAATACACCCTTGATTGCACTGTACTGCCATTATTAGTTTGTTTCAAAGCCATTGCCTGGTTAGGGCTCTCTTCAACCCTTCAGTAGCTGGCCTGCTGCCATCTCACCTCCAAGAGCCCTGAGCCTCAGTAAGAAACTTCCTGGCAGCGAGAGCTCTCTTAGAAATGGGAACAGTCTCCTGAGGGAAGCCATGGACGCCTCATGGCATTTAACACGAGACTGGACAAAGAACCCCAAAAATGTACGGGAGGGGGTAGAGATGGGCTCATGGTGCAAAAGTTGCCTCTAGATCTGGATTTCTGATGTCACAAAGTAGGGGGAAGTTTGGATCTAACGGTTTGGTTTGGCTTATCATAAAGGCTTGCAAAATTTGGAACTGGACCTGGGTTTGGATTTCAGATTTCCCCAAAGTGCAGGTGTATTTAGACCTGGGTGGGTTGGTTGGTTCCCATCCATCTCTAGTGGGGAACTGTGATGGTTTGTGGTTCCCCCAGGCCAGCAAGGGGTTCAGTCACCGTCTGCCTTGTAGCCCTAGGGGTTTTGTGGTTGTGCAGCTGTGGTCCAGAGCACTGACCCCCAGAAGCCTCACCCTAGCTTTGCCCAACCTGGTTACTCCTGGCACAATGACCTAAGTACCCTTCCAGCGGGGGGGGGGGGAGGTGGAGCCTTCCCTAAAGGGGGGGCAGGGGGCTAGCCCCCTCTGTAGCCCTGCCCCTCCTCTCCCCCGTGGCCCTGTCCCCGGCCAAATCGGAAGTTGGAGCAGGGCCAGGGAGCTGTGGACCCTCCACCTGCCTGTGTTGGGGGGGGCCCAAGAGCAGCCCTCGGCCCGTGTCCCCAGCCCCCAGACCCTCTGCCCAGGGCAAGTGGAGAGTTCGCGGCTCCCTATAGCTGCCGGCCTGGCTGAGGGACGGGGCCTCAGGGGCCTGTGGCGAAAAGTGGACGGGTCAGGCCTGTCCACTTTTAAAAAGTGGGAGGTCCTTGGCTCCAGCTGTTCCAGCGCCCCTGCCTCCCGCCCCAAATTCACCCCGAAATCGTCCTACTGTAGGGACTGGAGCTTCACAGAGAAGGTGTTCAGTTCACTTTCTCTATAGGGACAGTAAAACACTCCGACCTGTCAGCTTTCTAGAAGCACACGGTTCACTGAACTTACTGAACGCTGATGATTTATAATGAAAGCAAACCCAGTTGATTAACAGAACAACACTGATTAAGTGACACCAAGTAAAAGGGATACAGGTAGAATGGTTACCAGCCAATAAACATGAAAATGCCCATCTAAAAGGCTGGAGCTTAATCTAGCAAGATATAGTCTTTGTTCAAGATGGTTTCTCTCGCCCCCAGTCACGTTTCCAGCTTTCATTGGCCGGGATCCATCCCAGGGATCAAATTGCTTGGTTCCTGGGTCTCCTAAAGTGAAGGATTAAGAAAGAAGCTGTGTTCTGTATTTCTCCAAAGGGATCGTCTTTGTCTCACAAGTCAGGAAGGGCCCCTGAGGATTCAGTCTCCTGGGGCTTTCTGGGATGCAGGAGCCATATTAATTCTGTGTCTCTCGAGTTCAGGGTCAGGATACCCCAGGGCTTTGTTTCAAGCTAATATGTAAATTGAGATAAACCCACATTCCTTTGTCTAGGACAGAGCAGTTCATCACTTTTATCTAAGCCAGGTTGTCTGGTCTTAACCATGGATTAGTAACATCCTCCCGAGGGAATTCAGAACTGCACACAGAACGTTAACAGGTGCTTTTTACGATATTAATAATCAGTGTGGTACCTGACACAATACCGTTGGGATAAATTCCCTGACAACGGAGTGTTGAGTGAGGTGCGTTGGTTGGGTCTGATGAGAGCCAGCATACGCGATGGTATGCCATTGGGCGGGAAGGGCTCTTTGGGTCGCAGGACTAAACCTGTACTGACAAGGAGAAGGACTAGAATGACCTAATGGGTCTTTCCCATCTCCCCGTTCCAGGATTCTGTGCCGTAAGCCAGCTCAGTGAATTTCCCTGCGTAATCTCAGCGTTCCCGTAGCCACGGAGGAGCAGGCAGGGTCTGAGGGGCCGCAGCGTGACTAGCGCCGGGGTGGAGATTGAGGCAGAAGTCCTGCAGAAAGCCAGAGACATCTGCAAAAGAAGGCCTGTGGCCCTAGGAGGGAGACGGTTTTGCCGCCTGCATTGAGATTAGGCTCATAGGTGCCTCCCAGGGGGTCAGGAGAGCGAATCACCCAGGGTGCTCCCTGGCTTTGGCAGTACCATTACCCTCTCCGCAGATGAATGGGGCCCTTAGAAAAGGCGAGCAATATTTTTTTCCCCTTCCTGCACATATTCAGAGATGCAGATTTTTTCCCTCCCTTTGGGCTTCTTTCATTTGTGATTTCTAATCATCATTCTGCTCTCCTTTCCCCCCTTTTCTTCCCTTCTCATTTGCGAGCCGCCCCCAGGGCTTGGCATCACTCCAGACCGAATGAACTCTAGGAGGGTTTTTTTCCCATTTTTTTTCTTCCTTCTTCTCCTCTCTATTCAAGCTGAACTTGTGGACAAACTAAACCCTGGCACCAGGTCATTGTCTCCCACCCCCACTTCGCATCAGAGGATTGTGAGAGAGGATTAAACAAATCGTGTACACTGGCTCACTCCCTCACCAATGCTCTGGTCTTGTCCTGGACTCCTGTCACACCACAAAACGGTATGGAAGTGCAATGCACCACCGGCATGTTACTGCAGTCATTTCCGATACACATTAATTCAGCAGAAGCAGCCGGACAAGGAGGGCTGGTTCTGTATTGTGCAGTGTCGACAGATTCACCACAAGCAATCCGCTGCCTTGTAAAAAAAAAAAATAAAAAAAAAAATCTAGATTTGTAGTTTACTGTTATAGGGAGCGGGACAAGTGTGCCAGTAGCCGGTCGTTTAAGTGGCTGTGGATTGGCTCATTTGTTAATTATCACTTAAGCAAAGAGAATGGGAAGCTGTGCAGTGAGGGGAGGGAGTTGCAGGGAGCGGGAATACTGTGGATTTCACATCAGCGTCTGGGAGTTCATTTGATTCCTTTCCAGGACCCAATCTATACTGACAATACACAGCAGCAGTCACCTCCTGGGCATGATCACTCTGCTGCTGGAAGCAATAATAACCTGTACTCCTCACGCAGAGCTTTGCATCAACAGGTTTCAGAGCGCTCCTCAAAGGAAGACAAGCATTATTGTTGCCATTTTACAGCTGGGGAAACTGAGGTGCAGAAAGTGATTTGTCCCAGGTCACACCAGGAAGCAAATGGATGTGCTAGGGATTGAGCCCAGATCTTCTGACTAATGCTTTGGCGATCTGGCCGTTGAAAATACTGGCTCCCTGCTACTGAACACGGTTACCAGACAGCTCTGAAGGGATATTGCTCAGGTTCAAAGACTTTTGATGGGTTCTCCATCACTGGCCATTTGTAAATCAAGACTGGCTATTTTTCTAGAAGAGAGGTTCCAGTTCACACAGGAATTATTCTGAGAATGTTCTGTGGCCTATGTTATGCAGGGGGAGGTCAGGCTAGATGATCATGGGAGTCCTTGATTCTAGAACCATTCTAATTCTGAAAGCTGTGTGTAGGTCACCACTACGTTTCATTGACTGGCCCAGAGCCCCTTCCATTCAAGGATCTCAGAATGCTCAGCAGATGACTAAGGGCTCCCAATTCACCAAAACACGTCAGTATGTGGTCAAGACATGACTTCAATGAAGCTTAAGCAGGTGAGTGCTTGTTTGTGTTGGGGTCTAATTTATTAAATCTCCCAACCTCCCTGTGAGATAGGTGAGAATCAAACAGAGAATTGCACAGAGGGGAGAGAGGAATAAAATTATGTAAATGTGGATCGAGAGTGTGTGGAATTTTTAAGCACTTTGCTTTCTGGAGGATTAAGGTGCAGGACTATGGGTCATGAGGTGCAGATACTATTCCCAGCTCTGCCAGAAACTTCCTCTGGGTCAAGTCACTTAGCCTCTCTCTGCCTCAGTTTCTAATCTTTGTGTATATATTTCCTGTTTAAGCCAGATAGCGACGTGACACAGACCATCAACCCAGTGGCATACCATGCTGAACCTGGTTCTGATCAGAGTTTCTGCACACAATACATTATCTATGACGTGTCTTCTAAATACAACCACTGGTGTGAGTACCTGCGGAAAGAGGAAAACATGCTGGATGAAGTTAGCTGATTTGGAGGGGGGGAAACGTAGGGGCACCTCTCTCTGAACGGTCACAGGTGAGAAGCTCAGAGGGAACTCATTGGAATTCACACCTCACAATCTCCGTTCGAGCTCCTTTTTCTGTACACTGATGGTGAGAGGAGAGATCCATTTCTACTGATGTTGTCTGGGGCAGCAAGGCGCTGCATGGAAGGAGCAAGACAAGTGAACAAAATGGTATATCTAGGGAACATACTCACACACACACACACACACACAAATTGTCTAGGTGGTTTGTCAATGAGCAATTAAATACCCGCCTGAATGGAAACATCAAAAATGCACCTCATTGTGGCTTTAAATAGCCTCTTATGTGAGAGATCGGCCGTCACTGCCAGATCTAGCTTGGGTAAACTCTGCCACAGCCAGGAGTCTCTGAATGTCCATCAGCCAGTTGCATCACACGCTGAATAGCTTGGCATTACCTCATGCCTTCAGCGAAAGGCTGCAGCAAATGAACTAACAGCCTGTTCTCGCCAGGCATTTATTTATTTATTTAGGTGAGAGGGGTTTTATTTTGTTTTGTTTTTTGTTTTGTCTCACTTCCCCCCCCAGCTGCGGGTAACGAGAGTGCATGGTCATGGAAAAAGAGGTGGCGGAGAGAATGCTTTGGGACGTCTGAGTGGGGCTTGGGAACAGGGGTGAAGGGGAAACGTGAGTCAAAAGACCATGTCCGCGTTCGAGTCTGGGAGTCTTTAACGGAGACGGAATACTGACTAGTTGAGCAAATTGAGCTCTTTCAGTGGGATCTGGGCAAGTGATTGGTTTGCAGCCAAGCAGAAAATGTCATTCTTCCCAGTTGGTACCAGTGAAAATTAGAGACGAGAGATAAAAAATCCCCTCAGCCCCGTGAAACCTTGAAGAGGGATGAGGGGAAACCAGGACAAGCAAGCAATTAAAAGAGAATTGCAGTCTCTTAAAAAAAAAATGAAGGCGGAAAAAATTGATTAGGGAAACACAAAGGGAAAGGACTCAAGGGCAGCGTGCTAAGTGGAGCAGTGCAGAATCCAGCTGTTCTGTGCCACTAGGGTGCATGCAAACCTGCGCTGCAGTGATGGGGCTGTCTATAGCGCTAGATCGAGAGAGAGAACATGTTTATTCATTTCCGGTTCTGCCTGTATATTCCCCCTGCTCCTGAATCTTGCTTTGAGTTTTTGGTTCCACTGAATAAACCCTAAAATTGACCCCTAAAAACCCGGTCTTGCATCTGAAGAAGTGAGGTTCTTACCCACGAAAGCTTATGCTCCCAATACTTCTGTTAGTCTCAAAGGTGCCACAGGACCCTCTGTTCCTAAAATTGAAGTAATTAAAACAGTTTCAACTATTTTCACAGCAAACCGGTATGAAGTTATGAGCTTCCTGTAATTGTGATTGAAAACCCACAAATCAGCTAAAATATGGGCCTAGGGCCACTCACAGGTTTATTTCCTTATACTTTAGAGTCCTCTCCAATCTGCCTTCTCAGATATTGCTGCTAATCCCATTGTCCCCAATCAATGGATGACATGAAATTTCAGGAGAGTCATGGTTTTCATATTGTTTCAGCCCATGGATGGTAGAGCTCAGCTAGATTTCATGGTAATTCTACCCTGGAGCCAAAACAGCATAAACACATCTGGTCACGTGACATTTCAACACAACAGAATTACAATAGAAGTAGGTAAGGAAGGATTTGATTTTTATCAGTAAATGTCCATTTCACCATATGCCCATAAACTGATGAAAAAATATTTCCATGTATAATAATAGAAATTTACAGAGAGGCTAAGTAAGAATAACGCTGTTTGAGAAATTATTAGAGTTTGATTTAAGGATATTTACTTCTCGTGTATTTGATATCTGATGTGGCCAATTTATGGTTTGAGGGTAATAAAGCTTTAACCTTTTGAATCTCCGTGTCTACTGTCATTAAATAATTATTGTTTTACACCCCAACTCCCCATAATTTCCCAGAACTGGGAAAATTGCAATCAATCAAAACTGGAAAAAAATGCTTAAAAATTAAACATTGATATTATCTGTCAAGAATATTAAAAACACAAATCAAATTCTGCCAAGCCCAAATATAGGGCTGTAAAAGGAAAGTCTCACAGGTACTATCCCTAATAATATGGATAATAATAACAACTCCATAACCATGTGGAACTTCATAGTGATCAAGAAGATAGTATCTAGGACCTTGTATTCCAAAAATACAGGCCCCTACCACTTGAAGTAATGGGAAATTACCACAATTAACATTCAGCAGAATCGACCCTATAATACACAGATGAGTTTATTCCATCCAAAAGAAGGCAGTGGTCCCCTGGAACAGGGGACACCTCCATGCCTGTCTTCTTGACCCACAGGAACTGCGCAAATTCCATTAGTTGTGCATTCACAGTGCCATTTATTTGGGGTTCCTTCCACAAACACCACTACGGTCCTACCAGCCTGATTATCCAGTTACCCCAATCGGCTTCCTCTGAGGAACTAACTGGCTTCTGAGTGATCAGGGTGCAGGCTCACCCGTTCCCTCCCTGCACTCTGCTACACACCCATATACACAAGCCATCTCAATACAATATAATACTGGTATAAATATCGGACGCTTTACCTGGGGGTTTGGGAGCCCTGCCTAGCCATTCATTAAGCCTTACAGCCTAGGGTATAATAGGTACTTATATGGCACTCATCACCACTACATTTGAGCACCAATGACAGCTGTGTGACATGTTCACAGTGACACAATCAGAAACCACACAGGCACGTACTGGGCTTCATGACAAGCTTGAAATTCAGGCCAAGTTTGTCTAAAGATTTGCTAAGGGTCACCAAATGTTCAAGCAAACTTGGGGTTAGTTTATAGCTTTACATCAAAATATCAGCCCTGCAATATTCAAGCTTTCACCTGACTGTGATGCAAAACGAGGAGAGGTTGGACATGTTTGGCTGAGTTCCACTTTGAGATTTCGCATTCATTTGAATCCAAAACGTAATTGAAAAATTCAGTGCGAGAACCCCATTGAAACCAAAGGTAATGGTCACATGACTCACTGCAAAGTGCAAGGAATGTGTTCCCCACATCTCTACTTGCAATAACACCTGTGAGGCACAAATCATCCGATAACCATTTTACAAATGTTTCATTTGAGGCCCAGAGACATTAAATAACTTGCTAAGGCCACAAAGTGAGTCAGTGACACAGATGCAACAAAACCCAGGTGTCCTGCTTTCCAGCCTTTCACTAGCCGTCTCACAGCATTCTCTGTCTACAGTCACACACTCATTGAGAGGGTGAGAGATGGGTTCTTGGAAATTAACCTGTGGAAGTCACAGCCACAAGATATTGAGGCCAAAAGTTTGGCAGGATTAAAAAAAAAGGTTACACACTTATATGAATAATAAGAAAACTCAAAGTTATATTAGACAGAATAAAAATCAATATTTTCAAGGGGTATAAACCCTTATAGGTCCAGGCACCAGCTAAGCCCCAGTTGCCTGAGGTTAGAAATAAACTTCCTCTATTGTCAGGTTATTCCATAACTGGGAATTTCTTTTTCTTTCTTCTGAAGTATTTGCTACTAGTCTCTGTGAGAGACAGTACCCTTGTCTACTTGGATCACTTGTCTATCCACTACAGCAATTCCTAAGAGATGTCCATATAATTAATTTATTTTCTGTACTTCAACTTATCTTTGGAATCAAGTCATGGGTGAAGGCTTGTGTTGGTTGCCGTGAGCCGAACAGTTTCCCTATTGCTGGATATTCCTCAATATAGGACATGAATAGTATTAGTGAAATACTACAAAGGATTGGAAGAGCACACACCACTGAAGACAACTGACACTAAGATCATATGGTAACTGTATTACTGCCGGATAGATCATGGGAAAAGCAGGGATATTGGATGCTTGTTTTCATCTTGTTCATGTGGCTTTTCCTTTCAGATGGTGAGTTTCAGTTTTTAGCTCCCTGTAGGACCCAGAACAACTGTTCATCAATCATATATCCCGGGGCCTGCGTGATGCTATGGCAACAACCAAGCCTGGCTGGGACATTTTCCTTACAGTTTCAAAGCTTGGAAACAAACAAATTAACGCAACTCACACAAACAGCCTTTTCGAATCAGTTTTAATGGCTCGGAAGACCAGAGCCTCAATTGTCTGCTCTGTTCTCAGCAATTTGCTAATGATAATTAAAGATGCCCAATATTTGCCAATAATTTCAGCATCCCATTCAGCCAAAGGAGATAAGAGCTCAGGAGAAAAGTGAATACTGTGAACTTCATCCAGACATGAGGCGTTCACACCAGGAAGTGGCCAAGGGCTTTAAAGAGAACAAAGGCAGCAGAGTAAAATATTCGCTAAACTGCAGATCGGAGATAGACACAGGGATGGTGCCAAAAGCCAGAACAGAGATTTCAAAAGCTGGAGAGGGGATTTTTTTTAACTTCTCCACACAATTCCATCCAGAAGAAGTTGCTTAGACAACTGTAACCCCCGTGCTATGTGATTGGTGCTGTACTTCCGTCTGGGCAATACAACTTCATGCCGGAGAGATTCTGGAAGGTCAAAATCTGCTCAGTTGAGAAGGCCAAGAAAGGGGGTGGTGCTTAGAGTGCAGTGCCCCTTGAAATAAGGACCACTCCCCCTCTACGTTCCATGTGGCGCTAAGCATACTGCCAGCATCCAGCAAACACAGGGATGGACAAAAGGAGGAGAAGATAGCTTGACGTGGAACCCTGAGACTTAGCACTTTCAGCCAGGGTTGAACAAGGTTACGAAGGTTTGCTGGGTTTGAGAGGTACTGCAAGTGAAGTCAGTGGGGATTGAGATGATTTACCATCGCTCAGGACTTTTCAGGATTGGGCTCTGTTGAGTTTGCAATAATTCCCATCACAGTAGTACCCTCTAAGAGCTTCCCAGGTAAATTAGTTCCCCTGTGGACTCCAGATAATACAGTGATGGATACACTATAAGAACTTGAATAGCATAGTCTTCTGCACTTGCCCTTCGGGGTTGCAGGAAGCCGTGCTTGGGGTATTTCTTAAAATTAAGATTACAGTTATGGTGAGGAAGCTATATCAAAGAGGAAGTCTTGCATCATGCCCTAAATGTGTAGGAGGTGGGTTTTCTCTCATTATCCCTGCCCAGTACTCAGTCCCCTCAACTTCCATATATTGCCCAGCCCCCTGCAGGATCAAGCCTCAGAGGTATGAACATGCCATCTCTGTGAGGGGAAGAGGAACCAATCCATTAACAGGAAATTGGCCAATCTAACCAAGTGAAACCTGCCAATCTAACCAAGTGGAACGTGTTCTATTCTCACACAGGCTTATCACTGCCTGTGAATGGCAAGGATCAGCCAAACACCTTGTTAAGTTTGCAAAATGCACGAAAAAATAAAAATAGCAGCCAAGCAAAACGTTCAGGGCTGTTATTAAATCAATGCCCGTTCAAGAGGCACTGCTCACATGAACAATGGATTCTTTTGCTCTGGTTTAAACCGGGGATTTCTTGTCACATACTGCACTTGAGCATATGCCCATGGTTACATCATGTCTGCTTGCCCAGGAACGGGACAGAGGCCAGAACAAAATCAGATTTAAAATGCTGTGTATGTGTCTGTACCTGTGTTCTTGAGCACACGCTAGAGAATTTAAACAAAAAGAGAGGCATTCTTGTGAGTCCTGCACAAGGGGGAAAAAAGAGGGGAAATTGCTCCAGAAAGAAGGCATCCCTGGAACATTGTCTTTTTAGAAACGCTCACCAATTCCACATGTCAGATTAGACTGGTGGTAGATGTCTACCTCAGGTCGTTATCTAGTAGGCTTGGGACAGGAAAGTGGTATGTCTACAGCTAACATCATCTTTTCCTTTTATAGAGACTGATCCAAAACCTGTTGAAGTCAGTCAGAGTTTTTCCACTTACTTCAGTGAATACTGGATGGACCCACAGAGCACTTTTCATCCACAGATCTCAAAGCACTCTTCAAAGGAATGAAATAGTCAGGGTTTGTTAGTGAAATACTATAAGAGTTTGTTCCAGTAAATACCACTGAAGAAAACAGCAAAGACCACATGTCATCTGTGTTACTACTGGATAGGTTTGGGAAGAGGCAGGGATATCAGATCATTGTTTTCCATTTCCCTATTAAAATAGGGAAATTTTATTACCAATCCTGTGATTGTCCGGATGTCCATAGTCGTCTAAATGCAGAGTTTGCAATGGAAATCCGGTGTGGATCAAAAAGGGGAATTACACCATAATGACTTTTTATTCTATGGGAAAAACTGATTCTTGTCAGAAAATTACAGTGTTGTTTACTCTTATGATTTGACCAAAAATCTCATTATATTTGGTGGTTTTATTAATGCCCTAGCTCCTGGAGTCATGTAATTATGTGAGAATCTCAGCTTTCATTAAAAAAGGGTAAGTTTCTAGCCCTTATGGTTTGAGAAAAGAAAATGAAAATGACCCAAGTATGCTCAGAAGGCAAATCAAGAGAACCAAGAACATACATTTTTTTTTAATCTCACAATATTTTTGGAGGCCTGACTTATGATGTCTGAATGTTTGGTGTCAGCAGTACTAAGGTTATTAAGATGAGTCTCCTTTTTATAATTTTAATTTTAAATCCAGCTAATTGTAATGTTCAGATGGAGCTCAATGTCTGGTCCAAACATTTCAACTGATTAAAGGAAAGACCTTTGTTTAATCTGGAGAGAAAAAATATTGAAAAAGCAGTTTTCCACTTGTGAAGAATAAGTGAAAGTTTGCATGATACAACCGCTAAGCATCAGCCAAAGTAAATGTAGGAAGCTTTATAAATAGCACCACCAATACAGTTCATTTTTAGTATGATTAATTTCAAATCTTTTTAAAATTGTCATTTAAGTTTTCACACAATTTCAAAAGTCCTACACTGTGTTTAAATTCTTCTGTAACTGTGGCCGTTATCTACTTTACCTATCTTTATCTACCTGGATAACCAGCACCTGGAATAATCAGTTGAACTGTTACATCATTTTAAGATCTGTTATTTGCAGGCTTCAACTTTAGCACACTGGGGGCGAATCTCCCTTGTCTTGCACTTTGTGCAGTCATTTCTACTTGGGCAAAGGGTGTGGAAAATGCATCCAAATCGGTATGGTAGTTTTACATACACTTTGCACTCACTTTGCCCACATGGAAATGACTGTGCAAAGCCAGGGAAAAGCAAACCAACCAATCTTTGTTGGCAGTACATTTAAGCTGAAACGATACAAGATGCTGAAGTGATCAGAAAAGCCATAAGGTGGCATTATTCCCCCTATTAACTATCTGCGGAATGAACTCGATATGGCAATACTGCTATTACAGCACAGCAGATGGGCTATTTTGTTTTCCAGAAGAAGAAAAAAAACAGAAAAGGAAATCAGCTATGTAATAACAAGATGCATACAGAGTATAATATAGGGCCAGATTAGACAGATTAGTTCTCAATTTAGACAGAGTTCTCGTTGAATATAGTGGCTCTGTCTGTATAGAGTATTGACTACATAAAGACATCAAGACATCAGCTTATGCTGCATAAATTGTACAGAACATGCAAACTAGTCCTTTGGGACTCTGCTGTCCGGCTACATCCCCGATGCAGAGATATAACAGAGTCATGAAATGCATGGGCATAGGAGTGACAAGAAAGCCTCAAACAATTTGGAGGTTCAGGTTGGATGCTCGTCTGCTTTCAATTCACATGTGTTCTGGAAATTTTTTTTTTTTTGTCAGAGATGGGCCCAAGCTGCGCATTTCAGATCCAGCTTTGACATTTTCCCGTTTGGCCAACTGTAGAGTAGGGAACCAGCTGCAATATTCCAATCTCTACCCGAACTTTCTCCAAGTGGTTTTGGTTCTGGTCCATCTTTACTTTCAAGTGTGATATCACACTCGTTGGGATTTTTATTAAAAGTCAATTCAGTTCAAATCCAACATGGCACCCAGAGCTCACGGTGATGAGCATGGGATGGATGCAAAGGGCAAAGGCAAATTTCACTAAGCTCTAGGAATTACATATGGGGTTTTCAAGGTTTAATTCACCTGCCTTGTGACCTACTGGCATAAATTTACCTACCCACATGGATCGGTACTAAGCCTCATGCTATTAAATATTTTTATCAAGGATCTGGTTGTAAGTATAAAATCGCTGCTGATAAAATTTGCAGATGACACCAAGACTGGTGGAGTGGTAAATAGGGATGGGCACTGGCAGTCATACACATAATGCGATCCTGGGATGTATAAATAGGGGAGGGGTGAGTAGGAAAAGGCAGGTGAGTTTACGTCTCTCAAGGGGCTTTGAGAGACCGACAGTAGAACGCTGCCCTCCCGTTCTGGTATCCACATTCTAAAAAGGATGTTGAACAATTGGAAAGAAACGAGCCACAGAAAAAGAGCCACAAAGAAAGAAGACTCGAAGAAAAGCTCTGTGTAGTTCAAAAGTTTGACCCTCTCACCAAACAGAAGCTGATCCAATAAAAGATATTACTGCCCCCACCTTGTCTCACAAAAAAGAGTCACAAACTGTCTACACTGGAGCTTAACTACATCTCTTGTGGGAGTAAATTTTTCATACCCCCTGAGGAGTGTAGCTAGGATGACCTGACTTCATAGTGTAGACCAGCCAGCCCTTACAATGAGAGACTTAAAGAGCTCAAAGATTGAGAGGTGACTTAATTACAGTGTTTAAATGCCTTCACTAACAGGCTCTGTAAACTAGCAGAGAAAGGCACATAAAGAACTAATAGCTATAAGTGAAAGCCAGACAAATTCGAATTAGAAATAAAGCACACATATTGAATAGTGAGAGTGATTAACCATTGGAACAAATTCCCAAGGCAAGAGGTGGATTCTCTATTTCTTGAAGTTTCCAAATCAAGACTAGAAGCTCTTTTGGAAGAGATGTTTTAGTCAAACACAAATGATAGGACTCGAGACAGGAGTAAGTGCATACAATTCTCTGGCCTGTGTTACATATGAGGTCAGACTGGATGATCTAATGGTCTCCTCTGGCCTTAGAATCTATGAATCTACAAACCACAAAACATGTTCTAATATTCACACCTCTCCAGAGACAGCCACTCATGCTTTTTCAATGAAATGTTTTCAGGCTTAAATGTTGGGGGGCGGGGGGGAGGGGGAGGTTGCATTAAACTTGCCTGATCACAAATGTGAGCCCCGGCCAAAGCCAGATGGTTTCAGATTTAACGGGGAAAAGTTTGCACAGCTTTAATACAAACTATCCAGATCTCTGGCCTGTAAACCTTGTGGCACTGGAACACATCTGCTTGGGATCCCAGGTGGAGCCAGGGAGTACAGAAGTGGGCAAAAATGAGAAATACAAGTGAATTCAAATGAAAGTGTATTAAACTCTTAAAGTTTAGTTTGGGTTTGACTGAAGTTATGGTGGAAGGCTTGGGTCAGTTCTTATTTTATATGACTCCCTTCGCCCATCCACTGGAGAAGGGCTGATGACAGCTGAAGGTGGAGATGCCGCATACCTATGAGATGCGAAAATAAAGGCAAATCTAATAAACACCCATTTTCGGGTCCCTTAATCATCTGCTCCTGACGACTGGTGTAACTAAGAACCAGACAAGGCTCGTTTATCAAATCAATTCCCATCCCTGGAGCCTGTGCCACTGTGAACATACAACCACCCTGCAAGCGACTGGCCCAGTGTCAGCTGGGATTGATCTAATTTCATTCCATCGCTCAGGGTCCCCTGACAGAGTTATTAATCACTCCCTCACTGACAGGGCACTGAACTGTCTAGAGATGAAACTTTGCATTCCCTTCCTGGACTCCCCAGGTAGGACATGGAATTTGTTTCATTTCGGTGTAATCAAGAACTGGAGTGTGTTAGGGGGAGTGAATTAACCCCAACTTCAGGTTTATAAAGGTGTCCCTGCTCCGTTTAATTAAATCTGTCTTAAAACCTCCTTAATCCCAAACTAAAGACTTAATAATGTTCAGGAACCTCTTTTTCCTCACAATATATTGCTATAATCTCCTGACGGCTTAATATTTAAATAAACACGCTGGTCCTCTACCTGACCCGGCCGGTACGCAGACCAAAGACCACATGCTTTGGACAAGCTTCCACCCAGAGCATAAGTGTATAACACACTAAGTGTGTTGTGTCCCTTTCGGGTGGCTGCTTCACACAGAGGATAAAAGCCTATCAGTGTTACCAGATAAGGACCAGAGTCTGCCACTTGTATTCAGAAATTAATAGTGGTGGCAGCATTTGGGTCTAATGGATGGTTCCTTTAGAAGATGATGTGTGTGTGTGTGTGTGTGTGTGTGTGTGTGTGTGTGTGTGTGTGTGTGTGTGTGTGTGTGTGTGTGTGTGTGTGTGTGTGTGTGTTGAAGAACTACGAAGTCCCAACTATGATCCCATGGAGACGGGGACATTATGCCCACCTTCTTGAAAGATGGACCTAAGCCACAGAGTACAGGTTCAGAGCTGTATTTCAGACTCACCATAGTTTAGGCCTGTTCAGATCCAGGTGTTTGGTTCAGCCCATTATAAAGATGGGGAAAATTCCAAGCTGGATCCGGATTTGACTTCCTAACTCTTTCAAATCTGGAGAGTGCCCAGATGCAAAGTTTGGTTTCAGACCATTATGGGCAAACTACAAAATTGAGATCTGAACATGAGTTTTTGCCCCAGCATTAGGTAGGGGGAGAGGGGGGCAGGCGGGGTCAGATATGAGGGTTAAGTTCAGCCCCAGTTGTACTTTTCTGCATTTGTTAAATCCTGAAAAATTCATCTCAGGAACCCCTGAGTCGTCGTGAGAGGAATCTTGCATACCAGTGTGTCAAGCAGAGCAGTGGGAGGACGTGCATGGGAGGGAGGAGGACTCTGTGGGACAGGTGTTGGGAGGGGACCAGAGCAGGAGAGAGTGAGTGGGAGACAGCACTTAGTTTGGGGAGCCAGCGGGCCAGGGATTGGCGTTGAGGAGGGGGAAGGAAGCAGGCTGCATGTAAGACAGTAAGGAATATACCAAGCCATACTCAAAACGACTCCTTTTACGTGGCCAGGCCAGTTTCTGGGCCTTGCTTTGCAAATGAGCTCTGTCTGAACACCCACATCCACGTACAAACAGAATCCGGATTGGAGGGATTCATCCTTTGGGTACTAGGCCTTTCCAAACGCCTCCCAGAAGTACTTCTATGATCTCCACCTCACACATAAAGAGAGGGAGGTCTGAGAGAGATGCACAAGAATCAGATACAACAACAGCTCCATCCAAACAGCATATGAACTAGATGGAAATGCTTTCTGTGATTTCTTTTCTAAGAGGATTATTTCAACGGGGCCTGGCTGGCGTCTGCACCAGCAGTAAGCGCCAGCGACCATGCCGGCCAGCCTTACCCTCCTGTCAAAGGGTTTCATTAAGAGTTAGGTCCCCCGTTGCTTTCATGGTGGCTTGCACGTGCTTACTAAATACCCTGCATCCACTCGGACGGTATGTGCTGATACAGAAATCCCCCCCCCCGCCTTCCCCTCCTCACATCCCTTAAGGATCTGGGCCCACCGTGCAGGCCACCATCCTGCTGGGAAAATTTCATTATGCTGTTTATAGGACCCAGGACTCAAGCTGAACCTGTATTAGAAGCAGGGCAAGACCCTTGGGAAGTCGTGATCATCCGTAATACTAATGGCCGGAGTTCTGTCCTGGCTATGGGCAGACCACATGGGGCACGGGTCACTTGCTGGAGGATTCTCTGCACCTTAAAGTCTTTAAACCATGATTTGAGGACTTCAGTAGCTCAGACATAGGTTAGGGTTTGTTACAGGAGTGGGTGGGTTAGATTCTGTGGCCTGCGTTGTGCAGGAGGTCAGACTAGACGATCATAATGGTCCCTTCTGACCTTAAAGTCTATGAGTCTATGAGACTAACGATGTGTATGTGCCATGCAAGGCAACACAAGTAATGACGGGCCTCTGCTCCTCAGATACATCCACCGGAGGGACACGGCTGTGTGCCGAATCCTGGTGTTACTGCGATCGGGAGCACTGGCTTACCACTCACTGTGCGGATGGGGCCGCTGCCTCAATTTCTCTCCTTACTGAAGAGGTGGTTTAGGCCTCTGGCTAAACCAAACACACCCTCCACCCCTTCTAGGGAGGCCAAGAAGCAAAAGTCCAAATTAAAGTTCAGAGAGCTTGGGCCTGGGTCACAGGTCCTCTGTCAAGGGCCAGGGCCCAGCAGCAATGTACCCAGAGGCATAAGGGAGCTCGCACCCTCCCTGTCCTGGGACCTCCAGTCCTGGGGCCTGCGAAGTGCATCTGGTCTGACTCCAAACGGTCCCTGCCTCCCTTTTCTTCAGGGCCCCTTCCTACGCTGTGCCCCAGCAGGGACCCCGGTAACCCACTCTGCTGCACCCCCAGCTCTGTCTGCCTGTGGGGCCTGTGCCACAGTGACACCAGCTGACCCCTCCCAAGCACACTCTGCCCAGGCGGGCTCAGCAGGGGGACCCCCGGTGGCCCTGCCCAGTCTCTCTCTCAGGCTGAAGAGACGCACAGCCTGGTTTCCCCAAAACTCCCTCATGCTCCCTGCTTGTATCCTTGCCCTCTTTCCCTGCATGCTTTGCTCTGAGGCCCCGGGATCGACCATCCCCAGAATGCCTCTGTCTGGCCATGAGGGGGCCCTTTGCCAAGGGGAGGTGGTGAGGGAGCTGCTCGGAGCCACTGCTATGTCTCTCCTGCAGCAGCAATTCAGCATCCCCCTCCTGGACGGCTGCCTGGACCCAGGAGAGGCACGGTGGCTATGCACCGTCGAGAGAACCCCAGAGGACCAGGAGAGGTGCCCTGCCTCTGTGAGCCTCGAGGAGGGCACTGACCAGCCCAGGAGGGCTCCACTCACTTCCCAGGGTAGCCGTGGGAACCCCATCTTCCTCAGGCAGTGAGGAGTAAGGGCATGGCTGGGAGGGGAATCCATTTTGAAGAGGCAGGAGGGGGGAATAGCCAGAGCGCCGCAGCCCCACCCCAGTTCACATTTTAAAATGGTTTCAACTGATTTTTTTTAAAAAAGAAACGTCCTGGAAACAAGTCCGTGGGAATTCTGTCCCTGGGAGCAGGGTAAGGCTCTGGCTTCCTAGGCATTGCTGGCCAAGTTCCTCACACCTCTTGGGCTTTAGCTGTCCCATCGACATGGCCCCCAGCAACACAGGGTCTGAGCATTTCCCAAGTGTGGAGCGTCGCCACACGCAGGGGAGGAAGGGTAGTAACATCCCCTAACGCAGGGGAGATCCAGGGAGGCTAACTGAAGTCTGCGGCAGAACCATGAATGATCCCATACTGCCTGAGTGCCAGTTCACGCCTGTAACCACAACACCATCCTTCCTCTGCCAGAGGCTGGCACACAACCAGGAGAAAAATGTTGTTCTGACTGTGCAGTGTGTTAACAGGCAGTGACATAATGAAACAAAGCATCAAAACCAGAATTGCCACCATGATGCCTGGCTCTTAGGGTGCACAATACTTCTACAATCTCATATTTGCCTTGAACCAACATGCCTCCATCTGTGTATTCATGTGACTAGTCTGTGTAATGTGAGCTGAAATACAGCAGATTCCATATGCTTTGGCAGAGAACTAGAGACTTCCCTCTTCCCTAGCAGTTCTGCATTGTCTTGCTCCTCCTATCACATATGTTAATTCCCAGCCCTATCTGAGGACTGGAGGATCAAGAACTCTGAGTCCAGTTCAGCTCCACACTGTCTTCCAAAAATCATCATCCTATTCATCAGTTTAATAACAACCAAATACATTCATGAAAAAAATTGTTTTGCAAAATAATCTCCAACATTTCGAAAACCAAAAATACTTTGGTTTTGGTTTTTCTCCATTTCTCTCCCTTTTTCCCCATTCTCCTTCCCCACACCCCAACTTCATTTTGCCACTGATTTTTTTTTTTTTCGATTTTGGGAAGGAGGGGAGGTTGTTTTCAAATTGGAAAATTTTGAAAACAGAACAATTTTCTTGCAAAAAAGTTCATTTTTTTTAAATGCCATTTTCCTAGAATCATAGAATCATAGACTTTAAGGTCAGAAGGGACCATTATGATCGTCTAGTCTGACCTTCTGCACAACACAGGCCACAGAATCTTACCCACCCACTCCTGTATCAATCCCGTAACCTATGTCTGAGCCACTGAAGTTCTCAAATCATGGTTTAAAGACTTCAAGGTGCAGAGAATCCTCCAGCAAATGACCCATGCCCCATGCTGCAGAGGAAGGCAAAAAAACCCCAGGGCCTCTGCCAATCTGCCCTGGAGGAAAATTCCTTCCCAACCCCAAATATGGCGATCAGCTAAACCCTGAGCATGTGGGCAAGACTCACCAGCCAGACACCCAGGAAAGAATTCTCTGTAATGACTCAGATCCCACCCCATCTAACATCCCATCACCGGCCATTGGGCATATTTACCGCTAATAATCAAAGATCAATTAATTGCCAAAATTAAGCTATCCCATCATACCATCCCCTCCATAAACGTATCAAGCTTAGTCTTGAAGCCAGATACGTCTTTTACCTCCACTGCTCCCCTTGGAAGGCTGTTCCAGAACTTCACTCCTCTGATGCTTAGAAACCTTCGTCTAATTTCAAGTCTAAACTTCCTGATGGCCAGTTTATATCCATTTGTTCTTGTGTCCACATTGGTACTAAGCTTAAATATTTCCTCTCCCTCCCTGGTATTTATCCCTCTGATATATTTATAGAGAACAATCATATCTCCCCTCAGCCTTCTTTTGGTTAGGCTAAACAAGCCAAGCTCTTTGAGTCTCCTTTCGTAAGACAGGTTTTCCATTCCTCGGATCATCCTAGTAGCTCTTTTCTGTACCTGTTCCAGTTTGAATTCATCCTTCTTAAACATGGGAGACCAGAACTGCACACAGTATTCCAGATGAGGTTTCACTATTGCCTTGTATAATGGTACTAACACCTCCTTATCTCTACTGGAATTACCTCGCCTGATGCATCCCAAGACCGCATTGGTGACTCATGGTCGTCCTGCGATCAACCAATACTCTGAGGTCCTTCTCCTCCTTTGTTACTTCCAACTGATGCGTCCCCAGTTATAACAAAAATTCTTGTGATTAATCCCTACATGCATGACCTTGCACTTTTCACTATTAAATTTCATCCTATTACTTTTACTCCAGTTTACAAAGTAATCCTAGGGTGACCAGACAGCAAGTGTGAAAAATCGGGATGGAGGTGAGGGGGTAATAGGAGCCTATATAAGAAAAAGACCCAAAAATCGGGACGGTCCCTATAAAATTGGGACATCTGGTCACCCTAAGTCATCCAGATCTTCCTGTATGATATCCCAGTCCTTCTCTGTATTGGCAGTACCTACATTGTTATCCAACAAGAGTGCTTTGCACTTTTTCAGCATCATTCATATGAGGAAACAAAGTACTTTACAAACATTAATGAAGACTCATAACCAGGGGTAGGTGAATATTGCAAAAAAAAACCCAAACACATATTTATTAATCTTCATTCTAATAAAAATGATTTCAATGGTATTTACACCTTTTATTTGTAGCCTCTGAATTCCTTCAATTCTTTGTTTGTAAGAATGTTCAGAAAAAGAAAAGTGCTGTTAATACTTGTGGGAATATGTATTCACACAACTGTTCATGCTGGAATTGTCATGAATACTCATGTCAATAAGTATTTGCACCCCAGATGATTAATTCAAGGCCTCCTCTTGTTTATAAACCATTCTGCCATCCATACAAGAATCAGAAATCGTTCCATGTTGGTGAGGTGACCAATCACACCGAACAAATAGCAAATTATGGGCTTCAGCCAAAGGCCATTCCATTGACTTCAATGGGTTTTGGAACCAATTCTTAGCCGAAGAAATATATAAAGCAATAATTGTAGCAAATAATTTGTGAGGAACCCATGGGATAAAATTTGCTTGCATAAAATATTCAGTTAAATGCGTCTAAGTGAATCTTTTAAAATTTAAATAGATGGGAGAAGGTTCTTGTGGTTAATACAGGAGATTGGGACTCAGGAGATATGGACTAATTCCTCAGCTCTGCAACTGACTTCCTGGGTGACCTTGGGCACATCACAAAGAGTGACACCAAATGCAGGCTAAGTTGCACAAGTATTACATTTATTGAACCCTGTGGACTACTCTGTCCATATGGCTGACTTGCTTCCAGCCTAACTCCTTGTGTTTTCTGTTCCACTGATGTCCTCTCAGGAACAGTCCCATCAGGAAACATGGGCACTCTGAGTCCAGTTCTACCAATCATGATATGGGGGAGATTTTCCAAAGCTCCTGAGAGATTTAGGAACACAAGTTCCATTGGACTCATGTTCCTTGGGTGCTTTTGAAAATCTCCCCTGTAATCTCTCTGCACCTTGGCTCCCCATCTCTTAAACAGGGATAATAATATTTCTTTTGCAGGTCTTCTCTACTTAGATTCTCAGCTCTTTGGGGCAGACAGTGCCTAGCACCTGGAGCCCCTGATCTCAGTTGGAGCCTGTGCACAGCACCAAAAATAATGTAACATACACCTTATTCCAGCTCCTTCAGCATGTATGTTGCATCAACACAGATTCCCTTATACTCACTTTGATTTTCTTAGAGACTAACAAATTTATTAGAGCATAAGCTTTCGTGGACTACAGCCCACTTCTTTGGATGCATATAGAATGGCTATTCTATATGCATCCGAAGAAGTGGGCTGTAGTCCACGAAAGCTTATGCTCTAATAAATTTGTTAGTCTCTAAGGTGCCACAAGTACTCCTGTTCTTCTTTTTGCGGATACAGACTAACACGGCTGCTACTCTGAAACCTTTGATTTTCTTGGACTCACACTCACACCACACTCACCAAATGTGTAATTTACACCCCTTGACAGATCACCTCTAAAACTTGTATGCTAAGGAACCAAGCGAGAGGGGTGCAGCAGGAAAAGCCGCTAACAGGAGTGGGCAAGCTGGTGCAAGTCAAAGAAGTCCATCCTCTTAACAAAGATATTGTTGGGAATATACTTACATAAGGTTATGTATATCACAAATGTGTACGCATTCACGTACACGTCTAATTATATATTGATTTAATGGATAATATAAACACCCGTCCATAGAAATCTACGTATTCTGTAGAATTTGATGAGTAAATGGCAAGCCATTGATGATGTTAACCCTCATTGCACAGAACACAGCAATCTGCTTTGTGTGCACAAATAGCGGCATCAAAGCAGATGGAGGTGCCGGTTGTGCTAAGAGCAGGTGATTATAGCACAGACTGAACACCACCAGGTTTGGGTTTTTTTCCCCCTTTACCACCAAACTGTCCATTAACTTTCCTAAGAGCGGAAAGCAAACGGAGAGGAATTTGTGAAGTCAGTAGTCCATATGGCTGGTAGTGAGTTAATCTGCGTCTAAGCAGCAGGTAGCATGAGCCAGGCTGTCTGTTGGGGTTGTTAGTAACCTAGGGGCAGATCATGGAACAGCAGGGAAGAGGATAAACTCAGCCGGCAAATACAGTCAGGAATGTGGCAGGAAATTATTTTTGAAAACACACTCTGGAGCATAATAGCAACAATCAGGCTATACGTATGGAATCTATCTGGACTCAGGATATACAGTGTGTGTGTGTGTGTCTGTGTGTGTGAGATTAATTCAAGGCCTCCTGTTTTATATGGGTGTGTGTATATATATATATATTAGGGCCGTCAAGCGATTAAAAAAATTAATCATAATTAATCGCATGCTTAATTGCCCTGTTAAACAATAATAGAATACCATTTAATTAAATATTTTTGGATGTTTTCTACATTTTCAAATATATTGATTTCAATTACAACACAGAATACAAAGTGTATAGTGCTCAGTTTATATTTAGTTTTGATTACAAATATTGCAATGTAAAAAACAAAAGAAATACTATTTTTCAATTCACCTCATACAAGTACTGTAGTGCAATCTCTTTATCATGAAAGGGCAACTTACACATGTAGAATTATGTACAAAAAAAAACTGCATTCAAAAATAAAACAATGTAAAACTTTAGAGCCTACAAGTCCAATCAGTCTTATTTCTTGTTCAGCCAATTGCTCAGACAAACAAGTTTGTTTACATTTGCAGAAGATAATCCTGCCCGCTTCTTGTTTACAATGTCACCTGAAAGTGAGAGCAGGTGTTCGCATGGCACTGTTGTAGCCAGCGTCACAAGATATTTATGTGCCAGATGCGCTGAAGATTCATATGTTCCTTGATGCTTCAGGCACCATTGCAGAGGACATGCACCCATGCTGATGACAGGTTCTGCCTGATAACAATCCAAAGCAGTGCAGACCGACGCATGTTCATTTTCATCATCTGAGTCAGATGCCACCTGCAGAAAATTGATTTTCTTTTTTGGTGGTTCGGGTTCTGTAGTTTCTGCATCAGAATGTTGCCCTTTTAAGACTTCTGAAAGTATGCGCCACACCTCATCTCTCTCAGATTGTGGAAGGCACTGTAGCTATCTTTAGAAATTTCACATTGGTACCTTCTTTGCGTTTTGCCAAATTTGCAGTGAAGGTGTTCTTAAAATGAACATGTGCTGGGTTATCATCCGAGACTGCTATAACATGAAATACATGGCAGAATGGGGGTAAAACAGAGCAGGAAACATACAATTCTCCCCCAAGGAGTTCAGTCACAAATTTAATTAACACATTTTTTTTTTAACGAGCATCATCAACATGGAAGCATGCCCTCTGGAATGGTGGCCGAAGCATGACAAGGCATATGAATCTTTAGCACATCTGACATGTAAATATGTTGCAATGCCAGCTACAACCTATTCTCACTTTCAGGTGACATTGTAATCAAGAAACATTATCTCCTGTAAATGTAAACAAACTTGTTTGTCTTAGCGATTGGCTGAACAAGAAGTAGGACTGAGTAGACTTGTAGGCTCTAAAGTTTTACATTATTTTGGTTTTGAGTGCAGTTATATAACAAAAAACCCTACATGTGTAAGTTGCTCTTTCATGATAAAGAGATTGCACTACAGTATTTGTATGAGGTGAATTGAAAAATAGTATTTCTTTTGTTTTTTTTACTGTGCAAATATTTGTAATGAAAAACTGTATAAAGTGAGCACTGTAGACTTTGTATTCTGTGTTGTATTTGAAATTGATATATTTGAAAATGTAGAAAAACATCCAAAAATATTTAATAAATTTCAATTGGTATTCCATTATTTAACATGATTTATTTTTTTAATCATGATTAATTTTTTTGAGTTAATCACATGAATTAACTGCGATTAATTGACAGCCCTAATATACATATAGTTCTATACACACACTCACACAATGATATATTTCTATTAGCTCCATACCAATATACGCTCCATAAGCATATCAATGGAATATGCACACACAGAGCTAAATTATACATTATGAGACAAATTTATTTATAAAGTGTATTTCACACAAATTATCTCTCAAATAGCTTTATAGAGTTAATAAATAAGCATTAGCGGAACAATAAAGAATGGAAGGGAGATGACAGAAATTAAGAGGTAGAGACAACAAGAGAGAAAATGTTCGTTTATCAGATGAGATCTGGAAAACAGATGGAGAGTCAATGAAGAAGAGAGATAAAGGTGCCAAGAGATGCAGAGGAGATGCCAGCACTGAGAAGACTGCAGGATGGGACTGAACAGAATCCATGATAAACAAGTGGAGAGGAGTAGAGAGAGCCTAGGTACCTGGGGAGCACATTTGTGGAAGATTTTAAAACAAATGGTGAGCATAGGACGATACTGAACTGAAATTATTCAAAACTTTTCACTCAGCAAAAAAATTGATATTTTGACTTTTTATCTCAATTCAGGACAAAAACAAACACTGGAATGCTGGAATTTCTCATGAGACAGAAATTCTGGTTTTGGATCAGCTCTAAAAATCACACACAGACCCTAACCACGGATCATGTAATCCAACCACTGAAATGCAACTACCCTGGTGTCAAAAATTGCAACTGTTTAATAATTCACAGCAACAGTACATCTGCAAAGTTGGGCTAATAAATCCTCGTATCACATGGGTGTTATGAGAGTTAGACTGTGTGAGTCGTTCAGATACTGCAGTGATGTAGGCCACATAATTACATTGCTGGGTCCTCAGCTTTACATCTCAGCCAAAGAGCAGAACTTCCATCTGCACACAATTCCCTCCAGCACTAATTGAGGCATTGTTTCCGTATAACTTAAAGGGAGATAATTTAATATAACAATCAACAGTCCACTTTGGGGGTGTTCCTGCAACTGAATATAGAGCCAGGAATGAGCGATGGTTAAAAATTTTCATTGAAACTTTCATGGAAAATTGGGTTTCTAATTACATGAATATTTTTTGGAGGAAAGTGTTTGTTTTCTTCTTCTTCTTTTATTAATTAATTAAATTATTTATTTATTTATTGTGCAGGAAGGGAGGAATTGTTTCTTAGTTTGATTTGGTTTTTTTGATCAGAAAACCCAAAATCTGAAACTGAAAATATTGGGCACGAAACTGAAAAATGCTTGGGTTTTGAGTTTTCAGATTTTAAAGAAAAGTTGGGATTTTCTGCAAAAAATAAAATCACTTTCCAACTAGTTGTTCTGGGAAAAGAACCCCAATCTCATCATTGCTAACCAAGCAGCCATTCTATTAGATCAAAACCGCAGGGTGACCAGACAGCAAGTGTGAACAATCGAGATAAGGTATGGGGGGGGGGGGTAATAGGCGCCCATATAAGTTAAAGCCCTGAATATCAGGACTGTCCCTATAAAATCAAGACCTCTGGTCATCCACAGCTCAACCCTGCTTGGCTGGTGGGAGCTGACAGTGTCACAGAAGATGAGGGTATGGATTCAAATAATGGTGCACTGTCAGAAAAATGGACCATACACAGGGGAAGGCAAGCAAACGTTGCTTCTCTGCCTGTCTACTGAAGAGTTAAAAAAAATGCAATGCTGAGAATGCTATACGTAGAAAATATACATAACGGATTGGAATATGATCCTAATTTTATCTCATTCTTCCATGAATCTATGATTCCCATTGATCACTCAGGGTTTCCTTCCTGTCTCAAGTGACATAGAACTAAACGCTTCTCCCCTCTCTCTAGAACCAGAATGAACCAAATATGACAGATGCGAGTCCCATTGTTTAGTGAACTACCGGGAGGTGCTCCGATAATGCAGTGATGAGGGCACTGTAAGAATCTACAGGAAATAGAAGCAATACAATGAAGATGAAATCCCTGAATAAAATGCGACACTCCCCTGCAGTAACGGCCCCAACCACCGTTTAACGTTGTGGTACGTTGCATGCATGTGGACCATTGCTATAGAAGAATTGCAGCCTTTTTGAATAGGGAATGTGGCATCCCGCTGCCAGCCACGAGGTGTGGATGCTGGAGAAAGAAGATTTGCTGTTGGGGTCCAGGCCAGGTCTAAATCTAAATATGAAGAGATCTATCAAACAGAGAGGGAGTTTTTTACCCTGAACACATAATGTTTAAATAACTTTGGTTGAGGCTGAAGCCTCTCCCGATGGCTGCCTAGAAAATGATGCTGGGTGATGGCTAGTTGGAGAAGCAGAGACTGCGGAGAGCCCACCGCTGAAGACAGCTTAGTGTTCTCAACGGAGATGGACAGATGAAGCAGCGTTTGGATACACATTAGGTTTAGGCTGGGTCCTGGTGTTCAGTATTTAAGGGAAAATCAGGTCCAGCAACAGGGGAGGGGGGAATCCTGCAAGCTTTTCTCGTGTGATTTTGACCCAAAATGGTGGACCTCTTGTAAGATCAGTATTCCCATGAGATCTCCACCTAACAGGGACCAGACAGTGGATCCAATGGTTAGGCAGAAGCACCATGTGGGTGACCTGAGTCTAGTTGCTAAGATATGTCTCCATAGGATTTGGAGGTGCATGTCCTTGCTAGCTTGAAGGATGCCCTTGTCATTGTCTGGTGACCCCTACTGGCCAGTGCATCGACAGACTCGAAGAGGAGCCCTGCCCAGCCCCCCTCCATTGGAAGGGCAGTTGCTGTGGACCGGGAATTAACATGGAAAATAAACATACTGAGGATTTCAGTGTAGATGGCAAGGGGACCAGAAATTGAATTAATCAGTGGAGCTTCCTCAGGGTAAGCGGGCAGTCTTTGATCTCAGACAGCTGATCTTCATCTGTTGTTGCCAACAGCCCTGAATATGCCTCTCTCAGTCACAGGTCAGTACCCACGTCCAGTTCTATGCCACTCACCCCAGACGTTTTTACCCCTTCTCCTGGAGAAAAGTCCTGACGGTCTGTTGCATTGGTGCCACAACAAATCCGAATCAGCTGATGAGCTCCTAGGTAGCTGATTAATTACTGCTACTCAACACTGTTTTGGCTGGAGGTGAACACAGACCTTCATTAAAAAGAATGAGGAGTCCTTGTGGCACCTTAGAGACTAACAAATTTATTTGAGCATAAGCTTTCGTGGGACTGCAGAACTAGAATTAAGTTGCAAACTGGACACCATTAAATTAGGCTTGAATAAAGACTGGGAGTGGATGGGTCATTACACAAACTAAAACTATTTCCCCATGTTAATTATCCCCCTACTGTTACTCACACCTTCTTGTCAACTGTTTGAAATGGGCCATCCTGATTATCACTACAAACGTTTTTTTTCTTCTGCTGATAATATCCCACCTTCATCAATTAGTCTCATTAGAGTTGGTATGGCAACACCCATTTTTTCATGTTCTTTGTATTTTCCACTGCATGCATCCAATGAAGTGGGTTTTAGCCCACGAAAGCTTATGCTCAAATAAATGTGTTAGTCTCTAAGGTGCCTCAAGGACTCCTTGTTCTTTTTGCTGATACAGACTAACACATCTACCCCTCTGAAACCTGTCACAGATCTTCATTCTCACTCTTCAACCTCTGACACTCTTTCACGCACACTGCTAGCCCTCTCTTTGACTAACCCATCCCCCACAACATGCATGCTGTTAAACCACACGTGAACTCCAAGCTGCATCTGGAACTCACAATAAAAAAGCTGCCCCTGCACATTGTGAACCCAGTCAAGGGGGTTGGTTGATCCACACACATCATCCTGTCCTGTTCTTTGAGTTCTGTGGCTCTGCACAGACACGTGCTTTCCTGTTACTGCGCCGGCTTGTCATTTAGCATTTGTATTACGGTTCTGTTCCCAGCTGCATCACTGATCTACTGTGGGACACCAGCACTGCCAACTCTCGCAGTTGTATCACAAATAGCACAATATTTGGTGTCAAATTAGAAGTAGTGTTTTTTCTTAAAGCCCCAGCTCTTGTGAATACATGAGAATCTCTTCTTTCTTTCTTTCTTTCTTAGGCTGAGTTTCTAGATGTCATTGAGGAAAAACATGAAAATATGACCCCTAAAGTCTCGAATTCAAAACACAAACGCCCACCCCAAATTTATTATTTTGTAAAAAGCTCATGATTTTTAAGCCAATCTTGTGATTTTGGGGGGCTGACTCATGATTTTTGCATGCTGTGGGCTGGCAATACTGGTCACCTTGGGCAAAGTCAATTCACCCCTGTTTCCCCTCCAGGCCTTGGTCTATCCTGTGCATGTTACACATTCCAGGGTAGGGGTTGTCTCTTACAATGGATTTGTACAGCATCTGCCCTGCAGAATCTATCACCTAAACCGATACGACAGACAGAGGCTGTAAGGAAAAGCAGAGCTGAGGTCACCTAGCGGGTCAGATTCTCACCTGCACGGAGATCTGCTTGCCTCAAGAGAGCACGTGGTGGGACCAGAGGTTCCTTAAGTAATTGCTGATCATTCCCAGATTTTGCGGGCCAATCTGTGCCAACCCCAGCACCAGAAAGAGCAGTATAGGGTGGGGATGGGGGTTGGCACAGGAGCCAGCAGGGTGCCCCCTGGCATGGAGTTTCAGCTGACCAGTTTACACAGCCTGAGCTGGTTCAGGGAGAGAATCTGGCACTACATCCTAGCTAAGAGAAAGTAAAGTCTGTTGCTGTATCTGAACTGACCAGGCTACGGTACTGCCACATAGAATGTGCACCCGACTGGGGCCTAGCAAGGACTGACTCACTGCTCTGCTCTTAAAAAGGAAAACGGGAAAACTGTCAAATTAACAGTCGTGACTTTTTGTGCGAGTGCTAATTATAGAACACAAACGCCTGTTGTCTGTGCCCAAGGCCGGGTCAACCTCTGTTGTTACAAAGCTTTTGTAACTCTGCTAATGCCTTTAATATAAGCTCCTATTAATTGTACATTCAACTTAATTCCAGAGCTCAATGCTGCTGGATTGCACTAATCAGATGGCTGACTGTAATTATAAGGTGCTTAACCTGCATTTATAAAGCACATTACTTCTTATGATTCTTTTTTTAATTTAGTGCAGGATTGACAGCCCTTAATTTTATCCATGGAACAGATACAGCCTGGGCACAACCCTGCCAATGGGATTCAACACTATTCTGGAGGGACCCCTGTGGCGCTGGCAAAGCCCTAGATCAATTCACTTGTGTATTAGTATCGATCAAAGTAATTGTTAAATGTAGGAGAGTGTATTTGGTGTTTAAACTTCATGAAAACTAACGGGATGTTACACGTATTGGTTTTACTTCACGGTACCCTGTCATGCTATAATAGCAAACATTGACATTGTAAATACCCCTGTAACTAAATAACCCCTCGAAGGAGGAAGAAGCCTTGTGAAATGCAAATGAAGAACTTTAACAGAAAAGAGCTAATTTCAAAGCAAATGGTCACTGTGTGTGGTGATCAGAGGTCAAAGAATCAAAATGCATTCCTCACTCTCTGTCACCAAAGGAAAAGCCCACGTGGGTAAGGACACTGTCAGCTTGTTTTCTGTGAGAAGAAGCTATAAGTATGGATTCAAGAAAAGATCCTGCATCTCTGGGCTCTTTGGATTCTAACAGGGTGGATTAAGTGAACGAGAAGATGGAGAACCCCACAGTGCTTCTGGATAGCCCTGAGAGACTTTGGGGAAACTGGCAGATTACTACATCTCTGCTATCATTTGGAATTACAAATTGTGACTCACCTGTGCATATATTTTAACTGCTTTTACCTCTCAAAAATTCTCACTTCCTTTTCTTAGCTAATAAACCGTTAGTTAGTTTACTATAGAATTGGCTACCAGTGTTGTCTTTGGTGTAAGATCTAGAGTACCAATTGACCTGGGATAAGTGAGTGGTCCCTTGGGACTGGAAGCAACCTGATGTGATGTGAGCTCTGGTGTAAGTGACCATTTATCACTAAGTCCAGTTTGTCTGGGTGGCAAGATAAACTGGAACATCTAAGGGGACTGTCTGTGACTCCGTGGTAAGACTGGTATAGTCATCCAAGAGTGCACATTTGGTACTGCCATGGTGAAATCTAATTATAGAACACACCACCAATTTGGGGGTGTCTGCCCTGTTTTCTGACAGTCTGCCCTGAGGCCGGCACTCACAGCTGTGAGCCACTCCAGACGGCGTGACAACCCCCACTAAATGGGTGAGATGGTAGTTCAGTCTCCATAGCCTGTTCCATCCTTGCTAACTAACTCCAGCTGCGGGGCTGTCTTTTTTTGATATGGCACCGGTTCACTAGAACTGGGTTGAGTCATCTCACATAAACCACAAACAGCCACCAATTGACAATGACTTAAAATCATTGCTCATGTGGGCTGGATATGAACCACTGACCTAGTGGGTGAAAGGTTATGTCTCAAATTACCAATACCCAAGTTATACTCTCCCCTAATCTGAGTTATCATCCTAGTGCATAGTGAAAACAAAAGATTTGAGGGGAAGGATCCCAACGATGCATCCTGGCCCATATCCCAGCCATCGTGAATAACAGAATTCTTAAGGCAACCAATGGTTTCTCAGCCAACTGATATATTAGCATCAAGACCCATATCCCAGAAACGAATGATGTATTTTGTCCCACCAACGTTTGTAACGTTCCATCATTGCACTGTAATGAAGCACCACCCCATCTCAGCAAAACCTCACAGTGTGAGAGTGAATCTGAGGGCTTAATTTGGATAAGCATCCAGCAGTTTGGATGCCTGTCTTGATGTTTTTCCAGACTAGCCAAGCCTCCTGTGTCTCCATAAACTGGGCAGGAAATTTCATAATACCAGACGACCTAGCAATATTTCATCCCTCATGACTGTGGTCCCAGATAGCCAATTCCACCTGGAAACTAGAAGTGGGAAAAACACTTCCCTGAATATTTCAAAATCTAAATGTTGGTTTGGTGTTGGAGGGGACATTTTACCCAGACTGCATAACCCACTCCTGGGGATAACTGTGTGGTGATCCTCAAATATAGTTTAGGGTACTTTCTTTCCATGCTTATATTCATAGCATATAAGGCCAGAAGGAAACATTGTGACCATCTAGTCTGATCTTCTGTTTAGCATAGTCCACAGGAAGGCCATATTGAAGTATCCAGAAAAGCCCTCGTTAAATCAGGACTGTCTTGAATAAACCTGTACAGGCATCCATCTCCGTCCACACCATTTCCCACTTTTGAATGCACTAAAGACATTGAGGTCTCCAGATGCAGAGCCCCCATTCTGGGGTAGGATGTAGGAGCCACATGCCAGGGAGGGCAGCACAAAGGTGGTGGATAAACCAGCACACGGTCAGCTCAAGAAGTCATTATGCCCCTTATGGGTCATGCAGCCACCATGGGAGCCGTTGAAGTCTCAGAGCAGCAGAAGTAAGAGCAGAATGCTTAATACTCACAGGAGATGGGGGGATGGGTGCCTGGTACTCACAGGGGGCAGAAGCATGCCTGGGACTCATGGGGGGAGGTACTTAGCATGTAGGAGTTGAAGAAGCCTTCCACTCCCTGCAGCAGTCGGGCAGTCTCAGCTGCTGGGACCTGGCTCCCTGCCCCTTCTCACCTCCCCCATCCCTCCTCCAGCACAGAGGAAGCTAACCGGGCTGCAATGAGGGGCCGGGGATCAGGAATGGAGCACCCCATGCGTCCTGGCCCCCCGACAGACCTCCTAGCCCCACCAGCCTTTCAGCTAGGGCGACCAGACAGCAAGTGTGAAAAATCGGGATGGGGAGTAATAGGAACCTATATAAGAAAAAGACCCCAAAATCGGGACTGTCCCTATAAAATCAGGACATCTGGTCACCCTACTTTCAGCGCTGCCCTGACCGGTTCCTCTGCAAAAAAATTCCAGGTCCCAAAACAAACCAAATTGGGGTGAACATTTATCAAACTTGAATATTGGCTTTTTCAAAACCCTGGGAATTTTAAGGGGAAAATCAGTAAATACCAGTCATGAAGGGCCTTAGTAATGTTTCCAAATAATTAGATACACTCTTCTTATAAGACCTATATCAGTGTCTAATCTTTCTTTTTTTCTTCCTCTTTCTCCCTCTTTGTATATATTTACAGTGTGTAGGAATACTAGATATGGCCAAGATTTGCCATCAGAGTGGTTTTTGACAGAAAATGGCTTTTCTACAAAATGGACATTTTCCCAGAAAAGGTTTTTTGTTGATTTTTTTTTTTTTTTTTTTTTTTTGCGTTTTCAATGAAAACCTGAAAAGTTTCACAGAAAATTTTCACCAAAAATGAAAAATAATTTTTTTTGGTCTAAATTTTTCCAGGAGAAAAAAATCGGTTCCCAGCCTGCTCTGCTCAACCTAGGAAGAAGTAGAGAGATACCATTCACTGGAAGTAGCTGGCTAATGCTTTCCTGTTGTTATTCCTTTTCCTCATGTCTTGTTACTGCACTTTCCTTCAAGAAGTCAATTTGATTTTTTGTTAAGGGTGAGTATGCCTTTCCCAGAAAAACGCAAAGATGACCAATATACACATTCACTGAAAAAGAAGTATACGGCCCAATTTATTATTAAGCCAACGCATGTGCATACGCACACCAGTGATTGTTCATCATCTTTATAGATTCATAACCTCGGTTTAATCTCTGTTGAACTAAATCCAAACAGGGAAACCCTCTGTCCCCAAATGCTGCTCTCTCTTTATCCCGACAGGCGGGCTCCAGGCTTATCTATACATGCAGTTATTGCTGTACAAATCTTTGCCTTTCTCTCAGAGCCATTCTCTTTATATGGGATGGCTCATTAGGCTTTATTCCCAGCAGGGAGTTGACATCCAATTAACTAGCTGACAGTCTTCTTGTGTCTCCCGCTAGTCCAATAAGGCTCTGTTTACAAACACAGGCTGTTGCGCCCATAAGGGAGGGGAGGTGACAGTGCCCCTGCTGGGCCAGTTTGTTCAAAATCATAAGAGGGCTTTAAACAATGTCTTTGTATGTTAACGAGCAGACATATTGCTTGCAGTAGGATGCAATTCATCCTAATGGTTGGGGTCATATTTGGCGGGAAAGGGACCAGTGGGCCTTGCACTGCATGGTAGAAAAGCCGGAGAGTCAGACGCAGCGGCTGCTCTGATTTCATTGTGGATCGGAACTGACGATTCCAAGAAAATCAGAAATGAGGGATGCTCAAGATAAATTCAGCAGCTCAGATGCTTTATCCAAAGTGATCTGAGTTTCTTTGGGCTAAAGCAAAGGGGCTGGGAGTTTTAGGAGTGTCAGATCATGGGATCAGGAACCCTGTGTTGCCTGCTTGGAACTCATCGATTTGACTGTGCGAGGTTTTGTGAGGCTATTTCCTTTGGGTTTGATTTTTGTGTGTTCATCCCATCCCTTCACCCCGCCCCTCATGCCGAGTTTTGCTTTGATTTTTCGTTTGACTGACCCCAAAGTCTCAAAGTGAAGCTCACTCCTATCAGATAGGCACCACCTGCTTTCAGTCTGAAATCAGATAAACCCACCAATTGTTTATAATTTTGATTAGAGATGGCACCTAAACTGCAACATTGGACCCAAACGGCATCCTCAAATGTTAGCAAGAACAACTCTGCTAAACTTGGCAGTGGTTTGTTTCCTGTGGTGGGTCTGAACCAGAACCCCAATTTTGCCTGGACATTTCAGAACATTTCAGACCAGAAACTGAAATGCCACAACTCAAACTCCTCGCTGAATGAGGTGCCAAACTACTAACTGACCCCGCCTCCTTCAAAACTGGGCCCAGATTTTCTGCAAGCTTCACACACCCAATCTGGTCTTCTGGATGACCCTGGCCTGAGCCCTGGCTCCATAACTAAATGTGAGAGCAGGTGGATTTCCCAGTGAGGAATGCCAGTGTTTCGTTTAGAAGGTTTGCATTGGCCAATGCTACTTGTTTTGGGCCAGGGAAGGGAAATGTGTTGTGAGGAAATTCTGGAAACACTCCAGGCCTGAAGGTCACTTAGCACCACTCCAACTGTATAAATGAGCCCTAGAAGGGGTTTAAATTACATTAGCACTCACTTTAGGGCTTCGTTACAATGCCAGAGTGATGTAAAGGGGCCTTAGTATACATGAAAATCAGGCCCTTGAAATTCATGGACTTTCAACTATTTTAAATAAGTCCGTGGCTCACACAAAGCTTCAGACATTGGAGTTCCTACCTCAGTCCCCAGCCATTGTCTGATGAGAATCACAAAAGAGATGTGGACACTGAGTAGGTTTCAGAGGGGTAGCCATGTTAGTCTCTATCAGCAAAAACAACAAGGAGTCTTTGTGGCACCTAAATTTGTTAGTCTCTACGGTGCCACAAGGCCTCCTCGTTGTTTTTGCTGACACTGAGCAATTCATTATTAATTATTATGATTTTGTTTCAGTAGCACACAAATTCCTCGGGTAGGATTGGGTTCCCATTGCTGTACAAACACACAGTAAAGCATGGTCTCTGCCCAGAAGAGCTCACAGTCTAATCTGAATCAAGATTGAATGAGTGAGTCTGACAAACAGAGAAGGGATGTAGTGGAGGTAAATTCCTGTTAGTTACAGAGGTTCGTTATTAATTATTAACTAGATGGGTCCCTAGCACTTGAAAGGGGTTTTTACAAAATATAATAAATACATAGAATCTGCTCTCCCTGGTTTCTGCACAACCTGGTTAGCATTACTTGGCCGATGTCTCATAGACATTGCAGCAGAAGTGAGTGCAGAGGAGAGACTGAAAGGAGACGACACAATGGACCTTACAGATCAGATCGGAGTCAAGCAAAGAGGCCCTCCCCAGCCATAGGTCTGGCTATACATACTGGTCTGAATTATAGAAAAGGTATTAGCCCCTTCCCTCAGTGGACTACACAGTCGTAGCACCTGGGGAAAAGGGAATGGCACACTTAAATGTTCTGCACCGTGCTGGGCTTACCCATACAGACTCAGATCACTCATCCATCTGACCTGGCATCCTGCCTCTGACAATGGCCAAAGCGGATAACTCTCTGGAAAGTTTCAATACACAGCATGTCACCTAAACAGTTGTGTCATTCTGTAGATGGGGGGAAAGAAACTTCCTTTCAGATCTCCGCAGAAATCAGCTCAACTCCGGACATCCACATTCCAACCTTATGGTGGGCTGGGATTTTCCATAAAGGCAGGAGATGACCTGCAGAACCTCAGTGATCACTATCATGGCTCAAAGCGGTACATACTGGCAAAATACAAACTTCCCCTTTTTCCCCCTAGATCTTTCCCCCAGAATGAATTCCTGAACAGACTCATGCAGAATCAGCCACCTCACACACTGCTCTGGTCAGCCGCTTTGCTCTGATTTCCTTCCAGTTCTCCTGCTGAAACTGACATCATCACACTCTGCAGAGAAGAGTTTTTCCAGGCTACTACACTTGATTAATTTCCCTCTGCACCCCCCTTGCATATACTACTGGAGAGTAGCTCTTTCATCTTTAATATTCCCTGGGGAGGTACTTATGCTCCAGCGATTAAAACAAATGCTGATGGGAGACATACTGGGCTCTGGGTAGTTCTGACACCACCTATTTCTGGTATCTGCCTCCATTTCTTCTGATACAAAACGTAGCAGTGGGAGAAAATGAGAATTCTGGCCCTGTAGAATAGATGGAGTGAATGAGACTAACTACAAAATTTTGGATATCTCTATCTGTCTGTTAAGGTTTTCTATGGCTCCATGTTACCCAAGCACTGTTGAACCAGCTCCTTTTTAAATTTTACTTGGTCTTCACACAGACACAATCATACAATTACTCCATCAGTCCTTGGGCAACACCTGAGCCAGGTGATTATTCTGTTAATTATATGGCGAAGGGAGGTTCCTGAGAGATTCTGTTTATATAATTATCTATATAATGAGATTCCAGGATTGTCACTCTGTCTATGTGTCACTGTAAAGCCCAGAGTATGTTGAGTCAGAGTGAAGTGATGAAAACAGCTACAAGTGTGGGTAGTAGGCTGGGTTTTTTGGGGGGTTTTTTTTAGAATATCACCCGGTTCAGTCATCACCAGGATTCACAATCTGTTACCATCCAATTTTTTAAGTTCTCAGCCATTTTTACTTTATGAATTACACCTGTGCAGTGTACAACTATAGTTAGGCGTGTATCTATGCCATACCAAGAGTCCTCCACCATTGTGATAGCAGCGGTAACTCAACCAATCAACACCTTTATTCCACAGTGAATTTGCCTGCAGCAATTTCATTGGGGCATGAGGGAGACTGCGCCAATGGTAGGTTACTTGGCCCAATTGCCCCACCCAGGTGACAGCACAGGCTTTCAGCTACTAGTATTTTGACAATGTGTCAGCAAAGGACAGACGTGATGACACCTGTAAATCAACAGAAATAAATAAATATATAGAAAGAAATATTCCTGTTACCGCCGACTGATTTTTACCGTGATATGTTGAGTGAAATTTCAGAATCAAGTTGACTTCGCCCATTGATGATCTATTGCAATTTATGTATGCAGTGTTGTTGTAGCCATGTCGGTCCCAGGATATTAGAGAGACAAGATGGGTGAGGTCATATCTTTTGTTGGACTAACTTCCGTTGGTGAGAGAGACGAGCTTTTGAGCCACACAGAGTTCTTCCTCATCTCACCCACCTTGTCTCTCTAATATTCCAATGTATTACTATTATTCTGAGTATTGAGGTAGCACATATGGGCTCCCATCCTGGATCAGGCCCCAGGGTGTGTGAGGTGCTGTACAATTGTGTGACAAAAACATAGTCCTTATCGCTTTGTTTCCCCACTTGGGTTCAGCTCCAATTGCAGTTTGGTTGCACCCAACAATGGAGCTCCTAATATAAATAGCAGGTCCGGTTGGTGTCAAGATGTGCATGCATGAATGCACCCAGGTTTACAGCATAGTATCATCAACCCCAAGTTTTCATAAATCATGAGTTAGGCCCCCCCAAATTATGAGATTGGCTTAAAATCATGGGGGTTCTAAATACTAATCAGCAGTCAGGGTTTCTTTATTGGACTTCTGGTCTTTGAGCTTTTAGGTTTCACATTTTCAAACTTTCCCCCAGACAAATTCAAATTAGAAATTAGGCACAGGTTTTTAACACGGAAGGTGACTAACCATTGGAACAAACTACCAAGGAAGCAGCACATTCTCCATCTCTTGCTGTCTTCCAATTCAGACTGGCTACCTTTCTGAAAGAGATGCTTAGTCAAACCCAACTTAGTGGGCTTAATACAGGGGTAACTGGGTGAAATTATATGGCCTGTGCTGTACAGGAGGTCAGACTAGATGATCCAGTAGTCCCTTCTGGTCTTAAACTCTATGACTCAGTGACTAAAATCATGAGAACTGGTAACCCTGTGATAAGGCTTAGGGTGGGCCTAGGTGGTGTGGGCATGGCCAAAACAATTAGCAAATTCTGATGTGGGTGGTGGAGAGGGGGTCAATGAGACAGCAGAACACTTCCCAACTGGCCACCCTCAGAATATATAACACCAACCCTTCCTACCTTGCAGAAGAGTGGGGGGATGGGGTGTCTGTAAGTTCTCTGATCTTTTAAGTTCCAATGCTGCTAACAATGATGCTGAAACGCACATCCAAGACACACGGTAATAAGTTGGTCTGTCTTTATTTGGACTTCTCAATCCTGCCGTTCAAGGTCAGATTTCAGTGTCAGATGCTGCTTTATCTCCACCCTGGGCCCATCTGTGTTTTGCTTCTAACTGGGCTGAGAGCACCCCCCCATTGACACAGCCATACCATTCCCCCATGACGTTCGCTCGGTTCCCACTGTCCAGTATTAAAACCCAACTGCCAGCCCTGCTTTGAGATGCAACAGCATTGCCAGGGTAGCTAAACAAACTGCATGAGCTATCAAAGAGTGTTTCAAAATGAATTACATTCCAGGCAATTACAGACCCACGCTTCCTTGAGACCACTGATGGTCAGAATGAAATCAGCATCAAAAGATAGCCTATTTCAAATAACACACCGTGCCCAGACACCACAGCAATTTGTGCATGATAGCTAGACAGATAGACATGGCAGACATGCACCCCACTAGCTGATATGCCCCCCCAAAAGGCTTTCCTATGTCCATTCGATGCCTGCCAACTCCTCAGTGCAGGCACAGCTGCAGTCTTGCCTGACATGTTTCCTAATAAATTGTGTGTGTATCTCCCTAAACTTCCCTCTAATTAATTCTACATTAAGCAGTGAAAATCCGCAGATCCCCTCAGAGGTCCCCTGCCCCTTTCCCTACAGACACTCCGGCACCCCTTGTGGTAAGCCCGCTGCTACAGGGGTGACATCTGTGCTACAGCTTGCAGGGTGCAATTTCAGGTAGACCATGTGTTGCACCTTGAACTACCGTCTCATTTCAGTTCCCACCATCGAGACCAATTAAGCAAGGGGCATGCGAGGAGCCGGCTGAGTGTCGCGTGCTGACCGTAACCACAAGGACTTACAGGCCGCAAATCTCTGTTATTACCAAGCTGTTCCTGCCAGCAGCATGCTGCCGCCTAACAAAAAGAATAGATTAGGATCAATCAAGTCTCCCTTAGGCTTGTCGGTGGGATTCGAACCACACCTTCTACCCAAAACTTTGCCCTTCACTCCTTCAGAACACCTAGCCGGCTCCTAGCTAACAAGGTGTCTGCTGAGTCGAGCGCTGCTGAACCATATGTTCGTAATTAGTTAACTTCTTGCTTTGTCGCTAGAGGCACCGCCAGTGAATCAGCAACAGCCCTTAAGGGTGTTAGGGGATCCAATAAGCATCCCCGGCCAGTACCGGCCCCTCCCCTCCACATAGGCAACCAGCCATATTTAATTCCAGCTGTGGCATTGTTAGGTGAATTAACTTTATCCTCAATTTAAAAAGCCAGCGTGAAATCAAAAGAGACTCGAGGGGGAAAAAAATAAAGAAAATAAAGAGGAAGGAGAGGGGGAGGGGAAAATGCTAGCAGGTCAACTCAAGAAGTCTGGTGAATGAAAGTCTACTGGGATGGCCCTCCTTAACCAATTGCTGTGAGTCTGGTTGCTGGCAGAGTGTTAACTTCTAACATAATTCTGCCTTTGATTCCCCAGTTCTGTGATTTAAGGTCTCTTGTTACACCGTGAAGGGGGACCTGATTATCTCACTGATTATGAGCCCGTCAAACACAAAGTAGTAGTATAGCTACCAAGCAATGAGAAATGAATACATAAAGCCTCAGTGTGCTATGCAGAGTGGAAAGCACCATTGCAAGGTAAGCTCGCGGAACACAACACTGATCTGTTTTACACTCACGTTCTGGTTTATGTACTAGCAAGCGTTGGAACGAGTGGGCTAAATCATGCAAACAGCCCAATTTCTAGAAGGTTGTACAATGAGAAACGCAAAGCTCACTGCTCAAGATGCAAAGCATAAGAGCTTCTGTCAGAATATTTTTGCCTATGTGTGAGCCCTGGAAGAAGTTTTACCAAATGTTTTCTTTAAAGGAAAAATCTCTCTTCATCTCGTTGTAACTGAGCCAAGGTAGCAAGTCGGAAGATGTTTAATGATAGCCCAGATTTAGGTAGGTTACTCACAGAGTAACTCCCTTGATTTCCGTGGAATTCCATTTGATTTTCACCAGTGTAATGAAGGTCAGACTCTGGCCAACTGAGGCTAGAATGTTTTATTCAACCTGAAACCATTTTTTGTTTGTTTGTTTTTTGTTTTATTTTGGGTCATTTTCAGGTGTTTTTCAACTTTTTTTTTTTTTTTTTTACTTCGTTAAATTTGGGGGCGGGACCCAATTTCGAATTAAAACCTGAAATGTTTCATTTCCAAATGGCCAAAACAAACTGGTTTGACTTTTTTCAAAAAATAGTTTCTAGCCAGAACTATGCACTGAACTCGACCCGAATTCTCAAATAGTTTTGATGCCCAGAAAAATGCATTTTTCGGCAAATTTGCTATTCCCTGAAAAAATATTGTCCTGCTCTCGCTGAATTCCCTTCTTGCGGTGAATGGGTAAAGAGGCAGTGCACTTCAGTGGGTAGGGTCCTGGCCTGACAGTTCTACCCCGAACTCTGCAACCAACTTGACGGGTGACTCTGGGCAAGCCACTTTGCCACATCAGCTCCCATCACTGAGCACCTCTCAGGGCAGGACTGTTATCTCCGTTGCATAGATGGGCAGCTGAGCCACACAGAAGCGAAATGATTTCCCCACAGTCACCGGGGAAATCTGTGGCAGAGCAGGAATTAAACCTGGGTCATCCTGGCTGAGGCTAGGTCCCTAACCACTGGACTATCCGTTCTGTTGCTGCTACCTGACCCACTCTTTCTCTGCCTTGTCTATTCAGCTTGGAAGTTCTACCACACAGTGACAGTCTGACTCAGGCCTTGTCTACACTGGTAAGTTTCTGCGCAATAAAGCAGCTTTCTGCGTTGTAACTCCCAAGTCACTTAGTGCGCAGCCCCTTAGCCGCTGCCAAGCCACGTAGTGCGCAGAAATTGCCCAGTTGCAGCGCTGTAGAAAAACCACCCCGATGAGAGGCGTAGAGCTTCCTGCGCCGGGGGTACAGCACCGCAGTGCCAGTGTAGACCCCATGGCGATTACAGCACTGTGCTTGGCCTCCGGGAGGTGTCCCACAATGCCTGTTCTCACCTCTCTGGTCATCGGTTTCAACTCTACTCAGGGCCATCCTTAGGATTTATGGGGCCCTACGCAGTATTATTAAACTGGTGCCCCTAGGCTCCAATGAAAGCGGTCCCCAGCCGGCGCCGCTGACCCCAGTGTGTCAAGGGGGCCCAGTCACCACCCCCGCCTGTGGACCCCCAGAACCCTTCCCCCCATTGCTGACACACACTGAGCTTTGTACACAGCAAACGCTGCGGCAGTGGCTCAAGGCGGGCTTTGCGCTGTCACAGGGGGGCTGCATCTTGCCAGAGCCCACGGCCCTCCTGCAGCCCCTCGCCATTCCTGGCTCACCACGAGCATTTGGACAGGAAGTAACAACAGGCCCGGCTCCAGGCACCAGCGAAGGAAGCAGGTGCTTGGGGCGGCCAATGGAAAGGGGCGCACGTCCGGGTCTTCAGCAGCAATTCGGCGGCACGTCCCTCAGTCCCTCTCTTCCTCTTTGAGCTGCCGCCGAAGAGGAAGAGAGGGAGTGAAGGACCCACCACTGAATTACCACCGAAGAATGAAGTGGCACGACTGAGCTGCCGCCGACATGCCGCCGATCGGCTCTATCTTTTATCGTTTTTTTTTTCCCCGCTTCACTGCTTGGGGCGGCAAAAAAGCTGGAGCCGGCCCTGAGTACCAAGCAGTAATAACAACAATAATACAAGTGTGTGTGTGTGTGCATGAGTGACAGACTGTGTATGTGTGTGTGAGAGAGAGCCAGTGCATGTGAGAGAGAGACAGAGAGAGCCTGTGTGTTGGGGGACTGTGTGACAGAGTGTGTGTTTGAGACTCTGTGTGTGTGTGTGTGTGTGTGTGTGACAATCTATATTGGGGGATTCGTGAGAGGCAGTGTCTGTGTGTGAGAGAGACAGGTGAGTGTGTGTGTGAGACAGTGAGCGCAATGTCACTTTAAGTCCCCTCCTCGCTCGGCCCGGCTCCCCCACCACTGACTCATGTGGAAGCTTGGCTCCTCCTGTCCTGGCCCCGGCTTGGCCCCCACCAGAGACCAAGTGGTGCAGGCAGGATCCAGGAAGGGACTCCACTCTGGGCTCCCCAGGGCTGGGGCGGCAGAGCCGGAGGCTGGAGCCCTCGGCCGGCTGAGGACAGAGTGAGGGAGAGGTCGGGGTTGGGGTCCCGCCAACCCAGCATGGGGGAGGGGCCGGAGAAGAGAGGATTCCAGCCGCGGCCAGTGAGGAGAATGGTGCCCCAAATTTTCGGGTGCCATGCGCAACCGCGTACGCTGCGTATGCCTAAGGACGGCCCTGACTCTACTGCCCTGCCCTCAGGTGACCAGCCGTGAGCCCCACCCCTCAAATTCCTTGGGAATGTTGAAAGTCCCCTTCCTGTTTGCTCGGTGACGTGTGTAGTGGTCCCAGCACATCTTTCCAGGTGGCCATTCCTGCTCCACGCACCAGGCGATCCCCCGCTTGGAGCAATGCTGAGCTGCTGGACCTCATCAGCATTGGGGAGAGGAGGCCGTCCAGTCCCAGCTGTGCTCCAGTCGTAGGAATTATGATACCTATGGCCAGATTTCTAGATGCATGACAGAAAGGGGCCATGATCGGGACACACTGCAGTGCAGGGCCAAAGTGAAGGAGCTGCAGAATGCCTACCACAAGGTGCGGGAGGCAAACTGCTTCTCCAGTGCTGCGCCCACGAGCTGCCGGTTCTACCAAGAGCTGGACATGATATCGGTGGCGACCCCACCTCCACTGCGAAGGCCACTGTGGATACTTTGGTAGCTCATGTGCCAGTTGAGAGTGGACCGAGCCAGAAGAAGGAAATCTTGGGTGAGGAGCAGGAGGGGGACCCAGAGGCAGAGGACGACTCGGAGGTCAGAGATGCATGCAGCCGGGAGCTCTTGTCTACCCCAGAGGAGGCTAGCCAGTCACAGCTGTCGGATCTTGGCAAAGCACAAACAGGAGAGGAGGCCCCCGGTAAGTGGCTTTGATTTTGGGAATCGCTGAAGCGAGTTGTTGGGGGTAGGGGGTTGCAGAAAGCAGGCTTGTGTCTGTATGATGCGTGTACCACCACATGCCTAGTCTGAGCGGCGGAACAGGCTGTTGATTGACTCCTTCACTTCACAGGAATCTGCCTCAGAGATCTCCAGGAAACTCTCATGGAGATACTGGGCAATCCGCTACCGCAGGTTCTTTAGCAGAGCGGCTTTGTTTCTTGCCCCATTAAGGGTAACTTTCCCACGCCGTTGTGCGATCATGGGGGGGGGGGGGAACCATTGCTGCACACAGGCAAGCTGCATAAGGGCCAGGGTGGAAGCCAGAGTTTTGGAGAAGACCCTCCCTTGATTCCCTGCTCACCCTCAGCAGCGAGATATCTTCCACAATGAACACAGCCTGTGGAAAATGTGGGGACAGGAATGATTATAAGGCTCACCCCACCCCCAGTGCTGGCTCTCCCCAAGAGAGCCCAGTGTACAGTACGGTCCTGGAACACTGATTTCCCCTGCCCCTGCGGTTACTCACCATTTTGGGGGTCTTGTGGCTCATGTGTGCTTGCCTGGGGTCAGCCAGTTAGTGACGGGTACGTGAATAGTGGCTGTGTTTTAAATCAGTGGTCTGTGTGTTGCAAACAATACTGCTTCTGTAAAATGTTGCATTTTGGCTTCACAGATATGACCTTGGGAGCCCAGCCTCCCTCTTTGTTATCGCCGGCTGAACGGCTGCGCAGAATTAGGAAGTGGCCACGAAGAACTAAAATGGACTTTCTGCGTGACGTCATGATGCACTCCGCGGCCTGAAAACAAGAACTGAAGGAGTGGCGGGACAGCGAGAAGAGGGACAGAAAGGAGAACGCGGTGCACCAGAATGAAGCCACAGGGCGGCTCTTAACAGTTACGGAGCACCACACGGACATGCTCCAGTGCTACTAGCACTGCAAACCGAGCAGCTGTGCGCCCGCCCTCCCCTGCAGCCGCTGTCGCAAAACTCTTTCCCATGTGCCCCCCAGACACCACCAACACACTCTTATCACCCTCCTGGCTCCAGTCTGTACCCGCGGCATTCCTCTCCTCCCCTGTTACAGTCCAGTCCTGCAGACTCCCAGTACCACCTGCACTCAACACCCGTCCCTCTGCAGTTTAGTCCTGCTGAAGTACAGTACCCGCTGCACTATACTCCAAAGGAGAAGGTTGGATACGATCCCTGGACATACACAAATCTTTAACCGTCCTGGGACCCCACCTCCTCCTGGGACCCTCCCTTTCCCATCTCCTTCAGTGCTGATGTGTTTTTTTTGTTTGTCTCTTTCCTCCAGTTGTTTTAATAAAATAATTGTTTTGATTTGAAAGCAATCTTTATTCCATTAATTGAAAGCAAACAGAGCCCTGCAAAGCAACAGGCAATTTTCTTAAACCTTCATAGTGCATCGTCTGCACCAATCACAATCACCACCTAGCATTACAAGCACTGCACTCCTAAGCATAGTAACAAATATTAGTGTCTTTCAGCTTCAAATTGCTGCCTCAAGGCATCCCTGATCCTTCTGGCCCCGCGCTGCACCCCTCTAATAGCCCTGGTCTCTGGCTGCTCAAATTCAGCCTCCAAGCACTGAGCCTCAGTGGTCCAGCCCTGAGTGAAGCTTTCACCCTCCCCTTCACAAATATTATGGAGCGTACAGCACACGGCTATAAGCACAGGGATATTGTCATTGGCCAGGTCCAGCCTCCCATATAGGCAGCACCAGCAGGCTTTTAAAGGCCAAAAGCACACTCAGCAGTCATTCTGCACCTGCTCAGTCTGTTGTTGAACTGCTCTTTGCTGCTGTCAAGGTGCCCCACGTATGGCTTCATAAGCCAATGCATTAAGAGGTAGGTGGAGTCTCCCAGGATCACAATGGGCATTTCAACTTCCCATACGGTGATCTTCTGATCCGGGAAGAAAGTCCCTGCTTGCAGCTTCCTGAACAGGGCAGTGTTCCGAAAGATGCGTGCGTCTTGCACCTTTCCGGAGCAGGCTGCATTAATGTCTGTGAAACGCTCATGGCGATCCACAAGCGCCTGGAGAACCATAGAGAAATACCCCTTGCAATTAGTGTACTCGGTGGCTAAGTGGTCTGGTGCCAGAACTGGAATATGCGTGTCATCTGTCGCCCCCTCCTCAGTTAGGGGAGTCCATTTGTGCAAAGCTATCCACAACATCACGCACATTGCCCAGAGTCATGGTCTTTTGGAACAGGATGTGATTAATGGTCCTGCGCACTTCTGTCAACACGAGTCCAACGGTCGACTTTCCCACTCCAAACTGGTTAGTGACCAATCTGTAGCAGTCTGGAGTAGCCAGCTTCCACAGTGCAATCACCACACGCTTCTCCAATGACAGGGCAGCTCTCATTCTTGTGTCCTTGCGCCACAGGGCTGGGGATAGCTCATCACACCGTCCCGTGAATGTGGCTTTCCTCATCCAAAAGTTCTGCAGCCACTGCTCATCATCCCAGACGTGCATGACGATGTGATCCCACCATTCAGTGCTTGTTTCACGAGCCCAAAAGTGGCGTATCACTGTGGTCAGCACCTCTGTGAATGCCACAAGCAATCTCGTGTCGTAGCTTCTACATGTGCCGAGATCAATCTCGCACTTCTCTTGCCTTTGTAGTTTAAGGAATAACTCCACTGCCACTCGTGACGTGTTGGTCAGTGCGAGCAGCGTACTGGTCAGCAGCTCGGGATCCATTCCTACAGACCGAAGAGGCAGAGCGCGCAGTACACAAACCATTGAAAGATGGTGCCAAATGTGGACGGAAGCACAGGGATTGCTGGGATGCAAAGCAATGCATCACGGGGCATTGGGACAGGACCCAGGATGCCCCACGACCCCCTCTGCCTTCCCACAACTCTTAGCGGCAGAAAAGGCAGAGATGCTCTGTGGGATAGCTGCCCAGAGTGCACCGCTCCGAATACTTCTGCAAGTGCCGCAAGTGTGAACACGCTATTGTCCAGGAAGCTGACAGTGTGAACACACAACAGCGGTTTCCCTTCAGCGCTCTGTGAGCAGTGCTGTAACTGCCGGCGCTGTAATTCTGCCACTGTAGACATACCCTAAGTGTTTGCACAGAGCTCAGCACAACAGGGCTGTGATCTCAGGTGGGGCCTCTAGAAGCTGGTGTCATCCAAATAATCAATAATAGTAGTAATTGGCACAGGCACTGCTGGCTTATCAACAAGGCTACATTTTTAAAACTACTGATGTCTGCTACTTACTTTTAGCGAAAGCTGGATAGAATTTTCCAAATTTAGATTTTCTGACCAATATTTTCATTGAAATTTCAAATTTCAACAACAACAAAAAATGGGAGGAAACTCCACAAAATGTTGTTACCATTTTTAACTACTTTGTTTCTTTCTCTCAAGACTTAGCAAATAAAGGAGCCAATCCTGCAAACTCTTAAGCACATACTTCACTTTTTAAGCCTGTGAGTAGTCTTATTGACTTCAGAGGAACTACTCAATATTAAAAGGTAAGGATGTGTTTAAGGGTTCTGAGGACTGGAGTCTAAACTGGAACAATATGGCCTTGGATTTTGCCTAAGCCACATCTAATATTTTTTATTTGTGCTCAAAATGGAATTTTTCTTTTGGACAAACCATTTCCACTTTTCAAAAAAGGTGTCAGTGGAGATTTTTAACAACAACAGCAAAATTATTTTAGTTATTCTTTGGATTCTTTATTTATCTGTTGTGGTCACACTGCTAATTCTTTTTTATAAAAGTGAACCATTTAATTTTCAAACACTTTTGAGTTCAAAAGAGAGAAAAAAAATCCATTCTTGGAAATGTCCACTTCCAAAGATTTTTTTTTTTTAATTAAAAAAAATCTGTGGAAAATTCAGAAAATGAATAATCAGACAGTTACAACATACAGGAGCATGAAAAATGATTTTGATTTTGCCAAAATTCCTTTGATTTCTTTCTACATTTTGACTCGCTCAAGCAGACAGTACCTTTCCCTGTCAGTTATCCTTCTTTCTAATGAGATACAAAACCAAAGTCCTGATCACTTTGTCACGCTGTGAAAGTGGAAAAGTGCTAGCCCTGGTGTGACAGCCAAATTCTCCTGCTCAAGTAATTACATTCTGCCTACTTAAATTCCCCTTTGGAGAGGCAGTACAATATGAACAGGAGTACTTGTGGCACAGTAGAGACTAACAAATTGATTTGAGCATAAGCTTTTGTGGGCTATAGCCCACTTGATCGGATGCACAGAATGGAACACATAGCAAGGAGATATATATACATACAGATAACATGAAAAGGTGGGGGTTGTACTACCCACTCTAAGAGGCTAATTAATTAAGATGAGCTATAATCAGCAGCAGGAAAAAAAAAACGTTTGTAGTGATAATCAAGATGGCCCATTTCAGACACTTTGACAACAAGGTGTGAGGATACTTAACATGGGGAAATAGATTCAATGTGTGTAATGGCTCAGCCATTCCCAGTCTCTATTCAAACCTGAGTTGATGGTGTCTAATTTGCATATTAATTCAAGTTCAGCAGTTTCTCGTTGGAGTCTGTTTTTGAAGCTTTTCTGTTGCAATATTGCCACCTTTAAGTCTGTTACTGAGTGACCCGAGAGGTTGAAGTGTTCTCCTACAGGTTTTTGAACGTTATGATTCCTGATGTCAGATTTGTGTCCATTTATTCTTTTGCGTAGAGACTGTCCGGTTTGGCCAATGTACACGGCAGAGGGGCATTGCTGGCACATGATGGCATATATCACATTGGTAGATGTGCAGGTGAATGAGCCCCTGATGGTGTGGCTGATGTGATTAGGTCCTATGATGGTGTCACTTGAATAGATATGTGGACAGAGTTGGCATCGGCCTTTGTTGCAAGGATAAGTTCCTGGGTCAGTGTTTTTGTTCTGTGGTGTGTGGTTGCTGGTGATTATTTGCTTCAAGTTGGGGGCTGTCAGTAAGTGAGGACAGGTCTGTCTCTCAAGATCTATGAGAGTCAGGGATCATCTTTCAGGACAGGTTGTAGATCTTTCATGATGCACCGGAGAGGTTCTAGTTGGGGGCTGAAGGTGACGGCTAGTGGCATTCTGTTATTTTCTTTGTTGGGCCTGTCCTGTAGTAGGTGACTTCTGGGTACCCTTCTGGCTCTGTCAATCTGTTTTTTCACTTCAACAGGTGGATACTGTAGTTTTAAGAATGCTTGATAGAGATCTTGTAGGTGTTTGTCTCTGTCTGAGGGACTGGAGCAAACGCGGTTGTATCTTAGAGCTTGGCTGTAGACAGGGCCGGTTCCAGGCACCAGCTTGGCAAGCAGGTGCTTGGGGTGGCCACTCCGGAGAGCGGCGGCAGGTCCAGCTATTCGGCGGCAATTCGGTGGACAGTCCCTCACTCCCGCTTGGAGCGAAGGACCTCCCGCCGAATTGCTGCTGCAGATCTGGATCGCGATCGCGGCTTTTTTTTTTTTTGGCTGCTTGGGGCGGCCAAAACCCTGGAGCCAGCCCTGGCTGTAGACAATGGATCGTGTGGTGTGTCCTGGATGGAAGCTGGAGGCATGTAGGTAAATATAGCGGTCAGTGTAGGGTGGTGTTTTTGTGACCATCGCTTATTAACACAGTAGTGTTAAGGAAATGGACCACTTGTGTGGACTGGTCTAGGCTGAGGTTGATGGTGGGATGGAAATTGTTGAAATCATGGTACAATATGATACTCTACTGCACTTCCTGCCCTACACTGTTGTATAGTGCTGTTGTCCACTGTAAAATGACTGCCTCATTCCTCCCCAGAGGAAGCTGCATTTCTAGTGGCAGGTGAAATTATTTCTGTCTCTAGAGTTTGGAAAGCACTTTGGTATGAAAAGGTGGTGTACAATGGAATATTGGTATCCTAACAAATATATGCTAAAGAACAAAAATAGGTGAATGCTAATTAATTTGCACCTCTATAGAACTGACGGCTTAACATCTCCCTCCTGTCAGATTTGGAGGAAAGCTCAGTGTGTGTCTGTGAGCATGACTAAAGGAAAATATAATACAATCAGACATATTAAGAGACTGTTAATACTGTGCACACCAGGAATATTACAGTTCATGCTGACTGCAGAGCTTCAGAGAACAATGTTTAAATGGGAGCTGAGATCCTGAAATGAAACCACAAAAGTCTAACAGGGAGGTTTTTCTGGTCACACTTTTAAATGCAACGTTAGATTGATACCTCTCCTAGCAACTGCTGGGGATTAAGGAAGGAGATTCATTGGAAATGGAAAATCACGCTAAGGGCAAGTTTTTCCAAAATGGGTGCCTAAAGTGAGGCTCCTGTATCCTTAATTTGCTACTTAAATAAGGGTTTGGGAGCCTAACTTGAGGCACTCGTTTTTGGTAAATCGGCTGGGAAAACGGTGTTACAGCAGCGTTAGACTGGAGAGATTCGCTGGGAGGAAATTTGCATCAATAAGGATGAGTTTCCAGTGTTGCGAATTCTCAGAATTTTATCACCACTCTTGTAATATTAGGTACTTTTCTTAAAGTTTCAACCCCCGGAGTCAGGAGATTACACAAGAACCTCAGCTTTCATTTTTAATGGAAGTAAGTTTCTAGCACTTATGGTTGCAGAGAAAACCTTGAAAACATGACCCCTTAAAGGTTCAGTTCTAAAAGGCAAATAAATTCCTTCTTTTAAAAAAAAAAAATCTCATAATTTAAAATCAATCTCATGATTTTTAGGGCCTAACTCGTGATTTTTTAACTCATGGAGCTGGCAATACTGGTTTTCACACCTGAAATCAGAATCTAGAATTATGTTGTTCCAATCAGGGAACAAGTCTATATCATATGATCGGAGTGTCCAATCCAAACTAACCAACATGATTCAAATTTTCAACATGTTGGTGGGAGAGGATTCTCTATATACTGTTCATGAACAAGCTACATAAGAACGGCCATACTGGGTCAGACCAAAGGTCCATCTAGCTCAGTATTCTGTCTTCCGACAGTGGCTAATGCCAGGTGCCCCAGAGGGAATGAACAGAACAGGTAATCATCAAGTGATCCATCCCCTGTCGCCCATTCCCAGCTTCTGGCCAACAGAGGCTCGGGACACCATCCCTGCCCATCCTGGCTAATAGCCATTGATGGACCTACAGACCAAGAGTTACTCACAGAAATGATTTGGTGAATAGTTTTGCACACTGAATAAATTGAAGACAATTGTCCGCTGCTCCCGGGCAATTCTCAAATAGAAAAAGAGGCAGAAATCATCACATAAGTTCTTCTCCCAGCTCTAATCTTAAGAGAATCATACACAGACACCCTCATGCTGTTGAAAGGAAGCTTAACCTAGTCTTAGCCTGTCTTAGTATGATTGAATGTACTAATTTCTATTTCTACTCACCTCCCCCTTCAAACTTAATCCTGATTTAAAAAACTGAGAGCAATATCTCCCTGATTTACTCAGACAAGCTCTTTCTCAACTTGTGTGTTTGAGGCTATTGGGAGTGATTTGAGGAAGCCCTCTAGTGTTCAAATACTTCATGATCCTATCAAACACGCTGACATCCAATAAAGCCCTGAAGGCCAATACAAAATGTCAGTACCACGTTGCTCCTTCAGTACACATCACCAACCATACACTTGGTGAAAAAGGAACTTTCATATTCAGTGCTATTCAGTAGAGATTGGTTGATCTGAAAAAGACGTCAAAAGAGAAAGAACTATGAGGTTTTTTCACATAGTAGTAATATATCTGCACCACTTTGCTTTAAAGATTGCTTCTTTTAGGGACATGATTTCCACTGAACATAAGAGGGTGACTCAAATCCAATGAGTTTACCACCATCCCTCCACATACACATTTATATCTCCTAGAGATTAACGATAGGACGAAGCTACAACACTGAATACAAACTCTCTTGAACTCTGGGGAAATTTGGATTGAAATCTGGATCCAATTTTTGCAGCTAAGGTTTATCTCAGATCAACACCAGAACTTCAAACACAGTTCAGAACTTCAAACCTCCTCACCCTTCAGTGACCTAGATCCAAATCCAGCTTTTGCAATATAGATCTGTCTCACATTGTGATCCCCTTTAGACCTGAAGGATCGGAAAGGGCTTTACAAACAGGTGGATTATACAGACAGCAGGTGAACAGGCCCCTGCAGGTGAAACTGCTTTGAAAACTAGAATTTAGCAAAGCAACCAAAAAGCCAGTGAGCTTCACAAATCACCCTGGAATCAGATCAGTACATGGGTGTTAACTGTACCTGGGGATGGGATTTATTTGCATTTGATTTTTTTATAAAGGAGAAGATGAAACAAAAACCATTGGAGTGCATGGATCAATGGTTCTCAACCAGGGTACGCGTACCCCTGGGGTATGCAGAGCTCTTCCAGGAGGTACATCAACTCATCGAGATATTTATCTAGTTTAATAACAGGCTCCATAAAAAGCACTAACAAAGTCAGTACAAAGTAAAATTTCATTCAGACAATGACTTGTTTATACAGCTCTGTATACTATACACTGAAATGTACGGACAATATGTATATTCCAATTGGTTTATTTTATAATTATATGGTAAAAATGAGAAAGTAAACAAATTTTCAGTAAGAGTGCGCTGGGACACTTTTGTATTTTTATTTTTTATTTTGTAAGCAAGTAGTTTTTAAGTGAGGTGAAATTTGGGGGTACAGACGAATCAGACTCCTGAAAAGGGGTATAGTCATCTGGAAAGGTTGAGAGCCACTGGCGTGGATAACTCATCCTGGACCCTGGCAATACCAGGGTATTAGTTTTTGTCACTCTGGTGACTGGTGCCAAGAAGTAAAGTCAAGTCTCTTCCCAGCACTCGTCAAAATGCAGTTCCACCAAAATTGAAATTCTTTGAGAAATCACATCGATTTTGCTAAAATTTCATTTTGGAATGAAAAAAGTTCTAACAATGTCAAAACATCCCATTTCAACATTTTCAACAAAACATTCTGAGTTTGTTTTGAAATGACTTGTTATTTTGACTTTTTAAATTTGGTAGAGTAGAATAGAATAGAATAGAATGTCAAAACTGAAATAAAACATTTCAATGAATCCAACATGATTATTTTTTCAGAATTTTGCTTTCTGGAGAATTTTTAACATTTCAGGTTTCATTACAGTTACAAACGAAGCCAGACTTTGAAATCTCGAAATCCTTTGTGATATGGAATACTCATTTGCCGGCCGGCTCTAGAGTAAAGCCTGAAATCAGCTGCTGTTCTTGTATTTGAATTACTGACAAAGTTATTCCCTTTCATCACAAGTTCCTCTAACGCTAGTTCCAGGAACCAGAACTGGATGGTTCATGGATATGGTCCGATTTGTTTTCCAGAGTGCTTTCCGAGGAACTTACTGTTTTAGCTAAACATTTGAATGGCACATATAAAAGCCCTAATATATTTCTCTGCTCATGAGAACAGTGCCCTTCACCTCGCTGCCCCGACACACTTTTAACCCATCCTTGGACTCTTCCATTCTTTATTGATTAGTGAAGGCAACTGCTGCATCGTTCAGCAATGAAGTGATGCCCTGCATGTATTTACTCAGTTCCGCAAAGTCTGCCAAGTCTCCCGACTGCTGGCCAAGAATGGAAGTGCCCAGCTTCTGCGCCCAAGGAGAGGTGGAGAAGTGCCAATCAAATTGCCAGCTCCAGAGAGCCAGCCAAAAGGGAGAGCAGTATTAACGAGGTGTAGCCCTAACGGCAAAGCTCCTCTGGCAGACTCTCCTTTCAAAATGGCTTGGATTTAGTGGAAAACATCGTAGGGGAAAATATAAATTTTAGGGGAATTTTCTCTTTCCATAGATTCATAGATTTTGGGGCTGCTATGGCCATCTAGTCTGACCTCCTCCATAACACGGGCCAGAGAATTTTGCCTTTGATCAATACAGACTATCCAAGTATCAGGGGGTAGCCGTGTTAGTCTGTATCCACAAAAGCAACAAGGAGTCCGGTGGCACCTTTAAAAACGGTGAAAAACTAAAGAGTCTGCCAGACTAACAGATTTATTTGGGTATAAACTTCCGTGGGTAAAAAACCCTTATCCAAATCATCTACTACTTAGAATATCTGCCACGAAGTTGCCCATGTTAGAGGGCCAGTGTATTGCAATGGAGATTTCAACTTCTCTACTGCAGCACAGCAAGTATTGAAACAGCTTTAGGGGTACATCTACACTGAATACAGAGGAATGTCTTTAAAATGGGCTGGGGCATTGCTGGGTCTTGATCTGGATTAGGAATAGGCTGTGGTTCCCAAATCTAATCAAGGTTAGTGTTCCACCACAGATTCAACAGTCCCAACATCTTGTGAGGTGAGATTTCTCTACGAAATTATTATCATGGAGCCCAAAGGCCACAACCAAGATCAGGATCCAACTGTGCTTGGTGCTATACATACACGTAGTAAGCGAGAGACCCTGCCCCCAAAGAATTTAACATCTGCGTAGACAACACAGATCATAAATGGGACACAGGAAGTATTATTCCCTATTTACTGATGGGGAACTGAAGTACAGAGAGATGGAGGGATGTGCCCAAGGTCACACAAGTCAGTGACAGAACTGGGAACTGACCCCTAATCTCCTGGATGCCAGTCCAGCGCCCTAACCACAAAGACATAGTCAAAACGGTGAGACACTAGCTGCTCTCCCGAGCGTTCCATCGGTTTGGACTGCAATCTCAGAACATCTGTTCTCGCAAAATTTTGCAGAACCAGAAGTGGAAAATATGCCTGCCAGTCACCAAACGTGGAACAGAAGGGGCAGGTACACATCTGCAGAAAGCTAAAGAGGTACAAATCGCAGGTCTGTTTTCTGAGTGCTCTCTGAGAGTGGCCCATACCAGCTACTTCAAAGAGAGTTACAAGAAACCTGCAGTAGGGAGTTAAGCCAAAAACTTTTCACAGGAAATGTTTATTCCTGACCATGAATTATTAGAGGTTGGCCTAAATCTTAATGCAGGAGGGGCTATCTCCCTTGCAAAACTCTTGAGTTTTCTTCCAGATGTTCTCTTTACCCATACAACTGTCCAATTAATCATTTCCGAATCCTACCATGCTCTTCCCCTCACTGGTATCTTGTGGCACTGAGTTCCACAGACTAATTGTTTGCTCTGTGTGAAAAGGTTTTCCCTTTAATCGGTTTTAAATTTGCTGACTTTCAATTCCATCAAATTCCCCCTTTGTTCTTGTATTCCAGGACAGGCTGGGTTGTCATTATACCCCGTTACTCATTATTTAAATGAGAAACCCCTCTAGCTGGGGAACAAGGCTTCTTTAAGAACGTAAGAATGGCCACACCATTCCTGATTTTACAGACTCTATCATACCCCTTAGTCGTCTCTCTTCCAAGCTGAACAGTCCCACTCTTTTTAGTCCCTCCTCATATGGAAGATGTTCCATACCCCTCATCATTTTTGTTGCCTTTCTCTGTACCTTTTCCAAGTCCAATATATCTTTTTTGAGATGGGGCAACCACATCTGCACGCACTAATCAAGCTGTGGGCGTGCCCTGGATTTATCTAGAGGCAACATGATTTTTTCTGTCCTATTTTCTATCCCTTTCTTAATGATTCCCAACATTCTGTTCGCTTTTTTGCCTGCCGCTGCACATTGAGTGGATGTTTTCAGAGAACAACCCATGATGACTCCAACATCTCTTTCTTGAGCGGTAACAGATAATTTAGACCCCATCACTGTATGTGTATAGTTGGGATTGTGTTTTCCAATGTGCATTACTTTGCATTTATTAACATTGAATTTCATCTGCCATTTTCTTGCCCAGTCACCCAGTTTTGTGTCTTGTGCAACACCAAGCACAGCACATATATATTAGTGTAGGGAGAGAACTCAAAACTTCCAGTGCCAAAAGTCACAATTACAAACTCCTGATACCTGAACTGTGGGAGCGCTCATTAATAACTAGCTGTGAGCAGTATAGGATCTATGACACACTGGTGAGCAGGTCCCATTCCACCCAGTAGAAGGCATTGGTGCACACACATACGAGTCAGTTCAATATGTTTTATCTATATGGATATCATTCACATATAATATCATAAATCCAATATCTTAGGTTAAATCTGAGACTTTGCAGCTAGTTTAGGGAATACTATCCTTATAATGACACAGTACGTGATTTTCAACTTCCAAAAGGAATGAAGTTCCCATAAATCTTGAAATCACAGTTTAGTCTGGTTGTATATGGAGGTGATGATTCTCTCATGCTTTCATTGTCAGAGGTTACATGTGAAAAATGATTGTAAATCAAGGGGAAAATAACTTTCCAAAAATGTACCATATGGCGAGGGTTCTCAACCTTTTTCTTTCTGAGGTCCCCCTAACATGCAATAGAAACTCCACGGCCCACCTGTGCCACAACCACGGTTTATCTGCATGTAAAAGCCAGGGCTGGCATTAGTGGGTGGCAAGCCGGGCAACTGCCCAGGGCCCCACGCCACAGGGGGCCCCGCAAAGCTAAGCTGCTCAGGCTTCAGCTTGAGGCCCGGTTGGCGGGGCTCAGGGTGGTGAGGCTCTGGCTTTTTGCCCTGGGCCCCAGTGAGTCTATTGCTGGCCCTGCTTGGTGGACCCCCTGCTCACGGCCCCCGAAGGGGCCTCGGACCCCTGGTTGGGAACTGCTGCCATATGTCACCACCTTCCTAACTGTGTTGGGAGAAGTCCAAGTGTACCAACCCATCGCTGATAAATCAACATAATGCCAAATTCATTCCCGGAGTTAAGCCGGGGATGAATTTGACCCATTGGGAACTGAACAGGTATGGAAACACCGACAAAATCACAACACAGCATTATATCTAACTGGTATGCTTGGCAGAAGGCTGGTATGCTTGGAGAAGATGATGTATTTTTACATTAATTTTAGTTGGTCTGTTGGTTGATTTCTTGTGTGTAGTGGGTGTTATTTGCTGGATTTCTATTTGGGCCATGTTATGTTTTGTCGCCTGCAGGATAGGATGAGCACTTTAAAAAGTTATTTATTTAGATCATGTCTTAATTTCAAGACGGGAGCTGGTGTTTAGGGGAGTACATGGAATTTCCTCTGGTAAGTAGATTTGAAGGGCCCAATCCTGCTCCTGCTGAAGTTAAGGAAAGTGCTGGGCTCAGAGGACTTGTTGGTAAGGCCACAAATAGATACAACTTCACATTTTTGCATTTTAATCTTTTTGCCTCCAAATATTTGATAAACAGCCAAATCGCTGCTTCACGTGGGAAAGGGAATGCTGGGTCGCAGAAGCACTGAGAGCATGGTTTGGCTAGCAGCCTTTTATCAATGAAAATAAATAAAATCTGTTTATTGTGAACTGCCAGAGATCCCAAAAAACGTCCTTCTGATTTCATGGACCAGTGAGTGGCTATGGTCCATGCGATAGCAGGCTCAGATAATAATGAGGACAACATAGATTTCTATGGATTTCTAAAAAGCAACTGAGGGTCCTGTGGCACCTTTAAGACTAACAGAAGTATTGGGAGCATAAGCTTTCGTGGGTAAGAACCTCACTTCTTCAGATGCAAGTAATGGAAATTTCCAGAGGCAGGTATAAATCAGTATGGAGATAATGAGGTTAGTTCAATCAGGGAGGGTGAGGTGCTCTGCTAGCAGTTGAGGTGTGAACACCAAGGGAGGAGAAACTGCTTCTGTAGTTGGATAGCCATTCAGTCTTTGTTTAATCCTGATCTGATGGTGTCAAATTTGCAAATGAACTGGAGCTCAGCAGTTTCTCTTTGGAGTCTGGTCCTGAAGTTTTTTTGCTGTAAGATGGCTACCTTTACATCTGCTATTGTGTGGCCAGGGAGGTTGAAGTGTTCTCCTACAGGTTTTTGTATATCACCATTGCTGATATCTGACTTGTGTCCATTTATCCTCTTGCGTAGTGACTGTCCGGTTTGGCCAATGTACATAGCAGAGGGGCATTGCTGGCACATGATTTCTAGGACTTTAGGATGCCTCTTTACAAACGATGACTCACAGATTTATCAAGGTGCATCTTTGCCTCACTGCAATCAGTGGAGCTCCAAGTAAGTGCCAGGGTCTGCCTGTGTGGATCTGATCCCAGGCTTGTACGTGTGAAACAATCATTCACTCACCACCAAAATGCAGGCACATCGGAGGTGGAACGCGGCAGCTTTTTAACAGCAACAGTAAAGCGCAGTTTAGAAGGTTTAGTGAAGATGAGATTTTAGGCATGGCAGGATGCAATAACCTAGACCAGAATTTGGCCTGGAAAGCAATGCATTTACACTGGTGTCAAACTGGAGCAACTGGTGAATTAGGCCCCTTATATTTATTTTCATTTTGTGCGCAATGGTGCCCTTTCAACGTGCCGTGCATTGTGCTGCTATTTCAGTGTGTGTTCCCTGGAATACCGTCACTGTGACATTCCTGCTGGGAGTCAGTTCACAACAGACTGAGCGCAGCCTTAGAGCTGCTTACACACAAATATGAAGTAAATCAAAAAGACCCAAGCAGGATTAGTGCCAGAGTGATCATATGACAATGAGGCCTAGCTATTATCTAGTACTTTTCATCAATAGATCTCAAATCCCTTTACAAAGGAGGCCAGGATTATTATCCCCATTTTACAGATGGGGAAACGGAGGCAGAGTCATTAGCTAATTTGCCCAAGACCACCGAGCAGGTGAGCAGCAGAGTCAAGACTAGAACCCAGCTCTCCTGAGTCCTAGTCCACTGACCTATCCACAGTTTACTGGAGAATAATGGAACGGTAGGAACAACGCATAGGAATTTTGCAAATAGAAATGCTCTTAAAATCCTGGAGTTAAGCACTTTTGAAATTTAGGGTGAAATCCTGGTCCCAGTGAAGTCAGTGGGAGTTTTGTCATTGACTTCAGTGGTGTCATATTTTCATCCTTGAACTTTAATTCTAATAAGAAAAAGACTTAGCACTGACTTCACAGATTCCTAAAAGTTCTGCCAATCAACCATTCCTGTATTTTTATTTCCTTAGATCATAATAAAATAATTTGTTAGCAGGGATGATCTTTTTTTTTTCTTTCATTTTTACTGCATATAATGTTGCTGTGGAGCTGCTAATGGAACCTGAAGCTTTTCGGACAACTTTATTCATAAAATCAATACATCATTGTGTGAGACTAACTTTTCTCTCCGAGGCTCAAATTAAAAACCAAACAGTACTTGCTTTTTGGTGATCTAAAATCCCTATGCTGACATCTCAGAAGACAATCTGGAACTTGTAATAATACCGAGTGCTTATATAGGGCTTTCCACCTTTGGAACTCAAACCCCTTTATAAAGAAAAGCATTATCCTCAATGTACGTGCGGAAACTGTGGCCCAGAGAGGTAATGTGACTTGGCTCCGTTCACTCCGTGACAGAATGCAGGAGTCCTGTCTCCCAGTTCTGTGCTCTGCCGACTGGGCTCCACCATGAGAATATTGTGGGGTTTGTCTTTACTTATGTGAGGACAAAACCCCAAAAGCAACAGGGGAAAATGCTGCCTGAAGCCTGAAATTGGACAAAATCGAGGTTTCCATTAATTATTATTACTGCCCACTGTTCTGAAAGGACTGCAGCTCCTTTTTCCAGCTAATTACACAAAGGATTAAATCCTTCCTCACACGCACACAGAAAACCTTAACGCTCCTGCCTTTGCTTGTATTGCGTAGGGTGTGGAAGTGCTTGCCCAGACTCGCTCCTTAGGGTCAAGATGTAAGGCCTAGCACAAAACCCATAGAGGGCAGTATATTTTGGGTCCCTCATCTCCTTCCTCCACAGACAGTTATTTCTAGAGGATTAGACTCTGTTTTTCTATTGCATGCTGCTCTTTGAACAGCTTGGGGTTGAGTATAATGGGAGTGGAGGGGAAAGCGGTAAAAAACTTGGTCTCTTTTCCTGCTGCCCTTTTGATAAACAGGTGTCTCCCTTGTGCCTCTGCCTTTCTATTTAAAACGACCAGTGTGTGTGCAAATAATGCCAGGAGAACGCTGGATACAAACAAGCAGTTTGGCAGGATGATGCAGTCATTGGAAGAGATTTCTCTGTGTGTAGAAGGCCCATGTCATGTTCCTATCAAGAACCCACCCCCAACATGTGTTCCTATGTGAGGATTTCCTAATATTTCTGGCTGAGGTCATTAGCACGTACACCCTGCATGGTCTCTTTCATAGCCAGACCTAGGTATGGGGCAGCGCCCAGCGGGTTTCTGTTGCATGTCTGAACACGTGCTGTGCATCCTCTGAAGGTGCAGCAGGTGCAGTTCTAGCGAGAGCCCTACAGATATGTCTCTAACCTCCCGTTCACACTCGCTCCATCTCAGGCATTTACATCTATCCGGCTACCTAGCTAGCCCTCCGCCAGCATGGACAGGGAGCATCACCTCACCTCTGCCTAGGGGGACCAAACATCTTGATATCCCCTAAACCGGCCCAATACTGGGGGCTTTGTCTTATATATGCCACTATACGCCCTCCCCCCCAATAAAAGTCCTGATTTTTCACACTTGTTGCCTGGGATCCCTACCTCTGCCCCCAGCTCTGAGCCCCCTGTGCATGGGGGGGCTGGGCCTAGCTCTGCCCCCCCCAGCTCTGAGCCCCCTGTGCAGGGGGGGGGCTGGGCCTACCTCTGCTCCCCCCCCGCTCTGAGCCCCCTGTGCTGGGGGGGGCTGGGCCTACCTTTGCCCCCCCCCCCAGCTCTGAGCCCCCTGTGCAGGGGGGGGGGCTGGGCCTACCTCTGCTCCCCCCCGCTCTGAGCCCCCTGTGCTGGGGGGGGGCCTATCTCTGCCCCCCCAGCTCTGAGCCCCCTGTGCTGGGGGGGGCTGGGCCTACCTCTGCTCCCCCCCGCTCTGAGCCCCCTGTGCTGGGGGGGCTGGGCCTACCTCTGCTCCCCCCCGCTCTGAGCCCCCTGTGCTGGGGGGGGGGGGCTATCTCTGCCCCCCCAGCTCTGAGCCCCCTGTGCTGGGGGGGGGCTGGGCCCTTGCACTGCAGACTGCGGGGGGCGCTGGGGGGACTGGGCACCAGCTACTGCTGCAAGCGGGGGGAGGGGCGGCTCCAGGACTCTCCCCCTCTTTACCCCCCCAGAACTGGGCGCAAGGTGATGACGTCGACGTGACCTTTCAACTCCCCCGCATGTGTGGGGTTTTTTTGGGAGGCCCAACATGGCCGCTGTCTCGAGCTGCCTCGGGCCCGGCCTGGGCGGCTCGGCGGGGGCTGGCGGGCTCGCCCTGGCTCGGCTCGGCCCGGGGCTGAGCTGCCCACGGCGGGGCTGCGCGCAGCGCCGAGCACACGCGGCTGGGGGCCGCCCACTGCCCTCCCCGGGACACAGGATCCGCACGAACCCCCGCAGCCCCGCGGGGCCCCATCCCGGGACCCCACAGCCACCCCCACCCCCGGGGCAGCCCCGCCCGGAGGCGCTCGGGGTTAACCCGGGGCACGCCTCCCACCCCGGCCCCGCCGCCTGTCCCGCTGGCGGGGGGCCGCGCCGAGACCGGGCCCGGGGACAAGCGAGGTCGTTCACTCCGCTATGTCCGAGAGACTCAGGGGGGTGCCCAGGGGGTGCCAGCAAACCCCGCTGGTCATGAACCGCCCTGGGGAGCGGGGAGTTACAGGCACCAGCCCCTTGGAGCGGGCTCCTTTCCTCCCGAAAGGGGATGTGATGGCTCATTTCTCCCGAGCGGGCAATGCGGCTGTAGGAGCCGCCTAGGAAAGGCGGTGGGTTACAAGAGAAGAGAAGGGAAATCGCCCCCTGGCTTTTCAGTGGCACTGAGCCTGGCTAATGGGTTCGGGCACCACGCAGCCTCCAGGGGGGAAAGGGGAGACCATTCCATATGCCAGCCGGCTCCCACCTTCCCGTGTGTGTGCACAGCCGGGTCGGGTTACCTAGCCTTTTTAGAGATCTGGCCATGGGAGGAGGCAGGGTCTGGATCGAACAACTGCTCTGCTATTAGCCTCCGTTCACACCAGCCCCTTCGCCTATACAAAGACAGACCCCCGTGAAGGCTGTTTTGTTCCAGAAGACCAGCCTATTGAGGGATTGTAATCACCGTGGAAATTTGATTTCATTTATATTCGTTTATACCCAGACGTGTGTCGTCGACAGTGAGAGCTATCTACGGTGCAAACCTTTCTTCTCCACCAGTAACCCTTTCAGTCCCTCCCTGTGTATCTGTTACTGGAAGCAGAATAATTCCCAATACAATAAGCCATTTCAAAGCTTGACATCCCAGCCTCTTCTGGTCTGCAAACCAGGCTTTGCTCCTTGGAGAGGTGGATAAAACTGCCTTGAGTCTCCTTTGCTATCTCCCGACCCCGTCATGAGTAAATCCAATGAGCAGTCTCTTCCCAACCGTGACAAGTGGGATGAGTTGCCCCTGAGTCTTTCTGCTGGGCGTCACAATGGCTAAATAGGGTTAAAAATCAAACAAAACACATCACCAGCTACCTCACCTCTGCTCTAACAGTATGATGCCTTCCTAAACCTGTGTGATTTTCTTAGACTCAATCACACCAGCTCTGTGTAGCCTATACATTTATTTTTCTTTCTCCCCCCCCCCCCCATGATGATTTGTGAGACCAGAATGACTTTGATTTCAACAAGTTAGCTGTTTATTCACGTCACAAGTTTGACAGTTTTACACCAAATCAGATTGCTGGGATTCAAGAAAGCTCTGAGGCGTCACTTTAGATTAGAACTCGCCTCCCCTGTCTTTTCCCCCTTCAGAGCCAATTAAAGCTCGCTGGGGCTTTAAGAGGAAACGTGCTCCCAAGCCCTGCATCTCATTCTGCCACTAAGATGGTAAGTGCTCTTTGGATCTCTCTCGACCTGAAGTCAGGGGGGGGGGGGGAAGCTGGTATTTTGCCTTGAGGGTTTGCAATATATGTTGTGCCCTGTTTGTTTAAGATTGGTATTGAGGAAGCTGACTCTGTACCTGGAAACCTGCTTTGCTTTTCCATAGCTGTAGGGGCTCATTTTCAAGGCTCTAAGCTTTGTCATTGCCTTGCAAAGACTTCTCACTTGCAGCAGGTTTGGTTTATTGGGGGGGGGGGCACACACTTCCAGAAACGAACCCAGACTTTTCCTGATCAGTGGGACCACTGCAAACTTGCAGAGACTGGATGTGACTCTCCTAGCTTTGTGTAGACGGTTGGAAGACTTGACTAGCCAATGGCTCTCAAGATGGGTCTGGATCGCTTGCTCCGTTTAAACAGCCGTAGTGTTTCCAAACGAACTGAAGCGAATGAGTGTCGCTCTCTCGCATGCCTTTGCTTAGTGCCTGGATGCTGGAGCTGATGTGTGTGGCTAGAACTGCAGTAGGTGACTCACCGCGATGGACTTCGAGGTAGCAGCTTGAGGCTGTTACAGCCTAGGAGGGGGAGTGCATTCGCTCTGGTTTCTGCCTCTCGTTCAGAGGTGACCCTGCGTGTGAATGTGCTGGAGGAAGGGATCGATGGGTGTACAGGGAAACACTTGTGGCAAAGCTGGGGGTGGGAATAGACATGTAGGCTAGCAGGCTTTGATCGCAGCATCTAGCCAAGGTGGTTTGGGCTCCAGGGCTGGGTCACACTCCCCCTGCATCCGCATCTGGGCAAACCTTAGACGTTGGCTGCAGCGGGGGTCTTCCCAAGTGTCAGTGCCCGGGCCCCTTTGAGCCTAGGATATCTGGGGGAGACTCATCCTTGAGGTGGGAGGCGAGAGCAGAGGGAGACACCCCAGGGCACAGCTAGCCGCCTTCGCTGCAGACCGTGTCTGGGGAGCTGTGGGCTGGGCAGAGAGGTGGGTTTGAGCTTTGGCCGAGCTCAGGAGGCTAGCAGAGAGCTGGGGGGAAGCCGGGGCAGGTTTGAGGCGCTGACTAAAGATAACTCGTGGTTTTGCCACTTCTAAGCACCTCTCTCCTATCAGGGCCTGGTGGCTGCGACACTGTTTAATCAGAACCCCCCCCTCCCCCCAAGAACGCAGTGGGACCCGGAAAACCCTTCCTCAACCGGGGAGATGTCTCCTGCCTGAGGCTCTGGCCTCTCTCCCCCGGTTTAAAACTCGGTGTAACTGCTGGAGATGACAGCAGGGGGATCGAGCCCCAGCCCAGAGCGAGCGGCTCCGCACTGGTTTTTACACACCACACGTCTCTGCCTTTCCCTCTCCCCTCCCCGCGTTATTTCACAGAGCACCATTCTTTCCTGCCAAGATCCCTACTTTGTAGGGGGCCAGGGCCATGACTGCCCCTATTCCGACTCAACGTCAGCAGCCAGCGTTGATGTTTCCAAGGAGACTTGGGTTTCTTTCTGGGCTTCTGGTCTCCTGGACAACACCAGGGCGAACCCACAAGAAGGACAGGCTCCGGGTAAGTGCTGCTGCCCCAAGGCTGCCGGTGTGCCGCTGGGAGTTTGCCCCGAAAGATGCCGCGGGGGGAAGGAGCTGATAACGCTTTAGCTGGGGGAGGAAGGGCAGGTCCCCACCGTGATATGCACCCTGGAGGGAGGGGACGTGAGCGTCTAGCTGGAGACCGTGTCCCGCTCCGCTGCCCAGAGCTGCGGGCTTTTCCCCTGGAGAGAGGGCGCTTAACTCCGGTGTTCTCCTCCGAGCTTCCTCCCGGAGCCCATTCGCTTTGCAGAGTCCGGTCAAAGCTTCCCGGGGGCCCGGCTGATCCCGGTCCGCGGGCGGCCCCCTCCCAGCGCGCGGGTAGCGATCCCTGCGCTGTGTCTACACGGCGGAGCGGGGAAGCGCGGGTCTGGCTTTTGGCAGAGGGCTGAGCCGGCAGGGACACGGGCCCTCAGTCGGGGGTACTTTGCAGGCAGCTCCTGGGAGATGTTCTCAAGGTCTCCGGGCAGCACCAGCTTCCGTTTGGCTTTTCCAGAGAGACAGGATCCCCCCGAGGTTACAGGCCTCGGGAGATTTCAGTTCCCAGTTCTGCCATAGCCTCCCTGTATGACCTGGGGTACATCCCTTAGTCCCGTAGGCCACCTCCTCAAAGGTAGTGCAGTGCCTAACTCCTATGGGAATCAATGGGAATTAGGCACCTAAGACCCTTTGAGGATTTGGGCATCTGTGCCTCAGTTTCTGCATCTGTAAAATGGGGATCACAATCCTTCCTTTCCCCCACCCTTTGTCTGTCTAGGCTAGTTCATTTGCAAGCTCTTTGAGGCAGAGACTGTCTCTCACTCTGTTTTTAAACAGCACCTAGCACACTGTGACCTTGATCTCACCTGAGGCCCATGGATGCTACCATAATATAACCCAATACTACTAATAATCATTAATAATTATACACCCTGGGCCATAGTTTTGATTTTAGCAGAGTTGTATAACAAAGGAGGGATTCCGTGACCGGGGCTTCCTGGGTACTGCACTGCACAATTTCCCCCTGGGGAGGGGGTAAGACAGAGAACAAACCACAGGTGACATTATAATCGTCATGTTGCCTATTGTCCACACCAGTGGAAAGCTCTCCGGTTCTACGGGGCGGGATAAAATAGAAAGTGCACTCAGGAGAGCATCCGGCTGTCAGTCAGAGAGGTTCTGGTTCGTGTCCCTGCAGTCCCTACCTTGGTAGGAAGGTTCGCTTGTTTCCTCTCTAGCTTCCATGATTTAAAATGCTGTTGGGAACTCACCTCTTGTACCCAGCACCATCTAGCCATAGATCTCAAAACACTTTACAAAGGAAGGTCAGTTCGCCCCTTTTGAAGATGGGGGAAACTGAGATAGAGAGTGAAGTGCCTTGCCCCAGGTCACAGCAGAGCCCTGAATGCAACCCAGATATCCTGAGTCCCAGTACAATGCCCTGGCCACTGGCCCAGGCTGCCTGACAAACAACTCTCCAAGCTTTGGTTCCTCTTGTAAAGAAGAGGAATTTTAAACAAAGAATAAAGAGCACAAGGAAAAAGATCTTCCAGATGCCAAAGGTGTCTTATAAGAAATTCGGATGATTTACTAATTTATTATCCATTTTTTAAAGGACCACTCTTTGCTGCTTATCAAGCAGTACAATTTTTCCTTGATTCAAATGAAGTAAACAAGGGATTAAAATAAACATGATTGTGATTTTACGCTTGGTTTGGAAAATGTGGGTTTCAGTTTAATCACTTCGATGTCTGCTTTTGTCCAGATCAGTTCTGTGGCTTGGATTTTACTATTCCAGATGACACGTGGCAAGGAGATCAGCTGTCCTCCCAGCTCTACAGAAACAAACAGGTAACATTTCAAATAACTCTCACACTGGAGAATAGAACTTTTATTTACAGTTTTAAAATGTTCTTCCACCCACCATCTTATGCTACTCCTAGAATTTCATTTTACGGTTGCCTAAAGCTCTGGTTCAGGAGAATACGTTCATAAATCTGTGGTTCTCTGTACAATGAGTATGGAAAACATTGACAGCCCAGAATCTTTTATTTTCTCTCCTTCCTTATGCGGATGTGTAAAACTAGAATGACTTCAATTAGCAGCAGCGTTGCTGTCTGCCCATGTCACAAGTCCAGCAGCTTCACACCAGATCAGATTGCTGGCTTCCACCAAAAAAAGAGAGGCATCACTGGGAACTGCTTTAGGGTCTGAGGCTGCAAAGACTGACACACGTGCGTAAGGTTGCTCACATGATTAGTTCCGTTGACTGCAGTGGGGGTACCCACTTGAGCAAAGTTCGTCACATGCATGAGTCTTCGCAGGACCAAGCACCAAGATTAGAAGTCACCTCTCTAGCTCTTTTTCCTTTTAAGTGAGTGCTAGTAAGCAGCAGGAGAGCCAGTGAACTCTCCAAGCTAAGCGGTTCCCATTGTAGCTGCTTGTACCTAGCTCAATGTTTAGATCACAACAGAATGACCCTGAACCAAAACACTTGGGGCGAAATCTTGGCCCCACTGAAGTCAATGGAAGTTTGGCCATTGACTTCAATGGGGCCAGGATTTCACCCTCGGTCCAAATATCCACAAACTTCCTTTCTCTTGCCCGTTATGTGTCTTGTCTATGTAGAACACAATCTCTTTTGGGGAGAGATGTCTGTCACTGTATATATGTGCTGGACCTGGCACACTGGGGCTCCAACTTCATTTTGAGACTTGTAGGGTGTGTCTGCTTTGCAGCAGGGAGCGAGCCTCCAGCCTGGGAAGACACACTCACGCTAGCTCTCCTGGGCCTCGCACACTAAAATTAGCAGTGTGAACTGCTGCATCTTGGGCAGCAGTGATGAACATAAGAACAGCCAGACTGGATCAGACCAAAGTGTGCAGAAGAGAAGAGTGAGGGGGGATTTGATAGCAGCCTTCAACTACCTGAAGGGGGGTTCCAAAGAGGATGGAGCTCGGCTGTTCTCAGTGGTGGCAGATGACAGAACAAGGAGCAGTGGTCTCAAGTTGCAGTGGAGGAGGTCTAAGTTGGATATTAGGAAACACTATTTCACTAGAAGGGTGGTGAAGCACTGGAATGGGTTACCTAGGGAGGCGGTGGAATCTCCTTCCTTAGAGGTTTTTAATGGCTTGACAAAGCCCTGGCTGGGATGATTTAGTTGGGGTTGGTCCTGCTTTGAGCAGGGGGTTGGACTAGATGACCTCCTGAGGTCTCTTCCAACCCTAATATTCTATGATTCTAGCCCAGTATCCTGTCTTCCGACAGTGGCCAATGCCAGGTGCCCCAGAGGGAATGAACAGAACAGGGAATCATCAAGTGATCCATATTCCTGTTGCCCATTCCCAGCTTCTGGCAAACAGTCTAGGGACACCATCCCTGCCCATCCTGGCTAATAGCCATTGATGGACCTGTCCTCCATGAACTTAGCTAGTTCTTTTTGGAACCCTGTTATAGTCTTGGCCTTCACAACATCCTGTGGCAAAGAGTTCCACAGGTTGACTGTGCGTTGTGTGAAGAAATACTTCCTTTTGTTTGTTTTAAACTGTCTGCCTATTAATTTCATTTGGTGACCCCTAGTTCTTGTGTTCTGAGAAGGAGTAAATAACACTTCCTTATTTACTTTCTCCACACCAGTTATGATTTTATAGATCTCTATTACATCCCCCCTTAGTCGTCTCTTTTCCAAGCTGAAAAGTCCCAGTCTTATTAATTTCTCCTCGTATGGAAACCGTTCCACACCCTAATAATTTTTGTTGCCCTTTTCTGAACCTTTTCCAGTTCCAATATATCTTTTTTGAGATGGGGTGACCACATCTGCACGCTGTATTCAAGATGTGGGTATACCGTGGATTTATATACAGCTCAAGCCTGTAATATACATAATGACACCTGGATCTGAATTTTGCAGCCCGCATCCAGGTCTAGTTTATAATCTGCTCTCTCACCCCCTCCTTTTCTCTCTAGCCAGGTAGAGGTTAGTGAGATAGGGATCCGGAGGAAGCTTAAGTACTCTTTGAAACGCAGAAGGAAGAAAACTGGCAGCATTGTGAGTGAGAAAATCTCTGTGTATTTAAAGGGCTGTTTGCAGTTCATTTCCCTGCACACCTCTATTATTCCTCTGCAGTTATAGTTTTTCAAAATAATCTCTTCAAACATTTGCTAAAGAATAGGAGAAGTCAAATGTGAGACGTGAACAGTCATGCCACTTAGCTTTACAGGGACAAGGGGTTCTTGAGGATTGAATTCACAAAGCAAACACCAAAATCATCACATCCCACCAGGCCATAGAGCAGGGAATTTATCAGGTTACAAAGTCAACAGAGCTAAGAAACGTCTATTCATCGATATCTGTATTTCACAGCTTCAAGACACCTTGCTACAGAAGGAAGAGGAACTTGCCAGGTTACATGAAGAAAATAACAACCTCCGACAATACCTGAATTCTGCCGTGGTTAAGTGTTTGGAAGACAAGGCGAAGGTACCGTGTTCAAACCTGCCACGAAAACGTGTGTCTGTGAGAGAAGGGAACGAAGCATTTAGGTGAAATGCCTAAAAGGCAAATGCAAATAAACACAAGTGTAAAAGGCCACATTGTGGGCAGGTAGCATGCAAGTGGAACTGCCCTTCTAACGCTCCCCAGATTGGTGACCAAGCACTACCGATAGTGTGTGTCATCATGGTTGGCCTTGCCTATGTAGACAGGGTTAAGCCGTGTGACAGCCCTGATCTTTAGCATTTATAGCTGATTTGGTTTATGATTAGGGTGACCAGACAGCAAGTGTGAAAAATCGGGACAGGGGGTGGGGGGGTAATAGGAGCCTATAGAAGAAAAAGACCCAAAAATCAGGACTGTCCCTATAAAATCAGGACATCTGGTCACCCTAGTTTATGATGCTTTGAAAGAGGGGGTTTATAAGAAGCAATGGACTAACCCTAACCCCTCAAACTTCTAACCAAGGAGCAGAACTCATTACACTGAAAGGATACCAAAAAGCAAGGCATTTAGCATTAATCAGCTTCGGAGTCAATAAAGCAGCTGTTCAGAGAGCAGAAGCACAAACCTGGGAATGGGTAACGGGGAGCCGTCTGTTCTCAGCTCTGCCGCTGACTCACCCTTGTCCTTGGGCAAGTCACTTAGCCTTTGGCGCCCCGGCCCCACCAGTTGCAGAATGCGAATGCTAATCAATTAGCTGCCCCCCCGGGGCCATGGGGGTGGGGGTTCGTTAATAAACATTTGTCCGGCTCTTTGGGTTGCTGAGCTTGATGGTGGTACTGAGGGGCTGAGCACTATTGCTAAGGATGGGCTCAGTCCTTACTCGGGCAAAGCAAGTGGTACCACTTGGCATGTGGCATGAGAGAAAACTGAGATCCTCGACAAAGGGTGAGTGCAGAAGTGCTCTCCTCACCTGAATTGCCCTCAGGGCATAGAATCATAGAGTATCAGGGTTGGAAGGGACCTCAGGAGGTATCTAGTCCAACCCCCTGCTCAAAGCAGGGCCAATCCCCAGACAGATTTTTACCCCAGTTCCCTAAATGGCCCCCTCAAGGATTGAACTCACAACCCTGGGTTTTAGCTCAAACCACTGAGCTAGCCCTCCCACCCTGTGGATCCCAGGGCTATCTATGCTGAGGCATGCGCTGTGCTCCCCAGCCCCCCTCCCACTCACTGGGAACCAGGGGAGGCATATGCATATTCCCCTCCCACCCAGTCCTGGATCTCTGAAGGTGACTGAGCCCCCCGGTGCCAGATCAGAGCCTGCTGGCAGGGTCGGTATTGAGGACGGCTGTACAGGGCAGGAGCTTTCATTTCATGGCTTACTGAGTGAAAAAGCAAACAAAGCTCAGGCCGTGTTGACACTGTCGTATTCTTATCTCGTAGGGGTTTGGGCTGTTTCCAGAGACTGTACAGCACAAAGTAATTAGTGCCATCCGCGTTCGCTAACTGAAAATGAGCTCCGGGTAAACGGTGCGCTTTGTGAGAACCATGTTCGGCACCTGTTCAGATAAAGCCTGGGGCCAGAACCATGTTGCTCCTGGGTGATCAGCTTTTAATCTGCTCTGTCTTCCCTGTTCTCTTGTATAGAAACTGCTGCTGCACAGTGGCCAGAAGAAACATGCGATTCTCAAAAGTGGCAAGAGGAAATTTAAAGAGGACAGTTACCTGGCCCCTCGAGAGACTCCTCACCCCTCCAAAGCCAGGAGGAACCTGCTCCGTGATTTTACTGCCTGCGAAGAACAAGCTGCTCCACCCGTGGAGACCTGGGTACTGCAAACCCTGGGACTGAAAGATATCAACACCATTGATGAGTCTTTATCAGCTAACTACAGTGCCCTGCCCTCTGAACTTGGGAAAAGCCCGTACTGCCAGAGCCATGGGGAGGCAATGGACTATTGTAATGATGAGGACCCAATCGCTGCTTATGGCTGTGATCAGATGACTCCTATAAACAGCGCTGCCACTCCCGGGAAGCAGGATTTACCCTATATCCAACCACTTTCTTCAGCACCATGTGCTTCCTCGACGCTGCCCAGCGGTGCCCCTTTCCCGCCTTACGGATTGCCTTACTTCGCCAACGACGTGTCACCAAACAAAACCGACATGGCCTTTACAACCTCCCTGAGCCCCCACCGCAACGTCAAAACACACACCTTCCACCAGGGACAGGTCTTCGTGCGCCGAGAGGAGGACGGAGGCTGGAAATTCACCTGGGTCCCCAAGCAATCCGAGTGACTCCCCCTTGCCCCCACTTCTGAGCACTGCCATCAGTGACATGTTTACAAACACTTACAACTGCAGAAGCCTTTCTTGCACTTGAGATTGATGCTGAGAACAGAAGCAACGTCTCCTACAGGCTGTTATCTCATGCTGTGTGAAATGCTACATTATATCATCCACCCATTCACCTCTGCACGCTCCTAATTCTTGCAGGAACGGCTCCAGATTGCATTTGGAAATGTATCTGCACAGGGCCAGATGTACAAACTAGCCCTCCATTCAGTTCAGCTCTCTCCACATCTGTGAGACCATCTACCACCACTTATTCACAACCCTTCCGCCACCAGCCAGCTTCTGCCATCTTGTACCTTCCTGGCTGAAATGTACCCAACCATTCCTGTTTCTGACACTCTGGTGACCACCCCTACCTGGACTGGGAAGCCAGGAGCTGGAGCAAGGTTTTTGGGAGGACTGTTAAAGAACAGAGGCTCTGCCACAGCCCTTTTGTGTCGGCATCCTAGGCGACCACAGACAGAGAATGAAGGCTGGTTCTGTGGCTGTTAGATCAGTGATGTTCTGGAGAGTGGAACCCCCAGTGGCTGCATAAATTGCGTAGGAGGAAAGCAATTGCTGATCTGTTGTCCTGTAATGTAATGCTTGGTTGGTTTACATACAGTCAATCAGGGCTGTCGTTTTTGGATGCCTCCTCAAAATGAGCAGGATTTGCTTCTATTGCCTTCAGGTTGCCTTGTCAGTTACAAGCAACACAGCGAATCTAGTGGGTTTTCTGCGCTAACCAAGCAGCCAACGCATTTACCGCATGATGCTTTTCAAAGCTATTTCCATATCTCTGGAAACACAGATAATGAGTCAAGCCCTCCGCAGCTGTCAATTGGTGTAATTCCACTGACATCACCAATGGAGGGTCCGGCCCAATATATTGGCAGGAGAAGCTTTATATAGTGTGTAAAAATATATATTTGGTGCCTTACTAGCCACCACGAAAGATACATTCTTTTCCACTCACAATATTCTCTTGGCCCCGCCATTGGTTCACGCGCTGTCTAGTACTGAGTCACTTCCAGGGACATTCTATGGGTTGTCTTCAATATTGTGCTGTGGGCTAGTGGAAACTCTTACTCAGGAGAGCAGCCCTTATCACACTAAGTTTCTGCTGCTTTCACAGGGCTACTGTGGACAGTAAAAGCCAATCTTGTGAAGTTTGGCAGTTGCTTTCCATTGCAGAAAATGACAGGTAGCCCGTTCGGTTCTGGTTTCTTTTGATGGTGTATGGGGATTCAACTTTACACAAGAGCAACACTGGCCCGAATGTTTGTTTACAGAAATTGCTGTTAATAATGACAGAATTGGGCTTTTCTAGTACACTTACTATGGGGAATGTATCAGAGGGGGAGCCGTGTTAGTCTGGATCTGTAAAAAGCAACAGAGAGTCCTGTGGCACCTTATAGACTAACAGATGTATTGGAGCATAAGCTTTCGTGGGTGAATACTCACTTCGTCAGATGCATGTGAGTATTCACCCACAAAAGCGTATTGCTCCAATACTTCTGTTAGTCTATAAGTGCCACAGGATTCTTTGTCGCTTTTTATGGGGAATGTATCCCTCGATTAAGGGGTAGTATCATCGAGTGATTAAAGCAGTTGATTGCGAACCACGATTTCCATGTCCCATTCTAGGTTCTACCATCACGTATCTCCCAGGGTTGTGAGGCTAAATACATCGCTATCTGGAAAGCGCTTTAAAATCCTTGGATTCAAGGTGCTATTCAAGTGCACAGCACTTTTATTAAACTAACAACAAAATGAAGTCAACTTACATGAAGTCAACTTACCAACCACATGTCTTATGTAACCCTTATTTGCTAATTTACCCCCCTTTGTCTTTTGATACTTAAATATTGGTAGCATTGAAAACCAAGGGACCAGTCTGGCAATCCTTGCTCTCATTAGTTGTCCTATTGACCTCAATGCGACTTGGCCTTGTGTGAGTAAAGGTCCTCCAGTTGCTTATTTTAATATAAAATTTAGATACAACTTTATTCTATATTGATGAGGATTAAAATCCATTTTCTATCCAAAATATTCTCTTGTGCCTTAAAATCTCAGTATTTGAGCTTCTGATTCAGGAGCTAAACTAATTCCTCCCATGGTATTTAAATCAACAAGCAAATCTCTGTTTGTTCGTAACTTACTTTAAAATAATAAGGCGGGCTTTCTGTGCATAGAATCAACAGTTTCAATGCTTGCATTGGAGGGAACATCAATTAATTAATGTTTAACCCAGTGCAATAATGCACATGAATTAAACCCCAGGAGTTTGATGCTATTTCCATTGAAGCCAATGGAGGTTTTGCCAACTTGAGCAGGAGCCAGGCTACTGTTGTTCTGTAGCAATGTAATTTGCTGCTTAGGTATATTTAAAATGAAAGTAGAAAAGTTCCTGGTAAAAATAACTCCTCCTTGATTTTATAAGCAAGACATTAGCCAGCTCTAGTCCAGATTGTATAGGATGATGTTGAAGAAAAGTACAGATAGGGTGATGTTTTGTACTGTTGTTAAGGTTACTGTTGTACAGAGCGTAGACAATTCATTGCTTAATTCCCTTTCCTTAACATGAAATGTGTTTGTGTGTGTGCGTGCTGAATACCATGCTCAAAGTAATTAGACAATGTGACCATAGGATTAATCCTCAAGCTAGCTGAACATTTCTTATATATTTCAAAGCAACTACACAATGTGAGTAGAGAGTGCAATTCTATTGCATGAGGTTTAGTGCTGTAGAATTGAGTGACTTTTACAACATTAAAAACAACACTTTTTTAATCCTATAATTGATTTTTAACCCCAATGAATTAAAAATGAGAGATTAAGTCATTCTCTCTGTTTAATATCTTTCGTTGATATTTATAGATCACTTGCTTCTTGGAGCTGGGGGCTTATCTTCCTCTGTGTTCTTTACTATACACCATTGGGGTGAAATTCACCCCCTGCAGAGTTCTAGCACGAAATCTATGCAGCACTTAAGTCTCAGCTAAACTCTCAAAATAGAGTTTAAATGAAACTTAAGTGGTGCCTAGACCTTTGCCAGGCCTCTGAACAGGGATGAATTTCACCCTTCGCATTTAACAAATAAATTATAAAGCTGAGTGAATAATTCAGAATGAATAATTTATCCAATTTTTTCTGCAGTTTTCTCAGTGTTATTCCACAACAATATTTTAACTCTATGGTTTCTCACAGATTGTTCTCTAAGTATTTACTGTTTGAGGTCACTTGTGGTAGCTGGGGGGACTGACCAGATTAAGTCCCAAGGCATTGCTTCTGTTCCATGATTGGCAAAAACACTTGCACATGCAAATTTAAAAGTGTGCTTTGGGCAAATATTGCAACATGTGACTTTGAAATTTGCTCTTTGCAACCACTTACACTAATTAAATTTAATGACATGAAGGTTCACAGATAGCAAACACAAAAGGATAATAAGAATTTGAGATAATATTCCTGAAATATTTTTATTTGCAATATTCATTTAGTTCTCATACAAAAGCAGACCACATTTCCTCTAGAAATTGCATCATCAGTTGAGTTGGATTTACTATGACACCAAGAGCATTAATAATAATAAAAAACAAGTCTTTCTTCCTTAGTTGGCTTACTACTTTTCCACTGTAAGAAAGTGAATCATAATGCCAGACTTAAGGAACATCTATCTTTTACTGTTCCTCTAAAAAATTATATATTTCCCAAGGGCCCAATCCTGCTCTCATTGACTTAATCAAGAACAGGTTCAATATTAAAGTGTGATTTGGGGTTACACATTGTTCCTGTTGTGATAAAGTTGATGGTTTATGGTGGTCTAGTAAATAGGGGGCTGGATTGGGATTACTCAAGAGATTTGAGTTCAGTCCCTGGCTAATCTATATGCTTACTGTGTGACCTTGGGCAGGTCATTTAATCTACCCCATTCCTCCATTCCCCATCTGTAAAATACGGCTAGTCCTTCCCTATCACACTAGGTTGTGAGTTTCAAAAGCAAATCAAGCAGTTAGTGCAAGGGAGTAGGCATCGGAAGTTCTGGATTCTGGCATTGACTCTGATTTTACTGGTCCCAGTATAAAGGGACCAGTTCTTATCAAACTGAATAGAACTTGGGACACGAGCTGCTCTACACTACGGGGGAAATTTGTTGTAATGCTAACTGCCAAGGGCCAGCAGGCCTAGATACCACTTAAATTCTGGTTCCGCCCTTAAAATGGGGTTTGATTAAGTGAGACTTAACTGGTCCAGAAGCACTGGCTGCTGGCCCTTTGTGTAGGGGTGAATTTTATCCACTGTAAATATCCATCTTGTATTAACATTTGTTCTATTTTTTTATCTGAAGGCGGTTTTTTTCATTATGTGAATGTAACACATGCCAGCTGCACACTTTAAAACCAATCTGTGTCTTTAGAAATGTGTGATAATATAAACAGCAATTAATTTAACACTTAATATTTGGATGTTTATGATTTGTGTGTATGTGTGTGATTGAAAAGAGGTTCTAATTATATGTAAGAGTCAATTTTATTTGCATCAATAAGTTATGTCTAATAAAACCTGAAATAACCCCTTGGGTGCTGTAAATCCCTCTCCTCCCAGCTCCCATGAACCATCATTTATATACCGTAGGTTAAAATTCACCCTGTGACAGAACAGTGACTACGCACTTAAGGCCAATTTAAATGGCACAGAAACCTCATGCTGGCCAACAATAAGTGCTGACTCCCAGGAAGTGAATTTGTGCTCATGCACAATATGTGCACAAAATATTGTGCTCACCCCCAAGAAAAGAAGTCATGTGACAATTATAAGTACACTCATTTAAGTTCTAGCTCGGCAACATTCCATTGACGTTATTCTAATAAAACTAAAGATATCTGTGTAAGAAAACCACCAGCCCAAGGGATTACTGACACGCTCTCCTGATATACTTCAGCTACGTAAGGATTATATCCGGTTTATGGTTCACACCTACAGCACCCAACCTCCCGATCCAGCTCCCACTGAAGTAAATGGGAATTTTGCCATCACCTTGGACAAAAACAGAATCAGGCCTTTCAATATGAATTTTGGGTGCTCAGTGAATGCAAGATTGGGCCACAGATCTAGGCTGGAGAAAGGTTCCACATTGCATCCGTGTGAATTGGCGTGGTCTCTGCCAGTTCCCATTGGGAAAGCATCCACTTTACGAAGCTACGGCTACTCCCACAGGTACTTTTACTAGCAGTCTGATAAGATAGGCCAATGATTGACTGGTTCATAGATACTAAACTAGTCTGATGGTCCTTTGAGAGCTGTGCTCAGATGCATCATTTGAACAATGTACTGTCTATTCCATGCAGCACCTGCCTTAAGAGAGGATATCAGCCTTCAAGCCAGTATTTTCCAGGACATTCTCTAAAATGACCTCACTTCATTTTTAATCCAGAGAATTTATTTCCATGGAGACAAAAATTCCTCATTCTCCGCAGAAATGTATGTCCTCATCCTTTTCAATCTTTACACTGATCACGAAATGCTGGCTCACAAATGGAATTAAGTTATCATTTACGAGGCTGGAGCCGAGAGCGAAAAAGCTTGAGTCAAAAATGCAAATCTTATGTAAGTCAATTGTACTTGACACCAGAAGTCGAGTGGTGTTACTTATTAACTGCTTCATCTGGCACTGCACAGGTTTATCAGTAACCATGCACCTGCTGGGACCAAAGAGAGAGGCACTTTTCACTGGAATGGGAACTCCTTTATTGTTCATCAAGAAGACACACATTGAGTCCTCAGCTTTAACCCCTCGTGCCCTCTAGAAGTCACATCTGAGTCTTAAACAGACATCTCAGTCAAATCCTGGACTGCAGCCAGATACATCTCCAGCCATAGGCCTTGAACAGCCTAGGAATCATTTATAGGATGAGGTGTGATTCACCTAAGACTCCATCCCCCAAGTCATTCATCTGGCTTCTTCACTGTGCATCATTTAATTATTTCAGTAATAAACATTTCAATGCAGTGTTTGCAACCCCAACATATCAGCATTGTGCCAGGGCCTGAGAACCAGAGTGTCAAATTAAATAGGCAATGAATTTCCATGGGATTTAGGCTTCTTTGAAAATCCCACGTGTAGACAATAAAAGGGCTGTTTGATAAGAGCAACAGAGATTCCAACAGCTGCTTTTGAACTTAGCATTAGGTGAAGAACACGCTGCCTAACACCAGTGATTTAGTTGGGAATTGGTCCTGCTCTGAGCAGGGGATTGGACTAGATGACATCCTGAGGTCCCTCCCAACCCTGATGTTCTATTATTCTAGAAGTCTGTGATTCATTCACTTGGTAAGAGTGATATTTTCTGTGTGTATAGCACCTTCCCTGTGATGACTGATAAATGCTCTCTGATCTTTAATAAATTTCGATTCACAACACCTGTGTGAGATAAGGCAGTGCATCACCTCCATTTTACTGATAGGGAAACTGAGGCACGGAGGGATCATGACTTGCCCATGGTCACCCAGCGGCTCATCGGCAGAAATAGGAATCCAACCCAGGCCTCATGACTTCCAGTTATACGGCTTAAAGAAAAGGCCATCCTTCTACCCCCTTTCTTGGAGTCCTCCAGCCCCTTATTTAAAAACATGCTGATTTGAAGTAGGACGCTCATTGCTCTGACCAAGGTGCTGAAACCAGAAGCTGGCTTGATCATTAAACATTCCTGCACATTGGAAACGTTGGTGTCAGGAGGAGCCTTGCTACAGCTATTAGGAACCACAGTTTCAAATGCACTTTAAAACATCGCAGCACTTCATCATTTTGCTTCAGCTGGTTAGCACATTGCCAGGAAACAGACAGGGATTCGGCGAGACAAGCAAATAAGCACCAGTCAATTCCAAGAAGACGAGAAGTTTTCTCTGAAAATTTCCTACTGCTGCTGCCACAAATGCCGCACGATCAGTGGGAGCAAAGATGGGAGCCCTAGATCAGCGACTGGCGGCCAGCAGTGCTTTAACCACCAGGTCATCTGGAGCTTCTCTGAGCACCGTTACATGCCAGGGAGAGAGCGCCCTGTCTACAATAGCACTCCCAGAGCTGCACTAGTGCGGGCTTCATTGTGTCTCTCTAAGGAAAAGAATGTCTAGTGTTGGTACAATCAATATGCCTTAGCCTTACTGTAGTTAATTCCCACTAGTGTGTCTTAAGCCTGGCCTCCCGGGAACAGAGGGTCAGTCTCTGGACCGAGGACACATCGTTTATGAGAAGGTTCGTTGTCCTGTCCCAGAGCCTGACGCAAAGTGCACTGAAGTCAGTGGAAAGGCTCCCACAAGCTCCAGTACTCTGGCTCAGACCCTTCTAACTAGCCCCTGCAGCACATGGCCAAACCTCTGTGACTGATGTGGCAGTGGGCATTATCCCTGCTAAACCCGGAGGCTCACTCCGCAGGCAATGGCAGTATTTACTGGAAAGCTGCTCTCCTCTGTGCTACCATCTCCTAGTTTATCCTGTGAGCAAAGAGCTAGTCTCTATTTCCTGCCTGCCAGGAGAGGCCAGCCTGGGAAATCCCTGTGATCTGTGAAGCATTTTAGACCTTTGATTTCGCAGCCCCTGTTTATTTTATCAGGCCTGGACTCCACAGGACACAATCATGTCATTGATACCAGTGACTTACGGTCATTGTTATTCAGTATTTGTCTGAGGGCAGCACCTGGAACGTCCAGCCAGGGCCCCATTGTACTAGGCCTGGTACACACATAATGAAAGTATCCGAGGGGTAGCCGTGTTAATCTGACGCTTAGGCATGCATCTGACGAAGTGGGTATTCACCCATGAAAGCTTATGCTCCAATACATCTGTTAGTCTTTAAGGTGCCACAGGACTCTTTGTTGCTTTTTACATAATGAAAGAGGATCCCTGCCCTCAAAGAGCTTACAATCTACTAAGGACGGGCAAACCCTCGAAAGGTTTGGCTGGCTCATGGTCAGATTCTGTTCACAGTTGCACCAGTAAGAATCTGGAGAAACCCAGTTGGCTACAGCAGAGTCCCTCCAGCGTGACAGTGGTGGAAATGAGATCAGAATCTTGAGCTTGGTTTGAATGATGCTTTGAGGCGTCACTGCGCAAGATCCGATTCCCTGGGCTTGGAATCACAGGAGAACCAGCCTACTCGTGAGATTTCCAGAAGTACTAACAGGATTGAAATGCGGTGAGAATAGCCTTTCTGCTGGTATTTTAGCCTTCTTCCTCTCATCCCACTTGATACCCAACAGTGCAAGGATACCTGAAAATTAAGCCTAACTTTTGTGAACCTTCCAAAAGTTCCTCTCCATGTTCATTCTGCATTTCAAGCAAAGACTCCTGTTGCTTCTTTTCCCATCCACGCTGACCCGCTTTATCATGGGATGTGCATAATCCCAACTGAGGTGTAACTCTGCACACAGATATCCACATACACAGCCAACCATCCCTGGGTCAGATTCTGAGCCAACTGACCCTGGTGCAAATCCAGAGCCGCTCCCCTTCGTTGTAGCCAGTGAAGTTACTCTGGACTAACACCGCTGTCAGTCTGATCAGAATTTGGCCCAAAGAGACTTGTGCATGTGTACTTGTGTGTAGGGTTAGGCCTCGCTGTGATGGGGTGTAAAGCCCACTCCAGGTCTGAAAGGGTGAAAGGGAGCTGGAGGTAGGGTGGCCAGATGTCCCGATTTTATAGGGACAGTCCCAATAGTTGGGGCTTTTTCTTATATGGGCTCCTATTACCCCCCTACCCCCTGTCCCGATTTTTCACACTTGCTAGCTGGTCAGCCTAGCTGGAGGGCTTAATTGTGTACCTCGTTGCACCTGGAGGGTGGGCCTGGCCCTGTTAAAGATGGGTGCTTACTATATAGAGAGGAACCCCAGACTAGAAGGAGGGCTTCAGGGAGAGGGTGAAAGAACTCTGCACGTAGCAAGGCCAGTAGGCAGACTCCTGCAGGGCCAAGGAAGGGCTTCAGGGCACTGGAGGGGCAGGAAGCCCAGGGGAGAGTTGGCCTTGAGATCTCCCCTGAGTAGAGAACTCTGGCCAGGGACCAGGAGCGACAGGGAGAAGCCACTGGAATGGAGCAGTCCCTGGTGCAGGATCTGGCCTGCCATGGAGAGAGTCCTGGGAGCAGGGCCATCCTTAGGCATACGCAGCATACCCGGCTGCGTAGGGCACTCAAAAATGTGGGGCACCACCGGGACAGCAGGTAAGCGTGGGTTGGCTCCCGCACACCCAGCGAGCGCTGCAGTCTCCTTAGGCAGGGGCCGTATTCACAGAGCCAAATGGACCAGCGCCGCGCATTCTGCATGAGGGAGAGGGATGGGGGTCTCTGCGGGGAACTGTGACTCTCCGCCGCCATGAGGCAGGCCGGGCGGCTCGTTATCCTTTGCTGCCTCGTCTCTCCCCCACCCCGGGCTGCGAGCCTGGACTGCCGCAGCGTCTGCTGCGTATGAAGCTTGGTGTGTGTCAGCATGGGGGGGGGGTGACTGTGCCCCAAGTCGGGCATAGGGGCACCAATTTAATAATACTGTGTAGGGCCCCATAAATCCTAAGGACGGCCCTGCCTGGGAAGTGTTCAGCTGAGGAACAGAGCAGGGGGAAAGTAAGTGGTCAAGCTGAGGAGGGTCGAAGTGGGTTTAAGTTTCTATTTTCACGGGGGGGTTGTTGGGGGACTCAAAGGGGAGCCCCGTGAATGCCTGGCCTGAAAGGAGGGTGAAATCTGGGGAGAACGCCGAACCCAAGGGGCTCAGGAGGGGGCTGTGGGGAAATCTGCTGACAGGCTGAGGTAGGAGGAAGCAGGCGGCCTGCTCACTCCAGGATCCCTGGGCTGGAGCCCCGAGCAGAGAGGAGTGCCTGGATCTCCCTGCTGGCCCCCAGAAGATCTAGTGTGCAGGTCCCGGAGAGCAGGGGACTGTTGTTTGTTGGACTTCAGTTTCCCCTGGCACAGAATGGGGGCACTACATGGGACCTGGCCAGAGGGCTGAGACACGAGAAGAGGCAGATCTCCCAGGGCCACTGTCGCAAGGGGCTCCAGATGTGGGACAGCCAGCCATGCCCTGCTTTGCCATGAGGGGGCGCCAGCGGTGAGCCCACCCGTCTACACTCACTTATTCAGAATTAGAATTAACTCTGGTCGAGCAAGTCAGAGTGAAGTGGTCCCTCCATGCGCCAAAGAGGAGCGTGAATCATTAAGCTTTCCCATGGTCATTAAATATCCCCATTAATCCCCAGGTCCTGGCCTAATTCTATTATGGATAGTTCCGTTCTGCCTCCCTAAATGCCCCTGGACACGTCACGCTGATATTCCGCATTACACAGCACTTTACTCAACAGACGCCTTACTCTTCTGTGGAACAGTTGCAATGTTCCTCCACAGAGACGGTTGCATTTCTGTGCTAGTGAATTAATGCACTTAAAGGGACAGATTTTGCTCTCAGTTACCCTGGCACAAGCCCACTGAGCTCCATGGGATTTAGCACTGCAACTGAGAGCAGAATTGCGCACAAATTGCTTTGGGATCCTTTTGAGGGATATGAAATCCTTTTTATTACCTTTGTGGCCCATTATAGTCACTTCAGAGGAGCGTGAACATTTGCTGGCTATCTGTTAGCCATTTAATTACAAAGCTCTTGCTATTATGTAAATATTTAACTACAGTGGAGGAGAGTAAATCAGTGTAAAGTGATCCTGTTCCATTCCACTGGGAACAGTAAATCACACGCTGTCCAGACTGCTGGACTACCCTGGCAGAGCCGAGAGAGGGGAAACCCGTGGTGGCAAACCTCTCGTGTTAGGATCTGTGCTGATACCTTGCTAACTGCATTGCCTGGTCGGTACCATTAGGCAAGATGTTTAGCTGGAAAGCTACTGCCAGGGTACCGCAGACAGCTGCGGAGGGTGGGTAGCAGCGATGGGGTCTACCACCAATCCAGGAACCCTCCCAGACAGCTCAGCTGGCTTGGCCAGGCAGGCAAAAGCCTTTTGGGCTAGATCTACAGAGTACCTGGCCAGAGCAGGTACAAGCCCCAGAGAACTGAGGCAGTTTGGGTCTCAGTAAATTACAACACCCAGCTGCCATCTATGCGAAGGAGGAAGAGGAAAGGAGTGACTAGTGGTAGGTGGACTCTGTTCTCATTCATTTGCTGGTATGGGCAAGTCGTTACGAATAATAATGCCTATTGCTGACATAGCATGTCTCCTCGGTAGATCTCAATGTGTTTCACACTCTTCGTTTAACCCTGTGAGGTAGGGAAGTGTTATTATTTCGTTTCTACAGATGGGGAACTGAGGCACAGAGAAGCTAAGTGACTTCCAAAGGTCACACAGGGCATCCATGGCAGAGCAGGGAATCCAACCCAGGTCCCCACCTCCTAGGCCAGTTCCTTAACCGTGGATAATCATTCCCCTCTGGGGCAGCATGTGCCAATATATTGTGAGGCAGTACCACTGTGGGGCCCATGGTTATGGTTATGTGGAAGGTGGCTAGCAGTGGTGGGGTCTACCACAGATCCAGGAACCCTCTGAGACAGCTCAGTTTACATGGTTGTGTAAGTGGCATGGGTCTGTTTACTGCACCTTTCATTTTCTAGGAATCTTGCAGGGGAGCTGCCATTTTGTGCTGCATGTTACAGAGAGAGACACACGCTATGCTCTCTTTCTCATGGGGACTTGACATTTGTTCTGTCTTCTTTTGATATGTCCCTTAATCTACAGTAAATTGACAGTCTGTCCAACTGAAGGTAAATGACTGCTCTTTGGTTATTGAAAACAACAATAATAAATCCATGGGTCATATGTATCCTGAAACCAGAGCCACATGCAGTGGGTGAATAGAAATCAGGGACTTCAGCTCCAAAAACTCAGGTCTCTGTGAGCTGAGTGAAAGGGACTCTCCATATGGTGGCCTTGTCAGTAGTATTGGGGCTTCCCGTGCATCCTCTTTGGAGACCTCCAGACAATAGATGGTGAGATAATCAAAACCACTTCAGCAGGCGTGGCTCCTTCCCCGAGGGGGCACATGGCACCAGACGGTGTGTTTCAGGAGAAAACTCCCATTTTCCAGGAGCTCTCAGATGAGCGGCTAGAGCTGCCTCAACAGGTGTGCTCCCCTTCTCAGGAATTCTCTGTCCTCCTCAGATCCCCTCCAGACCCCCTTGCGTTGATATCCCTGGCATCGCCTCATCTCAAAGCATATCAGAAGGAGGACCACGAGAATCAGTTCAATGGTTTGTAGGGCTTGGCTGGCGTTAGAGAGACACAGGGGCTAGAGAGGAGTGTGCTTTAGCAGAACTCCAGAGACTGGGAACCAAAGCAGGCTTGCCACCCCTCTCTTGCTCCAGACAATAGCATGCCACTCCCTTTGATGGTCACTATTTCCAGGCCTTGAGGGGTTCACACAATGCCACCAGGCCTGGAACCTTGTCTCTGTTCCCCACAGGCTCAGGGATCCATCCTTAGGAGCAGAGGGAAAAGCAGAAGAAGCCCTGAAGGATGAGATGGGCCTGTCTAGCATGCTGTTCTCCTTATTTTGCGGGACAAATTATCTTGGGAGAGCCACTTGGAGAGCCCATGTGCTTGCTTAGCTTCTAAGACGCCTGCCATTGGACAGGGTTGGAGGGCGAAGCCTAGATGCCTTTAAACACGTAGCTTCACTGCAAGGAAATACAAATGCAGAATGGCTCTATTAATAGAAAAGCATCAACCCCCTCCTTTGCTCTGATTGATCTGTTCCTTGTAATTAACGTCAGCCTGTACAGCCTCACCTGGCGCTGCCCAGAGCTGATGTTAATCTTGCCTTCGCCAGGGTTGATTGCTCTCTCCCTCCACTCCTCCATTCATTTTCCGCTTGGCCCATGTGCTGGTCCTAGTTGAGTGAGTGACTGCAAGCCCCAGTGGATACAAACAAGCCCATGTAGCATCAAGTTTCAATCCCTTCTGCCTCCCACATGGCCTCCCCGGGCTAAAGTCAAAGAAAGGCTGAAGAATCCAAGTAAATGAGCCTGTCAACGTTTCTTACCAACTTTAAAATGTGCTCACTGGTGCCAAAAAAATAAAAAAATGCTTCTCTGCAGAATCAGCCCTTCAGGGTGAGTTTTATTGAAGGCCATTTCTTTTTCACTTGCTGCTTCTCAAGATCTTTGTTTTCAGGGGCCACATTGAGTCAGATTCTCCAAAACAGCTGCCTACGTTGCACACACAAAATATATGCCTGTACGTCAACAGCGTGTGTAACCACGTGTGCAAACGGGTGTCTGTGCCTGCCAGCCTCCATCACCACACGGCCCAGTTGTAGACTGCTGCACAAGGCAACCGCCATCGCCCGGTCTCCTGTAGAGACCCAACCCCCTTCTCCAGTGATGCCACAACTTCATGGAGATCTTCCTTGTTGAGGGGATTCTAAGCCAGGTGGCCAGGATCAGCTGCCGAACGCTGTGATCCCATGACTCACCGACGGACGAGTTGTGCCACAACTGTTTGCTAGTAGCGGTGCCCAGGGAATTGATATAAGGGCCAAATTTGCCTGTGCGCTGGCCACCGTCTTGGCCAAGGCCAGAGATTGAACTGGGGACGTCTAGAGCTATAGCTTGAGCTAAAGAGCCCGGCTGAGAGTTGTAACAGACCCACCTCCTCTGCGGTTCGGGCACACACGGATCCCGTGCAATGGAAAACCAGGCAACTGCTTCCCAGCTGGAATTCTAAATATCTGGGGCTGCAATATAGCCCCTTGTCCAACAAATAATCCCATGCAACCGAACAGGAAACTGATACACCCTGCCCCCAATAGCCCAGGAGAAGAGGGAGGGAGGGAGGGTGGGATTTTGCAGTGATGTGGAGGACCAGAGTGGGAAGAGGTCAACATTAACGTTGAACGTTGTTTGCAGAAATGATTTGACCAGGTCTCTTCTCCCGGGTGAAGACCATGGAGCTGAGGGAACCCATCCTGCTAGGGGAAGGATTCAGCACCTGGCTTAGGACAGTATCAGACCACGGCTCTTTCCAGGAGCGTGTAGTCTAAACAAGATGAAACCAGTCTTGCCTTGGCCAGTGCTTGGGTCCAGCTGCAACGGCTGAGGGGTTTGCAAAGGGGTGGTGCAGAGGGACAGTGCCCCCGTGCCCCAGGGAGCGATATTTATTTATTCACCTCCTCTTTATTTTATCTCTAAGCTGCCACGGATCCCTTTGGAATGGGCTGTTCATTTCAGCCCGGCCGCACACAGCAGCTTTGCTCCGCTGGCTGCGTTGTGCTTGCCAGCTCGCGTTGAGCAATAACAGGAGGTCACACATGGTGTCAGAACACAAATAAATAAATAAATGCCCCTGGCACGGTGGATAGAAAAAGGCATTGTGTTCGTGGCGATGAATTCAGACCAACTGAGGGTAGGATTAATGAAATCCGTGGCTGGCACTCTCTGCAGCCTGGCGGAGGCTACAATGAACAAAGCAAATGGACTGGCCACTGGCCCGCCGGATCGGCAAACCCTGCTTGTCCAAGGCAGCTGGAAGCCCATTGCCTTGCCCTGCGGGCTCCTCTGTGGGGAGGAGAATTACAGTGCCTACTTGAGCTCTTTCCTCCAAGGGATACCAGGGAACGAACAACCGAGGCAACCAATGCCAGTCCGCGGAGGTAGCGATGGAAGGGCCAGGAGCGGTGAGGGGAGTTTCCTAATTCTTTTCCTTTCACTCTGTGGATTGCTTTGCCCCTCTTGTGATCCACCTCCAATCCAACAGTTCCCTCTCACTCCTGCAGCCGAGTCCCCCGCCGTCACTGAAGCCAACTCATCTCCTGAGTAACAGCATCCTCTCAACCCTCTGTGGGCTCCTGCCATCCTGTTGTCTCCTGCCTCTGTTCTCTCAGCCCTCACCTCATGGTCACTGTCACCCATGCTGTCGCCCTGGGAGCTTTCCTTGTCAGTGCTGAGCAAAGGAAACCGTCACATGACCCTCTTCGTACGCCTCGCTGTCTAGTGCCCAATCTCTCTTGTCTTTCCAAGACCCTGAACAAATGGAGCCTCTCTCTGATCTACCCAGAGTCTACAGCAGAGGCATCTTAGGCATTGTTGGCTTTTGGCTCCCCTGCAGTACAGACGACCATCTCCAGGTGTTTCCTGGCCTGCTCCTCACATCTGACAATGGTAGAACTGGCTGGAAACTGGTTTCCTTTGCAGTGGAAAATTTTGGCTTGTTGTTGAAAAACCAAATTCCTTTCCGTTTTTGAGCCCTGAAAATCAAACATTTTCACCTGAAAACTGCTGAAAACAAACAAACAAAATTGTTTATCCGTTTTCTGATGCAAAAATCAAAAAATGTCAAGTATACCAGACACTGTCCGCAAATTTTCGTTTAATTGAAAATTCAATTTTCTGTCAAAAATAGTTTCAACAGAACATTGTTGATCAACACCATCTTTTCTCATCCTATGGTTTCTCAGAGCAGCTTTCCATACTGTTGATTCCTCACCTTCTGAGCACCTCAGGTAGAAGTTGGTCCTTTCCTGGCATGATCCTACCTCTCTAATCCCACTTTTATTTCCACTGAAGGCTTCGCATATTTTCCTTTAATCCTTTCTGATAAGCAATGCCTCCAGCCCCTAACCTCGGTCCTTTTTTAGCCTTTCTCTGCTTTCTATTTTCCAACCAGCTCTCTTCTCTGAAACATCTCATTGCTTCAGCCTTGGACATCTTTTCTATATAGAACACAATCAAGCTACATTTACCCAACCCTCTGTCTGGTTCCTCTATGTACTATCTACTTGTCTACCATCACACATCCACCTCTAGTCTATGCCAAATTTCTTGCTATCAAATGCACCATAAAGTAAAGCCCAACTTCTTGGAAAGTCCTTCCTGTCTCCTGTATGTAACTCTACATTATCCTTCTTAACACCAACTAGATCCAGCAATGGAACCCAGAAATTCCAGCTCGCTAGCTTCCTGCTCGAACCATTTCAAAACACTCCATAACATGCCATTCATTTCTGGTGGTTTCTGTATTAACCCCGGCTGCGTGTTCCTTCCCTTTCAAAAGGATGATTTGATCCCTACTGTTGTTTAAAATATAACTGCGTGCACCAAGCCAGTCACAAGCTGGGGGGTTTAATCCTGCAATATAAACAACTGAGATCAAAAAACCCTAATGAATTCCTCTCCTCTAAGATGTTTAAATGGGGATTCTTTCATGTTTAATGTTTAATATGACTGGATAGAATTGGTTATCTCCTGTTACAGTGTATTAACACCGATGATAGAAGCTAACTGCTCAGATGTATCCTAATTGGCCCCATGATGGTAAATGTTCCCAGCCAGTAGTCCCACTGCTGGAAAGAAGCCACTCTTCTTGAACTGATTTTAAGAGGGCCATTAGCTAAACATTAAGTTAAAGTTTGAAATGAGGCTTTGGCCAAGTGCTGATCTCTTACTGAAACAGTAACCCCTTGGTTGACTGGCATCCCAGTGGTAGGGTCTGATCCTTTTATTTTTATGGACATATGAACACGAGAAAGATTGCAGGATCAGATTCTGAGTGACGGGACTGGAAAAAATGTCTTCATAACAGACGGTAGCCTTTATAGCTAGACCTTTTAATCCGGTCCTTGAGCTCCCGCTGGGGTGCAGAGTCAAGGGCTTGTCCCGCTCCGGCGCTCCAGCCGAGGAGTGGGGTCGGGGGCTTGCCCCACTCCGCATGTGCCATGGCTCTATGCGGCTCCCGGAAGCAGTGGTATGTCCTCCCTCTGGGTCCTACATGTAGAGGCAGCCAGGGGACTCGGCACACTGACCCCGCCCCAAGCACCAGCTCTGAAGCTCCCATTGGCTGGGAACTGCAGCCAATGGGAGCTGCAGAGGCGGTGCCTGCGGATGAGGCAGCGCGCAGAGCCACCTGTCCGGCGCCGCACCTCCCTGTAGGAGCCAGAGGGTGGATATGCCGCTGCTTCCGGTGGCTGTGGGGGCAGCACCTGTGTACGGGGCAGCACACAGAGCCATCTGGCTGCACCTCTGCATAGGAGCCGAGGGGGGACATTGAACTGCTTGAGGTAAGCACCACCTGGAACCTGCATCCCTGACTTCCTCCCATGCCCCAACCGCCCCCCAGCCCTGATCCCCCTCCTGCCCTCTGAACCCCTTGATCCCAGCCCAGAGCCCCCTCCTGCACCCCAAATCCCTCACCCCCAGCCCCACCCCAGAGCCTGCACCCCCAGCTGGAGCCCTCACCCCCTCCTGCACCCCAAACCCCAATTCCGTGAGCATTCATGGCCTGCCACACAATTTCCATACCCAGATGTGGCCCTCAGGCCAAAAGGTTTGTCCACCCCTGCTTTACACCCTTTTTACTGTACTATTATCAATCATAGTGTTATAGAAACGTCGGGCTGGAAGGGGCCTCGAAAGGAAATCTAGTCCAGCCCCCTGCCCTGCGGCAGGACCAAGTACGTCTATCCCCATCCTGACAGGTTTGTCTAACCTGTTCTTAAAAACCTCCAATGACGGGGATTCCACAACCTCCCTGGGGAGCCTTTCCAGAGCTTAACTCCCCTGAGAGTTAGAAAGTTCTTCCTAATGTCTAACCTACATCTCTCTTGCTGCAGATTAAATCCATTACTTCTATTCCAACCGTCAGAGGACACGGAGAACAATTAATCAGAGTCGTCTTTAGAACAGCCCTCAACATATTTGAAGATGGTTATCAGGCCCCCCTTCAATCTTGCCTTCTCAAAACTAAACATGCTCGGTCTTTTTAACCTTGTCTCGTAGGTCTGGGTTTCTAAACCGCTTACCGTTTTTGTTGCTCTCCTCTGGACTCTCTCCAGTTCGTCTCTTAAAGTGTGATGACCAGAACTGGACATAGTACTCCAACGGAGGCCTCACCAGTGAGGAGTACACAGAACAATGACTTCCTGTGTCTTAGATGTGACACTCTTCTCAATGCACCCCAGAATGATGTTAGTCTTTTAACACATTGTTAGCTCATATTCAATTTGTGATCCACTCTAACCCCTAGATCATTTTCTGCAGTACTACGGCCTAGCTAGTAATTCCGCATTTTGGATTTGTGCACTTGATTTTTCCTTCCTAAGTGTAGTACTTTGCACTTGTATTTAATGACTTTCACCTTGTTGAATTTAGGCCTGTTCTCCAGTTATGCCAGGTCATTTTGAATTCTAACCTTGTTGAACCCCTCCCACTTTGGCATCCTATGGAAATTGGTTCTATCAAAAAAATGTCAACCAACTGTTCTCAGCCTTTAATGGACAGAGAGGGGTAATGTGTTCCCAAGGGAGATACCCTTCCACTGAGAATGCCCTGCCTCCTACCCCAAAGAGACACGATCCACCTGCCTACAAGTGAAAGTGACACAGATGTCTTAATGAAGCCTATCACTCAGGATGGGACACAGAGAAGGGGAATGTCTGTTAAATAACCAGTTTTCAAGCGATGTGGGACTTTTGCCTACACTACATTGAAGGATGTAGACAGGGTGTTGATGCTGACTAATTATTTGTTGCTGTTCCGCTGTTCCTTCGTAACCGTCCCGTCCATGAGAAACTCTGATCATCAGCTCCAGAGCATCCATCTGTCTTGTGCAAATACACTAACCAAGATAGAACAAACGCTCTGGCCGTGGGGTCGCCACACCCTTTTGAAGAAGAAGGAGGAGGTTGCGATAGGTGCGGATAAGACCAGCAAACTCAGGGCCAGGGGCTTTTGTTTTCTTTGCTGTGATCCTGAAGAGAGGCGTATGCCCGAGCCTGCACAGAACGTTCCCACTGAACAATGTCAGCCACACGCCAAACTGGAGGAGGGCCAGCCCGCTGCCACCTCACTGCATTCAGACTTGGAAGGCAGCAGGAATGCACAAAGACCGGACCTAGGTTATCGCAGTCTTCCCAGTGAAGGCCAAAGCAGCTATTTGTCATCATTAAGTTAATGCACTATTCTTATGTCTGTGCACCCTTGAAAGTCAAGAAACTCTTACTGAGGAATTAAAATGAGGGAAAGAACAACCTGAATCCCTGAGGCCAGCTAACTTGATGGAGAAAGTGATGGCCGGCCGTCATCCCTGACATGTCTCCAGTGTGCCCTTCGTGAACATAGCACTGTCCGCTGCCTGAACTGCAGTAAAGGTTCCATTTGCAAACTACCATGGAGACAAATGGTTTGGATCACATGGTGTTTGTCAATTGCCTTCTGCTAAAAAACAAAGCCAGCGTAAATTCATCATGTAGCTGTAAGGTGCATAGTAACCTTCCGAAGGCTACACCCAGCTTCTGAGCACGCTCACGCCCTGACCCAGTAAAGCACGCTAGCAGATGCTTAACTTTACGCACGAGAGTTGTCCCAGTGGGTGCCTATCATTATTTCTTTCTTAGTGGGTTGATTTTTCAGGCCCCTCTCCTGCATTCTTAACACCCCCTCAACTCCCATCAGAGTCACTGCAGGGAGTGCCCAAGAAAAGCAGGATTGAATCTGGAGTGAAGCTCTCCCCAGGCTGCTGTCCCCAAGTTTTCCTACAAGAGGTTTAATTTCTGCAAACTTTCCATAAAGGAAACTGACTGGACTTGACGAGATCAAGTGCTGGAGATAATGACGTGCTAGGACCTCTCCATTCCGGCAGACCCTAAAACAACACAGACTTGGGACTAGGGTGACCAGATGTCCCGATTTTATAGGGACAGTCCCGATTTTATAGGGACAGTCCCGATTTTTGGGTCTTTTTCTTATATAGGCTCCTATTACCCCCCACCCCCATCCCGATTTTTCACACTTGCTGTCTGGTCACCCTACTTGGGACCTCCAGCCTCAGCGTGCCGAAGCCATGCCACTGCACAAGGTGACGAGAAATGAAAATACCAGGGTTAATGGGAAACCAAGAGAAAGTCAAACAGAACAGGTGAGGGACACTTGTGGAGACTCACTCATTAACTTTGCCATCTCAGATTTGATCATTTACAGTAATAGGCTTTGATTAGCTGCTTCCATGTTGACATTAGGCCTGGGTGAATGGTTCAGAGACGATCAGAGACCTTTGAATTGTCTTCATTCAGACCAGCTGAGCTGAACTCAATCAGGGTGGCTAGGGATGGGTGAGCTGATTCAGAAAAGAAATCAGAGTTACTCTCTGTCACGGACCAGGGTGTGGGTGGTCAGGCCTAGTGATCGGAGCTGGAGCCAGCAGCCAGGACCAGCGCTGGGGGTCAGAGCTGGAGTGAAGAACCAGGAGTCAGAGCCAAGAGTTGTGGCAGGAGTCAGGAACCGAGCAGGGGAGCAGGACTGGAGCAGGGCAGGAGGAAGGGCGGGAACAAGGCAGACACAATCGCAGCTGCAGGTGTAAGCGTTGAGCGGCTGCATGCCTGGTATTGCTGCTGGGCTTAAGAGCAGGCAGGGGGTCTGGTCCATCTGGGTGTTCAGTTGTAGGTCGAAGTGCTGGTCCCAGGCTCGTCTGCAAGCCCTGAGTCCTGCCAGTCTCACACACAACTGCCCCAGCCCGTGTTTTAGGCGTTCAGTCAACATCCATGTTTCATTAGCTTCACTTCCTCGCTCAGCGGCACGCCCTCGTGGAAACCCAGCAAGTTCCATTACAATCCATCACCTGCTTTCTAAGGTTTCTAGAGCCCTCTGCTGGTTTCATTTGAAGAACCAGTGGCCCCCAAGTCCAGGCTTGCCAGGGAGAGAGCGACCAATAGAACCGCTGCTCCACTGGGGTGAGTAGGAAGCAGTGACCATTATCAACAGGAAGTTCCAGGAGGGCGCTTAGGTTCCATGAACAGGGGCACCTGAATATCTGCTATTATGGAGTCTCTGGATTGACAAGAGGCAGGAAGTCCAAGAGTTCTTACAAAGAACCCTGTCTCGGGTTGTTCCGCAGTCCAGTTTTTTGGCTCCAAGGGGTTTGGATAGGTCGGAGGAGAATCCAGACCTTTGCATGCTTATCCTGCCTGAATACGAGGCTTGGCTCAGCTAAAGGTCTGAACCCCAGCTGGTGTAAATCCTTTGAAGTCTAGGGAGTTGACTTATTGGGGGGGGGGAGAGGAATTCCAACACAGGCAGCGGCATGCAAGAAGGCTGCAGAGGGTATGTTTGCATGATGATGGTGGCCCAGCAAAACCTTTCTCCTTGGAAGTCTGTCTGTACCCAGAAGGGCCAGCCCTTTCCTTCCACCCTTACTCCAGGGATCGTCACCGCACCACATGAGCATGGCACAACATAAACACCTTCAGGTTTGTGTTGCATTCACCTCGCTTTGAGCAGGGCAACTGGACTCCCCATCAATGGGACATCAAGTGATGCCTCCTCCTTTTCGGACATCTCCCAGTGTGACGGAGGTAAGCAAAGAAACGCACAGGAAATGCACTCGCCCCATGTCAAAAAAGAGGATAAGGGAGCTGTTCAGGTTAGCCAAGATAAAAGAAAAGATTTAATTATTTGGTGAACTGCTAACTCATGGAACTCACAGCCAAAAGAAACCATCAGCAATTTAGAGGAGACAGTGTGGTCAGGAGATAGGGCATTGGCTCAGAGCCAGGAAAGGTGTGTTCAATTCCAAGCTCTGCCACTAAATTTCCATTTGCCCTTGGGCAAGTCATTTCTCCCCTGTTGCCCCTTCCACTGGCTGTTCGGACTGTAAGCTCTTTGGGGCTGTCTCCTCCTATGCGTTTGTGCAGAATCTGGCATCGTGGCACCCAGTCCTGGTTGCAGCTTCTAAGCACTGCTCTAATATGCACAATAAAGGTGACTTTTTCTGAGATCTAAAAAATAGAGTTACTCCCCCCCCCCCCCTGCATCTTTCAGGACCCCTTCACTTCCCAATTCCGCTGGGATTGGACGAGTCAGAAAGAACCATGGGGCAGGGTTGAAATTTCAGGAGGAAGTTTGCAGATCAAAGACGTTCAGATAATTTGGATAGGAGTCAGCTAAAAAGATTCATGGCCTAATTTTCACCTGGTCCCCATTACTGCAATCTGTGATGTGCACAGAGACCCCACTTCCATGTCAGCGTGCAGACGAGAAATAGGATGAATAATTCTGCTCTTATGCCAGTTTTACACTGGTGTAGCGCCACTGAATTCAGCGAAGTTACCCCCAAAATACCCTGATGTTATGTGGGAGGAAGACTGTGCGAGAGTTATAAAAAAGGAAGTGTCAGAAATGATAGTACTGCAAGTACCAGAACGGTGTCCTGGCTTCTCAAAACACACCGGAACGGCAGCCTGGCACGACTCGAGCCATGGAGAGAACTCAGACCCAGAGATCTGGGGCACTAGATGTGGGTAACTGCAAGGGTACTAATGGCAGTTGGGTGGAAGTTTGGCTCCCAAATTTGGGGGGAACTTATTCAAACCAAATTGCCAAAACTTGGGAGGGGCGGGTTGCCTGTCACTAAACTGCTGACCTGGCCATTGTAATTGGGCAGAAATGGATTATACTGCATCTCTTTGGAACAAAAGTACATCCCAGCCGTGAAAGGAGCTTTATAGGAAAATTGGTCTTAAACCGTCTCCTGGCTTTACTTCTGCAGGCTGCGCCCGTATGCCACTAGCACTCCTCGAGATATGTGGCTCTGCCTTTCCTCTTTGAAACAACTGCTCTAGAGAAGCTCTGGAGTTAAAGCTGTGACAAAACCAAAGCACCCTAGGGTACGTGCTTTCAAAATACACCGAGCTGAGAGCTTGGTTTGGAAAACCTCATTTCTCATTGCCATCTTCTGGCCAAAAGCATGAACTGAATATCCTCCCTCATCCAAGGGACAATGTAGGAGCAGGGAGAGGAGAGAGATACTGGAGCAGAAGCGTGACATCTGATTGGCTGGAGTCCTCCTCTGGTGATGATGGCAGGAGGCTCTAAGTTCTCTGTCTATTAGAGTCAGTCAAAAACTTCCAAAAGGGGGAGGGGGGCTTGAGAAATTTTACATTTGTTTTTCTTCTGGCGTGTTTGAAACAGAACCAATTTTGCTTATTCGCATTTCCCGTTTCCCCTGCCCCCCACATTGGTATCAGAAACATGATTAAAATGGTTATCAAAGCTTTTTCCATTTACCACCCCCCCTAAAAATAAACACTCCCCCCCACCCCCCAAAAAAGCACCACTTGGTGTCTGTCTCATACCGCAACAGCATCTTCATGCAAACCTCAAGGGAGATAAAGGGATACAGCTGAGCTAAGACCATATTCCATGCATGAGCCTTGTGTCCAGGCATCATGAACCCCTGAGCAGCAGGCTAGGGATGTATGGAGTGCACTTGCTGAGACATGAGAGGGAGCAGCCACCCCCGTTTTTTGAATGCCCGTTTGTGACGGTAGCAGTGTAGGAAGGTGTGGCCCGACAAGCACTGCCATGCCAACGTGCCTCAACTCTGACCTCTAGGAGCCAGAGGGTAATTCCATCTCCACGGCCCCATTCCATCTTTGGCCTCGTCTGGGCAAAGTTTGGTCTTCTGTGCTCTAGGTAAAAGAGACTGTCATTGCTTCTTTCTCCTCTGCAGTGGATTCCCGGCCATGTACAGAGAGAACATCGGCCCAGAGTTGGCTTTCTTGACTTCCCAGGATTTTTTTTGGTACACGATTGTAGCAACTGTCGACTTGGATCAGGCCTTAAAGGTTTCTCCTGGCTCTCCCTCCAGGCTCAATGAAGTATTTAAAGTATCACATTCTGTTGGGGGGAGACTTTGTGTAATATTTGCCTAGGTCTTACTCAGATGCACCTGCTCAGCCACTGTGATTCACACGTACAATGGAGGAACCTGTTTAGTATTTACATATTTCATACCTATTTAAATCCTTCTTAATTTGGGCAATTTTTGGCCAGTTCCCAAGCTCTGCTCCCTTTATCCTTTAGTTAAACAAGCTGGCGGGTTTAGTTAGGAAAGTTAAAACAAGTGCTGAATGCTATTAGAGGTCTAAGTGAAGAGGAATAAAAGGGAATCGAATTAAAGGAGGAAAAAGATAAGTATCATCTTGATAATAAAGGCCGTTTTAGCTACCCAGGAGTCAGCATGCAAGGTGGCCCTCACGCTGCAGGCCTGGTGCAAGAGCTGGGGACAATGCCAGTATCTGAGCCCCTGGGAGTGCAGCGACTGTTCCTCTCGGGCTGCCCCTAGTGGAACACATCACCGAAATCGGGTAGGGAGGAGGTAGCGTCACGTCTTCCTATCCCTGCACCCTGCTCTGCACAGCTGGGTAACTGCAAATGGGGTGCACACTGCACCAACCAAAGAGATGAAGCACCTTATCCATTTCCTCAGGCTCTGGGGAGCTCAGACGGGGGTTCAACGGACAGAGCATGCCCTTCTAAACAGCACAGACCATACAGGGTTATACTCATTCAGACAGAGCCTCAGCCCCTCCGCAGGAACTTCCCTGCCAAGCAAAGCAAAGCACATTCTGCTTCACTGCTGCAGAAGCCAGCTCCATGGCAGTGCGTGGACTCTTCTTCACCTGTTACCCAGAGGGAATGGTGCTTTTTGCCATTTTCACCAGGTGGGCTGTTCATTTCCTGGTTCTTCCAGTGAATCGTGAGAATCAAATTGGGGTTCTTTCCCCCTCTGGTTTGAAATAGTTTCAACCCTTAAGTTTGTTTAAAACCAGGATTGCAAAGACTTTTACCCTGAAGGGTTTTTTCTTAGATTTGGGGCCTAGTTGAGTGAGCTCCAGTTGTTCCTGCCTGTTCTATAAACGGCCAAGTTACAGAGTCAATGCATGCTGGGCTCTTTTCTTTTTAGTTTAGATACAGCGGTGACACTAAGCACCTCTGTATTCACACCCTCCACACTAGTGTAATACTCTTGGTACAAAATATGCCTTGTGAGGTATCATTTAAAAATGAAGAACTCGTTGATCATTAATATTCTTGTGCGATGTATGTGCAGGGCGGGTATGAAGAGTTAGGATTATGTGCTGGGGTTACAGCTGAAATGTGTGAACCGGGTTTGTCAGGCGGAGTTATTAAGGTCTATCCTAAACAGAGGAATGGGTGTTGACCTCAATTTACATATAAGCAGTAAACGGGACCATTAAGACCCCAGGGGAGGAGATGGGGGATCCCCAGTCAGTGTTTTTCACCCCACTCCCTGCCCTGCCCCATCTTGATCCAAGGCAGAATGGCTCTCCCCTCTGTGAGTCCCTTTACAGACTCCTGCTGGGGTCACCTGCGTCTTTTGTTGGTAATTTTCTGCTGCTCTCACTCCCCTCTCCCTTCAGACAAGATGAGGAAATTTTGTCTCCCAGCTAGAGCAAACCCATTGTCCCAAGGTGTTCTACTTCGATCCTTGACTGCTGATCACTCGCCATTGTCTCTGGCCCGGCAGAGACACGGCACAGCCCTGCTAGCTCATGGGGGATCCACACACATATAAGCTTTCCATGACACCGTAATTTCATAAAACCATCCGCAAGTCAGGAGTGGTACAGACAGAACCAATTCATCACCCCAAAATCCAAGCCATCTTTGGGCTCTCCCAGGCCTGCCCAAAAGACCTGGTTTCGCACTGGAATTGGAGTTTAATAATTTGCCCCAAATAAGTACAGTAGAACCTCAGAGTTACGAACACCTTGGGAATGAAGGTTGTTCATAACTCTGAAATGTTCGTCACTCGGAATAAAACATTATGGTTGTTCTTTCCAAAGTTTTCTACTGAACATTGACTTAATACAAGTTTGAAACTTTACTATGCAGAAGAAAAATGCTGCTTTTAACTGTCTTAAATGAAACAAGCACAGAAACAGTTTCCTTAGCTTGTCAAATCTTTTTTTTAAACTTTCCCTTTATTTTTTAGTAGTTTACATTTAACACAGGACTGTACTAGATGTGGTGTGTGTGTGTGTGCGCGCGCGTGTGTGTGTGTGTGTGTGTGTGTGTGTGTGTGTGTTCTGCTGCTGCTGCTGCCTGACTGTGTACTTCTGGTTCCAAATGGGGTGTCTGCTTGACCGGTCAGTTCGTAAGTCTGAGGTTCTACTGTACGTGAAAACTTTGCAGAGCAAATCCTGTGACTGCCTCGTGCCTTCCCAGCCTCCAGCAGCACAACAGCTGCTGTTACACTGTGCAAGGCGGGGGAAGGATTTGGGGAGATCACAAAGGGCGTTTACAACTCCAAGAGCGGCACAGAGCCTGCCTCCACTGGTGTAACCCACTGGGGAGTGCATTACAGGACACCCTCCGGGCCGTTCTACAGAGGATAGGCGCTGTTTCAGCCTGCAGCGGTAGAGTCTTGGTACAGCTACAGAGCCTTGCTCAAGCTGGAGCAGGGCAGCTCCCACTTTTAGCTCTGGAGAGCCCCCCGCTGACTCTGCAGCCAAGAGGGCGGCATCATCTTGGGGTTTCCTGAGAGCTGTTGGCTTGGGATGGTTTGGAGGTGGAGCCGACAGGGCTACACAGCAGGGTCTAGTGCTGTGTGAATCCTCCAGACAGCTCCAGAGAGGGTAAGGAATAAGGAACCCAGCCAGCCAGCTGGAATAGGTCACCTTGGGACAGCCCACCTCTACTCCCCATACACCCTGGGTTGCACGTTCCCTCTGTACTGGCACCTGAGTTATTTAGAGTGGGCACTGGTAGGATTTTTCTATTTTATATAATAGCTGAGCCTGCAAACACTCAGGTGTACAATGCCACTGGCTGCAATAGGACAACTCGTGTGAATGAGGGTTTGCAGGGTAATTTACTGTGGTTTTATAAACAACTTCTATTCTATTGCAAAGTCAAACAGAGATCTGATGGCACGTATGTAAATATACCAGGGAGTCCCTTTCATATCCTGCTAGCTAGATCACTGTGTAAATAGCACAGGGTGCTGTCCAGCACTGCATCACTCCAAAAGCCAATCATTAACACTCCTTTCCACCTGTGTTCAATTCAGATGAGGTCAGGACACTTTTCATGAACTGGGACTCAAGGTACAATTCACCCGTTCTGAGCCCAGATGCCAGGGTCACACAGGGATCGGTACATTTTCAGTGAGACCGGTCATGTTATCAAAGTTAAAGAAGCCTGCCTGCCAACTTGCAAGTTTAGCGAGAAATTGTGTAAAAAGCAGGTGGAAAGTGAAAACAGAAATTATTTCTTCCAAAGGCAATAAACAGGTGTCGTCAGGTTAGGTCTGAGCTGGAAATAAAAGCAAGTCAGAAACAGGCAGAGTACTTGGGGCAGGAATTAATTTCCTGCCCTAAAGGGTTGTGCTCTGTTCAACAGCTGCTGTGTTCCAGCTCAGGGGTGGCTGCATTTTAGTGCTAGGTGAAGTGATCTCTCTCACGTGTCTAATAATAACGGATAATAATAGCAGAATATTAGTTGCATTCTGGTCAGACCTGTAGGATCAGGACCTCTTTGTGCTAAGTACAGTACTGTACAAACACTGCACAAAAACTGGGTCCTGCCCCCAAGGAACTTCGAATCAGCTGTTTGTTTGTAAAGCATTTGGGGCTCCTTTAGGGGTGAAGCAGAGAAGAACCCAGCTGACTTAGGCTGGCTACTGTTTTGTGGCTTGGGATACGTTTGCCCTCAGAATAAGCCCCAGCACAGAACGGTGGCAATCTTGAGAGTCCCTGACATAGCCCAGGCTCTGGGTGTTGCCTCAGTCCAGGGCCACCTCTCTACCTACCTCCAAGAGGGGGGCAGGTGGGGTCCATTTGATCTAGTTTCTCAAGTGCTTTGCAAACATAAAGTGCTCTGTCCGTCCTATGTGCCATCATCAGCATTAATCCTTGCTGATGGATTTTCCCCTGATTTTCCTGCTGGGGATTTCTTCAGTCTCACCAACACGCTCCCATAGCACCGGAGTGAAACACATAGATTCCAAAAACCTATCAAGCAGTGTGACCTGTATCCATTATTAATGATCTCTGCCTATCCAGGGACAAAGAGCTAGATTTAAAAATAATAATAAAGGGGGGGAGGGAAACAGGTTCCTCCTGACTTTCTGAACTAATGAATAGATCTAAATATTTTCAATCAGCAGGTTGTGTACTTACTGTGTGTTAAACAACTCTCAGGGCATTCAGGGAAGCAATTAAAGGTATTTATTCCCAGGGCAGCCGTGCCTTTTTGCTGCCAAAGTACCTCACCCACCTTTATACACTATAACTGTAGAATTCTGTCTCTCTCTCGCTCTCTGCTTCAGACTCTCTGAAGTTAGCACTGCTTTTAGACTACTGTGGGCTCTTAATTCTGATTCCCATTCCTTTCCCCCTTGTGAAATGTATTGCACTGACAGATCAGGGGCCTGATTATTCTTATTCGTTATATTGCGGTAGCACTGAGGAGTCGGACCAGGACCCTGTTGCAATAGATGTGGCACAGGCCCAGAACAAAAAGACGGTCCCTGCCCCAAAGGCTTATAGTCTTGTAACATCGCATGAGCAGGGTAACTGCCATCAGCCGACGGGAGGACTTCTCCAGGGTATACAGTCAGACCACTTTCCCTGTCAAAAGGGGCCTCCCTTTGCAGGAGGTGATGTCCAATGACATTAGAGGTGTGTCTTTGATACCCAGGCCTATGCCCAGGTTCAGACCCCATGTTCAGCTAACTAGATGAGTCAGAAGACAATGCAGGATGATTCCGTGATTGCCATGGTAGAGGAAAGCTCCCCAGCTCGTGTACTGGAGCCATCGTCTGTCTGGGAGTTCAGCACTCCTCGGAGAATGGACCTTGAGACGCGAGCGCCATGCTTCGCATCAGCTCCATTAGCTCCAGGAAGGAACCTTGGGGTGCTCAGGAGACATGAGAATTCCCATGTCCTCATACAACACGTAGCTGCATTCACCCTACGGGGTGGGGGCCTCTTCTGCGTGTCTGGCTGCAGCAAATAAAAAGCTCCTATTTCCTCTGTGAGCCTACCCCAAAGCTCAGTGAAGCCAATCGAAAGTCCTCCCCTCCCCACGTAGACATTAAAGATGCAATAGCAAGTTCCATAAAAGTAAGAGTTTGTCCCAGTGTCCTTGACCAAACATTTCCACTTGCTCATGTGCATACCGTGTTGCCTTCTTGCTGCGTTTCAGTGTCGCTGCATGCATACCGTTTGTGAAGAACTGTGATTCTTTGGAAGGAAAGGCACTATTACTTTATTAAATATTAATTATTATTATTATTACTAATAATAATAGCATGGAGCTCTCTGATCCCTCTGTTGACAAGAAGAGGAAAAGAAAGCTGTGATCAGTTTTGTTTCCATGGCATTTACCCATAATTCCAGCTGTCATGTTAGTTGGTTTGGGTTGGATTTTGTTTATGTTTTAAGTGTAAAATGTAATAATAAATAATTATCCAGACGGTGCTCAAGAAAGGGCATCGTATTTGTGTCAAATATAGTCTGGGCGAGAGGTCACCCTGAGTGAGCAAGAACTGGACTTTGGTTGGGTGGGGAAGCTGGGGCTCTGAGAAAGAAGAGAAGGGGGAACTGGTTTCCTCGGGGGGAGGGAGGATGTTGATTCCAAACAAGGACTGTGTTCAATGCTTCTTTGTGGTGTTTAGCGCCCGAGCTGAAGCTTCTGCAGCTTGAGGAAGGAATCTACATGAATGGACCAGTGGCACGCAGGAGACTTCACTGACAGCCGCCCAGTAGAGGTGAGTGATCCCATAATGCCCTTGGCTATCACCGACTAACTGGACAGGTGAGTGGGGTTTATGGTGAGACAGATTCTGGATCTCCAGCAGCTGGACACTTGGCGAGACTTGTGTGCATGTGTGTGGATATGGATGACCAAACTCCTGGTATGTTGAAAAATCATCTGGGCAGGTGACCCAGGGAAGTTTTAGTTTATTTCACAGAGCCTGATTTAGGAGTATGGGTCCAGGAGGGGGCGTGAGCCAGTGTTTGGTTTATTTTTTCAAGGACTCCTAGACATTTTGAACCTGTCCTCCGTGCTGCCGCTGACACCTGGCAGAAGAGTTATTCTTGTATGTTTATGGGACGAGGATGATTCATCAGCTTTTTGAAAGCCACAAGGGACCACTATGATCAGCTAGCCTGACCTCCTTTAATCATGTCAGGACCCTGTTGTGCTAGGGTATACGGATGTTTAGTAAATGACAGCCCCTGCTCCGGGGCACTTAGTTTAAAAGACATCATAAGTGAATAAGCCAAAGAAATGACCCAGGGGAGGAGAGGCAAGAGGACAGGAGTGACAAAGGAGATGTCTTTGTGTCTTTCATTTATGTATAGTAGTGTCCAGACCCAGAAGCCCCAATCAGGACCAAAGCCCCTTTGTGCCAGGTACTGTACGTGCACAAAGCAAAGGACCCTCCCGCCCCAGAGTTTACAATCTAGTTTGAGACAAGGTGCGGCTCATGATGGTGGTGGGGCTGCGGTGGAGAGGGGAAGTGATGCTGTCAGTAAGAGGGGCCCATGAGGCATAGAACAACCTTTCAGAAACGACTCTTGTTTTATTCACTGCCTTACATTTAGGCCAGGCTATTTTTATCTCCAGCTTTGTGGGTGTCTGTCTCAGTGCACGGCAGCCCACTTGGTAATTTTTAACTTCTGGCTCTAATTGAACTCTTATTGAAGCTGATAAATTAGGACTGGAATCAGCCCAAGACAATGCAATTGTCATGTTCTCTCTGCCCTCTCCAATGAGTCACAACTCTCCAACTGCTAACAAACTCTGCAGCTGGATGGGCTCTCCCACTGCTGGCCAGGTCCCAGTTACTTGATTCCATTGGAATGTGCCGCCCCTCGGATTTATACACATATCCCATCCCCTTGTATAGGAACTGCCAGATTGGATCAGAGGTCCATCTAGCCAAATGTCCTGCCTCTGACAGTGGCCAGGACTAGATACTTCAGAGAAAGGTGAAAAAAGCCCACAATAGCAGTTGTGGGGCAATCTGACCCCCACATTAGGTCTGCCCTCTGCTCTCTAATATTTAGAGATCGGCTTAAGCTATAAAGCATGAGGTTTAGTATCCCTGATTTTTTTGTTATCATTAGTTATGGGCTCAAGGGCTTCCTGTGGCAGTGAGTTCCGCAGTCTAATCACACATTGTGTGGAAAAGTGTTTCCTTGTATTGCTTTTGAATTTGCAACCTTTTAATGTCATTGAATGCCCTTTGTTCTTGTGGTGTTATCCTCTGCTTCCTTCCCCTGAGGAAGTGGACAATGTGCAGAAAGGATAGCAAATATGGCAGGCGACCAGCTTGGCTTAACAGTGAAGTCTTCGGTGAGCTTAAACTCAAAAAGGAAGCTTACAAGAAGTGGAAACTTGGACAGATGACTAGGGAGGAGTATAAAAATGTTGCTCGAGCATGCAGGGGTGTAATCAGGAAGGCCAAGGCACAATTGGAGTTGCAGCTAGCAAGGGATGTGAAGGGTAACAAGAAGGGTTTCTACAGGTATGTTAGCAACCAGAAGAAGGTCAGGGAAAGTGTGGGACACTTACTGAATGGGGGAGGCAACCTAGTGACAGAGGATGTGGAAAAAGCTGAAGTACTCAATGCTTTTTTTGCCTCAGTCTTCACAGACAAGGTCAGCTCCCAGACTGCTCAGGGCCGGCTCCAGGCACCAGCTTACCAAGCAGGGGCTTGGGGCGGCCACTCCGGAGAGGGGCGGCACGTCCAGCTGTTTGGCGGCAATTCGGCGGACGGTCCCTCACTCCTGCTCGGAGCGAAGGACCTTCCGCCAAATTGCCGGCGCAGATCTCAATTGCGGCTTTTTTTTGTTTTGTTTTGTTTTGTTTTGTTTTTTATTTTTTGTTTGGCTGCTTGGGGCAGCACTGGGCAGCACAGTATGGGCAGGAGGTGAGCAGCCCTCAGTGGTAAAAGAACAGGTTAAGGACTATTGAGAAAAGCTGGACATGCACAAGTCCACGGGGCTGGCTCTAATGCATCCAAGGGTGCTGAGGGAGTTGGCTGATGTGATTGCAGAGCCACTGGCCATTATCTTTGAAAACTCGTGGTGATCGGGGGAGGTCCCGGACGATTGGAAAAAGGCTAATGTAGTGCCCATCTTTAAAAAAGGGAAGAAAGAGAACCTGGGGAACTACAGACCGGTCAGCCTCACTTCAATCCCCTGCAAAATCATGGAGCAGGCCCTCAAGGAATCCATTTTGAAGCACTTGGAGAAGAGGAAGGTGATCAGGAACAGTCAACATGGAGTCACCAAGGGCAAGTCGTGCCTGACCAACCTGATTGCCTTCGATGATGAGATAACTGGCTCTGTGGATATGGGGAAAGTGGTGGATGTGATATATCTTGACTTTAGTAAAGCTTTTGATATGGTCTCCCACAGTATTCTTGACAGCAACTTAAAGAAGTATGGATTGGATGAATGGACTGTAAGGTGGATAGAAAGCTGGCTAGATTGTCGGGCTCAACAGGTAGTGATCAATGGCTCCATGTCTAGTTGGCAGCCGGTATCAAGCAGAGTGCCCCAGGGGTCAGTCCTGGGGCTGGTTTTGTTCAACATCTTTATTAATGATCAGGATGATGGGATGAATTGCTCCCTCAGCAAGTTTGCAGATGACTCTAAGCTGGGGAGAGAGGTAGATACGCTGGAGAGTAGGGATAGGGTCCAAAGTGACCTAGACAAATTGGAGGATTGGGCCAAAAGAAATCTGATGAGGTTCAACAAGGACAAGTGCAGAGTCCTGCACTTAGGACCGAAGAATCCCATGCACCGCTAAGGCCCAGATCAGTCAGAAATGTAAGGCTGTGACACTGTTCTGGGTTAAAAGACACTCGAGTAGCTCGGATGTAGCTACAGAAATGCTCTCTGCAACTTTCAAGAAAGCCACATCTCCTCCATGCTCAAAGCAGGGCTTCAGTGGGACTTGAGGGGTACTTAGCCCTTGTGTAGGCTCTCCACACGGGGTGAATTTCCCCCAGTCTGAAAAAGGCTGGCAGAATTGGGCCCTCTTCAATCCTCACACAAGCCAAACTCCATTTGTTCAGGTTATCACGATTTTGCCCCGGGGGGGAGGGGGAGGAAGGGGTCCGCCTAAGCTTTAGTCACGGCGCTCCGCAGAGGTGGGGGCGTTCTCCAATTCCTGAAGCTTTAGAAGTGGGCCAGCAAAAACCGTCAAAAATGAACTTAGCTTAGCACACGGTTGAAGACCCTGGGTCTGTCTACACAGCATTTTGGAGTGAGTCTCCCAGCGTGGGTTGCAGACTTGGGTTAGAGGAGCTCATGCTAGGGCGCTAATGTCTGCTGTGTGGGTGGTGTGGCTTGGGCTGTGAAGCCTAGGGAGGGGATGGTCTTCAGCGTCCAAACCCACGACTTTAAAGCTCTGTCTACACAGCTGGTGCAAGCCCCACTCATCCAAGTCTGTCAAGCCAAGCTGGGGGGCTCACTCCAAAATGCTGTGTAGACAGACCCCAAGCGTCCAAACCTTCTGATCAATTCCTTTATTTCAGGTACCCACGAGAAGCGGAATGAGCAGGGCACGGACCCAAAGAGCATCTCTGTGGCCGGACTGAAGCCGTTCGCTTAGCAATCGAGAGCTGGTGATTAGCAACTGCAAAGCTTTGGACAAATACATGACTGAAGTTACTTCAGCCTTTAACTGTGCAAATGCTGCTTAATTGTCTCCAATGAGTGGGGCCCCAGGCTGGCATTTGCTCAGCTTGTGCATTATTTTCAAAAGTAGGCCTAAAGCACTTAACGAATCGGAGCGAAACACAAACAGGAGTGGGTCGATAGCTATTGACAATAGACTTAGTGTTCTCTTGTATATGATAGCTCTGTTTATCCAAAAGAATACATGTATTACAATGGCAACTCACCTATCCGTAGGCAGATTCATCAGCACGGTAACGAGTTTGGCAGGCATAGGCACCTGCGACTGAACAAAGAGAAACGAGAAAAACAAAATTACCAAGGAAGTTCAGTCCTGCCCATTTATTTGAGCTGCTCCACTCCTCGCTGCACTGCAGACTTCCTCAGCAAACAAGAGACACAAAAGCCACACTGGGTCAGCCATCCTCCCTTGAGGCAGTAAGACTAGTTTCGGTTGCACAGGTCAGAACTGAGGCTTGGGCTACACTACCCACTGCTGTCGGTGTAACTACATCACTCGGGTGTGGAGAATCCACATGCCTGAGCCCCGCAGTGATCCCGGCCTAGCTCCTGATGGAGACAGCGCTATGGGATGGAAGGGCTTCTCCCGTTGCTGCCTCTCGGGGAAGCGGAGTATCTATGCCAATAGGAGAAGCTCTCCCGTCAGCGTAGGTAGCAGCTTCGCTAAGCACCGCCGCAGCACTTGACGTGTACACAAGCCCTCAGCTTGCTGGCCTGCCTTTGCCAGGGCCGCGAGGGGTTATTCCTGCTTTGGCAACAGGGCTGGAATCCAGAGCTGTAAAACTCAGCGGACTGACCGCTGAACTGCAAGGCTGAGGGACATTCTTTAAGTGACCCTGATTCTTCTCTGACTGACACCAGTGTAACTGCCGTGGAGGGATTCCGGCTGGCACTGGAGCAAGAGAGAGGAAACTCAGGCCACAAACTGGCAACAGCATCTCTCTCACTCCCTCTCACCTGGCCCCCTCTCCCTGTGGGAGAGTCTCACAGGCATTGATGTATTTATCCTCCCACGCCCCAGGCCTTAGTGGGAATCCTGGGAGGTGGGCGGGCGCAAGCCCACCCATGTCTAAAGGCCCCTCCTCCAGCCTTCCGGGAGGGACCGCTGGACCCAGGAACCAATCGAAAATGGGGGACAACTAATGAATAACAGGGTCAGGAGTGAAGGCCACAGGTTCAAAACTAGGGATCCAGCGGGGGACACCGAGCAGAGAACCCCGGACAGCACCCACTGCTCCTCAAAGCTGCCTAGGGAGCCAGCGCTCGCCGCCCAGAGGAACTCTGCCTGGCGCCGTGAGCCTAGGGTGGAGTGGAGATAGGCCCCAGAGTCACAGAGCACCCCCTCGTCCAGCATCCTCCTCCTGGCGTTGAAGATGGCCACTTTGGCCAGGGCCAGGAGGAGGTTGACGAGGAGGTGTCGTGACTTCATGGGCCCCCAGGGCACAAAGGCAGCGCTGTTATCCCCAGCTCACAGACACCACTCTGAGGAATGGAGAGACTAAGGGTGCGACTCCCGCCTTGCTCTCTGATGGAGCACCCCATACACAGCCAGAAAGGGCCATTAGCCCCATGGCTGGCTGCACCTGGAAGAGTCAGGGCTGATGACTTCTAACTAATGAGGAAGCTCAGTTGGGCAGGGGCAGGAGCAAGAAGGGGCTGCCGGAAGGAAGACCGCAGTCACTCCCGAGAGAGGAGGGGAGCCGGTGAGAGGCGAGGAGGCAGGAGTATACCCTGGGATCCTGCCTGGGAATAGGGACTCTGGCAAGAATCCAAGGGGTGAAGTAGCCACAGGGAACAGAGGAGGTTCCGGTGGTCACTCGCCCAGGGATGGGCCAGAAGGGAGAGAAAGGGAAGTAGGAAAGAGCCCAGGGAAACAGCAACTGGGCATTGCTTAGATTGTAGTGGCTGGACGTAGGGTCCCTGGGCTGGAACCTGGAGTGGATGGCAGGCCCAGGTTGCGCTATTAGCCACTGGGGAAATGGCGGAATCTGGGCAGAGCCTGAGAGACGTCATCCCGTGGGACTTTAATACCCCAGATGGGGAAAACTACAGTGGCCTGGCCAGAGGGCCAAGCCATGAAGAGGGAGCACCTGAGTTATGAAGAAGGGACAACCTGACTCCAACGCGAGAGAAAGACCAAGCAACTGAAGGAGCAGGCATCAGGCTGGTCAGGAACTGGCCCAGGCACGGCCACAAGGAGGTGCCCCAACGGTGAGTAGAATACCCTGTGACAGGGCACTACAGAAAACTTGAAAATAGCTGGAGCCTGGAGCAGATTTCAAATGGTAACATGGTAGGGTCATGAAGGGCTGGATCCTGGCTGCATTGAAGTCAGTGGATGCTTTGCCTTTGGCATTTTTAGGACCAATGTGTGAGCCACATTCAAGTCAGTGACCTGGAGATCACTCACTGAGGATCCACATTGCAACTATACTGGGAATGCTGCTTTCATGCTAAACTCTCTTTGGTTCATTGCGCCTTCCAAAGCCTTACCTCCTTTGGTCAGTTTTGTCCACCTTCTGCAACCTGGCTGATGTGTAGATGTGAGCGCGCTGGGGCAGGGACGGTCTTCATAACTAGTTTGTACAGCGCCTAGCACATTGGGGCACTGATCTTTGATTGAGATTACTGGGTGCTACCATTCATCAGCAGTGTCGGGCAAGTTGAACATGACTGACCAGTCTTTATTTTTCCTATGCTTAGCCACGTGGTGGTGATTAACATTCTTTTGGAAGAAGGTAACTCAGACTGTGGCATATATCCTTGTGACCCAGCCACGTGTGTTATACCCGCGGTGTGACATTGCACTCCATAATGTTTTATGGAAATATGCTTATAAGTGTAAATATGATATAACTGGAATATGCTTTATGCAAAAGGTCTCTTGTAAGGTATCATTACAAAGCTTATGATCTACTGAGTGTGTTCATCCCATTTGTTTGCATGTATTATTTCTATGTCTGGCGTTAGGAGAATAAGATATAAACTTGTATTACTGATGTCAACATATTAAATGGAAGCCATTAAGGGTGCTTCAGAATCAATGAACTGCGAATGGGTTTGTTTACTTGCAAGCCCTCCTGTGTGCATGTAGACCAGCCCGTGGGTAATGAAGATTGGAGACAGGACATGTGAACATGTCACCTGATACTGGAATCCATCTTAAATCTGGTACTTTTCCATTTAGAAGGAGGGGTGGGGACCCAGAGAGACAAAGGATTTCCGCCTTGTACCAAAGCTATAAAAGGGGGTGGAGCAGGACAAAGAGGGTTCCAGTCATGAGAAAGCCCCTGCTTTTCACCTAAGATGCTTGCTGGATTTAACAAGGACTGTACCAGGGGAAAGGATTGGGCCCAGACTAGGAAGGAGTCTAGTCTGTGAAAGAAGCTTATTGGAACATCTCTGAGGGTGAGATTTACCTGTATTCAGTTTCTTAATGAATTAGGCTTAGACTTGCGTGTTGTTGTTTTTTATTTTGCTCGGTAACTTACTTTGTTCTGTCTGTTATTTCTTGGAACCACTTAAATCCTACTTTTTATACTTAATAAAATCACTTTTGTTTATTGATAAACCCAGAATAAGTGATTAATACCTGGGGGAGCAAACAGCTGTGCATATCTCTCTATCGGTGTTATAGAGGGCGGACAAATTATGAGTTTACCCTATATAAGCTTTATACAGAGTAAAATGGATTTATTTGGGGTTTGGATTCCATTGGGAACTGGGTGTCTGGATGCTGGAGATAGGTGACCCGCAGAGCAGTTTTTGGTTAAAGTCTGCAGCTTTGGGGGCGTGGACCAGACCTGGGTCTGTGTTGCAGCAGGCTAACGTGTCTGGCTCAACAAGGCAGGGTTCTGGAGTCCCAAGCTGGCAGGGAAAACGGGCTCAAAGGTAATCTCGGCACATCAGGTGACAGTCCCAAGGGGGTCTCTGTGACCAAACCCATCACATGGGGTTCTCAACCTTTTTCTCTCTGAGGCCCCCCCAACATGCTATAAAAACACCACAGCCCACCTGTGCCACAACAACTGTTTATCTGCAGATCAAAGCCAGGGCCAGCATTAGGAAGTAGCAAGTAGGGCAATTGCTCTGGACCCCACCCCACAGAGGGCCCCGTGAAGCTAAATTGCTCAGGCTTTGGCTTCAGCCCCATATGATGGGGCTTCTGCTTTCTGCCCTGGGCCCCAGTGAGTCTAATGCCACCCCTGCATGGTGGGCCCCTTGAAATCTGCTTGCGGCCCCCTAGGGGGCCTCAGACCCCTGGTTAAGAACCGCCGTTTTATACCATATAAAGCTGGTTTCTACACAACGCTGCTCCGGGGACGAGGGGACGACAACTTACTTTAAAAATATTTTGGAACTGGAAAAAAATAATTGCCACGGTTGGGTAACGGAGCATGAATTTTCCGATGTTTGCTTTTTCTGTGCTAGAAATCATTCCAACAGAGTGAAGGGTTTGTTTGCAAGTTCATCCCACCTGTTGTGATAATGCTGTTTCGCTCTCATGCTGCTTTATGAACTGGCTTGTTTGCCAAGTATAGAATTTATCAGGTCCCATTAATTCCTCTTAGATGTAGCAGGATACGGATGGACGGGGCAGGAGCGCTGGAACAGTGGGGGCCATGGCCCCACCACTTTTAAAAGTGAGAGAGCTCTGCCCTCCCACTTTTTACTAGCCGTAAGGGCAAGCGATGGGGGAGGAGGCAGAGAAGAGCGAGTGGGGGCAGGGCCTTGGGGGAAGAGGCAGCATGGGGGAGGGGCCTTGGGGGAAGAGGTGGTGTGAGGGCGGAGCCTGGGGAATGGGCGGGGCAGGGCCTCGGAGAGAGGGGCATCGCGGGGAGGGCAGGGCCACAGTTCGGGCACCAGTGGCCCCTCAATTTTTAGGAAGCTTCTGCCACTCCTGCCCACGCGGCTCTTAGACCAACCCAGCTCCGGCTCCTGGCCTGGCCGGGGGGCAGGGCCTCGGAGCCGCAGGCTGGCCATGGTCAGAGCCACCCGGGCAGCTGTTGGGAGCCATGGACCCTCCACCTGGTCTGAGTGGGGGACCTGGGGACACAGGCTGGGGGCTGCTCTCAGGCCCCCGTACCCCAGGCAGGTGGAGGGTCCATGGCTTCCCACAGCTGCCCGGGCTCCCTGGCTGGGCTCCAGCTGTCAACCTGGCTCGGAGGCAGGGCCTTGGGTTGAAGAGGAGGGGCAGGGGGCTGGACCTGTGGTGAAAATTGGACGGACCAGACCTGGCTACTTTCAAAAAGTGGGAGGGCCATGCCCCGTGGCTCCCCTGTTCTGGGCACCCCTGCACACAGGCAGCTATAGGGAGCTGCAGAACCTCTACCTGACCTGGGCAGGGGGCCCCGGGGGCAGGGACATGGGCTGAGAGCAGATCCTGGCCCCCTCCCACCCCGGGCAGGTGGAGGGGCCTGGGCTCCCCAACCCGGTTCCAGCTTCTGGCTTGGCTGGGGGGGTGGGGGGCTTCGGAGGGGAAGAGGAGGGGCAGAGCCATCGGGCGGGGCAGGGCCCCCTGGTCCCCCACTTTTGGGAAGGCTTCATTGCCCCAGCAATGCATCTAACCCTGCTCAGAGCATGATGCCGCAGTTGAAATGCCCAAGGCCTGTCTATGCGCTCAGCTTCCCCACCGAGTCTGCTGGTGGGCACTGGCGTATGTGGCCCAAATTTAACTCTGCATTTGCAGCCAAGATGGGGACTCCGTACAGATGGCACAGACACAAGTAAGCTCCCTGCTGGGAGCCAAAAGAACGCTATCATCTAAGTCTTCTGTGTGCTTTTCTGTGTCTTAAAATAACACACTGAAGGGTTTAGGACTTACTCATGATTTGGATAAGAAAAGAACCCATTAAAAGGTGTCAGTGCGCCTTTGTCTGCCTGATCTGGGCTGTCATCAGAACAGCTGATGGTTATCTGCTCTCAAATGCATCCACACCTTTGAAGCGATAATAAAGCTTTGTTTCCTGCCAGACACTCTGGAATGCCTCTACCAGCTGGGGCAGAGAGGGGAATTTATGCCTGGGGTGTCCCAGTTCTTCCCTTTGCAGTGAGCTGTGGTAGCTCTACTGCCCCGAGGCTGAGCTTTGGGAGGCCTAGGACTTGTCTACACTTACATTTTATAGCACTCAACCTTGCTGCGCTCAGGGGGGTGAAGCTCGGAGCCTGTCCACACTAGCGCTTTAAAGCGCTCAAACTTGCTGCGCTCGGGGGGGGGTGGTGATTTTTCACCCCCCTGAGCCAGCAAGGTAGAGCGCTATAAAATGTAAGTGTAGACCAGGGGTAGGCAACCTATGGCACGCGTGCCGAATGCAGCACACGAGTGGATTTTCAGTGACACTCACAGTGCCCGGGTCCTGGCCACTGGTCCAGGGGGCTCTGCATTTTAATTTAATTTTAAATGAAGCTTCTTAAACATTTTAAAAACCTTATTTATTTTACATACAACAGTAGTTCAGTTATATATTATAGACTTATAGAAAGAGACCTTCTAAAAACGTTAAAATGTATGACTGGCACGCGAAACCTTAAATTAGAGTGAATAAATGAAGACTCGGCACAGCACTTCTGAAAGGTTGCCGACCCCTGGTGTAGACAAACCCCTACTCTTGCATCTCTACTATTATTATTTATAATTAGGGGGCCCAGCTGAGACTGGGGTTCTGTCTACATAATATCAAACAGTCCCTGCCCCCAAAGAGCTTGAAATCGAAATTGGCATGAAAGACAGGGTGGAAGGATGGAAGGATTAGTAATAGCCACTGTGCCACAGATGGCAATTTCCTGCAATAACTTTGGAAAGTCGTATTGAATTAAGTTTAAGTAACTCTGGAGCCCATTGTCTTAAATACATAAGAACATAAGAACGGCCATACTGGGTCAGACCAAAGGTCCATCAAGCCCATTATCCTGTCCTCCAACAGTGGCCAATGCCAGGTGCCCAGAGGGAATGAACAGACAGGTTATCATCAAGTGATCCAGCCCCTGTCACCCAGTCCCAGCTTCTCGCAAACAGAGGCTAGGGACACCATTCCTGCCCATCCCAGCTAATAGCCATTGATGGACCCATCCTCCGTGAATTTATCTAGCTCCCTTTTGAACCCCGTTATAGTATTGGCCTTCACAACACCCTCTGGCAAGGAGTTCCACAGGTTGACAGTGCATTGTGTGAAAAAATACTTTCTTGTGTTTGTTTTTAACCTGCCACCTATTAATTTCATTTGGTGGCCCCTTGTTCTTGTATTATGAGAAGGAGGAAACAACACTTCCTTATTTACTTTCTCTATACCACTCATGATTTTATAGATCTCTATCATATCCCCCCTTAGTTGCCTCTTTTCCAAGCTGAAAAGTCCCAGCCTTATTAACCTCTCCTCACATTGAAGCCATTCTGCACGCAGTATTCAAGATGTGGGCGTACCATGGATTTATATAAAAGCAATATGATATTTTCTGTCTTCTTATCTATCCCTTTCTTAATGATTCACAACATTCTGTTTGCTTTTTTGACTGCCGCTGCACACTGAATGGATGTTTTCAGAGAACTTTCCACAATGACTCCAAGATCTCTTTCTTGAGTGGTAACAGCTAATTTAGACCCCATCATTTTATATGTATAGTTGGGATTATGTTTTCCAATGTGCATTACTTGACATTTATCAACATTGAATTTCATCTGCCATTTTGTTGCCCAGTCACTCAGTTTTGAGAGATCCCTTGTAGCTCTTCGCAGTCTGCCTGGGACTTAACTATCTTGAGTAGTTTTGTGTCATCTGCAAATTTTGCCACCTCACTGTTTACCCCTTTTTCCAGATCATTTATGAATATGTTAAATAGGACTGGGACCAGTGCAGACCCCTGGGGGACACCACTATTTACCTCTCTCCATTCTGGGAAAACTGACCATTTATTCCTACTCTTTGTTTCCTATCTTTTAACCAATTACTGATCCATGAGAGAACCTTCCCTCTTATCCCATGACAGCTTACTTTGCTTAAGAGCCTTTGGTGAGGGACCTTGTCAATGACTTTCTGAAAATCTAAGTACACTATATCCACTGGATCCACCTTGTTCACATGCTTGTTGACCCCCTCAAAGAATTCTAGTAAATTGGTGAGGCATGATTTCCTTTTACAAAAACCATGTTGACACTTCCCCAACAAATTATGTTCATCTATGTGTCTGACAATTTTGTTCTTTACTATAGTTTCAATCAGTTTGCCCTGCACTGAAATCAAGCTTACCGGCCTGTAATTGCTGGGATCCCCTGTGGAGACGTTTTTAAAAATTGGCATTACATTAGCTATCCTCCAGTCATTTGGTACAGAAGCTGATTTAAATGATCGGTTACAGACTACAGTTAGTATTTCTGCAATTTCACATTTGAGTTCCTTCAGAACTCGTGGGTGATACCATCTGGTCCTGGTGACTGTTTAGTTTATCAATTTGTTCCAAAGCCTCCTCTAATGACACCTCAATCTGGGACAGTTCCTCAGATTTGTCACCTAAAAAGAATGGCTCAGGTTTGGGAATCTCCCTCACATCCTCAACCATGAAGACTGATGCAAAGAATTAATTTAGTTTCTCTGCAATGGCCTTATCGTCCTTGAGTGCTCCTTTAGCATCTTGATTGTCCAGTGGCCCCACTGGTTGTTTAGCAGGCTTCCTGCTTCCAATGTACTTAAAACAATTTTTTGCTATTACTTTTTTGAGTCTTTGACTAGCTGTTCTTCAAATTCTTTTTTGGCCTTCCTAATTATATTTTTACACTTCATTTGCTAGCGTTCATGCACCTTTCTTTTTTCCTCACTAGTATTTAACTTCCACTTTTTAAAGGATGCCTTTTTGTCTCTCACTGGTTCCTGTGGAACTATGTCAAAAGCCTTGCTGAAGTCCAGGTATATTATGTCCATCGCATTCCCCTATCCACCAAATCAGTCACCCTGTCAAAGAAGGAGATCAAGCTGGTTTGGCATGATTTGTTCTTAGTAAATCTATGCTGGCTGCTAGTGATCACCCCTTCATCCTCCTGGTATTTGCAAACTGAATGTTTCATACATTGCTCTTGCAGCTTCCCAGGTACTGAGCTCAGGCTGACTGGTCTATAGGTTCCCGATTCCTCCCTTTTCCCCGTTTTACAGATGGGCACTAAGTTAGCCCTTCTCCAGTCTTCCCAAGCAAGAATAAATGTGTTTACTTGGAAAGGGCTGTGCACAGAGGCGGATTATGGTTTGGGGGGCCCTGGGCCAGAGCAAACGGGGCCCCCTCCCCAGCCCTAACACCTGCACCCCCCCCCACACACACACACACTCCTGCCACGGAAATGGGATTGAGGCACGGGGGCTTGCCCCGCTCCGCCCCCCCATGGCGCTCCTACTGGAGAGCAGGGTTGGGATACAGGGGCTTGTCCTGCTCCACTGCCGGGCAGATGGAGCAGGGCAAGACCCTGAACCCCGACCCCACTCCCCCAGCAGGAGCTCCTGGTGGGCGGAGCGGGATGGGGCATGGGGCATGGGGCGCCCATTTTTATGAGACCCCCCAATTGGCAAGGGCCCCTGGGCATGGGCCCAGGGGCTAATCCACCACTGGCTGTGCAGTAACTTATAACTGCTGGCAATGACATTGTTCCTAACTTTTGAAGAGAAAGCAAAGCACAGACCTGTTTAGGTAGTCTGCCTTGCTGGAAAAACGCTGGTGGTGAAGGCCACTCTTGCTGAGTGATTATATGAACATAACAGCCATACTGGGAAAGATCAATGGACCATCTAGCCCAGTAGTCTGTCTTTCAACAGCGGCCGGTGCCAGATGTTTCAGAGAATATGAACAGAACATGGCATTTTTGAGTGATCCATCCCCTGTAAACCAGTCCCAGCCTTTGGCAGTAAGAGGTTTAGGGACACCCAGAACATGAAGTTGCGCCCCTGACCATCTTGGCTAATAGCCATTGATGGACCTATCCTCCATGAACTTATCTCATTCTTTTTTGAACCCTGTTATAGTCTTGGCCTTCACAACATCCCCTGGCAAGGAGTTCCACAGATTGACTGTGCATTATGTGAAGTAGTACTTCCTTATGTTTGTTTTAAACTGGCTGCCTATTAATTTCATTGGGTGACCCCCAAGTTTTTGTGTTATGTGAAGGGGTAAATAACACTTCCTCGTTCACTTTCTCAACCCCATTCCGGATTTTCTAGACCTCAGTCATATCCCCCATCTCAGCCATCTCTTTTCTAAGCTGGAAGTCTTTCCATTAGCTGCAGTATGTATCAGACCCTAAATGCCACAGTCTGGTCCAACAACCCTATGTAGGTTGTGGGGAAATAATACCCCCATGTAACCACACCAATGAAAAAGATCATAACGGGACATGGCATGAATCAAAAATCCTGCAGAGAAGATCACTGTGGAACCTTGCAGCCAGATTGACACGATTCTTCCCACTGACTATTTTTCTTTTACTCAAACGAAATGGCCCATTGCAGTTACCACCCCAAGGGGGCCTTGTTCCTCCCACATGTGGACACTGTTCCTCCTACATCACCTGCGCCCCATGTCTCCTCTCCCGGTCTTCTTTTCTTTCCCACCCTAAGGAAACAGTCTCAGTTGATTTTACTTGATTAATTTGTCACCAGCGCTAGTAACTTAAAGCAAAGCGATGTAGATTTAGGCTAAGGTTTGGGGTCACTGCACACAGATTTGGCATCCCTGGTGTAATGGTAAAGAACACTTAATCCTCCTTTTGACATTTCAGGCTCAGTCATCTTGCACCTTGTGTGTCGCCGTAAAGCGATAATTACTGTACCTGAGGCAGATCTGACAAGTGAAGGAGAGGATTTAATTACAGTAACCTGGCATGGCTGTGGGAGGCGAGGGGCGTAGGCGGCGTTGAACAGATATGCGGGTCTGCATTCGCGTGTTGTTCAGCTGGTTGCCAGGCCACGGGTTAAATGAAGACGAAAGCTCCCCTGTCATGGGAAGTGATGGAATGCCTTGTGCTGAATTACACCTCTGAAGGGACGCTGGGTCACCAACTCCATGTGCTGTCATGGTGAGGGGCTCAGAGGGTATACTGTCCACTGAAAAAGGTGACATTGGAAAGAAAAGAACTACAGCGTGGCTGGAACACAGCGACAATGGCCTGGTTTGGTAACTCTGCAGTTTACTGACAGCAGAGAAGAGAAAACAGGCCTTGCACTTTTAGAAGCCTTTGTGGTGCTCTGCAATCAAATGCGGGGACAAAAATCTCCAATGACCAAGAGCTGGAACAGATCAAAAGGCTTCATGTGACTGTGTTATAGTGTGGCCTAGTGGCTAGTATGATGGATTAGGACTCAGAAAACCTCAATTTAATTCCTGACTCTGCTGCTGGGTGACCTTAGGCAGGTCATGTCACTGCTCTGTGCCTCAATTTTCCCCATCTGTAAAATGGGGCTGATGATACTGACCTCCTTTGTAAAGTATTTTGAGATTAACTCATGAAAAGAGCTAGGCATTATTCTAATGTCATCTAGGGCAATTAGAGCCTGATCCTACTGTTAGTGAGATGACTTGTTTGATTGCAATGTGAGCTTCAAAGGAAGGTCTGAAAGCTAGAAGCCTCTGGTAATTGGCTGAGCCTTAATCAGTGGGCGGGGCATTCACACAGGCCAGGGCTTTATAAAGCAGCGCACAAGCGACCAGGGAGCTTTTGCGACCAGGGGCTGCTAACAGGGAGTTTCGCAAGGGAGTTGGGAAGGGAGCGGGGGTCCCTTTATTCCCCTTAAAACCTATAAACCAAACTACATTCAAAACCTCTTGCTTTAAACAACCCTTTCATTAACTAGGAGACAATGCAGGCAGAAGCCCAGCTGCAGAGTGGGGGCTATCCAGTTTATTGCACTGAGTGCGGCATGTATGATTACCTGCCCTGTGGGCGGGTGGCGTATGTGTGCATTCGGTGCAAGGAGCTCCTGGCCCTCAGAGACCACGTATGGACTCTGGAGGCCAGGGTAGCGGAACTGGAGGAGCTAAGGGAGGCAGAGAGGTATGTTGATGTGGCTTTCCGGGACACTGTAGAATTGTCCCACCTCCGGTCAGACAGCCCCTGTGCTGTTGAGGAGGATGAAAGGCCCAGGGAAGCAGAGCAGTCAACGGGAGCAGAGGGAAACCTTCCCATAGTTGGGACCCTCCTTCCAGACAGTGCTGGGGTTGCCTCTCGCACTGAGGTTACCTCTCCAGGGGAGGGAACTCCAGTTGCTAGGAAAAGGCAGGCGTTAGTATTGGGAGATTTGATCATTAGAAACGTAGATAGCTGGGTTTGTGATGACCGGGAGAACCGTATGGTGACTTGCCTGCCTGGTGCAAAGGTTGCGGATCTCTCGAGGCATCTAGACAGACTTATGTGTAGTGCTGGGGAGGAGCCGGTGGTCGTGGTACATGTAGGTACCAATGACATAGGGAAGGGTAGGAGAGATGTCCTGGAGGCCAAATTTAGGCTGCTAGGGAAGAGACTGAAATCCAGGACCTCTATGGCGGCATTCTAGGAAATGCTCCCAGTTCCACGCGCAGGGCCAGGTAGGCAGGCAGAGCTTCAGAGTCTCAATGCGTGGATGAGACGATGGTGTAGAGAGGAGGGGTTTAGATTCATTAGGAACTGGAGAAACTTTTGGGATGGGGGGAGCCTATACAGTAGAGATGGGCTCCACCTAAACCAAAGTGGAACCAGACTGCTGGCACTAAACGTTAAAAAGGTTGTAGAGCAGTTTTTAAACTAGGAGATGGGGGAAAGCCGACTGCTGCAGAGGAGCATGTGGATCGGACAGAGACTTCTCTTAGGGGAGAGTCTAATGATAGAGAATCTCCAGGTTCTAGTCAGGAGCAGAGGATGGAGGAGGATAAAGTAGGGGCCAGATCAGATGAGAAACATTCACATAAAAAAGAATCTGACACATAGAAAAGGGCAGACAAATAAACAGTGACAAGTTTTTAAAGTGCTTGTACACAAATGCTAGAAGTCTAAATAATAAGATGGGTGAACTAGAGTGCCTCGTGATAAAGGAGGATATTGATATAATAGGCATCACAGAAACCTGGTGGACTGAGAGCAAACAATGGGACACAATCATTCCGGGGTACAAAATATATCGGAAGGACAGAACAGGTCGTGCAGGGGGCGGGAGTGGCACTATATGTGAAAGAAAATGTACAATCAAATGAAGTAAAAATCTTAAGTGAATCCACATGTTCCATAGAATCTCTATGGATAGAAATTTCATGCTCTAATAAGGATATAACATTAGGAATCTATTATAGACCACCTGACCAGGACAGTGATAGTGATGATGAAATGCTAAGGGAAATATGAGAGACTATCCAAATTAAGAATCCAATAATAGTGGAGGATTTCAATTATCCCCATATTGACTGGGAACATTTCACTTCAGGACGAAATGCAGAGATAAAATTTCTCGATACTTTAAATGACTGCTTCATGGAGCAGCTGGTACGGGAACCCACAAGGGGAGAGGCAACTCTAGATTTAGTCCTGAGTGGAGCGCAGGAGCTGGTCCAAGAGGTAACTATAACAGGACCGCTTGGAAATAGTGACCATAATACAATAGCATTCAACATCCCTGTGGTGGGAAGAACATCTCAACAGCCCAACACCGTGGCATTTAATTTCAAAAGGAGGAACTATGCAAAACTGAGGGGGTTAGTTAAACAGAAGTTAAAAAGTACAGTGACTAAAATCCCTGCAAGCTGCATGGGCGCTTTTTAAAGACACCATAATAGAGGCCCAACTTCAATGTATACCCCAAATTAAGAAACACAGTAAAAAAACTAAAAAAGAGCCACCGTGGCTTAACAACCATGTAAAAGAAGCAGTGAGAGATAAAAAGACTTCCTTTAAAAAGTGGAAGTCACATCCTAGTGAGGCAAATAGAAAGGAGCATAAACGCTGCCAAATTAAGTGCAAGAATGTAATAAGAAAAGCCAAAGAGGAGTTTGAAGAACGGCTAGCCAAAAACTCCAAAGGTAATAACAAAATGTTTTTTAAGGACATCAGAAGCAGGAAGCCTGCTAAACCACCAGTGGGGCCCTTTGATGATCGAGATACAAAAGGAGCGCTTAAAGACGATAAAGTCATTGCGGAGAAACTAAATGGATTCTTTGCTTCAGTCTTCACGACTGAGGATGTTAGGGAGATTCTCAAACCTGAGCTGGCTTTTGTAGGTGACAAATCTGAGGAACTGTCACAGATTGAAGTGTCACTAGAGGAGGTTTTGGAATTAATTGATAAACTTAACATTAACAAGTCACCGGAACCAGATGGCATTCACCCAAGAGTTCTGAAAGAACTCAAATGTGAAGTTGCGGAACTATTAGCTAAGGTTTGTAACCTGTCCTTTAAATCGGCTTCTGTACCCAATGACTGGAAGTTAGCTAATGTAACACCAATATTTAAAAAGGGCTCTAGAGGTGATCCCGGCAATTACAGACCGGTAAGTCTAACGTCGGTATCAGGCAAATTAGTCGAAACAATAGTTAAGAATAAAATTGTCAGACACATAGAAAAACATAAACTGTTAAGCAATAGTCAACATGGTTTCTGTAAAGGGAAATCATGTCTTACTAATCTATTAGAGTTCTTTGAAAGGGTCAACAAACATGTGAACAAGGGGGATCCAGTGGACATAGTCTACTTAGATTTCCAGAAAGCCTTTGACAAGGTCCCTCACCAAAGGCTCTTATGTAAATTAAGCTGTCATAGGATAAAAGGGAAGGTCCTTTCATGGATTGAGAACTGGTTAAAAGACCGGGAACAAAGGGTAGGAATTAATGGTAAATTCTCAGAATGGAGAAGGGTAACTAGTGGTGTTCCACAAGGGTCAGTCCTCGGACCGATCCTATTCAACTTATTTATAAATGATCTGGAGAAAGGGGTAAACAGTGAGGTGGCAAAGTTTGCAGATGATACTAAACTGCTCAAGATAGTTAAGACCAAAGCAGACTGTGACAAACTTCAAAAAGATCTCACAAAACTAAGTTATTGGGCAACAAAATGGCAAATGAAATTTAATGTGGATAAATGTAAAGTAATGCACATTGGTAAAAATAACCCCAACTATACATACAATATGAAAGGGGTTAATATAGCTACAACAAGTCAGGAAAAAGATCTTGGAGTCATCGTGGATAGTTCTCTGAAGATGTCCATGAAGTGTGCAGAGGCGGTCAAAAGGCAAACAGGATGTTAGGGATCATTAAAAAGGGGATAGAGAATATCTCATAGAGCTAGAAGGGACCCTGAAAGGTCATTCAGTCCAGCCCCCTGCCTTCACTAGCAGGACCAGGTACTGATTTTGCCCCAGATCCCTAAGTGGCCCCCTCAAGGATTAAGCCACAACCCTGGGTTTAGCATGCGAATGCTCAAACCATTGAGCTATCCCTCCCCAACTAAATCAGTCTTGCTCAGATCTGCAAGCTCTCAGGAACCTGGGTCCAAGGACCCTGCGAGTGGAGTGGGTCAGAGCCCAAGTCGCGCCGAGACTGAGGTCCAAGCCCATTCATTTTGCAGTGCGGCCGCAGGTTAAGCAGCAGAGCTGAGTCAGAAGGTCTGTGTAGTGCAGTATGGATGCGTTAGCACAGCTGTGAGACATGCAATGGTAAACCTAGGTTTACAAAGCAGTGTGGACCAACCCACTGGCTGTTGGGACCGCAACTTTCATCAGCCTTAACTCCACTTAAGAAGTTTATTTAAGAAACTTCCCCCGCTATTTAATCAGGGGAAGGAACTCTGGCTCCTTTTGCTAATCTCACTTGACCTTAGAAAAGACGTTTTTTTAAACCAGTAATTAAGTGGATGGTAAGATCAGTTCCTGCACGCATTTATCCTAAATGTACAAGACACCGTGAAGAATAGAGATCTGTGTCTTGGCAAAGCATGCCATCCAGCACCTTCCTTCTCCCTCAGCTGAAGTAGGAAATACTTAGCTCGTGCCCAACGAGAACAATCTCCCTCGGCAATAAATCACGGAAGCTGGTTTGTCCACATTTCTTTCTTTTCTTTTGACTGCTTGGCTAAATCTCCCACGGAGAAAGTTACGCCATGCAGGGGATTCAGCAAAATGAATGAAAATGTACACAGGTCACCCACAAACTCCTCACCTCTGGCCCCGTTCCAGTTGTGGCTCTAATGCAAGACAATGCCTTTTCACTTTCCCTCCCTGAACCTTATAATTGCAGCTGTTTAAACATTTATCATTGAATGTTTCAAAAAGAGGGAGTTCATTGTACGATGCTATCTGATCCTTCAGACCTGCTGAGGGTTTGTTCCTGGGACCAATGGAACCTGTGTAGGGTCAGGTAGCGTCCGTTCATGCTGCCCACCATGGGCTTAATTTCCAGACATTAAAAAGCTCTCTAAGATTCTCCTGATTTGCTACAAATGGGTTCAATGAACTCAGTGTTGGAGAAAGGATTCAGCATGATGGGGAAAGAACTCTGCAGCGTATGCACAGAACAGGTGGCGCATGAACAGGGATGGTACAAGCTGGTTCTCCCATGCCACACAGCTAACGTGCTTCAACTCTGTTCTGGACGTTGAGCTGTTATGTCCATTTGGTCCTTAGTGTATCTCATGAGACTGGTAGCAAAGGGGACAGTTAGTGTCCTCTGTGATGTGGATAGCTGGCCACTAGGAAGTGGCTCTTGAGATCATAGCAGGCCACTGAACACATGATCGCAACTGTCTGTCAACTAATGTCTCACGCTAGATCTAGAAGTGAGAGTCTCTGCATACAATTTACCAATAGCCAAAGGTGTCCAGGCCTCTGGGGCTGCTTCATTACCTTGTAAACTAATCCGTGTTTGGAAAGCAAGGCTTAAAAAAAAGGTTACTTGTCATCTCCTGACATTCCCATTGGGCTTAATGGCTGCTCAGTGCTTCTGAAAATCAGCATATGGATTGTGGTGCTTAATTTTAAACAAACAAACCTAAACATTGCAGCCAGAGTTCCTTATCCTGCTCCCAATTAAATCCAAGGCAAATGCGGTAAGTTCTCCCACTGCCATTAATGGGGGCAGGTTAATTCCCGTTGAAATGCACAAGAAGAGGATCAGTCCCCAAGTTCTCCACAACTTTGCTTATTGACCGCTTGTTTCCCTCAGCTCCGGCTGTCCGTGCATTTCCAAGGCGATTTAACGAGGTGGAGGCAGGAGGGAGACTGAGACATTGCGAGTTGCCAGTGCCGAGCAGCAGCCGTTCGTAAAGACCTGCCAGTCACAAACCATTCACCTCGTTCTCCCGAAGCCTTGCAAAGCCACCCTCCCTTCCACTCTCAGTCACCAGGCGATTTGCTGGCCTGTTTCTGCAGGTCAGTGAGGGGGAAGCTCACGTTAAGTTGTATCATTTTTCAGTTCCTTGCTCCCCAGACGTCGTGTGGGACGAGTCACGTAGGCCCCGATCCTTCAAGGCCTTTCAGTGCCTGACGTCCATTGATTTCCTGCCCGGATCAGGGCCTTAGCCTCTTTGAGGTGCTGGGCCTCAGTCGCCCCTCGGTCTAATGCCCCGCCTCACAGGGGGGCTGTGAGGATAAATTGGGGTGACCAGATGTCCCGATTTTATAGGGACAGTCCCAATTTTTGGGTCTTTTTCTTATATAGGCTCCTATTACCCCCTACCCCCGTCCCGATTTTTCACACTTGCTGTCTGGTCACCCTAGGATAAATACACTAACGGGTGTGAGGGGCTCAGGGTGTGGGGCAGGGGGCCAGATAAATACCGAAGGTGGAGAGAACCTGGCTGAAGTCTTAACTATGAGGTGCCCCCTGCCTCTCCGTAATACAGTAATTGGGGGGGGGGAGCCTCAGCTGGTGTCAGTCAGGGTAGCGTAACCCAGGCCTGCGTGGTGTGGCGCTGGGCCCCCCTCTAGTGACACCTAGCCCTGCTAGAGATCTTTGAGACTACTACAGCCATGGCTACGCGCCAGGTGGCTTTTAGCTCATGCAGTAGAAGCTCCTGCACTAAACTTCTGAGGTCCCAGGTTCAGTCCTGGCCACTGACAATTGGGGGTCTGTGGGTGTTGTTACAGCTCCACTGATTTCAGCATCCTGGCCCTTCTGCTACGCCAATGAACACCAGCTGAAGATCTGACCCTGCCTGTTGTCTGCACCACATTCGTTACGAGGTCCGGTGTGGCCCTAAGCAGGATAACAAATGTCTCCACTAGATGGATTTGTACAGAGCAGTTACACAACCTCAGGAACCATAACCGTTCCTTGGGAGCAGGGCCATGCACGGGCAGTATTGACTTTGGCTCCGGCTCACCTGTGCAAGGGACTGACCTTCGGAGGGTGCCATTTCTGGGCTGACTGTCCGTTTCAGGGATAGAGCCCTTGTGTCTGCAGGGTCCTTGCTGGGCAGAAGAATACCAGCTGACGCTCCTGAAAGGCAGATGCTGCAAGCCCCCCTCTCCTCCTTGGCTCGGCTGCTCTTGGCACCCAAGTGTTCCAGCCAACTCTCTGTTTGCACTTCTCCTGCCATGGGCTGATACCAGGTGATTTCCACTCCAAGTGTTTGCAAGCTGAAGGGAGCTGAGTGTGGAGTGCTGGGAACTGTGTCAACCCCTGGTACTTAATACGCAGTAGGAGAGCTGGCTGCGAGACAGATCTCCAAGTCCACAGAAGAATGTTGAATTCGGGGAAATTAAGCATTGGTGCTGGTGCTGGGGGTGTTGCCGTACTCCCTGGTTTAATAACCCACATACATGGTTTCTGCCTTGTATATAAGGCAGAAACCTTATACCCCCGCTATAAAAATTGTTCCCACACCACTGAAATTAAATCCCCAAATTCAGCATTTTTCGTGGACCTGGAAATCGGCCATATTTTGTTTTGGAAACCCCCGCGGCAAGAATGTTTCCAAACCAAAATAAGCTTCCTGGGCTGTCAAGTTCCCCTGGGAGCCTGAACGCCCGGGGAGCCCTGGCTGTATGGCAACCCACCTAGCAAGCTGCCCGGGAGCTTGGGATCTGGGGCTCCCAGGGTTGAGGAGTCAGGAGCCAGAAAGCTCTGGGAGCCGGGGCTTGCACACCAGGCCATATTGTAGTGCTCACTGAAGTGAGGAGCAGCTTAATTCTTACCAAAGAAGTGTCTTGTGGTGCAGATTCACAAGGGGGCAGAGTTAAGGTTGCACGGGCACCCTTTACTTGGCCATTTTCTGGCTTCTCAGTGCTTAGCTGTGGTTTCTTGTACGGCACTGACATTTTGTAGGAACAGCATGTACTGAAAGGAGTTTCTTTTCGCTCCCAGGGACACCGTGCGTCTGCGATTCACTCCTCCAGGGCACGTAAAGTTTAACACCGCTTTGGCCTCGTTGGCTTCAGTGGAGCTACTCCTGACTTACGCTGTAAGAGGAGAAACAGGACCCAAGACGGCATGGTGACACTGTGCCCCAGAAACAGGAAACATTGGACAATGGCTGCCTCTGGGTGAAATTCAAACTCCTCCAGAAAAAGTAAACCTAGGTAATCCTCTGGGTGCTATTGTGCATCTGCCAACCGCGCTGCTATCATCCAGCAAGCCCCACTCAGCAGCCAGACCTGCTTCATCCTGCAGGATACTGCAGAAAAGCCTCCAGCTAAGAGCCTTGTGACCCAAGGACAGCAGGCCTCTTGGGTGAGCTACCTCCTGGCTGTACAATCATCATACAGCGGCCTGCTTTGCCCTCTTGTGGTCATTAAACAGAAGACAGGGAAATTCTGAGCAATCTGCTCTGGTCAATAATTAAAAAAAAAATTAGCTATTTGCTATATCAGGCAGAAAGTCCTGAAGCAGCCAGTCTGTTCTGATCTTATTTTGGCCCATCTCTGGATAAGTATCTCCCTATGCACATAGGTCATTAGTTCTGCGCAGGAGGGATGTGGTAGTTAGTGGGGGAGAACGATGCTATTCTGAAAAGTTTAGAACAGACACCCTTAATGGGGAAAGGAATCTCTGGGTGCACTGGAAAGGAAAATTCCCTCTATTTCTAGCCTGCACGTGTGCCGGAACTGTGACGGGACTATTTTGAGGGCAAGGAATGGATGAAAAATGGAAGCAAAAATAGCCTCACCACATTCCTTTCCAAAAACATGTTGCCCTGGAACCTTCTTGAATCAATTGTCAATTCATCAGAATATGAGCTCAATGGATGGTCTGTCGGAAACCATTGGAGGAGCCTTGGGCAGGAAACAATAACAGTGCTGAGCAAAGAGCCGTGGCAGAGAAGGAGGGGGGATTAGCGTCAATTCGATCGTGGTAAAAACCAGGACGTGTTTTCCATGAAACGTTTCTAAAGAACAGGATATTTTGTTTTTATTTAAAAAAAAATTGTGCACACATTTATTTCAGCTTTTGTTACACTTGCAGGAAAACTTTCTGGGTTTTGATAGATGTTGGTTTTAATTGAAAAAAAAACAGAAAATGTCAATAGAAACACACATTTTCTCAGACTCTCCCAACTCGCCGGGTTTCAGAGCAGCCTAAGTGGGAATATCTACACGGCTATTTGGAGCCTCGGAGCTCGAGCCCGAGTCAGTTGACCCAGGATCTGAGACTCACTGGCACTGGAGTTTTGTTTGGGGTTTTGGGGGGGGGGGTAGATGTACCCTTAGCCTCCTCTAATTTGCTTCCTGCAAATATTCCTTCAAATCATAAAAATGTTCCTTTTTTGCCAGAAGCTGGAAATGAACGACAGGGGATGGATCACTTGATGATTCCCTGTTCTGTTCATTCCCTCTGGGGCACCTGGCATTGGCCACTGTCGGAAGACAGGATACTGGGCTAGATGGACCTTTGGTCTGACCCAGTCTGGCCGTTCTTATGTAAAGACAGTATCTTGAATGGGAGCTGGTCAGAAAACAGGGGCTTTCTCCATGGAAAAAAATCAACAAAAATGGGGAGAAAAATTTTTTTTGTAGAAAAGTTCAATGGAAAATTTCTGGTCCCCCCCCCCCCCCCTCAGAAAACCAAAAACCTCAAAACCAAAATATTTTAGACAAAAATTATCTAAGACCTGGATCTCAACAGCTCTGAACTTTGAGGGAGGTTGGTGCTTGAAATCCAAACCTAGATACAGAGAAGGAATTTGGAAATAGTTGTAGTATGAGCTGAATCCCCCTGGACTGAACTCCTGAATCTACACCTCCTGGTATCAGGGTGTTTGTGACCCCATCTCAGTTCTGGGGCTAGCGAGGAGAGCGGGTGCTCACACTATGAGGTTACCACCATACTGTAGGACAGCCCTGAGTTTTCAGAGGTTCTCACACATGACTTGGAAAATAAATCTGAGGGACATTAGACAAATGAATCCTGAACTGAATTTGTGTTGGGGAGACCTGCCTTGCCTATATCCTGACTCCATGATAGGACAATGTCATGCCATGGAGTTATGGGTCAGTATTTTCTACGCCTGTCTGACAACACTTTGAGGAGACAGAACCCAACCCTTAATTCTGTCACTCCTGTTTGATGGCCTGTAATGGTCAAAGGGTCCAGGCTACGGATTGCTGGCCATTTGGGTCCACGGTCACCGGGGTCACTGAGGAAATGAATGGTCATGCCGAAGCTCATTGCTTACTTCTTCGGACAAGGACATCTTTGTACAGTGTGGAGTGGTGGCTTCCCTACAGCTGATTAGGAACAAGCTATAAATAATTTCTGGGCAAATCTATTTAACAAATAGTTTCCACTCTCTTGAGATGCACTGGTCAGGTTTGAAGTGTGTGTGCGGGGGATGAGCAGGGGGGCTTGGACAGCATGCCTGCCCTGCGTGTAGAGGGAATATCATGAGACTCCCAGCATGAATGTTAACGTAACGGAAAGGGGCCATGGCCCAGAAAACGTGTCCAAAACAAACGAACCCTTTAAGAAGTGTGGCTTTAGCAGGATAACAAGGTGTGTTGTTTTCTTTTAGAAACTTAGCGTGAGGCTGGTGCTGCTGAATGGGTGGGGCAAGGAGAAATGGTCAGCAAGGAGATATTGCATAGCGGGACCTGTGAATGCCTCTGCCCTTATGACTGAGCTCCGCCAATGCCCCCATGGTGTCCCCTGCTGGCCAGGCATGGACACCTCTCCGGGGGAAACTGCTACATGTTTGATGAGAAACAAGACTTTCACCACTAGTGGCATTTTCACTGAGGGTGACCTCTTCTTGCCGGTTAATACAGGGACACTGTCTAATCTCAGGCCACGTGTACACTACAGAGCCTATCCCAGCATAACCCCCTCGTGTAGATACAGCATACGCAGACAGAAGGAGTTCTTCAGCCGAGATGGTAACACCACCAACCTGAACGTTCGCTACGCCAACGAAAGCCCTCTTCTCTGGACATAGCTGTGTCTATGCCGGGAGTTCTGCTGGCTATGTCGCTGGGGGGGGATTTTTTCACACCCGTACCAGACACAACTGTGCTGGCTGAACTTTGTAGTGTCAAACTGGCCTCATATTAGTAGATATCTGCAGCATTCAACACTGTGGATCACAGTCAATCATTGTCCCACCTGGAAGACTCAGCGATTCCCAGGCCAGAAGGGATCCCTGTGATCATCTAGTCTGATCTCCTGCATAGACCTTCCGCAAAATAATTCCTAGAGCAGGTCTTTTCGAAAAATATCCCATCCTGATTTTAAAACTGTCGGCGATGGAGTATCCACCACAACCCTGGGTAAGTTGTTCCAATGGTTAATTACCTTCACGGTTAAAAATGTACAGCTTGTTTCCAGTCTGAATTTGTCTAGCTTCTAAATGTAGCAAAGGTTAATGGGAAAGCAGAGGTTTGGCTGAAATCCTTCCTTCTGGGCTGCATTGAGAGTGAGCAGGGACATGCAACTTCGCCTCTACCACTAGCCTTCTCACCTGTGGAGTCCCAAGGCTCTAGTCCAGGGGTCAGCAATGTTTCAGAAGTGGTGTGCCGAGTCTTCATTTAGTCACTCTGATTTAAGGTTTCGCGTGCCAGTCATACATTTTAACGTTTTTAGAAGGTCTCTTTCTATAAGTCTATAATATATAACTAAACTATTGTTGTAGGTAAAGTAAATAAGGCTTTTAAAATGGTTAAGAAGCTTCATTTAAAATTAAATTAAAATGCAGAGCCCCCCGGACCGGTGGCCAGGACCCTGGCAGTGTGAGTGCCACTGAAAATCAGCTCGCGTGCTGCCTTTGGCACGTATGCCATAGGTTGCCTACCCCTGCTCTAGTCTATCCCCCATCTGGATGAAGCTAGTGGAGGACACCATGAGACGTCACTAACTGTAATGCTAACAATACATGGATGACACTCCGCTTTATACCACATGCAGCACCATCACCCACTGATCTCAGAGCTTGGCCATGGTCAGCAACTGGATGAAAGGCAGCTGCTGGAAACCAAACTTGAGCAAGACGGAGGGGTGGTTGTTGGGAAGAGGACACCATTCCGGAGAGCCAGCCACCACCTTAGCATCACCCAGCACTGAGGGGCATCTGACTCCAAACAGTAAGTCTGGGGGTTTTAGAGTCTGGTCTTAAGACACCTGAGTAGCTACAGGTGCCAGAAACGCTGTCTGCCATCTGCCTCTGGCAAGAAGGATGCAGCACTTACTGCCAGACCACGAGCTCACAACGATCCTGGCCTTTGTGCTTCTGGGCATGACTTCGGCAGGTCCCTGGACTAGGGGATGGGTGTGCCAACTGGTCCCACAACATCCTGCCTTCTAATCACCACCACCAAGAGCAGTCTCAGAAAGCCCCTGAGCTGTAGATGTCACAGATCTCAGGGGCACAACTGGGCCGCTGTGTCCAGTGGGCCTGAAATCGAGACTTGTATCCTGGCTCCCTTGCCCACCACTGAAGTTCAGCTCTGGCTGTGAACTCCCCAGCTCCGGCCTCTCTCTGTAATGGGCTAACCTAGAAAAAGCCAGCTTGAACCACTCTGTGCTTTGCGGAAGTGTTGCTGCAGAGCTAACTGTGGAGATGAACTCTGTGAATCAGCCCCATCTGCAGATAAATCTAGGACTGTACATACCAGAAACATCCGGCTCTCTGTACAGATGGGAAGAATGGTCCATCAGTTGAAAGGAATGGAAAGCATGAACATCCGTGCCGGCACATAATGGGTACAGCCGATGGAATAGCAGGAAAAACGTATTAATGGACAATCTTATATGGCAAATTTCACGGGTTTTCAAACAATATAGATTCACTGAATAATATTGTGCCAGCTCTGATAAGACACTTGATGCCAGATAATGAGTCATTTCCCCGCTTTGCTACAGACTTCCTGGGTAACCCAGGGCATGTCACTTAGGGCCAAATTTTTAAAGTGACTTAGGCACCTATCTCCCAATGGGAATTAAATGCCTAAATACCTTTACAAATGTGGCCCTTAGTATCTCCCCAGGCCTCAGTTTGCCATCTGTAAAATGGAGAGAGCAGCACTGCCTTACCTCACAGGGGTATTGGGAGGGTACATACACTTAAGATCATGAGGCCTACAGATCAGATACTACAGTGATGTGGAATAAAGAGTCCACCAGCAGGGTAACTGCTGCATATCCTTGTAAAAGCACATATTACTCTGCATGTGCCATGACGTTATCTCCGGACCTGTTCTGTGGTTACAATTTGATCCACTTCCCAGGGGAAAACCATCTTCAATTACCTTCATTTTCTCCTTCCACTTCCCAAGGGAAGCATGCATTTTGTAGTGTAACCAGCTCATTAGGACTGGGTTGTGGTAGATGGGAACCTAATCCCCTAAAGCATTGGTGAGCCCATTTGGCTTGAGGGTGTTTGGTTATTTTTCAGATGGGCTGCACTGGAGGGTTGCAGCTGATTTGATTAGTGTAAATTGATTGATGAGCTAACTAATTGGGTAGAGTATAAAGAGACTCACCTGAGGCTGTGAGGTCAGAAGTGGGGAGGGGGTTATGCTGGTTTCTCAAGCATTTGCTTTTCACTTTAGTAGTAAGATCACTTCATGGGCGTGTCTCACTTACTCATAGTTCACTGGGAAGTCAGTGGGGCTCTCTGGGCGTGGGTCTAATTACAGGGCTGGGGTCTAAAGTGGGGTAACTGAGAAAGGACAATATAGGGAGGAATATGATAGACCAGGGGAAAGGAGAAGTGCCTGGGGGAGGCCTGATTTACTAATAGCTTATAATGGAGCATAAGCCTTTCTCTTGGACACTGTTTATCTCTGGAAAGGAAGAAAAATGTTCATTTAACTCCATTTGGAAATACTAATTCCTGCCAATGCTATTTTTAAAGCTAGTTATTAAAAGCTTCAAAATGCTGATTCACTCCTTGAAATGCTAGTCCGGCAACATTCAGAGGTATCTGATCTGGGAGTTAGCTAGACCCGTTATAAGTGGGGCCACTCCCAAATGCAGATCCTGTTTTGGATTCCAACACTGTTTGAGTTTAGGGGTATTACCATCTGCGGTATTGGTTTGGATTGCTCTTTATTGGTTTTACTTCACAAAATTGCTTCTACTCAAAGGTGCGTCCTTACTGTTTCCCCACAGCAGTGGTTCTCAGCCTTTCCAGAGAACTGTACCCCTTTCAGGAGTCTGATTTGTCTTGCGTGCCCCCAAATTTCACCTCTCTTAAAAACCGCTTGCTTACACAATCAGACATAAAAATACAAAAGGGTCCCAGCACACTATTACTGACAAATTGCTGACCTTCTCATTTTTACCATATAATTATAAAATACATTAATTGGAATATCAATATTGTACTTACCTTTCAGTGTCTAGAGAGCCATACAAACAAGTCATTGTATGGAACTTTAGTTTTTACTGACTTCGCTAGTGCTTTTTTTCTGTAGCCTGTTGTAGAACTAGGCAAATGTCTAGATGAGTTGATGCACCCCCTAGAAGAGTTCTGTGAGAAATGAGAACCACTGCTCTACGGCTCCCAGGTTTCCATCTACAGCAGGAGTGATCTGCACATAGCCGCTGCAATATGAAATCTACCACCAAGCTGGGGCAGTCAATGGGATTGGTTTGAAGGCAGTATCCCACTGTCACATGCTTGTGCTGCAGGACTTGGCAATGCATTGCCACAAGGCCTTTAAAACCTCGATCCTCACGTCTATTGAATTGCTCTCATAGAAGTGATGACTGCTCACCAGCCCTGCAGCAGGTAGCTCACACATCCGGGGTTTAGTGGTTTCAGGACGGGGCAGCCCCCATGTTGTTGTCATTTGAGTACGCTCCCTGCACAAAGCTCTCCTCCTTGCCCAGTGTGTTAAAGTCAGCACGCCAGGCTTTTTCCTCTCCAAATGTCCCTAGGATATCGGTCAAATACTGGAACGTTTGATGAGCTGAAACCCCAGATGCTGCTTTGTTACCAGTGCATTGTCAGAGTCTATTTAAAGAGGAAGCCCAAACACCAGACTCAGAGGAGGAGAATTGAAAGGGATCAATGACGTTATTACCAGCAAGGTTAGATACAGAGACAGTTGTATCCCTGGGACACCAAGGCAGGCTGCATTAGCAGTATATTCGAGCAGCTACAGCAACTACTCTAGGAAACAGAAATTCCAGGTGCTAGTCCCAGCTCTGCCCTTGACCTGCCATGTGTCCTTGGGTGAGTCACTGCTACTCTTTGTGCCTCAGTTTCCCCATCCATGAAATGGGGATAATGATATTTGCCTTCCTTTGTAAAGTGTGGGGATCTGTAGATGACAAAGCATATAGAGGTGCCAAGGGTGATTTATTGTCCATGCCAGTCATAAGCTGACAGGAAGGATGGCCTTGTGGTTCAAGCTCAGGAATGGAAGGCAGGAGGCGTGGGGTCTAGTCCTGGCTCTGCTGTGACCTTGGACAATTCACTGCCATTCTTTGTGCCTCATGTAAAATGGAGATATCGGTGCTTTCCTACACCACAAGGGTGTTGTGGGGCTGAAGGCATTAACATCTATAAAATGTTTGGAGATCCTTGCATAAAAACGGCTACAGAAGGGGCAAATGCTGTTTAGAAAACACCGTAAATGTCCAAGCACTATACAAAGGGTTGGCCCCAAAGAGTTTACAGCCAACGAGACCTGGATCAGTAATTCAGGAAAGGGGCAGTACAGGGAGACTGCTGGGGAGGATCAGGAGGGAGGCAGTGTTCCTGGAAGGTGTGGGTTTGAAGGAAGAGGGAGCCAAACTGGACCCCGTGCCGCATTAGTATTCAAGCCTGGCACAGAGAGTCATGTCTCCCTCCCAGAATGGACCAGGGCTGTCTGCCTGCCAGCTGCTGTACTCCAGAAACGTGGCTACCCAGAGACATGAAAATAACAGGGACTTTCCAAAGTGAGTCCATTTATTAACTGATGAAAGGTGAAATGAGCTGTCAGCAGAGCAACGCTCCCATTCAGGCTTCTGCTAAATGATGAAGCTGCTGCTGAAGGGTGTTGACCCCTCCAGTGACTGCAAAGGAAAGGCAGGGAGAGAACAGAGTGATGTTAGCCCAGCACACCATCAGCATGACATCCATAGCCAACCACTGACTATCCCGGTGGCTGGGATCTCGCTGACTAAGCATGGAGATTCTTACAGCAGGGACTGGCTCTCATCACGTGTTTGTACATTGCCTGGCACATGCTTCCCTACCTCCTAGGGGTGTTGAGAGGACAAACCCATTAAAGGCTGTGAGATGCTCAGATACTATGTGAGTGGGAGCCAAAGAAGTACCATAGATAAGAGCCGGCATTTCACTGACGGGTAAATGCGAGAGATAAGAAGTGATGGGGCCAAAGCAAATCTCCAGATTTTTTGTGTATGTCTCGGTCACATCCCAAATCTGTCTCCAGTCTATACGTACAGCGTTTTGCCACCAGTGTGTAGAGTGCTTGGGGATATTTGCACACAGGAGATGGTCATGATTGCCCCCTCTGGCCTGATAGTGTATGAATGGGTGGCAGGGATGCTCAAGACCTCTGAAAGTCAGTCCCTGGAGTGCCTTCTCAATTTGCCCCCAAGTTCATTAAGAGAAATCCCATGTCTTTGTGACGACAGCATCTTAGTTGATCCTGGGATTGAACAGGTGACCTCCAGAGCTAGAAGTGTGAGTCCCTAGAGCTTGAATTTAGGGGACAGACTCTACAGGTGGAACGGTAACAGACACTCGCTCCACAGACACAAAAGCGGAGGATGCCTAACACCCGTGTCCCAGGGGGTTTTATAGATTTTAAGGCTAGATCATCTAGTCTGACCTCTGGTATAATACAGGCCAGAGGGACTTCCCTGAATTCATTCCTGCTTCAAGTCCAGGATCTTTTCAAAAATCCTCCACAATCCTTGGTAAACTGATCCAATAGCTAATTATCCTCACTGTTTAAAATGTGCATCTTATTTATAGAATCATAGAACTGGAAGGGACCTCGAGAGGTCATCTAGTCCAGTCCCCTGCACTCAGGCAGGACTAAGTATTATCTAGACCATCCCTGACAGGTGTTTGTCCAACCTGCTCTTAAAAGTCTCCAATGATGGAGATTCCACCACCTCCCCAGGCAATTTATTCCAGTGCTCAACCATCCTGGCAGTTAGGAAGCTTTTCCTGATGTCCAACCTAAACCTCCTTTGCTACAATTTAAGACCATTGCTTCTTATCCTATCCTCAGAGGTTAAGAAGAACAATTCTTCTCCTTCCTCCTTGTAACAACCTTTTATGTACTTGAAAACTGTTATCATGTCCCCTCTCAGTCTTCTCTTTTCCAGACTAAACAAACCCAATTTTTTTAATCTTCCCTCATAGGTCATGTTTTCTAGACCGTTTTTGTTGCTCTTTTCTGGACTTTCTCCAATTTGTCCAGATCTTTCCTGAAATGTGGCGCCCAGAACTGGACACAATACTCCAGTTGAGGCCATATCAGTGTGGAGTAGAGCAGAAGAATTATTTCTTGTGTCTTGCTTACAACACTTCTAGCGTGTATTTGTCTCACTTCAGCTTCCAGCCATTAACTCTTATTATAACTTTGTCTGCTAGATTGAAGAACCCTCTGTTAACAAATTTCTGTTCCCCATGCAGGTATTTATAGCCTGTAATCCAGCCTCAATCTCCTCTTTGATAACCTAACTGGAGTGTCCTCCTTGAGGCTTTCCCTATAAAACACAATTGTGAGATTTGGGAACTTGAGGATTAAAATGGCTGAAGTGTAGTTTAGGCGCTGACAACACCCAGCTTGTGTTCCAGACAGGAAGAAGGGCCCCAAAGTCTTTGCCTTGGCCCGCCGATGGTCTCTGCACCCTGCTGCACATGAGAAGTCTCTTCCCCCTCTACAGTTGGAGGAGCAGAGTGAAACTGAAAGGAGACTGCAGAGCTTCGCAGAGCTTCAATTAGTTCAGCAGATCTCTAGGGAGGAAGAGAATAAAAAGCAGGGATGGGCCAACCCAACCTCCACCTTCACTGACCCGCCTAGAAACATGCTCTGTTTGGACTCCTCATGCTTCAATACATCATCTGACCAGCAGCTGGGGCTGGAGTGCTCTGTATAAATATTGTACTAAAGGCTCTGTGCATTATGACTTTAAGGTTTCCTCTGAAGCATGAGCAGCTGCTCCTTGCCAGAGGCAGGAGATATTGGTCTAGATCAGTGGTTCCCAAACTGGGGTTCACAAAATGTTACAGGGGGTTCTTGGGGAAAAAATTCCCTAATGGCGGACAGAGCTGTCCCTAGGGACCCCGGACAGCACGGGGCCAGCAGCCCGGAGCCCCTGGACTTCCAAGAGCTAAGCAGATCAAAGCAAGCACATCTATCACACTGAGGAGATTTAAACTTCAAGACTCCTTATAAGAAATGGAAAGGGAGGTGGATATTTTTTGCTGTTTTTAAAATGAAATAGGCAGCTAATATTGTTTTTAAAATTATGATGAAGAACAAGTTTAAGCTTTGTTGTAATGTGCATTGTTTGCCTGGACTGCTCAAGACCTGAATGCTTGTGTAGGAGGAACTCTGAGTTGGCTTCTTAAATACCTTCCTGCTGTTTCACATCTGATACTCCTTCATGTAACATAGGAGCCTTGTCTTACAACAGGCTTATTCAAAGAGATACGAGCTACAAAAGTGAGATCTTGGAAGAGTGTTGCCGTTTTCATAATGTAATAATACTGTAATGATAAATAAATAATAAATGTGTCATAAGCATGTCATAAAAACAAATTGTGTATTTCCAAGATCACTGCTTTTATAATTTATACTCAGGTAAAGGAGAAAATCCCTGGAAATATTCATTTTTAGGAGGGGGTTCGCGAGACTTGACATTTTTGTGAAAGGGGTTCACAGGTTGTTAAAGTTTGGGAACCACTGGTCTAGATGAAACTAACGAACAATCTATTCCAGTATAGTAAACACTTATTAGCTTTTCAATCCAGCAATCTCAGTACAGGGGAAAACTCCATAGAGTCTGAATGTTTTACTGTACCAGGAGATTCTGTACACAGATCCCAAGTTGAGGAGGGAGATCTACTCACTGTGGCTGATCGTGGTAACTGGACAGCTCTGCTGTGTGTGTGTGTGTGTGTGTGTGTGTGTGCGCGCCCATGTGAGATACCACATACTACAGTAGGCCCAAGGTGACAACAACATTGTGCCGAGACTGAAGCATTTCTATAAAATGTCAGTTTTAATGTTAATACCAGAAATGTGTCAAAAAAGGATGAATCTGAAAGTGCCTTTTCTACCCCCGTCACCACGCTAAAGGTCTATGTATATCTCTGCATCTTTACCAAGAGGAGAGCAATGACTGGATTGTTAGGTCTGCACCTGCCAATAGCAGATGGAGTGTGAAATGGTTTAATTGTTATTCTCATGGGGTAGAATCCACCCCTGTGCAAAGGGCCCATCCAAGTCCTTATGCAATTCATAGTCCTGGTGCAGACCCTTAAAATTCATGTGATTTTTAAAAAGAAATGTGGGGCTCATTTCGTTGCCTTCTGCTTTTGGAGCTGTTAAGCATTATGTTTTTACATTTTTCTACACAAGCATGAGGGCTAGAGACCTAATTTTCTTTAAAATGAAAGCCGAGATTCCCACAGAAATCACAGGACTCCGGGAGCTGGGATCCTTCTGTGCTGAAGTGATTTCCCCCCCAAAAGGATTAAGATGAGGGACACACAATCGGGAATGAACCTAACTGTATTCTAAGGTTCAGTCACTGGAGCTCTGCAGCTACACTGGATAGAGGAAACTATCCCAGTCATATTAGCACGAGCTGCCACAGAGCATTGCCAATTTTCAACAAATGAACGTCCACATTCTTGTGACATATCAAAACTCGGCTTCTCCTCCCAGTCGTTATAATAGCAAATAATCAAAGATTAGGCCAGCTCTTTGGCTGGAATAAACTTGCACACTTCTGCTGAAATCAGTGGAGCTACACGCTCATTTCCACCATCTGAGGTTTTGGCCCTTAGCATTTTACCTCCTCCCTGCCTGGCGGGATGGGAGTTTGTCCCAGCAAGGGCTGAATTTGCCATTTTTACAGCCCTTCACAATTTTACCACCCTCTCCAACACATTTGACCGGCAGCTCTGTCCTTAACATAACTCACCACTTTACAACATGGTCACCCAAGGACAGAGCTCTCTGGTAAAACCTGATCTGTGCCTCCAATTAATAACCCAACCGGGCGATGATTGATCGTCAACTGGCTCCTGGCGATGATTGATTACAAAATATTTGGATTTCTTCGCTTGTATTTTCAGGTCTGTGAGACTCCCCCACAGTGAGGTGACACATCCAACTGCTCATGACGGGGGAGGCTAGTGTGTTTTCTTCCCTTTTAACGAAGCTCTATGCCATTTACTAACTCTCCTGCCACACACAACCTCACTCCTCCTCCTCTACTTAATCACTCAAGGTTGATGTGACTTTATATGAACCTGGCTTGAGTCATGTAAAACTTGGCGTCATGCAGTACTGGAGAAAGACGGACAGAAACAGTTCTGCTGTGGGTGGAATGATGGGCGAGACCTTGAGGATATTCGAATTTTCACACTAGACAGGGCTGCTCATTTCAGACTCAAGTTTCATTTGGAATTCCTCCACAACCATGTTTTTCTTTCTCCATTTCCTCCTAACGTTTGCCTCAGCTGTGCGCTACGTTTTGTAGTTCCTCATGAATCGTAATGGGAAACCCTGTGGGGTTATGTTCAATCATAGAATCATAGAATCATAGATTATAGGACTGGAAGGGACCTCGAGAGGTCATCGAGTCCAGTCCCCTGCCCGCATGGCAGGACCAAATACTGTCTAGACCATCCCTGATAGACATTTATCTAACCTACTCTTAAATATCTCCAGAGACGGAGATTCCACAACCTCCCTAGGCAATTTATTCCAGTGTTTAACCACCCTGACAGTTAGGAACTTTTTCCTAATGTCCAACCTAGACCTCCCTTGCTGCAGTTTAAACCCATTGTTTCTGGTTCTATCCTTAGAGGCTAAGGTGAACAAGTTCTCTCCCTCCTCCTCATGACACCCTTTTAGATACCTGTAAACTGCTATCATGTCCCCTCTCAGTCTTCTCTTCTCCAAACTAAACAAACCCAGTTCTTTCAGCCTTCCTTCATAGGTCATGTTCTCAAGACCTTTAATCATTCTTGTTGCTCTTCTTTGGACCCTTTCCAATTTCTCCACATCTTTTTTAAAATGCGGCGCCCAGAACTGGACACAATACTCCAGCTGAGGCCTAACCAGAGCAGAGTAGAGCGGAAGAATGACTTCTCGTGTCTTGCTCACAACACACCTGTTAATGCATCCCAGAATCATGTTTGCTTTTTTTGCAACAGCATCACACTGTTGACTCATATTTAGCTTGTGGTCCACTATAACCCCTAGATCCCTTTCTGCCGTACTCCTTCCTAGACCGTCTTTTCCCATTCTGTATGTGTGAAATTGATTTTTCCTTCCTTCAATGACAGAGAAAAGGGTAGAAGATTTGGCACAGGAGAGAGGCTGTAGAATGAATGCCACCTGTCTGACTTTCAGAGATGACAGGAGCGTCGGCAGTATTAATCGGAGGCAGATGTAGGCCAGACCCTCAGCACTGACTCAATGATGTCAATGCAGCTGCGTCCATTGACCCTAACCGAGCCTCTGGGCTGGTAGCCACACGCTTCCTACAGTGGATTCCCAACGCATACCCCCACACAGAAGAAAAATTAATAACAGCCACACTTAACTTACAGACAAGTAATCAGACCGATTAAAGAGCTGGGGGAGGGATTAATTCCCAGGGAAAGGCCTCCAGAACTCAATGTGTGACACCAAATGACAGCTGAGGGGGTGAAGGTGGTAGTATTTGCAAACCCCCTGGGGGGAGGGGAATGGGTGTCGGATGAAACCAAGCACAGGAAAAGGGAATTCAGGATGCACATCAGGAAACACTGCTGCCGGACCCGAGGGAGGGGATCAAGGGCCCTTTTCGTGAATCACTTAACGAGACACAGTCCATTTGAAATCTAGGACGTTTCAACAGTGGGGTTTTTAAGTGTGTTTCAGGCCTTATCTCGCCTCTTTTGGGGCTGGCCACCCCATGTCTCTAAATGTTAGTGGCTGTGTGAAAGGCCCTTCCCAACCAACGGGGGAACTGGCCTGACGGGGCCACCATTGAAACGGCCTGTGCACAAAGGGGAAGACTCTCGAAAGCGCAATGAGCGGTGGGTACCTCACACCCTCTGTGCCTCTGAAAATCTACCCCCCGAGTGTTGTCTGGAGAACACTATTTTTCACTCTTTCAGCTCCAATGACCTTAATGGTGACTTCAACCAGTGGCACGATAAAAGGCCTACAGTCTCTCGGGGGTTATTGTTTAAAGCGGTGACCATGTCCCTTTAAACCAGGATATGACAAAGCACCACAGGAAACACTGAAAAGGACCAATCCGGCCTCGGGGTTGGATCCTGCCCACAAGGAAATCAGTAATGAAGCTTTAATTGACTCAAAGGTGGAGGGTCAAGCCTGAGGTCACATCACACTTTTGTACCTCTTCATAAGGAGATTGTTTAGTCAATACCTCCCCTCCGATTCACCGCACAGGGACTCTTCACTCTCCCATCTCCCTGGGCCGACTACAGCAACTGCTGATGGGGGAAAGCAACATAAGGGAAAGACTGAATGTCTTTTTATATCTATTTAGCAACCCAACCACAAATGCCCTGTGAGGCCCCAGAGCTCCCTAGATCAGTTAGGGACTAGATGGTCTTTCCCATCTCAAATGCCAATGAGTGGAACATTTGGTAACATCACTCCAGCCCTCCTGCATGGCCGTCATTTGGCTGGAAAAGAATGAGGACATGTGGAAGGAAGTGGAGCCAGTCCGGGAAATCCCGAAAACCCTCGTCGTTGCTCCATTCGCTTCGCATCCCCAGCGGCTCTGCTGTGGTCTGGGAACTCAGCTACAGAAGCCAGACGTCGTTGTTGCTGGACACATCGGTGTACTGGCAGAGCTGTGCGGCCGGGGGCTCCAGTCTGTTTCCGCCCGAGACCGGCTTGCAGAGGTGAGTCTCCCATTTGGACTTGGGCACGGCTGGGCGCTTCTGCCTGAGTTTATCGCCACGGTCACAGTACGTCACGCACCACTGACATGGCATGAACCGCTTGGCTCGGTGCTTGGTCTTTGGCCTGGGTTCTGGGGCCGCCCCGCTCGGAGCAGCAGCACCTGTTCTGGAGCTCTGCGGTTCCCTCTGGCCTTTCAACCTGCTCCTCCTCCTCTGGACGGGATCCAGGCTGAGGTCTGACTGTGAGGAGCAGCTCTCGTTCCAACCCGTGCCAGAGCTCAGGCTCCTCAGGGGCAGGGCGAGGCGTAAGGCCTTCCAGAACTTGGAGCCAGATGGCTTGGATTTATCCCCGGCCCATGTCACAAAGGAGACGGACTCCTTCAGCTGGAGAATGCCAGGATGGGTGATCGGCAGTGGCCTGTACTCCACCACAACGAGCTTGGTGGAGAGGGCGTTCTGGCACACGAGGCCCAGCTTGAACTCCAACACGCTGATGCTCTTCTCCGTCAGGTAATCGGGGCTCAGCACCACGATCATCCTCCGGCTTCGCTGAATGAAGTCGAAAACTGCCTCGGTGGTATCTAGAGAGGCAAGGGTGGGAGAGGGAGAGGAGAACAAAGCCAAATGAGGCTATTTCACTGGACACATGCATTGCCCTTCCCAGCTGGAGAAGAGAGAAATTGGTTAGTGCAGCCCAGCAAACTTTTACTTGCCCATGGTCCCGGCCCACAACAAATCTCAATCGCTGATTTTTCAGCATCCCCATCATGCTGAGGGTTGGCAGGCAGATTCGGTGTCTGTCTGGTACGTTTTCTTTACACGGCTGCTAGTGAACTTAGGAGCAAACCATACTAAGTCAGATCAGTGTTTGATCTGGGCCAGCATTCTGTCCCCAGCACTGCCAGGGGCACCTACTTCACAGGAAGGAGCAAAAGTCTCCCCAAGGTAGGGAATTACCCACCTATAGGGTTTACAGCTGTTTTGCATCACTAGAGCAATGCATATGTGTTTTAGAAGATATCTTGGAATTAGTGTGGGGGCAGGTCTCTGGCCTGTGCTCTGCAGGAGGTCAGACTAGATGATCAAAAATGGTCCCTTCTGGCTTGGAATCTAGGAAAGCAAACCGTTCACCTGGCTCCGAGAGCCTGTTTTTCAGAAGGCTACACCTGTAATGGACATCATTGGGGGCTTCTTGCCAACTCCAGAAAGCCACCTCTTCTTGTCTCACATTGGACATCCAAAAATTGAAGCATCCCAAATTAGAGACCTTTGAAAATGTTGGCCCTTGACTCCTCTGTGTCTCAGTTCACCCTTCTCTAAAATGGGGATAATAAAAGTCCTGCCTTGCAGAGGGCTTCATTAAAGTTTGTACAGTAAGGCGAGCTCCTTAGATGGAAAGGTGGAAGACAAACCCCGTGTATTTACTATTATTAATCGTACTGAAATGGAACTGAACCAAGGAACAGTCTTAGCCTTTCTGGCTACAGCTCAGATGATGCAGGTTATACAAAGTGTATTAGTGGCTGATAAATGCAAGAGTTGTGACTAATGGCTTCACAGTGAATGGGATGGGGATTAATAGGGCTGTGCCACTTAGCAAATTCACTCACCCGAATTGACATCATTGGGTTTTCATGGTAATAAACACAGAAGGGTTGGCCACACACTGTGAGTGATGGCATCTGGCACAGGGTAGCTGGGACTTGGTAGTGTTTGACCGGGGCAGAGCGTGCTGGAGGGAAAACTTGAATAAACACAAGAAGAAAAATCCCCTATAAAGAGCTTCCTTTGCACAGGAGAACAAACCCAGCAACTTCCGTCGCCCCTGTTCAGATCCCTGACGTCTAGGAGCTGCCACACGGGAAGGTTACGTTGCTGCATCATTCAGCAGTTTTAACAAGCTTGTCTGGTCTCAGCTGTGCAATGCAGAACCAGACTGGGGGGAGGACAGAGATTGGCTTTTCCAGCAGGAAATGTTACTCGCTAGTGATTTCATTGTGAAGGTCTCTGGTCTGGTGCCTGCACATTTAGGTAGCATCTGTGTGCACCGCAGAGCACCCCAAAGTTATGTGCAAAAGGAATCTAAAAGTGACACATTTCTATTAGCCCTTTAGAGGCTGTAAAGTTAGAGTATGTCTAGTGACCTAAGCATTCATTTGGCTAGCAGTCTGGAAAGGCTAGTTTATGCATCAACAACCTGCTAGTATGTAGATAGGAAAGGGGTAAGCCTGAGCAGAATGAGAAGCCTTCCCAGACAAACGAATGATGGGAGAATAAGCGCCTAAGGGAGAGGTTGACTTTGATTAAGGATGAATTCCTAGCTCTGACACAGACTTCCTGTGTGGCCTTGGGCATGTCACTTACTCGTCCCGTGCCTCAGTTTCCCCATCTGTAAAATGGGGATAATAGCCATGCCATCTCCCTTTTGTCTTTTTAGACTGAAAGCTCTTCAGGGCAGGAACTTCCTGTGTGTGTGTGTGTGTGTGTGTGTGTGCGCGCAGCCCCTACAACAAGGGGGCCCCTGATTGGCGCCTTTGGGTGCTATTTATAACATGAAGAGGTACCACTATTTGGATGGCATACATGTGACTGAGGTGGTACCTAGGCCTCATGATGCTGGGTCTCTGCACAGGGGTGACTTCCACCCGCTAGGGTTCTATTTACAGTAGATGTTGCCACCGGGACAGAACATTTTGCCTTGGCTACACATATTTGCTGAGGAAGAAATGGAGTAAAATGAAACTCAGGAGAACCGTGCAAAGACTGAAATACAAAAGTGAAAATAAACATTTTATTTAAAAGTAAAAGATATATATAACCGAACAACACTGATACGTCACAAAAGTGAGAAAACGTAGAATGGAAAAAGGCCTTAAAACAGCAAATGGAATGGAAAGCAAAGTCCATTCCAATGTGTGCAAAGCCAGTTGAAGGGTTAAAATCCATGTGCATTTTATGAAACAACCTGGTATGTGGATTGTACCAGCTCTTTTTCAGACCCAAAGTCCAGAGTTTGGTCTGGAGACCAGAGGCCTAGCAAATAGTGATTAGCTAAGAGAAAGCTGGGGTAAACAAGACAACATTGCCTTTGCTAAGATATGCTTGGTCAGTAGAAATGCCAGATGTTGAAGCAAGAACTGAATAATTATGTTTCATCCAATGTTTCAAATTGAACAAAGGATCCCTGTTCCTATTGTGTTTCTCCTGTAGGAAAACAGTCTTCCCACAGATCCAACCTTGAGTCTATGAAAAGTTGGCACATGTCAGTATAAAGATATGGCATCCTTCCACCTCCCTTCCCAGGGACCAATGCCCTGCCTTAAGACATAAAGGAGACAATCTGTACGGTCATGTACTTTCACTGTTTCTTTGCTTTAACCCCTAGATATGTACCTGTTGGACAATCAAAGGAGTTGCTCCATTCCTATGGACTCCAAATCAGAATTCAACATATATATTTTATACTAATAACATTTTATCAAAGTACTAATTAAATGTTAACTTGCTAACTTGAGACCATGGGCGGAGACATTATGTAACCTTTTAACCATTGGCTAATGTGCTATCTTGTCTTGCTCCAAAACCTATCCCGGGGTGTGGAACTGCCTACCTCGTCACTTTCCCCCGCCCATGGAAAATCTATATATTCCATTGTAATCAATTGATTGACAGTGTCTCTGAGCCTAATAAGCCAGGTGACACTCCGCCAGTGCTCTGTGTAATAAACCCCTATGCTTGACCTCTACACGGTGTGGATTTATGTCCTTCACCGGTCCTCCTGCGCAGTAAGATAAAATGAAGGACTTTACATTTAGCTATCTATTGACTAATGTAACGTTACAGCACGGAGTCAGATGAACGCACCAAATTAAAGGTACGAGCTGTGCTAAAATCCTGCACTGGGAACCAAATGCCATTCATAAATAAGTGGCTAGGCTTATTTGAGACGGGCCCCAGCATCTGCCCTACGCATGGGACATTCAAAAAGCCAAACGCTGGCCTAACAGCTCTCTTTGCAGTCAATGGTAACTTGCATGCTTTTATTCTTCATTGAATTGATGGAGATTGCCTGCCTCTTGGTAATCCTGTCGGGGAATGGGCACAAGCATCTTGAATCATTGATGTTGATGGAGTTACGCTGACTTACACCAGAGGAGGATCTGGTCCATTTTTTTTTTAAACTTTTTAAATCAGACAAGTAAAATTAAACACAGGGATTTCTTTCCTAAGATAAATCTCTACCACCCTATTAACAAAGGATCTCCTGGTACCTAAGCCAGCGGTGAGATGCAAGATGCTAATGTCTGGGAGATGTGGGGACATTCAGATTTCATGCATGCAGGCTGTTTTTTAAATCAACTTAGAATACAACAAAAAGCGTTTGGAGTGTGAAGTGGGGCCTCCCATCCTGCATGCAGATGTCAGAGGTGCTTGAAGATAACTCTGCCTACGTTTATAGCAAGGAGATGCTTAACGTTTCCAAAGCCCCAACAGGAAAAAATGGAACAAAACGATGCACATTACAGGTAGGACCAGCTCCAGGGTTTTTGTTGCCCCAAGCGGCGGGGGGGGGGGGGGGGAAAAAAAGCCGCAATTGCAATTGCGATCAGCAGCACTCTGGCGGCAGCTCCACCGCGCCGTTTTCTTCTTCGGCGGTAATTCGGCGGCAGGTGCTTCCCTCCAAAAGGGACCTGCCTCCGAATTGCTGCCGAACAGGCCGATGTGCCGCCCCTTCCCCTTGGCCGCCCCAAGCACCTGCTTGATGGGCTGGTGCCTGGAGCCGGCCCTGATTACAGGTTAATCCTGGCTTTACAAAGTTTTATAAACTGTGATGTGCTGGTTATATCACAAGTGAAAACATGGAGACGGAGTTTACGACAGCAGGAAACCACACTGCCTCCTGCAGAGCCAGCCGTGGATGACGGCCCCAGCACAGCAAAATACCTGCTTTATCCTAAGCAAATGAGCAGTTCTGTTGACTTCCAGGAAGCCACTTGGGACTTGGAGTCATCAGAACTATTCATTTGCTTAAAACGAAGTATGTGCGTAAAGGCTTTGCGGGAATGGGCCCTTGGCTGTATCTCCAGCACGGCACAACTATTCCTGTCCAGTTGGATGGACAGTGCAGAGATTCCAGCTGTTTCTTTTTAACAATGGCTCCACAATGTGCATCCCGGTCTCACCAATGGGCATCACAGGGCTGTGATGCTGGCAATCCCGGTGCCAGCTCATGCCAAGGCCCCTAGGTCCCAACTGAACGCTGATGAATGCAGAGCTGGAAACCCGTCTGGCTCAGCTGTGGGGTAGGATTATTAAAATAGGTATTAAACTTATAAAAATGTGTTAACACTTTATGAAGTATTTGTAGAATGCTGCATGTATTAATCTCGCTTAACATCTGTAGCTCATGTTATAAGGTCACATTAAGTGTTGGCGTTGTAAACCTCTAGCTGTGTAAGTCATCAAACAGGAAAGGAGCTTTAACTCATGTAAAATGCTGGCTTCCTGCAGAAAGGGTTAGGCCCTGCCCTGCTCTGCAAGAAGGCCCATTGAAACCAAATGAGCCATTGTGAAACATCAAAGCCAAATAACAAAGCCATTAATTGCATTCACCCCTTTTCCCCGCCCTCCCAGCAGAAGAGACCTGCGTGTAAACTCATCCCATCAATTTGAACTCAGGGAGGAAGGGAATAAAAATCCCCAGCTCTGTGCTGCCTGAACTCTTAGGGGCAAGTATCAGAGGGGTAGCCGTGTTAGTCTGAATCTGTAAAAAGCAACAGAGGGTCCTGTGGCACCTTTGAGACTAACAGAATTCTGTTAGTCTCAAAGGTGCCACAGGACCCTCTGTTGCTTCTTAGGGGCAAAGATTTCTAAGCCTAATCAAGAGTTCCCCAGGGCTTGGCCGGGGTTAGTCCTAAAGGACATAGAACTTGCATATTACAGCAACTTCTATTACCCCTTCGGAACCTAAGACGGAACCCATTTGTGTGTGTATGTTACCTGCTTTAACCTTGGAAATCGCTCTCATTTCTTTTCTTACTTAATACATCTTGTTTGTTTATTATAGGATTGGCTACAAGTGTTGGCTTTGGTGAGCTATAGGATGCAACTGGCCTGGGGTCAGTGACTGGATGTTTGGGACTGGGAGTAACCTGAATATTGTTGTGATTTGGGGGGGTAAGGGACCATGTATCACAAGGACAAGCTTACCTAGGTGGCATGCTAGATCGGATTGCCCACGGGGACTGTCTGTGACTCCATGTTAAGGCTGTCCCAGTGCTTGAGTTCACACTAGATAGATGGTTAGTGAAATCTAGGTATAGGACTCACAACCAGTTTGGGGTTTGTGCCATTTCGTCACAGTCTGCCCTGAGGCTGGTATTCAAGCTTGTGAGCAGCTCCGGATAGCCTGACGCTACTCGGGTGACAGGTCAACCAAGAGTTACAATCTTAGCCACAAACAATGTACATGCATTTGCCAGGAGTAACGCTCAATTCCAGAATAAAGCAAAAATGCCCCCATGTACCAAGACATCTAGGTGCCTCAAGGGAGGCAGAGAATTTTAGACTTGCATCTGAAGAAGTGAGGTTCTTACCCACGAAAGCTTATGCTCCCAATACTTCTGTTAGTCTCAAAGGTGCCACAGGACCCTCTGTTGCTTTTTACAGATTCAGACTAACACGGCTACCCCTCTGATACAGAGAATTTTAGGACACTAGTAAATGATTAACAAATCTACAGACACATGGAAAAAACAATCCTCCTTCCCTAGGAAAGCAGGGCAGAGCTGACCTGCCCTGAGAACTGATTGCCCTCGAATATTAAACATTTCGATCACAGCAGAGTCTCAAAGCGCCAGCCAGAGCCAGGCCCCACGATGCTGGGCTCTGTAATAAGACAGACGCTTGCCCCAGCGAGCTGACAAGAGGACAGGGTTACACTCCAGCACAGTGGCTTAGCATGCCAAGCCCTTGCCTATTCCATCCAGAGCTGCTGCCTCCTGTCTAATCCAGGGTAAAGCAGCCCCGAGTGGAATTTTCAAAAGCTCCTGGCTTAACCCTGCTGCCACTGATGACAGGGGGGCTTTACCACTGACGTCACCGGGGGGAGCAGAGTGAGAGCATGAAGGAACAGCTGGAAGGCAGGCAGGACTGGTGCACTGGGGCCCAGCACCGACGGGCACTATTAAGACCAGGAAAGACACTTGTCAGGACCGGTCAGACATGTGCCCGTGGCCCAGACCCGCTCCCCTTGTGCGTCGCACTGCTTCTTGCACATCCAGCCCTGCTAGTGTCCTTGGTGCGTCTCACTTCAGAGAGTGGGAATTCAGAAACAAAACATAGGCTGGCAAATACACTTCCATGTTTTAAAAAGGGTGGATCTACAAAACCAAAAATCAGGACAAGTAAGAGACTAAATAAAAATGCTTTATTGCTTCATACTCCTTAAAAATCTGTGCAGGGGGCGGGGCATTCAGCCTTCCCTGAAAATCTGGAAAGTATGTGCAGACTAGGGTGACCAGACAGCAAGTGTGAATAATCGGGACGGGGGTGGAGGGTAATAGTCTTCTATATAAGAAAACCCCCCAAATATCGGGACTGTCCCTATAAAATCGGGACATCTGGTCGCCCAAGTGCAGAGTCAGTCCCTGGTGTCTCAACAAGAGCTGCTGAGGTCTGCCCGTTATATACGGTGAAATACAAGCAATGTTGTCGCTGCTGCACTTCTGAGCCGGGAGAGCAGTAAGTGCAGACATCCCAGTGGAATGTGAACTCTCTGAAGTGTCACCCCAAGCATGCCTGGCAGCAACGGATGTGCTGGTTGACTCACGTACCAAGGGCATGTAGATGTGGGCAGAACTTGGAGCGAGGTGGTTTGGGTTTTGGTTTTGAAACAAAATGTCTCCTTTAACTCCTTCCCCAGTGTTTTCCAATGCCCAGCAGCATAGGTTGAACAGGGACGCTGCTCTTCAGCAGTAAAACGGAGCCGTCTGCAACCCTTGTGAAGTCCCTGAGCTTGTTCTACGAATAAGGGTCACGTGCATGGGAAGGCAGGATCTGTGGCACTGTATTAACGGAGAAACTCCCCTCGGTTCCGAGGATTGGGCACCACAGGGGCTTGGAAACTCAGAAGACTGCCATGAGTTTCTGAGCTGGGCCAGCTTTTGCCAGAAGGTATTTCTGTAAAACAAATACCACAAGAGTACCTTCAAAACAAAACATAAGTACATTTCTGTGAGGATCGCTTCACATTTGTAAAGTCCCTGAAGGGAGTCGTCCCCATGGGAACACGTCCAGGAACGGTACGGGCCAGCCGAGTGCTAGGTGTGAGCATGTATTGTAGTGTACGTCCCATCCTGAAGCAGAAATCAGGAGTGTCTGAATGAGCAACGTGGACACTCCCGTCTCCAAGGATCCTTACTGAAAGCATAACAGCCAGTCTGGTGACTTTGTTCAAACTGGCCCAGTGCTTCTATGAGGAGTGGCTACCGCCACGAGCCACTAATCAGAAGGGATGAAAGGTCATAAGGAGAGAAAGGGGGATCGAGGTCCCAGAATAGAGGGGCAGGGCTCAGGTCAGATCCCAAGAGTGAGAACGCTGACCCATGCAAACGCCTCCCTTCCCCCAAAGGTGCTTGCACCCCTCCTGGATGGCAAATATTTAGCCCCTGAGAGTGGATGTAATGCTGACCGGTCTTATCCAGCTAAATAAAAGGCGGCACGTTTGAAACAGTGGCCAGTGAGCTCTTCTCTGACCAGGGCAGTTTGAAACGCCGTAGGGAGGTGCCGTTCTGAAATGCTCGAGACGGAATCCTTCATTGTAAACCCTCAGAGCCCATGTTCTTGTCCCCTCCCCAGCCTCGCTATCCCCTCCTCTATCAAACATCTCGCAGGGAGGAATTGGAAAGCTCCTGCTCACTGATGGTAGCGCGCCTGGTCGTCTTCTTCAGTGGCAACTCCACCTGCAGCTGCTTCCAGAACCTGCCCCGTGGGTACTTGGACTTCTCGCCTTTCCACTTGATGACAGTGAGCGCAGTCTTGGCCCGCTTCAGCTCCTTCACCTTGCTCTTCTTGATGGCTTTGTACTGGACCAGGATGACTCGGATGCTGCCCTGGGAGACCATGTTCTCCAGACCGGCTTTGAGCTCCAGAAGGGCTTGTGTGCCCTGAAGGACGTAGTTGGGGCTCAGCACGACGAGCAGGCGGCGGCTTTTCTGGATGAAGCTCAGAGTTTCGTCTGTGACAACTGGGAGAGAAAGACACCGAGCTGGTTAGTGACGGCGGCAAACGCGCCGCTGAGCGACTGCGGCAAAGCAGACCCTCCTGAGAGGTCGAGCCCCCCTGTGTGACTGCATGGGGATATCCCAACCACTTCAGGCAGGCCTCTGCTCCAGCAGCCAGCACCCCCCTCCTGCCCAGCAGCTGGGCCTGCTCTGATCCACAACGGAACCGCTACCCACTCCCAACCCCTTCTCTCCAAGCCACATGGCCGGGCTCCCCACGGGCAGAGCATGGCTGCGGTCGCTCAGAGCCAGTGCCACGTAAACGCCATTGCGCCACGTTGCAGTGATAGTCTCGATCGCTGGGGGACGGCCACGAGTGGACAGCGAGGCTGCTTTGGGCCGGCCTGGATTTATCCCAGTTATAAATGGGACACAAAAGGAGACCACGCAATCTAATGGAGCAAAGCACGGCTGTCACGGGGTGTCATCCACCTGGTCAATGCTGTCACCTCAGCTAGAGGGAGATGCGATCTAAGAGAAGCTGGGACCATCTGCGTTTTAATCCTGCTGTCACACAGACAGGCCTGTGGGTAAATCATTTCACTCCCCTGCCTCAGTTTCCCCCTCTGTGAGACGGGGATAGTAATTATCCACCCACAGGGGTGTTCTGAGGGTTAATTTAATGTTGAATTGCTGAGTTCTAACTACTCTCCTGGACCGATTATTAAGCTACTGCTCCTGGCTCCCACATCACCGCACCGAGGGCACCTCCACGGTGTTCCCAGATGCAGGGACCTCAGCCGCACCAGGCTTTTTAATGTGGGGGTCTCTAAAGCGACACCGTGAGAGTCAGTGACACGGTAGCGGATGCCTTTGATTTCCAGCAGCAGCGAGCAGATTTGCCTTAGCCACCTTCACAAAACTAATGCAAAGTCCTTCTGAAAGCGCATCTCCCAGCGGCTGCTTCCGTAGTTCACGGGCCGAAAATAGAATGGAAAAGAAAGTAACGGCACTGAGCCGTCAAGGGTGTCTGACTCGCTCCTGCCAGCAGAACTGGAGGGATAATCCATCTCCCTCTGCTTCGTCATCAAGGACCGCATAATCCTCTCCCCATCACACAGGTGCACGCTCTGGGACAGGTACCAGCTGCCCAAAGCTATCTCAGGGCCCGTCATGTTTCCCTAAGATGTAGGTGAGTTGAAGCCCAGCAGTTTGTGATGGGGGAGCAGCAGCAATGCTGTATGTGGCACGGCAACTGAACATGACCTCGCCGCTGTCCAGGTGGGCCGGGACGGGCACTTGGGGGACCTAACCAGAAGCTGCTGAGCATTGCTGTGAGCCTGCGTCACACGGATGGGTATGGAAGCGCCGCTGGTTGGGCTTGAAGGCGAGGGGTGCCTAGATCAGGTTGGAAAGGAGAGACAGCAAAGGGATATGGGCAGGCAGGGGAGAAGCAGAGACGTGAGTGTGCAGAGCAAGAGAAAGAGAGGTACGCTTGCAGGCACAGCATGGCAGGCAGATTCCGGTGACCCACTTTCTTTGGGAATTCGCTGGGGCCTGTCAGGAGTTAGTGGATTCTCATTCTAGGAAGTCATGGTTAGCCAATCTGGCTCCCCTGGTCACCCCAAGAGACGGGCTGCGCCCATGCCAGCCACTCCACTGTCCAGGCCGGAGGCAGCGAGAGGCAGATGTGTGGCGGGGACTAGAGCTCACACATGGAGCGTCACTACCTCTCGGGCACATTCTCTTGTTTCGGCACAGGAGGTGGCCGGTGCATTTTGCAAGGGAGCATGAGGGTGAGGAGAGCCCTTTTCTGCACTCCTTGTTCCACACATCCCCATGGCACTCTCATGGTCTTTGCTTCCGGAGCACGGCACAGGAGGTTGGAGCCACATCGTAGAGGCCGGTGCAGCTCGGGGCCACACTTGTTTGACCCGAGCACCAGATTCGTTTCTTCCGACAGGGCAGAGGAGTGGCCAGAGTCGCTTGGTGATGGGTGTCGTCAGACGCGCGGTGGCAGACATCACCATGCCCCATGGGGGATTTAAACAAGGAGCTTTTCTTTTTGTGCAAGGACACGCAGCAGAAGAGCCCAGCAGCTCAGACACAAAGCAACGGCTACTCTGCCAATTACCCACGTTACGGCTGAGCTCGACTGAAAGCTCTGCCCCCCCAGGAGTTCTTAGCACAGTGCACAGCTGAGCGGTAGTGCTGGACTTGGCTGATTTATTTCCTTTAGCTCTTTATTTTGTTTAATCAGATCCCTGCTGCTTCTCTCTCTCTGTAGAGAATTTAGGAAGAGGATCAGGCTTGCCCTGAGGGCAGGATACTGCTGTCTGCCTGCAGACCTGCCGCCTTCAGATATGATCCTGCAGGGAGTGGTGCTGGCCAGTCAGCAGATGCTGGTTAGAGCTGGCTGAATAACAGTAAAAAAACATTCACCAAATAATTTGAATCATGTACCGAAATGTGTGAATAACTTTTGGCCAGCTCAAGACATGACTGTCCCACTGAGTCACGCTGAACTGAAGTTCTGGTAGGGCGCGAGGGCACCATGCTGCTGGAAATCCCACCTTCACACACTCACCACCAGCAGCCTTTGAAATTCCCATGGCCCTTTTCATTGTAGGCAATTCATATGGACAAGATATTCCTCATGTCCTGTGCTAAACAACCCCTGGGTTCCACACACAAGGCGGATGAAGCAATCCCTGTGCACGCTGGTTGGAAAGCACTTTGGGACCCTTTGAGAGGAAAGATGCTCTGTTGTTTTGAACTGGACCAGTCCCCGAGGAAGCAGAGTGGGTGATACCGCACATGGAGAGAAAGCGGGGTGAGAACACCAGAGCGAAAGGCAGAGAACGATTTATAGTTAGTTCCCAAGGAAAATGTGCATTTGCTGGGTTATGAGAGAATCACAGCAGACAGCACCCTTTGAGAGCCAGGCAAGAACAGAACAGTGGAGCTGTAGGTCAGACGCAGAGCTGTCCTTCCTGCTGATATAAAATAGCTGTGGAACATAACGAGCAGAGACGTGAACCATAACGAGGCAGGGAAGAGAGTAGTCAATTAATGGGCATCTGGGACCAACACCAGAAGGAAAGGAAACAGGTTAAGCACTTCCTAAAGCAACCAGCCAATCTGCTCTTGAAACATTCAGCCCCATGCGTGCTTGGCTTCATTACAGTAATGTAGGACTGGACAGGGCTTGGAGAGGTCGTCTAGTCCAACTCTCTGCACTGAGGCAGGACTAAGTATTATCTAGACCATCCCTGACAGGTGTTTGTCTAATCTTAAGAACCCCCAATGACAGAGATTCCACAACCTCCCTAGACAATTTATGCCAGTGCTTAACCACCCTGACAGGAAGCTTTTTCCTAATTTCTAACCTAAACCTCCCTTGCTGCAATTTAAGCCCATTGCTTCTTGTCCTATCCTCAGCGGTTAAGGAGAACAATTTATCACCCTCCTCTTTATAACAATCTTTTATGTATTTGTTGAAGTCTGTTATCATGTCCCCCCTCAGTCTTTTCTTCTCCAGGCTAAACAAACCCAATTTTTTCAGTCCTCCCTCAGTGGTCAGGTTTTCTAGACCTTTAATCATTTTTGTTACTCTCCTCTGGACGTTCTCCAATTTGTCCACATCTTTCCTGAAGTGTGGTGCCCAGAACTGGACACAATACTCCAGTTGAGGTCTTATCAGCGCCAAATAGAGCAGAAGAATTACTTCTCGTTTTTTGCTTGTAACACTCCTGCTAATACCTCCCAGAATGATGTTCACCTTTTTGGCAACAGTGTTACATTGTTAACTCATATTTAGTCAGTGATCCTCTATAACCCCCAGATTCTTTTCTGCAATACTCCTTCCTAGGCAGTCGTTTCCCATTTTGTATTTATGCAGTTGATTATTCCTTCCTAAGTGAAGCACTTTCGTTTTCTGTTACCGTCTTTCCTTCCTCCCATTCATGTTCCAACAACACAGGCCTACCCTGTTTCTGCCATCATTGTTCCTACTCTGGGGCCATGGGACCTTAGTCCTGGCTTTGTGCCACATCTCACCCTTAATGACCTGCTCTACCTGGAGCTTACTGCAAAAATGACATTGGGGGTTCCAAGTGTATCGCCTCTCAGGGACTCCAACTTATCTGCCCGCAAATACGTTTTATGTCTAACTGCCAGCCCTGCAAACCCTACCTGGGATCTGAGAGCCAAGCTGGATTCTTTCCTTCTTGTACATCACCACCAGCAATAAAGAGACGGTAGGCTAAACTATGCCTTCCAGTGACACCTGTGCCAACACACGACTGGAACGTCATGAATCAATCCTGCTGATTCACAAGAAGGGACAGAACCTCTCTCTCTCCCAGAGCAGCATCAGTTCTGCAAGGTGAACTGGAGCAGAAAACCATACAAATATCAACTTGCTGATCTGACTGCTAACAGACACCGGGAGCAGATCTGCTGCGGAAGGAGATGCCAAGTTTACAGAGTCTCTTCTCAGCACAGAACTGCACTTTTTAGCCCATGGCTGCCTCAAAATTGTGTTAAGAAGTAGAATAAACCCTGAAGATTTAGCCTAGAAAAAAACAAAACAACTTAAATCATCAGTGTTCACCAAACCCTCCCTCTGCTGTCTGGTGCTTTGCAGGGGCTGAACTAACCTGCTATTTTCACTTTGAATCGGTGCCCAAAGCCCCCAGTCAGGACTGGAGCCTGCTGTAAAACTGTAAGTTTTCGTAAAAGGCCAGATGATGCTGTCAAGTGACACCCGTGCAAACACCTGGTGGGAACTGCTCTGTGGCTCCAGGGTTTGATGACATAAAAATGGTTCTTTTGAGCCTCCTCCCACCTGGGATTGTCAGTGGGTGGAAGGAAGGAGGAGCCACGGTCCTTCCCCTTTCTCTCAGCATTCACACCCTGCCTCCGTCTACTGACCACTGGCCTTAGCTAGGCAGACGGGAACAACGTAGCGTGAACAGCTGCTGGACTGAACTATCCAGGGCTGGCTGCAGGAGCCTGGTCCTTCCGAGCATCTGCCAGAGCCTGACCATTGGCGAAAACAAACAAGCTGGCGTACGGCTCGCCTCTTCGTGCAGCCTTTGCATTGACCAACCACCCAGGGGCTTTAGCTGGTCACCCACTTGGTGAGTCATCTTTGCTTACTTCTCTGTCAAAGGGGTGGCGCCCAAGCACCTTGTCAACGGACTCTGCATGGGACTAGGAGAGCAAAAGGACCCAGGGTCTGATTCTGATCTCTTGCAGCTGCTCAGACTGGTGTATGACTCCAGGGGAGTCACTCCTGGTTTGGGGTAACTGAGTGCGCAAGCCACTACTTTGGAACAACCGAGCTAGTGATTTTTACCAGCACACGTTCTGACACAACCAGGCCCTCACCCAAAGTCCCCTGAAGTCAAGAGCATTCTTTCCATTGACTTCAGTGGCGGTGGCCCTTATCTAGCCTCCTACTGGGGTTCTGCAACTTCTGTGCCCTGTAGCCATGTGGGGTTCCCCAGGAGATGGGGCATTTGGAGTACGGGCTGTTCTTGCATCTTTGCTTCTGCAACCCCAGGTTTGTACAACTGATCCAAGGAGGGTCCTGGATTCGGCCACTCCCGGGTGTGGAGCCCCTTGGCCCTGTCCATCATTAACGGGTGGGCCCCCCAAAAATACAAATGTCGTATTTGCTACTCAGGGTTATGAATATGCTGATATTTACTAAGGATAGACATGCTCCAGGGTATGAGCTACTCTCTAACTAATGGAGATTAGTAGGAAACTTTCCCTGAGGACTGGTCATCCCATCACTGCTATAGCAGGGTTTACTGCACCTTCCTCTGACGCAGCGGGTGCTAGCCAGGGTCAGTGACGTGGTAATGCACTGGATGGATTACGGATCTGAGCTAGTACAATAAATCCCCTATTCCTCAGTCCACCCCCCCAACTTTATCCTCTCCTCCTTAGGCCAGTTCAGAAATTTTATTTAAGGATAGGGGTCTGGTTGCCTTGCGGTGCTTTTAGAGCGCAGTTCAACACTCCTCCTGGAAAGAGCATTGAAAAATACCCACTGTCATTTGACCACGGCAGCGCCCCGCACGCTGGCTCCAAGTGTTTGCAACATCCCATGAAGCAAGATGCCGGAATCTGCTCCGAGGGATGTTTAACGGCGTGGGGGACATTGCTTTGAAATGAAGTGTAACATGAAAGGTCAGGTTGTTCTCACCCTCCTCTCAATCACCACGGCCTCCCACCTACTAAAGGGGAAGGGCATGAATGGCGGGCATCCCCCAGGACATACTCACTTCCCCCGGGGAGGCTGTCTCTGTCGAAGATACACAGCTTGTATCCGAACTCATTCTCCAGGACTCCACGCAGGGTCAGCAGCACAAACTCCTCCTCCTCGGCATTCCGGGCATAGGACACGTAAATGTCATACTCCTTCCCGTCTGAGAGAGACACTTCGGTTACTGGCTACGGTCCGTGCCTTCCTCCCCCATTCAGCCCCCGCCTCCCCTGCTGCCTCTCGAGTCTTACAGACGCCGGGGACCTGTACCTATGAGCCATCTCGCCAGACAAGGCTCTGCGCTTCTCCAGCCTCGGCCGGACTCAAAGCGCCTGGCACACATTCACGGGATCAGCAGCAAACCCGCCATTCTAGCCAGGGACCTACTATCATCCCAGTTCTCCATAGGAAGAAAAAGCGGTGTGGCGTGCCTGGGGGATGAGCTCAGAGTGACATAAGAAGCCTGATTCTGTGCTCGAGACAGAAGACCATTCTTTCCACACCTTTAGCAGAGAGCCCAGAGACTGGACAACATAGCCCTGTCCCTCGAGACGGTCCCATGAAGCAATGTGTGGAGAGCTTACACTATCATGGCCATGCCGCACCTACTGCAAGGATACCCTCCTAGACCCTGCCTCTGGCTCTTCTCGCAAGCACTCCGTTCACCCCGAAAAGGGAAAACAGTTAAGGACGTTTAGGGTCAGTGATACCCTGCTTCTGGAGGGGTAGAAATGGCCTGACACAAAGTTATCTCCAGAACCAAAGGGACTGGCAGCAAGAAGCAGGCCCTGTAACTCTGTGAAACCCTTACCTAGGATGGCTTCGTCCGTTCCAAAGTGAGCCCGGTAGAAGAGAACCATTTCGAGCCAATAAACGTGGTAGACGACGATCAGGATCACCACCAGCAAGACGGTGGATCCTAGTCCGCAGGCCAGTTCCACAGTGTACCTTGGAGCTAGAACTGGGGTTAAAAACAGACAGGTCTTTTTTCATGGAATACGCTGGTCGTCCATTTGAATGGGCACATGGCTGGATCACAGGCAGCCGAAGGGCATAATACAATGTGAGCCCATCTGCAAATGGAGGTTTCTGTAGGACATCAAAGGCTAATGCCTAAATAAACACACACAAACACACACACGCGAGCCCTGGGCAGTTTTAGGATGCTGGGCGGTTGCAACATGAAGGAGGCAATTGAAAGGGAGACAAAATGACTGAAGGGCCAGTTCTGCTCCCCATACAGACACTGAAGATGGGTCACTCCCCACATCTTCCCGGAGCAAGACAGAGGCCAGGGAGGAATCTCTGAGCTACAGTTCCCTTCTGCCGCAGGATGGCCCTCACTCTGGGCTGGGCCCAAAGGTTCGAGCTGGCCCCAGAGGGTAGGATTGTGAAAGCCGCCTTTTCCGGAACAATCCTAGCCTTGGAAACAGCATGTAGCAAGTGCAGTGGGTGTGATCGGCGCATGGATACGGGGAAAGCCAGGCCGTAACCAACAGCCCCAGCCTGGAGCGGAATAACTCATGGCCACCATCTTATGCTCCTCTCATGCCTTGTCCCAAAAAGATAACAAGTATGTCAGTAGCATCCCCCGACTGTTTCTAGTCACGAACCAGAAGGAAGGCTCTGAGAAAACACTGGAAAGACTGAAATGTTTGCAAAGAGGTAAGATGACTTGTCCTAAGCAAGACAGACTCTCTCATGAAGCCAGCATTTGTAACAGTAGTATCTGAGATGCCCCTGTTTTTCCCTCATACTTAGAACAGGAATTAACGTGGTAACTGTGTGGCATCACTAGGCAAATACTGCTCTTTGAATGGGCACAGCCGAACTACGTGACGTGTGCAGCGGCAGTTGGGATAGAGAGCCATCAGCAGTAAGTAGAAGCATCACAAAACTCGTGAATATAACTGAGCTTTATTAGCGAACAAACCAAACCACCAGAAAGAGAATATACAAACTGAAAGAATCCACCAAGTCTCCATGGGTAGCAAACAGTACAAGAGATACACGGAACCGTGAAAGAGACAATCCCAAGAAGAATAAAACCAGGAGCCAGAAATGAATATAAACCAGTGGCAGGGAGAGGGGGGAATTTTTTCATAGCCAACATAAAAGAAATACAAGCCCACTTGCTAACATTTATAAGGCAAATGGTACTGAGAGGTTAGGTCCTGGCCAGTTTGAGCCACGAGTGACATGATGTGATGGTCTGCAGCTAGTTGACTTTAGCCTGCTGTGGTCCAGGCTGGTTCTTGCACTCTGCTGTGGAATGGAGCAGAAAGCGAAAAAGAGGACATAAGTAATTTTTCTACAGAAAGAGAAGCTTCCAGTCAACTCTCCTGGGGGTCTGACAAAGTGGACAGGAGGGAAAGAGAGACAGTTGCAGACAGTCAAGCATCAGTCAGCCAAGAAACAGTGTTCTGTGAGGTCCTGGATGGCTGTGTTTTCTAATCAAAGGGTCAACTTGCCAGGCATCTCCGTTTTCCTATCCAGAGACAAGAAGTAAGTGCATAGACACTACAGGGATGACTGCTCGAGAAAAGCCTCAGGTAGGCAGATAGATAGATGGCTCTAACCCAGCTCTGGCCTTGATTAATTGCATGCTCTGTCTGGGGCGCCTGTCTGAAGAGACACACAAAGATTGTCGCGAGTGGACAATTCGATGAGAATAGCTGCAAAGCGGTCGTTAGTGAGGAAAGCCTTCCTTCGAGTCAATCATGTCTGAACTCCCAGCAACCCTGGCGGCAGCAGAGTGGAACATGAGGAGCCAAAAGGCTATTTTTTGGCATCTTGCATTTGAAAGATTTAAACAGGGCAGACTCCACTCTGGTGGAGCTTCTTAGAAACAGCAATCTTTCCTGATGTGCCGCCGGGCAGTCTCTGTACAGTGCTGTCACCCACTTAGTGAGGTAACAGAAATGTCTGCCTGGCTAAGGAAACCTGGTGCGGACATGCCTGAAGAAAGGGTTTTGGCTGCTGTGACATGGGTGTGTGAAACAGGAAAAATACCTCTCAGGTTAAGAGAGAAACCGCTCTAGAAAAAGTCGGCTTGCGAAGTCAATGTCTCTGAATTACACTTTTTATCTGGTATCAGAGGGGTAGCCGTGTTAGTCTGAATCTGTAAAAAGCAACAGAGGGTCCTGTGGCACCTTTGAGACTAACAGAAGTATTGGGAGCATAAGCTTTCATGGGTCAGAACCTCACTTCTCACTTGCATCTGAAGAAGTGAGGTTCTTACCCAAGAAAGCTTATGCTCCCAATACTTCTGTTAGTCTCAAAGGTGCCACAGGACCCTCTGTTACTTTTTATCTGGAATTTGCCCCCAGTCCTGGCAGTTCTAGATCACCCTCCCACAGTGACCGAGGCAGGAACCCAAACCAGAGCACGGTGCAGAGTGTTTCATGCTCCGAGGTCTGTTTAGTCTCCCTCTGGGCATCTCAAAGGAACGTGACCTAGAAGGGTTTCAAGCACCAGCAACGTCCAAAAGGCATTTCCTGTCTGTCCGGTCACACTGGCGGGGAAGCAGTAAGGTGGTGACCTGCCTCAGGGACACTCTGCCAGGAAACCCATCAGGAGAGACCACGAACGTCTTCTCTCTTCAAAGAGGCCCCAGGGTCAGAGAGGATGCTCAGATTAGCATTTCCCAGTGAAGGGCAGTTATCTGACTCACGGGCCTGTTCTACTGATGCACAGGGCCTGGGTCACCCACACTAAAAATACTGTGTTTAACAGGGGTGAACAGCTTCAGTGGGAAGAACCTGTGTGCTCGTGCCTTGGTGAGTTTCCACTGACCCTCTTGCAAAGCGGTGCCATGTTTAAAGCCGGGAAAAGAGCCTGAGCAGCACCTGGGACAGTGAGCATTGCTAGGCTACAAAGGGAGGTCAGCGCATCGCTCTACCGGCAAGTCTAATCAGCCCATGTTTTTTTCAATTTCCTGGTGCACAGTCCAGAAATGCCAGGCCTCAGCAAAAGCTCCCCCAGCCTGTGCTGACAGCACCCACTGCATGTACCGCTTGGCATGGGGTTGGAGGAAAATATTCTTCCATCATTTAGGGCAGAATGGTTCATGTAGTTCGGTGACTGGGATCTTGAGCTTTAAAAGAAGAGACAGAGTACAAAAAGGGCTGCAGCTTCCCACACAACCCAGCTTGGTCAGCAGAAATGAACGTAGAAAAGCCATCAGATCTGGCGGCTGCAGGATGTATCTTCTCCTCCCGCGGTACAGAGATAAATGGGAACCGTGTCCATGCACCACGGAGATAACAGATGTCTAAAGAACAACTGGATGGCACCTCCGAGAGGGGTCTGACCGCTGACGTAGTGTAACAACCTGGTGCCGGCCCCTGAACTGGAAAACACCTCGGGGCAGAACACCATGAGCCCCTGCTCCCCGAGGGCGAGATCGAGCCTTTAGGCTCAGCCCGTGGAAGGGCAACAAGTCGCTGCGCCACCCCAGAAGCGGCACCAACAAGGAACCGTGACTCAGACAGAATTCTCCCTTGCTTTGAGGGAGAGTTCGTCCTTTCCTTCCTTTCAGGGTGCAACTTACTAGCCTCTTTGGCCCTGCTCCACTTGGTGCCTAGAGGGACTAGAACCATGGTTTCACACCCCATCTTTCTCCACACCCACCTGAGCACAGTGGGGAATATCAGGCATGCAGCCTCCACTCTCGTCCCTATAGCCGGAAGTGCCATCTGGGTAACAATAAGAAGGCTACACAGGAGCAGAGGGAGCAGGAAATATTTACTCCCTCTATTCCCTTGTATGACCACGTTCAGCCAAGGCCCATCTTGTCCCAAGAAATTTCTTCCATATTCGACCATGCGTCTAAGATTTTTGCCTTGCTGCATCCGTTAAGCCGCGGTTGAGCAAATCCATTACCTTTCATTCTCACCAGGGCCGCATGGTGAACCTCCCCTCTGGTGTTTCTGGCATGACAGGTGTAGTTACGCTTCAAGTCCTTGGCTGTGACCTTGGGAATGGTCAGAGTCTTTGTGACCTGCTTGTGTCCAAGGTCGTCAGTAACGACGCTGGAACAGAAAAGTTAAAGGGTTGCACACGTTAACGTTGGCTGCACTATTTGTGATTTTTATATATATACACACATATACACACACACGTATACATATATACACACATACACACACACGCAATTCAGCCTTTTCTTTTTTGCAAAATCACACCCATATTTAGGAATTGCTTCATTTTTCACAGCGGAACGGTTTGACCTTTTGGTTGCTCTGTGAACTGGTTTCGTTTAATTTTCTTGGCATTACTTTTGCTTATTGCCAGCGTGCGAAATAGGATTGTTTAACTGGTGTCCTGGGGCATTTTAGAGGGGAAGGGTGGGCTTGCCATAAGGCACTGGACAAAGACTCATGAGATCTGGGTTCAGTATCCACCTTCATCACAAACTCTCTATGGGACCCTGGGCAAGTCATTTAGTCTCTCTGTGCCTCAGTTAGCCATCTCTAAAATGGGGATAATAAGATTTCCTTTCTTCTCCACTTCGTTTTGTCTGTCTAGTCTGTAAACTCTTTTTGAAACAGGGACTGTCCTTCAATATGTGTCTGTACAACAACCAGCACGCTGGACCCCCAATCTTGGTTGGAACCTCTATGTGCTACTGTAACACCTAGTCATAGATTCACAAATTCCAGAGCCAGGAGGGAGAGTTGTGGTCACTGAGTCTGACCTCTTGTATAGTGCAGGTCAGACAACTTGCCCCAAATCATTTATAGAGCAGATCTTCTAGACTGACACCCCATCTTGATTTTAAAATTGTCATTGACGGAGAATTCACCACAGCCCTGTTCCAATGGTTAATAACTCTTGCTGTTAAAACATTACGCCTTATTTCCAGTCTGAATTTCTCTAGCTTCAACTTCCAACCATTGGATCATGTTCTACCTTTTTCTGCTAGACTGAAGAGCCCATTGTTAAATATTTGTCTCCCATGTAGGTACTTTTACAGACTGTCATCAAGTCCCCCCTTAACCTTCTCTTTGTTAAACTCAATAGATGGAGCTCTTTGAGTCTACCGCTGTAAAGCAGGTTTTCTAATCCTCTAATCATTCTCGTGGCTCTTCTCTGAACCCTCTGCAATTTATCAACGTCCTTCTTGAATTGTGGGCACCAGAACTGGACACACTATTCCAGCAGTGGCTGCACATTACTGCAACAAATAGATGTAAAATAATCGCTCTGCTACTTTATATCCCCTTGCCCTCCATCCCAGGATCACATTAGCTATTTTGGCTAATGTGAGCTTGAGCTTGAGCTTGAGCTCCCAGCATCACACTGGGAGCTCAAGTTCAGCTGATTATCCACCATGACCCCTAAATCTTTTTCAGAGTCACTGCTTAGGGTGCCCTATCCTGTAAGCAAGGCCTGCATTCTTATGTACATGACATTCTAATGATGATAATGCTCATCTTCAAATGAATTCTGTTTCATCCCCAAGCTCATTATGGATTGGTTCTACTACCCATCATATTTATTAATATTCTTATGAACAAAATGATGACTGTCTGACCCAGTACGGCCGTTCTTATGCTCTTATGTTCCTTAGAGGGCAGTGGCACACCCTAGCCGGTTTGTGATGCTAATCCCAATGATGAGCTCTCCTTAGCTTATGGAGTCTCTTAACGATGTCTCTTTTGAAAGAAAACTTGGTGACAAACAAGGAGCAGATCGTGGTTAAGTATCATAACTACGCACGGGTGCTGCACTGCACCCTGAAGGGATTTGATCTGACTAACACTAAGAAACGAGTGACCCTTGGCTCCTAAAGTTTGAGACTTGCCAATAACCTGAACAGGCTTTTTCCATTGGGAGCTCCAGGTGTTGCCAAAAGGGGCAGTGCTGTTGAATACCCCAGGCCTCTCTCTGTGGGATCCCGTGTGCGGCTAGCGGAGAGGGCTGAAAAAGCTATGCAATGAACGTTACGAAACGTTACCTTTCGGAGACTTTTATTGTCGGGTCTGTGATATCGTCTGTATTTTTTCCATCAACCGTCCACCAAAGCTCCGTTCGGGAGTCCTTCAGAAAGGTGAAGTAAACTTCGCAGGGCAGAACAAGCTCGGCACCTAGGAGCAGAGGATTAGGGTGAAGTGGACGTAGCAGCTGCAGCTTTGCATCGCTTCTACTGTCCAAGGCCTTTCATAGCCCGAGTGTAAATAGAAATGAAAAGGAACAGTCACAAGAGTGAAATGCCTGCAAGCTGCATGGAAGCTTTTTCAAAACACCATAATAGAGGCTCAAACTAAATGTATACTGCAAATAAAAAATACAGGAAGAGGACCCAAAAAATGCCACCACGGCTAAACAACAGAGTGAAAGAGACGGGTAGAGATAAAAAGACATCCTTTAAAAACTGGAAGGCAAATCCTACTGAGGGAAATAGAAAGGAGCATAAACTCAGACAAGTCAAGTGTAAAAGTATAATCAGGCAGGTCAAAAAAAGATTCTGAAGAGCAACTAGCAAAAGACACAAAAACTACCGGGAATGTGGCCAAAATACATTTTCAAATGTCTGATAACCGTGCAGTAGTGGGAATATTTCACTTTTGTTTTACAAATAAACAGTAAACAAACAAACAAACAACTCTCTCCCTAACCAGATACTTAAGTGGTTCCTACCACCACATTGTGAGCGCCTGTGGTGCGGTGTTCACCCCATACTTGCCCTGAAGGGGTTAATGTAGGCTAAGGAGGAGGCCAATCAACCAGCCAGGCCACAGCTGAGGGCAATAGGAGGTTTAAGTAATCCCCTGGCTGACTGAGGAAGCCCAGAGGGATGGGCTGGGTTTATAAAGGCAGGAAGCTGATAACAGAGGGGGCCGTGGGAAACAGCCTGCAGTTACTGCCAGGGAAAAGGGATGTGTGTTTGGGGCTACGGAGGCAAGTAGCCTACGGTTACTCCCTGGGAGCAGGGAGCTGTGAGGCTGGCAAACCCAGAGAAGTGGGGAGAGCCGGAAGGTAAGGAAGGGCTCAGGGAAAAGGCAGCAAGGTCCAGGGTGGAACAGCCCGTGGCTGCTGAGTGGAGGGTCCCTGAGCCGGAACCCGGAGTAGAGGGTGGGCCCAGGTTCCCCTACCTGCCACTGGGGAAGTGGCACCAGTTAGGCAGTGACTGGGAAGATGGCTTTGAAGAGACTGTGATACCCCCTAAGGGGGAAGCGCGCACAGCGACCTGGCCGGAGGGCCAAGTGTCACAGAGAGTGCAGCAGTAGGATGTGCAGCAAGCAGCAGAAGGGGGGCCCTGGCCCTGGATGGTGCTGGTCCCAGAGCGGCCAGGAGGAGGCACCCCCAGCTGTCAGTGAACCCCACGACAGTGGGGTCTCCCCCACACACAATAATTGGTTTATTCTCAACACCCCTGGGAGGCCAGATGGGGCTATTGTCTCCATTTTACAGATGGGGAACTGAGGCACAGAGAGAGTAATGACTTGCCCAAGGTCCCACAGGAAGTCTGTGGCAGAGCAGGGACTGAACCCAGATCTCCTGAGCCCAAATCCAGTGCCTTCAGGACAAGATCTTCCTCCTTGTTATGAATCATGTTTATTATTTATTTATTATTTGTAATACTGCAGGTCCCGGAAGCTGTCCGTGCCTAACGATCAACGAAGAATGTGCTAGGAGCTGTGTAAACCCAGAGTATCAGACAGTCCCTGCCCCGAAGAGCTAACAATTTAAAGAGACCAGACAGGCAGAGGGCCGGGGAAGTGGAGGAGATCGGCTAAATAGAAAGAAAGGGGTGGGGGAGAGGGCAGGAGAGAAGACGGGCAGGTGTGGAGTGAAGATAAGCTAAGGAGACTGTGGGAGGGGAGGGTTAGCACAACCAAACAATCAGCACGGGGCAGAGAAAGTCCAGTTAAACCTGTAGAAAGTTCTCTGAATGTCTGCAGATCCCTGTCTTGGCCACTTCTGAGGAACGGATGCCCCCAGCTGCGCCCCATTTTACCCCCTTCTCTCCAGTGCTTTCTCTGCTTCTGAAGCTGCTCCTACGAGCTGGGGCCTGATTTCCATGTTTATTATTTCAGTAAGTCTGTCTGCTCAAAGAACTGCCTTAAGCTGTGTTCTCGTGTCCCATAATTGGGCTTCGGCAATTTGGAAGCGACAGAAAAGAGAGAGGATCCCATGCTGCTTGCAAAGCAATCCTGGCCCCCATATTCTTCAAGTAAAGATGCAAAGGAGAGCCGTGGGAAAGCAGGCAACCGAAATGAACCCCTGTGCTTGTTAATTACATGGCTTAAGATAATCTTCCCCATCACTGTGGCCAGCTACCGCTGTGATTTACCTGCTTCGAGTTCGTAGATTATTTTCGCATTTGGAGAGAGAAACTGCGGTGGCATTGCCTTGTTTGGAGATCCTGCAGAACAGAAAACAGAATCCCCCCCCCCGGGGTCCCAGTTGAAAACACAATCAGTCTTCATTAGGATATTGAATGATTTCAGACTATTTTATAGTCACTAGCCATTTGCATATACCCTACCCTCTGTGACCGCACACTAGGGTCACTCACCCCCTGCTTCCCTGAGCCCCCAGATGTGTGTACCCATCTCCCGCTGGAGTTGCTAAGAATTGTGCATATGTCCCAAAGAGCAGAAGCTGATCTAAGTAGAGAGTGGTCCCAGTCACAAAACTTGGTGCCCAATCCAGATTTTGAAAACCCCCAAGTATAGGGCTGTCTGGATAGATGATCTGGGCCCAGCTGCAGTCCGGAGGAATCACACTTCCATCTAGGCATTTCGGCCTTTACCTACAGTTCAGCCGATCCCACAGATTTTTCTACTGCTGCTCTTTAAAAACAACAACAAAAACTGGTTTTTCCTGCCAGCAGTATTCTCTCCTCCTACCAGGCATTCCGTGAGCAGCTGTTACCACCTGACACAAGCACGTTCTAGTGTCTACCGGGGCTTTACATTCTGCATTGCGTTTGCTGCCACTTAGGCCTTGGCTACACTTGCGACTATAGTCGCGCCGCCAGCGCTGTGAGAGCTCGCTCGCAGCGCTGCAAGTACTCCACCGCTCCGAGGGGAATAGCGTGCCGCGCTGCGAGCGAGCGCTGCAGGCGCTGATTACACTGACGCTTTACAGCGCTGCACTCGCTGCGCTCAGGGGGGTGTTTTTTCACACCCCTGAGCGCCACAAGTGCAGCGCTGTGAATTGCCAATGTAGCCAAGGCCTTAGACTGAGCGTTCTTTGTTACTTGCATAGCACCACATGTGTGTGCTACGCACACTGTAGGCAGCTCTGAAGAGACAATCTCTGCCCTGAAGATCCTACCGTCTGAACAGATGAGCCTGCTACTTTTAAAATACAGCCTGAGAGATGGTAGGAAACATACAGCAGCCACTGGAAAAATGAGACGCTGTTTCTAATCGTGAGTTGAGATCACCATGGACAGACCATAACGAGGCGATGCCAGCAGAGGCCAGCCCAGATCATCTCATCCTCACTTGCACTACTCACCCAGCCAGAGATGTGTCCTGGGCATTCACACGCCGGGGGAGGCTGACTCCAGCAAACCGAAATACACACCTGGTGGTGGCAGATTAATTAATTCATTTATGCCAAGGAGTCAGAGATGGGACCAATAGTCAGTCACTGACTGAGCCCGCAAGAGCCTTCTCCAGATCTTTTCATCTCTGCCACTAAAATTCTGCATGGTTTTTTTATCCTCCTTACCTACTACCTTCATCCTTATGCTTCTGGTGAGGTTGTAGGTCCTTCCGTTCTCCGTGTAGCTCACAATGCAGGTGTAGTTGCCTTGGTACGCACCGCGGACAATGCCAATGATGAGTGTTGAGTCTCTGGGATATCGGTCGTGGAAGCCTTTCACCAACACACAGTTCTAGAAGCAGACAGCAAAACACTTACATTTTTGGAACAAAAATTCAGAAACTTGTTTTCAATCCCTCTATAAAAATCTAAAGCTCTGCTTGGAATAAGCCTAGCAGGCAGTATTTGGATTTTGATTCAATTCAGGCTAAGGTCTAAGTTTTACAGCATTAAAATCTCATGAGTCCAATAAGGTGAGGGGGACATTTGTCCACCCTTTGCCTCAGTTTCCCCAGATGGAGCAAGTTACTTTTCAGGAAAGATTAAGGCTGGGATAGTCCAAGGAACTGGAAGGAATCAGGCACCCAGCTCCCGTTGAACTGTATGTCTAATTCCTCTTCGCCTCTCTTCCAAGCGGTATGAGTTGTTGGGGCTCTTCAGGTCAGTTTCCCATTGATGGAGAGATCACTGATGTGGAGTTGGGTACTGCCTTTGTTTAACTTCTTTTTTCACACTATAGGCACCTGTGCCGGAACAGAGGATGCTACAAACAGCCTGCAGGCAAATCCCCTCTTTCAGAAATATCAGCCAATGCCTGGTTCCCAGGGAGCAACTCTGCCTCAAGAATTAGAGAGATTGAGACAGACAGCAAACTCCCTTACTGTTTATAACAGCTCCCCCAAAGATTCCACATCACAAAACTAACCATACAGCATGTCTTCGGACTGTACGCTGCTCGCGCTGTAAGAAAGCGAACAGGTGAGACTGTAACAGCACCTGCTAGTGTCTCCTGCCATAACATCCCTCAAACTCCTGGGCCATTAGGCTCTTTTAGGCTGTGATTTTCAAAGCACCCACCAAAGCCAACTGGATCTGCGGGTCTCGGCACCTCTGGAAACCAGCCCATAAATGCACACAGTTTAGCTAAGCAGTGAACAAAGGGGAGACGTAACTACCTACAGGTTATTTAGAGGCTACAAACACCAAGAAAGGAGAAGAATTATTTAGCTCAGTACCAAGGGGTATAATGGGATGAAATTAAAAAGGAAAACCTCTGGCTGGAGATTAGGGGAAAAGTCCCAGAACAAGAGCTATGGGGCCGTGGAAAGGTTTACAAGAGAAGTGATGGAACACGCTGGCAAGTAAAACTTTAACCACCTTTGCACTTCCAATGCTTTTAATTAGGACTATAACAGCGTTTAAAAGACTAAAACAGCGTTTAAAAGAGAACTGGATAAATTCATGGAGGTTAAGTCCATTAATGGCTATTAGCCAGGATGGGTAAGGAATGGTGTCCCTAGCCTCTGTCTGTCAGAGGGTGGAGATGGATGGCAGGAGAGAGATCACTTGATCGTTACCTGTTAGGTTCACTCCCTCTGGGGCACCTGGCATTGGCCACTGTCGGTAGACAGGATATTGGGCTAGATGGACCTTTGGTCTAACCCAGTACGGCCTTACTTATGTTCTTATGTTCTTAATCACTGGAGTATCCAGGCACTAACAAAACTGCCTCAATAAAATTTTGTCTCCACTGCTCCCCTTCGTGTGTTGGGTTTTTCTTCTTTCTCTCTATGACAGCGAGCGCAGGTACTGCAAGGAATAATCTTGAATAGGCAAGGGGAAGGAGTAGATGACTCTAGTAGGTTTATTCCAGCTCTGACTTATCAGGTTCTATAAGAGAAAGAGCTCTTAGCGATGCTGAGATGCTGGAAGGGTGAGGGGCCCAGAAGAAAGAAAGATACGGAAGTGAAAAAAAGGACAAGAACTAAACTTAACTCTATTCACAAACTGACACCAAGTTGCACGGACACGTCTGCAGCTGGCATAGCACTTTTGCTCTCAATGAGACTACGCTGATGGATGTCAGCTGAGGATTTGACCCAAAATGAGCAACTGACCAAAAGAAATCCACAGGACAGGAACCTTAATAAGCCTTCCTCTTTGTCAGAAAAAGCAGGGAACCTGTCCCAAGTGCCAAGTTACAGGCCCCTTTTCAGAAAGGTTTATAGCCTCTAAATATGCTGATGATAACTTGACTGTCATAAAAGCCAAAGATTTGTACGTTTTCCAAGTGATTATTTCTGAATGGTGCGTTTCCAACTCAGATTTATCTTAATGTGACAGTTGAAGACAGAGGTAATATACCATTGTTAATGGCTTTTACTAGGCAAAATGACTTTTACGGCTTGCTGTCTGCAAAATGATTTAAGTGGGGCTCTTTGTTTCATTCTGCTAATTGATTGTCAATATTTGAACATCAATAGATGATACAAATTAGTCATGTAAACCACCAAAATGAAGCTATTCCTCTTGGACACTGCAATGCCTGTCGCTAGCCACGGCAAGCGGAATCTCAAAAACCTCAAAGGAGACATCAAGATTTTAAAAAGTGAGGAGCACCCAACTGCAGACACTGGAGAGGGGCCTAATTTTCAGGCGGTGCCTCCAGTCGGGCCCCCAAAAATCACTCATCACTTTCCAACCTCTTCACCTAATAGTAATAATTGGGACGTAGATGTCCAGGTGCTTTACAAAGGAGGTCAGCATAGCTAGCCCTATTTTATAGATGGGGAAACCTTGAGGCACAGAATGGGCATGTGACCTGCCCAAGGTCATTCAACAGCCCAGGAACTGAACCAAGATTTCCTGAGTCCTGGTCTACTGCCCTCTCCAGAAGGCCACCCTGCGGCTAAACTCTTCCTTGTTAGAACATAAGAATGGCCATACTGGGTCAGACTAAAAGTCCATCTAGCCCAGTGTCCTGTCTTCTGACAGTGGCCAATGCCAGGTGCCCCAGAGGGAATGAACAGAACAGATAATCATCAAGTGATCCATCCCCTGGTGCCCATTTCCAAACAGAGGCTAGGGACACCATCCTTGCCCATCCTGGCTCATAGCCATTGATGGACCTGTCCTCTATGAATTTATCTAGTTCTTTCTTGAACTGTGTTATAGTCTTGGCTTTCACAACATGCCCTGGCAAGGAATTCCACAGGTTGACTGTCCATTGTGTGAAGAAATACTTCCTTTTGTTTGTTTTAAACCTGATGCCTGTTAATTTAATTTGGTGACTACTAGTTCTTGTGTTATGAGAAGGAGTAAATAACGCTTCCTTCTTTACTTTCTCCACACCAGTCATGATTTTATAGACCTCTATCATATCCCCCCTTAGTCATCCCTTTTCCAAGCTGAAAAGTCCCAGTCTGATTAATCTAGGCCCCAATCCTGCGTCAGTGCCAGCCAGGGACGTTTTACTGCTGACTTCAAAGGGAGCGAGATTGTGGCAGCAGCTCCAGTAATGTCAGTGGAGCTGCATCAGGGAGTTTAGGGTAGAATTTGGCCTCCTGGTTCGTCTATGGCAAGGATCGCACAGTTGTCTCTTTCAGGTGAGAAGCACTGCACCCCGCTGCCTGGCCCAGGCTACAGTCCCTCTACTCCCTTTCTTACCCTGTACCAGTGGACAGTTGGTTTTATGCTGGGAGGATAAAAGCCATCAATATCCGGACAAATGATCTTCTCGTTAGTATGCTCCAAATAGAACAGCTCTTCGGTGGGTTTTATTGATTGGCTGACGCAAGAATCTTGGTCTTTCTGCACAACCTCCAGGGGAAACGCGACCTTGCTGCAGTAGGTTGTGTTTCTAAGCACAGAGGAGGGAAACGCGATTAGCGTGGTCTAGTTTATACATGTGGCATTATGAATGAAATAAAATTAAAGGTCACAGTTTGGGTCAGAGACATGACGACTCTGATGAGATAGATACAGCTTGAATTGTCATATTTGCATGTAGGAAAACTCCAGACAGACACTGAGACAGACACAGCAGCCGCACAGTGCATTAGAAAAAACTGAAGACTGTTTTCTCCATGCAAATACAACTCATGTACTGCACCATCCTTTACCAACGTCATGAAAACAACGGGGCTAAGACGTGAAAAAGGAAGACAGACTGAGATCTCCTCCGTTGCTTTGGGGATGCTACATTCATTTTCTCCTGCACCCGGAGCTGTTTTTAATTCCCTGGAACTCTTTTGGGGTGTCAGGAAACTTTGGCAAATTAGCATCCAGTTGACATATTACCCTGCCTCTGAAGCTATCTCCACTTCTATATAGAGATTGCGCCTTACTGGAGAGGGCGTGTGGATTTTGCCAGTATTCTCTCCATGGACACTCTCAGTTAGCATGGAGAGGTATGTGCATTAATGTCTGCAAGGTGCTAAGCATTATTATAATATAAATTGGCTTGGCACTGAAAATTCTTGTAACTGTCACATTCTTTCACCATTAATTCTTATGTAAGTGGCCATCACCCGACAGCAAGATATTAAGCTAGCAACACAATTTTCCTGTTATATAAAAGGCATTTCATGCCCTAAAGTCTGATGCCTACTGCGCTGCTTACCTGAGCATGCAGGTATAATTCCCAGTGTCATTGAGAAGGGCAGGCCGGAACCAAAGGGTGTCTTTTTCCTTACTGATCCGATTGTCTGGGAGACGGAAGTTGATTGGCTCCTCTAGGTCCCGGTCCTGCCCAATCCAGTACCAGATCAGGGTTAAGCCAGCCGAATGGGCTGTACTGTAGTTGTATTTTAAGAAGGCCTCGAAGAGCGGGCATTTGATCCTAGCTGGTTCCCCGTCGTAGACCTGGATTTGTTTCATGGTGTCCACTCCCCAGTCATCGCAGCGTTCTAGGGCCAGAAGGAAGAGATGTCTTAGCTTTCACGTGGGCAGAAAAGAACTGCTGCATGTGCTCCAGCTCCCACTGAAATCAACATGTCTAGTGGCGTCATTGGAGACAGAGCTGGGGATGTTACCTTCAGAATACTGGGCACCTGGAACCTGCCTTCTTCTTGGTGTTCTTCCTACAATTCCCCAAGATATGCGTCCCTGCCAGGGCAACCTCACAGGACTCGTGTGGGTAGAGCCAGGCTTCCCGGACAGCATGGAGAGAAATCTTACCTGAAAATGCCTCCTTGATGAACTTTATGCCACCGCTGTGTGTGCGTTTGTGTGGGGCAGCAGGGGCCAGGACCGTAGGGTATTTCCTGGTGGCAGAATCGGTTAACGTTGCCGCAGGACTTAGGGGCTGTTGCTGCAGAATTCAGTGGCACTGTGCCACCAACTACACAGGGACCTGTTTCTATGATAGTGTAGGCAAGGAAACATGGGGGCTGGGCAAGGTTGCTGGTGGTACAGCGGGAGGACCTGGCATGGGAGGAGGCACAGCGTACTTCTTTGGGGAGGGTGCTCCAGCAGGGGAAAAGGCACAGAGCCCTGAGATGCATTCCCATGGCCCCACACGTCGGAAAGCAGGATCAAGGGGGGCTCACTGCAGGGTCTGACAGAGGGCAGACGCTGGGCTGGGAGGAGGAAAGCTGCAGAGCAAACCCACATTCATCTTCGTCCATAACAAAGGAATAAAGACAAAGCACAGGCAAAAGGTCAATTGTTCTTTAACCGGCATCTCTTTTCCCCGTGTTTGCCTCCGCATGGAAGCTCCTCAGTAAAATGGACACGGCATGCAAGTGAATCGCAAAGCCATCGTGCTGGCTAAGCGCTGTGTTTCCTAATTCTCCTCTGCGAGCCGAGAGAGGCTAGTGGTGTGACAACACATCCTGCCTCAGCGGGCAGGCCCTGCACACACACAGGAAACAGGGCTGTCTGGTGGGAGTGCAAGGCCTCCTACTTGTGCTAACCCAGAAAACCAGAGTGAGTCAGACAGAGAACTGAGTCAGCTGCAGCAGTGCCCTCAGATACCGTGACAGTGCACATGGAAGGGGATTTACCACAGCCTCTCATGTGTGCAGAGATCGGGGGAGCTTTGCTAGACAGAAAACCAGAGTCCTCGGACCAATCCTGCTGTCTCCCATTGCCTTCCAGGGATCAGGCCCTTTTGGCACATCCTCCTCCTCCTCAAAGGGACAGTGGGAAGTATTTTGGCCCCAAATTGACATTTAAAAACAAACAAAGTGAAGAGCGGGGCTAACACAACCGAACGGGACAGACTTGGCGACCCTTGCTCTGAGCAACACTAGCCTGCATAACGAAGCGCTCCTTAAATGTAAGAATTGCAGAATCTGGCCCAATCTGAACAGAAATGTTTGTCCTGTGAGTCTAAAAATGTCAATGAAAACGGAACGTGTATTCCCTGGGAACGTGAGAAACCCAAGCTAGCAGGAGAAACCTAGGGAAATGGACTGTCAACAGGAAGCCAAGCTGAGCGGCCTCATGTCATTCTTCGGAGAGCGGATAGCAAACGGCATAAAGAGTGAAAAGTGAAACTAGATTTTTAAAAATTATTTCGCTTTAAACTCTCTGGCTGGTGTTTTCAGCATTGGCCTAACTCTCCTCCTAGTGAAGCCAGTGGTAAAACCCCTATGGGACCCCTCTGGAAACAGAGTCAAGCCAATGCTGAGTTCTACTGAAAACCTCATCCTGTAAGTCTAAAACATTGGCTAACCAGCATCACGGTCAAAGCCAAATGGGACACATACATCATGGACAAGGCCAACTGTGACCAATACATTGCTAAGCTACTTAGAAGCATGAGGTCCAAGCTACTTGATTTATACAAGGTCGGGACTTCAGAGTTGTTAACAAAGCAGACTGTTCAGTCAGTGACTGCCTGCATGATGAAGCTTTACTGCTATTTGCTTTAGGGGTATTTATTTTCACAAAGAAAGCCTACAGCCTCATCCCTTCCTCTGCTTCCCATTAAGAGAAGGGAGTGCTGTCCTTCCTCTGTGAACACGGAGTGATGTCTTGGGATTAGATCAGGGGACTGTACGTGAGGGCTCCCTGGGGTTCATTCTCACCTGCGCTCCATGTGCCACTGACTTCACTATGTCCCCTTGGGCTGGATAAGTGTCAGTTGGCTTTATTTCTTCAAATGGCAGGGCCAGAGGGGAAAAGAAACCTACGTCAAAATGGCAATACTGAAGTTCTGGGCTCAAGGCCAATGAACTCCGCAATCCTGAACAATCCTTTGTACTTCGGAAGAGCTCCCAAGTCAGCACTGCCCATGGTGTGGTGGGGGGTTGGTGTTGGTCGATGGCCACCTAAAAGAGAATTGTGGTTTTCCGTGATTGTCAATCACTCTGGTAACCGGTGGGCAAGGAGAGGTGTTACCTGGGCTGGGTAAATTTTCCTGACCGTTTAGTAAGGCTGTCACGAAAGGAATGGCCAACAACTCCTGAGTCCATTGCACGGATTCAGGAGTCAAGACGTGCTGAGGAATCCCAACTTGGAGAAGGTGGCGGGCTGCAAACCTCAGTGAACGAACTCGAAATGCAGCAGGCGGCCATGCTGATAAAGAACGGCTACACCATTCACCACAAAGCAGGGGTCTGGCTTTAGAGAGGTTGACTGCTCCCCAGCCCTCTTGGCTCCATAAATCTTGATAAACGCCCCAAGACCGCAGGAAGGAAAGCCAAGGACCGTCAATCTCAACTCGGACAGCAGAAACAAGTGTTGCATCTGACATTTAAACCTTTCAGGGCATGAGACGAGCTCCCCTCTACCCCCTCCTACCTGGTTGAGGCTGCTGTGAAAGGATGCAGCCAGGCGGCCATACCCACAGGCTGATTTAGATTTACCATGGTGGGTGCCTTGTGCCTGAGAGGTTGGGTTTTGTCTAGGAGGACAAGTGACGTGATCTCTCACACACACAAAAGCCATTTCTTCCTCTTCAGCTGTTCAGTGGCTCTTTTCCCAATGCTGATAATGCCCTTTGCTGCTGTGACTAGCCCGCTGCTGTCGCAGAACAATGCAGGACCTGCTGGGTTTGTCAGGCTTGGAGAGAGCTGGTTGTATCATTTGCCCAGGATGTGGGGGATTTAATCTGTGCTGGAAACTGATCTTGATCTGTTTGCATTCAGCAGTGTTTTGTGTGCCAGCTCCCTGCTGCACCCCTCCCCCTCCCCAATCTGTTAGGCTTCATTAGAAGTTCAGAAACGTATTTACTGCCGATGCCAGCAAGCCCATAACACTTCAGTTGGCGATGTCGGTCTCAACAGGTGACAAGGGCATTTCGTCCTTCCCTGGACACTTCAAGCCCCGTGAATATCCTTCCACAACACAAAGGATTTCATTCTAAATACTGACGGGATAGCTCAGCTCCCGCCATACTACAAAGTAGAACGACGACACCAAGGAGGGCTTCGGGGATCAGTGCAGGAGAACCGTCCAGAACTCAGGGTGCAATCCTCAGCTGGCATAGCTCCACTGAAGCCAATGGAGCCCCGTGGGCTTACACTACCTTGGGCTCTGGCTTTCACAATCTAGGCCCAGGCAGTTTCCTGTCTCTGAAACGTTCCCTGCACAAATTAGACCTGTCGGAGGTAAGCTAGATGGAATTAGCATTCGCTCTGTGGCTTGAGGGACTTGTGTAGACTTCTGGGCTTGGGCTGGAGGCCGGGCTGCGGGACCCTGCAGCTCAGGGAGTCTACACAGCAATGAAACAGCCCTGCAACCCGAGCCCCGCGAGCCCAACTGGGCCGGCACGGGCCAGCCGCGAGTTTTTCTTTGCTGTGTAGACAGACCCTCAGATACTGTAGCAAAGGGCACATTAAAGCTGCCTAACAGAGAGAGCTGATGAAACTCCGTTACAGTCCATGGATACTCACCCTGGAGATGCCAATACAATTTAATTTTAAAATTATGCATGCAAGTGTCACTATTATTAGCATTAATTTGTACTGCTGCAGTCTCGAGACGGAAGCCCCATTGAGCCTGGTGCTGTACAAACACACAGGAAGAGACCGTCCCGGTCCTGAAGAGTTAAAATCTGAATTGACAAAGGGTTGATGAGCTACGTGTTGTTATACCCATTATACAGCTGGTGGAACCCAGGTCCCAAGAGACTGCGCGACTTGCCAAAGGTCACGCAGCACGTTCATGATAGAGACTGGAATTAGACCCAGCTCTCCTGAGTCCCAGTCCAACACCCTAAACCATCAACCTATCTCAGTGTGTCAGCAAGAGGAACAATGCATGCCAAAGGGGAAAGGAGAAGTGGGATGGGACAGGTCGTGGAAAGCCAGCATCAGTAAATACCAGTGTGTTCAGCGGCTGCAGACCCCAGGGAAGAGGCTGGTTTACAACCCTGCCAGGGAAAGGGACGGGGAGCAAGCGAGGTGCAGGGAGGTGGGCAAACTTGTTCCAGCCGGTGTGTCAGGAGCCAACGATCCACCTCCAACCCAGGAGGCCGGGGAGCAGAGACAAAGGTCATTCTAAGGCCACTGCACGTGTTCAATGTTCCTTGAGAACAGGATGAGAAGGGAGGACTCCCTCCTTCTACAGTTCTTCCCTGATGCACGGGGAAAAGCAGCTCAGATGGGGGAGAGGAGTTAACTTTGAATGGTCCGGGCTGTGGGTGTTACAACACCAACCTCGCACCAGGCAGATTTCTTTATTATCATCTTTGCTCTCTTGCTTTAAAAACCTGCCCCCTTGCTCAGCCTGGCTGTATGACGGGTGAGGAGGCTTAGCAGGGAGCCGGGACCCTGCTCAGAAGCTGAGCAAAGCTGGGGGTTCCTCTCTGCACAAAGGAAAGTGCTGGGGAAGGAGGGAAAATAACGGTGTCGCTCGACCTCCGGAAAGTAGAAAATAAACATTCTGGAACATTGCAGCTTTGTTCACAATGCTCCCCACTCCCCCATTAGGAACGCCCCCTATGGACACACAGACCATCTCCTCCACACACACGAGCACAACACACCAACAGAAGCGCCCATGCACACACAGATATACACACACACAATACGAGCTAGGGCACTGAGACTCTGTGTTCTATTCATGGCTCTGCAACTGGCCGGCTGGGTGACCCTGGGCAAATCACTTCCTCAATCAGTGCCTCAGTTTCCCCATTTGTAAAATGGGGATAATAATGCTGACCTCCTTTATAAAGCGCTCAGAGCTATAATAGATGTGATTATTAAGTGGGTACATTCTTTTGTAAATTGCTGTAAGGGGAAGGACTTTAAAGCAGGTTAAGTTACAGATATGCCAAATCCAGAACCCTCTATCCCAACTTCCTCAAACTTTCGTGGTTCAAAAGAAGTAGGACCCAGCTCTAAGCCCTTGCCAGTTCCTTTCAGTTTTTTGTTTTTCAAAACTCCTGACCAATGAAATTCTGCCAAACCAACCCCGCCCCCAGTTTTGTCCATCACTAGTTAAAATCTTGGAGATGGCATTACAAAGCGCTGCTTATGCGACAAGCCATCTACCCTGCTGGCATCTGCTACTACGCCATTGCCAAATAGAAGCATCCTTTTTAATTGTCTTGAATCCTTGGAAAGCTGCCCTCCCTGCAAAGGGTTTGATTGCGCGCTAACAGCAGGCGGCGAGCCAGCGATGGGGGTTGTTTCTTAGTGGATACGGAGACAAGGGCCTGATGCTTTGCTCTAGTAGACACCAGAGCGAGCTTCAGCCGATCTTATCTGCACTTTCCTCCAGCACACCCATCTGAGAAGCAACAGCGAGCAATACCCCATCACGGTGGTTTTCAATCCGTGGTCCACAGACTATGGCTAAGATTTCCAAAGGGGTCTGCACCGTCATTTTGTAGGGGTCTGCACGTGAAAAGAGGTTGAAAACCACTGGTCTACTATCATCTTAGCAGCTTCCTGACGTCTTTAGGTGCCGCTGCCTTACCATCTTAAGCAGAACTGATTTGACTGAGCAATACCCTGAGCTGGGAGGAGAGAGCCAGGCTCACATTCAGCTCGCTAAAGAATCAGCATCAGTGAGACAAGAAAAGTAGAAGGTAGTAATGACCGAAAAATCCCCCACCTTCCGCTCCAAGCCAAGATTGCAGGGGCTGGGGTCACGATTCCGGAGGAAGAGAAGAAGGCAGACTGAACACAGTAGTGCGCGCCAGCAGCCAAAGGTGGGTACGTTCACCCAGACAGCGGGAGCTGGGCAATTACCTGTTCCCTTCATACCGACGGTGTCTTATGAGTCTACCTTCGTACACACGTTCCAGCCCAAGACCGTTCCACTGCCGTGCCTGCTACATACTGGTAAATGGCACAGGGGAGATGCTCCCCAGCAAACCTCCACACCACACCCTCACGTGGTCTCTCTATTCGTGCAGCTGCACAACAGAAGAGTAATTGGGGGAGGGGGAAGAGCAGAGCAAACGTGACTACCATCCAGGATACCCTTTCCCTGCGCAGGACGAGCAATGGGTTGATCCAAAGCCCAGGGGGCTCTTTGGTGATCTCAGGTTCTTCATTTTCCCACAGCTTCTCTGTAAGCTCCCGTCTCACACCGCCCAGTGCCCGTGACACCAGGCAGGAGCGTTGGCTGCTCCTTGCAGCATGCTGGGGTTTCCATGGACGTCTCATGCAAGCGCAGCCCTGCTTAGCTTATACCTTTTGACAGGGCTACTGCAACGACTGCCCCTGGCCGCCAAAATCCAGTTACGCCTCGATGGGCCCTCAAACTGCGTCTCACAGGTTTTTAATCAACGGCTGAGTCGAACAGAACAAAACCCTCAAAAGCGATGTGAGACATGGACGTTGCTGGCTGGTCTCAAAGCGTAACCCCGGCCACTCTGGCTTATAACTTTGGTTTATTACACAAAACTAAACCGGGGGGAAAAGATTAGGTGACTCAGATAATAGGATATGGAGCTTGAATCAAAGAGGTCACCAGTTCAAATCTGATTCACCTGAGGAGAGACTGAAAGTGACCAACTAACCTCAGATCAGTGACCTAAGTGAAATGGGCTCCTCTCTTCTGAGAGCTGCGGCCTGCTTGGACATAGAGGCTGAACTCCGCTCTTGTCTGCAGAAGGAATCCCGGCAGCTCGGGGTTAATGCCCGTAGGTAAGTACAACATGGGGGTAGCTAACTGCTCTACCTGCTTTGCAGCTAGACCTCCAGGTTCCCCCCACAGCTGCGAATCTGGCATCTTTCCCCAGCATCACTTCACTTTAAAAGTTGGGTGGGGAACAACCTAACCTCAAAGCATCAAAAATAAACCTTGGAGATGAAAGCAGCTCCAGAACTGGACTTAACAATGGGGTAGCAGGTCATAAAAACATACCTGAGCTGGCCAGCAACTGGAACCCCCTGCTCAAAGCAGGTCCAACCCCCTGCTCAAAGCAGGACCAATCCCCAACTAAATCATCCCAGCCAGGGCTTTGTCAAGCCTGACCTTAAAAACCTCTAAGGATGGAGGGTAGGAATTAATGGTAAATTCTCAGAATGGAGAGGGGTAACTAGTGGTGTTCCCCAAGGGTCAGTCCTCGGACCAATCCTATTCAACTTATTTATAAATGATCTGGAGAAAGGGGTAAACAGAGAGGTGGCAAAGTTTGCAGATGATACTAAACTGCTCAAGATAGTTAAGACCAAAGCAGACTGTGATGAACTTCAAAAAGATCTCACAAAACTAAGTGATTGGGCAACAAAATGGCAAATGAAATTTAATGTGGATAAATGTAATGTACACTGGAAAAAATAACCCCAAGTATACATACAATATGATGGGGGCTAATTTAGCTACAACAAGTCAGGAAAAAGATCTTGGAGTCATCGTGGATAGTTCTCTGAAGATGTCCGAGCAAAGTGCAGAGGCGGTCAAAAAAGCAAACAGGATGTTAGGGATCATTAAAAAGGGATAGAGAATAAGACTGAGAAGATATTATTGCCCTTGTATAAATCCATGGTACGCCCACATCTCGAATACTGCGTACAGATGTGGTCACCTCATCTAAAAAAAGATATACTGGCACTAGAAAAGGTTCAGAAAAGGGGAACTAAAATGATTAGGGGTTTGGAACAGGTCCCATATGAGGAGAGATTAAAGAGGCTAGGACTCTTCAGCTTGGAAAAGAGGAGACTAAGGGGGGATATGATAAAGAGGTCTATAAAACAGCCATCATAACCCATTCTGCACTGTAAAATACTGGCTATTATCTGGCCAGATTCTGATCTCACTTAAACCAGTGTCAACCTGAGTAACTCCACTGGCCTCAAACAAGTTACTCTGGATTGACACCAATGAACTGAGACCAGAATCTGGCCCACAGTATATCGTGCTTTCATCCATGGATACCAAAGTGCGTCCCTTCCTGATAACAGTTAACTCCTTTTTAAGGCGGAGCCCAGGGGAGCTATGGATTCTCAACCCCTTTTCACAGTAGGCCTGGGGTCCCAAGGAGGGCACCCAACAGCTGAAACACTAAAATTAGTGGACACTTCTTTGAAAATGTGAACTTAAGTGTCCTGCCTAAGGATACAGAGCAAGTCAGGGGCAGAGCTGGCCACAGAACCCAGCAGTCCTGGCTCCCAATCCCATAGTCTGATCAGGTTTCAGAGGGGTAGCCATGTTAGTCTGTATCAGCCAAAAGACCGAGGAGTCCTTGTGGCACCTTAGTCTAATCAATAGACAGGGCCAGTGCTACCATTTAGGCAAACTAGGCGGTTGCCTAGGGCGCCAAGATTTGGGGGCGCCAAAAAGTGGTGCCCCCAATTTTTTTTTACATCGTTCCTACGCCCCCTCCCCGAGCGTGCGGTTGCTGCTCCACTTCTCCCGCCTCCCAGGCTTGCAGCACCAATCAGCTGTTTGGCGCCGCGAGCCTGGGAGGGGAGGAGAATTAGAGCGGGGGCGGCGTGCTCGGGGAGGAGGCAGAGCAGAGATGAGCTGGGGTGGGGAGCTGCCGCACGGCGCTCGGGGGGGGGGGGGGAACGGAGCTGCCGCGGGGCGGGCGCCTCAAGGCGGGTGGAGGAAGCTGCCACGGGGGGGGGGGGCGCGCGCCTCGGGGGGCCGGGGAGCTGCTGCAGGGCTGGGGGGGGTGAGGCGCAAGGTGGAAGTTTCACCTAGGGCGCGAAACTTCCTTGCACCGGCCCTGTCAGTAGATCATATTACCCCAACTCATAGCACCCGCTTCTGATGTCCTCATTTTAGCACAAGCCCGAACGAATCCAGCAACACCTGCAGAGGCAATAGGCCAGGAGCTACAAACCACGGCACTGCGGGGAACTGGATTTTGCTCACTGGCTGGGGCTTCCCAGATTTGTCACCGCAGCGAGCGGCGGCGTGAAATGCTCCGGTAATGCTTTCTGGCGCACTGCCAGGGAGCAGCACCCTACCCGAAATGGAAGGGGAGATTGTCTACAATGTAGACAGGTCAGTTTTGATTCCACGGGAGAAATGCACAGAAAGGTGAATCCGACCGGCTTTCGCACCCACCGGGGGCTTGGGGCACGCGGGACCCAGCAGAGCCAGGGCAGCTCCAACGGGCAAGGGATGGGGTCCGACTTAGGGATTCCGGGGGGGGGGGGGGGGGGTTATCCAAGCGCAGGCTCGGTAAATGGTGCAACAAGGCCGATGCCCATGAGGGACATACCGAACATCCACTGGCTGCCTGGAATGTTCATTCTTTAATGGGTTTTCCCTAATAAAGTTAGAGCTTGTCCCCCTCCCCCCCGCCCCTTTCCGTTTTCCTTCTGTAAATCAATCACGACATCTCTCCTTCGCCCCAGATAGGAAGCCTGGGGCCGATACCGATACAATCCCCCTCTTCACGAGCAGCCCAGCTGAATGCGAGCCAGACGGCCCGTGAGGATTACAACATATTTCCTGCTAGGAACGTGACTCAATGAGGCTGGCATGCGAGCTTGGCCCATTCAAGAAGTTCCATTCTCCGCAGCCATGACTGAGACGTGAGTCAGACTTCAAGGGCCAGAATCTCATGTTCTGGATCCAAACAGGAAGGAAAGATTCTCAGGTTCAATTCCCGGCCCTGCCTGACTCACTAAGTGACCTCGGGCAAGTCATTCTCCCGCCCCCCCACGCTGAGTCTCTGTTTTACCAGCTGTAAAATGGGATAATGTTAGTGACCAGAGTGTTGTGAAGCTTGTGTTTGCAAAACTCTTTCAGATGCCCATTGCATCCGATGCCATTGCATCCAGGAATATAAAAACAACAACTATTTTAAAGCAATAAATCCATCCCTGCTGAGTTCAAAGGCCCAGAGATGAGTCTGTGCTTCCTGTCCTGAGTGGGAAGAGTGGAACCTAAGACACTGCCTGCCATTTCCTAAAACAAAATCTGACCCCTCACTTACCTGAGCTGCTGCTGAGGGTGGCCATGCACAGCCATAAAGTCACCAGCAGGAGGCAGCACAGCTTCATCCTGTCAATACAAACACACACAAAGAAGTTCCAGTTATTTCAAAACTCTTTTCTCACCGACGGGAAGTTTTGTCCTCGGCAGTTTTGTGCTGGCACCTTCCAGCACCTCTGCGTTTGATTTTAAGGCTTTTTAACAAGTTTGCATAGAGACACCATGGGAGCATGAGGCGCCTAAGCCCAAAAGCATAGTTAGAAAGTGGAAGTCAGGTCTCAAGTTCAACCATTTCAGCTCAGTGTAACATTCAGAGGCAGCGTCTACGCACAGATACCATGGGCATCTGCCAACTGCAAGCATACAGCAAGAGAAGCAAGAGAACTCTTGAGCTTTGGCTCCAAAGCCACAGTGCTGGACCCCTGCAGACGGACGGTATCACTCGGCAATTGTCACAGTGCGCACCCTGCAGCCTAAGCACTGATGCAATACGTTTGCATAAAGCATTAATCTAATGATTCTGAGTAATGAACGCATTTTACAATCTGACCATTGCAAAGTCTGTTGGCCGATAACTTGCAAAGGAGGAAAGGCTACATTTGACAAACAACTTTGTTGAATGCGAATAGTTCACCCAGATCTAGTGGGCAGGTCGCCTAGGAATGAGGCTTACGCTGTGATTGCAACAGCTTTCAGTCAACTCCAGATTTGAACCGGTGACCTATAAATAATTAAAGGCTCCAGATCCCAGTACCGAACCCCTCAGTCCAGTCACTCCAGGAGATGTTTTAAAATCAGTCCATCTCCACAACGAGGTCTAGAACCTGGATTTCTTGATTCCCAGTCCTGTGCTCTATATGGTGCAATTCATTACAGCTTCAGGGCACAGGAATGTGAGCCGACACATACGTCTGACATTTGGCATTCTGCTCTCACAAATCCTCTTGGTCATTGAAAAGCAAAGTTCCCTGCAGCTCCAGGCCTTCCCAGCATGCCGAAGAGAAGCTGCAGGTTATGAAAGCTGACATTTAGTAGATGCTCTAATTAGTGGGACTGAAGCCTTCATTCGACGTTCCCAGGTGCCAGGAGATCGGGAAGGCAGGCAGACAATGGAAGTGGCGAAGGCAAAGCTGATTAGCTGTGTGTGTCAGTGGGGGCGATCTCTAGGAGCACAGAGCCCCGAAGGCAGCAAAAGTTCAGTCACCAGTGGGAACTGTGTGCGCTTAACAACTCTGCAAACCAGGCCATGGGTTTAAGGCAGGGGTCCCCAACACGGTGCTCGCGGGTACCATGGCGCCCGCCAGGGTGTCTAAGTGCGCCCACATAATGGCCGGCGGACGAGCATCCGCCGAAATGCCACCTAGAAGCAGCATCGTCCAGAGGCGTCCCCGCCGAAATGCTGCCGATTCGCCTATTGACGTTGCCGCTTCTCGGCGGCATTTCGGCGGACTCTCGTCCACCACCACGGTCCTCCGTGGCTCGTCTGGCACCTGCCAGACGAAAAAGGTTGGGGACCACTGGTTTAAGGGTCCAACTTCCGGCACCTGCACTTGAGATTGTCATGATGCTTCCCCGGGCTGGGCCAGCCTCTCCTAGCAGCAGAGGGAAACAGGCAGGAATCCTGCGCTTCTCTGCCGTCCCAAGCAAAGGGCAGCATTCAGCTACCGGGCTGCGAATGCAAAGCTGCCTAGCCAGGATGGTACTGGCAAAGAGCACTGCTCCACTGGCTAATAACGGAGACCAAAGCGATGCAATCGCACAGCCGTTCGCTGCCTTCTATACAGCGCTTAACAAACAACCGCAGGAGCCTACAGGGACCCTCGGCTAAACAATGAGTCCTGATGCAGCCACTTTCATGTGTGTTAAGGACGGGGCTCCTGGAGGGATGAGTCCCCGCCCATCCCTTCTCCCACCAAGCGCCCTCGTCTGCCCCAGGAACGCTCCCTCCTTCTTCCCAGCAAGCTTCCCCAAAGCACCCTGCTTCCCAGCCTGCTGCTTCTCCCCAAACCTCGCCTGACTTTGGATTAAGCGGAGGGAGGTTGGTGGGCGCCAGTCACACCAGGAAGCGGGCTAGCAAGGAATAGGCAGGATGATGGGGCAAGGAGTGTAAGGTTGTTGCCCCCCTGGGAGAGGGGCCGTCTTCCGGGTCTCAGGAGGTGGAGTTGGGAAGGTAGGATCGGATGCATGTTGCCCACAGATGAGGAGGGAGATGAGAAAGAAAGGTTATCCATCTCCGGCCCCTCAGAAAATCTAGCTGACCTCCTGTAGAACACAAGCCAGAGAATTTCACCCAGTAATTTCTGCATCTAGCCCATATCTTGGTAGTTGAGCTAAAGCATGATTATTTTAGAAAAAAACATTCCATCTTCAGGTAAAGACGCCAAGTGATGGAGACTCCACCACATCCCTAAGTAGATTGTCCCAAGAGTTAATTACCCTCACTGTTAAAAAAACATGCATCTTATCTCGAGCCTGAAATTATCTAGCTCCAACTTCCAGCCACTGGATTTTGTTCTGCCTTCATCCGCTAGAGAGCCTTCTACTCTCAGAAGACTCCCCATGTAACACTAAGATCACTCACCTCTTCACCTTCTCTTATTAAACAGACTGAGCTTCTCAAACCTTTCACTATAAGGCAGGTTTGCATTGAATGTGCTTGGCTCTAGAGTTACAGAGCACGAAGGTCCCACTAGCCAGTCCGGGGAGGCATTGCGAGGACTCATGACAAATGAGGTCCTACTCTCATCTCTCGTTGGCTGTCTCTAAACATGCAGGGAGCCAATTCCTGCTGGTAGGTACCAGGATTGTCCCCAGAGTCTGAGCACTAGAGATCAGTAGAGACCTGACAATCCAGGCATTTGTGTTTGTTTTTCATGAGCTGTTTTCTTCCTCTGGGAGCCAATTACCAGGCCTCAATAAAAAGGAAGAGACCTGGTCTTCTCCAGGCATTTCTGTCATCCAAAGTGAAATGCCATCAGATAGCCTAATCCTGCATTACTGCTGCCCCGTCAATACCTGCCTGAGTCACTCAGAACAGTTCCAGGGCTAAAAAAGAAACACCAGCTCTGCTACCTGCCAGCCTCCCTCACGGACAACAAAACAACTCTTTATTTGTTTTCTTTTAGGCCGGTCAGACGGAGGGAAGAGAGAGGTCGCGACTGCTCAGTGGGGAACAGAGAGCTGACAGCACAGAGGGCTGGAGCTGGGAAAGGCGATACATTTAATCAGAAGTGGGGGCAAAGTTCTCGCACCGCCCGGCTGTTGTCAGATCTGACGATGACAAACATCACGGCGTCTTGTGTGTTCTCTGGCGTGTGCAGAGTCCACTCTGTGAGCAGCAAAGTCTTCCCCGTTTCCTCATCAAAATAAGTCCACAAATGAGCCCTCTTCCCTACTTTTCATGGAACCCACTCCCTCCCCATTTACGCAAAACAGGACAAAGTCAGCCTTGGTGGAAGAGGCTTTAGGGGAGCTTCTCCTGCTTACCCCAGGGCTGAGTTTGGCCCACTGCCATCAGCTGGGCTGCTATACCCTCGCCCATTGTGACATGAATACAGCCTTAATCTCAATGGGCTCTTTTTTGCATCCTTTAGCTGTGCAGATGAGGACTTGCTCCCCCAAACAATCCTATTAAAGCCAATGGGTCTCTACTTCCAAGAGCAAGGTGATCCCCTAAGGGCTCCACAAACTGGCCCCAATGGTTTTTTTTTTTTTTTTTTTTTATTATGAAATCCAGTGTTTCTGCAACTTCCTCCCAGTTGCATTATCCGGAGCAGCGCAACAGTTTGATTAATTTTTGGTTCATTCCAGGCTCTCCGGAGATCTTATCATTGGAGACAGACACAGAGCGTGTCAGATTACAGCAACTTCTCCATTCCTGGTCTGGGACTCATCGGCTGCTCTGCCATTGAACAAGTACAATGGCACACACAGGGTGACGGAGGGGAGCCTTTCTTTGCAGGACACACTCAGAATTAAGAGCTGGACCCCTAGGAACAATGGCACAGGCCCCTAATGCCCAGTCTAAGCCGACCCTGACGGAGCTTGCCCCACTCAAGGTAATGGGAGTTCTGCAAATTCGCTACTCCGCTCTCTGCACACGCATCGTTACCTGGAGTTCTCGTACACCACCCAGAATCGCTCACTGCTTTACAACGTATCCAACACCAGGGCAAAAAATACCATCAGAAGTAAGGACAGCTTTTTCTGTCCAAAGATCCTGCGCCCATTCTAAAGGACAACGACGCTGTATTTTCCACTACACTGCCTCTGTCCTTGAGCCCCTCTAAAGACCTGACAGGTTTTTACTTTTCGCGGAGAAGCCACTTTACTGCACATGGAACGAAAGCTCCCCTCAAAGACTTCCCACTAAGTGCTCGAGGGCCGTTGAAGTTAATGGGACACTTCGGGGGGGAAATAACAGCCTCCAAATGGCAGGAGCGGGGTCTGCCCTGCTTTCTCCCTGCAGTTCTCTCCTGGATCAATCCTGCAAGGCGCTGAGTACCTCTGAGCACTCTCAGCTCCCACTGCCTTTGCTGGGAGGTTAATACGCTCAGCCCAACAGGAGGGCTGCAGATGTGGGAAAGCTAGCAAGGCGGATTGAGTCGGTGTGCCAAGTTTGGTGAGCAATTGGTTCCATCCCTTTATCGGCTTTCATTTCTCCCCTTTGAATTCGGTCCTTGGGGAAAGCAGCCCTGGAGGAAGACAATGGGCAGCACGGCACAAGCTTCTGGGATGCACCTATCTCGCTATCCGGCCCCCCGTCACCGTGGGATCTGAGAACCTTGTACGTTCATCCTCGTGGCACCCCTGGGAGGTGGAGCAAATGAGGCACAGAAAGACAAGGCACACAGGGAGGCGAGAGCAGAGCAGGGAACTAAACCCGGGTCTCCCACGCCCTCGGCTATCCCTCCCCACTAGTGCACCTCAAGCCAGGCCAGCAAGGAGCTGACCTCTTGGGGTGAGAGGCTGGTTCAGTCTCTGGCCTCCCTGCTGAGACTGACAACCAGGAGGACAGCTCGCTCTGTCCTGTACTGCCTGGATGTACCTGGAAGGGCTCCAGGGAGGCACTGGGCTGGAGGATCCAGCTAAATGGGTGATAGATGCAGGCTAGGCGCTCTCACGGCTCCACCCTGTGCTCCAATCGTTTGCCCGTAAGACAAAACGACCCTTTCTCCCTTGGGCTCTCAGGTCTCCCATAGAAATTGGTTCACTGCAGGGGGACCAGAATTCTGGAGGGGTGCACACAGGGGTGTATGCCACGTGCTCGCCGGGGCTCCCTGCAATGGGGCAGCAGGGCCAGAGACCCATCACTTCATAGATTCCTTCCCCGATGGATGGCTTCTAGTGCCCGGCACAGCCCCTGCACAGTGCTGTGCGGGAGGAGGAAAGGATTCCTTTCTTCTCCTCATCAGAGGAGGTTTCTCGGATCATTCACAGATAACACACCCAGTCAGAGCTCAGCTCCTCTGGAGAACCTGGCCCACACCTTGCACAGGACAAGGGTTGAAGACTGACAAGAAGCAATGGGCCTAGATGGCAAGGATGGCCTAGATTGGACACTAGGAAAAACTTCCTAACTGTCAGGGTGGTTAAGCACTGGAATAAATTGCCTAGGGAGGTTGTGGAATCTCCATCATTGGGGATTTTTAAGAGCAGGTTGGACAAACACCTGTCAGGGATGGTCTAGATAATACTTAGTCCTGCCATGAGTGCAGGGGACTGGACTAGATGACCTCTCGAGGTCCCTTCCAGTCCTACGATTCTATGGCTGGTTGCTTAGTTAGGATTTTTTTATCCTGGCATTCAAGGGATACAAGAAAAAATATAATTAAAGCAAAGAAACTAAGAGAACCAACGAGGGGGGGAAAGGGACAGTCAACAAAAGCAGCTGCAAAGAAAAAGATAAATGCACTAATGGAAGCTGGGAAAAGGCCCTTCAGCCCTTAAGGACATATTCTTGCTTTTCAATATCTGCAGGAGTAAATCGAGCAATGAAGAGAATAACTGTAGCATAAACCATCTGGGCTCCATTTAGCTGGGACTTACTGTGGTTTTTTTCGGACCAGATCACTCTTCCGGAGGCGGTTTTGGCATTGAATGACACTGCCGTTTGTTCGAGTTTCTCAGGGTTTCCGCACACATCTCCCAGGAAGCAAACCATTAGTGTGGTGAGTTTGCACGTTCCACGGAGAGCTCTTCCGAGCAGCCTAACGTCACACGGGACTGTGCCGAGAGCATGAGCAATAGCAGACGCTGTGGGTTTTCAGACCCCAACGTTCCCTCTCTGGGAAGCGGTGTGCTCATTAAAGTCTCCCTTCGCAGGAAGCTTTTAAGAATGCAATAGGGGGAATTGCCCCAACAATCCAATACTGAATACACTGGCCAGTCCACTACACACAGAGTACCCTAAGCTCAGAGGCAGTCATGCCGGCCAACGAGAGAGGCTGAATTCTGCCCTTAGAAAAACACATGCATCTCGCCTGAAGGTCAAATCCACCCCGGCTGTGACTATACTACAGCCAGTGGAGTTACATCCGGCACGAATTAAGCCCAGAATCTGGCCCCATGTCACCAGTGACACAGAAGCAGCAGCGAGACAGAATGATCTAGCGACACGTTAAGAATAAAAGCCCCTGATGAAGGCCCAAAACAATTGCCTATCGCCACTGAAAGGATGGTACAGTGCTTAGGGAACTAGTGTAGGATTTGGAAGACATGAGTTCATTTCCCTGCTTTGCCACAGACTTCCTGTGTGACCCCAGGTGAGTCACTTAACCTCTGTGCCTCAGTTTCCCTCTGTACAATGGGGATAATAGCACTGCTACATAGGGCCAATGGGAGGATAAATACTAGAGGTGGCCAGAAATTTGTCTCGAAAATTCTTTCATTTTACATTCTATTTTATTTTAAATGTCAAAATCAGAGTGAAACATTTCGATTGCATTGAACATGGGGGAATTTCATTTCATGGGTAAGTTTGAAATTTTTGCTTTTGTTTCAGAACAGAAAAATATTTTGAACTTGTCCTATTTCCCATCAAACGGAAAATGCATCTCCTGCCTAGCTATAAGAAATACATCACAGACTGTGAGGCACTCAGATTCTATGGAAATAGGGCCATAGAAGAACCGACAATAGGCAGAGAAATTGACTCCCTTTTCCCCACCCAAGAAATTAAAATTCGGATCCCAGATACGCCAGCGAGAGTCAGGAATAACTCCACTGATGTCAATGGAGCTACACCGGTAGGAAACCGGCACAAGACAGAGTAGATCTAAACCCTCCTCTTAAGCCAATCGCTCACTACTGGGAGTTAGAAAGAAATCTGCCTTGGGCCAGGTAATACCATCGCTGCTTCTGCAGGGGACACTGTCAGACACTACTTTCATTTATACCAGGCCTTTCAGCTCTTTCCAGTAGGCCAGTAGCTTTAGTCCTCTGGCTAGTAGGTGCTTGGTAAATGTTTTCCAAACCCTGTGTTATATATTCATTATAAACCCTATAAAAATAAGATACACATTGCATTGGCTCAAGAGGGGCCCATAAGCCTTCCAGAAAGACTCTACTTTGGCCCGGGTGGTTGACAGCAGACAGGAAGGCAAATTGGAGCTCCGCATTCTTGCAGCGCTGCCTGCATCAGGGATGTCAGAGCAGAAGGAGGGTTGTTTCTTCTTCTTCCCATAACCTTAAATCCCTGCAGTTCTGAAAAGTGTTAATCCTTCGCTATGAAGCCCGATGTGAATAGCAGGTAGGGAAACAATGTTTTGCTGTTCTTTGGGGAAGGGAACCCATCCTGACACCAGGAGCAGCATTCAAAGCAATCCAACACTTTGGGAGAAGTGGGAGGTGGGGGGAGTGAAGGAGGGCACATGTCACAAAACTTGGGGGAGCGGTACATAATGCAGAGGACAGGTCACTGATTCGGAGGGATGTGGATTGCTTACTAAGCGGGACACAAGCAAAGTGCATGTGTTTTCATGCAGCTAAATGATACATCTAGGAACAAAGAATACATTCTTTGTCATGCTTGCAGGATGGGGGACTCTATCCAGGGAACTCTGAAAAAGATTTGGAGGTTGTGGTGGATAATCAGCTAAATATGAGCTCCCGGTGTGACAGTGGCCAAAATAGTTAATGTGATCCTGGGATGTCTAGGGGACTCGTGAGTAGGAGTAGAGAGGTTATTTTAACTGGAGTACTGTGCCCAGTTCTGGCATCACAACTCAAGAAGGATGTTGATAAATTGGAGAGGGTTTAGAGAAGAGCCCAAAGAATGATTAAAAGATTAGAAAACCTGTCTTATGGTGATAGACTCAGGAACTCAATCAATTTCACTTAAAGAAAAGGTTAAGGGATGATTTGATCACAGTCTACAAGTATCTACATAGAATTAGAAGGGACCCCAGGAGGTATCTAGTCCAACCCCCTGCTCAAAGTAGGACCAATCCCCAGACAGATTTTTACCCCAGTTCCCTAAATGGCCCCCTTGAGGACTGAACTCACAACCCTGGGTTTAGCAGGCCAATACTCAAACTACTGAGCTATCCCCCCCACAAAGGGAATAAATATTTAATAATGGGCTCTTCAATCTAGCAGAGAACAGTATAAAATGAACCAATGGTTGGAAGTTGAAGCTATACAAATTCAAACTGCAAATAAGGCGTACATTTTTAACGGCGATAGTAATTAACCATTGAAACAATTTGCCAAGGGCCGTGGTGGATTCTCTATCCCAGCTCAATTTCAAGATTGGATGTTTTTCTAAAAGCTCGGCCCTAGGAATTATTTTGGGAACATTCTCCGGACTGTGTTCTACAGAAAGTCAGACTAAATGATCACAACGGTCCCTCCTGGCCTTGGAATCTGTGAAAAAAGGAGGATTCCCAGCTGCATGGCTTTGACTGGCCCGGGCATCCGAACAGAAACAGATCATGCAGGGGATCACAACAGCAACCCACATCTTCAAAGCGACAAGGCAGCACTCCAATGGACAGAGTGCTTGTATCTGGACCTCGGCTGGTGCGCGGGAGATGTTCGCTGAGGAAAGCTCCTGGCTGGATCCCGTGACTAGTGGTTTACAGCATGAGGAAAATTGCCATGGCTGGGTGATGACATTTAAATCCCACCTGCTGGAGATCTCTGCAATCAGCAGATTTGAAATAGGAAGTGGCTTTTTTCAGACAAAAGGGGACCATCAGCAGAACCAATCTGTGCCCTGTCCAGTGGAGGGGAGGGAATGGGAGGCACCTACTGGGGGGGTGAAGATGTCTGAAAAATGTCACTGTCTAGGCTCCCCTTTCAACAAAACTTTTTTCTCCCCACCAAAAATACCGATTTATCAAAACCAGAACTGTCTGTAAGAAAGAGCTAATTTTGAGGAATTTGCCAACTCAATACAGTTGGGAAAAAAAGTGTTTTAGAATTGTCATAACCGAACATTTTGATATTTTTCCAAATGAAAAGTTTTGGTTTTCTGGTTCAAAATGACTTTTCGTTGCAAAATTTCACTCAATATTAAAAACAGAAAAAAAAACAGATCAAAATCCATGGACATGGAGGACAGGTCCATCAATGGCTACTAGCCAACGTGGCCAGGGATGAACCCCATACTCTGTGTCCCTAAGCCTCTGACTGCCAGATACTGGAACTGGACGACGGGATGGATCACTCGATAATTGCCCTGTTCTGTTCGCTCCTTCGGAAGCACCTGGCACCAGCCACTGTTGGATGACAGGACACTGGGCTAGATGGACCATTGATCTGACCCAGTATGGCCATTCTTATGTTCTTATAAATTGAAATGAAACATTTTGGAATTATCAGAACAAAACATTTTGATTGACATGAACTGACATTTTTTTCAGTTTGTCAGTTCATGAAAATTTAGCATAAAAATCAATAATTCATTTTTTCTTCCTGATTTGGGAGAGGAATTCTTTTTTTAAAATCTCAAACATTCTGGTGGGACAGAAACCTGTCTCCTGCCTACCCCTTACGTTGACACTTCACAAATCTCTCCAATTCTCTGCCCGTCCTTTGACCCAGCAAGTCACTCATCCAGACATCGGCGAAGAAAAGTTCCCCAGTGTCACAATGTCCCATTTCAAGAACCATGAAGTGTTATTTTTTCCCCATCCTCTGCTGTGCAATCACCACCAAACCCCACACATGTTGCTACATCTCCAGCTCCGCAACCCGGCCTACACAGACCGTTTTCAATAGCTCAGGCGTCTTCTCCATTGGGATGGGAGCCAACCGTGGAGCTACACCAGTATCAACCCCTAGCAAAGACACAGGTTACACTCATGCAGCATGATTTCCATTACTTCAGCGCACCCTGATGAAAGCTGCACTGGTAAAAACCATCCAGGCATTTGCAGCACCAGCAGCATAGTTGCCTCACTGGCTAAAATCCCTGTGTAGACAAAACCCAAGTGTTTGAGACCTTAGCTGAGAAGCAAGGCTGACTTTTTTTTAAACCATGTATCCATCTTTCTTTGGAGTGTGTCTATAATTTCCTTATTTTATAGCAGACACAAGACAGCAATAGCTATTGTTAAAGCCGCGTCTGTTATAATCCTTTGTTTCACACATTCCTCCTTTTAGGACTGAGCTTTTGCAAACTTGGGGTCTGTTCCAACTCCCACTGAAGATTCCCATTGGCTCGGGTGGGTTTTGGATCGGGCCCTGTGTCTCTGCTAGAAGGTAGATTTGATGTCATTTATATCTTGATTTTTCTTAAAATCCCTGTAACCATTTGCAATTCAGCCAGAGTGAAAATAAATAGCGAAAAAATAGATTCATAGATTATAGGACTGGAAGGGACCTCGAGAGGTCATCGAGTCCAGTCCCCTGCCCGCATGGCAGGACCAAATACTGTCTAGACCATCCCTGATAGACATTCACCTCTTGGGAGCCAATTCAAATCCAGCCTAGGTCGGGGCTGAGAGGCACTTGGGACAGTGTCATGCTGGTAATATTTTAACAAGGGGTCCCTGCAAAGCAGGGTCCCCCTTAGCCTCTGTCGAAGCCCATGCAAGGGGGCAGGGCCAAGCAAATTGCTGAGGGGCCCAAGTATGGGACAGGGCAATCTTTTCATTCCCCTCCCTCCCCCCATTTAAACAAAACCACCTGCTCATAATCGTAACAAGGGAAAGAGGAGACACCAGTGGGGAAACAAACTCATCCGAGGGTGGGATTTTTGCTGACCAGGTTTATACTTTATTCCTGAAAAAACACACTGAGTGCACTGAGCAATGTTAATGGGAAGCGGTGAGAGAAGGAGAGACCTGATACGTGATGCAATCTAATGCACTAAGGAGGGCCGAATGGTTAGGACGCTGATCTGCGTTTGATTTTCTCCAGCACAGACTTCCTGTGGGACCTTGAGTAAGTCACTTAGCCTCTCGGGGCGCCAGTTCCCCATCTGCAGAATGGGGATAATAGCACTGTGCTACCTTAGACAGGTGTTGGGAGGTCAAACACCACAGATTGTGAGGCTCTCAAATACCATGGTGATGGTGGCCAGGTAAGTCTGCTGGATGGATGGATTATGACGGCAAAACAAATCTGCTCGTGAGAAATATTTTTAAGAGCCCTGAAGACAGATGATCGCTGGCGGGAGGGGGTGAGGGGTGAGCTCCCTAAATTGGCTGGGAGGATTTTAACAAGGGGGATTCCAGATGGCCCCTAGGTATCCCCAGCACACCACTAAGCATGGGAAACTTGTCCCAGCCGTGCCTGTGCTTACCTGCCCAGAGGACACAACTAGGCACCCTTCACCAGCAGTATTAAATGTACCTTGAAACAAAGGGACCCTAAAATACCATGGAAAGCATCTAGGGAGCAGCCTTCTAGGAGAACCTGTGTCTCATGCACCTACAAGCAGGGAGGGCTGGAACGGAACTCAAAGTAGCAGCGGAATGCTGTGATGATCATCAATATTTATTATTCAGGGAGAATCTGATTGATTTCAGGAGGTCAATGAATTTATCCCCCAAGCTGAAGGACAAACAAAAGGTAATGTATGCAGTGCTGACATTTCCAGAGGCTGCGAGGCGCAGGCACAAGGCAGACAAACCACTTCAGGCTAAAACCTCCACAGTTCCAAGTGTCTCATTTCTGGGGTTTTCAAGTCCCAGCTGCCAGGAAGTGGGTGCTTTATTACTGTACAATCTGCACCGCCCACAACCAAACCCCGCCGCCTCCTTACTGCTCAGCCACGGCATTCCTTTAGAAAGCTCTATGCACACACACAAAAAATACAGTCAGAATTTCCCCTTTCGCCCCTTGACGCTGCTTATCAGCAAATACCCGTTGGGTGCACCCAGTGGATATGGACAGGGCTCCTTTGAATTTCACTGCCTTACGTTGTTATGGCCCTGAGCTAAGCAGCGGGGCTGAAAACCCACGGCCCGTTGCACAGCATGATTCGCTGGTGCTGAGCTGTATCCCTCGCAGTACGGAGCGAGAGAGGAGGAGGACGGCGGCCCTGGAGCAACAGGCTCACCCCCTTTGGCAACCACCACTTAGGGAGCCCGGTAGGGACGGACGCACTCTGTTTGCCACGTGGCAGGAACGCTGCATTCGGTGAGCTAGGAATTCCCAGCCCCTCTGGGTGGATTCCGTCTCCCGTCCCATACTCTTACTCTGTCCTGGGTGCTGCACACTCCCACAAAAAGCCAGTCCCTGCCCCAGACACTGACAGTCCCATAGCCTGGCCCAGCCCAGGTCTGCCTGGCCCTGTCGGCAGCATGTGGTTACTGAATCCCACAGGGCTCCCCATTGGCGCTGTTCTCCCCACACCCACACCTTGGCTACCCCTCCCAGCCACCCGGACTAGCTGCCCACACCCTGGCCTCTCTCACTAAGGCGGTGCTCACCCCCGCCCGGCATGCTCTGCGGCTTCTCCGACACAGCGTAGAGGACTCCAGCAGCGACGTTGCGGCTGGCGGGGTGGGTGAGGAGGCAGGCTGCACACCTCTCTGAAGACACCTGCCTGGAATCGGGTGGGGGGGCGCAGCGAGTCTGCTTTGCCAGCCCACCCCCAACAATGCAGGTGGGTGGGCAGGAAAGGGCTAGGTGGGCATTTTCTGGGAACCAGGAGGGGAGAACGGGACCAGCAACGTGCAAGGGACCAGCTCAGACCATCAATGTCCCCTTCAGACATTGGGTAAAGGTCCCGGGCTCAGCGAAGCCCATCATGCTGGCAGGAGGACGTTATTTGTCTGAAGGCGGCTGAGTGTCAGACCCCCAAGGTGTTCCCCACACCTCCACCTGCCGGCGTCTGCCTCTAGCAGAACTTTAACAAGCCAGGGTGGCTAAAGTCAAGTGTTTCGAGAGCCAAGAGACAGTCCTTGTGCAAGAGCGTGTGCTTATTCAGCGTACAGCAACCTCCACATCTTTGCCAGCCTGACCGAGTTGTGCAACAGTGGAGAGATTTTCCTGCCTTATCGCAATCATTTGTAAATAAGGGCGGGATCATTCGGAAGAAAATAAATCATTTATCAGTATTTACCATTTGCTTGCAAAGCCCTAGACTTAGGGGTAAAGGATTTCTACGCAGCTCAGGGCTTTTTATCCGCAATCACTGACAAATCTAAGTGGGCCGAGGCGGGATTCTTTTTGTTTGGTTGGGGTTTTGTTTGGTTTTGCACTGTGCCTACCTTTTGCAGTGTGGTACTAATTAGAGCAAGGGACTAGGAGTTAGGGTTCTGCTCCCAGCTCTGCACATGATTTGCTTTGCCCTTGACTATGTCCCTTAGGAAAAGTTTTCTAAAGTGACCCCTAACTTAGGGTTCCTCCAGTTTTGGTTGACCAACGTGAGACATCTAAGTCCTGACTTTCAGAGGTACAGACAGGGCCGGCTCCAGGAACTAGCCGACCAAGCACGTGCTTGGGGCAGCACCTTGTAAGGGGGGGGCGCTCGGGTTTTTTTTTATTTTTTGTGTTTTGTTTCGGCGGGGCGGCGCAAGGGGTTTTTTTTGGTTGGTTTTTTTTTGGTTCAGCTGGGCGGCGCTCAAAGTTTTTGTTTGTTTTTGTTTCGGCGGCGCAGCGCTCGGGGGGGGGTGTTTTGGTGGGGTGGGGCAGCATGGCGCTTGGGGGGGGGAGGTTTTCCGCAGGGCGGCGCTTGGAGGGGGGATGTCGGCAGGGGAGGTGTTTCGATGGTGCAGTGCTCGGGGGGGTGTTTCGGTGGCGCGGCGCTCGGGGGGAGTTGTTACGGAGGGGCGGCACTCTTTTTTTTCGCTTGGGGTGGCAAAAAACGTAGAGCCGGCCCTGGGTACAGAGCACCCACGGTAGTCAGCCCTTCTGACAACCAGGACCTTGGTGACTCAAACTGGGCAATGGGAGTCAGGTGTCTACATACCTTTGAGGATCTCGGCCCCCAAAACTGAGATGCCCTAAATTAGTGGAAGCTCATGAGAATTTGGGCCATAAGCTTTTCATGCTACACTTTCCCCACCTATCTAAGGAGTACAATACCTTCCTACCTCACAGGGGAAGTGTGAATCTTAACCAATGTTTTTAATGTGCTTAGAGATGTGAGGCTATCAAATACCCTGCAGGTGCAAAATATTCAATTAATTCCCTTAGTTCTGTAGGCCGTGGCGGGGTCATGGATGAATGCACCGGTTACCCACCACTGAAAACACGGGTTTAAATAACAACAATTATTTAGCAACTCTCCTTAGAACAAACTGTCTCTGGCTGGTTTGCTGGGCACATGGGAAGCCCCAGCAGATGGGCGCAAAAGAAATGCAATTTATTGCTGTGAAAAAATAGACGTCTTTCGGTAAAACCTTTGCCAGAATAAGGGCTCGTTCCGGTTCTCATAGAAGTCAGTAGCTAAACAACGAGTGACTTCAGCCTGAGCAAGATTGAGCTGCTAGGTTTTATTAAAAAGGATGTTGAGCATATGCCCAAATGCATTTTGTAAATCTAACTACATTCCTCTTGGTTTCTTAAATGATTAAAAAAGCCAGATTAAATATCACCAGGAGAATCTTAAATCAAGCAACAGAACATTTGGCCTCGTTCCAAGTCACAATGTAACACCTTAAACCACTAGTGTTAACCTAACAGATAGAAATGATTTCTACCCGTTCAAAAATCTGATTCCCCTATGGTGGAATTAACAGCAATTAGGTCATTATTTAGACCTAGGACCAAAGGTAAAACAATCAAGAAGAAAGAAAGAACTACAAGTGTAAACAGAAAGAAAAAGGCAAAACAAACGTAAAATCTCTGAGGAAAAATGTAGCGTGCTTCTTACTAACCCTGATATAAATATATAGCTAGATAAGGTTATGTGCATCATGCTGACCAATACTGTCTCATTGTTTCCTGGTACTCTCACCTCAGTCTATATCCATCTGTTGTCTCTTGTCTTAGACAGTAAACTGTTTGGGGCAAGTAGTGTCTTTTTGTTCTGGGTTTGTATAGCACCCAGCACAATGGGCCATGTCTAGGGCCCTTGGGCACTATGGTAAAACAAATAAATAATAATAATAATATTAGGGCTGTTGACTAGTTGCAGTTAACTCACGCGATTAACTCAAGCAAATTAATCGCGATTAATCGCACTGTTAAACAACAGAATACTAATTGAAATGTATTAAATATTTTTGGATGTTTTTCTACATTTTCAAATATATTGATTTCTATTACACCACAAAGTGTACAGTGCTCACTTTATATTATTATTTTTATTACAAATATTTGCACGGTAAAAATAATAAACAAAAGAAATAGTATTTTTCAGTTAACCTCATACAAGTACTGTAGTGCAATCGCTTTATTGGGAAAGTGTACCTTACAAATGTAGATTGTTTTTGTTACATAACAGCACTCAAAAACAAAACAATGTAAAACTTTAGCGCCTACAAGTCCACTCAGTCCTACTGCTTGTTCAGACAATCGCTAAGACAAACAAGTTTGTTTACATTTACAGGAGATAATGCTGCCCACTTCTTATTTACAATGTCACCTGAAAGTGAGAACAGGTATTCGCATGACAACTTTTGTAGCCGGCGTTGCAAGGTATTTACGTGCCAGATATACTAAACATTTGTATGCCCCTTCATGCTTCAGCCACCATTCCAGAGGAAATGCTTCCATGCTAATGATGCTCATTAAAAAAACAGTGCGTTAATTAAATTTGTGACTGAGCTCCTTGGGAGAGAATTGTATGTGTCCTGTTCTGTTTTACCCACATTCTGCCAGTCTCGGATGATGACCCAGCACACGTTTTTTTTAAGAACACTTTCACAGCAGATTTGACAAAACGCAAAAAAGGTACCAATGTGAGATTTCTAAGGATAGCTACAGCACTCAACCCCAGGTTTAAGAATCTGAAGTGCCTTCCAAAATCTGAGAGGGATGAGGTATGGAGCGTGCTTTAAGAAATCTTAAAAGAGCATCACTCCAATGCGGAAACTACAGAACCCAAACCACCAAAAAAAAAAGAAAATCAACCTTCTGCTGGTGGCATCTGACTCAGATGATGAAAATGAACATACGTTGGTCTGCTTTGGATTGTATCGAGCAAAACCCATCATCAGAATGGACGCATGTCCTCTGGAATGGTGGTTGAAGCATGAAGGGACATATGAATATTTAGCGCATCTGGCATGTAAATATCTTGTGATGCTGGCTACAACAGTGTCATGCGAATGCCTGTTCTCATTGTAAACAAGAAGCGGGCAGCATTATCTCCTGCAAATTGTAACCAAACTTGTCAGAGCGATTGGCTGACGTAGGACTGAGTGGACTTGTAGGCTCTAAAGTTTTACTTTGTTTTATTTTTTGAATGCAGTTTTTTGTGTGCATAATTCTACATTTGTACGTTCAACTTTCATGATGAAGAGATTGCACTACAGTACTTGTATTAGATAAATTGACAAATACTGTTTATTTTGTTTTTTACTGGGAAAATATTTGTAATCAAAAATAAATATAAAGTGAGCACTGTACACTTTGTATTCTGTGTTGTAATTGAAATCAATACATTTGGAAAAAATAGAAAACATCCAAAAATATTGAAATAAATAGTATTCTATTATTGTTTAAGAGTGCGATTAATCACATGATTAATCACGATTAATTTTTTAAATCGCTTGACAGCCCTAATAATAATAATTAATAATAATGTGACATTCAGTTAGCTCTAAGCATGAAGGCCAGTGTTGTGCCGTCACTCATGCACATGAGTAAATTATAAACAAGCATGGTCCCATTGAACTATTCACATGCATAAAGTTACTCACGTGCATAAATGCCGGCAGAATCAAGGACTACGACAAAATTGTCTGTCTTGCTTTTTGATTTGTCTAATACAAGGAATCTAGAAAGTTTAAGAAAACACTGTGCATCTAAATTAAAGAGACGGTAACAGATTAAACATTTCTTTTTTAACAAACTGTCCTTGCAGTCCTGACAACACCTTAGATTACTACAACTGAAGACTCTTCGAAAAGCCAATTTGCTTTTTCATTATTTTTCCTGTACTTCTGCCTTTGTCGGTCACACAACAAAAACTGACACTTCAATTTCGTGTCTCTCCAGTTTCAAGTTTTGTCCCTCCTGTGAATGCTGCAATGTTATGGGCTTTTTTCAGAGAAACATTAAATGAGCCTTATGTTTTGGGGGAAAAAATCCTAAATTCAGGCCCAAATTAAGAGGATATTTGGTGTCAATCTAGCAGAAGCCTAATTTCAGGATGCTACATTCAGCTGATGGCAGCTTGTAGAGAAGTTAGGGTGACCAGATGTCCCGATTTTATAGGGACAGTCCCGATTTGGGGGTCTTTTTCTTAAATAGGTTTCTATTAGCCCTCCCACCCCGTCCCAATTTTTCACATTTGCTGTCTGGTCACCTAAGAGAAGTGGGCTGGGGTTACAGGCCAGGCAGCTCCACAGTTGGAAAAGGATTCGCGTGAGCTCTGCCTCCAAGTAATTTCCAGATTCCCAGGTGGCCTGGAACTGGCAGGGACAGAGAAGTCAGTTTACGCGTGGCAAACATGACAACTCTCTATTCTTTCCTTCTGCCACTGCATCTGGTCTACCTTGCTGAGACAGCACTGCTGGAAGGAACAACGGCCGTGAGCCACAGGGTGCTACCAACTCAGCTAAATAAGCAGGACTATCCAAGGATGCAGTTCTCTGCTCTGCTTTCAGTGTCGGTGAAAACCACCAGCTGTGCTGGGAGAAAGACACCCTGAGGAGGTCTTGAACTCAGATCTTCAACACTGCAAGTGTCTCAGCTCACTGTTAACATGGAGCCATTTGTATTTTTAGGCGAATGTATTTTTATTTTCTAAAGCACTTCACTTCACCTTGACTGTAAGAGTCAATGAAAGACCAGCACAGCATGGCTGAAGCAGTTGGCTGGCATATTTTACACACATCCACACCCAGGTTGCAGCTTCTCTAACTACCAGCCCTGAAAACTCAGCTTGGGCTCTACGAGACAAGCTGGGTTCTTTCCTTCTCACACGTCATCAGCTGTAATAAGCGTTCTGCCGGGCAAATTCTGCCTGTGCCACCCCAGAATCCTGTCAAAAGGAGAGAGGGTTTGACAGCCGGCAGCGTCCTCTGCTTGTCAAGGACTGAAATAAAATTCAAGGGGATGATAAGAGATGGGAGGGAATAGGAGGCAGCGCTGGGGCCTCCTATGGACTTCAGCAGAAGCTGACTGCATGGCTCCTAGTTGGAGGCCCACAGCGCCTCGCAAGGTCAGCCCTGAGGAGTGCAGTTCAGACAAAAATCTCTCTCTCTTCTCCACCTTCTAGGGTGTGCGCTTCAGAAAGAGACAATCCCCGGCCTGCTGAGCCTTCCCTGGTCCTACAGCTCACCTGGGCACCCCTTGGCCTCAGTGTCTTTCCCAGCCCCCTAGGTTTCTCTTTATCCCCAGGCCCCCGCTAGGCCTCTAAGTGGCCTATCACCTCCTTGCCTCCCCTCTTCGCCCTTAAGCAAGCCCCCAGAGTCCCCTCACTTCTATGCTCTCCATTCACCCTCATGCATCCAGTCCTACCTACCTCCTCACCTCATGCACCTTCCAGCCTGGAGCCCACCCACCCTCTCACCCTTATGCACCCCAGCTACCCGTCACTGCCCGCTCCTCCAATTCAAACCTTTACCCCAATGTTCCCCAAACCCCTCTCATCCCTAGGCTGCCCCTCAGTTTGTCCTAGTCACCAAGGTCTATCTCTCCCCCCCAACACGCTCCCCCAGCCCCTTGTTTCTGCCTCAACACCATGTTCTCCACATCCCACCCAGCCTCCTACGTCCGATTCTCACTCCTCCCCATCTCTGCCTACTGCTCCCCAATGCCCCGTGCCCAGCCCCTCTCCCATGTTATGCCAGAGCAAAATCACTTACCCAAGTGGGGCATAGAAAACAGACAAATCCGGTAGATAAGTCCATATCAGAGGGGAACTCTGTGGGTATTTCCACATGAGCAGCCTATACAACACTCAGCCACTGTATCTTTCACTGCTCACCAGAGCTACATACGCTGTGGGAACAGGAAAGCAGGGTGCCTGTGACAGCACCTTACAACATAATCACGAAGCTGCTTGGACAAGGTGATGCCCTGGCTCCCAGCTCCATCCATACACATGCTAGATATGTTTTCTGCCAGGTGCATGACAATAAAATACGCAAATACCCTGGGGCTGCCAAGAGCAGCCTGTTATAAATAGCTCTTTATACTGTCTATAGTACAGTTAATAAATGATATTGGACCTCAGGTTGCAAGCCTTCTCTGGGTGTAAATCTAAGTTCAGGGACTTCTGCCCAGGGACCAGCCGGGGACCACAAAGAAGGCAGCAGAGTTAAAAACAGACTGTCAGGAAAATTAACGGCTTTAATTACATCTGTTCAGGTGCGTGCTGGGATCTCAGAAATAAAAGAAGCAGTTGGTGCAATGACAAAATAAATGAAAATAAAGCCAATTATTTAAAATAGGAAAGGACGTTTAAAACATTTTGCCAGCGCATCATCACTAGCTGAACCACGAAAGAGTGGCCAGCAGGAAGACCACAGAGGTGTGTATGTGTGTGTTTTGTATTACAATAGCATCTACAGGCCTCAAAATCAGGGACCCATTCTTCCAGACACAGTACAAACACATAGTGAGAGACAGTCCCTGGTGGTGTTTATTAATCAACTCATGTGAAACCCACGTAGGTCACAGAACTGCAGGGCTTACAAGATGTAGTCCCCATGCTCTGCCTTTCTCCCTGCTCCAACACAACAAGCCAGACTTCATCAGTTTCTCTGTAAATACTGCTATAGAATGCTTTCTATTTGCAAGCAGCTGACCTCCACAAGCACACATGGCAAAAAGGGTCCGGCTGCTGCCAGCGTCTAATCAGGTTCAGATTGTTCTCTGTATTGCAACGCTGCATGCTTGGATATGTCCTTTTCATTCTATTTTCATGTTGTATCTTCAGTATGACCCACCCTCACCCCCTTCTTCTCCCCATGTACAGCACAAGAGTGCCGTTGTTGAAGGCTCTTCTGCTTGAAGTGCAGATGAAAATTAAAGTTACACCCCGTGCCACTGGACGCGTGGCAAGGAATCAACATGTCCAATTTCCCTGCACACACCCCAGTCCAAAGGAGAGAATTAAAGCAACTCGGTTTGCATTTCTGGGAATACAGAGAATACTGGAGGTGCTGCGGGAGCAGCTGAGGTGTGCATTTGTGGCCCTTTTCGCTATGATCATTTTAATACTGGGTGCGTCCTCTATCAAATCTATCTTGCACGGTTTAGTGCATCTTTCCTTTCCACCTAATCTCTACTATTCTAAGTGACCTTGGGGATCTGAAAAGCTGGTGTATGTAAATTTATTGAGCCAAAGCAATTAAATTAAATTAAATTACAAAGCTCATTATTTACCTCGCTCTCCATTTCATGATAACAGTGATGACTTACAATGCCTTTCATCTCAAGATCTCAAAACACATTATAAACATCAATGAATTCAGCCTTTTAACCTTTCTGCTCCCTCCTCCTGCTCACATATTTGTGATTTACTTTGTCCCTTTTTTCACCAGGTCAAATTAATTTCCCCATGTTATGGACGGGGAAACTGAGGCACGAGGCGCGGGGTTGGGCGGGGGCATTAAGTGATTTACCTAGGGCTACATCTGTGGCAGAGCTAGAACACAAAGAAAAAGAAACTGTGCAGGATTTTTAAAAAATAAAAAACTGTTAAGATTTAACAAACAACAACAAAAACCCAACCCCCGCACATTTCGTGTTTGCAAAGTTTTCTGCAGAGGGCTGAAAGTTCGCGAAATCGCGTGGGACACAGGCCTGCCATCCCTTAGCGCAGCGGAGCGACTGCCCATGGCCGGGCAGCCGCGCTCAGGGGCCGTTTACACGCCAGGGACCAGCCCAGGGCGAGAAGGAACCCAGCCCGCCTTCCCCGGGGCTCGCAGCCGGGGTGTCACGGGCGGGGGCTCCCCGACACCAGCCCCGGAGAGGATCGGGAGGGGAAACGAGCCCCCCAGCTCCCCGCGATGCCCCGCTAAGCAAGGGGGAGTCGATCCGGAGCCCGGGCCCGGACCCACAGCTGCGCTTCCACATCTGGCGCTACAGGACCCCACATCTGGCTCTGCACCACATCTGGCGCTGCGGGACCTCACATCTGGGACCCCATATCTGGCGCTGCAGGACCCCACATCTGCCCCAGCGCCAGCCCGTGACCCGGCTCACTCACCTGCCCCGGGGCGCCAGGGGCCACGCAGCCGGAGGGTCCCGCACGCAGCGCAGCCCGAGTGCCGCGACTTCTTCCCTTTTCCTTACGGCGCCTTCCCCGCCGCCCAGCGCCCCGCCCAGACTCCGCCCTCCGCGGGGTTGATTGGCCCGGCCTCCCCCAGTGACGTCTTATTATGCAAACGAAGGAGGGTTTCCTTCCCCTCGGCGGGGTGGGCGGAGCTTTCCCGGCAGCAGGGACGAGTCCTCCAGCTGTGCGCGGGGAGGGAGGGGCGGGAATCTGCCCTGCCAGATGTGCCGGGAAAGGGGAGGAGGGGTGCGGGGAATGGTTCCCTTCTGGAACAGCCCGAGAAGGGAAATTCTGCCCTGTGCAAAGGGGAGAGGGGTCAGGGGGATCATTCCCTTCCAGATGTGCAGCGCCAGAGGCGTCGTTCTGCCCTTCCAGATGTGGCAGATGTGCAGCAGAAGGAGGGAGATTCTGTCCTTACAGATGGGCCAGCGTGGGGGAGGCGAAGGGATTCTTTCTTTCCCGATGTTCCAAAAAATAATAAAAGAGGGAGACTTTTTCCTCTTCCAGATGCTCCAGCTGTTCCGCAGCAGGGAGGGGATTCTGCCCCTCCAGATGGTCTTGCATTCACACAGCTAGAGAATGGGAAGAACACTGCTGAGGCATCAAGGATGGGGGAGGCAGAAGGGGGGGACTGATGTGTTCTCTGGCCCTTCATCCCTAGCCCCCTGCCTGTCTCATACACACCCCTTCAACCATCTGGAGTGACAGAGCTGGAGAAGTCGGGCTGGAACTATGTGTAAGTATCTTGTTGAAAACACCCTGCAAAAAATCCGTCCCCACAATTCTTTTAAACTGCCTTCAAATGAATGCAAATAAGGAAGGCTTCACAGATCTGCCAGGCATCTCAAGCTGGTTCCCCTGACCCGGGTGGGTTGAGGGACAGACGTGCCTGCTGGAGGCACAAGAGCACCTTGAGGGGACAAAGGACAGACACGCTGCTAGGGGGACTCAGTCTCTCACTGCAGCAACAGAGCCGGAGGGGGAAGGGAAGCCAGGATCATGGTGACTTCTCCCAGAGCTGACGCTTGAAGAAAAGGTCAGGATTATAATAAAGACCTAGGCAAGTTAGTTACTTGCTTTTGCCATTTCGTGGATTCCAAGGCCAGGAGGGCCCATTGTGATCATCTAGTCTGACCTCCTGTAGAACACAGACCAGAGAACTTCCCCAACATAATTCCTCCAGAGTGCATGTTGTCCTCTGCAGCCCTGCCAGTAGCAGATGAACAGAAATATTGACATTTGGGCAGTGGAGGTCACTGCTTCATCCACCACTGGGCCACCCGTCCCATAAAAACAGAGCCATCCCTAACCACCCCATCTCGTCCTCAGATGAAAAAAGCCAATGCGGTCTTGGGATGCATTAGGCGAGGTATATCTAGTAGGGATAAGGAGGTGCTGCTTCCGTTGTATAAGGCGCTGGTGAGACCTCATTTGGAGTACTGTGTGCAGTTCTGGTCTCCCATGTTTAAAAAAGATGAACTTAAATTGGAACGGGTGCAGAGAAGGGCCACTAGGATGATCAGAGGAATGGAAAACCTGTCGTATGAAAGGAGACTGGAGGAGCTCGGGTTGTTTAGTCTGACAAAACGAAGGCTGAGGGGGGATATGATTGCTCTCTTTAAATATATCAGAGGGATAAATACAAGGGAGGGAGAGGAATTATTCCAGCTTAGTACTAATGTGGACACGAGAACGAATGAATATAAACTGGCCGTAGGGAAGTTTAGGCTTGAAATTAGACGAAGGTTTCTGACCGTCAGAGGGGTGAAATATTGGAACGGCCTTCCGAGGGAAACGGTGGGGGCGACGGACCTGTCTGGTTTTAAGATTAAGTTAGACAAGTTTATGGAGGGAATGGTTTAATGGTAAAACATATTAGCTGAGGAATACCAAGCAATGCAGGTAAACAGTATAATGACTAACAAGGGTCAGGCTGGAGACTCTTGCCTACATGCTCGGGGTCTTACTGATCGCCATATTTGGGGTCGGGAAGGAATTTTCCTCCAGGGTAGATTGGCTGAGGCCCTGGAGGTTTTTCGCCTTCCTCCGCAGCATGGGGCAGGGATCTCTAGCAGGAGGGTTCTCTGCCAATTGAAGTCACTAAGACACAGGATTTGGGGACTTCATTAGCAGAGTCAAGGAAAGGGTAGGGACGGTTTTGTGGCCTGCAGCATGCAGGGGGTCAGACCAGATGATCATAATGGTCCCTTCTGACCTTAAAGTCTATGAGTCTATGAGTCAGCTTCACTCACAGCAGCCCATGGATTAATAAATGGCAAGTATGGAAATACCTGAGCAATATGAGCACACCTGGCCTTTTACACATGGTTCACGGGCACGCTCAGAAGTCATGCACCCTTTTATCATTACTAGATTTTTGCCGACTCCCATTGCAAACTGCTGGGCCCATGTAACTAAACACAAGGGGAACACTAATTCCCAAAAGTTGGGAAAATCTTGCAGTATTGCCCCAATGGGGGTTGAGGGGTGTCATGCCTTCAGGCGGTGTGCTCACATTCCTTACATTAGGGTGGCTGCATCCCCCTAGGAGAAAAGGAGAAGTGGGGGTTAGCTTCTGGAATGAATTCACCCACCATGCTCTGCGAGAGGCTTCTTTATGCAGCAAAGAAGTATCACATGCACACTGCAGACTACAGTAGTCCCAATGGCCCTGCTGGGGTAGATGGCCTCTTTGTTGAGACTCTGTGATTCAGAGATCTCCATCGCAGGTCTCTCAGCTGTGGGTGGAAGCAGTTCTTCAAAGGGAACATGCCGCAGACAGACATAAAGGACAGGCTTTCTTCCTACTCCTGAATTGAGGGGACCCTCTGGTTTGAGGGCCCTGTGTAGAAGATGATGGGTTTGCACATGACATCAGGACCAGGGCGCCCTCTACTGTCTGAATTTATTTTCCTAACTATAACTGTTGCAGTGAACCAAGTATCAGAGGGGTAGCCCTGTATCAACAAAAACAAGGAGGAGTCCAGTGGCACTTTAAAGATTTATTTATATAAGCTTAGGCCCAAATAAATCTGTTAGTCTTTAAGGGGCCACTGGACTCCTCGTTGTTTTTGTTGCAGTGAAGTGACCCTACAGTAGAAAGCAGGTCTAAAATCCGAGCCAGGAAAAACGCCGGGCTTCCACTTGACAGGCATTCATGTGAACAGTTTCTTTGGGATCTGATTCATGCACATATAAAGAATGTATATAAATAACAGACATAGTTTGAGGTTATCCCTCTCTCTCCTCCATTGTCTCTGTGTCATCTGTCCTGAGGTCATGGGGGGAAATGGAACTAAAGAGCCAAGGTCCAATGATCACCCTGAACACTTTGTTTTTATGTTGTATCCCACTCATCTTCCCATTGTCTGCTTAGCTTGCAAGGTTCTCGAGGCAGGGACTGTCTTTTACTTTGGTTTGTACAGGGCCTAGTCATTCATCTGCGGTAATAATAACATTTGCGTGCTCTCTCTCTCTCCCTCACACACACACACACACACACACACACACACACACACACACACACACACACACACACACCCCTGAGGTTCAAACAACTGTGAAATCTTAAAGCTAGAACTCCATCAAAACTACTTGGGCCTTAGCAGCAACATGAAGAATTTCCCCCTGATCTTGATGCAATTCAGCATCAGGCTCACTTGAAAGGCTCATGAACGTTAGCAAACCTTTCCGGGAATATGATCCAAAATTAAAGCGGGTTCGGATTGAAATCCCAAACCCGGCCGGTCTGTTGTGGTTTGACAGCAAACATTTCATACGGCTGCTGTCTGTAGATTAAAAATGCTAACAACTAATGACATGGGGCTAATATTGCTCACCTAGACTCATGGATGTTGTGAGGATTAATTAATATTGCCGTTCATCTTCACTCCCTGCCCTATGCTGTTGGGTAGTGTTGCGCTATTAAACACCTGTGGGGTTCCACTCCAAAGGTGACTGCACTTCAGTATGAAGAGCAGTTCATTGCATACGTAGTTTGAAATGATTGGGAAGAAAGGAACTGTATAAAAGATGTTAATTACTATTAATTATTATTATTATTATTATTCACTCAGGCTGAAGTGCAGCAGCTGTTTAGCTGCAAACAGCAAGAACACTGTGCAACAGTGAGGAATGATGGGGTGAAGAATATCATAGCCAAATGAAACCACAGAGGGAATTTAAATAGGCAGAAAAAAGGCACTGGAATTAATCCAAGACACTGTGGTTAGTTCTGCAACTGTTGGGAGAAGTTCCATGAATCTTTAAGGATCCAGACCTTGGTTTTGTGTTTCCTGTCCTGTCCTGTCCTGTCCTGTGGCTATCCTTTAAGATTCCTGCACATGGTTTTCGCATTCTTTTTGTATCCAATCATTCTGACACAGTGAGTCCAAGGCTGTTTTATAATCCTCAGAAGACATGTTCTTGCTTGTTACTGTCCTCGTACCCACCTAATCCATTATTCCTCCCTCCTGATCCAGGAAGCGAATGCTAGCTATATGAAATTATAGTCTATGGAATTATAAATGAAGGTGTTGGATACATTATTGCCCAAGGTGTTGTAACTAGGGGCAGGCAGATGAGGCCATGTTCCAGTTAGGGTCAGTCTGAGGCTGGGTTATCGGAAGACTCAGGGCTCAGATTCATGTTACACTGTGCCATCGCGTTGTTAGATTTTCCCCTGTCCCAAAGTCAGCTGATTTTGGACAACTTCTGCCATCATGGGCCACATTCAAACCAGATCTGGAATCAGGCCACTTCTGGGTTTCACTCTGACTCCAACTCGAGACATAACATGAGACCCTAGAAAATTGAGAGTGAGAAGGATCAGATCTGTGGTTCCATTTGGGTCCATATTTGTCCTCAAGGAGCAAGGGGAGAGTTGCTGTAAATCTCCATGGTCTAAGTAGTCATTGGCTCTCCGCTCCCTGGCCAGTTGTGAATGGTAGGTTTGATTATGTGGATACCTCCCAAGAAGGAATTGGACTCCACCCTCCAGGCTGCTCTGTCATATCACCTAACTGCCCACATAGTATACAACTCCATTCATACCAATCTGGATCACATTCAAATTTGAGATCTAAAGGATCAAATCTTCACAGTCCACCTATAATTTTGACCACCCATACTCACATTTTCAATGAAATCCATCAATATAAGCATTTTTAATTCCATTTTTCTGCCAAAATAACACATGGAAAACTGATCCCCACTCTGTTTCCAGCCAGACCAGAAATTAAAATGTACCAGATGTTGTAAATGTTGTCTGATCTGGACTTTTCAATTAAACCCATCTTAAGAACATAAGAACGGCAATATTGGATCAGACCCAAGGTCCATCTAGCCCAGTGTCCTGTCTTCCAACAGTGGCCAATGCCAGGTGCCCCAGAGGGAATGAACAGAACAGGGAATCATCAAGTGATCCATCCCCTGTCGCCCATTCCCAGCTTCTGGTAACCAGAGGCTAGGGACACTTCAGAGCATGGTTTTCCATCCCTGCCCATCCCGGCTAATAGCCATTGGTGGACCTATCCCCAGGGACCTATCCCCCATTAGTCGTCTCTTTTCCAAGATGAAAACTACCAGTCTTCTTAATGTATCCTCCTACGGAAGCCATTCCATACCCCTAATCATTTTGATGCCATTTTCTGAACCTTTTCCAGTTCCAATATATGTATTTTTGAGACGGGGCAACCAGATCTGCATGCAGTATTTAAGATGTGAGCATATCATGGATTTATCTAGAGGCAATATGATATTTTCTGTCTTATTTATCGCTTTCCTAACGATTCCCAACATTCTCTTAGCTTTTTTGTCTGCCACTGCACATTGAGTGGTTGTTATCAGAGAACTAGCCACAATGACTCCAAGCTCTCTTTCCTGAATGGAAACAGCTAATTTAGACCCCCATCAAAATTGGGATTATGTTTTCCAATGTGCATTACTTTGCATTTATCAACATTGAATTTCATCTGCCATTTTGTTGCCCAGTCACCCAGTTTTGAGAGATCCTTTTGTAGCTCTTTGCAGTCTGCTTTGGACTTAACTATCATGAGTAGTTTTGTATCATCTGCAAATTTTGCCACCTCACTGTTTACGCCTTTTTCCAGATTATTTATGAATATGTTGAACAGCACTGGTCCCAGTACAGATCCCTGGGGGACACCGCTATTTACTTCTCTCCATTCTGAAAAGTGACCATTTATTCCTACCCTTTGTTTCCTGTCTTTTAACCAGTTACTGATCCATGAGAGGACCAGTCTTCCTCAGTCTTATCCTATGACAGCTTATTTTGCTTAAAAGTCTTTGGTGAGGGACTTTGTCAAAGACTTTCTGAAAATTTAAGTACACTATATCCACTGGAGCCCTCTTGTCCACATGCTTGTTGATCCCCCTCAAAGAATTCTAGTAGATTGGTGAGGCGCGATTTCCTTTTACAAAAGCCATTTGGACTCTTCCCCAACCAATCGTGTTCATCTATGTGTCTGATAATTCTGTTCTTTACTATAATTTCAACCAATTTGCCTAGTATTGAAGTTGGACTTGTCAGCCTGTAATTGCTGAGATCGCCTCTGGAGCCTTTTTAAAAAATTGGCATCACTTTAGCTATCCTCCGGTCAGCTGCGCTGATGTCGCACCAGAGTGTAGACCTGCCCAAAGTTAGAACATGTAAAAGCCTCCTCCATGATGTTGGTAGGTCTCCTACTGTGAGATTCTATTCCATAGGGTGGCAACCTGGGATTGTTGCTTGAAGGCCCCCACAAATCACCTTGCTGTGACTAGGTCACAGTTTTTAGCTACCCATTATAGGGAGGAAAAGCAGTTAGCAATGCTGACAGCCTACACCACCTAAATAGGATGGCACCATTTAAAGGACACTGACATGGCTAGTAGACACAAAACATAACGTACCACTTCTTTTCTCTTATTTGATTGTAAAGCGCATGCATTTCTTTGTGTATTTTTTTTTTTTTAGAATAAGTGTTTTCATACTCTTTTTTCCAAAAAACAAAACTACGGGGGGCCCAGATCTTAGAAGCAACCGTCCTGCACAATAACAATACAGAAACAACAACAAATAACAAACGAGTGTGGTCATGCAATGGAGGAAACAGATATACTGTACATTTAATAGAGGAACAAATTTCTATTTGCAGATCGCCGAGGTTTATTATAATCAATAGCAGTTCATTGTTTTCCCTAAAAAAATGAAAGAAAAATCCTTTTGACAATGGACTTTTAAGTCTTTGATTTCCCTTCAGCAGTAATAAGGAATTGTTAACCTTTAGACGCACAGTTTGTGTGTAAGTGAGTTAAGGATTGCTTTCGGAAAACCCTTAAAAGGTTACACAGCTAAAGAAACAAACTCACAGGCTGCAGAAAACCTTACCCACTATTTGTGTAAGGCAGCCTGGGTTTAGCAGGGCTCTGATATTAATATCACAGTTTTATTACAACTGAAAATCTAGAACCCTGTGGTTATATGTCAGCACATTTTCAATAAGCAACTAGATCCACCACTGGCGTAAATGAGTAGCGCCACTGAAGTCAATAGGCCAGATCTTCAGCTAGTGTAAACCAGTGTAACGCCATTGGAGCTACCCCAGTAGTTCACACTAGCATTAAATGTTTGGCTGGGCAGAACTCCTCTCTCCACAAAGGCACAGCTGTCATACAGTTCAGAGAGCAGTGTATTTCCAGACAGAGTATTGTTATTTACTTGGAGTACAGGCCCATAGTAAGAGACAGTCCCAGCCCTGAGCAGCTTACAGCCTAAACAGATAAGACAGGCCGAAGAGGAGGGAAAGTACTGGCATTCTACCGAAGGAGAACTGCAGCACAAAGAGATTTAATTTATTTTCCCACGGTCACACAGGGAGCCTGTGGCGGAGTCAGAAACTGAAGCCAGTTCTCTTGAGGCCTAGTCTAGAGCTTTAACCACAAGACCAGCCTTTCTCTCAGGAATGGCCGACCATCACCACAAAAAAGGGCCCATCAGACAAAGGCGGCTAGCCACCCTCATTCTGCTATAACACCACTGACCTCAGCGGATTTACATTAGGAAAGACTTTGGTCTAACAAGTCACCCGTGCCAAGTTAGCCCCAGTATTCCCTAACCTAAACACCCAGGCTTCCCAAGGACTTTAATGGTGGTTGGATCAAGCCCCAAATTTGTTGACCCATCATTACCATCCTGATAACGAAGAGGCAAAAAAAAACAAAGACTATTTGCTTTGCCTGTTAAGGAAAAAGGAGGAAGCAAACATTTGCAAAGCTGCACTAACATCATCAGCCTCTCAGGGACAAAAGCCTTTGAAACTTTGGGAGAAAATTGAAAAAACTTGGACTAATTGAGGTGGGATTCAGCAAACAGCAGTAAAAGTCATTGGAGGAGGTATTGAATTTATATGAAGAACAATCAAAGAACTCTCCACGCCTGGCTAGATTAAACAATCACTTTCTCCAAGTACTGCAAGGGAGGGCCTTTGAGGGAAGTTTGCTCGGGATGGTGGCCCAAGGGGGTATAACTTGATGTACTAGACCAATATTAAGTGGAGGGAAATTGGCTGGAATTGCTGGCAGCCTCACTGCTCAGAACCCTCTATAGGAAACTCTCCTGTACTTGCAAGTGGATCTCCAGATGCAGGGGAACTGGAACAATGTTTATAGTGGGGGTGCTGAGAGACTTTTACAGTTTTTGCAGTTAACTTAATTTAATTTCTCTGGATCGGGTGCTGTTGAAAGATCCTGAATTAACAGCCCTAAAAGCCGAAGTCCTCTGCTTATCCACAGACCAGATGCAGCACAAGGGGGCGTCAGGGAAAGATTCCCCAACACCACCCTGCTAACATGGCTTTAACAGTGATCTTGAGGAGCCCTCCCCAGAAGCATGAGGAAGTGCTCATTCTCCATGGACCAGAAAATCACTGGTCTCTCTCCGGGATGAGGGTGCATGCAAAGCTGCTAGCTAGCACCAGGGGCGATGGTGGGTTTTGTGATGTGGACACTTGGGCTGACACTGCTGGCTACAGTTTTCATTTCAGCTTTCAGAGTGGGATGCATGGTCCATAAGAACGGTCAGTGGCACAAGCTGAAGACTAATCAGATCCCTTGAGCTATATGTCGCTGTAGGCCATACATCGTTTCTTTAGCACTGGCATTGATGGATCCCTTCCCTTCCCTTCCTGTCCTAACCTCTAGTTCTGTATTGCTGTGTGCTGTTGAACTAGTTACTGTGTTTCACTCAGAGCTGGTTGCATTTCAGTGGTGAGCAAATTAATGTGCTTATGTGCAGTGAACTTTTTACAGAAGCCCACGCTGACTAGGCAACCTCCTGTCTTAAAAGACCACCCCAACGTATAATAAAAAAACATTGCCTATTCCCCTTTTCTTAGAAGACTACTTCCCGCAAGCGACGACCATTTGCTGGTCCACTGGCTGGCCACATAAGATAGATTTCACTACACGTTGTTTGTACCAGCAATTAATATATTCTTTTGTGATGGAAGACCCCATATACAGCACATTGAAAGATTGCGCTCACGTAGCCCTATGATCCTGGCATGTTCGCTCTGTGCTGAGCCCAAGTAGAGCAAAGTCTCCATTCTCATAGAACGGCTCTTGTCCACAGAGCAGCAGATACCTGAATACCCAGATCAGCTCCCGACCCTGCGGATGAGTGGGTTGTGCTAGTCCCTGTTGTTTCGTGTACTGTGTTCTGGGCAATAGCATGAAAGGACTCCATGTTTCTAAAACTAAACCCACTCTTTATTTACAACTATTTACAGAGGTGCTGCTACCGTAGCTAGCATTCTAGCCACGTACATCCAGATTGCTTTTCTGGGCTTGCTTCCAAACTCTTCTGTCCTGCAACCTGTGTTTCTCCCTCCAGGTTCCATGCAGGTTGCTACATCTGTGAGGGAACCGCAGAAATATTTTGCTTGCATTTAAGTGAGTTTAAAAACATTAAACTTAGCAACAGAAATGTCTATACACAAGTTCTGCTCTGCATTGTGCAAGTGACAGTAAATCAGGGTGAGATAAAATTAATGTCATCTAGTAACCTTTAAGTCTATTAAACAGTTAGATGTCTGTGTTTGGGAGTGGGGGAAATCTGCAAATATTCACCTCATAAATGACAAGAATCCCCTGTGCTATTGAAGAAGAAAGCCTCTTTCTGGAGCTTTTTACTCTGTTAAACTACCTAGTCCATTATTTTCAGCCGTGGGATTTTTCCACTAACACATCTTAGTTAATGGCACTACGGGGTTATTTCTCATACAAACCAAAATAGTCTCTGATTAAAAATGTTCCTCCACCTGACTCCTAGCCTAGTAAATGGCATAATGGATTCACATTCACTAGCATGAGAAACAAACTCCAAAATAGAACTAGACAATTACCAAACAAATGTTCTGTAATTATCTTTTCTTTCCTGGCCAACTGACTGATGAAGACAGCAGGCAACGTGTGCAGCTTATGATTAGAGCTGGTCGAATAGGCAAAAAGCCTAATTCAAGAATATTTTCATGAATCAAAAGTACCATGAGGGGTGAGCTGAAATTTATGGAGCTGAGACTGTGAGGGGCACTTAATTCTGAAAAGCACGTAAGTCCAATAGGACTTAAAGTTAAGCGCATGCTTTAGTGCTTTCCTTAATATGGATGGTCTTAAACACATTTAAGTACTTAACTGAATTTAAAGTGTTCAGTAAAGCCCCACGTGTTTATGAAAATATTTTTGCATCATGGAGTGTCGCACGAATTACAACTCTGGGCAGATCTTTCTGTTCTCTGTAATCTCTGTGCTGTGCTTATGGTCTACAGTGCTTGTCACTGTAGAAATGTTGATCGAGAGAGGTCTAGCTGTGTGGTACTTATTATTCATTATTATTTATTATTCATTCAAAGATTTCAGTTGTCCAGTTAAGGAGCAGAAACAATACCCTGTGTTTTGATATGAAACACAGAACACCAGTTGACGTGAACAACCTGTAGTCTGAAAATGATTTGTCCAAAATATTTAGTGGCTACTTCTAAATGGTGAGGATTTTCAAAGAAACTGGGGATCATCCTAAATTTCTCTTTCATTCCTTTGGTCCTAGTTGCAATCTCTTGGGGTCCTACTTGCTCTTATCACTGAGAAGAACCTACATTTGCAAATCGGTGTGGGAGGGGGGGAGAACAGCTGCATGACACCCCATTGGGAATTATGTATCAGGGGGTAGCCGTGTTAGTCTGTATCTACAAAAACAACAAGGAGTCTGGTGGCACCTTAAAGACTAACAGATTTATTTGGGCATAAGCTTTCGTGAGTAAAAACCTCACTTCTTCGGATGCATAGGAATTATGCAGCTCAAACCCTAGTTGTGTTGTTAAAATACTACCTCTCAGGAGTTTTAGTCCACCAGTCTGAAAAAAGGGCCATGCTTTTAGCATCAAATTAATATACTGAGCCAAATTAATCCATAGATTTTAATGGGATGAATCAGTTTTTAGCCCATAATTTCTGTTCTCAGATGGTTCTATATATTTTAAGATAATTGTGCAGAAATATTCCTGAGTCTCCCATGTATCCATGAATATAACAGATTTTTCATCCTGGACTAAAGTAGGGTTTTCTCTCACTGTTAATTTCAGCACCAGTGAATTATGTTGATAGTGTGTCATATATATCCCAGTGTCCCCTTTCTTCTTGCTCTTCTCATGCCTGTAGATCAGAAAGAACAACACTATCGGGGCTTGATATGATGCTGTATCGTACTCTCTTCCTCTCTTCCAAAGAAATCAGTTTCCAAGCAAACGTATGCCTTGGGTATTTCCAGATTTGTGGAACCAAGCCTTTTGCCCCCACGAGGCACCACATGCTGCATTTTATACAGAAAGCCATTTTCCCCAGCAGATGAAATCTTATGCCAATGTCTGCTCTATTATTTAGCTTCCTTGGCTATTTCTCTATGTGGGGATTAATAGGGATGGTGTAATTTAGACTCTGTAACAAGCTACCTATGGTATACAGATGGATTGACTGAGTTATCAGTCTAGCCACACACCTGCAACTTCGCTTTAATTCAATGTCGTGCCGGTGACTGGGGAAAGTTGGGAAACTGAAGAGTTGTCTTTCGCTGTCTACCCAAAGAACAGGCATAGCTTAGGCTGCACCTAAGCGAGCTCGGCTACAAAGTCCAATGCAAGAGCGCCCCAAGCAAGACCTCAAAGGACCAACCTCTGGGTAGGTCAGTCTCCATGATCATTTGGGCCCAGATCCTCAATAACGGAAGTTAGCAGCCTAAATACCTTTGAGGCTCTGGGCCTCACCCTTGCTTGCTATCATAGAATCATAGAAGATCAGGGTTGGAAGGGACCTCAGGAGGTCATCTAGTCCAACTCCCTGCTCAAAGCAGGACCAATCCCCAACTAAATCATCCCAGCCAGGGCTTTGTCAAGCCTGACCTTAAAAACCTCTAAGGAAGGAGATTCCACCACCTCCCTAGGTAACCCATTCCAGTGCTTCAACCACCCTCCTAGTGAAAAAGTTTTTCCTAATATCCAACCTAAACCTCCCCCACTGCAACTTGAGACCATTGCTCCTTGTTCTGTCATCTGCCACCACTGAGAACAGTCTAGATCCATCCTCTTTGGAACCCCCTTTCAGGTAGTTGAAAGCAGCTATCAAATCCCCCCTTGTTCTTCTCTTCTGCGGACTAAACAATCCCAGTTCCCTCAGCCTCTCCTCATAAATCATGTGTTCCAGCCCCCTAATCATTTTTGTTGCCCTCTGCTGGACTCTCTCCAATTTTTCCACATCCTTCTTGTAGTGTGGGGCCCCAAACTGGACACAGTACTCCAGATGAGGCCTCACCAATGTCGAATAGAGGGGAATGATCACGTCCCTCAATCTGCTGGCAATGCCCCTACTTATCCTAATGGTCCCAGGGTGGTCTTGTAACACGGACAGCCATCTTCCAGGAAATGACCTGTGTCCACTAAGTCACTTCACACGGGGCCCCAAAGAGGTGTCAGATGGTACCAACCTATGGTCACTGCAACCCCGGGTGGCCGGGGAGTGATGACCTAGGGTCTAAAAGGTTCATCCTCCCATAGGTCAGACATCTGAACCTCGCACGGGTGTAGCAGAAGCACCAATGACTTAACGGCATTATTCAAAGCCTAGTTATGCTCTCCAGATTTCCCCATGCATTAGCTGAAGATTTGTGACTATTACCATGTGCCATTTCAAGCTTCATTTGAATAAGTGTTGCATGTAATAGACTTTTATGGCTTAATTTCTGTGAATTCTAAATTAGCGCAACTAATTAAAATGCTCCAAAGTTTTATGTAAATAACTAATTACCAGTGGAGACAGAATAGTAAATTCAAAGATGCTCACACTCCGTTCCAGTAGAGGACTGGGGCCCGAGCCTGTTCCTGGTGTTGTCAGTGACAGAAGTGCCCATTGACTTCAGTGGGTGCCAGATCAGGCTCTGACCTCCTGCCCTGGTATGCGCCCAGGCCAGAACAAAATAATTGGGCTCTGACTCTGAAAAATACCGAGTGCCCTCTGTTCTCCTTCTCTTCAATGGGAACTCAGCATTGCAGGATTGGGCCCCTATTAGCTATGTTTGACACCAGGGCTTACTTGAATAAGGAACAAATTAGAACTCGGATGGGAGCCTTTAGAAATACCAAGTGGTGTGTGTGTGTGTAGGTGTGCATGTGGGGGGGGGGGGATGTGGGGTGGGGGGGGGGGGGTTGGGTGTGTGTGGGGGTGTGTGTGTGCGTGGGTGTGTGCGTGGGTGGGTGTTTATGAGCTAAGCTTTCCAGCAGTTACAGTTTTTAATGACTCTGTCATTTCCAGGCCCCAGAGATTCTCGTCTATGAAGTTTTCCTTCACAAGGCAGCATGTGCTAGTGGTTAGGGTAGAGACTGGGCATCAGGACTTCTGGGTTTTAATTCCATCTCTGCCACCGAGGGTACGTCTACACTGCAATAAAAAAACCACACACAGCAGCGAGTCTCAGAACCGGGGTCAACTGGTTTGGGCTCATAAGAACAGCCATACGGGTCAGACCAAAGGTCCATCTAGCCCAGTATCCTGTCTACCGACAGTGGCCAATGGCAGGTGCCCCAGAGGGAATGAACAGAACAGGGAATCACCAAGTGATCCATCCCCTGTCGCCCATTCCCAGCTTCTGGCAAACACTACGGGGTTACAAATAGCAGTGTGGACATTCAGGTTTGGGCTGGAGCCTGGGCTCTGGGACCCTCCACCCTTGGCAGAGCCCCAGCTCCAGTTCCAAGCTCAAATGTCTAGACTGCTGTTTTTAGCCCTGTAGCACAAGCCAGAGTCAGTTGACCCAGGCTCTGAGACTCGCTGCTGTGGGTTTTTCATTGCAGTGTAGACATACGCGGAGCCACTTCAGACAAGTCACTTAACCTCTGTGTTTCAGTTTCCCACCTCATACAGTGACCACACTCATACTTACCCACCTCAGAGGCCCGGGGGTGGGGAGGAGAGGAGGGGTGCCTGTAACACACTTTGGGAGCCTCAAAGGAAGGTGTTACAAGATAGCAAAGGAGTCTCACAGGAATAAGGTGAGTTAGGATCTGGGAGGTGGATGAATGACTAGTGTGGGGGATAGAAAGGGAGACATGCTGCTCTCAGTAACAAGGATGCATGGCAGTACATGTGTGCATCACAGCTAAGTACATAGCGGGGTGATAAAGAGCCACCGCTCATAAATTCCAATGGGCTGAAAAATGAATTGTTCTTCCCTGGAAGCAGCTTTTCCTACCTCATCTGCGAGCCAGATGTGGGCTGTAACAGACTTGTACTCCTTGTGGGTCCAGCCCAGAGCGGGACGGAGACCACATCCTGGCCAGTGAGTTACGTGCGCTCCCTCACATTGATTCTGTTTACCCTTCCTGCCCCTCCAGTAGACTTCAAAATATGTTTTTTTCTTTCTCTTCCCCTAGCTCTCTATCTACAGGCCTCTCCCCATGGTTGTAGTGTATAGGAACAGGGTACTATCCCTTTAAATAGTTTGTGGCCTTCTACTGGTGCTTACTGTGTTCCGTGTTTCAGAAGCCACCAGTACCCACCCAGAGCAGTAGCAGTGCATATGTAACATTGACAGACCCTGGTCGTTGGTGGGCAGGATTGAACCTGGGACCTCTAGAGCTCAATGCATGAGCTAAAAGCCATATGGCTGTAGAGCAGACTCATGAATCTCTCGCTAAGTGGTCTCGGTGCCACTTGATGGGACAGGCACCCCACCCAGGAGGTGTGTGGGTTACACATATATGCTGTGTATGTCCCATCAACACAGTTATCTGGACCGCACGGTGCCCCCCGTGATTTCTTCATCTTGCCAGTGTTGAGCGAAGAGACACAGGCACAATGGTGGTATGTCTCGAAGTCTCTGTGAGCAGCAGGGAACTCCTTCAAGCAGTTCACTTGAGACTTCCCAGGAGGAGGAAAGTCCCTGTGCGGCAGCAGGGAACTCCTTCCCCTGCACCTCCCGGGAATGGAAACCTGTCCTCGCAGCGATGACTTTGTGTCATTGGAGAGCTGCGGCCGGGGCCCTTGGAACCCCCAAGCATAATTCAGGAGCCCCTTCCAGCCGGTTCTAAGGGGGCTGGAAAGGCCCCTGCTGCAGGGGACGCTGGAGGAGTAGCAGGTTTAAAGAACTCCACAGCTTGTGCTGATGGTAACCAGGGGCAAAGCAGGAAGAGTTAATTTCCCTTTTCTCTCAGGAGTCCCAATGAGGCAGCTGTGGGAGGGAAACACTGGGGCTTACAGAGCCCATTAAGGGGGATATTGTCCTGTCCTGAACAGTCAAATGCTTTCCCTTCCTGGGGGAAGTTTCAGCACAGTCCCTGGACGCTAACAGGTCCTGCAGCAGCACGGACTGCAGCCCCAGATGGAAGCAGGACGGCCCCGGCTTACCGGGGGAGAGGATGTGTGTCTGGCTGTCTCACGGTCAGCTGGAGGGAGCACTCCTTCGTTTATAGGCTTCACCTGCTGATGCTCATTTAGAAGGTGGGCCAGCTGAAAAGCCAGCAGGAGATCTGAGTTCAGTTCTCAGTGAGGCTTAAGGAGGATTTTTTGAATATATCAACAACAAAAGGCCCCAACCTCCCGCCCACAGAGTCTCACCTGTATTCTTTGTTCTCCCCACTTGAATCCCCCACTCTCTATCTATTCGCACATGAACACGTACACGCTGCCAGAACCCTGGAGAACAGACAGAGCAAAACACCTTCTGGGACCTCTTCTTTCCTTCTTCAGGGCTAGTATTTCCCACTCCCGTACCAAGGGGCCCGGCTCTGTAAATCAGATAGCGGTTACCGCAGACTTGCTCTGCAGTGACTGGGGCTGGCTTGCCCCACAGGCTTTGGGGGGGGGCATGGAATCCAGCACAGCCCTGTCTGCCATTCCTCCCCACCCCATTTCTAACCATCCCCGCCCACCCCGCTACCACTGCAGGGATCCTTTCTGTGAGTTAGGGAGCAAGCGGAGAGCATGAAGCAGTGACAGCCCTCCCCCCAGCCCAAATCTGTAGGCAACACCCCTCCCTCTCTCCTTTCCTGCAAAGCATCGGGAGAGGAGTAGAGCCCCTCTGTGCCAGATCTGTTACCTGTAACTAGGGTGACCAGACAGCAAGTGTGAAAAATCGGGACGGGGGGTGGGGGCAATAGGAGCCTATAGAAGAAAAAGCCTCATATATCGGGACTGTCCCTATAAAATCAGGACATCTGGTCACCCTACCTGTAACCCAAGGAAATCCTTTGTCTTCCCCACTTGAATCCCATCAATGGCTGTTAGCCAGAATGGGCAGAAATGGTGTCCTTAGCCTCTGTTTGCCAGAAGCTGGGAACGAGCGACAGGGGCTGGATCCCTTGGTGGGAGGGCTAGCTCAGTGGTTTGAGCATTGGCCTGCTAAACCCAGGATTGTGAGTTCAATCCTTGAGGGGGCCACTTAGGGATCTGGGGCAAAATCAGTACTTGGTCCTGCTAGTGAAGGCAGGGGGCTGGGTTTGATTACCTTTCAAGGTCCCTTCCAGTTCTAGGAGATAGGACATCTCATTTAATATATTACCTGTTTTGTTCATTCCTTCTGGGGCACCTGGCATTGGCCACTGTGGGAAGACAGGTTACTCGGCTGGATGGACCTTTGGTCTGACCTAGTATGGCCGTTCCTATGTTCTGATGAAATCTTTTATTTTAAAAAATATGTTTAATTGTGTTTTCAGAAGCCATAAACTTGGAGGCTCGAATCCCAGCTTGTGCCGGGCTGCCCTGCCAGTTAGACCACGTTCAGGGCTGAGGCAGCTGCAAATTGGGTCAGCAAGGGGCGGTTTTTCGAGCAGAAGCCAGGTGTCTGGAAGCAAAGCTCCCTTTCTTTTAAGGTGTCGGTCCTCAATGCTCTCAACTGCTCCTAAAGAGCTGTCAGATGCGGCTGCCTCTGCATCCTGGCTGGGAAATTAACCTCTGAAAAGCCCAGGCCTAATTTAGTAGGGCTTCCTCCTCATTTCAGGATGCAGGGAAGGTGCAGCAGGGTTTAGTTTCTGGTTCCTACAGGGGGCGCCAAAAGACCGGCAGCTCCATTGCAGTGTGATTGTGGGACTTCTGATACACTGTGCCCGTGTGAGCTGACAACGGGCCCTCGGACGGGAGATGTTGCAGCGTTCACTGCTAAATGATTCCGCCCAAGAAATGGACTTGAAAAGGCATTTCAGGCTGTGCCATTTCACTCTAATGCCTCAGTCCAAAACTCCCGTGCGGCCGGTGTCCAATATGTTACCAGTAACTCGAAACCAGGGGAGGAAATGCAAGTGATTTATTCTCCTCTTGTCTTTTTTCCATCCAGCAGCTCTGGGAATTACAGAGGATTACAATACAAAAGTGGTTTAAGTTTTTAACTGGAAATCTCAGCTCTTTGCAACACAGTAAAAGAAGGGCAATCAGGGAAAAGATACAAATACCACTGCAACTTAAAATGATTAAAAATAAAAGACCCTGTTTGAGCATAAATAGATGGTTTTAGGCTTCAGACCTTTAGCTCCTGTTAGCTTCAATTTCACTTTAAAAACCTCAAGGGGACAAATTCTCTCCGTTGATTAATGGACTGTATTTCTGGCCCACTCCTCAGTGTTCACCTTCGTTCAATCTGCCTTTATTTCCATGAGCTTTAGGTCTAATTCTTTGCATTACTGTAATGCCAAGAGGTCCAGTATTGGGCTAAATCCTATGGAGACACATACTGAGAGACAGTCCCTGCCTTGAGAATGTATCTTTTAAACAGAGTGGGAGAAAGGAAGGGTTCTTATTCCCACTTTACCGCGGGGGAGGTGCGCCACAGAGAGACCAGCTGATTTGTCCAAGATCAGATAGGAAGTCACTGGCATAGCTGAGAACTGAACTCGGCTCTCCTGAGTCTCCATCCAATACCCTAGCCAGAAATAAGCTGCAAGTTTACTGTTGCATGCCTCAGTCATTGATGGGCCTATCCTCCTTTAGTCTCTTAGCATCACCCTGTCACAACCCAGCTCACAGGCAAAACTGTAAAGCCAAAGAATTTCTATCTCCTGCAAAAGTGGAGTGCAGAGTCTATACCAAACTCCCAAACACATGCCACAGACTGTTACTGGAAAGACGCTTGTGTAAAAGCGGTATTCCCCTATGAACTATTCAGTAAGAAGGATCTCATGCCAATCGATCTATGTTTAGGGCCTCCGTCACTGTAGCATCTGTTTGCCAGATGTTTCTCTGCAAACTGGTATTTTGGACAATTCATTACAAACTCTCACGGGAGACTTTTGGAGGTACTAAAATGTTACACATCCTGTTAGTGTGCCATTACAGATTCCAGCTTTCCATAGCTGGCTATTTGTTGAAAGTAGCTGTCTTGTTAGTTCTAAGCACTTGTGGGGTATAAAAAAAGTGTTCAAGGGAGAAATCCACCTTACACATAGCTAATGTTGCCTGATGTACAGAATTCCTTGGGCTTTCCTCTGAACCAGACATAAGGCTTGAATGATTCACCCCTGCATTCTGCCAGTTTTACCGCCACTGGCGTGGAGCGCGAGCAAACAAATGGGTCTGCCCAAGGGACATGGAGGGCAAAATCGGAGAACAATGGAATTGTCCAAGTGTAATATAGGGCCTCATGTGACCTCAAAATCTTCATAATGGTGATGATGCATGAGAACCTCTTTAGTGCTTTCTTCACGATATGGAAGAATTGTTTGCCCTCCTCTAGGTGGGTGCTGCACTGAAATCTTTGACTTCCTGGTCACCTCCTGGCAGCCACTGATGAGGATCCTTAGCAAAGTGAACGGACTGTAACGAATGCCGTGCTAGGAGGTTGCATGCACACTTCATTGCTCATGTAGGCCCAGGGCTGTGTTATCCAATTTTGTAACCACAAATGGTTTAGGGGGCATCTGAGATGGTCTCCAGGGGGCAGATGCTTGGCTTGGCTACCCCAGGCACTGAGAATGGAGCTGTGGACGCTGAGGTTGGAAGAGAGGTAACAGAGAAATCAGGGTGGGAGGGGAAAACTCCAGGGAGATGTGGATGGGAGTAAAACTGACTGTGATGCTGCTCTGAAAATGTTCAGATAGAAGAACACACAAACGTCATAACTCCGGTAGGCTCCGCACATTGGAGGCACTGGGGGCTCCCTGTACTCCTCTAACCCCCCCACTAGCTCCTGTGTCCCAGCCTCCCATGCCCCTCTATTTCAGGGACTTGCTGCACCCCCACAACTCCTCCATCAACCCAGGGGCTCTGTGTTCCCCCTTCCCCCCTTTCCCATGCCAGAATCCCCCATTCTCCCCCCTGCCTGTGGTTCAGTGTGCCCACTCATTCCCCTTTCCCCCATGCACCCCATGTCAGAGTCCCCCACTTCCCCACCCCCACTAGAGGCTCTGCGTGTACCCCCATTCCACACTTCCCCCCATTGCTCTGTTCTGTTCTTTCTGGCTGGCAGAGAAGTGTTTCAAGGGGTCACAATTTTAAATGGCTTTGGGAGATGGGGCAGAGCTTCCATGTGGGGCTGTTGTTACCCTGGAAGGGGTTAATGGCTGCCATCAACAATTACAGAGGTAGTTGAAGCTGCTGGGTCTGCTATCCAGATACCCGGGGCTCCGGGTGTCCCCCATTTGCCTCATTTGGTTTTTCCAATTTTCACTAAAATCAGGGGGTTATAGAATCAGAGGCGTGTAGGACTGGAAGGGACCTCGAGAGGTCATCTAGTCCAGTCCTCTGCACTCAAGGCAGGACTATGTATTATCTAGACCAGCCCTGACAGGTGTTTGTCCAACCTGCTCTTAAAAATCTCCCTGGGCAATTTATTCCAGTGTTTAACCACCCTGACAGTTGAGAAGTTTTTCCTAATGTCTAACCTAAATCTCCCTTGCTGCAATTTAAGCCCCTTGCTTCTTGTCCTATCCTCAGATTTAAGGAGAACAATTTTTCTCCCTCTTCCTTGTAACAACCTTTTATGCCTAGAAATGTTGGGATTGACCGGATGCAGTGCTGAGAAGTTATTACATTACACCCAGAGCGAGAAATGCCATCCAGTTGAATGTACGGCCTCGCTTTGCTCAACCAATAAATGGCTTTGCCTGAAGATATTGGCTATGCCCAAAGTTCAGAGAACTAGCTGGACTCTGGTCTGTCTTAACATGAGGCCAGGTCTACATCAGGAGCACTTTACCTGTACACCAATGTACTCTACCATCAAAGCACCCTTACGGTGAACACAGCGATAGTATGTTGGTCACAAATCACAGCTCATCACACTGACTGACCTACCTCTGCTGGCAGAAGTCCATAGCGTAGCCCTGGCCTGAACTGCAGCAGTAGGCACACCCCGTGGCAAGTAGCTGCCAACCAACAAGAGCGAGCGAGATCAGGGCTTTGTGCATAAATCTGAGGCACGGGCCTAGATGCAGAGATGTGTCGAAGACTGATTTGGGGCTGAAGTCTAGGACTGGGTCACAGTGCAAGTCCCACAGTTATTTATAGTCCTTCTGGAAGAAGATCAGGGATAAACAAGACACCGTCATAGGTTGTATTTTGACTGTTGTATGCAAGGAATCCACAAGATTGACCCGGACTCTTTATTCAAGTGTAACCCTTCTGCCCATCTGAGTTGGCAGCAACAAGGGCCGGGTTCTGTATCTAGGGGTTCCGTTTCAATAACGCAATGCAAAACCGGCTCGAGCCCCCACCCAGTGACCTGGGACAATTACATACCACCCCCTGGGCACCTCTAAGAGGCAATACTTCCCCTCTCGCAAGCACGGAGTCTGAGTGTAACAGAAAATGTTTAATAACATGAGGTAAACAACATCAGCATTAAATGGAAAAACACCACAACTAGAGTTTTTAGACCAAACCATGAGCGAAGACCCACCCCAGCAAATTGGGCCGTGTCCTCTCCCGTTGGTTCTTGAAACCAGCGACCCAAGAATCACCAAAGTCCCAAAAGTCCAACAACCCCCCAAAGTCTCTGTCCATGATCAGTGCAGCCCCAGAGTTCAAGGGGGGGGGTGAGCAGGGTGTTAAGGGGCACCTTACGTGATCCGAGGCCAACCGGCTGCTTCTCCGTGGGGTTCCACTGCAGCCTTCACCACGAACTGCTCCACTCCACCCGCAGTCCCACGAACTGCTCTGGCAGCTGCTCCGCTCACCGACCTGTGAGCCGCGCTGCTCCGCTCCACTCCGCTCCCCGACCTGTGAGCCGCTCCGCTCCGCTCCGCTCACCGACCTGTGAGCTGCACCGCTCCGCTCACCGACCTGTGAGCCGCTCCGCTCCGCTCCAGCCGTCCCGTGGGCCGCTCCCACAAGGCTCTGCTCTGCTCGCTGCTCCTCCAGCCGCTCCGTTCCGCTCACTCCCCGCTAAGCTAGGTTAGCTTAGCTATAGCTTCAGGCTCCCCCACTAGTTAACACAGCCTCAGTGATCTCAGCTCTTAAATAGCTTTAGCTCTTTTGTGATTTCAGCTCTTAGTGATTTCAGCTAGTAGTAGGGGAGCCCCAGTGCTGGTGCACTATTGGCCCAAAGCAAACTCAGCTCAGCAGTCTGTAACTAGACTCCTAAGGGAATCAAAGTTAGCTCTGACATTCAACAGTGGAGAGAGGAGGTAGTGCAATTGGTGTTTCAACCCCCTTGGGGAGGGGGCCACACCATCAGGTACAAATACCTGTCCCCATCCTCTCTCCATTCACTGGGTTTTGTAACCCATGCCCCTTGACAAGCAAATGCTACTTAGGTAATGGTGAATGACTCACTCAGTCCTTCTGTCATACACCAGTTCCACTGGCCTTGATTCACAGAATCAGGGTAACAAAACTTTATTCTTCCTGCCCCAATAACAGAGAAACTGGGGATCCCACACCAGCCAAAGTAACCACTTTGAGTTGCTGTTGTTTCCTGCCAGGCGAGTGGGTGTGCCTATGCAAACAAGATCAGCCCCTGGAGTTCTTTTCCACACTCGCCATAATTCACCACCAGATGTCAGGGTAGAGCTCATCCTGACTCTGCTTACATCCTCCCCCCAGCCGAAAATTTGTCGTCCCGACAAATCACACTCCCTGTTATAACAACTCACTGGTTCCCTCCAAAGGGCCTCAGATAACCCACTTTAGCTTCCACAAGCCTGTGTGCTAAACATATTGGTTCCTCACTAGTTACCCCAGGTGCATCATAAGTCAACCGTTTTACTGGTCTTATTACCCTGTCTCGTCTATTGAGAATCTCTGTTGCCGGGGTGCGCGGGACAGCCTCTTGAACGATGGATGGAGAGGTTTCCTTTGAGGGTCCCTCGGCTACTGGCATAAGCCCCTGCATTTCTAGTTCTAACAGTGGAGGGTCCAAGGTGCCCAGGACATCCTCCACCTGTAAGTCTCCACTGTCCAATAACCTGGGTGTGTCATCACATGGGGGTCCCACCAGTCGCTCAGGGGTGTCAGGAATGGGCCTAAATACTTCTGCCATGGGGTTTAGGGCGGAAGAAGAAGAGCTCTCTTTTGATTCAGCCGATCGAGACTGAAATCTTGTCTCCATCCCAGGATACACCATGGTTGTGTCTTCCTCCTCAGACTCACTCTCGGATGTGCTGCATGGGGGTAGGTTAGCTGCAGGGGGCTGGCTGTCCACGTTGGAGGGCGGCTTTGGTCCAGCACCTTCGTTCTGCCCAGTTGCCCTGTTGTGGCCCAACTCATACGGGGTGCCTACCAATTCCCCCACAGGGAGCAAAAGGTTTCTATGCACTGTCTTTGTCTGCCCTGGACCCTCTTCAGGTTTGATCTTGTAGACCGGCAGATCTCCTAGCTTTTCCATCACCAAGTAAGGTATTGCCTTCCATCTGTCGGCTATCTTGTGTTTGCCAGCAATACCCAAATTTCGCAGCAGAACTCTGTCCCCCGGCTGGAGTTCTTGCAGACGTACCCTAGCATCATATCGATGTTTGTTGCGGTCGGCGTTCTTCCGAGCCGCAGATGTAGCTAAGTGATAAGCATCCCGCAGCTTTTCTCTCAGTCGGGATACATATTGCTGATGAGTTTCATAGCTATCTCCATCCTCTGATACACCAAAGCACAGGTCTATGGGTAATCTTGGTTCTCGTCCAAACATTAAGAGATATGGGGTGACTCCTGTAGCATCATTCTTTGTGGCATTGTAGGCGTGCACCAGATATGCAACATGTTGGCTCCAGGTTGCTTTCTGCTCTGGTCGCAAAGTCCCCAACATATCTAATAGGGTTCGGTTGAACCTCTCTGGCTGAGGATCACCTTGCGGGTGATAAGGCGTTGTTCTAGACTTCTTAATTCCCGCTATCCTCAGCACCTCCTTCAGAAGATGACTCTCAAAGTCCCGCCCCTGATCCGAGTGTATCCGGGCTGGAAATCCATAAACTGAGAAATATTTCTCCCACAGTACTCGAGCAACCGTGGTGGCCCTCTGATCACGCGTGGGATATGCCTGCGCATATCGTGTATAATGGTCAGTCACTACTAGAATGTTCCCAATATTCCTCTTGTCTACTTCTAAAGACAAGAAATCGATGCATACCAGTTCCAAAGGTTTGGTGCTGGTGATGTTCTTGAGATATGCAGCCCTCGTGGGCAGAGTTTTCCTTTGAACACATCGAGCGCAGGTCTCACATTTCCTGCGAACATCTTCAGCCATCCGAGGCCAATAGAATCTACTACGAAGAAGTTCCAGGGTCCTCTCCATCCCTAAATGTCCAAAGTCATCATGCAGGGCCCTCATGGCCAGGGCTCTGTACTCTTTTGGCAGCACTAGCTGTGCTCGTTGCTTTTGTAAAGGGTCTGTGGTCACTCGATGTAGCACTCCCTGAATCAGTTTTAGTTTGGTCCATTCTCTCAATAGTAGTTTACCCTCCGGGTTAGGTGGGACAACCACAGCTGGGCTTCGCCCCTCCCTTTTGGCAAGTAGTGTATCACGAATGCCAATATCTTGCAGCTGGGCTTCCTGCCAGTCAGCCGCATTGAGCATGGGCAAAGGAGATTGGTCCAACGCAATATAGTTCACTGAAGCAGAAGGCACGCATTCAGGGGGCAGGCCCAAAGCTTCTGCAGCACATCCATGAAGGCTCTCATGGGCCTCTGGCTCTCGGCGACTCACACTGCAAATAGCTCTCACTCCATCTGTGGGTATCACAGCAACTCCTGGTGTCTGTGGACGCCTGGACAATGCATCTGCATCTACATTGCTTCTCCCTGATCGGTATTGAATGCTGAAGTCATAGCTAGCCAAAGCGGCCACCCATCTTTGCCCTGTAGCATCCAGCTTAGCACTTGTTAACACATAGGTCAGTGGGTTGTTGTCTGTCCACACCTGGAACTGAGCACCATATAAGTAGTCTCGAAATTTCTCAGTGATGGCCCATTTCAAGGCCAAGAACTCCAGCTTGTGGGTGGGATAGCGAGTTTCACTATCAGACAGTCCTCGGCTGGCAAAGGCTACAGGTTTACGTCTTCCTTCCACTTCCTGGTACAGTACTGCTCCCAGACCCTCCAAACTGGCATCAGTATGCAGGATAAATGGCTTGCTTGGGTCAGCAAAGACTAGGACTGGAGCATGAGTTAGGCAAGTAATGATTTCTCGAAAAGCCCTTTCACATCTCTCATCCCACCGTGGCCCAAATGGTTCGAAGGGGCCATAGTGTCTCTGCACAGGAGGTTTTGGGGACCTTCCCTTATTCTTGGTCTTAGATTTGTTCCTGCTGGACTGGTATCCCCTGGTAAGATCATTCAGAGGTTTTACAATCGTAGCATAGTTTTTCACAAATCTGCGATAGTAGCCACTAAACCCAAGAAAGGTCTTGAGTTCTCTGTAGTTACTTGGACATGGCCATGTAGTGAGGGCTTCTATTTTATCGGGATCAGTACTCACACCCTCTTGGGACACGATGTGACCCACATACTTCACTGAGGTCCTGCAGAACTGGCATTTGTCAATTGAAAGCTTCAAACCATAATCCTCTAACCTATCAAGCACTTTAAGAAGTCTTTCTTCATGCTCCTCCAAGGTTCTTCCAAACACTATCAGGTCATCCAAATAAACTAACACTTGCAGTAAATTCATGTCTCCCACAACTTTCTCCATAAGACGTTGAAATGTGGCGGGTGCTCCAGAGATCCCTTGGGGCATGCGTTCAAACTGATAAAACCCTAATGGGCAGATGAAGGCTGTCTTCTCCTTATCTGCTTCACCCAGAGGGATCTGGTAGTATCCACTCCGAAGATCCAACACAGAGAACCACTGGCTTCCCAGCAAACAGTCTAAGGCATCTTGGACTCGAGGCATTGTGTACTGGTCAACCACAGTACGGCGGTTTAGGGTGCGGTAGTCAATACACATCCGGATTTTCCCATTCTTTTTACGGACCACCACAATGGGTGAGGCATATGGGCTGCGGGACTCTGTAATGATGCCATTCGCAGCCAGCTCCTGAAGATGTTGTCGCACATCTTCCATCTCGGAGAGGGCAATCCTCCTAGATCTCTCCCTGAAAGGTCGAGAGTCATGTAGTCTGATGTTGTGCTCTACTCCTTTTGCACATCCCACATCCCACTCATGCAATGAGAACACCTTGGATCTTTCACAAAGTTTCCTCCTCAGGCGATCTTTCCACTCCTCGGACAACGGTGAATCTCCAAAGTCAAACTTTGCAGGGTCTATTGGCGGAACTTGAGTCTCACACTGGGGTTTTACAATTGATTCAGGCTCAAAGAGATCCGCTATCTTTTGTCCTTGCTTCACAACAACATCTCGACTTGTTTCATTAGCAATCAGTATAGTCACCTTTTCCTGGGCTTCAGCAGGTAGGGTTATGACTCCACTGGGGACCAGCACTCCTTCCGGGAGCTCTCCTTCAACCGGCTGCTCTACCATTGCTAATGCCCCTTTACTGCCTTTCAGCCGAGTACTCATGACAAGCACTTCTTGCTCCGTCCTTGCAGGCACTACTAACGGGGTTGTGCCCATGTACTTCAGCGCCCCAATCGGTAGCTCAGATGTCTCCTTTTTAGCACCCTCAATCTTCCTATAGGCTTCAGCACAAAGCGTATGGATCATCAGGGTATTCAGGTACTGGTCCCCAGCCCGTCGTCTGCAGTAATCCGCGAGCACCTTGAAGAGACTGGAGTTGGTCCCTATCAGCACAGACACATCAGAGGTCCCTTTAGGGTCAGGGCATATTAATGCAGCTGTGTCCACCTCTTCTCTTACCCCAGCAACCTCCTCTGGGAATTCCAGGTGCACTATGACATACCCTTGGTAGGGGTATTCATCCATGCTGAGGCCACACAGACCAACGCCAGTCAGTGGCTGTATAGGCAGGTGCCTAAGCATTTGTTGGTAGAATGACTGAAATATAATAGTCACTTGAGATCCAGTGTCAAGCACAGCTTTACACTCCACCCCTTCAATCTTCACCATGACCTCTGCTCGAGGCCCTATCAGTCCTGCGGGGATCCCAGCTGGACAGTCTTTTCTGGGGGAATCTTCAAATCCTGCAGGCCTGGGTGGTCCCCGTCCCTGGACTCTCTGGCAGCTACCGGATCTCTCCCAACTGATCCTCAGCTTTCCATACACTAAGGAGGGGTTTTCTTCATTATGGCACTTGGCAGCACTGTGTCCATCCTGACCACATCGGTAGCAGAAGAATTGTCCTTTCCCTCTTCGCCCAGATGGGATGGTGGCTCTAAATGCTGACTTCTCCATCGCCACGGTCAGAGACTCCTTATTCCCGGAAGTCTTAGCTTGGTCAATGGTGCTTTGCAGTTCAGCTATCCGTTCTGTCAGGACCTGCACTTGTTGGGCAAGTTCCTCTGTGGTGCTCACCATCAGTACACTGGCCATTTGCAGTGGTCTTGTGCCGGCTGGCTCCAATGTTTGGGCTTCCCAAAACTCGCTGGCAGCCTGCCTTTCTTCCTCTTCTCTGACCTCCTTTATCAGCTGGGAATAACTTGGGGGATGTTCCCGTCGTTCTCTTAGCCGGAGATGGAGTAGAATCGAGTTCTGATATTGAGCTCCTCTTACAATTTGAGCCAGTCTGGTCCGATCCATCTGTTCAGCAGTCACTGCACCCCTAATGACAGCTCTCTGAAGCAGTCTCTCCAGCCTCTGTATATAGGCTGAAATCTTCTCGCCAATTTGTTGTCGGGAATTAAGGAACTTACAGTAACTGTCTTCAGGGCCCTCTACAGTCCCAAAGGTATGATCAAGGGCCTCTAGGCAGTCCTTCACACTGACCCCAGGGTCAATGAGCTTCAGGGTGCGAATCACATCTAATGCTGGGCCACTAAGGCTCTCTATCAGACATCTTCGCTTTTCTGCATCAGGTACGGCCCACTCCTGCAGCATTTCAGTGGTATGCTCCAACCAGGGTTCGAACTCCTCTGCCCCAGCAAATAACCTTAACTCACGACAAGAGTTTGACCTAGCATGGGACAACACAACCTTTTCCAATATTTGCCCCAGTGCTTTTGTCCAATCATTGGCTGAGGCTGTGGCCCCTGAGCTAGAGGCTGCAGGGCCGGGGCCCAACAAACCCGACATATTAGCCATTATACAAACAGTAATTTCCTCAAAATATAACCACAATTGTTTCCCAATGCAGGGGAACACTCAACAGGTGCTTGCGAGGGGTACTGACCCAGGGGATCCCGGACGAGCCCCCAAAAATGTAACCCTTCTGCCCATCTGAGTTGGCAGCAACAAGGGCCGGGTTCTGTATCTAGGGGTTCCGTTTCAATAACGCAATGCAAAACCGGCTCGAGCCCCCACCCAGTGACCTGGGACAATTACATACCACCCCCTGGGCACCTCTAAGAGGCAATACTTCCCCTCTCGCAAGCACGGAGTCTGAGTGTAACAGAAAATGTTTAATAACATGAGGTAAACAACATCAGCATTAAATGGAAAAACACCACAACTAGAGTTTTTAGACCAAACCATGAGCGAAGACCCACCCCAGCAAATTGGGCCGTGTCCTCTCCCGTTGGTTCTTGAAACCAGCGACCCAAGAATCACCAAAGTCCCAAAAGTCCAACAACCCCCCAAAGTCTCTGTCCATGATCAGTGCAGCCCCAGAGTTCAAGGGGGGGGGTGAGCAGGGTGTTAAGGGGCACCTTACGTGATCCGAGGCCAACCGGCTGCTTCTCCGTGGGGTTCCACTGCAGCCTTCACCACGAACTGCTCCACTCCACCCGCAGTCCCACGAACTGCTCTGGCAGCTGCTCCGCTCACCGACCTGTGAGCCGCGCTGCTCCGCTCCACTCCGCTCCCCGACCTGTGAGCCGCTCCGCTCCGCTCCGCTCACCGACCTGTGAGCTGCACCGCTCCGCTCACCGACCTGTGAGCCGCTCTGCTCCGCTCCAGCCGTCCCGTGGGCCGCTCCCACAAGGCTCTGCTCTGCTCGCTGCTCCTCCAGCCGCTCCGCTCCGCTCACTCCCCGCTAAGCTAGGTTAGCTTAGCTATAGCTTCAGGCTCCCCCACTAGTTAACACAGCCTCAGTGATCTCAGCTCTTAAATAGCTTTAGCTCTTTTGTGATTTCAGCTCTTAGTGATTTCAGCTAGTAGTAGGGGAGCCCCAGTGCTGGTGCACTATTGGCCCAAAGCAAACTCAGCTCAGCAGTCTGTAACTAGACTCCTAAGGGAATCAAAGTTAGCTCTGACATTCAACAGTGGAGAGAGGAGGTAGTGCAATTGGTGTTTCAACCCCCTTGGGGAGGGGGCCACACCATCAGGTACAAATACCTGTCCCCATCCTCTCTCCATTCACTGGGTTTTGTAACCCATGCCCCTTGACAAGCAAATGCTACTTAGGTAATGGTGAATGACTCACTCAGTCCTTCTGTCATACACCAGTTCCACTGGCCTTGATTCACAGAATCAGGGTAACAAAACTTTATTCTTCCTGCCCCAATAACAGAGAAACTGGGGATCCCACACCAGCCAAAGTAACCACTTTGAGTTGCTGTTGTTTCCTGCCAGGCGAGTGGGTGTGCCTATGCAAACAAGATCAGCCCCTGGAGTTCTTTTCCACACTCGCCATAATTCACCACCAGATGTCAGGGTAGAGCTCATCCTGACTCTGCTTACACAAGCAAACTCACATTAGCTTAACAGCTCCACCATCTTGTTCTCCGGTAGACTCCTTTGCTTCTCTCTACTGTTCCGAAGTGTGCATCGCACTTACTCCTCTTCTAATCAATGATCATGAGCTATCATGCAACATCATTTTTTTTTTTAAATGGAGGAATCCATCTTAACCATCAAGCACCACTGGTGAGGAGATAAATGGAATGAGATGAAAGAAGGCTTCCATGGACTTTTGGAAAAAAGAATCCATTTGTCATTATGATTTTATTCTGAGGGTTATTGTAATAGGACCCCGTTGGGCTATATTCTGTATATATGCCTCGTAAGAGACAGTCCCTTCCTCTAGTCAGCCTCTTGGATACTTGAAGTTGTTCAGAGGCGAGTAGAACCCCCTATCCTCACCCCTGTCCAACTTATGTTTCATAAGTTTTAGGGCAAGTCAAAATTGGGCTACCAATTCCTTTCTGACTTCTCTCTTAGCCAGATATAAGAAGTTCATGAAGGTATGGTGGAAAACCAATTTAATTATATGTACTAATAACAAAATCTAAGGCAGGAGGGAAAATGCATGCCTGTCTGTAGGGAATAACACCAGGACATTGTTTAGAGATAAAATAGTATTAAATAAAGGAAAAGGCAAAGTTTTTCCCTAACACTAACTAAATAACTTAGGGAATAAATGTCTTCCTTACTTGTGGCACCTTAAATGTGTCTGTCCGTCCACCCATCTCACAGACCTCCCTTCCTGGTCCTATATGTCAGGCAAACGTCCCTCATGAGGGTCTGCCCCAGGCAGGAGAGATGGATGTAAAAACTCCCTCCTCCCCGCCCAAGAAGCTGTGTCAGTGAATTCCAGGTTTGCAGATCTTCCTCCCGTTGTGAAGACCAGGCCCTTTAAGAAAAGGGATAATGGATGGCCGCAGACTGCTGGGTGTTGCAGTATTTCTTGCTGCCCGGTAGGTGGTGCCCTTGTCACCTACCAACAACTTTCCGTGCCTAGGAAAAAGTGGGTTGTCGTTTTGATGGAAGTGAACTGATGTCATTCAGAAAAGGCCTCTTTCTAACAATAGGCCGCAGCCCATCGAAGGCAGCCTTCAGAGTCCAAGTGAAGAGAGGAAAACAAAACCTGGTCATCAGTAAAAGCCCATGGAGCTGAAGGTTTATTGGGCAGGCATTGTGCTTTTGGAGGGAAAGAGGAGAGAGATTCCATGAGAAACCCTAGGACAAGAAAACACTGGACACTCAAGGGTTTAGGCTCCCAATGCTGCAAAAGACTGACTGCAATGGGGTTGCTCATGGTAGGAAGACCGCTACCGGGAATATTTGCAGGATTGGGCCCTTATGCTGGAAATCTTACTGCCCATTTTCAAGTGATCTCTCTGGAACAAGGCTTGCCTTGATTTTTTGTTTCGGGCCCTAGATCCCTGACTACTGGTACAGGGACCGTTGCTTAGATTCACAGGTTTCAATTGATCCGCAAATGGAGGTCAGGAAGCAATTTTCTGTAGAACAGCAGTTCTTTAGCTTTTCAGTGTCTGGACCTCTCCTTAAGCAAAAAAGAGAGATTTTCTTGGGCCCACCTCACCTTCCCACCTCTCAGTCCATGGTGGCTTAAGGATTGAGATGTGCCCCATGTTGCAGAAGCACCAGGAAGGGATCCGCAGACTGACAACACGAGCCAGAGTTTGAGAACCACTTTACTAGGATGTCCTGGCAGGGAACTTCATCTAGAGAAGTGAGTGGGGATCATCCATTGGGATTAGATGGATGTATCCATGCGGTCAGTTTCCTATGACTGTAGGAAGGTGGGCATTGGTGGAGATCAACCCAGAAAAATTTTCTTTTACTTTTCAATAAGGGATCTTGAGACCTGGCAGGGATGATAAATTGAGCAGCTCTTAATTGAAGCAATTCTGTGCGTTCTGCACTGGAGTTCTTGATAATGGTATCTTACTGAAGTGCAGGCAGGGAATTTCAGGGAAATAATTGCAAGAGGAAGAAATCTGAAATTAGTTCAGTGATGGACGATTCCTTTGAAGGTCGAAATTGTACAAGTAACAAGATTTTCCTACCAAGGCCGAGGACACATTTTTATGCAGTTAGATTTATTTTTTTAGAGAAACGCTCAGGAATGGATATGACAATTAAGTCAGTTAACGAAGCTGAACAGAAACAGTTGAGCAAATAGCACTGGCTTATTCAGCCTTTTCTAGGGCATGATACATATGTCCCCTCCAATGTATGAGAGATACTGCTGTTCAGAGCACATTGCTACGAAGATGGCAGAGATACCACTTCAGCATCCCCACCGCACAAGCCCCCAGAGGGAACTCTGGTTCAATCAGGAAGAATTCCTCCCCAGGACTCCATCCACAACCTGGCTCCTCTACATCCCGGCCTGAGAGTGCCAGTGCAGAAGCTTGCCCTTAAGTAGAGATGGGCTCAAATCAGATCCAAACAGCCCAAACTTTGAGGAAGCTGAATCCGTATCAGGCCCCTATGAATCTTTAATAATAATTAACAAAACTGGATTGATTTTGCGTGCCCAACGTTATTGAAACCGCACACCTGTTCAGCTGAAAAAACCTGACTATTACCGTAGCTTTGTCAATCGTTACAGCGCATGATGGCATCACTGCCTAATGTTTAACTTTAAATTATCGCAAAACTCATTCCCAGCAACACCCTTTGTGTTAAATCTGCAAGGCCTAAAATTAATGGTGCATTTCAGCCGTGGGCTGTAAGCCTCGGTGACAATCTAGTAATGAATGTCGAACAAACCAGAGCTGGCTGTTTTGTTACAAACAAAGCTAAAGTGCAAAGAGTTTTCCAGTTATGCTTTAACAATAACAATTCTATGCATCTATCCTTGGTATCTGAGCAACATTTACCTATCGAGAGCAAAGCCATATGGATCTTTGGTTTCCAGATACCTTTTGCTCACATTATTGTTACATTATTGCGGAAAGGGATCTGGGGGTCATAGTGGATCACAAGCTAAATATGAGTGAACAGTGTAACGCTGTTGCAAAAAAAGCGACATCATTCTGGGATGTATTAGCAGGAGTGTTGTAAGACACGAGACACGAGAAGTAATTCTTCCGCTCTATTCTGCGCTAATTAGGCCTCAACTGGAGTATTGTGTCCAGTTCCGTATGCCACATTTCAGGAAAGATGTGGACAAATTGGAGAAAGTCCAGAGAAGAACAACAAAAATGATTAAAGGTCTAGAAAACATGAGCTATGAGGAAAGATTGAAAAAATTGGGTTTGTTTAGTCTGGAGAAGTCTGAGAGGGGACATGATAACAGTTTTCAAGTACATAAAAGGTTGTTACAAGGAGGAGGGAGAAAAACTGTTCTCCTTAACCTCTGAGGATAGGACAAGCAGCAATGGGATTACATTGCAGCCAGGGAGGTTTAGGTTGGACGTTAGGAACATTTTTCTAACTGCCAGGGTGGTTAAGCACTGGAATAAATTGCCCAGGGAGGTTGTGGAATTTCCATCATTGGAGATTTTTCAGAGGTTGGACAAACACCTGTCAGGGATGGTCTCGATAATACTTAGTCCTGCCATGAGTGCAGGGGACTGGACTAGATGACCTCTCGAGGTCCCTTCCAGTCCTGTGATACTATGAATTTACGTGCCGCACATTAATTGGAAAATTGGTGCCATTCATCCACACAGCTTTACATGCACAATATGTTGTGCTCCATTTTATTATTCTACTGTAGCGCCAAGGAGCCCTGGTTTGAGTAGAAGGGAAGAGACGACAGATGGCTACAGACAGATGGAGGAGCACAAGGAAACAATGAACTAATATTGGTCGGCATGATCAGCTCTGGTCTCAGTACACCAGTGGTCTAACTATTATCAAGTTTTTTGTGGGCATCATGGCAAAAGCGAGTTTTAGGGAGGGTTTTGAAAGAGGACCAGTAGGTAGCTTTGTGGATGTTTATGGGGGGCTCCTCCCCAGCGTGAGGGATAGCATGGGAGAAAGCATGAAGTTGATTGTTTGAAAATTGAACCAGAAGGGGAAGGAGGCTGGGATCATGGGCTGGCCGCAGGTGAGAGTCAACCTCTCGATACTGAATGAGAGATAATGGGTAGGATGGGGCTAGGCCATGAAGGGCCTCAAAAGTGAAGACAAGCAGCTCATGTTTGATGCGATAGAGAAGGAGGAGAAAGTGGAGGGATGCAAAGAGAGGGGTGACATGGGCAAAGAGACAGGCAAAGCAAATAATATTTGCAGCAGCATTCTGAATGGATACCAGCAGGGCAAGACTGCATTTGTCAAGGCCAGAGAAGGACACCTGAGAACATGGGTCTAAAGGGACTTGCAAACTTCAGGCATTTACTGTCCCAGGACTTTCCCCTGGGCATAAATTGTGGTTCTTCGGTGTGCATTTACCTTCTGCAGTGGTCAGATCAGCAGCCCCATCAGAATGGCTAATAGATCCTGCTACACCGGAAGGGAGAATGTGCCACTGGGCTGTGTCATCTGAAGATAGCAGCCACCTGCACTGGGTAGGAACCGGCTGAAGAAGACTCAACCAACTTAACATTCCATATGTATTAGGTACACTTATGTCTTCCTCTGAAGTAGCTAGCATCGGCCACTGTCAGCTACTGACACTGACTAGACTGGACCCTGTCCTGTCCTGGTATGGAGGAACGATGAGTTTATGGTTAAGGCATTGGCCTGCGAGTCAGCTGATGGGGGCTTGATTCTGAGCTTTGCTAGACTCCCTGTGACTTTGAGTTAGTTACTTAGTGTCTCTCGCTTTCTCTCTGCCTCAGTTCCCTATCAGTAAAATGGGCGTACTTTGACTGCCCTCTCTGTCTAGGTTGTAAGCAAGTGGTGTCTCTAGCTATGTGGACGCACAGCAACTGGCTCAATGTACCCCTCACCGGGGGGAGGTTTATTGTAATAATAATAAGGAGGCAATTCTTACATTGCCTGAATTCACCAAACTGCTATGATCTGGAAAAGAGGGTTTGAAATCTCACAAAAAAACGGTTTTCTCATGATATCTGTAGGGTGTTTCCCACTTCAGCTCTGCCTGGAGACAGCGCAGAAATATCCTTTCTCCAGCTATTTAATTTGGAGCTGCCATGTTCAAACCAGATCAGGATGATGCCAGTCACATGATAACGAAGAACATTCCACCAAACATTTGACTCTCAAGATTCGGTTTTGTCTTGAGGGATGGGCACAGATTTGGGTTGCTTTAGACTTTTATCCAAATTGGATCACCTATTCCTCCTTGGAATTATGCCAGAGTCCACCCTGAGAAAGGGGATGACAACCCCAGAGGCTCAAGAAATAGTTCTCAGTGCTTCTTTCACTGTTAGAAATTAAAGATCAATGGCACAGTCCAAAGCCCTTCAAAGTCAATGGACATCTTTCAGTTTACTTCAGTGAACTTTATCTCCAGCCCTAAAGGAAATGCTTTCCCTCTAACTCACAGCTGAAATACAGCTTAGTAAATATCATACAGCCAATAAATGCATGCTCCTTCTGAGATCATGTGCGATAAAATAATGGAACAAGGATAAAACCTCCAAAGCCCAAAGCATACAAACAAAAGAAGAATATGTATCCAAAAATAAGCCCTCCATGCCATACCCTACTCACTCTATTGTGCTTATGCACTGAAGCTGATGGAATTATTTGCGTAAGTCAGGCAAGCATGATTTTCCCCTGTTGATGTAAGCCAGACATCCTTACTCTCTCTCTCTCTCTCATTGAAGTCAACGGCATCACTTGCATAAGGACTCTTCCTGCAACTTAGGCCTACAGGATTAGTCCTGTATTTACAGCAGGTCCAGGTAAATGTACAATGTTATGTTAATATGGAACCAGGTGTTAGCAACACGAGTTTTCGAAAGCTACAAAAGGATCGGAATATTTGCAAGGTGCTGACCTCAAACTAATATTCATTTAGAACCCCTGGCTATTTGAGTGTGTTCATGCAAAGCGGCATTCATTCCCCGGCTATTATTCCGGAGTCACAAGGAGCCATTGGATAATGAATTCCATGGCTCAAAAGACAATTTATAGGGATGTGTAAAAGTCCCAGATCATATGTGATCCTATAGCTGAAGGTATAAACCAGAGCCTTACAAGGGTTTCTGTTGTTAACAATGCGGAGACCTAAAGCTCAGTGTCTCACCTGGCTGATCTCAGAAATTGGAGGCCTGTGTCTGACATTATTCCAGGTAACAAAATCTTTTACTGGGGTCAGACTTTGATCGATTTGAGGGCTCTGTTGAGCATGTTTTTATTCTTGGGATAGCTTGGCAATAACAACATCCGAAAAATATTTGTAAAGACCTGCCAAGTCGTTGGGATTTTATATTCACAACCAATTCCATCTAATGTACTGATATTTTTCTTCTAGTATAGGAATCCTTTTATTCAATATATGGCTATTGAAATTAGAAAGTGCATGTCTCCAGCTGAATTAGTAGTATTTCATTGAAGACAGCAACAGAGGGTCCTGTGGCACCTTAGAGACTAACAGAAGTACTGGGAGCATAAGCTTTTGTGGGTAAGAACCTCACTTCTTCAGATGCAAGTAAGTCTAACTCTTACTTGCATCTGAAGAAGTGAGGTTCTTACCCACGAAAGCTTATACTCCCAGTACTTCTGTTAGTCTCTAAGGTGCCACAGGACCCTCTGTTGCTTTTTACAGATTCAGACTAACACGGCTACCCCTCTGATCATTGAAGACAGTTTATCTATCTATCTACAGTGTTATTCAGGTATTTATGTGTATCAGTAACATAAGGAGTGATGGCTTCACACTGAGACGTTTAAAGAATGTGAAAGATAAGTCACATGGGTTCATTCAGCCATAAAATGCACTCACAGCCCCACATGAGCCTGTCTTAGTTTTTTTCACCTGCTCTCCTCATAATTGGCAGAAGTGAGAGAAACAATTAAAAAATGATGCCCCACCATGTGTGTGAGACTTGGCAGATGAGCGCAATTTGAAAAGGGCACGTCTGGAAAAGTTCATTTTGAATTCTCAGTCTCTTTCTGTTTCCCATTTCATTTTAAATCTTCCATGAAATTTCATAGATAATGTTTTATCTGAAGGATTCGTTACACAGAGAGCCTTTTGTTATACCTGGGGACTGATTCGGCTCCCATCGAGGTTAATGGCAATGCAGACAGGATTGGGCCTGTTATATAGCCTTGTAAGATGATTTATTGCTGTTTGGGGTTTTGCTGGTGTTGTACAACATCGCTCTTACATTGATCCCTGCTAATTAGAAATGTGATATGCGATCTGTCCAAATAGAAATCAGTCTTATATGCAATAGAGATTTTTGGTTTTGACTCAAAGGAGGACACAAATTTATATGCCTGTCAGACACATGTAAAAGAAATACGAAGTATAGTAATTATCTGCAAATTATACATAATTTTTATCTAGGACCTGAATCTAATTTGTCACATTTTATTTATACTGTACCATTATTTTACTGCAATTTGATATTTAATTTAAAGTTTTCTGCAACAGAGCTGGGAAAATATGTCCAAAAATTTCCACTGATATTCATTTGAGTTTTTTAATGAATTTGATTCATCTTGTGCTTACCAACTGTTTTGTTCACTTGCCAAAGATAAGCTGGAAAATGCAGTTAGTGGCAGGAATGTTTGCCAGATTGAAATGAATGTTATAAAATATTCCCCCAAAGCAACTTTCAGATTCATAGTTGCAAAGATTCACGCCAAAGACCTGATTCTAAGAGTTGCACTTTCCTCCAGTCATGGAACAGAAACATTCCAAAACGACTCAAATTACAAATATTGAACATTCACAGTGAACGTCTTGCAAAGGAGCTGCACACCCACAATTATTCACAGACACTGTTCAGCAACCAATGTTGAATAACAAAGCAATGCCAGTGTTGTAAACATTTCTGTTTATGCTTATTTGTATCTCTTTGCTCTTGGACTTTGACATGTCACTTAGCAAAAACATACTTCACCCGTTAACACTAAACATCTTAACAGGATGTCTTTCTCCCAGCTTTTATTAGAAAACTAAGGATCTGATCAAACTAGATGGCAGACTTTCTGCTGACTTCCACAGGAGCTGGATCGGGCCATTAACAGAAAAAACTATGGGCCCAATCCAAGAAATTTTATCAAGGCTGTTAGTCTTCCTTAGTTAGGCACACAAGCTCAATGGGACTGCTCACACACGTAACAGTCACAAGATCAGGCCCTGAATTTGTCTGTAGGTGCTTTTCAGTTCAAATATAAAAGGATTCTATTAATAAGCTACTGTATTTGCCCTGACTGGTTTACATGTGTGTTTCAGTTAGCAGAGTCCGATCCGAAATGTGAACCTGATGAACTGTAAGTACTCACTCTCCACATTCTCACTGGTTTTTATTTTGTATTTGGAATTTTACAGGCAGTGCAAAGTAAGGAAAACACAAAATAATCTAGATGCTCTAAACAAGAGTACCATGTTCATACCATTAATATAAAAAGGGATAGCAATCATGCTAACAATGGCCGTTTGAGCTTAATTTTTCTTCTGAAAGAGAGAGATACAAAGGGGAGATACCCAGCTGGTTCTTATGATAATGTATAATTTTGTTGTTTTGTTAACATAGAAAGAACGATTGCGATGTACAATATATTTGAAGGAAAACAGTTATACACATTTGCATTTAAACACATCCCATTAATTAAATGTTGTACTACTATAAATTCGTTAATGGTGCTGGTTCTTCCACCGCTCAACTTAAGGACGGCACTTCAACTGATTTCATGTCACTGGGCTCAGCGCTGACCTAACATGTTGTCTGTTTCTTTAATTGCTAGATGTTTTAATTACAATGAGGAGAGCCTCAGTGCCTGGTATGTCTGGTAAGTACTGATCCATTCTAAAGACAGAATTGGCAAAAAAGTCTGTACTGATATATAGACAGGAAAGCTGAGTGAATAATTGATCAAACCAAGAAATTCAAAATAATTTAATCTGGGGTAGAACCAAAACTAAAATGTTTTTGGTTTTGCGAGGTTTGGGTTTTGTTTTGTTTTTATGTTTTTGGGTGTTTTCGCCCTTAAAAAAAAAAAACAATTCTAGCTAAATTTCTAAATAAAACGCCATTTTGAAACAAAAAGTTGCCAAGTTTCCTTTTGAATATGTGGAAATGTACTGTTTTGATTTTTTCTAATTTTTTTCAGTTTTTATTTGACTGACAATATTTGCCAAATTCGACCTGAAACTGCATTTTTCAGCAAATAAACTATTTGACTGAAAAATTTCACCCAGCTCTAATAGATATGGAGAGAGCAGTTGATAGCAAGGAACATTTCTCCTCACGTTTCACCTGAATTTTCTGTGCTTAAACCCATTATTTTGTGTTCTGCCCTGACTGGATCATTTCTCCTTATCCCCTTCACTGTTTGCGGACGGCAGAGCTGACCGGCTCAACATTTTTAATGGAAAAACGTCAAAATTCTTCATGAAAGTGTTTTTGCAGAAATTCTGAATGTTCAGAAAAAGCCAGCCAGCTGGGAGGGCCTGATCCAAGGCACAGGAGCAACCGATGGGACTTTGGCCATTGGCTGCAACAGTCTGTGCAACTCTGGTCAAAAAACTGCCACCTCCCCTACCCCACCCTCCCCCCCAAAAAAGTTTTGCCAAAAATGTTTTGAAGTTTTTTGTGCAAGAGAATTTCAATAATTAGACCAACTTGCCCTTCTCCTAGTTAGCAGCTCTCTTCTCACTCCCCCCAAACCTGCCCTCCTGCCTCTCACTTCTGAAACCTTTGCAGGTGCCACCTGCTATTGATTGTTCCATGTCTATGTCTCTGTCTCAGGTTGCTGATTTTGTTCTTTCTGGCCATGATCCTGTCCTGTGGGATTCTCTTCTGCCTGCAGTGCTGGCTGAAACGACGGAGCAGCTTCCCCTCCCGGCGCACGCTCGCCGTCTTTGCGCTCAGTGACTCCGATTCTCTTGGTGGTTAGTTTCCATCTCGATCTTTGCGGGGCTAAACCTGCTCCGGTACGGTCCAACCCAAACTCAGTGGCAGGGCCATAGTTCACTGACTCGGTAGGTAAAGTGATGCTGCGTTCAATTCAGTGATCTGGCCTCCCACCCCGATGGGAGTTACTGCCCTGGGCTTCCTTCCTGGAGAGCTGTCCATCTCATGGGGCATTTAAAACAATCATTAGGCTTCATATTCATTGGAATGTTGTCACAATGGAACATAGGCCCTGGGTTAATTGGGCCCAGCCCCTCCCACAACGCACCCAGGGCTGGTCTCTTAGAGTATCTCGGAGTATCTCCATTAGCTTCAATAGGCATTGGATCAGATCTTAAATGAGCGCCCCTCAGAAGAAACCCCAAGGATGTCCCATCAGACCGAGTGCGTGAGCCCTGATACTCCAAGAGGAAAGCCTGGTAGCTTTCTGGGTCAGGGGGTAGGAGCAAACACTAGGCTCTCTGGGGAAATCACACCAAAGCAAACTCCTGACTCCTCTAGTGTTGGCAGATTGAATTCAGAGCTTCCCAGCCCACATGTATAGTTAGCTGGTCCCAGAGCCCTGAGATGCAGCTGCTGCATGTACATGGCAGATTTCTCTTGTAATTTTCTTTCAAGTGACTGGAACCACATGATACTTCAATATCTCAAGCTAATATAGCTCTCACGTCATCATCATCGTCCCTCCTCCCCCACACCCACACCCGCACAGTCACCGCGGTCCCCCATGTGTGGTTTCCCTAAAGGCTGGCGTATGGTTACCAAGAAAAGCTCCATTTTTCTCTTCCCAGTAAGTGAAGCATCTCCCTATGCCTTTTCCGGAGTGCACGCCCACTCTCCAAACTCAGCGCTGTGCCCTTCTCCCGTCCTGCGCGTCGGCACCAGGGGGACGGGATCGCCTCCTTCCTACGAGGAGATTATGAAGGCAGGCAAATACTAGGGGCCTGATTCAGACCTCCCCGTGTTACTCCAGCGTGAGAACAGAATGAGCCATGAGGCTGAAGAGGAGACAGAGGAAATATTTTATTTTTAAATTAAAAGGGGAAACAAAATGCAAATCGAATAATGCCCACCTTGCCGCTATACTCCAAAGGACAACGCTGCAGAGAGTAAGTTTTCACCTTCCCCACAGGCTCCAGATCTGGATCTGAATTTCAGTCTCCTCCAAAGTTTAGGTCTGTCTGTACCCAGCATATTTGGTTCAACCTGAACATTTAGCCTATTAAATACCCTAATTCCTCCCATGTGCTTACAGCTCACTGCCTCTCAGGAGCCAAGGCTAAGAAATGACTGGGCAGCGGCTTCTCACATTGGAAATAGATGGGTTTGCTTCAGTCATTTGGCACCAAGCCAGCATGGCACCACGTAGCGTTGGAGTTACACTGTTATACTGTGCAGTGTGATGTAAATATGCCCCATGTAAGTGACAGACCGTTTGCCTCCCGTGAAATGCACAGTACGGTTAAAAAGATACAGACAGTGCAAAATGCCGCGGCTTGAAAGACGGCAGAGGGAAAGCACGACCCATGGACTGTTCAACCGGAACCACATTAAAACGTTGCGTTGGTTATTTTCAGTTGACGTAAATACTCTTGATTTCCGTATTAATATTGTGACTGTCTCCACGTCAGTATCTGTCCGAACCAGAAAGGAATGGCGCTCAGCACGGCAGCTCTGTGTGCCGGCCCAGCCCCAAAGGCCGGGAAGCTCTGAGACCACTGCCTGCTTTCCCATTGCCACGTTCCAGGCCTGTTGACGTCCTAAACTCACCAGTGCTGAGATCCAAGATTCTGGTTTGGGCTTAGAAATAACAATAGTTTATAAGTAATCGAACACGGCGAACTCCATAGGTGGTCTGTATTTTATTCTGCATAAAGCTGTATCGACTTATTATTATTTACTTGGTTCTAAATATGTTGCTGCTTTTCATTTCATTGAATGTCACCTTCTAGTCATATTACGGGAGAGGCTGACAAGCCAAGAGGGTCCAGTTTTTCAGTATACACCCTCCTCTGAATACCTTATTCACAAGATTCAGTAATCCACGTTCATTTCACCGATTGTGACTCTTCTCTCCAACCTCCAGCAGAGGGCGATACAGACTATCAACAGTGATGAAGGGGCTTTTTGGTTACATCAAAATTGAGCTTGCCACACAGAACAGGTTACGGTTGCTGTGTTATTGCGGGGGGGTTAAAATTTGATTTGTTTCACATTTTGGTGCTTTTGTTATTCAAAAAATAAAATGGTTTAATCCAGTTGTGTTCAGAGGCATGCTTGATCTGCAGTAATAACCCCCACAATGCTATGGGATAAAGAAAATGAGACAAAGGGAATCTCCAAAAAGAAGAACAGGAGTACTTGTGGCACTTTAGAGACTAACAAATTTATTAGAGCATAAGCTTTCGTGGACTACAGCCCACTTCTTCGGATGCATCCATGAAAGCTTATGCTCTAATAAATTTGTTAGTCTCTAAGGTGCCACAAGTACTCCTGTTCTTCTTTTTGCGGATACAGACTAACACGGCTGCTACTCTGAAAGGGAATCTCATGATTGTGAGATGACATATGTGACCACAATACCTCCAGGCAGCCTGCTTTAACACTATGGGGGTGCCAGGAGCAGCTTGTGGGGGAAGGTCCATCCGCTAAAGGGATCAATGAGAATGTTTGGGGTGAGAAGGCCTTGGGCCATGGTATCTTACGGCCCTTGCCTGGCTCACTGATGTGAAATTCCCAGCCCACAAGAGACAGGTATGCTTGACACTGGTCTCTACTTCACTGGATTATCTACAGCGGGAAGGTCATCAGAGGCAAATACCCGATGGATACTGGTGACATCTGGGAAGTGAACCGGGAAACTTGCATTTTGCTCTGAGGCTGGGAGTTCCTCTCCCACATCTGTAGAAGAGCTCTGTGTTGCTCGAAACGTGTCTCTCTCGCCAACAGAAGTTGGTCCAATAAAAAAATATATATTCCCTCCCCCACCTTGCCTCTCTAAGGAAACTCAACGCAGTAACGTCGTTTTTGACACTCTACCCTGCCTGGTCTGGGTATATAACTTCTCATACGCACAGACACACATCTGCTCATACTGGCAACCTACAAACTTCAAGCCAGATCAGGATGCACTCCAGGATGAGCTCAATTCCCACCAGGGTATTGAAGCATGGGGAAAGTGGCCATTGTCACTCGCCATGCTGTACATGTACCGTGCAGAAATGGAAGACCTTGCTCTCCAGAGCTGTCAATCTATCCCCTTCCACCAGCGTAACATTGCGGGAGGGCTGAGCATTTGTCCCCGTGAAAAGTACACCAGGGCATGGATTTAAGAGGGTTTGAGCAGTAAGGAATTTTCCTCCTCATCGGTGAGCTTGGTGTGGAACAGCTACACCGCTTATGACCAGTGGTTTGTCGTAATAGCTGGAATCTCTACGTGCCCCACAAGAAGCAGTGTGGGGTAAAGGGTAAGGCACTGACCTCAGAACTGGCACGCCTGGGGTCTATTCCTCACTCTGCCACAGCAATGATGTGTTACCTTGGTCATGTCACTGCCCTGTGCCTAAGTTTCCCCATCTGTAAAATGGGGATAATGACAATTGCTTTCTTTTTAAGAATGACTGTTACTCTTACTTACTTATATGGAGGCATTTAGGTTTGTGGATCCACCCAGTAGCAGCTCCACTGGTGCACTCCTTCGCTCAGGCCTAGGCCCCTCCAAGCTGTCCCAGAGCAGCATGGGTGGATTGAGTTCCCTAGGTGGTCTCTCCAGAGAACAGCCGCTTTGCTTTGTGCCTTATGTTCCCATGCAGCACTCAGCCCCCAAGGAAGAGATTTCTTTTTGCCTGAGCTAAGTTTCCAAGAGTTCTCAGCTGAAAAATCCCTGTCTTTCTGATGAAATAGGGCTGAGAAATAATGCTGGCACTCCATAACTGCCTTCCAACTAACATAACTGCCTCTGCACATTAACAATGCAATGAAATGGAAATCATGTGCAAAAATCATGGAAGGCAATAAGGGGGTGAATATGTTGACTTTAGGGTCCGCTGTCGCTAAGTCTTGATAGTGGATAAATAACGAACCGTAGAAGGATTAATTACCTGGGGTCCAGTAGGACGCAAATGAAGGAGTGGCATGAGGAAAGCGGCATAGTGAGGCTTTCACTTCATCACTCCATTCAAGGATTGAATAATAAAATCATAAATAAAGTAAATTGGATGGAAAAGCCACCATGGCCTTTTGGATCTAATGCAAAATGGAGCAAAATCGAATACAGACTGGACACGTTGGGGGGATGTTTCCAAAGAGAAAATAAGAACATAAGAGCGGCCAGACTGGGTCAGACCAAAGGTCCATTTAGCCCAGTATCCTGTCTTCCGACAGTGGCCAGTGCCAGGTGCCCCAGAGGGAATGAACAGAACAGGGAATCACCAAGTGATCCATCCCCTGTTGCCCATTCCCAGCTTCTGGCAAACAGAGACTAGGGACACCCTCCCTGCCCATCCTGGCTAATAGCCATTGATGGACTTATCCTCCATGAACTTATCTAGTTCTTTTTTTAACCCTGTTATAGTCTTGGCCCTCACAACATCCTCTGGCAAAGAGTTCCACAGGTTGCCCATGCATTGTGTGAAAAAATACTTCCTTTTGTTTGTTTTAAATCTGCTGCCTATTGATTTCATTTGGTGACCCCTTGTTCTGGTGTTATGAGAAGGAGTAAACTTCCTTGTTTACTTTCTCCACACCAGTGATGATTTTATAGACCTCTATCATATCCCCCCTTAGTCATCTCTTTTCCAAGCTGAAAAGTCCCAGTCTGATTAATCTAGGCCCCAATCCTGCGTCAGTGCCAGCCAGGGACGTTTTACTGCTGACTTCAAAGGGAGCGAGATTGTGGCAGCAGCTCCAGTAATGTCAGTGGAGCTGCATCAGGGAGTTTGGGGGTAGAATTTGGCCTCCTGGTTCGTCTATGGCAAGGATTGCACAGCTGGCTCTTTCAGGTGAGAAGCACTGCACCCTGCTGCCCTTATTATTATTATCTTATTAATCTCTCCTCAGACGGCAGCTGTTCCATACCCCTAATCATTTTTGTTTCCCTTTTCTGAACCTTTTCCCATTCCAATATATCTTTTTTGAGATGAGGTGACCACATCTGCACACACTATTCAAGCTGTGAGCGTACCATGGATTTATCTAGAGGCAGTATGATATTTTCTGTCCTATTATCTATCCCTTTCTTAATGATTCCTAACGTTCTATTCGCTTTTTTGCCTGCCGCTGCACACTGAATGGATGTTTTCAGAGAACTTTCCACCATGACTCCAAGATCTCATTCTTGAGTGGTAACAGCTAATTTAAACAACAAGGAGTCTGGTGGCACCTAAAAGACTAACAGATTTATTTGGGCAAAAGCTTTCATGAGTAAAAACCTCACTTCTTCGGATGCATAGAGTGAAAGTTACAGATGCAGGCATTATATACAGACCCATGGAGAGCAGGGAGTTACTTCGCAAGTGGAGAACCAGTGTTGACAGGGCCAATTCAATCAGGGTGGATGTAGTCCACTCCCAATAATAGATGAGGAGGTGTCACTCACGAAAGCTTATGCCCAAATAAATCTGTTAGTCTTTAAGGTGCCACCAGACTCCTTGTTGTTTTTGTAGACACAGACTAACACGACTACCCCCTGCTACTTAACAGCTAATTTAGACCCCATCATTGTACATGTATAGTTGGGATTATGTTTTCCAATGTGCATTACTTTGCATTTACTTTGCAAATCAATCAAGAATGACAAGCAACATGTACAAAAACCAGGAAATAACAGAAATGCTCTGTTTTCCAGCTCAATCCGAAGACTCGGTATGATAGTCTATGATGATTTGTTTGATGGTGTCTTTTGGGTAGAGGGAGAGGATGGGGAATCAATTTTGCAGGACAGACGTAGGTGGCTGTTCTTCTCTGGGCCATTAGATGTCAGGATTTCCAGCTTTTGTGCAACATGAACTGAAGACGCTAATCCAAGTACTGTACAGGCTCAACCTTGTAAGTGCGTATCGGCTACCCTTGGAAAAGTGCCCTCAGCTCCCATTGACAGGGCTGAGCACCGGAGGATCTAGCCCTCCGGGAGATCTGTTGAGCTGCAAGCTGCAAAGAAGCCAATACAGGTTTTTATTTGGTTCCTTTCTGTCGAAACTAAGGCCGTGATTCTGCCATGAGCCCCCTGCTGCCAGATACTTGTACCACCCAAAGAGAGCTCCATTGAAGTCAGCTGGCTCCACACAGCACAGGGGCTCAAGTATCTCTTAATAGTGCTTTGAATCTATAAAAGGGCGGTGTTGTCTACTGATGGGCACATAAAACTGAGAGCCAGGAGCACTCGGGATCTATCTTCAGTTCTGCCACTGATTTTTTTCTGTAGCCTTGGACTAGTCACTTAGCCCACCTGCCTCAGCTTTCCCCTCTGTAAAATGGGGACAACAGAACTCACCTGCCAGTTAAGCGGTTGAATTTACTAATACTTGTGAAGCTTTGAAGACAAAATCACTCCCAGTGCTAAGCGGTATTATTGATTATTATATATTTGTTCACTATTATTAAATGCTGTCAACATCTGCAGGAAGAACTCAATATCCTGGCGATCTTAACAGGTAAAAAGCCTTTTGGTTTCCCCTTTAAAGAAGTGGGGCACCCCAGGCCTGTTGTTTAGTCATTGTGTTATACAAACTAATCTCATTTATACTTCTGCACATTCTTGGGACTCATCGATGCAGAAAGCAGTCTGTAGGAATGCTCCTTCGGTATGGATTTTCTTTTCAGAAGCATTTGCCATTTGGAAACAATAAGAACAGGTTAAAAAACATGGCTGCATCTAAAGCTCCCAGCAAAGGCTCCTAGATCTTGAAAAGCAAGTGACGGTGATATGCAGTGGGATCCAGTGTTAGCGATCAGAGATCAAATCTCTTCCTAAAGCCTCTGCCTATTTGCGCTGCTGCCTTTTGCCCCTCATTTCCAGGAGGGACGTCATCTATATCACACCAATCTTGATCTAGCTGGACTATCCCCTGAGCACCTCTCCTCCCTCCCACCACCATGGGAGAATCCTGCAGGATTGGAAATGACCTGCATTTCCTAGCGTGCGTTTTATTACAGTTCTAAAATGTTTAAGTAAAACTGTGCTCTCTGGATCCACATCCTCATTCTAATAAAATCACCAGAGCCCGGTGCCAATAACTCATAAAAACAGGGGGGGAGGGAAACACTATATTTAAAAATATATACATACCTCTGCTTCAACAAATTGTTTAATTGTAAGATGTCACAACAAAGTATATGATTTACATGGTTAACTGAGGCTGAGGAAAGTAACAAGAGGGTGAAATATCGCAGACAAACATGGGTAATACAGATTTAATTGTTTTATTATAAGACCATTTTACTGGGTGTGCTGCAATCAGAAATCCGTATCTATTTACAGGGAAGGAAATAAACTAATCAAAGAGGTTATTTACAAACAATGTATATTTTTCCATAAAGCACCTGCATTTATACACCTAAAGGACACTCAGCATGTCCCTTAATCCAAGACAGCCATTCCAATAGTAACAGGAAGTGCCTAGCACCTTGTCTAGATGAGGATAAAAATGCATTGCTTCCACAACAGCTAACATATGCCAACTAATGTGTTCTAAAACTCGTCTAGACAAGGAGTGTAGACTTAACACATGCTAAACTGGGTGCGTTAACTTGACACTCCCACCCACGGTCTGCGGCTACCAGCAAACGTGTTGAAAATTGCCCTGTCTACACTGGGGTTTTAACTTGTGTTAGCTAATTTGTCAAAAACACGATTTTTTTTCCTACTGAGGAAAAGGCCTACATTCTAGCCTACCCAAGATCTACATAAGGGCTGCAGATTTCATGCCCAGTAAAATAGCTCTGAATTGGATAAGAAAGTGTTTTGATTTAAAGGGGGTTCAGGTCAAAGGGATTTTACAGTCGGTTATATCAGCTCCTAGTTAATCCATTCATCATGAGACAAGGCCAATTCTGCATCCTCACCCAATTTGTCCTTGTCTGACTCAGGAAGGGAAGGGTTAAGTACTGAATTAGGATTTCCAGAGCTGGGCAATAGAGAATCCCAAATGGACTGATCAGCTACTCAACGTTTGGTGAAGAGGTTTGCATTTTGCAGGGCAGAATGCATCTGGGCGTACGGCGTTTTCTCCAGCTGGTGATTTGTGGGCGAGCCTAAGGCACAGACAGCAGGGGAGGGTGCAGGTTAGGACAGCCCGTTCCCATCTGTACTGATCTGTTGTTGCTCTCAAGGAGAGGACACGCCTACGTCCTGACTTCATGGATTCCAGATGTTGACCTGGCGGCCCAGCCGTCTCTCAGCAGAGGTTGTGTGGTCCCCCTGGTCTGTCAGCACCTTATCACACCCGGATTAGCTCTGTGATTTCCCGCCCACTCTTATTGTTTTGGTTTCTTTATACAACATGTAGGTGCCCACTCCTCCAAAGAGCTGATTTCTTCCAACTCACAGTGAAGTCAATGGGCCAAATTCTCACTGAGGCTGAACAGCAAGATTAATGGAATTCAGCTGGTGTTTAGCACCTCTCAGAATGCAACCCAGTGGGAGCCCTGCCTTCCTGACCCTTCCTGGCCGCTGCTTTCTTGCTGAAGATGTTGATTTTATTTCAAGCCCCCGATACAGGCCATTCTACACGTATCTGTGAGGCGCGACTTAGCATCCCGCTCACAGACGCTGGAGGCCAGGCCTCTGGATAAGCAGTTCAAAATAAAAGCAGCGCTCTAGTCTCCTCATTTCCTGTTCCTCACACTCTGGTGTCCATCGCGTACATTTTGGCAGTCGCTGTCTGAGACGATGGATAGTATGTGTTTGCCACAGTCGTTCCAGCTGGGGAATACATCTTCCTCAAGGAATTAGGGGAATAGAACCTCCCAGACCCAACATCTGTGTTGCAAAAGGAAAGAAAGAGGGAAAGCTGATTAGCAATGACCCAGCCATTTCCCATCAGCAAAGTGGCCTCCGAATACAGTGCGATGAGGGTTCCAATTTGTTAATAAGGTAAATAATAACACTACACTTTACACTTAGACCTCATCTTCCATCTGAGGAGCTCAAAGCCCTTCACAAAGATGAGTAAAGTATTACTATGCCCATTTTACAGGCAAAACACTGCTGCACACGTAACCATCACCCAGGATGATGCTGGATAGGAGATGAAGCTTTTTATATAGGCTCTGTGCTATTGGGGACTGGGCCTTTAAGGACTGAGCTTCCCAGACAGAGCACCTGGGCAGGGTGCTGGGAAGCTCTTGTTGTTTGGCGCAGCCAGTTGGACGGAACCAGACACAGAACACAGCAGATCTCCTGCGAGCACATGAAGTACTGAGTGATCTCTGAACGCCACATTCTCCAATGCAGTCAGATCAGGAGTGATCCTAAGGTAATAGCCTCTGATAGGCCGCTGGAGAGCGACAGGAAATGTGTGAAGAATCTTGGTCCTGTTCTAAGCGGCTTAGGATCCACAACCCAGCAGTCAAACCCACACTGGTATTCTCCGCAGTGAATTCAAGGGTCTAATGGACACACAGACTTGAGCTCTCCTCTCTGCCCCAGAGATGCCCCCTAAGCAACGTTCTATCGCTCTGGGCTCCCACGAGATTATTACCCTCGTCTTGACTGTGTTTAGTTGATGCCGTTGGGTCTTACCTCGGAAGAGATACATGCAGCAGGTGAGCACAGCCCCAGATAAGAAGCAGCCCAGGGACCCAGCCATTCCGAGCCAACAAGACCAGCCAAACTTATACTGGATGCCCAGAAACACATTGTGCAAAACCAGGGAGGAGCGCTCCACGTACACCCCGAGGGCGTACCAGACTGAGCCAATAAGGCCTGGGAAGCCTGCAGGGCAGGAGAGAAGAGCACCGGAGAGATCTGTCAGACAGGTCACGGTCATTACCGGGACTATATGATTCCTGGAGTGTACTCTGCCATCTCCTAACCCACCCGTTAGCTCCTGCTGACTTCATCTGGCGGGTCCCATGTGTACTCAAGGGCAGTTTATACTCGATGGGTTTGCTTGCTCAAACGTGTGATGGACACTCTAGCTGGTTGACATCTTTCAAATTTTGAAACCTCTACTTAAAAGTGGTGGGGGGGGGAGATTATATATCTATGCAATTCCCCACTGCCCCACCATCCCTTGTTTATCAACTTGTAGCTGATCAGGAGTTTTTGAATTTCAATGTTTTTCAGGCATATTTTGAATTTGGATACACATCCGGAGGAAATTGCCAACAAAATGTTCACAAAGTGCTTTTCGATTAGCTCTAATATGCACCGGGCCATATAGAAGCGGAGCTCTGAGAACATTATAAGCACATGTATTCATAAGCCTCCCAGTAATTGGCATTAGAGTCTTTATATCTGCGAGGGAAGTGAAATTGGGAGAGCTTTTTTAATATTGGTGCAAATCCAAATAAATAAAGTTACTTTGTCCATAGTGAGCCAATGCTATAACTTGGCACCTATTTATCCTAGTTACTTCTCTGGCCCCCATCACGCTAGTGTCTAAGAATCTCACACTCTAATGTTGTTAGCCTCAGAATACCCCGGTTGTGAGGCTAAGGCAGGGCAGTGCTCTTATCCCCATTTTACAGATGGGAAACTGAGGCACAGAGAGGCTAAGTAACTTGCCAGGGTCACAGAGGAAGTCAGTGGTGTAGTAGAGAATTGAATTTGATTCTCTGGCTAGCAGCCTAACCATTGGACCGTGCTTCCTCTCACAGAGTGTGTGTCTCAGCCCACTAAACTACTCACACTCCTTTGCACTACTTATTTATTTTTAATCGGGCCATCCATGATCATGTGACTGACCATACTGAACAAATACCTGCTATGAGCAACGTAACTCCAGATACGAGACAGATGCGCAGCTTGATGGTGGGCTCATCCGTGAGGAATTTGACACAGTCAAGTCCCAGGAGCAGGAAAGCGAATCCAAACCCCGCCAGGATGTCTGCTGTGATCATCATGGCTCTGGTCAGCACCAGCTTCACTGCAGGACAGGGTAGGGGATTGTGGTGCAGCAAGGAGATACAGTCATGATCCTAAAAGCTAAAGAACTAGGGGCAGGTCTACACTACCGTGTGAGTCGAGGTAACTTACGGCACTCAGGGGTGTGAAAAAGAAACCCCCCCAAGTGACACAAGTGACAGCGACCTAAGCGCCGTCCACACCGGTGACATAGCTTCCGCCTCTTGCAGAAGTGGAGTAATTACACTGACGGGAGAGCGTGCTCCCATTATCACAGAGCATCTTCTCCAGACATGCCCATTGAAATCAAAGAACCCGGGGTAGCAGAATCTCTCCAGAAAGGGGTATTGCATGAAACCTTAGGCCTGGTGATCGGCTGACATCTGCCACTTCCCAACCACATTTAATCCCCAAAAGAGAGTGGCTGCTATGCAGTGCTCTAAAATGATTAAGTCCCCCACATAAAAATCATAGATTAGAATAACAGGGTGGGAAGGGACCTCAAGAGGTCATCTAGTCCAACCTCCTGCTTGAAGCAGGCCCAATCCCTAGACAGCTTTTTTTTTTTTTTTTTTGTGCCCCAGATCCCTAAATGGCCCCCCTCAAGGATTGAACTCCTAACCCTGGGTTTAGCAGGCCAATGTGCAAACCACTGAGCTATCCCTCCCCCTGTAGGGACAGCCCTTGCGTTATAACTCATTCACTTTGCAGTGAAGACAAGCCCTAAGCCTTCAGGTTTCTAAGAGTATCAAATCAGCTTTACATCTTGCAATATGATAAAAATCTCCTGTGGAGCCTACCATAAAAAATCTGTCCTTGAAAGGGGAATGTTTGAAGCTCCTTCACCAGAGGTTTTCTAAAGGAGGCTGGATAGCCACCTGTAACAAATGCTGCATCTTGGCAGGGGGTTAGAGTAGATCAGGGGTTCTCAAACATTTTTTGCTGGGATCCCCTTTGAAAATATTTCAGGCTTTGACAATCTCCACTCCCACAAAAAGTGACGACCCCCTGCATACCATGCCTTACTTCTGCGCTGCTGCTGGGGGCCGTGCTGCCTTCAGAGCTGGGGCCTGGCCGGCAGCCGCTGCTCTCCAGCCACCCAGCTCTGAAGGGCTCGGGCTGACAGCACGAACCCCCTGCATGCGTTGGGGGCTGATAGCTCGCAAACCCCCTCCTTAATAAGCTTACGACCCCCAGTTTGAGAACCCCTGGATTAGATGACCCTTGTGAACCCTTCTAACCCTATGGTTCTATGTTCTCTACCTGCACAGTTTGTGATTGAAATCTGAAGCATACGTACAGGGGTGCTCGGCAAATATAGAGTCATACTCGTCACAGGTTTGAATCCCATCGAACACGTTGGTGACGCATTCCCACCACAGGCCACGGCACTTTGTGCTCACCTAGAAGTAAAAAAGCAGCGAGTGAGCGCACCCCAATGCAACAGCAAGGAGCCAGAGGAGAGAGCGTGAGGGACATTTTAGCCCAGTGAAGTCAATGGCAAAACTCCCATTGACTTCCACAGGGGCTGGTCTTTGTGACTGGACAATTGCTCAAGCAAAAGTGTTCAGTGTACTGAGACCACTCCCTATCACGCCGACCCGTATTGTCTCATCGTTTTCTTGTGCTCCCCTGTCTGCAGCCCCCTGTTGTCTCTTCTCTTACGCTTAGATTGTAAGATCTTTGGGCAGGGACTGTTTGTACAGCACCTAGCACAATGGGGTTCTGGTCTGGGCCTGGGATGCCTAGGTCCGACAGCAATACAAATAGTTGATGACAATAAGAGTTTTGCCATTTCCAGAATCAGGCCCCAGGCTGGTGGTTACCAACATGCCTGGCACGCAGGTCACTCGGAACTGAAAAGTCACTGTATAACTTGGTTCTGAGGGAACATTGCTTTAAATTAAGACCATTCTGCCCCGTATAATTTTACCTCTAGCCACCAGGAATTTGGTAGGGGAAAAAAATCCCATGGCTTATGCTTTGGGGTTTCCTGTTTCAAAGTGAACTTAGTGGGAGTGACAGCTGCTGAACTGACATCCCCAGGGACTCAGGTCCTCTCCTGAGTGTGTGGACAAGGTGGCCAGCTGCCATGACGACTCCCCCCAGGCTGCCTTTTTGCCCTGGGACCATAACTCGGGTTGAGGTCATTCACCATTCATGCCCCCTCGCCCAGATTCCCACCCAACCCCCCAGAAGTCAATCTAACACGGAAGGTATTTTTGTTAGCACTGTAAATATGCCAACGGGAATTAAGCACCTCTTGTGTATTCTTGGCATTGCTCATACGTATAGCAGGGAGCAGGGCTAACGTGTGTGCTACCTTGGACTCAAGTCTGCATTGCGGCTGCTAGAGAAATCCCAGCCTAGTTTAACAAAAGAGTAACCCCTGTAGGAAAGAGGAACAGTACCTCTTGTTTGGATGATGAGACAAATCTACTTTTTTGGATGGCAGAACGCACCAAATATCAGCCTTAAATGTAGTAATAATCACAGGTACCAACCCAGTTAATAGGACATGTTACACAACTTGTAATCTCTTGAGCTAGGGGAAATGATACCACTCTATACTGAAAGAGAATACTCTGTACATCGATGACTGGGTATATAAGCTATCCCTCTTGGCATAAGACAATACCTTACTAGTTTTCATTACTATTACACACTGGACTGACAGTTTAAATGTTGGTTCTGTCAGTTCAGCCGGTCCTTTCCCTCTAACATATTAGCTAAGCCATGGCCCTTAGGCTACCCTTCGAAGGGGTATATTGATACTCCAGCACAATGCTTTTCACTTAGACACATTCCATTTCCTATTCCACCTAGTGTCAGAGCGTCAGAGAGCTTAAGGCCAGAAGGGACCATTAGGTCATAGGCCAATAACTTGTGTTAGACTAAAGCATTTCAGTCCTCAGGATGTTAACCTGTTGTGTGCCACAGGCAGAGAACAGCAGAGACCGAGGCTGTCACTCAGCCAACTCATCCTGAGAACAGCTAGCGCCTACAGTCAGACACCGCCCCCACTCACCCCCAAGTTTAGTGTCGCCTTCAAAACGACGGATTTCAGATAGATCTATACTCCAAATCTAGAGCTCTGCAGGGCTTCAGGACTCACCAGCTTCCATGGAGAATCTACGCCTCTACGTGCAAAACTCTACCCTGGGCCTGAAATCTGCACCGAGCCCTTTGCTAACCCAAGAGAGCTCAGTCAAAGTTGTGTGTGTCTTGGTGTGTTTTGACTATTGCCCCCCAATCCTGGCCCTGAATTCATTCAGACAGCAATGGCAAAGGCCAAAACACCATGGGAGAGGCTCCTGTCTTCCCGCATTCTTCCAAGGTGCCTCTTACCTCTGCACTGCCTTCCCTGTCTGTACCTGTACGGCCACTCCCCACCCCTCAGTCAGAGCTCGTCCCCAGATCCACCTCTGCTGCAGAGCCAGTATGGAATGAGCCATCTCACCCCGGCTCAGTTGAGGAGAGCATGGGGCTAATTGGCGCGCTATTGTAACGGGCCTGTTTCATCCTTGGGCTACACCAGTTGTGTGCTGGGGTAACTCTGTTAACCTCCTTCACTATGTTGTTCTCCCCCGACCTCTCCTGTGTCGTCGGTCTTTTCAGCTTGTTAGTTAGGTTGTATTTCTCTAGGTACTGACACGGCTGTCATCACAACAGTCCCTGAGCGCCTCCCGGAATAATAAAGAGAATGGCAAGCACACGGCTCTGTCTGAAGGGCAAAGGCTGTGTTCACCTTATATGTTTGCACCATGCCTAGCAGAACGGGGCCCTGGTTCTGTGCCGACAACTCCACTCCTCTGGCACAATGGAAATTTCTACCATCAGAATAAAGCTCATCTGGGCACCAAGTCAAAGCTTCCTTGGGGGCCGGGCCAAGACTGTGGAACGAACTTCCCAGGATCTAAAACTCTCCACCTTCAGCTCCCCCTGTCAGGTGCATTTCTGACACGTCTTCTGTAACATAAACATAGAGCAATGCGTGTCTCTAGTTCTAGAGAGCATTTTAAAAATGACAACACAAACCACTGCCCTACACACACTTTCCCGCCTAAGGAGAGGATGAGAGACCCAAACACATGACAGATGTCATGGAATGCATGGTTGGAAGGCTCTCGGATACTAAGGTGATGAATATGGTAGAAGAACTGTTAGAGAATACAATAAAAATGTTAATAATAATTTCTAACCTGGCTGAAACCAGAGAGGGATGGCGTCCCCCGAGAGAGCTTTTTCTGAAGCAGTTTCCAGGCCCGGGAGAGTTCGGAGACCTGTTCAAACTTATCCCAAGTGAACGGAGCCTCTAGCCCAGAAGCTCCCAAATGTCATTGGTTCGTGGTCCACTTTCTTAACAGATGGTTGTGAAGTGAATGGAGGGACTATCAAGCTGATGTTCCCCCAGTGGTACGTGCACTCAGTTTGGGCACCCCTGCTCTAGGGTACTGCGATCCCAACCCAGCAGCGTGCGTAGTGATGCTCACAATGAAGGAAACCTAACTCCGGCTCAAACTAACAGCCCCAAATAAAAAGTGCTCAGGGATTCTTACAGGAAACGCAGCTCCGCTCCCTGCAAACCGAACGCGGATTGAACAGTTCTGTGTCGCCGGCTGAAACCAGGAGCAATGTCAATTTCTGAGCACCCAGGCAATTGATCATTTACCTGCATGCCCATATTTAGAGAGGCAATGAGCTCATTAGGGGAATTAAGACGCTCGTTCTATCAGGTATTAACGCTGGGGGCACTTTGCTGCGTGGTTTGGTATTCGTGCTCAGGGCAGGGACGTGAGAATAGTGGCTACCATTAACCCAACTCCGCGTTAATGGAGCACTTAGGTGAAACCCGGTCGGAGGGTGAAGGCAAGGTTAAAAAGCCTTTTGTTCATGGGCTGGACCCTTTATATGAATTGTTTTATTCAGAATGAATTCAGGTCTGTGAAAAATGACTAGCGAGGCACAATATAGTTATGATGCTGTCAATATGTTTAGGTGCTTTACTGTCAACAGCTAGATTCTGGTGTCTCCCTGTTGTCTTTTAAACTTTTCAAGCCCCGTCATATTCAAGCCATCTGCTGCTAGAGGCAAGGAGAGAAAAAACTTCCAATGACTTCGGATTTCTCACCTCTGCCTGCAATACATTTAAAAAAGAGCTAAAAGGCTAGACTGAAAATCCAGGGCCAGCTTTGGTATAGGTGGACGACGTCCATTTAGACCTGCTGGGGATCAGTCCTTAAATGTATCTGAGCTTAACACTTCGACATGCTGAACATTATCGTTTTGTTTCTTTCTACAGGATAGATCTCTGAGCACCAATCACCATAGTACCTAGGCCTTGAGACTATTAGGGTTTGTCTTGTTAGGGGAAAACCATCTTTCCCTTTCACTGTTCTGGGGGGGCCCTAACATCATGATTATTGCTGTGGTATCTGAAAGCCAGATTCTGATCTCTGCGCCAGTGGTGCCCAGCCAGCGTTACCCCTCTGATTCCATACATTGGCAAGTAGGTGGTAGACAGAAAGTCTGTCTGTCAGACTGCCCGGGAGTGAATTTCACCCTGATTGTGCAAAGCACAGACTTTTCTAGAGAACATATGTTTTAAAAACTGCAGCCCTTCAGCAGGGTTTGCCCATTCTGGGGGTTTCAAAGGCAGCGATAGTAGAACTGTGTGGTGCTGTGTACTTGTGAAAGTGGTGAGTGTTTGGGGGCCAGGGGACTGCTTGGGACTGCGTGGTGGGAGGCAGGGAGGTCAGTCTGCTTCCTTGATACTCGCGATTTACTTTTGTTGCCCTTTTTCTAGACTGCTAATCTGTGTAAACGTCAACGGGGAGATTTCTGAGGCTCAGAACTAAAAGCCAATCTCTGCATTCCCCCTGAAGTTCTGCTAGCCCCATAGGTGCGTCTCATCAGAAAGTCACTCAATTACAGACCTAAAAGTCACAATTCTTCAACAACAAAAACTTCAAAAACAGACTCCAACGAGAAACTGCAGAACTGGAATTAATTTGCAAACTGGACACCATTAAATTAGGCTTGAATAAAGACTGGGGGTGGATGGGTCACGGCTACTACTCTGAAACCTATTTCCCCATGCTAATTTTCCCCCTACTGTTACTCACACCTTCTTGTCAACTGTTTGAAATGGGCCATCCTGATTATCACTACAAACATTTTTTTTCTCCTGCTGATAATAACCCATCTTAATTGATTTGCCTCGTTAGAGTTGGTATGGCAACCCACGTCTTTTCATGTTCTCTGTACAGATATATCTTCCTACTGTATTTTCTACTCCATGCATCTGATGAAGTGGGTTTTAGCCCACGAAAGCTTATGCCCAAATAAATTTGTTGGTCTCTAAGGTGCTACAAGTACTCCTCGTTCTTTATGCAGATCAGAGGTACACACTTTGGCTTCTTTATTCTACAGAGTCTGATCTATAGAATTCACAAAGCAAGGAGAAGATGACCAATCCAGGGTATCCATGTGGCCTGGAAATGTAGGACCAAATTGTGCTCTCTTACACTGGTGCAAATCCAGAGTAACGCTGTTAAAGCCAATGGGGTTATTCTGCATTTACCCCGCTGACGCTGAGAACAGATTCTGGGCTGTGAAGTTTGTCGCAGTAAGCAATTTGCTAGAGCAAATACCACTCTCCAAAGTCATTAGCTGCTTTTCACCCAAGAGAATAGGGGGAAAGTCTGAGAGACAGCGGAACAATGATGCTAGCGGGAGCTACCAGGGACCTAATGCCTACGCTCTCTCCATTTTCTTGGCAGGCTCAGTCTGTAGGATTCCTGAGCAACCTGGCAGCTTGTTTTCTTACAGACGGGTAAACAGAAAACTCAGACTGCAGTGGCACTTGGCAGCCTTTCATGGAGAAATCCATTCCATTTACCACTGGCTCATTAAACTATTTCCAGCCTTTCGCTATAGATGGAGGTTCCCTATATCAATGTTGCCTCTGAGCGGGTTGTACCATATCCCCATCACCCCAGCGGGTGTTTTAGCCTCCCAAAGGCTGGTCTGCTGGGCTCTCATGATGTGGCTTTTGTTGCCTGTCCCCAAGAAGCATGACCGTCCCCTTTGGTTTCCAAGGAACGTTCCCATTGCAGTGCGTGGGTCACCCTCCATCTCGACCTTACCTCCAGGGAGTCGTCAGCGTTCACCATCCAGCAGTCTGTCCAGGTGGCTGCTATCAAAAACCCAGCAGAGAAGAAGGCGAAGAAACACGCGACATATTGGAGAAGATACCTCATCCCAACGAGCGTTCAGCACGTCAGGGCATAAAGAACACCACCTCCCAGGGAGCCTCCGGGCCTCAGTTCACTGCTCCTGTCTTTCAACAGCCATCAAGCGAGTGAAGTTCCCTTTTCTTTTACAATCACTAATGCTCAACTGTACAAAACTTAATGTTGCTGTGAGAACAATACAAACCGGCTGCAACCGAAGGAGGAGGGTCTGAGAGGTCATCCGAAGCAACCGAGCCCTTGCAGCCAATCAGATTTGTTCAGGTAAAACTCGCTATGGCTGGGAAAAAGCAACTCAAGTTATGCAGAAAGTGCACGCAGGCAATTAAAGAGTCCAAAACTTCCTTGGAATGATGGTCAGGGTTGGTACAATTTGCAGCTTGTCTATGAGCTAGGGAAGTGGTAGAAGAGGAATCAAAATGTAAGCTTCAGGATAGAAGTTTTTTTAATTCCCAGAGATCAGGGAGGAATTTGCCCCCCTCTCTCCCTCTGTCTGTGCCAGAGCACTAGGCAATTGATAGGGGTGCACTTACAAAACAGGCTAGGTTTTACCTCCTTTGAATCATCAGGTACCCTGGGTCTCTGTCAGACTAGATGCACGGGTGATCTGATTCAGTATGGAAATCTGTTACCTTTAAAAGGAAAGAAATATTGAAGAGACAAAGGCCCAGACAACCCGACATGGACACACATCCCTCCCGCCCCTCCCCGAGAACAGACCAGCCCTCCCTGGGTGAACTCAGATCTGGAGCTGGGCATTGCAAATGAGTCAAATCAAAATGTGGGCTCCAAGTTCAGAGGACTCTAGGTTGGTCGCAATCTGAATTCAGACCCATATGATGGAAGGGCTAAATTCTTCTAAAAGCTTTTTTTGTCTGCTCATCCTCTTCATTGGAAATCCAGGCCCTGTCTACCCTGTTTTACCTGAAGGATGCTATAGATGAATAGACAGCTGGTACGATCTGGAGAGGAGGGAGAGCGTGTCATTAAACCTGAGTCTTTGAGAAAGGAAGTGATTTGTATTCAGACTGTTAAAAATTATTTGCCTTTTATTTTAGGCTTGTCTACAGGGTGGCGCAGTCCAGACAACGGAGATGTGAACGGCAGCGCGCACCAGCTCTAACTGACTGTGCTGGTGCAAACTAGAAGGTACCTAGTTCATGTTTATGTAGTTCAGTTTCAACCAGGATTACATTATGCTCACTTGGTACCTTTTAGTTCACACCAGCACGGTCTACACAGGCAGGGAGAGTGCTACACATTAGCACACTCTACAAGTCACACCCCCTTAGACCACACTGCACCACAGCGTAGACAAGCCCTTTTTAATCTCACACGCCTGAACAGACAATTGAGAGAAGAGATGTGCTTGTTCAAGGTTCCTCACTCGCCACCACGTTACTCAAGGGATCAGAACACTCACAGTGAGGGCTGGAAATGGTTTTCTCATCCGGTGAGAATTTTTGAGATTCCAAAAACGTTCCCCTCCTGAATCAGGACAAAAGGTCAAACGTTTGAAAATTTTCACAAGCCAACAAGCTGAAAAAATAAAATCGGTTCGGCCCAATTGAAAAGTTTTGTTTCAATAATTACAAAATTTTTCTTTTTGATTTCTGACCTAGTTGTGGTAGAAATAAAATTACATTTCAAAAGAACTAAAAAACGGAAACTTTTCGTTTTGAGCCTGTGGAAATGGGATGTTTCAGCGATTTCAGAACTTTTGTTTCTAACATTCATTCAAGTCAGAGAATTCTTCCGCAGGGACCCTTTTCTGCAAACAGTTTCCACTTTGATGAACCAGCATTTTTCAGAAAAACGTTTTGTCAAAATTTCCCAATCAGCTGTACAGGTCTGTCGCATCTTACACGCATTTAACATGCGTGATTTCAGCTTTATGCGGTCGGCAAAAACAAAAACAAAAAAAAAAGAGAAAAATAACAATTTTAATACTGTAGTGCGGGCGATTCCGCCCGCCATTGAACTCAATGTAATTTTGACTATACCCGGTTTTCGCTTTACGGGCTAACCGCGAAACGAAACCCCCGCGTAAGATGAGACTCGCCTGTACTCACCATCCTCGCCTGAGACTTCCAATGAGTCCTCCAGTAAAAGCGAGGAAGACTAAGATTAGAATTCCTGATATTTTCAAAGGTACAAACAAGCAGAAATCCCCATTTCGCTAACGTTTTTATTTGGGGGGGGCTGGAGACTCTTAGGAAACTCTCTAACGATGGGCAAATCTCCAGTTAGATTAAACACGTGGCTGGGAGCCTGGAATGCCTTAATTCTAATTCCAGCTCTGCTACCAACTCTGTGTGTGACATGGGCAAATCACTTAACTTCTCTGTGCCTCAATTCCCTCATATATCAGATGGAGATAATGATCCTTACCTGTCTCACAGGATGGTGACAAAGGTTATTGGCCGATGTTAATGGAGCACTCTGAAAATAGAAAGTGCTTTATAGTGCCTCGATCCTGCACTGATGAGTGTACTAGAAATGCCACAGACAGACAGGGCCTGGTTTTAAATCAGGCTTCCATTCATTGTATGCACAACTTATGATGTCATGTAGATGTGTAAATACCTGATTGTGCCTACAAATCTGTAGATGTGCAAGTGACCGTGCCTCCATTAATGATGACAGGCGCAAAACGGCATGCACAATTTCTCCAGGTGCTGGTGTGGCCCTCGTCATAGTCACAAGTATATTAGCTAGGTGTAAAAATGGAGACCAGCTTTTAAAAACTACGCCCATCGGGCCTAAGCAGAAATTATTACATATTAACACTTGCTTAGTCATGGAAAGTGAGACTTGAGTTACCAGCGTCGTTGGCTCCCCTAGGTACTCTGTGACTTCCGGCTGGTGCTTTAATCGCGATCTATTTAGGTCAACCCATGGATTTAGTGCTCCCCAGTCCCAGTCGCTGTGGAACCCTGGCCAGCCAGGACTGCTGAAGCAGCATGAATAGCCCAGAAGAAGGTGTTGGGGGGTGAGGGGAGCAGGGTGCCTTATAGCACCCAAAGTGCAATATTAATGGGTCTTCTTGTCTTGTCCAGGCGTCCATGGCTTCCCGGCTGTGACCTCACTGCTTGAGGGAGGAAATGTGTGTGTGTGTGTGTGTGTGTGTGTGTGTGTGTGTGTGTACATGCACAGCAGGGGGAAATGTGACCATCACCTGGGCTTTAATAGGTATGGGACATAGAGAACTCTGGGGATACATAAAAAAAACCTCATGATCTATAGTATTGCTAACTCTAAACATTTAAGGATGATGAACCGGCTGCCTAAAATCATGAGACTGCTTTATAAATCATGAGACTCGAAAGTGAACAGATGGGGGGTTCTTTATATTTACTTTCAGGTGCTGCAGCATTTAGGGCTCATGTTTTCAAGCTCTTCTCCACAGTCGGGAGGACTAGAAAGTTACTTTTTCTTTTAAATGAAAGCTGAGATTCTCCTGGAATAACCTGATTCCAGCAGCTCAGGCTTTAGGGAAAAACCAACTATCATGGTAAAATCACAGGAGCTGGCGATGCTGGATCTGCACCTCTGTTTAAAATCATGCCCCAAGCCAATGGGTCTCACTAGAAACCACAGGGCACAAGAATCGACCTCCTAAAGGAGCCCTTGACCAGAGACACCCTTAGCACCGTAAACCTGCTACCACCACAATTACATCCTTGCTGGCCGTTCAGAGGGGATAGGATTTAAACCCAGCATGTGTTTTAAATACATTAGGGATGGAAAGACCCAGGAGGCTATTCCAGCCATCCCCCTGCCAGTGCAAGATTATTGCCCTTGGATCGATCTTCAGCGATTTTCTCCGGTGCTGTTTTAAATCTCCCAGAATGATGGGGTTTGCACCACTTCCCTTCTGAGCCTGTTCCCGCCTGTCATCTAAACTCTGACCTGAAGGTGGCAGCAATTCTGTACTATTAACAGAGCTGCTCAAAGCTCACCATTAATGCATGCCTCTTTTGCATCCGAAGAAGTGAGGTTTTTACTCACGAAAGCTTATGCCCAAATAAATCTGTTAGTCTTTAAGGTGCCACCAGACTCCTTGTTGTTTTTGTAGATACAGACTAACACGGCTACCCCTTGATACTTCCCTCTTTTGTGAGGCTTAACCCATTATTATTATTTACAAGAGAAAAGGCTACACAGTGACACAGAAAAGCCCCTTTGGCAAATCTCACAGATCTTCCCTGCAAACACCTTTCATTCCACTCACTGCCCCCTGGGAAAAGGCCGCCTCCCGACGGCAGAGCCAGCATAGAGGCTTGGCGGGCGCTGAGTCTGGGACAGCCGAGGGTCGCAGATCGCCCGGGTGCTGGGAGAGCGGATATGGAGTTAGGGCTTAGTACCAGGAAGATCCCTGGGTGTCTGAGGCTGTGCTGTGCCTCTCCATGCCTGACCCCGGCTCTCGGGATGGTCCCGACTGCGTCCTTGTTTATCTTGCCCCATGCCCTACATTGTGGGTTTGCGTGTGACACCATCCCCTCCCCCGCCTCTACACCATCTGCCCGGACGTGCAGGCAAGTGACCTTCCCCAGAGGCAAATGCTCGTGCTGCAGCTTGCCCAGCCGCGAGTCATCACAAGGAAGTGGCCACGCGCTGCCCTAGGGCTCCAAGACACCCTGGAGCTGGCAACCTGAGCAGCACGACTGGTCCCTCCGGAGCCTGCGGCAGCTGGACCTTTTCAGCCTCCAGCAGGTGCTCCCAGGACCCCTCTGCTGCCAGACGGAATTAGACTGATGCTCCAGCCAAGCTAGTGTCCCATCTCCCGCTGCCATTAGCCCAACCAGCAGATGATAAGAAGAGTTCCTCATATGTATATGGTCCCACTGGGCCATAGCCCAGAGAACTGGCAAAGGGAGGGGTAAATTAGACCCCCAGTGCCAGCTAGCATTGCCCTATAGGAAGTCAGGCATGTTTCTGCTACCACCCTCCTTGGATTTCTCCCCGAGGGGCAAAAGCTTTGAATTGCACCAAAGGAATCGCAGGAGCCGCTCAGAGGAACTGCTAAACAGCATCATTCCCATTTGCCCCAGCCAGGCCTCCTTCCCCACACCTGTGGCTGCCCCTCAGAAGGGGGCCTCCCCCTCTGGCCAACTTTCGGCTGCTGAGACTCTGTGCTGGGGTTTACAAGGCCGAAGCTGCAGTGAAGCCCAGGACGGCTGTAACCTCGGATTCAGCAGGATCCGGCTGGTGCATGACCGCTTGCCATGCGGGCGGGGGTGGCTCTAGGCACCAGCAAAGCAAGCACGTGCTTGGGGCAGCCCATTGGCAGGGGCGGCAGGGATCCAGCCGGGGAGCTGAGAACCAACAGGGGGCCCTGGGAGCTGTAGTTCCTTGGTTAGCTCCCTGCCTATAGAGCCAGCCCTGGAGCGGGGAAAGAACTACATTTCCCAGCATTCCCTTGGCCACTACCAACAGGAAAGAGGGGGAGGGACGGAGGGAGCTGAGACCTCATGCTGCAGCCTGCCCTGAATGGAGCGCTGCATTGGGAAGGGCAGGGAGACCATAGCTTAACATTCAAAAAATAGGACACTCCACGGGGAGGGAGGGTAGCCCCACCCTGCCCCCATCCACTCCCTCCGACTGCCCCCCACAGAAACCCCAACTTATCCAACCCCCCTGCTCCCTGTCCCCTGATCACCCCCTCCCGGGACCCCTGCCCCTAACTGCCCCCCAGGACCCCACCCCCTATCTAAGCGCCGCTGCTCCTTGTCCCCTAACTGCCCCCTCCTGGGACCCCTGCCCCTAACTGCCCCTTGGGACCCCATCTAAGCCTCCCTTCTCCTTGTCCCCAACTGCCCCTCCTGAGACTTCCCCCTCCAACTTCTGCCCTAGGACCCCACCCCCTACCTGTCCCCTGACAACCCCCTGGGACTCCCATACCTATCCAACTGCTGCCTGTCCCCTGACAACCCCCTGGGACTCCCATACCTATCCAACTGCTGCCTGTCCCCTGACTGCCCCCCCCCAAACCCCTGACCCATCTAACCCCCCCTTCTCCCTGCCCCTGACTGCCCCCCCGAACCTCCGCCCCATCCAACCACCTAGCCCCCTTACCGTGCTACTCAGACCAGCATGTCTGGCTCCGCGCAGCGCCAGACACACTGCTGCATACATGCTGCCGTGCTCCCCCGCAGAGCCACAGCCTCCTCCCCCCTCCAGCACCTGTCTTCCAGATTTGAACACCTCAAAATTCAGCAGTGCTCAAGCTCAGTTTGGGCGGCTATTACTTCATTTCTCCCAAATCAAATATACTGATCCACTGTAACTGGCTGTAGAAAAAATAAGATAAAATTGAGCAAGAAATGCTTCCCAGTGGTTATTAGGACTGGAATTGCTATTTTCAACAGCCATTGCCTTTTTTTGTTTGTTTGTTTGTTTGTTTGTTTGTTTGTTTGTTTGTTTAAAAGGAAGACAGTGATATTGCATTGGCAAATTCCCCATAGAAAGAAAGAGTGGAACAAAAGAATAATAAAGGCACCTCAACTTTTCCTCATTTATGTAGGACAGTCTTATAATATGCATCCAGACATCCTCCAGTCACACAAGCTGAAAATTGTTCCACTTTACTGCAGTTCTGTAACCATATGGGAACCAATCCTGTCTGTGTTCTGTGCACATCTAAAATTCCTGCTGAATGACCCGCCCTGGGAGCGAGTTACCAGTGACCCAGGGCTGCGGCGGAAGGAGGGTGCAGGTGGGGGGGGGGGGGGAGAGAGCCCAGGGCTGGGGTGGCAGGATGTGTGTGGGGGGGGCAATGGTGGGGAGGAATGAGGGAGCCCAGAGCTGGGGCGGCAGGGGGTGTGGGTGTTGGGGGGGAGAGCCCAGGGCTGGGGCAGCAGGGGGGTGCGGCGAGGAGCCCAGGGCTGGGACGGGGGGGCAGCCAAAATTTTTTTTGCTTGGGGCGGCAAAAAACCTAGAGCCGGCCCTGAATGCGGGTGACTTGATTGTTTCCCACCTGCACTTTGGTTTGGTTCGAGAGCTCATACGAGCTGGCAGTCGATGAGCTGCAACTTCTGCTTTTCTGCTTGCCTCTGTTCATTGTGTGATCTCCTCCCCCTCCCTCACTCTGTGCATCTGTTTCATCCTCCTCTGGTGTCCTGTCTGACATGTAGCTTGTCAGCTCTCTGGGGCGGGGACTGTCTTCTTGTTACTTGGCCGTACAGCGCCCAGCACAATGGGGGACCAGGCCCTGACGGCTGTAATATAAATACAAAATAACAATAGTGCATTTCAGCCCTTCCCTACACTCGCAGAACCCCAGGTTTGCAGGACAGAGCCCACGTCAGAGTAAAACCAGCCCAGCAGGCTAAATGCTAGAGATTCGTGAGGCAGAACCCATCGTTCCTAGAGGCTTGAACAAAGAGGTGTCTTGCAGTCCATTCTAATGTGGCCAGGGGCAGACACACAGTTTTGGAATGAGTGAATTCTAGCGTGTGGCAGGGCACTGGGGAGAAAGCCCTGCCCTGGAGACAGATATCTGTCGCTGAGCTGGGTGGCAGGTCAGAGAGAGACAGGTAGTCACCTGGACTTTGACCACTTACGGCTTTGCAGAGAGCAAGCAGCACCTCCGGTATCACCCAGAAGAGAACCAGGCAGCACGTGCAGACTGGGGCGCATAAGTGTGATATAGTCTTGCTGGCCTGACGCACTCAAAAGATGAACACTAACCAAAGCTTTGAATGGCTGCCAACATCCAGAAAAAGCCCAGCCCTCAAACCTGTAGGTAATAACGATGCAGACAGTCATCGTCCGCACATGGTTTTGGTACCAATTCACCTCTTTCAGTTGGGGGGGTGGTTTTATAGCCATACTGATATAATTGCATTCACAGGGGGCTTGGGCCGCTTTAGCTGTCCTGCTTTCTAACCCAATGTCCTTAAAGGGGCACAAAAACTGTGTGTAGATGGAGGGAGGGACCAGGGGCAGAGAACAGAAGGCATTTTTAGTTACGGAGGCAAAGGCAAAGTCCAAGAGCAGTGAGTCAGTTCCTGGGATTGTGGGTCACCTTGGGTTTGTCTTGAGCTGGATAAAAGATTATTTGGGCACGGGTGAATTGATTATTATTACTTACTACTTGCATTGCACCGAGGAGCCCTAGTCATGGACCAGAACCCCATTGTGCTAGGCGCTGTACAAACATAGAGCAAAAAGATGACCCCGCCCCAAAGATTTTACAATCCAAGTAATGTACGCTCTGAATGTGCTACTTAATTAGCATGTTTTAAGTGACACACTCTAGAACTCCAGTGTAGCCAAGGCTGAATAAGCATATTCGTAAGCATATTGCTGGCACTCTCCCCTGTATTGGCTCACTCAAGCTCCCCAGGGGTTTCTCACAGCAGCATATTGCTGGCACTTTCTCCTCTCCTGACTCACAATCTCCCCGGGGCTTTCTCATAGAAACTGAACAAGTGGAACAAGAGGACTGAGCTTTGCTGGAGGTCACACTCAGTCACAATGGTCCCGTCTGGCTTTGTAATCTATGAGTGTGTGGCTTGCACGTCAGAGAGCCTGGGGGAAGGGCAGGAGTTCTCCATCACCTCCCTCTGGAAGGAGCAGATCCCCACTCCAAGGCCGCTTCGCTTCCAAGCCGTGCCGCTCCATCAGTAGCATCGAAAGCTGCAGTAAGTTCTAATACCATCAGCAAGGACTTCTGGGCTCTGACTAGCAACCAGAGATCATCTCCCGCCCAGATTAATGCCGTACTAATGCACAGCCAAGTTTTCCGCTTAGCTGGCTAGGAGCCAAGGAATCGGGATACCGATGCTGCTGGAGCTAGCTCACCCCCCAAATGCTGGAGGAACTGAACAGCTGGTTCTGGACGTGACCTTCGCAGCTCAATCGCATCTGTGTTTTCAGAACGGCTCTGCCTACAAGGGCCTGTCCACAGCCTTTACGTTTTCCTAACGCCAGTTCTTTAACTGGAAAGAAAAATGGTCCCTGTAGGAACACACACAAACACACATGCAGAATTGCATGCCCACACACGGAGCGCTGTACATGCCTGCATGAATACACAGGCATATAACCAGGCACACGCATGCCTTCAGGGATAATTTATCAATGATAACGAAAAGTAAACAACGCCTGGCTGAGGCCTGTATTTCATTAACAGGGCCCCGGGACATCTCAAGAGGGATAAAGACAATAGCAGGAAGGAGGCAAATAAGCACATTTGAAACAGAGAATGGCTTTAAAAAGATTGTAAATGGTAAGGATTGCCAGAGTGTGTGTATATAATGCATGGAATTAGCCGTTACCACTCAAGAAAGAGATCTTGGAGTCATTGTGGATAGTTCTCTGAAAACATCCACTCAATGTGCAGAAGCAGTCAAAAAAGCAAACAGAATGTTGGGAATCACTAAGAAAGGGATAGATAAGAAAACAGAAAATATCATATTGCCTCTATATAAATCCCTGGTACACCCACACCTTGAATACTGCGTGCAGATGTGGTCGCCCCATCTCAAAAAAGATGAATTGGAATTGGAAAAGGTTCAGAAAAGGGCAACAAAAAGCATTAGGGGTATGGAACAGGTGCCATATGAGGAGAGACTAAAAACACGGGGACTTTTCAGCTTGGAAAAGAGATGACTAAGGGGGGGATGTGATAGAGGTCTATAAAATCATGACTAGTGGTATGGAGAAAGTAAATTAGGAAGTGTTATTTACTCCTTCTCATAACACCAGAACAAGGGGTCACCAAATGAAATTAATAGGCAGCAGGTTTAAAACAAACAAAAGGAAGTATTTTTTCACACAATGCACAGTCAACCTGTGGAACTCCTTGCCAGAGGATGTTGTGAAGGCCAAGACTATAACAGGGTTCAAAAAAGAACTAGATATGTTCATGGAGGATAGGTCCATCAATGGCTATTAGCCAGGATGGGCAGGAATGGTGTCCCTAGCCTCTGTTTGCCATGAGCGACAGAGAAAGGTTCACTTGATGATTCCCTGTTCTGTTCATTCCCTCTGGGGCACCTGGCATTGGCCACTGTCAGAAGACAGGATACTGGGCTAGACGGACCTTTGGTCTTACCCAGTATGGCCGTTCTTATGTTCTTATGAATATTCTTTTAAGGTAGATTTTTTTCAGACCCTCTGAGAGTCAGAATAATAAATACAATCATAATAAATAAGAACTTGAACTTAGTCTTTTGAGAATCTCAGAAGACTTTGCAAATCCTTACATCTTTTCATGTGCTAGAATATATATTATGCTTACTATATTTTTCCACCCCGTGCATCTGATGAAGTGGGTTTTAGCCCCCAAAAGCTTATACCCAAATAAATTTGTTAGTCTCTAAGGTGCCACAAGGACTCCCCATTGTTTTTGCTGATACAGTCTAACAGGGCTACCCACTCTAAAACCTCATTCATGTGTACATTTTGTTCTTAACCGTGAATTAAGTCCCACACCTGTGACATAGGTAACCCCACCAATCTATCGTTATCTTCATTTTCCAGATGAGGAAACTGAGGCACTGCCTGCACATCTAATATGTGATAGCGCTGGGAATCAAACCCACGAGTCCTGACTCGCAGTCCCCTGGCTGTAACCCCAAGAGAGCACTCCCTGACTGGGCGTGGTAAAATCCCTGACATATAGAGGATGTGTGACTTCTAGATTTTCCGGGAAGAAGTCACCAAGTTAGCACACTGCCGTCCATACATGTCTGGCTTGCGTGGGCCGGGGAGCCAGTAGCTGGGTTAGCCACACCCTGCCATGGCATCTCGTCAGGTTAAGGGAAGCCTTCTCCCCTTGCACTGAAGGCCTGGGAGTTGTTGACATACTAACATGTTCCAACACAACCCCCTCCTGCTCCAAGTTGATTCTCTTCTCACGGTGGCCCAGAACCACTGTGAATAGTGCTTGAAAGAGACAAATATAAGAGAATGCCGGGGGGCGGGAGGGGGTTGTTTCATTAGCACAGTAAAAGCCAGAGGGGAATTCACAGAGGGCAAAGTGTGGTCATAAAGCATGCATGGTGCAGATGATTTGCAGTGCGTGCGCTCTGCCTACTGCGGGGGAGTTACTGAAAACCACTTAGCCTAAGCAAGAATCATTAGAGGGTGTGTGTGTGTGTGTGTGTGTGTGTGTGTGTGTGTGTGAATGCGCCCTTCATTCCCAGACAGACCTTGTTATTCTCGGGGCCTGTAGGTTTCTGCTGCAGGAATGAGGAAATATCTTGCAGGGAAGCTATCAACAAGGGTTCTGAAGCATTTAGAAATGTCCAGTCTGGTAACGGGCCCTCAGCTGGGGTTCACAACAGGAAGGCGGTGGATATTTAATCAGCATCAACTCTTTGAGCACCATTGTCAAGTTGCTGGATGGGAACTGTCCGGACTGCAGGAAAACAGCTGATGCTGTGATTCACGGGGCAGAAGGTGTGCTAAATGGGCTAGCTATCAAACTTGGCGGTGGTTCCAAGACAGACCTAGATTTGGATCCAAATCCCAGCTTTCCAAAAGTTTGGGGTGTTCACAATTGAGCCCGGTTACAGGATTCTGGGGGACCCCTGGTCCTCAGTAAAGAAGGGACCCACTCCTGCTCAGATCCCCCTCCTCACACTTTGTGAAAGTGGGCACGTACTGATATTATTCCCATATGGGGAAATGATGGCATAGGTCGCTGGAGCAATTTGCTTGAGATGACACTGCCTGTCAGAGACGGAGTCAGAATTAGAACCCAGGTATCCAGCTGTCCAGCGTCTTGTGACAGCCATTAGCTCACACAGCTCCCTACTGCCGCTGGGTGAATACACTGAAATCCCGTTGCGCCCCAATAGACACAGTAAATCTCACGCAGCAAAAAAGGAACCGCAAATCAAGTGGAATGATTATCCCGGTCCAAAATCAACAGAGCTCTGCCTCAGTAAGGACATATGGAGTTAAAGAAGGAACACAACTGATGTGGGATCTGCAAGGAATTTCCCCCCGGGCATATTGGCAGGGACGGGCCAGTGTGCAGATGGGGATGAGTTTCTTGCAGTTGAAGAGGCAGAGAGAGATGAGCAGAAACTGGTCCTTGCTCCCCTTCCCTATTTAATATTCAGCAACCCCACACTAATTGTTATTGTCACACATCTGCCCCCAGCATATCCCATAATATGCATCGGCTCTGCTGAAGGATCGACGGCGTTGTGTGCTCACCGTCTCCAGTGAGAAAGTAAAACAAACGGCAGAGTGCTCAGGCAAATGCACCTGGTGTTGTCCAACTAAAGGAAGCCCTAGGTCCCGGTCTGAGCAATCTGTTAATCATTACCGTCCCGTGAGGTCCTCTGTGGTACTCGCATTTTGACTTTTCCCTGGAGGAATTATTGCTGTGTTGTGTCTGAGTCAGAACAACTTGTACCTTCCTTCGGTTTCACCCACCCACACCCTTACTTGTTGGGGGGGGGGGGAATGCGTTTGGCCTCACAGTCAAGTGAACAAGCTTTGACAGATCCCTGGTGCTTCGGCTACTCCCCCAGCATTGCAAAAACGTCCTTTGTGGCTCCACGTCTGAATCAACCGTCTCCATAGGTCAGGGGTCGGCAACCTTTCAGAAGTGGTGTGCCGAGTCTTCATTTATTCACTCTGATTTAAGGTTTTGCCCGCCAGTCATACATTTTAACATTTTTAGAAGTCTATAATCTATAACTAAACTATTGTTGTATGTAAAGTAAATAAGGTTTTTAAAATGTTTAAGAAGCTTCATTTAAAATTAAATTAAAATGCAGAGCCCACCGGACCTGTGGCCAGGACCCGGGCAGTGTGAGTGCCACTGAAAATCAGCTCGCATGCCGCCTTCGGCACGCGTGCTATAGGTTGCCTACCCCTGCCGTAGGTTGTAACAACCTGGGGTGGAGGTGGGAGTTAAAAAGGGGAATGTCGAGGGCAAAATGGCCCTCGATCACAGCTCTCTTGCCACAAAATAGATACAGCATAGACCAGAGGTGACCACACTTACTGACCCTCCAAGCCAGATATAATAAGCTTCAGAAGTTCGAGAGCCAGGCTTCAGCCCCACAGGAGGTGCCTGCCAGGGTTCAGGGCTTCAGCAAAAGTGGGGCTGAAGCCCCTAGACCCCCGTCCCCTCTGGGCAGAAGCCCCTAGCCCCACTGTCCTGCTGCAGGGCAGAAGCCCAAGCTCCCCTTCCCAGTGTGGTAGGTGGCGAATGGGGGTGTGAGTACTCAGCGTGCAGCGCCTACCAGATTTAGGAACCTATGTCTCTTTTTCAAAGGCAATTTAGACACTCAGGAGCCAAAATCCCTTTGACTCTCAGTGGGACTTTGGCTCTTAAGAGCCTAAATACCTTTAAAACGGTGGCCCATAGCCTCTCTGTTTCTCAGCCCCCCTCTGTACAATGGGGATGACAGCTCTGGCTGGCCACCCAGGGGTTCTGGGAGGATAAATACTTGTTAACAGGCTGTGCCATGCTTTGCCATCTACTCATGCAAAGTGCTAGGTAACAGCCAGGTATGATGATGATGATAAAGAACAAATCGTGTCAAACCAATCTGATAGCTTTCTTTGATAGGAAAACAAGCCTTGTGGATAAGGGAGAAGCTGTGGATGTGGTATACCTAGACTTTAGTAAGGCATTTGGTACGGTCTCGCATGATGTTCTTATTGATAAACTAGGCAAATACAATTTAGATGGGGCTACTATAAGGTGGGTGCATAACTGGCTGGATAACCATACTCAGAGAGTTGTTATTAATGGTTCCCAATCCTGCTGGAAAGGCATAATGAGTGGGGTTCCGCAGGGGTCTGTTTTGGGACCGGCTCTGTTCAATATCTTCATTAATGACTTAGATATTGGCATAGAAAGTACGCTTATTAAGTTTGTGGATGATACCAAACTGGGAGGGATTGCAACTGCTTTGGAGGACAGGGTCATAATTCAAAATGATCTGGACAAATTGGAGAAATGGGCTGAGGTAAACAGGATGAAGTTTAACAAAGACAAATGCAGAGTGCTCCACTTAGGAAGGAACAATCAGTTTCACACACACAGAATGGGAAGAAACTGTCCAGGAAGGAGTATGGCAGAAAGGGATCTAGGGGTTATAGTGGACCACAAGCTAAATATGAGTCAACAGTGTGATGCTGTTGCAAAAAAAGCAAACATGATTCTGGGATGTATTAACAGGTGTGTTGTGAGCAAGACACGAGAAGTCATTCTTCCGCTCTACTCTGCGCTGGTTAGGCCTCAACTGGAGTATTGTGTCCAGTTCTGGGCACCGCATTTCAAGAAAGATGTGGAGAAATTGGAGAGGGTCCAGAGAAGAGCAACAAGAATGATTAAAGGTCTTGAGAACATGACCTATGAAGGAAGGCTGAAAGAATTGAGTTTGTTTAGTTTGGAAAAGAGAAGACTGAGAGGGGACATGATAGCAGTTTTCAGGTATCTAAAAGGGTGTCATAAGGAGGAGGGAGAAAACTTGTTTACCTTAGTCTCTAAGGATAGAACAAGAAGCAATGGGCTTAAACTGCAGCAAGGGAGGTTTAGGTTGGACATTAGGAAAAAGTTCCTAACTATCAGGGTGGTTAAACACTGGAATAAATTGCCTAGGGAGGTTGTGGAATCTCCGTCTCTGGAGATATTTAAGAGTAGGTTAGATAAATGTCTATCAGGGATGGTCTAGACAGTATTTGGTCCTGCCATGAGGCCAGGGGACTGGACTCGATGACCTCTCGAGGTCCCTTCCAGTCCTAGAATCTATGAATCTATGATGGGTCTCTCTGTTGAGTCTTGTACCCTCCTCCTCACCGGAGCGTCTGAGTGCCTTGCAGTCACGCATTAAGTGAAACAACAAATATCAGTCATGGGTGGTCATTGTCTCTCCAGGGGAGAACTGTGTGTGCAGCAGAGTGTTGTGTATTGGTGGGGTGTCGCCTTGGAGTCTTAGGGGCATGTTTGTGAATGTACATGCTGTTCCCGGGCTGAGCCGCTCTCCAGCACGTACGCCCCCCGCTGAGCCCCTCAGAGGGATCCGGATTGAGACAGTCGACATTTCGCCACGTCCCGTTGCAGTGAGGCCGTTCACATCCCTCTCCCTGAATCTGTCTAGCCTCCGTCTGGGCCCTATTGTGCTAGCTGCTCCTCTCGCCATCGTTCTAACCGCAGTACTTCTTAGTTCAGAAACTACCTGCTGGACTACACTACCCAGAATCCTCCACTCCAGAGTGTGTGGCCTTGTTTGCACTGGGGAGATAAAATTATTGTTGATAGGGAGCAGCTGATCTTTCCTTGCAAAACACAACCCCTGCTGTGTGCAATACACCACACACGAGGTAGCTCTCAGCCTGGATATCACCGACCCCAGCAACGTCGCCGCCTGCAGTTTGGGGCGTGGCAGATTCATGACATTCCCGGTTCACCCAAAGCTCTGCCCTTTCATACACAGGAGGCTAAGACAAGTGCTTCAAGTGAGCATCTGAGTCAAATGCAGATGGGAAAGAAACACCTACGGGATCTGGGCTCATGCCCAGCTAGCTAACAATGTCAGCAGCTGGGGTTTTGCGTGGGGCTTTGGGCAACAAAATACGATGCTACGTTGCAAATGCACACTCACAGCCATAGCGATTAAGGGTGTGTAAACACACACACACACACACACACACAGCCCCAGCTGCGCCTTGTTCATCGGGCCAGATTTTTCTAAAGACCTCAGCTCATTGGGTCTTGAGCTTTATTGAAAATCCAGCCATCAGTGTTGCAATGGGAGCGGCTGAGTGTTTGGCATTTCTGAAATCGGGTCTTTTATTGACTGTGGGCGCTGAGCACTTGGAAATCTGGCCCTGAGCTTTGTTGAAAATCTGCCCTTAGAGCTCATCTCGTCTCCTTGATCCAGCTCTTTGGTCAGAGGATTGGTGCACCAGATGAGCACAGCAATATAGTTAATATGCATGTATTTGCAATGCTTCACTTTCTTGATTATCTAGTCATCGGTCTGGTCTATCAGAGGGTTTTCTATAGTTCCCATCCCCTTAATATCTAACCACATCCCAGGGAGATTAGCTTTGATTAGGTCCCCAGCGGACTTAATGGGTCTTCTGTTCTCTTCCTTTCTCTACTTGCTTTCTTATTTCTTACCCTCGTCCCATTTTCCCTCCCCCATCCGTCTGGTTTATGGCAGAAACACTTGGTCAAAGAGGAATGTTGTGCAGCATACCGTTTAGGGGATCTGGTTTTTAGCCTGATATTCCCAGGAAGCTCATTCCACAGCTGAACCACCTTGCGCGAGTCTGAATCTTGGTGAACCACATTGTCCCAGGGAGCTGACGACGTAAGTCATGGGTGGAGATGTGATCCCTGATGGAACTGAATCCCAGATCACTTTTGGCCTTGAAGATCAGGATGAAGGCCTGGCACTGGTAACAGAAACTTCTTGAGAGGTAGCAGAGGGATTGAAGCCCAGGGTTTAGGAGAAGGCCATCCCATGGATTAGGTGGGCAGCTGCTTTCTACAGCCTTATGGATATATATTTGCAACAGATTAATTATATCTGTACATAGTGATGTGGCGTAAAGCCTTCGTATGACCAATTAGGGGCCCAGTGCTGTAACCCACTGAAATCAGCCTTTGTTCCATGCAGAATTAGACCCAATATCCCACGCTATTTTCTCCCTTTGTCACCACCACAAGCTGTGGCCTAGAGAGCTTATTTGTTTGACGGTGCCTGGTGTTGTGTTTTCTACCTGGTCTCCTGTATGGAAGATGTTACTGTTGGTATAAAATGTCAAGTGTATCAATCCACATTTAAAAAAAAATCAAAGCAAAACGAGGGACGGTGGTCTGAGTGAAATGTTGTCCCACGGAAGTTCTTCCACTTACTAAAAGGGAACAAGGACTCAGCCCTACAGAGTCACATCAGAATTTCTAGTACGTTGAACATCTGTTTGGAAAAGATCACGTGACTTGCTGCGCACACGCCGTTGTTACTATGCAGCACTTCGATGCTTTGCATATACAGACCCATTCGTCTGCAGCTCCCGGCAGACCCAGTGCAGCTCCGCACATGCCCAAACCACCTGTTTATGGACAAGAATGACCCGGTGTTCAGGGGTTCTCTGAGGAAGACTCTGATCACAGCAGTCTCATGGTAAATTGTGGTCTGCTGGTGCAGAGATCAAAGAAAACAATGTGAGCAGGTGAGAGCAGAGATGTGGGGATGGAGAAGCAATCCTCTCAACAGCATTCAATGGAAAGTACTGGGCATATGGAGCGTCCAGATCAACCTCACTGCTGGGGCAACTCCATTAGGTTGGGTCTTCACTAGGAAAATGGTGTATTTAACCTGCGTAATACTACCCCATGATAAAGACCGCATGCTGAAATCCTAATGCAGATAAGGTAGCTGCAGTTTTAATTAGAGCTGGGCAGGAAATTTTTTTGAGACATTGAGGAAAATGTCAGTCCCAAATTCAGATGAAAAGTGAAAATCTCAACAACAAAACAACAACAACAAATTGTGAACTGAAAATCCAAAAATATTCTCAGTGTAGATCAACCAAACTGTTTCCTTTTGATAATTTCAAAACATTTCATTTTGATTTTGACCTTTTCTTTTTTTAACTTGTTTTAGTCTAAATTACTAACATTTCTAACCAGAAAGTCATTTTGACTCAAAAAACCAAAACTTTCCTGTTCAAAAATGTTGAAGTGGGACATTTTGCCAATTTCAAAACATTTCCCCCCCAAATTTGATCAAGTCAGAATATTCCTCCAACACGACCCTGTTTCACAAACAGTTTCCGTTTTGACAAATCAGGATTTGTCAGTAAAAAAAAAATCAACAAAAATTTACCAACCAGCTGTAGTTTTAATCCACATTACCTGGTCCAGGTAAACCCTAAACTCCCTCTGGGGGTTATCTTGACCAGCTAGCATGGGTTATAACTACAACTGCCTTGCCTAGGATTATAATACTAGCTAATTTAACATGGGATAAAAATTCACCTTTCTCCTTGGGTGTCTAAGTAGAATTAGAATTAGAAGTAGAATTGATTTAGTTGGGGATTGGTCCTGCTTTGAGCAGGGGGTTGGACTTGATGACCTCCTGAGGTCCCTTCCACCCCTGATATCAACCATTTGATAATTATAATTATAATTATAATTATAATTATAATTACCTGTTCTGTTCATTCCCTCTGGGGCACCTGGCATTGGCCACTGTCCGAAGACAGGCTACTGGGCTAGATGGACCTTTGGTCTGACACGGTGTGGCAGTGCTTATGTTCTTATGTTCTTAAATAGACAATTCATTCTCTGTGTGTGCAGGGAAATTCCCCAGCCCTGGGTTCAGAAAGAATAATGTTATGCCCTTCTAAGCAGCAGGTAAAGAATCATTCTTCACTCTCAATAGATCTTTGCCAAGCTCTGTTACCAGCTTTGCCCGTTACTTTGGGGTACGCTCATTTATTAGGGTTACTTTTGGGGGGAGAGGGGTCCTGTACTTCTATCAATGTACTGCTTGTGTCACTTGTGTTCTCATACGAAGCTCTACTTCTCCCTTCTGGAAGTTCCCTCCCAGTGGAGCTATCCTGCAGGACCTAGGTTCCCCAGGGCTGGGTTCTTCCAGCCCCAGAATTAGATGAACACACACACACACATTAACAGAGCGCATCTGAAAGGACCAGGTTAATTAGCACTTCCAAGCTGTCACCCTCATATGTCCCTGGTTCAGCACGTCTCTATCCCCACTTTTACGTTACAATTGTTCTGGCAGTAACCCACTTGATGAGAAAACCCCACAGGAGTTTTGGCCGCTGCAGGGATCTTTTAGCTTAGGTACGTGGAGCGCTGCTGCAGAGCGAATGAGGAACCCCCCCCCCCAAAAAAAACACCCACGAGGGGGAGAGAGAGACATAGAGCGAGAGAAGCAACCAGCTTAACCATGAAAGTTATTTATTGCCAGGTAATAATCATAGGGGAGCCAAACAAACAAAACAGTTATAATATTAAATTATAAAAGTCAGGTTTAGAAATCCATAACTGATCACACAAGTCAGGGTCAGAAGGCTATCCCGGGAGAGAGAGAGAGCGAGCTGGGTTCTCCTCACTTCGTAAAGCTTGAATCAATCAGGGGTCCCAGGTGGTGGTGGTAGCTGAGGGTCCGGAGTGCTGGAGACAGGCAGAGCCCCCAGCACAATCAGTCAGGAGAAGATGAAGTCCCAATGGAACGGATGCAGATTTTGGATCCAGGCCTCAGAACACTTACTTGATCACGAGTAGGGGGTTTTGTAGAGAAACAACAATGGTTCAAGGGAGAACATTAGATTTGTTTATGTGTAAACAAGGGAGAATACCAAAGTTGTTTTGTTCAGGCTAGACATGGGAGCTGATCATTCCTGGCTTTGGACGGTGTTCCTTCGAGGGAGCTCACAATGTAATTAGGGAGCTTCCCTATTTTGGATATTAATAAAGGATTTATTACTAGAATTGGTCTGATAACTGCTGAGCTGGGTGTATGCAGGCGTGGGTTCGTTAACATCTGGAGCAGAGATCTCCCATCATGCACTGCTTCCCTGCTTTTCTGGTCCCAGAGTTCCATGCGGTTCTTGCCTTGGAATCTCTGTTCTCCATTCTGCATGCTAATGAAGATGCCTCCTTGTCCCATCTTCGATGCAAATGAGGCTCGGGGAGTTTCCTTAATCCTGTCATCCTTATCCCACGGGTTTAGGTGTGTCTCCCACGGCCTTTTCATTGCTTTTTGTAAGTCTTTCATCTGATGCAGACTTGGTTCACACAGAGCCTGCCCTTTCGTGAGTCAGACAGGCTGGGTACTGCGCCCTGGTTCCCCAAGAACACAGAGCTGCTTGGTAACAGATCACATTTTAAAAAGTTACACAGGGTTGATGTGATTAAATGCTGTTCTGTTGGCAAAGAGTTAAACTTTGAGCTGCTGTGCCTTTAAGAAATAAGGCACAAAAGCTCCGTTTTATGGGGGCCCACTTGTCCTAGGACCTAACATAACATCCGCACTCTGGTCTAGTGTCTTCTCACTCTTATTTAACCCCAGAATGGCTGTATTCTCAGACTAGCCCTTCCTCATCCCCGGAGAAGCTTTGCCGTGACCTCTGAGCCCTCCCACACCTCATAACAGCTGGCCAAGGACAAACAGCTGCATCACCCCCAGAATGAGGCGCGGGTCCTAAAAAAAACTGAGCAAAGACTTGGAGATAATTTTCCTGAATGAGTAGCAGAGGAAGAAGGGAAAAGCAGCCTGCAGGGAAGCAGGAATGTTATTCTAAGCACTCCCGTGACTAGGCAAGGTGAACAACGAGCTATGTTATCATCACAGAGAACCCTGAATTGCAACACTGACTCCAAACCACCAGCCGTCAGCACCTTGGAAAAGTCCAGGTTCAACTGGGGCCTGATTCTGTGCTCTGTTACAACAGGTTTATACTGGTGTAACACCATTGTACGCTGGCATACAGCTGATATAGTGGAGTGGAGAATCAGACCACTGGCTCCTCCCGGGAACTCTGATCTCCGTAGCCCCTGACTCTTCCTCTCTCTTTCCACATCACCCACTAATAGCCTGGCTCTAACCAGGGAACTGGTCGGCCCTTAGAAGGTACGTCTACACTGTGGTCAAAGGCCTCTGGCATGGCCGTGGGTGGCCTTGGTCCGCTAACTCGAGCTTGCAGGACTTGGGCTGCGGGGCGATGAAACTGCAGAGAAGACATTCGCACTCAGGCTGGAGCCTGGTTTTTCAGGATACATCTTCACAGCAATTAAACACCCGCAGCTGGTCCAGGTTCAGGGACTCAGGCTCTCAGGGCTCTGGCTGAGGGGCTAAAAATTGCAGTGGAGACTTTCGGGCTCAGGCTGGAGCCCGTCATAGAATCACAGACTATCAGGGTTGGAAGGGATCTCAGGAGGTCATCTAGTCCAACCCCCTGCTCAAAGCAGGACCAATCCCCAGCTAAATCATCCCAGCCAGGGCTTTGTCAAGCCGGGCCTTAAAAACCTCTAATGATGGAGATTCTACCACCTTCCTAAGTAACCCATTCCAGTGCTTCACCACCCTCCTAGTGAAATAGTTTTTCCTAATATCCAACCTAAACTTCTCCCACTGCAACTTGAGACCATCGCTCCTTCTGTCATCTGCCACCACTGAGAACAGCTGAGCTCCATCCTCTTTGGAACCCCCCTTCAGGGAGTTGAAGGCTGCTATCAAATCCCCCCTCACTCTTCTCTTCTGCAGACTAAACAATCCCAGTTCCTTCAGCCTCTCCTTGTAAGATATGTGCCCTAGACCCCTGATCATTTTCGTTGCCCTTCGCTGGACTCCCTCCAATTTGTCCACATCCTTTCTGTAGTGGGGGGACCAAAACTGGACGTAATGCTCCAGGTGTGGCCTCACCAGTGCCAAATAGAGGGAAATAATCACTTCCCTCGATCTGCTGGCAACGCTCCTACTAATGCAGCCCAATATGCCGTTAGCCTTCTTGGCACCAAGGGCACACTGTTGACTCATATCCAGCTTCTCGTCCACTGTAATCCCCAGGTCCTTGTCTGCAGAACTGCCGCTTAGCCAGTCGGTCCCCAGCCTGTAGCGGTGCATGGGATTCTTCTGTCCTAAGTGCAGGACTCTGTACTTGTCCTTGTTTAATCTCATCAGATTTCTTTTGGCCCAATCCTCCAATTTGTCGAGGTCACTCTGGACCCTCCAGCATATCTACCTCTCCCCCCAGTTTAGTGTCATCCATGAACTTGCTGAGGGTGCAATTAATCCCATCATCCAGATCATTAATAAAGATGTTGAACAAAACCAGCCCCAGGACCGACCCCTGGGCACTCTGCTTGATACCAGCTGCCAACTAGACATCAAGCTGTTGATCACTACCTGTTGAGCCCGACAATCTAGCCAGCTTTCTATCCACCTTATAGTCCATTCATCCAATCCATACTTCTTTAACTTGCTGGCAAGAATACTCAGGGAGCTCGTATCAAAAGCTTTGCTAAAGTCAAGATAGATCACGTCCATCACTTTCCCCATATCCACAGAGCCAGTTATCTCATCATCAAAGGCAATCAGGTTAGTCAGGCATGACTTGCCCTTGGTGAATCCATGTTGACTGTTCCTGATCACCTTCCTCTCCTCCAAGTGCTTCAAAATGGATTCCTTGAGGACCTGCTCCATGATTTTTCCAGGGACCGAGGTGAGGCTGACTGGTCTGTAGTTCCCCAGGTTCTCCTTCTTCCCTTTTTTAAAGATGGGCACTATATTTGCCTTTTTCCAATCGTCCGGGACCTCCCCCGATCGCCACGAGTTTTCAGAGATAATGGCCAATGGCTTTGCAATAACATCAGCAAACTCCCTCAGCACCTGGGATGCATTAGATTTGGACCCATGGACTTGTGCACGTCCAGCTTTTCTAAATAGTCCTTAACCTGTTCTTTCCCCACTGAGGGCTGCTCACCTCCTCCCCATACTGTGCTGCCCAGTGTCTGGGAGTAGTCTGGGAGCTGACCTTGTCTGTGAAGACTGAGGCAAAAAAAGCATTGAGTACTTCAGCTTTTTCCACATCCTCTGTCACTAGGTTGCCTCCCCCATTCAGTAAGTGTCTCACACTTTCCCTGACCTTCTTCTGGTTGCTAACATACCTGTAGAAACCCTTCTTGTTACCCTTCACATCCCTTGCTAGCTGCAACTCCAATTGTGCTTTGGCCTTCCTGATTACACACCTGCATGCTCGAGCAACATTTTTATACTCCTCCATAGTCATCTGTCCAAGTTTCCACTTCTTGTAAGCTTCCTTTTTGTGTTTCAGCTCACCGAAAGTTTCACTGTTAAGCCAAGCTGGTCGCCTGCCATATTTGCTATTCTTTCTGCACATCGGGATGGTTTGTTCCTGTGCCCTCAATAAGGCTTCTTTAAAATACAGCCAGCTGTCCTGGACTCCTTTCCCCCTCATATTAGCCTCCCGGGGGATACTGCCCATCAGTTCCCTGAGGGAGTCAAAGTCTGCTTTTCTGAAGTCCAGGGTCCGTATTCTGCTGCTCTCCTTTCTTCCTTTTGTCAGGATCCTGAACTCAACCATCTCATGGTCACTGCTGCCCAGGTTGCCACCCACTTCTATTTCCCCTACCAATTCTTCCAGGTTTGTGTGCAGCAGGTCAAGAGGAGCATGGCCCCTAGTTGGTTCCTCCAGCACTTGCACCAGGAAGTTGTCCCCAGCACTCCCCAGAAACTTCCTGGATTGTCTGTGCACTGCTGTATTGCTCTCCCAGCCAGGGCCGGCTCCAGGCACCAGCGAAGGAAGCAGGTGCTTGGGGTGGCCAATAGAAAGGGGCAGCACGTCCAGGTCTCCAGTGACAATTTGGCGGCAGGTCCCTCAGTCCCTTTCTTCCTCTTTGAGCTGCCGCCGAAGTGCCGCCGAAGAGGAAGAGAGGGATTGAAGGACTTGCCGCTGAAGAATGAAGCGGCACGACTGAGCTGTCGCTGAAGTGCCGCCGATCAACTTTTTTTTGCTTTTCTCCCTTCGCCGCTTGGGGCGGCAAAAAAGCTGGAGCCGGCCCTGTTCCTAGTGGATGTCAGGGTGATTGAAGTCCGCCATGAGAACCAGGGCCTGTGATCTGGAAGCTTCTGTTAGTTGTCTGAAGAAAGCCTCGTCTACCTCATCCTCCTAGTCTGGTGCTCTATAGCAGATGCCCACCACGACATCACCCTTGTTGCTCTCGCCTCTAAACTTAACCCAAAGACTCTCAGCAGGCTTTTCTCCAGTTTCATACTGGAGCTCTGAGCAATCATACCGCTCCTTTACATACAGTCCTCTGGGACTCTCTCCCCTCACGGGGTCCCACCTGGTCCCAAACGTTTACACTGTCATGAAACAGCCCCACAGCCTGACCCCCGTGAGCCCAAGCCGGCTGACATGGGCCAGCTGTGGGTGTTTAATTGCAGTGTAGATGTAACCTGAGACCGCACACGGGGGGAAGCCCCAGAGCCCAGGCTCCAGCCCGAGCCCAAATGCTACACTGCTGTTTTACAGCTCTGCAGCGTGTGAGCCCGTCAGCGGAGTGGGCTCTGAGCCTCGGCACCACAGGTTGTTTTATCTCAGTGTAGACAGACCCGAAGTGTTCAATAAATAGAAGGTGTCAGTGAAAAGTGTCTATACAAATAGTTTTGCTGAGCTCCTAGTTGCCAGCCTTGTTCCCTGTTTCAAGTTGAAAGATGCTTTTGCAAACTGCCAGGGCCACAAATTCAATCTGAGGTCTGGAAATCCAAGTGATGGGCACAGAATAAAACCACAAATAAAGCGATATAAAAACAAGCGTCCTTTCCGCCTCTTTTCACCAGGCTAAAGATTGACCCAGGTAATTATAGGCATGCCAACCTGACATCAATTCTGGGGGAAATAATGGAATGGCTGACATGGGATTTAATAAAGAGTTAAAGGAAGGTAATATAATTAATGCCAATCAGCATGGTTTTGTGGAAAATGGATCCTGTCAAATTACCTGGATATCTTTTTTTGATGAGGTTACAAGTTTGGTTGATAAAGGTAATAGTGTTGATGTAATATACTTAGACTTGGACTTTGTACCACATGTCATTTTGATTAAGAAACTAGGATGATATAAAATCAACTCGGCCCACTTTAAAAGTATTAAAAACTGGCTAACTGATAGATCTCAGAATGTAACTGTAAAGGAAGAAACATCATTGATAAATGTGTTTCTAGTGGGGTCCCGCAGAGATTGATTCTTCGCCCTATGCCATTTCATGTTTTTGTCAGTGACCTGGAATAAAACATAAAAATCATCACTGATTTATTTTGCAGCTGACACAAAGCCTAGGGGAGTAGTAAATAATGAGGAGACTAGGTCACTGACTGAGAGTGATCTGGGTTGCTTGGTAAAATGGGCAAATCAAACAATATGCATTTTAATAAGGCCAAATATAAATGTATACATCTGTAGCGGGGTGGTCACCCCGCTCCGGCCCTGAAGGGGTTAAAACAGCCCTTGGAAGGGCTGCAGCTGGAAAAGGTAGGCTAATGGGGAAAAAGCCACAGCTGTGGCCAGCTTAATCAGTACCCAGCTGGCCCTTATAAGAGGGCTGTGGGCTAGAAGCTAGCACATATACTCTCTCTCGCTTTTTGAGAGAGAAGGAGCTGGCTGCCTGGGAGCTGAGCAGAGTACCGGAGGTGGAGCAGGGCTGGGGAAGGGCAGAGGGAGCTGGGGAGCTCCAGCCTAGCAAAACCCCAGGCTGCAGGCCTAGATAAGGGCCTACAAAAGGTACTGGGGCTGCAGAGGGGCAGCCCAGAGGTAGGCAAAGGCATCAGATCCTAACCCCCTTGCCAATGATGAGTGGTTTACAGACTGCAGTCCGCCCCAGGAAGTGGGGGCTAGACAATGACTGGCAGTAGCCACTGAGGCAAGGTGGGGGTTCCCCTGGAGGGGGGAGACCCAGAGTGTGGGGCACTGCCAGGGGGCAGCACCGCAAGATAAAGGGGCACCGGGGTCTGAGAGGGACACAGGGGCCAGTGGCAGGTGAGACACCAGCCTGCAGAGGGCGCTCCGGGCTGGAAGAGCTAATTCCTGGGACAACCAGCAGGAGGCGCTGCGCTGGTGAGTCATCACCCTGCCACAACATCTAAGAACAAAGAATGCAACCATACTTACAAGAGGGGGGACTTTATCCTGGGAAACAGTGACTCTGAAAGGTCCATCAATGGCTATTAGCCAGGATGGGCAGGGATGGTGTCCCGAGCCTCTGTTTGCCAGAAGCTGCAAAAGGGTGACAGGGGATGGATCACTCGATGATTCCCTGTTCTGTTCATTCCCTCTGGGGCACCTGGCACTGGCCACTGTCAGAAGACAGGATACTGGGCTAGATGGACCTTTGGTCTGACCCAGTCTGGCCGTTCCTATGTAAACGACTGGGTGTGGAGGTGGCTAATCAGTTGAACAGGAGCTCATAGAGTGACGCTGTGGCCAAAGGTGCTAATGCAATCCTGGGCTGTATAGAGAGGGGAATCTATTTTACCTCTGTAATTGGCATTGGGCAACTGCTACTGGAATCCTGTATCCAGTTCTGGTGAGCGCAATTAAGACAGATGTTGACACACGGCAGAGGGGTCACAGCAGTAAGGATTAGAAAACACGCTTTACAATGAAAACGGAAGGAGCCAAAGCGATTTAGCTTATCAAAGAGTAGGATAACGGTGACTTGATCTAGTCTATAAGTACCTACATGCATGGGTGGTGGGTGGACACCCCCCCCTTTGTGGAGGCTAGCCCCCTGGCCCCCACCCCGCTCTGCCCCCATGGCTGCAGCCCCAAGCGCGCACACACACAGCGGAGGAGCCCCAGGCCAGCCCGAGCTGCCCCAGTTGTGCAGGCTGGCCTGAGCCCAGCCAGCCTGAGGTGCACCCCCCATGCCTCCCAGACTCCAGCGAGGTGACTGATGAACCCAGGAAGCTGAACAGCAGACACTCCTCAGCCGCCCCAGAACCTGCATGGCACATAATAATAAGCAAAAACTTCCTCTAGCAGAAGCCCAGCCCCTGCCAACTGCTAAAACCTGGAACTCAGCGTCTGGCGGTGGTGGCTGCACCGAGGCCTATTCCACCCATGGCCTCTGCCTCCATGAGGCACAGAAGTTTGACAATAGACGGCTCTTCAGTCTAGCAGACGAAAGTATCACAAGGTCCAGTGGCTGAAAGGTGAAGCTAGACAAATTCAGACTGGAAAGCAGGCACAGTGTTGTTATCCGCTGGAACAACTTACCAAGCTTTGTGGTGGATTCTCCATCACGGGCAATTTTTAATCACGATTGAATGTATTTTTCTAGATCTGCTCTAGTTCAAACAAGAACTAATTCAGGGAAGATCTCTGGCCTGTGTGATACAGGAGGTCAGCTCATATGATCACAGTGGTCGCTTCTGGCCTTATAATCTATGTGTCTATTAATTCTGCACTTAGACCTTTGTTAACAAATGCACAGGGCAGAAGAGACTCCCGCCTGCTCTCCCACAAGTCCTAACAGGAGAAATATCTGGTGTTTATCAGTACAGTAAGCAGGTATGACTTAACGACCCACAGAGAGCAGATCTGTTGAGTCAAAAGTTATCTGACTATAATCACTCCTCTGAACATAACCATGCTCGAAGGAACTATGCGACCATATTACACAACTGCTCAGCACAGATTTACTTACAAGAGATTATGACTCATCTGGAGAACCGAGAGTGGTCTTGCATTGTCTCTGAGTAATGTGATACTCTCTACTGTCAGACACTGGGGAGATACATAGATGAAACCCTTTGGGAGTTCTGGCTTTTGGAAAAGTTGCTGAAGGTGTCGGATTGTTTTTAAATACTGTGATTCCCTCTTTATCTAGCTCTCTTTTGGGGAGCAGCCACACGTGCTCTCAGACACACACAGGCCTTTCTCATTGAGGATCTCTTAAACTTTTGTGCTCTTGCCAGGGCCGGCTCTAACTTTTTTGCCGCCCCAGGCAAAAAAGAAGAGCACTGCCCCGCCGTAACACCCTCCCCCCCCAGCGCCATGCCGTGCCGCCCAAACTCCCCTGCCCCCCAGCGCCGTGCTGCGCCGGGCCGCTCAAATCCCCACCCCAGCACTGCGCTGGGCCGCCCAAACCCCCAAGCGCCGGGCCGGGCCGCCCAAACCCCCGAGTGCCACGCCGGGCCACCCAACCACCCCCCCCGAGCGCCGCACCGCGCCGGGCTAGCCAAACCCCAGCCCCCCAGTGCTGCCGAAGCCCCCCCCCCACAGCACTGCACCGCACTGCAGCGCGGCTGAAACATAAAACAAAACAAAAAAACCTCGAGCGCCTCCCGCCACCCCAAGATTGGCCGCCCCTTCTGAGGCACCGCCCCAAGCACGGGCTTGGTCAGCTGGTGCCTAGAGCCGGCCTTGGCTCTTGACCTGGTTTGTTTGTGCACGAATCCCAGGAGATGGGATGGCTCCTTAGTCCCTCTGTATTCGATGCCGACTGTTGTAGATGGTGGATCACTCTCCATGTTCTCCAGGGCCGGCTCCAGGCACCAGCCTGGCAAGCAGGTGCTTGGGGCGGCCACTCCGGAGACCGGTGGCACGTCCAGGTATTCGGCGGCAATTCGGCGGACGGTCCCTCACTCCACCTGGGAGCGAAGGACCTCCCGCCGAATTGCCGCCGCAGATCGCGATCACGGCTTTTTGTTTTGTTTTGTTTTGGCTGCTTGGGGCGGCCAAAGCCCTGGAGCCAGCCCTGGTGTTCTCATCCCATAGGATCCATCACAAAGTCCAGGGGAAGAAGGACTGAACCAGTAGTAAACCAAAGCTCAAACGCACTCTGCATACACAGCAATGGGCGGCTGAAACCTGGAGTAGGGACACATTGATTAAACTGCAGTGCCATGAATCATAGAGTTTAAGGTGACTAGGGATAAGATCATCCGGTCTGATCTCTGGTGTAGCCAGGGCCGGCTCCAGGCACCAGCTTGCCAAACAGGTGCTTGGGGCGGCCGCTTGGGAGAGGGGCGGCAGGTCCAGCTGTTCGGTGGCAATTCAGCGGATGGTCCCTCACTCCCGCTCGGAGCGAAGGACCTCCCGCTGAATTGCCGCCGCAGATCGCGATCGCGGCTTTTTTTTTTTTTTTTTTTTTTTCCGCTTGGGGCAGCAAAAATCCTGGAGCCAGTCCTGGGTGTAGCACAGGTCACCAGGGCCACCCAATGCTAAACCCAACAACCACAATCAGAGCAGAGCATTACAGCCCAGAGGAGACTAGATTATTACGTACCAGAGGCAGAGCATAGGAGGGACCGAGGTGCACCAGAGCCCGAGGTCCCCCAGTGGCAGGGAAGTGATTAAATGAGATACACCCAGATAATCCTGGCAAGTGACCCGCACCCACAGCCTGGGGAGACTTGGTCTCTTGATACAGGCCGCAGTCTTTTCCCAGGGCCTCACACCGGTAATCTGGACATGCCAGCGATGACCCCTTCCGCAGGCGTGCACTGCTGGCCTACACACCTTGGGATAGGTTCCCTTCTGGTGTGAGCTGTGGGGGGGGGGGGGGGGGGCTCCATGCCTGCGTTCCTCAAGGCTTATGAGGAAGTCCAAGCTCTTCCCACACACAACAGCTCCGCTGCCCCTCCAGAGCCCTGACGCCCCCTCTGCTCAGGTCCGCATCCAGAGGAACGAAGCCTGTAAAAGATGCTTTGGGAGCTTCCATTCCTCAAACCACATTCACAGCTGGCGTAACTCCACTGGAGTCAGTGGAGTGGGGCTGGCTTGTGCCGGGGGTGAATTTTGGGCCGGAGAACAAGGGCGACCCAGCTCAGTGCTTCCAGCCATACAGCTGAAGTCCAAACGCCACTGCAACCCTACAGTGTAGAATCAAAGCCAGTGGTTAAACATCGAGGGTCAAATCCCTCCCATACATCCTCTGTGCTGTGTGCTGGGGACCGCGGTCCCAGGCAGGGAAGGATTTCAGTTCCACCAGATCCAGGAGCAGCAGCAGTAGCTCCTACCACTCCAGTATCCCCTCTCCAGGGAAGCGAGTGGCCCAGGGATCTGCATAGGATGCATCTACTCATCCCACCCTCCCAAATCTCCTGTAATCTGGAGCACATGGAGCCCCCTCCTCGTCCGCACCAGAGAACACATCTCCATGGTTGCAGACTCACGGGTAGGGTCGCTGGCTCCTTTGCACTCTATTTGAAAAGACACCTATTCATCCCTGGCCCTGTCTTGGTCTGTTTGCTCTTCCTCTTAAGCAACACCCTAAAAGTGTTTTACTTCTTTTCATAACAGAAAGGCAGCTGCCCTGCACTGGCAGGTGTTTTCATACCAACCCAGACTAGCTTTATCTTTATCCACTTGTTTTTCTCCCTCTGAATCCCCCCCCCCCCCCCCGGTAATTGTGCAATGCTGGCCAGGTAATCACAAGTGTGTTTATTTTTTTGCACGTGAAATCCTGCCAGTCATCAGAACGCAGCAGCCCCGCTGTCAAAGCAATGCTACTGAGCTCACCGCTCACACAGCGCCTTCAGCAGCTCTTATCGCTTGTTTATCTCCGAGCGGCGGATTTACACTCGAGATGTCTGGTCACTACCTCGGTCCGGCTGGGGGTGGATTAAGGCAGCTTCAGCCAGAACATTCGCTGCTCTCCCCTGAGTCTGTGAGGAGCAAACATGTTTTTTCATCTTTGCCCCTCGCATTCTCCCAGGGAGTCGGGCTCCTTGTGGTTTGATCAGTTCCGATGTTAAGGGTGACCCAACTTTGGGTCCAAGTCAGTCGGTTTCCAAATTAGCACTCAGCAGCAGGAGGCGTGTTGTGGTCAGGTGGATAAACAGAGCTGGGAGTAGGGTGACCAGACAGCAAGTGTGAAAAATCTTGGGTTCTGCCTCTGACTGAAGTCACCGTTTTGCAAGTCGTTTAACCTCTCTGTCTTATGAGGCACTAGGAACAAGTATCCATCGTCTCTTTTGTACAGCTCCTGAGAACCGCTGGGGAGAGGTGCCGCTCCTGACAGCACAAGCGATGGCCCCCTCAGCTATCCTGCTCCAGTGAAATTTTCCAGGCCACAAACCCCATGCCCCCGGGGGGCCCACAGAATTTCAAGGCAATCTGAACAGCCACTTAGAACCGGCAAGCTGACGAAAGCTGGATCGGCCTAGTGCACATTCTTTATGAAATGCGAAGTCCAAAGTTTAGAATCCAAAGGTTTCGGTTCTCGGAAGCACATTGGTGTTGATGATTGATCGGAGCTGGCTGGATGACTGTTTGGCTGATGTGTCTTTTATTTTTATTCTCATGCCAGATTATTTACACATATATCTCAGATGCAGCCCCTGCCTCCAGTTCCTCTCTACTTCATTGCATGGCAGTGAGGGGACGGGGAGGGGCTGCACCAGGGTTGAGGGAGCTGCAAGAGCAGGGAGTACTGCCCTGCACAGCATGCTCTGTCCTTCCCTACAGCCCTGAGCTTCTGGATGGTCCCTTGGCCGCTGGCCATGTTGGAGAGGTGGGCTAGGAAAACGAGGGGTGGTCATTGTCACGTGCCGCTCTACCTGCTCCTAGAGGATGCATCTTCACTAGGAGAAAAGGCGTGTTCTTTACCTGAGTGAGCTACCACGTGGTAACTAACGTGGGGTAAAATCCCAGTAAAGACGAGGCAGTTTTGGTTTGAGCACAAGCTGGCTGGTCCAGGTAAAGACCAAGGCAGAGCAATGCCCCGCTTCCAGCCCGCACTGTGCTAGCAGAGACAGGAAGGGGGCACGGCCAAAACACATGTAGAAGGAACATTTAAGGGACAGCTTTTTTTTTTAATTAAAAAGGAATACAAGAGGCATTACAGGAACTGCTCATAGGAAGCAAGAAACGTAGGAAGTAGAGTCACCTTCTCCTCCTAAATCCTAATGCAAGCAATAGAGATACCTACCTGTCTTGCCTTTATAACAAGGCTGCTCAGTTAGTTTCCCTGCTCAAAACACTGTGCAAACATAACTCTGAGGGGAGGGCTAGCTCAGTGGTTTGAATATTGGCCTGCTAAATCCAGCGTTGTGAGTTCAATCCTTGAGGGGGCTACTTAGGGATCTTGGGCAAAATCAGTACTTGGTCCTGATAGTGAAGGCAGGGGGCTGGACTCAACTCAATGACCCTTCCAGTTCTAGGAGATAGGATATCTCCATATATTATTATAACTACTCCTCAACCTGCAGAATCATTCTCCCCCTTTCTCAGGTGGGGAAACTGAGGCGCAGGCAAAGTGACTGACCCGAAGTTGCTCAGAGAGTTAGTGTCAGGACTAGAACTCAGCCCTTCTTGGCTGCTAAATTCACTCTTCTAGCCCCTGCTGCCTCAGTCTGGAGTGCATTTGTGGGGCCCTCGTGAGAGTTACTTTTAGTGCCTATTGCAAACCCTAGTCAATGCTGAGTTTTTCTGCCTGTAAATCCACCTTGATCTCTAGAACGTGGATCACAATGCCTGCCCCAGAGTGGTGTGCCTTCATTGACCAAAGCCTACAAAGTGCTTTGAGAGCCTCGTATAGAAGGTGCTCTAACAGCATCCAGTATCACGGTGAGATTACTTAGATGCTTCATTGCTTGGGGCAGCATTAGTCATCCTCTCAGTTGCTGCTGTTGCTGTGTCCTAAGACTGCAGGTGCATAGCAAACAAGGTGGAGCAATAGTATCTATCATCCACACTCTGCACCCACTGGTTCATGAGCTGTATCAATATGTGCATATTAAACCAGCTGATTTAACAGGGGAGTACGGTGCTGGAGAAAATCACCTGTTTTTCCACTGAAATAAGTAATAAAAGTCACATGTTCACATGACAGGAAGGGAAACCACGCCTGAATTCTCAACAATTTCAGAGAAATCAGAAGTTTCTCCTGTGAATTGGGAAGTCAGGTGAAACCACTAGGGGGCGCCCCGAAGACTGTACTTTAAATTGAGATCCAGACATGCTCTGCCCTTCATTCAGGTGCTTTCTCAGCCAGCACCACTGATGCCTCTTGCTCCTGGATTATAAAAGAACGGAAAGAAAGGAAAGACTGTTTGTAGGATATTCACATTGCTGTTACTAGTACTAGGTGGGAAGCAGGCAGACCAGTTGCAGCGTTAGGGGTCCTGGACAGCTCAGTTTAATATCCAGGGACCCTTTGGAGACTTTGAAAGCTATTTGCAAGCAATAGGCTTCTTGGCGCAGAGATGGCCAGCGGAGGTCTGCAGCTGCTGGGATTCGTGCTTGCTTTCATAGGCTGGATCGGCACCATCATCAGCGCAGCCCTGCCCCAGTGGAAAATGTCCTCTTATGCCGGGGACAACATTGTGACAGCTCAAGCGATCTACGAGGGCCTGTGGATGTCGTGTGTCATGCAGAGCACGGGGCAGATGCAGTGCAAGGTGTATGATTCCCTGCTCAAACTGGAGGGTAAGTAGCTCCAGGTTGTGAACTGCGCCGTTCTTATGCCGGTTGGTTCTGCGTTTTCACCTTGGTCAGGGGAAGCATTGCCAGGAGACACAAACGCTTCTTGTATTTTGTTTTCATCGCGGTAGATAAGATTGAGCTGGTGCCACTGAAGGGGCAGATAGGTCTTTCCCTACACAATGGGTCTGATTCTCTTCTCACATGATAGTAACTATAGAGTTGTTTCAGTCAGATTCACTGTGTTACTCCAGGTAAGGCCTTGTCTACATGGGAAAGGGTTTTTTTTTCAGTAGAACTAGTTTTTTTGGCATAATCTGCCTTCAGTCCACGCATGCACATTCTTTTTTCAATCTACCTGGTGTCTTATCCTGCTTTTACTCATCTATTTTGGAAGACGGGGAAGGGAAGGGAAAATCTGCCACCGTGATTCGCTGCCTTTTCCTATTGGATTTTAATTTTTCATAGTTTGGGTTAGTTGCCAAAAGACCAATCTGTAAAAGAAACAAATATTTGTTTTCATAAGTATCTCCTATGAATCTGTAAAGCGTGTGGGATTGCTGATTCCTTCCTCTTATGAGTAACCCCACTTTTGGTTTGGTTCTGAGGGGCAAAACAGCCCATTTTCTGCAGATTCTACAGGACACCTTGGTTGCTACTGTGACTGTGAGCAGCTCCTTTGGAGTCGAAGCAGTCGCATAGCTCAGGGGAGGGGGCTGGTAGAACTGGGCCTGTGTCCCAGACGTTGACAAAGGAGACAGAAACTGGAGGTGGAAAAGCAATAATTAATGAATGAGGTCTGTGAGCTCAGTGAGTGAACCATGCCAAGAACAGGGAGATCAGCGCTTTGGGAAACAACTGCTTCAGGGGAAAGTACAGAAAAATCCAGCAAGACGGAATTAGTGATGAGCCAAGGTGGGGGAGGAAGGAATTTGAAGCTCTAGAGGAATCTGCCCAAGTTTTTCTGCTGTTTATCCTATTCTTTAGACAGGGAGTTTCCTATTTATAGCAAGCTAGGAAAAGGAGGTTTAAAAACTCCCTACATCAATTGAATACTCTCAGTTCTCTAAGCAGCTAAGATAACGTGCTAGGAGACCCACTAAATCCCTCAGAGCTGTACATCGGGAGCAGCCCCATTACTCTGGATTTACACCCGCGTGGCTGGAAATCAGAATCGGACTCTAAAGTTCTTCTAACCCTGAACAGAACATTCTGTGTCAGTTACAAATTTCTCTAAGTAAACAGCCTGAGTTGATGTGATGGCAGAGAGGGGTGTGATCCCCTGGGAATGTTCAAATGAAAACAGTTTCTTAATCCTTTCAGATGCAAGTCACATCCTTGTGTCTGTCCTTACCCCTCCATTGGGGCCTGAGCCAGCAGGGTGTTGGCCCCTCCAGGGAAGCGCTGAGCACCCTTGACTCTCAATGAAGTCTCATCTACGCTGGAGCTTCATCAGTTTCACTACCCCGGAGTGCTATAGCTAGATCGTGCTACATTTTAAGTGGAGACCACAGCTCTCTTGATGAAATACAGGCTGATTCAGGGTCCATCTTTTCAGGAAAAACTCCCGCTGACTAAAGGCTTGTCTGTGCTACAGGGGCTACAGACCCATAGCTACGGCCCCAAAGCTGTGCCACTGAAACCCCACAGCACAGATGCAGCCTACAGTAGTGGAAAGGGTTTTTCCATCAGTATAGGAACACTAGCTCCCCAAACAAGGCCAGCTCCGTCAATGGGAACATTCCTCAGGTGACATAGCTGCGTCTACACTGGGAGTTAGTTGGCTGACCTGTGTCGGTCGGGGTGTGGTTTTTCACACCCCTGACTGACATAGCTACGTTGCCCTAACTTTTTAAGTGTAGACAAACCTGCAGACACTATAGCAATGGAAAGGGTTTTTCTTTCACTGTAGGAGCTCTGCCTTCATGAGTGGCTGTAGCTAGGAGGATGGAAGGGCTTAGGTCTGCATAGCTGTGGCCCTCAGGGGGGTTGATTTTTCATACCCCTGAGTGGTTGTAGCTGGGTCGAGCTAAATTTGTAGCATAAACAAGATCTTACACTGAGTTCTACCTCCCTAAGGCCTGAGGGCGGGAGCGAGATTTGTCTGGAAAAGAGGGTGAAATGCCACAACCCCACCCCTTTGATTAGCTGGAGGTGAGTGGATCTGTTTATATAATCAGCTGACAAATGGCCTTGTGTTGTTTTGCTAAAAGGTGATATTTTCCAACCTTTCCCCCTTTATGCAAAATGCTTCCAGCCTAAACTTCTCACTGGGGAGGGGGGAAACTGCAGTAATTTGAGCACTTCTGTCTGTTCCCACAACTCAACCTCTGCTACAGAAACTAAAACTTAACCAAGTCATTAAAGTCAGGTGGGATTCTTATTGTTTGTGCAGAAAACATTCTTTTAGGACCAGATCCTGCTCCCGTTGAAGTCAATAGAAAACCTCCAGTTGCGACCAAGATCAAAAACAGTGAGGTGTCCTTGTGGCACCTTAGAGACTAACAAATTTATTCGGGCATAAGCTTTCGTGGGCTAAAACCCACTTCATTGGATGCATGGAGTGAAAGAAAGTAGGCAGGTGTAACTACACAGCACATGAAAAGATGGGAGTTGCCTTACCAAGTGGGGGGGTCAGTGCTAATGAGGTCAATTCAATCATGGTGGACGTGATTCCCAACAGTTGATAAAGAAGGCTCCCATTGACTTCAGTGGCTTTGGATCCAGCCCTGTCGTGCTCCTTATATTCTTTTCCAGCTGTGATTAACCCAGTGAAACACCATAACAACAACGCCGGCTTGTCCTCTCCGTCAGGAGCCCGCATGCAGGTTTCCACGGAGACTCTATAAAGGGATCATTAGAAGTGTTAGTGCAGGTTCATTGGAATCAGTCAGTCACCACCTCACTCCCTGGGCGCTGCCATTGGACATTCAGGCTTGCAATGACCCACCCTAATTACTAGTATCCACCTTCAGTTGTGCATTCAGCTTTCCCCTGCCCTGAGACCCCACCCCCCCACCCCACCCCACCTCACCTCACCCCACACTGTGCATATTAGACAGTCGTTTACTGCTGTGCATTGTGGGTATACGTGCTGTCACTCTGATGTGCAAAGTGGGTGCAATACTAGTGGGTGTGGGGCAGTGGAAAATGGGGGCGCGGCTACATACCAACCTTGGGCCCGTGTCACCCAAATCCGTTTTCAAATCAGTGTTTGTTTTGTGCATAGCTGAGGCCTCCACCCCTTTCTATTTAGCTCCCTGGGGACAGGGGGGCTAGTGGGGTTTGGGGATTTTACAGTCTCCTGGAAAGCTTAGATTTCCCTGAAGGAACTACCCTGGATTTAACCCATCGCTTTTGCAGGAGGGTTTAATTTAGAGTACAGGCATCGCCTGACTAATGACTCCTTACAAGCTGAGTAACGACCACAGGATCTGGCCCCAGTTATTTGTAACTAGCTGACGATTACTGCTCTGCAAGCAATGGTTCTTCTGTGACAGTGGGGGGCGCTGTGCCGGGGCCCAGGGCTGAGCCCTCAGTGTCGTTCGATCACACGCTAAACGCCTAACGGACGGCCCTACAGGCCATACTGCGGGGACACTCCTCTTGACCCCCAGAGTCCTTTACATCACTGGGATTTTCTCCTGGATGAGGACAGCGGGATCGAGCCATAAGGTCCTTTTACCTGCTTGGTGCATGCTGGACAATTTGTAAGCGCGTTCTTTGCTGGAGAAGGGAGAGCGCACTTTCTACCCTCCCCCCACACACAGGCCAGCCTGTGGCTAAAGAGAAGGGATGGGGGGAGGGATAGCTCAGTGGTTTGAGCACTGGCCTGCTAAACCCAGCATTGTGAGTTCAATCCTTGAGGGGGCCACTTAGGGATCTGGGGCAAAATCAGTACTTGTTCATACTAGTGAAGGCAGGGGGCTGGACTCAATGACCTTTCAAGGTCCCTTCCAGTTCTAGGAGATGGGATATCTCCATTCACTTTAATTTAAGCTTGGCAATGAACGTCGCTGAGCAGCCCCCGAGCTGTTCCAACCCGTAGCCCCCGTGGGTCACCGTACCCAGTTCCCAGTGAGATGGGAAGTGCTCGTCTGCTGCAAAGATGGCACTGTAGAATTCAAGGGCCGGAGCCGCCTCTCGCCCAGAGCAGTTTTATTCTCAAGTAGCCCCGTTGCCTTCGACGGAGGCACATGGGTCAGAGCTGGGAGAACCAGCCCAGAGCGTCAATGAAATGGGACACCTGGCACCATCATCTGCCAGTTCTCAGCCCCACCTACGCACTCTCTCGCTCCTCCTCCCGTGTCTTGTCGGGACTGTTCCCATCCAAGCCCTTCATCACCCTGCGGGGCGTTGCCGCTGGGAAAGGCGCCGCACTTCAGGCAAGTGGAGACTCGGCTGCTGCTTAATGGCCAAAGCCGTGTGGATTCCCCGCCCCATCCCAGAAAACAAACAAGCGCTAAGATACTTTCCGGGCCCAGCAGCGTTAGTCCTGTGCAAACTCCTCTCTTCCTGCATCCCCAGCATCCTCGCTGAGGCTGTTCCCTGGTAGGGGGGAAGTGGGGGGACAAGTTTTCACTGTCAGGTCATAAGTGCTGCACCATGATGCTTGACTGGGGGAGCTGCTGGACTGAGCCTAGAACTAGTAGCAGAAGCAGATTCCAGTCCTAGCTCTGCCCCTAGTGTGCTGGATGGAGTTAGACAAGTCACCCACCTCTCTGTTATCTTTAGCTCTGGAATAAGCAGGCGCAGCTCAATGGGATTTGTGCTTTCCTGTGGTTCGGGCTTAATTTGCCCCGGTGTGTCTCATTTCCCCCGTCTGTAAAATGGGGATAGCGTGGTTGCTGTGGGGACTGGTTAACGTTTGCACATAGCGTTGAGAAGATGAAGAGCCAGACGGAATACCTCTGAGACCGCCCGTGGGAGGCGCGGCTGCCGCAGAGTGGATTGAAATCTCTGTCACAAGGCATTGGCTTGACAGCAGAACCTGGCCTCGGAGCCGTCTCCTACGTGGCTGTAGAGGTCATGTGCTCAGTGTTCTTCAGCCTGCAGCGCGGAACAGTTACCAGGTTTTATGGAGGAAATGTCTCTCTTGAATCACCACCAAGCCAGGCGAGTGTTTGTCCTCAGAAAAGGGGCGGTGTGGATGGACTGGTTCAGGAGGGAGGCTTTCTCTGATGCTGTCACTGAGCGATTACAGCGGGGAGTCCTACCTTCTCCCCGGCCTCAGGGCAGGCACAGTATAAAGCAGCGCACGCTGATCATTGTCCTTACCTCTGTCTGTATTGAAGGCACCTGGTGGAATTGCCAGCCTTCACCTTTCAATCGCTAACTAGCCCCCATGATCTCCGCACCCTTTTCTAGAGTGCTTTAAATAGCACAACGTCAAATTTAGGAATGGACTTTTCAGGGGTTGGAGGAGCGGCTGGCTCCATGGCTGGGTAAGAGGCTTGCGTAGCCTTTTGCTTCTGGCTCACTCGCTCAGTTTTGGCCCAGGTCAGTGTGAGCAGACGTCGCTCACAGGTCGGACATCTCTTCACCAGGCGATCTTTGTGGTTGCTAGCGGACAGGTGTCTGCATCGCATCACTTCTTGGCCTTTTGGCTGAGAGAAAGTGTAGTCACAACAAAAACCACCATCATTAATCATTCCTTTTCAGTCAGGGGAGTCCAAAATGATATGTGCCCTGGATATTTAAGTACCTCATCATTACTAGAGGTGGTATTCTTCTGATTGGAGTTGTCTGGTTATGAACCCACATCCGGTGGGGGCAGCCAGGGTAAGGCTCCCACTTCTGCCACCAAAAGTTTGTATGATCTGAGACAGAGAATTTCATTGGCCTGAGTTGCCAGTCTGGGTTCTTTATCAAAGACCCTTTTGATTGGAGTTCAGCACCCATCCCTTTTACCTGGGTGAATCATTCTTAGTGTTAGATATTTATTCAGCATAAGATAAAAGCCCTCTTTTTTTTTTTAACCTGCTTGCCTCTGCGGAGCCTCCCTTTAGACTGATCTTGTCACGAAGAGAGGCTTTTGTCTAATCTTAAAGCTGGGGGGGTTGTTTTTCCTAAGCATCCCTTGAAAGGCAATAATAAAAGGAAGGGAGAAAGTTCATTGTCACCAGCTCTGGTACAACAGCACCACAGCCTCGCTGAATGAATCATTCTTGAAGGTTTGGCATTGGTGGGTAGCTCTGGCTTCTGTCGAACTCCAGTGGGAAGTGAACACTCCTGCCTGAGCTGTTTGGAATAGCTTGAGCAACACATTTCCCACACTTCATGGGCTGTTTGTGACTCATGGGTAGTTCCTGTTCTCATAGGAACAGTGAGCAGCGTAGCACTTGTCAGTTTCACCTGTACTCTGCCATCCCTTGGCTGCATAAGCCTTGTATGGCCTGGTAGCAGGGAAATGTCCAGTCATTGTCAGAAAAATATTCGAGCTAAAAATATGCAGACACCTCAGCTGATGAACAACCCATCAAGGATTGGATTTGCTCGTGTGGAGAACCAGCACAATATAAATGTGTGTGCGCACAGACAGCACCTCTAAAGGAAATATGCTTTAAAAGTGCAGGGTTTACAAAAATAGCGCCTGTAACTTTCCTAACATAGCTTTTATTTAACATGCGGCATAAATGTGAAGGTATAAAAGAAATCCCACACTTACTCTAGCAAAAGCTTTCTGCCATCACATAACTTCATATGATTATTTCTATGCCAGCCACTGATAGCCATGGAAAAATCTTATCTAGGACTTCGATGAAATTGTGCACCATGTAGTTCATATGTCCAAATCTACGACCATAGACCAGATCAAATTTCCTGAAGCAGAGCGTTAGCATATTTTGTAAAGGATGTTGCTTTTCACATGTTAAATTCAGCGAGAGCTCCTCTAACATTTGCACAAAGTTACAATATTTTTAAGGTAACCCTTTCCAGCAGTAGTCTCAAGACCCAGTCCTACACTTACTTACTATCACCCATCACTAGGAAATGTTCACAGAGCTGCTTCGTTATTACTAAACGGCAACAAGAGCCCTTCGCTTCTGAGTAAACAATGGATAATAGGGACCAAATACTGGTGTCATCTGATGGCTGTGGTTGGTGTCAGTCCAGTTCTTGGTGGACAGCTGGGTAAGGTCAATGTTTTCAAACAAGGCTGCTGGTGGTTCGGCTCCTAAACCCTTAGTTGAGCTCTTAAATAAAGGTGGCCTGTTTTTCACAGGTTCTGAGCAGTTTAGGGTGACTAGATGTCCCGATTTTATAGGGACAGTCTCAATATTTGGGGCTTTTTTTTATATGGGGTCCTATTACCCCACATCCCCTGTCCCGATTTTTCACAATTGCTGTCTGGTTATCCTAGAGCAGCTGCACCTCCATTGACTTCAGTGGAACTGTTGGCGTGAGCAAGGGATGGAGAAACATTCCCTTATTTCTCTAGTAAACAGAACATTTGTCCTAAAAGACCAGTCATCATGGACTGTCACTTGCCTCTGTTCTCTAACCTCTCAAGTGTGTGCAGATTTAGATAATCCTGTATTGAGCCATCACCTTGGTTACACGGTAGCTACACACCCGCGTGGTAATTAACCACTGTCAATGTACTCTACAAAAGGGAGGAAGGCACAGTCACAGAGAGTGACAGGTAGAGAGACAGAACCAGAAGCGTTGTGCTAAGGAGGGGGTTGAATGGCGGGTAGGTGCCATCACAATCAGACCACGTCTCTTTCAGCTGTTACTGCTGCCCCGGTTATTCCGTCCAACTGAGCACCTGTGTTTGAATTCTATCCCCACACACAGGTGATTGTACTTTTCTTTTTTCAACTGAAATCTCATTTTGTTGTTTTCTGCCCATGCTTCTAACCTCACCAAGTCCCTCAGTGTTGTTTTTCCATTATCATTGGCAGTAGCAACTCCTTCTAGTTTAGTATCATCTGGAAGCTTCATTGGTAATACTACTGCCCCTTCCAGCTCAGGAAGATGTTAAATAAGGCTAGATCTAACACTGATCCATCTGGTACCCAGCCAGTTAACTCCCCCCAACATCAGCTAATGCTGTATATTGTTGTCCTTTGCAATATCGGATTTTTTTTTCAAGGTTTGGGGAGATTCAACTTAACTACAAATAAATGCAATCTATATGAATAGGCTGTGCTACCAAACGGACCCACGTGAGTAGATACTTTACGGATGCAGAGATGCTAGATAATTGCAAAGGTTCGCCACAAGGAAGATGGTCCATGTGGACTCAATTTTGAACCTCAGCTAAGATTAGCAGATTTTGCAGAGAAGGAGATGGGGAACAAATGGTTTAACCATTTCAAGTCAGTGGAGCAAAATGAAACAAACGGAGGGTGGACCTGAGAAATTCTCCATGGAAAGAACTGGAGACAATGGCTTGAAGGTCTTTCTTTGTGGTTAAGATTCTGCCCGTTGGGGCGGGGGCATTGAAATAGAGGGGAAACCCTTTCCTGGGCACATGGTTGAACTCCATGAAATAACCTCAGGACACTTTGGCAGGAGGGATCTGAGGGGAGGAGAACAGACCCTGACAGTATGGATATTCACAAGCAAACACAAACAAATGAACACAAAACCTCAACCCACCTCCATCCTCGCTTGCTCTCTCTCTCACATACACGCCCTTCATTAAAACAGAGCTAAAATTGTAATGCTGTTCAGAACAAAATAACAATAAAGCTAAGAAATAGCAAGTTTTTAGTTCAAAAATCCTAAATGCTGAAAAGTCAAACACATTAAAGGTTCCAACGTTAACCTTAACTCTGACCCTTACCAGCAGCTTTTCCTATGGATCTCTGGCAGATTCCTGGGCAAGTGTCAAATAGAAAACTCTTTGGGAATATGAATGAGTCCGTTCAGCCAAACAATCCTGAACCTAGTCCCAGCCGCCACCTCTGTTACTAAGTGCCTCTCTCCTCTTTTTCTGCCAAGCGATGGGGGCTGTGTGGTCCCGAGGAATGAACTAGGCATCAGGCGCCCCTGACAACTAACCCCACGTTCGGTTACTGATTTCTTGTATGGCTTTGGAAAATCTTGTGATTTCTCTGTTTCCCCATCTATGAAATTTGGATGGTGATCCTTGTTTACCAATTCTGCAGGGATCTCCCGAGGGTAATCAGCTAAGGTTTGCAGAAGTAAACGCTATGTCTGTGGTTAGTACTAAAATTACCTTCAGTGTCTTCTAAAATCATTTTAATTCCTCTGTCAAATACCTCCCCTGTAACTTATTTCCTATATTTATTACCCCATGTGCCAAGTAACTGAGCTTTTATTCCTATTGCCCAATATTTAGATTACGTCCCACAGTTCTGAACCTCTTGCAAAACTCTTTCATCGCTTTCAAAACCTCTCTCCCTTTAGGGTCATCTCTTTCACAATCCGAATGAGCCTAAATTATGTACAATAGACTTGACATATGGTATGTGACATATGGTCACAGTGCATCTGACAAACAACCTTTCCTCACGTACAAAGCAAATCACAGTTTATACGCTCGGCTATTGGCCATCGCAAAGCTGCTGACACGTTGCAAAATTTAGCATGAAACACATGTAGGGTCTTGGATACTATCGCAGAATGAGTGCCCTAATGCAAGATGCTTTTTGGGTCAGTCTTTTCTAAGCTATATTCCATGGACAAATATTCGTTTAAAAAATGATTCAACATCACTTGACCAATACAAAAAAGTGACCAAGAGAAACAGGGTGACAAAATAGTCTTTTGGTTTGAAATCACCCCTGCTTGATCACTGAGCCCGATGATGAGTTTCTCTGCTTGTTTACTAGCATAATAATAGACATTTAAAGCCTGATTCTGATTTCACGTACACCTGTGACATTCCATTGATGTCATTGGAGCCACCCTGGCTTGACACTGCTGTAAGTGAGAGCAGACTCGCATCCTTAGCTTGCAAGCCATGACCAGCGGTGACACAAAGGAAACTCAGTGACAAACACCTGTGTGGCTTTGATGGGCATTTTCCCTTTTAAGGAAAGTCAGGGAAACACAAGCCAGCTAAGCCCCACCACTCTGAAAGTGAAAATCCCCTAAGAGGCCGGAGATTTCTTTTCTTGGGCAGGGTGTGTCGGTTCCCACTGATCTGGATCTGTTTGTTTTTTCACTGCATGGCACAACCTACTCCTACACCATTAAGAAGTTGAACGTAGAGACTGGTCCTGACTTGCCTTAAAAAATTGTTGCCTTTCTGTCCTCATGCAACAATAGTGAGCCCTTGTTGCTGATGGGCTATTTAGGGCCAACTCTCCCTGGCTTTTAAGGAAGGAATCTTCCAAAGACTCTAGAAAAAGACAAAGGGAAGACCCAGGATGTCTGGGAAAGGGATCGGTGTAATGATGATTAAAGAGCAGCTGGAATCCAAAAATAAACGGTGTCAAAATAGCACCTCCTTTCTCAATAGATCTGCCCCTGGTGTGTCTTTAACTGCTCCAGGTGCAGACTAAGGGCTTTCTGAGGGGAAACTCCATCAGCCAGATTTGGACACGTGCCCCGTAGGGGCTATGATGGGCTAGGAAAGAATCCTCCTGCTGCAGGAACAGCATGAAGCTATGGAGAATTTGGATATTACAGTGAAGAGCATGGTTTAGGAATCTACATAGATTAGATGTGGGTTCGCTGCCAGTCTGGCCAATGCCATAGTTGGAGCCAGGGACCTAGAGCTAAGAGCATGTGTCCCTAAGCTGAGATGAAGAACCAGGCTCTACAGCTGGGTGTGTAGCCGACTCATAACCTCTGTAGATCTGGCACAGGGGGGAGCATGTCACATACTGACTAGTGGGTTATATAAATAGCTCTATTCTGGTCCTCTCTCACAAGTGTCAGCATAGCAGGTGGCTTTTATTCAGCTTCTAAGCATTAGATCTCATTATGCCTTGAGCCATCCACTCTCCGAAATCGCTTTTCCATGTAAGTACTTGTAGACCATGATCAAGTCACCTCTTATCCTTCTCTTGGATAAACCAAATAGATTGAGCTTCATACATCTCACAGTCAGGCAGGTTTTCCAGATCTCATACCCTTCTTCTAGCTCTTTTCTGGACACTTTTCAATTTTTCAGCATCCTTTTCTGAGTGTAGACACCAGAACTGGACACAGTATTTCATTAATGGTCCCACAAATGCTGAATACAGAAGTAATATCTCCTCAGTGCTCCTCCTTGATATTCCCCTGCTTATGCATCAAAGCATCTTATTTGGCCTCTTAGCTACAGAATCACACCGGGAGCCCATGTTCATTTAGTTACCTACCCTTACGTTCTACTCTGTGTCATGGTAGCATTCCCCATCTTGTGTGACCTATATTCTTTGTTCTTATACTTTGCACTTGGCTGTATTAAAATGCAACAGAGGGTCCTGTGGCACCTTTGAGACTAACAGAAGTACTGGGAGCATAAGCTTTCGTGGGTCAGAACCTCACTTCTTCAGATGCAAGTCTGTATTAAAATGTATATTGTTCAGATGAGCCCACATTACCACGTGATACAGATAGGTCGGTACAACTGACCTGTCCCTATCATTATTTACCATTCCACCAATTTTTATGTCATCTTTATATTTAACAGAAATGACTTTATATTTTTATAGTCATTTTTCTTACTACAGCTACTCTGATCCCTTGGTTGTGAGTGCAGATGAAAACCTAGATGATTAGATGAGATAGCCCTACACTTGAGATGCTGGAATGTATAACACCTGGTGCCTTTGCATTTTGATTCCTGCAATATTTGCATTATTACACAAATACAGGACAACAATGCAGCAGAGCAGCTGTTGCCTACCCAGAAAGTATAAATGATGTTTCAACAATAGTATTTTCTTGATTTCTGGCGAGAAGAGACATTGTGTTATAAATAGAGCTAGTTGGAAAACAGAGTTTCCATCCTGCGAAAAATTGTGAGATCTTAATTCTTTTCATTCTGAACTGGCATGAAAAGCGAAAATTTCAAATTTTTTCATAAAGTAAAATCCTGGGGGGGGGGGGGGGGGGAGAAATTGTTTGGGATTTTTTCATTTAGAAAATTCAGTGTTGACCCTTTTTAAAAATATAAAATAAAGTAAATTCCTAAGTGAAATATCAAAACCTTTCATTCCAAAAATGTCAAGATGGGGCATTGCAACATTTTCAATTTTTTTCCTAACAAAATGTTGAAATCAACAGTGTCGCGAAAAAAAATGGTTTTGCCGAAATAGCATTTTCCAATGAAAAACTGTTTTGATAAAACTGATTTTTTTCACAAAATGTTCAGATCAGCTCTAATTAAAAGGGCATTTGGCATCATTGGAGCCTAAGAAGAGCTACAGTCAGTCCCGGATTAACATGCACAAGGGAACTTCTAGCGTGCGCCAACAGAATCTACATGGGCCAGTTAGTGCGCAGCACATTGGTCCCCATTAGAATTCAGATCCCCGGCCCTCTGTGTGCGTGGCCGCACCATATAGACAAGCTCTGAGACATCTAAATTAGAGGTCTGATTTTCAAAAGGGCTGAACACTAAAGCGTTCCCACTGATTGCAGTGGATCTATTCCCATGCTTAAAGTTAAGTATGTGCTTAAAGGGTTTGCCAGATTGGAGCCTAAAACCGAACTTCTGTCCTTTGATAACTAGCAAATTTATTCTTTTTTAATTGGAATTAAAATGGTTAGGGAACAAAAGATGTTGAAGACCAAATCTGCAAGGAACTGAGCTCTCTGGACTGTCATTGTGTGTCCACTACTTTATATGATTGAGTGGATGCATGACAGTTCTTCATAAGTACATGACATAAGGCCAGAAAGTTGTGCCTAACACAGGCCATAGAACTTCACCCTTACCTCTATATTAAGTCCAATAACTTGTGTTTCACCTTGTGCCTTGGGTTCTTTTCAACACACTGATAACCTCATGGTAACTCTAACCCAACACAACACTTTGTTTGTCCTTGTAGGCAGTCTGCAGGCTACCCGGGCACTGATGGTGGCTGGCATACTCCTGGGACTCATTGCCATATTTGTTGCTGTGACTGGCATGAAATGCATGAAATGCATGGAGGATGATGAGGTGAAGAAGATGAGGATGGCTGTCTTTGGGGGCGTGATCTTCCTTATTGCAGGTTGGTAACATTTCGAAGACCAAACACGCCTCTAGGTGCCCATTTCTGGATAGGATTTATTTTGCAATCGGGTATTTTGGGCGAGAGGAGAGTATAAAATGCATTTACCTGTTAGTTGTGCTGGAACATCTGGAAATAATTGTTGCCTTCACTTATTAATCCTTTGGAAACTGCAGACACACATTGCATGTCGTAAGGCCAGTCATTCATTTGGTTGGTCTTTTCCAAAATTTCCGGTGTTCAAACGATTACACTAAGTAGCTGGGTTGGCCCGTTCTCTAGTGTCCTGGCATGCTGTGTCATGGGATGGAAAGTCCCAAGAGTTCTGAGATGCCAGGTTTTTGCCACCAAAGGGACCAGATTGCAGCTGTCCCCGGTCCAAGGGTGCTGCATTAACCAGAGTGGGTCCATGGCACTGCCCGTCACCCAGATCTCCCTCCATGCTGCCTGTGGCTTCGAGTTGTGGGTGCTCAGCATCTCTCAGGATTGCAGTTCCTCAATGTACTAATCTTTGCTGTGACCATGTTGCCTCTTTGGAGGCTTCCCTATTGACTAACCAGCCATTTAATTGTCTGAATTTCACTGGCAGGTTTTGCTGTCTTGGTGGCCACATCCTGGTATGGACACCGAGTGGCTCGGGACTTCTACAACCCTTTCACCCCCGTCAACACCAGGTAACGGCCAGTCTTGCATAATGACACTGTACCATCAGGCAAACGAGCGTTGCAGTGCAGGGCCTGACCCATCTCAGTCAATGGGAATTTTGCCATTGATTTCAGCGGGAGCAAGAGTGGGCTATCATGATTATTGGTGCCCTGACAGGGTTTGCTTGAAGGAGTTTCCTAGCCCTTGTGGCACTTGGGTGATTGTCCTATGACTCGTGTTAGACGGGTTAAATCTGACTAATGCCACCGGAGCCGCGTGGCTGGATCCTGACGCCCACGGAGAGCCTGTCGCAAGAGCTGCATGTTGGCATCAGCCGTAATTTCTGTGACTCTCATAAAAGGTCGTGGGGCCCAGCTGCTCACTGCCTTGCACTGAGACACCTGTGCAAAGTGAGGGTGAAATGCTACCCAACTGGGATGGTAGCGCTGTTCCCTCGCTCTGCACGGCTATCCATGCCAACACATGGGTCAATGGCGAACCAAGCTCTTGGTCTCTCTCACTCCAACCAGCCTTCTCCTGAGTAAGCCTCCTCTATGAATGTTTATGTATTTGGCTCTGTCCAGGCTCAGTGTGGTGACGTGCAGCTTTTTAAGCTGTTTGAAACCCTGGTTTCTCATCTCTTGCTGTACCACAAACCCCTTTTGCATGCCAGGACCCTCCTCTCACCTAGCTGGGATCTAGCCACAATCCATTTAGCAGCACGGGAAGGCCAGGCATGAGCCCAGTATATGAACAAATAGTGAAATAGCATTACATGATTTTAAGCAATTTTTTATTTTTTTTGTAAAATAAGGAGTATTGATTTCACTTTTCTCACACTTTTTAATTTAAATTTGTTCATTTTAAATTTAAATCAACTTTTAATGGCGATGAAAATGGTGTGTCCCTTGATATTACGCTAAAATTATGGGGTTTTACAATTTTTGCCATGAAAGAAATATATTCAGTGTGGCTTTTACACGGAGCGCTTCGGCTGTAGATCTCCGAGTGCTTTACGAAGTAGAGCCAGTATCATTACCCCATTTTACAGATGGGGAAACTGAGGCAAAGAACAGTGACATGCCCAGGGTTGCACAGGAGGTGAGGGGCAGAACCAGCAGTAGCATCTCGGCTTCTAGCACAGAAGGCTATAAACGTCAGAACAATGAATCTCGAGAACGACTCTTTCAGTATTCCAACAATGCCATCCAGAAGCCTTTGATGTGCATTTCTGTGATGCTTATAACCTCACAGCTGCCAATTATTTCTAACGCGCGTCCATAGATTCTGCAAATTGATGTTTTAAGCTACTTCGCTGTACACCGTATTTTCTGGGCAGCGAGGAGGTGATCTGGTTTTTTCTAATGTGTTTTCCTGTGCCAAACAAATGTCTAAAACTGAGCGATGAACCAGAAGAGGCAAGCCTGGTGATCTGTAGTTAACAGTGAAACGTAACTCATTCACAGTCTTTTGTGACAAATTGCACTTTGAAATCATACAACGGGGTCAATTTTATGTCTATGTTTTCACCACAAAACCCCGTCTCCACGCCAACAATTTTAATTTTTTAACTCTATTTTGATCTGGTTAGCATTTGAAAAAAGAGAGTCAGACAAAGATTTTGCCATCGTGCCAAATACACCACTGGGGTAAAACAGTGCCCTGTTAGTGGGATTGCAAGGGTAAAAGCGAAGGAAGACTTTAAGTCAGTGTCATTACACGGTCTTCTTTACTTTTATCTTTTGGTTAAGACTTGCAGAATTGGACTGTATGCCATTCCTGTGAGTTAACTGTGACAAGTTATTATTATTATTTGTATGATTGTAGTACGTGGACGCCCTAGTCATGGGCCAGGACTCTACTGTGCTAGGTGCAGTACAAACACAATGAATGCTTGTAATTCAGAGGAAGTAGTGCCTAGTGGTTAGATCACAGGTCAGTGACATAAGTGTCTGGCATTCTATTCCTAGCTCCATCACTGTGTTTGCTGTGTGACCTGGAGAAAGGCTTTGATCCTCTCTCTGTGCCCCAGTTCGTCCATCTGTAAAATGGGAGAAATAACCCAATGTAGCTGTGAAGCTTAAAAAATGAATGTTTGGGAAACATTTTGAGATCCTCAGATGAAAGGCACTAACGAAGAGCAATATACTTATTACTCCACACATGGGACCAATGATAAGCCATTCTATAAACATATTGCTTTTATATTGCGGGGGGGGGCGGGGTCACTAACCCCTCCCATACCAATGGCATCTTTGTTTCCAGAGGAGTTGGTAAGAGCTGGTTGGAAAATTTTCAACAACAAAAAAATCCATGAAAAAGAGAAACAAAATGTGTCATGATTCCCCTCCCCGCCCCCCGCCGCCGCCATTTTCCAACCAGCTTTAGAATTAATGTAACTCAAAGGGGAGAAATCAGAGAGAGGCTAAATAAACAACACACCCTGGCCCCTAACAAAGTAAATCAAATATTGCGCAGAGATAAATTACGGGATGATTTGGGGTGATATAAAGTTTTATTATCACCTGTTTGGAAGACCTTCATAACTCATCTCTTGCTAAAGAAATTGCTACATTATAATGGTCCAAGCATGAGAGTATTTCCATGATAAGCAGAACTGTTTTGAGCCATTACTATGAAACACTCTTGTACTTTGTCCGTAAGATATGGTTATGGCTCCTTACTTATGGCTCCTAGGTTTGGTTGTTGACTTGCACCTGCTGTGATCTTTCATTTATTTGATTCTACTTAAACTCCATCTTAGCACATGCCATTATATAACCCCTACCTGCTCTATAGTACTTTAAATAGAACACAGACTCATGAATATTTCTACCTGAATTGCCATTGGGTAGCAAAAGGGCATCCCTAAAATATCAAGGGTGGATGACAGTTTGAGCCCTGATGTATGAAATCGCTGCAGTATGACTTTCACAGACGTTCTAGTCATGGGGGGAAACCCATAAACCCAGTAGGGACCTAGGACTCAAAATTAGTTCACAGAGCTGCCAACTCTCATGGTTTCAAGTCTCCTGATAGTTGGTGTTTTTCTTAAAGCCCAAGCTCCTGGAGGCATGTGATTAGATGAGAATCTTCACTTTCACTTTCTTTATAAAAAGAGTAAGTTTCTAGCCCTTGTGGGAGCAAAGAAAGGCTTGAACCTGTGACCCAGGTGTAACCTACAGGCTCAGAAACCGGAAGGCAAGGAAAAGGAGCTCAACATGTTTTCTATTTCTAAATTGCATGATTTTTTAAGCCAATCTCGTGATTTTGGGGGGGCTGACTCCATATTTTTAGGACTGGCAATGTTGCTCTACTGAACAAGGATTGTGCTGCGTGTTGGTTGGCTCTCTGGCCAGAGTTTGTTGGGGGTCTTTTTGCCTCTGATCCTAGGATTTTTTGATATTTATTACTATTTATTATTTCTCCTCAGATTTGAATTTGGACAGGCCCTCTTCATTGGCTGGGCAGCTGCTTCTCTCACCATTTTGGGAGGCGCCTTCCTCTGCTGCTCCTGTCCACGAAGAGAAACTTCCTACCCACCCACCCGTGCCTACCCAAAGAGTGCCCCCTCAGCAGGAAAGGATTATGTATAATCGAGACGGAGGAGGAACCACCTGTGTCGGAGACGAAGCTCATTAAAGAGAGGATGCGGAGACCAGATCGGAGCGGAGTTCGGACCTTCCGCATACTGCCTTCCTTTTATTACAGCAAACGTGTCTATTTTTATAATCCTCTTCATTACTGGACATGAATCCTCCTTTTCTTCATTACTGGACATGAATCCTCCTTTCTCTCCCATCCCAAAGAGGAACACTAGCCTTGTTCATAGATATTCTCATTGGAAAGGTGCAGCCTTCAAGCTTGTGTTAATCTTCATCCTGCAGCTCATTGGGAGGAAAAGGGAAAGTGATACTTTTTTCAGACAAATATTTGTGCTTTATATAAAAAAAACAATTAGATAGTAACAATTCAGTCCCTTGATACCATTAAGCTGGAGTCCAGTGTGGTGTATATATTTTTTTCTAGACAAAGTGATAGAAGTAGTGTTAGAAGAAATATCCCGACCTAGGGGAAAGACCTGACCCACAGTACCTGTTCTAAGAGGGTCTAATAAGGTCTTATGGTTTTGCTATGGCTTCCTATTTTATCCCTCTTTCTTGTATGTACAGATCAGCACACCAAAGATTGTAGAATCACAAAATTTAGCAAACCCCAAAGGTGTACTGCAGATTTTTCCTGATGTTATTTACCCTAAATCTGACTTTGCTCAGTTTGACGCCCCTTACTCTTACCCATTACTACTACACACAAACACACACAGATGTGTGCATGTGCGCACATGCATACACACACACACACACACACACATGCCAGTGAACACCACCTTAAACAATTCCTCTACTCCTTGAAGTTTGCTCCTTTCAAATATTAGTTACCAGTTATTATATCCAATCCACCACCCACCTCCTTAGTCATCTCTGAGCTGAGTTGTACGTTCTTTTCTCAGAATCCATCTCCTTCACTTTTTTGTCATTTTCTTCTCTAAAGTTCCCTGTCCCCAAACTGTCAGTTCTGGGAGTGAGGTGGCAAGAACGATTCACTGTATTCCAGGTACGTTCTCTCCGGTGTTGCACAGAGGGATTAGCACCTCATCAATCTATGACGTGATGCCTCTGCAGATGCAGCACACGATGGTACTGATTTGTGTTTCAGTGCCACCCTGCAAACGCCGATCCAAACTGCTGTCCTCTATCGCCTGTAGGCTTCTTTCAGCATGGCTGCTTTCTGAGTAGTCTGCTTTCTGTTTCCTTCCGTTTAATTGTCTGCCAACTATTCCCCAGCTGGATTAATTTGCAAATTTCTAGGTTGGTTAATTCATTTTTAAAGTCTTGCTCTTACTCCTAACCTCTCTGGATTGCTTTCTGTTACTTCTCTGGCCTCGCTGCTGTTTGCAACTCTCCCTGACTTAGCATCCCCCCGTCAGTGAATTAGCCTCTTCTTCCAAGTCATTCATAAATATGTCGAACCAAACTGAGCCCGGGGCCAGTCCCTGAGAGATTCCCCTGGGATAGCTCCCACAGACATACACCTTGCTCAGGACACTGCCATTTTTACCCTGGATTGTTTTCCTCTAGACGGATCCAGCCCATATCCCAAGTCCCAAAGTTTTGAATCCAAGCTCACCAAAGAGAGCTCCAGAAGCCTGATGTCCAGGCAGTCATTACAAGCAGGCACATCTGAGGAAAGCAACTCCTGGGAAAAGCTTCATTCACCTTCTCTGTAGCAGTTGGTGCTGGCCACTGTCCGAGACACGATACTGGACTAGGTGGCCCTGCTCTGATCCAGCCTGGGAATTCCCCAAAAGGGCCAAGGCAGTTCAGTCTGAAACACAAACTCAGTCTGAAAGGAAAGAAGCCGGTGGCTTCTATATACAGGCTAATCATTTGGCATATGTTCAGAGGCAGTCAAATTGCTTGACATCCTGGTGTGAATAGGGGCAGTCCCGGGGTTGAAATACGTAAGAAGTATTGGTGGGATATTTGATCATTGTGACCCAGGGTTGACCTGACAGACACCTGTACTCCAAGGAACACTGCAATAATACAGCCCCTCGGTCAACTCCGGGTTTAAGTCAGTGCTGGGCCCAGTCCTGCAACCCACCCACACTTACAACTTCCAGGGGGGTCGCGTGACTGCCTGAGAAGTCCCTGGTTTGACAAGTCAGCAGCAGAGCTCAGTTCTTGTGTATTCAGGTCTGACCCGGAGCAGGGGGAACAGACTTTTCCATGGGGAACTTGTATAAAGTGTTAAACAATATTTTCAATAAATGGATTTTTTTTTTTAAGAAAACGAAATTGCATCATTCATGTTTACCACCGAGCAATAACCAGGGGGGGCAGAGTGGGGGCATGGAAGAGAGAGAAAAGCAGAGATCAGGCCCCTGGGATTCGGGCTGACTGAATAAGGCCTGTTGGACTACAATGTGTCACTGAGTGGCTGAGGCCTGTTGAATGAGGCAGGCAGATGGAGAGTGCAGGACGCTCTTACCACCGGTGTGGTCTCCTTGGGTATGTCTACACTGCATGCTAAGCCCGGACTCTGACTCAGGTTTGAACTCCAGCCCCCTTTCCATCCACACACAAATCAGTCTGACTCAAGTCAGGAAGCTCTTAGCCCCTGGGTCCTAGCACCCTGGGCAGGGGTGGGTCCGAGCCCAAGTCCTGCTGTGACTCGGGTCCAAACCCTGTCATTTTGCAGTGTGCGCGTGCGTCAAGCCGCAGAGCCAAGCCAGAGAGTATGTGGAGTGCAGTGTGGATGTGTTACCCAGGTGAGACCCAGGTCCAGCCGTTGTTAGCCCAGTGGGGACGCTCAAGCATGGGGTTGGAAACATCAAGTCCAGAAGCCCAGGTCCTAGAGGCCCTAGTTTACAATGCAGAGTAGACAGACCCTATAAAGGCCAGGTGCAATTGCAACCAGAAGGGCACAATGGCCGCTCTTGCCTTAATGCCCTGGGGGCACCGTGCCCCGCAGGAAGGGTTGGAGAAGAAGCAGTTCGATGCACACTGGCACACAGGGTGTAACCAGCAGGAATGGAGAAGGGAAGGGGCACAGCACTCCTTCACAGTCAGTGCCAGGGCCTCTCCGATTAGAGCCATGCTCGGAGTATTTCCCAGTGTCTCGAGTTCGGGAGCTCAGTAGTTGGGCTCTGACATCTCCAGAGCCCTTGGACTCCACACCCCTCGCTGTGCTTTTACTGGGTTAATCTGCTTCTTCTATAAGAGCAGAGCTGGTGGACTTGGTCTCCGGTGTTACGATCTCTAGCGCGGGAAAGTCCATCCGTGGCCGAGGCTGCAGTGACGGGAAATGGCCGCAGGCCTCTCTCCTCCTGGGACTCATCAGGCTCCGAGTTCCCTTGGAGCCCCAGCTTTCCTCCTGCTCTGTCAGACGCCCCCACAGAGCAGCAACGTTAACCCTTTCTGCTCCTGCTCAGGGCCAGAGCAGGCGCCCTGGCTGCGTCGCCGGCCCTAATGAATCTGTCCCGATGCTTTTCTAGCCATAATAAACTAAGGAAACTAAGAGGCTGCAGGAGAATCTGAGCTTATTTAATTTGCAGCGTGGTTTTTTTCCTCCCCTTTACTTTTTCAGGGCTATATAATGGGAGGCAAACTCTGGGCTCAGTGTTTTGTTCCCTGCTGTCAGTAGAGAAGCTGTCTCCTGGGCGCCCTTTCTTCTCACTGACGATTCACTTAGTGCAGGAAACAAAGGGAATAAAGCTAATTAGGGACGTGTAACGCAGGCAAAGCAAACCAGACAGGCATGCTGTTGGCTGAACTGGCTTGAGCTGCCTGGAGCAGACTGTTTCCTTGGCACAGTTCGGGGTCCGGGGTTATCCTCATTTCAGCCTGTCAATTAGTCAAGGCTTTCATTGAGATTAATTTTTTCCCATGTTCTCTCCCCCTTGAAGGACTTTTCAAGCTCTGCTGAAGTTTCCTGTGAGGACAAGAGCCTCTCCAAGTTCTTGGCAAAACGGCAAACAAATCTCCCATCTGCACACCGGGCTGAACTTGCTGAGGCTTGCACAAAGGGCCAGGCAGGGCTGTGCGCTTCCAGCAAGATGTCGGCTTGTGTTGCAAGAGTGGAGAGGAGGGAATTCAGCCATGACCTCTATGCCTGCTAGGACTTCACATGCTCAGACTGTTCTGCCCATCCTGCAGCTAGGAGAGGTTGTAAAGTGTCGTGTGATGTTTGCTGCTCACCCTGATACCTACCTGGAGTGAAGTAGGAACTCCTTCCTCAGGACCACATTATGATCTCACAGCTGTGTAAATTGGGAGTATCTCCGTGGAAACCAGTGGAGTTACACTGTAGTGGCAGAGGTGGGCGTGAGATCCCTGTGAAATCAGGACATCTTTTCCTTTCTCATGATCCTTGCTGGGGCATATCTCCCTTTCCTCCTCACCTTCTATGCAAAAGGAAACCTCCACCCCTTGCTCCCATAATTCCCTCCACAAACACACCACAAGGGTCACAGCTGGACATATTTTCCATGTGTCTTTCCCCACCCCCCACTTTCAGTGATACGGCAACGGGATTTGGGCTGGGGTGGAATGACGAGGGAAGGTTTTGCATTGGATCTCAGCCCACTGGGTATGTGCCACCTACAAGCAACTTGCTGGGAAACCCTACCACTTGTGAAGTACGACCATACAGCGTAGGAGATAGTAACTTTGGCTATTAATCCGGAGACTGGCTGACAATCAGTCTTACTGATATCAGAGTTGTTATACCAGTGATGGACGTGTCTGATCTCATTAGATGAGAAACTGCTTCCACTTACTATTCATTGTTCTCACGGCACCATAGTTATTTATGGCATTTACCGAACCTTACTGCCAAATGGAATATTAAGTTATAATCCAAGCTAGCTAGTGACTTTTCAAGCAGCTAGGAGAAGTTGAGGTGCTTTCTGTAAATCATTAGATCTTTGGTTCTCTTTGCCTCTGAAAATAAATCAGAAGTAAGAGACTCTCCATGTTGAGATCTTCATCTCATCCTCTGGCTCTTCATCTGGCTGGTGATGGTCATATCTGTGTGTGTGAAATGTTAGATTCACACACGTAAATACACTGAATAGTTTTCACACTTGGCAAAGGGACTCAGCTGAGATATTCAACTTCTGAGGCCATAAAAACTGTGAAAGGGAATGCTGTCAGCTAATGGTAGAACATTAAAAATGCTATGGCGAGCTAAGCTGAACCAGGCAAACACTGAAACCAAAAATCGTGAACGTTCATTCAGTCAGGAAGCACAAATTCACCTTAGCAGTATTCACAGCCTTTTTATTGCTACCAGTAAAACTAGGTGTGAGGTGGTTGCTGTTCACAAGAATTCACAGTCAGGGAAAGTATTACAAGTAATGGTGTTAATGAACACTCGTGAGATTGTTCATTGCATAAGTGAATAATCCAGGCCACCTTCTGTGCAGAAGAAGTTTCAGTCATCCAATCAGGCAGAAGAAGCAATACCATGTGACTTAGCTGGCCTATTGCATAGAACAGAGTGAATTATAAGTGATTCATACTGGAAACAATGATCCTGAGGAATAGTTAACTGGTAGCCCATTATTTTCTGTAAAACATTCATTAAATCACACTGAACCATGAGCACATTAATAAAACTAACGATCTGTTCACAGGCAACAGAAAATGGGGCCACCTTTTTCTCATAAATTGTTCCCTATGCTACCTTTGCCCAACTCCAGTGCAATTTCCAAGTTCAGTTAAAAGAAACGACACATTTTTGTGAAGATTTGTGACATTTCTCCCCATTTTGACCAGCTCTGTTAATTACTTTTCGTCAATGTTTGCCCGGCACCAATGTCAGATCTTTTTCAGTTGGATTCCACAGAGCATTAGCTGTGGTGCAATACATAAACCATTTTGATTATTTTTAATTCTTGCTAGATACCTGGGTAGCCATCCTCCCCATCAGTGCTTCTCCCAGACATGCCATCATTGCTGAGGTTGGGCAAGCCATGTAGGAGAAAACACGTCACCAAAAACTGGAAGTGAATCTTTTTGGAGGTTCAAAAGAGCTTCATTTAATGTTTTTGAATAGTATTTCCCTATGTCTCGTCTCTTCCTCTCGTGATCCTGAAGCAGAACTACTAGCACCATGGGGAAAGAATTGTTTCTTGTGGTATTTCTGGCCAAGGACAAAACTAGAAATAGTAGAAAGCTTATGACAGAGCCTGAATTAAGCAGATTTTTCAGAACAATCTGGCTCAGATAAATATCCAGACTCAGAGGTTTATATTCCCCTCTCACTTACACTGGTGGGCATAGATTCACAGATGCCAAGGTCAGAAGGGACCATCGTGATCATCTCGTCTGACCTGTTGTATACAGGGCCGGCGCAACCCATTAGGCGACCTAGGTGGTCACCTAGGGCGCTACAATTTGGGGGGCGGCGACCGCAGCGGTATTTTGGTGGCGGGACCTTCCGCCGCCTCTGTGGGGGGGGCGGCATTTCGGGGCAGGACCTTCCGCCACCTAGGGCGGCAGAAAAGCTGGCGGTGCTCCTGGATGTATAACACAGGTCAGAGACCTGGCCCAAAATAATTCCTAGAGCAGAGCTTTTAGCAAAACATCCCATCTTAATTTAAAAATTAACAGTGAGGGAGAATCCACCATGACCCTTGGTAAATTGTCCCAGTGGTTAAGTGCCCTCGCTATTAAAAATGTAAACCTTTTTTCAGGCCTGCGTTTGTCTAGCTTCAGCTTCCAGCCACTGCTGCTAAACTGAAGAGCCCATTATTAAATATAGACACGTCCCAAATGTCACCAAGTCACCCCTTTACCTTCTCTTCGTCATGCTACGTAGATTGAGCTCTTTGCATCTATCACTATAAAGCTTTGTCTACACTGGAACCTGAACGATAAAAATGTGTTGTTCGGGGGGGTGAAAAAAACACACAGCTCTCTCCCGCCAACAAACAGCGGCTACACTGCGCGCCTCTTAGCGGCATGGCTGAAGCAGCACAGCTGTGTTGCTAAAAGGTGCGTAGTGTAGACATAGCCTTAGACCTGTTTTCTAATCCTTTAATCATTCTCGTGACTCTTCTCTGAACCTTCTGCAATTTATCAACATCCCTCTTGAATTGTGGACTCCAGAACTGGAGACAGCATTCCAGCAGCAGTTGCACCAGTGCCAACTACAGAGGTGAAATAACCTCTCTGCTCCTACTCGAGATTCTCCTGTTCATGCATCCCAGGATGGCATTAGGGCTTTTGGTCACAGCATCACATTGGGAGCTCATGTTCCCCTGATTATCCACTATGGCCCCCAAATCTTTTTCAGAGTCACTGTTGCCCAGGAGAGAGAACCCCATCCTGTAAGCATGGCCTACATTCTTCGTTCCCAGATGTACACATTCACATTTAGTAGTTTTAAAACGCATATTGTTTGCCTGCACCCAGTCTGCCTGGTGATCTAGATTACTCTGTAGTAGTGACCCTTCATTATTTACCACACCCCCAATTTTTGTGTCCTCTGCAAATCTGATCAGTGATATTTTGTGTTTTCTTCCAGGTCACAGATAACAATGTTAAATAGTGTAGGCCACGAACCAACCCCTGCAGGACCCCGCTGGAAACAAACCCACATGTTGATGATTCCCCATTTACAAATACATTTTGAGACCTATCTGTTAGCCAATTTTTAATCCTTTTAATGAGTTACACGAGGAAGCCATGGACACCAGTGGAGTGACATCTGAGTCAAAACAGTCATTGGGAGCTCAAATTCAGGCCCAGAGTTCTGGAAAGGAGTGGGGGCCAAAGAGAAGCCAAGAAGCTTCAATATCTTCTTCTAATACCTTTGTACCTTCAAGCCAATATCTACCGCATCGAAAGGTTGCCTGTAAATACGATGCGGGTCTGGTATAATGAGATGGCCTGGAGAGACAGGGTCAGCTTTCAGGAGGGATGTAGTTTGGTAGGACACCTAGAAATCTTTTTTAATATAAATTCCACAGTTATTTATTTATTTATGCATGATTCTTACTCAGTAGTTTCAAGGATTTTTTCCCCTCCTCATTCCCTAGGTTCTTTCAAAATGTTCTGCTGTTCCTGGATATTGTCCTCCCTTTGTTACAGAGCTAATTGCGAATATAACACATAAGGATACGCTTGCTCAAACACTCCCTGCCTAACCCACTTCACCTCCAGCCACATCCCCATCCAGATCAACCCCTTTTGAGGCTCCTCTCTTTCAAATACTCTCTGAGAAGCCTGCCTTTTCTCTTGTCTAGTGCAGCACGTTGGGGTCTTTGATTTCACGGTGTTTGTAGTTAAAACTCATTTGCTGTCATTGACATTTTTTTTGCTACTCTTCTTTTCATATCAGAAACCTATTTGGTTTCTGCTTGTCTTCTTTTGTGTACTTGCTCTTTCAGATCAAGTGGTTTGTAAAAAGCGCAGCTTCTAGGATTCTTCTTGATTTTGAACCACAGTTCTGTCACCAGACCCAGACTTCCTCCTTCGCTAGCTCACTTCCATATGGGTAAGTCTTCTCTTGACATTTCATCCTGTTCCTTCAATTCAGTCTCCGCAAAATGGTCTCTGCTTCTCCATATGTAGCTCACCGTGGGGATCCTGTTTGGTTTGCACCAAGTGTGGTTGAAAAACACATCCGTAAAACCCTCTCTGCAGCCAGATATTTCTAGTTCCCTTATTTTCTTTGTGCTGTTTCTTCTATTTACCTTCACACAGCATAACTATAGCCTCGCCAGTGTAATCTTCTTACTGTTGTGTCTGAGACGGTATTTCTATTTCCTGAGGTTGCTCTTTCTCTCTTTCATGTGCTATGTGTTTTTATTATTTACTTATTTGTATGACTAGATGATGTAAAAGCCCGGTTTATGGACCAAGACCCCATTGGGGAGGAGCTATACAAAAACAGAATAAAAATATGGTCCCCACCCCAAAAGCTTAGGTTACATTATTTATTCCTTTCAGAGTAGCAGCCGTGTTAGTCTGTATCCGCAAAAAGAAGAACAGGAGGACTTGTGGCACCTTATCCTTATCCTTTATTCCTTATCCATTTAGATTAGCTGCTGCCTGTCTCAAAAGGGTCCCTGTATTTGCCAACAATCCCTCCATTACATTAGTTTAAATTCCTCCATCAGCCTTATCAGGTGCCCATTTCATGCTTTCATAGCCTATCGAATCTGCAGAGTCCCCCATAGCTATAAGATTTACCGTCATTCTCATAACCCTGCCATTTGCATTAGCTTTTCAGTCATAAATTCCAGGGCCTGGTCATCTCATCAGTTCATAGAATCATAGAAATGTACCTGGAAGTTACCTCAAGGAGTCTTCTAGATTAGCCTCTTGTGCTGAGGCAGGACCAAATAAACCCATCCCTGACAGGTGTTTGTCCAACCTGTTTTTCAAAACCTCCAATGACGGGGATTCCACAACTTCCCCTGGAAGCCTGTTCCAGAGCTTAACTACTCAGAGTTAGAAAGTTCTTCCTCTCATGCCTAACCTAAATCTCCCTTGCTGCAGAGTAAGCCCGTTACTTCTCCTACCTTCAATGGACATGGAGAACAATTGATTACTGTCTTCTTTAGAACAGCCCTTAACATATTTGAAGACTGTTCTCAGGTTCCCCCCTCAGTCTGCTTTTCTCAAGACTAAACATGCCCAGTTTGTTTAACCTTTCGTCATAGGTTAGGTTTCTAACGCTTTTATTGCTCACCTCTGGACTCTCCAATTTGTCCACACCTTTCCTAAAGTGCGGCACCCAGAACTGGACACAATACTCCAGCTGAGGTCTCACCAGTGTCGAGTATAACAGGACAATTTCCTCCTGTGTCTTACATACAACACTCCTGTTAATTCACTCCAGCATGCAAAATTAGCTCTTTTTGCAACTGCATCACACTTTGGGCTCATTCAATCTGTGATCCACTATAACGCCCACATCCTCTTTTTCATCAGTACGACCACCTAGCCAGTTAGTTCCCATTTTGTAGTTGTGCATTTCATTTTCCTTCCTAAATGCAGTACTTTGCACTTGTCTTTAATGAATTTCATTGCATGCATGCAGCTACCAATTACTTCAGCAGGAGGTGTGCACAGGCAACTGGTGGGGTAATCAGGCTTGACTTTTCTAAGCTATCCCTGCACCCCATTCTGATTGTAGCACAAACCACAGTTCCAAGGATCTACCTGCACTCCAGATATTATTTAGTTTATTTTTTAATTCCTCAAGCCTGTACTTTCAGGCCCTGCAGTCTACTTGGCATCCATATCATCCATCTGAACATAGCTAGAACATGAACGTTGCTAGGAGCTTGTCTTCCTGCCATATGTTGCCTTCTGCCTTGCCCATAATTCCCATAGACGATCCGAGGGTCGTGACTGCACAATGCTACCTTCATTTCTAAGAGTACTGAGATATCTGCCACTACTACCCCTGCTTTTTCCTATGTGCTCCTTCAGGAACAATTCCTCTGGAATCCTTGGAGCATCAGGTCCATCTGCTTGTATCTAATATGATCCCTTCCAACCCAAATGATTCAGTACTTAGCCTGCATTTAAGTGATGGGTAAACTATTCCCGTATATAACTCCTGGGCAGGAGTTTTGCCGAGTAAAGGACTAAATAAAAGGCTGCCAGATTTGGCCCCTACTTTGCAAAAGGTTCTAGCACCACATTTCACGAAAGATGTGGAGAAATTGGAGAGGGTCCAGAGAAGAGCAACAAGAATGATTAAAGGTCTTGAGAACATGACCTATGAAGGAAGGCTGAAAGAATTGGGTTTGTTTAGTTTGGAGAAGAGAAGACTGAGAGGGGACATGATAACAGTTTTCAGGTATCTAAAAGGGTGTCATAAGGAGGAGGGAGAAAACTTGTTCATCTTAGCCTCTAAGGATAGAACAAGAAGCAATGGGCTTAAACTGCAGCAAGGGAGGTTTAGGTTGGACATTAGGAAAAAGTTCCTAACTGTCAGGGTGGTTAAACACTGGAATAAATTGCCTAGGGAGGTTGTGGAATCTCCATCTCTGGAGTTATTTAAGAGTAGGTTAGATAAATGTCTAACTGGGATGGTCTAGACAGTATTTGGTCCTGCCATGCAGGCAGGGGACTGGACTCGATGATCTCTCGAGGTCCCTTCCAGTCCTAGAATCTACGAATATACTGAGTTGAAAGGCACTGTGTGTAGGTCCGATGTGATTACAGAAGGAACACGCAGTAAAGAACATTGCCGTGTCTACGTTCAGTCACTCTGCTCTCACGTCAAGGCAGCCAGATGGATGCGGCTTGGTTCTGGAGGCTGTCGTGCCACATTACGTGATTTAGTGGCACGGGTCCGGTTGTGTTGCGTTGATGCTGCTGTGACACTGATTTACTCGTAACTCTTTTTCTCCGGCACCTCCCAAAGATACATAATTCGCTTTTCTCTGGGGACAATGAAGGAGAGAGGAAAATGATGCCACCGGTATAAGAAATGAACAACGTTCCCCTGCCAGAACTGAAAACTACCCCATCCCAGAAGGCCCTGATGGGACCCTCTGCAGACAGTCTCAGCCAGAAGGTCAAGGATGCCATGGACGTGTGTCTAGGCTAGCGCTGGGGGAGGTGGCAACCATAAAAAGACCTCCCTGCCTGTATTTTGCAAGGGAGTGATCTAGTTCAGGCCCATCTTCAGATTCTGCACACAAGGGTGTCTCGATTCCAGCACCCTGTAATTTGCTGCGGCTGTAATGTGTTTAGCATGGGGAAAGGGCTCTGTCGATGTTAACCTATTCGTTCACCTCGGAGCTGCAGTGTGTTCAGCCCAAGAGGAAAAACAACAACAAAGCAGGTTGTAGTTAGGTCACCCTTGAAAAAGAATGGGTCAGGTCTCAGCTGGCGTTCACGCAACTCACTGAACCCACTGACTTCCATGGAGGAATGACAATTACACCAGTTGAGGAACTGCCTCATTAACTCCAGATACTTTTAAAAAGAAATTGTCAGGTCCATTTTGACCCCCAAACTTTAGGGTTGGTTCAAACAAGCCTTTCTAGACCCAGAAATGCTGCTGTAAGATTTTGTTTTTTAACAAATCCATTGAAAATGGCAAACCAAAATGTTTCCCTGCCGTGTTTGCAATCCAGATGTCATAGCGCTCTGCCAGTGCATGAGAGTATAAAGGAAATTCAGTGGTAAGGTGACAGGTAAAAGAAATTCAAATACATTAAGGTAATAAATCATAGAATTGTAGGACTGCATAGTTAAGGCACCGAACAACTTTCACTCTGCCCTGCAGGGATGAGACAAGGGAAAAAATATGAAAAATGTCTAATGTGTTTTTAAAATCCATTTACCCTAATCTGTGTCCACAAACTCTAAAATGCCTTGTTCATAATTGTATGGTTGCTGCATGTTATCACTGAAGGGCAGAGTTAAGGTGGTTAACTAGAGATGACATTTACATACAAACTTCACACAAGGATGCGGTGAGGACCTATTAGCATTCTGTTTGTTACAAGGATATTAAAGTCACTCATCATAACACTCTTCAACTCACCCCCTTCCTGTGTCAGCAGGGGCAGGGCTGACATCGCATGCTGGCCTTCTACTTATCTTGGCTACACAATAGAGAAAAATCTGGTGCCAAAAAACCCAGCAGTTTTATCAAAGTTTTTCTCTCTCTAACTGGGAATTAGGAAGTGAGGGGTGGAGGAGCAGGGCTGGTTCTGCTTGTTGTTAACATTTACATTCCTGTGTCTTTGACAGATGTCAGAATGAATTCTTGGGTCTGGCAAACTGTAGGTTCCTAGGGCCACTTCCACACCTACCAGCGTTCATGGGCTTTTTGATCACGTCACGAATGGGCTACTTTTTTCTCAAAGAGTAACAGCGAATGGGTGGCAATCGGCGCCTCCATCAAAGACGTGACTTTCTGAAGTGTGCTTTGACTTTTGCAGCAGATTCATCAGCATCCGCAGTTATTATTTCTATATCCTTTTCTTTACAGCAGGGCCCACTCTGTGCTAGGTACTTTACAGACATTCCCTCCGTGAGAAGCTCATAATTTAGAGACAGCAACATAGGAATTGCCCTCTGCATCAGACCAAAGGGGCATCTACTTCTGTCTCCTATCACTAACAGGGCTGGCACCTGAGGCTTCAGGGGAAGATGCAAGAAACCCTGTAGTGGGTAGTGATGAAATAATCTGCCCCTAGGGAATGTTTCCTCCTGACTCCCATTCGTCAAAGGCTGGCTTATGCCCTGAAGCATGATGGTTTAGCTAAATTATTCTTGTTTTAACCCTTTCTGTTGTAACTACGGATATTCTAATTATCCAGCTAAATGTCCACTCATTTTTTTAACCCTGCTCAGCTATTGGCCTCCATTATATCCTACAGCAACGAGTTCCACGGGTTAATTGTGCATCATCTGAAAAAGCATTTCCACCGCAGACTTTTGGGAAAGAGGGACACCAACAGGCAATTTCAATGCAAGATCACTTGATTTGTGTAGGCAGCAGGGCAGAAGTGGGTCTTCCAGAGTACGGACAGGGAAGGGGCCTGGTGGATGAGCTCAGGGAGGTTCTATCAAGCACAGGGGACCAGGGGCAGGAAGGCACAGAGATGATTGTGTGAGTGGCTGACAAATGGCTAGATAAAGTTGGGCACATTGGCAGAGTGGGGTAGGTTGAGGGGGGATGCAAATTTCAGCAAAGGAGAACAAGCATAATGATGACTTTGAAATGCTTCCTCTGAGAACTGGGCTGAGAGGAAACAAAAGAACAGCTACTATTGTAAAGGGGTGTTTAGAGCCTCCTTGAACTGTGGTTGGTTACACTAGTTACACAGAGCAACAGTTCAGAGATTCACAGAGTTTAAAATGAGACGGGAGCATTAGAGCATCTAATCTCATCTCCTGTATATCACAGGCCATTAAATTTCACCCAGTTACCTCGGTATTAAGCCCAGTAACTTGTATTTGACTAAACCATCTCTTACAAAAAGGCCTCCGGTCTGGATTTGAAGTCTTTAAGAGATGGGGACTCTGCCTTTTCCCATGGGAGTTTATTCCAATGGTTAATCACCCGCACAGTTAAACATGTGCACCTTGCTTCTAATTTGGATTTGTCTGGATTGAATTTCCAGCGAATGGTTCTTGTTCTGCCTGTCTCGCTAGATTAAAGAGCCCGTTAGTACCTGGAGTTTTCTCCCCATAAAGGTACTTGTACCCTGTCATCAAGTCGCCTCTCAGTCCTCTTTTTGATGAGCTAAACAGATTGAGGTTTTCTTGTGGCTCTTGTCTGCACCGTCTCCAATTTTTCAACATCCTTTTTCAAAATGTGGGTATCAGAACTGGATGCAGGATTCCAGCAATGGCAGATACAGAGGTAAAGTCACTTCTCTCCTCCTACCCCTACTCCCCTGTTTGTACATCCAAGAACTGCATTAGTTTGCCACACCACGGCACTGGGAGCTCATGTTGTTGCTTGTCCACTCTGACCCCTCAGTCCTTTCCAGAGTCACCACTGTCCAGGGGACGATTCCCCTTTCTGTAGATCTGGCCTGCATTCCTGGTTCCGAGATGTATAACTTTGCATTTGGCTGTATTAAAAAGCATTTGGTTTGAATGGACCCAGTTTACCAAGCAATCTAGATTACTCTATGACTGCCCTGTGCTCCTCAATATTTACCACTCTGCAAAAAAATTTTCAGCAGCGATTTTACATTTATGTCCAGATCATGGATGAAAATGTTGAAACGCTTCTAACCTAGGACTGATCCCTGAGGAACCCTCACTATAAACACCCCCATTCCACGGGGATTCCCTATTGACAATGACTTTTTGGTGCTATGTGATATTATTATTTTGTTTGTATTGTGGTAGTGCATAGGACCAGTACAAACACAGAACAAAAGACAGTCCCTGTCTCAAAGAGGGGACCATTGAGAGGTAATTGTTCTTGCCCGATGGTATAGGACTAGTTTGATATGCAACATCATCCCAGTAATAAACACACCTCTCAATTTGCCTATCAGATTTGCCATCAATAATTACTGATTATGTTTACATAGAGCCTAAGCCATGGGATTGCTCCAGGAAGTCTGCTTTACCTTTGGCAGTAAGTGTTTGCAGAACTAAGCCACACACACACACACACACACACACACAGGGAAGTGCTATTATCCCATTGTACAGGGAGAGAGTAAGTGACTTGCCAGGATCACAGAGAATATCTGTGGGAGAGTAGGAGCTGAACCCGCATCTCCCATAGCCCAGGCGAGCGCACTAACTAGTGGACCATCCTTTCTTTCATCCTTTGCCTGTACTTGGCAATACCAGCCGCACTTCTGTTCAGAAACGGAAGGGAGAAATTAGGTAGCTAGATTGGAGTTATGTAACCTGCCATTTGGCTAGGATATCAAGGCTCTCTCTACTCTTTCAAAAGTGTTATCGGTACCTTAATGAACAGAGATGGTCAAGACCTTGACTTTGTGTTTTATTGGAAAGATGTCAAGTATCAGAGAGGTAGCCGTGTTAGTCTGAATCTGTAAAAAGCAACAGAGGGTCCTGTGGCACCTTTAAGACTAACAGAAGTATTGGGAGCATAAGCTTTCGTGGGTAAGAACCTCACTTCTTCAGATGCAAGTCTTAAAGGTGCCACAGGACCCTCTGTTACTTTTTATTGGAAAGATGGAATCTCCAGCGGCAGTGACTAACACACACACACCTCTGGCCTATTGAATTACCAACACAACTTCATCCACTAACAGGGATTTCTTTGGAGGCCACTACTCCAAGTACTGACCAATTTTGCGATCTGGCAAGTTGACAGCCCAAGCCAGTAGCAGGTTAACGTTGTTTCAGGCAGAAGCCCTGCTTTGCACAAGTTGCGTGAATCATTTAAGATGGAATTAAAACCCTTAATTAAAAGGACACTATGAGTAGGTAGGTTCAAAATGTAACAGAGCCCACATAACTTGTTTGTTATTGTTAGCTCTTGGCCTTCACATTCCAAACATTTGTTTCTTTTCCCGATCAATTCCCGCGGCACTGAGTAATTAAATAAATGCAGGGTGGATGTCTTGTAGCTCCCAACATAAACAAAGCTGAACCATTCAGGCAGGCTTTGAAAAGGGCTAACATGGGAGCACTGCTAAGTTGGTATGGGACCTACAAAAATTAAAGTTTTTGTTTATTTTTATAAAGACCCCCCCAGTGATCACTCTAAGTAAGGCTGAACCACCAATTCAATGGATGGGGGCAGCTGAGCATCACAGCGGTGGATTTGGGTGGTTAAAAGGTACAATAATAACCAATTTTAAACAATGTTTAGATTGAGATTTTGGCAAAGATTCAAGCTGCTTCCTAAAACATTTTATCCATCCGGCTCACCCACTCCTTGTTTATCGATTCGTTGCCTTTCTAGTTTTCAGATTTTACCTTCCTTCTGCTGCTATTATCCAATTGGGTAGTCAAACGAACATTGCGTGGCTGCATCTATAACGCTCCGAAGATTGTTCCACTGACTGTTACCCTTCTAGAGAGCTTTCCATCAGTGGATCTTCAAGCACGTTACACACACTTTTTTCAGTATTATTGATATGATGTCACTACCTGTGGTTCAGTCGCGCTTGGTGCTGTACAAACATAGGTATAGGCACAATCCACGCCGAGCGTGTCAGAAGATGAGCAACATGCAAAGGGTGGAAGACACTAGATACAATTAGGATCTCAGAGCCACCATGACAGCTGTGCTCTCTGGGACCATGCAGATCTCAGGGCCCGGCACAAAGCATATGAGAGCTGCAGACACAGGATTCTCCATCCAGCAAGTGAACAAACTTCCAGAGGAGATCAAGAGAATCCAGAGTCTCTGACCCTCTTTAGATGATGTTTCAAAACCTTCCTCTTCAAAAAAGCCTTCCCACTGTAAGAATGATACTCACAACACACACACCCTCTTCTACCTCAAAACTGCTACCAACCACACCAAAAAAGGAAATGAATAAAATCTAAAATCCCTGCTCAAGTACAGTTTTGAGCATGAAAAGGGAGAACTGACAGGGATGCCAGGAAGTCCATGAGGGATTTTCCTGTTGCTATTGATTTTACAGGGAAGGCACATAGTGATAGGCAGCACTATAAAACCCTAAGGCAGATAGATAGATTGTTACATATGGGGAAACTGAGGCATAAAGCGATTTAAGTGACTTGCACACAGTCTCTTAGGTGAGTTGGGAATTGTACCAAGACCTCCTGAAACCCAGTTCCATGCCTTAACCAAAAGACCATCTATGAAGTATTCCTTTTAGAATGGTCACAAATCAAAGACTAGGTGAAGTAGCATCTGATCTCATTTCATTTTGAAGAGGAGGAGGGTGATGTCCAGGAGAAGGCTCAGAATGGGTCAAAATTTTGTCAAAATATTTTTTCATGAAAAATAAAAAAAATTGTAGAAAAAAACCAATGGTTACGGAGTAATCTTTCAAAATGTGGACACCAAAAGCTGAAAATCATTTCCCAAAACCCAGCATGTTTTAAAGCAAACAATTTACAAACACTGAAAAATTTCAGCTTTTTTGTTGAAAACCCTAATACCATTCCATGGACAATTCTGATGAAAACTAAACAAACACAACATTTTCGAAATTTCCACGGCAAAATAATAGGCATTTTTAACCAGCTCCGTGAAAGGACCCTTCGCACAAACGTGCATTTTCCCCTTAAGAGCACTGAGGATAATGAAAGACTAAAAGCTCTTTGCTGCTCAGTCTCTGTAGCGTTGTTTTAGTCTCAGAATGGGTGGCCGTGTATGTTTACTCAGACCACCGGCGCATTTGCTGATGAACATGCACAAATGCTCTTGTGGGAACGGTAGAATGCAGCCAGCCATTCAAACACAACATTGGGGTGAGGTGAGTAGCCCTGTTTGGGAGGGTCAAGAGCAAATCAGAAGAGGCACCTGCTGGGAATGTGATTCAGTATCCAAGCTCAACAGCAACGCTCTTCCCAAACTGCTCCGTGGGGTCCTGTCAGTCGCACCGTTTCGTTCTAGAATTCACTTTAAGAAGCAGAGCTCAATTTCCTCTTTTAATATTTTCCCTGTGAACTAAATGCTGGCAAAAGGCGCTGGATTAACATTCACAGAGTCCATGAAGTCCTGTGTTTATGCACAGACCAGAGAGAACAAGGAAAGTGGCAGGGGAGTCTTCCCCCTCACTGTCTCATCTATTGCTGACCAGGAAAGAAGTGAGAGGTGGTTGATGCTGTCCACTCAATCCCAAATCTCTCTGTGAGACTACAAAGGACAGTTACTGACAGCAGTGGTAGCCATGATATAGATACCTCCTCTGTGTGTGTGTACATGTGTGAACAAATACCCACATCTATATGTAGGTGTATACAGGGCCGGTGCTACCATTTAGGCAAACTAGGCGGTTGCCTAGGGCGCCAAGAAGCGATGCCCCCAATTTTTTTTTACAGCGTTCCTACGCCCCCTCCCCGAGCACGTGGTCGCTGCTCCACTTCTCCCGCCTCCCAGGCTTGCGGCGCCAATCAGCTGTTTGGCGCCGCGAGCCTGGGAGGGGAGGACAATTAGAGCGGGGGCGGCGTGCTCGAGGAGGAGGCAGAGCAGAGGTGAGCTGGGGTGGGGAGCTGCCGCACAGCTCCCCGGGGGGGGGGGAGCTGCCGTGGGGGGGCGCCTCAGAGCAGGGGGGGAGCTGCTGTGGGTGGGAGCGGCCTCAGGGCATGGGAGGGTGGGGAGCTGCCGCAGGCCTGGGGGGGACGCATGGATGGGCGCACAAGGTGGAAGTTTCGCCTAGGGCGCGAAACTTCCTTGCACTGGCCCTGGGTGTATATATTATATACAAAGTACTAAAACATTTGCTAGTAATGGCCAAAGCACCCCAGTTTACCTTTGTGCTGCTGCAATGTTTTGGGTAATCTTTGTAGAATGGCCTATTATTTTTATTTTGATGTAGGGTACCCCTTTGGAAGTGGACCGACCCCATCTATTCATTTTAAGAAGGTTTCCAAAGAACATACGTCAGATAGTGATGACTTGCTGTCACTTTAAACCGGCACAGGATTTAAACTGGCATTGGCAATGGCTCCAAACGAGAACCCAAATCCAACCCACTTCTTCTCCCCACACAATTTCAGAGAGTGGGAAGAAAGGGGGTGGATTTGAATTCCTGGAACCAAAGACACCCTATTTGATTGCAGCAATATCCCAAACCAGAAGAGCCCTATTTTCCAACTCAAGTTAGTGGAAATCTCACAAGTATGGCTGATCTAATGAGAGCTCGTCAGTTTTGAGCTGAAATCTTGCAAGTACAGCAGATGAGATTTTGACACCATCTCATCTGAACCCTAGATCTAACCCAGGCTGTCTAAACCAGAGAGACCCAGCCAAGGCCTGGCCAGGCCATTACAACTTTAAACTTCCATCAGATCTTTCAGAGTTGAAAGGTCCATGGGATATCCCTCCGCCCCACCCCAGGAACGCTCTGGACAGACCCCCCAGGTAAACAGTTTCTAGATCTAAACGAACAAGCTGGTTTTTACCTCTAAGATTCTTATCCAGAGGCACATTCACTCCTGAAAATGAAACGAACCTAATTTTCTGAGCTCTAAACCAAACATTTCCCAAGACAACATTCAACCCTCAAAGTCATCTGAGACCCAGCAAATATGGGGCAGCCGAGGGACAACCCTCCCATAATAAGAACCTTAAAAAAGAATGTTACTAGGTCTCAATCTGACCTCACTTGCTGGGTGTACATCAGGAGTAACTTCACTGAATCCAACAGAGTTACACCACTGGCAATACAATCTGGATTAGGTCCAATCCATTTAAAAGAGGTCAGACTCGCAGCATAAATAGCATTGTCTGGAAGCCTTTTTCCCCTTCCTGATGCAAATGCTTAGCATAGTAAAAGTGAGATGCCGCCAGGTGTGGGGACAAAATCTGGGTCACAAATGAGGGACAGTCAAGAGCTCTGACAGCATCACCTAGTTTCTGAAACAGTTTCATCTCTGTCAGTTACAGCAGCGTGGCATTTTCACTGGCTTCCTATGCTCAGGCAAACTCCGGTTCTGCTGGGGTTTCTCCTTCCCTGGAACTTGATGTCCGGAATGCCTAGTTCACCACCCCTTCACGTTCAGGCATGCTTTTAAGCAGCTTAGAAATCTGATAAAGCTGTAGCACGCTCTGTTCCTCTCATAATCTTTTGTCTAGCCAAGCAGAGCAAAAATTCGCCCCACTATTGGCCTCCAAAAGACCCACACCTTGACAAATGCAACATACTGTAGCAACACTGGGCAATTGAAACTGTCATTTGGTTGCTGATAACTGGAACTGGTCAAAAAAAGATAATTTCCCAAGAACATTTCCTCACCCACCTCCCTTTTTTTGGGGGGGGGGGAGGGGTGTTGAAATTTGAAAACTTTTAACCAGCTCATTGAAAAATGAGGGAGGGGGAGAAGTTAATGACAATTATTGTGAAACCATGGCACATTTTATTTCCCAGAATCGCTCGTTCTTTTGACCACGATACAGTAGAGATCCGCTCAGACCAAAACAAACACCCCTGAATATTGCGGATGTTCAAAATCCAAACTCAGGCTTGATTTTTGCAGCGGGACATTGTCTCCATACTGGGGGTTGAACCGTAACCCCAGCTCCAAACAGCCCTACAAACTTAGGGCTGTTCGGAATCTGGGTCTTGGTCTGAATTTTGTACCCTACAATTAGTGTAGCATACTAACCTCATTGGTGATCATTAGCTTAACTCATAGAATGCTAACCACTGTAATTCCCAGATCCAGTATGTGCACCACCTGATTGACTAGCCATTTTCCTAGGGTTTTACTCTCTAATCTAATCTACCTCTAGCACACTCATCATTGTGGTATCTGGGCTCCGGATATGTTGCTGGCGAGCTCTGTGCTGGATAGGTGGCATGCTGATGGCAGGGAGGTAGGGCTGGGTTTGGACCATAGGATGGAGAAAGACCTGATCTGCTCCACCGCCCAGTCCTGTCAATGTGACCTATCTCCCTTGCTTGCCAGGAAGCAGCAACCGGGGAAAGTGGCTCCATTGGACTGATCAAGCCAAGAGTACTGAAGAACCAGAGTAGCATGGGCAATGTGCCAGCGCAGAGAGACAAGGCTGGTGACACAGTCCTCAACCTGACAGTGACCAAATCTCTGGCCTCCAACTGATCCCAGCCTAGCACCAATCTGCTTGGCTCACTCAGTGGAAGGCTCACCTGTGGCCTTACCTGCCAGAACTCCTTTCTGTTCTGGGTAGGGACTGTGGCACTGTTGTGGATTCAAGCTACATGGACCCTGGATGAAGGACTCCAGCTATGGACTCAGTTATGGCTTTAGCCATTGGGGTCAATTCGGAGCTGCACTGTCCATGGGGCAACACCTGGAGTTACTTTACTGAAGCCACAGGAGTTAGGGCAGGGGTGGACGTGGCCCCCAATTTTCAGCTGTTCAGCATGAGCTCCTCCTGTACTTTGTGGGAGCAGAATCACGCTTTCGGGAAGCTCCTCATTAAATGGTTTCTTGTTTCAATATCGCATTCTTAAAGGGCCAGCCTCAGTTTTTGTTAAAGTAAATCCATTGATCCCAATAATACCAATTGCTCCACTACTCGCGTTACGAGCCCGTTGATGAAGGGGCCTCGTCATTTGGCAAATATTTGTCGGCTCCAGCATCAAGACACATTCCCTTTTGCAGTTTGAAGACAGGAGCTAACATGAAATAACCATGGGTGGGGCCTTTTTTCAGTAAGGAACAGGTCTGATAATAGCTGCTAAACAAGTAGGACAGGACTGTGGAAGCAACTTACGGTCGGGGAGCCAAAAGGCTCAGCAGTAAGGGGTGTAATTATATTTGGCTTAAGCAATGCCATAGACACAGGAGCCAAATTGCTCCCTGACATAATTCCAATGGTTTCAGTGACATTACACCGGGGGGAAACTGGGCCCAAGTTACCAACACGTTTATAGCTTTTCATTTTAAAAATCTAACCCACGTAGACGATTATGTAACAACAACTGCCAAAGCCCTTCATGTGGCCCCCTCAGCAAAGGCTAATCACCGTGTTCTACTGGCATAATGCAGAGGCTGCTTTTGCTGGTAGGGATTGCACAGGTTTGGATGCCATCCTTTCCAAAGGGCTGTTTTTAACTGGGTTTGTGCCCTATTTTGCTTCTTCCAAAAAAGTATATTTCTTGGAGGGGGCGAAGGGGGAGGGGGAGATGGGGAAACTGTATTTGTTCCTTCTTGCTTTACCATAGAAATGTTTGAATGTCAAGTCTGTTATTTTCCTAGTGAACTCCTTAGGTGTCTCATCAGCTGTGTATTGATAATTGTCACATTTAATTGAAGGGGGTCGGGGAACTGAGACTTTAACAAAGACATCTCTTCTCCTGAGTGGTCTTTAGGCACCAGAGTTAAACAGATGCTACCATAAACAAACAACAAAGAGTGCTAAACAGTCTAGTCAGTTTAGACAAGTCCTGATTTTCTAATGTAACAAAGGGAAAGGAAATTAAAAAGCAAGCAGATAACAATAAAAATAAAACAACAATCTTTCAGGCTTTCTTTATCCATCATAAGGAAGCAAAGGAAAAATAGAACTGTTGTTCCTAGCAGGTCACCTTTAGGGGTTAGATCCTGCTCCCTTACAAGTCAAGGGGAGTTTTGCAATTGAGTTAAAGGAGAGCAGAAGCAAGCCCAAAGCTTCACATATGTGTAGGAATTGGATTGAGGAGCACATGGGAAGTGCAGTTACATTGTCACAGGGCAGATTGCTTATGTCAGCAGTGTCTATATAGGTTCACAAAAATATGGATAGACATAGGAGAGCAATACCAACCTGGTTTTCCGCACAGCAGAGACTCATTTTGGATTCATCGTGTCTGTGACATTCCAAACCCAGAGCCTTGAGAGATTCCATCTCAGAGCCCAGGAGCTTATCTGTGATTTGCCAGATCAGGAGAGTAGAACTTCCTTGCAACATTCCTGAAAAGAACCCAGGGGCACTCCAACTCAGAGGGCGGGGAAGTTAGAAGGGCCGGGAACAAGAATCTTAGCCCATGTCAGACCCAGTACCTGGACACCTAACTGGAGCAGATACAGGGACAGCTTTGGCAGCTGAAAAAAGAAAGACATGGGCCTTGGAAATGGAAAAAGGCAGCCCGCGTCGGATTATGAAGAATACAGAAGGGTAAAGATCTGATGGATATGATTCTGGAAGCTACATCCAGACATACAGGATCTGAGTTCCACAGTTCTTAAACACGGACTGGTGTTTCATTCATTTAAAATGTGCCATGCACCAAACAACCACTGTATGTCTACTTTGTAGAAGGGGTCTGGAAATGTACACTATACATTATCTAGTTATCTAGTGTGATCATTCAGAAGAACAAGGATCCTGTATCATCACTGGATAGATGGGCTGGGCAGTTGAAGAAGTGTCTCTTGGAAGCCCTTAGCTCGTTATTTAGGTTAAATAGATGTAACTGTGGCACGTGTTTGCCTTTAAAGCTCCCAAGGACAATATTATTGAGCCCCAGAAAGCGGGGTGGGGCCTTGTTAGATGCCGGCAGTTAAGTGCTAAAATGAGGAAAGGTCATCTGACAATGACCTGATCTTGGAAGATTCTTGAGTTTATGCTGGTTCTGGTTCCTCAAACTGTGGACTTCAGAGGAAATGATGTTCTTAGTGTCCCTGGGTGGCAAACTACAAAATTCAGCTATTAAAATTTGCTAAACCGAAAGGCTGGAAAGGAAACGTCTCTGAACTCGCCAGTCATCCTGACTCTGTAAATCTGGGCAGCAAGTCTCATGAGAGAATGGGATCTTTCATGGCATTTTGGAACTTTCTGACTTACCTAATAAAGACTACTGTTACCTGAAGGCCCCAATCCTGCACTGTGATCTGTTCCGGTGGACTGCTGTGCCTGCATGCAGACCCACAGGAGTCCTCTATCTGCACAGGGCCTAATTTGTAACAAACACACAGTTTAGAATTGCCGTCCTGGAAACTGCCCTTTGATCCATCTGCTCTATCCTGCTGCGGGCAACAGCCAGTACTTGATACATCAGTAGAAAGTAACAACCCCTTACTCCCACCCAGTTTGCACACAAGGCCATTGTGCAATGCTCTAAAATGCCGGTGATCGCTTTGTGCCCTGAAGCAAGAACGAGCCTTCATTATTCTTATCATCATGATCTTAAAGTTTTGAGTTTAATTTCTCTGGGAGAATTCCCACTGTCAGGCCTGCTGCTAGAGGCAGATCTGAGAGCTGCGCCCGGAAATGTTAATTACTCAGATGGTTTATTTGTATCGTTAATAACAGGAAAGGTTGTCGCAACCCTTAATAGAACAAGGCAGGTTTACAAGACGCCCAGTACACATGGAATGAGGCAAATTCCATGCTTCACAGAGAGCTGGCAACCAAAATGAGACAGGACCAACCCAGGCAAGATAAGACACAATATAAGAATAGTTCAGGGGAGGGAGGGGGAAAGCTGGTTGTTAATGACAGGAAGAAGGGTGGAGGGATTGGGAGGAGGTTGGAGAAGGATTCAGAGGGACAGGAAGGAGGGCACTCCGCAGATCAGGAGGGGGGAGTTAGGGAGTAGGAGAAGGAATGTAGCTGAGAATGGGTGAAGGAGGTACAGGGAACAGCAAATGAGAGGCCTGGGAAGAGTAGAGGGGCTGACAGGGAAATGTGGGGAGAGCAGAGACATAGCAGGGGGAGGCCATGTTGGGGAGCACTGGCAGCTGGCTAATAAGCAGTAAGAGTTAGATGCCAGTGGAAGGATTCCGAGAGTTGGTAACGTTAACAGCAGCATTTTGGACAGTCTGGAAGTGGGAGAAGGGAGAGGCTGCCGTGTCAGAAATGGAGTCAGAGAGCCTGTCTACACAGCCCACAGCCCACAGACGGGGGCTAGCGGAGCTCACGCTAGCACTCTGAACATAGCCCTTTGAAGTTACGGCTCAGTCTCCAGGCTTCAGGGCCCCAGCTCCAGCCCGAGTTGTCTACACAGCTATTTTCACAGTGCTAGTTCAAGCCCCCGTCTGTTGTCCTGGGCCAGGAGGCTCATTTCCACTGGCTGTGTAGAGAAACCCTTAGGGTATGTCTACACTGCCAAAACAGATGAGTTCTTAACTCAGCTTAGCTAACTCAGGCTAAAATTACAGTGAAGACACAAAAAGAACGAGGAGTACTTGTGGCACCTTAGAGACTAACACATTTATTTGACTATAAGCTTTCGTGGGCTACAACCCACTTCATCGGATGCATGCAGTGGAAAACACAGTAGGAAGATATATATACACACAGAGGACATGAAAAAATGGGTGTTGCCATACCACCTATAACGAGAGTAATCAGTTAAGATGGGTTATTATCAGCAAGAGAAAAAAAAACTTTTGTAGTGATAATCGGGATGGCCCATTTCCAACAGTTGTCAAGAAGGTTTGAGTAGGGTGACCAGATCACCCAAGTCAAATATTGGGACGCGGGGGGTGGGGGGGTGTGGGGGTGGGGAGGCGTGGCGGGAGCGGGCGTGGTGGAAGGGGGCGGGGCAAAAAAAAAAAAACACCCTTCCTCCACAAGTGCTGGAGGGAGGCCCGGGAGACGCAGGGGAAGCGCGGGGCCAGGGTGAGTTAGAGTCCAGCCTGGCCCCGAGCGCAGGCAGGACTCAATTGGGTGGTACCTGGAGGGGGGTGGCCCGTGGGGCCAGGCGGCAGCTGTTCTCCCCCCTGGGCAGCGGGACTCAGGAGCAGCCGCTGTTGCAGCTCCCACTGCCGCGGGGGGAGGAAGCAGCCGATGGCCAAGCTCGGCGGCTGCAGCTCTGACGCCCCCGAACCCCCCGAGCCCGGGCCTGTTGCGGGGACCCAGCAGCGCACACGCTGCGCCCAGCCCCTGGCCGGTCACGTCTGGGCTGGCTGCCCAGCTGGTGCAATCCCGCAGTGGCCCCGGAGTGGGGGCAGCAGGCCCCAGCCCCCCCGTCCCGCTCGGGTCCCGCAGGGGAACGAACGGGGCTGGGCTGCCCTACTCTCCCTACCGCCCGACTCACCCCGGCCCCGCGCTTCCCCTTCCTCTCCCCGGCCTCCCTCCAGCGCTTGTGGGGGGAGGAGGAATGGCGAGCCTGGGGAAGAGGCAGAGGGGGGGAAGAGGGGGCAGAGTCGGGGCGGGGGTGGGGGGGGGCGAGCACTTCCGGACTCCGGAGCATTTCCTTGTTTGTCGAGTGTCCCGACCCGAGTGTCCCGACCCCACATCGGTCGGGACGCGGGACAAACAAGGAAATATCGGGACAGTCCTGATAAAATCGGGACATCTGGTCACTCTAGGTGTGAGTAACAGAGGGGGAGGGGGGAAATTAGCATGGGGAAATAGGTTTTACTTTGTGTAATGACCCATCCACTCCCAGTCTTTATTCAAGCCTAATTTAATGGTATCAAGTTTGCAAATTAATTCCAATTCTGCAGTTTCTCGTTGGAGTGTGTTTTTGAAGTTTTTTGTTGGAGTATTGCGACGTTGAGGTCTGTAATCGAGTGACCAAGGAGGCTGAAGTGTTCTCCGACTGGTTTTTGAATGTTATAATTCTTGACGTCTGATTTGTGTCCATTTATTCTTTTGTGTAGAGACTGTCTGGTTTGGCCAATGTACATGGCAGAGGGGCATTGCTGGCACATGATGGCATATATCACATTGGTAGATGTGCAGGTGAATGAGCCCCTGATGGTATGGCTGATGTGATTAGGTCCTATGATGGTGTCCCCTGAATAGATATGTGGACAGAGTTGGCAACGGGCTTTGTTGCAAGGTTAGGTTCCTGGGTTAGGGTTTTTGTTCTGTGGTGAGTGGTTGCTGGTGAGTATTTGCTTCAGTTTGGGGAGCTGTCTGTAAGCGAGGACTGGCCTGTCTCCCAAGGTCTGTGAGAGTGGAGGATCGTCCTTCAGGATAGGTTGTAGGTCCTTGATGATGCGCTGGAGAGGTTTTAGTTAACTTGGCTTCCCTCTAGGCTTTAACTTGAGCTGCTATCCTGAGTTAAAAGCCAAGTTGCTGTGTCTTCACTGCTATTTTAGCCTGAGTTGGCTAATTTGGGTTAGCAACACTGAGTTGAGAACTAACTTTTTTACTTTTTATTTAAAAAAATTCTTTTTGCAGTGTAGACGTACCCTTAGCTGAGCTCCCCCCTCAAGTTAGCCCTTCTCTGGATCTGCTCATGCTCCATAGTTGGATTTGCGCCAGATTGGCGTCACGTCCACACTGGGTGCCGACCTTTCAGAATGGGCAAAGTGAAGCCAGCTAAGCTTTGCACAGCTCTGTTCTGCACGGGTTACATTCTGCCCCATTCTGCACCAGGAGAACATTAATTAATTAACCGAGTCCCAGGATTCACCGTAGGACACTGGCCAGTGCTGACATGCTTCATACCGTCAGGCTGAACCGGTTTCCAGAGATAAGAGCCTGGTCCCGGAGATGCTGTGGCGAAGGAGAGGGAGGGTCTGTAGCAGCTTAGGGGAGGGCCTATGTTGGGGTGCCTGGCCTGAGCCACGTCTGACACACCCTAGCTCCCCTCTTCCTTCCTCAGTGCAACCTCCTGCTCTCCTCAGCCTCCCCTGGCCACTGTATTCCACCCCCTGCTTTGTACACTGAGGCAGTGCCAGGGCCTATGGGCTGAGACCGCTTGACACGGGACCCAGAAGTGGTTTCGTCTTGACAAGATAGCGGGCCAGGGTCGGGTGGCTCACCATTTGCAGGGAAAGGGCTTGCTGGAAGTGCGTGCAAGGAGGCAAGTGGGGAGCAGGGTCACCAAGGGTGTAGAAAGAATCGGCAGGGCTAGCAGTTCTGCATTGGTGGCCCTCTGCACAACACCGACCAGGCTGCTTCAAAACCCTGGAGGGGAGTGTGGCGGGGATCTGCCCTGGCCTCTGCACTGGGGAGATCTGCAGCAGGGAGACTTGTAAAGAGGGTCCCCAGCACTTCATGCTAACCAAAAGCAGTGCAGAGCCCTGGGCCAAAGCCTGCTCTCTGGTTCACAGGTGCCGATCTGGAATAATTCACTGTGGTGGATGGCGTTAACAACCTACTAGCGCTGTGTGATTCTTCAGTGCACGGGCAGTTCTCAAAAAATCAAAGAACTAACAAAACTCCATTTCAGGTCAAAACGTGTTGATTTAAAAATTTTTTAAATAAAATGGAGGGAATTTTCAAATCAAAAAATCATTGTGAATTGAAAAATCAAAATGTTTCATGGTGAACATATTGAAATGAAACGTTTCCATTTCTTCAGGGGTTTTTTTTTTGGTTTGTTTTGGACCAAAACAATTTGGCGAATGGGACACCAATGAGTGAAATGTTTCGGTTGGCCCAAATGTCCTTTTGTGTGTGTGTGCCAAAAACAGGTTGGCTTGAAAAATTCTGCCCAACTCTATTCACTGCAGACCAACACGGCCGTAGCTGAGAGCAGCAACTGGCCCCCCAGTCTTCCTGTTGAATTTGCTTGTAGGGTGACCAGATGTCCCAATTTTATAGGGACAGTCCCAATTTTGGGGTCTTTTTCTTATATAGGCTCCTATTACCCCTGCACCCCATCCCGATTTTTCACATTTGCTGTCTGGTCACCCTATTTGCTTGCACTCTCCCTGCCAAGGATGCAGTGGCCTGCTGCTTTCAGATGGAATTCCCCGTGAACCGTCTCTCCTTCCAAAGCAGAGGTGAGAGTGCCACCATCTGAGCATGCAGAGCACGGCACGTTAGCAAGATAAATAGATGCACCCAGTTCTGCGCTTAGGGGAAGGATATACACGGGCTGCTAACACATCTCCAAAGGTTCAGTGTCCGGAGAAGCAGGCGTTGATTAAGCAAAGGGTCCTGCTGGAGTCTTGGCTTCTGAGCCCGGTGAGGCAGCGAGCAACCAACACCCAAACTGACTCCCTAGGTTATGCTGCACAAATGCATCGACTTCAGTGGGCTTGTGCTTGCTTAGGTCAGGCCTGAATGTTGCTGGAGTTGGGGGTTGGTTTAATGTGAGGAGAAGATCAGTGGCAGAAGGAGACCGGAAGAAGGAGTCTGTTGCACAGGGAGCGGAAGACCCCAGTGATTAGGGGGGTCCCGTATCTGAAATTCCCAACTCGGGCTCATATCTACAGCATGTAACTCAGCGAGCGGATGTGGCCCCCTCAGCTATCTGACTGTCCCTAATCCCCCCCACACACACCTTTCCTTTCTGCACGCAGGATGGCAGAGCATGGAAATGACTGACCTGCTCTTTCATCCCTGCTGCAGCTTTGGGCGAGGTGACTCTGCAGAGGGAAAGATGTTCTCACGCCCCCACCTGCAGGCAGAGAGGGTTGAGTCCAGAGCCTTGAATGACTGAAGCAGCCAGCAGCGCTGGAGATCAGAGACTCTGGGCTAGGTGCAGGTCTGGCACTTTTCAGAGGAGGTGTCTTCTGGGCAGACAAAGCGCACCTCAGCACTCGCTGCTGCTGGCCAATTCATGATTCGAACCAAGTGCTCTCACTCTCAAGGCTTTTCCCACCTCTGCCCATCCTGGCTGTTCTATCCCTGTCCTTGTTTGCCTCAACCCCTCGTCGGCCCACGTCTCTCACACCCATCGCTGCTCTGTCACGCTCCATCCGGCTGGTCCGGAATGCTCCCTGTGAACTGGTCTGTAACGCTCCTGCCCTGCCTGCCGTCAAATCCCGCCTCAAGACCCAACTCTGCTAGGCTGCATGTGAGAAATAAACCGGCTAATTAGCTAAGAAGAGAGGAAGGGCCACCCAGTGGTTAGGGCACTAGCTTAGCAGTGGGGCGTCCTGGGTTCCAGTCCCTGCTCTGCCACAAACTTCCGGTGTGACTTTGGGTAAATCAGTTAGCCTCTCTGTGCCTCCGTTTCCCATCTGTACCCTGGGGATGATAGCATCGCCAGCCCTCGCCGGGGTGCTGTGAGGATGAATACATTAAAGACTGAGAGGTGCTCGGATTCTGTGATAATGGGGCCAGCTAAGCATCTGAGATGGGTTGCTTCTATTTATTCAAAAATTCACCCCTTTGATTTTATATGTTATGGCTCTTCCCTTCCTCCCTTGTTTGTCTGAGTGAGCGTTCTTTGGGGCAGGGATGTGTCTGCCTATGGGTGGACAGCACCTACCACATGGTGGGCATGGCAATAATATATAAATATTGCTCATAGCTTTATTCCTCTACTTCCTATTTTCCTTCCAGGGAGTCATAGAACTATTTCTGTACTGGCCCAGTAACTGTGTGTGTTAACAATGTTCATCTTTGGTGGCTTCTTGTGTGTCCGTTACTTCCAATCCTTCATGATATGCTCATGATCTGGCGGAAAGCGACTTCTTTCAGAACACAAAATTCTATTTAATGAGGAAAAAGAACGCTCAACTGTAGCTGTTGTGACTGGGAGTAACAAGAGATGAATTCCTACTTCTTTCATCCCAGGAAACAGCACAAAGATGGGGTCGAACCACTAGTGATGATAAAGAAGAAGTTGAAGTTAAATTTTCATTCGTTCGTTGTATGATATCCCACTCTGTGTTTAAATTCTTTCTTCTGTCCTGATCACATAGCAGCCCCATTGCTGGTAGTGCCTCATTCCACTCAACTGTAGGTGTTTTATAAGACAGAGGTTGAGTAGAATCCAGAAATCGCTATTGTAGATTTGTAAGACTCAAGTCTGTGTATTTTTCAGCTGGTTTAACAAACACTTCTTGTCCTCTTCACTTAAGGACTCAATATAAGTGCCATCATTAGTCAACTTCTGGACTGAAGTCTTTGCTTCTTCCAGGATGTTTTCAATGGATATCTCTCTGATTGATCCAAGGGTAGCTTCTATTGCTGGACAAAAATCCTCTTCACTTAAGGACTCAATATAAGTGCCATCATTAGTCAACTTCTGGACTGAAATCTTTGCTTCTTCCAGGATGTTTTCAATGGATATCTCTCTGATTGATCCAAGGGTAGCTTCTATTGCTGGACAAAAATCTACTACTGTTGTAGAAGATTCCTGTATGGTTTCAACAGTAGACATACAAGAGAAGTCTTCTCTGAAGTAAGTAGTCCATCAGCTGCACTACTTAGATCTGTCCGATCTTGGTAGATACTTTCCAAAGCCAGTAATAATGGTTGCAGTCATTTTAAGACAAAAGTGAAGGATCGCTCATGAGAAAGCCAGCGGGTTTTCCCAGGTTGGACTAATTTGAACTTCAGCCCCAGTGTATCTTCTATGTGTTTCCAAGACGTTCAGTCCTTTTGGACTCTTGCTAAAAAAAGAGTATAACAAAGACATTAAATTGATGACTTTTTAATGTGTTTTGAAGATTCTGCAGCTCATATTAGTGCTAGTTGGAGTAGATGGCTTCTGCAGTGGGTGTAGAGGAGAGATTAGGGTTACACTTTTCTCTGAGCAAAGCTTGTATCCACTATGTCTTCAAGAGAAGTTTGCAGAGCCATCAAATGCACGAGCAGCCATCTCTTTGGGGTTCAATTTACAAGCATTTAACTCTTCTAATATGTCACAGATGCAGCTGATGTGTCTTCTATAACCTGAACATCTAGAATGCATCTATTGGCCTACCGTGGACGTTAAGATAACGTACACAATGATTTAATACTTGATGCCTATTTGCATCAGTTCATTCATCAGCCATGAATGCACATTTTCTGAATGCGGTGAGCGAGTTCTTCCCTTTTCAGTTGCTGAGTCTTTCACTGTTGCATCGCGTGCTTCTAGCCAGGCAGCTGAGATGTTTGCAGAAAAATAGCAAGCATTTACCAGTCTTGTTCGGAACCAGTGTCCGATTTCAGGATTAACAAATGACAACGCACGTACCATTGGCCTCCGGTTCGTAGTGTATGGTATCTCTTGCTTTAAAAGAAAGTATGATGAAACATCCATGTTGGTTCACATACACTGTGTTGTGTCTCCATCATTCTTAACAACCTCATTAAGTATTTCTAAAATTGGCTTTGACAGTGACTGGCTTATAAGGCTTTCTGCATGTCAATGCAGTCCAGAGGCATTGTATTTTGCAGCCTTTTCATGTAGGTTGTCAGTGTTGGCTTGATTGATCAGTCTGGCAAATTAAGCTCCTTCACTTTTACTATATAAATCCATGGTACACCCACACCGCGAATACTGCGTGCAGTTCTGGTCACCCCATCTCAAAAAAGATATATTGGAAAAGGTACAGAGAAGTGCAACAAAAAATATTAGGGGTATGGAACAGATTCCATATAAGGAGAGATTAAAAAGACTGGGACTTTTCAGCTTGGAAAAGAGATGACTAAGGGGGGATATGATACCGGTCTATAAAATCTTGACTGATGTGGAGAAAGTGAATAAGTAAGTGTTATTTATGCCTTCACATAATACAAGAATCATAATACAAGGATCACCCAATGAAATTAATAGGCAGCACGTTTAAAACAAACAAAAGAAAGTATTTCTTCACACAAAGTACAGTCAACCTGTGGAATTTTTTGCCAGAGGAGGTTGTGAAGGCCATAATTATAACAGGATTCAAAAAAGAACTAGATAAATTCATGGGGGATACGGTCCATCAATGGCTATTAGCCAGGATGGGCAGGGATGGTGTCCCGAGCCTCTGTTTGCCAGAAGCTGGGGATGGATCACTCAATAATTGTCTGTTCTGTTCATTCCCTCTGGGGCTCCTGGCATTGGTCACTGTCGGAAGACAGGATACTGGAGTAGATTGACCATTGGGTTGATCCAATATGGCTGTTCTTACATATACATTTATAATAATAAAAATATTTAGTACAGAAACTCTCCAAGATGATGACCTCTTGAGATAACTATGATCTGAGATAACGAGCTTGGAAAATAATGCATTTTAAAAATCTTGGCCTTCTAGGAAACATATTTTTATAAAAGTTTCCCAGTCACAAATCTAGCATTCTGGAGCAAAGTCACTAAAACATAGTCCAACAAACAAATGTTATTTTAATATGCCCTTCCCTTCTCCCTCCAGGACGCCCCACTCATAGTTGTGCTTGGTCAGTGGAGACCCAGAGTACAGAGGTGCTTTCACGTGAGTTCATGTCCCACCCTGCGGGGTGGGGAGGAGAAGGCACCTTGCTCGTTTCTCCAGGCGCTCACCACTCGTGCTGGCCGCTGTTGTTTGTCATGTCACTGTTCACTCCACCTCTCCGTTGCCGATGGCCCTGCGCCCAGGGCCGGTGGAAGGATGTTTCGTGCCCTAGGCGAAACTTCCACCTTGCGCCCCCCCTGTCCCCGAGCCCCCACCCTGAGGCACCTCCCCCCACTGCAGCAGCTCCCCCCCTCCGCCCTGAGGCGCCCCCCTCCCACAGCAGCTCCCCCTCTCTGCCCTGAAGCGCCCTCCCTGCGGCAGCTCCCCACCCCCCACCCTGAGGCACCCTCCCCACGCTCCACTGCCACAGCTCCCTCCGCCTAAATGCCGGCGGCGACCAGGGCGGCCGAAGATCCGGCCGCCGCGGTCGCTGCCGAAGAAAATGGTGCCTCCAAATCCTAGCGCCCTAGGTGACCGCCTAGGTCACCTAAATGGTTGCACCGGCCCTTCCTGCGCCTTCACCTTCTGCAGCCTCCTGCCACAGTGAGTCGGTCTCTCGCGGTTCCACCCGGCTCTCAGTGATTTCAGCTCTCGGTGGGGGACCTCGCTGCTAGTGCAGGCTGGGCCGTCTCTGCCACAGAAACACTGTCCCACAGCAGGTCTCAGCGCTGAGACCTGATTATCAGTGATTTCAGCTCTAGTGGTCACTTAACAAAACAAATGACTCTCTATGGAGCCTAATCAGCTCTGTCTTTAAAGGGGGAATAGGGGTGGGTCAAATGGCAGCCTTATAACTCTTAGGCAGAGCCCACACCACCAAGCAAAACCCCTGTGCCCCACCCACTCTCTCTTTCTCTCTCTCTCTCTCCACGAGGATATGGATGGCATCCAAACCCCCTGCTTAGCGAGTGCAGTTCACTTGGGGGTGACCAGTGTTTAATTTGTAATGAAAGAGGGGTCGGGACTCAAGCAAGTTTGTTAATTTCATAACTGATGCAGCAAGCCCAGAGGTGCCAGGACTCTGAACTGCCAGGCCCCGAGGTGCCGGGCTCTGAACTGCCAGGCCCAGAGGTGCCAGGACTCTGAACTGCCAGGCCCGGAGGTGCCGGGCTCTGAACTGCCAGGCCCAGAGGTGCCAGGCTCTGAACTGCCAGGCCCAGAGGTGCCAGGACTCTGAACTGCCAGGCCCAGAGGTGCCAGGCTCTGAACTGCCAGGCCCAGAGGTGCCAGGGCTCTGAACTGCCAGGCCCAGAGGTGCCAGGCTCTGAACTGCCAGGCCCAGAGGTGCCAGGACTCTGAACTGCCAGGCTCCAAAGTGCCGGGCTCTGAACTGCCAGGCCCAGAGGTGCCAGGCTCTGAACTGCCAGGCCCAGAGGTGCCAGGGCTCTGAACTGCCAGGCCCAGAGGTGCCAGGCTCTGAACTGCCAGGCCCAGAGGTGCCAGGGCTCTGAACTGCCAGGCCCAGAGGTGCCAGGCTCTGAACTGCCAGGCCCAGAGGTGCCAGGGCTCTGAACTGCCAGGCCCAGAGGTGCCGGGGCTCTGAACTGCCAGGCCCAGAGGTGCCGGGGCTCTGAACTGCCAGGCCCAGAGGTGCCGGGGCTCTGAACTGCCAGGCCCAGAGGTGCCAGGGCTATGAACTGCCAGGCCCAGAGGTGCCAGGGTTATGAACTGCCAGGCCCAGAGGTGCCGGGGCTCTGAACTGCCAGGCCCAGAGGTGCTGGGGCTCTGAACTGCCAGGCCCAGAGGTGCCAGGCTCTGAACTGCCAGGCCCAGAGGTGCCAGGGCTATGAACTGCCAGGCCCAGAGGTGCCAGGGTTATGAACTGCCAGGCCCAGAGGTGCCGGGGCTCTGAACTGCCAGGCCCAGAGGTGCCGGGGCTCTGAACTGCCAGGCCCGGAGGTGCCGGGCTCTGAACTGCCAGGCCCAGAGGTGCCGGGCTCTGAACTGCCAGGCCCAGAGGTGCCAGGGCTATGAACTGCCAGGCCCGGAGGTGCCGGGCTCTGAACTGCCAGGCCCTGAGGTGCCGGGGCTCGGCCCTGGCAAGCCCTAGCACAAATTAAGCACTGAGGCAGGCTAAGTGCAGTTTCTGCTGCCCTTTACTCATACAGTAAGGAGAACAACATTTCATGACCCCACAGTCAGTACTAAAGTGATTTGTAACCCAACACCAGCCAAAATTCATAGATTCATAGATTCTAGGACTGGAAGGGACCTCGAGAGGTCATCGAGTCCAGTCCCCTGCCCGCACGGCAGGACCAAATACTGTCTAGACCATCCCTGATAGACATTTATCTAACCTACTCTTAAATATCTCCAGAGATGGAGATTCCACAACCTCCCTAGGCAATTTATTCCAGTGTTTAACCACCCTGACAGTTAGGAACTTTTTCCTAATGTCCAACCTAGACCTCCCTTGCTGCAGTTTAAACCCATTGCTTCTTGTTCTATCCTTAGAGGCTAAGGTGAACAAGTTCTCTCCCTCCTCCTCATGACACCCTTTTAAATACCTGAAAACTGCTATCATGTCCCCTCTCAGTCTTCTCTTTTCCAAACTAAACAAACCCAATTCTTTCAGCCTTCCTTCATAGGTCATGTTCTCAAGACCTTTAATCATTCTTGTTTAAATTGATCACATGGGCAACACAGCTCTGTCTGCTGGCAGAGTAGCTAGGCAGAGTAGGTGTGATCATGTAAATACAGTCTGGTCCTGAAGCCTTTCCACCCACCACTGGCTCATCACTAGCTGTCAGGGGAAAGCTCATTCAGACCTTGCTTACAAATCATAATCTGAAATTAGTTGGTTGGCCAATACAGCCAAAAGAAATGCGCCAACGTTGTCATAAATAACAGCTGTATGAGGAAGCTAGTTTTTGTTCATACTTTTCAAACCCATTACGCTCTCTCAGGTACAAGTATTTTATTATATACAGTATTTGCTTTTAAAGTGTGTATTAATGTCTCAATTTCAATTCAAATTTCCAACCAATGACTAAATTGACAACACTGCATGTAACTGGTTGACCACTGGGAGAAGGGGTATTGGGGAAATTCAAGGGGTGTGTGTGTAGGGAAATCCCACTGGGAAAAGCTCGGACCGCAGCTGCTCGTGTTGTACACAAGCCTTTTCATCCTGGCACCAGCTCTGAATGCACATTGGGGGCCAGGGAGGGAAGACCTAAAAAACAAAGCAGCAAAGAAGAGCTACCAAGAGTCAGAGTTTGCTGGATTTGTGAGCTTCTTTAAAAACAAAGTGGTCTCTCTAGCTACTTTGTATAGGAGGTGTGCATTGATCCCATTAACCTTCAGACTGGAATGCTAACATATTCCTGCGCGCCGGCCAAAGGACCACTTTAAGAGGAAATGTTTATATATCCCCCCACACAAGGAATCCGCATGGACCATTGAACTGGGCACAGGACTGGAAGCCAGGATCTCCTGCGTTGTAATCCCAGCCTTGGCTCTGACTCATGGAGTGACTGGGAGAAGCCCCATCACCTTTCTGTCTCAATTTCCTGCTTGTATACAAAGGGGATGATAATACTTATTTAACCACCTCTTGGGGGTGTGATGGGGATTAACACATGAAGGTGCGTAAAGTGCTACAGAACCGTGAATTGTTAATATTACTGTCCCCCAACAGCAAACAATGTTAATTCAGCAAAAAAACAAAAACGAGGAGTCCTTGTGGCACCTTAGAGACTAACAAATATATTTGGACATAAGCTTTTGTGGGCGAGAACCCACTTCATCAGATACATGAAGTGAAAAATACAGGAGCAGGTATAAATACATGAAAGGATGGGGGTTGCTTTACCAAGTGTGAGGTCAGTCTAACGAGATAAATCAATTAACGGCAGGATACTAAGGGAGGAAAAATGACTTTTGAAGTGGTAAGAGAATGGCCTATTGCAGACAGTTGACAAGAAGGTGTGAGTAGTTGCTCCCCCTGGTGTGAATATATGTGAATTGTAGGGATAGTGGAACCAATCTGTGCAAAATTAACATTGACACAGCCCTTTGCACGCCAGAACAGAACCAAAAGCTCTCTTAAAGCTTGTGACCACTTCTGTGAGAGCCTCTCCTTCCATTTGGATGCTGGGATCAGCTGCAGATCCTTTTAAGGGGTTCTCAGGAGCACCTCCAATACATAGCATAATGATCGCCACAGGAAACACATGGGCAAAAAAGCTTTCACATCTAGGGGTTTGTGGTAGAACTGTTAGAACAATCTAAATATATAAGGAGAAACTCAGCAGATCTTGTTAATTTCAATTTTTGGCTGTATTTATCCTGGCTAGTCCCATTCCTTAGGAGACTGGCTCACCAAACTTGCCACACTTTTCCTTGCCAAAGGTAGTGGGATGAGTCAAATTCTGCAAGCAGTGGATAATGTCCTTTGCATCAGTCCTTTGCATCAGAGCTGACTAGAGACTAATGCCTGGAATTCCTCACTCCTGGGGTTGAGCTCGGCTCTTGTGTATTTGGGGCTAAAATTGACCGGGGCTTGTTTGAATGATTGAGACATTTCCCTAAAGACTTAACATGTTGTCGGTCAATAGATAAACTGCATCAGTCCTCAACTGTGCACAATTGCAAGAGAACTTGGCACAACATCCTAGAGCAGAGATTCTGAGTGTGTGGGTTGTGGCACCTGAGCGGGTCTCCACCAGCTGTCTGGGGAGAAGAGGAGGGTATTGGGAACTTGTTCCTATCCCCTGTCTCCAATGTTCTGCCACACTACGTGGGAGAGCCAGCCTTATACAACCAGTGCACTGACTTCCTCAATGTCCTCCTCAAAGGCGGCCAAAGAGAACCTGCTGCACAAGACTGAAGAAGGGCTCCTGCTAGGAAAACAGTCTGAAAAGAAGCAAGAGAGAAATGTTAATTCGCTTTTTCTGATTGCAATAAAGACCACTAGATGTCAGCATAACCTTAGTGCCTGTATACTGAAAGGCTGGAGAAAAGAACGAGGAGTACTTGTGGCACCTTAGGGCTGGTCTACACTGGGAGGGTTGGGGGGTGTAAGGGTGCGGACTCACCCCGGCGGCGCCCCCTACTGGTTGCTTCGGGGAATCAGCTCATCCAGCATCCGGAGCGCCCTCTGCAGGCCGGTGATCCACCTTGTCCCTACTTCCGGCACCCGTGTCCCTCCCAGGACCCAGTGCCCCTATTACTGGGATGCTGCCCCCTGGCAGTACCCCACAGATCTGGGTCTCCCCTCCCTGGGGAACCCCCACCCACTAGCCCCACCTTGCCTCAGCACTAGGCCACTGCCAGCCACCAACTAGCCCCCACTCCCTGGGGCAGACTGCAGCATAGGCCACTCATCACTGGCAAGGGGGGTTTGGACCTGCTGCCTTGGACTAGCCCTGGGCTGCCCTCTGCACCCCCCTGTACCCCTTGGCCTTCTGCTAGGCCACAGCCTGGGGCTATCCAGGCTGGAGCTCCCCAGCTCCTCAGCCTTTCCCCAGCCCTGCTCCACCCAGGTACTCTGTGTCTAGCTCCCGGCAGCCAGGCCCTTCTCTCTCTGAACTAGGGTTACCATACGTCCGGATTTTCCCGGACATGTCCGGCTTTTGGGGGCTCAAATCCCCGTCCGGGGGGAAATCCCAAAAAGCCGGGCATGTCCGGGAAAATCGGGAGGGCTCGGCCGGGGCCTCTTTGTCTGGGGCCGGTGCGGGGCCGGGGTCGCGGGGCCAGGGGCATGGTGCCGGGCCGGGAGCCGGGCCGGGCGCGCGGTGCCGGGCCTGGGGCCAGGCCGGGCCAGGGTCGCAGTGCCGGGCCGGGCTGGGCGCGGGGCCGGGCGGGGAGCCGGGAGCGCGGTGCCAGGCCGGGGGCTGGGCCGGGAGCCGGGGGGCCGGGCCCGTGGAGCCGGGAGCCGGGGGGCCGGGCCCGCGGGGCTGGGGTCGGGGAGCCGGTCCGGGCCCGCGGGGCCGGGAGCCGGTCCGGGCCCGCGGGGCCGGGGTCGGGGAGCCGGGCCCGCGGGGCCGGGAGCCGGACCGGGGTCGCGGGGCCGGGCCCGCGGGGCCGGGAGCCAGTCCGGGGTCGCGGGGTCGCCGGGCCGGGGGCCGGGGGCCGGGAGTGTTCGGCCGGGGCCAGCACTCCCGGGCCCGAGCCGACCCAGGCTGGAGCCGCCAGGGGCCAGCCTGGGCCGCGCCTCCTCCCCCCACACCCCCCTTACCTGCTACAGGCTTCCCGCGACTCAAATGTTCGCGGGAAGCAGGGGAGGGGGTGGAGACTTTGGGAGGGGTGGAGTTGGGGCGGGGGCATGGGCGGGGCTGGGGGCGGGGCCGGGGCCCCGGGGAGTGTCCTCCATTTGGAGGCACAAAATATGGTAACCCTATCTGAACGCAGAGAGAGACTCTGGCCTGAGTTCCTGGCTCCCAGCCTCTTATATAGGGCCAGCTGAGGCCTGATTGGGGCATAGCCCCAGCTGCAGCCATTTCCCCCAGTCAGCTCCAGCCTTCACGCTGCCTGCTCCCTGGGCTATCTCAGGCCCTTCCAGGCAGGAGCAGGTGTCCACCCTGCTACAGGGGGAGATCGATCTAAGATACGCAATTTCAGCTACGTGAATAGCGTAGCTGAAGTCGAAGTATCTTAGATCGATTTACCTCGGGTCCTCACGGCGCGGGATCGATGGCCGCAGCTCCCCCGTCGACTCCGCTACCGCCTCTCACTATGGTGGAGTTCCGGAGTCGATGGGGAGCGCGTTTGGGGATCGATTACTACCCACCGATCCGGCGGGTAGTGAAGACGTACCCTTAGAGACTAACACATTTATTTGGGCATAAGCTTTCGTGGGCTAAAATCCACTTCCGATTAAGTGGGTTTTAGCCCCACGAAAGCTTATGCTCAAATAAATGTGTTAGTCTCTATGGTGCCACAAGGACTCCTCGTTCTTTTTGCTGATACAGACTAACACGGCTGCCCCTCTGAAAGGCTGGGAGTATTAGATAGGATGGACTGATGCAAGGAGGACATAAATGACTGTTCTCGGGCTCATCAAACTGTCCACACAAAGTCTCTCACCGTATATCTCGCTGCAATCTCAGAGCACTGATTATACTAATTCATTGAGAGCGAGGGGTACAGGACTGGGCCCTGTTCTACTAACTGAGCAGTCGGGTTCTCTTAGTCTAAAGGACTTGTGGGGGAGAAGGGTTGGTATATGAAATACAACGTTCAACTTGAACAGTATAAAATGCTAAGAGGAAAAAAATATACACGTCCAAAAAACTATCAGTAAAGGCAATTAACATAGCGCCCCTTCCTCCCGCATACACCCGCCAAGGCTCTGATACAGTGGAACCTGCTTACAGGGAACTCAGAGGGAATAAGACCCGGGAAAGCCCACGCTGCGCCAATGCATTGCAATGCACAAGTCCACTTAGATTGAGACTGTTCCATGAAAAAGAACAGCTCAGTTCTGATACTTCTGCCTTAATTCTGCTTAAAACAGTCAGTTTCTGCTGTCCCAGGGAGCTGCTGCCCACCCATTCAAAGTTGTCACCAGTAGAATCTGCAAAATGATGCAAGGTCATGTCTTGTGACTCATACAGGGAAGGTCACACCAGAAATACTCCCCGCGATGGTTTTACAATGGCCTCTCTGTTCACTGGGTTTTGCTTGCCTTTAATGCAATGTCAAGGTTTCTTATGAACGAAATACATGGATCTAACACCTATCCTTTCACCAAAGCAGTTTCCTTTCACATTTGACTTTTTTACCTCTCTGGAAGCTTCAGGCTTTAATTGGTGTATTATTCTTCCATCATTTAAGAGGGACGGTATCACTGCATTTCTGCAGATACACTTAATGCATTCTCTTCTTTCTTAAAAAAGTCACGTGTTTAAATGGTCTCTAATGCAAAGCATCATACTGATTCCTAGCCATGAAAAGTCCCACATCCTGGCTTGCAGCAGTCACTTTAAAGGCAGGTCCCATGTGCCAGTTTCCTTGTCACAAGGCTCTTTACCTCCTCCTGCACCATGGGGGTTTTAAGCCTTAGTGTGACAGGGTGCTGTTAGCAGCTATAAACAGAGCCTTTTGGAAGCCATCCGAAGAAGTGGGCTGTAGTCCACGAAAGCTTATGCTCTAATACATTTGTTAGTCTCTAAGGTGCCACAAGTACTCCTGTTCTTCTTTTTTTGGAAGCCAGCAGCCTAGTCACTTAGAGCATGCAGGGTAGGATAGAGTAGGAGGGAGGGGGGTCGTTTGCACGGGTTTGGAGGGTTAGAAGAGGTCACCTGCACTTGTAGAGAACCTAATGCAGTTATCAGCGCCACAGCTGGATAGCTGGGAGAAGGTGGCAAGCAGTAGATGAGCCAGGCAGCCGGACAGGGGGCTCCTTCTAGCTGTCATTGTATTTGTGTTGTGCCTGAAGCACATGGAAGAAACAATAATACAGACTCCCGGTGAAGGTAACCGGGTGTACTGGGTCTGCTGTTTAATTCGCCCAGAGCGCTTACCAGGCAAGGTTGCCACAAGCCAGAGAGGGAACCGGTTTACCCTTGGCCATGGAAAACGTTTCCCTGTGAGGGAGCTGTGTCTAAAGCAAGCCCCGGGCGGGAAGCTGGGGGCCAGGGGAATCTAGGCAGAGAGTGATTCGATTTTAAGGAGCTAGGACATTGCCTCATGACCCTTTCCCTAGGCTGGCTCTGCCATTCCCAGGAGCCCCCTCCCCCGGCTCCCACTGCTCCCCAATAGCCCCCTCCCCACGCAGTCCCTGCCCACCACCCAAAGCTCACTCTCCCACACCAACAACCCGCCCCCGCTCACTGCCCCCGACTCCTTCCAAGCCCCTGGCTCCCCCCTTGCTTCTGAGGCATGCAGAAACTAGACTCCTGCCATCCTTCCCCCACTCCTGCTGGCTGGGGTTGGATGCTGAGGAGATGGTGATTCCTTCTCCTGGGTGGAGCTGCCCAGAATGTGGCATCTGAGATCTCCCTTGAAAGCCAGCCAGGAGCGAGTTCTGGATGTTCTGTCTTACTCTCCGCCTTGTCCGTCGCTCAGCACTAAGCCGTGTGTTCAGTGGCCGCCTCCGTGAAAGGACCCCGCTGGAGCAAAAGGCAAGAAGAGCTTGGTCTTGCAAACTTGTGATACTCTTGTGAATTGTCCCATTAAAATCAGTGGGGCTATCCCTGCGGGTTAGGGCTGCCCGCTCATTGAGTAAAGGTCCGCAGCGGCCTCAGGGAAAACACTAGTGATAATGGGACAGACTCGCCTTTCTCTGACTCTGGGCTGTAGGCTGTACCCCAAAGCCAGAATAGTTACTCTGGCAAAACACAGAGGAATGTAACCCACAATGTTGCATATAGAATGACCAGATAGCAAGTGTGAAAAATTGGGACATTTTCTTTTCAGTGCAGGGTATGTGTGCGTAATTGCATATATAAGACAAAGCCGCTAATATCGGGATGGTCCCAATACTATTGGGACATTTGGTCACCCTTGTTGCATAGTAGAGACCAAGTCCAAATCCTGGCCCTACTACAGTCAATGACAAATCTCCAGTTGACTGGAGTGGGCCAAGATTTGAGCCCAGACCCAGAATCTTGCTAATGTTTCACATAGTTGTACTTATTAAAAGCCATTTATGACATGATGGTCTCGTTAGCATCTGGAAGTCTTCAGAAATGTGCACCACACATGCAGTTAATTTGGGGTCTTCCAATCTCAGGAACATTGGAGTCAATACGGAGACTCCCAGTGACTGCAGTGGATTTTGGATCAAGCCCTAATTGCTTGGCAGAACAAAGTTGTCCAGCCTCATGACCAGTTCTTAGGCCTCCAAACAAAGGTTTAGGATTCCAGGTGGGAAAACAAGCAGCACCTGAACTGTTAAAGGCAGAGAGTGCAGCTTTCACTCAGGTATCTTTCACATTAAAACTGTGGGCAGGGGGCGCTGAATATTTAATATTTATTTAAGTTTTCTTAAAGGCTCTAGGCACTTCTATACCCATTAATCGTGGTCCAGTGCTGCCCATCCCTGAAGCCTGCTCAGTGGACCACAAACAGTCTTCTCAGTTCGTAACCATTAACGATGCATGTATAAAACAAAAGGAGAAATAGCCTGTCCTCCCCCACGTCAACCCCACCTCGCAAAATATAAGCCACCCATTTCACCAGGGCATTATGAAAGAAAAGAAATGCAGCCAAACCATAGCACACTCTCAAGTCCCCTCAGGAAAAGAGATGTGCATTAACGTCTACTCTGAGATTCAACAAAACTGGGCTTTCTTGGCCCAAGCTGAGTGAATTCCAGTCCAGATAAAGCCAGACTGCCAGGACACGTATTATGGCTGCATAGTCTAGGGGATAGAGCAGGAGACCTGAGCGCTATTCCCAGCTCTGCCTGTGACCTTAGTGCAAGTCACTTCCTATTTCTGTGCCTCAATTTCCCCATCTGTAAAATTGAGATGACATCGTCTTTTCTTAAACGCTTTGACAGCCGTGGATGAAAAGTGTTTTATAATAGCTACGTATTGTTGTTATTACCCACGGCATGGGTTTCATATGTGACACAGATTGCAAAACTCTGCTCTCCGCTCACCCCAAATAAAATGGCAAGTACAATATTAGTTTTTCCATGATCGTCATCACGATAAAGGGCAAATGGATTTGGTCTGTGGTGGTATGTTTCCATGACAGCTTTGCAAGGTTGCATTAGACACAGACACCACTTCAAATAGAAATCTTGCTCTACTTTGTCGTAGGACATCAGGGGTTCTTTAGGGAAGTTGCTAAAGAAACCTCTCAGTAAGCCTCTTACGCCGAGAATTTCACCGAAATCAGGGATGGAACCATCTTGTTAGATCATCTAGTCCTGCATAATCTACCCCTCCCACCACCATTCGAGCAGAATTGTTCCCTATAGTATAAACATATATATTTTTATTAGGTTACTTCATCATTTTAATATTCATTGCTGTATTTCTTCAGTTCATGGCAATGGCTGTAGTTACTTTCCTCAACCATCCCTACAATAAAACGGATCCCTTCCAGCCAGGAGGTAGCATTCTCTCCGAGTGACCGTGCGCTGACTGCGCTGGGTGCCTCACAGATATCAAGGCTATAAAAGAGGCTTTGTGAGGGGTATAAATACAAACACCGTGAGATCACATATTCCAAGAGTCTGCATCCAGTTATTCTTTGGAAGAAAACTGACTCAATGTCCTCTTGGAAAGAAATGGTCAGAGAACACTTCATAAATTTTTCCACAACCCCAAACACGCCAGACATCAAACAGGCTCCCTTTAGAAACTGGTGCCATTTTCAGAAGAAGAAAGCAATCCCCCTCATTAGCTGGGAGTTGCAAGTTAAATGCAAAGCCTCCTTGTGTACCCTGGGCTGGAGTATTTCTTATGTCCTAAGATGTGCTCAGCCTGCTAGTTCAGTCAGAGACCATCTCAGGTGTGGCCAGCAGCAAGTCATTGAGAAGGAATTTAGTGAAGAGCAAACAATCTGTGAAACAAGTCTGATGACCTCAGTCCAGTTCCCAGGGGGCATATCACCAAACCCAACATTCTTGCCCTCCTTCTTGGCAGTCCCAGCAGAAAACCTAGTGACTAAATGGAAGACAGAGCTGGGATTCCCCTCTTCCCAAGCCAAAAGGTTAATAGGAGGCAGACGGGCCAAGGGAGCTTGCCGTGGGAGCTGTGCTACACATGTTCTGTGGCTTTGGACTCCAGAGCTAGCACCTCCCATGAGCAGATTTATGTGTGGTGATCAGTGACCACTCAGTGTTTCAGGCGTTGGCAAGGTTCTGCTTTACTCTGTCTAGTTTCGACTGGCTCCGCGTAACAGCTTCACGGCTCCCTGTCCCATTTTCAGACTTGCTTGGCAGCTGGACCATGGACAACCCAAGGAAGCCTCGGAGCAACTTGTCGTCTTCTCCCTTATCATGGTATGGGTATCCGATGGAGGGCTTCCAAGACTCAGCCAGAGTGAGAGGTTGGTCTAACCAGTCCTGGTCACTGACCATAGGGAGTTCATCTGGGAAGGTGTGTAGTGAATGAGCAGGAGATTGCAAGAAGAGAAAGGACAGTCTCTTGATTAAGGCAGTTGAAAGTTGCCCTGGAGAAGAGGATGCTGTCCCTGCCTCTGCCACAGACATCCTATGTGATGCTGGGCAAGTCACTTAAAATGAACTGCTCACAGGTATTTGCTAATTGTGTGTGCCTCATTGTGACGGTTCTCAGGGTACCCAGGACTGTGAGTCACCTTGTTAGCCCTGCCTCCAGCATGAGGGAGGCTCTCCTGTGTCTGGTGGGGTGTCAACTCCTTAGCACCACCAGCCTTTCAGCCCATCAAGCGCTCTCCTCTGGGCTATGCCAGCCCTGTCTTCTCCTTCCAGGTTAACAAGAGGTGCACCTCAATCCCCAAGTCCATTTGAATTGTTCCTCTGTGCAATCCAGCACCTGACACTGGCTGTTCACAGAAATCCCAGATCTTCTGCACCCAAAGAGCAGTGTACCCCAGTTTACTAGTTGCACCTTAAATCACTGCTCATGTATAACACACAGCACTTGTGAGCACTTAGAATAAAACAAAAATAAATGTATTTAAGAAAGAATAGCGATTTACCGAGAAATGAGAGTGAGCATGGTGGAAACAAAAGGTTACGCAACCCTAATACAAAACACAACCCTTAAACGTGAACCTCAGTCTACACTTATAAACTGTTCCCTTTCTTAGCTAATAAAGTAGGTTTTGCCCCCAAAATTCAGTCCACTGCAGAGCTGGCTGGCTTCACAGGAGCCAGAATCTATTCTTTTTAAGAGAACACCTCATTTCTGAAGATGTCTCCTCAGTGAATGGATTCAGAGGACTTCTCTCTCCTCCGTGTTATACTGAAACTGTATTCACAGACAGGGCGAACCCTGCTCTTGTTGTAATGTGCCTTTTTTACCTTCAAGACATTGCTTGCAGTTGCCTCTGATGGGTTTTCCATTGTAAGTCTTGGGATGGAGCAAGTAGGGTGAGCTGACAACTCCCTCCCACCCAAATGGACCGTCGCCAAGACACATTGTCATAGAAGATCAGGGTTGGAAGGGACCTCAGGAGGTCATCTAGTCCAACCCCCTGCTCAAAGCAGGGCCAATCCCCAACTAAATCAATAACAATCAACTTGTCTCCTGCTGACTAATTTCTATTCCAAGTCCATAGAGCATACTTTCAATATACATACATTATTCCTTAAATATTACCTGTACCTACATCTCACAGGGACTCAACCTGGACAAGGGACAAGCTTTTTGTAGATCCCTTAACATGTTACTCTTTATGCATAAAAATCCTGTAAAACATGCTTGGTGTAGAGAGTTTGTCAGGTCTGAGGTGCGAGTTGTTTGCAAAGAACAGGGGACCCTAGAAGCCTCAGTGTCACACATTTTCTGGGTGCATGGGAGAAGTGTTGAGCACTTATAGCTGCCACGGAGGTCAATGGGAGCTGTGCTTTGAACAGATAAAGAGCTACACGATGCTAAGTACTCTGAAAAATCAGGTCTCTGGCCTCTCCAATTGGCCACCCAGCACTGGCTTGATACTTTTGTCTCTGTGTCTCAGGTCCCCATCTGTAAAACGGTGTTAATAATACCCCCTCGTCTCACAAAGGTGTTGTGACCATCAATTCATCAGTGTTCACGAAGCACTCAGATACCGGAGCAAGGAGAGCCGTAGAAATGCCCACGGGGAAATTCACTCTTCTGTCTTCAGAACAGGGTGCGACGAGCATGCGATCAATGAGACCTGGGCGACACGTTGAACAACGAGGATAAAATGAAATTGTGAATAGTTGCAGTAAAAGCCAGCACTGTGCACTGAATGAAGCAGGGTCCGGTGGGGAAAATACCATGTGATCACGTAATTAACGATTGTCTCATAATTCATACACACAAGGGGGTTGAATTAAGATTGTCTGCGCAACATTAATACTGGCATTTCCGAACTTCTGAGTGCTTGACTTTGCAACCTTAATCATGTTTTTTTAATCTAGTTTTGTGTTTTAAATATATATAATATAAATTTAAAACGGCTGCCTGCCTACCCAGAGAATGAGGTTTTTTTTTGTTTGACAGACAAAATATTTTTTCATTATTTTAATTCATCCCTAGAAATCCATGTACGTGTGTGTGGGTTTTGGTTTTTCTCCATAACCTAACCTTTTTCTGTTATACTACAGACCGCTGAGGCCTGGCACAGCCTTGCTTCCTTGGCCATTGGTTTTGTGTTCTGCATAAAGGAAATACAATAGGTTTTCTCCATTCTGTTTTTTAAAATGACTGGTTTGGGTCTCTCAGAGAAAAGTAAACAAAGTGCTTTGACAAACATTAGTTGCCCTAATACAGTCATTTCCAAGACCACAATTTGAGCTGAAAAGAATGTAATGAATGGAAAACACCATCTTGTCCTGACCAAACCTCATATGCTTGCCCGACCATTCCAATTCCTGGCTGTGTCCCAAAGCCGCTCTTTCCCATGAAGACACCATCTTGGCACAACCGTGATCTTCTTTGGATTCATCCTCCAGTAGTTTTAGCTCACCATCTGGAATAATACCAAGCTTTCTTCTGTCCTTATTCTCCATCTTTAGTTGGTTTTCCTTATAGTGCTACATCTAACATGTTTTTGTATTCTGCGATGTGACCATTTCTTTCTTCTCCAGTCATAGTTCCTCAAAACCTTGAGGTTGTGCATTAGTCTGTGAATCTCTGGGATGTTCCCTTTCAGATGCAAGTGGTAACCCTCTTTCAAAATCCATTACTAGCCAGGCCCAATACTGTTGCCTCTTCAGAGCCATGGAATTGCTTCTTTATCTATCAGGGGGAGGGATAGTTCAGTGGTTTGAGCATTGGTTTGCTAAACCCAGGGTTGTGAGTTCAATCCTTGAGGAGGCCATTTAGGGAACTGGGGTAAAAATCTGTCTGGGGATTGGTCCCCCTTTGAGCAGGGGGTTGGACTAGATGACCTTCTGAGGTCCCTTCCAACCCTGATATTCTATGATGTTCCTTGTATAGGTCTCCATCTCCAGAGTATCCAAACTCATACAGTGTATGCTACGAGAGGTTTGAATTGATGCTACTTGGTGCAATCTGTCCCTACAGAGGGCTTAATAGAATTCTTGTTACTATATGGAGGGAAAACATCCCATTTTTATGGTATTTTGGCCCCATAAATGGTTCTCTGGAACCTAGACACTGATGGGTTGTGTTGCTTCATGATTGTCTCAGTGAACTAGATATTACACTAAAGTCATTGTAAATCTGAAGACTCTGAAGACTGTAACCCCATGAAGCTGCAAGGACCTAGCCCTGTGTGTGGAGCATTGATCAGAAGGGCCCTAAAACCATCTGGCTCGAGGTTTCTATCTGAGTATTCCTGCAGTGTGAACCTGTCTCTGTTCAAGCCAGTTCTTTATTGGAGTGCATACACCAGCCACACACCTGGCTGATTTCCCAGCTCTCCCAACCAAAGCTGTAACAAAGGTGTAATGTTGGCACTTGCAATGAGCTCTGAATGTGGCTTCTGATTCTGATCTCACTTACACTGGTGTAAACAGAATCAGGCCCACAATGTCTCTAATCACGTTAGCAGGGGACTCTCAAGTTATCCAAACAAATCTAAAAACAGCCCCCTGTGGTGGGACGGCTGCCCCACTCCAGGCGAGCAGGGGTTAAAAGCAGCCCTTGGAGAGGGCTGTGGCGGGGACCCAGTTAGAAAAGGGATTAAGAGCAGCTGAGGGAGGCTGGCTGAGTAGCTGGCCCCAGGTGTGGCCAGCTCAATCAGGGCACTACTCGCCCTCATAAAAGGGAGTGGGAAGGACCTAGATGCCTAGGAGCACAGGGTACCTGAAACAGAGCAGTGCTGGGGTTCTCTGGCCTGGCGAGTCCCCAGGCTGAGGCCTTGCTGAAGGCCAGAGGAGGTACTGGAGCTGCAGGGAAAGGCAGCTGGTCCAACCCCTTTGCCAATGCTGAGTGGCCATGACAGACTGCGTCTGCCCCAGGGAGCGGGGGCTAAATGAAGACTGGCAGTAGCCACTGAGGCCAGGTGGGTATAGAGGGTTGGGGGTTCCCCTGGGAGGGGAGACCCAGAGGGTGGGAGTACTGCTGTGGGCAGAACCCCAAGGTAAGGGGCACCGGGGTCCAGGAGTGACATGGGGGCCGGAGGCAGGGGAGATGATGATGGCCAGCAGGGGGCGCTCTGGGTTCTGGAATTGAGCTAATTCCTGGATGACCAGCAGGAGGTGCCGTGGCGGTGAGTCTGCGGCCTGTTACACCCCCAAAATACATCTACAAAGAAATGGCTGCAAAAGCTGGATGTCTATATTAATGATCTAGTGCACTAGCCTTTTGATAGCACCTCGCCTGGGAGGCAAAATCTGACTCATTCCCCAAATGAAACTGAATGTACTGCCTCCATCTCGACCGGCTGTCCAGTCCCGCCCACCTGGCACAGCTGGGAGCTGATTGCAAATCAGGATGTAGGTTGGTTTTGGCTGAACTTTGGTGAGGTGGGAAAAGCTTCCATGGGGCCTATTAACTGGGCTTCCATCTTTCAAGGGCTACCCCCGCCCCCCGGCAAGTCTTCTTTCAGTGCGTGTGCTTCATTCAATTCAAAAGTATCTTGACTTCCAAATGGATTATAAACTAGTCCTAAGCAAACTTCCAATGACAACTTTCCTGAACATGAATGATGACTAAAATTCACCCCCAAAATGTCTGTAGCGGGTCGCGGGATAGACTCACTGTGTTGTTTGGGATGAAAAGCAGACATACCATCCTACTGTAAAGGGGAGTGACATGAACATAAAGGAAAAGAGCCACATTCTCTGCTGGCCAAATGTCACTGATTTTGTTGGTATTCCCCCAGTGGAGTTTGGCCCAAATATTAAAGTGTCTTGGCATAAGTATAAAAAGAAGCGTCCAAATATTCTCAGATTTATGAGATTTCCTACCCCTCCATCTCATTTCTTCCTTCTCCCCAAACTCCACACAGTTCTACTGTCCAATCCAAGAGCAGAACTTGGCCTGACTTTCCATAAGATTCTAAGTCCAGTGGAGATCTAGGAAATACATCAGACCAACTGAGAAGTCCTTCTCTCCAGATGCCCGGTACAGACAAATAAAAATGACATTAGTGGCAGCAAATGTGCAATATAATTTTTAAACTCCCCAGTGGAACAAGATGGCTTGGAAGACTGGCAGAGTCGAGCGTAGTCTTTTCCCCTCTAGTTGTTGTTGATATCCTTTCGTCTGCGAGAGACGGTGGGAATTGCAGCCTATGATGTAGATCAGTGGTGGGCAGCCTGCGGGCCGCACACAGCCCATGAGGGTAATCTCCTGGTGGGCCATGAGACAGTTTGTTTGCATTGACCGTCTGCAGGTATGGCTTTCCTGCAGCCTCAGTGGCTGCAGTTCGCCATTCCCGGCATTCGACACAGTCAGCAGAGAAGGTCTATTCGCAATACTAGAAAAGATAGGATGCCCACCAACCTTGTTAAGTCTTATATGTTCATTCCACAACAACATGAGAGCGACTGTCCAGTTTGACGGGTCCACTTTGGACAGCTTTGAGATGAAAAGCGGAGTGGAGCAAGGATGTGTTCTTGCCCCTACACTCTTTGGAATCTTCTTCTCGGTACTCTTGAACTGTGCGTTTAAGGACATGAAAGATGGAGTGCATCTCCACACAAGATCAGATGAGAAACGCTTTGCCTGTCCTGACTTAAATCAAAGACCAAAGTAAAAACGGTGCTAATTAGGGAACTACTAGGTTGCAAAAGCTAGCCTAGATCAGCAGAGCCAACAAGCTATTGCCTTCTGATGACTTACTTGTAACCCGAATGAATTGCATTTGCTGGTTTCAGCTCAGTTCCCAGTAGACAAATGTCCTTGATCAAAAACCACCACCACAACAGGCAGCCTTGGGCACCAACTGACTTCGATGGGGATTTTGCCTGAGCAAGGACCGCAGTTTCAGCAGGAAGGCCGTGGTTTAAATGAGCCACGGAGACTGTACTCCCTTTCCACTCTAAGGCTTTCTTAACACTTGGAAAAACCAGAAGCCACAATTTTCTACTGGTTGTAGCAGCAGCCAAAGCTGTAGTGCAGATGGGCTCAGGCATCTTTACCAAGGAGTCCTCTAATCTTACACTGCAGCTACCACAATTGCTACCACTGCTGCAGCTGTGCCCGTCGGCACCGGGGATGAGGCACGGGTCCCAGTTTTGCCAGTGAAGATGCCACCTTAGAAGTACTCGCTCTAACACAGGCATTGGGCATATTGGCCACCAAGAATGGTGGAAACCTACATGACCACTGCCTCTGTTATCACTACGGGCAAACGGAGAACTTCAGATTTCAGGGCTGCAGCCCTCGTCAAAAGCCTTGAAATCCAAGCGAGTCATTTAAAAGGATGTATTGTTTGAAAAGCTTGTTTTAATTCATAACAGCATTAACTCACTCAGCACGAGGCAGCTGGGGATTAGCAAGCAGCTGTAGCTAACAATCCTCTCGGATGCTGCACAAGGCCATCGTCTCCAGCCAGCCAGTCATTAATCCCTAGGAAATGCCCTATGCCCTGCTCTCAATGCTCAGAAGACCTTTGCTGTGAAATGCCCGCCAGCCTCTTGAACGGACGCCATTTGGAGCAACCCTCTCAGCTTATAACAATTGAAACTGCTTAAAGAGAGAGAGATTCTGCCCAACTAACCATTCGAGCCCAGTTTCACGGAGCCCTTTTCAAATGAATAACAGAGACAGAACCTCCTTAGAGCTCCCTGCACCGCGATGAAGGATTTCGCATAACTCTTCTCTCATTAATAACTGTCCCCGACGTGCGCCAGCACCGGAATCAAGCCAGTTCCGGAGCCATCGCTACTTGACGGATTTACACAGTGAAAGATCATTGCAACCCTTTGCTCTTGCTCCCCCTGGGTATGTGCTCTGAAAGCCACCTTTGGCCCGGCATACCAGAAAACCTCACTCCCAACCCCAAGCACTAGCAGTGAGACCCACTTGCTGCTCCCTAATGAGATCTCAGGGATCACACAAGCAACCACACGCTATAATTCCTAGCCTCTGAGAGAGCCTTTGTGAAGGGGAGCTCGAAAAACAGCTGTCTGTGGGTTACTTTTTTATTGTTTTGACAAGAAGTTGCATTACAGTAAGTAGTAAATTAAGAAAGCCAGAGGTCTTGCTACTGTCTCCAGCAATCCTCTCCTCTTTCCCACTCGGTGGCCCTTTCTGGACAGGTCCCAAAGCTTATACAATTTGGCAAGATTGATAAGGGATACTACTGGGCTCTATTTTTGGTCACTATTTGACGGTCAAGTCCTGCTCCCCCAATACCCACACACTGCCAAGTAGGGTTTGGAAGGAACCACTGAGGTTCTGCTGAACAGACCAGGGGAGCACCCCACCAGCTCCGTTTGCTTTAATGGATCAATGCTGATCATGCCAGTCTCAACTAGGGGGCCTTGCCATGGAGAGGGGTGTGGTCCAGCTGACAGGCCACTGCAGGAGAACTGCATTCTAGTTCCTCCTCTGCCACTGACCTGCTGAGTGACGCTGGGCAAATCACTTTGTATCTCTGGTTCCCAGACACCCTCTGTATACTTAAACTGTAAAATCTTTGGGGCAAGGTTTTTCTCTGGGATGATCACTTCACCCCTCCCCACCCACCCACGTGATTAACAGCAGGGAACATTTCTCTTCAGCCGAGCAGGAACGGGCACCTCTGAATGTCCCCTTAATAAAATCACTCCATTTCAACCAGGTGACCGTGAATGATATCACTCTCCTGAGGATAACAAAGAGCGATAAGGAATGGATGTTGTCTGCATGCCACCAAACACCAGGACCATACACTACCATGCTTTGTTATGCAATGATTCCAGACTACGTGCTACTGGCCTGGCGTGGTAAAGTGTCCTACCATGGCGGACGGGATAAGGCAGCCCTCCCCAGAAACCTTTTGCAAAGGCTTTGGGTGTACATGAAGGAGAGCTTTCTGGAGATGTTCCTGGAGGATTTCCGCTCCATCCCCATACACGTTAACAGACTTTTCCAGTAGCTGTACTGGCCGTGATTGCCAGGGCAAATTAATCATTAATCATTAAACATGCTTGCTTTTAAACCATGTGTAATATTTACAAAGGTACACTCACCAGAGGTCCCTTGTGTGCCCTCAGGGTCTGGGAGCACGCCTCGGGTGAGTTCGGGGGTTACTGGTTCCAGGTCCAGGGTGATAAACGTATCCTGGCTGTTGGGGAAACCGGTTTCTCCGCTTCCTTGCTGTGAGCTATCTTCATTGTCTTCATCATCATCTTCCTCGTACCCCGAACCCGCTTCCCTGTTGCAAGTTTCTCAATTGATGGAGTCATAGCACACAGTTGGGGTAGTGGTGGCTGCACCCCTTACAATCGCATGCAGCTCCGCGTAGAAGCGGCATATTTGCGGGTCTGCCCCGGACCTTCCGTTTGCCTCTCTGGCTTTGTGGTAGGCTTGCCTTAGCTCCTTAATTTTCACGCGGCACTGCTGTGCGTCCCTGTTATGGCCTCTGTCCTTCATGGCCTTTGAGACTTTTTCTAATATTTTGCCATTTTGTTTACTGCTACGGAGTTCAGCTAGCACTGATTCGTCTCCCCATATGGCGAGCAGATCCCATACCTCCCGTTCTGTCCATGCTGGAGCTCTTTTGCGATCCTGGGAGGACTCCATCATGGTTACCTGTGCTGATGAGCTCTGCGTGGTCACCTGTGCTCTCCACGCTGGGCAAACAGGAAATGAAATTCAAAAGTTCGCGGGGTTTTCCTGTCTACCTGGTCAGTGCATCTGAGTTGAGAGCGCTGTCCAGAGCGGCCACAATGAAGCACTGTGGGATAGCTCCCGGAGGCCGATAACGTTGAATTCCGTCCACACTACACCAAATCCAACCAGCAAAGGCCGATTTTAGCGCTAATCCCCTCGTCGGAGGTGGAGTAAAGAAACCGGTTTAAAGGGCCCTTTAAGTCGAAAAAAAGGGCTTCGTCGTGTGGACGTGTCCAGCCTTAATTCAATTTAACGCTGGTAAATTCGACCTAAACTCGTAGTGTAGACCAGGCCTGAGATAAAGTTCTGGCCTGAAAGCTTCATGCAGTTGTCTCCAGAAATAAGCAGCAAGGGGCTTGACTCTCCTTTCACTCATGCCAGAGTAAATTCATTGACTTCGCAGGCATGACTCTGGATTTACTCCAGTTTAAAACATGTGTGTATATTACCAGAATTGTTTCCAAACAGAATGTGTTCCATGAGGTGTCAGTGGTGCTGCAAACACTCGATATCATTTGGCCACCATCCATCCCAGAAGGCTGGCGAGCCTTCCACTCCTCCCCCTCAGGACGCTATTCATTCCCTGGGGTGACAGGAGGAGCCCTGAGTCGTACATTCGGATGCCAATGCCATGTGCCCCAAGCTTACAGAGACAGGTATATTCCTTTCTGAAACTGACAGCACCAGGTCACCACCAGAGACCTGGGGTCTGGCTGAGCACAGAACTGAGGTGAGCAGGGGTGGCTTCATGCCCGTCTTCTTTCCTAGGCACACCCCTTCCTGCCCCTGCCTTTCCCCTTATGCTGCATGGGCAGGTGTTGTAGAGTAACTGGCAGGGGGTTGGGGCATGGGGGGGTGCGGGCTGTGGCTGGAGGAACAGGCTCTGGGGTGGGGCTTGGGGTGCAGGAGGGTGCTTCGGGCTGGGACTGAGGGGTTGAGAGGGGGATCAGGGCTGGGGTTGGGGTGCAGGGAGAAGCTATGGGGTGCAGGCTCTGGGCAGCGCTTACCTCAAGCAGCTCCCAGAAACAGTGACATGCCCATGGCCGGCTCTGGCTTTTTTGACGCCCCAGGCAAAAAAGCCTCCCCCCGTCCCCCGCCCCCCCGGCGGGGAGCGCAGCAGGGGAGGGCGCCGAGCCCGGCCGTGGCCCCGCTCTCCCTGACCGGCCGGAACGCCGGGAAGAGGGCGGCAAGCCCGGCCGGGGCCCCGCTCTCCCAGGCTGGCCGGAGCGCTGGGGGAGGGCGGCGAGCCTGCCGCGGCTCCGGTCTCCCCGATGGCCGGAGTGCTGGGAGGAGGGCGGAGAGCCTGGCCCCGGCCCCGCGCTCCCTGGGTGAGCACCGCCCCCCTGCAGGTGCCACCCCAAGCACATGTTTGGAGGGCTGGTGCCTGGAGCCGGCCCTGGACATGCCCCCCCTCCAGCTCCTACAAGGAGGCACCGCCAGGTGGCTCTGCGCACTGCCCCGTATGCGGGCATCACCCCTGCAGCTCCCATTGGCCATGGTTCCCAGCCAATGGGAGCTGTGGGGTGGGGGCAGCGTGTGAAGCGGAGCCCCCTGGCTGCCCCTATGTGTAGGAGCCGGTGGGGGGACATGCTGCTGCTTTTGAGAGCTGCGTGAATTGGCCCCTGACCCTGCTCCCCAGCTGGTACACCAGATCCCACTCCCCAGTGGGAGCTCATCCATAGTTTGCCCACCCCCGATTTAAAGTGACAGCTTATGTTTTCAATACACCACAATAATCACAAAGAGCCACTGAGTATTGTACCTCTTAGCTGTAGATCTTTTTTCTCATATTCTTTATTATTGCAAAGTAGTCATCTAAAAATAAGGATTTATGTCTTTTGGTAGATTTGTTAGAACTGTAGTAATTGGAAGAATGCTGAATCTTGACACAAAACTCTTAGGAAACATAAGACGTGTTAAGTGAACTCATCTTTTCTCGTTTCTCTCCTCTATTTTCATAGAATCATTATTAAAACCAGGAAAGCCATACTGTATTAGATCATTTTCCCTCCCACTTTGTGTCTGTCTTGGCTATTTAGACTGTAAGATTCTCATCTGGGACCTCTAGATGCTATCATGGTGCTAATAATAAGCATTTAATCCATCTTTCTCTCAGTGCATTGTTCTCTAAAGTACATTATCTAATGCGTGTCTAAATTATTTTTAGATTTCCCAAGTGATGGGGCTCTCACTGCTCCCCCAGGGAAACGTAACTGAATAGATCTCACTGATAGGAAGTTTTTCCTAATATTGCGCTTAAATTTCCCTTATATTGTTTCTGGGTCTTTCATTTTTTAAATGTCCCTTTTTCCTCCCACAATCAAAGTGGGATCTAAATCCAGTTGAGAGTTGTGCTGGGAAAGGAAATACTTACTTTATTTACTACAGTCTTCCACTGCTGGGTAATTTGGGGATACGGGTCTATTGATAAAAACCTTGCTCTTTTCAGGATGTGTTTCGGAGTGGAATTTGGAGTCTATTTTAATTGGCTCAGGCGCCCCACAGGTTTCACATGATCTTATTTTCAAACACTGTTGAATTGATGAAGGGCATTTTGAGACAGGACCAAAAGTGACAAAGTTAAAGACAAAAATAATAAATGCACCATGGCAACAGAAATATGAGAAAATGTACAGAAAAAATAAACCAATGAAAAAACAAACTGGGCCAAATTTAATTTTGGTATAAGTTTGTTGACTTCCCTTTCTGGGATGGGTTTGGCCCATTAGACATTCACACCCAAATATACAAACGGATTTAAAACAAACGTCAAGATGTTGCTGAGTATTTTCACCTACTGTCTCATTCCCAGTGCACTAGCAAAGCTTTATTTTCATGGACAATGAGTTGCTCCCATTGAATCATAGAAGTGTAGGACTGAAAGGAACGTCAGTCGGTCATCTAGTCCCGTCCCCTGTACTCACGGCAATACTACATAATAACTACACCGTCCCTGACAGGTGATTGCCTAGCCTGCTCTTAAAAACCACCAGTGATGGCGATTCCAAAACCTCCCTGGGCGATTTATTCCAGTGCTTAACCACCCTGACAGTTAGGAAGTTTTTCCTAATGTCCAACCTAAACCTCCCTTGCTGAAATTTACACCTGTTGCTGCTTGTCCTATCCTCAGAGGTTAAGAAGAACAATCCTTCTCCCTCCTTCTTATAACAATCTTTTATGTACTTGAAAACTGTTATCCTGTCCCCTCTGTCTTCTCTTCTCCAGACTAAACAAACCCAATGTTTTCAATCTTCCCTCATGGGTCATGTTTTCTAGACCTTGAATCATTTTTGTTGCTCTTCTCTGGACTTTCTCCAATTTGTCCACATCTTTCCTGAAATGTGGCGCCCAGAACTGGACACAATACTCCAGCTGAGGCCTAATCAGTGTGGAATAGAGCGGAAGAATTACTTCTCGTGTCTTGCTTACAACACTCCTGCTAATACATCCCAGAATGATGTGAGCATTTTTTTTTTACAACAGTGTTACACTGTTGACTCATATTTAGCTTGTGATCCACTATGACCCCCAGATCCCTTTCCGCAGAACTCCTCCCGAGGCAGTCATTCCCCATTTTGTATGCGTACAACTGATTGTTCCTTCCTATGTGGAGAACTTTGCATTTGTCCTTATTGAATTTCATCCTATTTACTTCAGACCATTTCTCCAGTTTGTCCAGATCATTTTGAATTTTAATCCTGTCCTCCAGATCACTTGCAATCCCTCCCAGCTCGGTATCAGCCGCAAACTTTATAAGTGTACTCTCTATGCCATTATCCAAATCATTTATGAAGTTATTGAACAGAACCAGACCCAGAACTGATCCCTGCGGGACCCCACTTGTTATGCTCTTCCAGCTTGATTGTGAACCACTGATAACTACTGTCTGGGAACAATTTTCCAACCAGTTATGCACGCACCTTATAGTAGCTCCATCTAAGCTATATTTCCCTAGTTTGTTTATGAGAGGGTCATGCAAGACAATATCAAAAGTCTTACTAAAGTCAAAATATACCAAACCTACCACTTCCCCCCATCCACCAGTCTTGTTACCCTGTCAAAGAAAACTATCAGGTTGGTTTAATAAGCTTTGTTCTTGACAAATCCATGTTGACTGTTACTTATCACCTTATTATCTTCTTGGTGTTTGCAAATTGATTGCTTGATGATTTGCTCCATTATCTTTCCATGTACTGAAGTTAAGCTGCCGGGTCTGTAATTCCCTGGGTTGTCTTTATTCCTGTTTTTATAGATGGGCACTATATTTACCCTCTTCCAGTCCTCAGGAATCTCTCCCATCTTCCATGAGTTTTCTAAGATAATCACTACTGGCTCAGATATCTCGTCAGTTAGCTCCTTGAGTATTCTGGGATATATTTAATCAGGCCCCGCCAACTTGAGGACATCTAACTTAACATGGCTAAGTAATTTTTAACTTGTTCTTTCCCTATTTTAGCCTCAGATCCTACCTCATTTCCACTGGCGTTCGCTATGTTAGACATCTGACCGCTACTAACCTGGTTAGTGAAAACTGAAACAAAAAAGGCATTTAGCACTTCTGTCGTTTCCACTTTTTCTGTTATTGTCTCTCTGCCCGCCCCACATTGAGCAATGCACCCTTTGTTCCCAGACCTTGCACCAGGGGTCCTTACACACTCCAATAGTACCACTGATGTCAGTGAGACTAACAGCACGAGAGCGGGTTGATGGATTTACTCTTCAAATGTGTATCAGAGTCACAGACTTAAGAAGACTTGTGACTTCCTAAGCCCCCCCCCAAAATAAAAATAATGGGGGCTTTGAATGCTGGGTCACAAGTCTAAACCTGGCTTGGGGTGGCATTGATCAAAAATTGTTGCGATCTGGTGGTCATGTGAAATAAGAACATGTTATGCTGGAGGTTGAGTGGCTCCCAGGGAGCGCATTTTTCATCTATCGGCAGTCCTACACCTCACTGAAGCAAACCTTCCAAGCTACCCGCCTTCCATTCAGGCTAAAGGAGGGAGCAGTTAAATACCGTTTTATTTAGTGACACCTGAAATGCAAGAAGCCACTGCTCAAAGCACAGACCAGCCTGGCAAGGTGGAAATAGAAGTTGAGCTGTGTGGCCTGACAAGTGTTCCTTGGGGACTGACTCAAACACAGGGGCTGGGCAATGTTTGGTGCAGCTGTGTCTGTGAGTCCTCCAAAACAGACATAGAGAAGGCAGCAGGACAGCCAAGGAGACATCAAGAAAAGCACTGGTATTGTGGCCCTGAGAGAAAGCCAAAAGAGATTGTTGGGCAGAGTGCTGGCTGGAAACAGGCTTGGAACTGCGAGGAAGCAAACTGCCTTCTGCTGTTGATTCCTCCTTTGTGCAGGGAAATGGGGCTTTGTAGAGTGCCGCCGAAGAGAAAGAGGGGGAGTGAAGGACCTGCCGCCAAACTGCCGCCGAAGAATGGAGCGGCGCGATTGAGCTGCCGCCGAAGTGCCACCGATTTTTTTTTTCTTTTTTTTTTTTTTTTTGCCGCTTGGGGCGGCAGAAAACCTGGAGCCAGCCCTGGGCTAACACCACAGTTCCTCTGACCACCTGGGCAGGAGTTTAGGTCACTAGCTCTATGGTAGTGCAAATACTGCAGCCTTGCTACCACAAGCCCATTGCAGGTCACACAAGAGGGACCCATTGCATGGCTGCTAGTCCCTCCGCCCCGTCCCTTAGAGGAGGAGTAATGGAGGGCTTGATGCTGTGGTGGATAACCTGGGTGAGTTTCATCCTTCACGCACTGCCAAAACAGAGCTCACTTACTGGCCTCTCCCTCTGTTCCACTGAACAGACTCACTGGGGCCTTGCTGAAATCAAGCCATAACTCATTGGTGTAGATCACGCTCTCACGAACGTACAGCCTGCGCCAGCGTGTGCGTGCTTGTGCATATATACGCTTTGGGCTAAACTCGTCTCTCTTGTAATGCCAATGATGTCAGTGGAGTTACACTAGGGATACATTTGGCCCTTTGTGTACAGAATACAACCAAAAAGATAGATAAGTGTAGCGAACAGCTTTAGTTCAGACAAAAGTTATGCACTGAAACCAATCAAGAGCCTCATTAACTCTGGACTATGTATTGAATATATCTGTACGATTCCAGGAATATATTTTTGCTGTTCCTAGTATCATGCCAATTTTTTTCTGTTCAGCTCTGCAACTTTCTTTAAATCTGTAAAGCGTTCTGTGATACTAAGGTAGGAAAGGTGCTATGTAAAATGTAGTTTAATTATTTGTTAGCATTAGTAATTGTTAGCACAATAAGTAGCATGGTGTTTTGGAGTTATTTTAAATCTGTGCTCAAAGACACAGACAGCTGGCCAGCCCCTCCCAGTCACTAGTGTGCCTGTGGTTGTGTACTTCGTATATACTTGTTAAACTTTATTTTTATTAGTTTTTGATTTATAACTGCACTGCAGTCCAAGTTTCTGCATAAGCAAAGTGTGCAGGCACTTGGCATTTAATAAAGTTATACAATTGTCTGCACATGGAAACACAGAGAAGCCTCTTATTCATGTGATTCATGTTGTTGTTTATTAATTATCTATCCATATATTGATATAGCTATATGGATAGATAATTTGTTCAGTGCCAACAGTGTGCTTGGTACTGTATAATTCTATTCTCTTGTGTGTAATTTATGTCTGATCCATCACCCGGGTACCTGAGCACTGCATAGAGCTTACAGTTGAGATCTAGACATACCTACACTAGCTCCATCACAGCTAGGGCGCTACAAATAGAAGTGTAGCTGTTGTGGCGCAAGTGGTGGAAAAGGCCAACCTCCCTGAGAATGACCCCCCCATCCAAGACCCTAGCTGCACACTTGGGGTAGCAAACCCCTCATACTTCCACGTCTGAACTCCTATTTTTAACGTGCTAGCTCTATCGGAGCTAGCACAGGTATGTCTACTCGAGCTGGATATTACACTTCCATCTCCTGTGTAGACATACCCAAAAACACAACATCAGAAAAGAGAGGAACCCTGGGGGCTCCAGAGGAGGGAACAACCCAGAGCTGGCTTTGTTTCTTACTAAGGTATCTTGGGAAGAATTTGGAAGGGGAGAGGATGGTTATTTTGCAAAGTGGGATCTATAAAAGTGGGGGAAGGGATAGCTCAGTAGTTTGACCATTGGCCTGCTAAACTGAGGGTGGTGAGTTCAATCCTTGAGGAGACCTCTTGGGGCAAAATCAGTACTTGGTCCTGCTAGTGAAGGCAGGGGGCTGGACTCAATGACCTTTCAAGGTCCCTTCCAGTTCTAGGAGATGGGATATCTCCATTAATTTTTTTTATATGTGATGGCCACCCTCTTAGCCAACATACCAGGGATTGAACCATGAACCTCCAGAGCAAAAAGCATAAGTGACTACAGCTTGAGCTAACAAATCATATCCTCCATGGACTGAACACAGAGGGGACCTGTAACACACACTTGCCAGTGGGTTACACATGCATACAGGGCAGCCCAGACACAGGGGTGGGAAGAGGAGCAATAAATAGAACATGTTCTCATGACTGGCATTGTTAGTGGAGCACAGAGGGTGGGGAAGATGGGTTAAGGGACAACGTCTGAGATTTATACCAGGACAGAGTTGTGTAGGATCTCAAAGGTGAGGACAAGCAGTTTAGACTTGAAATTGTACGTGACGGGAAACAAGCGGAAGGGTACAAGGAGCGGGTGGCGTGGTCAGACGGACAAGCAAGGAAGCTAAGTTAAGCGGGCAAGCTTTAGAGAGACCAGAGAGGGTGACAGAGGGAGCTGGAGAAGAGACGGCTGCAGTAATCAAGCTGAGCGAGAGATGAGCAGGACTTGGACAAGGGTTCAGCTGTCCGGGCAGAGAGGAAGTGTCAGGCTCTTGCTAGTGTATGTTGTGGAGGAGGAAATGCAGTATTTGATCATGGCCCGCATCTCAGGGGAGAAGGAGAAGTTGAAGATGACCCCCAGGGTGACAATGAGGTGTGGTCAGCAGCAAAAGAGGAAGGCGGCAGTGAAAAGGGCTTGGGAGGAAGAATAAGAAGCTCACCTTAACCAAGCTGAACTCGAGTTGTTGGTGGGGCATCCAGAATGCTATGTCAGAGAGGCTGAAATGCAGGACTGGACAGAGGGAGATGGGTCAGATGTGGAGGAGTAATTTATGAGTCATTAGCAAAGAGATGATGGCTAAATCCATAGGACAGATGATGCGGCGTTCTCATCCCTCCTTTAAATGCCATGATGTGCCCTGTATTTTCACCTCCATCTCTTCCTGATCTTTTGCAACATGTCATTTTATTGATTTCCTTCTGAGTAAAACAAAGAATACAGAATTAGAGAGAGAGAAGTCCCCTCACCATTCCCTCCCATGACAATGGTTCTCCCCCTTAGGAGTCTCCAGGGCTCTGATTAATCTAGTTCTAAATGACTCAAGGGGTGAGTTTTCCATAAAAAGATATTCCAAATCTTGTACCGCACATTTATTTTTGCATTTCATAAGCTTTGTATTCACCTTCCCTTCATCCGTCCATCTTCACCATCACCATTCCTCTTAATACAAAGGGAATTATGATTACAGATAGGTATATGCCTCAAAAATCGGCTGTTGAGTTCAGGACTAGGTCCTCAGCTACTGTAAATTAGAAGAGATCCCGTGACTTTAATAAAGCTACAGTGGTGTACCCTAGCTGACGATCAAGCTCCTGCAGTTTAGAAGTGTTACCTTCAAACGAAAAGGAAAGCTCTCTCTCTACTTAAGGTACATGCCTGCACAGCTTTGAGCGTTTGATTTAGGATTTGCAAAGTTCAGTTGTGAATTAAGGTGAGTTAATCAGGACAAACACTGCTAATGAAAACAGAAAGGGGGCTTGACACATGGATCCGGATAAATAAGTTCTACTTAAAATGCATTCTTTGGGGAAAGTTCTTCTCCTGTCATGTTGCCAAATCATCGGTGATTTGACCTACATCTCAGGGTGTATTTGGGAGGGGAGCTTCTGATGAATCTGTTTATGTAAGAAAAAAAACTTTCAAAACAATCTTGCAGGAGCCAGGATCAACAGCAGCTGAACACAGCAGTTGTTGCATATTTAGAATTATTCCTTTCATTAAAGGCTTGAAAGATGCCTGGGGCATCTTGGGGCCTGGTTACAAATTATGATGATAAACTAATATTGGTATTGCTGGAACTAAGGGTGGGATCCTGTTCTTCCTCATTCATGCATGTCTTCTGGTCTTACAGTGATGTAACTCAAGAGTAACTCTGTTGATGTGGATGGAGCAATACCGGTGTAAATCTGGTGTGAGATCAGAATCAGGCCCATTCGATGAGTGAGGTGACAGGACCCAGCTCTAAAATAAGACCTTGGGCCTAAGAACTCTTTTGATTGTTTCAAAAAGATTTTTCTGAAAAGAACATCTGGCTCAGAAAAGGCAACACACTGAAATATTCCTGGCCTCAATGCTGACCATGCGCTGTGTAATTGACTTGGAAATAGAGCAGGGGTCAACAACCTTTCAGAAGTGGTGTGCCGAGTCTTCATTTATTCACTCTAATTTAAAGTTTCGTGTGCCAGTCATACATTTTAACATTTTTAGACGGTCTCTTTCTATGTCTATAATATAGAACTAAACTATTGTTGTCTGTAAAGTAAATAAGGTTTTTAAAAAGTTTAAGAAGCTTCATTTAAAATGAAATTAAAATGCAGAGCCCCCCGGACCGGTGGCCAGGACCCAGGCAGTGTGAGTGCCACTGAACATCAGCTCGCGTGCCATAGGTTGCCTACCACTGAAATAGAGGAAGAAATCAAATACAGCCTATTTGCAAATAACAAATAGGCCTTGATTCTGACTTGTGCCTCTCAGGAGATACAGCCTAGGAGTGGGGGGCTTTACTCAGTCTTTGCACCCCTCTGATTCTGGGGCCAATTTGACTCCCAGCATAGACTAGAGCAGCCTCATATGCTGCGACTCGGAGATGCCCAGACAAGTATATTGCCCCGTGTCTGACCATCTTCTCAATATTTCACTAAAGACGGGTCGTGCACGGTCTCTGCCGAAAGCTAAGAACCAACTGATCGCTGTAGTTCTTGTGAGGTGTTTATATGGGGAATAGTTTGTGAGAGATGTAAAATGTAGACAATTAGGTCTTCAAACTGTTGAAGTGAAACTTGTCCCGAGGCGAGGTGGGTCCCGGGGCCAACTCAATCACCTCCAAGAACTGTTGCCAGCCCTAAATTTACTGTCTGAACCAGACAAATACAAAATCTGTGAATAGGGGACCCCCGGGGTGTGGGGGCCGGGGCGGGGGGTTGTCTGTAACTGTATTAGAGAAGAGAAAAGGGTATAAGATATTTTCCATTATGGAGGAGACGTTGCCAGTGGGACTATCTGATGAAAGGCAGATCCCAGCTTCCTGGACTGGACAAGCACTGTAGGGACTGACCATAGGATGAAAAACACAGGAAAGTAACTTGCTAGTAAATAGATAAGCTATCGACTATGTTTTATGGGGTTTTTAACCTGTAGCCTTATGTTTCCAAACCTTTTTACTTGCTTTTATTTGAATCTCTATCTCGAGCTCTGTTAAACAAACTTCAATTTGGTTTGACAGTAGCCACATCTAGGTGGCTTGTGCTAAGGAGAGGGTTGAACTGAGGTGAAACCAGCGAACAGGGACTGGAGAACACTGCAGGGGTCCAGAAGATAAGGACTGGGCACGCCAGTGTAACAAAGTGGGGTGTAGCCTGTGTTGGGACAGTCCGCACCAGAGTGCTTTTGTTACCAGCAATTGAGGAGGGTTTAGTCTGGTGGGCACAGACAAGGCTCCCTCCTGTTGTGAGCAGGTGGGAGAGAGTCACCCTGAACACCTGGGTTAGCCCCCAAAACCCTTGGTTAAACCCAAGGGAGCATTCAGCAGGCCAGAATACCCGGAGCACAATGCATTCCAGCTGCACCCTTTCCTCCTCCTATTGAATGAAACTGTAAACCACTTACATAATAGAAACCATTTCAAGACAGGGGGTGCGGCAGCATCTAGGTATAATGTGGGAGGAATCAGGATACGGGAGTTGGCATGGCAGCACCATCACTTCCTCTGGCTGGTTTGTGATTGGACAAAACTATTTCAGTTTTAGGTTGCATTTTTTGTCAAATAAACTATTTGTACTGAAAGTAGGACAAGTAGTAATGGATTTAATCTGCACGGAGAGAGCTTAGCTTAGATATTAGGGAAAACTTTCTAACTATAAAGGTAGTTAAGTTCTGGAAGGGGCTTCCCAGGGAGGTTGTGGAATCCCTGTCACTGGAGGTGTTTAAGACGCGGTTGGACAGACACCTGCCCGGGCTGGTCTATGTTTAAACTCTCAGGATTATTATTAACCATTTATATTGCAGCAGCGCCTTCAGGCCACAATCAGTTTGGTGGGCCCCAAAGAGCTGACAGTCAGAAGCCCTGGATCTCCTTCAGTTTAAAAAAAAAGGTCCAACAGACTTTTGCCCAGTCCACCCTGTGCACTGAAAGCTTGTTTCCCCCCCATCATCTGAACTTCTTTTAAAAACTGTTTTGCTGTCAGGGATTCAACAATATGATTTATAATTACAGTTAGATTCCCCCCCCGCCCCCAGTGTCAAGTGAGATTTTTGAATGTTTCATTGAGCTGCATTTGCCAAATACTTCATTGCAAGAATGAGAAGCTTGGACAAAAAATACTGCCTTAAAATGAATCCAAAATGAGTAATATTTTGGCAGAGCGGGTGCTGTAGCTTTGGAAGAGGGAACCCTGAAGAGAGCAACATACACACAGCTGGGAGATGAGGAGAATGCTTCACCGACCTCTCCGTTCTGGCTGACTATACCCATCCCCGATGATTTCTTTGCAAAATTCCTAGAGGTTGGAGGCTTGTGTAGGTGGGAAGGGGGACAGAGAAGCCAGACACCAGTCTCCAAGCAGCAGACTGAAGTGTGTCATAAAATATTTAGCAAATAGTAAGGCAACCACAGAGAATTTGAGGGAGCAGGAGAGAGGAAAATACATTGCCTGCAGCTGGGAAGTTGTTTTCTTTTAATGGTTACAGCCATGAAGCAGATCATTTAAGAGGGACTTCCTTGGCTTCTCCACCCCCCACCACACCAAACACTGCCCCTCCCAGGCCTGCTAGAGTGGGGCATGTAGCTAGAAATCTGTACACAAACTGGGCTTCCTTCCCACAGCACTTATTCATTATCTTCTATCCCCATACCTGCCCCAGCTCAGCCTGATCTTACCCATCTTGCCCAGGGCACAATGCCTTAAAGACATCAGAGCTACCCCAGTTTCTTTGCACCAGAGGGGACAGGTTGCAGAGGGGCACTTCTGCAACAAATGGAGGAGACTTTGGGGATTTATGGCTAGTCCCTCTCCCCGCTCACACACCCCAGTCATCAGTTTTCTCCACTCGTGCAGACTGTGAGCTCACTGGGGCAGGGAGGGTCTTTATTACTTGCTTGTACAGCACCTAGCACAGTGGGGCTCTGACCCTCAGTGGGGGCTCTAAGTGCTGCTGAACATCTCTTCTCTTTTGGGGTCAGCTCACTAGTGACCTGGGGTGGAATGAAGTCGGTGCACTACTTAGGGTGACCAGATAACACGTGTGAAAAATTGGGATGGGGCTGGGGCTGGGGTGGGGAAGGAGCTGGGGGTGAGGCACCTATATGAGACAAAGCCCCGAATCTCAAGACTGCCCCTATAAAATCAGGACATCTGGTCACCCCAGCACCACTTCCTATCCGGTAGCAGCTTCGTGGCTTCCTTCAACTTTACACCTTTTTGTTCTCGGTCACGCCCTAGAACCGAACACACGAGTATTGTGATGGCTCCTGGCCCCTAGCCGACTCTCCCCCCATGGCAACTTGCCGCATGACCAGTGAAGGGAAGGAAGAGTCACAAAGGGGTTGGGGGAGCAGAGGGGGGGCGTGCTTCCTGGGTCAGCTGCAGCCGGACGAGCTGGTGTAGGAGGCTCTGAGGCTGGAGCCGGCCGGGGGTTCTGGCAGAGGGGCTCCCCATCCCCTCCTGTCTGGAAGGGGCTCGGGCATGCAGCGCTCCGCCTGACCCTGCCCAGCTCGGGCGGCTCCGATTCCCAGGGCGGAGCGGCAGAGCCCGCGGCAGTGCCCGGCCCGCCCCGCTCCGGAGCGGGAGGAGCGTGTGACCCCGCGCGGGTCCCTTTAAGAGTTGCCGGCTGGCGGCGGCAGAGCCCGGGCTGGAGTTTCACGCCCCAGGAGCAGCACATGGAGCCGGAGCCCAGCCCCGCGGCTGCAGCCTAGGGAGAGCCGCTTGCACCCGGTCCCCGCCTGCCTCTGCCCCGGGGCAGCCCGGTCCCGGTCCCGCTCCGCGCCCTGCCCGGCCCGGCCGCCCCGAGCGCAGCGCGGATGGCCCCCGGCTGGCGGAGCCGGCTCTGGGGGGCTCTGCTGCTGCCGCTGCTGGGCCAGGCTGCGGGGAGTCCGGCGGAGCCCCAGCCCCCGGCGGAGCCCCAGCCCCTGCCGCCCTTCGACGCGCTCTTCGCCCGCGGCGTGGAGGCTTGTGACGGCGGCGACTACGCGGGCGCCGTGCGCTGGCTGGAGCGGGCGCTGGGCAGCCACCGGCAGCTGCGGGAGGCGCGGCTGCGCTGCGGGCTGGGCTGCCGGGAGCCCCTGGGGCGGCTCGGGCCGGGCGCCGGCGGGGACCTGCCCTTCTTCGGCTCGGTGCTGCGCCGGGCGCGCTGCCTGCGGGAGTGTCTGCGGCGCCGCCTGGGGGCCGCCTCCCGGCACCGCGCCAGCGAGGACGTGCGGGCCGATTTCCAGCGCCGGGTGCCCTACAACTACCTGCAGCGGGCCTACATCCAGGTGAGAGCCGGGCCCCCATCTACCCTCCCCCGCATCCACCCCCTCCTTCCTTCCATCCATCCCTGCAGGGTGCCCTACAACTACCTGCAGCGGGCCTACATCCAGGTGAGAGCCGGGCCCCCATCTACCCTCCCCCGCATCCCCCCCCTACTTCCTTCCATCCATCCCTGCAGGGTGCCTTACAACTACCTGCAGCGGGCCTACATCCAGGTGAGACCCAGGCCCCCGATCTATCCACCCCCTGCTTCCTTCTATATCCCCCCACCCTACATCCACCTCCAGCTTCCTCCCTTCCATTCACCCACCATCGATCCCCACACCCCTCCATCCCTTCATGCAGGGTGTCCTACAATGACCTGTAGTGGGTGTACTCCCAGGTGAGAGTTGGCCCTGGCCAGCCCCGCAACCCCTTCCATCTATTCTTCCCCCACATTCACCTACTTGCAGCAGATATACATCCAGGTGACAGATGCTAGCCAGCCTCTCCATCCATTCACCTGCCTTTCTGTTAATTCCCTTCATCCCTGTCTGTCCTCCTCATCCCTTCCACCTATTCCCCCAGCACCTGGGGCCAGATCTTTAAAGGCATACACGTTTATGAAATCGGTCTGAGTTTGGTTCCTAGGTGCTGTTGAAAATCCTACTAGGTGCCTATCTACATCTTTAGGGTGTCTAAACACCTTTAAAATTTGGCACCTGGAGCCCTGCATCTACCTGTGGTGGGCATACATCAGGTGAGACTGAGGCCTCCCTCCCATCTAGAATCTGCTTCAGCAGGTGTGAACCCAAGTGAGGAACTAGCCAGTCCATCCTTTCTTCTGTCTCCACACTCAGCCATTCACCTGTCTTTACAGTTTCTATCCATCTCATTGGTAACACTACGTACAATGAAGCAAAAATAATGAATGATCTAGGGGAGAGATGGGCCAATGTGAAGCCCAAGTGTTTGTTTGGCCCCCCAAAGTCAAAGGAAAATTGAAACCCGTGGTATCCGAAGGGATGGACTGATAAGCTGGTCCTGGGCGATTATCTATGCTAACATTAGTGTGTGTCCTGAATTGCTATGGTTTATGACCGTTGCGTTCCTTCTCCTGTTCTTTGGCTGAGGACTCACAAACTCAGTACATCATTAAAGCATACATGTTCTTTTCTCCTAATGAAAGTTTAAAGGGGACTGGGTTAGGGTTGAAAATGACTTGCCTTACTAGGAGTGTTTTAAGGAAAACTCAGCAAAACCGCATGAAGTTATGATACAAGAGGCATTTTTCATTTTAATGCAGCAGTACCTTAAACCCCTGTGACTTCAGAGAAACTTCCTTTCTCTCTCCCTGTGCATGTAGCAAGAGGATATATGATTTCTATTCTCGTATTGCATCTGCCTCTTTTTTCTGGTATGAAATACTTTGCAGGGTAGCGTAGGATCAGGGTTTTTGTAGCCTCTGAAATCCTGCTTATCTGCCCCTTGTCCTGACAATCGTTCCCAAATCATCACTGTTTACTCTTCATGAAGAAAACTATGTTGTCTTTAATGAACTTCCCTGGGCAGAAAATCTCCTCGACAGCCGAGGTTGGCTCTCCTTTAATTCAAGGCTGATGTTGTATTTGCTGAGCCATCGGATACCTGCAGTAAGTTGACGTTTTATGGCTAACAGTATAGAGACTCTTTGGGAATTTATTCTACGCCAAGCTGAAAATTTAAAACATTGCTGGGACGTTCCCTCTGGACTCTTTCCTTATTTAATTGACACAAGGTTGTAGTTGCTAAAGGCAGGTATTAAGTGGAGATCTGCCCTTTAAAATGTAGAGCATGGCTTGGTGGTGGCGATTCTGCGGCAATCCACTGAAGCCAAATGGAGAAGCAAACAACAGTCCTAGAAAGCATAAATGCTTGTAATGTATTAACTACACCGCGACAGAACGTGGGTGACCATCATCAGTCCCTGTGATTAAGAACCCGCTGAAAATCCTAGCTGCAATTTGTGCTTTGCTTCCTGGTCTGTAATGTCTTAGTTTGAGGTTTCTGCAAACCGCAGGGCTGGAAATGCCAAGGAAAGGATTTACAGGAAGTTAAGAACCCCAGCATGCATAATGTGCGTCCCTAGAAAGAAATACCACCGGAGAAACAGGGTTATAATTTGGTCCAAATACTGGTGTCATTGAAGCCGGAAGAACTTTCTGCCAGTGCCTTAGATGCTGATCCTGCAATGAGCTCTCTGTGGGCGGATGCCTTCACCTCTGTGGAGCTCAGCGAAAGTCACCTTCCTGAGAAATACACCGTTTCAAGCTTTCTCCTACTGAGAAGCAAATCCAGCGAAGTCAACAGGGTTGCCCATGGGTTCAGGGGTCTGCCTGCATAGACTTCTCAGAAGGATCTGGATTGAACCTGTTATATCTGGGTCCCTTTCAGCAAAATTACTCCATGCTTTAGGGTTTTTTTTGTGTGTTTGTCAAATACGGGCTGCCTTCCATTCCTGCATCTGCCATCCAAGTCAGTTTTCCTCATTTAAAGGGATACAGTGAACTTGAGAACTAATCCATTTTAAAAAGATGAGCTGAAAGAAGATTCAGATATTACACAGCAGTCTCTGAGATCCCCCTCCCATCCCCCCACCCCCCAATGTTTTACAGCCCCCGAAGTTTATGGCCTAGATCCTCAAAGGTATTGAGGGATCTAACTCGCATTGAAATCACTGAAAGTTTTGGTGCCTGAAACCTCATAGACTCATAGACTCATAGACTTTAAGGTCAGAAGGGACCATTATGATCATCTGGTCTGACCCCCTGCACGCTGCAGGCCATAAAACCGTCCCCGCCCCTTCCCTGGACTCTGCTGCTGAAGTCCCCAATCCTGTTATTAGTGACCTCAATCGGCAGAGACCCTCCTGCTAGAGATCCCTGCCCCATGCTGCGGAGGAAGGCGAAAAACCTCCAGAGGCTCAGCCAATCTGCCCTGGAGGAAAATTCCTTCCCGACCCCAAATATGGCGATCAGTAAGACCCCGAGCATATAGGCAAGAGTCTCCATCCTGACCCCTTTTAGCCATTATGCTATTTACCTACCATTGCTTGGTTTTCTTTGACAACTATGTTTTACCATTAAACCATTCCCTCCATAAACTTATCTAACTTAATCTTAAAGCCAGACAAGTCCCTCGCCCCCACCGTTTCCCTCGGAAGGCCGTTCCAATATTTCACCCCTCTGACGGTCAGAAACCTTCGTCTAATTTCAAGCCTGAACTTCCCCACGGCCAGTTTATATCCATTCGTTCTCGTATCCACGTTAGTACTAAGCTGGAATAATTCATCTCCCTCCCTTGTATTAATCCCTCTAATATATTTAAAGATAGCAATCATATCCCCCCTCAGCCTTCGCTTTGTCAGACTAAACAACCCAAGCTCCTCTAGTCTCCTTTCATACGACAGGTTTTCCATTCCTCTGATCATCCTAGTGGCCCTTCTCTGCACCCGTTCCAGTTTGAGTTCATCTTTTTTAAACATGGGAGACCAGAACTGCACACAGTACTCCAAATGAGGTCTCACCAGCGCCTTGTACAACGGAAGCAGGACCTCCTTATCCCTACTAGATATACCTCGCCTAATGCATCCCAAGACAGCATTGGCTTTTTTTACCAAACCTTTAAGAATGTGAGCCTCTATTCCTTCTCAAAGCATGTCTATCCCCACCTAATGTAACTGTGGGTGTTCTCATTAGCTGTTTGGGTTTCAGATGCTGCCTCTGGGGTGTTTGGTTTTTTGTTTTTTGTTTTTTTTCTTTGACTGCAACTATTTTAATTGGAAGGTTTCCGTAAAATGATTTTTAAAACTTTCTTCTGATCTCCCGTTTTTCTGCCTTGGCCTCCAGTGAGCCACTTGGTTTAGCACCTTTCTTGCTTAGCAAAACCATTAGTGGGGTATCTGCTAGCTGGAAGAATTTCTCTTCACAATGATGTATCTGCATGGGCCCCTACGGTGCAGAGACTGATCCAGGTCACTTGTGCAAGACTGGATTTGCCTGGAGTTGTACTGACCACGAGTCCTGGACGTTCATGCACTGAGAGCCAAATCGTCTTTCTGTGCCAAGTCTGAGTAAACGGGTCTGGCGTATTCCCCAGGGATGCAATACACCTCTCCCACCCCACTAAACCCTGAAGCTGGGGGAGGGGAGGCTGGGAAAAGGGTTGATGCATAGAGCACATCTCACCCCAGCTCTGTTCACCCACACACAGTCCTGTCCAGTGCAGCAGACAGACATGGCTGGGGTGTGCAGAACTCCCTGAATTCCTCCCCTAATAACCGCTCTTCATGCAGGTTCTGCTGCTACCGCGACTTGCACACCTCTCTAGGGAGGGGGCAGGGGGAGGCTTCATTTGTGTTCTGGAAACTGCTGTTTACAACCACGTTATCTGTTCATTCACTTTAGCAAGTAGGGCCTTGAGTTCCAGATGTGCTAAGCACCTGCAGCTGCAGGCTCTACGAGTACAACTCCCATTGCACTTGTATGTATGCTGTGTAGTTGTAGCCCTGTCGGTCCCAGGATATTAGACACAAAAGGCGGGTGAGATAATGTCTGTTATTGGACCAGCTTCTGTTGGTGAGAGAGACCAGCGTTTGAGCCATACAGAGATGAAGCAGAGCTCTGTGTGGCTTGAAAGCTCGTGTCTCTCCCCAGCAGAAGCTGGCCTACCACTAGATATTCCCTCACCTACCTTGTCTCTCTAATTGCACTTGTATGACATCTGGGGAGAGAGGCAGGCAGACGGTGAACCCCTCCTCCCCCCGCTAAGTAGGTCTCTCTCTTAGTTGGCTCATTCCACATGCATTTTCACTCTCTGCTCCCTATTTCCTCGCATTGGTGGCTCTTTGTGCCTTTGCGGGGAAGGGTTTATTGGTGGTGGTTGTTGTTTTGTGGCAGGTCGATTACACTTCTGGAGATCCAAGCCGGGTCTTGCTTCCGCTGCTTGTCTCGAAACCGAAGAGGAAATGAGATTTAGGTTAAACATCCCACTGTGTATCCTGGACAATTCCTTCCTGTCGCTCTGCCAGGAGTGGGTGGGTCACTGGCTGCTGGGTACTTCCATCGATTCCCTTGTGTGGCTGGACGGCAGGAGTTGATGTCATTTGCATTTTCAGAGAGAACGAACTGTATGGAATGTGCTTTCTCCGTCCCACTCCTAGTGACCTCTCCCTTGCTTGTGTAGCTCTCCGGAGGGGAGGGGAATGAACCTCCTATTTGGTAATGACAAAACATGGAATAAATAAAAATTATAAGGCTTGGCACTTGTACAGTGCTTTAAAAAATATGCTGCTGTATAAATATGAACTCATCCACACACCAGCCTTGCAAAGTAGGGAAGGCAGCTGCTATTATCCCTGCCTTGCAGGTGGGGAAACTGAGTCAGGGGGCCAAATGTTGATCTCACACTGCTCTAGCTCTACAGTAAATACTTTGGGTCAGTGGAGTTTACCAGTGAAAGCGTGATCCGAATGATGCTCAGAGGCCCTCAGTTACAATGGGGTAGCTCCGTGAGAGCAGAATCTGGCCCAATAATCAAGGTCACTTGTTCAAGTCCCTGTAGTAAGTCAGTGGAAGAGCTGGGTTTAGAAACTGAGGCTTTCTGGTGCCCAGTGCTACTTGCTGCGCTGTCCTGGCCAATTCACTGGAGCACCTTGCCTCTGTCTCTTTAAATGTGTGCGGAAAACACTCCTGCAATGGTAGGTGGGGTTTTTTAGGTTCATGGACGATACCATACACCCTGTTGGACCGTAACCCACTGGCAGCTCAGGCTTTAACTCTCTGGCAGTAGAGCGAAGGGGGGAAATTCTGGCTTCTGCTAACCCATAAAGGCTTAAAAAAGAAACACAATCAAATTCCTGCACCAAATGTTGATACAAGGAGATGTGCCCCAGACCTGAGCAAGCTCCTGCCTGATTCAGAACTGACTGAGGTCAGCTGAAAGCCTCTCATTTGGGTGGGCTTTGGATCAGGGCCCTAGTGCTGACGTTTGGCCAAGCACCCCAAAGTTCAGATGTGCCCTTTGACCTTTGGAGTCACTGGGCTGGAAACGTCCCATGCTCCTGCTTCCCCAGGAGATCGCCAGTGTTTCCAGTTGGGCCAGAAATACCCTGGAGACAGCCCGGGTGGGCCAGTGTTTGGATAAGGATAGAGAATGGGGGAGGAGGCACTAATGGGAATAAAAGACGATTTGAGTTTTCCAGCCCATGGAGAAGAGAAGAATCTGTAATGTGTTCCCAAACTCCCGTCTCATCAGCAGAAGAGGCAGTGTGTTGGGAGCGCTCTACTTCTATTAGAGACAGGATGACTTGTCTATTACATGCTGGGCTGCTGTCCTTTGAAAACCTGCTAGGCTTTGGTAGGAGGGGATTGGGGGATCACTGGTGCTGTTTGTCCTCTGGACTGTGATTTGAATTATGACCCACCTGCTTTTGCTGCCTTAGCAATTTTTGTTTGTGTCTGAATGTAGCCTGGAGGCCAAAGCTTTTGCCCTCTTTAGGGTTTTTTTCTGCTATGCATGTGGGTTGGGGAAGTAGGTAATTGCGTGACATAACGGCATTGGCTGGTTACAAACTGCTGAGTTAATAACCTTGTTGGAACTTGCTGCGGATGTTCTGCCTGTGAACAGCACAACCGAATGGAGCTCCCCATTCCCTGCACGGCTTCCCACAAATCAGGAATCCTTGGCCAAAAATAACTAGTAACTTCTTGGAAAAAATTGACCGGTCGATCAGAAACAATTGCTCCTTCTAACCTACCCTCTCCAACTTTTTCTCCTAGGTTTTCATTTCCTTCTTTAGTCTTTTTCCTGTCCCCCTTTTGCCTGCATTGTTTTCCATATGATCTTAATAGCCTTTGCTTCATTTCACGTTTGCTTTTCTGTTTGCAGCTCCTGAGTGCTTGCTAACTTTTTCTAGCTATCCATCGCTAAACCCATGTCTGCCTGTCTACTCAGCCTCTCCTCTTTGTGCACCATGACAAGACAGTGTAAATTCTATTTCTGTAGCCTGTAACCACCAAATACATTCAAGAGAGATTTGGACGGGGGTAGGAAGCTCATTGGTTTCTGAAGAATAATATTTTTTTTTATCCTGACAATGATCCAATGTCCTTGCCTCCCTCTAACACCACAGATCCTCAAAATGGAAAGAGTTTTACAAATTGAATGTATGTTTACTCTTTGTTCTGCTACTTTTCTGCATTTCTTTTGGCTAGGATAAGGATTACAGATTAACTAGCATAACTTGTTTTTAGCCAATATTACTTCGAGGATTTCATGCATTAGTACAGTGGGGCTGTTTTTCGGTCAGCAGTAGAGCAGGAGAAGGTTTGGGTTTGTTTTTGTTTTTTTAAATAAAGCTGCTGCTGTTGATGTTTTTGTTTTTAAAACATGAAAACCTTTGTATTGACCTTAAGTTTTATTAAAAAGGTGTTTGTAAAAACACTGTATTTTGACCTCGCAATGTCCCTTTAACTACTGCATCCTGCTACCAGTAAGATGTTGTTGTGAACAGCTCTTACTGCTACATTGCTCTTATACTGTGTAATGCTCTTCATCCAAGGATTTTAAAACACTTCACAAACATTAATACAGATGGGGAAACTGAGGCACTGGCAATTAAATGACTTGACTAAGGCCATACAACAAAGCAGCAGATGGATCAGGAAGGGAATTATTATTATTTATTAGTTGTATTATCATAGTACCGAGGAGCCCCAGTCCTGGGCCTGAACCCCAGGGTGCTAGGTGCTGTACAAACACAGAACAAACTGATTGTCCCTGCTCCAACGGGTTTACAATCTGAGTAATTCAGGAGTCCTGCAGGACAGTTTGATCAAATCACTTTTACCACTTTAAATCACCCATATCATCTGTCACTAGCACCAGAGTGAGACTTGAAATGGACCATTTGCAGCCATTAAAGGTCCCCTGGCACTTGTTGCAAGACTAGGAATGTTTACCATGGGCCCTGTGCCAAATTCCTTCCATCTCCCAAAATTACTTTCTGCCAACCTAAACTTCAACTTGCGTAATTATATCGGGCCAGTTTCTCCTCTTACGGTGATGTAAAACTGGAATCACTAGATGGGAATCATGGAGTTTTCTTCTGGATTTGCACCAGAGACTAGAATCTGGCTCATCTTGCCTAATCTCTGAAGTTTCAACACAAGACTACTTTTAATTTCTGGTACTAAGATCACTTGCTGTGTGTTATAAACAGCTGCAGGGTTCAACCTCACGGGGGTGAATTTCAGTAGTGGAGGACGTTACCCTCCTGTACTTTGTATAGCACAGTTGGAGAATATAAAGAATTTTGGGATTCATGGTATGACAAGATTTTTCGTAATGGTGGTATTTGCATTTCTAAGTGTACATCGCTAACTGTAAGGAATTTGCCCAAACCACTGGAAAATGCTGTTCTCTTGGTAATCCATTCCCTTTGGATGCCTAGTGGCAAATAATAACACAAGAAAAAGCCACTGGTTCAAAATCTGTGCTGGCACAAACAATTTAACTTATTTCTCATTCGAGGTATCACCCACTATGCTTTTTGGGGGTCTGTCCATTTTGTTTTCATCTGACAGATGTCCTGTATCCCAGCCAAATGTTGAAATAGAAATATATGGTAATAGGGGGATGCTTTTGTCTCTAATCTTGAAGACTGATTTTGCTCTGCTCTTGACTAAATAAAGAGGTTTCAGAGCTGGGTTCTTGGAAAAATCTCTTAATTTAGATTGTCTAAAATAGCATTCCTAGTCCTCACCCAGAGGGTAAACATCTTGGTGGTCAGCGAAGTTAAAAATAAACAGTATCTGTATGGGATGGGCATGCTCTGAGCCTTGTGGGATGGACCTATGAACCCGACCCAGGCCTTCAGCCCTGAAGGCATCATCCCGCTGCCATTGAAATCAGCTAGAGATGGGAATGTTCTGTCAGTCACATCAGTCTCCGAAGCAGGAGAGGGTAGGAGCTCTCCAAATCGAAGCCACTGGGCCCATGTCCAGACACAGCCCATCCGTTCATCTTCTCTGGACAGAGTAGTGATGCTAAAACCCCATGTGGACTTGTGGAGGCACTGAATGACCTTTAAATCAAGGTAACAAGGTATTGGACTCTGATCGGTTTGTATGAGAAATAAACCTAACTATAAGGACTAGCTCCACCCTGAATCCATGGACTTAGGCATCTATTGTCTGCTCGCTCTTGGTGGCGGTGTCCTGAATGAAAACTACTCCCACTAGCAGGCCCAGTGGTGCAGCCACGTGGGTTTCTTGGTTTACTGATGAACACTCGGGAGTTTGCTGTTGGCTTTCAACCTGAGGAGTGAGAGTGAACTGAGGGCTGGAGAAATGCGCTGGCTACACCGCTCTGAAGACGGAAGCTCTTTATCTATCCACAGAACAGATGCAGTGCGGGCTGCAGCAGGGCAAATTGTTCCCCCCACCCCCTCATACTGGCCCCCTCGTGTGTCTCCACGCTGACTTGGGAGGGAGCTTAGAAGGTTAAAAAGGTTACTTGGGTCCTGATTTTCAGATCTCATGAGCACCCAGCACCCCCATTGATGTCAATGGGAGCTGCAGGTGCTCTGGGCTCTCAAAATCAGGCCCTTGTTTAAGCAACAAAGCTACCAAGGGTGGTATCATTTCTTTTGTAGTGTGAACATACGTGACTGTTACAAGTTGGGCTGAAATCCACCCAGCTCATTTCACAAAAGCCACTGGACGACCACCTGATGGGGATGACTGGATGTGATCTTGCGAGGTGCTGAGAGTGTCCTCAGCTCCCTTGCAGGGGGCCTAAGTACCTTGCAGTACCGGGCACCTGGGCAAGATTTGAACCAGTGGCCTGGAGCTGAAATGCTCTAGTCCTCCTTTTGTCAGTTTCAATTGGAGAGTAAAGTTTCCCATAAGTGGATGTTGGGGTCTCCTCTCTCCTCAAAGCCTGTTGTGGGGAGGATAAGGGTCATGATGGGGGGGGGGGCGGACAGCTCTGGTAATGACAAGAGAATCAATCCTTTCTTTTCTAGCCAGGGCCCTGGTCCTGCTCCTACTGAAGCCAAAGGAAGCTAGACTGGATCCTAAAGGGTTGTTAATATAAACTGATATTGCACATAACTGGTTCCTCTATCAAATCACTTCCCTCAATAGGTGTTCAGAGGCGTTAAGAGGAGAACGGGGCTGATTCGGATTTCTGTTACACCCACATAAATTTGGAATGACTCCACTGAGTTACTCTGTGTCTACACTGGGGAAGGCCTGTGGTCTTTAATAGCATCTCTGACTGCAGGGACCACAGCCTTCAAAGTTCCTTGGTTATTTTAGTTTCTGACCAATCCTAGGCAATAACGCCCACGAAGCAACGGCTTTAATTCCTAGGTCTCTGATGACTGATGCTGGTGAGGGGTCTGAATGTATTCATGCAAAGGGCAGGTAGCTAAACAGCATTCCTTAACCACACCATACCTCCCAGCCAAACCACCCCCTCTCCATGGCAACTGGGCACTTAACAGCCCTTCCGAGGCTGACGTCAAGGGTCGTGGATTAGCCACTGAATAATTATATCAACAAAAATAGTATCCTCATCCCAGATCATCAATGTCCTTTTTTCCTTCCTTGGATGGGAAGCCAAACCCACATGTCTTAACTGGAATGTAGGGCAGAGTTTGGCTGTGGCCTATCAGATCTGGAGGCCAAATATTTTCTTGTAGCTTCTTGTTCATTTAAAAAAAAGAGGAAAACGTTCCTTCGGGCCTGGGTGAAAGGATGACTTGTGTTCATAACTGGACTGGAACCAGGTGGCTGGCTGTCCCTCGCCCCAAGAATGCCAGTGCATTGTTCCCCCCTCTGCAACTCCACCCTTGCAACGTGCAGATGCAGCAGAATTTTCTTTGCAAGCTGGTGTGTTCTTCGGCTGCCCCTCTGCCCCTCGGTGTGGTGCGTTTTAAGCTTAATCTTTCTTGATGTAAAGCATGCAGATGGGGTGTTCAGGAGTAAAAAGGGCAGAGCTGGCACCAGGCTTGCTTCATTAGCATGATAGGTCTCACGGCAGGTGGTGAGCTTTCAACTTGCAACAAGCATGGGCAGGCAGAATTAATATTGTGGTGTTCAAGGTTGTATTTAAAAACAGAAAGCATTGAAGGTTGGATGTGACAGAGGGAATCAGACTTACCGAGGCATCATAAGTAATGACACACATGCAAGTGATGAACGATACATGCAGGCCAAGATTTTCAAAAACGAGGGACCTGACATCAGGCTCTTAAATCCATATTTAGGCTCCTCAAATAAATAGCCTACTTTTCCAGTTGTGCCGAGCACCCACAACACCTGCTGAAGACTGTAGGGGCTGCTGAATGCTCAGTTCTTTCAGGCCACTTATTTACATTCTTCTGTATGCATGCAGGAGTCTAATGTCGGGCCTCTACTTCGCAAAATCCTAACCCCAGTTCATTGCATGTCTCCTAGAGCGTTGCCCAATGTTCGTGGGGAATGGAGTGCTGGTTTATTGTTGATGGCCACTCAGCTAAGGGTGATGTGGTGGCTCAGGGGGGATCTGTATGGATGCCTCCATCACCAACACACGCACACAGCAAAGATAAAACATCTTGCTCCGGGTAGGCAATGGAGATTCTAGAGTTAAACCAGATGCTTCAAAGGATGATGCAAGAAACCCACAGCAGTAGATGTTGGATAATCTGCTCCCCCAACATGAGATCTCATCCTGGGTGAACCAACTCTGTGTGTTGTTGGTTTGAATCTGGCCTGGTTCAGAGGTGATGGAGAGTTGTTGACTTGGGATGGCTGTTTGGTGGGTCTCAGTCTGGTTCCTCATGCACAAGTGTCAACACTGTAATAGGCTCTCCTGGGAGAGTGCTGAATAGGCCTAAACAGAGACTGTAGCACTCCCTTGTGCACAGAGGTGCCCACACACCCCTCAATCGGGAGTTGGGCATTGTGGGGAGACACATGTGATCGATGCTGTGTATCAGTTCTATGGACACCGAACTGGTTTCCAGTGGCGCCGGATGCTCACAACTCTAAGTGATGTCAGTAGAAGCTGCAGGGAGTCAGCACCTCTTGAGATTGACTGGATGCCTTTCCCCGAGCACCGAAAACAACATTACATTAACAGTATAACCGGAGAACTGAAATTAGACTCAGAATAATGCTGTGCATGGTATGGAGACTTTAGATGAATGAGCTGTCCTGGCTTTTGCCAATGCACTCAGAGGATTTTGCAGAAGGAAGTGCCAATAACTGAGATGCTGGAGGCAGTTTCCAGGAGTCCCTTGTTATAATCTTCTCACCAAATTGAAGAGGGAGTTTAATGAGATTGTGTTGGAGTCATTCCATGTATGGATCCCAACCAGAGAGGATCTGTTCCCAGGGCTCAGACAAATACTTCTGGAGAGCATTTTATTCTACCTTTGGAACATATCAAAGGCCTAGAAAAGCTCTCATTTGAAGAGAGATTGAAAAGGTTGGGATTATTTATCGTTGAAAGGACATGAACAAGAGGAGGTATAGATTAAGAGTATGTGCGATAATGAATTGTCTCGAAGGTAGATCAGGAACTTCTGCTCTTCTTGATTTATAATACGAGAACAAGGGGACATCTGGTGAAACACAGTTGGGAAATTCAAAACTGATATACTCTGTCTCAGCATGTGTAATTAGACTGTGGAAAACACTCCCACAGGAAGTTGTTGAGGCTAAGAATTAAAAAGCTTCAAAAAGGGATTGAATATATAAATAGCAAGAATATTTAGAATATCATAATTAATGACAATAAAAATGTTGACCGGGATATTAAAGCTTGTGCCTCGGGACTTAAGCCAATCACTAATTATTAGAAATCAGGATGAGATCTAATGTGCGGGGAGTGGATCATCCAACATCTACTGCTGCAGGTTTCTTCCATCATCCTCTGAAGCATCTGGTTTAACTCTAGACTCTCCCATGCCTCGGGGTGCTTGAGGCAGCCCATTTTCCCCCATTGTTGCCTATCCGGAGCAAGATGTTTTACCCCATCGTAAGTTGTCTCCATGATGGTAATATCCTTTTCAATCATCCTCTGATAGGTCATTCTTTGTCCTCCATGCTTTCTCTTCTCTCCAGATGGGATCCAATGTAAGACATGCCTTGTGCTAGTGCCACGCGGTAGCCCGACGGCATGGCCAAACCACCATAGCCGTCTCTGTCCAATTATTCAATCTGCAGTCCACTGACCTGTGTGTACAACACTTCCACATGGGTTACACAACCTCTCCTATGAATTCCCAAGGTTCTTCTTAAACAACACTGCATTCAGCTTCTTTTATGCTCTTCCACCATCTGCCATGTTTCCGAGGTATACAGTCGTATTGGGAAGACAATAGCATTGTACAATCTCATTTTACTATCTTTCTACTCTACCAGATGTTTGACAAACGGGAAAATGATCCACTGGCTTGGCCCAGTCTTGCCTTCGCTACTTTAGTGAGCTACTATTAGCAGATCTTGTAATTCCAAGATGTACTACGTCATCAACTCTTTTGTACTCTTCTCTATCAATCACATATCCATCGTTGTTTGACAGCATTCTCTCCTAGCTCCATGATTTTGTTCTTCTGCATACAGATATGAAGTCCCACTTTGGCTTCTTTTGCTTTTATGCTCATAAAGTCTTTTCATTCCATCCAAGTTGATGTCCAGTATAAAAATATCATCTGCAAAACAATATCATCGGCAAAATCCAAGCCTCACAGCTTATCTCTTGCTCAAACAATGCCGGAGTCCTCTGCAGCAGCCATCACTCTTCTCATCACAAAGTCTGTAACAGTGCAGAAGAGAAGAGGGAACAGTATGCAGCCTTGCCTTGGACCAGTAACAATCTTAAACCACTCCGTGTGTCTGCGCTCTGTCCTCACACAGCACAGACACTCGTCCTACAAAGCTTTTATCTAATTAACATCTTTGCTGGAATTCCATAGTGTGTCAGGATCTTCCAGAAGGCTTCTTGGTGGATGTTAGGAAACATTTCCATAAAATCAACAAAGTTAAAAACCATCTTTTGCTGGTATTCTAAGTCTTTCTCATTGAGTCTTCTCAAATCTGGTCTGAATACAGCCCACCTGATCAAAATCCAGCCAGTTCTTCCCTGAGTACTTGATCAACATCAATTTTCATCCTGTTCAAAATGATAATGCAAAATGCTTTTCCAGGAACAGATAGGAGTGTCATTAGGGTTACCAACCCTCCAGGATTGTCCTGGAGTCTCCAAGAATTAAAGATTGTCATGCGATGAAACCTTCAGGAATACGTCCAACCAAAACTGGCAATTCTAAGTTTCACTCTTCTCCAGCTATCACAAAGAAGTTGGGTCCCCCTTTTTAGGAAGTTTACAGACCTCTTCTTCCTCAGTCTTTAGTACAGTTCTACTTCCCCAAACCATTCCGTACAACCTGTGCATGTATGACAATTCATGTAATTCACCATCACTTCGTCACCAGCTGTTAACATTTCAACCATCTATGTTATCATAGCCTGGTGCTTTACAACTCTACAGTTGGTTTGTAGCCTTAGTTATTTCCTCAAAGGTGATTACGTCCAATGATCTAGGCAAGTCCGCTATCTCTTATCTCTGTGCGTGTTAGTGGCTCTGGCTGGTTAAGCACAGCCTGGAAAGGTTCCCTCCAACAGACTTTCTTCTGTGGTTAAAATTGTACCATCTTGAGCCTTCACAATGCCAAAATGTTCAAGAATTGTGATGTCAGTTGTTTAGCTACTGGAATACGCGTTTTAGAATCCCCTCTCTTGTACAACTCCTTAGCTTGTCTTGCTTTATTTTCCATCCATTCTCTCATCTCTTCTGGCTGATCTTTTATTTTCTTTGTCTTTTTGTCCACCTAATCTTGCAGAATAGCTCATTTTTGCTTGTCTCATTCTTGTTCAGTTCTCTCTCTTTAATTCTCTTCCACAAGCGTCCATGTATTTAGTTGGAGCCATTCTTCTGTCCTAGATCTTCCCACCCCCAGTGTAGTCCTGGCTGCATTCACACTTGTGTCTTTGAAGAACTGCCCTTTGTTTCTGTCCTCCATCAGTATCTTCTACTCTTCAAATCCATTGCTAAATTGCAGCTTGAAATGCACCTTCACTGCTCGATCTACTAACTTTCTGGTATCATACATTCCTTCTGCTTTGCATGGTATTACCTTCTTTAGTTTTAGTTTTATTTTGATTGTCCCAATAACAAGACTTTGTCACTTATGACATCACCAGCCGTATACACCCTGGCATCCAACAGTGAACTTCTCCAGTGCCTACTAATAGCAACATGGTCAAGCTGTTTCTGGGTGAAGCCATCATATGATCTCCATGTCCGTTTCTTTCCTCGTGTAGCAATAGTAGACCCTCCAATGCAAAGGTTGCATATGCTGCAGAGTTCAACAAAACATTGTCCATTGTCAGTCTGTCCTAAGATGCTGTCTCTTCCCGTAATGTGTTCATATCCAGTATTATCATCACTAAAACCTGTGCATTTAGATTTCCCCCGAGGATAGCAATGTCATATTTATTGATCTTGTCGCAGACGCTCTGCAGTCTTGACCTGTTCATCGCTATTGTTTGTTGGAGGATAACACTGAACAATGGTGACTTTTTTTGCATAGTTTGTGACAAAGTGAGCAGTCAATATTCTTAAGTTTACAGGTTCCCATTCCTTCAGTGCTTTTAGTAGCTTCCTTGCTCAATAATGAACCTATTCCTTCCTGGTGTTTTGTCATTTTCTCTTCCAGAATATAAAACAATCACACCTTCCTACAGTAATTTGCCTCATCCAGCCCACCTAATATCGCTCAGTGCAAGTATACTTAGGCCAAAGATTTTCATGTTTCTGATAACTTGTATCAATCTACCTGTGCTCCAAAACAATCTAACATTCCGACACCCAATTCTTGTCTTGATCTTAGCTGTGAAGATATCCTGTTTCAGAGGAAGAACTTCTGGATCATAGTGGTGGCTGGATTTGCTGGTTGACCAGTAATATCTTGTCTTATGTCCAGCAGATCATGGATCTCCACAGTTGATATCTGTATTTGCAAATCTGTGATACTTATTTTGTGTCTGGGCTGTTTCTGTAACAGAAAGCATTTTTATGTGGCTAGGTTATTAGCCTGATTTATAGCCCCTTTCCAGGAGGCCTGGTGGAGTAGCCTATAGTCTGTCTCCTACTCTTTGACCCTGTCTTGCTTGGGTGGTCCTCTCAAGGGTTCTGCTCCCACCAGCATAGCTCTCAAGGTTATTGGAGCACGCAAGCCTTCCCACCTCTTCAAGGTTCAATCCCTGGGGAAATGTTGGAGACAGGACACTGGGCTAGATGGGTCTTGGTTCTGATCCAATCTGGCAATTCTTGTTTACCAGATTAGTCCAAATGGGTGCTATGGAAAAAAAATGTCTTGGAAGAGGTAAGACCTCCCTGCAAAGTCTGTGCTCCACGCCCGTTCTCACCGCATGAGCTGAAGGCCGTGCCATGCTGTCCGTACCCTAGGTGGATTCTCTTCTTGCAACTGTGTCCGTCTGCTGGAATTGCAGGGAGGCTTCAGTTACAGGTTGTTTGCCAAGTTGGGCCATCTCCTTCCTTAGGTCAGAGACTGGTTCTGTTTTAAATGGTGAGGCGGGAAAATAAATGAATTCTCCAGTCCCTTGCTCCTCCTTTCGGCAATGAGCCCCATGTAAACAGACCCACAGCACTCCACTGAATTCAGGGATCTACCCACACGGGGATCATTGCAGGACTGGCGGGTAAGGGGGCATCGACATGTTTAAAATGGGGGCAGCAAGTCACTGACCAGCCCCTAGCGTGATTCTGTAGGGAGCCACATGACGAGACGCTGAGGTACAAAGCCTAATGCTTTGGCAAGGAACTGGATGACATTTCTTTTTTAAAAACTGAGCCAGTCCCCTTCCTTCCCAGAAACCATCCGAGTGGTAAGAAGCAAAGCTGCGCGGAACAACCTTCCAAATATTTGCACAAGGTGTTGCTGAGATTGAAGGCTGCCCAGGGAGTGAGCCACGGCCTGAGGATTCCTGCTCAGAGAGCCCCTGCTCCGGTGCTGTCTGTTTGAAGGCACGTGGCATCAGCGTGTGTTGTAAGGCCCTGTGCCTTGAGATACTCAGTTCAGAAGGGTCATGAATCTGCTACTGCTGAGGAGTTCCCCAGTTTCCATAAAACATTCTTAAAGGGACAGTGACAACTGGACATGGCCGCTCTTTGCCTGTCGTCTGTGTTTGGATTCTACAGGGATGGGTGCTATAGACCAGCTAGGGCCATGGTTCTGGTGTGAACGGGCCCCTGTGCAGGCCCTGGCATCCGCCCGGGTGCCTTCCATTGCAAGATGGGTGCCTTGGGTAGTTCCTGTGTTCTCCTGCCGTGTCAGTAAGGTCCCGATTCTGAAAACGATTAAGCACCTGAGTAACTTTGCACCCGTTGAATTCAACCAGCTCTTCACGACTCCAGTTTCATATTGCTGCAGCCCCAGGGAGGTCAATGGCGTTACTCTGCATTTACACGGGTGTAACTAGGCAGAATCTGGCCCAATGGAGCTACTCTCTTGTGTCAAGTTATGTGCATAAGTGTTTGCAGGAGGAAAGCCTTAATCAATTATCCCTTGTGGAAAAGACCCACATTGACATCCATGGAGGAGCAGGAAAAACCCTTAAAAAATGTTTTCTTAAAGGAATGTATTACAGGACATTTCTAGGACTAGACACTATTTTAAGGGAACTGGATTTTTTTTTTTTTAAATAGGGGAATTCTTTGAATTTGACTATCGATGTGCATTGCAATGCTTTTACCTCCCGACATCGGGACTCCGGGGGTTCCTCTTGAAACGTGGGCTGAGCTCGGAACATACAGGGCAGTGCAGTCAGAGGGAATTTTGCTTTCAGAACATAAGCCTGCTTCAAACGTGGGCAGCGCTGATTCATGGCAAGTGTTCATTTATTCGTGCAAGCCTGTTCTATCAATTAAAGCTCTGTCTCACATTAAGCTGAGAATTGTGTAAAGCCTACTAGTGTTTTTCTTTATCATATCCCCCACCATTACCACTCCCTTCATTTTCCTCTGTTCCCCAGTAATTAGAGTAGATTACACAGCAGCCCAGCAAGAGCGGGCATATGTTGAGGTCAGAGCAGCCGTGTGTTAAGAATGATCATGATCTAAATGACGGCATGGTGTGTGTAAACCTGCAAGTGACTATCTCCGCAGTGCCTAGGACCCCGCTTACGTGCCTGATCTGTGAGTGTTACCAGTCTAATGCAGGTGTGGGCAGGCAGCGAGTAACTGTCTGAACAAGTTAATACACCGGAAAAGGAGTAATGCTTTATCACAGGGGCGGTGCAGCCGATCCAGGGGTTGGAAGGGAAGGGGTTAAGTCATCTCCCTCTGTCTTGGGGAAAGACAATTGCCTGTCCTGAGTGTGGGGAATTTGCAGGGTAGCGGGGTAAGGCCAGCTGTGGGGAATGACTTAATTCTGCCTCCCCTGCACACTGTCAGATGTGCTGTGGGTCTTTGGCACTGCGGCTGGTAGTGACAGTCCAGGAGGAAGGATCTCTGAGTGGACAACTGGGGTTTTTCCCTCCCAGGGCTAGGCTGAACTGAGCCTTGCTTTACCCTTTGCTTTGGCTTCTGGGCCATAAGGGGACGGGACATTCTTGGCATTCACCTCTTGCTTCTGCAATAGCATTCACACCCTTCCTATGCGTGTGGGTTCCTCTGCTGCTCCGACGGGCCTGCCTCACATGTAGCATTGTATCGTTCATGAGATTTGCACCAGAAATAAAACTGATCTTGCCTCCCAGAAGCTTCTTGGCACAGGCGTAGAAGTGGACTGTGACATCTACCCCTGTGGTGCAGAATTTTCTGTAGCCAGTAAAAATACGTATTTTGGGAAAATGCAGGGCGGTGGGGGAGGGGTGTTGGTCTACAAGAGCCGTTTGGCCTTTGGTTCTGTGCACAGCCGGTCAGTAGTGATGAGTTGTTGCCAACTGATCGCCATGTGGAATGGGTGCAGGAAGGGCAGGGCTCAGCCTAGTTGCTAATGTCCACATCTCACACACAGCTCTCCCAACTGGCACTGCACTGGCATCCTTGTAGAGAGATCAAGGACCCAAGAGTGGGCCCTGGAGGCCTCTTTCTGCTTACGGGTAGGTCTGTTCTTGAGGCATCTTGGTAGGGAGTGGTGTGGTAGGCAACTTGTCCACAGTCCAGCCTGTATCCTGTCTATGGATGGACAGAGGCTGCGAGTTCCCCGGACTGTCTGTCCTGCCCCTGTCACCAGAACCACGGGCAGGTAAATGGAAGAAAGGCTGAATGTAGGAAATCAATGTCGCTGTCAGCAGAAACGTGATACTTTTGGGCCTAGGTTCCCTGCACTCTGGATTTGTAGTTCTAGCCCATTTCCTTGACTGGAGGCAGATGTTCTGTGTGTGCCTCTGATCTGCAGCTCATCGCCAAACCAGAACACTAAGTGGGGGTTAAAGTGCTTTACAGAAACTTCCTGTGTTGTTCTTGCAACCCCTCCGCTAGTGCAGGCCATGTTCCCTGTCCCCACGTCTCCACTCTGGCATGGCCACTGCGGCCTTTCAAAGACCACAGTCTGCGCCCGCCAGACACGGTGTAAATAGAGCCATCACTTGGGGGCCTGTTGCTCTCCAGGAGGAAACAGGCTTGGGCTTCCTGGCATCGCGGCTTTGGAAGGTTTGACTCCAGGGGCACAGTGGGTGGTTGCCGCAGAAAACCGTCATCCGGACATGTAGCAGCACACACCAGCTGCACAGCGTCCAGGGCGCTAGACTTGCAGCCATGTCCATCTGTAACGGGCAGAAAGCAACTTGGATTCCTCTTCCTTTCCTTTTCCTGGCCGCCACCCCCACCCCCCGGAGATTTTTCCAAGGGATTTTTTTCATAGGGATTTTCTATGAAGTTTCTGCTGGGTCATCTGGTCTAGTAGCCCTCAAACTTTCTCCACTAAGAGTCCACAAACCAGCTGAGGATTTTGAGTGCCCCCCAAATCCCCCAATCCTTCACAGTTGCTAGAAAGAAAAAACGGCAGCTGCTTTCGGGTGTGAGATGCGGGGTCTGAGTGAAGGGCTGATTTCCCCCTGTCCTCAGCAAGTGGTGCCCTCACTTAGGCATAGCATCAAAACCTGACCCTTTGCCAAGGATACTAAATGTCTCCTAACATCCTGCAATACCTATAATCCTAGAGGGCTCAGTCCTCACACAGGCAGGCCCAGAGGGTGCATTATGACTAAGCCTCAGAAATCTGAACCCATCCTGTGACCGCTAAAGCTCTGGGAATCGAATGTTCTCAAACTCCGGCCCTGAACTTAGATGAGGAGAGCAACCCATCTCTGGGGACTCATTCCTTGCCTGATTGCTGTGTGAGTTTAAAACATTCAGCAGAACATGCTCTGGAAAATGACTTTGCATTGGAGCATGAGGTTATCTGGGGAGTTGTTTTTAACTCCAGTTCACTGTTGTTTTAAGCACCATGCTTCTGTTTTCCATGGCTATTTCTGGATCCTCTCTTTGAAATGCTGCTATATGATAGACTTGCAAACATGCTTCTTTAATCCCTTTGAAGTTTTTTGAATTGGAACAAAACCAGTTACGTAGACCTGAAAAATCACTTAGGTTAATTTCTGTTCTTGAAAGTTACAGGGTTTAAAGTTATTTCTGAGTTCTTACAAATCCATGCACTGCCTTAGAGCAATAGAAAATATGAATATGCAGTGTACAGCCATACCACCCTCCGTGTTTGGAATGAGACACATTAGATAAGGACTGAAGTTGGGGCATATTTCAGATGTATTATTTACATTCCTGTTTGGGAATAAACTACCAGCAACTTTGAAAATGATCCTTGGAGAGCTGAATAAATGAGCACAGTTACCCGAAGAATTCAAATGCTCTTAGTTTTTTTGTGTGTGTTTAGTCTTGGAATAACAAAATGTGCAAAGGGAAGTCTTATCAGATGCATGGATGACAAGAGCACCCTTGCACATGCTCGGTACGTTTTCATGGACCTAGTCTACATTTGCACTGAGATTCTTAGAGCCAAGGGTCACAAAGACTAAATTCTCTTCTCACTTGCACCTAGGCTGCACCACTGAAGCAGGAGGACTTGTTCAGGTGTAAATGAAAGCAGAATTTGGCCCAGTATCTGCAGGTTTACTTCATCCAGCACTGAAATGCAGCCATTGCTGGGGTGGAGGACAGCACCTTTGGGAAGCGAAGTAGAACACTGTATTGTATTCAAGCTAAGAGTCAGTTTAGCTATCTGTTCCCCATACAGGAGTGGCTATAGCACTCCAATAGCGCTGTAGTATGCAGAGTACATAAAAGCGACTACACTGGCAGCCTTATTTTTCAAAGGCCAAGTTGGGTGCTTGGCTCAGATTGCAAACTTCCAGTTGAGATTTTTGACTCCCCCGAGGTCTGTGGGTGTTTGTTTGGGATCTGACTCCTATGTAGTTAAAAACATTAAAAAGACAGGAGGACTAGTATGTGAAGGGGAGGAAGGAGAAATCCTTTTCTCTTGGCTATAGCTACAGGTTCCTTTTTCTGCGGGTATCAGTCAAGTCCAAGCAAGGACAACAGGCCCTCTCTAAATGAGCTCTGTCATTTTTCCTTGCTACAACGGTTGTATGGTAGAGTTAAGCCCCTGGTGTATTCTCCCCTTTCTGCACCAGGAAGCCTGTCTTTGTGCTTATTGCATTCAGAGCTCTCGCTTCATAGTCCTGAACACTCCTTCCTTGGCTGGCTTTTATTTGGACCAATGCAGAATGCAACCCCCACCCCCCTTCTTATCTGGGAGCGCTGTTTGGCACAGGCAAAGACTTTGCCCTGCCAGTGACCTATGACAACAACAGGAGGATGTCAGTGCTAGAAAATTTCACTCTAGCCAGAGGTACAAACAGAACGCCCCCAGAAATAGCAGTGCTATAGGTTTACTGAGCTGCGTGCTGGGTCCTGGCTCGTGGAGCCAAGCGTCACAAGGACGACAACCCCAGGGGGGCCTACACTGGTTAGCTGATGGATGTATCCTGAACCTGGATTTGTAAGCGTCCATTGCCGGATGCTCCGCTGCGAAACCGTCCGCTTCCTGTGATGAGACAGCTCTCCAGGCTTTGCCGTCTGTGCTGTGTAACAGCACTGGTCAGTCGGTCCCTATTATATTCCTGGCCACTCAGCTTGAGGGCCGTATGTCCCAAAACAGCTACAGCAAACAGCATGTGTCTGACCAGTCCCCTAAGGCTGGTCGGGAAAGTGGTGGGGTTTTTTGGGTTTTTTGTTCCCGCAGGGTGATGGAAATGAAAGCTTTCGTTTGGGTCAAAGGTTTTCCTGTTCTCAGCAAAAAAATTGTAAGTTTTTCTTGAAAGTGGTTGTGTTCTGCCGAAATGTCCATTTCAATAAAGAAGCTATTTTCAACAAAAAAAAATGTTTGAGCAGCTCTGCAACCCGCCCAGTTGTGAATCCCCTCGGAATGGCTGCGTCTTCCTCCCAGTCCCATCCGTCTGCCCCAGGGCTCTGGGCTTTCCTTCGAAATCTTGTTCTAGCAACACCCTCCCTCCTTGTGTTCAGCTCAGTAAAGTCTGGTTGAGTTGGGCAGGTGTCTCAGCCATTTGATTAGCACACGCGTGTGTGTACGTGTGCGTGTGCGTGTGTGTGTGTGTACACACATATGTACAAGTAGAGTGGGCCATATGCTGCCTGCGACTTTGTTCTGCACTGACCTAGCCATTGCTGCTAGTGCTAGATTCAGGAGGGATTCCAGAGTATTTGCATTCAGCTTCTGCTTGGCAGTCCTGCATTTTATTATCTTTCTTTTTTTTTTAATGTATTCTCTATTTGGTAACTGTGGCAGCTGTTGTAGAGATCTCTTTGCACAGGAGTAAATTCATAGGGGAGCCAAACCTGCTCTGTTACGTTGGTGAAAAACAGGAGTAATTCCATCCAGGTCAGTGGAGCTACGTAGGTATGGAAACCCAGATGAGTGAGAGCAAATATTTAGCAGTTCCCTAGTCCTGGAGCTTCCAAACAACTTTTCCACCTCAAACCAGACCTATGACACCTCCTTGCTATTCCAGGCCTGGGACGACCCTCCACTCTACGGCTGTGGTAATGCACTTCAGTCCTGATCAGGAACACCTGTGCTGTTGCAGGATGGGAGGACCCCCAGGAGCCGTAGATTTTAGTCTTCACAGTTTTGTTGCAGATTTCCATTCGGTTTGGTGGAACAGACAGATGTCCCCTGGCACTTGATGGAGATCCTGAAACTTATTTCACCTGAGCCATCTATCTTTGCACTTCACTAATTACAGCAGGGAAAATGTATTAAACCATTGCACTCCTGGAAGCCTCCGTTCCCGGGCTACACTGACGTGGATTTGGGTGCGCTCTCACAGCCTTAGGGAAAAAGTCTATCGGTTGTACTTCGGCGAGCCTTTTGGAGTTCCCAGCTGGAGGAGAACTTGGCAAAACATGGCTGCCTGAATGTCTCAATGCTTGCTTCTTTGTTCATTCACTTTTGTCCCAGGAGGAATGAAGTAATTTATTTGCTTTGCCCTGCTGCTTGATGCCGATGAATGGCAGAAAACAAGACCCCGGTGAGTATGTGTAATCTGGGAGCATGTGGTTTTGAAATATGTGGTAACTTACACATCAGTACTAGAGTGGCCAGTTTGGAAGACCTATCAGCAAGGCTCTTGACTAACTTAAGATAATGACTCTTCTAGGAGATGTGCAGTGTCGTAGAGGGGAAGGAATTTAAAGTAAACCACTGCTAAAGTTGTCTTACCTCATTAGCCACAGAAAAGCAGCCTGCGATTCAACTGAAAATTTTTCCCCACAAAGGTCTGGATTCATCCCTTGTAAGCAGAGCATAGTGTGGTGTAGTCTAAATACAAGGTAAAAAGCCAATATCACATATGGATTTGGGTGGGAGCCTTGCTGAAGTTGGAAAAAGGCTAGGTCTCATTCACCGATTAAGGCGGTGTGACTTCATTGGACCATGTATGGAGAAGGAACATTTAGCCGTATAATTATCATAAATAGGAAATTCTGAGCTTTTTCTAGGACTAGCTTTTCAAATGCTCGTCTAATGTAGTCACCAGCTTTTGCTTATGAAAGGCCTGTCCTGAGTTGTTGTCAGTTGTTTCCTAGCTTTAAAGAAACCTCTAAGCATCACATCTTGTTCTGAGGAAAGCGGCCACCGTCTTTTCCCCTTCTTGTCTCAGAAATTGTTCTCCCGCAAATCCTCAGGGGCTTGCAGTTCCTTCCTAGTTAGACGCCATTAGGTTTAATAAGGGAGCATTGACTGAACCAATTATAGACTCTTTGATAACTGCTCCTGCTGCTGGTGGTGGTGGTAACACAGACCAGAACAGATGCCAAGAAACTAAACACTTTTTTTGGTGTTTTTTCCTTTTGGCTGTTCATCCTTGTGGAAGCCCCATTTCACACTGCAAGAGGGTATGTGGACGACAGCTGAATGCCCAGCTGTGATGTACAGATGACGGTTTATTTTCCCCTCAGATTCACAAAACAAATACACATATGCTGGGTCCGATTGCTTGCAAAGGGCTTTAATAGAGATTCTCCTTCAGCAAGGATTTCAACTCGCAGAAAGTGGATCACAAATGAGCGTTCAGAGCTCATGAAATAATTATTTTCTCTTAGCAAGGTTAGATGAACTGCTTTCATGGGCTGATGGATGAGCTGCTGAGGTCCCTCTCTTCCCATGGAATGATACTCAGGACTTTGCAGAATTGGGACCTTTAATGCTTTTTGATTTTCTTAAATAGGTCTAGGGCCCGATCCAGCACCATTGAAGTGAATGGGGAAAAAACAATTGAGTTAAATGGACACTAGAATGAACTCAGTCCTCAGCCACGTCATGCCTAGGCCCAACCTGGCTAGCCGTTAGTGGGTCACAACACAAGGTAGTACGGCGCCCAAATGTGAATTAAACGCATCCTCTAATTCCAGCGTTACGACACACCCTGCATTCTATGTACCCTGATGTGTAAATGCTCAGGGTTTATCATTTTCAGTTTTCTTATTTAAATCCTTGCAAAGCTACTGAATTATCGCTTTTTGTGCAAAAATGCTATTTTAAGAAGCATGTCGAACTTTTTTTAAAAAGTATGTTGTCATGGCAAACTCTGCCAGCCAGCTGCCATGGATTATTATGGTATTTGAGCAAAGTCTTTAGTTCTAGAGTTGTGGTATAATGTTTATTAGGAACTTTTTTTTCTTTCTACAGGGTCCATTAATCCCATTAAATTTAAAGCAGCAGGAGGATGGTAATTGGAGAAATTAACTGATTTATTTTACTGGAATGGAATAGAAAATGATTGAGTATATTAGTGTGAAGTAAGAAGAGCTGTTGTTAGTGCACATATTGTAGATAGTCTGTTGGAAGATCACCTTGGTTTAAAGTACGTAAATTTCCTTTCATAGCATTCCTTCTTTCACTGCAGCTATGACTCTTTTTTTCTGGCCAATGAATTCCTAATGTGTAACCCACACTAAACCAGCGTGGATCTTTGTCCCCTGTCTAGTGGCTAGACCTAGTTCCTTAGCTCAGTGGCTCACGTTGGATTAATGTGGGTTGCACTAGATGGGAGATACCGAAGTTATTTCATTTATATTTGCCTGGCAAGGTATTCGGTGCTGTCTCCTATAGGAGAACAGTGGTTATCCACAATGAGTGTGTGAACTATTGACAGACTCTAACCTAATGGTGACAGAGACAAGTCAGTGATTCAGAGCAATCTGGATCTCTTGGTAAACTGAGCGCAAGCAAACAGTACGCTTTTTAATGTGGCTACATGTAAATGTATTATACATTTACGAACAAAGAATGTAGACCACACTTACAGGATGGGGGACTCTATCTTGAGAAGCAGTAACCTTGAAAATGTTTTGGAGGTCATGGTGGCTAATCCGCTGAACATGAGCTGCTAGTGTGCTGCTGTGGCCAAAAGGGCTAATGAGATCCTGGGATGCATAAACGGGAAATCTTGAGTAGGCGCAGAGGTTATTTTACCTCTATATTTGGCACTTGTGATACCACTGCTGGAATCCTGTGTCCCGTTCTGATGCTCACAATTCAAGAAGGATGTTGATAAATTGCAGAGGGTTCAAAGAAGAGCCATGAGAATGATTAAAGGGTTAGAAAACCTGCATTACAGTGATAGACTCATGGAGCTCAGTCTATTTAGCTTAACAAACAGAAGGTTAAGGGATGATTTGATAACAATCTGCAAGTATCTACATGGGGAACAAATATTTAATAATGGGCTCTTCAGTCGAGTAGAGAGAGGTCTAACATGATCAAGTGACTGGAACCTGAAACTAGACAAATTCAGACTGGAAATAAGGTGTACATTTTTAACAGTGAGAGTAATTAATCATTGGAACAATTTACCGAAGATCGTGGTGGATTCTCCATCACTGATTCATTTTTAAATCAAGAATTCCTTCCTTAGAAGTTTTTAATTCCTTCCTTAGAGGTTTTTAAGGCCCGGCTTGACAAAGCCCTGGCTGGGATGATTTAGTTGGGGATTGGTCCTGCTTTGAGCAGGTGGTTGGACTAGATGACCTCCTGAGGTCCCTTCCAACACTGATATTCTATGATTCTGTGGGATGTTTTCCTAAAACCTCTGCTCTAGGAATTACGCTGGGGCAGGTCTCTGGCCTGTGCTCTGCAGGGGGTCAGACTAGATGATCACAATGGTCCCTTCTGACTTGGAATCTAGAAATAAAGGTGGAATAAATAGGGGTGAGTTGAATAGACGCGGCTGTGTCACAAATGTTGCCACAGCCCATGTTCACCCACTGTTGTAAATACGCATTATTCAGTCTGGAGAATAAATACAGAGTCCAAATAAATTAGTAATTATTTATTTATATTTCACTTGTAAGAAATTGTGTCATGGAGTGTTAGAATGTTAACAGTAGCAAACCAGCTGCTTACGGACTGGACTCATTAGCTGTGCTCAGAGTGCTAAGATGGATTCCACTTCTCCTCGTGCCTCCTTAACAAATAGTTCCAGTTAGATACACCCCTGCAAACCCACGGAAGGGAATGGCGCTGCACAGGTGTCGTTGAGGGTAGATTTTGCAAATAACACATGAGAAGGAAGGAACCCAGCTTGACGATGAATTTGCTGCATTGGCAGTTAGGAAAAGGATAATCTTTGTACTTGCAAACTGTGCCCGTTTGTTATGGAGACAGCAGGCCTGGATCACCGCAGGGCATTCATACAGTCACTTTTCAGAGGAGAACCACTCGTCCAAGCATTGTGATTTCGATGTAATTATATAACTAGTGCACTTACTGACTCTTACATCCTGGTTCATTAAACTGACTTGAACTGAATTTCTGAGCAGAGACAAGAGGAAGATTTTCAAAAGCACACAACATTGGCCTGACTCTGCTTCCCCTCAAGTCTATGGGAACTTTCGCTTCTTCCGGGGGAGCAGATTATGCCGACGCTGGGTGCTTTCTCGCAGGGCCAATAAACAGTGGTGTCCTACATGAGGCAAATGGCAGACCAAGAAATGAATTTGTCGTTTCCGGAGGCGGCGTAACACAGGGAGTATTCTCTCTCAGACACCTCGCATGCTCATTCAGGAAAACGTTGTTGTACTCTGCTAAATCAGGAAGGTTGTTGATATTTAGCTTCCTTTCCGGATATGCTCCCTGTCTTGGAAACTGGCCATATGACAATTGCACATTTTCTCGAGGGGAGAGGTAAGCTTCTGTTTCCCACAGGCTCTGGTGTTATCCCTTATTCTTCGCTGAGTCAAACATTTGCCACTGCAAAATCCTTTGAGGTCTGACTCCCACGAAGTTTCATGTATATTCCAGTTTTCCCACCCCTGCAAATTCCTCAGCTGGACGTGGTGGTTTCTGTCCAGAATAAAACACAGGTCATTGCTTGACCAAGAGATATTTCCTTCTGGAGAATCTGGTCTGTATTGTGTGTTCATTTAACACATGGGACCTTATCAGCCTTACCTCAATGAAGGCTTCTCACCCAAGACTCTGGCTGTGGGTAGCATTATTTGGGCTGTTGTAGCTGTCTGTAAACTCTTAGCCCCTGGCTGTGCTAAGCCAATGGCTGCTGCAGCTGTTACATCTGTGGAAGGTATCAGAGGGGTAGCCGTGTTAGTCTGAATCTGTAAAAAGCAACAGAGGGTCCTGTGGCACCTTTAAGACTAACAGAGCACTTCTATTCAGAGTAGAAATAGCAATATAGATCCAGTCTGGCAGGTGACCAAAAAGGCCCTATCTTCATCTGGAGTTACGCAGGCCAAGATTTTAGAAAATGGGAGCTGAAAGTTCGGCTCCTAAATCCATATTTAAAACAGCAGCTGGGAGCTTTCTTCCCAGTGCGGGTGGACCAGTATCCACCAGCTGTGCTTAAATTAGCATGCTAAAAATAGCCATGTAGCCACAAATGCATGGCAGGCAGGTTGGACTAGCCACCTCCATAGGTAATCAGGCGGTTGGGTCGGATTGTACGGAGCCAACTAGCTCAGACAGCCTCCCGTGCAATTGTGGCCACCGTGCTATGTTAGTCTCTAGCCGCACTGGGCAGCACACTCCCAGCTGCTGTGTAGACATACCCCAAATAAGTACCTTGGTCTTCAGAAACCCTGAGTCCATTAACCTCAGCTTCAAGCTGCTAACTTCGCTTTGGTGTTGGAGAGATGAACGTATTCTTGCCACATCTCCATATAGTAATGACACAGTCTGACCCTAATGTTTCTAAATCATTAGGTGCTCTTATGCCCTGATGATAGGGGATCTTATAAAAACCCAGCCAGAGAAACTATTCTGAGGCCCTGTTGTGGAAAGGCTTTCGGGGAAGGCCCCTGCATCGTGATGGTCATCCAAGAGAGAGGAGTTTCAGGAGAAAGGGGTAGCGTTTCTCTCTTCCAGCAGCTCCATCAGAAGCAGCCCTCCTGGAGTAGAGTCTGGAAAGTGTAAAGAGTCTTGGATTGTGTAATTCGTGGTGATGCACAGACTCTTCATCTGGTCGTCAGCCCGTCGAGGAACAGGAGAGCCCTCATTAGTATCCCAAGTCACAGAAGTCAGTCTAGTCTCTGAAACTTTTAATCCTTGTACAAGAAGCATGCAGACGGTGTCAGTTTGTTTGCTTTGACTTTGTCTTGCTGAGGCGGGTAGGGGTAGGGTTGCCAATTTTGGTTGGATGTATTCCTGGAGATTTCATCACATGACATAATCTTTAATTAAAGATTAACCTTTAATTCCTGGAGACTCCAGGCAAGCCTAGCTAGGTGGTGGGAAATGACAGTAGGTGTATTATTTACTGATTTATGTGGACGTTGGCTTCTGTATTTTAGGATAAATCCCAGCACCTTCCGAATGGTTATTTTTAGCCTGAAAGATGCAAAGAGCTGATGTGACTAACATGATGCAGTTTGCCAATCCTGTGTGCAAAGCAACGTTTCGACTAAGACGTACAAGGGAAACGAAAGTCACGGTTATCAGAGTCCCTGTTGGGGAGCTGAAGACTGGGTGAACGTTGTAGGTATAGGATGACGTGCAGGCTACACTGAAGTCAATGGGAGCTTTGCCCCTGACTTCAGTGAGGCCAGGATTTCACCCAGAGTGTTTATGGGCATGCACCCACGGTGCTTGTTCCAACACTTACACAATTAGCCAACTGCCCTGACATCTTTTGGGCGAACCTTTAGTGCCTTGGAACTGGCACTGCAGATGGACTTTCTAATCCTGTATTTTGAAAGATGCCCATTTCTTCAGTAGCTTCTTTCTTTCACCTGCTTCCTCTCCATTTCCACGTCATTGGGTGCTACAGTGCCAAGGGTTCACACTAAATATCTGCTCCTAACTGAGGTCCTGATCTGCAAGAGACTGAGAAGCTATTGGAAAATGCCCAGTTCTCTCAGCTTCTGGTTTCAGTAGAGTTGAGGGCTCTGGGCCCAGGATCAGGCTCTGACCAGGAATAGCTTGTTTGGAAGGAGGGAGGATTGTTGTGAATTCCACTCTGATATATACCAGTTTCATTTGATTTGAAACAAGGTCACATTCCCAGATGTGTATTCTTCAGCTTGCCCTGAAACCCATTCCATGTATTATTTTCAGGTCCCTCAGACTGAAAACAAAAAAATGTGAAGTGCAACTTGGATATCAAATGAGGTCATCTGACAGGAAAACCCACTTGTCCCAGGTTTTTATTGTAGTTGCTGTTTTTCACCTATATTCTTACCATTGAAGATGCAACTGGTTAGTGGAGTTAACAAAATAATTTTGCAGACATCTTCCATGACGTCTGCCTTTCTGGGAGGAAACGTGAGGAAAGAGGGTGGTTTTCATGGTCCGTATCATATCAGATGTGAGTCAGTCAAAGGATCCAGGATTTTTAAGTGCAAGTGAGAACCATAACTGTGGGCAGTAAGTCATTAAATTTCACTTTTCCAGGCCCCAGCATTTTTGGTTGTCCCAAGTTGCTGGACTGGTGGATTTCTCCTAGTGTGATATCCTCTATGCTATTTGGATAAATAAGCTTAGTGTCTATTAAAAAGAACAGGAGTACTTGTGGCACCTTAGAGACTAACAAATTCATTAGAGCATAAGCTTTCGTGGACTACAGCCCACTTCTTCGGCTGTAGTCCACGAAAGCTTATGCTCTAATAAATTTGTTAGTCTCTAAGGTGCCACAAGTACTCCTGTTCTTTTTGCGGATACAGACTAACAAGGCTGCTACTCTGAAACCTGTCTTAGTGTCTATTGACATTGAGAAGCCAAGCCATTATTTGGATCCCAATGAAATGCAATTAAAGTGACTAGCCTCTTTTATTTTGTGCTCATGTGCACTTGGAAGATTGTTTTATTCCCCTGGCAGAACCCTCAGGAATCCCTGAGAAAGGAGGAAAGATGCCGAAAAGGGAGCAGATCCAAGAATGAGGAAATGCAGTTGTTGTTACCAGATGGTATCTTGCATAGTGTGTGAACGCTTGGCGGTTTGGGATTTGTTCTGCATGTTTTGTTTGTGCTCAAAAAAATTTTTTTGGACAGTTTGGAAAATGTCTGGGTGCTGTTCCCAGTGCCTTGGTAGGGGTGTGTGTGTGTGGACTGAGTCACCAATACGCAATACATTCTACATACAATCTCCTTCTCATGTTTTAAGTTCTGACTCTTGCTATTTTATAGTTCATTTTGCAAAGTCTTCTGCTAACTGGTTACCCTTCTGTGGTAGAGGCCGTGGTTACACTCGAAACTTCAAAACGCTGCCGTGGTAGCGCTCCCGCAACAGCGCTTTGAAGTGCGAGTGTGGTCGCGTGCCAGCGCTGGGAGAGAGCTCTCCCACCGCTGCAGGTTCTCCACCTCCACGAGGGGATTAGCTTACCCGCGCTCCCAGCGCTGGGGCACTGTTTACACTGGCGCTTTTCACACCCCTGAGCGAGAAAGTTGCAGGGCTGTAAAACGCCTGTGTAGCCATAGCCAGAGCTGTGTAAGAATTATTTCTCCTCACAGTGCAGTATTGCATCAGTAGTTGTGCTGTGTGTGTGAATGTGTGGTGAGGGAGGGAGTTACCCCCTTCTTTTGAACTGTCTGCAAAGTGGACGCGCGCGCGCGTGTGTGTGTGTGTGTGCGCCCGCAGTTGTGCATAAAGTTACATAGACCTGGGATTGCAAATGTATCCATAAATCTCTTCACAGATGGGGAGTGGATTAAAACGGGTCCTTCCCACCTAGCAATCGTTTATGGGTGCAGACCAGGGGATGAACATGGCCAGGGTTAACATTGACCGGGTGTGCAAAATGTACAGCCCAGCAAGAGGCCGTGGGACAAGGCTTAGGGCAGAAATGCTGAAATCACTGAGGAAGTTGCATTGGATGCCAAAGGATCCTGAATACTAGCAGGGGAGGCCTGAGTTTTTATTCTGCGATAACACTGACTTTGTGCCGCTTCCAGTGCGGATTCCCTGGCTTGCAGCGCACAGGCCTGTGTGATACCAGGTCCCCTGAGTGGCAGTTCAGTAACAGGCACAGGACATATTGGATTTCTGCATGTGGTATGTAAAAGTGGAAAATAAGACTGACGTGCCAAAGGGGCATTCCAGAGTGTAGGCTACACGTTGCTGGGTATTACACAGCCGTGGTGCCCACTGAAGGCATGAGACGAACCTCCAAAAGCGGAAAGGCATGGGGCTAGATCTCTGATTCAGGACCCAGCAAAATAAGATGACATCACTGCATCTGAACTGGCTGCCTTCGGAGGGGCTTCATAACACTATAGAGACAGTAACTGGAGCGGAAGACTCTGAATTCTTTAGTGTCTTGCCGAGTTGTCTGTGGTCTCGAATATGTAAGCAAAGTCTTCTCAAGTGGGTAACTTAGAGTTATCTGATCCAGACAGAGGAAGTCTCTCCCCATTCTCTTCCTCTGAGCTAGCTTGGATTCTTTATAAATTGACTTTATTTAGTTAACTGGAACCTCAGGTTTAGTTAACTGGAACCTCCCGTCTTTGTCAAACTCCACCTTGGAAGATTAGCTTTCTGCCTTTCTAAATTCCTTCTGTGATTTCAGATGTGTAGACAGCACTGAACTATGCTAGAGCGCTTCCTGGATAAAACCACTTGGAATTACCAGCTTGTGTGCGGAAGAGGGGCCATCCTGTCTGATTCTCCCCAAACCTCCTCATGCCTTTAGGAAACTGGGAAATGGAATTTTTCCCCACTTCTCTAATTCCCCCACTACAAAGAGAGATGGTGGGAGCCCTGAATTCCTCCTGGCCTTATCCTTAAAGCAAGTGATTAATTTGCACTTGCAGATAAATCAAAATGAATACAGTTACCTGCTTTGTTTCCCCTCTGCACCTTTGCAGAACAGATAACTCGAATGGATGGCTAATAATTACTAGCATCAGCCACCTTGCAGAGAACCGTTTCCAATAGCTTTCCATGTCGTCTCTCTACTCTGTTTACATGAAAGGTTCCCAATCTTTAAAAGTTCTAGTTATAAAGCTTATCATATTAACAACCGTCCAACTCCCCCGTCACGCTTAAAAAAAAAAAAGAAAGTTGAAGTTCATTTGTTTATGGCTGAGTAGGTTTTGTCGGCCTGCCAAGCAGCAAGGAGCACTTGGCGGGGTGATGCTGAAAACATGCAGGCCAAAAAATATAAATGTCTCCAAATTAAGGACGTATGCTCTAAATAATTTTTCTTTCAGTTTTTGTAGAAAAAATTTGCTTCGTATTACAGAGGGAGAGTGGAAGAAGGAATGGAGAAAGGCCAGTGTTTCAAATACCAGTTGATACGAGAAGGGAACCAAAGGCAAACACCGTCAATTTATGGCAGTGGCTCTCAACCTTGCCAGACTACTGTACCCCTTTCAGGAGTCTTTGTCTTGCGTACCCCACGTTTCACCTCACGTAAAAACCGCTTGCTTACAAAATCAGACCTAAAAATACCAAAGTGTCCCAGCACACTCTTACTGAAAAATTGCTGACTTTTTCATTGTTACCATCTACTTATAAAATAAATCCATTGGAATATAAATATTGTACTTCTAGTTCAGTGTGTAGTATACAGAGCAGTAGAAACAAGACATTGTCTGTATGAAATTTTGTTTGTACTGACTTTACTGGTGCTTTTTATGGAGCCTGTTGTAAAACCAGGCAAATATCTAGATGAGCTGCTTTACCCCCTGGAAGACCTCTGCGTACCCTCCTCTGAGAATCACTGGTTTATGGCTTCTAAAGATGGAAGCGGTACTGTAACAGGGCCCTGGGGCATATGCAAGCGACCCAATGCCCTGTTTCAAGGCTCTGGCTGACCAGCCAACTCATGACAAATTTGAGACAACACTTCCTCTAAGAGGGAACCTACTCAGGGAGGAAATTGGAAGGACCAAGAGGGACTCTCTGCACCAGCCAGGCAGAAGGTCTGATAGGAGACAGAGAGCAAAGATGGTCTAGTGGTTAGGACACTAACCTAGGTCTCAGGGGACCCATGTTCTGCCACAAACTTCCTGTGTGACCTTGAGCAAACTGCTTAGTCTCTCTGTGCCTCAGTTCCCATCTGTACAATGGGGATAACCGCACTGCCCTGCACCACAAGGTACTGTGAGGATGAAGACGTGAAAGATTGTGAGGTGCTCAGCTACTGCAGTGGGGGGGGCTAAGACTGATACCTGCAGGAAGCAGTGGCAGAAAACTTAATGGGGAGAGGCAATAGGAAAGGCCAGGAAGGAACTATAGAGGTCGAGCTGAGCTGGAACTGTTTTGTTAAATAGAGAAGATCCCGAAAAAAGGGAGTGAAATCCCTGCTGCCGTTCCGAGCTTTGTTCAACATACTGGCGAAGGAGTTGGCCCACCAGCTTGCAAATACCAACTTCACTTTTACCCTACGGGTGTGACTTTGCAGTACGTCCTAAACAGGCATCTAGGCCCCATCGGCCATCACTGATTGCCCTGTTTAACAGGTGGCTTCAAAGATATTAGAGGATGTTGCCTTCCAACGTTGAGGACCATGCCTGGTATTATTTCTGGAACTGGGATTAGCACGAGTTTTCCAGGAAGAAAACTGCAAATCCCATGGCTTTACAACTGCTGCTTAATTTCATCTTTATGTATTTAAAAAATAGATGAGACATCTTGGAGCCAGCATGTATTCAGATAGTCGTGATGACTGCTTCTGGCATGTTTAAGAGCAAACACCCTGTATCTTGGACCAGTGGCAAGGAAGCTAATGAGGTGTCTGGAACCAGAGTGTGAAAATTTGAAACTGTAGCAAAGGGATGGAATTTGATGCCTTTTGAGGTAGTGGAAATTTAGTACTTGGGGGAATAAGAAATGTGGATTTTTTGTGAAACTGCTTTTAAGGGAACAGGACAGGTCAGGGTATTAGTAATGATCTGTGGCACTTCTTAACCTTTTGAGTCCTTCATTCCATTCCAGCTCAGGCCATTGATAGTGACTGATGGTAATTTTGACCCAAAGAGTATTTTGGGGCCCATGTGAAATCAGCTGGGTAATCTTAGTCTTTTTCTTAGTCGTCCCATGTGGTGAAAACCATCATTGCAATTGGCATCGTCTTGGCAGAAATGGGGGGGATTGAACATACCTGGAGACCGTAACGTCACCATCCATAGAGGTGGTATTTTCAGGGGCTGGAGTTTTGAGGCGCATTGTCAGTGCAGTGTGGTAAAGCTTCCGGAGTGGTGTATCTGCCCTATGATGTGGGAGGGGAGAGGATTTCATTGATCTGGGCTGTCAACGCAGCATGTCTGACAAACATTGGATTCATACAAAGGTTTAATATATTTATTCCCCTTCCCACCGAAAGGTTGAGTATTGCCTGTTTTTATGCATTGGCTTAGGGCCTAGGTCTCTAAGAAGAATCTGATTAGGGCATGCGATATGTGTTGCTTGGAAAGTAGGAGAGTATCTACACCACCATGCTGTTCAACAGGCTATGAATACGGGCCTGTGGCTGCTGTGTCCCCACTGGAGCTGATGAGTGCCTGGAAGAGGCTCCTTTATGAGCCATCCAGGGCCTCCAGATCCTTTCCTTTAGCCCAGGTAAGAGCACATAACCCCTCTGCTGTATGCATCTCGCCCAAGTACACTCACTCATTATCAGGGAGCCTTCTTGTCCAGTCCCCATAATTCAGACTTCTTAAAAACAAGATACCCTGGGCTACATTTGTCTTTGACCTACACCTTCGGTGACCCCAAAGGGGTTTGATATCAGTTGGGTTGCTCTGGTTAAAACAGGGCAGGGTTAGGCTTCACCATCTGAAAATGGCTTGAGGTCCATACCCAACGTAAGCCAGGTCTCGGTGCTCTGGGCATTCTTGGCTTCCAGGCTTGATTATAACCACACACTGTGCTTGGGAATGAAACCAGATCTATAAAATAAAGTCTGACAAGTACAAGTTGCTTGCTTGTCAGATATGGGTCGCTTGTCACCACAGGGCTCTGATTGCTTCAATGATTGTCCATAGTCTAGCGAGTTTAAGATCTAGGTGTTGGTCTTCAGAGCTCTCAATGTGCTAGGGTTAGGCTATCTCAGACCCCATGTCTTTCTCCACCAAATCCTTCCATGATTGCTGCATTGTCCAAAAACAATGGGATTCTCAATGGCACGGGTAGGACTGGAGATCGAGTCTTTTCAGTGGCTGTTCCATGACTGTGGAACTCCCTTCCACATGAGTGAATCTTGGCCAGGAAACTCACACCTTCAGGAACAAATGCAAAATCTTTTCTATAGCTGTCCCATAATAATAATAATAACCTTTTACTTGCCCTTGGAAGTGGGGGTGGGGGAGGAGATTAAATAATTTAGGTCAATGTGGACCACCCATGTCGTGTGATGTACATTAGTAAGGCATCGATTGGTACAATTGCGGGTACAATTACATAGAAGGTTAGAAATTTTTTATTTTTTAAAATTATTCCCTTCTTAGTTTAGGGCTCTCACTTTGTCTTAAGATGTTACAGTTCATTACCCCCTCCTCCCCCCTTGTACAAGGGGAGTAAGCTCCATATGTTTGTTTTCTCGCATTGGCACGTTCATGCCAAATGATGTGTTTGATCTTTAGGGTTTCCTCTGTAGCCTTGTTTCTGGGCCCATAATTCAAGATACCTATCTATCTCCTAGAACTGGAAGGGACCCCAAAAGGTCATTGTGTCCAGCCCCCTGCCTTCACTAGCAGGACCAAATACTGATTTTTTTTTGCTCCAGATCCCTAAGTGGCCCCCTCAAGGATTGAGCTCACAACCCTGGGTTTAGCAGGCTAATGCTCAAACCACTGAGCTATCCCTCCCCCCTATGGTAGCAATGAGATCTCAGAAGCACTCTAGATGTTACACACAAGTAATTCAGCTTTTCCTTTTACCTGTAATATTTACTGGGTTTCCTTAGCATCCATATCTAGTCTGTCCCACTAAACAGGAGGGCGAGATTCATTCCAGTTTTTAACTAATGTAGAATGTATTGAACTGCTGGTGCTTGCTAGGAGAATAATCAACCTCTCCAGTGGACCTGGCCTCTCTTCTGACATAAATGGTCAAATTCCTGCTGTGCTATCTTTGCAGAGGGCTTTCAAGGAGCAGTAAACCCTCAGCATTCTCTTCCTTCTGGAAGTCTGGGAAAGAACCAAAAAAGTGACCTGCTAATGTTTTATAGCCAACCAGGAGAGCAATCATTACCTTTTTTAAATCACCCTATAAAATTGAATGGAGAATTGTTTTAGGGGTGGCTTAAAAAAAAAACATAGGGAAGGACATCATCGTCTTCAACAGATAAATTCTATAGAATTTAACAGACAATGTACTATGTTACTATGCAGGCATACCACGCTTCACTCTTTCTAGATGTTATATAGTCTACATTTGTTGATCCTGAATAGCATGTGTGAGTTAGTCATTCTGATTTTTATTGTGCTTCCAAATACGGTTTCAGCACCACGTGCAGGAGATTTGCGGTTCCCATTAATGTTAGCAGGAATTATGTGTGTAATTCCCTGCATATGGTGCTGAAACATTACCCCTTATCAGTAGGCTTCCTTGACCATAGGAAGTTCATGCAGAAGGTTCAGTGGCCAATGAGTTCAACACAAAAGGAGTGGGAAGAGGAATAATACCTCTGATGGATTCTGTCTTCTCTCTGTTAAACGTATCAGAGGGGGAGCCGTGTTAGTCTGGATCTGTAAAAAGCAACAGAGAGTCCTGTGGCATGACATGCATCTGACGAAGTGGATATTCACCCACGAAAGCTTATGCTCCAATACATCTGTTAGTCTTAAAGGTGCCACGGGACTCTCTGTTGCTTTTCTCTGTTAACCCAAAAGCTTTAGGTTCCCTTTTATGTAAATCCTCCAAGGCTGCATTGCTGAAAAACAGATCCACACCACACATCTACCTTCTGGTATGCAATACCACTCGATCTAATTGTTCTGTTGCATCTCCTCAGCGCTGAATTAAAAGCCAAGTTAAATTCTTCATTTTATAGCTGCCTTCTCCTTCTTGTCCAGACTCTGCGGGGGGGAGGTGGGGCCGCAGAAATTAATTACAAAGCTGTTTACATGTCAAGCTCCTTGTTTATATCCTGATGATCCTATACTTGCAGAGAGCTGATGACTTAATGTTTCAGCCAGCCCTTTCCAAGTACCAGCATTCTGCAAATGTGAGAGAGCCTCTTAACATTTCATTACAGAATTCCCAGAGATTAATTAAGGGAAACTCTAGGCCAAAACTCCCGGCTGCATTACAGGGGCTTTGCAGAGACGGGCTGAGATAAGAGCTGTGCAAAACGTTTTGCTTTTAAAGCTGGGGTTGAGGCGGATGGATTCTCTGAACATTGGGGGAGCCGGTTCACACAGGTACAGAATTTGCAAGCTCTTCCTCCCCTAGCTCTCCTCTCCCTACCCCGAACAAGCCCAGAGTACCTCCCCCACCCCTGCTGTAAATCAGGAGGGATTTGGGTACAACAGATAGGGCATAGGAGTGGGAGTCAAGAGAATTGAATTCTGACTGACGCTGATGCACTGGGACACCTTGGGCCAGTCACTGTGGCTCAGATTTTAAAGGTCGTTAGCCATTGCTGAGCTCAGCGTCGCTATACCTAACTGATTTAGGGACCCAAGTCTCCTTTAGGAGCCCAAATCCCATTGGCTGAGCTCAGCAATGCCTAAATACCTTTAAAAATGCAGGCCTCTGCTTTTCGGTGCCTTCACCTCTCCGTGCCTCTGTTTCCCCATCTGCAATATGGGGATAATGGTACTTACTCTGCCCGGTACAGTGTTTTGAGATCGAGGGGTGGAAAAGGTGATGTCCGCACGAGCTGAAGGGGATGTTCTTCAGGGAGGCTGGAGTTTCTTGGAAACTAAACGGTACATTTTGCAGAGCTCTGGCTGGTGATCAGTGCAAACCGGAGGTTGCTCACAGGTGAGCTCAATAGCCAGCCAGGCTCTATGTAGCATTAATCACCTGCTGCAGTGGGGGCACAAATCGAAGCCAAAGCTTCAGCATGGAGTGAGAGGTGGGCATAGTCTCTTGATGAGCTGAGATAAACAGGGTCGGCTCCTGTCCCTGCAGGTTCAGTTGACCGTTTACCTCTGTGCAGAGATGCAATGAGCCTTCAGCATTGCTAACTGTCTGGTTAGGCTCTGTAAGAAAGGAAGGGGTAAACACATAAAGGGGGGAAGCAGATGTAAGCTGGCTATGTGAGCCCCTGGCCAACTGCTGCTGGAACTTGACAATCTACATGTCCCTTGTACAGGAGAATTTCCATTGCCTGTATTACATCATACCTTAACCACGCAGCCTTCAGTAGGATTTAAGCCTTTTTCCAGACCAACGCTGGCCGGTGTGAACATAAATTAATATAAATAATTGCATGTTTCCCAGCTGGGTGAAGGAATGTGAACAGTGGGAAAAGTCACGGCAGTGTTTCTGAGAGGGGCCGCTCTGAGGGCTTGGAGATGCTCTGACTCTCTCCTTAGGAGGGTGGGTGGTTTTTTTTGTTTTTATGTGGATGTGCTAGCTAGCATGGGGGAACAGTGGGTACCAAGGGAAGGTGCCATGCAGAATGTGCCTTGTATTAAAGCACTTCATCTCGATCAGGCTGGCTCGTGTACGTTGTGTGAGATGAAACAGAGGAGATGGCGAGAAATTTGTATTGCACTCTGTGTGTGTATGTGTGTGTGTGCGCGCGCGCACTTATAGGTGCTGTCAAACTTTTTTAAAGATACGTTTTCAAATATCGAGGTTTCCTCTGCATTGTGTGTGGCCCAGCATTCTCCATTACTTTAACTCCGCTCAGGGAGTAGAATACCATAGTTAACATTTGTTCTCTCTTGTGTATATAGCTGGGAGAATGCTCCCCACCTGTTTTTTAATAGCTCAGTAATGAGTAAGTTTCAAGCCACTTATGGTTATTGTGTATGTCATGTCATTTCTGTGTTCCAGGCCATTGTGGTGTGTGCGTGGGTTTGTGGTTGGAAGGCAGGTCAGTGCTGGGTCTGACGCAGCGTATGAGCATCCGCTTTGAAAACAATCTCTGTGGTTCATTTACTTACGCATTGTCCGGAAGGCCAAAGACGCTGCTGTCATTTCAGTCCTTTGAGGGCAGAGCTCGGGAGCAAGCAGAGAACGATTTTAACGGTTCAGATAAAAATTGCTTTCTAACCCCTTGGGGTTAAAAAATTTGACCAATCGCTGCAGTGTAACCAGGAGCCTTGTCCTGGTGTTAGCACCCCAACTGTATCCCTGGGGGAATGTGAATTTGGATTTCTGGAAATACCTTTTCCTCTGGGCGATCTCAGTGGGGAGGCAGAGATAGCTCAGTGGTTTGAGCATTGGCCTGCTAAATCCAGGCTTGTGAGTTCAATCCTTCAGGGGGCTATGTAGGGAAGTGGGGTTAAAAAAAAAAAATCTGTCTGAGGATTGGTCCTCCTTTGAGCAGGGGGGTTGGACTAGATGACCTCCTGAGGTCCCTTTAAACTCTGATATTCTAAGACTTGTGTTCTTAGGCATTTTCCCATCTTCTCGGATGATGAAGGTGGCCTGAAATCATTGGTGGATGGGGGCAGCTCAGGGTGCTTTCAGTGGTGGATTTGATTGAGGGCTTTGCTACTGGGAGGTAGCCTGGGTCTAGTGCATTTTGGAAGGGCTCGTTAGCAGGAAGGGGAGTGAGACTGAGGAGGCAGAGGGTAGGTGGGTGGTTGTTCTCACTGGTACCATGCGCTGCCCTTTTGCTAGCGACTGGGAGCTGGTGATTCTGGCTGAAACCTGGAACTTTTGCCTTCTTTCCCCACAACCAGCCTGTGAATTTTGACTTGCCAAAGCCGGACTGAGGCAAAGGCCTCGTTTCCCACATTGTGGAGAGAGGCAGGCCGGGTCCCTGCAAAGGCCCTAAGGTTCCCTCTGGAGGTTAGCTCACAGGTTAGCTACTGCTCTAACCTCTTGGGTTAGCAGGGCTGGGAACGGTGCGGGAGGTAACGTTCTCCAGGCTGGCGCTGTGGGACGCGTCCGGCCACGCTCCTGCCCACCCTCACGGCAGCTCAGAGGGGACAGTGGCTTTGTGGCCTCGGAGGAGTATTTTCACCCCGTAGCAACAGCAGCAAGTTTAGCGCCCTGTGCAGAGCTGCAGCACAGCTGCGCTGAGCAAGCCGCTGCCCAGAAGCAGCGAGAGCCTTTGACCCTTCAGACGCGGAGCCAGCCCAAGATGGGGGCGGTGGGGAGCCTGGAACCTCCAACGAGGGTTTCCTCTGTGCTGGGAGGGGAGTCAGTGTTTCCAGCCCAACGCCTACTCTTTCATCCCCGCTCTTCTTGAGCCGATAAACTTGGAGAGGGGAAGGCAGGGCCCCGGGACAGTAAGGGGCTGAGAACAATGGTGGCTCAGATTTTCCAGCTGTCAGATACTTAATGGAATTAATCCCCCCCCCCCCCCACTACTCCCTGTGAGCCAGCTGCAGCCCTGCCTGCAGCCAGCTAGACCCAAATCCTGGACCAGATTCCCGGCCTTCCCCCCCAAGAGGACGGCGCCTCCGTTGGGCAGGCGTCCAGCAGAAAGGGGGCTGCTTAGCCGTCTTCCAAGAGAGCGTGTGAGTCTCAGCACCCTGGGGACTCAGGCGCAGGGGCAGCTGCGTGCAGAGATGGTCATAGGTGGGATCACTCGCGGGCGACCCCGAATATTTGCCCCTCTCCCCCCCAAATGTACAGGAGGCTGAATAGAAGTGGGGAGAGAAATGTTTCTGTTGCGGGAGCAGGGAAATATGGGAAGAGCATTTCTTCTTGCCGCCTCCGAGTTCTAGGGGCACGTGAACTCACGTCCCCTCTGGCTGTAGAGCCATTCTGTAGCTCTAGGAACAAAGCCTTCATGGAAAGGGAATGGCCTGCAGGCCAGCTGAGAGCCTACTCCCCCTCCGGCCCCTCTGTGTGCTGGAAAGTAGGGGGTCAGTTCCCCCTGTCCTGTGGGGGAGGGATCCCAGAATCCCCTGGGGCAGGCGGCAGAGTTTGAGGTCCCCCTTACGCGTGGGAGGAGCAGGTAGGATTTGTTTGACCTGTTTTCCTTTTTGCTGTGATCTGAGCTGTGTGCACGGCCAGGGAGGTGTAAGGCAGCTATTGGGGTGGGAGGTGGGAGAGGAGATTTTTATGGGTTTGGTGGCGCCTTTCCCCTGTGGACTGCCAGTTCAAATCCAGCCCAGCTCAGTAGGGACTGAACCTTGCTACCATCTAATGGCTATTCTGTGGCACGTATGCTGCCAGGTCTCGGTGGGTCTCGTGGTCCGGTGTCTACATCGGCCTCAGGGTTGCTCCACATTGCCCAGGAGCTTTGGGTACGACTGCCCCGCCTGAAGCCCACCGCTTTGCTATAGGATGGCATTGAGGGTGAGGGTTTGATTCCCACTCTGCGGGTGGCATTGTGAACGCGCCTTAGGACTGCACAAAATGAAGCCTGGAGGTTTTGTCAAGTTGGCTGTTCAGAGCTGGTTGTGGAGTCCTCTAAATGCAATTCAGCAATTTTCTCCTCCCCTGCTTCCCGCCACCCCAGACCAGACGCCCAGCCGGTCGTGTTCCGGAGGCTCTCGAGTTACCGTGTGCGTGAAGTCAGATTTTCCGAAGCCTTGTTTCGTTGCCGCTGCGAGTGGAGATGGGGTCGGGGTCGGGGTCGGGCTGTGTGAATGCCGTGTGTCCTGGGTGTGTCCTACCAGAGCAGTGCTTAGGCCTGCATGAATTTCAGGCTTTGGTTTACAGCACTTGACTCCCTAGACTCGTGGCGTCTGTGTGACAGAATTCCCTTCTGCTTTTAGCCCAGGCTTCATAACTGGTTTTATAATGACTGTGGTTTACCAGCTGGAAAGCAGCTCCTGCACGTTCCTAGAGTCACTAGAAGTCTAAGCCTTTCACTGTTTCTTCTTACAATGCTTCTCTGTCACGTTCGGCTTCTCTGCAGAGAATTTCACTGCTCAGATGGACAGCCCCAGTGTCTAACCTCCTCTGGTTACCCACAGATCAGGGACAACATGAGCAGCAGCAGAGCAAACTGGCTTGCTCGGTGACCTTGGGCTAATCCCATCATCACTCTGTGTCCCGGTTTCCACATCTCTATAATGGAGATGGCAATATTGACCACTTCGAGATCTAGGAATGAAAAGAGCTAGGTATTTATTATTATTATTATTATTTATTTTTATTTTATTATGTAGCTGGGCTGGTCTTAAATCAGCTGCCTAGAAAAAGAGAAAATTCAGTCCTCATGTAAACACAGGTGACTTTTACTGAAGTCAATGCAAGTTGCACCCAGCGATCATTGAGTTGGAAGGATGGTTCAAACCCAGTTGACAGATGGGCTAGGAGCCTTCTCCGGGCCTCCTCCACTTCCCCTTCCCCTGCTGTGCCTCCGAGAGGGGGATGGCGAAGAGCTACATGGAGCAGCAGCGTGGCCTTTTCCATCCATCACCCCACCGCTTGCTGGTGGGCGGCTGGTGCTTTCAGTGCAGTCTGGCCTGCGGTTATGCTGCTGAGGACCTGTCTAGACTGCAGTAGTCTCCACGGCTCCCCCTGCTTTTTGATAGGGATGAATTTGAGACTGTGGGTTTTTATTCCAGACTGAGAATATTGTGTTGAGTAAACTGCTCCGGTGGGAGCAGCACATGGCCACTCGAATGGGTCTTTCTTTCTACCTGCGATTGCTTCTCCCCTTTCCCTTGTCCTGGCTGCCTTCTCTGAGTCAGTGACTGGAATATCTTCAGCCCATGCTGGTAACATGCTTTACTTGCACACTTTAGTGGGGAGCAAAGGTGGGGAGGTCTAAAGTCTGCAGGCTGAGCTCTTACCAATAGCTGGGCTCAGGTCTCGAATCTTTATTTGTCCACTGCACAAGAATATTTCCCTTCAGGGAGACCGTGCCAAGGTGGGGCGGGGAGAAAAGAGGTTAAAAACTTCTCTCCCTTAGTTTGTTTTTTTTCTTCCTTGTTTGCAAAATCCACCTAAAACTTTACATATGTAGGAGGTTTTTTAAAATAAAAATAAATACCTCGGGGCTCTCAGAAGATAAAACCTGTCAGCAACCCTACAATAACAAACCATTGTATGCAGTGCAGTACACTCAGCAGCCCGACAGAAAGAAGCCAGTGTTTACAACCCAGTGTTCTTGTGCAACCCTGCAATAACAAGTTGGTATGGGCGCAGTGCTACAAGAGTCTCAGTTACTTAATTTCAAGGTCCAGGGTGTTTATTTTAAACAGTGATTGAAGCCAATTTTAAAAAATGATGCAGAATACCTTGACAAAAACATCCCCTTTGTCTCTGCCGTTACCCCCCTTCCTCATATCTCTGTAGTAGCTTAAGGATTTACTGGCTTGCTGCTACCCAGGGTTCCTTTCGCCAACAGTCACCACTGAAACGGAGGCAGAAGTTTCAAATGAGTCCTTTTAAAATCAAGATTTTTGCACCATTTTCAGAGCCCCAGATGGCTTCTGAGCCATAATTGTTTGTAGCTTAAAATACGGCTTCCACTTCTCGAGCTAAAAAGCAAGACATTTTATTGAACACAGAACTACCTCCAGCGGCTGCGTGAGCTGGCTTTGTTCTTGAAATGGAATTACCAGCTATTTTATAAACTCTGCCTCTCGTGGGGGAGTCAGCAGAATGGGAGAGAGGAAAAAAACACGACAAGTCTGGCTGGCTCTTCAAAACTTGGATTTGAGATCCATTCCTGTTAGCTTTAAAGGGACCCTCTCAAATTGGCTTGGGCCCCAAACGTTTTTTTTTTTTTTTTTAATAAAAAGTTAGTCTCTATATAATGTTTGTATATTGCATACGTAAGTGTACCTATATTCTGTATATATGTGTATGCTGATGTATCTGAATGTAGGGGTGTGTGTGTGTGTGTGTGTGTGCGCGCACATACACACATTCCTATGTAAGTATCTTTCTTTGGGCTGGTATAAATAACTACACAGAGAAGGGCAGTGGAGAATCAAGCCCTAGGTATCTGCATTCTTTTCCCTGGCCTGGCTATCGACAAGCAGCCTGACCTCGGGTGGTCTCAGTGGGTTGGAAAGTGCCTGCTCGCCTTTGCACACACCTGACGTGCAAGTCTGTCCTCCGTGCTCAGCTTGCTTCCCGGTCAGCAGTGCATGGCCACGGGTGGAGCATGGTGGTGGGCCGTCTGCGAGAGCCTGGCAGGCTGTGGAATTGCTCGAGGAGCTTGGGAGGTTGATGCGGTCGCTCCCTTCTTCCCCCACCCCCAGAGAACCCCACTGCACAGCCGAAGCACGCTCAGACCGAGTACCGAGCTGCAGATTTGACCCTGGGTGCTGAGGAATAGGCACTCTTGACTGTCAGAGGCGGAGTAATCAGGGCTGCTTGATTGCTGTCCTTTCCCAGCCTCCCCTCTTCAAGAACCTCCCTGGGGGGGAGGGATAGTTCAGTGGTTTGAGCATTGGCTTGAGCATTGGCCTGCTAAACCCAAGGTTGTGAGTTTGATCCTTGAGAGGGCCACTTAGGAATCTGGGGCAAAAATCTGTCTGGGGATTGGTCCTGCTTTGAGTAGTAGGTTGGACTAGATACCTCCTGAGATCCCTTCCAGCCCTGTTATTCTATGACACGGCTCTGAGGCTGCAGGCTCTAATTTGCCATTGGTGCAGGAGACGTGCAGAGTTTTACAAGGGGAGCAATCAGAGAATTCCCTTGGGGCGGCTCTAGGTGCTGACTCCTTGGGTGCTCGGGGCTCAAGCAGTCACTGAAAAAAATCATGTGTGCTCAGCACCACAAAGCCGGGTAAGCCTTTTGTGGGCCCCAGTGTCGCCTCCTGCTTTGCTCCAAGGCTCCGCCCCCACCCCAAGCCCCGCCTCCACTCAGCCTCTTTTACCTAAGATCTGCAAATTAGAGAGAGCATCTGCTTGAGGAGGGAGCATAGTTTAGTGGTTCCTCTCAGGGGCAGGGTTTCTTGGGTCTTTCACACAGCAACAGGTGAGAGAAAATGTAAAACTAGAGCTGGTTTGGAAAATGCAGCTCCAAACGTTTTTCCCAAAGGAAAATGGACCTTTTGGCAAAAACAGAAATGTTCATACCAAAATTTCCATTTTTATAAAAAAAAAAATTGTTTTCAAAGATAAATTTTTGACAGAAAAGAAAAAGGTTAATTTTTAATCTAATTTTTTTGTGAGGAAACTTTTTTCCCACACCAGTTCTAAGTAAGATCACAAAAATTGGTAGGCCAGGCTTTATGCAGGTGTGGAGTCCAAAGTGGATTAGGGTCCTTTTTTTTTTTTTTTTTTAAATATAGGTGGGATTTCAACCTGATACTATCAGAGGGGTAGCCGTGTTAGTCTGGATCTGTAAAAAGGCGACAAAGAGTCCTGTGGCACCTTATAGACTAACAGACGTATTGGAGCATAAGCTTTTGTGGGTGAATACCCACTTCGTCAGATGAATGTAGTGGAAATTTCCAGGGGCAGGTATAAATATGCAGGCAAGAATCAGTCTAGAGATAATGAGGTTAGTTCAGTCAGGGAGGATGAGGCCCTCTTATAGCAGTTGAGGTGTGGACACCAAGGGAGGAGAAACTGCTTTTGATACTGTCTCTAATAATTGCACTATAGGAACGGCTCCTGAATATTATAATCAGTGTAGCGATACAGTTTTGTAAAGCAACAGACATTGTGATTATAGCAGGTAGGTTTATATCAGGGCTGGCTTCTCCTGATCGATCAGACACCTAGCATGTGTTTTCTTGTTCAGATTACCTAAGCACAGCAAATACAATGTTTACCCACAAGAACAGCTACAGAGAAAAGACTCTCCCCATTTCCCGGCTAAACTTTATCCCTATTTGACAAATTCCTTAAGACTGTATTATGCATTCTTAATCAAGATTCAAAATAAAAAAGCTGCCAAAATACACAGTGACCAGAGAGACCGGAAACACGGGGGCTTCCCTTAAACAAACACAGAGCAGGACGTCTCAGTAACGAGGCTAATGTGCAGGGCTTAATTTGTAATGAGAGAGGCGCAGGGGCTCAAGCAATTTTTTTTACTTTCATAACTGTCGCGGCAAGCCCAGAGGGGCCAAGGCTCCCAATGTCTAAGCCCAGAGGGGCAAACTCTGGCAAGATCTGGAGCAAATTAAGCCCTGCTAACATGACCTCCTTAACTCTCACTGTTGTGCCTCTGGGTTTTTTTGCAGCAGTTTGAATTATTGGCAGTGTTGGCCCCAGCTTTAGATTTCTTTCCTCAGCATTAGTGGTCTGACTGGACGCTGATTTGTCAGCTTCCTACTGGACACTGATCTGCAGTGCATCAGATCCTGTACTGTCAGCCAAGTGCATACCTATGGGGGGATCGGGGCTGGGAAATATTATCAAGCCAGGCTCTAGGTTCCTTAGAGTTGGCCTTTGTTCCCACGTGATTGTCACTCAGTATCATGCCAGGTGCTTCACTTAACAGACAAATAAGCAAGGCATGGACACAGCCCCCAAGAGCTCATAATCTAAGGCCCCACTCCTGCAAACACTTGATTAGGGTAGTGGGCACTCTGGTAGCGTGCAACTTAATTTACGCTGCAGCGACCCCATCGTTTTGGAGTGGTGCTCATGGACTCCAAAGCAGCGCGCCCCAGTCTGTTGCTGTCGACCAGAAGGAAGAGCTCTGTGATGGAGAAGGCAGAGGGAGGCCACTGAGGGGATCTGTAAACCAACTCCCCTAGTTGATGCAGCTACATTGACCTAGCTACTGTCGCTCAGGGCGGTGCTGTCCCTACCCCTTTTATTATTGTAGGGTGCGTCCACACCAGTGGCTCTCAACCTTCCCAGACTCCTGCGGTCCTTTCAGGAGTCTGATCTGGCTTGCGTACCCCAAGTTACCCTCCATTCGAAACGACTTACTTACAAAATCAGACATAAAAAAACAAGTGTCCCAGCACACTCTTACTGAAAAATCGCCGACTGCCTCATTTTTACTATATAATTATAAGCTAAATCAAATGGGATATAAATATTGTACTTTCATTCCAGGGTATAGTATACAGAGCAGTATAAACAAGTCATTGTCTGAAGGAAATTTTAGTTTCTACTGACTTCGCTGGTGCTTTTTATGGAGCCTGTTGTAAAACTAGGCCAATCTCTAGCTGAGTTGATGTTCCCCCCTGGAAGAGCTCTGTGTACCCACAAGGGGGTGTGTACTGGTCTACCCTGTGGGGTTATGCCTGCGTGGCTGTGGCTCTGTAGTGATGCTGCAGTAGTCCCTATAGCAGGGGTAGGCAACCTATGGCACGCGTGCCGAAGGCGGCACACGAGCTGATTTTCAGTGGCACTCACACTGCCCGGGTCCTGGCCACCGGTCCGGGGGGCTCTGCATTTTAATTTAATTTTAAATGAAGCTTCTTAAACATTTTAAAAACCTTATTTACTTTACCTACAACAATAGTTTAGTTCTATATTATAGACTTATAGAAAGAGACCTTTTAAAAACGTCAAAATGTATGACTGGCACGCGAAACCTTACATTAGAGTGAATAAAAGAAGACTTGGCACACCACTTCTGAAAGGTCGCCGACCCCTGCCCTATAGTGTAGACATGGACTAAGGAGACACACAGGCAAAGCAACATTACAGCTGGTTAGAAAACGTTGGTGACATTGAAATTGTACTCACCTATCAAAGAAAAAATTATTCCAGGCAAGTGTGTGTGCCTGTATCTATGGTATGTATAAATTCAGACAGTGTGTATGTTAATTATATAATCACATATATCAAACCATAAACACAGTTCTCCCTTTCATAGTATATGCTGTATTCCCCGCAAGGCCTCTGATTATCTGGTTGAGAGCAGAACCTACATGTCAGTCCGGGGAGGGTTTTTTTCTTCTTCTTTTCCCACTCTCTAATTTAAGTCTTCCTGTGACTTCCTCACTCCAGAACTACTACTTTGGCAGTGGCAGGAGGGTGAGTCATGCCTGAAGCCTGTAATCCCACCGCCTGCTTTTGGAAGGCGGCGTTGGGTCAGCGTCAGCAGCGTAAGGCATTTCAAACCAAACAAACCCATTGTGCCGTGCGTCTTGTGTTGTTGGCCCTTTGACGGGTTCAGCCCATTAAAAAGGGGGAGGGAATCCTCATTTGGTTTAATTTAATAGATTAATAAATGCCTCTCTTTCCCCCTCCCCCCCCCCAAGTAAATTGCTTGCTCTGTTCAGGTCAGGGGCTAGGCTGTTTTATAGCCTCTAGGGGACCGTTGTACTCTGTTGTTAGTTCCTGCCCCCAGATGAAATAATTCTTGTAAACGTAAAATCCTATGGGAGCCCTGTGTCTATGGAGACAACCTCGGATGCTGTGGGTTGGAAAAGGAAACCCAGTTGTAAGCGAGGATTTAAACTGTGGTTTCTGATTAGATTTGGTGGGTATTGCGCAGCGCATGCTGATGTGCGGTGGTGATATCCTGTGTGTGGTGGTTTACAGACAATGCTGGAGGCGTACTTTTTTATTATAGATGAATATTCATTCTAGGCCCTTGATTTCTTAGCAGGGATTCTTCCGTAGTACCTTGTGCTGGAGTAACGTATTGTACTTAGCATAGCAAGCAGGCAGCCCACTGATGGCTCGGAGCAGCTGAGATCAGAGGATGGGTTCACCTCTGCTCAGACTGCTAGATGCAACCTGAGCCTCCATGGGTGGAGAGGAGAGGAGAGGCCAGTGAAGCTGTGGATGATTTACATTAGAGACTCTTTAAGGGAACAGCGCTCCGCTTCCCTGGTGCGGGAATGGGGCTATTTCGATTTTTCCCTAGCACCATAAGGGTATTGATGACACTGCAGACAAAGGCTCAGAGGCAGGTGGGTTTTGTAGGAGTGCCGGTGGGCTCTGCACTGTGGGTTAGGGATACACCTGGTATATTACAAGGTGCAGTGAGACTACTTCTAGTGAGGGTATTCTATCCTACCGGATCTGGCACTGTGTATCTGTGTGTGAACTACATCTACGTTTGATAATTACGCTTGTTTTTGCACGGGGCAGTAGCTGGGTACAGGAGCAGTCCGAACTGTTTTGCCATTGGCTGGGGTGGAAAATGTTTTCCCCGCCCACCCCCAGTGGCCAAGAAAAAAAAGAACCAAGCGGGGCAGTGGTACTACACCCTCTGGGAGCCCCTGGAACTGGCCCTGACAGGGTACGTACTACTTGATAGTTCTGTGAAATCAGAGAGTTCCTGGAAATCGCATCCCTGCATTCTGAGTCAGGGGAACTTGACTGTATGCTGTGCCGAGGACTAACTCCTGCTCTCCAGAACGACCGGGGAAAGCAAACATGCAGACCCTTGGAGAAATAATGTTGAGATTAAGTCAATGAAAATGCAAACTGCTGCTTCCTATAACAAACCCAGAGGTTTAGTGGCGTGTGCATTAAAACTTAGAAGGGAGAGAAAAGTCAAATATTTGTATCCACTCCGGAAGCTGCTGTGAGGGAAGCCAACTTCATGGTACATTGACTTCTGACCTCTTCTCCTCCCCCCCTCCCCCGTCCCCGTTTGTTAGCTTTAGACCCAGCGCTGAAGGATCAGAGCTTTCAAAGACCCCGGCAAATTAAACACAGGGTGGGGGCTGCGCCAAAGCCCCGCATGGCCTGATTTCATTTTTAATTTATTTGTAGACATTTAGCATACTTTCTTGGCCCATGTTGTGAGACTGGGATCAGACTGAATGATCAGGTAATTATATTAACAGGCCTTTGAGTGAACAGCCAACTTTTCTGCCTCCTTTAAACCATCACAATAGATGGGGAGGCTGTTTCTAGTGCTTAGTCATTAGCTGGAGGACTTCAGACAGTCATTGAGGTGTGAGTGTAACAGGGGCCATTGCTACAGGGGGACAAAGGAGCTGGGTCCTAGTGGAGACCCTGTCTTGACCAGATAAAGTTCCTTCAACTCCCACCACTCTCCATGTGACTTCTCAAAAACTTCTGCTCAGTCCGCTGCCCTTCCTTGTTGTCCCCTCTTAGCACACTAGTTCTATTGGCTATAGCTACGTGCGGCCTTGGGCCTGTCATGAGGCACCTGGTTAAAAGGAATGTTATCGTGCCTTTTTGTGCCGCTGTACCTACCAGCCGTGCGTTAGCCCTAACCGATCACTCAAGCAAAGCAAAACTGTACTTGGATGAGAGCCCAGAAATGGTGTGGGTAACTCCTCCATAATCGATGCCCTTCTCTTTAAGTCATTCCTGGACCAGTGCCGGGGCTTGATGTAGCAGATGCTGTGCTGCTGGAGGGATCATCTTTTAGAGAAGATGCAGAACCATGCTCCTTACTCCTGGTAGTCACCAAATATCCTGGGTCGACAGAGGTTAGACCTGGTATCCTGGCCAAATTCCAAATTACCTTCTGGCTACCTCAATACCTTTCTGCGTCACATTTGTACTCCCTGCCCTTCCACAGTTCATCCTGAGCTGGTGCTGCCACACAGCCAGCTGTAGGAATCCTCGTGAAATATTGTGGAGATCCGAGCGTTACAAGACATCATTGTTGTTAATATAATTGATAGAAATTTTGTCTGTCTTTAATGTCCCCGAAAACTGGTGTGTTTGAGTTTATTGATTTATTCCTCTTTCCCTCCCCGAGCTACGCTGTTGGAAACCCAAACAGGAGACCCTTGTGCAGAGAAAGGAGAAAACAGCAGTGAAACTCTCTCTACACAGAAAGTGAAATGGACTACTCCGGTTATATTGTTCTTGGCCAGCATAGCGGGGACAGTAAATTGGATGAAGGCTAAGAAGTTGATTAGATGGCAAACTTATTTTGGCTTCATCAGCCTCGAGTGCTGTCACTGAGCCTGCTTGACAAATTTCCAACAAAAATCTTTTTGGAAGGAAATTTTGGCGTTTCGACAAAAACAAATTTTTGTGGAAAGTGTCGGAAAACCCGAAAATTGAAAAATTTCAGCTGAAAACTAAAACGTTTTTGCGTCTCGGGTTTCATTTTTTCAACAAAAAGTCAAAATTTTCTGCAGGCTTCCCCTTACCCTCATTTTCCAGCCTGTTTCAGTTGTTAGGAACAAGGGGAGGAGATTTTCCCTTTTAACTCTCTGACTTTACCTTGGCATCATCTCCCTTTCTCACTGTAGCTATTTCATCTGGAGCTGAAATAGCTCTTTGCGCAGCTGGGGACTCCCTTATTGGGAGTAAAACAGGCCCCCCCCCCCCACCCACGCTGGTGACTCTGCAGACAGGCAGAGCCTTGTTAGTTGCAGGTCACGGATGGAAGGAATAGCCACCACTGGCCACAGTTCAGGCTGGCAAAGACGAAACCATACTGACCCTATTTGACTTCCCCTTGATGGATTTCACAGTCTCTCTCTAAACAGCCTGGTATGGAGTTAGCCGTATTTGACTTTCAAAGAAGGACCAGGGTGTGGACAGGAGCAGCAACAAAGAGCCACTGATAAGGGCTGAGTGAGCCCTTGAAGGGGACTAATTAACGATCTTAAGGTCAGTAGGAAAATATTGCAACATCTTAGGCCCTTAAAATAGCATCTGAGAGTCTCCAGTGCTGTTACTCAGCCTCCCAGCTGCGTGGGTCTGTAGGTAAGTGGTTTTAGGGTTTTAGACCTATTTAACAGATGGAAAAACTGAGTGACAAGGTGGTTGGAGATTTGTCCAAGAGCCCACAGCGAGTCAGAGGCAGGATTTAGAAACCAGCTCAGACTTTCAGGTCCCTGGGCTGAGCTCAGACCACACTGGCCTCTTGCCCAGAGTTGACTCCCCTGTGTTGCGAATAAAGGCATCTTGGTTTTCTACATACCGGGGAATGGCTTTGTCCCAGACAGCGGGTAATGTCTCGGTCTTCGGAGGTGATGTCATTGGTGGGGACGCAGGAGGGACCCGCCATACTGTACTGAATGAATAATGGCAGCTTTGTCAGAAGTACCAAGGTTCACTCCAGGGGAGAAATAACCCGTGTTGGCATCGCGTGGAGCCATGCAGCAGAGCCTCTGTGTTCAGTCAGGTGAAACGCACACCTTGCTCCCTGCGGGCTCTACGCTGCTGTTTGTCTAGTTCATCCTGGCAACCCACTGGGCTCCTTGGAGCAGGACCAAGTCGCCTGCTTTCTTCCATGTCAGAGAGGGAAAGTAAAGCAGCAGGCAACTGAACCAGCTTCACTCCTCCCAGTGGCACATAACTCCAGGTTGTGTGTTCCTCCAGCCATTGCGCTTGTGCTGAGAGCCCATCAGCTCTTACGAATTAAGGAGGGTAGGAGACCATTAAGGAATGCCCACCACTGACCCTGTTCATGGCTCCTATCCTGCAAAGGGATCTGCCGAAATGGGCAATTAATGGAGTCCCATTGGCATAGCCTAGGCCTGGGACTAGGAAAAAAGTTGCTGCTGAAGGAATTGGCAGATCTGTGCGTTTCAGAGCTTGGCTGGGATAGGGCTGGTTCCACGCTGCCCACAGCCAGGTGGCACTCACAAGACTGGAACAGCGTTGCCAGTGCGCCCCGAGCCTGCAAATCCTTCTGCGGTGTTATGGCTGGGCTAGGTATTAGCAGAGCGGCGCGGCTTGCTCAGGACTGGAGGCACTGAAGGTGCAGCAGGTCAGGAATGATGGGAGTTGGCAGAACTGGGGGGGAGCCAAGGCGTGGAATAGCAGAGGGTGTCTCAACTCTGTTTTAAACTTCCTGGGCACGAGCGAGAAAGAAGCTGGCACTCTGACTACCTGCGATAGACCTGCGTGGAGGGTTGAGGGAAAAGATGTTTCTTTGGCATTGCACTGCGATGTCTGCACCACGAGTCCAGCCAGACGTTCCAAGAAAAGCGTTTTCTAATATGCCCAGCACATCTCAGACCACGTGCAGAGCGCACTGCCTTATGGTTTCGTGCTGTGGGTTATCAAAAAAGACAGAGCTGTGGATGGCTGGCAGTGAGATTGCTAAAGAGAGGCCCAGGACCGCGCTAGTATAAAAACTCCCCTATGTCTCATCCAAGCTACCTTTTGGCTCAGTGTGGTGGTTGTTAGCAGTAGAGTCGTTTTTGTGAGACGTGTTGTGCCCATCATGCTCTCCCTAGCCTTCTGGATTACCAGAGAGACAGACCGTGTCCAGAAAAGCAAGAATTCAACCTATGGAAACTTGTAACCCCACCTCCCCAAACAATGGTATTTTCTTGTGGTATTTCCTAATTTTTGGAGTTGGACAAATGAGGAGAACAGGAGATGTAATTTTCGGAGAGCATCCGACAGGCCATAGCTTAGTGTTGTTAAATGCAGCTTAGGCCTGGCCTACAAAACTGTGCGAGCAAAGAGTGTGAAAATCTCCCCCTCCCCCCGCTGACCTAGTCATGCCGGCAGAACTTCCCGTGGGAACACCACTATACCGACGGACGGGTGCTACTGTCCGCTTGGCGAGCCTTGTTCAGAGAGCTGGTGTGACTGTGTCGGCAGCAGAACTCCTGTCGGCATTCGCTGGATCTACACCGGGGCCGTGCCGACATAGCTCTGCTGGTGCGAAGGCTTTGTAGAGTAGACGTGCCCTTCGTGGCAAAAATCTAGGGTTACACTGTTCACTACTGAGCTGCGCTGGTAGAGAATTAAGGGTCCCGTGTTTGGTCCCTTCTCGCACTGGCTCCCATCTGGGAGCAGGGTCCAGCCGCCCAGCTTTCCAGGAGAGGGCGGGCACCTGGGCTCTAGCTGCCTGGCTTTCTTGTCAATGTCACGGCGACCAACAGCGGATGTAAGGGACACAGCGTCTACACAGACTCTGTGTCACCCTAACTACACTGACATCAGCCCTCCGTCTGTCGTGGAGATGGCGTTATGATGTCGGTGTAGTAGGGCGTTGAGATTGTGTTAATGGCACTGCCCTACTGCAACGATCGACCCATGGCGTTCTATTCAGAACGTTATGCAAAGAATCTTTAACCTCTCATTGTACCGAATGTCCTGATAAACGTGCATTGGATTGTGGTTGGGTACTTAAAGCAATGGAGTTGGGAGTCAGGACTCTTGGGTTCTGTTTCTGGCTTTGCCATTGATTTGCCATGTGACCTCAGTTTCCCCATATGTGATATGGGGACAATAATAAATTATAATGCTTTGCAACGTTCCCATACAAAGCATTATAATTTACTATTCTTGCGTGGTGTGAAGCAAGCCCAGCACTCTGAATCATCACAGTAATTGGCCATTTTGGACTCTGGCTGGATTCTCTCCGCGTCAGACAGTAGCAAAGTTTAACTTTCTAGTAGGAGGGCTCGGAGACCCGTGTGCCTCCGTGTCTGAGTCAAAAGCAGAGGGGGTTCTGGAGTAATTGGATCCAGGTTCTCAGGAAATGAAAGCTGTCCACTTGATAAGTGTTCAGTAATTCTTACCAAGGCACGGCCCGGGAATGCAAGCAAAGCTTTTTTTTTTTCATTTCAGAAGCAGCAAATCCAGCTGAGATTTGTGGTTCCTGTAGCATGTGGAGGTGATTGTCCAGCCAGCATGCGGCCTTTCTCGCTGAAAGCTTGGGCCAAGTTCAGCCTAGTGCAGCTCCATTGCTGTACTTCTTGGCAGAGTTATTTCGTGCTGGGCCCTGGTGCTGGTTCTTCTCTCGTGCTGGTGCAAATCAGGAGTAGCTCCACTTAAGTCAGCGATTTGCATTGGTGTAAAACTGGCATATTGCAGGGAGAATCGGGCCCCCTCCAAAAGGAACACAGGCTTGGTCCTTTCCTATGCTAGCGTCAGCTATATAGAAACTGGAGCTGATCTATGCTGCTCTAGCTATTTGATTGCTGTGGGGCAGGAAGGAGAGAAAGTCTCCTGCTGGCAGACTCTACAGGCACCAGAAGCTTTGCAGAAGAAGAGAACACATTAGTGGATCACCTATTTCCCTTAATTGCCCATTGTCCAAGTCCTTCATTAGATGTCCTTCTGAAGGGTAGTGTGGATTTTCACTTGCGTTATTAAACAGCTGACCCTTTCCACCTCAGAGGTGATGAAATTTTATTGAGTGGGGAAAATGCTTTGGAAACCCTCCGGATGGAAACCATGATATCTATGCGAGGGATCGGGACAGCTCTTTTATTCCTGTGAGTCAGCCTTGGCTATAACATTCATGGGCCGCCGAAAGAGGGCCTTTCCTCCAGGGAGTGCTTAGGTTCAATTTTGCACGGGACCGTGCATAGGAATCGTTTCAGTGTGAAATCTGCCATGCTGAGAGCATTTCCCTCTGCCTGACGCAGCTGATTCCCATCTTCTCCAGGCCAGAGCACCTGTCACTCCACCACCAATCTGAGTGCTTACTCGCGATCAATCTCTCTGATGCTGGTGTGGAACTCTCCACAGTGTTTTTGCTTTCATGAGCCCAGAACTCAGCTCTTGTCGCTTGTTTTTCCTGGTTTGGTTTCCAAACAATGAAACAACCAGCATGAAACTTTGTGTGAAAATCTGCCCTGATTTACCCAAATGCTTGTGGATTTCGGTGACGTTATGGAGGAATCTGCACACATTTCCAGTTTCACTTCAGGAGTCTTACACGTTTAGATGTGTGGATCAGAGTAAGTGTGTGTGTGTTGTTTTCATTACAAGCCTCTTTCCTCAAAAAACTATGTCCTAGCTTCAGCTCTTTACTTATTCCATGACCTCAGCCAAACTCTAGGGAGAATAATGTACTCTACTGTCCTGAAGTCTTCAAATCCCACCTTTATAGCAGGAAGGGAGTGTCATTTTTTTGTTTTTGTTTGTAAGCGGGAATTCAGGGTGTTCAGTGGAATTCACCCTTCGAGCCAGGTGGAATTTTAATGCTCCAGAACTGTAGGTATGTTTTCATTCCCCTAATTGCCTTTTTCTCCTGACTTCTTGTCATGGAGTGTGCGGGGACACAAGGCCCTGCACCCCCGGCTTCCTGCGATTCACCATGACTCTCAGCCAGCCAGTAAAGCAGAAGGTTTATTTAGATGACAGGAATACAGTACAAGACAGGTCTTGCAGGCACAGACAACAGGACCCCCCCCCATTAGATGCATCTTGGGGTCCCAGGGGCACCACAGCCCCCTGGGGGGAAGGTCAGAGCCCCATCTGCCTGCCAGCCATTCCACCAGCCAGCTCCTGAAACTCTCTCCCCAGCCTTTGTTCAGTTTCCCGGGCAAAGGTGTCACCTGGCCTCTAACCCCTTCCTGGGTTCTCATGTTACATGCTCAGGTATTCTCCCTCAAGGCCAGTCTCCCATCCCCCCATGCAGACCATCCTAGCCACATTCCCCTGCCTTCCCAGCCAACACTCCCCACTCAGCATTCAAAGACCACATTAAGAACAGTCCCAGTTTGTCACACTTCTACGTATGTTACTTCTCTTGCAGTGGGCAAATTAAGGGGCCGGTTGGAGTCCCAGAAGTTAGAGGGTTCATGGGATCGGGGTTGAAGTCTTTTGTAAAGATTTCCATGCTCTCCAGAAAGAATGATCTTGTGTATTGAGTTAGTTACAAGCTCACATCCTCATGTTAAGTAGAGCCGTACTCTAGGAGAAGTTTCTAGGAACAGAGGTCATAAGTGCAGTCCCCTACTATTGCATGCAAGCCCATCAGACAATCCCGTTCATAATTTTATAAAGCTACATCTTAAAATTAGCTAGCAGAGATGGCCATTTCCTTCAATATCCTTGGAAACCCCTGTCGAATTAAGTATCTTTGAGGTGCGTAGTTGTAAATGAATGGTTTACGTGTTATTGTGGGCCAGGACTGCATGTAACTTCTCCGGGGGTGGGGAAGGGAAGGGGAGGAGATGTGACATGAGGCCTGGGAGGTCAAAGGACTATTTTGAAAATGTGCCGGACAAAAATGGACTCTTGGTGCAATAAGTGTTAAGTGCATCCCTAGGTGGAAGTTAATGCAAACTCCCCACTTCTGGTTATGCAGAAGCTCCGCCTTTTTAAGCTCCGTCTTGAAGCGTATGTCACTGTCTGCTGATTGACTGTTCCCAGAGACTGGAGATCAAAGGCCCTGGTTTGTATAAAGAAATGGGTGAACTATCCAGCCTCGGTTCCGGTTCTGAATCGGAGACAATTATGAACGTGTAACCCGGGGCAAAATGCAGTTGTGGGTTTTGAAGGATTGACACCTACCGGCGCCTGAGGTTGGAGCTGGTGATGATTGCTGGTAAGTTTTTAGCGTGCGTATAGGTTTTCTCTGTAATGCTTTCACCTTAAGAATAAATGTACTTGCTTAGAAAGAGCTGTGTGGTGACTTATGCCTGCTGGCAATGACACTGTTTATAGCCTTTGAAGAGAAAGCAAAGCACAGACAGTGGCCTGTTTCGGCAGTCTGGCTTGCTGGGGATATCCCCGTGTAGGCAGGAAACTGTGCAGCCTGGAAAAAGCCTAGTCAGGAGGGAGAGAGACGCGGCTCTCTGCCCAACAGAGGTGATGGCTCAGAGCCAGGAGCCTTTAAGTGGGGGCCCTTGGGTGAATCACGGAGCAGGAAGACAGGGGAATCTACGCTGAAACTCTGACAGCCCCCCTTACCCCTACTCCATCAACTCTAGTGGGATTAGCTATGGAGGGAGGTATTATTTATCTTATATCAAACAAGCAGAATCAGCATCCTGGGTTAGAGAAGTGTGTAAGTGTGCAGCCTCTACCCCTCCTCAGCATGTCAATAGCCACTCCAGACTGCTGCAGGATGGATGAGGAGAGGTTCAGAGATCCATCCAGGCCACCCCAAACAGAACTATGGGCCCTCCCAAAAATTGCTGAATATTTGGCTGCCTTTCTCACTTCCCTTCGTCCCTTCAAGGATCCTGAAGTCTTCTTTTTGGTTAAATGCTGTTTAGTCTCTGCATAATGTCTATCAAATAATGATGGGGGTGGTTTTTAATTAAATCTGCAGTGGCTTTACTGTCTGCCATCCTTGTGTTTTCATGCTTTCAGCACTTGGTAGGCGTGATGAACTGAGCTATGAATCCGGCCCTGGAAAAGCCATTCTGAAAACACTGTGGCTGGCAAAACCATTTCCTTAAAGACTGTCAAAGATTCTGGTGGGAATAGTTACATGGGAAGTCTGTTTTTTTCTCTTTGGGATTTTACCGTTTTAATTTGCCTCTCTCTATTTTCCCCTCTTGCAGGGGTGGTGTTGCTTGCATTGTACGCAGATAGCACGTTCTTTCTCAGATAGCGCAGTCCTGTTCCTGGCTTGCCCCTCCGGGTTAGTCACTGATTCACTTTTTTAAAATAAATACTGTGGAGTTCAAAAATAACAAATGGACCAAACTCACTATTAAGGTCAGTTGATACGTTCCTGGGAAGATAAATTGTCTTTTGTCAGAGAGCCACGTTCGGGCTTGGAGCAGTGCTGAGAGTAGCCCGTTGCAGCTAGACACAAGTCTGTTTTTAAGTCAGAAACGTAAATAATCATAATAAAAAAAGCGTGTTCTTCCTTGCTGGATCTGTGTCATGTCATGGTTGCCTGCGCTTGATGGTTGTAACTAACTCGAGCTCTCTCTTGAAAGGACATCAGGAAGAAGCAGCTCTTGGAAGTGCTCATCGTTTGAGTCTTTGAAGAGGTGCCGAGCCTCGTTGCACCCTGGGGGAAACATTCTATTGTTGGAGTATTTCTGGCTCCTACCGTTTTCTGTCTTGTTTTTCTTCAGTCTTTTTTTAGTTACTGCTAGAGACATCAGCATGAAAACAGCGGCGCTGCTGCTTAGCTCTTCATCTGTTCCCACACCTGGTGTCACGCAGCCTCTCCTTATGACGCAATAAACCTCACAAGAGCCAGCGGTTGTGGTGTTCGAAATGGTGTGTTAGAACATTGGATGAGAGGCGGGAAGCTCGAGCAGACGAACCCCTCACCTCAAAAAGTCCTGTTTGCATATGTCTTCCCAGAAAGGGAAAAATGGAAAAAGGCAAGAGAAATGGATAAGCTGAGACTGAGGAAGTGAGGATGGTTAATATCAGTGGTCTGTTGTCTGATGCATCTTCTGTCAAGGGGGCTGTCGTGCCTGTAGAGAGACTCTGTGATCCATTCTCTGACTTCTCTCATTGCACCATGAACCTCCTAATTAACACCTACAACACTGCTTTTTACAGAGATTGCAGGGAGGTGTCAGCGGGTACAGTACAGGAAGAAGAATTGCTGTACCCTGAGAGAAAACCGGCATAGCCTGCTGTTGTGAAGCTCCGTGTGCTCTGCTAATAGTTGGTAGGTAGAACAGTCTATTGTGTACAGCAGAGTTCATTGTGAAGCTCATAGATCTTCCTATACAACATGTTTCCTCAATTCAACTACAAGCGCATGGGTCTGAACTGCTGTTCCATCACAGCAGGAGTCTGCAAACCAGCAGAGGTTCTGTCCTGTAATGAAGGGGATGTTTTAGTGGCCTAAATTTTAGATTAGAATTCTATGAGAAACACAGGTTCCGATCCTGGCGTTCTGATCAGCCCTTCACCCTTGCTGGTGTACATATTGTAAATTGGGTTCCATGCACTTTACATGTCTTTGGGATTAGGCCTTAAAAATGGAGGTCATCTCTGCTCTGCCTGCACCTTGGATCCCACAAGCCTTTTAGTAAATGTAGGAGTGCTCCCTGGTTTTCTTCCTTTAAACTTCTTCTGATCTGCGTGCCACTGGTCTGCTTGGTTACTGCCCCTCATCTCCGAGGAAGCGCCTGCATTTCCGTGGTGGCTTCTGTGAGATGTTTTCAGATCTTTAATGTTGGAAGGTGCGATATAAATATCAAGTATTGTCATGCTCTCATGCCTAGTGGCTGCAAGGAATAAAATAAAAGCACAGGCCTGCTTCCCTGTCTTTGTCAGATTTCTGTGACATATGCCACAGTTGTTCTTGCTGCACGTTTGTGTTTTCCCAAAAGCATAGGCCAATTTAGGCCTCAAGCAGGTTGAAGTATTTCATCCTTGACCTTCCTCCCTTCACATACAAGTACTCCACCCATTAGTCTGTGCAGATTAATACCCACTACCTCAGATATTTTTGCCAGTGGACCCCTATCCATGTATCTCTCTAAAGTGAATACAGGTGTATCCTTTATAACTCCTCATGTTAGATCCTGGAAATCTAAGATTAAAGCCAGTTATTGTGCTTGTCTTATGAAAGAGGGCCTCAAACTGTGGTCCATAGGATGCTTGCTGGTAGTCTGTTGGGAGCTGGCTGGTCCCCCAACGCTGACTCCTCCCACTTATTTCCAGCTGCTGAATTGCATTAACTTAAAGTACCTGAACTCCTCTCTGAATGATATTTTTCCATGTGATTAATAGCTGTTCTTGCCAGAGGGATTTTGTAAGCTCGTGAATAAAGAGATGCCCATGGGCATCCTCTGTACTGCAGCATAGACTGCCTGCCTTGCAACATCTGCATTGGTCTTTAAACAGCGTTCTAGTGTTTGGTGCTGTGTATTGCTGTTCACGTCTGGCTTTAAAGGCAATAATGCCTGGCCACAAAAGACCTCAGAGGCCCAGGAAGCGAATGGGATTGCGCTTGTAAGTCTATTGAACTAGCTTGACCAAAAAATATGTGACGTGTTTTTCTTACAAGTTCCAAAAGGTAAATTGTTCTGCGGCGTTTCCCAAGGGCTGAATAAAATTCTGCCTGTCCCAATGGGAGTTATGAAAGGAGACGCTTTTGCCACTTACTCATTTGCCATCTGATTTATGTTTGCATCCATTTAAATACATAGAATACATACATTTCTTACCAGGCCCAAGCAGGAGAAATTGATGAGACACCTGGGTTGTCAAATGTAGAGTGTTTTGCACCACAAGCTACAGTATAGCTAGTTGGTGTCTTCAGTTCCCGTAGAATAGTAGGTTCTTTGGGCCCAGTTCTGCCTTCTGCTGCAAGGGCTCAACTTTGCCAGATGTCCCATTGGCCATGTATCACCTGGTATGAGTGAATCTTCCTGGTCAAGTATTGCACCACAAAATAGGGTGGTGGGATTTGCGTACTGCCAGATACATCCTTCGTATGACTTCAACTTGAGTATGGGCTGTGTGTGTTGTACCTACTGGCATGGAGGAAAAAATTCTCTCTGCACAGGCTTCTTTTTACAGTTTTCAGCTTCATCCTTAACTATTTGCCAAGGAAGCCAACAGGGCGTGTTCTAGGAAAGTTTTCTTTATAAAGTGTTATTTAATGCGTGACTTAGCCGTCTTCTGAGTGTGTTAAACAGAATCGAATGTTTTCTTGGGAGAAAATCCCAACTGGCGCATTTTGCATGATCAATCACACTGAAGGCTCGGTACAGAACCATGAACACAAACAGATCTCCTGCTGCATGCTCCCATGACATATCGTAGGAATCAAATTCAGTGTGGGAAGTATTTTTCTTCTGGGAAATGGTTTAGCAAGTCACTCGGACATGAGTGATGATCCTTTTGCCTGACTTGCTGAATTGTGTTTGTGCGAGTGCCTAAGGCATGTGATGCACAAGCACAAATATACATACGAAAGGCTTGATTCTCAACTCCATCTGAGCACAGCTATGGCAGCGTGGAGAGTGTGGAGCTGCAGGGGGCCAGTTGGGGCTCTCTGATTCAGGACTCATCAGCCCTGGTGCAAGTTGGGACTGTCCTTGTGCAACCTTACCTTAAACCACCAGAGGATGGGGCGAAGCAAACTGTGTTCCACCACGCCCTCATCTGATCACCCACCACCCCTGGAATGCCCCCGGCACGCTCCTCCCCTTATGCTGGGGATGGGGGGTAGCTAGTGCAGAAGGTAGTACGGTGCTTCCACTGGCCTTACCCTAGTGGAGAGTTCCTTGGTACAGGGGGAATTCTCCGATGACCTCCTCCGGCTGCTTTATGGCCACTCTGTGTTGCTTACCCACTACAAAGTGGCCTTATCCGATTGGAGACTCTTTTGGTCCATTGTGTGTGAATGTGAACATATAACATAGAGATAATCACCCAAGTGAGAGATCCGTTATGACATCTAATCTAGCTCCCTGCAGCAGATGCAGGATTGTTCCCCGTGGAATATTTTCTTGGAGTTTGTTCAGCCCAGTTATAAATTTCCAAAGTAAGGATGCTCAAAAGGGCCACCTCCTTTTGGAGACTATTCCAAAACCTGATGCAGTCTGGCTCTACTGTGTTTGCATGCCCACGCCGGTGTGCATACTGGTAAGTATGATTGTGTAGTATGTATAATTTGCCTCTCAAGAAAGCTTTTTCAGTGACATACCCAGGCCAACCCTCCCTTATTGTGATGAGTTTATCTCGTGCCAATTCCCAAATTTGCTCCATTTTCCTCCAACAGAAGACTAATGTGCTAGTTTGAAACACATTGAAACTATTTTAAAAGGGAACATCCAGAACAAACTGGAGATTGATTCCATTTTGGGGATGGAAGAGTCTCGCCAAAAAAAAGTTGGGGGCCTCCAAAGAGTCATAAAGTATGTGTGTTTCTGTCCTGGTCCGTAAGCATGTCGAAGGCAATGAGGAAAAAGCAATGTCGTGACTAAATCTTTTAAGGTAAGAACCTTCTGCCTAAGCAGGTTGTAGCACCGAGTCCAGTTGTGCGTAACCTGAGCGGGTAAACAGCAAATAGACAAGTGTTTTGTGAAGGAAATGGATTTTCACACTTGAAGGCCTATACAGCCGCCTAATAATCTGAGACCTATGGACAAAGACCCCCTCTTGGAATATAGTTTTTTAGGGCAGATTTCTCTCTCTGATGCTGGCACCTCTCTTGAACTCAAAGCGGGTCATGCCTGGCGATGAATGTTGGACTTGGGGTAACTGGGACACAGTTGAAGCAGACTAGGGTTGTCACCTTCTTTTAATATGCTAAAGTCTGGAGTGATATTTCGGGACAGATGTAAGAGGAGCGCGTGTCCGAGGGAACAGTGGTATCAATAAGACCCATCTTAGACCTGGTGAATATCATCACACCCAGGGCACGTTGAATTGGAGGTTGTTGGTTCCTGTTTAACGTTTCCTTCTTCCCCCAGTACAGCATTCAGTAATGGCATGAACGGGCGGCGCTAACCGTTCTGCTTCAAGATATGTTTGCGTACACATAGGATATCTCTGCTCTGAAAGGCAACAAAACAGCTTGCAGACTTCTGAGAAAAGACAGAAACAAGTTAAGGAAGGCGCAGAAAAGCCCATTCAGCTCTTTCAAAGATGCATGAGACCCACTCGAGTAGCTTCCTTTTCACTCCTTTGCCAGAGTTCATGTACTTTGAGTCAATTTGTGTGATGCAGGTTGCAATAATATACAGTCTGAAAACCCCTCTTTGGTTCGGCAACTCTCATTTCTGTAAACACCTGCTGCTGTAAGAGTGCATTGACAACTTACTGCAGTATGCATGGCAGGGCGTCTTGCTACCTGCTGGTAGCCCTAGTGTCCAGCTGAGCATCTGGGGTTAGATCATAGGTTTTTTTTGGTGTTTTTGAAAACGTTACCCGAGTGACCTAGAAACCTGAGTGCTGAGCGGCAAGAGACACCACAGGGTTGTGGAGCACATCAGCACAGAGAGCAGGGGAATTAAAATGTTCACTTGACTGGACCATGGTTGTGTTGTGTCTGCTGTAGAGCATTCAGCCTGAGCAGACAGAAGCAAGTTACAAGGCGACAGATGTAAATAGCTCGCGACCTAGTCTCAACTATGGTCTTGTTGCCGATTAGGCCGGGAGAAGCTCTCTGGGCTAGAAGTGTAGCTGGCAACTTGATTAAAAAGACCGAAGAGGTCAGATTTCCCGGTACCAAAGGGAGATGTCAGTTCTGTGGTTAAATGGGCACTACAGGGGTCAGCAACCATACAAGCTTCCCCCCGGCTGCCCATTGATGCTATTCAACCCCTGAGCTGGAGGGAGCCGGAGATCATTCCATTCTCCACCGTCCGTTCAGCCCTTGGACTTCCGAGACTCTCTTGGGCAGTGGCTGTGGTGTTGGTTCATGTGCTGTGGACACCTGGCCACCTGGAACTGGATTGAACCCCATGTTGTTACTCCATGTCAGACGGGAATGACTGTCAGTATCACACCAGGCTCCACAACTTCTTACCAATCCCTGAGCCGGCCACTCACCCTGAAGTTATGAAAACTGGATCGATTAGTTTAACTGGTGCGCTTGATGCAGCTGGAATCCTTTCTCAGGCCTTCCACACAGCACATGCTATGGTCTCTGAGTCCAGCCACTTCAGATGCCCCAGGGAGAGGGGGGATGTCCCATGCCCTTCCAGCCCCTCTCATTTCAGAGGCCTGGGCTCATGAGACACGTTATGGCCAAACCTTCTGGGCACGTTTATACTGCAGTGTAAGCCCAGGGTTTGAAGTAAGGCTCAAGCTAACCCCCCTTTGGTCTACACACAAATCGCGCTAACCCAGGACCCATGGGGTGGTGGAGGGTCTGATCCAGGGTTCAAGCCCTATAGCTTTGCAGTGTAGACACCGCCCCTCCAGAGTAGTGCTCTGGGAGTCCACCAGAAACGTTCCACAATTCCACGGACTGACTTTGTCTTCTGGGCAGTCACATTTTCCCACACTGCACCGCAAACACAGGGCTAAAGAGGCCACATTTTGGGGGTGCACTAGGAAGTCTGGGATATGGGTGGTTAGACTCAGGGACTCATATTGCCGATGCTGGAGCTCCAGATTGGATCCCAGGTTCAACAGTTTCTAACCTGGAGTTACAAATGAGTGTAGATGCTCAAGCCCTAGGCTAACAAACCTAGGGTCTGCTCTACTAACCCATGGCTTGCATTGCAGTATAGACGTACCCTCTGGAGCCTCAGCCTGTGCCCCTGAGCCACCTCTTCCCTAACCTATGTACCGGCATCGCTACCAGTTGCAATCCACCCCATAAAGTTTAGCACAGGAAAAGCATCCTTACCAACGAGATCATAGAAGATTAGGGTTGGAAGGGATCTCGGGAGGTATCTAGTCCAACCCCCTGCTCAAAGCAGGACCAATTCCCAACTAAATCATCCCAGCCAGGACTTTGTCAAGCCAGGCCTTAAAAACCTCGAAGGAAGGAGATTCCACCACCTCCTTAGGTAACCCAGAGATGTATTTGAATGAATGTAAATTAGCATAAATAATTCCGGAAGCGGTTGCTGCAGGCTGTTCTGTCTGTTGTATTTCTATGCTGTTGGGTGCCATAGTATCGCAGTGTATCCCTACATCCTTTCAACCGGCACCACTCACATCCATGCTGCCCTGTGTTTACCCTGGTGGGCGCCACGTCTCGTGGGAGGGAGTTGTGTACAGGGATGGATCTGGATGCTGTGACTTTCTGTGTCTGCCACGGCCGTGAGAAATGCCCTAGCAAAAGTCACGTGTTCCACCACAGTGACCTGGGATGGGCAAGCCTCACTTCTTTAAGCGTCCGTTCAGGTCTGGCCTGTGGAAGGAACTAAGCTTTGGCCAGTGGTCACTGCACATTCCTCCTTGAGTGAGTGCTCCAATGTTCAAACCGTTTTTTGAAGAGCCCTCGTCTGAGTGAGGAATGGTTGCTATTTCAAGGGGAAAGCAGTGTGTTTATGCCTTTGAAAGCTACAAGACGAGGGAAGTGCTTGATTGGTTTGTGTTTGCTTGCCTAGCATTACTCACAGGGAAGTAGTCTGTGCGGAACATTAAGTACGTTTCATAAACACAAATTGGAGAGGAAATTAGGACTGCGTTATAAATTGACCCCGACAGAAGTAGCTGTGTGCTTGATAAGCTCTGAAGTGCGCACAGCGATCAGCTGTGCCAAGCCGTTTGCAAAGAAAAGACCAAATTCTTCAGGCACAGTTGGAGAACTGTGGGTCTCTCCAAGTTTCAAGAGGCTGCTGAATTTAGATGTGTGTTTGTTTTTTTTCTCTCCTCCCTCCCTTCTCCCCGCTATCCCCAGCTCCCCACACTGCATGACGGGCCCTGAAATCGATCATAGAAATTGGATGAATTAGGCCAGTCACACTGGACAGCTCACGGATCCTGATAGAGGATAATGTATTGAAATAAGAGACGGGAGAGGGAAGGCAGCCTGAGGCAAGTCATAGAGACCATATAATTAAATTCTATGTCGTGTACTTGATGGAAAAGGAGTTAGAATTAACATTGAACAGGCTACATTCATTCTGGCAGTTCCTAACTTCAGAGTCGTTCACTTTGCAACCTGAAAATGTTTTTGTGACTTAGTTACATTGTACGGAATACGCACTTTGTTTGTCTGTCTGTAAACACACAGAGAGAAAAATGCAGGAATAAGCCACTATAACACCATGGATCCCTTGCTCCAAAAATCTGGCAATAGATCATTTCAATTTGTTTCCAGCACTGTAGATCTTGATCCTGAAGTCACTTAAGCACATGCATGGCTTTACTCAGGTGAGTGGTCCAATTGCACTCAATGTACCCGGGTGAACAGGGTCAGTCATGTACGTGCCTAAGTGATTGCAGGGTTAGGGTCATAATAGCTAAACGCTGACCATCATTGCTTTGTCGTTGAGTCTTGTTGCGGATTGTGTAGGGGAAGAGACAGTTTTTATGTGTATTTGAATGGCAGCTGGCACAACGGGGCCTTGGACTGGAGGCCTGATCCAAACCCTACTGAAATCAACGGGAGTCTTCCCAGCGACCTGGGATCAGTCTGGGGTGGTTAGGATCGATCACCATGCGAATGAGCCCAAGTCCGTAGCAGAATTATTATTACGCACAAGTCCAAGTTAAAAACACCTCTCCTGGAATGGAGCTGAGCTCGCCACAGCTGATTGCAGGTGGGCATTCAGGGTTGGGATTACACGATTATTTTATGCTTTTCAAAATGAAGCAGCAGCCAAAGTGCTGATCATATCATACTCTGCGTGAAGACACGTTCCAGATACCTGGGTGGTACAATGTTGGCAGCCTTATGGCAGCAAATGGGAAGACATTAGAGAATATTATGTATTAAACCTGGCTGGTTGCTACCCTGCAATCATAGAAGGGCAGAGGATTTAGAATGGGTTGCTGGGGAAAGACTGTATTGGCTTCATAATAGAAACCAGAAAGAGGGTGAATTACGAGCGAGTTGCTAACACTGTATTGATACTTTACCATACAGCCTGTGAGAGCAATGGTGGTCATTCCCCATTTAGGATTTTCACTATTGAAGTAAACCAACTGGCTGCACTCTAGAAGTCCAGTGACACTATAAATCGAGCTAAGACCATGCAGGTACTAACTTGAGGTCCATCCTGCAGTCTGACTTCAGCCCTTACCCTGTTCAAATCTTTCCCATCTAAGTTTCCGAAAGTCACTAATTTTGGATGAAATCCTGCCCCATTAAAGTCCAATGGCAAAACTCCCGCTGACTATAATAGGGTCTGGATTTCACCCCCTTGTGCTAGGAGCTGTACAAACGCAGAACAAATATTGTATTCAGTAGTTTGCCACAGTTTTGTCCACCCCCTGCAGGAGAAGTGGAAACTACAACCAGTTGAAATTCTTTCATCTAAACATTTTTTGATGAAAAATGGGTTTTCAAACTTCCTTTGAAATCTTTCCATTTGCCAACAAAATGAAACAAGAGTTTTGGTTTTGAGCTGAAACGTTTAATTTCTTTTTTCAAAATTCAAAAAATGTTTTTTTTCTCCTTTTCCTGCTCTAATCATTGCCGTAGCCAAACTGACCCTGCAAATAGTATTTCAGGGATCTTGTGTTTGTGACCTTGCAGCTGAAATATAAAGGTTTTGATGTAAAACTTTGAAGATATTCCTGCAACATCATTCCGGGAGTGTTAGTGTAATTCAAGATGTATTGTACTGTAAGGACCTGATACATAAGAACGGCTACTTTGGGTCAGACCAATGGTCCATATAGCCCAGGATCCAGTCTTCCGACAGTGGCCAGCGCTAGATGGTTCAGAGGGAATGAACAGAGCAGGGCAATTTAGAGTGACCCATCCCTATCAACCAGCTTCTGGCAGCTGGAGGTTTAGGGACCCCCAGAACATGAGGTTGCGTCCCTGACTATCTTGCTAAGAGCCACTGATGGACCTATCCTCCAGGCACTTATCTCATTCTTTTTTTAACCTAGTTATACTTTCGGCCTTCACAATATCCTCTTGCAATGAGTTCCACAGGTTGACTGTGCTTTGTATGAAGAAGTACTTCCGTTTGTTAGTTTTAAACCAGTTGCCTGTTGTTTTCATTGGGTGACCCTGGTTCTTGTGTTATGTGAAGGCATAAATAATACTTCCCTATTCACTTGCTGTATCATAGGCCCCCTTAGTCATCTCTTTTCTAAGATGAACAGCCCCCGTCTTTTTAATCTCTCCTCACATGGAAGCTGTTTCACACCCCTAATCCTTTTTCTTGCCCTTCTCTGTACTTTGTCCAATTCTAATATATAGCTTTTGAGATCCTGTTTTTCCATTGCCTATTTCCACCCACCAGTAGTCGTTGTCAATATTATAGTGTCCCCAATCAAGAATGGGATTTCCCATATGCTACACACACGCTATACGTACACTTAGTAAGACATTGTCCCTGTCCCAGGGAAATTGTACATAGATAAGACCGAGAAAAGGTGGTGGAAAGAAGCATTATTTATTATTATTCCTATTCTACTTTGTGACTTAGCTCTCCATCACTTAGTGACCTGCCTGAGCTCCGCAATGGCACCAGAAACGGAGCCATGGTCTCCTGAGTCCAAGTCCTGTACTTTAAATCATTCTTCCTCTCCCTGGGGGCTCGAAGGAATTTGGCAGCAGACCCCAGTGTGTTTCAGAATACCTCTGTACCTTAGCTTCTGAGAATAGCTTACCAGTTTGGAATTTGTTTATATATGTGCTTCTAGTTAAACACTCCAAGGCAAGTAGAAACTTATCGGTGTTTGGCTTCTACGGGAACGTGAATATTTCAGAAGCAAACAAGAAGGGGGTAACCTGAAAGGGTAGAGCTCCGATGTTCTGTTTTGAGTTTCACCCAACACTCGAGCACAACACTGCTTGCACCCTATTTTGAGGAGTTAGGTGGAACTTCTCTATCGTCCAGGGATTATTCTAGCCCTCCGTACAAGAGCGAGTTTCCCCAGGAAGAGCTGAAACCATCACAGGTTATACGCCTTTCAAAAAGAAAGCGCAAGAACAATGCAATCACAACCCAAAACATTTTGCTTCTGATTCTGGGGCTGCAGAGAGCTGGAGTGAGCTTAGTGGTAGAAATAAATACACACCCTTTTGGCAGCATAACTCTGTGAAGGGCTGCAAAGTGAACAAGAATGAGAGATGAAGGCTGAAGTTTGCGCTGTAAATAGCTCTGAGTAGTGCAAAGATTTCCTTAACATCAATCATCAATGTACTCTCAAATCAGCGGCTTCTTTTTCTCTAACGAACCTATTGTCCTCTTGTCACCAATTAACCCACTGTAATTTTAGGCTGAACTGGTAGCACGGCCACTGGTGAAGGTTGCCTGACACTTCTTACTGTAAGACCCAGTTTTCACTTATAACTTTGCCAAACTTCAACCACTGGGGATGACGTTTTCCAGGTGGGTGCATTTTGGACAGTTTTTCAGCATAAATGGCTGTCTTTTCTCAGAATGAGAAAATACGTTGTTTTGTCCACATTAAAAACATTTGTATAACCATTTCATTGACAAGCGCTAGTGCCCCCTTGCTTTGGAGCAGAGCTGGTGAGGGAGGAGGGGGTCACCCTGGTGCCAGGATTGTGGCTTTTATTGTTCTCATGAAAATGCACCCAAATTTGGCCAAATTATAAGACTGTGGAAAAATCTCAGTTTACAGATGCTGGCGGCTAAATCTCTGAAGCATCCATCTGCATGAAGCATGCTCCAGTCTCTCCCAGCTCCTGCATGTGACTAGACTATGTATGCACCATCCCACACAGTGACCGACATGCTCCAGCCTGGGGGTGCAGGGACTGAATAGGACTTTTCCTGCAACTGCTACTCCTGGTGGCCAAGGGGGCTGGCCCTGGAACTGAGAGCAGGGAGCCTGTTTCTCTTGTACTCTCAATTCCCCACCTTCGGGCAAAGGAAGAGGCAGAGGGAGTAGATTGAGTAGGGGAGACTGGGAGCTGGGGTTTGGGGTATGACGGATCAGGCAAGGAGCCCCTGTGGGGGAGACTGAGAGCGAGCAAGAAGACTGGCACAGGGATGAGGATGAAGAGCTGGGGAGAAGACTGGCACAGAGATCTGGGGTTGGGGTGGAAAGAGACGGGACAAGGATAGAGACAGAAAGGTCTGTGACCACTAGAGATCACTCCCCTCAGAAGCCGGACTGCACCCCAAGATTCCTGATACTCTGCTCTCAGTAAGTAGCTGCTTTGGCCATGTTAAAAACATTCTTACAACCGTGTCCCTGAGATGCCCTAGTATGTCACAGCCATGAAACACCCCTGGCTGGCCCGGGTCAGCCGGCTCACGCTTGCGGGGCTCCGGCTGCAGGGCTGTAAAATTGCTGTGTAGGCGTTCGGGCTCCGTCTGGAGCCTGAGCTCGGGGACCCCGTGGTGGGGAGGGTCCCGGAGCCCTGGCTTCAGCCAGAGTCTGAATGTCTCCGCTGCAGTTTTTAGCCCTGTGAGCCGCGCACCGCGAGCCCGAGCCGGCTGACCCGGGCCAGCCGCAGCTGTGCAGCAGGTCTTCTATTCCAGGGTAGACGTACCCTCTGTGGCTAGGGTTTAGGGGAGACTTAGAGTTAGGACTTCCGAGTTCAGTTCTTGGCATTGACCCCTATTTATAATCTGACCTTGGGCACATCACATTACTTCCCTGAGCCTTATTTTCCCCATCTGTAAAATGGATGAAGTAGAATTTACCTGATCAACTACATTGCAAGACATAATTCTCTCTCTCACTCACTGTCTCTTCTGTTTCAGAGTAGCAGCCGTGTTAGTCTGTATCAGCAAAAAGAACGAGGAGTCCTTGTGGCACCTTAGAGACTAACACATTTATTTGGGCATAAGCCTTCGTGGGCTAAAATCGCTTCATCAGATGCGTGAAGTGGAAAATACAATAGGAAGCCATATACAGAGAACATGAACAGATGGGAGTTGCCTTACCATCTCTAACGAGACAAATCAATTAAAGTGCGCTATTACTCAGCAGGATGAAAAATCACTTTTATAGTGATAATCAGCATGGCCCATTTCACACGGTTGACAAGAAGGTGTGAGTAACAGTAGGGGGATAATTAACATGGGGAAATAGTTTTAGTTTGTGTAATGACCCATCCACTCCCAGTCTTTATTCAGGCCGACTTTGCTGGTGTCCAGTTTGCAAATTAATTCCAGTTCTGCAGTTTCTCGTTGGAGTCTGTTCGTTTTTGAAGTTATATTTTTGTTGAAGGATTGCCACTTTTAGGTCTGTAAAAAGCAACAGAGGGTCCTGTGGCACCTTTAAGACTAACAGTTAGTTCGTCTTAAAGCCGCCACAGGACCCTCTGCTGCTTTTTACAGATTCAGACTAACACGGCTCCCCCCTGATACTTGACACTTTTAGGTCTGTAATTGAGTGTAGTGTAACCTCAAGCCTTTACTTCTGTTTGGATTGAATACACGAACGGGAGAGCTATTGTTTTTGCAGGGAGAGCAAAGCCAACCTCTGTTTCCTGCACGGGTTGTAACTACAGGGTTAAAGCCAAAACTATTCTCAAGTTTGCACAGGGCAAATTGTTCAAGTTCCTCTGGGCATTGCTGTGCCCGGGCGCTTCGCTGTTCAATCAAAGGACAAAGCTGGAGCCTGTTTTGACAAGCCCTCTGACTGGGGCTTGCATTTTCTTTTCAAAGGCAATCACGCATGCTCCTTCTCAGGCAGTCCTGCTCTGGGTCTGCTGGGAATTGGACCAGCCAGCGGACTTTGGCTGAGTTAGGGCAATAGAACAAAATCTGCAGTTTAGAGGTTTTTATTGTCTGAAACTTGACTACAGTGGTGGAAATCTCAGTGAGCTTCAGTTCCCAGGCAAAGTGCGTGTGTTGATTTGAGGGCTGATTCAGCCCATTGTTACCAATGAGAAAAGCAGGAGTGTGACAGGATAGGCCAAGTGCATGGAGCATGCCACTGAAGTTGGTTCCCGTCTTCATCTGGAGTGTTTTTCCGTGTTAGCATTTGCCACAGAGCCAGGAGGATTCTGAACGCGACCGGAGGGGCACCTGCTGTAGGATTCCAGCCCCTGGAAGAAAGTTGTTTTCACCCAAGTTTGTATTTCAAACTCCATGTGATCTGAGAATGGGTTCGAAATGGGACTGCAGCGTCCCCTCCACACGCCACCCAGGGAAGGTATGGGAGTGACAGTAAGGACACAGTTTCTGTTCCCAGCTCTGCAATTGATTTCTGTGCCCGCAGGCTAAGTCCCTTAGGGCATGTCTGCACTGCGATTGAAAAACCCGAGGCTTGGTCAGCTGACTTGGCGTCGCGGGGCTCGGACTGCCGGGCTGCGGGTGTTTTATCCCTCTGGGTACGTCTACACTGCAATGTAAGCCCAGAGTTCAAACTCCGGTTCAACCCTAACCCCCCTTCCATCTACACATATATCACCTTAACCCAGGGCTCAGACCCAGAGTGTGGAGTTCGAGCCTAAATCGAGCTGGGGCCCAGGGTTCAAGCCCTATTGTTTTGTAGTGTAGACACAGCCCCACTGGACTTGTGCTCTAGGAAGCTGCCAAAACTATCCCATAGGCCAACTTTCTTTGTCCTCTGACCAGTCAAGTTAGATGGACCGTCAAGTTTCCCCACCCTCCACCACGAACCCAGGGCCTCGTTTTGGGAGCACGCTAGGAAGTCTGGGAAATGAGTGGCTGGACTTGGGGACACGTCTCTGATTCCCCAAGCTTGCTCGCTTGCTTTTTGTTCACGTGAAGTTATTTTCAGCGGCTTGCTGTACTTTTTAATTCCCGACTAGTTCTTACAGCGCTCAAGGAAATCCAATTCAGTAGCTGCTTCGGGCATTTTTGCCACTTGGAATTTCTGTTTGTGAGAGGAGACTCGAATGGCACTAGCCAGTTTGTTTGCTGCCAAAATATGTTCCCACTAAACATTTAGAAAAAGCTGCCTCAGAACAAAAATATACACCCTCCTTGAGCCTTGTATTTTCCCAAACCGCACTGAACCGTACATATAGTACAGGCGGAGGTGTCGCTGTGCCAGTTAAACAACTGGCCTCTCTTATGAACCCTGGCAGCCACCTCCAGTTTCCGAATGGGAACAGGTTTGCAGCAACTCAGCCTGGCCTGCTGAGTCCAGAGGAATTCTTCTGCTCCAGCTGCCACTTTTACCCAGTTCCAGGCCATGCCTGCTCAAAGCAGCATTAAACATAAACACGGGGCTTCTTTACAATGCTGTTCTGGTCACAACGTCCCGTGAACAAGCCCTCGCCAAAGCCAGGCGTCCTGAGCACGGCAGCCGTGCTAGGCAGACGACAGCTGTGTGTGCCATCTGGCCAGCTCTCGCCAAGCCCAGTTACCACTTAGAGCAGACGTTCTCAAACTGGGGGTCAGGACCCCTCAGGGGGTCGCGAGGTTATTACATGGGGGGGTCGCGAGCTGTCAGCCTCCCCCCCAAACCCCGTTTTGTCTCCAGCATTGATAATGGTGTTAAATATATTATAAAGTGTTTTTAATTTATAAGGGGGGGGTGGCACTCAGAGGCTTGCTGTGTGAAAGGGGTCACCAGGACAAAAGTTTGAGAGCCACTGACTTCGGGTATGTCTACACAGCAAAGAAAAGCTGACTCATGTGCGCGGGGCTCGGGCTGCGGGGCTGTTTCATTGCTGTCTGGACTCTGGATGATGGGAACTCCGCGAGCCGGAGTCAGCCACCCGCCGCTGTCCCATGGTAGCTAGTTACTGGGTAGACACGCCAGGTGCAAGCTGGTCCAGCTGTGTGCTGGGCAGACAACGTGCTGATGCAGGGCGTGCTACTTCGTTGTAACCTACGTCTTGAGCCAGAGCATAGACTAAGAAAGAAGGCAACAAATGTAAGGGCCCCCACGCCGATTATCTGGTCTGGGAATCTGAGCAGCAGACAGGACCAAGGCAAACAAACCAGTGTGGTTTACCGACAACCCACGGTGCTGTCCAAGTGGCACGCGGTTCGTGTTCGCAGCCCTACACCCTCAGTCATGCTGGGCTGTGACACTGTGAACTGGCCAACGTCCAGCACGGGCTCTTGTTCTCTTCCCGGGAGAGAACGACATCCTCTGGGAGCCGGCCAGGCTTTGTGGTCCCTCTGGCAGGAAGGCTGGCGTGCTGGGTCTCCGTCAAACCGTGGTAATCGAGAATGAACTTCCCACATGTGCACAAGCGTGGTTGGAATCTGCTTCCCGGTGCCGTACGCAGGCAGGAGGCATTTCAGGGAGATAACGTCCGATCATGGAGTCAGGGCTGTGCACCTGGGAAATCCCTCCTCCTAACTCACTTCTCCCGGGGTGCCTGAAAACCGCACAGCCGTGGCCTGGCAGCTGGGGTGCTGGGCCTGCTGCGTAGAACGCTTCTCGGACAATCACGCCGCTCCCAGTGCGGGGCTTCCGTGGGGATTCGGGTCAGAGAGTTGAGAGGGGTCTAGAACGGGAGGGGTGGCTGGTCTCTCTCTCTCTCTCATGTGGCCTCTCAAGCTTCCCCCGAGACCCTCCCAGATTTCTTCCACAAGTCCCCTAGGGTTTGCGTTCTGCGCCGTGTCGGGGGGACGTGGCGACGATGGTTTAGGCATAGCCAGTCTCAGCACCAGGCTGTGTATATTTACTGGCTCCAAGCAGCAGTTAGTGCCACTCTGTGCCTGCACCCACCTCTGAAGGAGCTGCTACCCCATAGCACACTTGGGGAAACCGAGTCACGGAGAAGCAAAGTGACTTGCCCAAGGTCACACAGGCAGGTGGGAACAGACTCCCAATCCCCTGACTGCCCTGCGCCAGGCTGGCTATGGCATTGAAATCACTTCCTTCGTTCTTCATGCTCAGTTTTTCCTTGATTTCGCTCATCACTCCATGTTTATCTCATTTGCTGCTGGCCCCTTCCCAATCCCTGCTTTCGGCCATTGATTCACCCTTAGCACAGACGAAATGGCAGGATTGCCTCCCTGTCTTCAGCAGCAGCTGGTGGGGTGGGCCCAGATACCCCCGGAATGCCGAGCAGTGGCAGGTGGCGAAGGAAATCTTGAGTGTGGCGCCTTCACCCGGAGGGCGGCTCTGGCTTGTCTTAGCAGGGCACTTACCAGCTGGCTGTTTCTTCCCTTGTTTTAGCTGAACCAGCTGGAGGAGGCAGCAAATGCAGCTCACACCTTCTTCATGGCAAACCCCGAGCACATGGAAATGCAGCAGGACCTTGAGAACTACAAAACCATGGCCGGGAAGGTCCGTCTGGTCGATCGAGAGGCCAAGCCGCACATGGTGAGTTTGGAGAGATGGTTTCCCACTCAGCTGAACAAGTATGTCAACCGTCAGCCAACTTGGGGACGAGTTTTGGGCCTGGAGGAAGGTAACACGGGGGGAGGGATAGCTCAGTGGTTTGAGCATTGGCCTGCTAAACCCAGGGTTGTGAGTTCAATCCTCGAGGGGGCCACTAGGGATCTGGGGCAAAATCAGTACTTGGTCCTGCTAGTGAAGGCAGGGGGCTGGATTCGATGACCTTTCAAGGCCCCTTCCAGTTCTAGGAGATGGGATATCTCCATTCATTTACAATTTACTGGCCAAGCTCTGTTGGACGGTGTTTACAATGCTGTGACGTGAGCTCTAGCAGGCTAGCATGAGAATATCGGCGTGCGAGCCTTCTGCCATGTCTGTGAGGCAGCGTTTGTCAATTTCCACCCCGTAGCATCTGCCTGGCTGCGCCGTTACTCTGTGCATGGCCGAGAGGTAACTAACCACAGTGTTTCTGGTTTACGTCAGTAAGCATAGACCTGGCGGCATGTTCATTTTGCATTCATTTATACTTCCCTACGGGCGTCTGTGCACCTGTATTTTCACTGTATTCCAGCCATATGCATTTAGCCAGGGCACTTATTCACCCACCTGTTTTATCCAGGTACATCCAAGGTGATGCATCAAATGTGAAATTCTGAGGGCTAAGCCCTGGCTGGCAGTGGACATGCCAGTGTTCCCTGGTTGTGAAGGTTCCACTGGGAAAGCAAATCTGTCAGAATTCCCTTTTCTTTTCCGATGTGTGTCCTCTCGGCACTGACTGCACATCCTCAGTTACACGTGTCCCCTGTTGTATGCCTGGTGACCCAACGCTCCAGCCTGTCCTCTCCTTAGAGGAGCTGCTGACCCACGCGCTGACTGCTCTCGGTATCAGCAAGGGCCTGGTTTGGCGGACGGCTCAGTAAAGGGCAGGCTTTGCACACGTTTTGTAAATGGGTCTCACGCATTGACATGGGGCCGGATTCTGCAGACCGCCTGAAATGCACCCTGCACAGGATGGTCTGAGTGAGAGAGGAGTGACAAAGGGGTATTTAAGCCATCTTCATTCCCTGCCTCCTCCAGCCCCGGGCCTGATCCAGAGCACAGATGTGTCTCTTTTCCCAGCCGTGCCACCAGTGCCAATGCTGGGCGAGGTACCGGTGTTAAGTCAGGTCCACGAGCATGATCCAGCGCTCATTGAAGCCCATGGAAAAACTCCCATGGACTCCGTAAGGTCTTGGATATGGCCACGTGTTATCTAGTGGTGCCCAGCCGGTTAAGCCAGCTTTGCAACTGCTTTATGAAGCAACCAAAATGAACCCCAAAACTGGGCTCATCGCAGTCACTGGCTAATGATTTCGTAGAGCTCGGGAGAATGTACACCTAGGAGGTTCATTAAGCAAACATCACCGTTCATTCAGCATAATGTGCAGCTCGACAGGATTCTCTTTTAGACCAGTGTGCCCCACGGGCACTGATTTAGTCCCAGTGTTACAACACCTCCCATGCTTCCCGGCTCCCTAATGAGCCTGCCGGGCTTCTTTGCAGGAGAACTACAGCGCAGGGGTGAAGCACTATGACCAAGAAGAGTACGCGCTGGCCATCGAGTCCTTGGAGCGAGCGCTGCAGGGCTACTACACCGCGGATGTGGAGTGCCGGGTCATGTGCGAGGGGCCTCAGCGGTTCGAGGAGTACGAGTATTTGGAGTATAAAGCTGACCTCTATGAAGCAATTGCAGGTGAGGTCTCTAACCAGTCCCCAAGTCCCCTTGAGGCACAGGACGTCTATGTGCCTTGGCTCTGGGGGGTTTTCAACTAGAAACTTTTGCACCTTTGCTGAATTTGGCAAAACAGCTTCCCTTCAATAACCGGCAGCGCTGAACTGTGAAGCCAGCGGGGACCCAGGGACTCCTCCTTTTAATCCGGAATCGGAAACAATCTCCTTCAGTGGGCCTGGGGCTGACGTTCAGAGATGCTGAGCCCCTGCAATTTTCATTGATTACAGTTGGTGGTGTGGGTGCTCAGCACGTCTGGAAATCAGGTCCTCCGCCTCTCTGCCTCCGTTTTCCCCTCTGCCGAATGGGGACATTAACGTCGGCCTGACCAGCGTGCTGCGTGCCGTGCACTAGCTAGCTGTGTGGAAAGTGTTCTGAAGATGCTACGGGGTCTAGAACGATGCGCGTAAGGACACAGGACTGAAGGAGCCTCCTGGGTCATAGCTAGGGCCCTACCAAATTCACGGTCCGTTTTGGTCCATTTCATGGTCATGCGATTTTAAAAATCGTCAAAGTCATGATCTCAGCTATTTGAATCTGAAATTTCACGGTGTTGTAATTGTAGGGATCCTGACCCACAGTTGTGCACTTGCTGACCTGCAGGGCCCTCTGGCATGCTCCAAAGTCAGACATGCAGGGGCCTGGACTTGGGAGCAACGCGGCCCCTGTGTCAGGATAATGTGTTCACAACCCAGTGAATGATAACCGCTAGACTCTGCCCTTCTGTCGCTCTTTCCAGCGGAGGGAGCTAAAAGCACTGTGCAAATGTTGCATAGCACCCCGGGGAGAGGAATTACCCCCCTGTTTATAAAGAGAGGAAAACGGGGGCACAGAGAGGAAGCAGCTTGCCTGTGATCAATCAGCGAGTCATTGGCAGAGTCAAGACTGGAACACAAAACTCCTGGACCCCAGTCCTGTACTTTCACCCACATGGCCATCCTACCTTCCATCTGCCTAGACTGCCTGAGCTGGGGAGGGCTACACAGCTGGGTCCCGGGACAGGCAGGCATGATAAATAGGCCCAGCACATCTCATCCCTTGTTTTCATCCGGGAGGGAGGGATTTTGTCAGGTCATATTCTGAACAGCTCATTGTCTGAAGAGGCTGGGGACACTGACAAAAAAATAGGACAGATGCTAAAATAATGGGGAAACAGCAAAGAATTACTAGAGATTAGAAACCCGGGCAGGGAATTGAACACTGCCGCTATACTGTCCTTTGATTTGCATGTGTGGTCCTGAGCAAGGCAGGGTTAAGTGGGAACTCTCTCTCCATAAACTGGATTGCCTGTAATTAGCAGTAAGGGAAAGCCCGGTTGGCTTCAGAAGTCCTATATCTGCAGTTGGCCTGTCAGCTCTGAGAGCTGATGCACGGTCTTTGGGGGATTGTTTTTCGTCTGCTACTAGGGAAAATATTTCCATTCAAATGCAGATTAGTTTTTATTTGTGTCAAAACTCATTTGCTAGCACAAAGCTGAGAGCCCAACTCAGACCAATGAGACAGGAACCAATTAGTAAAGCAAGAGGGAAGACTTTGTCCGATGATTTATCGATCGATCAGTTTTGGAACAAGACAGCAGATTGCTTTTAATATATTTAGTCATGCAAGAAAAAAAGAGAAGTTTTCAAAGGCCGGATCCGCAGGTAGATTTCATACCTGTATGTCAGTTAGGGATGTCATTTCCCTCTTCCCCCCAATATAGATATACCGGTATGTACCCTAGTGTAGATATAGTTATATTGCCGTAAAGGTGTCTTCTTCTGCAATATCTTATTCCCCTTCCCCTACAAGAATAGAATGGGGGGAGGGATAGCTCAGTGGTTTGAGCATTGGCCTGCTAAACCCAGGGTTGTGAGTTCAATCCTTGAGGGGGCCATTTAGGAATCTGGGGCAAAATCAGTACTTGGTCCTGCTAGTGAAGGCAGGGGGCTGGACTCGATGACCTTTCAAGGTCCCTTCCAGTTCTAGGAGATAGGATATCTCCATTAATTTAAAATAAGCTATCCCAGGGTAACTGTGTCCATACTAGGAGGTGTGTAGTGCTTTAACTATACCAACATGGTTAAATCTACACCAATATAGTAAAAGTCCCACTTTTGTGTGTGGATAAGCCCTAAGACTCTCCGCATGATAGGCTAATACCGCTCTGCCATCCATCCTCTCCGGTTACCTATACCAAACCCTGGGCATCCATGCATGAGACCAGGAAAATCTGCTGCTCCTCCTCCCCCTGAAGCATGCTCCCAGAGACCAGCACTGCTGAGGTCCCACCTCCTTTCCAAACAGAGGGTTCTTTGCTGAGAGTCCCAAGGAGACAGCCCTAGCGTCAGTCAGCTTTGATCAGCCTCCTTTGGGGAGATCATTCGGCAAAGCTGCAGGTGGGACTCATTCCCAGTGGGAAAAAGTCACGCTGGTTTAGTGCATGTATGTTGTGCTTGCTGCGCTCGGTGGCTTTACGCTCTGATGGCAATGTGTGCGGGGGTGTCGTCTGGGCAATTGTCAGAGCAGCAACCGAGTCAGGTCGTGCCGGGAGGAAGAGGAGCGTTGCCGTGGCATTAGTGAAGGGTGCCACACCCGGTGCTCTGGAAAGTAAAGCCCGGAGCAGATAAAGTGTGGGCAGTGCAACCTCCCTCCACCCGCGCCCTGTCACTGTTTCTCACAATGGACGCAGAGGGACCTCATCTAGGCTGCGAAGATTCTTCCGTGTCCGTAGCCCATTCAGTCGTTGGCCTTGCTACTTACTGGGACCAGTGGTGCGAATGGTTTGTGTGATGCTGTCCATTGGGAACTTGGGAAAGACCAAGAAACTCACTTCCCAGAGGCCACTGAACAGCCATCATATGAGAGAGGTTTTCAGTTCTCACTTAGATTTAACTCCATGGCCAGGAGGTGAAAGAGTTTACAGCCCGTTACCAAGTCCCAGAGCCATCCAGCCACCCACAGAAACCGGCTTGACTGGAGCAGCTAGGCAAAATAATGTAGACTCCTGTTGCTGTTACTTGTCTTCCTACATAGGACTGAGAGTGATACACTACAGGATGTCAAGTATCTTGACATCTGACTTGCATCTGAAGAAGTGAGGTTCTTACCCACGAAAGCTTATGCTCCCAGTACTTCTGTTAGTCTCAAAGGTGCCACAGGACCCTCTGTTGCTTACTACAGGATGTCTTACTCCATAATTTACTGACAGGTCTCTGGTTCCCAGACTCACTATATTTAGTGGAAAGAAGGAATTCTGATGCTATTGAGAAAACAGTTTTAAGTTTCTCCAAAACAGTGTTTCATTTCCTATCCTGAGCTATTTTGTAGTGCTGCTGTGGGCTGTTGACGATGCAGAGATGGCTGCATTTCAATGGTGGGTAATGATTCCTGCACTATAGCCTGTAAAATTTGGAAGGACGCTTTGAGAGCATTGAGGGGAAGCACTATATGTCAGTGATGATTGATATTAGGATCTGCTGCCAACCTTCAGATCTAGGATGCTCCCGATAGATTTAAAGTTTAGCTTCCCCCTCCCCCACTCTCTGAGTGTGTATGGAAAATCAAATGTCCACTCACGCTAACAGTTCTTTGAATCCCCAGAGCAAAACGGGGACTGTTTTGAGTTTCCACTTGATTTCAATGCAAATTCCGAAAGCCGGCGTTCTGGCAGCTTGGGGGAGCGCTCTGGTAGCGGAGCGCATGTTTTATTTCAAACCCATGTTTGTTCCTTAAAGATTTTAATTGTATGCAGAGACACAGCAAGCAAAGTCAATTTGTAAGTACATTGCAGAAAAGGTCCCGAAGTGGAATCAGATGTCCGCTTTGGCTTATAAATGCTACAGCTGACACAGCACATGTACTGTATGCTTTCACTAATTAGAAATCTTGTTTATGGCAGATGCTTGCTAGTCCGTTAAATTAACCGGAGAAATTTGTCGTCTTTAAGAAGCGATGAACAGAGGTCGTCTGCCGATAGCATTTCCCCCTTTAATATTAGCAGTCCACATTCCGGCCAGTTTAGCTGGAGTGTTCGCACTGAACTTCCCAACCTGACTTCAGCAGTATTGTCACTCAGCTGACACATTCGGACACATACCAGAATGTCACTCAGCCGGTATGTGCCCCCTGTTGTGCATTATGCTGTTGCAATAGACAAAGGATCAAAAATCCAGTTCTTAGAGTCTTTTGAAAGAGTTCTCCAACAGGAGTATATTTCGTTGTCAAGGGATGAAATTGAACACAGGAAATTATAGGCTGCCCATCAGCCAGAACTTTCTAATAGATCCTGTTACTTTGTAGATTAGTCTCCAGAAGGAAGCAGTGGAAACCTTGTTGCAAGACGCATTTAAAAACAGATTGAACAAACCACTGGAAAATATGCAGTAGGGAGCAATCTTACCCTATTCCTCACCCGATGGGCTAGATGACTTCATAAGTCTTTCACATCTCAAGTTCCTTTGATCTCTTTCTTGGTGTCCCTCAACTTCGTTTTGACCCTCAGAGTCCGACAACTTCAGTTAATTCCCATTGCAAAGATCTCTCAAGAGGCCTAGTGTACGTCGAGGTAGCTTTGCTGTGGCTTTAGACAGAAATCGTAGCTTTTCCAGTACAGTCTCGCCTCACCACGTGTGCAAAATTAACATCCTTGGAAATGGACATGGAGTAAAACATCAGACACCTGCATCCAAGTTGTGTCTGCAGCGTATGTGCTTGCAAGATGCTCAATACCCGAGTTTAGTTACGGGTCCTGTTAGAAAGGAACATGGCAGAAGTCCCAGATATTGGGCATGGACAATGTGTTCCTGTAACTTGCTGAGCACCCTTATGTCCCACTGGCTTCTCCGGATATACTCGGCAGCTTACAGGATGGGGGCCCCTGTGTCTTTGATCTACTTGTGACATGAAAGTTGGTCTCCATAAACCCAGCTGAGCTCGTCTCTCAAGAGCTGATCATCAGCCTTCCGAGCACAGACATTGTCATGTCTCTCTTTCCCTTGCAGATCACTACATGCAGATCCTGGTGTGTCAACATGAGTGTGTCCGAGAACTTGCCACCCGTCCCGGGCGTTTATCACCCATCGAGAACTACCTTCCCCTCCATTACGACTACTTGCAGTTTGCCTATTACAGAGGTAAAGCTAGGCTTCTCCATTTCTAGCAGCTCTTGCTTGGTTTTGTTACTCTTGGGTTAGTGGAGACTGTTTTATTTGGGGATTTAAATATTCTCCTCTAGGGGTGTGCCATCCCAACATAATGGCACTGGGTAGTTTATGAAAGGAGACTCAAAGAGCTTGGCTTGTTTAGCCTAACCAAATGAAGGCAGAAGGGAGATCTGATTGTTCTCGATAAATACATCAGAGGGATATATATCAGGGACGGAGAGGATTTATTTAAGTTAAGTGCCAATGTGGGCACAAGAACAAATGGAGATAAACTGCCCATCAACAAGTTTAGGCTCAAAATTAGACAAAGGTTTCTAACCATCAGAGGAGTGAAGTTCTGGAATAGCCTCCCAAGGGGAGCAGTGGGAGCAAAAAAAACCCTAACTGGCTTCAAGACTCAGGTTGATAAGTTTATGGAGGGGATGGTATGATGAGACTGCCTAATGGCATGTGGCCCATTGGCGACTGCCAGTAACAAAAATACTCAACTGCTGGAGATGGGACAGTAGATGGGGCAGTCTCTGAGTTACTGCAGAGAATTCTTTCCCAGGTATCTGCCTGATGGGTCTTGCCCACATGTTCAGGGTCTAACCAATCGCCATATTTGGGGTCTGGAAAGAATTTTTCCCCTGGTCAGATTGGCAGAGACCCTCGGGGTGGTTTCACCTTCCTCTGCAGCCTGGGGTGTGGGTCACTTGCAGGTTTAAACTAGTGCAAATGGTGGATTCTCTGAAACTTGAAGTCTTTAAACCATGACTTGTGCACTTCAGTGTCTCAGCCAGAGGTTGGGGTCTATTTCAGGAGTGGGTGAGGTTCTGTGGGCTACATTGTGGAGGAGGTCAGACTAGAATAGATCATCACGATGGTCCCATCTGACATTAGGCTGAGAGCATGAGAACCAGAAAATAAATCCGGTTAGAAACAGAGAGTGGAAAAGCCCTGTCTAGTGTTACTCTCCAAGCTGAATGAAGTGCAAAGAGTGAAGGGCCAGATTTTTGAAGGTATTTAGATGCCTAAATAGGCACTGGGTAGGGGAGTTAGATGCCAACGCGCTGTTGAAAATCCCACTATGGGCTTATCTGTGTCTTTAGGCCCCTAAATAAGCTTTAAAAAGTCTGGCTCTAAGTGCTTGTCTAAAAAACAGCATTCCCAGACTCATTTGCTCACAACCAACCACCACAAACTCCTGAGATTGGCTTAACAATCACGAGATTCTTTTTTTAATGATACATTTTGGGATCTTTTCATTGGCTTTCTGGTTTTGAGCCTTTGGAGTTCATGTTTGTGAGCTTTTCACTGCAACCACTAGGGCTATAAACTTCTCTTTTAACGAATGGTGAACTGAGAATCTCGTGTAGTAACCTAAATAAACACCAAAGATTGCGAGAGTCGCATGAAACCGCAAGCATTGGCAAGACCATAAAAGTAATGACTTGTGCTTATTGTCGATAGTAAAACAACATGTAGGATAAGACAATGGTCTGTTTGTTTATTAAAAGCACCCACAATTACAGTGTCCTAGAGAGGAATATACTAAGAGCCCGAGAAGGGGAAAATAAGCAAATGTGGCAATACAACATGAGAATCATAAATCATACTTAAAACTGGAAGGTTGCTCATTTCTCATATTCACTGAATTCCATCCCCCTTATTTTCTCTCGGGGATTGGGGTCTGCTGCTGATTCCGGGCTTCTGTCCTAGCTCTGTCCCTGATTTGCTGGGTGGCCTCGGAAAAGTCACACAACTTTTCTGTGCCTCAGTTTCCCTCTATGTAAAATTGAGAGTATAAGACAGAGCTATTGCAGAAGGCTGTGGTGGAGCTGATACATAAATGTCTGTCATGAGCCTGGGGACCATCGGGTGAAAGTCTGTCTGAGTGAAAAGTCTCATCATTCCGTCTCTGGCTGGCTTCTTTCTTACCTCTGCTCCTAGTGCGCTGCAATGCACCTGTCACACCTGAGTCCCCTGGATGCCAGGTAATCCCCATGCCGTCCCCAACCTCTGCTCTGCTCCCTTGCAGTTGGCGAGTACGTGAAAGCCCTGGAGTGTGCCAAGTCCTACCTCCTGTTCCACCCGGACGATGAAGCTGTCTTGGAGAACGCGGATTATTACAAGAGCCTTTTGGAAGAGACTATGGACCCGGAGACCATCAAACCCAGAAAGGTGAGTATAAATGTATTGAAATGACCCTGCCCGGCACCACAACTGAAGCGTTGTTTGGAAGTAGCTCAATCGATGCAGTAATTTGGCAATCTCCTCGTACCGTCCCCGATTCTGAGGAAAGGTTAAAGGATTAAGGGCCAGGTGGTTCTCTCGGTCACGTGGGTGTAAATCAGGATTAATGCCAGTGGCTGATGTGACAGTTTTTAGCCAAATGACAGCCAAGCAGGGCGGATGTGATGCCCATGTATGTGTATGGCCCAAGGAGGGAGAGGGATTGTTTAGGAGGACAGGAGTAGGAGCAGTGTGATGAAATAGGGTGAGGAGCACCAGGAGAACGCCAGACATTGACGGCTGTTAGTCAGCTGGGGAAGTGGTGAAAGCCAGTCTTATCGCTTGAGTCATTTAAAGCTAGACTGGGCAAAGCACTCCAAACTGTTCTGCAGGGAACAGCTTTGCAGTAGGTGGGGTGGGGACTAGCCTTGGGTCAGATGACGAAACAGGACTTAGTGAGTCACCACTGGAGGAAATGTCTTTGTAGCGATAATTTTCCCGTCGTGGGTACCTTTCCCATGCTGGAGAATGTTCCCGTCACAGCCCTGAGAGATGTGTCATCCTGACAGAGCTGGATGTATCTTAGATGCTTATCTGGCTCCGATTTCCCTAGTGCCTCACAATGGGTAAGGAATTTATCCTCACAACAGCCCTGTGCAGTAGGGCAGGGCTGTTATACCCGCGTGCCGAGGGGAAGGAGGGGGACAGAGAACCTGAGACCTGGTCTACACCTAAAATTTAGGTTGACCTAGCTCCTTTGCTTAGGGGTATGAAAAATTCACACCCCTGCGAGACATGGTTCAGCCGACCTAAACCCCAGTGTAGATGCCGTTTGGTCGATGGAAGAATTCTTCCTCGGTACTGCCTCTCGGCAGCTCCTACAGCAACGGAAAACCCCTTCCATCACTGCAGCAAGTGTCTGCACTTGTAGCCTCAGTGCTTCGCCCGAGGTCACGCAGGAATCCTGAATCGGAGACTTATGCCCTGACCAGCCTAACGCTTCCTTCTCCCTTCCCTCGGCTGTTGCAGGAAGCTGCCAAGTTTCTGAGGCGTCATAAGCTGGAATCTGACCTCTTGCAGATGGGAGCAACTGGCCTGGGATTCGTATACACTGAGCCGGTAACGACATGTAGCTCTTCCTGGCCATTACAGTTTGTTAGTTCCAAACTTTGCCGCTTGGTTTCGGTCCGGTTTTCTGTCCCCATTAGCAAGGCCAAGCGTGTGAGGTGAGGGGTACGGTATGTCTCAGAGCGGTCTATCAATGGCCGTTTAAGTCCAGAAGAATTTATTAGCCTGACAAGCCATATAGGTGTTACCAGTGTGTAAAAGAGACGGACCTCACCTGTTAGACCCCCATCACTGTAGTAGGTGGCTGTCTCACATTCTTTAATATGGGCCCCTTTTCAATCTAGTTTTTTGTGACCCTCGTGTGGTTTTGTCATCCATGAAGCACTCAATTAATGAATTAAACCTCCCAGCATTCTTGTCTACTGGGAAGTCATGTTAGCCATGTTTTGCTATTGGGGAAACTGAGGCAGGCACAGAGCGGCAAAGTAACTTGCCCAAGGGCACAAGGGAAGGCTGTGGCAGAGCAGAGAATTGAACGTGGACCCCAGGCCAGTGTGTTAGCCATTGGAACATCCTTTGTAAGCAGCTGAAGTAATGGATTTGCAGATTAGAGAACATCCTGAATGCCACTGGACTGCGACAGTGCTCCAAAGCCATGCACCCATGACTCTACCCATGTGGAAGTGCCGAGTGAAATATGCACTTGGATTCTTCGCTCCTTTCCCTTCTGCCTCAGCCTTTCTTCGGGAGAACCAATGCCATGGCTGTTACCTGGACTTTGTGCCATTTGCTGACACTGTGACCTGTGCACCTTTCCCTAACGCATGAGGGCAGAATGGTCCTGATAGAGATAGGAGGATCTGGACCCTCTCACAGTCTGGAGAAGTTTGAATGTGGAGGTAGACTTCATAGCGTGGCTTGTCTCTGTAATACCTGGACTCTGAACACAGCTCGACTTGGGGAATACTCAAGTTCAGAACCAAAGACATCTTGGCCCCATCTCTAGGGTGTTGTGGAGTATGTCAGAGCTGCTAACATCATCTGGTTTGTTGCTTGCCCTTCCTGCAGAGATCAGCAAGATGCGACACAAGCACCACTGCATGTGTTTTGGCATAGCTGGATGGAGAAAAGCGTGTGTGTGTGTGTGTGTGTGTGTGTGTGTGTGTGTGTGTAAGAGAGAGAGACCACTACAGTCCATGGAGAAGGTCACAGAAAGGGTGTGTAAACGTGCTCCCTGGGACATGCCAGCACAGACATCACCTGCACATTCCCAGGAACCCGTTTTTTCTACATTCCCATCTCCAGTGTTTAAAAACTGAAACGTTTTGTTTTTCCTCCCGAATTGTTTTCGTGAGTCACTTTGGTTCCGTGTAAAGAACCCGACCCCCCTCTCTCATTGCAGAGTTACTGGAGCAGCTCCGGCGCCCGTCAGGACGAGCACAGGTAAGTCACTGATCAAAGGCACAACCTTGTTTTCTGAATTTAGGGTTACGCAGGAATCAACACCGGGTTTTAAAAGGGACGCTGCTGTGATCGAGAGAACAGTCTGTTTGCTGAAGAGAGCTGGAGCGGTACCTGGTGTTTCCTGTCCTGAACTCCAAATGTCCCAGCAAGCACAATAACTCCGCAGAAACGATGGGTCCCTTTTCAATCTAGTTACAGACCTTTCTGTAGCACCCATCGTGGTTTGTGTCTCGCAAACATTAATGAATTAAACCTCCCAGCACCCTTATCTAGTAGGGAAATGGTGTCAGCCAGGTTTTACTGATGGGGAAACTGAGGCACAGAGTGCCCAAGTGACTTGACCAAGGCTACCCAACCAGCCAAGAGCTAGAACCCAGATCTCCTGAGCCCTAGTGCTGTGTGTGAGTGCGGAGAACATTCTGCTCTTAGAACACACGGTTCTGAGACGCTCTCATCTCATTCAACGGCCTAGTACCTCACCTCCGTGCACCATGCTGGGCCGTGGGCTCCGGACTCCTTCAGAGGAGAGAGCACCACCTGTGGAAGCACTCATAGCCTTCCTGCAGCACGTAGGTGTTCCTGGGAGGTCTCTGCCATAAGGATGGACCTAGTGCGTTTAGCTTGTGAGACCTGACGGGCTCAGAGAGCACAGAGCAGGGGTGGGGCTGCACATGTGTCTCTGCAGTGCCTCTGGGTCACAGATAAACTCCATGGGTGAGGCATTGTGGCATGCACAGCTACTGCCCATAAACCTAAGGAACCTGCTCTGGGGAGCTTCAGTCTCTTTGGTGTGAATATGACATCTTTCAAAAGCACAGAATACTACCCCAAAGGTTTGGGTTTGTTTGGTTTTTTTTTAAAAAGGCAGTTCACGTGGATTGTGACCCATCACCCCAGTGGCAATCCCGTGGTTGGTTAGGAGCTGTGCTGTTATAGGACAGCACTATTAAGCATGTCTGCCATGCTGTTCTTTTCCTCAAGTGCTAGTTTCTGGTGGTACCGGTTTAGACGTGTTCCCAAACGTTTTGCGGGCCATTGGTTCCAACCTGGTCAAGACCATGCAACCAGCATACAAACACTGAGGCCAATGTTTTCAAAAGTGACTCGTGATTTTAGGGGCCCAGACACTGTAAAGAGGTCCAATTTTCAGCAAGTGCAGGACCTTGCCCTGCCAAAAAAATTCAGGTCTCTTTTTTTGAAGGTGTCTCAGGTTGGGCTCCCAAAATGCCTACACTGTATTGAACATCGCCACCTTTCCTTTCCAATGTATTTCTTGTCCTGATCTTCTGACGGCTGCAAAAAAAGCAGCGTTCCCAGAATCTGAAACCACTGAAACCTCGTGGCTTTTCCTCTTCTCTCCTGCTCCTCAGAGTCCCCTCGGGTGTTAACAGTGAGCCGGCAGACGGTCCCGCCCTGTCTGTAGGAAAGAAACCTGCGCCCAAAATGGATCGAGAGCTGCGGGAGGGTAAGTCTGTGCAAGGGATCTCCACCCAAACCAGAGGCTTTCTGGGAGCAATGAAGACACGTGTTCTGTCCATAGAGGGGATGAAGCCACCAAGTCACATCCGGGTGTCCGCTGTGGGAGTTGCAGTTCTGTTTGTTACAACTCGGTGTGACTTTGCCAAAGTGAGGGACTTAATGATGCCCTATAAATAGGGCCTAACTCTCCACGCTGCTGAGCATTCTCCACTGAGCTCAGAATTGGGAGATGGTAGACTGGATTCGGTGCGGCTCGGAAGTGGCCGTTCCCGGGTTGTGATTTATACTGACCCTGTGCACTCTATACCCGTAGTGCTCTGGGGTGCCTTTCACCTTCCAAACGTGGTCCGGCCATTAATCCTCACACTATACCCCGGGAGGGGAGTATTTCCCTGTCGCCCAAAGTCGCACATTGAGTGACGGTGAAGCGTTAGACTTTTGGGGAATTCCTAGCCCCCACCCCATTGCTAGTAGTCCTAGGCCTAGCCTCCGACTCCAGTAAGCACTGCTGACTTGTTCTCCTTGCTCGCAATTTCATAGCTTGGCTTGGTTCAAGTTATTTCCTTCTAACGCCTGGTAGGCACATTTTTCTGCCAGTTTTCAGCTGGTTCAGTAATTGTTTCCCAGCCAGAGAGAATAGCCACCAACTATAATACTAACAGTTGAGCTTTTCCCTAGGATGATTTTGAAATCAGGCAAGCTCTTGCCAAACTCCAAAGCCATTCCTTCGCTACAAGGCAGCCTGACAGCAAGCCAGCCATAGCAGATCTCCTGTCTCCACGGCTGAGCCGGCTCCACCTTGCTTGGGCGGGAGAGAAAAATCACGTCAAATATGAGGACCTTTGCTCTGCTCTTTGGATGGGGGAAGGGAGGGTTCTGCCCTGTGGCTGTCACTGTAACCAGATCTTGCAATGCTTCCTGGGTAATCCTGACCATTGCTCCCTTTGGAAATCATGGTCAGCAGCGGCAGTCAAAAACGATGCAGAGCATGAATAACACGGTGTGACCAACACTGGGGGAAACTAACATTTGCACTTGCCAGGGCCACATCAGCTACTTGTTCAGATCATCAGCGGCTGTGCCCAGTTTGCGTGCAACGAAGCACATCACGGCCACCGTCATCTTTAATATCAAGGCACAACTCTCAGCAGCAACAAACACTCCCTCCTGAGTTGAGTGGCCCCGCAGTCTTGGACCACGCTGCATGTCCCTCCGGGGGTTTGTTTTTTCTTTCTTTAATTTTTTGTGGGAAATTTTCACTTCAGCTGAAATTCTCCAAGTTTTCAGTAAAAAAAACCACACACCAAAACTAAAAAACTTTCAGTTTCTGTCTCCCCCCACCTTTTAATTTCCTTTTTATTTTCCCTGTTTCCAGTGAAAAAAGAGGAGAAGAAAAAGGGGGCATAAGGAAAAAGGATTGTTTTTTGTTTGTAAAAAATCTGAAAAATCACTCTCTGAAAAATGGGTTTTATTTTTCATTCCTTTCAGAGATTTGCCCATAAAACCTTTTGTGACAGACTCTGTCCAGGCCACATTTGGGACCTGATTCTTTCCTATCCTGGCTTTGCATAGGCATCATTTCATTGAGCTCAGTGGACTTGCTGCAGATTCCCACGTGTGTCATTTAGATCAGAATTTGCCCCCCTGGGTGTCTAGATTTAGCCCAAGAAAATGCCAGTGATCTTGTTGCCCTGTTCCATTCCAGCTTGTGTTGACGCACGTACTGCCTTAGATATCGGAGCCCCTCTTTTCATGAGCATATAAAGTCTCGGGACGCACTGGAGGCCAAACAAATCATTAGCACCGTCACTATGTGTGTGTGTGATGTTAGGTTTCCCCTTGATCCCGCTGCAGTTGTAACCACAGGCCCGGAAAGCTGGAGGATCCAAGTACATACCGAAGGTGTGATACAAGGATGCAGTGTTCGCACTACAGCTCCCAAGGCGGCTGCTGCAAGTTGGCTGGGTCAGCTCAGTGCAAACCGGCTGTAAGGAACCAAAACACATTTGCAAGGCCTTCTGTTCCTTCAGGCTTTTTTGTTCTTTGATCTCGACCCACACTGGGCTCCTCTCTGCCAGGATAAACATCCCAATGTTGCAGGGTCCGCCCTGGCGGACGCCAAAGCCAGCCAGCGCATCACGAGCCTCTCCAGAAAATACTGCGCTTGAGGATGGGCTCCCAGAGCACCTGGAGGAAAGGGACGGCAGTTTCAGCTTCTCCGCACACCAAGCCACCTCCTGCCATCCTCGCGTCAGCCCTGGCCACATGGAACAGGCACTCGGGATGCAAAGACCACATTTGTTTTGAGCTAAGGGTTCACCTGGCTTTGAAGTTACAGGCAAACCTTGATTCACTCAAATTCAGGTTTAACCAAAGATTGGTTGTGTCCTCTGAGCCTGGAGAGGGCACGAAGCAGAGCAGGGAAGGGATGAGGATTGCCGAAGTTAGCCGAACTCCCAGCGTTAGCATTATTCCAGAAGCTGCTGGTTTCATTGCCTGTGGGGTGTGTGCAGGGTTTCTCCAGTCCTGAACATGACGTGGAGCTGCATTGCTGCAAAGCGTAGGGGCTCCACAGGGCTAGAGCTGCTGGGCTTTGCAGGAATGGAGCTGCTGGTTCTCCAAACAGCTGATCCTCAGAAGGTTTTGGTGTCTCCTCAGGATTTGAGTACTTGGGTTTGGCCTGCAAACTCTGATGCCAAACTCCTTTGGGTTGGCCGCCCCCGTTTGTGCACAAAGCTGGCCAGAGGATTGATTCAGAATGAATCTCGCAGCACATGTGAGCTGTCAGAACGAATACGGCGTCTTTTTTATTTTTGGCTGCAAATGATCTGTTGTAACCGTAACATACAGTTGGCGTCATTCGTGGCTTTCCCCAGCGGATGGCTGGAATTACAAAAATATCGCCAAAAATGAAAAGCCTCCCAAAGGGACAACCATTAGAGCTCCATTCCTGAATGGCGTAGGGTGGGGATTAGTAATAGGCTCTGTTCCTAATCCCTTGATCTTTTCACTGCTTGGGACCGTTGGTCTGACTCCCCGCTGATTTGTGGTCAGTGGATCTGGCCCCAGATCTTGTTCGCTTTACTCCCAGAAGGAGTCCTGTTAGCTTCCACTGGATTGTTCGCTTGGGTGAAGCAAACAGAATTGAGCCCTCGGTCAGCTGTTTGGTGGCTTACATGGGCCTGTCTGGGAAATCTCATAACCACTGGGATGCCCGGAGTTAGATGAGATGAGGATGACAAGGACAGATCGCTTTCAGCACTGTGTCTGCTGGTCCTGGTTACATTCAGAGGACTGCAAGTCAGAACTCCTGGGTTCCATTCACAGCTGCATGGGGCCAGTTAACCCCTTTGGGCCTGCGTTTGCCCATCCTCTAAGTAGAGATGCTGCTGCTTCCCAGTGAGAGGCTCGGTGGATGTCTGTAAAGTGTTTGGAGACCTCCACGTGAACAGTGCAAGGCCAGGGCAAATCCTTCCGTTTTGTAAAGACAGTCTAGCCGTGAGCAACGCCCTAGCACTTCCCCGTTTGCACGGGAGAGCTCACCAGCACCGTGCATGCTGAGACCCGGCACAGCGCAGGTGCCAGGTAGATCAACACCTACAAACAGAAGGAAAATGAAGTTTCATGTTTGCGACGTAGCAGTCACCCTCCTTTCCCTGGCGGGGGCGTGCAGCACGTCCATGTCAGCTTGCTGGATATTTGTGGTTCACTTTTTAACAACTCCATCCTGGTTATTGAAGTTGATCTTCTGCCAGCAATGGGGAGCTACTGAAAGCAAATCCAGAAGGAAGCAGGAACAAAAACTTCCTTAGAGGTGCCCAATGTATTGTGTATGTATAAGAGACTAACCTGATCCAGGAAGTTCAGAGCCCAATCGGCTAGTGCCCCGAGTGTGTGAGGTTTGGATCCAGGACTCGCTTTCTGATACGTGCGTGTTTATAATAAATATTATCATCAAGCGACAGAACGGACTGTGAGGGATGCTCCCTGTCCAAGAAACCTAAATCTTCTTTGCAGATCATTCCTCAGCGAGCGATGGGATCTCGACTCACTATCGTGTCTCCTCCGTTGGCCTGGGGCCCTTCCAAACCAGCAATGTGCTGCAGTTGACAAAGAAAGGAGGATTTAATAGAAATGCTCCATCGTGCCACATTTCGAGAGAAGTGCTGCTTTTCATTGAAGCTTTCCAACAGCAGTTCTGTTTCCCGTGGCGCCGAAACATTTCACCCCCCCACCCCCACCCCCAGAGAAACATCTGGTTAAGGATTTAGTTTTCGAAACACACAGACTTTGTTTTCATTGTCTTGTTTTTCTGTTTGGATGAGGGCGGCCTCATCCCGTGTCCGTGCGCAGGAGAGCGAGCGTGTGAGCCAAATAGCTAATCACTTCCCCACTCCCTGCAAGGTACGTGTCCGATTCACCAAATGCCTCGTATTTATGTGTAATACCCTAGCTCCTAGGAGCTAGGCGCTGTACAAACCCAGGACAAAAAAACCTGTCCTGACCCCAATCTGCAGTATGGAATGCTGGCCCAAGGCAGACTTGTGCCAAGTGAAGACGGCATTATCTCCATGCTATCGGGACAATACATTGCCTGGTAGATTTCAAGAGGACCTCAAAACCAACCCAAGATATTACCCATTGTGAACAGATATGAATTGATTATGTAAAATCCTTCCTCAAAAAAGGGGTCTTGGCTGGAATCTCCAGGGAATACCACAGGAAACCACTGTGTCTGTCCCCATGCCCAGCAAAACAAGCGATGTCTCTTCAGCTGGTGTTTGACAGCTTTCCTGTAGCCAAAGCATACCGCATCTTGGACGGCTGCCGCGCCAGGACACCGGGATGAAGTTTGGCTGGCCTGAAATAACTTTGGTGCCCCTATGAGCTTGCAGGCCCGGAAAATGGGGTCTGCCCCAGAGCATGATGGGAGAGGGAGGTGCAGGCCTGCCTTCATAGAGCGAATCTAGCCAGGGGCTCTTCTAGCAATAGATAAACTAGGCAGCAGATCTGGCTCCTCTGTCAGGACAATTTGAGCGGCCTTGTGACCCTGCGGGCCAGGTTGCAATGCTGCTCACTGCAATTTGGCCCGGCCGCCTCTCTGGCGTGATGGAAGGGCGGCCAGGCCGAATCGGCTGCTGTAGGCCTACGAGGAGGGGGCAGAACATTGGTGTTCGAGCTGCCTGTGATGGCAGCAGTCCTTCCCAGGGCCTTTAGGAATGACCCCTCCAGTAATGGGGCCTTAGGACTAGGAATGATTTGTGATGAGCTAGCCCCTGGAGGCCCCGTTTGGGAAGCCAGGCCCTTTCGTGCGAGCTGCTCCGCACGCATCGTGAGACCGTCCCTGCGCCAAGGAGCTTAGAACGTAGAAAACGAGAGACAAGAGAAGGGTTCAGCAAACTGGAGGGGGGAGGCTACTGGGAGCAGCACAATGGAGTGGTCCCCAGCGGCACAGAACTGCCACTTCCACAGCTTCCTGGTCTCCCAGGAGCCCTGCGTGGGGTGGGGTGGGGTGGGGGGCAGATCCGCTCCATGACCGCAGATTGGCCCTCAATGAAAGCTCCTGTCAGCAGCATTAGGCAGGAGTAATGCAGCTCGCTCCCAGCAGCCACAGAGGTAAAAGAAGACCGAAAAAATGCTGACGACGATTCCAGGGGCTGGTGCCTCGAGCCAAATACAAAAAGGCTCGTACAGAACGAATGCAGTGGAAATTTAGGGTCGACTTAAAATAGGAATTGGGTCTATCGGTTGCTCTGCAAAAAAGCCAGTTCGCTGGTGTCCGGGGCCCCGCTGCGTCTCTGTGCAGCGTTTTAGAGTCTGGCCCGTGCGTTGCCAAAGAGCCTGATGAGAAAGTGGGAATCTCTGGCACTCTCGCAGTGAGTGGATTTCACCTCTGTGTCTTTGTTATTGACCCCAGGCCAGATCCTGCTCTCTGTTACACGGCTGTGAAGCCAGGCCTCTGGAACGCCACAAGGGTGATCTCAGCTGGCCTGGTGCCTCCGTGTGACTGACAAGCCAGTGAAGAGGTGTCGTGTTCAGGGTTGTTTTGTATCTGTCTTTCTGTTAGGCGGGTCTCTGCTCTACAGCGACGTGCAGTTCATCTATAACTCCCAGCAGCTGAACGGCACGCAGCGAGTGCTACTGGATAACGTCATCTCGGAGGAGGAGTGCCAGGAGCTGCGCAGAGTGGCCAATGTGAGCATCTGAGATGCCGGGGAGGGGGGCTGCTGGGTGGAAGGGCAGGGACGGGGGGCTTGCTGGTTGCAGAGGAGCCACGTGGGCAGAGGGTCTGGGCCGGGGGAGTCATGTGCAGAGGGTGTAATTGTCTGGTTTTGCCTAACTGCACAAGGCCCCCAGCAAACACGAAGAACGTGTCTCCAATTCCAGCCTCCCACACGCACGTAACCGCTAACGAGGTCTCTGGGAGTTGCGTGGGTGTATCCAGGGTCAGAGGTTGGCTTCTGCAGCAAAACGGTGTGATCCATGCACTAGGGGAGCATATCAAAGGGCCGTCTGCAGTCCTCTCCAGCCCCACTGCCGGCCCATGCTGCAGCGCTGATAGACACCAGCTCGGGATCTGGCCCACTGTGTTTGCCAGTTACATAAGAAGACCCGGTTAGGGAATAGCCCACCCCAAATAATCCCTTTGCCTGGGTTCCAGGTAGCCCCTGAAGTGAGTTGAATCATCTCATTCGTGTTTCCCCGAGGGGTGCCGTTTGTTTACTTTTTGCATTTCACTCAGAGGGGACAGTGATAGCAGCGGGCCATTTTCGCTAGCTCTCTATCATTTTCTCCCGGTTTCTCTCTGCACACAGGGCCGTAAGCTTTGAGTTCAACAAGACTTAGGTGGGGAGCCTGGAATCCCACAGCAGATATTTTCATTTTAAAAAAACTGGATGACATTTAAGGAAAGTTCATGAGTGGCGAGGATAATTTTCCATTTTGCTTCTTTAGCAAAATTTGAGCTGTGTTCTCGAACAATACTACCCAGCTTGTACATAGTGCTTTCAACCCAGAGATCTCCAAGGACTTTGCAGAGGAGATAAGGATCATTATCCCCATTTTAGAGCGGGGGAAACTGAGGCACCGTGGTGGAGCGGCTTGCCCGAAAGCAAAGTTGTAGCTGAGCTAAAAACACAGCCTTGCACTCCTGAATCTCTCTGGGTTGTCACAGAGCCATGGCGGCTCAATTGTCATCTCAACCAGTAACGGTGTTGCAATCGGCCCTTAGCCATTGACGGTGACCAAAGCAGAAGGGAACTCACCTAATTCCGTCAGTATTTCTTATTGGTGAGGGTTAGATATTTTGGGGGGGCAGAGCAGGATAAACCGGATTTGGGGGTTTCTGCTCAGGATAACCAATGTCCCTGCCCTCTGACCTCTGCTCATGTCTTTTCTTCCAGGGGATCATGCTGGCTGGAGATGGCTATCGTGGGAAAAGCTCACCCCACACCCCCAACGAGAAGTTTGAAGGGGCCACCGTCCTCAAAGCTCTCAAGGTGCGATTTGCCCCTCTCTCCGGGGCTCGGGGGGTGCTCTGCCCCCCTCTGGGCAACCGGTGCTCACTCTGGTATGTGCTTGCCCTGCAGTTCGGCTACGAGGGGCGCGTCCCGCTCAAGAGTGCCCGCCTGTTCTACGACGTCAGCGAGAAGGCCCGCAGGATTGTGGAGTCCTACTTCCGGCTGAACTCCACCCTCTACTTCTCCTACACGCACATGGTGTGCCGCACCGCCCTGCCGGGTAAGGGGGGCAGGGGCCGGCCTGGCGGCTCAGTGCTAACGAAACAGTCCGGAGGGAGGGAACGGCACTGTTTGTACTGTCTCCTGCCTCAGAGATGCCTCGCCCACGTCCTCCCTGGAGGAAGCCACCTGCAGGGGTCATGAGTTTGTTCGTTCTTTCGTTCTTCATCTCTCGTCTGCCTCTCCTCCTTCCCCTCTCTGTCTCAGTGCCCCCTGCTTGCTCTCAGTCACCCCAGATTGGCATGTCTGTTCCATCTGACCCACGGTGTTTCCCGCCTTGCTGCGGTGGGCGCAAGGCAGATGTCAGTTCTTCGTCTCTGGGCTCCCCGTAGTCCCCCTCTTCGCCCGCGGTCTTTGCATTTTTGCTGGCAGCGAGACCCCTCCCAAGTGCAAAGGCCACTGTGGGGAGCTGAGCTCGGAGACCCTGTCCCACTCATCTCACCTCTTCCTCTCCCCCCGCATGGTACTGCCTAGGCCAGCAGGAGAAAAGGAACGACCTGAGCCATCCCATCCATGCCGACAACTGCCTGCTGGATCCCGAGGCCAGCGAGTGCTGGAAGGAGCCCCCGGCCTACACCTTCCGGGATTACAGGTAGGAACGCGGGGCTGAGAGGCCGTGTGCCAGATGCAGGTGCCAGGCCAGGGGAAACAGAGCGGGCATGTTCCTCGCTGGGCACCAGGTCGGTGGGGCGTGACCACGAGAGCCCACTTTGGCGCCGATGCCTGGTAAAGGTCGGCCGCCCTAGAGCAGGTAGATCCCAGCCAGCGATGGGCTGAGGAGGCAGGCTCCGGATCCATGGTACGGTCGTGGTTTTAGGAGGAATTGGGGCCAAGGTCCAGGCAGCGGTTGGCTGCGGCAGCCCCATGGTATTCTAGGCTGTTTCACCCACCTCGCAAGGCTGGCCAGTCTGGGGAGATGGTCAGCACATCCATGCCAGGAAGGACGGAGGTGCGTCCCTGCTGGGCTTAGATACAACCCAGAGGGGAGATTACCCACCCCCACCCCATCTCCATCCCCCACATACCTACCCCTGCTAGCACCCACAGGACAGGCGGGACTCGAACCCCTGAAATCCTGTGGGCCCAGCCACGTCCCATTGACGTCAGTGGGAGCCTTTCCCTGGCAGGCGGAGTGGGGCCTGGGAGAGTGGTGAGCATTCTTCTTCCCACTGGCCCACAGGCAAATCCTGTGTTTGTTAATGTCCACTGTGAGCCCCTCCCCTCCCGCCCGGGGCGGCCAGCCAACCTCACCGGGGTCTTGTCGTTCTTCCCCCAGCGCCCTGCTGTACATGAACACGGATTTTGAAGGCGGGGAGTTTATATTCACGGAGATGGATGCCAAAACTGTTACTGTGAGTAAACTGCCTTGGCTGGCAAAGCCGATGTCAGTGGGTTGGCTGAGGAGATCCATGTTGTTTTCCTTCCTTCCTAGTTCCTCCAGAGTGCCAGGTTTTGTACTAGAGGAGAGGAGGCCCCATGGGAGTTCCTGAACCGGAGGCTGGTCCCGCCTATCTTGTCTCACAAGTGTCCAACACTATGAACTGCCCACGGTGTGTGGGACTTTGGTCCAACTCCTCAAAAGTATTTAGGAGTTCGGCACCTGAATACCCTTTTGAGGGATTGGGCCCTTAGAGTTCTTGTTCCCTACACTTAACGCTGAGCAGTGCCGTAAACAGAGCTGGTCTACTGCTTTTTCCCATCGGCCAACGTTTGATGGCAGAGGAGTTAGACGAAATGCACGGTCTGATGATGACGCTGATATTCAGCAGTGCTTTCTGTCAGAAGAGCTTGAAGCCCTTGAGAAATATTAGATAAGTCTCATGCCTTGGTGAGGAGGATTGCGATGGTGATTACCCCAGTTTACAGATGGAGAAACCGAGGCACGGAGAGGCGATGCAGCTTGCCCAAGGCTGTGCAGCGGGTTAGCATCAAGCCTAAAAAGAGAACCCAGGTGTCCTGACAAACAGCCTTCTTCTTTGGCCACCCAGTGATGGTCTAGAGGGAACCTGTTCATAAGGCAGCACAAATGTCAAGCGGCTAACTCCGTTCCCTGGGACGTGTTCACAGAGCTCTTCCGCTCTCTGCTAGCGTGTGTCAGCAAGCAGGGATTGGTCGAGCCACTCGGGAAGATGCTTGTTAACTTCCTTTCCAAGCTGAGTCACACAGAGACAGCAGGGCGGAGTGCGGGAAAGATACACGCCGCTGTTGCTGAACAAAACTGACCCTGGCCTCCTTGGAGGCAATGGAAAAACACTCAGTGATTTCAGTGGCAGCAGGATTGGGCCCTCAGGAGTGAAAAGGGTAACACATGCTGGGATCTAGTTAAAGGGCTACAGCTGGGGCCGTGGACAGCCAGGGCTTTTCAGATGACTTCAGCTATGACCTCAGACGAGGGGGCCCCTTCATAAAACAGTCACATCCCTAGCCTCGGTAACCTTAGACTAGAATCCATTCTAGGTGTAATCTGGAAAGACCTTCACCATCCTAATGCTGCAGAACAAGGCTACCCAGAGTGTGAGGTCTTCAGTGTGGCCCACAGCCACCCCCTCTCTACAACGGCCAATGAGGACAGCCTTAACCGGCGGGAGGGTTTTTATTGCTACCGAATTAAGCTAACAAGCAATTTCTGTTCCTCTGTCATGAGTAGGGTGACCAGACAGCAAGTGTGAAAAATCAGGACAGAGGGCCGCCGGGGGGGGGGGGGGGGGGGGGGCAATAGGAGCCTATATAAGAAAAAAACCCAAAAATCGTGACTGTCCCTATAAAATCGGGACATCTGGTCACCCTAGTCATGGGAGATACGAGTGGAAGCAAATTTAAAATTTTTATTAAATCTAATGTTAAAAAAGTTATATAATACATAGGTTGGGAACAGAGTGTCTGTACATCTGGGCATAGTGCTTAGATTATCCACAAATACAAAGTTCGTTTTTAAAAGTCATATGATACATAGAGTACATAATCCGCAATAACCCACATTTAGGTGAATAGATTTAACAATACAGTTTAGATATTAGAATCTGAATACTCAGGTACATCACTCATGAGAAGTTGGACAGAGATTTGGTTGTGGAAAGCAAAATATATCAATGAGAGGGGATTGTCCCTCTCTGATTGAGAATTAGGTTGGTTGTCCATTTAGAAAATACAATCCATGAGGAAAGTTTTTGTTACTTTCCCTACTAAAGCCATGTCGTAACCTTGCTGCTGGCATCCCGTGCGCCTACAATCACTCAGGATTCCTGACTTCTGCAGAGAGTTTTTGGAATCTCTGATCCATTAAGTAAAAGGTTTAGACTAAGACACAAAGTTTATTTTAAAAAAACCTGGCAGGCTGGCCGAGGATCCTACTTCGTGTGGTTGCCCAATTGACTGAGCTTCTGCACCCCCTAGTGGTCACATTTGAAGCAAGCAAGACAAGGTGGGTGAGGTACAAAACTTTGCCTCTCTCCCCAACAGAAGTTGGTCCAATAAAAGATATGACCTCCCCCACCTTGTCTAATATCCCGAGACCAACATGGTTTCAACAACACTGTATCATAGAAAAGTAAGGTCATCAAATCTGGTCCCCTGTGCTGCGGGAGGACCAAGAAAACCTAGACCATCCCTGTTCACCCTGTTCTTAAAAGCCTCCAGCGACGGGGATTCCACAACCTCCCTGGGGAGCCTTTCCAGAGCTCAACTCCCCTGAGAGTTAGAAAGTTCTTCCTAATGTCTAACCTACATCTCCCTTGCTGCACATTAAACCCATTGCTTCTGATCCTCTCTTCAGTGGACATAGAGAACGTGTGATCCCTGTTCTTTTTAGAACAGCCTCTCACACATCTGAAGACTGTTATCAAGTCCCCTCTTGGTCTGCTCGTCTCCACACTAAACATGCCCCGTCTTTTAAACTTTCCTCATAGTTCAGGTTTTCTAAACCTTGGATCATTTTTGTTGCTCTCCTCTGGCCTCTCTCCAGTCTGTTCACATCTTCCCTCAAATGTGGCACCTCGCATTGGGCACAGTACTCCAGCAGAGGCCTCATCAGTGCTGAGTAGAGCAGGACAATTACCACCAACGTCTTACATACAACACTCCTGTTAACCCACCTAGAATGATGCAAGAGATATCCTGTTAAAGAAATAAGCCATTCACAGTGCACGGGTAGATTGTAAGTGTGTCCCCATCCTTGTCTCCTCCACTCTCCAGCCACCTTCATTTAAAGACAGAATTTGTGCTTGCTATGAGTCCTTTGAATTCAGTTCAGTGTTGATAAATGCAAAGTAATGCACATTGGTTATGTATAATCCCAACTATAGATATACAATGATGGGGTCTAAATTAGCTGTTACTACTCAAGAAAGAGATCTTGGAATCATTGTGGATAGTTCTCTGAAAACATCCACTCAATGTGCAGCGGCAGTCAAAAAAGCAAACAGAATGTTGGGAATCATTAAGAAAGGGATAGATAATAAGACAAAAGATCATATTGCCTCTAGATAAATCCATGGTACGCCCACATCTTGAATACTGCGTGCAGATGTGGTCACCCCACCTCAAAAAAGATATATTGGAATTGGAAAATGTTCAGAAAAGGGCAACAAAAATGATTAGGGATATGGAATGGCTTCCATATGAAGCGAGATTAATAAGACTGGGACTTTTCAGCTTGGAAAAGAGACGGCTAAGGGGGATATGATAGAGGTCTATAAAATCATGACTGGTGTAGAGAAAGTAAATAAGGAAATAAGAACAGGAGTACTTGTGGCACCTTAGAGACTAACAAATTTATTAGAGCATAAGCTTTCGTGAACTACAGCCCACTTCTTCGGATGCATAATAAGGAAATGTTATTTACTCCTCGTCATAACACAAGAACTCGGGGTCACCAAATGAAATTAATAGGCAGCAGGTTTAAAACAAACAAAAGGAAGTACCTGGTAATGTTTTCACACAACGCACAGTCCACCTGTGGAACTCTTTGCCAGAAGATGTTGTGAAGGCCAAGACTATAACATGGTTCAAAAAAGAACTAGATTCAGGCAGTCTTCGGACTTACGACACAATTGGTTCCTGAAAATTGCGTTGTAAGTCGAAATGTTGTAATTCGGAACCACAATCCACTCCACTCCACTCGGGACCGAATGTCCTAAAGTCAAAACCAATTGTCGTAAGTTAAATCAGAGTGTCAATTCAGAAATGTCTTAAGTCGAACGTCGTAAAGTCGAGGACTGCCTGTAATTCATGGAGGACAGGTCCATCAATGGCTATTAGCCAGGATGGGCAGGGATGGTGGCCCTAGCCTCTGTTTGCCAGAAGCTGGGAATGGGCAACAGGGGGTGGATCGCTTGATGATTCCCTGTTCTGTTCATTCCCTCTGGGGCACCTGGCACTGGCCACTGTCAGTAGACAGGATACTGGGCTAGATGCACCCTTGGTCTGACCCAGTATGGGCGTTCTTATGTTCTTATGTATGAAATATCAACTGCCCAGTTCTCTGTTTGAAAGGCACTTTTGGAATGAGGAGTCCAATGCCAGGCCTTTAGAGAAATGTCTGTTTTCAAAAGTGCTCGTCACCCCTTTGGTGTGTTCATTCAGCCCGGATATTGCAGGAGCTCCACAGCCGCGCAGGCTGCAAGGGAAATCAGATCGAGTGAACGGGGCTGGGCCAATGGTCCTGAAATTCAGGAGTCTTTTGTATTCCAGCACTGAAGATGACCCTGTATTAGGAGTGACTCTGCAGAAAGCGCAGAAAGCGGAGGGGGGGAGGGTGGTATTATCCCATCTGGTCATTTTGCTGATTCTAGAACTGCTCCCACGTTGAGCCATGTGGATCAGGCTGAAGCAGGCAGTTTAAAGGACATCAGGCAGGGCCCTGCTTCCTGGGGGCTTGCCAGGCCCCCTTGCAGAGCTGTTGCAGTGATTCAGCGTGAATTCAGCCAGGCTAGATTGTAGCAGCATCAGGGTCAGGTTTGCTTTATATGTTGTTTCTATCGCTAGCCACAAGCCATAAGTTATTCCGAAGCCAGCTTCAGCCATCTCGGAATATTATCTGGCCCCATCAGAGATTACGTATGGCTCCAAAAGAGGGAGAAGAGGAACATTGCTCGTGTTTCATAGATTCCTGGTTTCCAAGGCTAGAAGGAACCTTTGTCTGAGCCCTGTATAGCACATGCCAGAGAACTGCCCCAAAATAATTCCCAGAGCAGGTCTTTTAGAAAAACATCCCGCCTTGATTAAAAATGGTCTGTGATGGAAAATCCACCGTGACCCTTGGTAAATTAACCATTGGCGCAGTTACCCTCACTGCCAGAAATGTATGCCTTATTTCCTTGTATGCAGTCAGAGTGTGATGGTCAACCTGATCTCATTGAAGGAACATCTAATTATGACCTAGTTTGAGCACCGCTGGTTTGCAATGATGGAGTGTGTTGCACTGAATTTTGCACAGACTTTGCACACTGCATCATCTTTTCTGGGTTATTCCTCTGCAACAGGATGGAGCTCTTCTTGTGGAGCTAAATGCCCATCTTGGCACTAAGTTTTTGAGTATCCTGGAGCTATCCAGAGAGATCCATTAAAGTCAAGGGCCTGAACTGACGGGAATCCAGGGCAACACAAGAGATCTGCAGTATGCTGGTTCTTTGCCATGAGTCTAAATGCTGGTTGTGTTTGCAATGTTTTACTTGTTTTTTTTGTTTTTTTTACAGGCTTCTATCAAGCCAAAGTGTGGGCGCATGATCAGCTTCTCATCCGGCGGGGAGAACCCCCACGGGGTCAAAGCAGTCACCAAAGGCCAGCGGTGCGCTGTGGCCCTCTGGTTCACTTTGGACCCACTTTACAGAGAGCTGGTGAGTTCTTTCATCGTGACAGGAGCAGAGACAGTCACGAATGGCACGGGGGGGAGGGGGGCATAGCGGGAAGCTAGTGGAAAACCAGGGCGCTCCGTCATGTGCAGCAAAGAGGCCCCTCTGCCTAGCCACAAAGATGCCTGCCTAGGCAGAGGTGTTGTGTCTGCCTCGGAACCAGGGGATGTTTCCACAGCTGGGTGGAACCCATCTTCAGGGCCTTGGATACGGTCATGATGTACAGAGCATAGGGTTGGAAGCTGGAAAGGGACTTTTGGGATCAACCAGCGTCCCCAAAGCAAAACGAACCCTTCCCCCCCACCCCCAATGAAGGCAATAAATGCATTGTAGCAGGCCTGGACTGGGAGTCAGGAGATCTGGATTGAACTGTGTGACCTTCACTTCTCTGGGCCCCAGGTCCCATCTGCACAGTGGGGACAGTCCCCTGTCCTGCCTCAGAGGGGCTTGCGCTGATAAATTCGGCCATGTTTGGGAGCTGCCTATTACAACACTGGGGGGGGGTGGAAGGCTGGGCAGATCGTGGTTATACTGAAACCTCCACTTAGAGGGTGACAGGGCAAGTGCCAGGTCTCTGTGTAACCCACTAGCTGGTGTGATTTATGTCCCCTGCAGTGCCTGGTCTGAGGGGGTCAGTCGGTTACAGAGCTGAGCTCTTTGCCTCAAGCTGTAGAGACTCGTGCGCTTTGTTCTGCAAGTCGTAGAGTGTAAGGGCAGACGGGACCACCAGATAATCCAGGCTGACCTCCGGTATCTCACAAGCCACCAACACCACCCAGTCACCCATGCACCAGCTGGACCCCTGGGTTGGGCCAAGGTGGCAGCCATCACATATGCACCAGTCAAGTCCTGGGACTAGTCCTTGAATGGGACTGGCCTGGTGCATAGCCCTCGTTCTGGGCTCTCCCCAGAGGGGACTGTCACCCTAGAAGAGGATTTGTTGTACTGGATCGTCTCAGTGGTTCCTCAGGTCCCCCCTGCCCAAGCGTGACAAAGCGCTTCAGAGGAACACAAAGAAAACCCATAGTGCACCTGGCCCGTTGTGCCCTGTTGTGGGCCGGGGGCTACAGGCGCCTTCCTCACCCCGTCATGTGTATTGCCTTGAAGCCTGGGCCGCCTCTACCCACATCAGTCTGAGCTTCTAGAGCTGCCTCTGTCACTGAGAGGCATCAAAACTGGGGCCGGGGTTTTCAAAGGGCTTCAGAGAGTGAGCTGCAGGAGACCCAGGGAAAGGAGATCCTTGCTCCCACAGCACTGCTGAAAATCTGCCCGTGTGTCTCTTGTGGCAACGCCTTATCGGTCACTCCCAGCGTGAGGGAGGTGTGCAGGGGTGGAGGGAAAGCTCCCTGCTCTGCGATTAACCAGCTCTACCTCCCCAGGGCTGTCTACACTGCAGCCGGGGGTGCGAATGGCACCTCGTGCAGACCTGCTCACGGTACATAGCCCCGAGGACGCCGCGGCTTGGCCTTCGCGAGCGAGTACGTCCTGGGCTTGTACTGCTGTTTGTAGTGAGCTAGCCAGGTCCATCTGCACAAGCCGCCGGTCACACCCCAGGCTGCAGTGTAGACATAGCTCCAGTGTCCCTGGTTTGTTCTAGACCCAAATTCACCTCGCAATTCTGCCGTCCTCTCACCTCCTGTTTTTGTAACTTCTTTTTCCCTCCTCCAAAGACTGGCTCCCGCCAGGGAGCGCACAGACAGGGGTCAGGATGCTAAAGGAAATGGATTTGAGCTAAATGCCCAGAGGGTTTCCCGTGTGACCCTAGCGTGGGCTGCGTTTTTGGCCAGGTCTCGAAGCAGGGCCTGCAATCTGGGCCCGGCTCTGAGGGTGTGTCTACACTGCAGACAGACACCTGCGGGCTGCAGGCCAAGGTCTGGGAGCCTCCCACCTCGCAGGGTCCTAGAGCCTGGACCCCAGCCTGAGCATGAACATCTATGCTGCAGCTAAACCACCTCTTTGCTCAAACCCCCCAAGCTCAAGTCGGCTGGCAGGGGCCAGCCGCAGGTTCTTAATTGCAGTGTAGACAGAACCTTGGAGTGATCTTTTTGCTGAGCATTAGTGACACCTAGTGGACAATTCAGTTAATGACCGGTATCCCAGTGGAAATCCACAGCAAGGGGGAGGACCAGGAGCGCACCCCGGCTTTGTGAGCGCACGGTGCTTTCAGCCAGTGATCTCAAAGCCCTTAACAACCATTAGTTACTTCAGCCTGGTAGGGCCCTTTTCACCGATGGCAAAGTTCTGGTACGGGGGGTTAAACAGCTCCCTCAGGGCACACTGCAAGTCATCGGCAAAACAGAATAAAGCCCAGGAGCCCTGACACCGAGTCTATTAATCCAGTTGTTAGACTGTGCTTCTGCTTTCTGGGCTCTGGCAACCCACAGCCTGTCCATCCCTTGGGGCCTTAGTTTAGGACACATGTACATGGCGGTGCTGTCATGATTTGTGTTGTGCTACGTGCTGCATATGCATTGAACGAGACCTGCCCCAAAGAGCTTCAAATCTAGGTAGGCAAGACAGTCAAAGGGTGGGGACGGGAAACTGAGGCACAGAGCAGTCACGTGACCTCCCCAAGGTCATACAGCAAGGTCATGGCAGAGCTGAGAATGGCTCTCCCAAGTGCCAGCTTAGTGTCCAATCCATTAGACTGCACCGTGTCCCCAGGTGAGTTGTGCCGAGGTCTTATACTGGCCTTCTGTGCCAGGATGAATTTCCTCCTTGATAGAGAAATAGCTCAGAGACGAGAGGAGACACCGACACCGCTGCTGATGTTTATTCCTCCTTCTCCTCCTCTTCTCTGCAGGAGCGAATCCAGGCAGACGAAGTGATAGCGACGTTAGACCAAGAGCATCGAGGAGCCAGCGACCTGAACATCAACCCAAAGGACGAGCTATAAACTAGGCCAAGGACTTTCGATTAAATATTTATTTAATATTGTTAATCCTATTAGAACCCTTTTATTTTTATACAGATCCTCGGTATAAATGAAGTGGTTAATACGAACATGGCGCCTCTGTGTTTTGGCACAGCTCCCTCTGGGCCCCATGTGCGCACCTCTCCTGCTGGGGCTGACTCTTCCGGCTGCATTCACTGGTCTTCCCCAGCACTTCTATTCCCCTGACAGGCTGTCTTCCCATTCCTCAGGCAGGGGTCTCTCCTCAGACCCAGACAAAGAGAACATAGAGTGAGAGTTCCTGGAGGATCACACGCCCCATTCCCGGCAGGGCGCTGACCGCAGATTGAGGGGAACTGGACAGTTCTTGCGTTGTCCTGGGCTCGTGCAGTGGAGGTCAGACCTGGCTGGTTTGGTTTTTTGTGGTGTCTCCCCTTCCAGAGCCATTCGCGGAGTCAGGTCTGAATCCTGCTGCGGGAAGTGTCCAGGCTCCTGGTGCATGGCTCGGATCTGGCCATAAATTGCTGAGCGCAGCCCGGGGGTTGGAATTGTCCTTTAAGAAATCATGTCCGCTGAGCACAAGATGGACCTGCTCTCCAGCAGGCTCCCGCATGTGCTTTGCACAAGGCCCAGGCAAAGGGGTGTGAAGAAAAGGGGACTAAGCCAAGCCGCTTGATTTCCAGCTGCTCCACGGTGAGATTGGCACGCTCCTCAGGTCCCTCTCCATTAACAGCTTGGGGTGCTGCTATCATCTTTGGATAGGTCCGTCAATGGCCTATCATTGGTCCATCAATAACGGGTGCCACTACTGGTGAAATTTAAGGTTAGACGTTCCCAGACCCAGGCCCATGCACTACAGCTTCTGACAGTGTCAAGGATGTTATGATGACATGCTGCTGGGGGTGCATTTTGCATCCGTTCACGGGCAAGAGACTGTAGCTACATCCTGTCCCGGGGCGTGAGCGCATGCCCTGCCGCAGCAAAAGCCATTTATGCTCCTGTCGGTGGTATGTGCTTACTGCGTTCTTCACTCGAAGTGTAATGCCTTGGAGGAGCTGGCTGCTTCTGGGGGTAGCGTGGGCTGTTCGTTAAGCTCATGAGCTCTGGTAGGCCACTAAGTCCGTATCTTGCTGTGTCGTCTTCTCCACTCGTAGGGTGAATATAACTCTGGGGCCAGGATGGGAGGGCTACAGGCTCAGATCCTCCACTGCCCTAAATCAGCACAATCATTGAAGCCAGCGAGGATCCTAACCCTCAGTGCTGGCCCCATGCACGGGGTGATTCTCACCCCAATCCATCAGCTGCAAAGCAAAGAGCACCTTGGCAGACTGGGGGGTGGGGCTCCCGGCGATACTGGCCCTTTGCCAAAAAGTGCTGCTGGGAGCTTGGCCCTTGCTCAGAATCCCTCTGCCACCCCGGCATTTCGAGGGCATTGGGAATCTGATCCCATTCACTTGTTCTCTCTCCTCTACAACGGCGCTAATGCTGAACCTGCCCCAAGTTTCCCTGAATCTGCAGCAATGCCGTCCTCCTCGTGGCTGCAAAGGCCTTCCTCAGGGCTTGTCTGCTTCCAAAATCGCCACCTCAGCGGGCAGGGGACCTGGTGCTCATGCGCTTGCTCTTGTTCGGATAGACCTCTGTCAAAATGCCCAGCAGCTTCATTCCTTGGCACAGGCGCAGAGCCATCTCAGTGCGGGCTGCTCCTGGCTGCAGGTCTATTACGTGACCAGGCCCGGAAGGGGCAGAGCTACATCCTTGCAAGGGAAGAAGGGCATTTACCGCGTGCCCCTGAGCCAGAATTTGCTGCCACCTGCCTGCTGAGGCTGGGAGGGGGCAACTTCCCTCAGCCCAGGTGGTACGAAACCATGCAAACGGCCAGCCTTCGCTCTGGCCCTGTTTCCCAGGTGTTCTTGCCCCAGCCCCAGGTCTGATGGGATCAACGTTTTTGTTTCGGCGGTACGACGGAGGCAGCATGCAGGTGCGGTAGGTTCCCTCCAACGTGCTGCCAGGCTGTTGCAACTCTTCAGCCTGTTTCTTTTCTAATATCCCAGCCCCCCTGTAATGTCTCTTCCAGAACCAGGGGTGCCCTGTTCAAACCGCAGGAGCAGCAATGCGTGAGGAATGGCATTTACGTCCTTACAGGCGAGCTCCGTGAGCTGCTGCCCCACACTGACCCCTGGTGCCTAGTTTATTAATCAGCAAATGCTTCGTCTATGTTGTACGAGGGGGTTTACGCGGCTTCCCCCTTCATTAAAGCATCAACACTAGCTCCCACCCCTTCTGCGGGGGTTGGGGGGCCAGCGGCTTACCCTGCCACTGCAAATCCCAGGAGCCCTAAAACGCCCCCAGCTCCCCTGTAAAAGCAAGCCTGCTCGTCTCCACCCACCTGCTGCGCACTCCAGTTCTCATTGCCTCCGAAGCCAGAAGGGCACAGCCCTATTTACATGCATCTCCCTCGGTTCTTGCAGCGGCCGGTGAGGAAAGGAACAACACGGCAGATGCGCTGTCGCACTCCCATTGCAGGTTGTGATTTGGTTGCTGCTATTTTGCTGTTAGCGAGAGAGCTGTGTCTAAACCCAGGGGAATAAACTCCACAGAGGACACAGCCTTGGCCTCGGGTGATTTATCCAGACAGGCCCATGATCGGCTGGGAGGAGGCCTCTCTGGAGGAAGCATTGGTTTTTGCACTTGCAGTGGTCACTTGTTTCCACAGCTGTAAGTTAACTATTGGGTAACACAATAGGTTTGGAAAGCCCTTATTCGCCTCTGTATCGGCGCTAAAGGAGCCCAGGCAGTCGTAGACACAGCAGCCACTTTCTTAGAGCTTTCTCAGTGACAATGGGTGTGCCAGGTGGGGTTTGGAAAAGGCCTTGGGCACTGTAGCTTAGTTCCTTGTTACCTGAGCCAGACCCCTCCTCGTACTAAAAACAGCAGCTCGGACAGGTTTAGCAGAGTCTGAGTTATGTCTGAAAAGGGCACAAAGGAAGCTTGCTCTCAGGGACATGGATGTAAGAACATACTTAGCTGGCTGACAGGCAGGGTGTTTGCGTTTGGGTGGGGATGCGACGGCTGAAAGACAGCGCTGAGCTATCTTACTCAGAAGGATTTGATTCAAGTGGGATGGTCCTTTTCTTGGCATCGTTTATCCAGCCCAGGCCTCCCTGCAGCAATCTGCCCTCTCCTGCAGCTGGGGCACGGGGCGGTTCCCCTCTGTGGTTTTGGGTCTCCCAGAGGGATTTATGACGCCGTAGCATAGTGCTGGACCTCAGCCATAAGAACCCTTTGCACTTAATAGCAAGGCTCCCTTCTGAGGGGCTCAGAGCACTTTAGGGACAAGACATTAATCCCCGAGGACGTCGGTAAGGAACGTCTCATTGTCTCTCACCTGAGATGCAGCGCAGGGAAAGCCCCCTATCATCAGAGCAACATAGGTGCCTAACTCCCTTGGGCTTCCCCTTGCAAGGACGCAAAGGCAGGAACATCAGGGAAGTGCCTATTGAACGCTGTAGGGAGCTGGCCTCTCCTTGGCAGGCTTGGCAAAGCCGCTTCCACTGCTTGGCAACCGGCGATCTATTTACAGCCCCGGTTCCCCACATGTCCCGCTGGGCCGAGCGGCTTGCAAGGGCCACCAGCAGCAAGACAGTTGGATGAGGGACGTTCGGGGAGGCTGCAGGAGCCAAGTTGCTCAGCCCGATCGCCACCCCCAGCGTGGTTGGTCAGCTTTGCATTACAGCTCCTGGGTGGCTACAAACCCCAGCATGGCGAGGCTGGGCCTTGCCTAGGAAAAGTGGGTGAGTTTACAGCAGGCATTGCTCGCACCCCCGTGCTAAACCCCCCCTTTGCCCCAGGGCGGGTGCAGGTGACAGCCGTGAGGCTGATCCCAGCTGCTCATGTTCGAGCAGGACCTTCAACTGCCAGCTGAGAGAGCTGTTTTCTGTGAGTTTTCATTTTAAAAAATAAACCTCAAAGAGTCATTTTTCAGTGTCAAGGTGCTCCGGTACCAGTGGCGTTAGTCAGAGACAGGCTCCCTTGGCAACTGGGCTCAGCTCCCTAGGCCTAACAAAGCCACATCGGGGTGGAAGCTGGCCTGGGACTGGGAGCAATCCTATTCACGGCCCTCCCATCCCAGCATCCTGCGTGGCCCCACAAAGTCACGGGACCTCCCCCTAGCCCTGGCTAAAACGGCCATCTATAAAACCAGGGAGAAGAGGTTGGCCGATGGGGTCTCTTGTGACTGTGGGGCCTGTTTCCGATCCTCCGTCCGCTCACGCAGCCGGGCAGAGTTCCTCTGGGCGGCGTCCGCTGGCTCCCTTGATGCTTTTGAGGAGCAGTGGGCGCTGTCCGGGGTTCTCTGCTCGGTGTCCCCGTCAGGTTCCCTTAGGTTGACCCTTTGACCTCACTCCTGTCCCTGTTATTTTATTAGTTGTCCCCCGGAATTATTTGGCTTTCAGGTCCTGTGGAGCCTCCCCTTAGGCTGGGGGAAGGTCCTTTAGCAGCGATGGGCTTTGCCCGCCCGCTTCCTGGATCGTAATAGGATCCTGCCAGCTACCCAGGCAAAATGGGGACCAGGGACCAACTCAGGAGCTGTAGATCAGGCCCAGAACAGGAGCAGGCTGGAGGAAATGGCCTTGCCCCCAGGTGCCAGCTCTCACCCATTTCTAGAACCTGTCTCCAGCGCATGCACACCACAGCCCCGGGGCGTGTACCCTCCACCCGCAGCTACCTCACGTCCAGTCCCAACCCCGTGCTAACACCACTACAGCTGGTGCCCAGGTTTTAATCTGGGAAAAGTTGAAATGCAGAATGTCAATTAGCCTGCCACTCCCCCAGAATAGCCACAATTTAGAGTAAAGGGGGTGGGGGATGTCGCCCCAAAGGATCCGTACTGATCACTTAGGGCACGGCTTCACTGGCACCGTTAACGCGCTGCCTGGCTTCTGTGGTCACGGCGCAGCGCTGGGAGCGCGCCGCTACACTGCCAGCGCTGGGCACTGTCTACACCCGTGCTTTACAGCGCTGTGACTTGCTGCGCTCAGGGGGGTGTTTTTTCACACCCCCGAGCGAGAAAGTTGCAGCGCTGTAAAGCGCCAGTGTAGACAAGCCCTTAGCCCCAGTGTTGCTCCCACGGATGCCAACAGAAAAAGCTTCACCCACCCCTGATTTCAACAGGCACCAGACCCGGCGCTTGCGTACGTTCTGGTCCCAGGTGAGGAGCAGAGATGTAGCATTGCAGCAAGACTGAGTGATTCGTGCACATGCTGCCAGCCGGAGGGATGGAAACAAAGCCTGCGGAGAAGGTGTGGCCGGGGCGGGAGAGAATCTGCTAACGAGATTTCTGGGGTGGGTTCAGATAATGAGCGCAGCGTTAATGGTTATTGCCGGGCTTCAGAAGGTTAGCGCATGGGGTGCTAATATGTTTAGCTCATTACAAATAAAGGTGGGCTCACTGTTGCCCCATCAGCCTGTCACCGGGCGTGGAAGAAGTGCTAAACAGCTTCTGTATCCCATGTGCTTTCACGAGGGCTCTGAGGGCTCCCACACTGTCAGCTTGAAGTTCCCACAGAGATAAGCAGCGGGTAGGTCCTAGTCTAAGCAGAGGAGATACAGGCAGCCACCCACCATGCCAGTGCAGCACTACGCTCATCTCCAGGGCCCGGCGTTCCCATCCTGCCTTAAACTGTGCTCCAGCCACACGCTGAAGCCCCAGAGAGCAATGCAATTACTCCCGTGCTTAGAGTTCAGGCCATGGTTAAGTGCTTTGCTGGCTTGGAGCCTTAGCTCACAGGCTAGAAAATGAGGTCATTCTACTCCGCTTTCTGCGGCCATCACAAGACACACATGTGAAAAAGGCCAGACTGGCACTGATTAGAGCGAACCGCAGCCTGGGCAGGGCATGGGACAGTGCCGTGAAGGCTGAGGGCCCAGAGCCTCAACGGGAGTCAGGTGAGTTCAGTGGGATTTGGGTGTCTAAATGCCTGTGCGACACTGGGCCCAGGTGCATTTGCAGAGCTTCTGTGGGGACATCTGCGCTTTGCAAACATTGTGCCGAATTGAGTAACTTGCCAGCTATTTTCCTCACGAGAACTAAATTCCTTTGGAAACCTGGTTCAGCAATACAGGGCGAGTGGCCAGGCTGGAGGAGATGTGCGGGTTGAAGCCATAGACATACATGGGTTAGCACAACGCTGATTACTGTTTGTGATTCAGGGGCGGCCCCTCTGGGGCTCAGCGCGCCTTTGTGCTGCATGCTACACATCCGTGCACTGAGAGACAGCCCCTGTCCCAAAGAGCTTCCATTGTAACGAGCAAAGACAGAGAAAAGGCAGCACAGAGCGCGGACGTGACTCGCTAGGGCAGTGCCAGAGCTTGAAAATAAAATGCAGGGCTCCTGCCTCCCAGGCCAGCGCTCCAGCCACTAGCTCCCAGGACTGTAGCGCTGGGATTCCTGGGCCCTTTCCACTGGATTGACCCCACCCAGGCCTTGCAGGCCCATTGGCCCAAGGGTGACTGCCATTGTGAAGCTGAGGGCCTGGCCCGGCTTCAGTGAGATGGCTGACGATGGACACAGGCTGCTGTGTGACCTCCCCATTTGCATGCGCCGGTCTTTGCGGTCACAAGCAAAGGTACCGTACACTTGCTGAGGCTTTGGCCTTCACAGCAAGAGGAGTCGGCCCTAAAGGCTGTTGTAATGAATGAAGGTTTGTGCCGCTCTTTGCCGCTACCAGCCAGCCTAGAACTAGGGTGACCAAATAGCAAGTGTGAAAAATCGGGACGGGGGTGGGGGATAATTGGCACCTATATAAGAAAAAGCCCCAAATATCAGGATTGTCCCTATAAAATCGGGACATCTGGTCACCCTCCCTAGAAATGAGTTTTACAAGTGAGTTTTGTGCTAAGGCAAGGGTCTGCATTGACACCTCTTGAGACATGCAGCATAATCTGCATGGACACTCACAGGTCAAGCGTTTCCCACCAACGTGCCCCAACCCTGACCTGGTGGGGCCACCCCACAGCCAAGGGGCAATTCTACTGCGACCGGCATTAAGGAGCCCAGCTGCGGTGGTGATTGTTGCTGGACCCTGACGTGAGCCTCACCAACAAACAGCCTCCAGAGAGAAACACGTTGCGTGTACACAGCCCTGCATCCCAGCCCGCTGAGCCGCACCAGTCCCTCAGGGAGGACTCACAGAGCCGATCACATGCACAGCAGAGCTGGTAATAAGAAAACAACCCACCAGCGCCTGAAAACCAGTTCGCCTCAGGCCTCTTTGGGTTGTTTGTTCATTTCGACATCCCCTCCACGGTGCTGTGAGAGGCCGGGAATTGGCAGCTCACCGCACCCACTGTGCCAGTTGCTTTATTTGATTTACCAGCCAACTTGGGTGGATGGGTGGGGACTGACTTTTCCCTTTGTTTTTGTTTTCAAAACCCTCCTGGCTCTGGGTGTGACGGGCGGGGCAGGGTGTTTTCACGTCTATCTCCTGTGTGACAGTTACGTGCCTTCAGCAGCTGGGTCCCTCCTTGGCATGTGTACGTGTGTGTAGGCTACAGGGAACCTTTCCCAGCCCTCGTTATGGAGAGCCATGGAAATAAGGCTGGGAAAACAGGGCGCCAGGATTCCAGCCACCAAGAGTTTCCGTCTCAGGCATCATCAGCCTAGATGCTGCTGAAGAACTTCCTCTTTGCTATTATTTCAGTCACCTCTGGGGGCGAAAGCAAAGTGCGGCGCTTCCTATAGGACCAGACCAACGCCACTGCCACAGCCGCATGGCATGGTGTGTGTGGAGTAATGACCAGCCGGGAGGGAGGGCACAGAACTACAGCCGTTACCGATGGAAAAGGCCTGTTAGGTCATGCCAGCTGTTCCCACAGCCCCTGCTGGAGCAGTCCCTGGAGAATATCAGCCAGTGTTTTGCTCGGCCTAGTGTCAAATGACTCCCACCACTTCCCTTAGGAGACCACTCCACAGGTGACAGGTTCACCATCAGCAAGTGGTTTCCTGCTAGGCTAAGAGCACACTAGCAAACGCAGCTCAGGGACCACTCCTGTGCGGCCAGGGAGATGGCTACAGGACACACAAGAGTGTCTCCATCTCTAGCGTCTAAGGGCAAGTTGAGGGGCGTTCGCTCGGTCCATGTGCACGTGTGAGTTTGGTTCCCACAGAGTGGGATTGAAAGTCACTGGGCCCGGAGCGCCTAAATCCCCTCACGCCCTCGTGCCGAGACGTACAGACGCTGGGTTTGAGAGGTGGTGCTGTGCTAAATATTCTTTTCACGCTCATTCCCCTTCCCTTGTTCCCAGTGGCTCAAACGGGAACAAATGTAACTTTCCCAGCATGCCCAGGGGCGAGGATGGCCACACGGAGGAAGAAAGTTGACGTGTGTTACCTGAGCCCACGGGGCAGTTCAGGACCGGGGCCCAAGCCCAAGCCTGCCAGCCGTGCAGTCAGGGAAGTGCCTGAAAGCCGGGAAGCTTGTGGGCCACTGAGCAGAGCTGTTCTAGCATCTGAGCTATGCAAATCGGAGCAGGAAGTCTCATCAGAACAGCCTGTCCCACAAAATTCCTGAGCTTCCCTCTTCCCATTTGAACTGAAAGGCTCCTCCCATAGCTTGCGGGCACCTCCACTTCTGCTGCCACTGCAGAATTTGGCCCTGGAAGCGAGGGAGCCTGGCTCCATGTGCTTTGGTTCTCAGGGGCTGCATGCGTGGGACACCCTCCCGAGCCGAGTTCTGCCTGAGAGAGGTGCTGCAGAAGGCATTTACTTGCACTTTCTGGCCTTCCATCCCTCCCTCCAGAATGAAGTGGGCTAATTAAAGTGAAATGTGCAATACCAGGAACTTTATCTTCTTGCCAATCATCCACCCAGCAGGATTAACTGGGAGGTCAGGTTTGCATTATTACAGTCGCAGATGGCTGTGCCAGCCCTCCAGTTACTCAGCCGTCGGTGCCACAGGACGGGGCCAGTGCCTGTCCCATATGACCCAGAGACTGAGGGCTTCAAGCGACTGACGGTAACAGAGCTCACTGGAAAGTCCATCCTGAAGGCTACAGAAAAGCTTGTCACCCCGACCCCACTGCCACATCACCCCCTCGCTCCCCTTTCAGAGGCTGCCCATCTTGGTGGCTATCGAATGGGCCAAGCAGGGGTGGAGGCAGCGCCCCCTGGAGTTCACTGACACTGCTGTGTGGGCTGAGCTCAGAGGACCGCTCCAGGGCAGCAAGTTGTTCCCCAGGGGTTGGTGTCTTCTCTCCGAGCACGCCTAGATTCTGGGATGCAAACAGAAGCAAGCGTCCATCTCTTCCCGGGGCAAAGGCTGCTGCCGAACCTTCCATCGCCAGCAAAGCAAGCGCTCCCTCCACCCCAGTGGCCTAGGGACTAAGGCACAGCACGCACGCCCCACACAGGACTTGGAGCAATACCCCCAGCATCTGCTGGCCTGCGGGGAAGCAGAACAGGGCCCTTCCCATCCACCCAGGCATTCAGGGCAGTCTCGCCCTGGCCCTGCTCGCCCTCTGTGTTTAAAGAGCCAAACAAGGGCAGGCCCCAAGTGGCTGCACTCCACAGGGTGGGAGCTCAGAGTCCCTCCCCACTAGCCCTCACACGTAGGAGGCAGCTATGCTTTGGATGACCTGTTCTGAGGAGCCCAAGCGGGAGGCCCAGAGATGGGGATGTCCTGGCAGGGCATGTCCAGGCCCCCCAACACACACACACGGCAGCAGAATGTGAAGGGAGCCTCCATGTTCTCAAATGTGCCAACAGGTCCATTGCTGGCTGGACTCCCCCAGTTAGCTCCAGCGGCGCCCATGGCCCTGCTCTCTCACTCCCGCGGGTGCCAATCGGGAGCAGCTCCACTGAAGCCAGTTCAGCTTCCATTATGTATGGCTGGTACGAGCGAGAGGAGAATTGCCACCATTACACGGGCAGGGCTTTCAGCCCTCCCATCCCCTGCACAGGGCAGCCACGGGGGGCCTGATTCTAATCTCAGGTCCTCCACCCAGTTACAAATCCAGAGCATAGAAAGGTGGGGTTGGAAGGGACCTCGAGAGGTCACCAAATCCAGCCCCCTGCACTGAGGCAGGACCATGTAAACCTAGACCATCCCTGACAGGAATCTGTCCATCCTGTCCTTAAAAATCTCCAATGAGGGGATTCCACAACCTCCCTTGGAAGCCTGTTCCAGAGCTCAACTACTCTTGGAGTTAGAAAGTTCTTCCTAGTGTCTATCCTACATCTCCCTTGCTGCACATGAAACCCATTTCTTCTTGCCCCACCTCCAATGGAGAACTATTGATCACCATCCTTTTTAGAACAGCCCTTAACATATTTAGAGGAGAGAAGGCCGAAGGGTGACCTGAGAAGTCTCCAGACTAAATATGTCAAGTTCTTTCAACGTTTACTCATAGGTCATGTTCAGCTCGGGGGGGGGGGGGGGGGATAATTTAATGAAAGCTTGAAACAGCTGCTGCTCCAGGGCTGAACGTAACACATCTGCCTTTAAGGTACCTTCCCCCTGGATCCATGGAAAAGCTCAACAGCTCGGTGGAACACGCCAATCATTCCCCCACTTTGGAGGATGAGTCAACCCCACACTAGTTATGCAACCCCAGTATGTGGGTGGTTTTGTTGTGTAACTTGCCGCCTTAATTCTTTTCCTTGACTGTAGAGCTCAGAATGAATTTGTACGGATCGTTCCTACGCACAGGCTCCAGCTGTTACTGCCAAAGGGACAATAGCCAGCTAAACATCATTTAACAAACCGATTAAGCTGTGAGTGGTTGGCAGCAAAACCCATGTGTTTATCTAGCACCTCGCACAATGGGGCCCCTGATCCTGATGGGGTTCGGCTGGAATAAGAGTAAATGCTCGTGCTACCACGCCGCTTCAGATTATCAAACGGGAGGATGGAAGGACCTTCGAATAGCATTTCCTTTTCACTCTGTTTGCTTGATTATTTTTCTGCCCTTCGTTTAGCTTAGACAACGAGACCAGGTCATTCAGTTTCACTCTGGCTTTCGAGTTCATTTAATCATTTGTTTTTTTCATGCATAGTGGTTGCAAAATGGCAGGAGAAGAGTTACACGTACCCTCCCAACTCTTGTTTTCATTAGATATACAGACCTGTAGAAATATTTCTATTCCTATTAAGAATATTCCCATCCACAGATTTTGGCATGAACTACTTGACAATGCCCTTGTAATAGTCACGATGTATTTCTCTCACATTTCACCATGAGGCACAGATGATCTGATGCAATCATATACACCTTTAATTCTGACAGAAGGTCATTAATCAAAGATGTTTTCCAATTACAGTAATATTTTTGTTGCACAGCAACTTGGTTATGGGATATTAGGATCTGTTGCAATATTTCTTACCCAATTACAGATGTGTTGGATATGCAGCATTCTGGAGATTTGAGAGGTGGCTGGACCATATCTGAAGGGACCTTCAGCAATAGCATTCTCTCTGGCAGGCGACGCCTTTCCAATGAAGCAAGACCTGAATCAACCATACGTGGATATGGACAAAACCCAGCCACAAAGAAAACATGGAAATGGAAGAATTCCAGTGAATGCACTGACGTTTACCAGAGGCTAGAGAAGATTCAGACAACCTCTTGAAATAGCATCAGTAAAGCGGCTCTAGGACAATAATAGAAACCTCTTAAGATGTTCTCAGTGTTGTCACCTGTATTCTACCATCCCTTACTGTCTAACAGCCTTCCAGACCTCCTCTGGCAGAACTTGCCTGGCTTCACGATGCAGAGGCAAGCTGGATACAGAAGGTGGAGACAATAACACAAATAAAGGGTTGTGATGCCTAATAAATAATAACAACAGTGTGCTGCAATGCCGGAGGAAAGGCACTGTGAGAGGGCAGAGCACTTTTCAAATAATATTTGATCAGTCTCTGACCAGCCTGCAGTCTTGACTGGTCTCATTTTAACCCCTGCTAGTCCCCATATTCATAAAGTATGGCCCAGAGCCTCAAAGGCATTTGGGCCCCTAACACCTGTTATTTCATTAGGCGTTAGGAGCCTAAATACCTTTGGCAAGAGAGATCAGGCAAGTTGTCTGGCAGTAATGAGAAAAATCCCCTGCTCTAACCATACTGCTTCCGTCAGAGATGTTTTTTGCGAGCAATATAAACACCATCTTTGTCCTCAGCTGGCCTCAGTGATGTCCATCCCCTTCCAATCCAGAACGACAGCTAACAGCAGCCTCTTTAGTTGCACCTCCGTAGAGGTGAGTTTTACCAGTTCAGTCCTCAACATGGAATGCTCCCAACTCATTTGCCTGAGAAGCACTTGGAAGTGTCATTTGGGGACGCTGAACCAACCATTAGCGTCACACGCCGTTTCCCAGCACTGGAAAACTGGCAGAGAAACCTGAAGGCTTCAGTGGTAAGATGTGGATTAACGAGCTGCTCCCTCTGCTTGATTGTGACACTAGCGCACGAAATGTACAAAGCCCTCAGCTGACGGCAGTAACGTGAGAGTGAATGCTGGGGACTAACCAAAAATCAGTGTCCCGCAATCCTGACCACAAATCACCCGCAACTAGTCTAACCCTGGCTGACCTCCACCCCTGCCCCTCAATCCTGACAACCCCACACCCCGCTGTGCTTCCTCCTGCCCCCCCCCCCTTGTTAGTCTTCAAGCTGACCTGCAGGACCCCTGGGCATCACCCCACATGCAGCTCTGCCAATGCACCTCAGGCCTGCTCAGTGCTCCTGGCTGCTATTCCAGCCCCCCCACCCCCACCTTCAATTGTTTGCAATGCAACGTGTCTTGTGAACTGCACACGTGGTGGCATGGCCCATGACCACCCGTCTCCCTGTGTGACATAATCCAGCATTGGAACCCTGGTGCACCAAGGTAAGTGCTTGGGTCACCACCTCCTTCTCAACCAGAAGCAAGCCTCCGTGAGATGCTCCTTTATAGTGATCATTGCCTGTTAGGTTCACTCCCTCTGGGGCACCTGGCATTGGCCACTGTCGGTAGACAGGATACTGGGCTGGATGGACCTTTGGTCTGACCCAGTACGGCCGTTCTTATGATCATTGCTCAAAGGTTTGTGGGTTATTGACAAAATGTCTCTATTTGCCTCCTAATGCTCATTTAATGACATTTTATTTACTCTTCTGAACCCTAAATATTTTGCAGATTTACTGAGGAAGAAAAATGGAAGAGGCTTTAGAGGATCCATTCAACCAGCCCTGGCTTCTTGGCACGGGATTTGTTGGTTCACTTAAAGCATCTGAGGTGGGATTAACGCTCTTTTGAGGTGATAGGCATTATTGGGGGGGGGGGATTTAAACTGTGGCAGACTGGCACAGTTGTGGTGGATGGTTTAGTCTTTGAAAATCAAGACAGGTTTGGAGTTCAAAGGTGGGGTTTAAAATGAGGTCTGCTTTGATTTTGTTTTTTGGCTTCCTTACTGGAGTTAAAAACTTGAACGTTTTAATTGAGAAAAAAAACATAGTAAATCGCTGGTTTTTTAACATTAAAAAAAAAAATCAGGTCTCACATCCCGTTTTTCCTGAATGACTCTCCAGAGGACTGGGGAACTCAGAACTTGATGACATCACAGAGGCCAATGAAGTGAAAGCAGAGCGGGGAAGCGATTAGGCGCTTTGGTTTACTTAGCACCCATTTAGCTCTAATGCCTAACAAACAGTTGGAAGAAAAGCCCTTTTTGCTAAAGATTCCTAGACTGCACCCTCTTTCGGCCATTTTCTGTGTAGTATGTAGTGTCCAGTGTAATGAGGCCTTGATGTAGTTGGCCTCTAGCCTGGTGCTCCTTTAACATAAATATTCAGAATCCTTCCTGTACTGGCAAATGTTGCATAGGGTCTGGCCAAGGCGCTGCCGTCCCGTCTAGCTGGAATGGCTCCTTTGTTGTATTTCTAGAACTCTTCCGAGGACAGGCTGGTGGCCTCCTGCTCAATTCCATCCTGGAGGGCCAGTGGCAGCTTTTCGTCTAGGTCCTACCCTCCGATCTGTTTGGCTTGGGTGCCCCTAGCAGGGGTTAGAACTGCCGCCACGTGCTTAGGAACCCACGAGCCATCCCACTGCTGCGAGGTGGAGTCCCCGGGGGAGGAATATAGGTATTGGCAGAAGGGGAGGTTTGTTGTTATCATTTACGGGCTGGGGAAGCCCTCCAGTACCCAGCTCTTGGTCAGCAAAAGCATTTGCCAGCAAAAACGCAGGGCAGAAACAATTTGACATTCCTGCTATTTCAAAGGGAAAACACGAGGATAAATTCCCAAGGAAAAGGGCACCTGTCCAGGCTTTTTAGCACGTTGTGACGCAGTTAACAAAAAAAGGAAAACCCCCCAGCTTTAGTCTTCCTTTGATGCTCATCTGTGGGCACCTCCTCCAGAAGGGAGCCGAACGCCGGTTTAGGTTAGTAGGTTTCGTTTATTGTGTTATTGCAGCTGCAAAAGCCAGAAGGCCCCTGAACCGCTGTTGCCTGTTCCCTGTGGCACTGGCAAACGCAGGGTGGTCTAAGGAGACGTGCGGCTGCCTTTCACCACGGCCCAGGTACAAAGCCAGGTTGTGCACCTCCTGTAGGGTCACAGGGTCCACTCTGCACTTCACTGCTCAGTCTGAGGTGTGTAACGTCGCCCTGTGGATCCGGGATGGGGAATGCTCTGCTGGAGGCACAGGAGAGGCTGCCAATGAACTGGCCGGGGCTGGCCACATGTTGTTATTACTGGAGCCATTGAACTTTCCTGCCTTAGAATTAAGTGCTCAAATCCCGCCCTGGGTCTCAAGTGAGAGATTGTGCTGGCCCCATCTCGGATCCCATCCTCCGGCCGAGTGTCCCATATCACAAAACGGCCACACAGCTCATGGCCTTTCTTCAGTAAAGTCTCAAAAGCAGCAGAAAAGCTGGGGATGTTGCAGGCACAGGGTTCAGGTGCAACGGAGATTTGTAGAACACCTGCTCAGGACATTGCTATTAGAAAAATCTAGTGGTGTGAACAAAGACACCTTCTCGCCCTGGATCTGACATGGGTTCCCTTTGTGGTGCTGGACAAGTCATGGCCCCTCTGTGCCTCATTTGTAAAATGGGGATATTAATGCTACCACTGCCCTCCCCCTTCACCGGGCTGTTGTGACCCACCGTTCATGTCTGTCAAATGCCTTGATAAGGAATACGTGCTGCTGTTCTCTATTGACAAGCTCACTAAATCCGCTCCCAACCCAAAGTGTAACACGTAGGCATGCTGCAAAAGCAGCAGCTCTCATAACCGGTAACCCCAGGAGAAGATGGTCTTAAGCTAGAATAAGGAGCTGGTTCATCTCACTGCTCCAACTTGTGCCCCTGGGGCCGTTCTTTGGGTTGGAATTTTTATTCGCTGTAGATTGGAGCTGCCAAATTCCTAGCCAAACATTGGCCACCCTTACATTGCAGAGGTGGCTAGCACTAGCTCTGTATAGCGCTGCAGCTTGGGACAGAAACATTCGTACGCGCCTGGGGAGATCGGACGCATGGTAGCATTGCCTTGCTTTAGGGGATCACGCCACAGGCTTACAGGGTGCAATGGCTCATGTCCGTCTTCTGCACCAGTACGAATTCCACTCGGATGTTGGGGCAGTTCCCTGCTCTGGCAACGCCTCTGTTATGGTACTAGTTACTTTAAGATCCCACTTGGACTAGCACAGCCAACAAGTGTCTTTGCTCCATTTCGCCACCCCCTGCGAAGCAGTTTGCTAAGACCTTCGCACGCGGCATTTGCAGGAGCAGAGTAGCTGTCTCAAGGCTGCTGTCGCTCCACTAGGGGGCAATATCTGCATAGCCAGCAGAAGGGGGTTTGTTTACCAGACATGTACCTCTGGGTGTCTCATCCGGTGTTCGCACACAGACTCACCTCTGTCTTTCTTTGGTCTCAACTGAATAAAAGCAGGTAGGGGATAATGTACCAGGAGGTGCCTGGTGTGGGTGGATTCCATTCTCTGGCTGTCTCCATTTCAGGAAGAGATTTTGTTTACACATTTGCTGCTAACCCCAAATTGGAGGTGGATTGCAGGTCACTAGCAGGGTGAGCAGCCGTCTCTGCTCCCTCCTCCCTAGGAGCACTGGCGCTTTGGACTCTGCAACAGATTCCAAGACACTAGACTGCAGAACCTCGCCCGCCGTACTGCTACATGCAACGAGAACATCTACGGCAGTATGGGCAATAGAAACCATGGGAAATGGGCCATGTGCCCGGTATAACGCTTTGCACCCAACCCAGCCGCTCCCCGAGAGGACTTTGCTTTATGAACCGAGGGGGGGTCTCACCCTAAGCTAGAGATTGTGACCCAGACATTTTGGGATGGAAGAAAGCCAAGGGCTCCATCTACTGCAGAGCCAGGCCTAGGCTCTGCACTAGAAGCCAATGCATCACAACTGCTACGGCACATAGAGCCCAGCAACTCCCAATCGCTGAAGGGGATGGCTTAGTTTTACAATCTCTGGGTAGGCACACCTAGGTGACCTAGAGCTGTGGGTTCAAATCCCAGCAGCACAGGTCCAGTGCTCCTGGTTTCACCTGGAGAAGTGGAACAACGCAGAGTTGTGTGTGAGGGGCTGAAACCTTGAGAGCCATGGGACCTTGAGAGCCATGGGAAAGGAACTCATGAAGCTGGGGATTGGTCCTGCTTTGAGCAGGGGGTTCGACTAGATACCTCCTGAGGTCCCTTCCAACCCTGATATTCTAGGATTCTAAGCAACATGTTGTCGTGCCTACACGACAGCTGAAGACTGACATTTCTCAAGAGCTAAACATACATAATCCCACAGCAGAGTGTACAAGGAAATCAAGGCGTTTGGCCAAAGGACAGAACGAACTGCTCTCCCCTTGGGGGAGCGAGGGCAGGAATGCTCATGGGAGACGGGCGTGCTGGATCTTCACCTGGATGGGCCAGGCAAGCGAGGCATCGCCGTAACGACAAAGACGGGCAAAGCACTCAGGTGAACAAGCGGCAGGGCATCGGGGAGATGCCAGCTGGACAGGGCAATCCGTTTCCTTGCACCCCCCCCCCCCCCCGTCTATAGCCACCTGTTGTCTCTTGGCTGATACCAGGATTGTAAGATCCTTGGGGCAGGACAGTCTCTTTGCTCTATATTTGTACAGCACCTAGCACAATGGGGCCCTGCTCCATGATCGGGGCTCCTAGGCTCTGCAAGAATACAAACAACACTGCACAATTAGCCTGTGGAGCAGGAGCACCCCTCTCTGTAGCGTTCTCACCCAGTCAGGCGTGAGCCATTCACCCCTGCCTGAGCACCATGCAAAAGGCCTCTGGACTCAAAAGGAGAAGCTTGGCTCGCCCTCCCTGGCAAAGCACCACGGGGGAAAGTTGCAGAGCCAGTACGTGCATTATGCTGGCCCAAGGACAGACTAAGGATTAGTTTCCTTACTTACCAATCTCACCATGTTTCATGGCAGACACACCCAGACATTTAAAAGCCAGGCTCTGCCAACACCCCAGCTCTAACGAATGCTGATGTGCTCAGGAAACCCCCGGAGACCCCCTTGGCAGACAAGCAGAGCCACTATTTGCAGTGCCGAAGCGGATTCCCGACTGAAACAGGGCTAAAGCTGCGGCACTGTAAAATGCAGCCGATAGCAGTTGACCCCGTCCACATTAGGGGCTTGCACCAGTGGCTGACACAGAGGCCAAACCCCAGCACAGACTAAGCCTACGTCCGGAGAGGATACGAGTGGACCGGCCGGCCTCTTTCCACTTCTGGAGCCCACAGACACACTGGTAATTCTGGGGACTGGATGGCTCAGGGGATGATGCCCTGCATCTGTCCTATTCCAGTCACTTGCTCAAAGTCCGGCAGAGGCTGGTAATCGCCCAAGACAGCTAACCCTGCTGGGTCTCGGTCCATTCCTAGAGTGATTCATCTAGCGCCTTGGGCGTCAGCCTCAGCAGAAAGGCAAACTTTGCACAAGGCTGCGCTACCCTCAGTCCATCATCAGATTCCCCTGTCCCAGGTCAATGAACCACTGGGATGGTAGCATGAGAGAACCACCACCGCTTATAGTGGCCGTGCTGGATTAGTGATTAACAGGACTTCTGGTACCGTGGCCTATTGAACCAGCCTCAAGTCATTCCATGCAAGTCCCAGTAGAGCTATGGAAGAGCAAGACAAAGACATTTCTCTCTGCATGGAGATTTTATTGCATGTTGTGGTGAGTGGCAAGTTTTGTTTTTTTAAAGACTTGCACCACCTCACTCCAAACAGCAGAAATAACATGATCCCAGGAGATCAGTGTTCATAGTGTAATCAAAAAAACCCACCGCCCACACAAAAAAACTAGACAAGAGTTCGTCTCGTGTGCAGAAAGAAAATATATACAAGGCACACAAAATACAGCTCTCATTCCTTTGAAATGTATGCACAGTGATGTGATCATTACAGACAGCCTGCTGGGTTAGACTGTGCAGGAACAGGGCACTTCTTTCAAGCAGATACGAGCTGGATTTAAAAAAAAAAGTGTAGATTGAAAAAAAAGAGTGATTTGAACTGTGCATTGAAAGACCTCATTTGTCCCACAAAACTGTCGGATTTTGTGTCTGCCTAGTCATTCAGTGAATTCTTGGCCAAAACATACCAATCTTCTGTTCAATATTGTGGCTGGATTGCAAACACCGAAGCTTCCTGCGGGAGACAAACCGATGAGCGAGGTGGGAGGCTGGGAGAGTGGCCGTAGCAATCTGCTTGCATGCCCATCGGCAGTCGCTGTTCAATTACTCAGCTCCCGTTGCCACCACACTGGATGGGAGGAGGGGGACCCTGGCATGGGAGAGAAGGGGGGAATGGAGGACACACAGGGCCCCTGGCATGAGGGAGGGGGTGAGTGTCCTGGAAATAGAGGGGAATGGGGGGGGTGACACACAGGGAGCTGGGGGGGGGGCAGGATGGAGCTCCTAGGTATGCAATGCACTCAGCCGGCAGAAGCAGCCAACTGTGTAATCCTCCTAGTAAAGATATAGGCCGTCATTCCTGTTCCTGCTTGTTTTGCCAGTGCGGAGACGTTTGGTGTGCAGCACAGATCTGGTGCCCACTCTTGAAAAAAGGGCATTAAAAGATCGGAGACGGTGCAGCAAAGAGCCACAACAATGATCTCAGGGCCGCAGAAAATGCCCGACAATGGGAGACTTAAAGAGCTCTGGGCGCTTAGCTTATCCCAAAGTGGAGTGAGTGTAAAGAGCTCCTGGAGAGCTCTTCAGTGCAGCTCTGCCTTTCTCCGCAAGTAAACCACTGGCTGGAGGCTGCAGCCAGACAAATCCAAACGGGAAATAAGGCCCACAGTTACCAGCGAGGGTACGAACTGTCAAAGGAAGTGGGGGATTCTCCATCCAGCCATGGCGAGTTATGATTTAATCCCACAAATGATTTGGATCAATACAGGGGTTACTGGGTGAAATTTGAAGGGGCTGTGACACACAGGAGGTCAAACTGGTTGGTCCCTTTGGGCGTTAAACTCTGTGATTCCATGAATATAGAAAGGGTCCCCAGGACTCGGCCGGGCAGCAGTGGTTTCGAAAACTCAAGGAAGTGATCGCCTGGCGTGGCAGTGAAGGGGATGCATCGCCACCCAGCATCTCTGGGAAGGCGCAAGAGAAAGACGAAAACGGTCTGGAAATTCAGTCTCATTTTCAATTCAGCTTTTATTTCCCGTAGGCTTCAACAGGGTGTTCCAACACACACAAGCCTTTGGTGTAGGCAACACCAGCATTGCTACAAGCACTGGCAGATCATCAGCTCAATTAACCCATAGGCTTGATCTAGCAAAACAAACAAAACAAAAAAAATCACAGCTATTCGGGGGAGGGTAAAAGCGACAGCAGTTCAAACTCTCTTGAAGATGCAGGATTATACCAAAGTGGGCTCTATAGTGGTACACAGGAGAGATGCACAGAAGATTTTTTTCACAGCATATATTTACCTCTTTAACGATGCCGCAGGTGAAAAGTTCAGTCTCACTGCTGAATTGAAAGACCAGGGCTGAAGGCCCCTCTTTGCACAGAGGCTGAGAAATCTAATTCAGTGTCTACTACATTCACTTTTCGGTCAGTAGCTTTACAATCAGTGGCTTTTATTGTAAAATCCTGCATCAGCTCAGAAGAATATTGCCACGTAAATCACAAAACCACCGAGGTGAAGAGGGACAAACCTACTTTACCCCCATGATTTTGCAAACTAATTGTGCCAATGCTTTCCTCCCGTTAACCGTGCACCACCAAATCGGTTCTTGCACTGAATCAGGAGCAGAACCATTCCCTGTTTTTGTAGCAAGTTTGCACGCTGTGCGCTTTAAGTACTTTGAAATCTAGGACTCTCCTCTTTGAAGTGTTACAAAATAAAACAATCACAGGGTTGAGGTTCCCCCATCTTTCAACTGCATCAAGGTAACAGTAATCTCGGTATGAAAATACAAACAGTATCTCTGTTCCATAGCCATCATGTTATAAAGGTACATCAGTATTTTACTGGGAAATGCTTACACTATATAAAAACCAAAAACAAACACACACCTTATTGTGGTTCTGGAAGACCCGGTAACCCAAGAGGAAGTAAAAATCAGGGAACAAAAATTACACATACAAAAAAAAATATCTATACACAGACCTTACTGGGTAACCGTCTCGCATTATGGTTTCAGAGCTATTCAGAATACATGTGGAGAGCGTGGCAGTGTTTGGGAGTTACTGAGGGGCAGTCACTGAAAGACCCGAGCAGACATGCAAGTTAAGAAGATCTGAGCTCTGCTTGGACGCAGTACCGCAGCACTGAATGCACTGCGCTGAGTTGTGGTATGGCAGGAAAACAAGCGACTCATTCAGAAGTTGCCTTTGTGGTATTCTGACCTGTCACAATGGAGGCTTGCCCTAAAAGACAGCCTGCTTTAACGGAGCTGCGCTGTTCATTTCAAACGTGTTCCTCCGTGTTAGAAACGGACTCTATTCAACTGGCCAATCCGCAGGTGAAAACAGCCATTGGGTTCAGCTTCTGTTATTTGTAATTCGTATCCTCGCCTCAAACAACACAACTGCTGCTGGACCAACAGGTCAACAGCTGGGTTTTAACGCTGTAAACGTAAACACAACTTTGTGCAGCAGTTAACACTCATGGCATCACACAAAGCCTTGGAAATACGTGTTCCAAGGCAATTATGGGCAGTGAAGCCGAGTTCAATCTATGCTGGGCATCTCTAGGATGGCTGTGCTTCCCTGGGAAGGAAACCCTTCTACCCTAAAGAAGCTTTAACGAGGCATTGTCTGGGCCTACAGTAGCTCGGCCACACAAATTGGCCTGTAGCCTCTAACTTACTCCTTTGCAATTTAATTGGAGATTTAACGTTGTGTCCTCCTCACCCCAGCCTGCCAAGATACAAACCCGCCTAAGCCTTGTTCATAAGCCTCTTAACAATCAAATGCAAAACGGCTAAAGGAAAGACCCCAACAGGAGGGCAGGCTGTCTGGGAGAGTGAAAGGCGCGCTCCGGGGAGCACAGAGCTCACATACATTCAGAACCAGGGAAACGGAGGCAGAGACGCAGCGGGCATTTTCTCCTGATCAATCGCCGGGGAAGGACAGGCACGGGGAAGTAGCTAGCAGGTGGGATGCTCACCTGAGCACGGGGCCTGCTCAGCAGGGTGCACGTGCTGCCTCTCTGGAGGACGGAGGACGCGCACCGCTCCGCAGAAAAGTGCCGTTTAAGTGCAGCATTCTGGGGCTCCCCCTTGATTTTTCTGTTGTATCAATGCACATTTCTCGCATTACAAAAAGACTAATTAGAATGAGCGGCTGAGAAGTACGAGGTGTGGGTCAGGGCGCCCGTGCACGTAGGTTTCAAAAGCCAAAAGACAAACCCCGCTCCCCTCTCCCCAAAGGAAAGCCAACAGCAATGGAGAAAAACACTAACCGCATCCCACCCGTCCTCCCACCTCGCTCCTCTCTCTCCCTGGCTACGCGATGGAGGCCGCGAGCCCAGGAACGCGGCTGAGACAGGATTAGGGGCAAGCTAGCTAGAGTAAGGTTCCTCTGCCCTTCTCCTCACGTACAGTCCGAGTGGAGGAAGACACGGGAAGGGTGGAGTAGTTCGTGGGTGGGGTGGGGGGGGTGGCAGAGCCATGGCGGCTTCACTCCCCTTCCTCCTTGATGCGCTGCTGCTTGTTGCGCCGAGCGTCCATGTCAAAATTGAAATCGTTCCACTCGTCGCGGGGTGGGAAGGAGATGGTCTGGCGGAGCGTGAAGCGGACCGCGTCGATGACCCGCTCCCCCCGGGTCTCGCTGGAGCCCACGCTGACGGTGGAGGCGCCGCTGGGGGTGCGCAGGAGGTGAGGAGGGGAGGAGAAGTCATGGAGCTGCCGGTGGTCCAGGATGCCTTTCCAGATGGCATGGCGGAACTGCTCCGGGATCTTGAGGCTCACCAAATCCTGGAAGGCAAAGAGGTATCTCCTTTAGCAACGGCTCATTGGACCCAGCCATCCTTGAGGTGCAACACACAGACCCTGCCTCCCCAGGACATACAGGGAAATGGCCTCCTGGCTGCCCAGCCACCACTCCTGCTGAGATCACTGTGCTATGGCCCAGGACGCGAGGGGTTAGAATACTACCAGAGGCAGAGAGCGGGCAGTTCTCTGGATCGCTCTTCCTGAACAGATTTTTGTGGAGGCCACACAAACAACGCTAGGAGACAAGACCAAACGAGTGCTCGGGCCCTAGCCACCAAGGCATAAAGGGGCTAAACCCTCTTCAGTCTGGTCTCCCAGAACAGCCTCCAGGAGCTCTGCTGCTCGTGCCGTGGGAGAGGCAGGGAGGTCTCAGCATGTCTGAGAATCTGACCATTTCTCTGTAAGCCGAAGAATGGATTTAGGACCTTCACTTTGCGTTCCAATATTTGAAACTCTTGGCCTTGAAAACTGCCTCTGTTAAAGGAGATCAAAGCAGCTTGTCACACCGTCCTGGAGACTGAGAAATCCACCCCCCAGACAGAAGGAGCTGGTTTTGTACTGGTTTTCAAACAGGAACCAAGCGCTATTCAATGGCTGTCACTATGCAGGGCAGCGTCCTGGCCATCACCAGGATACACAGCCCTAAATAGAACGGGGGGATTTTAAGGCTCCAGGGCTGTACAGAAACACTGATCCTCACCCAGGAACAGACAGAGCCACTTATCCCATCACCATCCTCCAAACCCAACTCCGGGAATGCTCTGATCTGAGCTCTGTGGCACTGACTCACTGGAAGAGTTCAGTTTGGGCTCCGCCTGGCCTCTGGGCTAAGATCAGTTCCATTCAGCTGTTCAATGTGCTCTGGGTCCAAACCACCACAAAGTTCGGTATGGGTATGTGAATTAGAGGGCCTGGTGTCCGCGGCCATCTCTACACATCCCGACACTTCTCTTGCTCGCCCACAGCGGGGGCGGACTCAGCCTCCCTTTGTAAGCCTGGCACCAGCTGCTCAATGAGGTCACGGTTGTTTGGGTAAGCCAAGGAGTTGGGATCAGCTCTTCTAGCTGCAGCCGTGGAGGGGAAAGAGCGGCCCATCCTGGAAAAGCAACAGCACCCCAGCCTGGCTGAGCCCTGGGGAGCGACAGAGGGGAGGGCAGCCTGCCAGCAGAGAGCAACAGCAGTGGACAAGAGGAAGCAACCTGGCAGAAGAAGCCACACTGGAGGGGTAAAAGGAGATCAGGTGGCACCAGACCAGAGTTTAGCAGTAAGCGACCTGGCAAGATCATTAGAGTCAGGCTGGGAAACAGAGGCAGGGAGAGGAAAAATGCAGACGACGGATGGGCAGCCACTTATTTTTTTGTTTTGTTTTCGAGATCATCCGTTTGCAGGTAAGTCAAGGTATTTCCAGCCCTTATAAACGGAAACCAAGACCTGGAGAATTAATGGGTGTGGGGTTTGGAGCCAACCATGAGGCCAAAATACTCTGCACCAGGCAAAGCGAATATCCTACTGCACTGGGGTTGGGTTCGGTCTCTCAGCCTCCTCAAAAACCTTCTCTGGTTCACAATAGACTGGATTAAAACTACCTGCCCTTAAAAATCTCTCGAATAAATATGGAGTCTGGATTTCTGACCCGCCCGGCCCCAAGCAATGGGGTGGAGAGAGCGAACAAACGAAAGGGGGACTGTTACTTACATCCATGGAGTAATGCTCAATTTGATAGATGGTGGTCAGCCCCTGGGTCGTGAAATAATCCACGCAGGATGAGCAGCCCAACCTCGCTAAGAAGCTGCAGGGGAGGAGGGAAGGGAAGGAGAGAGAAAAAGGATCACCCTGGCTGCAATAGCCCAGCCATAGCATAACCCAAGACTCGACCACCTTGCAGCAGCTAGACACTGGGAGGCTGAGCCGTTCCCCCGGGGGGTCCCCTCCTCCAGCATGGCTGAGGTCAGTAGACACCAGACAGCACTGCTATTGGACAGCTCTCAGTCCAGTGCCTAGCAGACCTCCCAGGATGCCACGGTGGCAGGTGGTGACCTGAGCAGAGAGGTAAGGGAGCAGCACAAGCGGTGGAGAGCAAACCCCCGTAGGGGGAGTCCTTCCGGGTTCGAGCAGAGGTACTTCCCTAAGGGGAGAGCTTGCCCGGCAGACACGCAGTGTGTGGCTAGAGGGCTTCGCTCAGTAGATCCAGGGCTAAAACGCATTACACACACACAGCTGCGCCTCTAAACAACATATCCGTGCCTAACTGTCAGTGTTCGGCTAAAGGAAGCATTAGCCAACGTGTTTGGGCTCCAAGAAGGAAGCAGGACTCTGTCAGAAGCCCCTGGGTTCTAGCCCCAGCCCTGACAGAGACTTATTTTGGGACCATGAGAAAAATCCCCTCAGTCCGATTGATCCCACCAAGCACCTCAACTACTGACGACTCCAAGGGGGATGGAGGCCTCTCATCAGCCTTGTAGGCCCCAGGTTGTAACCCCCATTTCCCTTCCCGTGTGACGGGGATGATGCTACTTGCTGAGCCTACCTCCGAGTGGGAGGGGTGTCAGTGTTATTCGACTACTCTCTGAGAAGCACAGAAACGCTGGCGTGGACGGTGCTACCGGTCAGTGCGCCAAGGACCACCTACCCCTTGGATGTGTTCTATGGAAACTGCTCCTCTCTCATCCTCCCCAGGGAGGATCAATCCGATAGCCCCAAAGACGGGGAGGAGAGAGAGCCCAGGTGACCGTGTGGCCCATACACTTCACCCCCGATGCACAAGGCCTTGTTATGCCCCTTGGGTTTGGGTCTCGCCGGCCTGCTCCCGCTCACCTGACGATGCTGCAGTCTGTGGGGTACGGGGGTGGCGGGGTGCAGTGAGACGTTGACGGCATCGAGAGCGAAGGAGGCAGTGCCTGCGTAGGGCTGAGACCGTTCATGTCTCCGGTCATTGCCATGTGGGTGCCCATCATGGGAACTAGATGAAACAAGCAAAGGGAGAGAATTGTTACATCAGAATTCCAACCCAATGAGCCTTCAAGGGCAGCTCCCCGACTCATAAATGCCACGTATTTCAGAGGGAGTCTTAAAGCCACCATAAAGCACCCCAGTGTGCTGTATCAGGGGGGTTATCTTGGGTCAGGAGAGCTCTCAACTCTTCTCTCCTAACTAGTGTAACTGTAGATGATAATCCAGGCAAGGCAGCAGAGGGAACAACTCCAGGCACAAATATGCTGGATGGAAACCTAAGCAAACCGCAGGCTTCTCAGTTTTCTTTGCAGCGGAACAGTGGACAGGACAAAGCCAGCGGGGCAACCCAATACAAACACCGAACCCCCTGGTTTTCAGAGACACGAAACCCCCTAAGAAAGTCACAAGGAGTCTTGCACCTCTGAAACCCCAGCCCTAAGTTGCATCTGGATCGGCAGAGCTGCCCAGCACCTCTCCGTGGTTGGGATTTTGCCCCATAGACTGCAATCGGAGGTGCCCACAGCACAGATCTTCTTTGAACTTAGGAAGCGTTTTTTCATGGACCCAGGGAAAGCTATGCCAAGGAGACAAGTTTGCACCTTCTCTTTAAAAAAGGAACGGGGAGGCAACTGAATGGTAAAAGCAGAAGAGGTTATTGCAGCAGCAAGGCAGGCCTGCAACACCCCGCACTTTTTACCCTGGGATTTCAAAGTGACTCCAGAAGCGGGACACGTACGTCACAGATGGGGAAATGGAGACGTCAGCGAGAGACAGCCAGTCAGCGACAAAGCTGAGAGAGGAACCCAGATCTCCGGAAGCCCAGCCCTGTGCCCCTGTACTGCCTCGAGGGCAGCAGGCTTTGCTCCACGACTTGCATTGGGTCTACGTAGCTGGATCAACGGCCCTGAAGCCTGAAACTTGCTCTCTGCAGAGCAGGGACAGTATGGGCAAGCAGCCGTGCATGCCTCCTCTGCCCCACCCCCACAAACATGCCACAGGGTACGTCCACGGCACGCAGCAGCTAGGAGGTGTGATTCCCAGCTCGCGTAGACAGACACGCATTAGCAATGCTCCGGGTAGCGTGGTCGCAGCAAGCCAGGTGGTGGGGCAGGATTGGACTCTGTCGACGAGCCCGAGCCGTTGCCCGTGCTGCCATTTGTACCACGCTATGACGGGCAGAGCTAACGCGTCTGTCTGACCAAGCTGGGAATTATGCCTCCCAACGACAGTATAGATGTACCCCCCGACTGGAGGGAGGACGGACTGCCCTTCTGAGTGGGAAGATGGTTCCACCTGGACCTGAAATCTTGGGCCACTCCGCTGTGATTGCCAGACAGGGGCTAACGGAGATGGGTGCTGGGACATGGAGAGAGATCACCTGGCCATTTTATCCCACTCCTAGCCCCCTCGTCAAATACACCAGGAGGTCAATGGGGAGCAAGAACAGACGAGCAAGAGAAAGAGCCAGCCCCTTACTGTTGGTTCCCATGCCGTCGGGGATGGCGGTCGGGGTTAGAGCATTGCGCTGCTGGGGGTTGATCAGCTGGCTGACGGAAGGCAGCTTGTTCATGCTGTTCATCTTGCTGAGTGGTGGGGAGTTGGAGCCGTAAGACGACTGCGATTGCATGGAAGTCCTGCAAAGTAACGGAGAGGTTAAGGGTGTTGAAGCTTATGGAGCAGATAGGAGCTTGACCCAAGTCTTGTGTGTATCGTGGGAGGAGGGTTATCTGCTCTATTTTGATATAAATTACAGGTATCACAGGGGTGACGCTAGGACAGCTTGTTGAAAAATATCTATTTTTCAGTAGGAAATATTGAAAAATAATTAAAAAAAACACAAATTTCCCAAGGAAAAAAGGTGGCGTTTTTTTTTGGGGGGGGGGGGTTTGTTGGAAGAACAAACTGAAATGTTTTGAGGGGGAGTTTGTTTGGTTACAAATTCAGTTTTTGGTTTTCAATAAACCCAGAAAATGTCTACCAAAAATGTTCCGAGTTTTTTTGTTTTATTTGTTTTATTTATTTTAGATAAAAATATTCTACTGAGCCAACCTTTTTAAAAAATCCATTTTCGCTAAAAAAAAAAGTGACGACGTGATTTCGACCAGCACTAGTCATTACTGACGGCCGGCTGCAGGCACTGGGACAGTTTTCGAGTGAGGGAACAATTATTACATTGGCCTTTTTAAAAACGGGTTGCTGAGGATTCACAGAATCAGGCTGCCCCTCCATTTCCAGGTGTGAATTACAACCAGAAGTTCCCCGCGGAGACAGTAGGTGCTTCTGATCTCTATGGACGCTGAGATTTTAAAAGCAGCTTAGGGGATTTGGATATGCAGCTGCTGTTACTTTTAATGGGAATCGGAGGTCCAAATCCCTTAGGCTGTTCTGAAAAAGTATCAGCCTCAAATTACAAGTCTCCAAACCAGACTCAAACCAGCAGCCTCCTCATGCACCAAACCTAGAAGGTAACCAACCAAACCCTCTCCAAATCCTCCAATGCAAACAGCCTCACTCCAGCCAGGATTAACAGATGCTTCTGTAATAGGCCTGCCCAGGGGGAGTTGCTTGTGAGATCTCTCCCCTCCCCACCCTGGACTGCTTGCGGGGCAGGATTTCATCGGGGACGATTCAGAGAGTGCCAGAGCCCAGTCCCCGGCTTGAGTTACAGCCATGGCATTCCATCAGGAGTTGGGTATTATTTGGAATATGCAGAAAATGATCATTAAGGCCAGTGCAACTGGCAGTGGCAGCACGTCACGCTGTCATAAGAGACCAGGCTCTCCCCCCTGTATGCTGGGCAGAGATCTACCATGCTGGGGGCAAAGGTGCTCGGGAACCGGGCAAGCTTCCCAGACAAGATGATTTCTAACACAGCTACTTGCCTGGCAGAGCTACAGGACTTGAGTGATTGCTTTGCTGCATTCCAATCAGGAAATATTTTTCAGGTATCTAAAAGGGTGTCATAAGGAGGAGGGAGAGAACTTGTTCACCTTAGCCTCTAAGGATAGAACCAGAAACAATGGGTTTAAACTGCAGCAAGGGAGGTCTAGGTTGGACATTAGGAAAAAGTTCCTAACTGTCAGGGTGGTTAAATACTGGAACAAATTGCCTAGGGAGGTTGTGGAATCTCCGTCTCTGGAGATATTTAAGAGTAGGTTAGATAAATGACTATCAGCGATGGTCTAGACAGTATTTGGTCCTGCCATGCGGGCAGGGGACTGGACTCGATGACCTCTCGAGGTCCCTTCCAGTCCTATAATCTATGAATCTATGAAATACCTGTGGGGAGGGGGAACTTTCTCCCTGTTATTTCCCATCAGGAAACCAACTCATCTGTTCTCTACCTGATTACACTGGATTCCTGGGAAGTGACATTTCTTCTATGTGAATGATGTCGTGAATGCATATGTGATCTCATGGACCACCTGGAATTGCAGACTTCACCATAAATTTCCTGCCTATAAAGATTTTTTTTTCTTTTAAACTAAAAGACCCTAATTTCTGGATGACCTACTGAAACCTTTAGCATCCAAGCCCTACCTCCATACAGACAGGCAGTCTCCACCTGCCCTACTCTTTTTAGACTTGCTACGTTGGGTGGAGAAGACATCTGTTAACAGGATGCAGAGCCTGAGGAAGTGCAGACTAATTACACAGTGATAGGAGTTACAGAAGGGCGTGAAGGGACCTCCTTGTATTTTGGGAGCACAAACGTAGGACAAGATCCAAAATAAACTTCACAGACCCAAGGAAAAGAGACAGTGCAAAATGCGTACAACTAACATTAGTTAATAAACAACATTAACATCAGCTCCCAAGGGGAAATGATTCCAAGCCTTGAAATTCAGAGCCAACTTTTCAGGGCAGGGCTGGCGATTTATATCAGAGGTTTCAGTTCGACCATTATAAAAGTTCAGGCCAGCCACCAAGTTCAGGTCTGGCTTGATGCCTTGTTAAGGTTCAGAAGGGGGTTGCATTTGGGGGTTTAGCGAAGGTACACGTTTGGGTGCTTATGCTAGCCAGACTCAGGATAACATGAGCAACACAGGGCTGAGTGGATGCCTGGTGCAGCAGTTCTCTTGCTTGTGATGTTTATGCAGCCAGAGACATGCAAATCACCACGTAACAAGCTCTCACCAGCCTAACTCTTCTCAGGTCAATGGAGTGTCATCAGAAGAGAATTTGGTAAAGTTTGAGAGTGGTTTTACTTTTAAAAAAATACAGTGCCTGGATCTATTGGGCAGGTGTCTCAAAAGCACTCAGCACTGGATCTAAGGCTTCTCCTACTCACACTTCAGTGAGAGCAGAGTTGGGCTAATGCTGAACGCTTTTGAAAATACCGCCCAGAAGCGTCTCACCCAGAGCCGACCCTCCTCTCGCTTCCTCCTGATTTACCCTGGCCTGACTCCCTGAAGCCAGTGGAGTTGCAGGTACAAACCAGGCGTGAGAGGACAATCAGGCTCCCTATGTTTATGCCCATAAGCACTTCAGCTCAACTATTTTATCATGTAAGAAGATACCCAGAAAATTAAGAGGCAGACAGAAAAAGAAAAATCCCAAGATAAACCAAGATGCAAAAGTTTATTGAAAATTAACATCACACATCCATGTAGCAACAGCCTCGGTAACACAAGAAAGCAGTTCTTGGTATGAAACACACAGTAGACTACCTGGCGTTTGGAGATTTGTTTATAACCAATTGCTTTGTTTCCCCAAATTCCTTTCTTTTCTTTACACGTATTAAAAAGCCTTGTGGATGAAGCTCTTATTTTAAAATGATGTTTAATGAGTCCCAAGGAAGATTGTAAGTAGGAGAATTAAAATCCATTTGATACCAATGCCAACGAAATGCATTTTAATATCAAGGCATAAGGACTTCAATCAACAGACTATTACACTTCTTGGAACAGTCTGATGCACAAGGCACAAAGTCAAATACTGCAACTGATTTTTCTTTTTTTTTTGAAAAGAGACTAGCTAAGCATATGGCCAACAACATTTGTAGTTCTGCAAGCTACTGTCAAGGTAATCAACTCTCATATTTCAGGGCATTAAGTGATCATCTGGAAGGGTCAGGAAAGAAATGTTTCCACTTGCAAAGCATGGCATGGTTGGCAGGGCTACTTTCAGGCAGGGAAGTATTACCCCCTATCAAAGGCAGGATATTGGACTTGATGGATCACAAAACCCTTCTTCACACTAGTGAACATTTACTCACATGCACAGTCCAACTGAAGTCAATAAGAAGCATTCACCAACATGAAAGAATGGTTACTTACCTTATAGTAACTGTGGTTCTTGGACATGTAGTTATCAGTGTGGATCCCACTTGAGGCGAGTGTGCAAGATAGGGATTTTTTTGAATAGCTGTGTCTGCTGAGACATGCCTGCACCATGGCGTCCTCATGACGCCCATCCACCAGGCTAAGGGTCCAAGGAGCAGAGAGGCCGCAACCCTCTGTTTCCTCACTAATTCGGATTCCTGAGGAGGTAGGACGCCAAGTGGTGGGATCTGGGAACCTCACCGATTTCAGAACTGGGAACATACCCGAAGCAGGCAGAGGCTGCAGGTTAAGCTCTAGTGGAATGAGCCGTAATATCGGGAGGGAGAGGTACGTCAGACGTTTGGGAGCAGATTGATAGGTACAGCATGATCCACTTGGATGGTCTCTGGGAGGAGACTGCTTGACCTTTGACTGCACCAGAGATGGCAATGAAGAGATAAGACAATAGCCAGAAGGGTTTTTATTCTATCAAGGTAATAGAATAAAGCTCTGGAAACATCCAAAGGTGTGAAGTTTCTTTGCTCTCAGAGCAGAATGGATTTTCAGAAAGACAACCGGCATGTGGATGGATTGGTTTAAAACGAAAGCCTGAGACAACCTTTGAAATAAATTTAGGATGAGGTCTCAGCACTGCTGTGTCTCGGATGAATGCTGGGGAAGGAGGATCAACCACAAGAGCTTGGAGATCGCTGACCCTCCTGTCCTATGTGATGGCAACTAAAGAGTTCATCTTGAGAATGGTGCTGATGCCACTGGTGCCAATGCCAGGCAGCATTTGTTCAGTGCCAGGCGGGCGGCCAAGCCAGCAGCACTCGCCTCGGCCTGGGAAGCAGGTTTAGTGGGTCATTCCCAAGAGGGCTGATGTTTCTGCAAGTCCCCATGGGAGACCAAGGACCAGTGCTAGGAGCCAGGTCTGTCCTGCCTTGTCTTGTACCATCTTCCAGTGCCAGAGCTTGCCTGACACTGATGGATTTCTTGTTGACACTGGTCCTCTGTGTCACCTTCTGGCTGGAGGGGGCAGGAGGATATAACAGGGGTCAGATCCTTCTTTGAGGTGGCACTTCACTCCTCTGGGCCAGAAGTTACCCTCACAGATTGCTCTGAGAGGCAGAGTTTGAGATGGACACCCCTGGATTTCAGAGTCCTCGCCGAGAAGGAGTTGCACATGGCTCTTGCCAAGACAGAATAAGGAACAACGGTGGTTATTAGCAAGAAGTATTAAGCCATCACAAGATGGACATGGCTTGAAGCCTGAAGGCTTTGAGTCGGCCATTAGCGGAGAAAGGTGCTAAGCCCCAAAACGTGTCAGCTTTTTATTTTTTTGTTAAATACCCAGACTGGAAAACAAAGTGCAGAAGAATAATTAGGACGGAAATCTATCAAATAAGTTAAATCTAAGAAACATCAGGGGGTAGCAAGCGAACGCATTAGCTCTGTCTCGCTACCATGGGCAGTGCGGGGGTGGAGGTTGTGGACACACTTTATGCTCCTGGCTGGTGGGAACAGGAGATCACTGTGCAGACGCAGCCCAGTGGATACTGCTACTCAGAAGATTCCTCTCTTGAGCATATGAGACCCTTGCGTACCTAGACTGGGATCCACACTGATTCGAGCACCTCTAAGAAGAATTAGGGCTTCACAAGCCACCATAGGCGCAGTCCAACCTCCAGTGAAGTCTGTTAACTTCAGAAACCCTTTTGAGTTCGGTGGGAGTTGGACTGGTCCCAGTAGGGTTGATACAAAATCAGTGAGTCTTTCAATTGACTTCAGCAGGCTGTGGAACAGACCCTTTATGATCACGGCGAGGCAATTAATGATCCAGGTTGGAGGTCATATTTCTAAGAAAAAAAAATTCTTGCCTATGCTAATTAATGTGCTTTTCACCTCCATCTGTCCAGCAGTACAAAATACTTTAACTACTTGCATTACTACTGCATGACCAGCATTAAAACAAGGACTACCTGACCAACGGTCACAATCCCCAGCTGTTTATTCTTAAACATAACCCCGTCCCACCACCCCGAGTGAAAACATCTTTAATTTAAAAAGACAAGAGGCATTTTACGATTGAGACCTGCTCAGAGAAACTCTCACGAGTTTCACAAACAACAGTAACAGTAGAGAGTTTTAACAAACATATTACAAAAAAAAAATACATTGAGGAAGGCGCCATTGTGGTTTCAGACCTCCCAATGCTAACGCTATAGCTAAGAGATCTGCAGAACTGTTTATTCTTGCAAAGTTTGAGTCCCTTCAAGAGATTGTTTTCACTATTTTCTCTGTTTCTAACAAGCTGGGGTTTTTTTGTTGTTATTCGCCACAGAGTTCCTAGTCCCATGAGCTGGACAACAAACCCCAGCTTGGTTCATGGATAGACTGATGGGTTTGGGGGGATGGAATGTTTTAAGATGGCATCGCTCTGTTTGGGAAGCTCTCTCCTGGAGTCCGAGAGTTCACTCCTGAAGCAGGCCGAAAGGAGACTGTAGAGGACGAACCAGAGAAAAGAGAAGATGAAGGCTTAGGACCTTTATAAACAACCCAGAAGAGAAACACCTTCTTTCTACCTTCATGATCACAGTCTGGACTAGAAGGAAGAGAAACCCCACGTGGCTCAGGGCCTGCATGCAAGGGTCTCGGATAGGAAGGTTCAGCATGCCGGACAGCCCTTGTAGGAGTGCCCAAGAACGATAGTAACAGAAAAAAAAGCGCCACGACTAATGGACACGGAAATTCAATTTCCAAATCATGGGGCACAAATACGTCTTTGGTGTTGATTCCAGCTACCGATCAGCAACACACTGATCAAGCATGAGCCATGCGTGGGGAAAAGCTCTCATAACAGGGAAAAACCCTGGTCTAACTGCAGACCACCCCACACTTTGTTTACTTTAAAAGAGTGGCTGGTACCAGACAGGAGAATAATCCAATTTATTGCAAGATGGTTACATTAGCTTAATCTACCAACCACACCAACACCACTCTTCCAAGGCTGGTTATTCTATGCCACAGGAGTGGAATATAATGCATAGGGTAGCACTGAGATCCACACTATTTAAATGTGGTGTATGCGTGGGGGGGAAGGAGGGGAGGACTCTATCATCTGCACAATAAAATATACTACTACGTCCTCCCACTTAGCCCTACTTTTTTGCTCCCTTTCCCTGTGATATTCCTCCAGTCAGAGCACCATCCAAATGCCTGGAGCTTACAATGCACGAAAGCAATATAAAGCATGCCAGGCAGACCATTAGCCTTCATACCGTTAACGGTGAGCAACTAGACCAAGGTGTGAACGGAAACTTCACTGATATCGTTATTTTCCTACTGACTACAGCACAGTTTCGCAAATTCATGCCTCAGTTTGATCAGCACAAGCATTTGGATCGCTCTGCCTCACTGACGCGGACTTGAAAAATGAATTCCCTGGAGCACAGGTAACAAGGAGCTCGCTCACGTAGACTGAAAGCCAGTCGATGGTCTGCAAGCTACGGCCATGTTGATACTACAGAAGTACTTTGCTGGGAAACAGTGATAAGATGGCTCCTAATTTCAGGAACACTTTGTAAAATTGCTTTAACCAATTTATGGCCAAGCCAAATTAAGGGCAGTTTGCACTTTCTGAACAGTAAGTACTGGACCGAAACTGAATACCGAAAAATGTTGGCTGAATTGGAGAAAGTGTTCTGGTCACGTCTATTACAGACTGAGGAATAATCTCATGGGGGAAACAGGAAATCTCATTGCATTTACAGCTAGAATATTGGAAGGCTCTATACAGCAACTGGTGGAAGGGTCTTTCTCATCTCTAAGTTCTAGGATTCCCTGGTAATGCAGCAAGTCTGTGTTTTAAACTGGTGTGGCTGGTAGACTGATCTTCCAAATTAAAATATGTATTGGTCTTATGAAAATGCACTCAAGGCTTTGTCTGTGGCATATGCAGGATGAAAACTGTTGCTAAACCCCCACCTATGATCATGAAGGTATCTGGCATGCCAGTAAACTAGGGAAAACCATGCATCAAAGAATGAGTAGACAGAATGCAATATGAGACAGAGAGAGAGAGGGAGGAAGGGAGGGAAGGGTATCTGTCAAAATGTGATTATAGTGAAATATTTTCTGATTACCTTGTCAAATGCAATACTTTTTGATCACCATTAGGCTGGTCTTCTCTCTCTCCCAAAATATTAAGACAATTATATTTCCTACCTACCAAATGCAGTCCGACATTTTTGCATTAAAACTGCAGGTTCGTACAGTATTTTTCCAAGCAGGTCCATTTGATTGATTTTTAAACAATTACTATATTGCTGTTGTGGTTTTCCCCTTTGCTTTTTCCAATCCTCAACCACACCCCTTTAACGATTAAGATGAAACTTTTAATGTGACGGGGGGGTGGAGGGGTTCAGCTCTTAACTATGGTTCTAAAGGGTCATTTGAAAGAAATCAGTTTCTCTTTGCTTAAAACTCGATTACAGAGCACAGCCATGCGCACACAGCTACAGGCAGCACATCAAGGCCCTGATCCCGCAATCAGACGCAGGCAAGCCCCAGTGGCTGCACAAAGCACCAATGGGACCAGAGGCAGACACACAATACACATGGGTAACTGCAGATGTAATTTGTCGCTTCTAATCTCCGAACTGTGCATGCAACTTCGGCACACATTTTTGAAAGTGTAGCCCTATACACAGAAGTATTTTCCTTTTCTTTAAAAGCAGCCCGACAAATGAGTCACTGTTTATCTTGCCCTGATAAACAAGCAGTGACTAAACCTCTCCTACCAGATTAGCAGCATTCGCTCATTTTGACCTTACTTCATAGACGAGACCATGTCACTGAGTCAACGTCTCCGGAATTTCCTCTCTTCATTACCCCTTTGCTGAGACCTTGGAAACTCCTTTACCCCCAAGCCGTAGGCGGGTGGTAACAGACACCAACCCATAGGTTGGTTCTTTATCCCTAAAGGTCTCTGGTTCTTGCTTGTTTGTGCTGGAATGAATCCAGCTGACCTGATGTACTGCTGGTTTGCTGAAGTACTCCCACCAGAAAGCCAACCAAGCCTAAGAAGTTGATATTTTTAATGCACTTTTCAGTAGACTATAGGCCACCTTGCAAGAGAGCTCAGCGATTACTGTGTTAGTATTGTGCAAATGCTGAAGGATAACTTTCCTCCTCCATTCTTAAAAGCTCTTAATCTTTCTCCACAGTATCTGGGCACACTTGGCAGCGGAGAAATGAACACACAACTGGAGCAGCGCCAGGAGACGTGCTGAAAGAAGTTTCATTAAATTAAGTGGATGGACTCACACACACACAGACAGTTTCTAAAGGTAAAAATACCAACTTTGCCTGCCAGGAACCCATCCCATTGATACGGAAAGAACAAAAACAGTAATTATGGCAAAGCAACACTGTCAGCATTGAGAGGAAGGGTGTCATTTATGTCAATCCTCTTCTGCTTACAAAACCATTTTTATATAGAAATAGCTGTATCCGGGGTATCTTTATAGCCACAAAGGTATCTCTGGGTGCAAGCAGACTGTGTCTACAGCTAGCCTTTATGACGCAGACAAACACACAATGCAGACTGCTGAAACGTAATGGGAATCTCACCAAGTAGATAGGAAAGCCCCACAAGTGACCTATGGGTTCCATCCATTTCAGCCCAAGACCTGGCTAACGTCCCTATAACACTACGGCTGGCACTCAGAGTGCATCCTCTGTACACATGGGGTGAAATGTGCCACTGTGCAGAGAGCACGCACAAGGCCTAGGCACCACATAAGCCCCAAGACAAGGCCTAGGTACCCTATGGGCTCAAGTGGGACTTACGAGGTACTTCGGTCTCGTGCTGCCTCTAGTCACGCAACACCCACAGCCTCCGGTGAACCTACACTAGCAGGAATGAAGACTACTGCATGGGTGGGTGCAAACAATACACACTGCTCCTTTCTGCTGACTGCTTTAGTTCTCAAGCAAGCAGTGCAAGTCACGAGACCCGGGGTCTATCCTCAGCTGTGTCACTGACTCAGTACGACTCTGGGCAAGCCGGAGCCTTCGCGGTGGCTCAGTTTCCCCCAGCTGCAAACTGGGGAGAATGACAGCTTCTCTCTCTGAAGTTAGAGAAGTAGTCACCAAATTAATGCTCGTGAATCCTTTGATATCCTTAAACGAGGGGCCTGATGCGTGTGCTAAATATTGCCTTAAACACCCCCCGGACACAGCACTTCTGCCCTTCCCTTTTTTACTTCTGCAATTTTTAACCCACCCTTTTAATTTCCCACTAAGGAACAGCATCTGTCCATCAAGGATAGCAAATAAATGTGTTAGTCTCTAAGGTGCCACAAGTACTCCTGTTCTTTTTGCAGATACAGACTAACACGGCTGCTACTCTGAAACCTAATTTATTGAGGGCACAACGGCCGGGTCTAAACGTTCTTTACAATCCCGGCTCACAGATAGATTCCAAGGGTGGGTGAGTTGCTGCTGTGGAGTATTTTCCCTTCGCCACAGAGTACGGCCCACACCCCGTATCGCTGAGCTCAGTACGTTTCTGTCTGCAGGCAGGTTAATGGAAGTGGCTGGACAAAAAGTACTTCAAGACTCTCGAGCCACAGCCTGGGCATTCCAGTTAAGAAGCAAGCATTCCGTTCTTCGCCATGCGTCTCGTAAGGTCAAAGGCAAACCGTCTGGGATAACAAGGGACTGGACCGAGTGGGAGGGAGGGTTCCGTTGCCCTATTACTGAGCTAGGAGAAAGCTGCGGAGTTGGGATCTAGCTCTCAGCTCCTCTAAACGTTTGGACTCAGGGATTTGTTTTGAGTCCATCCCTAGTGATGACGGATTACTCCTGCCGCGTCTGACCAACGAGTCACGCTGCTCTAGGCCTTGCTATTGGGCAGGATTTTGCCAGAGGGTGGTAAACAGAGGTTATTCGGCATTTCTTCACCGCCACATCAGTGGCTGAGTGTGTGGGGACAACCGGGAAACCCTCTCTCCTCCTCTCCCTCCAACACACTGCTGGGGACCATACTCACTGCTTCTGGAGCAAGTGCTGGTGCTGCTGCTGCTGCTGTTGTCTGTACGTCTCAATCGTGTGCTGTGGGAGGTACTGCATGAGCTCCAAGGATTCTTTGATCTTTAGCAGCATTTCATACGTCTCCCGGCCCCGTACCTGAACAGTGGGGATAAGGTAACACCTAAAGCGCTTGGATCTAAAGTTACAAAGCCACAGGGTAGGACTTCCAGCCACCTCCACGAGCTTCTGCTAAAGCCAAACAAACCACAGCAGAGCAGGATGCAAATACACTGGCTACACATGCCGGGTATAAAACTGCCGTTCCGTGTTATATGCAGTGGGTATAACTGCTGTGACTGAAGCGTCACAATCCAGGTCTGGATTACGAACACTCAACATCTGGGGGTGGTTTCGATCAAAGCCTTTCATTTGGCTCCATATGAATATACCGGGAAAATTCAGACCCAGCTGTTTAGCACTCTGAGATAACGCAGCAGTAGGTGCTAGAGAAAATCCTACGTTACATTCTCTTGAGATGAGATTTCGATCGGCCTGGATTTAAATATCACATGCCCCAAGAATAGGGGTGCTTGGATCTGAGAGATTGGTTTGGGCCCATCTCTTCCTTTAAGTGAACTGTGCTTTGAGTGCCAGGGGCAACATTACTCACTGAGAAAACCAGTCAATTGGCAATTACAAGACATTTTTTGCTCTTCTATTCCTGCCGTGTGTTTATTACAGCATATTCCATTTTGATCACTTTCTCGGCAGTGCTGATAATGCTCATAAAAGCCAAAAACTCATCCATCTTGGAGAGAAAGAAAAGGGTCCAGTCCATTATTGCTGGAGGAACTTGAATTTCATAAACTCAGAAATGAGAGGGGAGAAAGATCTATTAGGCCATCCAGTCCACCCACCCGCCACTGCAGGCTGTTCCCTTTGTACATTCTTGGGTGCGTTGTCCAAGCCATTCTTAAACAATTCAAGCAATGGGTCTTGCGCATTGCTCGCTTGAAGGGTGAATTTAAGGTGCAGATTTGAAAAAGCTATTGCTCGCCCCTAAAGCCAATAATCGGTTGATAACTGTGCATCATGGATGTAGTTATTTTACTCAGAACCAAATAAGCAGCTCATTTACCTCAATTCATTTAGATGATGCCCAAGGAATTAGAGGAACATGGGCCAAAAACAAAACCAGTACAAAGCTTACCGGTAAGTACAGGAGCTCGTCATCTGGAGAGCGCCGTTTTTTGATAGATGTCATCTGTATCCCATGCGTGCTCTGCCGAAACGCTGCAAGGAAAACCCCACAGTGCCTGATTAGAATTCGGCATGTCTACTGCCGCTGGGTTTTCAATGAGATCTCTGCGCTCAGGACCCATACGTTTGAAAAAGGTTGCTGGCTAAACAGCACCTGCCGGGGCGTAAATGCGACTTGAGGCATCTGTTTGTGGCTATGAAAGTACGGAGCTGACTCTCATATCTTTGATACTGTACGAATGGCCTTGACAAATGGGAAATGAGTCAACAAGAGAGCGTTGGGCAAATAGAAAATTCACAACTAACTGCACGCAGGACAAGAAGCGGGACTTTCCACGCAATACAATGAATCTAAGCATCTCCAGGCTGCCTAGCTCCCAGTGAATCATTACCATATTGCCCATAACTCTTTAAGAGAATGGGCTGAGTGGCAAAGAAGTAGAATCTATTGATGAGGTAAATCCCTACAGCTTGTTGTTCCGAGCTAAATTCTGGGGCCTGGCTAAGTGGAAACACTGCGCACGCAGGAAACCAGGGCTGTCTGATTGGGTTAATGTCTGGGCTTAACAGGAGACTTGAGTCCAGTCCCCCTTCGGGGGAAGGGTAGCAGACCAACCCCCAGACCATGTGCCATATTTAGGAGGATATCTGCAACACTATTCGCCACAGACAGGATTTCAGTGCTGCGAGGGAATCTGCATGCTACCAGTGACAGAAATGCTGGTGGGAACGCAGGCCCGCTCACTGTACCAACAAGGCAATCTGTTTGAGAGCAATTAACGTTGAGTGGTTTTAATTCACTGCTCAAGCAGAAACCCTCCAAAGAGCCTTTTCTAAGAGAGCGGTGATTGCTCTTCCACCCCACATCCTCCAGTTCAGTCTTCTCCAATCTTAGCTGCTCTGGTACCGAAGCTGGCGTGCTCCCCATGCCCTGACAGCTTAGGCTGCGAGCCCCCCCACTGTGCCAGCTACTTACGGCGCTTCGTACCGTCGCCATTCTTTGTGCTGTCAGAGACTTGCTGCTTTCTAATGCTGTCCTCGTCCGCTTTGCGGTCCCTCCCCGGACAAGCGCAAATGCGGGCTTCAAAACACCGGCGGCCTAGGACTTGTCCACTAGAGTGAGGAGAAAGAGGGGAGGCGTTAATTCAGGCCCAGCGGTGACCAGCAATGCATTCGCACCTTGAAACTCAACACAAGGGGGCAAACGTTCCCTCCTCCGACCTGGATCACAACCAGAACGCCCCACATCTGAACTAGAGACCGGCTAACAGCTACCTGCTTTGTGCACCCATACACGTTACTAACCACGCAAATGGATCCCCTCACTGATCACTGCATCTCAGCTTGTTCTGCGAATCCCTGCAATAGTACCGCACTCGCCGAACGGCTGCTTGCGTTCGCGACGCAGCCGCCGGGAATTTCCACCTTTGAGCATCTCAGAACTAGACACACGCGGAATCGTTTCAACTGCCTCCACCAAGCTGCATGGCACAGACGGGGCTTTTCCCCTGTAGATCGCAAAGCAGCTCGCAAAGGTGGGCAAGCGTCACCAGACCCATTTAAGAGATGGGAGAAACGGGCCCACAGAGGCGACGTGACACACCAAGGTCTCACCGCGAGTAATGCAAAGTCCGTGCTGGAAATAAACACCAGCTCTCCTGAAGCTCAGCCTGATGCCCTGATCTCTGGATCACCCTGTAAAATAGGGGTGAAAATAATTCTGCCCCCCCCCCCCTCATTTTTAGGAAGTCTACAAAACCCTCCTGACCAGGATGGGAGCAGGGAAGTAATGTCGCCTGGCAAACATAGGGCAATGCTCTCCCATTCCACCCTCCAGTGCTACCGATCTGCTGCGTGCTACTCACTCTCTTGTTTCCAGCGTTACGATGATGAGGATCGGGCGGCGGTTCATCCCACCAACACAGCTGCTGTTGCACATGAAGTTGTACAACACCGTTGTGAACTCTGTGCCGACCTGGACACAGAAAAGCCGTGATAAAGGGGTGACTGCAGATGGAAGGAGCTGTGTATTCCTCTTTCCCCCGCTAGCTACACTTTTATCACATCATATCAAAGACGGGCCGCAAACCACAAGGGTTGGGTCTGGATTTCGGCTTTCTCAGAGCGTGGGGAAGTTCAGACCCTGGCCGGGTCCTGCTTCAAACCCCTCTGTGAGGAGGAGGAGGAGATCAGCAGGCTGAAGAAAGAGTTAAATTCTCCTTTAACTAAACCAAAGAGCTTTTCAGAAGTCCCCTCCCTTCCGCGCGGGGCAGGCTTTGTTAGAGAGGGCAGGGGAGAACGCCGATCTCACGCTTACCTGCGGCGGTTCATAGGGTACGAGTACACTCTGCCTTCCGGTGATGGGGTCTTCCACATACTGAGCATGGCTGTTTCCTTCCACCCGGATCAAGTGGCTGGGAGGGGCGATCTGCCCTGCAGATGGAGGGAGGAGGCAGAAGGAAAGATTTCCTGTGAAGGAAGCTCAAGCCCAGGGGAGCGTGATCTTCCACAGGCCTAGGACACGCTATCTTCCTTACTCAGCCGGCGCCCATGGCCACGGATGTGATTATTATTCTCACCGCACCTCACGGAAGCAGGGAAGACAGACGTGCCCACGGAGTATGTAGCGGAGCAGGGACTTGAACCTGCGTATCTTGAGCCCCAGGCTCGCAGACTAACCACTGGACCATCCTTCTCTGGCGCTCGAGATCGGGTGACCAGACAGCAAATGTGAAAAATCGGGATGGGGGTGGGGGGGGGAATAGGAGCCTATATAAGAAAAAGACCCAAAAATCGGGACTGTCCCTATAAAATCGGGACATCTGGTCACCCTAGCTCGAGAGGAAGCATTGCCCTGCCTTTGAGAGCTCCACATTTGGGGCCTTGTTCCAGAAAGCCACTCCATGAAGGTTTTGAAAAGCCCGTGCACAAAGCAGCTGGAATCCTTCAAATCCCCACTCCTTTTACTTGCTTTCCAATCAATACCCTACATTACACGGCTGCCTCCTGCCACTCCTGCCCTGACGGCGAGACACGGTACAAGCGAAAAGAAAAGAAAGGAATACAAATTCTATCCGTAGCAGTCTTTGAACGGCATGCTCTCCCATTGGGCGGTCCTCTTATCTCCCTTCTTCCTGTCCCTAGCCCCCTTGCCAAACAACTAGAGCCCTGGCTCACTGCACTGCCTTGTCTAGTAGTTTAGGAGATTGTAACCTCCCCAAGGCAGGTTCGGTCCGCTGCCATGCACAGCTAGGGTGCTAGATAAACAACACATCTGGGCCCCAAATCAGATGCTTTTCGAACCCACGTGAACTTGGGTAAGAGACAACACAGATGTTAAGTTTGGAAAAGTTAAAAACCTGGGACATCTTTATAACGACTGCTAGCAAACTAGTAATTGCAGGAATAAGTATTAAATTAAGAAACAACGGATTGTTAACGAATTAATCCTGATCAGATAATGCTCAACGAATAGGAGGACGGTCTACAGCACTTGGTGTTACCCTCCTAGAGACAAACACCCCTGCATCTCTGAGACGTGGATTAAAGACTCAAGATGATATTGCATCCTGTTACCGGATCCCTTTCCCAGTAGCACAGAGATCATTCCTGCATAGAACAGCTGCCTCTTGGAAAGGGAGCGAGTCTGGGGAGGTTGTCTGCGCCAGTGTGGTGCAAGGTCAGATGCTGACCCAGCATGGGCAGCCTTGTAGTTTATTTTAGCCCTGCCTTCCCAGGGCTGTACCGCTGCATTAGCGGGAGGCCTCCAACTACACAGGGGTGGCCAACCTGAGCCTGAGAAGGAGCCAGAATTTACCAATGGACATTGCCAAAGAGCCACAGGAATACGTCAGCAGCCACGCATCAGCTCCTGCCCTCCAGTGCCTCCCACCCACCGGCAGCCCCGCCGGTCAGCATCTCCTGCCTGCTGCAATCAACTGTTTCGCATGCACAGGAGGCTCTGTGGGGAAGGGGGAGGAGTGAGGGCACTGCAGGCTCAGGGGAGGGGGTGGGAAGGGGTGGAGGGGAGGGGCAGGGCCTGTGGCAGAGCCAAGGGTTGAGCAGCGAGCACCCCCCCCCAGCACACTGGAAAGTTGGCATCTGTAGCTCCAGCCCCGGAGTCGGCGCCTGTGCAAGGAGCCGCAGATTAACCTCTGAGGAGCCGCACGCGGCTCCGGAGCCACAGGTTGGCCACCCCTGAACTGCACAGAAAGGAGGGAGGGTCGTCAGGCCCTCCTGGGTTTGTTACTCAGCAAACCTTCCCTCTAACATTGGGCCTAGAATCCCACCAGGCCACGCCGTATCCACGCGACCCCAGCGATGCCCGCGCACGGGGGGGGGGGTGTGTGTGTGGCTGAGGGCAGGTGCTGGCCCGGCGCATGACGCTCGCCTTACCCTCGTTGAACTCCCGGCTCAGCTCGTGGTTCGGGCAGCGTTTGACCACCTCAGTGACGTGCTCGGCCTTCTTGTAGACGGGCATGGCGCGGATAATGGCGCCCTGTGGCGGCGGGGTCATGACTTTGACCTGGATGGGACATGTCTTGGCGATCTGGCAGTACAGCTTCTTCAGCTCGGTCGAGTACTAGACGGGAAGGGGGACAAGAGAAACATCCGTCCGTATTTGCAGTTGGGGGAAGAGGGCAGAGAGCCAACCATGCAGAATTACGTGAGCTGTAAAGCCCGTGCACAGGGGGCTACTCGGTTTGCTACGGTGCATCGGCCGTGGATCCACTCTATTCATTTACTCTCCACGCATTTTACACAAAAGATGTGTCAAGTCAAAGCTCCCTGTGGCTCATCGGGCGGACGTGGTCAAGGTACATCAGTTTCACAGCCAACGGTACATGTGGCCAGCATCCTGTCCGACCGCCTCTGACTGCCCTCACCCAATGGGTCAGGTACCCACTATACTGCTATGTGAACTGGACCTGGCCTGTAATCAGGCATCTTAACTCCCCCAGCCACCGCACCTGCCAAAAGAAATGGAGATGGCCCAATTCTAACTACCCGGCATCAGAGCAGCCCTGATCCACGGGAGCATTTGAAAACCAGACCAGCATGCGGATCTGAACCGTCATCACATTTTGCAAGTGGGCTTCCTATCTCCCCAGTGGTCCGACATGAAATCATGGACCTAAACACACCTACAACTCGGTGGATATTTGAAAAGGAGATCCCAGTCTGAACTGTGCAAGTGGGGCCCATCCCAAAGTATTTATTTTATGTTACTTATACAATATGCATTTCTCTCAGGGGCGTGCTAACGGTGACCCTACGTAGCCCCTCTATGACCTCAAAGCGCTAACTACCCCTCGCCGCAGAGACGTATGGTGTCTTTTTACACGTCGGGAGGTCAGGCATAGAGAATTGAAGCGACTAGCCCAGAGAGAGAGAGAGAGAGAGAGAGAGAGAGAGAGACAGTCACCAGCACAGCCTGGAACAGAACCCAGAACAGAACTCGGGCAGAGAGTCCAAGACATGGGCCCTCATCAGTAGAGTACAACTCCCTCTCCTGAAAGTAAGATGCACGTGTATGAAGAATACATCAGACTCCAGCTGCGTTAGCTACAAATAAAACTATTATAGTCCCTCTTCCGTCAGCGTACCTGCCGCAGTAAGGCCCCAGTGCAGCTCTGCACCGCAGCACATAGGTCCCTTTGGCTTCAGCGGGGCTTCAGCAAAGTACATGTGCACCCATGTATTAGCAATGGATTTAAGCAAGTTCTTAAATGCTTCGTTAGATCACAGCCTAAACTCTTTTTCGCTGGATTCTCTCCCTGAAGGTAGTGTCCAGTCTTCTCTGCTACCTGAAATACTTCCACAGAGACGCCCAATCCCCTCCTCCTCGCCCCCTCCCCCCTAAAGGCAATTTGAATCCATGTGTACAGAAAAACAGCGGCTCACACACTTAGCTCTGGAGGCCTTTTCTCCTCATGATGCACAGGGATGTTTAGAGCTTGTTTTATTATTATTATTTATGTAAAGAAATGCTCTCGTTCCGACAGGAGTTATTTCAGGGCAGTTCTCCAGCCCGTGTTATGCAGGTCAGACTACGTGATCACAATGGTTCCTTCCGGCCTTGGAATTTATGAAGCACAGAACTGCCTCCCTAACCACTTGAACCACAGAAATTGCTGGCATTCTCCCACTGACTTCTATTAATTTCTTATAGTGGAATGCGAGCAAAAGCCCCAAAGTGGTTGTTTTCTTTAAAATGTCTTTCACGGCAACAGCTCATCTACCTGCTCCCAATTGTTCAAACAAGGAGGCAACAGGTATGTACAGGTTACCGACGCCAGCTGGCCATCACATCCTGCTGGTACAGGAGAGCCTGGCACACATACGGGTAGGTGGCTGGTCATGTGGCAGCAAAGGGATTAGCAATTGCTATTCGGGGGATTAGGTGTGTTTCAAAGGTTACTCATGGCAACATGCAAGAAAACCAGAGTCAGAAGAACTGGGGAGTTAGGGGAAGTGACTCAAGGCCATCCCACTGCCTGGGAGTTTGACACCACTGCAGTCGAGGTGCTACAAATGTTTTAAGTTTTCAGATTTTCTAAAATGTGAAGACGGAGTTTTGCAATCTGTTTTATGTGCCCGCAGGCTAGAGATTAAACACACAAAGGATTTACCCAGCCTGCGGAAATGGAGAACGTGCCAAACAATTAAAAAAAAAAAAAAAAAAAAGACAGGTTGCGAAACACGAATCTAGACAGTGGGCTTATCAAAGGCTTCTTTTTAACCTGTAATTTCCTATTTATTCTTTTTTATTAAAAAAGTAATTCCTTGCACAGTTAATTCACTGTTATTTTAGTCTGAATGCTACCATATCCCCAAGAAAGGAAAATTTTAAAAAAAGAGCCAGCCTCATTTTAAAATGTCGGGAAGTTACGCAACAGAACGTTATTCAGTGCATTACTGTGGAACCTGTGCGCTGCAGCTCAGAACTTATGGAATCAAATTAAGTCGCTAAGGTTTGCAAAGCCAACTAACGATCCAACTAACACTATTGGAAACTAAGTGTCCAAATCCCTTAGGCAGCTTTGAAACCATGCACAGCCCAGCATGGTTCGATAACAGGGACAAAACATGTGCTGTAGGGGACAACAGCTAGATGTCTAGAAGTGTTTGGAGAGGGAAACAACAAGGAGGAAGAAGAACTTCAGCTGATCTGTGGTAGGTACAAACTAGGTGTAATGGGTAACATTACATTACGAGCAGGATCCTTCAAGTCAGGTTCTTTGAGTGACCGCTGTACTTTTCAAAAGCAAAATCTTAGCAATTTTCACCCAGGAGAATCCCAGTGTGTATATGCACATAGGGATCACTTTGGCCTAAGAAATGCAGCCAACGCTGGGGAGAAATGCAGTAGGTTTTTAACACAATGATTTAGGACAAAAACGAAGAATATTGCATCCATATAAAACCGCAGGGGAAATTATTAAGCAGACAGAATCTACCTTCCCCTAATGAAACTTGGCCAGGTCGCTGGAGATAACACCTTAACCTGTGTGACCATGCACATTATCTTCCATGATGTGGACTGGAGTGTTAGATCTCATTTAATGGAACGAGTGAGGGAAACTTGGAAAAAAATTCATTCCTCCCAGGAGAGGAGAGGTCCCCTGTTTAAGCAGCGATACTGAAGATTCTGGGGCCTGGTCTCACAAGGACCCGTGTACTCCTCTCTGACAGACACAGGCTGGAGTTCAGCGCATCACAGGAATGGGCCACGCGTGACACTTCATACGCCACATGCAGCTCCCAGCGTATAGTCGACTAATCTGTTCTTTGTTCAAGGCATCATCAGTGCACTGCAAAGAGGGGCTAGGAGCAATATCCGCAGCAGAAAGGCAAGCGGGCACCAAAGGGGAGAGGACAGGAAGGTGAAACAGCCTTACTGCTCCCTTGCTGGCCAGTGGTTCAAGTCTCATCAGGGCAGCACAAGGGATAGGACTCTGGGAATCCCAGCCAAACCACAGCATTCAAAGCCATCTCGGGCAAAGCGGCCCTTCAGCCTACAGTCACCGAGAGGCCACAGTCATGTAAGCTCAGTGTAAATCTGTCCATAAAGTACCTGCTGTCAGCTATTAAATAAAGCCCCTTGGGGCTTTGGTTCCTGCCAAACCCTTCGTGGTCATTTGTAATTTGAGTCCTAACTCTCTATTGGCACAAGAGACGGGAACAGCTCGTTCACGGTGACTTCTAATCAGGTCAGTGATATTATCTGTGTCTATGTAATAGAGAGATATGAAATATATTTTCAAAGGAGGTTTGTGTCGGTGAAACCTTGGAGACAGAAGCTCTCTGTGCACACACAAAAGATGTGTATATTTGGGATGAAACGGAAGACCTCTCCGGCAGAATGTGCATGAACTCCAGTCGAACTGCTCGACTGCCCAGTAACATCCCTGGTACACGAGGCATAAGGCATGGCCGGAACGGACTGAAGCCGTGGCCAAGCTGTTCTGAAGCACCTATATACCGATGCAAGAGCACCACTGCGTGCTGCAATACAGAGGTGAAGTATCACTGAGGCTGCAACATCAACAGTGTACTCAACTCCAGACAGAGATGGACAATTTGGGGAGAGCAACAGAGAGTCCTGTGGCACCTTAAAGACTAACAGACGTATTGGAGCATAAGCTTCCGTGGGTGAATACCCACTTCGTCAGACGCAATTCGGGGAGAGGTCACAGGTGGTTCTGAAAAGTTACCAGATGGGTCCTGGGACTAGGTTATGAGGAAAGAACTAAGCATGCCATTCTTGCCTAAGTGACAATGAAGGGGATAGAAGTCTACAAAAGAGCGTAAACATGCGAGAGAGAAGTTATTTTTAAGGGATACAAAGAGATGTAACTGAGTAATGGGCTCTGAAATCAAGAAAGGAAATATCTGGACTTTGCTCCAATAGCTGTATTTGCTAGGGGAATAAATATCCCAATGGTAGTGCACCAGTGCGTGCCCAGTTATGAACAATTCAGCATGGGCTGAGAGATGGACTAGAAAACCCAATAAGACTTTTCATACTGTAATCTTTTCTTCTAGAACTGGCAGAAGCCAGAAAGTTAAGCCAGAGTCAGCCCTTCATCCTAAATGGCACTGTTGTTTTTTTGGAAGAAATTAATATCGTGGTAGAAATAAGGGGAAACTGGCAAGTTTGGACCAATTGGGTCAGATACTTTACAAGGTCAATATCCTGGCTCCCCCGGATTATGTAATCAAAATGGCATGATATGCAGTGAGAGTATAAAAATGAAGTTGACTGGGAGGAGAATACCGTAAGTTAGCTTTGCTCAATACATCAGCCTGTCATTTTGAAACACGACAACTGTTATTATCCATTAATGGGAACAAGAGCTGAACCAACACCACAGTCCAGGGAGCTAATCCTGAACACGCCAGAGAGAATTTCTATTAGACGTATGGAGCAGACAGTTACTTAAAACAAATGCATTAGGAATACAGCCCAGCTATACGTTCCCAGCTGAGAGAGAAAGATAAGCTTTGCTTAGCCTTTTCTTTGGGGTTCAAGCACTGTGTGTCATGTCCAAATAAGCAGACTCAGATTGCTAAAAACAACAGTAAATTCTGCTCTTTGACTAATAATACGTTTTAAAGGAAAAGAAAAAACATTCCAATGACTCCAGCCCTGCCCTCACCACCTGCCTGAGCAGACATACTATATTACACACTCTTGGCATCCCCACTGGTAATTCAGTATCACAATGCTTACACATGCCAGCTCACATCAGCCGACACCTGTCTGATTTCTCAACAAGCCCCCTTCTCCTTAAGGTGGGTAAACAAAAGGTTTAAAGAAAAACCTTTCAGCTCCCAAATGAAGCATTTTCAGCTAGGTAAAGGAAGGGTCTCTTGGAAGGATCTGCTCTGTTTGTGCAACGCAAGTCGCGTGGGCTTTCCATTGAGTAATGAACTCCCAGGCAGAACTCTGATGCAGCAAAATCCCTGACACGCTGCTTTAATTCATAGATTCCAAGGCCAGAAGGGACTACTGAGATCATCTAGTCTGACCTGCTGCAGAGCACAGGCCAGAGAACCTCACCAAAACATTTCCTCTCCCAGATCTTTGAGAAAGCATCCTGCCTTGATTTCAACCTTGATGGCCAGAGATGGAGACTCCACCAGGACTCTTGATAAATTGTTCCAGTGATTAATTATCCTCATTATTAAGCATTTACACCTTATTTCCAGTCTGAATTTGTCTAGCTTCAACTTTCCAGCCATTGGATTGTGCTATACCTTTCTCTGATACATTGAAGAACTCATTAGGAAACATTTGGCTCCCATGTAGGTACTTACAGACTGTGATCAAGTCACCCCTTAACCTTCTCTTTGTTAAACTAAGGAGATAGACTCCAGGATCTCAATAAGGCAGGCTTTCTAATCCTTTAATCATTCTCATGGCTCTTCTCTGAACCCTCTGCAATTTATCAACATCCTTCCTGAGCTGTGGGCACCAGAACTGGACACAGGATTCCAGCAGAGATCGCACCAGTGCCAAATACAGAGGTGAAATAACCTCTCTACTCCTACTCATTTATGCATCCATGGCTCCCATTAGCCCTTTTGACCACAGTCGCGTGGGGAGCTCAAGTTTAGCTGATTATCCACCCCCCCAAATCCTTTTCAGTCACTGCGTCCCAGGAGCGAATCCCCCATTCTGTAAGCATGGCCCACTTTTTGTCCTACATGTGCATATTTACATTTAGCTGAATTAAAACATGTTGTTTGCTTGTGCCTAGCTTACCAAGCGATCCAGATCGCTGTGTGTCAGTGACCTGTCCCCGTCATTATTTACCATTCCCACAATTTTTCAGTCGTCCGCAAACGATCGGTGACGATTTTAGGTTTTCTTCCAGCTCATTGATAAAAATGCTGAGTAATGTAGGGGCAAGAACCCATACCTGCAGGACCCCATTAGAAACCCTCCCAGTCCATGATGATTCTACATTTATGTTTACATTTTGAAGACTTTATCAGTTAGCCAGTTTTTCATCCAGTTAACGTGTGCCATGTTCATTTTACATCGGTCTAGATTTTTAATCAAAACAGTGTGCCAGTCAAATGCCCTACAGAAGTCTAAGTATATTACATCAAACACTATTCCCTTTGTCAATGAAACTTGTGATCTTAAGTACCTCTTTAATGTCCGTCTCAATTTCCAAGCTAGTCAAGTCCCTGTGGCCCAGCAGGCTTCTAAATAAGAAAGTGGCTCACCCAACACCAGGAGTGCCCGCTGTTAATGCCGAATAGTTATGACTATGAAAGGAATCTAGGATGCCATCTAGGGAATATAAGATCCTCTATCTTCAAGTCCCTTTCACTCAGAACAACAATGGTTAAAAACAACTTACAACCTTCCCCCAGCAACTCATTTTTTAGTAAAGCTCATTTAGTTTGGGATTCATTTTAAACTGCAATTTCACGACCCCGCTTGGCTGCAAGTTTTCCACCGCTACACTGCAGCTGAGATACTGTCCGAGAAATAGAAAGTCCTCTGTCATCAGAGGGGAAACTGAGTCTCTCTGTTCTGCTAGCTGTCAAAACACAGTGCGTAGAGAATTTGGACTCATGCATTTTTGTATTCGTTACTGGGTTTCAGTTTGAGATGAAAATTTTTTTTTTATTGTTTGTTCATTAGCAACACACTCTGCTAGAAGCTTAATTTCCTATGTGCAGAAGCGTTCCAAGGAGCAACGCCAAAGGTTACACAAACAGATTCCTAGGGAATAAAAGCAAATGGCTTAAGAAAAGCCAATTTAAAGTAATTCTGACATCAGAATGGTGTGGAGGGGGGAATTCCTCTTGACTCAAAATAAAATCTACAGATTACCTGAGACCAAAGCCACGTCTGTGTTGATGGCAAGTACTTATAACATCTGCCATTCCCCGATGATGTATGAACAAGATGCTTGTGAGCTAGTCTGAATTCAGAGCCTGATCCAATGGGGGGTGGGGGGGGGAAATCACATTGGGTTTCCCAGAAGAATTCACACTCAGCATGCAAGATCAATCCTATAAACTCAGGAGATCCTTGACTTGACTGCCAATGTTGTTGCTGCTTTGGGTACAGAAAGGGCTGTATAAAGCCAGTTCCATTCTCCGGAGAGAGAAGGGAGACCGGGGCTTTATACTAAACCTGCCCTTCCTAATGACGCCGGCTGCATTCAAAACACTGAAGCCAAAGTTGCTGCTCAGCGGCCATCTGTCCCGCACACTACACCCTTGAGAGCATCCCAGGCTTGGGCTGAGCAGACACGGAAACCAGGAAAGCTAATGGGAGCTGAGGGTGCTCACGAGCAGACCCTTTGTGAGGAAAAATAAGACAGTGCTTTTGGAGGTTTGGTTCCTCACATCAAGGGAGAGCCAACACTGCCCATCTCTTGCATTTTCCATGCCCTTTGCAGACCACGCTGAAAGAAACCTAACAACATACTTGCAAAGGAGGAACACATCACCCTCGGTTTTGCATATGGGGAAACTGAGGCACAGAGAAAAGACTCTCTTGTGCAATGTCCAGCCAGAAGATCACCCTTTGCCCCTCAAAATGTGCAGGGATAAGACATTGTGCAATGCCTATACACAGTTGTATTCACTGCACAGGCAGCTGCGGAGTCTGCGTGAACGTGGAGAAAACCCCACATCCTTGCATTGACACACAGGATGTGAGGGGTGTCTCTGAACTAAAGGGTTCCTTTGCAGTTCAGCTCGATTGTAACTCCCTTTATACAGCACTCTTCCCCCCGCCCCCCACTCTTCTCTCTCCCCCTGCAGACTGCTGGTTGCCAGACATGTACGCATTGCACTGATGAGCTATTAAAATCCTTCCTCCAAGCGCTTTTCCCCAAGAGCCGGAGCCAAAGGCCGCCTGTTGCCACCTGTCAGTTGCGGGGATTAATTACCTGAACGGGGCTGGGAGCGGCGCATTCTTCCCCCGGCCGCGCCCACTAAGATGTTGACATCAGACAGGTGGGCCTCATATCTGTGCTGTCTGCAACCATGAAGGGGGGCTTGGCGTGGGGGCGGGGGAAGAACGCAGCTCCACAGGAGAGAGATGGGGAGCGTTTACACTGCAAACCACAAGAAGAAGAAGGGAGGAATGTGTCACAGTAATTCTTTGTTCCCTCAGGGCACGACAGCACTAAATGCTCTTAACGCTGGACTGGACTCCAATGGCAGCTGCTCCACCTTGGAAGCTTTCATAAAATTAAAAAAAAAAAAAAAAAGCCGGCCTGCCTAGGTAAACGGGGATGGGGAGGGGTGGCTGGGAGGAGGAGGAGGAGAATGGAGAACTGTAGCCTCCAGGCAAGAATTCAGAACTGAGTCGGGTGTGTTGGGTTCCCCCCCACCCCCTCTGAGGGATCAGCTAACCCTTCACCCATTTCTCTGCCTGACACTTTGGAGCTGCTGGGATTTCTTACTCATTATATTTCACCTCGCAGTCACTTGCAGGAGGCAACCAGGGGAAAAAAAAAAAAAAAGCAGGATGCATCCAGAACAAACAATGGGATCAGAGTCTCTCGATACTGGAAGACCGCGCGTCGCAGTGGTACCCAGGATCGCTGGAAAGCGCACCAGCAGGCTAGCTGCCATGGGAGTGGGCCACTCTGCTCACTGGATGGGGATCCTGAACTCCCTTGGTTATGTATGTTTTCAGTCCACAGATGGTCTCAACCGGGAGAGAGCAAACAGCCGGCCCTTCTGAAATTCAGTCTCTGAATCCACACAACTAAATTACTATTATTATTAAATACTCTCAGCAGGATTCTCTGCTTGCTTCAACTCCAAGAGTGAAAACACTGGAAGATCAATCTGCCACTATACGTCAAAGAGTGGAAGACTTGGCAATACTCAACCCCCCGAACCTCCTAAACTGTATGCTACGGTCCTTGGCTCTTGCTCGAATAAATTCATTCAAGCAGGACTTGTGCTTGGAGTCAGTGGAGATGGAATACTGGAGCGGCTAGAAGAAAGCTCTGATTCTATTCTGCACATCCACTGTTTCAAATAGGGCGAAGGGCAAGGAGATTAACTTCCAGCCCTGTGCAAGGCACTCCCTCCCCTCCTGGGCATAGAGAACCGACCCCATTGTACACCCTTATCTGCCTCTCCTCCCCGCACTGAATACACGTCCATCCCTAGTCTTCCCATGTACATACTACCTGCTTCCCCAACACAATCCTAAACCAACATGGGGTGGTGCTGGAAGCAGAGCGAACACAAAGACTGACCGGGGGACACTGACCCATACACCAGTAGAAAAGCAGAAATGTTTCCAAGCAAACTGAAGTTGATGGGAGCTGTTGGGAGCTCCCCGTTTGGGGAAAAGATCAGGTCACTTCTTTAGGTGTCTATATACGGATTTAGACTCCTAACTTTAAGCTCTTTAAAGTTTTTGAACATTTTGGATACAATATATTGGCTTTAGCAGTACTTGTGTGCTTAGTTGTGTCAAAAAAGTGATGGTGATAGAAACTGAATTATGCCATTTTACCCTTTAATAAATATTTGCAATCAAATTCAAAAGACTGACATTTGGGATTTTTACATTTCATTTCAATTTTGTGAACAAGGCCTGAATTCATCAAAAGCCTGAGGGAGCTGGCTTGAGAACAGGGTTTATTTTTGAATGAAAAACAGAGGAACACTCAAAGGGTTCTATTTTCAAGCAAAAAAGCCCAACTTCTGAACATTTTTATTGCAAAATATCATGTTGGTAAAGATCTATTCTCACAGGGAAATGTATGAACATGTGACCTTTCACAAACTTCAGTGCAAAAATCCTGAAACATACGTTACGAATAACTGTGTGAACATTTTCACAACTCTGTACAGCCCTACAGTCTTCAATACAGGTCACACTGCCCAAACATACTAATGCAAAGTTATGATTGCTGGAGAAAGCCATAAGTTTTCCTTTTTTTGGTTTACATATTTGAATTCTTTCCCTTTTCATGAATGCGTTTCTCTCCTTTTTTGGAATTATTTTTTAAAAGTTTTAAAATTTGAATTAAAAAAAAATTTCATGCAACCACTCAACCTCCCACAAACAATCTATCTATCCTCACCCCCGTCATTTTGCTTGGATGTTGCATCCATTTTCCCTATGTTAGCTGGCTCTGTCTTTTTAACTGCATTCTCCTTTGAGTCTGGAAAGAATTTAGTACATTTTGGGCACAACCACTGTCTAAAGAACAACATATATGGGATACATCATTTCACATGGGAAAAATTGTGCAGAAGAGGGGGTCCTCAGTGACTTAAAGCTGAAGACAATGGGCCAGTCCTGCAGTCCTCTCTATACAGACAAAATGCCCATTGACTGCAGTATCTGACCCGGTGTTACTAAATACAGTACAGGAATCTCATTGCACTAAGTGATTTCTAGAGTGAGATGTTTTTTATTTACCCCAAAAGTAAGAAGTACCTCCAACATATTCTTGCATCTATAGTTGCATACACAGTATGAACTAAAACACTAACTCTTGGCCCACTCGGGGTAGTGGTATCAAGAGGACTCAACCACTGGATTGACCTCCAACATACACGGCTTTCTGAAGATTACACGCTAGCTCAACCACAAGTTATAGGCTGGATGCAGGAATCACAGAGTAAAATTTTGTGGCCTGTATTATTCAGGAAGTCAGATTATATCATATGGATATACAGGGGTTTTGTTTGTTTGTTTTTTACAGGATGTATATTAGATCATTCCACCTCTCAACTGAAAACATCCGAAGTCCTTGAATCTGAACAAGGGTCTGCCCAAACAGGATAGAGTGTTAAGTCTCACCGACTTCAGTATAGCTCTGCACTGGTCAGCAAGGGTCAGCGTGCATGGATCTGAGCGCAGGGTTACAGCCCTGAGCTGATTTTTCACGTTATCTTACAGACAAGGTCAGGTCAACAGGGAGCCACAAGTCAGGGTCTGTAAGAACAAGACTTCACAAAGACTGAGAACTTTCCAAGCCCCCAGGAATCTCAGGAGCAGCGTGCCAATGTGAACCCGGAAGGGAAACGGACTGCAGGCCTAAGTGAAACTGCTGTCCTCTCAGCGTGCACCACAAACGCAAGATGCTGCAGCTAAGCAGTGAGCACATTGCACCAAGAGTGGAAAGTAAAACCCAATTTGACAGCACCCCCTTAGCTGCCAGGCTGCTCTGCACTGAGCCTCCTGCAGCCAATACTAATAACCATTCCCTTCCCACCTCCCTTATTTAGAAATGTGTTTTACACACACCGGCCACTCCCAATCGGTGCCGCTCCCGCGTAACTGGAAAAGTGAAATTAATATTGAACATGCCATGATATTTCATTTATCATTCCTAATCCAAGAGAATTAAAGACGGGCAAATCTCTATTCAAAACAGCCCAGTGAGCCTATAATTTTCAAAGGAGCCTATAGGAGTTAGGCCCCAAATCCTACTGAAATAGGAACTAGCGACCTACCATTAATTCCCTCGCAACACCCATCCTTCGGGTTCAACTGACATGTGTAGCAGCTTATACATTCTAAGTTACAGGCAGCCAAGGCTTCATTAACTCATCCTGCCAGGTACTATGTTGAGCACCCCTGGATGGCAATACATCATTAAGGGCCTTTTGAATTCCCTTCAGGCCGTCACATGCACCAGCCTGACTCCGCATAATAGGGTCGGCAAAGCACACGGAGCACTAGTGCCTTAGCAGAAGGATTATCTGGGTTCTTACCCTGCTCCCAGCACTGTATCAGAGCACCTGCCAGCAATACACTGCTTTGCACGTGAGAGATACCTTCTTTCACATATTCATAGATTCCAAGGCCAGCAGGGACCATTGTGATCATCGGGTCGGACCTCCACAGAACATGCCCCAAATAGTTTGTAGGCCATATTTAAAAAAAAAACAAAAACCCAAAACATCCAATCTTGATTTAAAAATTGCCGGTGACGGAGAATGCATCACGACCCTTGGTAACTTGTTCCAGTGGTTAATTACTCGGACTATTACAAGTGTACATCTTATTTCCAGTCTGAATGTGTCCAGCTTCCACTTCCAGCCACTGGATCGTGTTAGACCCTTCCCTGCTAGAGTGAAGAGCCCATTATTAAATATTTGTTCCCCACGTAGATCCCTACAGATTATAATCAAGTCACCCCTTAACCTTCTCTTTGTTAAGATGAATAGATTGAGCTCCGGTAGTCTATCAGCATACGGCATGTTCTAACCGTTTAATTATTCTCATGGTTCTTCTCTGAACCCTCTCCAATTTATCAATATCCTTCTTGGTGTAACTTTAATACATTTGCTACTTTATTTTCATTTTAGTTTAAAAACAACTCTCACACTACGGTGACAGACGCAGTGATTTACTGAGAATCCTAAGTGTGCAGCGTATCCCTACTGAAAGATTATATACTTAAACTGTCAGCTCTTCAGGGCAAGGACCATCTGTTTGTGCTGGATTTATACAGCACTCCAGGCGTTGCGGTCCTGATCCAGGACGAGGGCTTTTGGGTGCTACATCTATACAAATAATAAATAATGACAATGTAACGAACCTTGGCTGCTACGCTGACAAAAGTGAGGTTTTACAATCGTTCGATTTTAGCACAATGCTCTCTGGTTAATTTTAATTATTTTAATCATTTCATTTCCACCACCACCACCCCCCCACTACCTCCAAAAACAAAACCAGAAAGACAAATTCCCTGTGAAATAGGTAAATAAAAACTGTGTGTTCTAATGTTTTGGCAGAATGGGCCTGGCACCGTGAGAATTTAATTAAAACATTTAAGAACTGGACCAGAAAAGCATTTTCATTATTGAAAGTTAATGAATAGTTCAATTTCATCTGACGATCTGTACATCAAGCTTTAGAACACGTAGCACCTTTTGGAGGGGAACTGGAGGAGCGGGATGGGAGAGGTTTCTTCTAAATCTCATCTTATTCGTCTCCCCTTTATACTTTCATCTCCCCCAATCGATCAATCACTGGTTCAAATCCATCCAATAGAGAGGCCAGGTTGCTGCAAGTAAAACTATACGTATTTCTTTACATTAAAATACAAACTGTTTTAGTTGCACTGAGAGATGTATCTGCTAATGAGGATACAGACAAGTCACTCAGGCCCTGATCCCGCAGACACTAAGCACATGCTTAACTTGAAGCATATGTGTAGTTCCTTTGAAGTCAGTGGAGCTACCAATGTGATTACAGTTAAGCATGAGAGCATTTGCAGGACTGGGGCCTTGGTTTAGAAAAGTCTGGATTTGACTCCCATCAGGGGAATAGGAGTCTTTCAGTGGTCTTCAGTGAGAGTGGGATTTACTCCCTATAACACACACACACACACACACACACACACACACACACGCTATTGCTTTCACAGCTATGCTGCACAGAACAGGCGCAGAATTCCAGCTTCTCAAAATCCTGAAATCCAAGATTGTTTTGGTCAGGCTCTGCTGTAAGCCAGGCATGAGATAACTATTTCAAATTCCCTTCTCACTGAGTGCAGCTGAGAAAGCATAAACGTTCCAGGATCATCTAAAGCTCCGCTGAAGAGGACAGTGTTTGCTTCCTATTTTTTTCCAGATCTTGGTTGTTTCAGGTTGAGTTGTCCAGGCGTGCTGAATCATGCCAGTCAAGCTCCCTAGTCCAACCAGCCTGAGGAAACACTGTCTGAATAACCTGACATCACGCTTCTGAGCAAGTATTTTTCCCCTCCTTAAAGGTACAAAAGTGGTTGTTAAATCAGGCTGACAAATTGAGAAAGTGAAAAGCAAAGCAACTCCGAATCACTGGGTAAAAGAGGCAGCAAGAAATAACCAGAAGGAAAACAGCTAGCAAATACAGTCTTTCCACCGACTGCCTATTTCTGTGCACACTGATTCGGGAGAGTGTTCAGAGTAGCGAAGCTAAGGCAAAGTTGAGTGGTCCTATTGGCCACTGGGTGTTGGGAGCTCTGCAAGGATCTGGGGTTAGTTTGTGTGGTTCTACTATTCTTCTGAGTCTTGACCTTTCAGATCTGAATGTGGGATCAAAGCCAACTCAACAATGCAATGCACAACTTTGCCAGCTCCACCGTGGTTTGCTGGTTTGGTCCCAAACCGGGTAAAAAAAGGTTCCATCCTCAAACCACAAATCCACCCTTGTAGGACTACTAAACGCATGTGCAATAGAAAGATTAACTGTTATTTATTGACAGGTTTCAGAGTTGCAGCCGTGTTAGTCTGTATCCGCAAAAAGAACAGGAGTACTTGTGGCACCTTAGAGACTAACAAATTTATTAGAGCATAAGCTTTCGTGGACTACAGCCCACTTCTTCGGATGCATATAGAATGGAACATATATTACTCCTGTTATTTATTGGCATTGCTGTGGTGCCTCTGATCCTGGACCAGGACTGCATTGTGCTAGGCTCTGTACGACCACATCAATCCACGTGCCTATTTGAAACACCCGGCAGAGAAGACAGCAGTACAGACTGAGTCTTGCAGACCCCTGCAAAGCTGGCTTGAGCAATGGGTTTGTAGCTGGAGTTGAATCACAAGTTCTCTCTGACGCCTCGACACTAAGCCAATGATCTAGTGGGCGGAGGAGAAAACAAGAAACTAGGAAGCCCACCATTCTAAGCCGGGCTCTGACACTCACTACAGCTTCCCTAGCTGTTGAATGTGTTTACCTGCCTTCAAGGGACTTGTTTGTAAAGCATCGCTATCGTGTTTCCTATTACAGTACTGCTATTATAGAGGGAGACCAGGCCAGAGGGGAGGCCAGGTTATTAAAAACGGTGAGATTGTCCCAGGGAGCACTAGATGCCATCTTGTTTTGACAAGGATCCCAAGGGTACCCCAGCCCTGCAGGGATACCCCAACGTAGTTCCCAGCAATACACTGGAAGGCAGGGCACTCAGATGGGTTGAATGTTACAGCCAAGCTCCCCACGTTCTACTGCATGTAGCAGGGCTGGTTCGCTTTAGTCCCACATCCGGGCTGTCCGTGTTCCACGGATAAGAAGAGCTAAATGCGAAGTCAGGCTACATCCATCAATGGCAGCAGAAATGTGGAACACCTGCCCCCACAGCCAAAGTGGAGTGAGCAGCGTTGTGCCCTGGCACACAGAACAGCGCCAGGCCAAACCCGAGCGGTGCTGCGACCCGAGGCCGTAACGCCCGGAGCAGGGAGCCAGACCCTGCCCCATGGGATGGGAGCTGCTGCTGATGCACGGGCGGGCTCACTCTGCAACCCGCATCCCCATCTGGGCCTCCCCTCCTGGCTGGGATTAGAGTAGCAGTACCGGGGCAGAGGATGCTGCTGCGGGTGGTCGCTGCCCCCTTGGCGGGGGGAGGAAAACGTTGGTCTGTGATTTTGGAGCCTAGGCGGGTCATGAAGAAAAGACAAACTGCAGCTGGTGGGTCGCCTTCCTAAAAAGTTTGGGAGCCACAGAGCTAAGGGGTGGCTATGAGGGAGCCTGGTCCGACGAAGCTCGCAGCAGAAAAGCGCAAGGCAGCGGCGGTTAGAAGCAGGCTCGGGGGCTACCTGCACGAACGCTCCCTGGTAGCTGCTTTCCTTGCTGCCCCAGCCCTCTCCCTCTGCTCCCTGCCCCGGGGAGGGGAATTAGATGGACTTAGGCTCTCCCTAGATTCGTGGGCCTGAGTCCGAGGTGCTGGGGAAGGAACAGGCTGGTTTGAGTCGCATGATGGTCATGTGGGGTCTAGAGGGAGTCAATGTGGGTGTAATCAACACCATCTTTGGGTCCCTTTAACAGGCAAATCAGAGTCATTTACACACCCCCGGCCCACCATTTGAATCCTGGACACATCAACGCCTCTGTCGTGTTTCGTTTCTTCCCTTCTCCGGTAACTGGTTCAGAGGAGCAGCTTTCAAGCAAGCCTGTGGCAAACCCTCAGCCTGGCCGTATGCTACAGGGAGCATCGCCAGCTCTGTGGTGACAGTGCGCCAGGCACTGGGAGACGCTGACAGGAGCGCTTTCTGCAAGCTGCTAACAGGGGATTCTCAGGCTGCTTGCTGTCCCCAGCTAGCATCAGAGGCTGGTGGGGATTGGTGAGGTAGGACATTCCCTCTCAAAAGCGGACATGAACTCATCTGAGCTTGAATTTGTGTGTTTGACAAAACAGAGTAGCTCAGGCCTACATAGTCTCTGCCCTAGTTTGTTGATCAGGTGGCATCACACAGAGGTACGGGTTTCTGTAGAGTCATAAACCAAGGGATTCTGGCATACACAAACCCAAGCCAGACTGAAAGACAGATGCACCAACCTGCCCCACACTGTCTAGAATGTGGTTCTGTTACTTACACAGTCACACCCGTAACGTACTAGGGGCTTTCTAGACAGAAGAAGCCACAGTCTCTGCGCCTACAAACTTGCAATCTAAAAAACGTTCAGCAGAATAGGCTGCAGCGAGGACAGGGTTAAGCACCAGGTATTATACCCATAACTCAACGTTACACACTGAACATGAGTTTCACATTGCCCTCTAGTGGCTGGTCCACTACAGGATTACAGCCTACTATTAACACGACCAGCTAATGGAGTTACACCTTTAGCTCATTGGCAGGGGTCTGTGCTGGGCCAGGGGCCGAAGGTTCCATGTGCAAAACTTGCTGATGAACCATCAGAGAGCTGTTATGTCCACACCGATATCACACCAGCCAACGAAACGATTTCCTGTTTCATTAGCACCAAAGGATCCAAGTTCCAGAAGGGAAGGTTCTGTGATCCCCCCTGCATCCCCGAGTCCCACTCTTGATCCATTCAATTCTCTTTTTTCCCCCATTTATTCCACCCGAGGGGAACGTGCAGACTCCTCTCCAGTTCCGTGCTCTAATAAACTAGAGTATTAATCACACAGAGAAAAAGAAAAAAAAATTAAATCCGTCAGGCTTTCAAGGCTGTGGCAGGGCCAGGAAAAGGCATAATTAAGGTGAGTAATTTTCCTGTTCACTTCAAACGCTCCTCTCCTCCCCCCCACAAACCCGAAAACTAAGAGGAGGGTAGTTCCCATCAGGCAAAGCTTTGGAGCAAGTAGCAGCGTCCCCAATTTCTCCATAAATGCTGCAGGCCACAGGGCAGAGGCAAGTCCCAACTGAGCTCTTGCCAGTAGTGAAGCTGTACGGCGCCTCTGGTCTTGTCTTGTGCATACCTTACAAGTAGCATCACGTCTTCTATTTCGCTGGCAGTGCACACATGAGCACCTTGTTCCTTTGCTTTGACTGCAGAAACAGCAAGCCCCGAGTGTGCACACCCACCTGCTCTGAGAGCGGCGATTTCCTCCTGTAAATCTGAAGCATTCCATAGGGTAGTATTTCAGCACAGATTTATGGACCTCCTTTGTAGAAAGGGTTCATCCTCAGCATCTTCTTGCTCCGGACAGGAAAGGTAAGCATGACTTCTCTGCCAAAGGGATGCTGGGTTTTCACTGAATTTCTGAGTTGCACCTTGTTCTCCATTTGAAACCAAGTACAGGTAACAACAAGTTTTCTCCACATGAACCGCCAGGGACAGTCCCGTTTCCTGATACATTATGCACGATTTCCAGGATTATGGCTATGCAAATCCTCTCCTCTTCCTGCTACTTACAGAGTGCTTCATCAATCATTCAGCGGGACAGCCAATAACGCTACCCTGGCTAGGATGTATCTAACGGGGGGAGGAAGAAGACCGGCAACCAGGACTAGCAAATCAGTTAAACAAATCAACCATGCCCCAGTTTCCTTATCTGTACACCCCGTCTCTCACATTGCATTTGTGAGGCTTAATGCTCCTAACCTGCTTTGAGATCCCCTGAAAAGGGTCCTCTATGGAGGGAGGTCGTTATAATGGAGCAAGAATTTTACTATCCTGGAGGGGGTCCAATTGGATACATGCTCACAGCATCAAAACTGAATATACCCCTTTCTGCCAGGGCACCTACATTCCTGGGCTCATTAACCTGACCAATACTGGGTGTTTGTTTTGAAGGGAGGGGGGAATCTCACTGGGAGCTATCCACAGCTCTCAAAGAGTTCTAGGAGAGCAGCAATTGATTTGGATGCAAATGATGTCAATAAAACAGCTGTGATTCTAATTGCTATTAACCTTGCAGAGACCATAGAATCATAGAATATCAGGGTTGGAAGGGACCTCACAAGGTCATCTAGTCCAACCCCCTGCTCAAAGCAGGACCAATCCCCAGACAGATTTTTTTTTTTTTTTACCCCAGTTCCTTAAATGGCCCCCTCAAGGACTGAACTCACAACCCTGGGTTTGGCAGACCAATGCTCAAAGCACTGAGCTATCCCTCCCCCAGGTTAAACGCTGCAAAGTATTATTTACAGAAGAGAACTCTGGGAGGCAGGCGGTGAGAAAACAGGACTAGGATGTGGAGTGTAACCATGATTACATAGCCTTGTCAACGGTATTTTGAGACCTGCATAGCCTTGTCAACAGTATTTTCTCCAAACGCTCCCCCTACCACAAGAACCCAGCCAAGTACAGCCCCGGAGTCAGCTTTCGTCGATGTGGTTCCTCTGGAAACTGCTTTCACAGCCAAGACCTGATTCAGCCCGGTACGCAAGCAACCACAGAGCTTCGAGCACGGGAGCAGCCCCGCTGACTTCAAAGGGATTATGCACGTGCTTAAAGTTACGCACTTGCTTAAGTACCTTGCTGAACTACGGCCTCAGCTCCCTGGGCACTGTGGGAAACACCATGTTTGTAAAGAACCATGTTCAAGAACCGCGTAACCTTAATCACACCACCTGCCACATCCCTGCAGCTGCTAGGCAGACCACCAAGCCACTCCTTCAAAACCAACTTCCTTCAAATACCCTGACCGACCAGTCAGTCCGTGGCATGTTCCCCATCTCCTTGTCTCCCTGAGATAAGGCATGAAGCCTACCCAGCCCCGGGCCTACTCCACACTGTACAGCCAGGAGAAGCAGGGGAGAACATTGCGACTGGGACATGGAAAGCCACACAGAAGGAAGACAAGTGAGATTTAAGGCCCCATATTGTACCAGCTCCATGGGCGGATTCCTGCATCACCCTACTGAATGCAATAGGATTCTATCGGGATGAAAGGGGCTGTCTGCATGGGTCTGTTTGCGGGGAAATCAACTCGGCACACATGTCGATTCAGCCAGAGCCTTTGCCTCTGAGCACAGAGAGAGAGCCCCAAATTCGTTCACCCCTTGAAATCATTTACTGAATGATCTGAGAAAACCCATTGATCTGGGCATTGGTTGGAATCAGAATGTTGATTTTTAGCCATTCACATAGTTTCAGTTGGTCCCATAGATCACATGATGTCTTTCAGTTATCCCCATTGGACGAGGGTTAAACTCTTTGAAGCAGGTTTCTGGTGCAAATCTCCAGGGCTGCAAATCTGAAATTTGCTTTCCAAGAAAAACCACCAGAGGGATGATGGAAACAGCTGCGTAACTTCTGAGTCCCGGCACTCCCTAGGCAAATTGCAAGCTCGGGAAGGACCAGGGTGTGCATAATTGGGCAGTTGGGGGGAAGGATCACCCCATTTAAAGCAGCATCACTTTCCCAAATGAGCAGCAGCCCTTGCCAATGAACAACAAAGATGGGAGGGGGGCAGCTCCCTGGGAAACGACCCATTTAATCAGATTTCTCAATTAACCACATCCTAATTAAGGGAGGTGTGCTGTAATTGTGGATGGTTATCACATCCCTCCAGCATTTTAATTTCATTTTGTGCTCTCCTCTGTATTCCCAGTAATTTATCAACATCTTTCTGGCACCAAGAGGTCCCACGCTGAACACAGATAAACAAAGATGACATGAAGTTGCAATACCAGCACAAATAATTGGCTCATATCCTTCGATATCCTACCTTTGGCACGGCTCACACCCGGTGCTTCAGAGGAAGGTGCAAAGCCTCCATGAAACACAGAATGCACAATTATAAGCAATGCTGTACATAAGGGAAAACTGACTCCTGTCTCCCTAAGCAATCGGTCATATCCGAATGCATGAGATCTGAGCATTCCTCTATCTGTCTCTTAGCTTGCATGTTATGAATATCATTGAATGGCAATACGCCTATCAACGGGTTTGGGGTCTCATTCGAACTCAAAGCAGTCCCTGTTCCGAAGGGCTTACAATTTAAAGGACAGACGAGACATCCGGGGGGTACAAACTAATGGGAGAAGCACAAGGAAACAATGAGATGATTAAAAAGAGTCTGGTTAGGGGCCACAGTATACCAGCTGCCTGGCGTTAGAGGGCATGAATTATTCTTGGGGGGCCCAGCTAATCTAAAACAGTTACTGTATTTTTTATTTAAAACACAATTTATTTAATCTCTAGTCAGATGCAACCATCAAAGGCTCTCTTCCGTGGCATGCTGACAGCTGGCTCCAAACCCCTGCATCTTTAATCCTCTAATTAGCAAAGAAAAATGTGGTCTTGACTCCCTAAGCTAATTTTCTGCATGGAACATCCACTCCTGCAGGAACAGTTTGCAGCTGCGCAACATTAGCTGCTCGTGGAGCCAAGATTCCCACATGCGCAGAGACACTCTCGACTAGGGGCTTTGCAGGCAGCTCTGAATGGAATCCCCTTGCAAGGAAAAAAGGGGCCTTTTCAAATCGCTAGCATGGATTTGGAGGGGGAATCAAATGATGGCATTTGGAAAAGAAATTAGCGGCCGAAGCTCAGGTAAAAGATGAGGCTTTGGCATGCACTGTAGGTGTGCGGAGGAGGCCTGCGATGGGCAGGGTTTACCCGGGGGGGGGAAATGAGAACAAAGCCCATAATTTTAGCGAGTGGCAGACGCCTCCCTAGGCTCCATGCTCAAGCCGCCCTGTGCTCATTTTTGCAAGGGAGGCTCCAAAAAGCAAACGAACAGGAAGGCCCACACTTTTGGAACCCCTTTTGCGAAAACGATTTCCCCACAGATAGGCCGTGCTCAAGGCCCAGCAACAGGGCTGTGAAGACACAGGGCATGGAGGGAGGAAAAGCACTGTAAGGGAGCACAGGAGATGCGCACTGGGGAATAGCCTGAGCATCTCTACAGGGACCAAGGTCCAGTAACTGATGCTCTTCTCAAGCCATAGCAAGGGGCTCTCTTGAGCCTTTTGGTGGCTTGCAAGAAAATATAAACCTTCCTGGGGACTGAGGAAGACCCTTTGCAAGAGGATGCATGGCAGAGGCCGACAAATGCATGGGACTGTGGGCGTGAGCACGCATGTGCGCGCACAAAAGAGTGCATTCATTCCAACACAGCAAGTGTACTACCGACGAGTCCTGGCCACACTGCCGTAGGAGGGGAGCGGCTCTTACACCTGCATTTCTTTATCTCACCTGCACGTCGTGGACTTGCAGAGCGCCCATGCTTGGCTGAACAAGCCTTTTGCAGGAGGCTACAGGATCCAGTGCTAGGAAACCCAAACTCAGGGGGTCAGATTCTCCATTCCAGCACACCCACTCTAGGAGGGGCTGCGAGAGAGGGGAGGAGAAAAACTTTACACCGACAGGGGCATTGTATGTTGGATCTGTTCGGCTGGTGCAGAACTCAGTATCTGGCTCTTGAGAGGTATGCCCTCTCCTAGGACCAGCGGTAGCATTTCAGAAGCCCCATTTCCACGCTCTCCCCCTTTTCGCAGAAGCTCTCTTGGCTTATTCCCCTCAGCTCCGTACACACAAATACAGCCCCAGTGATTAGGAGGCAGAAGAAGGCCTTAGGGAACATATTTTCCATCCCAACAACGAGCCAGCAGACGGCACACTGGTCTTTGCGCCGATAGCACTGTTTAAGACAAGGCAGAGTTCAGAGCATCAGTTGTCGCAGTCTGCCAATGACAGGAGATCCTGATTCAGTTCTGAACTGTACCTCAAGTCAAATAACGGCATATTCGAATACCCATGGCATATACAACTCCCCGATTTACATGCACAATCATGGTAACTACATGTGTGAGTCAGGCGTTCAACTGCATGTGTATTTTCTGGGCCTGTTTTGTCAATATTTTAAATTGCATGTAAGGGAATCTGTTATAGGTCTTGCTACGGTCTCAGCTGACTGCTCCATGCTACACGGGCAAGAGACGTTTCAAGGACATAATTCTAGGTGGATTAATATTCTTTCTAAATTGCAGCTGCGGAGCATTCGTTCTGTATTTGGTTCTTGCTGCCCAAACTGGATCATGGTCAGTAGCATGTGAGAAAGTATATTTCACTAGGAGTCCATGTCCTAGAGTTTTGGAGACTTGCCCAATGTTATTTACAAGAATGGCCATACTGGGTTGGACCAATGGTCCATCTAGCCCAGAATCCTGTCCTCCAACAGTGGCCAGATGCTTCAGTGGGAGTGAACAAAACACAGCAATTCTCGAGTAATCCATCCCGTCATCCACACCCAGCCTCTGGCAGTCAGCGGTGTAAAGACACCTAGAATATGGGGCTGCGTCCCTCATCATCTAGGCTAATAGCCTTTGATGAACCTATCCTCCATGAACTTACCTCGTTCTTTTTTCAGCCCAGTTATAGTTTTGGCCCTCACAACATCCCCTGGCAACGAGTTCCACAGGTTGACTGTGCGTTGTGAAGAAGTACTTTGTTTTGTTTGATTTAAACCTGCTGCCTATTAGTTTCATTGGGTGGTCCCTGGTTCTAGTGTTATGTGAAGGAGCAAATACTTCCCTACTCACTTTCTCCACACCAGTCATGATTTTATAGACCTCTGTCATATCTTCCCGAGTTGTCTCTTTTCCAAGCTGAACTGTCCCAGTCTTCTTAAGCTCTCCTCTTATGGAAGCCGTTCCATACCCCTAATCATTATTGTTGTCCTTCTCTGTACTTTTTCCAATTCTGATATATATTTTTTGAGATGGGGAGACCAGAACTGCACATAGTATTCAAGATGTGACTGCACCATTATGATATTTAATGGCATGATGATATTTGTAGCCTGGAGCTCTGGGCCTGGTGCAAGATCTTAGGCCTGAACCACAGGCTGTGAACTAAAGTTAGGCCATGTATTAAAGCAGATGTTTACAAGGTCACTATATGACCTTGGCAAAAGTGTTGCTAGTGTGGCTAAAACACAGGCACTCCTAGGAAGCAACATATATTGGGTATGTGTGAGAACACACTCCACAATTTTAGCCTAGGGACATCCTGGCCTACCACCGCCTAAGAGGATCTGCTAGAAATAATGAATAGGGATGTTGTGCCCGAGACACCTGGAGCATGATACAAGGGGTGGTAACGAGTAGCTGTCGTGAAACACGTAAGATGGTACGAGAATTATTTGTCCGAGTCTATAAATATTGGGGTGCCTCACCTTAACCCTTTGTGCGGCCCTGGGGACAGCAGAGAGTCCCGCTGCTGATGAGCCATTCCTTGCCACTGGACACTCATGTGTTAGTGTCCCTGTAACCACAGAGCCAAGGCGCTTGGACTGTGTCATGAGGGCAATAAACTTGGTCGACTGCCTTTGTCACCGAACCGTGCTGGTGGTTCCCTCTGGGTAATAGTATCAAGGTCTGCTGAACCAACTATCTGCACAGGGCTGGGACAGCATCCAGAGAGAGCACATGCACCTAACTGACAACGATATTTACTATTCTACCTACCCTGTTCCTAATGGTTCCTAAGAGTCTTCGCTTTTTTGACTGCCACACTGAGCAGTTGTTTTCAGAGAACCATCCCTGGCTTCTTTAAGATCATTTCTTGAGTGCTAACAGCTAATTTAGACCCCATCATTTTGTATGCATCATTGGGGTTATGTTTTCCAATGTGCATTACTTTGCACTTGGGGGGGGGAGGGATAGCTCAGTGGTTTGAGCATTGGCCTGCTAAACCCAGGGTTGAGAGTTCAATCCTTGAGGGGGCCACTTGGGGATCTGGGGAAAAAAATCAGTACTTGGTCCTGCTAGTGAAGGCAGGGGGCTGGACTCAATGACCTTTCAAGGTCCCTTCCAGTTCTAGGAGATGGGATATCTCCATTAATTAATTAATTTAATTTATTTATTTATTTATCAACACTGAATTTCATCTGCCATTTTCTTGCCCAGTCTCCCAGGTTTGTGAGATCCCTTTAACTCTTCGCAGTCTGCTCTGGACTTAAGTATCTTGAATAATTTTGTATCATCTGCAAACTTTGCCACCTCTTTTCCAGATCATCTGAACAGCACTAGTCCCGGTACACATGCTTGTGGGACCTCATTATTTACCTCTCTCCACTGTGCAAAGTTCATTTATTCCTACCCTTTGTTTTTATCTTTTAACCAGTTACTGAACAATGAGAAGACGTTTCCTCTTATCCCATGACTGCTTATTTTGCTTAAAAGCCTTTGGTGTTGGACCTTGTCAAAGGCTTTTCTCAAAGTCCAAGTACAATGCAGCGACTAGATCACCCTTAACAACATGCTTGTTGACACGCTCAAAGAATTCTAAGAGATTGGTGAGGCATGATTTCCGTTTACAAAAGCAAAGTTGACTCTTCCCCAACATATCGTGTTCATCTGTGTGTCTAATATTTTTGTTCTGGACTATAGAGTCAGCCATTTTGCCTGATACTGAAGTTAGGTTTACTGGCCTGTAATGGCCAGGATCACTTCGGAAGTTCTTTTTAAAAGTCGGCTTTACATTAGCTATCTTCCAGTCATCTGGTTTAGAGGCTGATTTAAGCCATAGGTTACATACCACAAATGAGTTTCATATTGCAATTTCATTTTTGAGTGCCTTCAGAACTCTTGGGTGAATACCATCTTGTCTTAGTGACTTATTAATGTTTAATTTCTCAATTTGTTCCAAAAACCTCCTCTACTGACACCTCAGTCTGAGATACTTCCTCAGATTTGTCACCTAAAAAGAATGGCTCAAGGTGTGGAAATCTCCCTCACAGCCTCTGCAGTGAAGACTGATGTAAATTTTAATTTAGCTTCTTCACAACAGCCTTGTCTTCCTTGGGTGCTCCCTTAGCACCTCTATTGTCCAGTTGTCCCACTGACTGTTTGGCAGACATCCTGCTTCTGAAGTACTTTAAGAAAACTTTGCTGTTAGTTTTTGTGTCTTATCTTTTGCTAGTCGCTCTTCAAATTCTTTTTTGGCCTAATTATACTTTTACACTTGATTTGCCAGAGTTTATGCTCCTCCCTATTTTTCTCAGTAGGATTTGACTTCCAATTTTTAAAGGATGTCTTTTTGCATCTAATGGCCTCTTTTACTCTGTTGTTTAGCCACAGTGGCTTTATTTTTTTGGTCTTTTTTTTTTTAAATTAGGATATACATTTATTTTGAGCTTCTATTATGGTGTTTTAAATTAGTTTAGATGCAGCTTGCAGGCATTTCACTTGTGACTCTTCCTTTTAATTCTGTTTAACTAGCTTTCTCGTTTTTGTGTCGTTCCCCTTTTTGAAGTTAAATGCTACTGTGATGGGTTTCAGCACGTCAGGAGAGAGTCCGTGACAAAACCCAAGTATCCTGACTCCCAGTCCCTTTCATCTAGGCACTGGAGAGACTGTCTCTCTAATAAAGTCCTCAGAAATAGGTCTTTGTAGACATTAAACTGATAGTAGATAATGTTTTCACCCCTCAGCTCATAGAGAGCCGAGAAGATGAAATACTATATTTGACCTTAGCCAGGCCAGATACTTTCTGGCCACCAATGTGAGCACTTAAAAAAAAAAAAAAAATCAAGCTCTCTTCTATTATGCACTGAAAGTTGCTAATGGAATTAACAACACGTCTAAAAGTTTTAAGAAGAAATCAAAGCTATTTAGTCAACTTTCTGCTTGATTTCTCTCTCTCTGCGCTGGCCAACCCTCCACAGTGAGTTTAGAAATTTTTGCTGTGCTGCATGTTTGAACAGGTACTGAGAGACAAACAAGTCTTGGCCCCATCTCATACAGAATGGATTGGTTGCAGATGTTCTTCTGCAAGCTACATCTTGCCTCCTGCAAGAACATTCATCTCCAAAACACATCGTTTCACCTACTTTGCCTGCAGCCAAAACTCAAAGGTTGTTTAATTTTTTTTTTATTGTTATTAACTCTAACGTACCTGCAGCCGTGCAAGCAAAAACACACCTGGTTATTTAAGATGTGCTAGGATCAGAGCTACTACCATAGATAAATGTAAGCGAGCGGAGGGTCAGCAGTCAATGTTTTCCCCATTGCAGCCCCAACAATGCCAGGGGTCCATAAAAATGCTACTGTTATATTTCAGGGCTGCCTAATGACACATTTCACTGGGACAAGTGAGACATTAGCTCATACAGTGGTAAGTGAGTCAGTGACAAGTCAGGCAAGAGCCTCTCCCTAACGAGGCTTGAGGGATGGACGATCCCTAGAAGGTGTAACTGGGTTGGAATGACCAGTGGATAAAACTGACTGAGCTAACGGTTACACCCTTGTTTTCCCAGGATAGCCAACCCCCCGAATACAGCCGCCTACACAGAAGATTGGAGAGGCGTCTTACCTGAGCAGGGAAGTGAGCACTAAGCAGATTGCCAAATGACAGCCCAGGCCAGTCACAGTTCATATACAAGCTAAGCCGTGCTTCTCTAGGAAGCCCACAAGCGCTAGCTCCTCAGAGAGCAGATTACACTAAGATTGCGTCACGCAGGAGACAAAAATATAGGCCTAGATTTTCAAAGGCGATTTTGCCTTGCCAGCTTAAGACACCTCAAAGGATGCTGATTTTTGGGGAACGGCGACACTTGGTACTTTCTGAAAAAAAGACATCTCTAGTTAGGCACACCACATCACTACCCAATATGGAAAACCACAATGCACACTAAGTTTAAAAGTGCACAGGAAAACCCTACACAACAGAGACTCTTTATTAGCCCTGTTTTAATAAGCTGCCCCCAAATGTAGAACACCATCCTGCTCCACTTTTAGTAGAAGATGCCTCCATAAGAGAGTACCGTTCTACTGTTAAGTCACTAACAATGGGATCACGGTGTAACACGTTTGTGGTCTCTCAATGACTCCACATCAAAGGCACTTATGTGGACGTGTTTTGCTAATGGCCAGGCCTGCAAATGCAACCTGGAATCCACACATCAAGATGGGTTCTTTACTCCTCAGGCATCACCAACAGGAAAGGTTCGGGGGGCAGAGGGGGCGGGGGGGAAGGAGGGCTGATTTTGCCTGCAAATGACACCAATGCAATGCTATTTCCTTGACTGGATTTGGCTTATGTAACTGATTGGAATTTAGTGAACAAGTTTGGTGAGGCTGCACCAGAAGATGGAGAATCCAGGCCTTTCTCCTCTTGGCCCTGACGGGCTAGCGGGAGCAGAAGACCAATAAAAACTTGTTTCTCTCACAGAAATCAGCATATTTTCACTGTACTGAGGGGCTGTGGTGGGGTAAGAAATTGCCATTTTTACACTGTCACTGTCCAGAGGAGAATGTCAGCTTTAAAAGCAACTGATTTTCGTCAGGTTCCTTGAAGAACGGTGTAACGATCTTCTACTGTATCTGTTTAACATTCATGAAATTGACACGTGACATATGCCATCTAATTACAATGGACCAGATTTGTAAAGGTCAGTAGGCGCCTAACTCCCATTGATTTCAAAAGTTTAAATGCCTTTAAAAATCTGGGCCAGCGCTCCTTCCCCATATAGCCATTCTAGGGACCCACGGCTCCTTTGTAGGTAGGAGTCTGCAATGATGATCTTTAGTGAGAAGCCTTTAAACAAGGCAAAATCTGCCTAAGAAGAAATCTAGCAATGCCCTGCACGGATATGCTTCAAGAACACTGGGGATAGGACAGCAAATGGATGACTCAGAATTAATAACCTGAGCAGTCTGCAGTAGGAAGAATGGGGAACAAACTCATCATAAAACATATCATCACATAACTGATTAATGAACATGTCACTTCATGTTCAGTGTCCGGTGAGCATCTCTTGGGAACTTTTCTCCTCTCTCTCCTATTGGCATGAAGCCAGCGCCCCAGGGTTCCCTGCTCCTTAATGACTGGCCTCCAGACTAGACCCTACGGCCATTGCCACTGTGTATCTTTTTCAAAAAAATTTCTCTCTTAATTGGCCTCTCAGAGTTGGTAAGACAACTCCCACCTGTTCATGCTCTCTGTATGTGTGTGTACAATGTTCCATTCTATATGCATCCGAAGAAGTGGGCAGTAGCCCAGGAAAGCTTATGCTCTAATAAATTTGTTAGTCTCTAAGGTGTCACAAGTACTCCTGTTCTTTTTGTGTATCTTTGCACTTCAACCCACCTTGGCTTGGGCTGCTCTTCCGATTCCAACTCTGGAGAGTTGGAGTCCTAGTTCCATGGTAGACTAGATCACGCTCAGGGGAAGGAACTGGGCGATGACCAATTCGAGACTGATGAAATGGTACCGATGGCCACCCAGGCTCGGGGATGCTAGAGCAAGAGTGCTACCAACTCTACATCAGACTGCTCTGCTGGCCCTCCCACTCCCTCTCGCTCTAGCCACACAAACGGGAAGAGCGGCTTTCATTCAAGCAGACGCTCAAACCCTTTCTGCATAAGGATTTCCCTCTGGTGTGCCTTACAGTGTTGACACTCGAGACATACAGCGGAGGAAGCATTACATTACCAGCTAAGCCAGGGCCAAAACCCAAGCACACTTTGATTTTGAGGTTGGAAACTTCAAAACCAAAAAGTTTCAATTGGCTTGTTTATCAACTTGAAAAATATTTTAAATGAATTTTTATTGCTACGTAAATGTGATGAGTTAGGGGCGCTGAGAAATGAAATGCAACCACAAATAAACAAATAATAATAATAATAAAAAAATCTAGTTCTTCTATAGCATTTTTTGTCAGTAGATCTCAAAAGTCCTTTATAAAAAGGTCAGTATCATTGTCCCATTTTACAAATGAGGAAACTGAGGCACCGTGAGGCAAAGTGACTTGCCCAAGGTCATCCAGCAGGCCAGTGGCGGAGCCAAGAATAGAATCCAGGTCTCCTGGGCCCAGCCCAGAGCTGTGTCCACTAGACAACACTGCCACAAAGCAGAGCCAGCCTGCGGAGCAGCGGAGAACAGAGCTGAAGAGGTAGTTCGGCTCCCATGCTGGATCTGAGGACTCTGTTCAGTCGGTATGGCTAGCGATATGGACAATTCTCCCCTGGAAATCGCACATTTCATATGGCTCAGGAGACCAAGGACATTTTGGCCTTCATCAATCCAGACCAAAAGTCATGATTTTTATATATATATACACACACACACATACACACACACACACACACACACACACACACACACACACACACACTTTAAAGATATTTTTGATCTTCCTCTTTAAAAAAAATTACCAAAATGTGCTTTAAATATTTGAAAGGAACTAGGTCAACAACTTCAGTATTTCCCTCAGAAAGAGAGAGCACATTCAATTTTTAAAAATGCATAGTCAGTAGCAGAAAAACTAACACAAAACCAGGATTTTCAAACTGAAGCCACACTTAAAAAAATAAAAAAAATATCATACTGTTGCAAAAGAAAGGTCAGCCATGAAACTGTATTTCCTCATTTTTATCTGTGATGCAACTTCACATTCACCTAAATGTGACATTTTGTATTGCATTAGAAAGTTACAAACTGGTCCTGTGTATCAGATGTACGTAGCTTCCTAGCTTAGAAAACAAAAACAAACCCACCACCTGGTATCACCGTATGTATCAGACAGCAGAACAGCTCCTTCCAGGTCAATTTCGTTAATCTGGTATATAAAATGTGTTGAATTTTATTTTTAAACATTTTCCTGTTTGTAATAGGACAGTAAATGCATTCTCAGATCAATAAGAAGTTTAAAATAAATCAAAACACATTTTGAACAGGTTTAGTTCTAGAAATGGAAGCTATTTTTGGTAGCTAATATGCTATGTGAAAATACGGACATTGCACATCTTCCTTACATAGTAAAAACCTTAAGAAAAGCAGTTATTGTGACATGGAAGTTCATGCTCCCTCTATTTACAAACCCCCCTATCTGGGGCTAGGGTGACCAGATGTCCTGATTTTATAGGGACAGTCCCGATTTTGGGGTCCTTTTCTTATATAGGCTCCTATTACCCCCCCAGCCTGTGTCCCGGGTTTCACATTTGCTGTCTGGTCACCTTATCTGGGACAGTCTTTTATGCAGAATATTTACCCTCATCACAACCTGCTCAACTAAATCACTCCCTATACCCCAGTTCAGCACGAGGAGCTTAACTTTAAGCACAAGTAGTCCAACTGACTTCACACACACTTAGGCAGGTGCTTAAGTGCATTCTGGACCTGCAGCCCAGTCTACAGCCTATTAGAAGGAAAATTGGCACTTTATAAATAACCCAAATAGGCAGATACATAATCCAACATGTTCCATCTGAGCTAAAAGAGGGAAATATTCTGCCCAAGCATCCCCCTTTCTACTTTGCAGGTGCAACAAGGGTTTATTTTAAACACTGTCCTCCCACCCCAAAATATTAAGGTATTAAATTACACAAGAATGACGTGACCTATATTTTTGAATCTCAAAGCTTTTTAGTTCTGTTTAATGTTATTGATTTATTTATTTTAAAAACACACTAAAAATGGACATGTTTGAAATAAGGCGGGAGGGAGGGAAGTGGCAGCTGTACAACGAGCCAACACCACCAGGAAAGAGAGATGTTGCTAACATTTATATTTTTAAAAACGCTCCCCGATCTACACGACACAGATGAGTCTGATTGGGACATAGCCCCTGCGCTGCACCACCAATTTACCACGGGACCTCGTGCAAGTCTGTATGGCCAACATTTTTGACTGTCCAACTTGGGACGGCGAGGGCCTCATTTTCAGAAGCTCTGACCGCTCACTGCTCCAGTCAGTGAGCGCTGAGGGCACTCAGCCAACTGAAAATCAGCCCAAAGTCAGCCCCCGTGCTGAGTCCCTGAAAAAAAAAAATCAAGGCATCAAAATTCAGTGGCTACATTTGGAAAATTTGGCTCATCTTCTGCTTCTCACTTGCACCCTCTCTAAAACAGGGATTATAAGCCTGATATGCCCACTAGGCAGGGGTGTTGCGAGGATTAGTGCTGTAATGTTTGCACAGCACTTTGAAGATTGCAAGAACTACATAAGTGCTAAGTATTGTTATTCATATGCCAAGTTTTAACCAAGAGTGAACAACAGAAGGGGAAAAAAAGGGGAGGGGGGGGCTACTAATTTTTCCTGCTCTCACTACTTTTCAGATGCCCACCCAACCATTATCCAGCCAACATTCTTCTCTGTCAATGTTTTTAACCCTTACTTCACCTAGCTCCCAGAAACCACAAGCCCCACACAGATTTGATTTGAAAGATGGCCCCTTTCCAGGTTGTGGCTGGTCCTTGTAAAGTTAATTCCTCTGGCAATAGTGCTGGAGGTCTGAATCATGTGTTTCTTTTCACACGGTAATTTTTTTTAACTATATGTATATTATAAATATAGTACAAGATCCTAATCCAGGCTTATGATTCTTTTTATTCTTTTCTCTTGAAAGGTGGGGCTTTTCGGGTTGCATTGGTGACAATTATGTTTAATTGACACTTTTTCTTTCTGCCCTAGACACAGAGAATTCTCATTAAGAACCAAAAAGCTTTGGATTTTTTTTTTATTAAAGCTGGCACAGAATGAGACTTTTGCTGACAAAAGAAAGCAAAGAATTTCAATTCCACCCAATGGTGGCTCAGCTTTTTCATTCTGCGGATCGCCAGGCAAGAGAGATACCCCCTCCCGCCAACCGTAGCCCACTCTGGAACTTGCTTTTTAGCAACGTTGGAATGGGAAGGGCTGCACAGAGCACTGGTGGTCCATAGTGAAGTCAGTGGTGCTCCACCCACATGCAGTGCACAACCTGAGACTGTGAACCTTCTGGGGAAGGACTTGCCTAAGCTCTGTATTTTGTTTAGCAACCAAAGCGTTCTTGGTGCGAGCACATTATTCGTTATCTGGTGCGCAGTGACTCAACAGACCCAAGTTCTATACCCAGCTCTAACACCAACCAGCATGTGTGACCTTAGCCAAGTCACTATCTTGTCTATCAGACTGGAAGATCCTTGTGGGAGGGAGTTTTCCTTGGGTAGCCGCTTAATGCAATGGGGCTCTGCTCTCAGGGGAGGCGCTACCCTAATACAAATATGAAAGATTAATATTAGCAGCAAAGAAACTTATTACTATACTATAAATAATTGTTCAAATTGTGTGACCACACTATCCTTGGAGTATTTAAAAGATGGAAGACAAAACAAATATATAGAGAGAAAGAGAAAAATAAATAAAATGCCAAATTAGGCAAGTTTCTGAAAACCACAGCCAGCCACATGGAAAGATACTACTAATCAATCCAGAATGTCCCTGGGAATGAGGCCCTGGTTACTATTTTTTTATTATTCTGAATAAGAATCTGGATGTGTTCAGATCTCTTTATGGTGCAAAATGCAAAAATTGATCTTCAGGCCCTTCCTGAACTGGTTTTTACGGGGGAAACTAGTTCTTTCCAGATTAGCTAGCACAAAAATGTTTCCTTGCTGTGAGGAGGCACCTCCTTCAGAAAATTACATGGAGGGTTTCCTGTCTTTCTTGGCAAAAATCAGCCCTTCAAAAAGAGACAGGACAAACTGTGAGTGCCTCAAAAGATGCCTACAGCCTTACCGCCAGGCTCGAACATGCCCCCAAGGAAAACAAATGTAAACAAGGCTCCTGAAGTGCTTCCATCTAGAAAGCAGATTTGTGGGACCTCCATTTACAGGAGTAATCACTGCCATTGACACCCATTCCCTATCGCGGCCTGTTTTGGTTTTGCTCATGTTAGAAAACCTTGCCAATGAAGGCCCGTTTCAATGTTCTCCCATGGCCTGAAAGCTCATGCATCATCGGGTATGGCTCCCCTGGTTTGTTTTGCTCTGTTTGAATGTTGAAGAGGCGTTCTCTCCCTACTGTAGCTGTTACAGCAAGAGCTAAAGGAAGGCTGTCCACGCGCACGTTGACCATTTAGCTGGCTAGCATACTGGGCTGAGGAGGTGCCCCCATCCAAGAACGGGGAAGAATTAGCTAGGGTGCCCCCTTAAAGGCAAACAGATGGAGGACGTGCTGCGATTCACTCTGGGAGCTGTGCAAACCTTCAGACTGAGGGGAGAGAGAAAGAAAGTTTTTCAATGTGAACCTTCTAACTAACATACTCTATGTGAGTAGTTCTGTAGTATGGAACCTACCCAAACAGGTGCCAATGAGTGGTTTGACATTTTTCCACCTTGCAAAGTCCCAGAACATGACCCCCTTCCTTTATTTCCTCTCTCTAAAAATCTAGGCGATTCCCAGGAAACACTGGAAAACCAGAAACCGAGGAAAAACTCTGTTACTAAAAGGGTAAGTTAGCACATTTGAGCCCTCAAAGATCGAGGAACATCAAAAGTTAAGACTGCATGTGAACTCTTAACGCTCACCTTTTATATACTGTGATAGTAGCAAACATGGGGGTGGGTTTTTTCAACCTTAGGTACACGTTTAGCATCATACAACATATCTCATATCTTCAAAAAGGATGACTCCAAGATGTTCCGTAATTATGTGTATCTGAGGCGAACGTAGACAAAATGGTACAATGTTTTTGAGATAACCGTGTGATCAAGTAATTAAAGGCTATTGCAATGTACACACACTCAAAAGTGCGGGCAGAGTTAAGGCCTTGCATGCATTTTTAACACTGGAGTTTCTGGCCTCTAGCTACTTTACCATACTGTTGGCATATAGGTTTGGGGGGGCGGGGGGGGGGTTTGGCATGAAATTGGATTTACTATTTTTAATGTGCTGTGCAGAACCCGGATTAGCAAGGGATGGCCAGTGATTTATTTAACATAAAGAAACCATTGGTCCAGTTAAAGAAGCCACCTTAATATTGCAGGCCCATTTTTTCCATGAGGATTGGAATAACTATTGCATTGTGTGCTTCAAACAGATCCTTCAAAGTCTGATTTTTAGAACTGGATGCAATTACTGTGATTGTGCACAAACAAGATGAGTAACGGCACTAGCAAATAGTTCTTTATATGCATAGCTGATCACCTGCAGGTGCAGCGAGCAGATCTGTAGGCACAGTTAACGAGCACACAAAAGCAGCTTGCAATCCAGCCCCGAACTTGAGAGTCAAAGTTCACAGAGTTCTGAATTCTGTAACGAAATGTTGCAAGGACAAATCTCTGCTAAACCCAATCTACTGGAGGGAAATATAATTAATTCTGTGTTGCCACACTTGTGATTTTCCCATGAGTCTTGCAATAGTAGGTGTTTCTCTTGAAGCCCCAGCTTCGGGAATCAGGAGGCTTCATGAAAATCTCAGCTTTCTTTAAAAAGAAGGGCGAGAGGAAATTGTCTACCTCTCATGGTTACAGAAAAAAGCATGAAAACGTGAAGCACGTTTACCTGCAAGACTTGAAATCCAAGGGGAAATACAACAAACAACCCAAAACATCTCAGGATTTATTAAACCAATCCCCTAATTTAAAATGGCCTGGCTTGTGATTTTTGATTGTTTGAGTTTGGCCATACTGTTAACTTTAGTTCACCCTGATCTCTTGCTTAGATTTTTATTTTCCTACTGCAATCAGTCTTTTCTACACGCAACTGGTTCTGCTAGTGACAGCTGATTGCCACATCTTTCACGGAAAAAGTCTGTGTGTTTTTTATCTGAGTGGGTGGGGTCAGATGCATATGACTCTTCCGTGTGCAGAAAACAATCCCAGGTGTAACACTTTTGAAATGTCTTGTTTTCTTCTGCTTCAAAAAATGGGAGGAGACATTCTGAGCCCTGGTATATGGGAATTCACTGAGAGCAAGTATCCCACAATGAGTGACAAGTCATATGGCATAGACTTCACCTTAATTGTAAGGGCTCTCTCTCAAGCTTAATGATACACCCTTGACTTCTCATTACCAAATAAAAATAAGACATTGTTCCTTTTTATAGCTTGACTTTCAGTTGATTTTTATTTAACTTAAGCTCTGGGTTCGAGATCACTGTTTAAAAAAAAAAAACAACTTCAAAGGATTTTAATTTTTGTCCTTTAAAAATAGATTTGCTTGACCTTATCTTGTGTTCTCAAGGAATTCAAAACTCAGAGACTCTTCTCAAGTCCTCTACAATCCAGTCTTAATTTGTAATTAATTTAATTAATTAAACACTGTGTACAAATGGAAAAACGAACTTGATTAGACAATGTGTTTTACTGGAATACCTACCGTACGATCATTAGAGAATGCAGAGAGAAAATTCAAAAGACTCATTGCCTGTCATACATATGAAATAAAAGAAAGTTTCACCCAACAGCAACTGCTGCTTCTCTTTGGGATTTCTGATCAACTTTGGATCAAAAACCCACCACAGAACCTGAAGTGCAAGTCAACCCTCCCATTACTTTATCCACCCTCCTTTGCATCTTTCATTTCTAGGTCACTGCTTCCATTCCAGCTGGATCAACAATGACAAAATGTTAGTTACCATCTGATAGGTATTCACTGGCCCAAGAAAAATAAATTGGTGGTCTCAGGCCAATGCCTAGTGGCAAAATGTCCATACCTCACAAAGCCACTCCTATGTGGGAAACTAATTGGCAGCCTTCAAGAGCTATGAGCTAAACCTAGCGTGACTCAGCCATGAACAACCTCAGAGGAGGCCGTTCCTTGATGCGCTCTGTCAGCCAGGACAAGAAGATCCACTGGCAACAGACACTGGTTCCCAATAGGGCAAGGTGGGTCAGCCCTGCTAAGCCACTCCCAAGCAGGGGAAAGAGCGTGATACAGTAAGTAACCTGGCTTCCTTTCTTCATGTTTTTGCCCTTGGGAACAGCAAGAGAAAGCCAGAAACAGTGCTTTAAACTCTGGGGTTCTTAAGAAGGGTGGGACCTTCTCATAATTAAGCTTTTAATAGGTCATTGTTCTGCAAAAAAAACTTTTCCAGTCAGGTAAATTCCTAAGCTGTCATTAGAAAGGAAGGAGAGGACAGACATTAATCAAAGCACATGAAGTCACCTGGGGGTGGGAGGGGGGAGAAATTAGTTACTCAACAAAGAGTCCAACAAGACCTTAATACCCGTTGCATTTGTCAAGAGATGGGGCAATCCTCCACCCTCTCTCCTCAATGTTTGAGTGTATTCTTATTTCTTAAAGCAGTAGCAACTAAGACAGCTTTCAATCCTCTCCCGCCCACCCAGCCGTGAAGCAGCCAGATGCATATTACCACCCATTCCAAGGCCCATGTGAAACGAGTTGGTGGATTAATTAGTAACAGGGCAGAGCTCTAAAGATGGAAATAACTGCTCAAGTGCTTAATAGCTGTATTGGTTTTAGGCCAGTCCCCAGTGGACATGGCAAAGAAAAAAAGAAAAAAAAAACCTCACCACCGACTAGCACTAATTTCATCGGCATTACCTGGCAGAAAGGCCAAAGTCGAGTGGGCCATGAAAACTGGGTATGTCTACACGACAGCCAGCCCGCACAGCTACAATGCTGCCGCTGTGGTACCCGTATGTACAAAGAGTCTACACTCTGGGCTGCAGCTGTGTCGCTGGAGTGCAGATGCTACCTACACTGACAGAAGGTTTTTCCCATTGATTGTATTAATGCACCCCTCCTAGAGGCGGTAGCTGGGTCGATGGAAGGATTCTTACATCAACCTAGTCGTGTCTACGCTGGAGCTCAGGTCGACCTAGCTACGTTGTACAGCGTGCAGTTTTTCCACAGCCTTGAGTGATGTCGCTAGGGTGATCTAATGTTTAGATCTGAGTTACTTTTTCATCTCTCACACAGCCCCCTCCAGGGCAGCACTGAAGCGTACTGGTGGGGCAAGCCAGCGCGACATCTCCCCATGCTGTTGTGTGGAGAAAGGAATTTGGTCTACGGGCCTGTTCACTTTTCACCAGCATGTAATTCAAATTTCCCCTGCATGCCCCCCTGCACCAGAACTGAACCCAGCATTTATCAGCTACTACCATATTTAGAGATACAGATACAGGGCATGTGATCTAGCAAAGGACTGAAAACATATGCTTGACTTTGAGCTCACGAGTAGCTCCTTGATATCCATGGGACAACTCATGTGCTTTGCTGCATTCGGGGCTCTAAATGCACTGCAAATCCATTGCATGAAAGCACTTTCCAGAGACAACTAAGGGGAGAGCGTCAAATGTTTTGGTGCCGAACTTTTCTCTTACAAAACCCTGTACCATATGTAGTGAAAAATGTCTTTTAAAAAAAAAATTATATATATCCATCCCCACCCCAAATGGTGAACACAACCCAAAATGCAACAGGAGCATTGTGCTGGAGAAATGGAAAGTAAAACTGACCAACACAATTTCCTTAAGTTGGAAAAATAAAATTACACAGTATAAAGAGAGAAATCCAGATTTTCATATGAATTTGAATTACAACTGTCTAAGGCATGATTACTAACAGGTAAGGAGGAGGTCTTTGGTTTTCTTTACAGCCTCCCTTTCACTGTAGGCACACAACAACAACTATTTGGTTTTCGAAAGAACACTATTACGTTTGACTTTCAAAATCAATTCGATTTCCTTAAGAAGACTGGACACTCTCTGAAGTGATGTTGGCAAACAGAAAACGTTCAAGATATGCAATAATTTCTTGTCGATTTCCACCCTCTCCCCGTCCCCACACCACCTTAATTTCTTTTTATTTGGACAATGAAAATAAACTGGTCAATGTAATTTTTTAAACTCCCCTGCAACAGCAGAATGCTGGCCACCATGTTTTAGTTGCAAGCACTGTGGGAGAACATTGATTTAAAAAATGTATCATGTTACAATTCAAAAAAACCCAACGTACATTTTTAATGGTCTTAAATTTAAAGGTTATTTTATAGGAACAAAAAAATGAATCTTAAAATTTACCCAGTTAGCTTGAGTTTTAAAGATGGGGAGTGTACATATAAGGTGATTTTGACAAGGGTTAAAAACCAACCACAAAGAGGGTTTAAGATGAAAGAGAAAAAACAGTGAATCTTTTAAACTTGGATGCCTAGGTTTAAAATCATTAGCCTGAAAGAATACATCTAAATATGTGAATATATGAAAGAGATTCATTTTCTTCCAGAAGGGTTATATAGGATTCAAAGCTTAAATTACAAATTAAAAATATAACTGGACACAAAGAAAGCAAAGGTCTTCTCTCCAAATGGTCCAATGGCCTCTCTTGCATAAAACCATTTAAATACAAAGATATGATTCTTTGCAGGCACAGAACTTCCCTAATGATCCAGTACTGCCAATCCCAAAAATTCAAAAATAATGAGTTAGATCCTCAATATTCACGAGATTAGCTTAAAAGATATGTACGTTTCTAACCTCTTTTGGGGGGGGGGGGGGGGATCTTGCATAATCACATGAATCCAAGAGCTGGGGTTTTAAAAAAACCCACCACCACATGCATCAGAAATAATGAGAATTGGCAACACTGGCGATCAATCCCTGCCTGGAAGATGAGTGTAGGATAAGAAAGAAAGAGCCACACCCAGAGTCAGAAAGGAGAGTATCGTTTGCAAACCAGCACTCATGGCATCACTGTTCATTCAACACCATGCTTAGCACACTAAATCGGATTGTAACATACTGATTGAGGAAGCCGAGTGGAGATTTAAACCCCTTCTTCTTCCTGGGCTAAAATCCTTATTTTCAATCTGCGGGACTGGATTGCTGTTCTGAACGTCAACCAGGGTTCAGTGCCCAGGCCCCTTATTCTTTGAACTGGAGACTTAGGGAACACATTTTGTGCACCTTGGGTGCACTTCATATCCCTTGGGTTTTCATGGAATCTCTGAGATTTTTATCCCTAACGGACATGGCCAGATTAAGATCTTGGGAGGAAGGGAGCAGAAAATTATACACTGGACACGAGTCACTGCTATCTCCTTATCACAGACCCATAGCTTTTTACTAGCCCGTCCAGTGGCTTCTAGGCCCAAGTGAAGGAGGGAGTCCCTTTCTGCAGCCTTACCGTCCATGTTGCTGACTTGGCGGTGCTGGACTGTTGAAATGACACGTCGAAGCTGTGAGGTCCCGGGTAGTCTGTGTTCGAGGGGATGGCAGGGGAGGGCGAGAGGGCGTCGAAAGTGGAGCTGGGCTGGGCGTAGGGCGAGGGTGCCGTGACGCTGTTCTGAGCGTGCTCCGTGTTGTAGGGGCTGGTGGAGGAGGAGCCATTTTGAATCTGCTGGTCCATGCTATTTAGCAGCCCCAGGTTTGTGTACTGCGGCTGCAGAGAGAGAATATTGACAGCGTTAGCGTACACTTACAAACAGGAGACACGGGTCAGGCTGCCTTTTGCAGGCTAGAAATTGCATTAACATATGTAGCATTTCCTTAGCACTTTTCATCGAAGGAGCTGAGAGCGCTTTGCAAACATTTGCTAGTTATGTCCAACACCGCCCTGCGAAGCGCTAGCCCATTTTACAGAAGGGGACACTGAGGCAGCAAGAAGAGACTTGCTCCTGGTCACACGGTATATCAACAGCCAGCCTGGGAAGAGAACCTAGATCTAATAGATTTAACAATGAGGGGGATTAACCAATGGAACAAACGACCACGGGAAGTGGTGGATTCTCCCTCTTTTGAGGCTTCAAATCGAGACTGGATGGCTTTGTGGAGGAGATGCTTTAGTCCAACCCAAGTTACTGGGCTCAATACGGGGCAACGAGGTGAAATTTAAGGGCCTGTGTTATATAGGCTGTCAGGCAACATGATCTAATGGTCCCTTCTGACCTTAAAAAAAAAAAAAAAAAAATCTATGGATCTCCTAACTCCCAATAACCCTGTACTCTGACCCCTAGACCATTCCACTCCCTAATTTAGTGGCCACCCTTATTCATTCACTCAGTAAGTAATCCCATTGAAATCAATGGAGCGTCACCAATTAAGGAGCTACTCATTAATGTGCTACAGTGTGTGGCCCTTGAGACGTTTGCATTGTGTCTCTCATTCCCACCATGGCTAGTCACAGACATCGCCCACTGACCAGACAGGGAAGGGCAGAAAGGAATTACTGCAGGTGTCTCGCTGAGCATTAGCCCTTGGCTACTGGATACAAGTTTCCTTTCATTCCAAGGAACAGCAGTGCACAGGAAGGGGCGAGCAGCTGTATTTGTATAGTGCCTGATATTTAAACAGGCAGACAACACCGGTAAGTTCCTGCCCTGAAGAGCTTCCAGTTGGAAATTAGACATGGCCTGGCCAGGAAGGACAAGGACAAGTGCAGAGTCCTGCACTTAGGATGGAAGAATCCCATGCACTGCTACAGACTAGGGACCGAATGGCTAGACAGCAGTTCTGCAGAAAAGGACCTAGGGGTTACGGTGGACAAGAAGCTGGATATGAGTCGACAGTGTGCCCTTGCTCCCAAGAAGGCGAACGGCATTTTGGACTGTATAAGTAGGGGCATTGCCAGCAGATCGAGGGACGTGATCGTTCCCCTCTATTCAACATCGGTGAGGCCTCAACTGGAGTACTGTGTCCAGTTTTGGGCCCCACACTACAAGAAAGATGTGGAAAAATTGGAAAGAGTCCAGTGGAGGGCAACAAAAATGATTAGGGGGCTGGAGCACATGACTTATGAGGAGAGGCTGAGGGAACTGGGATTGTTTAGTCTGCAGAAGAGAAGAATGAGGGGGGATTTGATAGCTGCTTTCAACTACCTGAAAGGGGGTTCCAAAGGGGATGGCTCTAGACTGTTCTCAGTGGTACCAGATGACAGGACAAGGAACAATGGTCTCCAGTTGCAATGGGGGAGGTTTAGGTTGGATATTGGGAAAACGTTTTCACTAGGAGGGTGGTGAAGCACTGGAATGGGTTATCTAGGGAGGTGGTGGAATCTCCTTCCTTAGAGGTTTTTAAGGTCAGGCTTGACAAAGCCCTGGCTGGGATGATTTAGTTGGGGACTGGTCCTGCTTTGAGCAGGGGGTTGGACTAGATGACCTCCTGAGGTCCCTTCCAACCCTGATAGTCTATGATTCTAGGAAGGACAAGCAGGGAGGCTGGAGATCAGTGGTATGGGAAGAGAACCGCTACAGCAGCGAGAGGTGACAAGACGACGCTTAGCTTTACGTTGGTGACTAACAAAAGGTGGGGAGCCCCTCGAGGGTCTGTATGTGGCACAATCAGAGGGACTTTTCCTACCTATCCAAAGCTCCCCGGGATCACAACATTGGGGGTGGGGGTGGGGAGGGAGACAATGAAAGTCCGGGCAGTTCTACAATCAGTTAGTAGGGGGCAGTGGAGGAGACAGGGGGCAGAATCAATTTTTCCCTCACGAGCTCACATGCCTTGTTTTCCCGCAATGCACTCATCTCTCTCCCCCGGGGCAAAGGGAGCAAGAGGCAGAGTCTCTTTCCAAACCTACCTCTCCCCCCTTGCATTTAGGCTAATCGTGCCCCACCCTCTTCTTCATAGAGGTACCTATGGCCTTACCAAACAGCAGTTCCAGGACAACCATAAATTATGCACCAAGTGGCAAAGCCCCTTAAGTCAAAGCACTGATTTTAGATAGTGAGGTGCATAATTAAAAGCTTCATTGGTGATGGGTATCCACATAGCACTCCCATCCCCGTATGCGGACGGCTGCAAGGAGATCTGGGATGGATTCACTGGGGAAAGTCTATTCTCCACTGGTTCTAAGCTCTTTGTCAGGGTTCGCAGGGTGGCGTCCCTGGACGTTACAACCATACAGAAAAACATATCACAACTCATTTGCTAGGCGGAAGCATCCAACATTTGCAAGGCTTTGGTTCTGTTTCAAGTGTATTCTGCTAGACAGAATCCCTAACCTCTCGGGCACTCAGCCATCCCCCAAGAGCAGAATGAAAACAAAAAGGCACCAACTGGCACTCAGCAGATTCATCTGCAAGGCGGATTGACTACACTGATATGTTACAGCAGGCTTTAGTTACACTCCCAAGCTTGGGCTAACAGCCTTGGTTACTTTGAGGGCCCTTATGTAAGGCCGACGTGTTCTTTCAGGCTCTCAAGGGTGATCAGTAGGTTGAGATATGGAGGAGAAGGGGTTGGTAAAGCATGGTCTGGAGAACCGAACACACAGGGTTGGGAGCCAGCATGGTCTAGCATCCTTCACTAGATGTACAGTGCTGCCTAGCATAACAGGGCCTCCCTTGTGGTTGGACCTCCAGGCACTACTCTACTACAAAACAATAATTATGTTCTAAGTAGTAATCCTGGGTGAACCAAGGACCTCCTGTATAGCCTTGGGCTAGCCATGTATCCTCGCTGCCTCAGTTTTCCCATCTGTAAAATGTGAATAAAGTTTACATTGCTACCTTACAGGGTGATGTTGAAATTCAGTCTATGTCCATGTTTGTGCTGAATTTTGAACACACGCAGCACTATGTAAGGGTCAAGTACCACATTGGTAGTAAGTAGATAGCAATCCAGGCCAGAATTTTTCCAGGCACCTAACCGTTCTTGAATTTCAATGGGAGTTGGACTCCTACCTACTTTAGACTCTTTTGAAAACCCAGCCCCATTTAATCTAACTTTGATACGGTTTCTTTGAAAAACACATAAAGGCCCCTAGAGCTCAAAAAAGTAGACTCCTTCCCTTCACATCTCCTGGAGATTAGCATCTGACGCACTTCCTAATGAGAAGACGAGACAAAAGAGGAACGCTCTTATGAAAAGCGTTTGTTGGAGCAGCTCGTCAAATGGAAAGGGGGTGCGGGGCAGGCGGGGGGGAGGGGAAAGAGAGAAACTAGCCTTTTAGCCAAACTATTCATAATAATTCCAGGCTGCCTAGCAGGTAATGAGGAAGAGAAGCACCCAAAACAGAGGGGACAACTATACTGGATGGAGTGCAGATACTGAAGATGTTGGCAAGATGTCAATTAAAGAGATAAATATTCCATTAAAGTTTAAGAACTCCTTAAGGGAATCGACGGATCCTCGTCATTCCATTCAATCCAGGGGCCATCTGTCTAAATGTTAACAGTGGACTATCCATTCCATTACATTTATATATTCACATTCCATAGCTGAATGCCACGTCCCCATCTGCTCTTTAAATAACTATTAATCTCCTTACACTTATCCTAGCGCTGACACGAGCAGCTGTTGGACTCCCCTTCTTTCCCTCCGACTCCTACAAATCCTCCAGCCCTTCCTGCTCACCCCTGGACAGGTGCTGCACAGTCCAGGTGACATGGAAAGAAAAGACACTGGCATACACCCGACTGCACTAAACCTCTGGTATCCCAGTTGGAGGCCATGCCCCAGGCGAAAGGCTTGAAAAGTTGTTTGCATTCAGGGGTCAGTATCTGAGACACTCACGAGCCCTTTGATAAGAATCAGATAAGTCTTTCAGAGGCACACGCCTTCTGACAACAGAACAATCAGAGGGGCAGCCAGCCGGGAGAAGGAGTACACTGGCTGAGCTAACGCTCAGTTGAATTCCAGTAATAAAATGCCTCCTTCGCCAGGAAGGAGTTACAGACATTGTGCACTCAAGAGAACAAAGAAAAAGAGGTAATTTGTGCATGTGTGAAAGCCAGCCCTTAATAGAGAAACGATGCAAAGTATATTTTTAAAAGACAAGGATTTTTTTTTTTTTTTTTTAAGTTTTTGCATTAGAATTTAGATACAATCTTTAAGGCCCGGACCCAGCGAAGAAGTTGAAATCATGCACAAGTTGAAATCAATGAGACGACAATGTGTGAAAAGCAAAGCACATGCTCAAAGCTTTCCAGGATCAGGGCCCAGTTTTGCCATTGATCCACATGCCCATTTCTCACTAACAGGAGTAAGAATGTTGTTCATGTAGAAAGAGGAAAGAAAGTGACAAAAAGTTCAAAGACTAACTTGTCAAGTTTGAGGCATCACATTTTTAGCATCTGTGTTCTCAAAAAGGCTCAGGTTCAAATTGTTTGTAGGTCCCTCCCCTCTTTTTAAATTCCTGACTTACTATTAACACTTCAGATTTCACCACCTAATCTATTGATTTTTGCACTTCACTTAGGCACAGTGTATTTAGATTGGTCACTTTCATTTCCTGTTTATATTCAGTTTCATTTTAAGGTTCTCCTGCACTTAGACAATGCTGTTATGTCTGGGCTAGCAACACTGTTACATAAGTTTTAATGACGGTATCACTGAATTCAAAAAACAATTTGTAAAAATGTATCATTATTAAATCATGACATATAATCTTTCCCATCTTCAAACACAGAAAAACCCAACTTCCGGTTAGAGATTCTGGGCAGTATGGTCCAAAAGGCATTTCCTTTACTAAGTAGTACTATAATAAGTACCACCACTAGGAGGCATTCAAAACACTAGGTGCACTGATTAGGGTCAGGTTTCAGAGTAGCAGCCGTGTTAGTCTGTATCAGCAAAAAGAATGAGGAGTACTTGTGGCACCATAGAGACTAACAAATTTATTTGAGCATAAGCTTTCATGCTCACTTCATTACACAAATTGAATCTATTTCCCCATGTTAAGTATCCTCACACCTTCTTGTCAACTCTCTGAAATGGGCCATCTTGATTATCACTACAAAAGTTTTTTTTCCTCCTGCTGGTAATAGCTCATCTTAATTAATTAACCTCTTAGAGCTGGTATGGCAACTCCCACCTTTTCATGTTCTCTGTATGCATATATATATATATATATATATATATATATATATATATATATATATCTTCATACTGTATGTACCAGTCTATGCATCTGATGAAGTGGGTTCTAGCCCACGAAAGCTTATGCTCAAATAAATTTGTAAGTCTCTAAGGTGCCACAAGTACTTCTGATTAGGGTCACTTAATTTCTGTGCAAGAATAATGCTTCCTCCCTCCCACCACCCCAGTAAAAATGAGGCAGTTTTCCAACATGTCAGGGGAGGGTAAAGATGCTCATTCTAATATGGTAACATTTCACTAAATGAAAGCCCACTGTCGAAATATTATTGCATTGTGTCTGATATTTACATGGCAAAGACTTGTAAACCTCTTAAAAACTTCCAAAATAAGCAGTGTAACAAAAAAAAAAAACAGTGAGACAGTTTTTGAGGTGCCTTAAGTAACAATCAGCACATTTTTAGAATGAAGACAGCTTTTAGATTCAATGTGCAAACACTTCTAATAGTCAAAGATCAGCCAACTTGAACAGAGCTCAGATATAGAGGCTTGTGTGAAATCGCACAAGAGAACAAAACTTTTCAGGAGAATGTCCATGATAAAAAATGTCTGCAGCCCAGCCCCAGCGGTAGCCCAGTTATTACTTCTCTTCCCAGTGGAAATTGGGAATGCTTTGATAAATGAATGGAAGAGTTGACCATTTTCACCTTCGTCTTTGTCAGCGCCTGTATCACCTCTGCCAAAAAGCTACTCTGTAACTTTAGAACACCGCCAGTTTTTAGGGAAGTACAATGGATCTCTTTACGTCTGACAGCAATAGCACACGATAGGGGATAGGGTGAGCGGCAGTACGGTGGAAATAATTTCTCCCCCTATATTGCTTTACCACTAGAATGTTAAGCAGAGCTACTCCCCACCCCACCCTGGAAATGCAGACCTGAAAAAGAGCTCCTTGCCACGGAGACATCCTGCCTCTCACCGATAGATCAAGAAATTATATGTGGTTCAAACATTCCCCGGCCACAGGGAAAACCTTCAAAAAGGTGTCGTCCTTGGTGCCCAATCTAATTGCAGAAATGGGCCAGACTGAGAACACGGCAGGAAACTCCAGAGACCAGGCAGAATACTAACCTCTATCCACACTATTGGCCATAAGACAACCTTGCTTCTTAGAAGGCTTGTTTCAGTACAGATCAGTACTCAGATCAGTATTTTACTCAAACCACCACAACTAGTATTACTGGCCAAGAAACTCCAGGCAACACAGAGTCCTGAGCCACAGTGAAGATAAAGCACCAGGGCCAGTAATTCCAGGACTAATGGCAAGCAAATTGGCACTGGTGTTTTCACTCTGAAGAAGGAATGTATTGTGGAATTTCAAATGCCTCTTCAACAACAGACCTTTATTCAGTTGCTATTTAAATGGTTTCTAAGGCTCATTATAACTATCCAGATGCCAGGTCTTCAGGAATGTGTGAATTTAAATCTTGCTTGAAGCTGTCACATCTGGAAGTGTCCTACGATTGGGATTAGTTTTTTGGGGACCGGGGAGAGAACGGGCTTTAAAGTACTCTGGTTTACAGAAGATGCTCTACTATGAACATTAATAGAGCTCCTGCTGAATGAGAGACAGGCAGCTTTATCAGTTTGTCAGAGGACAAAACTAATACAATATTACAAATAGCACATTTATTACTTGTGCAAGTACTAAAAAATGCATCAGGACACAGAAGACCCCACCCACAGCCCTATACTGGAACCATGGTATGTTGAGTATGTAACGGAGATGACAAGAAGGAATAACCTTACACCACTTGGCTTGTGTCACTGGCCTCTGTTTCCACCAATATCTAGCTGGATGGAGGGATTTCAATTTGAGTCAGACTAAGGCCACGTCTACACTACCTGCCAATCAATCTATCGGGGATCGATTTATCGCGTCTCGTCTAGACGCAATAAATTGATCCCCGAATCAACGCCCATACTCCACCTCGGCAGGAGGAGTAAGCGGAGTCGACGGAGGAGCCACGGCGGTCGACTTGCCGCCATGAGGACGGCCAGGTAAGTCGAACTAGGATACTTCGACTTCAGCTACACGAATAGCATAGCTGAAGTTGCGTGTCTTATTTCGACCCCCCCCCAGTATAGACCAGCCCTAAGACTTTGAAAATGGTATAGAACTACCATGAAAGTGGATTATGCTCCTTCAGTGTAACATACATCACTTCCATCACCTCTAGCTAGAAGGACGACAGTCCAGCGGTTAGGACTCTAGAAACCTGGATTCAAGTTTGTGCTCCACCACAGACTTCTTGTGTGACACTGGGCAAGTCACTTAGCCTCTCTGTGCCTCAGTTCCCCACATGTAAAATGGGCACAGTGATCCTTCTCTTTCTATTTAGATGATAATCTAAGTAGGGATAGTCGCTTACTCTGCACGTACAGCGCCTCGCATGATGGGGCTCCAGCCTCAGCAATACAAATAACAATTGTATATTAAAAAAAAAAAAAAGTTCATAAAGGGGAAAAAATCTTTTAGCCTTAAGCTGAGGCCATGCCATTGTGATGGGATCCCCGGGGTACAACCTGGAACTGGGTACCATTGTGCTCCCTTAATTCTCCAGCCTGGGCTGTCTCTTACAATGCTTTGCTAATGACAAGCAGCAAACCCCCCCAGGTGCTGTGATCACTCAGCACAACAGCGTGTGGAGCCCCACACCCAGCTAGATTTCATGAATGCTCCCCGAGCCACTCACAAATCACACAGAGAAAGGCACCAGCCAGTTCTCCCCAGCTCCCCTGCCTTGCACCCCAGAGCTGTACCGTCTTGCCCTGGTCAGAAGCCTGATCAGGGTAAGTTTATTACCCAGTCCGCCCCTCCCTCCATGTGCAGAGGGGACACACACCAGCCTCTGTAACCTGAGCAGATTTCCCAAGCACTTCAATCAAAACACAGTTTTAGGTAAAATATAAAACCGGTTTATTAACTACCCAGAGAGAGAGATTTTAAGTGATTATAAGTGGTAGCCACAAAAGGTCAGAAATAGCTACCAAAGAAAAGGTAAGTGCTCTGCCTAAATCTTAAACCTTATTACACTAGGCAGTATTGAGATCAAGCAATTTTCTCACCCCACTGGATGTTACAGTTCTTAATACACAGGCTTCTCCCTTAAGCACAGACCAGTCTCTTCAGTTGAAGTCTTTTCTTCTCGGTGTTCTTGTTGCTTTCAGCGTAGGTGGGGGAAGAGAAAGGCCAAGGCATGATGCCACTGTCCCTTATTTTATAACCTCAGTCCATGTGCCTGGACAGCACGTGCCCAGACATGTCCTGGTGGGCTTTAATGAGTCACAGGGTTGAGCAACCCCCCGGTGTGATCTGGTGCAACAAGCATCAGGGGGTAGCCGTGTTAGTCTGTATCTACAAAAACAACAAGGAGTCTGGTGGCACCTTAAAGACTAACAGATTTATTTGGGCATAAGCTTTCGTGGGTAAAAACCTCACTTCTTCTGGTGCAACAGAATCATAGAGTTAAGCCGTCCCCATTGTGTGGTGCTTGCTCAATTGTCATTGAGTTGTAAACCCCTTGATTAAAACTCCCCTATTGATTAATGGCCATTTAACACCCTCCTATAAAGTGGTTTATCACCTAGCAGTAGAGAATCTCAAACTTATCACATATTTCAATAACAACCACAAAGCAAAATCTCATAACCTCATGCACACTAATGCGTACATATTTGGACAGGACAACGGGTTTCAGCAGATCACGACCTTTTGTGGCACGCTTTGTATGAAACATCACAACCATACATGAACGATTAATATGGGGGTTACAGGATGCTATTTTGAGGTACAGTGTGTCAGTCATATGAACAACATTTTGCAAAATAGTGCAACATTATCTGGATTGCACATGCTCACTTATTAGTACATATATGTGGTAGGGGGTACCTAGACTTCTCATGAGTTTATCCTGGCAAACAAAATTTTGCCTAACTAAAATAAAGAGCTCTTCCTTTAGTTCAGCTACAAAATCTGCCAAAATACAATTGGGAAATGACACCAATATCTGAAACTAAGATACATAAAAACACTTATCTGCCTGCTTATCAACTAACGAAAGTATATTTTGCTACCATTGTTCAGGTATGATAAAGATTCCCAACCAGAATTCTGGCACACTTCTCCGCAGCTACACCTCAAGTCTTTGGTGTTGGTTTTAGAGATAGTGGACCAGATTCATTGAGTGAGTAGGCGCACGTTTGTATTTTAAAATTTTTATGAGTAAACAGCACTCCTGTTACACTGGTATATTTACAGAAGAGAATATTCTTTATGTACAACTTACCATACAGTATTCATGAAAGGCTTATTTAAAATATACAAGTTTGATCATCTCTCTAGAACCATCTGTTCCACTTTGAAAGCAGGGGAGTGGGGTGGGGGGGGGGGGAGGAGATAGCATTTGGTTTGCGTTTTAAAATTCCCGCACAGCCTTTTGATTAATCCAAGCCAAACAAATTGAAAGTCCTGATCCTTCAAGTACTTATGCATGGTTCTAACTTTATGCACATGAGTAGTTTCACAGGGCTACTCATGTGAGTAAACATATGTACATGTTTGTATAACTGGGGTCTAAGAGAAAGCACCCCATGGTACGATTTTCCAAAGGGATCCAAGTCAACACCTGACACTGAAGATCATAGTTCTTTGGGGCTTTAGTTCATTTTCCTTTTTAGCTCAAGTTAAGTTTTGCACCACGGTTAACACTTATCCAGTTGAACTCTGCAAACATTTTTCAGCCAGCCAGACAGCAGCGAGGTGCCATCTAACCCAGCACAGCCCAAGGGAGAAATGCTTTTCATTTTTGGTCTTCTACCACCTGCCTCAGGTTCACATAACAGAGCTAGTCTAAAACCAGGATTATCAAACCTGACAGTGTGGCCCATGTTAGGGTATAGATTACATTATCTCCAGAATTAGATAGATCATTTATATCGTTATACAGATCATATATTTTCAGTAATCACCACAGAAAAACAGTAAGGCACTAGTGAAAGCCTTTAAAAGAATAAAACATTACACTCGGATAATGAAAGAGTGCTGCACAAAATAGATTATTTAAGTGGGTTCTTGGTCCTTGAAAAGGGGCTTCCTTGGGCAGAAAGAGCTCAGCATTTGGCTTCTGAAAAATCATCTAGAAAGGTGGTTTCATCAGGGTACCCCTTGTCCCCCCCAAAACAGACACACCCAAAATGCAGGCCACTTATTTTTAAAAGCATTGCATCTTGTCTGCTGCACCCCTTCATGCTAAGCCACACACACATCAAAACAACAATCCATTTACATTTTAAAAATAAATAGTAGAAAAACAAAGTGAACCTAAGTTATAAGTCACTTTGCTACTCCTACATACTTCACACAAGTACTCAGGATACTAAATCTTCCAAAGCATCAGGTTGCACAGTTTTAAAGCAGACCAACTAATATCCCTCAACACCAGCAGACTTCAGACAAGGTAATGAAACTGAAATGCAGGCCAGACGCTTCTAAAGCTCTCACATTACCAGCTGGACAACAGAATGTCAGTAAATAGATATTCAAAGAGACAAGAAGTAGAGACAGTTTTTCACTTTAAAAAGCAAAACAAAAACAAAAACCAAAAAAACCCCACAAACAGATCTAGCCATAACTGAATGCTAAGATCTCAAAACAGGGGTAAAATAAAGACAGGCTGATGGGTTTCAATGATCATGGTTTGGGGGCTGGTTTGCCAGCCGAATGCCAGCCAAGAGAACTGCAACATAAATCATGGTTTGATATTAGAAAAACTCGGCCTAAAATTTCTAGTGACAAAAAGTTTGGACAGGAGAAAAAAAAAAAAAAAAGGAAACTCTCTTCAATGGAAAAAGTTATTTGAATAGAAGAGGAATTGATTGAACTCTGTCAAAATTTGAGTGAGAGACAGAATGGACTGGAAAATTACTACAGTTGATTACAATTGCCTAATTTCTTGAACTCTTTTTTTCAAATAGACTGTAACCATATAGCTCAGTGGTTTGAGCATTGGCCTGCTAAACCCAGGGTTGTGAGTTCAATCCTTGAGGGGGCCACTTAGGGATCTGGGGCAAAATCAGTACTTGGCCCTGCTAGTGAAGGCAGGAGGCTGGACTCGATGACCTTTCAGGGTCCCTTCCAGTTCTATGAGATAGGTATAGCTCCATATTAATTAAAAAAAAAAAAAAAAATCAGTCATTTTATGAAGTTGAGAGAACATTACTAGTCAGGCCCGACAGGCTGTCTGTGTCTCATCCATACAGAAAGGTAGTAGATGTAGCCATAAAAAACATGGCCAAGGGGCACAAGGACAACAGTGGAGTAGGGTCAGTAATTGCACCATGCATTACAATTGGCTCACAAACTCATCTATAATCTAGTGCATCTTGGCTCAATTATATTAGGTTAAACCAGAATCCATCCGCTTTAAACACAAATACAAAATGGGTCACAGTGAAGCTCTAGACTTTCCAGTCCGCTAATATTTGAATCAGAAACAGGTAGTTTAGTTGGATGGGCTGCATTTGAACAAAGAATACGTTTTGTTTTAAACACTGAACCATGATGCAAACACAGACAATACCCAGGAAGACTAGCTTCTAAGGCAATTTACAGAAGGATACACAGAACAGGTCAACTTAAAATTACCCACCGCAAGGAAGGAAAAAGTATTACAATCTAATGTGAAGGTCTATTGATTAAATCGAAGAGAACACCACACCTACTAGTGTAACTGGCCAAGTGTTCAGGCTGGCCCTCCGGACCAACAAGGGTTGTTACAGAAAGTGTGCGAGACCCCAAAGATCTGGACAGAATGTTAAAATGGCTTGGCCCTGGCTCCATCATCCGCCAAGATATTTTCAAACCTGAGCAAGAAGGCAGGGCACATCCACTCTTGATGGCTGGTTATTTCCTGAGCACAGAGAACAAGACCTTAAAAGGCGAAACGCTAGTCCATACTAGTAGAGTTCACCCCACTTGCTCAACTTATCTCATAGGGATAAAAACGAGTTGTAATTGGCCACATTTTAAAATGATTCCCCCACTGTCACAGTAGTTGGGTGCTACTCAGTCTTCCCAAAATGTTGGGTTTTGAAGAACAAGATGGGTGAAGGAATATCTTTCATGGGACCAACTTCTGCTGGTGAGAGAAACAAGCAGGGTTCTGAGGACACATTTGCTGTGGCCAGTTGAAGTTAGGGGCCTACAAGCCCTGTTTTTCTTGGTCAGGCGCACTGAAGCCTCTTCCAAGGTTACATGGATGTCAGCAGGCCAAATCTGGACCTAAATTTAAAGTTTGATAAAACCAGCCTTTTAGAAACTGAACAGCAGAAATCCGCCAGGATTTTCATTTATTGTTTTAAAAATTCCAATGGACACTAAACTAAATATTCCCGTTTAATGTTTGCAACCCAAAGAGTACAATGAGGTACATGAACTCAGGACCACTTTAAAAAAGCCAAAAATGTGAATTGCTGTTGCTTAAAGCCTAATGCAACTTGAGAAGCCTAAATGTAGATACCCAGATTAAAAGTTTTTGGCCACACACACACACTTTTATCGCCCAAAATTAAAACCCATGCATAATCTCTAGTATTATTTGTAAAACAGAGAAGACTATTTAGCATTCAAATACACAGCACAAATTTTCATAATTGTATGAATACAATTGCAGTAAACACTTGCCCAAGGTACCAAGTGGTCATTTGCACCTGAAATTACCATAACTCCGTGCATTTATAGTAACTGTGCACGCAAACCACTTTTGTGTAGTTTTGCATGAGCAATTGTATATGCACTATTCAGGAAATTTCAACCTGTACCATGTTCACCTGTATCCCTTTATTTTAAATGGTCACATTTTCACCAGAATCTTGAACAGAGCAAACTATCAGGACGATCTCAATGAGTTAGTTTTTTGCGTGCATGTGTGTGTTTTTTTTAAGTGGCTTCCTTCATGTGAACTAGCGTTTGTGGGGCTGGATTAGACCTTGTCACTCTAGTGGAAGTGAGTAATGCTTTAGAGATCACACCTAACCAGTATATTTCCTCAAGAGGAGACACCTTACAAAATTCTTTCACATTCATCGGCTACCAAAGAAAACTACTCAGTCTACTTACTTTTATTTGTATGATGGCTGGTGAAACTGACCAAACTATTTTCATACACCGCGTGAAGTGCAGAACAGCAAGCTAGTTGTATGGTGGTGAAAAAACGAGGGATGAGATTCTCTACAGTGATCACTGATTTTGGGTGCCCACCTTAGGGTGGTCAAGGGGTCTGATGGTTAATCAGCAGTTGCTCAGTATTTTGTGAAAAATCAGGCCCTTAAAACAGCCTCTCAAGTTGGAGACCCCAAAATCACTACTCAGTTTTCAAAGACAGCCATTGTTAAGCTGACAACATGGCAAAGAGATCAGTTCACTTTTTAAATACAACTGACTTGAACATGTTAATGGGAGCAGAACAAACTAGAATTTACAGTGTACATAGTGATACACCGCACGCAAAACTCTCTCTAGCTATTACATTCAATGCCGATGTTATCAATTTACAGCAATTCCCCCCTGCAGCCATCATATACCCAGACACTGGGCAGGGCTCTGAGAAGTACAGTCTGCAGCTCCCCACCCCACCCACTCTGCTCAGAGGGACCCTCGGAACTTTTTGCAATGCTTCCTAGATGTGGATTAAAACTAAAAGAGGCTTGTACCCACCAAGACACAATCCATCCCTTTCCTCCCCACACAGCACTCCACCATGAACTACTTCACCTCCCCTCCTAAACTTTCCCCCTTGGAAAGACGCTTGACCTCCATCTCTCCCCGCCCTGAGCCAATATAAGGCCTGAGGAAGCTAGAATCCGCTCCAGTTTCATCAGGTCTCCAGAACTGGCCCTTACATCTGTAATAGCCTCCTCCGAGACCCTAGGACTGAGCTCACTCTAGCCTTGCCGCCCGGGCCCATTTCCAAGTGAAACAGAGGTGACGTTTGAGCAGAAGCTCAGAAATGTGCCAAACGCACCACACTTCAGCCTGCCAATCCTAGCGCTCTCACCGGTGCATCAGCATCACCTCTGTCCTGCCTACATCACTGCTCCCCTGGCGAAGCCGCAGTGGTGGGAGATTCAGATCTATGCCACTGTTGGGAAAGCCCAAGAGTGTTTGCAGGGGTTGATTCCAGGAACAGCAGTTCTGGGGAGCAACACACACACACACACACACACACACAAGTTTAAAGACAAAAAACAAAAATCCAGCACATGTTGATTAGGACATAAAATTAGCTGAAGGGAAAAAAGCAGATGGCCTTAGACTCCAGATCTCGTTACAGAAGCCTAAAGTTTACCTTGCCAGCAGCAAGAAACGGAGAACTTTCCCTGCGATTCCTAGCCTAAACAACAGCTCCCTGTTTGATCATCATTGCTTCGCAGCAATAGCCCTTAAGCTGACTTAAATCACATCACCTCTGTATTTGCAGCAACTTGTGTGAAAAGCAAATATGGAGGCAAAATTGGAAAGTGTGACTATTTTTTTTTTTTATATAAAAGAAACTTACTCCCTCTTTATGACCCGATGTAGAAACTGGCATATCCTTTAGAGATCACATTGTGATTTAGCTGAAAGGGACAAAGAGGAAACGGCAAAGTCAGGTTCACCACAATGCACTCTGCATACTTTACCTGTTTATTAGAATCTCACCATGCGGTTTGTCCTATTGTAAAACTGCTACATAATCCCTCCCATAGCTGCAATATCTCACTGCAGCTCAATAAAGAAAAGGATGATGGGAAGCCATGCTTGGGAGACCAACGACTTGAAGATTTCTCAGAAATCCTTTAATAATATAACTAAAGAAACCAAAACAAAACAGGAAATGTTTTCAAAAGCAGCAGGTTTATTCAGCCAGAGAGACCCACCCACATGTCTAAACATGGCTGAGCTTGTGTCACTCTGAAGAGAGCAACCTCGGTGAACAACAGCCAGAGGAAAATACACAGAAGACAGAGCTAAGATGGGAACACAGTAATGGCAGCATATGCAAAACACGTCGATCTGTTTTTGGACAGTTTATAGTTCAGAAAATACTTGAACTGCCACATTCACACCGAATAGTGCTTTTTCCCCATTTAGAGTCTGATTAACAAAAGCGACAAATTGCTAATTCCAGGGTGAGCTGGGTAAATAAAGAGCTTCTCTCTTTGCTTTTGCCCTCGGAAGATGAACTTGAGCATTATCCCCAGCTACTCTCCTGTCGGATGATTCACACAATCTCTGTTGACAAGCTGTCGCGCATTTCATTGCAGGGTCTGCACATTCCAACCAAGGTGCTGGGGGTGGGTGCCAGAAGGATAGTGGGCTTAACGGCCTCTATTTGCGACTTCAGACAAATCCATCAGCGGGAGAGCTTCCTTCTGAAGCATTTCCAGAATTTTAGTGGGAATGTTTTGTAAATAAAAAGGTAAGATTTGCCCTTGAGCAACACAACACCGCTCCACTTAATCCATCACAGTAATGAAATATAATTGCATCTTTAGTATAATTGAAGTAATACAGACATGACAAGTCAGAGTACATGGCTTACATAAGATATTTATTCAATCTACATCCACCACTTTCTTCTTGCAGGTCCATTTCCTCCAGATACCCTCGCGTTGCTGGTTTTCCCCTATACAATATAATAGTAATCAGAGCCAAACCCCCAAGTAAACATAATCTGAGAGCTGCCGCAAAAAAGGCATGTGTGAAAACAGAGACGTGCAATAGACAATACTTGCTTTTGTTGTTTCTCTATACTGGGGCGGGGAAGAGGGGGAAGCAATTTCGCTTGGCTTAAGACCGTTACTTTATTAGACTTAAAACAGAAGACAAAAGTAAAATAAAAAAAATGAAACACTCCTAAAGAAGTTCCATGACAACGTATCTGGGCTTGTCTCCATGGAATCTGAGATTGCAGGGGATGGCGAAAGGATGTGGAGGATGGAAACCATCCAATCCGACCGGATGAAAATAACCGCTGGCTCTAGAATAAAGGCAGCTGAAATGGCAATGGTTTTTGCCATGAAGAATCCTCGCCAGTTTTTGGTCAAAATTTCTAAACTTCGGATGATTTCAACTCGCCCCAAGCTGGAGTGACTTTGCATAACTTCTCACTCACCTTCTTGCCAACAAAAGACTGAAGTCAATTGGGAGTTTATCCCATTCAATAAAATGCCAAGTTTCTACAGTGAGGACAGCCCCTTTTCCCATTTTTGGAGGAGCCTTTTTACAGCCTTTTGCAATATGGCATTTCAATGTTCATTGCTTGTTGAAGCAAGCTGCCACTTTGCCAACAATTCAAAAGATCTTCCAGTTCCCTGACACACTGTTGGGCTCCCTGCTCCCATTTTCTCCTTGTTCCTAGAATGGCGCTAACAGAATTTTAAAGAAAAGCAAAGATTTTATTCGGATCTTCTACATGTTGGCATGTGTCACTGTATAACATTCCAGAGACAGCAGCTCTGCACACAAACGATTTTTTGAAAGCTATGTGGTGTTACTATGTGGGAATGGGCGACAGGGGATGGATCACTTGGTGATCGCCTGTTCTGTTTATTCCCTCTGGAGCACCTGGCATTGGCCACTGTCAGCAGACAGGAGACTGGGCTAGATGGACCATTGGCCTGACCCAGTGTGGCCGTTCTTATGTTCACTTGTTTGTGCAAACTCACAAGTTAGTGTGAATATTAAAAAAGCCCAGAAGGACAAAACACTGTTGTGTTTCATTTTCATATATTAAAGTGAAAATGCTCAAGTTCCTTCTTTCTACCTGCATCTCTGTGACACGTACGTAAGTTAGCTTCTTGCTGTGAAAGAGCGCATTTTACACTGCAGACATCACCACTTGTGACAGAGCATTGGGCCATCTATGCCCCAAATCCCATCTTCGGCATGCACTGGAGCTAATTCAACAACCTCATCCCTTATTTAGAAGATGGGGTAGAGTAGGGCATGAGGGGCCACTACTTTTACCTGTACCCTGGTGGCACACAGCACCTCTGCCATGGACCAAGGTCCCTTGAGCACGGCAGCAACAAAACAAAACAAAACAAACTAGCAGACCCTGTAAAAGGGTGGCTGGACCTTTAAGATGGAACCAGATCCAGCTCTCACCTGTGCTTGGTTTCCTCCCAGATCATGTGACTAGCCCCAAGGTCTGCTGGGAAGGGGAAGCGGGATATAAATGGCAGGTCCTGTTCCCCCAGACCAATGTAGGGAGGGACAGGGAAAGAGCAGGGAGTGCTTGATCTCCTTCCAGGGAGATCTACAGGGGGAACAGGGCTTACCCACCCCTCGTGCCTGGAGAGACCTCTTTTCCTCTGCACCAAGGGACAAGCCTCTGTAACTCTGTCCGGACTTATGAACCCCTGATAGGATAGGAAAGAGATGCCCAGCCTTCATAAGGGTTGTGGGGGCCTAACACATGGTTTGGAGCAGATGGACAGATCAAGCCGGAGAAGGCATGGTCACAAGGGGTTTCCTGTGTACATATCGGGAGCTGCTTTGCAGCCATGGACTATCAACCTGACCCCGGGAGGGGGTCTTTAGTCCCAGCAATGCAATTACACCAGGCTGAGGGGGTAAATGGAGGCACAACCATCCCCAGACACCAAATGTGTCATCACCCCACACAACCTGCCCTTGCTGGTGATCTGCTGATAGTTGGGCATATTAGGGCAATGCCTAGTGCTACCTTAGTGAAAGTGCCACTTAAGGGACTGACTGTCCCAGTAAATTTAATCCACCCAGGACATTTTAGGGGGGGGAAAAATTAAAAAAAACACCCCCTCTCCCTACCCCTCCCGCTTTCGAAGCAGAGAATTCAGATCTTGGGCTACGGCCCAGCAAAATCAGAAATTAACCACTCGCGGGACAACTTTATAAAGAGGTGGCTGAGAGGCCAGGGGAGACGGCTCGTATTGTAGTTGGCATCGTGCAGTAAAACTCACCCCACCCCACCTTAGCACAATACGCACCAGGTCCTTGCACCTAGCCTTAAAAAACTAAAAAGAGCAAGATGACAAAGCGCTCCGTGCAGACGAAGTTGTTTCTTAGCAATACCTCCCTCCCGCGCCTCACCAGTATAAAGGATCTTCTGCGTTAGTGACCAGGTGGCTTCCTTTGAAGATAGTTTCCTTCCCCGTTCATGCAGTGCTTGGCTAAGGGCCAAGGAACCAGGAGAAAAAGGTCTTTGTCGTCTGCACTGATATCTGCAACCACTATGTCTTAAACCTAGCTTGAAGAAAACAGCTAAGGAAGAGAGCTCAAGACGACTCCTGGGGCTTTGTCCTTTTGAGGTTCTCCTCACCGTCTTGGCTGAACATTTAAGAGCCAGGGCAATGGGATATCAGCCGTGACTATGTTTTACTGCATACCAGAATCTCGACCACAAATTAACCCCACTGCGAACAGACTTTAGAAAAAAGGACATTCTAGATCAAAGGGTGAGCCCATATCACCATCTGGTAGAGCGTCACTGTCTCATCCTGTGCTCCCCTAAAACAATGTCTCCAGCTGGCCTAGAAGCTCATTAGCTCTGGAGACCCATCCAGCCACTATTAGCTACAGACAGGACCCCGAAAGATAGCCTTTTAGGAGCAGATAGAGTCACAGAGGGATGGAGTTGGGGGGCAGGAGAAACCTCTTGAAAAGGCAGCCCTACCCCTGAATCACACACAGCACTTAATAGCATTCGGTCTCCAGACGGTTGTTTTGTTTATTTATATATTTGATTTCTCAAACCTAAGGAAATTACTAGTTTAGCCACAACGAAGGCCATAAACCAGGAGTCTTTGATCATTTGAAATGCTTCTGTCGGGAGTCTGGCTCCCCATTCCTACCCAAACACTAAGCTAAGATCTTATAGGAAAGCGATCTCACGTATTATAAAGTGAAATATTTCCTTGAACCACCCACAAAGGGCAGAAAAATCTTCGGGAATATACAATGAAAGCGCGATATAAAGTTTTGCAAAGATATTTTCACCTTCTCTACATTTTTTTTGTGGCAACGCTTCAATTTGCTTTGACCAAGTAAAGTAACGACTGACCGAACAGCTCAGTGTCTTCCAGGGTACCTGCACCGTGAGCTTTGCACCACTCTGGAAATTGGTCCCCACAACTGGCTTCTTCTGCCTCGATCACCTCCTGCTGCCACCACAGCCACAACGCTAGCAGGAAGGACCCTGAAACTTGGGCTAATCTGTTTTGTGCTACATACACAGTTTGCAAATGGGCTCTCAGGGCAGAGAGTTTGACATTCGAGAGGCACCCCTCTGTGAAGTGCATACGACTAGTGTTCTTTACATACTCGCAGAGATGTCATTTGCCCAGACACCTCTTAAAACTGCAATTTGTTCTCCAGTTATATATAGAACGATTCTCTTCTCCCTCTTTCAGCATTATGAACGTTGCTTCACTTCTCTGTTACAACCACTTCTACCCCTCTCCTCCTCATGCTCCAAGGAATGAAAACACAATGGATCTGGAGATGCCAGAATAGATGGATGCTGTGACCCATCTTCATTTCATTTTCATTTCCCAACTTAGATGGTTATGATTCACTGACCTGTCACACTCATTTAACAGCGCATCCCGTCCCTTCCCCTGTCCCCTCTGCAACATTTCCTAACAAGCCTTCACTTGTTTGGGGGAAGTCAGATGGTCTTTTTACAACATTTATAGGAAGGATTGCTCCAAGGCACCCCATGTCTTATTAAGTGATGCTTTCAATTAACAGCCATTACAATGGTCTTTGTACAACACTGCCCTTCATTACGTCTTATGCAACAGTTAGCTCTCCAGCTGCAAATTGGAGTATACAGGAGACACTCCCAACTCCCTTGTGCTCTGAAGAAGGCAGAAGTAGTTCAGTAGTTAGCTACTGGGCAGTACACATGCAATAAGTGTTGCAACAGTGAGTGGAAGAAGGGTTGTAATGAGACATTTTGGGACAGGGAGACAAACCCCATGTCCTTAAAAAGAATAAAAGGAGGGGGAAGACTCACCCCTAATCACAGAAATGTCAAAGACGCAATGGAATAAAAAAAATCTCAGTTAGACTATATGGAGATATGCCTATCTCACAAAACTGGAAGGGACCCTGAAAGGTCATCGAGTCCAGCCCCCTGCCTTCACTAGCAGGACCAAGTGGCCCCCTCAAGGATTGAACTCACAACCCTGGGTTTAGCAGGCCAATGCTCAAACCACTGAGCTATCCCTCCCCCCTTAAATGAGTTAAAGACTTTTTTTTTTTTTTTTTAAATAAACTTCAAACAATGTTGGCCAGTTTTAGCCAAAAATACTACTGGCAGTTTAGTTTTCCATATACATTCCCCTTGCTTTCCTACACCTAGTCTCCCCTGGCTCCTTAAAATCTCAACAGTCCCTACAGATTCCTTCCCCTCCCGCCCCAGGAATCACCCAGCATCCCGAATTCCCTACATTTTAAATGGAAATTGCGCCTAGTTCAAAGTTTTATAAAAATCATGTAGAGCAGTGGGGGTTGTACACTACAGAAACTGAATTTTAAAAATTAAGCAATAATAATAAAGCCCCAATTATCTCACACGGATTTATTATTTTCTATTGGAGAAAGAACGAACCCACTGTTTAAAATCCATGGTCATCTGTTTTGACTCCCCACGACATGGAACATTTCAGTGGACAAAAATTCATTGCTTTATGCTCAAAGCTAAAAACAGCTGAAGCCTTTAAAACCCTGTGATGACCACAGCTATGATGAACAGCATTTAAACTGTTCAAGAACAGCGAGTGCATAGCTTCTGACAGACGAGCCAGCAAGTCAACCGTATGGAGTCTGCAACCCTACCATTGCTATTCAGCGAAAGTTGATCAGATAGTGTTAAGACCCAAACAATGCCAAGCAAACATGATCTTGGAAAGGTTCTCTCTGCACAGGCAACGAGAGTTTATAATTAACCTAGAAAGAAACACAAAATGATAATCCAATGGGTCAGACAGTCATCTAATGTGGGGAGGAAATGAATAAGAATATATTAGGCACTGTATGTTTATCCTCTATTAGAAAGAGCATCATTGAAGACTTTGTAAACTGAATCCAATGTGTTTCCCAAGTCGCCTTTTCTTGCCTTATGTATTTGCACACACCAAGTGCGTGAACCCCCGAGTGTACACACACTGTCATTCTTCCTTAACTCTCACCTGGCCTATCACCCCTGCCCTGAGACTGGATTTTGTTTTGTTTTTCCAAATGACTGAGCTTCTGTCTGCCGGCAGGTCTAATATCCGAGGCACTCAGCGCCAAACATTTTCATCTGCAACACCCTCCGCGGAGGTTTTTCCTCCCTTCCCATTCTGATGAGTGTCAACGTAGCTGCTCTCCCCTATGGAATGTAAGATAATATTGCTGCAAACCCAGGTAACTTCCTCAAAGCCTCACGGTATGTGGCATTACTCGCCCCCTCCACCCTCTGGATCAGTTAAATATTTAAACTGATTTTATTTTTATGCTTATATCAACTGCCCAAATGTCACCTATTGAGCTATTTCAATTTGCATAAGCAAAGGCATTAGTGACAATTAAATGCATCCTCACTACATACATTGTTTACATAGATTCATCATATAAATGTTTCATTTGTGTAAACTGGAAGAGAAAATTGTAAGAGTACAAAGTTAAGACAGTTACCAGTGGGGATTCTGGCAAGTTTTCCCATCAGATAGCCTCTGTTTATTTATGATTTTAGATGGTAACTTCGGATATTTAGAGTGCACTTAGGTTGTTCCCTAAACATTATCCACTTTTCACAACGAGTGTCAATTTTGGCAATCAAAGAAGAGTGAATAAGTCAGAACTAAGTCAACACAGAGGCACTGTTCATACAGCCACATGAACACAAGTGTGTGTGTATTCAATACAATATGTCATTACTGCTTTGCCTTACTTTGCCAGGAAAAAAGTTATTTTGCTTCTAATAAATCCCCCACTGAACTACTGGGTTTATTGTCCCAAATTTAAGCCTGGACAAACTTCATTTTCATTCCCACGCCTAGCCTTGCAAGCCGCAAGCCTGCCATTCGCTAGAGAAAGAAGAGTCAAAATCAAATGCATGCTCTGTAGCCAGCCCCAAGATCACCGTAGCGGCCAAGCGATAATACAAGTTTGCCAACAAACCCCCTAAAATCCTTACCTCGCTATACTGGGACTGGGCATTGTTTTCCAGGTACAACATGTTAGCAGTCAGATTCAGCAATGCCGCTGTCCTCTCTTCTGGCTCCAGGATTTTGACAAATACCCCCCACCCCCTATGAGACCCTAAAAATGTGATTCTACTTGGAAGATAACAGGACTCGGAGTGTGCTTCTCTGCATAATTTAAGTTTCCCTTATATACCCAACTATCAGCAAGGAGCAGGAGGTGGGGCTCTTTTGCTTTACCTGTCCAATCTGTCAAAGTGCCACCTGGAGTCCTCCACTCCAATGGAGAGAGGCCTCTCCCATCTCATTAAGTAGTTAGAATTCCTTATCACCAATCTCTAAAAAGGGAAGGGGGGGGAAGAGAAAACACAAGAGAGAAGAAAGGAAACTCCAACTTTCTCCTGTCACTTTTATATGAAATTGGAAGCTCAAAGAAAAGAAAAGAAAAGAAAACATGGGCGCGTTCAAGAGAAGCTTCTCAGAGCAGCGCTTTTCTTTACTGATGAGATTTTCAGGGATTTCTTCTCAAACAGATTTCTTCACTCCTGCTCCCAAAACACTCAGGAGGGGCTCCAGATTTTCAGATCTCAAAGAGTAACGCAGAGAAATGGCCAGGCCTGTGATCACTGTGTTAAAATCCTTCCCCCCAGAAGTACTAAGAAACCTCACAGCGTGTGTTTATGTCACACACACACGCAAACAGATTACCTAAAAGCATTTGCAGATAATAGAGTGGCAGAGTGGATGTAGTGCACCAACTAAACACCATCCCCTTATCTGCGATTGCTTTAGGTAACTCATTTGTACCCTATATTCCCCCTCCCCCCCATTCATACGTGTAATAGTCCATAAAAATACTCCAAACTCAAATATAAAAAAAATGTTTAAAAGCAGCTCGTCCAAAACGTCTCCTGGTTCTGAGCACGGCCATGGGAGAGTCTTAAAATCTGGCTACTCTGCAGTGGAAGCATATTATTCAAATAATTTAAAGGGCACGCAAAAGCCAGAAGGCACCTGGATGCTCTGTACAGCAGGATTTATTAAATATTTAAAAAATACAAATAGCAATTTATGGCCTGGCTTATGTTATCCTCACTCAGCCCTCCCGGGCCTGTCTGTGCGGGAGGGAGGCGAGATGGACAGAAAGTTACCCTGCTGCCACCTGGCTCAGAAAAAATGATAAATTACCCTGATTTTGTAAGTAACAGGGGAACAGGAGCTCAGTAGACTTGCACAGACTGGTGGTTCCAAAGTTCCCATTTGGCAATCCCAGGGTGCTCGGCCTTAGCGTGCCCTAATGGGAGCAGAGTTGTGCACCACAATCAGCCGGATTGAAAATGCCACTCTTTGAACACAGGGAGTCTGTCACCGTGACATCTAGCCACGGCGTGAACGGGCTGTGTGTGGAGAATACACAAAAGGAAACTCATCTGGCCTGCTTTTGAAAGAGCAGTTATAAGGTGTGTCAGATGGGAGAAAATAAACACACTTTTTTTTTACAAGAGTCCGGATGAGACAGAACTGCTTGCCTTTGAAATATAATTACAGTGCTCCTGGATTTTTATGTCTAGGAGTCACTAATAGACCTACTGCCAACTGATGACTTCTCTCCAGGCCGCTACTGCTCAAACTGAAGTCAAACCTCATGCTTCAAGGCTTGAGAGAACGACCACCAGGAGTGTATGCGAGGAGAGTAAGGGATTCCAAACAGGGCTGCAAGACTGGCTCCATGGGTTACGGAGAGATTGTATCCTTTGTCTGAAGTATCCAGTACAGTTCAGTAACAGATACAGGAGAGCTAACCATTAGGTAAGCACTAAGCGCTTAAGTACTGTCTAGTGGTTGGAGTAGGAAACTGTTTCTATTCCCAACTCTGCCACTAATTCTGTGCATCTCCTTGGGAGAATCACCCAGCCTCAGACGCCTCACCAATTCCAATCTTGGGGCGGGGGGGGGAAAGAGAAGGAGGTAAGAGACACTGAAAAGTACTTCATTACTTATATGAATAAGGGTGCAAATGGTTCCCCCCGCCCGCCCCCCCCCACCCCCACCCACACACCCCTTTGCAGATTAGCAAAATGTGATGTGTTCTCAGAACCTGGCAATACTGAAGAGGGACAAAGTCTTTCTTGGAAGAGAAAGAGTCCAGGAGTAACAGAGGGGTGCCGCAGGCACAGACTGTCATTCTAGACCATCCTCATTCTAGCCCTGTTGATCCCAAACCATTCGCTCCTTGTTCCCTAATGTTCTGAATCATTTATTCCATGTTCCTGTGAGCTGTTCAACAGCAGCTATGTTCCACCCTACAGACAGCTGCACTTCAGTTGTAAATGAAGTAACTCCTAGATATAGTCAGCTCTAGATTTACCTAGAGGTAATGTACGGTATCCACAGCTATCTACAGTTCTTCTGGGCATATAAGATATACCACAAATATATGCAAAAAGAACAGGAGTACTTGTGGCAGGCACCTTAGAGACTAACACATTTATTTGAGCATAAGCTGTCGTGGGCTACAGCATCCGAAGAAGTGGGCTGTAGCCCACGAAAGCTTATGCTCAAATAAATGTGTTAGTCTCTAAGGTGCCACAAGTACTCCTGTTCTTTTTGCAGATACAGACTAACACGGCTGCTACTCTGAAACCTATCACAAATATATGGCGTTGGCTAGTCAGCACTGCGTCCCCCACACATGCACTGGCTCGGACAGCACTGGGGGAGAAGTCTCCTCTGGACAGCTGTCACAAAGGAACAGCAGGATACACCCCTCTCCGCTCTGCTTGTGGGGAAGGTAAGAGTCAGCAGGTGACAAAGGCAGACACACACCGCTGTGGCATGAGGCAATCTGATGCGTCACATGGAATGCACAAGTATGACGGTGAGTCAGGGCCTCAAACTGTAACCACGGGACATAAATGCTTAGCTCCCTTGGGACAGAACGGCTGCAGTCAGGAAAGTGTTTCACACACAGCATGGTGGGGATTTCATGTTTATGGTTTCACTGCTTCAGATCAAATACGCTCAGGTTACAGGATGTTTGCCCCCCTCCCCCGCCCTCTCCCTTAAACTGGCAGCTTGTACCCCCTCCCCCTGCCCCCAGGCAGTGAAAGATCAAGGCTTGATCATTTTGCCTCTTATGTTATCATTAGAAATAAACCTTCTGGAATCTGAATCAAGTGGACCATTCTTACGACAACGCAGGAGACGGAATGGAATACAGCTTAGCCTCCGGTATCCCCTATTGGCTGTGCAGAACTAACTGGCGGGGGGGGGAAGGGGGAGAGAGGAGATTTTGCCTCTAAATGAGCGCTGATTAGATTCCCATGCAGCAATATACTTAGCAGCCCCTTTGAAGGAAAGTGAATGCTACCGAGGGGCTTATCTACAGACCACAGCTTTCTAGAGGGATTTTCAAGGGGAGATGTTGTGTGTGTTAAGGTCAGAATATTCTTGTTCAATACTTTGGGGTTTTGCTCCAGTTTAATCTGTTCTTTTGAAGGGGGGTAGGGAAACCCAAAGTGCCCAAGAGGCTGAGCTAAGCTTTCAGAAGTGATGTGATTTTAGCACTTCCGTTTTTGGATGTTCAACTTGACACCTTAAGTGAGACAATTCTCAGGAAGTGCCAATCATCCATCCTCTGAAAGTCAGGACCCTATAAGGGGTCTCAGTCTGGGCATCCCAAAATTTAGGCGCAAAAACCCGCACTAGTCACTTCTGAAAGTTGAGCTGGAATACTGACCTCATCATTCCTTGGTCTTTCTAGAAAGCATCTGAAGCCATTTTACCTGGACGGACATCAAACGCATACTCAGAAGAGACCTTGATTTAACACAACATCCAAAGTACACTGCTTCTAGCTTTATAGCACACTGCACAGCTTCATTACTAAAGCCAGAGTCCTGGTACTGCATGTGAATGTATATGTGACATCAGCCAAGTCACACTCTTCATTCAAGTTCTCCTGTTTCCCCGCTGTCCAGATAGTGTGGAGTGGATTCTAAAACACGTTTGTTGTTGTTTAAGAATCAGACTTCACTGTAGCATTATCCCTTCCTGAAGTCTAAAGTGACACTGCTTTCAGCCACAATGCCAAGTGTCACAGACATGTCTCAGAAGCCTGATGACAATACAATTAAATGATTATGCAAGTTCTTGTAGCAGGGGTGTGTTTGCGTTTGTGTGTGTGCGCCTATTAGGTGGTTCAGCCTGAACTTCCTGCAGATCAAAGTGAAAACTCCTCACACCTCCCCACTTAATTTCACAAATCAACATGTGGATAAGCTGTTCAGGAGAATGGTAAAACCAGCTCAACTCAGCAGCATTTACAAATGTAGGTTTAGCTAAAGGAAGGAAAAAAGAAACGACATTGGTTTGTTACCTCCTTTGGATAACTGCTGAATGCTTAAAATGAGACACTATTAAATAGTTGGGGGACGGAGGAATTAAAAAGTTATGAAATATTTTCACAAGTTTACTTCCCCAGTGAAAATTTTCTTGAAAGGATATCCCTACCCTACTATACAAATGCAAACTGAGAAGTGAAACTTACTAGAAACAGAAGCAAAGCCAACCAATTTATTTTCCTTGTTCAAGCCAAGTTGAAGAGCAAAAAGTAAAGAAACAGCATAAAGCACAAGAGAAATATCTCCATCTAAGGCATGGGTTGCGGACCCCTAAAAATTTTCAAAAGAGGTGTGGCCCCCTTTGTAAATCTTAAGCATAGTCTGCGGACTCCAAGGGGTCCATGGACCACAGGTTGAAAACCACTGAGCTAAGGCAATATGAGTAACCCAAAGATTTTTTTCTTTAAGTTGTGTGTTGTTTTTTAAAAAAAGACCTAATCAACTACAGAAAGATGACACCTTTGGGAGAAAGCACTTTACCCTCTAGTGTTACTAGTAACATCTTCTGATCCTGCAACTTTTGGTGCACAAGTAGACTCTTTTCAGTAGGGCTACACATGTGGACAGGCTGCTGGGCCCACACAAGAAGTTGTAGGATCAGGACCGGCAATGGCTACAGTTCAAAGAGATTAGAGGAAGCCACTCTCCATTTTATTCATTGGTGCACTTGACAGAACTTGGTGTACAGTCAGTACACCAAGCATGTGTCTCTCCCTCACAGCAACAGGGTAGAGAACACAATTGGATGACAGGAAAATGGGGTTGGATGGACACAAGAATTGGCAGGGGGACTAAGAGGTTAGGGGTAGGTGTAATAGGCAAGACTGCTTTTAAAGCCGTATGTCCCAGAGTCTTTAAAATTCAAAAAAGGCAGCGCATTCCTTCCTCCCTTCACAAAATCTCAAACTGCACTTTGCTGGCAACCTGCCGCGCACACAATCACTTTTGCAAATTGCAGAGGAAAAATTGAGACTCACTGAAGGTAGCAAAGCAGCTCTGCAATTGGTTGACACCCACAGGATCTCTCGGCTTTCCCTCCCCAAAGAAGTACACTTTCCCCAATTGGCTGTCACAACAGGCCTGCCCTCTGACCCTGGGTAAACATCTGCACACGCAGCCTATTTGAGCTGTTACAGCCTGGTATCTCCACAGAATGCCTCAAGGGCTAATTAGAGTGTTAATGGGATCGTGTTGGGAGATAACACGGCAGAGGGGAAAATTGTGAAACAAAACCAGTTCCTTCACAACAGATTTGCAATATTGGTTTAGGAAGGTAGGCACAGCCCCGGAGGAGGCTGCCCTACAGCTGTTGAACCCTTTTTAATAAGGAGCAAGACACTCCTCTAGAATGGCTCAATTACGCAGCCAAGATTACGCAAGGTCTTCATTCCTTTCCATTTCCCTGCACAATCAAAAAACCTCCAGCCCCTTTTCTGCAGTGACAAGGCTTGGAAGTGGAGCCTTCTCCCACTGGGAACACCACAGGGCCCACGGCAGACATACTAAATAGTAACCATACCTGAGTGACACACAGGCTTATGTTACCTACAGTACCTACAACTATGCAACATACGAACTGTAATTGGCGTCATTGGATAGTACCCAGAATTTAATCAACAGAAAGGGTTACTTGTATTCTATTTCTGACATTCCTATTGATTTTTGTGCAAATAAATCAAAGCACTGCCATGCTAAATTCTTTTAAAGCAGTCTCTAACTCAGGGGTGGGAAAACCACGGTCCATGAGCTGAATCCGGCCCACAAGCCACACCGCGCGGCTCAGCCCCGCTCCGGCCAGGGCGCTGGGTCAGGGGCCAGACCATGTGGCTCGGAACCTGCACCCCATAGCCTCTCCCCATGCCCCAACCCTGATCCTATTCCTGCCCGCCAAACCCCTCTGTCCCAGCCCAGAGCACCCTCCTGCACCCCAAACTCCTCATCCCCAGCCTCACCCCAGAGCCCGCACCCCCTCCCACACCCCAACCCCAATTTTGGGAGCATTCATGGCCCACCATACAATTTCTATTCCCCGATGTGGCCCTCGGGCCAAAAAGTTTGCCCACCCCTGCTCTAACTAGTGTATCATGACTGAAAGGATAACAAGTCCTTGGTGAGAGCAAAGATCTTTGCAAGCAAGCTGATCAGAAAATCTTGGCAGGCTTTCGCTGCACAGAAAACACCACAAGACTATGGAACTTTTAAAAGGGCAGTGAGAGCTAGCGTATGGAAATAAGCCCTATTTTTTGCTGAAATAGGCTTTTGGGGCCCAACTCTAGCGATTCTCCAGGCAAAGCCTCCATGACATCAGTAGCAGTTTTGCCCCTGTAGTAATCATACTTGGCCCCCGGTCACATCTTTCATCTGAAGATTTCAAAGTGCTCCGCAAACATTTAATGCATTAAGTATCCAGCGTTGCTGAAAGGTAGGCAATTATTTTGCAGATGGCGGAGAATGGAAACGGAGAAGCTAACGGACTTGCCTGATGAGCACCCAGGTCACCTGACTCCCCAGCCTGCACTAACCATTAAACCACACTCCCCCTGCAGACATGGAATGACATGTCAGGCCCTTTGGGAACAGGGAAACAACCCTATGATTGCAAAGTTGCAAGGCTGAGATTTTTCCCATTCAAGCCACTCTGCTCATGAGAAGTTATGCCGCGCCAGTCGCTCTCACAAGAGCCTCCCTCATGTACACAAAAGACTGCCGTAACAAATGGCACTGATATATGTCGTGCCATGAGATGCAGGTTCTTGCTGAGGATAAAGAAAGGATAATCTAAACAAAGGAGAAGGAGGAAGAGCGGAGGGTGGTGACGGATTAGAGAAAGTTCTTTAGTTTGGTTTGGTTTATTAAAAATAAAGAGTAACTGTTGACAAGTTCAGGTTTTCTCTTACATAAGCGAGTCAGGGAACGGGTGTCACTTATACACGATAAGGGGAAGCCAGGAGAGTGAGGGTGGGATAAGTTACAAATTGCTTACAGGAAATGCACAGCTGATCTAAAAGTTCTGCCAATGGATTCGTTTTTAAACCAGTGCCTCCTGCTTGGCCAACTTTCCACCTACCAATCATTTGTCAATCCGATACAAAAAAGAAAGAAAGCGTCATCGGCTGCAATGATTTTAGCTCTCTTAGGGTATGTCTAGGCTGCAGCTGGGGAGAAGGCGGGTGGGTTTGTACTCAGCCAGCTAACCCGAGCCCCGCCCGGGCACCCTGGCTACACAGCGATTTTTAGTGAGCTAGCGCGAGCGGAGCTAGAGCATCCATCTATCCATGCTGGGACGCATGCTCCCAGCTGCAGTGTCCCTTTCTCCTCTTGAACCTGGCTCCACTGAAGTCTATGGGGTTTTTCGTGCTTATTACACTAATTGGAACCATCTCACTGTTACCAGGTGTTCCCCCAATCTGATTATCGTATCCACCAATTGTCTCCTGTTCGCTCCTTAAATTGTAAAGTCTCAGTACAGCAAGGGGGCCCTGCCCAGAGCCTCTCTAGGGACTGTTGCAATACAGGGCATCCAAGAAGTGTATTTTATCACTATGGCTTCAGGAAGAGCATGAATATATTAACTTAGCCTCACTTTGCCAATACTCGCCCACACACCACCTCGACCCCTCTCATGTGCTGTGTTACCCCAGTGCCCAGCCTAGGACCCCACCATGCCAGACACTGTATAACCTCATCTAGTCAGAGCAAGCGTCTGCACTGGAGAACTTACAACAACCGAAACAGAGGAGACAACAGAAATGAGAAGGGACACGGGCCCAGAGAGGAGAAGTGCCTTGCCAACAGTCCACAACAGTCTCAAATCCCAGACCTGCACTCTGTCTCCTGGATTACACTGACCTCGGTCTGTCCTTGAATCACGTGCTGCTCGGTGCAGAGACCCTGCCTTCAGCTCCATTAGGAAAACCTCTAGGACACCGTAGGTACTATTATAAACCAACATTCGAAGTTCAATCCCTATGTTCAACTGTTTACCAGGAGGCCTTCCCAGGAGAAACGTCAAACCCAGGAGATTTTTTTTTTGTTGTTTTTTTGCATTTTCTCCCCATAATTACGTTAATTTAACAAATTCCACTTCATGTTAATGTCCTTTTTCATTTTACTTTATTCCTTTAGTCTTGCGAGATGAAGCTCTTGTTAGTGTACCAGCTGTGATAGACCAAGACCAGTTGGGAAGAGCAGAGTAGCAGAAGGGAGATCTACTGGCCACTGGATAAGTAGTTTTCTGTTCCCTGAGTGACCAGAGCAGGGGCTGCTCCAGGCTAATAGACCACCTGACTCCAATTAACCTGCTAAGAGTCAGGTGAGGCAGTGAAGCACCTGACACTAATTAATGCCCCTCTGATGCTATAAAAGGGCTCACTCCAGTCAAGCCAGGGGGAGGAAGTGTGTGTGAGGAACGGGGAGCAAGAGGTGTGCAAGAAGCTGAGAGTGAGTAGGCGTAGTGCTGGAGGACGGAGAAGTACAAGCGTTATCAGACATCAGGAGGAAGGTCCGGTGGTGAGGACAAAGAAGGTGTTGGGAGGAGGCCATGGGGAAGTAGCCCAGGGAGTTGTAGGTGTCGTGCAACTGTACCAGGAGGCACTCTAAACAGCTGCAGTCCTCAGGGCCCTGGGCTGGAACCCGGAGTAGAGGGCGGGCCCGGGTTCTCCCCATACCTCCCAACTCCTGATCGAACACAGGAGGAATTGACCTGGACTATAGCTTCTACCAGAGGGGAAGGTCTTTGGACTGTTTCCTGACCCACAGGGTGAATCTGTGAAGCAACCAAATCCGCCAATAAGCGCAGGACCCACCAAGGTAGAGGAGGAACTTTGTCACACAGCATATAGCAAAACAGACAGCGATGTTCACATACTCATCTTCTGCAATGCGTTCGAATCCATATTTTAAAGCGAATGCGTTTATATGCCCATCAATGGAAAATGCCTTTTCCTACAGGCAGGTCTGGACGTTTAGATTTCACTGCAGGTGCTCAGAAACGAAGGAGTCCCTCAGAGCTGGTTGAATTAGTACAGGCCACAATCGCTCCTTAATCTACTCCTGACACGGACTGATTTACCATCGCTGCCGTTGCCGTCTTAAATTTGCTCCCGGGTTAATTTAAAAGTTACCAAATTCACCGTTGTGCGGTAGTGGCAGGACGAGCCTAGCGGTCTCCTTCTGAAATAGCGGAGAAAAGAATGCAGCACTCAACAGGCAGAACGGAACATGACTGACCATGCAAACAAGCGGATGTTTAGATGAACTTTTTGGGGGGTGTAAGGTCCCATATAGAGAAAAAACCTGCATTAGTACAGGGAGATGGACATTGGGCCCAGGGGCCTTTTTACAGTAGAGCCCAATAGGTAGGCCCCTACCAAATTCACAGCCATGAAATTTCACACATCATGGACCATGAAATCTGGTCCTGTGTGTGCTTTTACCCTATACTACACAGATTTCACGGGGGAGACCAGAGTTTCTCAAACTGGGGGTCCTGACCCAAAAGAGGGTTGCGGGGGGGAGGGGGAGGTATTTTAGGGGGGGGGTCACGGTATTGCCACCCTTCTGGGCGCTGGGCTGCCAGAGGACGGCGGCTGTTGACCGAGGGCCCAGCTCTGCAGGCAGCAGAGCAGAAGGAAGGGTGGCAATACCATACCGCGCCATCCTTCCTTCTGTGCTGCTGCTGGTGGCAGCTCTGCCTTCAGAGCTGGGCTCCCAGCCAGCAGCTGCTGCTCTCCAGCCGCCCAGCTCTGAAGGCAGCGCCACCACCAGCAGCAGTGCAGAAGTACGGGTAGCAGGACCACAACCCCCCCTAGAATACTCCCCCCCACACACACACACACACACCCCTCCTTTTTGGGTCAGAACCCCTACAATTACAACACCATGAAATTTCACATTTAAATAGCAGAAATAATGAAATTTACTATTTTTAAAAGCTTATGACCGTGAAATCAACCAAAATGGATCGTAAATTTGGTAGGGCCCCACCAATATGCGAGAGATGCTTGCCAGACACAAGGCATCCCTGCACCCCAAGGATCTCACACTCAGAGCAGATGGAAGGGTACCTCAAACAGAGATTAAAAGAACAATACAAGTGAATTAGATTCACTTCTGGCAGAATGGCTGGAGTGGGTTGCCAAGAAAAACTTCAACGTAGGCAGGGAGGGTGCCTTGCAGAAGTGCTCAGGGAGGTCAAGCCACACACCGGGCACCGTGTGGAAGGTGGTACAGGAGCCAAAGTAGGCGCAGGTGACAACTGGCAGAGCACAGACGACATGGAGCATGAGCGCTAGCCATGTAGGATACATTTCTCACTCCTGCTTCAACATCCTCAGGGGGCACAAGAAAGATCCTAATGGTTCAAAACAGAGTCTCCATTACAAAGTGGCAAGGAAAAAGCTCTGCCTATCCCTGGGAGAAAGGAAACAGACAGCATTGTGCAGGGTAGGTTAGAGATCAGGACCACAATGGAATAGACTAAAGGGATAAAACACCAACTGCACCATGAACCCATATCCTGGACAGAGGCTGGATGCCCTGTTTCTATTCCCTGACCCAAAGCTAGGAGCCTGATCTCATGCTCTGGCCATACTCAGGTCATGCCAATATCGCTTTTTGAACACGAAATCTGATTTGGGCAAGCGGGTTGCGAATTCTAATTCCAGGTTAGCGATGAGGAAGCATTCTGCTCGTCACCCCAGCCCCACATGAATTTACAAGGTAAGTACGAACGAATGAAAACAAACTATAGGAGAAACAGGATGGCTGCGGTCCACTTATATTTGTGTACTACTACACTTAGTGGTTTGTCTGAGCTTCAATTGCCTAAGGCCAACTAAGGTATTTACTGCTTAAGGGCTCTAACCCAGTTAAAAGGTTTAAGAGAAATAACAGGAACAATCTTCACAACTGGGAATGGATTGTACCAATCAGGACAGACAGCAGCATATTAAGTTTTTTATATGAACAGTATAAGCTTCCTCTTTGCTAGTTTCCAGACACTGGCAGCAAAAGCACCCAGAGCATGTTGCTTTCAGATCAAGATAACTTTAAATTAATGTTCGTGTAGCCTTCTGAAGATGGAAAGTGTTATTGCTTTGTAACACATGCAGCAGCATGGAAAATTTTGGAGATTATCCTGCTTGCTCAAGGAAGATTAGGTTTTTTGGAGGGTGGTTGCTTCTTTTGTGGTAGGCTATTTGCATAGAAGCAGGATGTTAGGTTCCTTAGAACAGCAACTCCTCCAATCCCCACAAACTGGGGATCTGAAGCCAAGTCTCCAGAGAAGACAGCTAGGGCACTCAACTCACCGTTCCCACACTGACCCCAGACTGGCAAAGCTAAATTACCTTGTCCAACCACATCCACCAGGGATGTTCTGAACCCATCCTACTCAAAGAGGAGGCCTGAGATTGCTTTGAATGCTGTGTTCCCACCATCTTCTTTCCCTTCTCTCTTTGATGTTTAATCCTACTGCATTTTATGAAACTGCATTAGACTCTCAGCTCCTCAGGGCAGCTACTCTAACTGGATAAAGCACTGTGAACACCTACGGTGCTCTTGGCTAAGTGGAGGTAGTTTTATTTATGATCGTTTGCACTCCAGAAGCGCACACGGTGTGCAAGGTGCAGTCGGTACGCACAGAGACAAGACAGTCCCAGTCCCAAGGAGCTTGCAGTCAGATGTAACATTTTTATCTGAACCCAGTATTATAATTTTAGGTCCACGTCAAATCCAAAGCCATTCAATACTGAATAAAACTTTCAAGATAATTTTTCCAATACACCTCTACCCCGATATAACGCTGTCCTCAGGAGCCAAAAAAAAATCTTACTGGGTTATAGGTGAACCCGCGTTATATCAAACTTACTTTGATCTGCCGGAGTGTGCAGCCCCGCCGCCCCGGAGCGCTGCTTTACCGCGTTATATCCGAATTCGTGTTCTATCGGGTCACGTTATATTGGGGTAGAGGTGTACCAATAAGAATTCCAGAAAGTGATAATATTGTTACACATAAGGAGCACCCTTCGTCCCCAAAGCTCTTTACAAACAGAAATGCAACTGACTCTGGGCAGCAGCCAGACAGCTAACACATCAATGAGAGGAAAGGAAACTTTGCAAACATATTTTAACAGCAACAACAAAAGCGCCACGGAAGCTTTGGAGTCCATGAAAAGACTCTTAGTATCCAATGTATCTGCCTCAGAAGGGGTTGAGTTGATCCTTTCTGGATTTGAACCTACGGCCCCATGGAATATAGGTATTTCAAACCTGGTGAGCAGCAGAGTTTGGAGGTACATACGTTGCAGAAGATAAACACTCAGTAATATTAAAATGCGAAGGCTGAATGGGGAGTGCTCACAAATACAACTGAAAACAAGACAGGAGTTGCAGGGGAGGTCACAGGCACCACAGATGAATAAAATAAGTGGAAAAGATTGCTCATTACGGGAATACTTTTGCATAATCTCAACCTTCACTAAACAAATGTATCTGCATGCAGAAGAATAAAAACTTGGCAAGCCTCAGAAACCCTTTCATGCATGAACCCAGATAGCAGTGCAAATAAAAGTTTGATCAAATGTCTGAACGGTCTGCAAGCTTCCCATCTATCCTTCCACGGTCAATCCCGGAATGTTTAGGGATGGAAAAAGAGGACCACACAAGCCATCTGGATTCATCTACCCAGCATGCTGGTCTTGCTACATAATGCATTTCTCTTCCAATCCCCAGCCCTTTTGTGACAAAGCAGCTTCAATTGCTGCCTCTGGAAGCACACATCACATCTGAGTCAACTATTGCAATTAAAAAAAAAAAAATCAAAATCAGGAGGCATGTTTGTAAGTCCATGCCTCTTAGCTCCAATTGGTGTATGTCTTGTATTAGCCAGCTACCCCTAGAATGCAGCCAACTACCCCAAGAAAGCAGCCACCCCTTTGCATGCAGCCACCTCCCCTTTGCCCTTCAATCTCACACCTCTGCCAGCTGCCTTCCGTCTTTCACTTGCTAAGGTTCTTACGCGGGAAAGCACTTAAAGCATGTGCTGAACTTTAACTAAGATCACTGGGATTGTTCATGTGTTTAAAGTTAAGTATCTGTTGCCTCCTGAGTCCTGCTTGACATGTAGGGCAGAGACTGGCTTCTTTGTTACTTGTCTGTACAGCAAGTGACAAAAGGGGATTCAGGTCCTGGACTGTGGTCCCTATACTGGCATAGAAAAGGTACATTTTACCTTGCCTTGATAATCATTATATGGGCTTCTGCAAGCCATAAACTGATCAACAGCTGAGTTCAGAAATCAACCCAGGTTGGGTTGCACCAGTAAGTGGCAGTATGGCATACCGGGACTCCTGTGGCAGACCCCATTACTATAGGAGTTAGAACTTAAACACAAAACTCTCAGCTTTCAAGCTTCTTGGGTTCCTAAGGGAACCTTCTGAAGAAGAACTGATGAAACACTATTTCACTAGGAGGGTGGTGAAGCAGAACAAGGAGCAGTGGTCTCAAGTTGCAGTGGGGGAGGTTTAGGTTGGATATTAGGAAACACTATTTCACTAGGAGGGTGGTGAAGCACTGGAATGGGTTACCTAGGGAGGTGGTGGAATCTCCTTCCTTAGTTGTTTTTAAGGGCTGGCTTGACAAAGCCCTGGCTGGGATGATTTAGGGGTTGATCCTGCTTTGAGCAGGGGGCTGGACTAGATGACCTGCTGAGGTCTCTTCTAACCCTAATCATCTATAAATCTATGATTCTATTGCTGCCTGAGAGAGTCTGCAGAGAGGGAAACAATCTCTGGGGAAGGGGGGGTTAACTGCTCTCATTGAGATGAATGGGTGTTAACCCTGAAACCTAACAATAACTTAAACATCCCCCCGCCCCTCTTTAATGGCTGCAAACCTACTCATGCAGCATCCACAATCCCACATTGCACCTACAATCAGTTTGCTAACCAGTCTTCTGATTGCTCTTATACCAGTGATGCAGGATTGCAATTAGCCAGGAACACAGTCCATGTGAACAGGTGGCAAGATTAGGGGAAGGGAAGATGCATGGGCCACTGTGTGAAGACTGTGGATCTGATGGCCTGTTATTATAGGGTAAATCCCAGGAGAGTTTTGCAGCAGTTCTCTTTGGGCTTGTCTAGACAGCGAGTAACTGCGCAGCAAGCCCGAGTGTGAATCTACAATGCCCCAGCTTCCGCACGCCAGCTCACTGGGTGGACCATGCTACAGTGCACTGAAAGCCCTGCGACGTTCACTGTCCTGTAGCAATGTCCAGGTGGGATGTTACTGCGCAGGAAGCGGATGCGCTGTGGAGTCCCACCTCGACTTGCCGCGCAGTTACTTGCTGCATAGATGAACCCTTTGTGGCAGGTATGGTAGAACGTACAGCACCAGCACACCTTCGAGGACTACGCCATGCAAGTTACTGCAACTGCGAAAACCTCCTCTGCTGCCAACGTGTGCACAAATGCCCAGCAGAGAACATTCGGCCAGCAATAAAGCCTGGTTTCCACAGAGGCTGAAAGATGGATTTAAAAACAGGGATTGTTTTTTGAACCCGCTCAGAAAGCTCTGGCCAAGGAGACTGCCGGGAGAAAGGCATTCTGCTGAACTGGTTCAGCAAGGAGGAAGGCTAGCTTAGGGGCATGCAGGGAAGGTATGTGCACGGAGGGAGAGGGAGTCATAAACTCACCTTCCCCAGCTACAGCACTCATGCTACCAGTGGCTAGAGTTTACCAGGGCCCTCAGGAGAGACCCCCTCCCTGGCCAATTCCCAGTTCAAGGGCGGGGGTGGAAACAGTAGTTTTTCCAGGTTAAGAGTGAACTGTTTCAAAGAAAGATGACTTAAACAGGGTGCTAGACAGTTCTCTAGAGGAGTTCTCCAGAGAGAGACCGGTATTACACGGATGGTGTACCAGCCGCTGGAGAGCTCCCCAGCAGTCTAGGGCAGTGGTTCTCAACCTGGGGATACACAGAGGTCTTCCGGGGGGTACATCAGCTCACCTAGATATTTGCCTAGTTTTACAACAGGCCCCATAAAAATCACTAGCAAAGTCAGTACAAAAACTAAAATTTCATACAGACAATGACTTGTTTGTATGGCTCTATATACTATACACTGAAATGTACGGACAATATGTATATTCCAATTAATTTATTTTATAATTATGTGGTCACACTGAGCAAGTCAGCCATTTTTCAGAGACGGTGTGCTGGGACCCCTTTGCATTTTTATGTCTGATTTTGTAAGCAAGTAGTTTTTAAGTGAGGTAAAACTTGGGGGGTACTCAAGACAAATCAGACTCCTGAAAGGGGGACAGTAGTCTGGAAAGGTTGAGAGGCACTGGTCTAGAGCACGCGTGATGCTGTAGTTCAGAAGCATTTGGTCATGTGGCTGTGTCTATTGATAACACGCCGCTGGCCAATTGATGGGAGGAGCAACATTACATCCAAGAGACACCATCCTGTGATGAGCACTCTCATGTCTCTGCCAGGTGCGACCAGGTACAGCCAGGATGAGGGGCTATTGTAATGAGGAGCCCAGCCACCGCAGCGAGCAGCAGAGATCCCAGCTGGGCCTTCAGCACCAAGCGAGATGGGTCTCTAACATGCGGGCTAGCGGAACGACCCTCTTAGCCATTAGCAATAGACTGAGGCAGCCGCTGACAGGAGATACCACCAGCACGCCTGCTACGCACAGTATTACGTAACGACGCCAGAGCAGTTCTCTCGGGCTTTGTCCGGATGAAACACAAGCTACAGTACCCAGGAGATGGAAGGAGCTTGTGGCTACAGCGTTCTGCTCTACGTGTGAAACACGTGGGCAATCCAAAGTACCCGTCCGCAGAGCCGTCCGCGCCTGGCAGCGTGTGAATCCCCTGTCCCCCTATCCCCGCCCACTCCTACCCTCTTGGGAAGTCAAGCTTTGGCTCCACTGTGTTACCGGTCTCAGAAACACAGTGGAAAGGAGGACATTCCCTTTGGGGCGTGTAGGGGACCCAGTCACAAGACAGAAGGGGGAAAAGGGAAGGGATGCTGCCTGGGTTATTTCACACAACCCCATAAATCCTGTTCTGCTCCCCACTCTGCCACCTCCAGCTCCCTTTCATCTGAGCAGAGCCCCGGTCACCAGCCTCTCTGAAAACAGCATGCCAAGGACAGGGCATTTCTACCGTAAAACACAGCAGGAGAATGGGAGGTCTGGGTTCCGTGGGAGAAGATGTTGCTTCCTTTTCAGCCAGCTGCCACCGAGAACAGAGGATTTTTTCCCCCCCCTTATCTCTCTCCATTTTCTGTTTCCTTTTTAGATTACAAATGCAACCGACTGACATAAACCAACACAGGGCTTGCTCCCTGGTTTTCCATTTGCAGACGGGACACAAACACGTCCCAGCTGTGGGAAAGTCCAGGTCCGAATTTTTGCCCCCTCTGTAATTCTGTTCTCTACAGATCTGCTATGGTTCAGCCGCAAGGTGCTGGGTTGGATGCAGGAATCACTGGGTGAAATTCTCTGGCTTGTGTAATGCAGGTCAGACCGGATGATCATAATAGTCTCTTCCGGCTTTAGCACCTAGGAATCCACATCCTCTCCCCAGAACATTCCCCGATGTGCCCCCCCCCCCCCCCCCCCGGGCAGGACTCGGTCTCGGGGGAGCTTGGTCGTGCACTCCTGCACACCTTGCTTAAGCCGAGGAGTTACTGCTGGTTTTGAAGCAGGATAGTGGGGAGGAGACCTCACATTCAAGCTCAGAAAGGTACGAAGTGCGGCATCTCTGCAGGACCAGCGCAGCCAGCCCCCTTCTCATCTAAATCCCTCCTTAAAACTCCGCATTTCCAGGATGCCCTGGCTATCGAAGGTACTTATTACGGCCCCATAGCCACAGTACCCGAGTACCTCGCAATCTTGAATGCATTTATCCCCCGAACACCCTGCATGCCAGGAAAGTCCGGCAATCTCCATTTTACACTGCGGAGCTGAGGCCCAGAGAGAGTAAGCAACCTGCCCAGGGTCCTAGAGGAAGTCTACGGCACAGCCGGGAAATGAACCCAGGACTCCAGCCAGCGCCCTAACCACTGAACCATCCTTCCTCTCTGGTGAAACTGTAAGAGTCACTTATTTCTTGAGTAACTGCCCCGCAAAGGTGGCACATGCCTATCCCGAGTAACCATGTGATCGGATTGCGATGCCCCCTCTCTAGCACCCGAACACCTCGTGCCATGTGCATACTTTACATGAGCAATGCTCCTAGGCAGGGCCTTGTACCTTTCTGCAAAGCCCTCAGCTCTGTTAAACTACGCGAATAGTCTTTGCCCATCTGCTGGGACACAGCGACAGCACAGAAAGCCCTGGAGCGGACAGTCAGCCTGCGGGTCTGTTTAGCGAACATGTCCAGAGGTGACATTCTCCTTAAAACAATATCGAAGCGTAATAGTCCCGTGCACTAGAGACAGACACTTTCAAAGCAGCAGAACTCTGGGCAGTTATTGTACTGTATTCTCCCGCCCTCCCCGCCGCCCTTTTTGAGCTCAGGGATTCCTATCCTCTGTTTAAAAACTCCACATTAAATCAATTGGACGGAAAGCCTTAGAGTAAAGGAATGAGAGTTTTAATTATCGCAACACCCAAGCACCCTGGTGTTATGATGGTGCTTCTCGTTTAGAATTCTAATTGGAGTCAAAATTAATAAGCTACAGGTACCTGAAAGAAAGAAAGAAAAAGAAAGAAAGAAAGAACTCCTCTGAAGCTCATGGAAAGTCAACGAAAGATGTTGGCTTTGGATAAGCCCTTATCTATTTACTTTGCCCCAGTTTAAATCTCTTAGATGCAGCCAGAAAGCTGGCCTTTATCTTCCCATAAGACAATATATTAAAGATCGCTCTGTTTTAAGCTTAGTCTCATATGGCACCTCCACCACCACTACATTCCTTTGTGTTTATCTGCCCTCTTCAACCCTTTCGCTCCGATCAGATGCACACAGCACATCGTGTCTTCAAGTGACATGGCCGAGGTTACGCTAGAGACAGGTGCTAGGAGAACTACTGCCCTGCAGCTATCTACAGGAAGAGAGGAGATACAGGGTTAGAAGGTATTTCAGATTAAACACAACAATGGCAAACACCTGCCCTGAGGCTACACATTCTCTGCCAGCGCAAGCTGCAGCCTCCGCGCGCCCCAGAAACAGCAAAGCAAACACCAAGTTCTCTGCAATGCGGCGTTGTCGCCCGTCAAGTGATGTTTGCTAATTAACGGGGGGGAGAGAGAGAAAGAACGTTCCCTATTTTAAAACCAGGCTGTTTGCACAGGTCTGAGATGCATTTTTTCCTTTGTAAAGCCTTTTGTATAGCACTTGATTGAACGAAGGAGTTGTTCTCCTTTACTGGAAGGCTCTGGTACATTAATAAATTAACACAGGGGCACGCAGCACTTAAAGGGCTTGAACCAACAGCCACGCACCAAGTTACACGGAATTACATTAAGCAGCTTGTCAACAAAGCTCTATGCTGTGATGTATCCCCGTGACATTCATTAACATTAATGAAAAATCACACAACCCAGCCCCTGCGTGAAGCTTGGAAAATATGTGCCCTTAAGGGTGGAGATCAAAGCCACCAAAAACAAGAAAACCAGATCCTAGCGAAGGCTGCATGGCCCCCCTTTTTCTGCTGCACTGTGAACAGGGACTGCAACGCTCTTTAGCCAGCAGGAGACAGGATTTTCCAAAGGGCGGCAGAGAGCCATCACACAGGAGAGGGAAGCTTGGAACAAGGACTCAAGGCGGTGTCACGTTAACGCAGCGCCGCACCAAGCGTTTATAGAAAGCAGAGTTGTGCGGGGTTTTGTAACAAAGCCACAAGGAACTCAACCAGTCGGACGTGGGAGGGAAGCTGGCAAAGATACAGCCGATGCTTTTAAGCGATTCAGCTTAGTTCTAACGAATTTTCCCATTTTATAGACGGGGAATCCCCACAGAACAGGGTGAGTCTTTCAGACTGGAGGAACTTTCTAAGGGCACCATTTTACCAGAGCTGGGCAGCCTTTCAAGGAAACAGCCAAACTTTGCCCCCTCGTGGGTGGTGGAGGCAGGATCTCCATCCCAGATGGGCTTTGTGAGTGACACATACCCTCTCCGGTGGGACAATCCCTCTACCTTCCAGCATTGGGACAAGGCCTGGAAACCCCTGTGGTCATTGACTCATGCCTCTGAATTACAAGCACAACAGTCATTGCCAGGATGCGAATTGGCCACTATGGTGGACTGCTGCGGCACTAGAAACCTGTAAGATTAGCCTAAAAGAACACGAATGATCTGGTGACTTAACTGTTACGGATTCTGTGGGTGGAATACAGGGGGTGGGGAACCTGGTTCTGCTGACACTAGCAATAATCATAAGTCCAGGGGGGAAAAAACCCGAGCTGTAACGTAACGAAAAAGAAACTGCTCGTGGGGAAAGTTTTGGCACAGAGCCTACTAGTCAAGGAGAAGAGATGGCACTACCGCAGAAGCAGGAGCTGGGCACATCCAGCAAACTCTACAACCCTCCTCTCCAGCCCGTAAAGCGACACATGGAACCATCAGCCCTCAGAACACTTGCCAGGAGAAAGCACCAGAGGCAAATAAACCAGCCACCACCAAGGCCTCCTCTGCATGTCACCGCCAAACGTGCGGGTGAAACACAGTGGTGGCCAAATCTCATTAGACTCGCCGTTTACTCTTGCCTGAACAGATGGGGAAAGGGGAGGAGCAGTAACCAGGCTAGGGACCCAAGTTTTCTACACTAGCCTGCTTGTCCTGTTAAAGAATTCCTGCTGTCGCCCCTTTACTCTTGCTCCCTTGGTGAAGGCACCAGTGGGAGTGTCAGTGTAGTCAGGATACCGGCAGCCACCAGTGTTTAAACCCTCAGCCCACATAAGTGTGCTGTAAGCAGGGAAGAAAGCCTTTGGCTGGAGGGCCAGAACCAGCGGCTGCAGAGAGCTCCCTCTCCGATCCCTCCAAAACCTGCTTTGCTCGGCCCTTCCTTCCGTTTGCACTCCCAGACTCTTCCCCCCTCACTCAGCAATGCTTCAAAGCAGAGGCACCACAGAACACAAATGCAAACATCTCCACCAGCAGGGCCACCAGGCAAGGTGCAGAGAGCCGGCTCCTGAGATCAGTGCTGGGGAGCGAGGCCTTTCACAGGGCGAGCACCTGCAAGGGTTAGCCACAGGCCTGTCAGATCGCCGTTCAGAACCAGGGCTATTGCCGCAGCATAGACAGGGCCCAGTGCAAACGCTTACGCACACTCACCCACATGGGGTCGCTCCCATCCGCATCCTGCATCCGGACACAATCCATACTAATCTCTATTTTGTTTGTAGGGCCATTGTCTGAGGTATCGTCCATGAAGTTCAAGTTGATCGGCTGAACTGAACATATCGGCCTAAGAGGAAGAAAAGAGCGTCATTAAAAACATTGGCCGAAATCCCGACTCCACTGAAGTCGACAGCAAAACTCCCATTTGACTTCAGTGGGGCCAGAATTTCACCCAACAGCCAAGCGTCTGCCAGCTGGTAGCACCGAGAACCCCTACGCCGAGTATGGGGGAATAAGGGAGCTCATGGTGGTGAATGCCTCAAAGCCAACAGTGGGTGTCAAGAAGGGGACACCATCCACCCTCGTTCCCTAGAAGCTCCATCCCAATGAAACCCAAGCCCAACCCAAACCTCCCTGGTAGGTTTCACTAAAACCTCTTCACTTTTCCTCCCCTCCCCTCCACACGTCTTGGAGCCAGGTAGGACCAAAGGATCGATACTGGGGGGAAGGGGCGTTCTCATCATTCCCAACCTGGCTGAGACCAGGAACTCCTTGAAATCTCACCCCTTGATCTCCCAGACTTTTCCTTCCCTCCTAGGCGTTAGGAGACACATTGCGGGGAGGAGTCAGAGGGGAGGAGAGGTGGATGTTACCAATGGGGGGGGGGGCCTTACTTCAAGAAATCTAATAGGCAGGGCAGATGAGCAGGGTGGCAGAGCCATCATTATGGGTGGGCAACTGCTAGTGTTGCCAACCCTCCCGGATTGGCCGGAAATCTACCGGAATCGGCATCAATTTCCCAGTGATAACTGAAAGCAATCCGGGAGATTTTAATAGGTACAGTACAAATAATGACATTAGTCATGTTGGGGGGAAAAAAATCTCCTGGAATAGCTTCAATCAGAGTTGTCAACTCTAGCAACTGCCCAGGGCGCCGTAGTCAAGAGGCCAGGAGCAGGGCAGGCCTAGGGTGTGAGGCTGCAGAAGGGAGAGGGGGTAGGCAGTGGGGGAACCCAGGGAGACAGCGGGGCCTGGGGGGTGGATGGAAGCCCAGGGGATGCAGCAGGGGGACAAGTTCACCCAGGGCACCATTTTCCCTAAGACCAGCCCTGCAGGGCAGTTACCCTAGGCCCCAACTTCTAGGGGGAGCCAGATCACCACACCGCTCAGCTTTCTGGGGGGCCTCGGCCACTGGGGGGGGGCACTGAAAACATTTCCCACCCTGGATCAGCTAAAACAGCTGAGGCCGCTCCTGCTAGTATTACTCGTCGCCCTGAAAGAACTGAAGTAAACTCTGCCCAGCAACTGCCCCAAACTTCCCACATCAACCTGCCTCAACCCTGACCTGATGAGACATGGCCGCCCTCCTGAGGGTGCGTAGTGCCCAGTTCTGTTCTCTCCGGGTTCTTATACCGCACCGTAGCGTCCGAGCACCTCCCAGTCGTGCGTTAGGCCATGTGACTAACATCTGTCCCATGTCTGTTCTCTCAGCCTCCCCCCTAGGGGGAAAAGCGTGTCCCCATGTCCAGCCAGTCCACAGCCTCTCTACCGAGCCACTCGTGAAACGGGCATCTGTCCACCATGAACCAAATTGAGACCCCGCTTCAGTGCCCCCAGCAGCCGCCCAGTAACCATGAGTCACCATGGAGTTGGCTAGATCCCTAGCAGTCACCTAGACACAAAGGACTCTGGAATCTACAATACCAATTCTCTGAGCCACCCTGACAGCTTGCCCCACAAATGCCTGTCTGCAGCAGTCTCTGTCCGCTGGTACTTACTGTTCCAGGAATTCCCAGATTTGCTGGAAAACCTCTGGACTCAGGAATTCTCTTGTCTGCGAGCTCTGGGACATGGTGGATCGGTAGTAACTCTCTGTCCAGGAGAAATGGCCTGGAGTTTCCACAAACCTTACAATAAATAAATAGATTATGTTGAATCCTCGATTAAACTACTCAGAAACCCATAAACTGAATCGATTGTGAGAAAAAGGGAGTCACGCTAAATGTCTGGAACATTCTTAGCTGTACAATCTGCATCTCCTGATACTGGGGACATGTTTAGAAGGGAGAGACTTAGATCGCCTCTCATGTTATGGTAGACATCCCCCACCCACCCACCCTCTCCCTGTAATTCTGTATTGGATGGAATCTTACAAGCAAACTTTATGTCATCCTCACATAAATCACCACAATATTTTGCACTTAAATGAGGCGGAGTACCGGGCTGGGAACCAGGAGATCTGGGTTCTGTTCCCATCTCCGTCACTGACCTGCAGTGTGACCTTGGACAAATTAACTTGCCTCTGTTTCCACTCCTACATCTGTCTGTCTTGTCTATTTACAGTGTAAGCTCTTTGGCACAGGGACTGCCTCTAACAGGTGTCTGCACAAGACCTAGTATAACGGGGCCCCGTAAGCAGTACTGTTATGTAAATAATAAATGGATTATACTGTAGCTTTGATCTTGGGCCAAAAGCAGTGATTTTGAGAAAACTTTCCTCCATTTTTTGGTTTAAAAGCATATGTCCTTTTCCTGCTTTAGAACTATTCACAATTTCAACTGTAGCATTTATCAGAGGGGTAGCCGTGTTAGTCTGAATCTGTAAAAAGCAACAGAGGGTCCTGTGGCACCTTTAAGACTAACAGAAGTATTGGGAGCATAAGCTTATGGTCCCAATACAACTGTAGCATTGTGATCGCACATGCTCAAATTAGATGTAAAGTGCTGTTTTAATCTCATTTTTCTTGTTAAAAAAAGAATCCCAAGTAAATTCAGTGTTTAAAGATTACATTAATGCATAGCACCCAAAAGGCAGAAAATACAACACTTTCATATGCAAAAGTACACACACACACTCTCTCTCTCAGAGTCAAACTCATCACACTCTTAAGCAGCCCCAACTCTACTGAGGACAGCAAAGCTTTCCCACAAGAGTACCTTGAATTGCTAGCAATGGGCTTTCCGTTTAGCAGGGGGCGTTCAAGTGAAGGTCCTATGGACAACTGGTAAGAGAGCTCTGGTAAAAGCCATCACGCCCACTAAGAACCATTACTGTGACTGGGTTACAGCGAGAACCCCTCAGGAGAGCACTTGGGGACAGACGGCTTTATAAAATGGGCTGCAATCTCTTTTGCTTTATAGTTTCGATACAGCCTGGCCTCCCATGGTCCAAGAGAAGACTGGATGAAGCACACAAGCTTTTGAAAAAGCTGTCCCTTTATTTAGATTTGTCCAAATGCTAAAGGGAAAAAGCAGGACAGCCACTGTCCAGTATTGAACCAGCGATCTCCAGAGCTCAGAGCAGAAGTCTCTGCAGCTGTATCTGAAGGACCAGGCTCTGAGGCTGAGCGATAGAGCAGACTCACATGCTCTGTGGGTCAGGTGGGGAAGGAGGAAGACAAGAGCACTTATGCAAACCTTGCTATAACTTAGCCCATCACACTTTATTACAGTAGGATCCAGAGGCCTCAGGCAGGTGAGGGCCCCACTGAGCAGAAACAGGAGTGACAGTCCTCCACTTGCCTGCTTCGCCTACCCACTCTGCAGCTACCGCTCCAGCGCCTCCTGCCTCTCCCCGAGCCCTGCACCCACACCCCACGCTCCTGGGGATGCCAAAGAAAACAGGGATGATAAGCATTAAACCCTGAGCTCCCCTTGCCACACTTCCTGACCCCTTCATCCCATGGATCAAGGTGTTCAGCAGTGCCCAGAGCCCCTGCTCAGGATCGACGGGGAAGCAGAAGAAATCACTCACTTTGCTACATGCAACAGATCCTTCGTAGCCTTGACCTATGGATTCCACAAGCCCCACCTGCCCTTAGGCACTGCTCACAATTGGGGCACCTATCCCTGACCTCGTATCAATGGCAATACATATTATCAACCCACCAGACTGTCTGCTCTGCCAAGCTCCCTGCATGCACAAACCTGTTTGCCACTGACCCACCACGCGCCCAGGCCAGCAGCTAACACACACTCACTTCCAAGAGCTCACCCCTTAGGAAGTGACTATGACCAATCACATCAGCTCAGAGTTACTCACCGAGCCCCGCCCCGCAGGTCTTCCTCCTATCAAGAACGCCTCAGCCCCAGAGTCCTCCTGCAAGTTGCAACTTGCTCCACATGGGTGCTAGCTACCTCAGCCCTAGGCCACATGGCTAGCAACTAACCAACATAGCTTCAGGCACACAGGCAAAGGCGCAGACCATCCCAATCAGCAGCAATGCAATCCACTTTGTAGAGGTGGTTTTTTGTTTCTGCCCTAAAATCAGGCATTCTCAGCAGCCCTTCTGTGACAAACCCTCAGTTATGCTGCTTGGGGGAGTGAATTTGCACTGGCTGTGGTTTTGTTGTTATTGTTGTTGTTTGGGGGGAGGGGAGGAGAAGGGGAAGAAACACCTGGGAATTTCCATCCAGTATCAGGCAATTGGGTCCTTCAGATTCTGTATCCCACCTCCAGTGGCCAGCACCTAGGAAGGCATGATATATATCAGGGATAGGCAACCTATGGCACACGTGCCAAAGGCGGCACGCGAGCTGATTTTCAGTGGCACTCACACTGCCCGGGTCCTGGCCACCAGTCGGGGGGGCTCTGCATTTTAATTTCATTTTAAATGAAGCTTCTTAAACATTTTAAAAACCTTATTTACTTTACATACAACAATAGTTTAGTTATTATATTATAGACTTATAGAAAGAGACCTAAAAACATTCGAATGTATGACTGGCACGCGCAACCTTAAATCAGAGTGAATAAATGCAGACTTGGCACAGCACTTCTGAAAGGTTGCCAACCCTACATTGATATATGCCCAGGCAGAGGGTACAATCAGATGAGCTTGGCTGTGAGAATGCAATTCTGTCCACATTCTGTGCAGCCTAAGGCCTCTCTGGCCCTCCTCTAGTGCTAGGACTTCCCATGAGCCACATTCATACGACATCACATGTTTCAGTCCTTTCGACCCACACAGGGTGATCCCGGGTGTATTTATTTGCCAAGGGGCCCTGTCGGATTATGGGTCCACACTTTTCAAGTGGTGCAAATCAAAAGAGCTTTTACATTTCCCTAGACCAACAGAAACGTACCATTCTTTCTTTCTTTTAAATTCCAATATAAAGCTTTTTAAACAAAAGCTCTGTACTCCCCCTCTGTACAATAGTGCCTCTGCCTCAGTTTCCCTATTTGTGCAATTACAACCACCCCTCCCCCATCCTCACAGGGGGGCTGGACGGGTTCACTAGCTAACATCTGCAAAGAGTTTAAAGAGGGAAACAGTCAGTATTGCTCTTCGCTCAGCTGGGACAATGGCAATTGGCAAGTTACTTCCTATTTGTTTGCTGAGGCCTTTTCAAAGCATCCTGCTTCCAGTGCACTACAATACCGAGGTTACTGTGCTGCAAGGAAATGATTACATTTAAAATAAAAGTCATAGCACATATTAGGGTGTTTCCTTTCCCCCCACCTCAACAAACCCTAAATTTGGTGCCTAACCTCTCGTCACCACCCCTTTTAGCCTGCTAGGCGTCAGAGCAGCCTCCGTCTATTGAATAGTTTACAGGAATGCATGAATTTGTTTTCCTGCAAAAAAAAAAAAAAAAGAGCAGGGCATTAACTCCAGCCATCTGATCTCACTCCACGCATTTAGGCCCCCAGCGTGCATGTTTAGGTTTAAGACACGCAAGTCTCTCTGACTTCAGTGAGATTGCGTGTACAGAGTTAACCACACATGTAAGCGTTTTCAGGACTGGGAGTTGGGTTGCTACTTCCAGTCACTAGATTGTGTTACTTTCACGCAGCACTCGGCATCCCAAAGTGCATTACATATTTAGTGTGTGACATTGCAAACACTGCCACGTACAGGACTTACTGCTGGGCATTACTACCAGACTATTGACTTTAATGGGACTGAAGCCTGGTAGCAAATGTTTGTACAATTGGACCATATACTGACACATAAACTATAAACTGGGTTCACTTCATTGACCACTGCAGTGCAGACACCTCTAGGGTAAAACACAGCGACTGTTTAAATGTAACATTATATGACGGTAAGCAGAGAATTACCAGATCCAATTACAACAGACCGGGGAATGTAGACAGTCACCAAGTTGTAATTTGGCTTGAACACTGGAGCTGACAACTCTACTCTTATAAAAAGCTCCAGGGGATCTTCAGTGATCAATAGGACCATGTCTCATCTAAGAGGCACTCTCTCTCCATCAGTACAATTTTCCCTAGCACTGTGCCGAAGCATTGCTTACACACTGACTCGGAGTTCAGCCTACTGAATCACCAGGATCGCTTCCAGCATCAGCTAGTGTTACTTGTGTGCCACCCCTCCAAAACGCCGATCCACCCAATCCTATTTACCTTGCAAGACCAGATGGAATCCCAACACGAGGTTCTGTATCACAGTTGCAGGGGCTTTTCACACATGCATAGTGATCCTCACATATAAAGCCTCATGTGCATTCAATGCTTTCCTCTCTCTGATAATTTTACAAGAATTGTGTGACAGAATTGTGTGATATCCCGTAGGTGGGAAAACAACATAATTTGCTATGAAACTGACTGACAGGTCACTTAAAACCTGGTTTCAGAGTAGCAGCCGTGTTAGTCTGTATCCGCAAAAAACAGGAGTACTTGTGGCATCCGATGAAGTGGGTTCTAGCCCACGAAAGCTTATGCTCAAATAAATTTGTTAGTCTCTAAGGTGCCACAAGTACTCCTCGTTCTTTTTTTAAAACCGGACGACAGTTTGCACTTACACAGCACCTGTGCTCTCAGTAGCTTAAATGGGCTGTGCAAATATTAACCCTCCCAACAGATAGGAATTAAAAAAAAAAAAACAGATGGTAAGGTGAGGCACAGCAGATTAGCACTTCTGAAAAATCAGATACTTAAACAATTGCAGTTCCTGTGGATTCCCAGAATGTGTGACAATCAAGCCTTAAGTGACTAGTTTACCACCACGCAAGTCATTAGCAGTTTCAGGAAGAGACAAGAGAACCTACAAGCATCAACTCATTCCCCCACAACGATTCTGCCTCTCCTACCCGAGGAGAAAGAGGGCACAATGTTCTCTTACTCAGAAATGACATTTCTGATATCAGGGAAATGATGACAGAGGAGAAAACTGCTGTGGTGACTGTGGCAGGATTAAAAAGAAGAACAGGAGTACTTGTGGCACCTTAGAGACTAACAAATGTATTAGAGCATAAGCTTTCGTGGACTACAGCCCACTTCTTCGGATGCATATGCTCTAATAAATTTGTTAGTCTCTAAGGTGCCACAAGTACTCCTGTTCTTCTTTTTGCGGATACAGACTAACACGGCTGCTACTCTGAAACCTGTGGCAGGATTGATATTCCTACCATAGGAGCGTTACTCAGTGCATATGTTCTTGTTTACAAATCACTAACGAAATGGAGCACAAAAGCCTATTTTACTTACACTTCTGAAAGGAGAGAACCCTTCTATGCCCACAACACCTAGAGAAAGAAGGCCTGTGTTTGAGACCAGACACACCCCGCCTTGGGGCCATATTTATATAAGGAGAGGGTCTGGAGCGGAGCTAAAGACAAAGCTCCATGCTTGAGTCCATCTGCTTCTTGAGCAGTGGATCTCAAACTTTTGTACTGGTGACCCCTTTCACACAGCAAGCCTCCGAGTGCGACCCCCCCATACATTAAAAACACGTTTTTATATATTTAACACCATTATAAATGCTGGAGGCAAAGCAGAGTTTGAGGTGGAGGCTGACAGCTCACGACCCCCCATGTAATAACCTCGTGACCCCCTGAGGAGTCCTGACCCCCAGTTTGAGAACCCCTGTTCTTGAGAGATGATATTGAAAAACCAAAAACACCACCCCAGCAAGGCATGTGCCTGGGGTTATTTGCTTTTCCCTCTTCAGTACAGGTGAGAAGATCTGAACTGCCATCAGGCTAGCTGTAGGGTTTATAGTGTATGGGGAGAACAGACGTGAATAAGTTTCAGAGTAGCAGCCGTGTTAGTCTGTATCCGCAAAAAGAACAGGAGTACTTGTGGCACCTTAGAGACTAACAAATTTATTAGAGCATAAGCTTTCGTGGACTACATATACATCCGAAGAAGTGGGCTGTAGTCCACGAAAGCTTATGCTCTAATAAATGTGTTAGTCTCTAAGACGTGAATAAGAAATCCTAGGGAAGTCCAAAGCTGTAAGCCTTAATGATCTGTTTTTCAGAGGTGTTGACCTGTAGCATTCACATTGACACCAGCATCTCTGGAAAATCAGGCCTTTTTGCAGGGATAGGAATTTTCTCCCGATAACACTAATAGTGTATGAACTCTTGACACAAAATTGCCTTGGCTTATAAGCCTTAACTCCATGGCATAGAAGTCTGGAGGAGTCTCATGGGGGGGGGCTTATAATTCATGCTAAGGAGGGACGAACTAGAGCAGATCCCACCCTAAAGCAAACTGTTTTTGAAGACTGGAAAGTTTGGGTTACGGGCTCTTGCTTCCTTCTTCTCCCCCAAGACAAACATTTTTTTTTCTTCCAGGCCCCTTGGTACTGCTGGGGTCCATCTGGAGGGGCTCACATAACATGAGAAAGGCTGTAGCATCTCAAGGAAAACAAAAGGGCCAGAAAGCTGTTTTTAAAAAGCCTGCCCGCATTTACAAATCAGGAGCCAAGCTCCAAACAAATGTCCACTGACCCGGCCCCCAGCACCAGAGCAGCTTGCAAACCTTAGATCACGTTGTCCTCACAGCCCTCCTGTGAGGTAGGGTAATAGTTCCCCCATTTTGCCGGCAGGGCACTGAGGTACAGAGACAGACATTTTCAAAAGTGACCAGTGATTTTGGATGCCTGACTAGAGACACCTTAAAGGGCCCTGATTCTCAGGCAGTGGGTGCCCTGCACTTTCGAAAAATCAGGCCCTTTTAAGGTGTTTCAGGGTAGGTACCCACTTCTGCCCATCTTGGCCATAGAGATTGCATAGGGAGCTCACCGGACAAGGATTTGAACCCTAATCCCCTGTGGCTCACTCTAGTGATTTAACCAGATAGGCTGCCCTTCCTGAATCATTAATCCTTTACACTTCACCTAGTCCGTAACACTCTAGATGCTCATGGCTGGTTAAAGCATTAGCCTTCGACAGCCTGAGGGCTGGGGTCAAATAGAGAAGCTGGTCAACAGTGAGATGAGTTGGTGGTCTCAGGCTCGACCTCCGTGATTCTAATCCAAACACTGGCCTCTCCCTGCAACAGCTGAGGAAATCCATTCAAGTACGTGAAGAGGCACAAGATACAACCACGGTAGAATTCAAAAGCAGTCTACATAATTGACCAAATCTTGGTATAGTCATATTTTTAGTTCTTGAAAGGGGTGGGGGCCCTTGTTCTTTCTGAGTGTGCTGCTAAAACTCTAGGAACTTGGCAGCATTCAGAGCGCTGGAATTCCCCCTGCTCTACATTTTAACACTGCAGTGATTTGTAGACATCGCTATTTAATGAAGCACACAGCTGTGCAAGAAGAGAAGGAGGTGGAATTGGCAGCCTGGGACAAGCGAGAGCGTCTGGCAAGGGTGTCATCTGGAATTCCCCTAACTCTGTGGGACATGCTCACCCTCCCCCCCCCCATACACACATCCATCAATATACACACTGGAAGAGCTTGTTAAAGGCCACCAATCACCAAACAGGCATATTGCATCAGGGATGGGTCCCTGTGCAAGCAGCCCTCCACCCCAATGCTTGGGGAGGCTCAGATCTGAACGTTGCCATCGTCCCCCATCTCCAAGACAGGCCAATACAAAACCCTTGGATCCAAACACTTGCATATTCTGTGAAAGGCCGGAGATTTGGACCCTAACTTTGGGTCTCAGACGCTTCCTGAATCTCCTCCCCTTCCCCCCACCCCCAAATGCTTCGTCGTTTTCTAAACTTCCTGACAGGCCTCGGAACTGAGGCCTAGTGAACCAATGTGAGTAAAACAAGGAACCACCCCAAACTTGGATCACATTTTTTTCCCTTGTTTCCCTACCTTCCCCTAATTTCAGGAGCTTGACTCATGGAACCTCAAGAGAGACTGTGTCTGGGGATTCCTGGCCCGGCAGCAATGGGCATTACTGGACGGCACACAATTATTTATTCTTACTTAGGTTTCCAGCCCAGATTTCAGATCCAAGTAGTTTCAATCAGCAGCCAAACTTCAGGGATCTGCTCCAAATACCTTGGGACTCCCCCACCACATTCTGGCCCATGACCTTTATTTTGTAAATGCCTGCAGGTGGAAACTGAGGTAGCCATGGTGTAGGGGGGATGTGACTATGGAGAAGGGCAAGCAATCCTCAACAAAATGGAGGTTTTCGTAGCAAAAAAAAATGGGTCGCTAGGGCCTGATTCGGTTTTCCCAGATCCTCAACTACCATCATCCCAGAGAACACACGGACAACAGCAAAGAATTTGGGGGGAGGGACTCAAACCAGATGAGACCTGGGGAATCAGAACAAGGACAAGAACTATGGGGCTGGGAAACTGATTGTGCCACAGGGAAGAGCATGGAAGGGCAGCAGGACAGGGCTAGGAGTTTTATCATCCGGTGGGAACTCCTTGGCCTCAAGGTGAACCAAGCGCTGCGCACACAGAACAAGAGCAGGGTTGAGAGCGGCAACGGCAGGGGAGAGCCGGAGAGAGGAACTGGGCTCAAGACACACAAGCAAAATATCCGTGCAACACAGGAAGGCATCTCTACAGAATCAATCATGCACAGCCTAGGATAGGAGCCAGAGACCCTTAAAGGGACACTGACTCCTTTTCAATTCTGGTTTCTGGTAGAACCATCTTTAATAGCATGTCCTGATTTTCTTTTTTAATTCCTTTTTCAGAGGAGGAGGAAAGGGGCGTTTTGTTCTCCTGTGGGTCAGGATTCTTTCTGCAAAGAAGAAACTGACTGTACAAAAGAAACAGTGAAACTAGCTACAGCCAAAACCGCTGCGGAACGAACACATTCACAAACTGAAAAATTATTGTTATTCACCAGCATCTTTCAGTTACAGTCATCTGGGGTGTTACTGTACCCATAGGAGGCGTGACATTTTCCACTTCATGTCACCCTCTTAGTGCATGTTACCTTGTTGCTGACTGCAACCAGGTGACAGTAACCTGAGCGAGGGTCCCCTCAGACAGGGATCCACCAGGGCTGAGAGCAAGGAGTCATCCTCTGCTTTCCAAGGACAGCCATGTCTGCAGGTGGAATGGAACCGCCATAATAAAGGCACCAGCAAACCACAGAGGACTCGGACGTCTGCCCTCCATGCTTCATCATAATCACCCTGAGAACTGTCACTCGTGACCTCCTCCCATTAGGTATTATGGGCATTTCTTTAGTTGGTAGAGGTAGTGCTGCCGAGTGGCTAGAGCAGTGGCCTATGGATCAGGTAACCAGGGTTCTAACAGCATCTCTGCTGCCGGCCTGCTGGATGATGTTGGGCAAGTCATGTCGCTCTGTGCCTCAGTTTCCCCATTTGTAAAACAATGATAATGATGTTTGCAAAGTGGTTGGATGAAAAGTGCTATATAAGAGCTTGGTCTCAGTGCCACCACTCTAGCAGTTAAATGTTACAGAGAGGGTTTCCAGTTTTCGACTTTAAGAGAAAAACCTACCCACCAGTCTTTTATTTATTAAATAAATTTTTTTTTTGCAATTTAAATACCTCCCCCCCCCCAACACACACACTTTTCTGATAGATCCTATCCTCAAGTGTGTTGTTAAGATGTTTAATAATGCTGTCCAGATGGAGATGGGGAGAACTTTAATTAACACAGGAAAAGCTCTCATCTGCACAACATTCTCAGGGGAAAAAATCTTCAAGTTAATGGAAAATTCAAATTCAGTGCTCTCAAAATAAAATCCTTGGGGTTTTTTTAACCTTTCTACTCCCAACAAAAGAAAAAGGCAAAATATTTGGTTTGAAAAATCTCCCTTACATTGCAGAACAGAAGCACAAAGGGTAAAATGTTCATGAACACCTAGGTAGGTGCTGAGGAGTCTATGTCCCATTTTCAGAAGTCACCTGGGCACTTGACTTTCAGTGGAACTTAGACTCCAAAGCACATAGGTACCTCTGAAAATGGGACTTGGACTCCCAAGTTACTTACATAAGTGCTTTTAAAAATCCCACCCTAAATTTTATCCAAATTCCAGAAAAACCCCCCCACCAAAACTGGAAACTTGCATTCTATCTGTTTATGTCCTAAATTTGCTCATTGAAATATATGTCCAGTGATACCTGGAACTTGGTCATCAGCCTTTTCATCTTTTAAAGCCATCCCAACAGCCCAAACTTTTCCTGATCAAATAGGAGGGGAGTGTCCATCAACATCACAAAAACCACTTAACTAGAGCTTCAGATCTCTTTTCTTTATAATTATTTATTCATAGGTTTCTAGACCATTCATCACCTTAATACCTGAGCGTTTGTGGCTCCAGGGTTTTAGCAGAAATTGATTATAAATCTAATACGAACAGAATTCTAGGAGGGCCTTGCCTGTGATAGCAGGGGACTGCCCTCCCGGTCTGTGTTCTTGTAAGAGCTGTCTGGATGCTGATCCTGTTTCAAGATACACAGTTTGGTACCCTAGGCTAATATTTTCAACTAGAGTTCCTAAAAGGGCACTGAAATCCATAGTCAAGCACCTAAATAAATGGCCCAAGTTTCAGAGATGCCAAGAACACACAATTTCCTACATTGCTACCTCCCTGAATATGGCACCCAACTTAGAACATTTTGGCTATAGTCTTGAAAGCTTTGCCCATAGAACAAAGGGATAAGAACCCCTTTATCAGACCCTCCTGTGTTACTGCCATTAGTTTTTGGGGCCTGCATTTCTCACCAAGGAAACAGATCCTCATGAGTTATGCAGGGTTTCCCCAAACAACAGAAGCTTTATAGCCCAGCTGCCATCTTTTTGTTCTGTGTTTGTTTTTGTGCCTAGCACAGGGGGGTTTTCATCCACAACCGGGGCTCCTAGAAGCTATGGTCCTACACATCAAAAAGAACAGAAGGACGTTTTGTTTGAGCCACATATATTTGTCTGTTTTAGTTAGGTTTAGCCTCCACCTGTTATTTCCCCATTTGAAGCAATTACAGTGACAATGAGCCAATTCCTCAGTGTTACCCAGGTCTTACTCACACACTACTCCCATTAAGCCCCTTGGGGGCACTGGATTTGGTCCTACGTATGCAATGTACCCAGTGATACTGGAGAGCATTAGTAATATCCACAAATATGGAATAAAGAGTGTACTGCAAACAGTATTGTAAATTAAGTCCCAAGCCAATGCAATGCCACAACATGGCCACATATTGGGTATAAATATCAATCAGGCCAGGTACTAAATCCAACAGTTGCTTAGACTGCAACATAACTTCAGGTAAGCAAAGTCAGCACAGTATGAAATGGACTTACACAGAGCTCTCCCCTAAATTAAATCCAAATGCATGAGTTTGCATTACTGTATCTCTCTGTAAATTAACTAAGAAAAGGCACTCCTAAAGCTTCAACCTCTGCTTGGCACTGGGTCCCTAATGGGCCCTAAATCTAACCACATCATGACCATACTCCTGCAGACTGGAAGGAAACACTGCTTGCCACACAAGAGACAAAAGTAAGAGGAATTTAAACTGTAGCAGCCATTAATGCACCTAAGCTGTGTTCTTAATCATGCAAGGACTCTACCTCCAGCTCTCTGTTTGCCTGGAAATGACCCAGTGTTGCTGCAGGCACAAAGGCCTTCTCCCACGACGTCCTGCAGTGCTTAGCAGAGCAGAGCAGGCAAGCAAAACACTCTGCAGCATGCCAGGAACCTCCACCCAGAACCTTGCTCCAAACAGGCCTTTTAGCAGAGCAACACACACGTATGCACCAGCGCCACCTAGCCACGCCAAGGCCGGTGACCTGACACGCACCCACTGGGCTGGTTTCTCAAGAGCACAGAGTCAGATTTTTCAATGCCCAGCACTCACAAAAGGAACCAGGTTTTAACATGACCTCAGCGCCTATTTAGGCACCTAAATAAAGGACAGATTTTCAGAAGCACCCAGCAGCTCCCATCAAGGCAATCTAGCCCCACTGTGACTGAACACCATGTTGCATTGTTTCCCTGACCCATACAGACTTTTTTCTTTTCTGGTTCTGGAAGCCCTGGGATAGGTCAGCCGCTTTCTAGGTAGCCCAACAAACTGTTACTACACCACAGCTCTAAGAAAATTAATTGCCTTCCTATTCTCCCCCGGGAAATGGTGAAAGAAGGACATTAGCAGAGGAGGGGGACAATATCTTTATATCTCACCCATATCCTGGGACCAAAACAGCTCCAATAACACTGCAAACAAGGGAGCAGAAAGAGCATTTAGACTTGATTGTAGAAGAACTGTTTGTGCTGCAGTCTGGATAGGCAGAGAAGGTTTATGGATACAGAGCTGAGACAAGATGGACTCCCAAGTCATTGCAATTAACATAGTTACCTGGTGACATTTCTAAAATACAGTGGGGCGACTTCTGGGCTGTCTTGCATTTATCCAACATAGGGTGGAATCAATGCAGAATATGGCCATGTGTGGATATTCTTTTTCCTGGGACATCACTGCTTAATAAGGAGCTGTCACACATTAATGTTCCTCATAACAATGGCATTCACAACTCTTTTACAGCGACAGTTAAAATCAAAAGGAATCGTCTTTCGATGCCTCTGGGCAAGCGCTTAACTCCACATCAACAAGCAACCTGCTGATCCGTCTTTAATAATGGATTGCACCAGACAGTTCAATAAGTGCACCTAGAAGCAGCCAGCAAGCCTGAGAGGAGCCTCAGAGATCTCTACTACGCGGCAGTGTTCTGTGATCACAGAATGGCTTTGACACAAAATTCACCCATTTACAAAAGAAACATTGTCAAGGGGGCTAGCTTTTTTTTTAAAATGCCTAGAACCGTTTAAAAATTACAACAATTGTGTTTCTTATTAAACTGATCGTTGGAGCAACAGGAAATAGTAAAAGTTAAAAAAAACCAACGGCTAGACTTCCTGGGCTATTTTCAAAAGTATAGGGCCCTGCCAATAACCGGGAGTACAATTTTATGTCTACTTTGTACATGCAACCATCACAATTGTCCATTGATTTCAAGAGCCGAGATTTGCAAACCTGACAGGTCTGATAGGGTCTGGCTAAAAACCCAAACTTTCAGGTGCTTTTCTGAACAAAACCTCAGCCCTTTTAAAGCTTTCCTGTCATTAGTGTTGACACTTTTTTGTGAGCACAGCAGTCACCCGATTGCAGCACTTACAGCAGACTATTGAATTCAGCACTCGTGGTGGGTGTACTGTTAACATTTCCAGGCTTTCTTCTAGCAATCAGCATTCCTCAGTTTTCATTCATCTATCTCTGTCTTTCTCTCTCACACACACACAGACCACAACGCAGAATAGGAAACTATTTATTGTACTTAGTGTAAAGACAATTCAGCCAACTGCATCTGATCTTCAGCAAGATAGTCACGTTACTTGAAACTGGCTCATCATTAACACTGTGCAATTCCATCAGTGGAGACTGGTGACATTTGAAAGTGGATAGAAAAGGGAGAACCAGACACCTCCAGCTAAATTACAACAGTGTCTGGTTCAAATCAGGATAGGCACGGCCCTGAGGGGCTGCCCATTGGATCTGGGAGGTTATTGCTGTCTTTTTTAAAATACAGGATAATGTGGATAAAAGGGAGCAACTATCAACAGGGCCCTACTAAATTCACAGTCCATTTTGGTCAATTTCCTGGTCATAGGATTTTAAAAATTGTAAATTTCATGATTTCAGCTATTTAAATCTGAAATTTCACGGTGTTGTAATTGTAGGGGTCCTGGAGTGTGTGTGTGTGTGTGTGTGTTTGTGTTGGGGGGGGGGAGGATCACAAGGTTGTTGTAGGGGGGGTTGTGGTCCTGCTACCCGTACTTCTGCACTGCTGCTGGTGGTGGCGCTGCCTTCAGAGCTGGGCGGCTGGAGAGCGGCGGCTGCTGGCTGGGAGCCCAGCTCTGAAGGCAGAGCCGCCGCCAACAGCAGCGCAGAAGTAGGGGTGGCACAGTATGGTATTGCCACCCTTTCTTCTGCGCTGCTGCTGGCAGGGTGCTGCCTTCAGAGCTGGACGCCCAGCCAACAGTCGCTGCTCTCCAGCTGCCCAGCTCCGAAGGCAGTGGAGAAGTAAGGGTGGCAATACCACGAGCCCTCTAGAATAACCTTGTGATCCCCTGAAACTCCCCTGTGGGACAGGACCCCCAATTTGAGAAACGCTGGTTTCCCTCATTAAATCAGTGTAGTATAGGCTAAAAGCACACAAAAGACCAGATTTCAGGGGGGAGACCAAATTTCATGGTCCATGACATGTTTTTCATGGCTGTGAGCGTGGTAGGGCCTGAACTATCAGCTATTGCGGACTAAAGACCAATGAAATATTCATCCCAAAGAATAACAGGGTTAAGGAAGAGGAAATTTATTTGCAGTAAAAAACACACCCAGTTAAATAATGGGTGTATTGGGGCAGGGAGAGTCACAGTATACACCAATGTACGTAGTATAAATGTAACGTCTCAGAAAGCACAATCCGGTCCCAGCAAAGGAGTGAGAGCCAGGAATTCTCACGTGATTAACGTGTAGTTTATGTCCTGGATCTATGGTTAATAGATAGCTTCTAGTTAAGAAGACAACATCAGGTATTTGTAATCCTCTGCTTAATGTACACAAACACATACTCAGTCTATATAGTGGCTCTCAACCTTCCCAGACTCCTGTACCCCTTTCAGGAGTCTGGTTTGTGTTGAGTACCCCCAAGTTTCACCTCACGTAAAAACTACTTGCTTACAAAATCAGACAAAAATACAAAGGTGTCCCAGCACCCACTGTTACTGAAAAAATGCTTACGTTCTCATTTTACCATATAATTATAAAATAAATCAACTGAATTGTAAATATTGTACTTACATTTCAGTGTATCGTATATAGAGCAGTATAAACAGATCATTGTCTGCACGAAATGTTAGTTTGAACTGACTTTACTGGTGCTTTTTATGGAGCTGTTGTAAAACTAGGCCAATCTCTAGATGAATTGATGTACCGCCTTGAAGACCTCTGTGCACCCCCTGGGGTACGCGTATCCTGGTTGAGAACCACTGATCTATACAGACAAGCTCTGCTGGAATCACTGCACTGTTAAAAATTGGACATTGCTATGGAATCTTTTGAAGGAAATTCCCAAAGTATTTCACATGCCCTATACAGCGTGTAGCCCATTCCATGCCCACGCCCAGGCCCAAGCCCCACCCCTCTTACTTTGTGCAGTTACTTACAACTCGTGACCTGGTCCTGCAAAAGCATACCCAGACCCTGAAATCCCTGGAACTACTCAGAGTGCATAAAACTGAGCGCTTCGTTGTGTAAGTGTTTGTAGGGTCAAGACCAAGCTGAGCTGGCCTGCAGAGGACGTTGCACTGGTTAATGCAGAGGACTACGCCTAGTGCCTGACCTACATGTGTTCAGTCACAGCTAGGGTGACCGGATGTCCCGATTTCATAGGGACAATCCCGATTTTTGGGTCCTATTACCCAGCCCGATTTTTCACACTTGCTGTTTGGTCACCCAAGTCACAGCCTCAGCTCATGTGTCCTCTGGAGGCCAAGGAGGCTGTGTTGCACATTGGCAGGTCCCTGTGGGAGACGCTTAGACTGCTACTGCCTGTGTACCGGTGCATTGGCCAAGTAAGATCAGCCTCCAGGTCCCTCTGGTCAGGCCCTTTCACAAGCAATAAACTCATCCAAAAGCCTGAAGGGAAACAATTCGGACACTGAGCTAGAGCCACAAAGCTCCTTTCTGCCTCCTTATCCTGTTGTATACCTTAGCACTCTCTTCTGACCCGGGTGATGGGAACGCCACTTGTCAGGGAAACAGTGTGGGCTTAACGGATTGCTCCTGCCGTGTATTCCCCCAGATCCTGTCCCAGCCAACACTGAGCTCAGTACAAAACCCAGAGTGGATTATCTGCAGGCAGCGTCTTCCCTGTTTTTCCAAGGAGACACTCCCGACGCAAAAAGAACAGGAGTACTTGTGGCACCTTAGAGACTAACAAATTTATTAGAGCATAAGCTTTCGTGGACTACAGCCCACTTCTTCGGATGCATAAGGTGCCACAAGTACTCCTGTTCTTTTTGCGGATACAGACTAACACGGCTACTACTCTGAAACTCCCTACGCAAGTGTTTCTCAACTTTTTTGATACCAGGGACCGGTTTGCTGCCTTCCTAAACTGTGTCCGGGAGATCTCAGGGCCTGGCGCCGTCCACGGACCGGTCGTGGAGAACCACTGCCCTAGGTGACTTATACATTCCACCCAGTGTGGAACGTTTTTACAGTAATTCCCCCGCCGCGACTAGACCCCTTCTGAAGCAAATCTCAGGCTGTGTTTATACGAGTGCTTGAAGTTCTGCAGATTGTACGCTGGTGAGGACACGAGATACTGGAGCACATTGGACAGCAGGTGCTGAGTTGTTATCATCCCAGGTCACGCAAGACAGACATTCTCTAAATTCAGTGGCAATGAGAAGGCCAGAGTGACAGGCTGGAGAGATGACATCATGCCCTAGTATAAAGAGGGGACCCACGCCATGAAGGAAGCATGGCAGGTGAAATCATGCTGGCTACATTTGGTTCTTGGCACTGTCACATTATATATGGACTCGGGGCATTTGGCCTCATACATATAATCTTAGGAGAGAGGGACAGAGTCCCCAGACACAGAACATCACATATACAGCTTATACCGTCCCCTGCTCACAGCGTTCTGACATTGTAAGCTGAGCCAGGTAGGACTTTGGCTCCCATAGGCACCTGCTTTTCAGAATTTTGTCACACAAATTCCTGGCTCCGTAAATTGTTCAGGAGGTTTATTTAACTGCCTCTCTCACATTTGCCTGGTCACACTGAATTGCTATAAAAATAATGCTGAAAATTCCCATCTCTCAGTAGAAGAGGGAAGTTGTAAAACATAGCTTCCTGCCTCCCGGTGTGTCATTATTAAAATGCAAAACAAACACCGGCAAAGCAGATGGTACATGCAAGGTCTCGATTCTGTTTCTTGTCATTTTATTCTGTGCAGGGGAGCTGGCTTCTTCCGCTTAGCTGACTTCCCTCCCCACCCCAATGAGCTGAAATCCAATGTGCTTTGGACGATAAAAACAAACCAACCAAAATAAAATTATTCCCATTAGTTGGTAGGTGACAACAGAAAATAAGATGTTCTGTTACATTTGGTGCAGGCTCCTGAAGGACAAAAATATAAAAGAGGAGTAAAAGCAGGAGGGTTTTCAGGAACTAATTAGCAAGCTACCTGCTACAAACTCTGTCAGTGTACTGCTATATGCTACCTGAAGGGCTTCCAATTCCTTCACTGCTGCAACTATGCCTGGTAGTATGTGTTTGTAGGACTGGACCCCTCTATCACAATGAACCCGTAGACACCTGGAGTATTGCCAACTCTCACAATCTTATGGTGAGTTTCATGATATTTGGTGCTTTTCTTAAAGCACCAGCTCCTGGGATCATGTGAATACACCAGATTCTCAGCTTTGATTTAGTTTCTTGCCTCATGGTGCTGGAGAAAAGCTTGCAAAAGTGAACCCAAAAGGTTCAAAAGTTAAAAGGCAAATGCAAAGAACACCACATTTTTTTTTAAATCTTATGATTTATAAGCTGATCCCATGACTTAAGTGCTTGACTCATGATTTGGGAATGCTTATGGCTGGCAATACTGCAACTAAGACTTCCTGGTGGTCACTAAGCTACGCACCACTCAGCAGGGATGGGACCCAGATCCTTCTGCTCCAAAAGCACAGGAGCATGCTTCCTACACCACAGGAGAATCACCATTAGCTGTCTAGGATCTATGACACACAGCTGAACATTTCAAACGTGTGATGTTCAGATTAGCTACATGTTGCCAACTTCTATTTTGTGCAGTTCTTCAACGTGCTTGTGGCTAGTGCCAGGGCATCTATTGCTGTATCCCCATGGCCGATGGAGCCTTCCCCCTGAGAAGACTTGTTTTGTTTTTTTAAATATTAAAGTATTCTTATTTTGCTGTCTAGAATGAGAATATTTAAACACTTGCAATTTAGTTCAGGGTTTTTCCCTACAGGCAGCTGCTCCTCATATGTAAAGGGACCTAACCGAATCCACTTACTAACCATGAATCAGCAATAGTTATATAGTACCACGTGCGAGGGTCAAGCACCTAATAACAGAGAAGTCCTGCGTCTCTATGCAAGGGGCTAGAGTCTGTTATAAGTCATAGCAAGAAGGCCAGTGATACCATCAGGTATTTAGAATATACATGAAGTTACATAAGTAAATGATGTAAACAGAAAAAAAGATGAGTATTAACAACCCTTTATCATTGGAGCTGGGGGAAAAATGAATATTTTTCTTCCTCATTTTTCAAATTTGTTGATGTGTACTATAGCTGATAAAGAACACCCCAAAACAGTTGCAATTATTATTATAATTGGTACATTAAAAATATTTTCATTTGCATCAGAATTTTTCAGGGGCTTTTTCTATCGCCATTTTAATGTAAACAAACAAATTCATTTAAAAAAAAAAATCTAAATGGGAAAAGCGTTGACCAGCTGTCATTGTCAGTCAGTCAGGAGGAAGTCAAGCCAGTATTTGGTGCCGTGCTGGCAATCAATCTGGGCTGAATTCTGCCCCAGGGTGTGGAGTACCTTCCTCCACAAGTACTGCCCACTAATACTTGCAGAGTAAGGTACTGCTAACACACAGTAAGAGAGGCAGCATCGGGCACTTTCTAAGCAAGCAGCATGCAGACCCACACACGAGCCAGTCATTCTACACCCTGCCTCGTGTGGCATCGTTACACCTGAGTATGTTTTGAAGTGACTTGGCCCATCTATGTTCTATTTCCCTGGAAAGCCAGGTTCATTTTCTGCTGGTATTTTAGTCTGAGTCCAAGGTCACACACCTGCTGGTTTTCTTCTATGATATGTTACAGGCCCAGCTTTCTTCTCCTGGCTTTGGCGAATTCAGGCAGTAATTTGGGCCATGTCTCGTATTTCTTCTAGCCTGAAGAGCCACATCTTAAAGGAAAGACTCCCTTTCGGGATCCCCATTGTAGCAGCGGTGCAGTCCCCAGCAGCCCCTGTTAAAATTCTGAGCGCACGGGACCAGACGTAGAGAGGTATTTAGGCACTTAAAAATGCAGAAAGAAGCCGAGTAGGATTTACAAAACTGTTAAGCGAGTTAGGCACCTAACTCTCATTGGCTTCCAATGGGACTTAGGCACCTAAGAGACATTGGCACTTTTGTAAATGGCACCAGGTGCCCATTCGCCCCTTTCGGTGCCTAAATACATTTGTAAATCTGGCCTGCACTGTTCTGAAGGGTCTGAGAGGGTATTTCCAAGAATACAAATATAACATTGAACACAGGGAAGGTGTGGGTGGGGGGCCAGGAGAAGAACCGCTGTAAAACCTAATACGAATAGAAATGTTTACAGAACAGGACTTGTGTGGATTCCCCACCTTGCTCCAAACTGCACACAGTGGTCATCCAACAAATCCAGCCCAAACCTGGGCTTTTTCTTTTATTTGCAGCTAAAAAAGACTGATCTGGGGCTGTAAATCATTGTGGCTGCAGAAAGAGGACATGGCAAGTTAACTATTAGCAGGGATATCCTATCTCCTAGAACTAGACAGGACCCTGAAAGGTCATTGAGTCCAGCCCCCTGTCTTCACTAGCAGGACCAAGTACTGATTTTGTCCTAGATCCCTAAGTGGCCCCCTCTCAAGGATTGAACTCACAACCCTGTGTTAAGCAGGCCAATGCTCAAACCACTGAGCTATCCCTCCCCCCTTAAATAAATGAGGGATTATATTCATGGAATTTATCATGAACATCATGAGCACATCTAAATAGATGAGCCATTGAGTGTCTGATTCATTAATTTTTTCAGCCTTGCTGGAGGTGGAAAGGTGGGGGAGGATCCCGTGAATCAAGGATTCTCTCCCCAGAGCAAAAAGGACCACCCCAAAGACTTTATAAATTCTCCATCCATCCCCTTTTAGAACCAGAAAAAACAGAGACAACACACAATTCAGTTCCACTTTAATCCCTTTAGGAACATAAGAGAGATCTCCAAGCAGACTGGCACCTTCTTACTACATTCTGGGCAGTTTGTGCGAGGTTTTAAGGCAAAAACTTGAAGTACTTTGGCAATGACTATGAAAAGTATGTGGTATCCTTCACACAAAAATGTCTCCCTAACATCGAGAGAAGAGGTCCAGAGAAGGGCAATACAAAACCAGGGTGGGTGGACAGGAAGAGAGAGCGGGGTTTCTATAAACAGAGAAATTAAAAAGGATCAAGCTTATTTAAAGATTTATTCTTCTCAAGAGAAGCAAGGCTAGCAATAATGTCTGGTACAGAGAAGACCTATCTTGTGTTCTGTTGCACTTTCACAATACAGGAAGAAGGGGGTAACTCAATGAACGGACTTCAACATTTAAAAAACAATAGTGAAACCTATACAAGAAAACATCGACATCAGGAGCCTAAAGTTGTCCTGTCACTCATTTGTGTTCCCCCTTTGTTAGGTCATCTCAGCTAACACACTGATTTTTATTAGTTCTTAGAGTGACCAACTGAAACAGGTTTCGCTGGATTCTTTATGCGGTGTACAGTTAACCTGTGGAACTCTCTGCTACAGGGTATTATCAAGGCAAATAATTTACTGGTATAAGGATCTAAAAAGAGTTAGGACCTGATTTCAAAAGTTTTCACCACCCAGCAGCTCCTGTTGTGACACCTATGGCCAAATCTTCACCTGAGTGTAACAACCAAGAGTGAACTCTCATGCAAATCTGGCTGCAGCGGTGGGTGATGTGCCCTGGGAATGTTTGACCAGACCTTCAAGACTTCTACCAAGGAGAACAGCCCCCACAGTTACACTGGCTAGAATACAAACGACAAGGGCTCATAAGACTTCAGACTCAAGCAATTCCCATGGGGGGGGGAGTAGGAGGGAAGGATCAGGAAAACCAGCTCTCCTGCACCCCTCACCTCTGTGGAGCAAGCTCAGTCCAGCTCTGATTGAAGTCACTGGCAGTTTTGGCCAGGGGCTTAAGCAGTAGGGTGACCACATAGCAAGTGTGAAAAATCAGGACACTTTTTTTCGGGCGTGGGAGGGATACAGTCGCATATATAAGACAAAGCCTCTAATAGCAGGACGTCTGATCACCCTGGTCATCAGGAGCAGGCACCGTCCTCCTTCCATGCTTGGAAAGCACCTAGTGCCTAGCAGGCGCTGTCAGATAGACATTAATTACAAGCCCTGTGGTTTTCTTCCTTTGGGTTTGGTGCTTTCAGTTCAAGCAGCAAGTTTTGGCCACTGTCACAAGCAGGATACCAGACGGGTTAGAGGATTGTTCTGCCCTCACAGAGTAGTATTTATGCTAAGGTGAGCAGTAAGGAGTACCACTGTCTACAAGCAAGAAATCTGTGGAACCCGATTAGCCCTGTCTGCCAGCGTGAGGGATTGACTTTGTTTTCAGATACTATGTTTAAATATTATTCTGACAACAGTTCATCATCATATCACTCAACTTGTCTTAAATAGAAATATGAGTGACTTGTGCCAGAATTAGTACAGGCAGGGCCAGTTTTAGGGGCAGGCGACCGCTTGGGATGCCGGGCTTGGGGGGCACCGGGCTCGGAGGGCTGTTTTTGTTGTTAGCAAATTTATCGTCTCATATGACAAGGATAAATCATTCATGCAAATTGTGCCTCAAAGTCATGAAACAGGCTACAAATGCAATACAAAATAAGATATTCAAAAGTTTAACAAATTGAGGGGAGGGGCACTGAAGACGCTTCTCGCCTGGGGCATCATTTGGTCTAGGGCTGACCCTGACTATGGGTCCACTGAATGAATAACTTTCCTTTTGATTCACAACTGGACAGGGACTCAGCACACATCTCTGTGCTGTGCATAACTCTCGGCTGTCCCTGATTACAAGGTGGGGCCTGCATTTTTGATCCAAATGGGCCTCCTTCCTACACAAAGATGGAAATCTCTGTTTTATTACCCCAGGTGAATAATAATGAGCACTTACATATAGGGCTTTTCACCTGCAAAGTACCTTATAAGCATTAACTTTCACAACACTTCTATTTGGCAAACACGTATAGGAACATTGTTTTCTTATTCCACGCGTGAGGGAGCTACAGCAAAGAAGTTAAACTACTTGTCCACGTACACACATGACGTAATGATTAGAATTAAATAAAGTTTGCAGATGACACAAAAATTGGGGGCGTGGTAAATAATGAAGAGGACAGGTCACTGATTTGGAGTGATCGGGATTTCTTGATAAACTGGGGCAGGCAAACAATATGCATTTTAATATGGCTAAATGTAAATGTGTACATCTGGGAACAAAGAATGTAGGCCATGCTTACAGAACTCTATCCTGGGAGACAGTGACTCTGTAAAAGATTTGGGGGTCGTAGTGGATAATCAGCTGAACATGAGATCCCGGAGTGACGCTGTGGCCAAAAGAGCTAATGCCATCCTTGGATGCATAAACTCAAGTAGGAGCAGAGAGGTTATTTCACCTCTGTATTTGTCACTGGTGCAAAAGTTGCTGGAACACTGTCCAGTTCTGATGCCCACAATTCAAGAAGGATGTTGATAAATTGCAGGGGGTTCAGAGAAGAGCCATGAGAATGATTAAAGGAATAGAAAACCTGCCTTCTAGGGACAGACTCAAGGAGCTCAATCTATTTAGCTTAACAAAGAGAAGGTTAATGGGTGACTTGATCACAGTCTATAAGCACCTACATGGGGCACATTTAATAATGGGCTCTTCAGTCCAGCAGAGAAAAGTATAACATGATTTAATGGCTGGAAGTTGAAGCTAGACAAACTCCGACTGGAAAGAAGGTGCACATTTTTGACAGTGAGAGTAATTAACCATTGGAACAATTTACCAAGGGTCGTGGTGGATTCTCTATCCCAGCTCAATTTCAAGACTGGGTGTTTTTCTAAAAACTCTGCCCTAGGAATTATTTTGGGAACATTTTCCGGACTGTGTTCTAGATGATCACAACGGACCCGTCTATGAATCTAAGAAACGCAGGAGTTTTGGTTACCAGGCCTGTGCTGAGACCACATCTCTCCAGTAATTGAAATCCATGAACCTAAGTCATGGTCACTCATTTAAAAGAAGCTATTAAAACTCTTCCTCCTCATTCTCCCATGCACCCTAACACATTTTTGGGAGGAGATTTTTCCATTAACCTCTTTTTAAAAAAAAATTCAAGATATAACTGTCTTTCGGTCAAAAAATACTGTGACCAAACCTAAGAAACCATATTTCTGACATAGACTCAACAGGGGTTAGAAGTGATCAATGAGATTCAAGGACTGTTTCTCAAGCCCAAGCAATAGTGAGAGTTTTATAAGGGTGGGCTCTAAGCCAATCAGCAGTATGATTTATATGGCCTAAAATGAAAGAAGAAAGAGCAGTTTGTAGATGAGTCCATTCATGTTAATGGAATTACACCAAGGGTGAGTTTGCTCCAGTATATACCTACGAAATGCCAGCAATCAGAAACTTTGAGACAACAGATTTTGCACTCACATGAGCAAAGAGGGAGCCAGATGTGAGGACAGGCAGGATGTTAATCTGTTTCTCCTAACAGGTGCGTCTCTTACAAAGAAAAACATAATCCAAAGGGAGCAGAGTTTCTAGGTAAAGTACAGTCTAATGACCGTCATTTCCAAAAACATGAGTGACTTATCTGTAAACATCACTCCCCCAGCTAGACTTAAGCTGAAAAAAGTGGCTTGGAGAGAAGGACTAATTATATAGCTCCAAGCATTGGGACTTTGATCATAATTACAGTGCCTTCCTGGTTTTACATTAGTAGCTTTCAACTGCAGCTAGGCAGACACTTCTTGAAAGGTGGAACCCCCATCTACTTTAGAGAAGTAGATTATTTGATGACTCACAACTATTGTAGGTTTTCTGTCGTACCTGTTACTAGTATATCTAAGGTCCTGATCCAGGAAGGTACTTAAGAATACATGTAATTTTATGGACAAGTAGTTCCATTGACTACAATGAGTAGATAGTTCACTGAGACTAATCATGTGCTTAAAGTTATGCATGTGGTTAAGTACCTTGGATCTGGGTCAGAGAGCTGAACTATCTTTAGAGACTCTTTATAAACCTTCTCTTGGAATATAACAAAAATAGAACCCTTGCTTTTATTTTATGGTTTGAATTAATTGGTTTTGACGTTAACCAGCCATTGGGATCTTATCCTTTCAAGGGAAATCATGAAACAATTTAGCCACGTGCCTCTTCTGCTAACTGCTCCTTTTGCAACCCACTTACACGCTCTACCTTGGACGTCTTCACTATTGCACAGGGAATAGTCCAGTCGAAGGGTCCATTTCTTTATCCAGGCCATGAGCTCAGGTCACGGAGCACTGAAGTGCTCATAGCAATATATTCTGCTCATCAACGGAGGTCCATTTGCTGCAGCTAGCCCAGCTCATCTCTGCTATTGTGACCCACGAGTGTTCTCGGTTTCACCTGCTGCATTTAGCAAGTGGCAAATGGCCTCAGAAGTGTTGTGAGATGGGTATTCGCCAGAGCGTCAGGAAGGTAGGACAGGAAGCAGAGTGGTCTAGGAGAGCCAGCGCTGTCCTGGGCAATCAGAGGACGTGTGGGTCTATTCCAGGCTCTGCCACTGACTGTCTGACCTTTGACATGTCCCCTCACCAACCTGTGCCACAATCGCCCCACCACCCAGGAACAAGGAGGTCGTGTTTAAGAAAATGCCCTAAATCAAAGTGAGAAACGGCTCTAACTGCAGCAGGATTTGCATACTTAGCACTAAATATGTTTATTAAAAAAGGGTTGGGGGGGGGGGGTTCATGAAGTAGAGCTAGTTGTAACTTGGAACTTCCATTCAGGGGGAAATTCTGACATTCTGAAATTTCCCTTCGTCACAAATCAGAACGAAAGTTCCCCAGGATTTCATTTAGGAAATATCAAAACAACGATACTGAAGCATCGTCTTATTTCACTGCAGTTAAAATGCTTCCTTCCAACTGTCTCATTCTGATTTTCTCCTGTGTATTATATAAATAATATCATCCTCCTAGAAAGGTCAAAAAGAAGCACTTTGACCTTATCCAAATGAAACATTTAATAACAGCTACTTCCCGTGAAACATTTCAATTTCATAAGCAGCATTTTCCAACAGAAAACATCCACTGGAAAAATCCCAAACAGCTTCACTATGAAAGATCCTGTTACGTCCTCTGACCCACAGGATCAGCACAGCTCAGGCAGTAGCAAGATAAGTGTGCCCACTCTGCGTTCAGTCAACATGCCTTGCCCCTCGTGGAGGAACGAGAAGGAAAAAGATGTAGACCTTGGCTTCTCTGCTGAGCCTGTCAACACAGAGGCCAATGGTAGGGGTGGCTTTTATAATGCAGACTCGGAACTGGACCGAGCTCACCTCTCGTTCCATGCAAATAGCCATGAGATGGTTACGACCTGTGGGCATGACTCACCTGGGCTGGACTTGAGCTGTGGACCTGATATCACATTACCAGTCCCAAATCACCCTGCATCCTCCTCCCACACTATTTATACACTTATCTGCAAACATTCAGTGTGACCATAAGGCGCAAAGCTTGGGCCACAAGCTACAGACCAAGGATTTGCTTTTAAAGTGATTTTTAAGGCCAGAAGGGGCCGTTATGACAGACTGACCTCCTGGATACACAGGCCAGAGAACTTCACTCAGTGAAGCCCTGAATTTCTGCTTGAACTACAACATACATCTTAGAAAGATGTCCATTCTCGATTTCAAGATTTTGAGTGATGGATAATTCACCACATCTGTAGGCAAGTTGTTCCGGAGATTAATTACCCTCACTTTTAAATATTTGCTCCTGGATTCTACTCTGAATTTGGTCAGCCTTGCCTTCCAGGCACTGGATTTCCTTCTGCCTTTGTCTGATAGATTAAAGAGCTCTTTGCGATCTTCAGAAATCTTCTCCCCGTGTCGGTACTCTCACTGTATTTCTTTCGCACCAAGCACACCCTCATTGAGGTCAGTTGGATTGCACAGATTTCATGGAGATCAGAATTTGGCGGAGTTTGTCTCAAGAGCAATACAACTTCTGTTGTGGAAGGTTTCACAGGGGAAACCAATACCCTCCTGCTATGTTCCACATTCCCCAACGAAGGCAGCGCAGCCAAGGAGTGCTTGCTATTTCTCACCACCAGCCCTCCTCCTTCCCCCAAACCTCAGGCGCTCTCTCTCTCTCCCCCTGCCAGTTTTCCACACTGCCCACAGGGCTCATCACATGGAGCAAGCCCTGGGTACGTATCAGCGTGGAGTAGGGGAAGAGAAAAACATTATGGCAAATCTTGTTAATGAAAAAGAGATCACAAAGCTTCTATAATCCCCTGGGTTATGTGACAGTAACCAAGCACTTACTTAAACAGACAGCCCTGCAACATAAGCAGCCTTCATTAGGCAAAGCGCTGAAGGATGAGTTAACCCTGGAGTATCTGGCCAACAGGCTCTCATAATCCAGACAGAAGCTATCCTTCAAGGAGTGTCTCCACAAGAGATCACAATGAAAGGACTTCACCTCTCCTCGCTTTATGACTGGAAAAATACCGTCTGCATGTCATTTGCATGTTTAAATATAGCAAGCGCCTCTTAGAAGAAACAAACAATCTGATACACTGAGACCCCATTCTGTGACATGCTTTTTTATCATCTGGAAAGCTATAAAAACAGCTTAACACCACTAAAAATAAGAGTTGTTGTTAAGCCACAATGTTCACGAATAAGCAGCGCACAAAAATATTCTTTGGAAATGACTATCTCGGAAAGATAGCAAAAAACTTCTACAGTTTGGCTCTCCTCCACAACTTACTTGATTCGTCTTTTAAATACCCAGAACTCGAGGTATTCTACTAATGCTTATGTTCTGTCCAGGAGCCTTTTCATTTAAAAAATAAATCTATGTACAATTAAAGGACTTTTGACACTTCTCAAAGTACAGTAATAGTCTAACCCCAAGCGCAAGGCAAAAATATTGTTGGCTTTCACATTATTTATCAGATCTCTTTTCTGTAGCCAAAGGGGAAAAGGGAGATATTTTAAACGGATGCCTATAATTAAACAATAACCAGTTAGAAAGCCAAAAATAATAATCAGCTTCACCGAGCATGAAGCGAGTGGCACATTTTTCCCCCATGCAGCCCAGCTGCCACCGCACGCTAGCAGAAAAGATAATAATTACACAAGGCACTCGGATCAAATCTGCGATAGGAGAAACTTATGTCACACTCCAACTCACCGCTGCATGCAGGGATCAGGGTAATATTGCAAGGTGGTGTATGGTGTAGGTTCAAAATTCATTTCCTCCGCTCCCTTTTCAGGGATAAACACAACAAAACCAATAAATATATATAAAGCCAGCAGGCTAAATGCAATAAGGTCAAGTGATACAAGAGATAGAACTTTAGAGACTTATTTTACACTTGCAAATGGGTGGGGTCTTCCCGGGGCTTGGCCAATGGGATTCATCAAGTGACCCTGAGCATCACAGTCACTCCTTACCAGCTGGGCATCTTCTGCAGAGATATTTCCCCCTCCTCTCTACATCCTTAATAATCTTTGGTGCACATCGGCCACACTTGTTGTCGAGAACTCATCTCGGGCATCTCTGAACTTCTGATCTCGCTGGCCATTGGTTGCCTTCCATGGTGACCTCAGAGGTTAATTTTGGCAGCTCTGGGATTTTGCAAACCGTTGTACTCGTCGGTCAACTTTGCCTCCGAATGGCCAGAGTTTCCTGCGCTAGGTGCTGCACCTGCTCAGATCGGATCTTGCTCTGAGTGCTTTCACGGCCACCTCTGGGGCTAACATGTTTACAGAGTTGCCTAGGGGAATTTTCATGTCAGTCTCTCTCTGCAGTTAAACCTTCCGTTGTGGTCACGGTTTCAAAAGCTGAACGACCAAAAACCCAGGGAAATTCCTCAATTAAATTTAACTCTGAACTCTTGCTCCTTTACCCCATCAAAAGAAAAATGAAACCAAATTTTCAATTTTTCTCTAGGATTCTTTTCCTTTTTTAAAAAAGGAATTTTTAAAATCCCAGTATGTTTTTATAGTTCTTATAACTCTCCCACACAGAGTTGCAATATACTTGGATATTTAAAAAAAACAAACAAACAAACAAAAAAACTTTCCCAGGAAGGAATTAAAGAATAAATCCAGGCTGTTACAAGCAGCTGGAAACAACAGCAAAGTCAAGTCCACAGGAGGAAATTAACCTTGATAAGGGAAAAGATAAAAAGCAGGTTGATCCCCATCAAGAAAAACAAAACAAGCTTTTATTTTTCACCACCAGGAAACGTACCAGGGAAACAACCTGCTCTGTTGCCACTGCTTCACCCCCTCCGTGCCTCACTCAAATAGTGCGTGCTGTAAACCTATCCCGGTTTTGTGGTTTTGGAGAATGAATGAAATATGAATCAGGAGCTAAATTAAAATGGATTCCAGCAGGAAAAAATAGCGTCCACGTATCTATCCACCAACAGGATTGCATCTTCAAGCGGGGGGTGGGGGGGAACTGACCCTCAACTCACCTACCCACAATGCACCTGCAAGGTGCTGATGTCAGCACAAATGCCAACCTCATGAGCCAAGGCCAGGAGCCCTCTTCCGAGGCAGAGAACTGGGCTTTTTATTTTTCCTCGTAGGAAATTTTGGTTGGAAGTGTGTCATGTGGAAACATTTTCTTTGCTGTCTGTGCCAGGGTGGCAGGGAAGCTATTTAAAACTTGACAGTCTCCACCCACACTCAGCCTGATAGTTCCTAACATCTGTGAATTGTGAATCCCGTAAACTTGCAGCCCTGAGCCCTGGCCAAGTCCAGGCAGCTAACATTGCAATATGTGGCGTTCGGGGAGCAAGAGGGGATTGGCAATTAATTCTAGAGACTGAAGTCAAGGGCTCTGTCCCTGTCAGACATAAGGCTGTCTACAAGACCTGCTCAGAGGAGGAGAGTCTGTTACAGTCTCAGCTACCGAGCCTGGCAGTTTAGCTAAAGCTGTAGAGATTCATGCTTCTGCTGTTGGCCAAGATGGTGGCCATCCCACATGGACAGAATGCAATCAAATAGTCCTTAAACTGTCATTCACACTGAAAACAGTCCCACTATTGCAAGATGAATAAGTGTAAGAAGTGTGACAAGATCTTAAAAGGTCCAGGAACACGGTTCTGTATCTCATCTGAAAGACAGCAACTAGCGATTGCATCCCTTTTAGAAACTTTCTGGGACTTTTCCTTAGGGATTTGAACAAGTGCCATGCATCTTACAGCCTGGGCCGTGAATGTTCCGAACCCTCATGGCTACAGCTGGGGAGACTCCCAAAGGTTCGGAGTTTTGTGAATTTGGGATCAATGGCCAAAATCTGGATGCTTCTTCCAATCTAGCCAAACCTTTTCGCCTACAGAACAGGGCTGGAACAGTTTGTCCCACGCACTTTGGACGCTTCTACTCCAGTCCTGGCTGGAAGATGGAAGTGTAGGCCACCACTACGGACAACTGTGATCTGTACCTCGACCACCTGGTGAGATTCTTCATGGCCTTCCCCCTCCTCTGACAGCTAAGGCCTCGTTCCTGAAGGCAGAGCTGCTCGGCTTGTGGAATTCACACAGTGCTGCCATCCAGCCAACATACTTACCCTTCCTTGAAGAAAATCTGTTGGGTAGAAGGGGAGAAAAAGGATCATGTTGGGGAGCAAAGAATTCAGATGCGGGGCAGCTGCCCATTTTGCGGCTGGTACATTTCACCATGGCAGGCTGGAATTAAAGAGGCAATTGTGACGAGGGTAAAACTCAGTGGCTGCATCGCTGGAGGGTAGAAGAGCCTGCGATATCCCAGCTGGTCACAACATCTCAGAGGCCGTTGTCACACAGTCTGGCAATGGGATGATACTTCCCCGCTGGCAGAGTGCACATGCCTTAGAGAAGCGCGAAGGAAGCCAGGGCATAGCAGATCTGTCTGCGGGACGGATTTGCAGTTGGAGTCTCACATTAATTAGGTGGCATAAGGGTATGCGGAGGAGGTATGTGTGTAGGTGGGTTAGAATGCAGGGTGTCACTCCAGCATTGTTGTTTTTGAGTCTGGGAGAGACAGACAGCTGTGGGGCTCTCCCTCCTCCCACACTCCCCTAGTGCACAGAGATTAAGATGTTTTGTCTAAGTGCACGTGAGGGTTTGGATTGGAATAAAAGCGTGTTTCAAGTGAGCTCTGGAGTATTTCATCGCACAGGGAAGGAGGCTGAATTCTCCGGTGCTTACCACAGAGCGTTGGGTATTAGGACGCCTGGGTTCTATGCCCTGATTCACTCAGACTCTCTCTGTGGCTGAGGGGAACCTACTGCAGCTCTCGGTGAGGGGAAAGGCATGTTGGCTTGAAGCCACCCTCCAGATTTGGGGGACAAGTCCACAGTACAGCTGGGTTTGCTTATGTGGAAAATTGTGGGTTCCCTCCTACCCCACCCCTGTTTTCCTATTTTTCCAATTAAATCCTGGACATATTTTCCAGTTTTTCTGAGTTTGGGGGTCTTCCCTCTGCCTTTTTGCCACTGAACAAGGGGAAAAGGAGGCTCTAGGGTGGGGGACTGAAAACTATCCCCCCCCCCGCCAAAAAAATGTTGATACTTTTCACAAAACATAGTTCCCATTTTCCTACCACCATCAGGCCCCAGTGTCAGCAGGGGGTCAAGGGCTCCCTTCCCTGGGGCCATTTCTTGCAGCTGAAAATAGCGAGAATAGCCAAGCCAAGCCCCCTTCTCCATTTCTCTGACCCCAAGGTTGGGGGCTGGCTGGAGACCCAGCACAGAGCCATTCCACCATCTGTGCTGCTGGGAGGCCCCCTGTTCTGGAGGCATTCCCAACTTCATCCCCTTTTTCTAGTCACACAACAGCATAATGGGGGCATATTCCCCAGCTTTAAAGGAACTCTCTGAAAATGACATGGACTTGAAACGGGGGTATGCCTTGAGGAATGCTGCAATCTCGCCATTAGCATCACTGAGAGAGAGCCTCCAAGCCAGCCTCCCATTGCTAACCTGGGGCCAGACACACAGCACCTCTTAGCAATTACTGTAAATGATGCTAGAGAGGTTCATCTCCAGGCATCCCTTCAGCTCGAGGGGGTGAAGGTTCTGGAGTTCCAGGTGTGAAACTGATTTCATAGAGAGGGGACTGAATGAAGCGGCTCAGATCCAGACACAATCCCCCCCCCCAATATTCACAGAGTTTGGGGATCTGGGATTCCGGTTTGGGTCCCTCTCCACATAGCATGTCACGACCATTAACTAATTAACCCCCACACCATCTGCGTATGGCAGCGAAGCATCACTGCCGTAATTTTCCAGGTGGGGAAAATAAGACACAGCAAAGGGAAGTGACTTGACCAAGGTCACAGAGGGTGACAGTGTCAGAGGCTGAGCTCATGAGATGCTAGTTCCCGGTCCACTACTCAGATCCCTAGAGCAGACCTCGCTCTTAAGAGAGAGGGGTCTATCCCTCTAAAGCTTCTGGGGGTGCGGTGGAGTGGCTGCAGGCATCCCCAGCTGGTAGTAGGTCAGGGAGCAATTAATTCCACTCCGTGGAGGGAAATTCCCTTTCTTACAGCAGCAGCTTTGTTTAAGGACATTTTTGAGCCTTGGTGGGCCCATGGGCCCAGGGTAAAAACAGGGGCTGTTGTGCTGGAGGCGAGACGGCCCCACCCCTGGCGGGACAGGTGGCCACCCCAGTGAGTGCAGCTCATGTGTATCGTGTATCAAAGGAACGGAAGTTGTTGTGTAGGTGGAGGGCACGGCCTCCCTTTCCAGCTGACATTCTGCATGTCTGGCATTCTGGCTGACACCACTCCACAGATATATACAGCATCGCTGCACAGCAGGGTCAGGCCCAGGTTGGAGCTGTCAACCCCATGGGGCAATACTCTCCTGGAAGGCGGCTTCCCTGTATCACCTTGGTACAGTCCCAACACAGCAGCCCCAGAAGCTTCGGATGCCGGATAGCTGGGGCAGGAGCACCTGGGGGGTTTTCCTGCATTCTTTGTGGTAACACACCCTCATGCTCAGCCTCTTCCTCCTCTGATTGGTCCCAACATCCTTTGCGTCTCTTCCCCCATTCCTGTGACACTTGATAGTAGGCGTCCTAGTAGTCAGTGCAATGGTTTCTGGGACGTTTCTGGCCTCTGAGGAAGACCTGGTTGCAAGGAGGTGAGCACAGTTGGCTTCAGTGAAAGACCAGTGTCAGGGAATGGGAATGGACCTGCCGGACGCCTGCCGAGGAGCTCCTTGTAGGAAGTGTTGTTGTAGCCCTGCTGGTCCCAGGATATGAGAGAGAGAGAAGGTGGGTGAGAGGATATCTTTTATTGGACCAGCTTTTGTTGGTGAGAGAGAGAGAGACTTTTGAGCTTACACAGAGCCATGTCGCTGGTCTCTCTCGCCAACAGAAGCTGGTCCAATAACAGATATTATCTCACCTGCCTTGTCTTTCTAAGGTGCTCCATGGCAGGAGTGGCCCTGAGGCCAGAATTGCTGGAGAAGCAGCCTCCATGAAGCAAGGTGATGAGTCTCTGTGGAGAGAGCTTCACACCCATAAAATCACCATCACAACCATCACCTGCTGAGAGCCTCACATGAGGCACCAAAGCCAGAAAGGGCGATAGTAATTCCGCCATCCTTTCAGGGCCCTCAAGGAGCAATTCCAGGTCAGAGGTGAGGCACACCTTGGCAGGGAACACACCTGTCTCTGCCCATGATGTACCTGCTCTGTCGATAAGCTGAGACCTGAGCATCCAGGGAAAGCACCTTTCACCAGCGCTTACCGAAAGTCACGCATGCACGATCGCCCAGAGATTCCTTGTTTCATAAATACATATTTATAACGAATGTTCTGCTGGCTGGAGCAGATCGGTTTAGTGTCCACAAGGGATCCCAGGGACCCTACGTTTTCAAAACGGGATGAGCCAGTACAACTGAGATCCAGGACACCCTCCCCGTACTGGGCTTGTGAGGCTTTTCCCGGCTTCTAAGAGTGCCCATGAAAAGACAGGACAATAAGGAGCGTAGACATGAAAGGCAGAACATTGGAGATGCAGGGCAGAGTTCAGTGATTATAAACCATAACTGAATGTGTAGGCCTGAGGCTCATTAACCTGCTGCCACGCAAGTTAACACTGCACATGTTAAGGCTGGACTATTAATTATCGCCCCAGTACAAACTTTTCCCTCTTGGCGTGAAAGCCTAGAGGGCTGAAGTCACCACCGTGCCTGGCTCTTGGAGGATGCAGGGAACCATCATGCACAACTCCCTGCACTAATCTGGCCACACATAAGCAAAGTCTAAATTACTAGGGCTGGGAACCGATCAACCCCCCCACCCCCCTACTTTAGCAAAGTTCAGATCTAGATTCTACTTCTGCAATGGGACAAGCCAGAAACCCAGATGCAATACACCCTGGGGGAAGTTCAAATCCGGATCCAAACTTTGCAACTCTGGCCCTTCTTAAAAAAACGTCTCTCCCCTCTTGTGCCCGCAGGGGCAGATACCAAGCTCCTGCAGGTTGGTTTCCTATTGGAGAAGAAATCAGTGACACAGAATCATGTCTATTTACAGCCATGGAACATAGGTGATCGCAAGTGGCATGCAGACAATTCCCTCTTGCAGGAATCTCAGCCTGTACACCAACGCCCTGTTCCCAGGGAGCAACTCCGCCCCAAGAACCGACTCTAGTAAGACAGATGAAAGCAGAGAGCAACTCTCCTGCTGTTTGCAACATTTTCCCCCTAGGTCACGCCATCCAGAAAACAGCAACGGTACAGGATGTCCTCAAAGACGGCACGGCTCACATGCCACGAAAAAGAATGTGCGCCATTCTCTGTACAGAGCCATCTGGTGTCTGCTGCCACAATGGTATAATTAGATATATTTTATAAGTCACGTGCAGTTCAGTCTCAATTATCCCTAACTCTCAGGGGACACCCAAACCCTTTAGCTAACCAGGGTCCCGGCTCTGCAGACTTTAACGGGCAGTTCTTATCGAGTTGCCTCTCAGAGAAGAGGTGGCAGGGTAGCACTCCATATGCACCATCTCTCGAATGGTGGCACCAGATCAGATGTGCTATTGATAACCCAAATGGTAGGACCCTGTACTGGAAATGTGAAGTTCCTCCTAGAAAGCGTAGGTATTTCCAACGGCTGAGCCTCTGTGATTGCGGATGTTCATTTCTCTCTACTCCTGTGGTAATTTGTCGGGGATGGCCCATTGATACAATCATAGTGCCTAGTAATTGGCAAGTCTAAGATGGACGCTAGCAGCTCCTTCCTTTTTCCTTTGGGGGAAAAACCCCAGACGTTTGGGCTCTTCTTTCGATGTCACCTTAGAGCTTTGCTGTTTCATCCTCTCCTGAGCAGTGGTTAGAAAAAGGGATCCAGTTCTGGGATGAGCGTAAAAGTATCGAAATCCCAAAGACGGCCCCTGGTGCCGTCTGTCCGTCCTTTCAGATGTCAGAGGAATAGATGCAGGCATCTGCCATAGGAGCGGTGCAGGTTCTCACCGTCTCTCATCTGCCGGCAGAGCCAGCCTACCCAGGATAGAGTTGCACAAGAGCTCTAGCACATGGGATTTCTCCTGCGCTGTTGTATTTGGAATCTCAAGGTCTCCACTATCCGAAGAAGGAGGTCTTGAAAAGCCCTGTCGTCATTGGGGTGTGAGGAAACACAGCTTCTTTGGGACAAAATGGAAGCAAGTCCAGCTGACGGATGGATTTCTTCATGAAAGACTTGCAGTTGTTGAGGACCAACAATTGCTCCTTGGAGTGGCCGTTGGTGGACCCTGCTGTGGAGGGAGATCTAAGTCTAGAGTGGCCTGAGGAGCATGGGCGGCGGGTGAACCCTGGGCTCAGGGAGGCTAGCCCCGGCTCGGCCCACCCCTTCTGCCCGAGGCCCTGCCCCACCCCCACTCCCGGCATGGCAACCAGCCCCCCCACATCTCTCCCCAGGTGGTGCGGCCTTCCTCCCCCAGCCCTGGAGCACGGGCCAGCCCCCATTAGCCCCCAGCCTGGGGCCCCGGCCATGGGCGGGAAAAGTCCCCTGCAGCACAGCCCGGGAAGCAGGAAGGGAAGGGGCCTGGGGGCAGAGCATGGGCGGGGACACACAAGGCTGTTTGGGGAGGCACATGCTGAGGAGAATCGCTTCTTAGCCTGATGGATGTGCCCGGTATGGCCAGGAATCAGAGTTGTAAGCAATGTGAATTGCCAAAGAAATATCCACTATCGGTAGTGCTGAGAGTACATTTACTGCAGAGGATAACAGCGGTGTCTCAGCGCAGGCAGACATGGCTAAATTTCCCCGTGCCAGGAATCTTGGTGTCGAAACCATCTGCACCATGAGCCATCATTTTGAGATGCTCGGTCTGCAGAAGACTGTGCTGACAAGGTCTCTACCAAGCACCCTGCCGGCAGTGCCATAGAGGTAGTAGTGGAGACCATTGGAGGATGCTCTTGGCCTGGACTGGTGTATGGAGACCGGAAGGTTTTCAGGTGCCAGAGGGACCTAACTTGGGCCTTGTGAGAGGAAAGCTGAGGTGATCTATGCCTCTTCCTTTCACCAGGTTCCTCAGAGGCAGACCTGTCCTCCTGCTCTTCAGAAAAGCAGTGCGGCGCCCTATCCCTCTCTGCCGACGAAGAGGGTTTAGGACTGGAAGCATCACAACAACGCTTATTATGAGCTGAGGCCCTAGAGGGGATCAGAGCACTCGCAGTCACTGGAGCAATTCTGGTGGAGGACTGTTTGGAGCTGGGTGGATCTTGTTTACCGGGACCCGAGGCTGGCTGCATCCACTGGTCCAGCAGGTAAAGCTTTAAATGAGCCCCCCCAGCGTATGGAGTTCTTTTAGAGAAGGATAAATAGAGCACTTGTCAGTGACATGCCCCTCGCCCAAACCAAACAAGCATGTACCCCTCGGCGACGGGCAGTCACCTTGCGTCAGGCGCTGTATTTAAACCCTGGCAATTTTTTGCTCAGCCATAAGGGGTGAGTAACTAAATGACAGAGAAAAAGAACTACCCAGAATAGAAACCTACTATAAAAAGCTATTCCAAGCTAACTATTAACCCCCAGTGATAGGGAACTATGCACAGAACTATCCCTTTTAATCGCCAGTGTGAAAGTGACAAGATCACTGCTGAGTTCCATTTCACAGCCCCGGAGAAAGAAGAAGGGACAGAAGGTCGGTTGGCCTCACTCTGCCCTTCATGCTCTGGAAAGGGGGATGCCAGGGCATTCAGCAGGCTGCCCTCACGGCCACGCCTGGCCAAAAGGCTCCGCTATTAATCACACAGGGTGCGCGTGCACCAAACGTGGAGTATATATGGACAAGCACTCAAAGAACCAGCTTAGATTCTGGCTGGACACATGGTACTGGTACCTCTTTCCTGCAACTAAATCACACTAAAATAGTCTGAATGTACATGAATGATCGTGCTAATGTTTACTTTTCCATAAAAGCAGTTGATGTAGGTACTGAGGGATATTAAGTGATGGGAAACGGGAGGGGACCACAGGACAATCTCTCTCCGGAGGTGTGAAGTGGTCTATAACAATCCATGAGAATCTCTGCTATCTATCAAACTGGCCAAATGGTAAGAAAAGAAAAGGCTTTTGGGTAAATAATTTGGGAACAGGCAGAAAAAAGTTAAGTTCTTTGCACAGTATAATTCAAGGCTCTCTAGCATCAGCCATCCAGGGATTGCCGAGATGGGTTACCTAGGGAGGTGGTGGAATCTCCTTCCTTAGAGGTTTTTAAGGCCTGGCTTGACAAAGCCCTGGCTGGGATGATTTAGTTGGGGTTGGTCCTGCTTTGAGCAGGGGGTTGGACTAGATGATTCTATGAGATGCTCCCAGATTCTTTTGGGGGTGGGGGGGAAGAACCTGCCTCTCACGCTTTTTTCACTGGCCCTAAAACCACTTCCATGCCAGTCACTGCATTGCATTGCAGCTTCGTGACGTCTCACCAAAACACCTCTCTTCATGCTTCACCACCACGTGCCACCTCACAGCAACTGTGTCCCAACTTCCAGGAACTGGAAACCTTTGGAGCCTAATGTCATGGGGATGCTAACGGCTCAGGGATGACGCCTGTGTTAAGTGATTACTACCTATAATAAATACTTAGAAAAGTTTTATAAATAAAATGTTTCCCCACCTGAATGCTACAAGCACCTCATTAAAGTCTCTTCTTAAATCATTTCTCCTAAAGCATTCGTAATCAGTTCTGAAGAGCAAGACTGCGTCTGTTCTACAGCAGCTTGTAACATGCTGCTGGTGTGCTACTAACGCAACGTGTGCACCCCTTTAATACAGGATTTCAAGCTACTAAAGCAGGTGATACAGCACAGTATAATTTAATACATAATAATGAAGCATTTGGACACACAACTTTTAATACAGGGTAGGGTCCCTGTGAAATTAGTGATGCAATAGAATTCCCCTGCAGTCCCAGTTTTCTGCAAGTGAGGCTTAAGCCCAGCAAAGAAGGAATTAAAATTTTCGGCGCTGGTGAATCACTGGCTGCATTGGGTTATTTTCCTGTGCATTAGACGTTAATTATAACTAAGCGTTAGCCATCTGTTACACACCCTAATTATAGATGCATAACAATATTTCACAATGCCAACCGTTAAAAAGATCTGAGAGATTTCAGTACTCGCTGGCTTCCCTTGGGATCCTTTGGCCTCCCATTTCAAGTGCAAGTCCAGAGGGAAACTGCTTGCTGCCCCAGCGGTACATTTCCTACATTGTTATTTTTAAGGCAAACAGGACTGAATATGACAGTCGTTTAACTCAGGGACTCTGTATTCCCCCTTCTTTGGAAATGGCAGCAATAGGCCGCACACACACACACACACACACACACACACACACACACACTCCAGACCCTTTACCCACAGTGAATACTTTACTCCACCTGGTTCCCGTGAAGTGGCATCACACATGCACTAAGAGGTGCCACTGAGCATGAGCAAAGATATCACAATCTGCTCCGAACTGAAAACGGGCCCATTTTAAGCGACAAAAAACAGGGATTTTGACATTTTAAAGTTGACATTTGAATTTTTACATTATTTCGACTGGAGAAAAATAACCATTTCACGGAATTTGGCAGACAAGAGAAAAGCAAGAGGGTCAAAGTCACCTGAACCAGCTTCATAAATCTCTAATATCACCCAGTTCTAGCACCGTGCCCAGCGGAGCGAGATGGAAGCCAGTGGTTTCAGGTCACAGTGCTGTGTGAGCTCTTCTTTGGGCATCAGTTCATTTGTGGTTCACGCCTCATGTTTTACTTTGAGTGTATTGTTCAAATGAATAAAAAAACCTCGAAGCAAAACTCAGCTAGCACCACTATACCACGCTTAGATGGGGACCCAAACCACCGGGTCTCGTGTGTTTTCCACTTGCAACTATAACTGTCCAGGTTCAGGGGAATCCAGAGTCGGGTTTGCGAGTGGTTGAGTTGTGAGCAGGTAACAAACTGCAGATCCAGGCAGGTTATGCTTGGGAGTAGTGCAGAGCGTTAGCAGCACACTGAATATGTTGCCGCCTGTGTTTTCTCACCAACTCTTCTGGTGGCCTCAGCTATTACATTGAGCAGGAGGGGGTGAGGATCTGAACCCCTCGGGGCAGGGGAACAGTTACCCCCAACTCTCCTCTGGATAATCTCAGAGAGAAGAACGGAGGACGACATTCTATTTAAAAGTGGGATTTGTAAAACCACTTGCCCAGCGTTGGCCCAACTTTAACCCCTCCCATTGATTTCAATGCAGCAGCGTTAGACCAACGTCGAGTACATTTGAAAAATCCACATCCCACCAGCCAAATTCCCGCTGCCTTGGGTGAAGCAGGGCAGTCGGTGTCACTGCAAACGTACGTGGCACTTGCAACTTTACGCTTCCGCCTGGTTTTGTTTTTCCTTGGGTCTTTACATTGAACATTTAACGCTGTGTGGTCGCTGCTCTAAACTGAGAATAAAGATTGGCCCCCAGCTCACCCTGAGAGATGGCACCTGCAACCGAGGGGAGCTTGGGATGCAAACTGTGGATCGAGAAATGGATTTCAAATGCCACAAAACCCAGCAGTCTAACAAGACACCATCTGGAGGTGAAACTATCGTCATTAGCAAAGCTGCCACTGACTTCAGTAAGGCCAGGGTTTCGCCCCTAGGGCTTGGACTCATGCCCCTGTCTAGTCCAGACCACGGGATATAGTCAGATCTTTTCCATCCCCGTATCTGCCCTGGGAGGTATCAATCTGTCAGTCAGTCTGGGAAGAGAGTATTGGGAAATGAGCAACGCTCCCAGCACAGGAATCAGCACTGCAAGCAGTATCTTCACAGGCTCAGGGAGGTTGACACGGACACTCTGCAATCGGTTGCCTGTGGGGAAGGCAGATCAGGGAGCTGCGCAGACAGAGTCTAGAATTCAGTGTGGCATCTTTGAAAAGATAAACTTAAATGCTAATTATTTTGAATCAGATCACTCGAATTGAATCTCCATTCCTCGTTGTTTCTCAGATCTCTCTCTTTTCCCACCAAACCAATCTCAGCATCCAATCAGATCAATAATATAAGTGCCTAGACAGAAGAAAACCAGAAGGAGGGCCATAAGATTACAGATTGAACTGAGACATTTGCTTGGAGTCAGCACACCAGACGTGCGCCTTTACTCATGCATGTAGTACAAATTCACAATCAAAAGCCAGATCTTCCCCACCCACTACTCTGCATTCACTGAACGCCACCAAGTAATAAATTCAATACATACTGCACGGGGAGATTAAATTATGCTCCCTACATAGCAAGGACAGCTGCACGGTGCTCCGGATACATTAACAATGTAGATTGATATTGATTTTGGCTGATCTTAACACTGGTGACCTCAAGTCATGTTATGCCGCTAGATAAATCTGAAGATTAATGGAGGAGGAATTTGAACAAGGTCTATTACTAGTTTCTATAGACACACACTTGGCATTTCTGTTTGAGATCGTCGCACATGGCCTCACCCCGTGAAGTGCTGAGCTCAGAAGTTTCTGCATAGTCTAGGAGGTGCTCAACTTTTTTCAGGATCAGGCCAGGAGACAATGTTTTAGTGGAATCCCTTGAACTGGTTTAAATAATATTTCCATTAAAGTCTATTCACCTGAGTTTTTCCCCTCCTCCTCAGTCACTAAATAAATTACTCACTGTTGTTTTAAATTACCTGACCAACCCTAGCGATCGGGGTTAAAGCACTGGGCAGGGACTCAGGAGATCTGGCTTCAATTCTCATCTCTTCCACAGATTGTGTGTGACGTTGGGCAAACTACTTAATCTTTCTGTTCCTCGTTTGTCAGATGGAGAGAACAATCCTTTCTTTCTCCCACCTTTTGTCTGCCTTGTCTATTTAGATTACGAACTCTTCAGGGCAGGGATCGTCTCTTACAATGTGTTTGTACAGCACCTAGCACTGTAAGCTCCCAATCTCGATATGCATTGTTATGCTAGGGGCTTGGATGAAACCACATTGAAACTGGTGGGCGTAGCCACTAGGCTTCATTGAGGATAAATGCAAGAAACAATTAAGCCTCTTTCTGGATCCTGACAGCTGAGACAATAGGCACCGCCATCCAAAACACAAGCACCCAGCAAGGCCTGAGTAAAAGCTGAACCATGCGGCCCAACGGAACTCCTGGCAAAACACATTGGTTGGAGGAGCTGTTTGTGTGAGAGAAGTGGCAGAGAGACACAGAAGGAGCAAAGAAAGCCAAGGAGACAGCCAGAACAAACACTGGCAATGTGACCCTGGAAAAAAGCCTAGAGAACATGCTTTTTGGGTACAGTGCTGGCTGAAAGAGGCTTGGGACTGGGAGCCAAGAAACTATCTCCTCTTATTGGATTCCTCTCGTGTTCAGGGAAACAGGACTTGGTACATTCTTTGTAAATAAACAGAGTTGCATCAAAGAAACACCTGCCTGTGACATCAATTTCTCCTCCTAACAACCAACCCACTAAACCCCAAATTGCTCAGGCGAAAAAAGGGGAATAGCATAATAATATTCCAGTGCCTATCAGAATTTGCTGATATACTAGGGCCACAGCATACAGGTGAATGAGGCCATGTCACGTAACATGCATTAAGTCTACAAACAGAAGCTTAACAGGAATAGGGGGTAGGGAGTGATACCTTTTTCTCCCAACTGTACACTTAAGCACTTGGATGGTCTTGCACACCTAGAAGTGAATTTCTCCCATTGCAGCCACATGCCTTGCCACGCTTTGTTGCTCCTAAGAAACAAACCGATCAGCGTTAGCATGGGGCAGGAAAATGATGGCTTTTAAGCAGATCTTAATTCGTGACTGTAAAACAGACCCCAGAAGTGAAAGGCGAAAGATGAATTTAAATTAAGATTAACGCCAACTCTAGATACACCTCCTGATTCAGGATCTTGTCCAATTACTGCCCAGTAACAGCCCCTTTCATTTGCCTCCTGCAGGAGGTAGCGCATTGCAGGCTGGCAGTATCTAGGGTCAAGCATGGGCTTTTGAAGTGTCAACATTTTGGAGAAGAGACGGGATAAGCTCTCAGCTAGATCAGGGTGGGTGGGGGTTGGCAGGGAGGGCACGATTCATTTTGTACTCTTAAATATCAGTTTTTCTGCAAGGCGAGCTATCCCAGGAACCCCTACTAAGGAACCCCTACTAAGGAAAGCTTTGTAGATACAGATGGGCCAAAAGCCAGCCCTCCTCCCATACTCTCTCAGGAGAAGGTGTGCAGGGCAAAACCTCCCAATCTGGGCTCATCTTCCCAGTTTTGGATCCACCCAGGGTTGAGTCAAGATTTTAGGTTCAGAAGCTGCCCTCCCTCCAGCCCTGCCTCTCCCTCTCACACCATCTGCCAGGGACGGCAGAAATCTCGCCATAATAGCAGGTTTGGCAAGATTCCTGCTATTTCGGGCCAGCCGTCGGATCCCTCACCACGAAGATCGAATCTATAAGATAATGACCATAACGAGCAGAATCCTGCCCTGGTTCCAAACTACAAGGACCTTCCTGGGGAGGGACCATGGACACGAAAGGGATCGTTAGTCTAGCAGAGACGGACATACTATCTAATAGCTGTAAATTAAAGCCAGACAAATTAAAATTAGCAATAATGCCCATGTTTTGAACAGTGAGGGGGATTAACCATTGGAACAAACTCCCCAGGGAAGCAGTGGATTCTCCTTCTCCAGAAGCCTTCAGATCAAGGCTGGAGCCTTTCTTGGGGCTTTCCTACAGGGCCTCACAGTTTGGGGAGAGAGAGGGAGAGGGAGAGAGAGAGAGAGAGAGTGTGTGTGTGTGTTACAGAGCACACTAACTCCCCCAGGGGGACATGGCGGGTGTGAACTAAAAAGGTACCTAGTTCAGGTTACCTTCATCCTGTTTAAAGAGGACGACGTTAACGTGAACTAGGTACCTTTTAGCTTGCGTCCACATGGAGGAATTACAGTGCCGCCCTTTGGAGCACACTGCTGTTCACACCCCCGTAGTCCAAACTGCAGGGCCATGGAGACAAAGCCCCAAAGAGATGATTTAGCCACACAAATTATTGGGCTCAATGCAGGGGTAACTGGGCAGAATCCTATGGCCTGTGTCACACAAAAGGTCAGACTAGTCTAATCTGACCTCCTGTCTGCCTATGGACTACCCCTGCTCTAGTCTGACCTCCTGTAGAACACAATGCAGAGATCTTCCCCGGCATTATTCCTAGAGACGAGCTTTTAAGTAAAAACATCGCATCTTGATTTACAAATTGCCAGTGATGGAGAATCCACCGCGACCCTGGGTAAATTGTTCCAGTGGTTAATTATTCTCACAGGTAAAAATGTTACACCTCATTTCAGTCTGAACTGGTCTAGTTTCAATTTCCAGCCATTGGCTCATATTAGAGCTTTCTCTGCTAGACTGAAGAAGCCATTATTACATATTTGTTCCCCTCTGAAATATGCATAGACTGTAATTAATTCACCCCTTAACCTTCTCTTTGTTAAGCTAAATAGATTGAGCTCTTTCAGTCTATCACTATATGGCAGGGTTTCTAATCCTTTAATCATTCTCGTGGCTCTTCTCTGAACCCTCTGCAATTTATCAACGTCCTTCCTGAATTCTGGGCACCAGAACTGGACACAGGATTCCAACAGCCGTCACATCAGTGCCAAACACAGAGGTAAAATAACCTCTTTGCTCCTATTTGGAAGTCCCCTGTTTATGCATCCCGGGATCACATTAACTCTTTTGGCTACAGCATCACCCTGGGAGCTCATGTTCAGCTGATTATACACCGACCCCCAAATCTTTTTCAGAGTCACTGCTCCCCAGGATAGTTCCCATCCTATAAGAACGACCTGTGTTCCTAGATACAGACATTTACACTTGGCCATGTTTAAAAGCTTATTGTTTGCTTGTGCTCAGTTTAACCAAGTGATTTAGATCTCTCTGCTTCCGTGATAAAAACGTTAAATAGCGTAGGGCCAAGAACCGATCCCTGCAGGACCCCACTGGAAACAAACCCGCTCGACAAGGATTCCCCATGTATGGTGAATTGATGGTTCCCTCTGCCCTTGAAAGCTCTGACTCCCATCACTGTTTGTAAATATGCATCCTGAATGGAGCCTCCCTAGCCGAAGGAGAATGCAGTGAGAGAAGCCAGAGTCCGGTATCACAGGGACCTGTGGAAGAAGGTCCCAACCAAGAAGGGAGAAAGTGAAAGTCATTGAGGGGTGAAAGCAGGAGTCTGTAGTCCTCTTCCATTAGCCGCAGAGAGGGCTCCTTTACCATGAGCCCCGAGCCCCATCTGCCATGGTCTGAAGTTGCAGATTACAGTCCGTCTGATAGGACTTGGATGGATCAGTAAAGCCAGCTCTGCTGACAGGTGGCAATACGCAGAAGATCCGGTCTCTGGGGAGAGGGGCTGAGCTCCTGGGAATGCGGAGACGCAGCCGCAACTGCCGATAAGGGAATCCCTCTGCTCCCTCGAGCACCTCCATACGCCAGATGCGCAGGCCCACTAGCATCCAGAATTGGGCTTTGAATGCTTCAGTGACTCTCCCGGGCTGCCTTCGCTGCCCTGGAAGAGTGTAATCCCGTGCACACATACCACCGCCCTGTGACTGCCGGGCAACAGACTTCCACAGGAAGGACGGATACAGCCAATTCCAGTCTGCGTCTCAGAGACCACCCGACACGTCATTCCCTGAAGCTTGTTCAGGAAACGGCTAAGCCCACCTTGTTTCAAATCCCTGCTTAATAGTTCCCCAATTCTTTCCCCTCCTGCCCCCATACAGGCAAACTGTGAAATTGCAAGCCCGTGTGTGACCAACCGGTGAACTGTCCCCCTTCCTCAGTCCCCTCTCTCACTTCATGCCACATTTCTTGCACCCCTCGATTGCACAGAAAATGTTATGCGTGAACTGCACAAGCTGAGAGGCAGAACGCAACCCCAACCCTTTCTGTTTAACATCGGAGAAGAGGGTTATTTTAAAGACAGAACCACTTTAAACCTTTTCCCCAAAGGTTACCTTTTTAATAGCCCCAAGCCAGCACACATCACAGCGCCTTCCAATGATGCTGAAAACGACACACTGGAATCAAACGTCCACAAGAACTCTGCCGTGCTACTGCACGGTGTTTGCGGATTCGTAGTTATTGGGGAACGTTTTCAAACGCACCTCAGTCCCGATGAAAGTCAGAGGAATGTAGGTGCCTAAGTCACATAGTCACTTTGAAAACTGTACCCACTGTAACAATTTCATACCTATCGAATGGTGCACTATTTAACATTAAGCTACACGCCATGGCCACTTGGGCCGAACAGGGAACAGAACTCAGGTCCTCTTACTCCAAATCCACAGGCCTGTATCAACAGATGTGGAGGAGAGTCTTCATTAGCACTCCGCAGTACAAAGCAGGAGACACGCAGTTGGTCAGTTCTCATTCTGTCCAGTGGAGGGCAGTGGTACACACACAGGATCACTATAATACGTAGTTGCATCTGAAGAAGTGGGTTCTTTTACCCACGAAAGCTTATGTCCAAATAAATCTGTTAGTCTTTAAGGTGCCACCGGAGTCCTCGTTGTTTTTGTGGATACAGACTAACACGGCTACCCCTCTGATAGTATAATATTTTGAAATCTTTAATACAGAGGCAAACTACTAAATACTACGGGGAACATGCTGCTGTTCTTAGAGAGCAAGATGAGGCTAAAGGCATGTGAAGTGAGGTTTTTACTCACAAAAGCTTATGCCCAAATAAATCTGTTAGTCTTTAAGGTGCCACCTGACTCCTTGTTGTTTGTGTACACAGAGTAATTGACCAGAATAGCTGTTGCAGAGTAACTCCCATGTGGACACATTATTCTGGAGTAAAGGTGATTTATTCCAGAATAATTCGTGCACTTCGAAAGCAGACTGCTTATTCTGGACGAAAACAACTTTTATTCTGGAATAGAGTCTACACATGAGAGCTATTCTGGAACCGTTTATTATGCAATCGCTTTTCTGGTTGATTTCCCCCTGTAGACCAACCTTTAGTTCTTGGACAGAGACTGCATTTTCAAAGGGAGACAATTACACCAGACACAAACAGCAACAAGACAATTAACTCCTCATTCCAAAGCACTTTGAAAAAACAAGTCATAGATAAGAAAGAAAATCTCCTCTCCAAAGGCGGAGGGTAAACGCCTTGCTTAATTATCTTTTTAAAAGCAACAAAGTGTCTTTTGCACCATGGCTCTGAAGATTAATTAGTTTTAGATCTCATTAAATAATGATCCAGTTCAGCTCTAATTAATTAAATTAGATCATCTTAGGCGGGTCCGCTGCAGCTCCTTCTCCTGTGTCAATCTTGATAGAGGTATCAAAAAAAGGCAGTGTTCAGGCAGCATTTCTCTGCATGGTGGGAATGCCCACAGGTCATGGGTGCAGCATATCACTTGTGAAACCTCCTGGACTTCAGGCTTCCTAATGAGATTGCACCTTCCCCGTGCAAGAATTCACACACACAGGAGGCTAATCTCTGGGCAAACAGTACATGCTGTGCACACTGAACCGCATTATTTTTCAGGGATGGGCCACGGAAATGATTCATTTCCTGAATATCTGCCATTTTCAGCCATCCTGGCCCGTATTCATGCTGCTCAGGCGTTCCCCGAATGCAGCTTGCTGCCAGGAAAACGCCTGGACCACTGGGTACACGCCCTCCTCAAGGCTTCTGGAAGGCGAGAAAGACCTGCCCCACTCCTGCCCCAGGAGAGCGAAGTGAAGGCCCTGTCCGGTCCTCACCGTCCCTTCGGTGCAGGGACAGAGACCGGAGAAAACATACCCAGCTGGTGCTTTTCTTCCTGGTCCTTGGAGATGAAAGCAAGGACCATCCACCTCCAAAGAGCCCCCGGCTCCTTCACAAACACCCCTTGCATCTCCCTCCCCATATATTTGAGGGCATCTGGTGAGAGCAAAAAGGCAGCAGTCAATATTACCCATCCCCTTTAGATACCTTCAGGAGGTGGTTAGCTGCTCCCAGTATCTGGATTTGCTAGGGGGTGGCTGGCTGGCCCACCCTCCATCTGGTGCCTTCGGGGGCAGCACCAGGATTAACAGCTCTCTGACACACACGGGTCTCTTGGGAGAGACTGCTGGGGCACTGCCCATCCCACCCACCAGCTTTCTGCGGCAGTAGGGCCAGCGCCAGTCCCTCTCCTGCTGTTGCAGCTGAGAGAGGCCCTAAACTGAAGTACGAGCCAGAGCAAAGAGGAGCAGCGGTATCTAGACCCAGAGTCATTCAACTGTGTCCAGTCCCTGGGCTCCAAACCTGGACACAGCATGCCAGTTCTCTGGAGCCTGTTTAGGCCCTGATTCAGGAAAGTGCTTACGCACGTGCTTCAGTTCCAATGGGACTTGCATGTCCTCCTACATAGGGATGCTTTCCTGAACTGTGGCCCCAGACAGTTACTCTAGGACAGGGTGGCCCACGAGCTGACTTTCAGTGACACTCACACTGCTCGGGTCCTGGCCACCGGTCCGGGGGGCTCTGCATTTTAATTTAATTTTAAATGAAGCTTCTTAAACATTTTAAAAACCTTATTTACTTTACAGACAATAGTTTAGTTCTATATTCTAGACTTATAGAAAAAGAGACCTAAAAATGTTAAAATGTATGACTGGCACGCGAAACCTTAAATTGGAGTGAATCAATGAAGACTCGGCACAGCACTTCTGAAAGGTTGCCGACCCCTGGGCTAGGACATGACTGGTCTGTGTCATAGGGTGGCTGGCCCTTTAAGGGGAGTTAGGCCCAGCCCCATCTGTAGCTAACCAGTTGCCTTCCAGCTGATGCTTGGTGGCCAGGGATCAGGCCATAGTTTGCTCACTTGGTTCTCATAAAAAAACAGCAAGTAGTTCAGTTGGGCCCGGCAGCCTGATCAAGGGAAAGCACCCCGTTCAGCTGAAGGCCTGTGGAGTGTAATTCAGCAAGAAGCGGGCTATGGAGGAGATCAGAGCAGAGGGGCTTGGGTTGGCACCAGGCAGACAGCCTGTGGAGGGTAGGCCAGCCCCTGAAGAATACCCTGGGTCAGGCTGCAAGGCACATGATGGATAGGCTAAACTTGTGTTATTTTGAAGAAATAAGACTGAAGCCGTGAAGACAAAGGGGCTGGAATCCCGTGGCTGGAGAGTGTTCTGTGGTGCATGGGCTGGGGAAATGAGCCCACCCATTTACAGACGGTTAGCTGCTCTTTTGGGATCAAAAAGTCCACATTTCATGTTGCTTAGGATTGGTGGCCAAATCACCGTGCAGATCCCAAACACTCGCAGAAACCAGAGTGTGCAGAGGTCTACACAGTGATTTGGCCTCCTCCAATTCCATATCGAGGTAGAGGTGTGTGTACACACACACATGGCAGGTTTGTGGTATATTAACATTGTCAGTTTTCCCAAAACAATATTAAGTGACATGCAGCTCATCTTAAAACCACGTGTCCACATAGTGCTGCTAAGAGGTAACTGAGTGGCAGCCCAGGATAATGAAATCATAGCTGTCCCGCAAACAGCTACATCCCACATCGCTGACCCATAACAAGCCTCAAACTCTGACCCACACCTATAGGGACGGCAGGGGAGCTCAGCCTCCATGGCCGGTTCAATCCTTGACTCCTCTGCTGGGCCTGCCCATGAGGTGGCTGATCCGCGCCAAGTGTGGTGGCAGATTTTGTGCTGTGAACACCTATTCCACTGGGAAGCCAAACGAGACACTCTCCAGCTCCGTTCACATCCAGCCTTCGGCTTGGCAGGCTTCAGACCTCGCTTAAGTGCCACAATCAGATCTGTGGAAACTTGAAGTGCTCCAGCAAGTTAAAATTACCCTGAACTCCTGCAATCTGAGATCTCCCAAGTGCCCCCACATTAAGGAGATTATACAAAAATGTGAAGTGCTCTAGTCATTTGAAAGTGCCCTGTGCTCTGCCCAGGGTCGTGGGACATTACTGGACTGCTTCAGATGGCTCTGGAAAGCTTTGCAGTTTGGGAGTCGATCAACCCTAGAAGAAGATGCACAGACATCTCTGAAAACGCTAGTGACTGGAGATGGAAATGGACAGAGGACCTGTGCCAGGAAGAAGCGTGGTTGGGGCAGGTGGGATGTCTTCAGCAACTCTATCAGGATTGCTCCTCTCTTATCTGGCAAGGATATTCCAGACTCAATCAAGGGGTGCTCTGGGGTTGTGGTCTTGGAAGCTGGTGCATGCTGGGTGCAGTGACCTTAAGGCTTCAAGGCACACAGGAAAAAATGCTGTGCTAGGAACAAAAAAATCACATTTTCTCTGTGGGAAAACATCGTTCCCATTTCACATGCCCGTCCTCAGCAAAAAACAGAGATGGGGAAATCTCTTCAGTTGTTAATCTGGCCCTCGGCCCCGTCACATCTGAGCACCTGAATCCTAAACTCCGACAGGGATATGGCTAAAGAGATGGTATGGCAGTTTTGCACAAGTTTTCATGAATATTTCATATGTTTGTTGAACTTGCGAATGTCTCCCCAGTGGAGGGGGGCGTTGGGGGTGGGAAGAGAGGCTGGGAACGTGCCTCTTTTGTTTGATCCTATCCTCCCTGCATTTACACTGGGGAGAAGTGTTGGGGTGGGGGGTCCGCACCAGATGAAACGGACTCATCTTTCTCACAAAGGCCAAAGCTAAAGAGTTTGGGGGTTGAACGATGCAGTGGGTCGGCTTGTGTTCCTTCCCGCTGGTCTCACCAATACAGCTCCTGGGCTGGGCAAAAGGAAGGATGGGCAAACACCTCTGGACTGTCACAGTCGAGATATCTTGCCACAGAGGTGTCTGGTCCTTCGAGAGGATCCGGGCCCGGCCTCACCTGTAACAGATCAGCTATCACCTAGGGATCAGGTGATCATAAAAGCCAGGAGGCAGCTACCAGGAGCAAGTTGGTTCCTGTAGGAGGACCTGGAGCAGAGTAGGACCTGAAGCAAGCGGCCTCTAGAATGGAAACCTGTAGGGAACAGACAGGTCCTGGCAGAAGACCCTGGGTTAGGGGAAGGGAGGACTGATGTGCTGTAGCTGTTTGATGTGGAAGAAATAAAACTGAAGCCCGAAGAAGAGGGCGTGACCCAGACTCTGGGCATGGGATGCAGGGACTGGTCAATAATCTACATATCTATTTGTGCAGGGTGTTCTGATTTTATATGCCTCAAGGGCATTGGCTGTATCTCATACAGTGCTTCGGGGGTTAGCTATTAGAAAACCTCTGCAGACAAGCACACACAGCTCCAGTGGGACTTGGGGAGAACCGCACACCTATGGACCAGAGGGCACGAGCTGGCTGTAAAGAAATAGATCAAATGCCTCAGAAGAGATAATCAATAGACCCGGGGATTTTATTTGCTCGGCAAATAGTTTGCTGGAGATTTAACCCGCACGAACACTGACACTCTCAGAAACCCGCCAAAAATGATTATAGCAACCAGGGCTCCGATGATAGATGGCAGGAAGCAAGACGAATATTCAAACTCTCCCCCTGAAGTAGGAATGAGCCTCAAGACCAAAACTATGATGCAGACGCTGAGCACCTCAGTGCTTGGAGCTGCCCAGATCTGCAGTGAAATCTTGGACGATGGTAAAACATGCATTGACTTGAATGGGGCCAGGATTCCATTTGGCCCATTAAAGAAATAGGAGCTTCTCCATTGGGCAAGAAATGTGCAAAGGGCGTCAAGAATAAGGCAAGGCGCACAGGGAACGAGGCTGGAAGTCCTGCCTCATTCCATGGGTACGTAGAGTTTGATCCAAAACTCTTTGAAGTCAATGAAAAGGCTCCCAGAACCTACCTTCAATCAGAGACAAGGCCTAAGACAAGGATTCCAGCTACTCACACTGTGCATGGAGAGAGTTTTCAAAGGGTTATAGCTCTCTACTGGATCAAAACCAATTTTCATAGCAACACTGAAAGCCATTTGCCTGAAGTGAAGACCATTTCCTATGTAAAATGTAGGTTTATATCCACAGCTTCTGCAGTGCTAAGATTGTTTAAAAAGAGTAGTAGCAAGCGTTCTGCATTTATCCACCTCCATTCCTTTAGTCTAAAATGGCTAAGCATCGGAGGCCCAAACTTCCCAAGAAAATTCATGTTAGTGCAGAGACCAAACATGGGAAATTTCAGCAGAGTAGCTGAAAGTTTCAAAAAGTTATGAATGACTGGAAATGGGGACTTGGAATGGAAAAGCTCAGACAACCTTAACTACAACTCTCTTCTACAGCACATGGTAAGTGATACAGCTTCAGGAATGAGGCTTGCTTTCTTGAATGAGAAATTATTTCCTAACTGTAAGTCCAAAAGCTCAAAATTCACACAAGCAGCCTCCCCATATTCTGGGAACAAAGGCAAGAATCAATCGCAGATCGCTCTTGAAAAATTTCAATGAAGCGCCCCTCTCTGTTCCTTTGTTTTTCTTAATAGGAGCTCTCTCTTTAGGAACAAATATTTGACCATCCAAACATGTTTTACAGTATAAAACAATTTCAGCAATACAATTATTTCAAAGGTACTCACACGATATACAACTAGAATGGAATAAGTACTGCTCTGCTGTGTGTCTTAGTCCCTGCACTGCTAGAAGTTAGTGGAGAGTCTGCTTTTGCTCTGCTTTGGTGGCTCTTGATGTGAAGCTCTGAGTGGCCATTGCACACAGCACAGGACCACCGTGAAGATGCTAAGGGTTCAAAGATTTGTAGAATGCCATAACTATCATGTATAATACTATACAGCTTGTGCCAGTTATTGATATATAGGAAAGCTAAAGTTTTTTGCTGCGCAAATACAGGTGCAAAGTCACATCTGATGCACTGGTAGTGCACAATACAAGTTTCAAGACTCCACCGAACAACTGTACACTGGGGGACTTGCAGGAATTTCCCACTGCCCATCTGCTCTTGAAACGTCAGGGGGAAATCCCACACACCCTGGGATGAAGGGAATTCAGTTAAAAACCACCCTTAAAAATTGCAGCTGCAGGTTATTTTGAATGGAACGGAGCTAAATGTGAATTGGATTATTTCAAGGCAGACAAGTACAGCTTGAAGGAGGTAACAGCACAGATCCACTCCAGCCGGTGGGGGATAAAGCTGGAACTCACTGAGCTGAGGATGAACTATTGGGAAAGGTGGACCAGAAATTGTTCTGGGTCCAAATTACTATGGTCCTGATCCTGCCGTGAAGCCCAATGGAGTCAATGGGAGCTGCTGGGGCGCAGCATTCCAGCAGGGCAGAGGCACCAGGTCAGGACTAAGGGTACGTCTATACTTACCTCCGGGTTCGGCGGTAAGCAATCGATCTTCTGGGATCGATTTATCGCGTCTTGTCTAGACACGATAAATCGATCCCGGAAGTGCTCGCTGTTGACACCAGTACTCCTGCTCCGCGAGAGGAGTACGCAGAGTTGACGGGGGAGCCTGCCTGCCGCATGTGGACCCGCGGTAAGTAGTTCGAACTAAGGTACTTACACAATTTCAGCTACGTGAATAACATAGCTGAAGTTGTGTATCTTAGTTCGAACTGGGGGGTTAGTGTGGACCAGCCCTAAGGTACATTAGCAGTGAAGCTTGGGTTTGGAGATGAGAAAGGAAGGATGGGCTTGTGGATAAGGCACTGGACTGGGATCCAGGAGATCTGGCTTTGTTTCCCAGCTCTTCCACAGATACCTTGTGTGACCTTGGAGAGTTACCGAGGTCTTCTCTGCCACAGGTCCCCCATCTGCAAAATGGGGACGCTGCTTCTTTTCTCCCAACTCGATCCATCTTGTCTGGTTAGACTGCAAGCTCCTGCAGGAGGACGGTCTGTGTGTTTTGCAGCGCCTTGCACAAGGGGCTCATCTCATCTCAGCCGGGGCCTCAGGGTATGTCTACATTGCAAATCAAAACCAAACCCTAGGGCGATAAGTCTCAGAGACTGGGTCTACTGACTCAGTTTTGTGTTATGGCGCTAAAAATACCAGCGTAGACGTTCCTGCTTGAGTTCTGAGAACCCCCTCGCCAGGCTCTAGAGCCCGGACGCCAGCCCGACTGGGAACGTCAACAGTCCAATTTTTAGTGTGACCCCGAGTCTGTAGCCCCAGGCTCTGAGTCTTGCTTCGGCAGGTGGGATTTTTTGCAGTGCAGACATACCCTTATAGTTTCAGAGATTCCAAGACCAGAAGGGACCATGGCAGTCAGGGTCTGGCCTCCTGTGGCACACAGGCCATAGAACATTGTCACAGTAATTCCTAGCACAGATCCTTTAGAAAAACATCCCATCTTGATTTAAAACTGGTCAGTGATGGAGAATCCACCTGCTACTGCCTTTGTTGTGTTTGTTCTGGAGCTAAACTAGGATTTCAGGCCCCAGAACTGTCAGGTGCATGCCTTTCACCAAGACTTTTGTGCATTCAAACGGGTATCTGCATGCCATGTTCCCTTGTTTGCTTGGTAAATGCCAAATGCGGGGATGAATAAAGGGCTTTCACAGACACACTGGATGTGTGTGGACGCTGGCGGGGCAGATATTTTGCAAACATTTTGATTTTTGCAATTAGTCATTGAAATTGACAAAAATGTTCATCACCATTTAAAAGGGTTAATCTAGATTGGCTGCCAGCAGAACAACAGTCATATGTGCAAAAAAATCATTTTTAAAATGAATACTGCCCCTAGAGCCCGGCTGGGTTAGGAACCTTTTCTCTTTAGACTCTGAGGGCATGTCAGAGCATTGCAAACATTTGTATTTATTTGGTGGTGTTAGACTGGGGCAGATTTTTTACTTTACTCAAGTTTTGCAGCGCTACAAACTAGCTTACCCTAGGGGACTTTAATCAACACACATTTATAGTGTAACAAAAAGAACAAACGCACACCGAGGGCAAACCTTTTCTGTGCATGATTTCCGTGCTAACGTTAGGAAGTGCACTGCAGAATGTATTAGGCAAGAGAAGAGGCTGACCAGAGCTGGGTCGCCGTTGCTTCGAAGCAGTGTAAATGCTTAAAGGCATGCGCAGCATTTTGCAGTGCAGACACAAAACAGAGCAAAAGCCATCTAACGCGGCCAGCCTTTGTGCAATTCTACCCTGCCTTCCAACCAGAAAGACAGCCATCAAGAGCGAGCCCGGGCAAGGAGGAATGGAATGGATGCATTTCCACCAAGACATTTCTTGGTATCTCCGAGGGGACACGAAAATAACGAATGGAAGTGCTAGTGAAGAGGGACAGGCCTGACTTGGATTGTGTGCGCACAGTCTGAATACCTGTTGTGACAAAGTTCCTCCTCTATCTTGATGGGTCCTGCGCTTATTGGTGGATTTTCTTGCCGCAAAGATTCACCAGGTGGGTTGGGGAACAGCCCAGAGACCTTCCCCTCTGGAAGAACCCACAGTCCAGGTCAATTGGGAGGTTTGGGGGGAACCCGGGCCCGCCCTCTACTCCGGGTTCCAGTCCAGGGCCCTGTGGACTGCAGCTGTCTATAGTGCCTCCTGTAACAGCTGCATGACAGCTACAACTCCCTGGGCTCCTTCCCCATGGCCTCCTCCAAACACCTTCCTTATTCTCACCACAGGACCTTCCTCCTGGTGTCTGATAATGCTTGTGCTCCTCAGTCCTCCAGCAGCACACCCTCTCACTCTCAGCTCCTTGCACCTCTTGCTCCCAGCTCCTCACACTCACACCACAAACTGAAGTGAGCTCCTTTTAAAACCCAGGTGCCTTGATTAGCCTGCCTTAATTGATTCTAGCAGCTTCTTCTTAATTGGCTCCAGGTGTCCTAATTAGCCTGCCTGCCTTAACTGGTTCTAGCAAGTTCCTGATTACTCTAGTGCAGCCCCTGCTCTGGTCACTCAGGGAACAGAAAACTACTCATCCAGTGACCAGTAGATTTGCCCTCTACCAGACTCCTGTACCCCACTGGTCTGGGTCTGTCACATAGTACACATGGAACTAGACTAAAATGGCCACCTGCCCATTTCTCCCAGGCCACCACACACTAACAGCTTTCTACCTAGTGGGGCTGGATTTGAACCAGCAACCATAAGATAAGCAGCTGTGTAGCCCATTCTACTATGCCCCTTAGCTGTCCCATCCCTACATAGATAGACAAAGTTAGTTATAAAGTTAATGGGATAAATAGTAAAATCATTTTTAAATGAACCAATGGGAGGGATAACAACCCTTTCCTCAGGAATTCCAGTAGAAGCCCTGGATTTCCTGCTTTAAATGCAAACAAATATCCCACCACACTATTAGAAAGATGGCGGAGATCAGGGATAGGGCTGGGAGTTGTGTCCAGGGCTCACCCCCAAAGGAGCCAGAGGAGGGTATGCATATCGCATGCCAGTGCCCCTTCTTTGGGCACCCTTTCACTATACTGACCAGCAGTGTGCCCTTAGCCACACGAATGCCTGTGAGTGTATGCACTGACATAACCCTGGGCTGAAAGCGGCGGATCATTTTTAACCTTACAGTGCCCCTGTAAAACAAACAGGCTCTCAGTTTATATTTGAAGAGCTCGAGAAATCCATTGGTTGCTGAAGTGTAAACAGATTTGTTGACAAGCTGTTAAGAAATTAGTAATTCCTCTTTGAGTCAACAGCTCGCCAGCCACTTACATCACCTCTTGCAGAGAAATATTGACCCTCTTCCAGTGTCAACAAATCCGGAGCTAGGCAAATTCAGCCACAGATAAAGCATTCGCATAAAAAACACCAACCTCTGCCAACAGCAGGGAAGAAAAATACAACCCGGCCAAAGGTTGTGTCCTTTATTAGGAATTGTTTCCGTGCTGCAGCGGCTGCAGGAGAATCCCTTTCCTGACCTGTGTTTAATGCCATCCGTGCGTCTATTATACGTCTTCCCAGTGCATTCTACTCAGAAAAGCAGCGGGGAGCATGCGTGGGGGACCATTGCTTTCTCATGCGTAGACGCATCAAGCGTTTGTCATGCCGTAATATCTTCAGAAGACATAAGCCTTAGTGGTATTACAGCAAATGGGGATTCTATTTTAAATTAAAGGGCAGTTCTATTTTAATAGGGGACAAATGAAAAGTGGCACCTCCAATCACCAGAAGATGCATTCAGAGTTGACTTCACTGACTAAAACAAGTCTCTACTGCTTTTCACTCCGGTTAGCTCTGTGCAGCCAACATAGATATGGGATTGCTAGCTAGATTCTATTCCTTCAACAGAACTGTGGATTAAGATCCAATCATCCATGCAAACCCCTTTGAAGGCAGCAGGACGACACCGGTTCCATACCAGTAGTGTGTCATTTGAAGGCATCTGATTGTACAGATATCATTGAGACTCTAGTAGCATCTGCAAACACGTATATCACTAGTGATGCTACATAAGGAAGAAAGAAGCCAGCTTGACTTTCAGATCCCAGGCTGAGACTGCAGGGCCAGCAGTTAGGAAAAAAAAATCCTTCTACTTCTATTTAGAAACAACAAAACACAGAACTGCACAATGGCATTTTTACTGTCACTTTTCAGAGCCAAACCTCATGGTAAGTGCCTATTGTTTTCGGCATAATGGGTCCTGCTTTCTTTCCTCCCGAATGATCAAGGGGTCTAGGCAGCCCCTGGGAGTGAGACATAGGCACAGACTTCAACCATCTACTATGCAGGCTCAGAACCTTTGTCACAAGAGTTTGGCTAATGGTTAGAAAAGTGACTAAGAACCAACAGCTTGTCTTGCTAAGTGCACTTTTCCTGACAAAAATACAGGGTCTTGTTTTTTCTTGTCTTGGTTGTCAGTATAGCGGAACCGTTACGGCAGGGGATGCGAGCCATATTTCATGTAGCATTTTACACCACCAAAACAGCATCTCTGTCCCACGTGGTGGTTGGCAGTGGTGCTGGTGGCAGAAAGGTGAGGCGCTCAGCATGCCTTCCAGATCCCAGGCTGAATTTACGGAGCTAGATCACCTCGCTTTCTCCAGAGTCCCTTGAGCAGCAAGTTATCCTGGTCCCTTTCCTGACACGAGCTCCGTGTGACTGCTGAGCTCTGCTGCTCAGATCAGCCCAACCCTCCTCCTCACTCATTTTGCAACAAATATTTTTATACTTTTCATTTATCCCCTAAAAAGCGGCCGGGACGGGACTGTGCCGCCTACAGAGATTAGCAGTGGAACCCAAGGCCTCTTTCCTCTACACTGATTCCAGCTTTTCATCTGTAGGCTGCGGTCTGGGTCAGCAGTGAACAAAAAGCACTCCGCAGTGGTCCACGGAATCTGGGCTAGGTTACCCGTCTTAATGCCGTTCCCAATAGACGGGCGTCTAGAGCTCGGTTAGTCCCCTTTTTTGCAGGGCTCAGGACTGCTGGAGAGACTGAATTCTCTCGGTGCCCCTAGAGACAGCCACTCCGAGGCCTGGCTGGGCACACAGGCAGGCTAGGGAGGAGGATAGAGAAAGTTTAGGAACATCCAGTATCCATCTCCAGATGCCACAGAAGCAGCTTTACAATCTACACAAAGAAAGTTATTCCCCGTAAGGGGTTCTTCCTCTCTTGGTATGTAGTCACGTGTCCACACCTCTGTTTGCCTCTGCCCCCGCTGGTAGCCTAGGCTCTCCCCCTGGCCTTGCTGGGGTTTAGCCCTCCAGCCAATCCAGCGTGAGGCCCCTAAATGACAGTTCACCCCCAAACACAGGGCCTGCAGCCCACCAGTGTTATATTGCCCCAGGCCTTTTCCTTCTTGCCTCACTTTCCCTCAGCATCCTTCTCCATCTGACCCTCCCTGCAGACCCTTCCCCACAGCCCCTTCCCATGGTACTTCTCTCCCCCGCAGTGTGTGCACGCTTCGCTTCCTCCCACTCTCTTCTCCCCCTAAGCAAAGAGCGGCTCATTTTATAGCTTGGCCACCATGTGATTTCTGCCTTATGCGGTCGGGGGGCGTTCAGCTCAGTCACTCTGGGGAGAGTGCATCTCCTAGAAACCCCTCTCCCCTGAAGGGCCTAACCTCCAGAAGAGGTGGGCTGGCAGTGCCTCTCTTAAAGGAACTGGTGCCCTCTGCTACCCTTGGCTATGGGAGTGCAGGGCTGGGAAGAGTTAGCGGCTGGCTTCTGTCCTCAAGCATGAGCATGGATATCTACCCGACTAACATGATAGCCTGGCTAGTCTAACTGCAGAAAGGGAGTAATTCTGTGTTGATTCCCCGTAAACTCTTACACCGTTGCTGCCTGGGCACCTGTTCTTAGGAGAACTATGGGGTTTAAGGTTCCAGGGATGTCAATCCAGCCTCTTTCACCCACCCTAGATTCCCTTTAGAAAAAGCGTATTAGGAGAAGAAAGAGGGAGATTAGCTTTTCATCATAAGCTTGAGTCAGTGGAACAAGGGAGAGAGAGATAAAGGAAGATCCCATGCAGCCTGATCCTTAGTGACTCCAGCTGAATGCCAAGCGAATGGTTCATATCATAACAGGCAAGTACAATAGGCAACTTCTCGCCCCCGGGCGAAGATGAAACCTAGAAGATTCCCTGAGTAGCTGAAGAGCACCTCAGTTTAGGGTTTCAGCACAAAGGGAAAGAGGTTATGAAGCCAGTTGCCGCTTCGCTGGATAGCTCTGATCCAGAAGGAGCCAGCACCAGAACTGTGCACAGTGCAAGAAGAAAAGAAAAAAACAAAAACCCACCCCTGCTACACTGCAGCCCTTTGCTCCCGTCTTGTAGTGTTAGCTCAGAGGAGGAATATCCAATTACTCTCCTTGTCAAAACCACACACACAGTTAAACCACGTCAAGCGGCTGGACGGTCTCACCACACTCATCCCCTCTGCTCCGATTTTCTAACCCACTGTCGGCAGAGCTGAAGGAACAGGTTGGGTTGTGGCCAAGCATGGCATAAATCGCAGAGACCTGAAGCGCCCAGCAGTCCAGGGGCACAACATAAGCTGATGTGCAAATTACTGACTTGGGAGGAGGGCAGCGGTGCAGGAACACAGCAGAGAGTTAACCCAATTTCTCAGAACTTTAACGTGTCCGTTCCGGTGAACGTTCAGCTCTAGGTTTGTGAAATGGCTGAAAGTCCAGTTTAAATTGAGTCATGTCCAAAAACAATGGGCAAAGGTCCAGTTTGGGTTGTTGCTTCTTCTACCTGAACCAGTGTGCCCATCCCTAAAGATGTTACCTAAGGGGTTACCTTTGCTGAGTTCTCACCTGCTGGCTTTTAAGGAGGGCAGAAAGCCTCGGGGAACCCCAGCTACACCATGGGTTATAAACCTGCAGAACACGTTTCCTGGCAAGGATACAGAGTCGCTTCTTCAGAGGTCTGGTGGTTTATGCAGGTTCTAGTCCTTTGGTGGTGAGAGTTGATGTTGTCATTGGGAGACAGGCCTGATTCGAGGAAGCAAAGAACAAAAAATAAGTCAAGACCATAACACACCAAAAGGACATTTTGTCAAGCAGACAAAAGCCGCGATGAATGGGGAAAAAAAATAATGATGACTCACTCCTTTCACATGGCTTCTGTCTGCCCCAGATCCGAGGTGGTGGTGGAATAAGTCATTGCCATTGTGCCGAGCTGCTCTCTGTGGGTTGTGTCAGCTGTCACAATTGTCTGTGTTGATTTAAGTTCTGTTTGTAAGATACAAGCAATGAGTTGAGGGAACTCCAACCACGGACTCGAGCCACTCAGAGAAACAAGGAAGAGGGTTTGGAAGTTAGAGTAGTTTGCTTTTGTCATTATTCATCCCTAAGATAAACAAAGAGTCTATAGTTTTTTTCATAAGTGACAGTCTAATAACCTCTCTCATTCCCTTGCCCTTCTCCCTCATGAGACTACTTCGGCAGAACCATACTGCAATACGTCCTCCACATCCAGTAACACAGCCGCAGGGACACATCCTAGGTATGTGACAGCAGGCCGTGCAATAGATTTCTCCAAGCATTGACCCCTGGAAACTCATAGGCCACCCTGCAGGTGTCTTACTGACAGATGAACATCGAAAAATTTGGGGATACAGTTCAGACAAGCACCAGAAAATGGGAAGGAAAGAAAAAGGAGAGAAAAAAAGAGAATCTGACAAGGACTCCAGTATGAGAAGCTCACACACCTCTCTAAAGAAGAAGCCACTTGAAAGTTAGTCCAGAAACAAGCCAGTATGTCAAACGCTAATACCACAACAGCTGCTGTGCAATTCCAGCACATGGGGATTCTAGCTGGTCCCTTTCTAGACTCCAGCAGCCAGCTTTGGGGAGGGCAAGGATGAGTTCTGAAGGGGAATCACCCACAGCTGTTTGACAGAAAGGGCCAAAGTTTTCCCCACAGACACTAGCCCTCCCCCGCAGCAGGTTATGTTTCTGAAGCCAGGGTCACCACATACTGTTTCCCCCCCTGACTCTGAGTCACTTTCAGAGTCTATTTCTGTTGCATTCTCTCCAGCTGGGATGTATTGCAGATGGGGCTGGAATTAGATAGGGCACAGGTGCTGCCACCTGCTACAACTTCTGTCATTCTTGTTCGCTGCAGCGTTAGCCCTTATTCTTTAGGGACGCTATTTATTCATCGGGGGCAAGACAGAGAAGGGACAGTGACTCTTGGATTGGAATCTCCCTCGGCCAAAGGATGAATGAGCCAAAACAATACTAGGCTCCCCATCCCCTGATCAGCATAGATACCCCCTGTGCGCCCCACTGACCATCCACTGGAATCGGGGTCACCCTGGGATGTGCTCAGCACAACAGATCGGAAGCCAGCTCAAGTCTCATAATTTTTGTTTTTGTTTCACATTGACTTTAAACCATTTCATTTTCAGTTAAAAAAAACAACATTGATTAGAAGCAAATTTTTTCATTTCAAATCAACCTAAACATTTAGTTTCAAAACATCGAAACGTGTACAGTATCATTCCAGTTATGTAGGAATATCAGACTTGCCCGGGGACCCCTAAGTAAGCTGGGTGCACAGTGGGGGCTGAGCACTTTTGAAATCCTGGTGCTGAGTTCTCACCTCACGCGTTTCACCTGGAGATCACCAAGTGCCATTACAAAAGGAGCCCGAGGCTCACGGCCCCATTTTACAGATGGGGAAGTGACCTGGCTGAACTGATGCTGTGAGCGAGCAGCAAAACTGGGAGTAGAAGCAAGGTTTCCTGATTCCCAGTCTGTGCCCAGGCAAGCCACAGAAACCCTTCCTGTCTCTGACGAGAGCTGTGTGAATCTCTGCTAAGCAGGCTCAGAGGGCAAGGATGGTCCAGTGATTAGAGCATGAGCCAGGAGTCCTGAGTTCAAGTCCCTGCTCTACCACAGACTGCCTCGGTGACTTCCTCTCTGTGTGGCTCAGCTCCCCACCTGTAAAATGGGGATAACAGCACTGCCTGGATAGCTCTGAAGACAATTACATGAAGCACAGACGCTACGGTGAAGGGGAGCCATTTCTGGTTTTGCTTTGCTTGGGATCATCTTCTCCTTTCTCCCCCCCCCATCCCCCCGCCCAATGCTGCTTTCAGTTTCAAACTTAACTAAATCTAAAGTTGGTTGCAATCATCACGGTTCTTGTGCCTCCCTCCTGAAGATACGTGCCTGCTCCTCACCAGAAACTGGGCTTTGATTTGCGCTAAATGCCCAGCACCCTTTCCTAGGAGCCCAACAGAAACATGGGGGATTGTGCTGTGTGGTTTTGATCCACTAGGTATTTGGGGCATTACCCTGTTGCAGCAGCACGAGACATCAATGCAAGGTGCATCCCGGTGCAGGAAGTGCTCTCTGTACAGTGCGGGAGGGAGGGGCACGCTGTGGGTCTGGTCTCATCTCACGTGCATTCTTTTTACACCAGTGCCACTCCTGATGTAGAGTGATTTGGAGTGTCTCCTGGTTTAGCCCAGTGTAAATGCGATCAGAATCTTATAGTCCTAGATTGCAAGGCCAGAAGGGACCATCGTGATCCTCGAGTGAGGCCTCCCGCAGGGCACAGGCCAGAGACCTGCCCCACAATAATCCCTAGAGCAGATCTTTTAGAAAAACATCCCGCGGGGCCCCCACGTGAGCTAGGCTGAGAATAGCATTGACAAGGCATTCAAACCTGGAGCCATAATCAATTTAGATCCTGCAAAACGCCATCCCCTAGCAGAAGCTGCTACCCCCTGGAGACTTAATCCAGAAATTCGGACAGATCAGACCAGCACCACCCTGGAGAGATTCTGACCCTGTGTGGGAGCTCAAATTAATCTGATCTCTTTACACTGGCCAGGTAAAGATGAATCGAGACAAAAGAGCACATGCATGTGCCCGCCTTGAAGCCAGTGGGAGCTTTGCCAATGACTTCCCGGGTATCAGGATCAGACAAAACACAGCAGTCCTGTCTCCTTTGCATCTTGCTGTCTTCACCTCCCCTACCTTTCCTTGAATTGGCTAGATTTTCCCCAGCCTGGTTTTAAAGATTCCTTTCACCACAATCTTTTTCTGAAGCCAGGTATCCTGCCCCGGGCTACACGCCGATCTGATTTCCACTCGGTTCGGTCATACATTACGCAGCACTCCCAGCCTGCAGTCAGACACTGATGCAATAAATCTCGGGCTCCCTAAAATTACAGATGCAATCTTCATCAGTTTAGCCAAGAAAGGAGATATATTAACAGTGATGAATACTCAACATTAAAAAGAAAAGTTAGTTACCACTCTGGGTGTAATTAAAATGACTAGATCTCACACACAGAGAACAAATCCCTGAACGCTGACTTCCTGTGCGTCACGCCCCAATCCACCCAGGCCTCGCCTCACAAAGGTATTTCTCTTGTCATCCTAGCCTAAAGCAAACACCTACGCTTTCCATGAGCCGATCGAAGGGAGAGCCAAACCTGCTTGCATGTGGCTCACACAGTCGCAGGGGAGCTCACGTCGCCATCTTTTCCAGGATGTCCTACAACATCACGGGCTAATGCAACAGAAGGACGAGGTGTTAAGCTGAGAAAAAAAAAAAATCAAACCACAGTATATTCCGCGTGCCATACCCAGCCTAGGGCATTACCCTGGTTTAGCATTGGCAATCGTGTCTCCCTCTAGTGGCTGGCCCCTACAACAGCCTGCTACGCTGACAGCTGCGTGACTCTTGTCATTCAGGTGGTAGAGGCTTGTGTTTTTACTGCTGACAGCCCTGGGTTCAAGGATCCCTGCGTCTGCCTGGGGACTATCGGGTTCATTCCACTAGCTTCTAGCCTCAGAGCATAGGACAAAAATCCCCTTCACGTAGACCAGCTTTGTGAGAGCTGAGTTACCTTGGATTAAAACAAGTCCATTACGGGAAGAGGGGCCCCATGAACTCAGCCCAGCTTGGGGCACCCCAGAATAACCTCATTAACCTTTCACTCCCCCCTTTCATTAGCAGCCTTAAGTGCCTCTGGGATGCAGCTGCTTCTCCCTCACCTGCTTCTCCCACCCTGATGTGTCATGTTGCCTCGGGATTCTGGCGAGTCACCTGGCTGCCTCTTGTGGTTTTCATCCTGCTTACGCTGCACTATAGCTGCTCTTCTCTGCACCCCTCCACCCCACGGCGGCAGCAGGAGCTGGTGTCTGCACCCTCAGCCGGTTACACTCCACCACACACCTGGCAACCTCTTTCACAGTCCCATGAGTCACACATAGTCCACCCCTCTGGATGCTGCTCGTCTCAGCGAGATGCTTCCTGTACCCGGTGAACCCACAGCCCCATAACAGCTTCAACCCTGATGATGCCTCTCTGGAATCTGCCATGCACATGACCTCACAGGACACTCTGTGGTTTGGTCCTCCCAGCCCAGTCTTGCTGAAGATGGCCTCTAGCGTCCCGGGTGAAGGAACAGCAGAGGTTGGGCAGATCCTAAATCCTGACTTACTTGCTTTTATTTAGTTAGGGACGGGGTCTCATCTCAGCGACTGCGTAAATCTGGAGTAATTGCCTTTAAATCGGTGTAACTGAGGGCAAAGCCTAGGGCTTTGTTGATTTCGGAGACAGAAAGAATACGGAGGTCGGTGCCTTAGAAATGGAGAGACAGAGTAGGTGACTAATGAAGGGGCTGAGGGTTATCCCTGCAGGTCCTGGAAAGGGGACCTAGCAGGACGTTTCTTCCTTATAAAACTTTTGTTAGCTGAACCCAGGAGACTGGGAGGGGTGATAAAGGGGAGGGAAGTACCCCATTATCAGCACCACTGGGCTGATCGGCTGTCGCTCCCCACTCAGAATTATCACCCATTTCCTACCGTACGTGAAAGAAGCTGATGAGCGATATGTCGTATGCTGGTAAATTCCAAAATCTTTGTGACAACTTCCTCTAGGTTTCAGTAACTGAGGGAGTTCGAATACCACCACCCAGCCAAGCAAACTGAGCAACGCATGCTGCAACGGGTATCAGCACAAGCTAAAAACTACTAGCAGTCCAGTGTTTTAATATTAGTAACCTAGTAATAGTGAAGAATTCTGTGCTCAGGTCTAGGAGAGACGGGCCAAAGCCATCTGTAGCAAACTGGCCCCGGAAGGGAGATAAGAGATGGCACACTTGGTTATTCATGAAATTCCAGATTCCCGGAAATGTACAAATTCAGGAATTAATTTTCCATGGGTGTAACGACATGCCGCTTATCTGCTTCTGAATTTAATGAGCACAAAATGATGTTTATTATAGTTAGGAGGATGGGGCGGGGAGAAAACACTTTATATAGCTCTGTTCACCCAAGGGCCTTAAAGCGCTTTACAAACCTTGATTAATTACCAGTCGGTTTCACACCACGTTGCTCTCGGCTTCATCCCGCCATCACTGACGCCCGGACAGAGACCCTTGGAGCTCAGTGGGACTTTGTGCAAGAGGAATTACACTTGGGAGGGGGTCTGGGCAACTACCGGTGAGGTCACACACTAGGTTGGATTGACTATAGGCACGTTACTGATGGGGAAACCGAGGCACAGAAAAGTGAAGCAGCTTTCCCAAAGGTCATACGGGGAGTCAGCGACAGACAGGCCCCGCCGACAGCAATTCCGGGCCCCAGGGCAGAACAGTCAATGGTCTCCCACGCACGCACAAGCCGCGCCCCCGCGGACATGGTCCGCCTGACATGTGGGCGGTGCTGCGCCTGCCCTGCTGGTGCCCAGCGAGTTGCTAGCTACGCTGCTGGGCACGTTTTTCCGGCGCAGCCAGAGCTTCCACATGCCCGCCTGGTAGGGTTGCCAACGGTCTAATTGCACAAACTCAAAGACCATTGCCCCACCCCCTGCCCTGCCCCTTTCTTGAGGCCACACCCCTGTCTTGCCCCTTCTCCGAGGCCCCCCCGATCATTCCATCCTCCCTTCCCCTGTCTCTCGCTCTCCCTCACCCTCACTCACTTTCACCAGGCTGGGGCAGGGAGTTTGGGTGCGGGCTCTGGGATGGAGATTGGGTGCAGGCTTTAGGCTGGGGCAGGGGGTTGGGGTGCAGGAAGGGCTGTGGCCTCTGGGAGGGAGTTTGGGTGCGGGCTCTAGGCTGGGGCAGGGCATTGGGGTGCAGGAAGGGGTGCAGGCTCTGGGAAGGAGTTTGGGTGTGGACTCTAGGCTGGGGCAGGGCATTGGGGTGCAGGAGGGAGTTGGGGGGGGGTCAGCGCTTATCTCAGGTGGCTTTCAAAAGCGACCAGAACACCCCTCTGGCAGCAGCTCCTAGGCGGGGGGCCCAGGGGGTCTCTGCACACCGCTGCCAGCAGGCACTGCCCCTGCAGCACCCATTGGCTGTAGTTCCCGGCCAATGGCAGCTGTGGAGTCGGTGCTTGTGGCGGGGGCAGCACCCGGAGAATCCCCTGTTCCCCCAGGGGCCGTAGGGCTGTTCTGGCCACTTCTGGGAGCGACGTGGAGTGAGGGCGGGCAGGAAGCTGCCTTAGCCCTGCTTGGGGCCCCCCGGACCCTTTTAAATCACCCTGGGCCCCTAGGCAATTGCCCCCTTTACCCCCCCCCCCCTCGGTGAGCCTGGCGACAGAGGTGGAAATAGAATCAAGGAGTCCCAGCTCTCTGCTCTGACCACACTTCCTTCGGGTTTTCCTTTGAGGAATGCAGCCCGTGTCTCCTTGTAAACGCTGATTCTTCCCAACAAATAGCAATACCGTAGCCTGTTGCCTGTGCTGACTGCCGAGGGTTGCCATTTATGCTAGAGATAGCACAGGGACTGCCATTGCAAGCACACTGGTTAGAGTACAAGAATAAGCAGGTTCGACATCAATCAAAGGGAGTCTCTCCGATCATAGCACATTACACACGTCCCTTCTCTTCTCATTTAGAAGCTTTAGAGGACTTGGTGTTTGATTTTTTGGGTGAAAGGAAACTTCAACTAAAATGACCCCATGGGAGTGTTACAATAAGAAGTTGTATTTAGAGAGCAACTTTCATCCAAGGGTCCCCAGATAATTCAGAGTACATAGACACAAGGGAATCACTCATTCCCCATTGAAATGCAGCCACCTCTGGGGTGGAATGTGGCAGCCATTGTGCACACAATAATTTTTAGGAAGGGACTAATAGCTTCCCCAGCTGAAACCACAGGGTGAATTTAGTAATTACACCAGCGTTGACACCTTTCCTTTTCCAAAAGGAGCTAAAGGATCTTTAGTGACCAGGTCAGGATTTTGGTGTTATAGATCCTGTGAACAGCAGCTGCTCCGACAAGGCTCTGTCTCCTAGCACCACATCCGCTCTGCTCTTCTGAAAAATTGGGCCACTTATATTTAGGCTTCCTTGGACGCACCCACCCTTTGAAAATTTCAGTCTAAATGTAGGGTCTGAGCTACTTGGTATCATCTCTCTAAAAATCAAACACAAAGCAAAGTTTAGGTGAAAGAACCAGTCATTCCCCCCATGCAGCAAGGGAACACTCTGCTGTCCTGCCTTCTGCGTGGTGAAACTTTCTGCTTGTACCGCAGTGAACTTCACCCTCATTTTAGTCTCCACCCTTTTTTCGGGTCATATTTAAGAAGAGTCTATTTCTTAGGAAAAGGCAACATGCTTGAACATTCATATCCAGTGAGTCACTAACTAGACTTATGGAGTCCGGAAAACACTGGGGGTGGACTTGCCCCGGTAGAAGGAATCATGTTTTTCCTAATTCGCACTAACAATTCCTTGGCTTTACGCTCACTACCGAGGCTCCACCTCAGGGCTTTCTGCTTCAAAAATACATTGAAGTTAAAATCTCCCTTAGGCAATGTCTACACGACGAGCTAGGGGTGTGATTCCCCGGCTCGCGTACACGTCCTCATGCACGGCAGCAGCGGCAGCATGGGAAAGGACAGAGAAGTGCCAGCTTGGCCACGCTGAGTGGGTCTGTCCTCGGCCTGGCTCGGCCATGCCCCCACTGCTAGTACCCAGACCACCGCAGCTATTCTGCTATTTACATTCATGATAGATCAGTGAGCACTAGTGCGAGGACACGTGCACCAGCAACGGAATCACACCCCTAGCTTGTAGTGTAGACATGGCCGTAGTAGCAGTAGTAATAGGGCTTATAGCCTGTATAGGTTGCAGCCACTAGAGGGCGAAAGGTACTCCAATTTGACACTCCGACCAGTAGAGGGCAGTAGGACACCCCCAGCCTGTACATACGGCGCGTTAAAATTGCAATTTTGCATGGAAGGCGCTCCCAAATATTTAGTGTGCGGCAGCTACAGGCATAGGGTGAACTGCACTCGCAGAAGGTGGGGCAGCTTCGGAGACCCTGAATGCCCTCTGCTATTAACCAAGCTGTCTGGCTTCCAGTGGGCCCACTGGCATGGAGGGGATAGCTAGCGCATGCATCAGCAAGATACAGATGAGCAGTATGCACGGACTAGGTCAGAAAAACGCATGCTTATCGTGAAGCAGATAAGTCAGCACAGAAAACCAGACACCCTCAAACGCTACTAGACCCTAAACTAGCCTGAACTTTGCAGCTCGGGCCCCTCCCTTGATCAGTTTTGGATCTGCACGTGCTGCAAAGCTTCCCTGTCCTCCCTCTGTGAAGTCTGGGGTTTGGCTTGGATCCACGCTTCGTTTGATCACTAGTAAAGTACGAGCCACTGGGCCGTCTTTATTTTAAATTTGCATTACATCAAAACCTTTAAAAAGAAGGTGTCGTTAGGCCAGAGAAGTTGGCTCAGCAACGTGCCTCTTAGGTAACAATATCTTTCATATTCTGTAACTTCTGAAATATAGTGATGACATAAACCCCCAGAGTCTCCTATTCAGTCACCGAGATACTGCTAGCTGCCATCCCGCAGCCGTCCTGATTGGCCACAGGGTCTTCCCTCTCTGCCCAATGGCCCTCCAATAGTAAGCAAAGATGCTATGTTCAGAAGTCCAGCTTGGATCCATATCCTGCCTTCCGTAACGCTAGAAAGGGTACCCTGGCAGTTTGGGCCCTAGATACATTATAAAAATATCCCACCTAGTAAATACAGAGCTATGATCCCTGCACAAAGGACACGGAGGGCGGAGGTGAAGCCCTCGCTCTGCTCTGCAGAGGATGTTGGGTCAAAACCGAAGTCAGTACCGCATATGGAAACAGGCCGATGGCAGGGTGGGAGGAAGGACAGAGTAGCCGAGGAGCTGGCGACCTGCATTCAGATCCCTGCTTTGCTATGGACTTCCTTTGGGACCTCTGGCAAGTCACCTCAGCTCAGCTCCCCACCTTACCATGGGGATAAAAACCCTTCCCTAGCTCAGAGGGACGTTGCAAGGGTAAACACATGACAGACTCTGTGGTGTTCAGATACGACAGTAAAGGGGGGGGCAGCTCTAGACACCCCCCAAAGTGCTAGAACTAGGGATGCTGGGTGTGTGGCCACCCCCCCCCGGCTTGAAGTGGTTTCCGGCATACACAGGTTTACAGTTTGGTTCAATGGTTCTCAGCACCCCCACTGTACACCTTGTTCCAACACCCAGCACACCACTGCAATAATATTTGTACAAAACATGCCCTGTGAGGTACCACATGAAAGCTAACACGCCCAGGCCTTTTGTATCACTGTAAAATGCACGGGTAAATCTTATAGGTGAAGTTCTGAATTCCCTGTGCATGATGTTACTCGAACTGTCTCTTAAACATGACAGCCAAGCCTAGGTAAAGGGGATCAGTTAGTCTGTCCTAGACAAAGGAATGGGGGGTTACCTCAGTTCACATAAACAAAGCTATCAAGGGTCATCTTGAGTCTGAACTTGAGAGACAGGGAATTAACATGGCTTCTGCACTGCAGAGAGACACAGGAGACTGAATCCCCAAGGAGGCCTTTTAGGACAAAGCCAATTCCCTTGGGAATATAGAAGGGCAGAGAAAAACTCCATCTTTGTCTTTCTCCAGAGACGACAAGGGAAACCAGCACCTCATACTCCTGTGGAAAGTCCTGACTAAGAGACAGTTAGCTGGACTGCTTGAAGACCAATTGGTGGGAGAAACCATCTTAAACCAAGACCGCACCTTGCTAGAATCAATTTTGGTATTTAGAGGTGTGTTTTCACTTTTATTTGCTTGTAACCATCTCTACCTTTATTTCTTTTACTTGGCATCGCTTACCCTACATCCTTTCTTTAACCAACTTTTTACTTTTAATCTAAACCAATCCGGTGCTGTGCTTGAATGGAAGTAACTGTTAACTCTGGTTAATATGGCAAGCTGCTGGGTATTGTCTCTTTAAAGGAGCAAACAAACCTTAGGATTTCCCTGCGTGGCCCAGGAGGGGCCTGGACACTTCAGGACAGATGGTTTGGGGGAAATGCAGGACTGGGGGTGCGTTGGGGCCACTTGGCCAATAGTAACCAAGCCTGGTGGAAAACAGAGCGGAGTTGCGATGTAACAAGGGTTACAGGACAAGCGCGATGCAGCCCCTGACTGGTCTGGTTGCACCCCAGAACGTGACAGGAGGGAAAAAGGATCAAAGAGAGGTAGCGGGTATATTTATTTCCTGAAAGGGCCAATACTTCATGATTCAGTCTTTAAAAAAATAACTATAAGAAAGCACAGACCACAAGCAAGGTGGCAGGTCTAGACTGGACAGCTATTCCAATTCTAGAAAACGTACGGATGGTGCTTACTTTGTGCCGGGGCTGAGCCCTGGCACCTCTAGGGTTGGCATGTGAGCTAGTAAAGTAAAAAAATTGCTTGAGCCCCGGCACCTCTTTCCTTCCAAATTAAGCCCTGTGTACAGACCAAACATCCCTGTGTTGGGACATTAAAGCAACCAAAGCAGGCTGGGAAAAGAGTTGCTCTGTTTGATTTTGAAAAGGGAAGTTCCCTTTGGACCCTTTCAGCTAGAGACCTTCTGAAAACTGTATCCGGTGAAAGTCTTTTTGAATTACACATACCAGCATCTTTCCCAATAATTCTGGCATTGGGGTTGTAGGTCTAGTGATTAGAGCTTCGAACGGGGAGCCAGGCAAGTGGTTTGTCGTAACTCCAGCTGAGTTGCTGACTGTGTGTGACCTTGAGCAAAGGAACACGACTTCCAGGAAGCTGAGTCAAGACCATCTGGAAAGCTGGGTATGTAACAGCAGGCTAGGACATCCAGCTGCAGCTCCTCCCCCAAGTTAATACAGGTAGTTACAACACTAAAGACTCCCTCAAAATTTAAAACCGAGAATGAACAAAATGGAGTGATGTTTCTAACACAGGCAGCCCCAGAGCAGACCACAACACAGATCCAGCTAGTCTGCAATTTTGTCTCCTGCTGTGGCAAGTCCCTGGTGTTTCAGAAGAAGAAACCACAGAGTTCAGTGCTAACAACCCGCAGAGGCACTTTGGTAAATCCAACTCGACCCTGTTCTGCATTGTTAGCTACCTAGAGAGCTTTGAAATCCTGTCCAAGGCGGAATCGTGCAAAAATAATAATGGTGAACACTTGCTGGAGGATTCTCTGCACTTTGAGGTCTTTAAACCACAATTTGAGGACTTCAATAGCTCAGACATAGATTAGGGGTTTGTTACAGGAGCGAGTGGGTGAGATTCTGTGGCCTGCGTTGTGCAGGAGGTCAGACTAGATGATCATAATGGTCCCTTCTGACCTTAAAGTCTAGGAGTCTATGATCAAGCCACAGCTCTGGTGCAACGGTATTTGAGACCCCCTGAGCATTTTCTTTGAGTGAGCATTTGGTAAGTTAGGTTTTCTTTTGCAAAACCAGTGGGGGAAGAGAGGAAAGGTCACAAAACACTCATGCCGTGATGCATTCATACCGAAAGTGTTTTTGCGGCAATCCTAAAAACTTTGTCGACTTGGGCGTCAAGCAGTCAGGGAGCAGAAACAATCCCATGTGAGGTAGGTGACCAGTCATATACCTCTCTAGCAGCAGCTTCGGACTAGTGAACACTCAAAACCAGAGTTGTGGCGAGCAGTTTATGAGTAACCAGCAGGCTGGGGTTTGCCCAACAAAGGCTTTGATGAATAATTTCAAACAAAACACATTTGTAAAACTCAGTCTGTCACAGGTGATTCGTGAAGAGATAAAGGGGCTAAATTAGATTTTTTTTTCCCTGGGACTAGCTGACCCAACTGGAGAGGACCGTCCATGATGGAGGCTTCCAGAGCTTCTCCAGCCTGCGGCCTACTCCTTAAAAGAAACGAGGAGAGATCTCATCTCATGGGTTCAGCATCCCAGAGTTCTCAGCATGTTTTTTCCCGCCCGCCTCCAGGACGTGCGGACCACGAGCAGTCCACAGACCACAGAAGAACCAGCGCGTGCTTCAGCATATGCAACAGGGCAATGCTATACCACTCAGGGTGCTTCAGAGTTGGTGCAGCTTGGGCTCTGTTGCAGTGCATTGGTTCTGCCACAGAGCAAGGCAAATTTCCCTTTACGCAGCCTTAGCAGGACCTGGGAAATGCCTCTTGGAGCAGATCCAAAAAAATCCTACGAACTTCATGGAAATTCTGGATCTAGATCCAGATCTCACTGCTCGTCCTAAGCCCAGAGGGTCCAAATACTCAAACTCTGTAGCTGACTCTGGATCCAGACTTTGTGGCTCACACCGTTATACCATTAGGTGGGTTGTGAAGCTTGATTTAATGCGGTTTGTATTATTCATCCTTATTATACACTATTTGCCTTTTGGGAGCACCTAGTGGCATCACTTATGGACCAGGACTTCATTGTGCTAGGCTCTGTTCGGACACAGAACAAAAAGATGGTCCCTCCCCCAAAGAGCTGACGATGGATGAATAAGACAAGAGACAGCATAAGGATGCGCCAGGCAGATGGCAAGAACACACGGAAGCAAGGAGACAGACCAGCTTAGCAGGGTCAGCAGTGGCCATTGTAGCAGTTTGTAGAAACATGCTGTGTAAGAAAGGCTACGGGCACAACTCAGACATTGCGCCGCGTGAAATACAAACTCGTAAGCAGGGAAGAACTTTTCCCTGTATCCGGTCTGTAAGTGCTAGGGTGACCCACACACTCGGGGGTAGCAGTAAGGAAAGGCAGCTTTGAGTGCAGTAACCACTGGCAGCTTAATGATTCGTTTGTAGTGGTTTGTATTCCCTTCCGTTGGTCTGAATATCACCAGTCTATTTTCCCACTTGTCAGCTTCGGTAAACTCCCCGGGGGCGGGGGGGGGTGGTATTTCCCCTTCACCGTGTTTGGATGTTAGGTGCAATCCCTTAAAGCTCCCTCCAGGTGGTTATTATTATTAATTATTATTGTTGTTTCCTCCCCAGAATTAAAGAATCGGTTTTCACCTTAGACAAAAGCCCCCTCACAAGCCTGTGGCTGGCAGGGGGGTGGCTCCTGCTCTCACACAGCAAGGTTTTCCAGCCTTGACATTTATTAAAAAAACCCCAAACCTGTTCACAAAGACAACAGATGCAGCTGCTTTATCCTCCTCCGCTGGGTGCCAGAAGAAACACAATTAGCAAAGAAGTCACTACCTGCTCAACAGCATAGTAAACAACAAAAAAAGACAGCTACAATGGACCTCTATCACTTGTGCCAAAGGAGCAACTCCCATTAGCTAGCAGCAATGGTAGGTTGTTATCTTCTATGTGGTGCAGCCATTGTGGGGGCACACAGAACATTGGTATTGTGTTACATTTGAAGACATGGAAAGTCCAAACAAAATCTCACTAACCCTACTGCCTTACCTAGACTCTGCTGACAAAAGTTAACCCATCTACAAAACATTACACAGCCAAAATGGGGCAGCTGAAAACTACAAACCTCAAGGCTGAGCATTTCTTCTGGGCTGTGGGTGATTTTCTGCCCACTGGGTGAATTGCATTGAATAGGACTGAGTTCCTGTAAGAGAGACACCCTCTCTTTTTGCACGTAGGTGGAAGTAAACCTCCAGAACCTTACAGCCAAGGAGGTCTCCACAGCCAGTTTAGAATCAGACACAGACAGCAATACAAAAGGTTAACTATCAAAGATTTGTTAAGTCTTCCCCCCCACCCTACATCACTCTGCACCCCACAATGTAACATACAGAGCTAGATTTTAAAGTGAAACAAAAACAGGCATTGGACTTGGAACCCAGCTCTGGATTTTGAACAGATCAGACTTTGGGAGTGTTCGTAACCCAGGGCTCAGGTGAGCCAGATGTAAAACCAGGGCTGGATGGGAGAGAGAGAACTTGCAAAATTTAGATCTGGGCTGGGACGTCAAACACCCTCTACCTTCACGATCATTTAGATCCATGGCTTTGGTTTGGGTTAGTCTCTGACAGACACATAATCCAGCCACATCTCAGTGATGAAAAGAGAAAGTTACAGAAGACCTGACACAAAAGACCAAAGGGGAAATAAATCTGTGCACTTCATACAAACTCATAATCAACCCCTGGGGGCCAGGAGCAGGAGCGTAAATCAGAAGCGGCCCTTTGGAGAGGGAACCTTGGCCGAAGGCTGCCCTGCCTTTTGGTGACGGCACTGTAATCTGTGCATCTTCTGCGGTTGTTTTATCCCTAACCCCAGAAACCAACTCTCTGATCCTGCAACTTTGCCCCCCTGAGCCACAACAGGAGACACGTGACAGCCCTGGAGCACCTTGCACTGTCACAGAGTGAGAGGACGGATGCATGGAGAGGCGACCAGCCGAGGGGCTACATGCCCAAACCAGGGCAGCTGCTCACGGCTCTCCAGCCGGTGCTGCAAGCAGAACCGTGACACGCCACCGAGCAGCAGCTAAAGGAGCATGCCGCCAGCAGGAGAAACACACTCCATGCCCCCCGGGCAGCCTGGTGTTAATTACATCAGTATCTTTTACTGTCCAGCAGCCTCCCAACCTCTTTAACGAGCTTGTCTAAAAAACACCCGAGCCAGTAAATGTGAATTCTGGAGGGAGGCAGGTTTCACCGGGGCCAACAGGCCTTTTCGCACGCCGAAGAGTGACTGTAACGGCTTCAGTGGCTCTTTTGCCAAGGCCGCTGTTTCCAGGAGGGTCATGCAGGGAACACGTGCAGTGACAGCAGGGGGTGAAAGATGAGAAGAAGGGGAGGAGGGTACGTGGAGGTGCCTGGGCAAGATTGCCATCTGTCAGTCAAGGGGAACAGCTGCAGTGCCCCCCCCACCTACTCCCCCCCCATCCCGAGTGCAAATGAAAGGGAGCCTGGGTAATTCGTTTGTGTTGCTCTCACCACATTCCTCGTGCAGGCTGTCATGGGCCTAGGATTGTGGTGCCCTCATCACCGCGGAGTTCGTTCGCCAGCGCGTCCCGAGTCCCTGCTTCCAGGTTGCTCTGTCCCTTCCGTCCCCCCTCAGGGGGACGGATTCAGAGCACCCCTCACAGCGACACAAACACCCATAGGAGCCTCTGGCCAGGCCTGGCGGGAGGAAAGCCATGGAGACCCTGGGGAGGGGCCAGCTTTACTAACGGACTCACTGTACCATGCCAACAACACTGCCTGGCTCTTCTTGGACGCAGAGGATCCCAGCGTGCCTTTAAACGGGGGCCTGATCCTGCAGCCCTTGCAGTCAATGAGTTGAGTTAGAGAAGTACCATGGGGCTGCAGGATTGGGTGCATCACGCATACAGCTCCGGGGGCAGGAGAAGGGAATCAGCTGGTTCATACCACACTGAACAAAAAGAGGAAGGGGAGGAAATGGGGTCCAAGGAGACAAGGGCTTTTCTGGAAAGGGTCATGGGGCCAGATTGCCTCCTTCCATGCCAAGACCTACGGAAGGGTGGGAAACTCAGCAAGGGAGGAAATGCTGATCATAGGGGTGGGGTTTGCCTCCCGTGCAATCATAGAATCATAGGACTGGAAGGAATCTCAAGAGGTCATCTAGTCCAGTCCCCTGCACTCATGGCAGGACTAAGTATTATCTAGCCCATCCCTGACAGGTGTTTGTCTAACCTGCTCTTAAAAATCTCCAATGATGGAGATTCCACCACCTCCCCAGGCAATTTATTCCAGTGCTCAACCATCCTGACAGTTAGGAAGTTTTTCCTGATGTCCAACCTAAACCTCCCTTGCTGCAATTTAAGCCCATTGCTTCTTGCCCTATCCTCAGCAATTAAGGAGAACAATTTTTCTCCCCCCTCCTTGTAAAAATCTTTTATGTACTTGAAAACTATTATATCCCTTCTCGGTCTTCTCTTTTCCAGACTAAACAAACCCAATGTTTTCTAGACCTTGAATCATTTTTGTTGCTCTTCTCCGGACTTTCTCCAATTTGTCCACATCTTTCCTGAAATGTGGCGCCCAGAACTGGACACAATACTCCAGTTGAGGGGGTTCCACCCTAAAGCTAGATAGATTCCCCAGAGACTTCAGGCCAGCGCCATCGGCACAGAGGCCAGCTTGGTGGCTAGAGGCATCAGAGATACACAGGGCCACATTCAGAAGGGATGTGCCAGGTGGTCTGAGTTGTAGGTGAAAGCGAAGACTCAGAGATACACCTGACAGCTGGGAGGAAGGAAAGGCACACTGGTCAGGCATGTTTTAATTTGCACCTCATTACGCCCCGCCTTCTATGCTTTTCCAGTTCCACTTTTCTCCTTGGGCTTTTTGAGATTTTGGGCCAGTGCTCAGGGCGGATTTCCAAGCACTCAGCACGCACAGACTTTCCAGAGATCTCAACGTGCGTGCTCGGCTGAAATATCTGGCCACTTAGTTAGGTGTCTAACGAGCTGAGCTCTGGAAAAGTGCAACAGCAGGTCACATGCTCTCCCTTAGGCCTCCTTACTGCTGGGTGCACGACCCATCACCCCTGAGGTGGGATGGCCCCAGCTTGCAGTCAGTCTGGAGCTGGCCCGTGTTTCTTCTTATCTCAGCTAGCGTAACTGCAGGGGCTATTCTTACAGAAAGCCACAAACAAGGTTTGCAGAAGAACTTGGTGTCAATCTCCTGGAATCAATGGGGCTTTTATCAGTCATCAATGGGAGAGAGTGAAACCCACACTTAACTCCACCTTAAACATTTTTTAAGCACTCTGAGCCATTCGCCTCGTGTCCTGCATCGGGCTATATAGTTCCACAGGCTAGTCATGCTGGGCTGGATGCTGTGCCCTGCCCCACAAGTGGCCCCACTGGCTATTCATGGAATAAAGCCCTATTCGCCATGAGTCAGTGCATCAGAATCCAGCCCCACTATTTTCCGTTGATCTGTATGAAATGTGTTGCCTTTCAGTTCACCAAGTAGCCTTTTATTCTTGTATTACGCCACTTCCACCCAGACTGATTCCTTGGGCGATACAAGAAACAGGAAATGATTTGCGTACGTGGGCAGAGACAGGACAAGACAGACAACCAAGCTGTAGGTGGGAGTTTTCCCGTCTATGCCACAGGGGAGCACCAGCATTCCCATTTTCACGGTCCAGATGCTGAAGCATCGCAGTCCCCCAGCACCTCCGCTCCCCCCAGAGTTACTGATCTCACCAGCCCGCTGCAGCCTTCAGCATGGAACTTCCAGAGACTGAGAACTGAGAGCTAACAGGGGCTGAAAGCACAGTGGGGCCCCTCCTCTTATGACTAGAGCTGGTTGGGAATTTCTCAATGACCTCCTCCTCCCCCATAGGAAAATGCTGATTCGCCAAACCAAACTTTTTGCACAAATGTAGCTCTTTTGATTACACTTTTGTCTGGAAGGTTTCTTAGGTCCAGGACGGAATTTCTGGTCAAAACCAGGGTTGTGGGGGGAAAAGAGATATCCCTCCCCCCATAGCCAATAGTTTGGCAGCTCTGCTAATCAGCTGGGATACAGAAAACCCCCACTGCTACTCCCACTCTGCATCAAGCAGATTAGGATTTGAACTGGGGGCTTCCACAACCCAGCATGTGTCCTACCCACCAGGCCCTAGAGACAGCCTCTCTCAGCCTCTCCTGTTGGAACTGTTCCACTTCATATACATATTCATTGGGCCAGCAATCGCAAGTCAGCCTCCATAGCCTGGTGCTTAAAGCATTTACCCGGCACATGGGAAGAAAAGAGGCTTGAACCTGGGTTTCCCGAGAGCCTGTGTCTTGCATTCCTCCCCCGCCACCAAAAGACATTTTTGGAAGGTCTCATTTTTTGTTCCCCTGAGGAGCAAAAACAGATTTTGAAACCTTGAAATTTTCCCCAAACCTGAATTCTTGTTTCCTAGCTAGCCCCAGTTGTGGTTGGATTCCAGGAAAACACTGAATTCCCAAGGGGTGCGGTAGTAGTGATGAGTCCATGGTACCTCCTTTAAGCTAATATGGAGATATACCTATCTTGTTGAACTGGAAGGGACCTTGAAAGGTCATTAAGTCAAGTCTAGTCCCCTGACTTCATAGCAGGACCAAGTACCATCCCTGACAGATTTTTGCCCCATATCCCTAAATGGCCCCCTCAAGGATTCAGCTCACAACCCTGGGTTTAACCAGCCAATGTTCAAACCACTGAGCTATTCCTCCCACCAGCAAAAGCAGAAGCAGAAGCAGGTAAATTACACAGCGATCCTAAGCTAGGGCAGCTGGTAACCACGGCACAGAAAACTGTTTGCTAAATACTGGCTGTGGAAGGGAAAGTAAATGTGAGAAGCTCACAGAATGCAGGATATGGTACACATTGCTAGGTATCATAGACCAGTAACGTGTTATGTATTGCATGGCGGTGATGGCATCGGCCACAATGGGCATGTGACTCAGATCCTTACCATGAAAACAGAGAGAGAGAGAGCGCGCGCACACACTGCACATGAGAAATAGCCTTTGAAGGCAGGTAAGATAGCTTTTAAAAAGATTTCCCCACTTGTTAGGACTAAATTTGAACTGAACCTTTTAAAATGTGTTGCTCCATTTCCTCCCCACACCACTTCTGGGTCATGCCAGAAAATATACTTCAATTGAATTCAATTCAGAAGGAGAGAGGGGGAGAAGGGACTGTTCTCAGGAGATGCATCAACCTCACTTTACAAGTTGAGGATGCTTGGCCACATGGAACCAGGAATTTTTGAGTCTGCCCATCACTAGGTACCATTATTATTATCTGTAGTAATATAATAATAATACTAATACCACCACCCAGCTCTGGTATAACTAGTTCTTTTTATCAGCAGCTCGCAAAATGATTTACAAACAGGGTCAGAGTCATTCTCTTCATTTCACAGATGGGGAAACTGGGGCACAGAGAGGGGAAGTGACTTGCTCAAGATCACCCAGAACCCCAGTGGGAGAGCTGGGAATAGAACGTGGGGCTCCTGCACCCCAGTTACTAGTATTATTAAGATCCCAGTGGGATCAGGGTCCCATTGTGATAGATACTGTACAAACACACAGTAAGGCTGGCCCTCGGTAAAATGGACAACAGTGCCTCAGGAATCTAAATCTCATTGATTTTCAATGTGACCTAGGCTCCTAAGTCACTTGGGCGCTTTGAAAATTTTACAAACCCCTTCCCCCCTTTCCATTCCAAAGAATTTACAATCTGAATGGACAAAAGGTGAGAGGAGAAGCAGTGGAAAAGGAAGTGACCTGGCCAATGTTACACAGCAGGTCAACGGCCAAGCCAGGAAAAGAACCCAGGCCTACCGAAGTGCTACCCCAGGGGCCGAGCCACTGGCCCACGCTCCCTCTCTAAACTCGATGACTTGCAGAGCCTTTCCCTGCTCTATGCCCTTCTTTCCTTCCATGGCACCCCACCGCTGTACTCCACGCGCTGAAGGGGTGCTGCAGAGCCCTGTATGCATTTGCAGCCACTAAGCCGCGCGTGTGGTTGTTACACAACGTCGCCATTTACCCTTGGCGAGTAACTAGCGGGATGGACAGACACATTAGTCGAGTTAGGGTGCATGGAAGCATCCTGCCGAATTATTTTATATCGGCAGATACCGGCTGCCTGGGCTCACTTGCCCCATCTGAACGGAGACAAGTGGCTGTTGTGAAAACAAGGGAGGACCTAGAAAGCATATGATCAGACCTGGGATCCTGGCAGGTTTAGCCCGGCAGATGCTAAGGCTGCCCCTGAAACTCCTGCGCACCCTTGCAGCCCTCTTGTTTGTGGCTGGGCCCTGCACTGGTGCATGAGGGGGAGAACGCACATGGAAAGCTCCCCTCCCCTCCCCCCAAGTTGTGCTTCCTCCACCCCTGCCTGCCCACACTCAGGGGCTGGCCAGAACCAGAGTCTTTGCATTCCCTTGAGTGCAAGGCTACTGCCTAGCGGGGTCTGCCCGTCTGCCAGCTGCAAACACAGACCTCTCTGGGCCTTCCCCACCAGTGCCCCGTACTCCAGAATTGGCCTCCTTGAACTGAGCAGAAAGGCCCTTCCCCTCCCTTCTTTCTAGTCTCTCCTCAGGGCCTAGCTCTGCCAGGATGCCTATGAGAAGCCTGCCAGTTAACCAGGGCTTGAGGGGCAAATGGGGACAGGTGGCACTTACTGTACGTGTGCATGTGAAAACTGGCTATATGTCAGTGCCTCTCTCTCCCCCCTCCATCACCCTGGGTACATCACACTTGTCTTCTTTGACCGCAAGATCTTAGGGGCAGGGCCTCAGCCTGGGGGCCCAGCACAATGGTGGCCCAATCCTGGCGTGACCATGATATCTAACAACAAATGCCCTGACAACAGAGATTATTGGACCCAACCCTGCTTGGGTTCTCCACTGAAGTCAATGGGAGCTTGGCCAGGCTCTGGCCTGAGCACTGTACATTTTTCTTTATCCACGCAAGCTCTTCTAAAAAGCATCCTACACGAGGCATCAGGCAGCACACGACAAGCTCACTGTGTCACCTTGTTTGAGATCCGTTCGGCTAATCCTTCTGGAAAGTCCCCTCCAGTCCCCTGAAGTCACTGCAACATACACGTGAGCGTGTGTGCGTGCGTGTGTATAAATAAAAAAATGCGTCATTGATCTCAGCCACCACATAGGGCCTTATTTGTCAGCGTTCCCCTCCCAGCAGCCTTTTCTAGCCTTGACATGGTGGAGAGGGGAAAGGCATCACCTGTTGGTGCCCTTGACAGACGTAAGTGCAGGCACACGCGGGTGGAAAGAGGGAAGGAGGGGGGAGTTGCTTTCTCGGCAGTGGTGAAGTCTCCTTAAGAGTAGGGTGACCAGAGAGCAAGTGTGAAAAATCGGGATAGGGAATGGCGCCTATAAAAGACAAAGCCCCAAATATCGGGACTGTCCCTATAAAATCGGGACATCTGGTCACCCTACTTAAGAGCCATCACAACCCCCCTTGACGAAGAGCCTGCCACTGAACTGGCATTAGACAAAAATAAAGCCGCTTTGGCTGAAAGAGGAATGGAGACATGGGAGGAACTGCGCTGAGCAACAATGCGGTGACATCAGCTGTGCGCATAGCTAGTCTCCACGGAAACCTGCTTGTATTAACGGGCACTAGATCTGGCTGAAATCTCTCCATCAAAGCACAAAGAACAAGGACTTTTTGACCTCCCAATTTTTTCCCCTATGGAAAATGTTAAATATTTCAAAGGGACAATTTTCCAGTTTTTTCATTTAAAAACATAAACACAAAAAAAAAAAAAAAAAAAATTCTAACCTGAAACATTTTTGGTTAAAATGTTCAGTTTGGGTTTTCTGACACACTGAAAATTTCTATTGAAAATCTGAAAATTTTCCTACTAGAAATTTTGAAAAGAAAAAAAAAAAATTTTTTTTAGAAAATTCTGGCACATCTCTACCATGAGCTCCGTCTGCTTCTCCACCATCTAGACCCCCTGACACCCATTTCATCCACTTCTTGTTAGCGTCGACCGAGAACTCCTTAAAGCCAGTGCAGTCTCTTTACCACTTGTGGCATGAAGCGCAAAAAAGGCCCCAATATGTGCTCTAGACACTGCTGCAATACAAATAAATACTACTACTCTGTTAGTCTCTAAGGTGCCACAGGACCCTCTGTTGCTTTTTACAGATTCAGACTAACACAGCTACCCCTCTGATACTAAATGTGGTTGAACATCTGATGCAGCCTCTATTCAGGACACCAGACTGGTCTTGCAGGGGGGAGTGAATCTATGAGTTAACATAGAAAATACCTACTATCCTCTAAAAAAAAACAACAACAACAACAACGAGTCTGGTGGCACCTTAAAGACTAACAGATTTATTTGGGCATAAGCTTTTGTGGGTAAAAAACCCAATTCTTCAGATGCTATCCTCTAGTTACTGTGATCCTACAACTTCACTTCTCAGGCAAGAACTAAGCCTTTTAAGCACAATTGAAGGGGAATTGAGAGGATATATAAAAATGTGTGCGTGTATACACAGTTATTTGCATCGAAGGCCTTTCTAACTTATCTACAGAAAAAACGGAGCTGCCAGAGTTGCTATGAGGCCAGAAGTGAGACAGGTTTTCCAGTCTTTGAGGGATCAGCTTCCAGGATCTGACATCTTCATTTCTGCAGCCAGCAGGGGCAACTTCTGACAGTTTTACTGTGGCAACTTCTGATGGCCAATTCCGAGCCGACAGAAGCTCTCTTTGGACTTTTATGGAGGCTGCTTATGGGCCGTACTGGAACTGCATTTCAGAATTTGAGCGGTGTCACAGTTTGTTGGCATTTTTGCAGGATAGGGACATTTTGCAGGCTGGCAGCTCTTCCTGCAAAGTGCTATGTCCAAAGACTTCAAAGGGAGCCCTGAGCACTGAAAAGATTAGTCAATTTTTGTTGGTCATAACCGCAGGGGAAGACTCAAACCGTGGTTCTTCTTTGAACAGTGGCTCTGTCACAGAGTTCTGATTCCTGGGGTTTAATGTGTCGGTTTCTCAACAGCTTCTGAGTTCTGCAGACCAACGAGGCCTCCCACAGTCTTCAAATTATGCCCTCAGTGACACTCCCCTGCCCCCTTACGATCAAAGGGATTGCACAGCTGTAACCGGGCCCAAGTTGGGCGCTTCATAAAGAGTTCTGTGGATGATGCGCAAGGAGGCATAGACTACAATCCAATTCACTCTATCTCCACTGTGTTAGCAATGGGGGTGGGGATAGCTTCTATAAAACCTTGGATCTGCCTAGACCCCACTGCTCAGTGGAGGAGCTATCTACATTGACCAGCCTAAGCTTAAGCAGCCGGCCACTGGTGCAGCTCTGTTTGGGGGGCTGCCTTCTTCCAGCCAGGCACAAAACCTCTCTGAGAAGCATGCAGCAAACGGGTAATGAGAGCGAGGAACAATGTATAGATAGGACAGGGCACAGCTATGGAACAGCTTCAGGGCAAAAGCCCTCGGGAAGTTCTGCAGTGACACCTGCATTGGCAACTCCTGGCAAACTGGAGAACAGGGAAACAAGAGAAGGGGTTAGATGTGGAGGGATGGAGGCCTGGAAGCGGCCACCAAGGGACAGAGAAGAGGAGCATCTATTTCTGCCTCAGAATCGGGGGGGCGCTCGAAAGCATCTAATACCTTATTATTGACTAGAGCTCTTAGGCCAGTCTGCCTGGTGCGTTTCACAGGGAGCAAGTTTACACAGGAGAGTGATAAATTATCCCAATACAAGGGACGCCTCTCTCTCTGTTAGCATGTAGCTGCACTCCTAAGGCCGTATCACAGCTGGGGGGGCGGGGGGAGAATCATAACATATTAATGAGGCATGTCTGAGAGTACAGTTTAGCTTTCTCTCTTGCACTGACGGAGGGGTAAGAGAGGAGGAGGAAGATGACAACAGGTGAAAAGAACTTGCTTGGCCAATTCTCTGTTGCCTGTAGCTACTGCAATGGTCCTGAAAGGAAAGATGCAGTTTAGCAAGTTAACCTGCCTGAAATTGGAAGGTTTCAGTTTAAAGGGGACCCTGCCAAGTAGCATGCAGCCTAACGTGTTTAAAAAGCACTACGGCATCGTGGGATGTACACCTCTACCTCAATAGAACGCTGTCCTCGGGAGCCAAAAAAATCTTACCGCGTTATTGGTGAAACCGCGTTATATCGAACTTGCTTTGATCCACCAGAGTGCACAGCCCTGCCCCCCAGAGGGCTGCATTACCGCGTTGTATCTGAATTTGTGTTATATCGGGTCGCGTTATATTGGGGTAGATGTGTATTTGTTCATCAAAATGTTCAAAAGGAAAAAAACAAAAAACAAAAAAACCACAGTTTCAGCTGCGGATTTTCACCTGGCTCAGAAAACTGAACAAAGAAGCAAATTTGGCCAGTCTAGTTTCACAATCCAATAACATGCAAACAGACCCTTAAAAATCTAATGCGCAATTCCCCGTTATGCAGGAGATCAGATGAGATGAGCACACTGCTCTCTTCTGGCCTTAAAATGCAAGGGATCATTTCTAGGACGTGCTGATCCCCCTCTCAGAATAGAAATCGCCACATCTTCCAGAAAGTTACATTTCTTTCCAAAGAGGGTTTTTTTTGGGGTGGGGGTTAAAGGGGGGTGAAAATATCTGTCAAAAACAAAACTTTTGGCAAAAAAAAAACTCATCAACATCTTCTGAAAAGATGTCCATGACATGTTTGAAATTAATGATTTCAATAAAAAAAAAATCATCAACATTGGTTATTTACCAAAACCTCAGTTTTCAGTAAGAAAAATGTGGGTTTTGGTAAAGTAAAAATTCCAATAATTTCAACAATTTCAGTTAAAAATTTCATAAATTGTGTTCATTTTGAACCCTCTGACATGGCAACAGCTTGAACTATTTCACAAAATCTTTCCCCATTTTTCATCCAGCTCCTATTATATTCTTAACTGCACAGCAAAGCAAATAAAACAAAACAAAAACAAAACAAAACAAAAAAAACTGCACCCAAACCCCCAGAATCATAACAATTACACAGCAACATACATCATACTAAATTCCTATGGAAACCTGTGTGCCCTAGGCACAAATCCAAGGTTTTAATTATTTGCATCTCACCAGTGTCCCTTTAGGAGATTTCCAAATTCCACAATGGGCCCAACTCCCCATGGAAGTCAACATGAGTTAGGTGCTAAATTCCCATTTCTAATTTTGTCAGCGTTGTAACTTCAAATGCCAGGAGTCACTTCAGCATGTTCTGAGGCCAGGCCTGTGTCTGTGTGCAGGTCTACACTGCAGCTGGGAGGTGTACTTTGCGGCTCAGATGTACACGGCCTAGCTCTGCTCAAGCTAGGGCGAGCGCTAAAATAGCATCTAGGATCCTGGACAGGGTTGTTCTCCGAAGACCAGCCCGAGCCACACCGCTATTTTTAGCGCACGGCGCTAGCACAAGCCATTCATCCGCTTTTAAACCGGACAGTCCTTTTTTGGAGCGGTTTGTTCATTGTCTGATAACGAGACAAAACAGACGTGGTTCTGTCTAGTATCAGATTGGGGGGGGGGGGCGGGAAAAGAGAATCATTTTGCTCCACAGTGCAGGCAAGGTGACGCCGGCCGGGACGAAGCAGCACAATCTTCAGTATGGCATCCGCCACGCATGCCAGGTCCCGGTGGGCCCACACCATTCCCAGGAATAGCTGAGGGCATGCACAATAGCCGGACTGGTGCGGTGGAGCTGCCACGAGACATGGAAAGTATTAGACCAATTCACGCTGGCTTCTGACAGGCTTAGCAGGCGAATCATCTGACCTGTCCCTTCGGAGGCCTCTGGTTCAAGCCCTCCCGCTGTCCACAGGGCCAGTGTTTTGTCTGCGATGTTAATCGGAGCCGACCCCTGCCGACATATCCCTAGCAAGACGCGGTCAGTGTCTTTGCTGAGTTGGCAGAGGAGCAGGGACGGTCAATCTAGTGCATGGTGTAACAAATGAGTTATGGCTAAATCCAACACAGCCTTTGTTCCAGTGCGCTCTCGCTAGCCGGGCCGACAGGAATTCCAGTGCGTTGAGTCAAAGAGAAGGAGTGGGGGGGGGGGGTGTTAAATAAAGTCTCCTGTTCGGGAAGCATATTAAGATTTACAATTCTGTAGAAATTTGTTAAGGTAAGAACAAGAAATACAGCCCCAGCCAGCCCTCGAGGCAACCAACCAATCAATCTTCACTGCATTGGCTGCTTCTCAATCCCTTTTTTAGCCTTCAGCAATTTTAAAGATCTAAGCAACACAGCAGCCGTAACTTCCTCCCTGCCTGGCCCATTGATAACCCTGGGGGGGGGGGGGGGGGCAAGGCTGAGAACAGCGCTGGATGGGGACCCAGGTGTTTCCCAGGGCCTGATTCTCTTCTGACTTAAGGTCTGATCTTCACTGAGTCCAGAGGGAGCCGTAGATAAATTATCCAGTCCTCATCAGCCAATCCCAAAGCACTTAACAAAGGAGGTCAGTATCATTATCCCCATTTTACAGATAGGGAACCTGAGGCACGGAGTGGGGACATGACTTGCCCAAGGTCACCAAGGAGACTACTGGCAGAGCTGGGACAAGAACCCAACCCTCCTGAGCCCCAGGCCAATGTGCTATCCACTAGGTTACACTGCATCTCGTCACCTTCTTACTTCAATGTAACTCCATGGAGTCACTCATCATTTGCACCAAGGTGCATGAGGACAACCTGGCCCAGTGTTTTTTTTTTTTTATTAACAACTATAATTTTAAAATTACAAAATACAAGTGTGTTGTCTAACAGAGCTGGTCAGGGAAGATGTCTCCCCCATAAAAAAAATCTTGACACAATTTCAATGAAACTGACAAATTTAGTGGGTTTTTTTATTATTAAATACTAAATTTCAGCCAATCAGATGAAAGCTTTCAATAAAAAAAAATTGTTTTTGCCCAGCCAGTTCAAATTTTTTATTGCCCATTGCCTAAAAATTCTCTCAAAAATTATTATTTCAACAAAATAGCCTTTATTTATTACTAAGCGCTGTTGCTTAGTAACTATTAGACCTTAATGTGCTAAGCTGTTCAGTGTATTTAATGAAAAGAAATGGTTTAGGATAGCTGTGTATTTTTCTAGGACACCTGCAAGCACTCAGCACCTCTGAAAATCTGGAGAAAATCTATTTCAAGTTGGGCACCCCAAAAGTAATCGGATCTCAAAAACGGGTGTCCATTTGGAAAATTTTGGCCCAGATCCACTGGATTTTAAAACTTCCACAACTGTACATGTCACCACAAAGTTGGACTGGCTCCTGAATGGCATATGAAAGAGGAAATATAGATTGCAGCAGGTTCTTCGGAGAAATCAAAGCCAAGTATCATTGAGCAATTAAGGAAAACACCTATGGTACATTCCATAATGTACATCAGTTAACATATTAAAAGAGAGAGAGAGAGAGACAGACAGACAGACAGACACACACACACTCCACACAATGTCTCGCTTTTCATCCTGAATGAATTTCCCAACTTTAGGAAGGTCCCTGAGATGCAGAGTTTGCATCTAGAGTCTAGCTTCAACGTCAGCGTATTGGAGGTGTTTGAACCAGAGGCTTGGATTCATCCGATCGGCTGGATTCGAAGCAGACTGGTCTTAATGCTTAAAATGATCAAAGGTGGCTCTCTCTGTCTGTCTGGTAAATGGCCCGTATCTTTGTCTAGCTGAGCACACTTTTTAATGATATGCAATCAACTAGCCAAGAAAAGTTCACGAAGCAGCACATGAAGAGACTAGAACGGGTGGTGGTGAGGGGGAACCTATTGGAGAGGAGGTGGGTTTGGGGCAAAAGTACGATCGGCACAGAGGACATATGGCTCATGACACAGGTGTTGGCGATCCCTAATGTACAGAGGTGTTTGACTCTGGGATATTGGGTTGGACCAGTCGTTAGGCTTTCCCCCTTGCAGGGGTAACTGTAGAGGCAATTCCTCTTCAAAAGACAGGACTAAGGATAATAAAAACACGGGCGCTTGCACCACTAAACACACGGCTGCCAAGTCGCCCAGGATAGCAAACACATGCTTTTCAGCCTCAGAGCTCCCTTTGCTTACCCTGCTGTAGCAGCCAGCTGAGACCTGTGCGTGAACAGCACACACGTCCTACAGCAGCTCGGCAGCTTGTATAAATGCCGGCATCCAAAGTTTGGCAGTCTGAGCTACACTCAGGCGGAAATTTTCTGCAATGCCATCATTGCAGCCATTGGCGCTGAGCTCTCATTGTTGAACCTGGGAGTTTCCAGGGCCTGCGCCTCGAAAGCCCGTCCAAAAAGCAGCAAATTCACATGGATACGAAGGGAAGAGAGTACCCCTAGGGCCTTACATTTAGAGCCTCGTGACAGAGCAACACCCTGCAGCAAAGTAAGGGCCTGATCCTCAGCTGATGTAAACAGGCACAATTTAATTGCAGTCAATGTATGCCGGCCGACACCCACTGAATACCTAGCCCTCAATATTTGTCGGAAGCGGCACTCCATTGAAGTGTGCTATGGAACGTCCAGTGCTTGGTAGCGGGCTCCAGACGGTGCGCGGCCGGTGAGTGCGCTGTAGATTCGCACCTTGGCTCGTTGCCCCCAAAATCTCTGTGCCCGTAGAGCAGGGGCGGGCAACCTTTCAGAAGTGGTGTGCCAAGTCTTCCTTTATTCACTCTAGTTTAAGGTTTCACGTGCCAGTCATACATTTTAATGTTTTTAGAAGGTCTCTTTCTATAAGTCTAGAATATAGAACTAAACTATTGTTGTATGTAAAGTAAATAAGGTTTTTAAAATGTTTAAGAAGCTTCATTTAAAATGAAATTAAAATGCAGAGCCCCCCGGACCGGTGGCCAGGACCCGGGCAGTGTGAGTGCCACTGAAAATCAGCTCGTGTGCCACCCTTGGCACGTGTACCATAGGATGCCTACCCGTGCCGTAGAGGATACTGGCAGAACCCCTGCAAAGAGGGCTTTGTTCCACTCCCTCATTTCAGCATGAGAGGGGCAGATCTGAACCCCACAGAGCCCATTACAGAGGCAGGGGTCACTGAGCTAAGTGCCCCTCACGGACATCAGAGGGATGTCACCGCCCTGCAGAATCAGGCCCTGAATTACTTCAATTGTTTCCCTTGAATTAATGTGATTTAAAATAGTAACTGCCATAGGAAAGGACATCCATTCAGGAATCTGCCCCTCGTCGGATGCTATCCCTCGTCCTCGGGTCTCTCTGGGAACCTTACACGATAGCAAGCAGTGTAGCTGATTCACAGAAGCTAGAGCTGGAAAGTGATAGTGCTGGATTTATTGGTTTTAGAGGAAGTGATATACCAAGATTTATGGGGAGAGATTTAAAAATGGCTTGGTGTCAGATTTCTGGTGGGAAAACAAAACAAAGATACCAAGGTCTTCAACACACAAGAAAGGAACTCAGAGATGCTACAGAACGGGGAGCCGTATAAATGCCTAGATAGTGTGCGTGTGTGTGTGGTCGGAGTGAGCACACACGTCTAGTCTCCACAAAGCTTGTCCCACGAGAGGAATTGTCACATTGCATTAAACCAACTGGTACATCTGGGTCCAACAGTGGCATGCAACAGCTGCTTCAGAGGAAGGTACAAGGCAGCCCCATAATGATGCCTAATTATGGAATAACCTGTCTAGCAGGGACAAGTGTTCTCAAAACTCCCCACCCCCCAACAGTTCGAGATTGTCTTTTGCCCTGAAGCACAAGGATTTGTAACCCTTAGGATTCTCTCATACCATCCAGTTTTACTGTGGCTGTAGCTCTAATTCATATCAGTACAAATTATTTGTTGTCAATCCTGCTAAGCTCTTGGCCTTATTCAAATCCTGTGGCCAAGAGTTCCATGGGTTAACTGAGGCTAAAGAAATCAGGTTTTCTTGGGCAATCAAAGGCAGTTTGAAGAACCTACTATTAGCAGGGTGCGGACTTTCCAAGAGTAACGTTTGTAGAGTTTGGTAAGTCTCGAGAGCGGTATGTGGATTCCTTTTTGCTAACTGTGGCTCTGCCCTACAGCCGGGTAAGAGGAGGATGAAAGATCTGAGATCCTGCTTAGAGCCTTGAATTTAAGGAACATGGGGTTTTTCTCCTGGATCTCCCTTTGGTTGCGTTGATCTCTTCTTCTTCTTCTACACATTGCAGGACATCCTCCATTAGTGCAATGTCTGTCGCTTGGGAGGCAGGGCGGGCAGCTTGCCTTCTGCTGGGCACGTTCCCTCCATTCTGGTGTTCACAGCATTCCCAGTCTCCCCAGTTCAGCTCCTACTGCTCCCCGTTGTTGCAGAATCACCCTGGTTCTTTTCTCAGCATTTGTTTTGTGCGCCCCGTTTCTAAGTCCAGTGCTCCTTCTGCAGCCTCCTCTGGGACTTCATTGCATGCCACGCTTAGGGACTGGGTTGGTTTGTACTGTGCCTTTCAGATTCAGTCTCAACATATTTTAGCTGCTGCTTCTCAGAGCCTGAGCTGCATTTCCCATGGGGCCTTTAACCACACCGGCCCCCCAAAAAGTCACTGTGCATTTTGGCATTGCTTTATTCTCAGCATGGAGCTGACCACAGGACAAGCCCTTGCTCCGCTCTATGCAGGGGTGCTTTGCCCAGCCAAGCAGCCACAGATCCCCTTGTCTCAACCCCTCCCTGGGGCATGGCCATGGAAGGACCTTGTAGATCACAACTCTGCAGGTGCGTTTTGCAGCTGCCGTGCACGTTCTCCCACCCTGCCAGGTTTTTTGCGGCTTGCCTCTGCCTGTGTTCTCTTACGGGTGGTCCAGGTCTGTAGGGAGAGGGCAGGGACGGCAGAAACTGCCCTACAGCAAATAGAAATCTGTAGCTATGAAAACAGAGAAACAAGACTCCAACTCAAAGGCCTTCCGATATCTACAGAGAAACCTTGCTGAGTTCACCCGAAGGGGGCGCCGCTCCACAAGTCACGCCAGTGAACACGAGCCCCTGGTGACAACGTAGGGCTTTGCACTCAATCGCCATGTGGACGGATGAATAGACTCAGCAGTTTGGACGGCATTTTGGAGTCCGTTTGAACCACTGACTCCCAGGGCAGCTTGGGTTGGGCCAGCCCAGAGGACGTTTCCTCACATGCCCCGTCAGACTGAGCCGACAGTTTCATATGGCTCGGATTAGCCTTTCGGAAGCAGAGAGGAGGCCACAAACCAGATTTGACCAGCTCTGAACTTTATGGGGCTCTCTGCCTCGGGCCCATCTCTATGAAATCACCACCCTTTTTAACTCAAATGCCAACTCTTATGGTATTAACTAGACCAAGCCAACCACCTCAGGATTCAGTTCCTCCCACTGGCTGCAGGTGTCTCTGCTAATTGCCCCAAGACCTCATCTGTGCTGTTAACGTAACCAAGCGTGGGTAACCAGGGCGCGCTCTCATCTGAGCAGCTCACCACAGATACAGTGGAGTTGTGTCCATAAAGCAGCTTTCCTCACAGCGCACTCCGGTTTGCCCACCCACACCTATCACCCGGCCTCCTCCGCCATTGCATTCTGGGAAAACTCCGGCCAGCAATCCCACAGTAGCCCAGCACAAGACATGCTTGGGGCAGCACAGGCTAAACCAGCAGGATGTGAGCAATGCACTGCGGGATACCCTATGCAGAGACAGCTGGGAAGGAAGACGACCAACCACCCTACTTCCCCGGACACTCCTCAGCGGTCTTGTCTTCCCTGATGTAACAACCTCTTTACAGGATCATGCATTAGTTTAGGTTGCTGGGGAAAGATGGCATGTGGTTAGTTGCCATAATTACTAATTGACTATGTGTGGATACCAGCTAGGTTTTGAGCCAGCCATGCTATCAAGTGGTTACACACAGACACAGTGAAAAGGGACCATGGACTAGCCCTTAGGGCAGCGAATACTAGTTCCAGAGCTTTGATACAGGCTGGCAGAGGAAGTGTATGCACCGCCCCACTCTGGTTCTCCTGATCTTATGCCAAGGCATTTGGGAAACTAAAATATTTGCTTATCAGGCAAGTTTGAACAGTAGCCATTGTGGTCTGGTTTCTTGCGGTAACTGAGTGTCTTTAAGCCACTGACAACATTTAGATGGAGCTTCTTGAAGTTGCTAAGGGGTTAAAGCTGGGACATCTGGTGAAATACAAGACTCAGCTGTTGCTCAAATGACATCTTCTTGGGTCAAATTGATCTCTTCTTGCCAGTCCATCTGCTCGCAGCTTGTCAACGGTAAACACTGGAGAGTTGCAAAGCAAGAGAGAGAACACACAGCAGGAAAGGACAGCATCTTAGAGTTCACCTAGATCATGAGAAGCAAGCAAAAGTTGCCCCTCCCTCCTTAACCCCACCATCCTCTTCCTCCCTCTGTGGATCACAGCTACATTCCCCTGCCAGGGTCAGACCAGGGCTAGGAACCCACAGCTACCACTGACGTAGAGCAGTTATGAAGCAGGCCGCCCAAGGGCTAAGCAGCATGGAGTTATTTGTTCCCTCGGGCAATAAGAAAAAAAAAATGAAAAACCACCGACAACTTGCTACTGTACTTGCTCATGTTTCGAATGCCCCGGGAAAGCAGCTCACACCCTTATTGCCATCTGGTGAATGGACGTTTCTTTCAGCAAGGGACAAGCTTCAATTCCTGCTCTTCCCTTTCACTTCTTTTACAGCTGGGATAGTGTAACCCCTCTCCCGACTCGACTGTTTGTTAGCGCTGTACAGGGAGAGGGGACAGCCAAAGAGTTGGGTGTTTAAAGGACGGGGAGCTTACCGCCTGGCTCTCCGAGGGGCTGAGCACTGGCAGGCACTGTGCAGCCCAGAAAAACCAGCATCAGGCAGGCAATGTATTTAACATTTAATGAGACATTTGCTGAGCACAAATCCATGTTCCTAGCACACTGGGTATCCCTAGCCTCACACTTGCTTTTCCTGCAATGAGTTTTCATGACACAAGGAGACTGCTCTTGTGAACTATGTTATTCACCTGATTTGCAGATCCCCTGGGTTTGCAGCCCATGATGGGTAACCTGAGAGCAGATGGAGCGCTCTATGCCCCGGCTTCTCTAACCATCTGAAGCAGAGATCCTTTTTCCAGTTCTTTATTGGAGGCTCATGGCAAACCAAACACACCGAGCACAAAGTCAGGGAAAATCCAGGCTTTCTGGAAACCCACCCGAACATCTTCTGCAGACTTAGATGTAAAACCTCTTCCATGTGCAACCAGCAAGGCCACAGGTTCCCCCATGGGCTGTTAGCAAGGGGAGGTTTCAGGATTTAAACACCACCCTCTGCTGTTGCCTTTTGTTATCGCAGAGGCCAGTGCGCTGATAGCTTGTAATTAAAGAGGCTGTTTTAAGTTGGCTCATTTCTCCAGGAAGACAAATCCCTACATTGTGTCACCAGGGCACTTGCACGACAATGTTATGGCATTGTATCAGAGCATCCCGGAGCATCCCGCCCATGGGCTGATGCCACATTAAGTTAAAACACTGAGTCACAACTTGATGCTGTTTCAGGGGCTTTCTACCAACAGTCTAGAAGAAAAACCCCCTAACACATAACTGATGCTCTGGAATTGTTACAGCATTTGCACCACCCATCGGACTACGGTACAAGCATTTGCAAGTATTTGCTTTCTTGCCTCCAGACCAACCCTCACCTCCAGTTGAAATATTTTAGCACAAGAAACAGACGCCCCTACAGCATACTGGCGATTGGCACAACACACGGTGCAAGACGTATTTGACGCATGGCTGTTCAAAGGATCAGGAGAAAGGAAGGTCGGCCTGCGCCACCCCCGCATCCCCCATTTCCCTCTCCTACAGCCTGGTCCTGACGGCGTGCTCATGGCAGAGCTGAGAGTGCAGCTGTAGTTTTCGGTGTCAAACATTAAGGCGCTGTCCTGATGGGTTTGTGCTCAGGGGAGGACAGCTCTGGGCTCATCTTTGGCTCCAGAAGTATGCTTTAAAATCAGAACCTTTGCTTCTTGAGGGACATGGCCCTAGTTTCTCTCCATTCATACACTGGAAGATCGGTAAGACCTTGTCACTCACATTACAAAGTTACTGTGGTCATGGCACCCTGTACAAGCTGGCAAAGGCCATGAAAGGATGTTTAACCCGAGAACTCTTGGTTGGATGGATTAGTCTAGAAAACAGACAGAAAAGGGGCATTGCATCCCTGGGTATGATGGATTGGGCCGGAGAACAGCTGGAGGACTGAACAGGGATGGGCAATCTATAGAGGTCTTCATTCATGAAGTGATGTTAGACTTTATTCTGCAGCCCATGTAACCAAAATCGGGTCCTTGAGTTTGGACTCTATATTACGTCCGGGGCCGGGGAGAGAAGAACAGGCAACATATAAAGAATGAACTAGTGAGTGAGCTTGTGAACACTGTCCAGGATCAGGAGAGGCACTATGGTACAGAGGGCATCCAACAGGCAGTCCGGAGGGGGCTGGATGATATTTCCAGCTCTGGCACGGACCGGTTGGAGGACCTCGAGTAAGTCCCTTCCTCTCTCTGCACCTCTGTTTTCTCACCCACCCTTTGTCTGCCTCGGCCAGTCAGTCCGGACGTTCTGGGGGGCAGCGAGCGTGTGTGACTATCTGTTTGTACAGCGCCCAGCAGAACAGGACTCCGATCTCAGCGGGTGCTACCCTCATACAAGTCAATCGTTATAACCCTCTCCACCACTGGAAGGAATCAGATTGGCTCATATTTTTAATTGTGCTGCCCTCTAGTGGCTAACTCTGTTCTATTTAAGTTCAGATACCGTCCTCTTCACTGTGCAGTCTTACTGGTGATTGGCCTTTATACAGGTAACAGAGATTGCTACTGCACGAAAGCTACTTTAAAATATTAATGTGCATTAGTATGGGGAGCTGAGCAGTGGACTGGGCCACCCAAAGATTAGACACAACATAGAGAACGCTGCAGTTGTCAGTCTCCAGTTTGATCCCAGTCTAGGCTGGCATTAACAAAGATATTCCACCTCCCCAGCTCCCCTTAGCCGCGGTTCGCCAGCACTGTCGGTTTAGTCATGGAACTGGAACGCTCTTCCATGTGGCCATAAAAATCGTTAGCATTCAAGGTACGTCCAAGTAATTACAGAGGTAATTGCTACATTTCAGAACCAAACGTTACTTAAAAGCACTCAATTATCTCATGGCCGAGCCAGCGTTGGCAGCAACTAATTGCTTAACTAAAGGCTTTCTTGTTTCCAACCTGTGTCGGCATGTGAAGGGTAAGCCACCAGTGAGGGGATGGAGCAAGGTATCTTTTACACGAAGAAGGGCCAACTGGCAGCCCATGGCGGTTCATGGCACATCAGGACAGGACAGTTTGATCTAGATGTTGTAAACATGGGAAATGGAGGCTGCTGGGGCCAGGAAGGAGAGAGAGCAAGGAGAGAGTTACCTGGATACAGTCATTGCTTCCTGCCTTTGAATCAGAGCCCCAAATAGTTGCATAGCATCACCAGTGCCATTGTAACCACTGCCACATTCCCCCCCCCCAGATTCAGCTGCATTTCAGTGGGGGGTGAAGTGACCTGTATATACGTACATCTTGTCATTCCGGAAAACACCCGGATGCTTGTAAAAAGGGCAGTATACATCAGGGATAACAGTGAATCTGCACCATAAAGAAGAACCACGGAAGTAGAAAATATTTCTTGGGAAATGCCATTCCACAGCAGAATAGTGTCTCTGTAGTCCAGTACCTCGTCTCTTAAAGGGGCAAGGAACAGCTGCTTCAGAGGAAATTGCAAGACACCCCCTGCTGGCCAGTTGTGGAATAATCAGCCTCGAGCAGAAATTTCAGCCTACCTCTAAACCAAGAGATTAGCTCGTGTGAGACAGCAGATGAATTTATGTCCCTTTGTCTCTAAGGTTTTATAGTTCTTGCCACAATTGTGCTAATCATCCTCATTGTCCAATAAAATGTGTGAGCCTTTTTTATTCCTACTAAAATCTCAGACTCAATATCTAGTGGCAGAGAGTTCCACAAATTAATTATTTTGAATCTTAAAAAAAAAAAAAAGATTCCTTTGACCAGCTTTAAGTAATGCTTTTTACCTATAAGACAAACGGCAAACAGGAGTACTCTCCCCCCACCCTTCTCTAGACCGCTGATTAGCATTCACACCTTCATCACATCCCTCTCATTTGTCTCTCCATAAGCCAAACTGGCCCAGTCTTTTCAGGTCACCCTGATACAGAAGTCTTTCGAGGCTTCCAATCATTTCAGCACTTGTCTCTGGCCCCTTTCGATTTCTGATGCATCACTCTATCTCCGGGGTGGGCGCAGTATTCCAGACAGGGACCGCCCCTCATTTCTGTAATGGCATGATATTGCCACTATATTTTCCTATCCCGTTCTTTATTCATACTGACAGGTTGTTGGCTTTCCTGACCACCACACAGCACACATATGCACGGAGCTGGCTCCAGGTCTTTCTCTTGAGTGCCCACGCTTCCTTTAGAAGTGTGTGTGAGGGTGGGGTATTTTTTTTTCTTATCATCCTTTCCACTGTGTTCTACCTTTCATTTGTCAACTCTGAATTTCATCAGCTCGTCATGTTACCCATTAACTAGCTTGGTCAGGTCCCTTTGAAGTCCCTTGCCGTTTTCTTTCATCTCATCTAACTTAAATAACTTATCTGCAAATTTTCCTTCCTCACAGTTCATCTTTTTTTCAGAGCACTCTTAAATAGCACCAAATCCAGTGCAGAACCCAGTTCACCTCCCAGGCAGCCTGTCGCTTTGTTGAGAACAGTTTATTCTTACCCTTTTCTGTCTCTCCACCAGTTTCAAATGCCTGGCAGCCCTTTACCACTTTATTCACTATTTTGTTGACACACAAAGAAAACTAGTAGATTGAAGGGGAACAACTTTTCCCTACAGAAGCTCTGCTGGTTTATTCTCCTCACACCAGATTTTGCTCCCGATCACATAAACTAACGTCTCTTGCTTTAGAGCCACGTTTCAAGCATGAACACGTGGGACTTTAGGATTTGTAGGCTTGCTCGCTAACAAGATCCAGACCTCGGGCAGGCTATCAACCACTCCTTAAAGCTGAGCGAGGGGGTTCAGATCTGAGGCCTGGGTTTGGTACTGCCACCACATTTCTATTTCACATACACCATTTCTGTTCATTATTCCCCTCACCTACAATTATCCACCATTTCAAACCTTTGATCTTTACAACCCTCTGGAAAACAGTCAGGTTCCCACATAAAAGCATGTTATTAATTTCTGAGAATGACACCATATTCCTTTCTACTGCTTTGAAATACTTACCTGATCTCAGCGATTCACTGCCAGGCTGCAGGAGCTAGGGGAGAGAGGCTAGGTTTGGAGGGCTAGTTCTACCAGCTGCAGACATTTAGGAACCACACCTGAGCCCTGTTCAATGGTAATAAGACAATCTACTGTAGCTGCTGTCTAAGCAACTAGATTGTTCCAGGGATCTAGGCCCAGAGCCTCCCTGAAATCAGTGGAAGTTAGGAGCCTAAAAATACCATTGTGCATCTGGGCCCTACCCTTTTAGTACTGTTAGTGGGGGCCAGTTCTGGGGTGCTCCATGTCTTGCTGATTCAGCCCCTAGCTCAGGGGGTCCAGCTGGGAGTCCAAGGGATGATTCTGTTCAGCCCCTGAATGATTTTCAGCCGCACTGGGACATGTCCCAGTCCCTGCACAGGGCACAGCCCAGGCGTGCCGAGGAAGCCGGGCCCCATGAAAAGCCCCAGCGTCCAGACACCAGCTGCCCCGCCTGGGGCCAGGGGAAATGCCCAGGCCTCTTGTCCCCTCCCAGTCCACAGCACCGGGATGCCGGCAGGGCTCTCCCAAGGGGCAGGGATGCAGGCACCCTAGCGAGTGGCAGGCAGCGGGTCCCTGGCCACGGGGCTGCCCATGCCGCTGTCTCGGGCCTGGCCAGGAGAGGTGGCAGCAGCTGCTGCATCTCCGCAGCCCTTCTCACTAAGAGGTGAGCTAATCTGTGACTGCAACGTTAGTACTTGTTAATCCCCTTAATGGCCAAATCCTAAAATCCGGAGTCCAGAGCCTCGAATTATGTTTCTGTGAGGGGTCCAAGGAAGTGCCCCAAAACAAGCATCTGGCCTACGGTGCTGGAAAGGTTGGACAACGCTGGCTCTTTATCGTGGCCCCAAATCCTTTGAAATATAGAAGGATTTATTTCAATTTTAAAAACACAGGTTTTGCAAGCAAAGTAAAAAAAACAAAACAAAAGAATGCTGAGGAACCCAGTGTTTCCAAGTCCTGTGATTTTTCTTGGAAGATAAGCAAGGAAGATAGACTAGCTCATATCCTAGAGCTGCGTTCTTCTGACCCAATATCTGTGCCATGAGACTAGGGAGAGGACACCAAGAACATTTGGCTGATGAAGATCCTTTTGCTGGGTTTTCTTTGGCTGTTTTGCAGGACAAAATTTGGGACAGAGTTGGGATGGGTCATAGGAGCCTATCCAGGCTGGGACACGTTTCATGTTCCAGCCCAAAAGAAAACAAAGCTTGAGGGCCCCAGGGGTTTGTAATCAACTTTATTACAGTGATAATCGAGGCCAACCCTGCCTCTTGGGAATGGAAAAAACCCTTCTGTGTAACAAGCCCATCAAGGCACGGGGTTAGGATGGGGATATTTTCACCCACTGTCATTGTTCTGAGGACACCGTGAGAGTGAAAGGGAAGAGAGGAGAAAAAAGCAAGATCTGGGACCCTCTGGTTCCGTATGTGTATTTTGAGCACAATTTGAAAAGCGGAATGGAGCGGAGGGACTTGTGTGACATGCTGTTAGCTTTCAATGTGTAGCTTTTGGAATTCACAAAGGTGGATTTAGATTCTCTCTCCTTCATAGGAGTACTTGTGGCACCTTAGAGACTAAGGTGCCACAAGTACTCCTGTTCTTTTTGCGGATACAGACTAACACGGGTGCTACTCTGAAATCTCTCCTTCATGGTTCACTTGTTCCCAGGAAAATACCCCCTAGCCACTTCCTCTGGGTCATTTTGCTATCCAATTTGGTTATTACTGAGTTTTCTCAGCATTGTCACCAGAGGAACTAATGGAATTTGCTAGGAGAGTTAGCATCACCTCTCCACTCCTTTGGAAGATTAGCTGTCTGATATTGGCCAGCTCTCTCATCATGCAGGGATAAAGCCCTGGAGACAGGCCAGGGATGCACTTGGATCCGCATCGGTCAAAGCGAATTGCAGAAGTACTGAGTGGCTGAGACAGGGGGATCACAAAATGATCAGGGTTCATTCCTGCCACAGCTTTATCTGTCAGCTTGTAGGGCAACCTCAGATATTTGATTTACAATGATCCTACCTGTATAGAGGAGCGGATGTGTTCATTCACGCTGGGAAAACACAGTACACTCCTTATTCAAACCCTCTTACCCCTGCTGCCTGGAAAAGACATGGGGAGTGCAAACAGTTTTTCATGTTACATGGGCACGGTTTCCATAGGTCTAATATCTGCATATCACCATGGATGGGGGCTGATTTTATCCCCCAGGCTCCTATGCGCCCCTCAGGGGGTGTAAAGGTGCCTCAATGGATTGGGGGAGAAATCCCCCTATTCAGGAACAGGGTAGGACTGAAGTAAGTGCCCCTACGCTGCCCCACTCTGTAGGGGGCGTACTGGGACTGGGAGGTAGGACATGCCGGAATCACTGACAGGAATGGAGATTTTGGACGGCAGTACAGTAGCGGGGAAACTGCTTCAATTTGAGCAGCCCCCGGGGCTGCTCTAACTTGTGACGGGGCCCATTTTGTCTCCCGCTGCAGCTCACAATCTGGGGGCAAAGATGACTTAAAGCCACCTTTTTCCTCCTTCCTCTCAGGCTGCACCTTCTGTCCTGTGTCTTTCAGGGGGCCCAGCACCGAATCTGGCCCCTGCTCTTTATTTTTGCACTTGAGAGGGGGAAACTTGGGTCTGGATCCTGCGTGCACTGGCGCAGATGCTTAGCATAAGGCACTCCTGGGAGTAGGGTTGTCATGTACCTCAGTGTTTGCAGGCTCAGGGCTTAGGCGGCCGCTTTCACTGTCTAGTTGTCTGCTAGTGCAGGGCGAGTGTGTTTTGGTTACCGACACTGCAGCTGCATGTCACTGAGCTTAAAAGATCCAAGCCTACCAGGAACAGATTTCTATTTGTATTCACGCTTCTGCTTTTATTTTCTTCTGCGATTGCCAAACCTACATTTGAAACTGACCACGGCCCCTGTAACGGACGAGACTATTTCAATGTCACCCTGCACTACTGACAACCCCGACCCTTCAAAAATCATGAGTCAGGCCCCTCCCCCCTGCCAAATCACCAGTTTGGCTTAAAATTCATCAGATTTTTTTTTTTAATGGATCACGAGCTCTCTCTCTCTCTCTCGACTTTCTGGTTTCTCAGCTTTTAGGGCACAATTGCTTCACATTTGCAAGCTTTTCTCTAGCACCCATGAGGGTTAGAAAGAAACTTTTTTTTTTTTTTAAATGAAAACAAAGAGTCTCACCTGATCACATGCCTCCTAGAGCTGGGGCTTTAAGAAAAACACCAAATATTATGGGTCTTCCAAGAAAAATCACAGGATTTGGAAACACTGGGCTCCTCAGCATTTTTTTTTAGCTTTGCTTGCAAAACCCGTGTTTTTAAAATGGATCTAGAAAATGAAACTGACCATCCTACTGCATCAGTGAAGTGCAAAAAACATGAAGCCCGTAGCAGAGGTGGTGAGAAGTCAATTGCATTTGGAAGTCTTTCTGTTTACCCTGGGGTGTTACTGTAACTTTAGCAAAGGGCAGGAGTTATTTATCCATAACATCTCCCCTCGCTCTCCCTTTCCTCTGGCTGCCTCTTGACATATCCTTTGCAAGCAACTGGAGAGACACAATATCAGTTTCAAAGCGTGGGCTGTGCTTCCCCAGTACCTGTGGGTAGCATTCGATAACAGGGATTTTGATCGCGGGCGCTGCTCCCACCCCAACCTGCTGCCAAAAGCCTGTCAAGCGGTTACGCTGTCTGAACTGTGACCTGTTTAACAGGGCATTGCTTCCCCCACTCCTTCTGGGAGCTCATATTTCTCCCCTCCCCCTCCACCACTTATCGCAGAGCGTATCCATCACCCCTGCCTCTGGGTCCCTTTCCCTGGACTGGAAAGCCACAGATGATGGGGGAAGTGGCTGGCATCTTGTTCTCAGCTCATCAATCTATCATCTGTGCCAAGGCCCTTTGCAGAGTCAAGCTGGCTCCAGCCCTCATTGATTTTTAAGAGCCGAGGATGTTTGTGTTTTAGCTGGTAGGCTGGAGAAATGATTTCAGCAATGGGTTTCCTTGCGGAGAATACCGGTGCGCTGAGTGAGTTAGATAGAACCGTTGCATTCGGGCCCATGGTAAATGAACGACCCCACAAGGCAAGTCAAAGTGGGATGCATGGGCACTGGTATTATTCAAGGGCACAACTTGGCTCCCTGCCTGTGTTGTGAGCACGTAATATGTTCATGTCGATACATCTGAAGAGCAACGCTTTTCCTGTGTTACGAATAGCTCTTCATCATTTAAAGCAGAAACAACATTTAATGCCAGTGTTACCAACCCCCAAAAGTTTAAAAAAAAAATCACAGGTCAGACCCCAAAACCTTGAGATTGCCCCCAAAAATCATGGGATTTTTTTAAATAAAAGATATCAGGATTTTTGGTCTGTCTTTTGCTTTTTGAACTCCCCTCTGGGAGGGTGCATGGGACATCTACAGTGATGCAAACACTCACAGAGCAAGGTGATTATGGCCTCACTGCAGGGCTCTGATGCCAGCCTGGTGGGGCGGAGCCTCCAGCTTCCCCCCAATCGCCACCAGTCTAATTCGTTCATTCTCTGCCCCCGGGCCCTCCCCTGGCCTGGCAATTAATTATGCAACCATCCAACCCCCACATCAACGTTGTCCCTCGCAACCCTCACCTCTGCCCCCCTTCCGCCCAGCCACACCTCTGCTTCACCTGCTTTTCCAGGGGTTATTCACTCCCCTACCTTCTTCCCAGGCCTGGTGCTGGGGGTATGGAGAGGGGAGATGCAGAAGATCTAACAGGGAACGGTAGGAGGTCTATGCAAATCTAATAAATGTAGTGAAGTCCCAGCAGCTTCAGTGAGTAGGGCATGCAGTTAGCATGATTGAAGATGGACCAGCTAGGCCTCTTCTGGACAAACAGCCTTATGGTCTCTGGTCTCATGACCGGCCAAGAAGATGGAGGCGTCATACTGAGCAAGACCTAACAGTTCTTCATGTGAATTACCATCGACAGGAAAAATGTGGCCTTGACAGAAAATGGTGAGGGAAAATTGTGAGCACGGCCAAGTACCTCCCAGCAGAGCCAGGGGGGACCTGTAGTGAATTTCCGTGATTACAAGGTGAAGGTTACTTTTAAACATTCAGCAGCAGTGCTGGAAACCCAGACACTAGGACATTGGGCAAGTGGATAAGAGAACTGGAAAGCGAGACTGATTACTAATGGAGTGTTTCATACTCGCACCTTTGAGAGGAAGGATTTGAGGGTGGCCGGGTTCTCTGGCCAGCTCTTGAGCGAGCAGTAATGTTTGAGTAAGTTTTCTAAATCAGACATGACGCACCCGGGGGGGAGCAGGGGAAGAGGGAGGAATATGGAGGACAACGGGGAAAGATCAGGAGCTGTGATTGCAATTGTACCATAAAGACACTTAAAAAAAATCCCGTCATCAAAATGTATCTGAGTCTAGCAACCTGCTGCTGTTTCTCACTGAATAGCACCTGCTCTAAGGCTCGTCCCCAGCTAGCCCATCTTGCCGTTCCCTGCACATTTTGCAGACAGAAGGGAAGTTCAGCGAAGAGGTCACTTTTGCCCCAGCCATACTGCAGTAGCGGCTCCTCTGGGCAGGCAGCGTGGGTGCTGCCTTCCTGGCTTTGACCCCGACACATGGTAATCGCCTAGAACCTAGCTCCCAGTGACACCGGCACACGTCTCCATCACCTACCTCCAGACGTCACCGGTCTCCAGTGCCTAATGTCTGAAGCTCAAGGCTAGGGTAGAGGCTTCCAGGTTCTAAGCCAGACACTGGAGATTGGCCAGAGGGTGCACTGGGTGGGAGTCGGTGGTAACTCTTCAGGAAGCATCCTGCTGCCTAGGGGGAGATCAGGATGTACAAGAGTTGGAGCACAGATCACTGCCAACTCCCTGATAGGGAAGTTAGTGTGTATATGGGGTGGGGGAATAGGCTGGGAGAGGGCAACAGCGTCTCTGAAAAAGATTTGGTTGGGGGAGGTTGATAAGCATCTGAACCTGAGCTCCTAGTGCAGCTCTGTGGCCAAAAGAGCTAATGCAATCCTTCGATGCATAAACGGGAATTTCGAGTAAGCGTAGAGAGGTTATTTCCCCTCTCTATTTGGCACCGGTGCAACTGCTGCTGGAATCCTGTGGCCAGTTCTGGTGTCCACAACTCAAGAAGGATTAATCAGGATGGGTAAGGAATGGTGTCCCTAGCCTCTGTTTGTCAGAGGGTGGAGATGGACGGCAGGAGAGAGATCACTTGATCATTACCTGTTAGGTTCACTCCCTCTGGGGCACCTGGCATTGGTCACTGTCAGTAGACAGGATACTGGGCTAGATGGACCTTTGGTCTGACCCAGTATGGCCGTTCTTATGTTCTGGATGGTGATCAATTGCAAAGGGTTCAGAGAAGAGCCACGAGAATGATTAAAGGATTGGAAAACACATCTTATAGCCATGGACTCAGGGAGCTCCATCTATGGAGTTTAACAAAGAGAAGGTTAAGGGGTGATTTGATCAGTGTCTGTAAGTCCCACATAGGAAACAAATATTTAACAATAGGCTCTTCGATCTAGCAGAGAAAGGTCTACCACGATCCAATGGCTGGAAGTTGAAGCTAGACAAATTCAGATGGGAAATAAGACAGATTTTTTTTAACCAAGAGTAATTAACCAGTGGGACAATTTATCAAGAGCTGTGGTGGATTCTCCACCACTGGCAATGTTAAATCAAGATTGGATGTTTTCCTACAAGACCTGCTCTGGGAATAACTTTGGGGTTGCTGTCCGGCCTGTGCTCTGCAGGAGGTCAGACTAGGTCTTCACAGTGGTCTCTGCTGGCCTAGGAGTCTCTGAATCTAGGCTAGTCGCCATGTGCTGCTGCCAATGGCTGGTTGGGCCAATGGCTTTGAAATGTCAACGGGCTCAGAACTAGTAACGACCGGGGTGATTATTGGTGAGCCAGGTGCTCTCACAGCCTTGCAGCCTCCGGTAATGCCTGAGCCCTTAACCCTGCCCAATGCTTGGCCCGGAGGAGAGGGGAGGAGTTAGCAAAGGACACACGCCTTTCTTTCCATTCGTTATGCACGCATGCCAAAGGGCAGGCGCTCGGTATGTGAAGCACTGAGAAAGAGCTCAGGAAGTCCATTCCACATAGACGGGGACTGACGTGAACGAGGATCTGCACTATTCCCAAGTGTGGGAAAGTTCAGCTCCAGGGTAGCAATTCACTAGCTACTGTGGCAAAGTTCCTCCTCTACCTTGGTGGGTCCTGCGGCTTATTGGTGGATTTACTCACCTCAGGGATCTTCCCCTCTGATGGAACCCACACTCTGGGTCAACTCCTCCTCTGTCTGATCAGGAGTTGGGAGGTTTGGGGGGAACCCGGGCCCACCCTCTACTCCGGGTTCCAGCCCAGGGCCCTGTGGATTGCAGCTGTCTATAGTGCCTCCTGTAACAGCTGCATGACAGCTACAACTCCCTGGCCTCCTCCAAACACCTTCTTTATCCTCACCACAGGACCTTCCTCCTGGTGTCTGATAATGCTTGTATTCCTCAGTCCTCCAGCAGCACACCCTCTCAGCTCCTTGCACCTCTTGCTCCCAGCTCCTCACACCCACGCCTCACTGACTAACTGGGAGGCTTTTAACTAGTTCCAGCCAGCCTTTGATTGGCTTCAGGTGTCCCAATCAATGTAGCTATCTCCACTGCCTTCTAGAAGGATCTTAATTGGCCCCAGGTGTCTTGATTAACTTGGAGCAACTTCCATTTGGTTACCATGGTACCAGGGATTTGTTTAGCCTGGGGCTAACATACCTATTCCTCACTACTTTACTGTAGCCATCTGGCCTTGCCCCATCACACTACCCTCCTGGTACCAGGGTGTGGGACCCATTGTTTGTACGACCCCAGATGAGGGTTCCGGAAGAACGAATGCAGAGACAGCCTCCAAAGAATCCCTCCAGATCGCTCATGAAATCCTGCTCCTGCTGGGAGCTTGGTTAGCTTCCGACTGACCTCCCCATGCCAGATAGGTCCAAGAGAGCTGCTGGCTCTTTAGTGCTGCATGGATATTCTCCAGGCCCCCATTACTGTTCCATCCGTCACACCGGTGCAAATGGAGTAAAACGCTACCATTTGGATTCTGTGGGATTTGACACCCAATCGGCACTGGTGTGGCACTGAGGAAACAGCTCAGTGGGGTAAGCAGAGGTCCCTAACCAGGGGGGTGCACACAAGCCCCTATACCTGGATGGTTCAGCAATCAAGCATCCCTCCTCAGTGTTGGTGGCATGAAGGCCAAGACCCTCAACGCTTTTTATGCGCCTAACTCCCCTAGATTTCAACCAGTCCAGATGCATTTCTAACATGCCAATGGCTGTGATACCTCGATTCCTCGGGGCCCCAATTCCCCTTTACCATGCACCTTCTATTGCCATGACCACCTGGAGCAAAGGGAGTGTTTAAACGCTAATGAAGCAGGATGGGTCCTATGGGAATTAGGTGCCTAAACACCTTTGAGGATCTGGGCCTAAGCGTGTAATTTTAAGTGAGTCATATCCCCCTCTTAGAGCACCTGTTTTAAAGCAGAGCCATTAACACGATTACTGTTTGCATTCCCTTGCACCCGATAGCAGATGGTTCAGTGTGAGATGTGCTGTGCACTAGATAGCCCATCCCCCCCAGCGTTCCAGCTACCTGGTCTGGGAGGCAGCCACCAATGTGTGCACTCCACGGAACGGCAGGTGTAGCAAGGAAGGGGCAGAGGATTTAGGATCTTTGGCCAATGGAAGTAGCTGCATCCAGGACGCTGATTCCCCTTGCAGTGCACCCAATGTCCTCACTGACGCCTGTGCTGGGTGAGGGTCAAATGCTACCATCCTGATACATGCGTAATAAACACGCACTTTACTGCAGCTGTAAGTGGTGATAGAAGGTGCAAGGCAAAAAGTCTAGCTATTACAGCCAGGGGCCTATTGGAAATGCAGCTGCACAGGATTAAATTAGATTGATCTAACCAGAGCGGTTGTTGTGGGGTTTCCCCACCACCTTGTTAGCCACAAAACATGGGCTACACAGAAAACCTAAAACTATTTAATCTGAATTTTTCCCCTTGGGGGCACATCTGAAAAACAAAAAGTCCCATGAGGTCTAAACAGAGATAGAAAAGTATCTGTTTGGGGTGAGGAACTCTAACTTGCTGAGTATTAAAGTGAGTCACCCAATCATGGTCAAACTGCTTAATTTCAGTTTTACTGTCTCATGGCTTTGTCTGTGTGTGGTTTTTGCAAAGGCCACTGTGAATGCAATCACTCTCATTGTGCAGCCGCTGGTGGATACAGGGGCTGGGCCTCTCCCCTCACCTTTTCCAGAAGGTAGCAGCCATGGGTGGACTTCAGAAGGTGTGTGGGGTCCAGGTGGGAGTCCCATCTTAGGTGAATGTTCATGTCGGTTCTTATTTTATCCAACTGGCATATGCAGCCCAAGTAAATATTTCATCTCTCTGTCCCCTCTGCTGCATAGTGGAATACGATTCCTCACACTCTGGTATCATTAACTCAGATCATATTGTACATTTTTATAGTGCCTTTCATTCTAAAGGATCTTAAAAGTGCTTCACACTCTACTGTGTGACATGCAGCCACCTCTGGGGTGGAGGACAGCGATAAACCCATGAATTGCACTGGAGGAGGAGGATTTTGTCTTAGGAGAAGTGCTTTTGCAAAAAATGCCATGGGATTTTTAATATCCTCATAGGAGACCTCATCAGAAAGACCGCCTGGCTTGGGACTCAATTTAACTACCTCGTAAGGATTGAATCAATTGAACCTGCAATTCCAGGGCATCTAGTTACCCCAGCCGGCTAAGCCTCCACTCTGGCATCACTGTAGCAATGTCATTTCCGGAGGCACTGTCCTTGCGCAGGGGTGGGGCAGAAAGGGTGATAAATGTTCTGGTGTGATGCCATTCAGAAAGGCAACCACCGCACCAGTGGGAAGGAGGTGGGGTTGACAAAATACTTCCTTTCCTCCCACACAGAATCAGAGGGACCGGAAGGGCCCTCGAGTGGTTATCTAGTCCTGTCCCTGCTCTCAAGGCAGGACGAAGTATTTGTATATGTCCCATCACCGGAAGCACAGTTGGAATTTGGCTACCAGACCTAGCAGGGCTCCCCCGTGTTATGTGGTTCAGACACCCAGGCAGGGCTTGACCTAAATGTGGAAGAGGAATGGAAGCCTGTCCAGAAAGGCAGAGACAAGGCAGAGCAGCAGGGAAGAAAGGGTTACTTTATATATTGGGGGATGCTGTTGGAAGCCACTTTAGCTGCCAGGGACGGATGCCCAAGGCCCAGTCAGCGTGTGGGGAGCGTTGTTTTCCTAGTGCACTGTGCATCCCCTCCGACCCTGCAGATCCGTTCATTCTCTTCTGGAGCACAGGGGCTGTTGCAAGTGAATGCGCTGCTGGAATCCTGGTTTGGTGCCTGAAACGGGAATGTCCCCATCGAATGCCCTGTTCTAATTATGTCCCGTGTTTCTATTCCCAGCATTGATTTCCAGACAGCAGGCATCCTGCAGCTTCAGTAAACAGCTACCTTTACAGCCATTCTCCAGAGCTGCGCTCTCCTCCCTCCACCGTGACAGGAGCTCATCCCCGCACAGCTAAAAGGAGATGCTCGGGCAGCCTCAGAATGTGTGTACAAGCCCTTCGGGTGATGCCCTTCTAAAGAAGTGTGGTCAGGGGTTACAGCCTGGCCCGGGAGCCATGACTCCTGGGTTCTGTGCCCAGCTGGGCCACCAACTCACTCAGTGACTATGCCTCTGTTTACTTATTTGACAGCAAAGCTGGCTTCATGATTTCAGAAGGGCCCACCCCTTGGCTATTCTTGGGGGCAAGGAATCGCTCCTCCCGGTCTCTCTCAACCCCCACCCCCTTTGTACCATGGACTTTCCCTCCATGGTCAAGTGGGAGTAGGGTGACGAGATGTCTCGATTTTATAGGGACAGTCCCGATTTTGGGGGCTTTTTCTTAATAGGAGCCTATTAGCCCCCACCCCGATTTTTTACATTTGCCCTCTGGTCACACTAAGTGGGAGGGGGATCCCCCCCCAATACGGCTCAAAGACGGGGCCTGCTCCGCTCAGCCCAGCCAGGGCCGGCTTTAGCAGGTGCGGGGCCCCATGCCAGGACACGAATTGTCTTGCGCCCCCCCCCCAACTCTGCCCCTGCCCTGCCCCGACTCCGCCCCCTCCCTGCCCCATTGGATCCCTCCCCAAATTCCCACCCTGGCCCCGCCCCAGCCCAGCCCAGCCCCCTCGGATCCCTCCCCAAATCCCTGCCCTGGCCCCGCGTCTTCCCCAAGCATGCCACATTCCTCCTCCTTACTCCTCCCTCCCAGGTTTGCACTGATCAGCTGTATGGTGGCGCAAGCGCTGGAGGGAGGGGGGAGAAGCAGGACGCGGTTTGTTTTTTTTCCCCCCCCGCTCCTCCGGCAGCCCCGGACGTTGCGGGGCCCTCTTAGGCGTGGGCCCCATTCTGGGGAATTGGCCAAATCGGCTTAAAGCCGGCCCTGAGCCCAGCCCAAGGGTTCCCAGGGCTGGGGAGGCCTGGTTTGACTGCTGCTTGCCTGGCTCACACAATGCTTGTTACATTTCTGCCTGGAAATGCAGAGGCGATTTATCACACAGCCGTGTAGACAGGGTTTGCCGTGGGAATGCTGCCTTCAGCTGTAGGAGGAGCCGTAATCAGTGCAGGGAAAATCCAGCCCTTTGGTGTAAGAAAGCACAAGCACCATTTTGGTGTTGCCACTAGGAGTGGGCACATCCCAGCATTTCTGAGCACGCTGCATCGGGGAGACTATTGCAGCTCTTTTCTGAGGAGTCTGCATTTGGATGGCATAGAGGATGGGAAGTGATGGGGTAAGAACCAGCAGCTTGGCCTAGTGGATTGAGCAAGAGACTGCAAGCCCTTCATTCCTGATTTCTAATCCAAGCTCTGCCTCTCACATTCCCAGTGGCCTTAGGCAAGTAACTTCTCCTCGTGGTTTTTCCTTGGGTGAAAAGGTCTGATGTGCATGACTGCAGTGCTAAGGGCACCAGTCGCAGATCAGCGCCCCACTGTGCTAGGTGCAGGAACAAGGAACCAGAAGCCAGCTCCTGGCCCAGAGAGCTCCCAATCCAGGGACTCACAAGATGTTATAGGGGACTGTAACAAACCACGGGCCAGGGGAGAATGCGGGGACAGAAATTCACATGCCTGTCATTTACACAACTGATGCTAATGGAAAAATAAAGATATTTTACTCATTTGCCCCCAAACAAACCGATTCACCATAGATTATTGGGGCAGTCAAATTTTGCAAGCCTGGGATATTGTCTTTGCTTTCACAGAGGTTAAAATCTGTTCAGAGCTTTGGAAAAGCGGCCTATCCACTAGACTGGGTGGGAGGCCTGGGTTTGATTCCTGGCTTGGCCGCTGGTGTGCTGAGAGACCTCTTTACCTGCCCACTCTTTGATGGTCTTGTCTATTTAGATTGTAAGCTCTTCTACTCCATCTAGCAGAGAAAGGGCTAACCCACTCCAATGGCTCGAGTGAAGCTAGATAAATTCAGACTGAAAAATAAGGCAGACATTTTTAACCGTGAAAGTAATTAACCATTGGAGCAACTTACCAAGGATCGCACAGCATTCTCCATTACTGATCATTTTAAAATCAAGCAGGATGTTTTTCCAAAAAAATCTGTTCCAGGAATAACTTTTGGGGATGTTCTATGGCGAGTGTTATGCAGGAGGTCAGAGTAGATTCTCACTATCGTCCCTTCTGGCCTTGGAATCTATGAGTGTCTGGGACAGGGGCTGTTGTAGAGGGTGTGTGTGTGTGTGTGTGTGTGTGTGTGTGTGTGTGTGTGTGTGTGTGTGTGAGAGAGAGAGAGAGAGAGAGAGAGAGAGAGAGAGACCTAGAACAACGGGCCCCTAACCTTGTTTGGGTGTTACTATCACACTGCAGCTGCTAAAAATCATCAAGCAGGTATTGTTACATCCAGGTCAGTAAACAGGTAAGTGAACGGAGACACAGAGAAGTAAAGTGACTTTGCCACCAACTCATTTTGGAGCTGTGGGCAACTCAGGAGCAGATCCCTGGAGTTCTGACTTGCAGTCCTATGCTCTAGCCACTAGACAGGCCTTCTATGCCTGTGAAGTCTTTGGCCTCTTCCCTCAGACTGCCAGCTGGAGCTGGACAAATACCTTGCAAAAACGTTAATGAACCGTGAGCGCATTCCCTTAAACCCCACTCAGCACCCCATTAATTCATTTCCCTCAAGCATCCATATAAGCAACACCTTTCTTTGTAGAGAACAAGAGCCTTGCGAGTACTCACATGAACATACGTTGGCAGGGAGAGTGTTTGCATGGAAATGCCTTGATGGCCCTCCTCCTGTTGATAAGAGTTTCAGTCATCCAACCAGCAAGTAGCACTGATGCCATGTGATAGACCAAATAAGGGGAGTGAGCCTCCACATGACCAATAATGGATTGTGGTGGGGCCAACTCATTCCTACCTCTTTTCATCTCCACACACAGCTCAGGGACCTTTTGCTGGTAAAACACCTGTGCAGTTTATTCACAATATTGGCTTCTGCCACCCTTATATACGATACAGCCTTCCTCCTACGGATCCCGCCGCTTTTCTCTGCTTACCTCAAGCGCGACTTGCTTCCTTCTATCCTACTTCCTTCCAGTGCCTTTTGCACCATCAGCCTAATGGCTTAATTAGCCTGGTAGTTCTTCTCAGCCTATCAATTGGGGACAGCTCTTCTTAATGGGGTCTGCTCTAGAGAAATTAGTTTGAGCTGCAGTGACCGGAGGGCTTGTGCCCGCCCAACCTCAGATTCCCAACAGGTGCAGTTTTCCAGCCCTCTGTCACACAGAGAAGAGGCCACGGCAGAGACTGCTACTCAGACATAGCAAGATTCGAACCTGCAACCCTCTGAATTCCGAGACCACTTATCTAACCCCCCTGAGCTATGTCACATAGAGATTGAGTTATCAAAGACACAGTCCAACGGAACAGTTTGCAAGCAATCCAGGGGCTGAAAGAGGTTTGTGCAAAGGGTTTGTCTAGTCATTTTAAATAATGACAATACCTCTGAAAATCCAAGTCTGTATGCAGATAATTCATGACCAGAAAAAAAGGAATAGTCAAAGAATAAATGAATGAGAGCCTAGCTCAATGGGGGGGCTGCTCCATGACTAGGGCTACTCTGCTCTATGTAATAATAATAATAATAAAAATAATAATTAATAATGTCAAAGAATAGTCCATCCTCCTCCCCTCCTAGCAAGGGCAGTCAGACAGATGCCTGCCTGTTGCAAACCGGACATAGCCTGCAACCTCAATTCACACAGAGCACCGCACCACCATCCAAAGACGTTTTGTTACTACCCCCTGGGGCTAGGTTTGAACTAGGGAACCTCAAGTGCAAGACCCGTCTTCTTCCGCCTCTTTACTTCTCGTGCCAAAATATCTTTACAGACAGGGGGAGCAGTCCAGCATCACTAGTCAATCATCTTCCTTTTAGAATGAAAGACCCATATTCCAGTTAAAATCTCTGGGTTCAGTCAGGCCCTGTGGAGCCCTCTGACTAAACTCATGGCCAAATTCCTCATTTAGGGTCTGACCCTGCTCCACTGAAGTCAGTGGGCATCTTGTCTTCGATTTCAATGCAAGCAGCAGCAAGTAAAGGCAAAGGCATCATTCAGAAGCCATCTACTGTCACTGTTCCTTCCTTTGTAGGTCGTTTAATCTTTCTCCCCCTCCCGCACAATATTAGATTGAATCGCTCTACTTAGTAGCACTTTCCATCTGTAGATCTCAAAGCATTTTGCACAGGGAAGTATCGTTATCCCCATTGTACAGATGGGGAAATGGAGGCTGGAAACAGTTCAGTTACTTGCTTGAGATCACACCGTGAATGAGAGGTGTTGCCGTATCACAGCAATGAATGGGATATCAAGATCAAACTAGAAAGAGCGATGCATTTCTGAACGGGCCGTCACCCTTGTCTCTGGGCTCCCATAGCTACACATGGTCCCACGACACGGAGTTATTAAAGGCAGAAGTTTAAAACCAGCCGTCAACAATGTCTCCTCTTACGTTGCCCAGGTCCATTGTTTTCAAAGGAGCAGGGGATGTTTGTTGACTGTGTATGTTGGTTACTACCAGTTTTGAGGATTTTCCAAGCCGCAGTGCACTGACCCAGACACAACACTGACAGCTGCGGAGTAAATAAATAAAAACAGAGTATTTTGATCTTGGTGGGGAAGTGTTGGCGGGGGGGGCTGGGGGAGATCAGACAGACAGAACAGGAGGGCCACAGCTGTGAAAGGAACAGATGCAGCACAGGGAACGTGAACGTAGGGAGCGGGGACTAAAGTTCCGCAAATGTAAGCAATGTTGGAAAGTCTTGGAGAGGGGCATGCATATTTGGGACAGGTGGGAAGTGTTTACATTAAAATAAGAAGGGCAATGGGCTGAAAGAATGCTGGTCACATTACCTGTGACCCAAACTGACCCAAGAAAAAGCCCCGCGCTTTGACATCTCTTCTGTGTAGCTTGTGTCTCTTCCACACCAGAAGGCCATTTAGTACAAGCCCCGTCCCGAGCACTCTTTATCTTCAGTGACCTCGGTGGCAGTTGCGAGCACCGTTTGGGGTTTGGGGATCTGGGCCTCAGAACCTTGCTGGAGTCGGCTCTAAATCACTCTTCGTGGATACACAAAAGCATCCCCAGGCACATTCACAGAATCATAGGAATGTCAGTCTGGAAGGGACCTCAAGAAGTCATCAAGTCCAGCTCCCTGTGCTGAGGCAGGACCAAGTAAACGTAGACCATCCCTGACAGGTGTTTGTTCGTCTTGTTCTTAAAAACCTCCAATGACGGGAATTCCACAACCTCCCTTGGAAGCCTGTTCTGGAGGTTAACTGCCCTTAGAGTTGGAAAGTTTTTGCCAATATTTAACCTACCTCGTTGTCCTACCTGGCCATGGAGAACGATTGATCACCATCCTCTTTATAACAATCCTTAACACATTTGGAGACTGTTATCAGCTCTCCCTTCAGTCTGCTTTTCTCAGGATTAAACAGGTCCAGGTTTTTTTAACCTTTCCTCCTAGGTCAGGTTTTCTAAACCTTTACTCATGTTTGTGGCTCTCCTTTGGACTCTCTCCAATTTGTCCACATCTGTCCTCAAGTGCAGTGACCAGAACTGGACAAAATACTCCAGCTGTGACCTCACCAGTGCCAAGGAGAGCGGGACAATTGCCTCCCCTATCTAACATATGGCACATTGTAGTTTTCAGTCCTGGCGGGGTTTTCATCAGAACACAGGACTGAAATGGCCCTCCTGGGTCATGGACTCCAGCCCTGTCTTATAATCAATCCGTAATATAATTTTCACCTAGCAGAAGTCAATTCTCCACTCATGTATAAACTGTACTGTGTGAAGAGTCACATACAGCTTTCTCCAGCCTCTATAAAATGGGCCGCCTTTGCCAAACGGCAGTCCGGCTGCTGTTGGCCTATGTTACAGTGCAGGTAATCTTCGGCCAGCCAACTCCAGCAGTCCTGGAACTTCCTGGCTAGCTCAGCTGTTCCTCCTGCGATAACGACACAGTCAGCTATTGTGCCGTGCGTGTGTTCTCTAGATCAGCGGCAATGAAAGATCATTGATCTGTCTGGTTCTTTGTTCCAGGGCTCCCTTTAGAATTCAGGTACCTTTACCCATTTAGAAATACACTCACAGCTGGCAATATGGGCAATATGTTGTCCTTTCATCCAAGGATCTCAAAGAGCTTTATGTAAACAGTAAGGGGGGGCGTTTTCAAAGGAGCCTATAGACATTAGGTGCCCAAGTCCTGTTGAATTTCCAGGGGGCTTGGGAAGCTGACCCCCACTCTAATTAACTAACCCTCACAAATCAGACCAGTTTGCACAGCACCTCGTACAGTGTTCGCTCCACCCTGCTTGGCCTCTTGCTGTCGCCACAACACATATGTTTAATAATAGTAAAAGAGAGAACAATGATGGGAGCAGAGCGGGGAAGTGATTGGCCCAAGGTCACACAGCGGGTCAGTGTCAGAGCCAGGAGCTCCAGCTCCTAGCCCTGGGCTGGCCCTCTGAGCTCTAAGTCCACACTCTCTTCCAGGCATTTACTGCCCGACATGACTTATGACTGGCTCCAGGTGGAAACTTTCGTCAATGCAAGTATTTCACTAGGGGATGCTCAGAGGCTACTGCTGGGGGAGGGGAGGTTGATCCTTTCAGCCAAGTTAGAGGAAGAATCATAAACATAAGGTCATGCTGAGAAACATTCTCTGAATTTATTCACACCCTTTTCCTTAGATAAAAATAACTTTATATGTTCAGTTTAGGACCACAGAAAGCCCAGAGGATAGCAGGGGATTATCGGAAAAGGGCAGCAGGGCAGTCCAACAGAGTCAGGAGGGACATCTTGAATGGTTTCCATAAGGAGTATCATTAATGCGAACTTTATATACAGCCCGTTCTGGAGCATCTATAGACCACTCTATAGATGTTCAAAGAGTCATTAGCCTTTCTGGTATCACTTTAAATCCAGGGTCCTAAAAGCACGTAAACTATGCCTTCCATTTTAGTTATACAGGGTATATAAATACCAGTGGATCATAAAAAATGTGTCTGTTACAGGGCTGAAAGTCTTTCATGAGGCACATAGTGATAACAAAAGTGTTGAATCACAAAAAATAATCTCAACAATTCGCAGTTAGTATCAAATATATTCCTTACTATAAAATGCTCAAGTATAATGGTGCTGGATACTAAAGAAAAAATGATAGATAGATAGATAGATAGATAGATAGATAGATAGATAGATAGATAGATAGATAGATAGAGGGGGTGGATGGAGATAGATAGATAGATAGATAGATAGATAGATAGATAGATAGATAGATAGATAGATAGATATCTTTTCTCACGGTATCAGTGCACAGATCTCCTGGGGTGACTTTGGAGGGGTTTGTTGGAGTCATATCCAGAAGCAATAGCCATTTATCACTCGTATCATATTGCTTCCAAGATGGAGTCTAACAATCCCTTAATCCTAGTCTGCCAACTTCCCAAAGTCCATGTCCAGGTGGGGTGGACTCTGGCCACAGACATCTCATTGGCTCATGAACATTAAGCCTGGTCCAGAGCATGAGACTGAAACTAACCTGCCAATGTCCCTAAATCCTAGACACACACACCTGTCTTTGGTGAGAACAATAAAATAGAACAAGTCTGGAGATCAATCCCAGCCATTTATAGATAGAAGGTAGCCAAAACAAAAGGGGGATGAGGGACTTTAGGAACATCTAACAACCTGCACTGCTACAGACTAGGGACCGAGTGGCTAGGCAGCAGTTCTGCAGAAAAGAACCTAGGGGTTACAGTGGATGAGAAGCTGGATATGAGTCAACAGTGTGCCTCTGTTGCCAAGAAGGCGAACGGCATTTTGGGCTGTACAAGTAGGGGCATTGCCAGCAGATCGAGGGATGTGATCACTCCCCTTTATTCAACATTGGTGAGGCCTCATCTGGAGTACCGGGTCCAGTTTTGGGCCCCACACTACAAGAAGGATGTGGAAAAATTGGAAAGAGTCCAGCAGAGGGCAACAAAAATGATTAGGGGGCTGGAGCACATGACTTATGAGGAGAGGCTGAGGGAACTGGGATTGTTTAGTCTGCAGAAGAGAAGAATGAGGGGGGATTTGATAGCTGCTTTCAACTACCTGAAAGGGGGCTCCAAAGAGGATGGATCTAGACTGTTCTCAGTGGTACCAGATGACAGAACAAGGAGTAATGGTCTCAAATTGCAGTGGAGGAGGTCTAGGTTGGATATTAGGAAAAACTATTTCACTAGGAGGGTGGTGAAGCACTGGAATGGGTTACCTAGGGAGGTGGTGGATTCTCCTTCCTTAGAGGTTTTTAAGGTCAGGCTTGACAAAGCCCTGGCTGGGATGATTTAGTTGGGAATTGGTCCTGCTTTGAGCAGGGGGTGGGACTAGATACCTCCTGAGGTCCCTTCCAACCCTGATATTCTATGATTCTATTATTCAACCGTTGTTACTTATAAACTCGTGTCTTCCATGATGAAGAGACCACATCTGTACGCAGTATTCGAGATGTGGGCGTACCATGGATTTATATAAGGGCAATAAGATATTCTCCGTCTTATTCTCTATCCCCTTTTTAATGATTCCTAACATCCTGTTTGCTTTTTTGACGGCCGCTGCACACTGCGTGGATGTCTTCAGAGAACTATCCACGATGACTCCAAGATCTCTTTCCTGATTAGTTGTAGCTAAATTAGCCCAATAGAATAGGTTTCTACCCCTATTTTCATCCCATTTCCCATTACACTCACGCACTATGCTCCTCACGCTTGAGTTCCCATATCACTGCTATCACCCTTCTGGCCAAAGGAAATGGGACAACCTTTGGAGTTGTCAATGCAGCTCCTTAACCAGCAGAGGGGAAGTGTTTAGCGACGCTCAGCACTCCCTACTGTAGTGGAAGCAGGGGATGGAAAGGAAAACACCATCCTTCCTGCTGCAGTCCACAGCAGTCGCTGCTGCTCGGTAGCTACCAAGGGTTGGCCAATAGTTCTAGTCTTGCCCTGCTCTATAATTCTCAAATTTCAGCCCGAGGGCATATGAAACGCCCAAAATATCCATCAACCAACAGCCAGGGGCATCCTCTTTAGGAATTCCTTTGTGCTCGGAAATGTGGATACAAATGTCACTATCTAAGGGTTAAACTACACAGATCTGGGGGATTTTAATGGAAGGAACTAGTGGTGCGTATTAATCCATCCCATTGTCTTGAGTTTCCTGGGCGGCATGCACCATGCCCCATTACTCCGGCGTGTCACAGCCTGCACTGTTACAAGACATTCTGTACCCACAGCCAGACACAGCCTGGCAGCTCAGTGAACCTGCAGATCCAAGAACTTAAGGGAAGGAAAAAGAATGGCATTGGAAACAAACATTTCTAACCCGGTGTTCAAGCCGCATCTTTCAAATAAAGCCAGTTAAAAACAAATGCATTTAAACTAGAGATGGACCAGAACCACAACCTTGAACCCAAACCACTTCAGGGATACAGGATTGAATTGAAAGAGCTGAATCTAAATCCGCCCTCTAGTTTTGGTTCTGAGTCTTATCTAATCCCCAAAAAGGCCTATTTTCCCAGTTCTGTTATTATTTATTATTTGTATTTCCGGAGCACCTAGGTCACGTACAGAAACACCCTGCCCCAGAGAGCTGACAATCTATGACACAAGACAAGAGCTGAATACAGACGGTGGGGGAGGTCTAGGTTGGGTATTAGGAAACACTATTTCACTAGGAGGGTGGTGAAGCCCTGGAATGGGTTCCCTAGGGAGGTGGTGGAATCTCCTTCCTTAGAGGTTTTTAAGGCCCGGCTTGACAAAGCCCTGGCTGGGATGATTTAGTTGGGAATTGGTCCTGCTTTGAGCAGGGGGTTGGACTAGATGGTCTCCTGAGGTCCCTTCCAACCCTGATAGTCTATGATTCTAAGACAGGGGAGCACAAGGAAACAATAATGACAGAGTGTCCTCTCATGCAAGGCATAAAAAGGGTCCAAAGAGCCTGTGACGTACACGATTAAGACCAGAGTCAAAGAAAGCTGGAGAAATAGCATCTCAGCCTTCTTAGAGGGAGAAGACACTCACACAGGGCATCTAAATGGCTCAGTCCTAGTGAACTGAAACACAAAGAAACCGGAACCCATATTAAAAGGTGGTCAGTCAGCACATGCATGAAAAAGGCCCCACACGTCCTATGACTGAGATGGCTGTAACCTCACACCCTGGTTACAGGGCAGTTCTAGTCTGAATGTGGCTGAAAAGTGGCAGCGATCTCACTGGAACAGCTGATCTCACGCACCCAGCCACCGCGGTTCCACATCTACATGGAATAAAATGAACAGGTTAGTGGTGGGTGCTGTAAGTGGGGCATGGCTGTGTTACTGAGGAGTGGCACGGAACCAGGTAGACCAAATTACACAGAACCTGAGAAAACCTTTATACCACACCACACCATCACGCTAATATTACAGATTACATGTATGAGGTGGCATATAGATCTATGTATGAGTGTGTGTGTGTCTCTACATAGAGAGAGAGACACACACACACACGCAGACAATAGCATTTACATATTATAAAATTATCACATGCATATGTATAATACCAGTAGATACCATATGAATAATCATATATAGATTTTAGAGATACCCACGCACATGTGCACTATGACCCAGTTTCTAGCCCCTTTGCCCCACTCCAGTGGGGCAGAGGGGCCATAATGGGGCAGATCTCCCAGCACAAATGCAGTGGAGAACATCGTACACAGCCTTTCACTTCCATCCTCAGTGGGGTTGACAGAGGACTAGCGAGAGTACTCTGTGCTGTGGTATTTCACGGCTGGTGAGCAACCCATAGGCAGTTGTGGTGAAGATGCTATAAATTAAAGCAGCACTAGGGGGCAGCACCGGTCCCGAGAGCAGGCCAGAATGTAACAGGTACGTAGGTGGCACAACGCCACTTTTGCACCCCCTTCCGTGGTCTGCGCCCCAGGCCATACACAGTACGGAATGTGGTCCTGTATCTATAATCTCATCCGTCCCTGGTGTGCAGAGTAGAGCCGTCATTTTCATGCGTCGCTGTGATTACAAGTTGCTTGGCAGGAAGACCCTTGCTGTATTTCTAATTTTCATTACAAAGAGATGACTTCGATGTGTGTTTTTTAAAATAAGGCCTATTGCTTTAGTCATTAGCATCCATGTGGTGCCAGGAAATGATTCTAGGTAACTCCACATCCTCCCAGTCCATCCTGCAATTTATGCTGGGCAGGGGCGGCTCCAGGCACCAGGGCAGCAAGCGCGTGCCTGAGGCAGCAAGCCGCGAGGGGCGGCGTGCCGGTCGCTGTGAGGGCAGCAGTCAGGCTGCCTTTGGCGGCATGCCTGCAGGAGGTCCGCCGGTCCCGCGGCTTCTGCGGCAATTTGGCGGCCGGACCGGCGGACCGCCCGCAGGCATGCCGCCGAAGCCTGCCTCACTGCCGTGCTTAGGGCGGCAAAATACATAGAGCCGCCCCTGATGCTGAGCCCCAGATGACAGGGAAACCTGGACTGCAAACGCCCAAGGGTCCTTCTTTTCATCATGTACAGCACCAAGCAAAGCAGGGTTCTGTTCTCTGACCAGGCCACTACTGCAATATAGATACAGACCAACAACGGCAGCTTGTCAGCCCTTTCCTGTGTAAACCCCCCTGCAGCACTGGGCCTCTTCGGCTCAGACTTTGCAAGAGTCAATGCTGCCATAATAAATACGTCCACTAAGAGACAATCAGTGCACATGGCAGATTTGTGCTGCCGCTGAAGGTAACTCCCAGAACCATCAAATGGCAGCAGAAATATGAAATAGTGAAATCTCTCCAGCATCCCTCGGGTAACTGCTGGAATGTTGTTTGTCTTAGAGTCTTAAGAACTAGTGTTTCTCAACAGGAAGGCCTGTCTGGAACCAGACAAAGAGGGCTCTGGAACACAAGCCCTTGAATAACCCCATCGCTGGGTCACGGTGACCCTTACACATTCAAGAAAAGTAGCAGCCAATGTTACTGCACAGCAGTTAACTTAATTCCCTTGTTGAGATGCCAGATGAGCTGAGCCAGAGTGGATTCTCTTGAGGTAACAAGAATGCCCCGAATTTTATTTCCCTTGTAGCTTCTTATTCCAAGAGTCACGTCACTGAACAAGCTCGACTGTTTTAAGAGTCTATCACATTCCTCTCCATGTCCAAACCGTTCTTCCAATATTGTTTTAAATTGGCTGCTTGTTTCCAATGAGTGGATTGTGAAAAACATGAAAAACTCTGCAAGAGAAATTGTCCTCTTGCTTACAGAACTTACTTTAAAGAGGAGGATAGATAGATAGATAGATAGATAGATAGATAGATAGATAGATAGATAGATAGATAGATAGATAGATAGATAGATAGGGTGGATGGGGATAGATAGATAGATAGATAGATAGATAGATAGATAGATAGATACAGGGGGTGGATGGAGATAGATAGATAGATAGATAGAGGGGGTGGATGGGGATAGATAGATAGATAGATAGATAGATAGATAGATAGATAGAGGGGAGTGGATGGGGATAGATAGATAGATAGATAGATAGATAGATAGATAGATAGATAGATAGATAGATAGATAGATAGATAGATAGATAGATAGATAGATGCTTTGCTAGTTGCAATCAAGAAGCCTTCTAAAGTACAACCTGAAATGATAGTGGCTAAATTATAAGGGGATACAAACATAGCCCCATTTCTTCTGGCCATTTTCTAGTTGTAACATGGATTTACTGCTAGCCTGTTTTTTTCTAGGTTCTGGGCAAGGAGTGGTGAGAACTCAGGATGTCAGCTCTGCTACTGAAAAGTCGCTTCGGACCAGATCCACAAAGGTATTCAGGCACTCAACGCCCATTGATTTCCATGGAGTTAGTCCCCTAAATACCTGTGAGGCTCTGGGCCTTAGAGCCTGATTCAGCAAACCAAGAATCCACCTGCTTCAGTGCCTTGCTGAATAGGTGCCTTATCTTGTCTGGTCCACAGCTTACCCCTTGTTCCTGCATTGATATCCAAGCTGCCTTAGGAGGTGTGATGCATTCGTGTTCTCAAATCTTTGAGGATCCTTGGAGAAAAGAAGTTCTATATAAGTTATTCCTGCAGATTACCACCCACAATATTCTTTTTAGTCTATTTATAGAGAACCAAAAGTGTGGTAGATGTCCTGAAAAGCTTACAGTCTAAACAGCAGAGATGGAGCAAAGGAGTGCACCACAAAGCCAGGGGAATGCAGAGTGAAGTTTAGTACTGTGAGTGTTGTCATGCATGGAGTATGTGTGTGTAACTGCACAGTGATAAAACTACCATTGTACACAGTGGGTTTAAAGATGGGCATATTGCTCATGCCTGCACCCGGCTGGCTACATTTACTGCTCAGGGGCACCTTGCAGGAGCATGTAGGTTCTTCCCACCTGCAAGACTGGCTGGTATCCGTGTGGATCAACGAGAACATCTGTAAAAACAGGAAACTTATGAAGATCCATCACAAGACACTTACTAAATACATGCAGCTCCCACCTCACCCCCAGGGACTAGCAAAACCAGGGAGTGAAGAAAAGAGTGCTGAATGCAGGTGCTTTTTAATCTGCCCTAAGTATTTATGTGGCCTCCATCACAGTGGTATCTGAGTACCTTCCACTCTCTTAATGCATTTATCCTTGCAGTGCCCCCGTGCGGCAGGGCAGGCTGGAGCCCATTGTACAGATGGGGAAATGAGGCACTGAGAGGCGAAGTGAATTGCCCAAGGTCACACAGGTGCACGAAATTGAATCTGGGTCTTCAAGATCTCATGCTAACCAATGGGGCCCCTTCCCCCCTTTTCCTGGCCACTCTGCTGCTCCCTTCTGGGTATCTGGAGAGAGAGCGCAGCGTTGGTAGGGACCCCAGCTATTCCCCCTGCACCTGAGACTTAACCAGCATGACAAAGGAATCTGCAAGCAACACCCAGCACCTCCATCCCAACTGGCAAGAGTCGTCATCGCGACTGCTGTGGTCTCCCGGGAAACTCCCGTATGTTTGTATGAAACAATCAGGTAACTACTTGCCCTTAGTTGAAAACCGTCATATTTTTTTCCCTGGGTGTCTGGCTCAGTGAGATAGATGGGACCAGTATGAAAATTGACACCATGCTGGTATAACATGCATAACCCTTCACAGCCACTTTTAAGAACAACCATACACATGCACACCTGGCACACACATGCACGCACACACATCATATATGTATATAGAGTTCATTATCCCCGTGTACAAGACCACTCTATTATATGCATATTGTTGGTGTGACTGAATTTGCTCTAAAAAAAAGGGGGGGGGGTAAAGAAAATATGAAATTTAAATCCAAAGTGCAGCCCTAGATACCATCCTGCTTCTTACCTGTTTTGTCAGCTACCCAATTTCCAGTCCAAAAGATGCCTTCTTACAGAACAGGACCCGGAATTTCTTATGTCCATCTTTTGGGGGGCAGAGACCTGTGGGTTTGAGTGGAGCACTGACAAGTGAATAGTTCCCTTAATATTGCTAATGTTTCCTAATCAGAAGGGTGATGAGGACTCCAACCCTGCTCCCGTTGCAGCGGACACGTTCAATGGCAAAACTCTTGGTGTCTTCAGTGGGAGAAGGATTGGGGCCCAGTGCAAACTATCGACATGCCCCGCATGCATCAGCACCTACAAAGCAAAGGATTTCATATGAAGGGTTGTCCTGTCACACTGTGGGAAATTCACACTGAAATCTCCCTTCAGTCTGAACCGGTCTCATCAATTTTGCAGCGTTAGCTAATCCACTGGTTCCCAAACTATGGTCAACAGACGATCTGTGGCCCAGGGAGCTCTTGATGGTGGCCTCCAGAATGAAATAGGGGATTGTAGTATTGGAGGGGAACTGAATGCAGGATGGAGTCGATGTCTTACAAAGCACTGTACAGAATGGAAACTTCAAAAAACCCTGTGCTAATGCTCTCCAGTCACACACACCCTTCTTTTAGCATAGCACTTTCTCCAGCCCCTGTGAAGCCTCACTGAGAGTCTTATTTGATTCTCATTGCTGGTGAAAGGTTTTAAGTTGCTGCACTCCCTTTGCTGAGAGCCTATCAGGAATAATCACTTGAATTGCTACAATTAAAGCAGTTTTCTTTTTCTCTTTCTTAGCAGCAGGAGTCTCGGTATTCATATGCTGTGGGGATGAAATACAGATTCTCATGACAATAGGTAAGTAGGTAGGAAGTGGTATGTGAGAGAGAGCGAGATGCATTCATCTCTTTCCTTGAGGCAACGTCTTTACTTTTTCAGACTGGCACGCGACTCTATTTTGGATAATAGAGGTAATTATAGCTGGAGTGTTCCTCCTGTAAATCCAGCATGCAATTACAGAAATCTTATTGCACAGAACCAGAACATGTCAGGGTGGATTATGGACAGACTATGAAAATCACACTCCTTGTCTTCCATTGCTGAAGTCAAAGACTCAGTCAGCCTTCTGCTCTCCCCAAGGACCTATTTTCCTACACGAGATGTGAGTGACTGACACTGATTGCAGGGGTAGTCACTAGTATCCTGTGGTGTGAGAAAAGAAACACCAGAGAGCAGTTCATCGAGATGCCTCAAACCTTTCTGACACCAAGCAAAAGCTTGTGGCATTTTCTAAATCCTGGACAATTAAATTTTTCTAAAACCACAGATTTGGATGCAGAACATCTTATGAAACTTGGATGAGATATTCCCCCCCATGTAATTACTCAGAAATCTATTATTATATTTTATGATGAAGCCTAAAATGTACAGCCCTTAGCCAGTTAAAAATATAGATGATCCAATGTAGTCCAATCCCCTTCCATCTTTTACCGCCTGTGTTTTTTAAAAAAATGTGAAGTATAACTCCTGGGATGTTAATGAATGTTGCACATGGGCAAATAAACAGAAACTAGCCCCAGATTCAGTTTACAAGCCAAACAATTTTAAGGGTGAAATTTACTTCTGTGAAGAAAGCCAGCCTAAGGCTTATGCATCTCTTATGCACTACACGACCTAGCAGAGTTACAGCGCCAGCAGTTACAGCACCGCTCACAGAGCGCTGAAGGGAAACCGCTGTTGTGTGTTCACACTGTCAGCTTCCTGGACAATAGCGTGTTCACACTTGCGGCACTTGCAGCAGTATTCGGAGCGGTGCACTCTGGGCAGCTATCCCACAGAGCATCTCTGCCTCTTCTGCCGCTAAGAGTTGTGGGAAGGCAGAGGGGGTCGTGGGGCAACCTGGGTCCTGTCCCGATGTCCCATGATGCATTGCTTTGCACCCCAGCAACCCCTGGGCTTCCCTCTGCATTTGGCGCCATCTTTTAATGGTTTGTGTACTGCGCGCTCTGCCTCTTCGGTCTGCAGGAATGGATCCCGCACTGTTGAGCAATGTGCTGCTCACTCCCACTAACACGTCATGAGTGGACGTTATTCCTTAAACTACAAAGGCAAGAGGAATTCAACATTGATCTCGCCACATGTAGAAGCTACGACACGAGATTGCTTGTGGCATTCACGAAGGTGCTGACCACAGTGGAACGCTGCTTTTGGGCTCAGGAAACAAACACTTGAATGGTGGGATCACATCGTCATGCACGTCTGGGATGATGAGCAATGGCTGCAGAACTTTTGGATGAGGAAAGCCACATTCACGGGACTGTGTGATGAGCTCGCCCCAGCCCTCTGGTGCAAGGACACGAGATTGAGAGCTGCCCTGCCATTGGAGAAGCGTGTGGTGATTGCACTGTGGAAGCTGGCTACTCCAGACTGCTACCGATCGGTCGCTAGCCAGTTCGGAGTGGGAAAGTCGACTGTTAGACTCGTGTTGACAGAAGTGTGCAGGGCATTAATCGCATCCTGCTCCGAAAGACCGTGACCCTGGGCAACGTGCGTGATGTTGTGGATAGCTTTGCACAAATGGGCTTCCCTAACTGCGGAGGGGCGATAGATGGGACGCATATTCCAATTCTGGCACCAGACCACCTAGCCTCCGAGAATGTTAATTGGAAGGGGTATTTCTGTATGGTTCTCCAGGCGCTTGTGGATCACCGTGGGCATTTCACAGACATTAACGCAGGCTGCTCCGGAAAGGTGCATGACGCACACATCTTTCGGAACACTGGCCTGTTCAGGAAACTGCAAGCAGGGACTTTCTTCCCGGACCAGAAGATCAGCGTAGGGGAAGTCAAAATGCCCATTGTGATCCCGGGAGACACTGCCTACCCCTTAATGCTGTGGCTTATGAAGCCATACATGGGGCACTTTGGCAGCAGCAAGGAGCGGTTCAACAACAGGCTGAGCAAGGCAGAATGACTGCTGAGTGTGCTTTTGGCCGTTTAAAGGCCCACTGGCACTGCCTATATGGGAGGCTGGACCTGGCCAATGACAATATTCCTGTGCTTGTAGCCACGTGCTGTACGCTCCATAATATTTGTTAAGGGGAGGGTGAAAGCTTCACTCAGGGTTGGATGGCTGAGCTCAGCGCCTGGAGGCTGAATTTGAGCAGCCAGAGACCAGGGCTATTAGAGGGGTGCAGCGCGGGGCCATAAGGATCAGGGGTGCCTTGAGGCAGCAATTTGAAGCTGAAAGACACTAATATTTGTTGCTATGCTCGAGAGTGCAGTGCTTGTAATGCTAGGAGGTGACTGTGATTGGTGCAGACGATGCACTATGAAGGTTTAAGAAAATTGCCTGTTGCTTTGCAGGGCTCTGTTTGCTTTCAATTAATGGAATAAAGATTGCTTTCAAATCAAAACAATTATTTTATTAAAACAACTGGAGGAGAGAGACAAAAAACAACAACAACACATCAGCACTGTGGGGTATGGGGGAATGAAGGGTCCCAGGAGGAGGTGGGGTCCCAGAACGGTTAAAGATTTGTGTATGTCCAGGGATCGTATCCAACCTTCTCCTTTGGAGTACAGTGCAGCGGGTATTGTACTTCAGCAGGACTAAACTGCACAGGGACGGGTGTTGAGTGCAGGGGGTACTGGGAGTCTGCAGGACTGGACTGTAACAGGGGAGGAGAGGAATGCTGCGGGTACAGACTGGAGCCAGGAGGGTGATAAGAGTGTGTTGGTGGTGTCTGGGGGGCACATGGGAAAGAGTTTTGCGACAGTGGCTGCAGGGGAGGGCGGGCGCACAGCTGCTTGGTTTGCAGTGCTAGTAGTGCTGGAGCGTGTCCGTGTGGCACTCCGTAACTGTTAAGAGCCGCTCCGTGGCTTCGTTCTGGTGCACCGCGTTCTCCTTTCTGTCCCTTTTCTCGCTGTCCCGCCACTCCTTCAGTTCTTGTTTTCCGGCCGCGGAGTGCATCATGACGTCACGCAGAAAGTCCATTTTAGTTCTTCGTGGCCGCTTCCTAATTCTGCGCAGCCGTTCAGCCGGCGATAACAAAGAGGGAGGCTGGGCTCCCAAGGTCATATCTGTGAAGCCAAAATGCAACATTTTACAGAAGCAGTATTGTTTGCAACACACAGACCACTGATTTAAAACACAGCCACTATTCACATACCTGTCACTAACTGGCTGACCCCAGGCAAGCACACATGAGCCACAAGACCCCCAAAATGGTGAGTAGCCGCAGGGGCAAGGGAAATCAGTGTTCCAGGACCGTACTGTACACTGGGCTCTCTTGGGGAGAGCCAGCACTGGGGGTGGGGGGGGGCTTATAATCATTCCTGTCCCCACATTTTCCACAGGCTGTGTTCATTGTGGAAGATATCTCGCTGCTGAGGGTGAGCAGGGAATCAAGGGAGGGTCTTCTCCAAAACTCTGGCTTCCACCCTGGCCCTTATGCAGCTCGCCTGAGTGCAACAATGGTTCCCCCCCTCCCCCCCCCATGATCGCACAACGGCGTGGGAAAGTTACCCTTAATGGGGCAAGAAACAAAGCCGCTCTGCTAAAGAACCTGCGGCAGCGGATTGCCCAGTATCTCCATGAGAGTTTCCTGGAGATCTCTGAGGCAGATGCCTGTGAAGTGAAGGAGTCAATCAACAGCCTGTTCCGCCGCTCAGACTAGGCATGTGGTGGTACGTGCATCATACAGATACAAGCCTGCTTTCTGCAACCCCCCTACCCCCAACAACTCCCCTCAGCGATTCCCAAAATCAAAGCCACTTACCGCGGGCCTCCTCTCCTGTTTGTGCTTCGCCAAGATCCGACAGCTGTGACTTGCTAGCCTCCTCAAGGGTAGACAAGAGCTCCCGGCTGCATGCATCTCTGACCTCCGAGTCGTCCTCTGCCTCTGGGTCCCCCTCCCGCTCCTCACCCAAGATTTCCTTCTTCTGGCTCAGTCCACTCTCAACTGGCACATGAGCCACCAAACTATCCACAGTGGCCTTCGCAGCGGACATGGGGTCGCCACCGATATCATGTCCAGCTCTTTGTAGAACCGGCAGCTCGTGGGCGCAGCACCGGAGGGGCGGTTTGCCTCCTGCACCTTGTGGTAGGCGTTCTGCAGCTCCTTCACTTTGACCCTGCACTGCAGTGTGTCCCGGTCACGGCCCCTTTCTGTCATGCATCTAGAAATCTGGCCATAGGTATCATAATTCCTACGACTGGAGCACAGCTGGGACTGGACGGCCTCCTCTCCCCAATGCTGATGAGGTCCAGCAGCTCAGCATTGCTCCAAGCGGGGGATCGCCTGGTGCGTGGAGCAGGGGTGGTCACCTGGAAAGATGCACCGAGACCACTGCACGCGTCACCGAGCAAACAGGAAGGGGACTTTCAACATTCCCAAGGAATTTGAGGGGTGGGGATGATGGTTGGTCACCTGAGGGCAGGGCAGTAGAGTTCAAACCGATGACCAGAGTGGCGAGAACAGGCATTGTGGGACACCTCCCGGAGGCCAATCGCAGCACTGTAATCGACCTGGGTGTCTACACTGGCACCGCGGCGTTGTACCCCCGGCACAGGAAGCTCTAGGCCTCTCGTCAGGGTGGTTTTTTTACAGCGCTGCAAATGTGCAGTTTCTGTGCACTACACGGCTTGGCAGCGTGTACACCTCGGGAGTTACAATGCAGAAAGCTGCTTTACTGCGCAGAAACATGCCAGTGTGGACAAGGCCCTAGGCACCACTGAAGTCGTGCATCAGTGCCTAGGTGCTGTGCCAGCTCTGTGCCCAGAGGTGACTTCCACCCTGAGTTAAGCTCGGATAATCATATGGCATTTCTAGACAAGCAGTTCTTTCCAAATATGCGTTGAACCCAGATCTCTCGAGACCGAGTCCAGTGTTTCCTTTTAGTGGTCTTTGGATCACAGCCCTGTCACCTGGGATCATTGTATTATTGACGTCATTTGGAGTCATGCAAGCTTAGTCAAGAGTCATGAGATCTTTTGCTTCGGGTCATCTACGGATCGTTCAAAGCAGAATTGCTTATTCCAAAGTCATGAGTCAGGCCCTCGACAATCATGAGATTGGCTTGACAACTCTGAGATTTTTAAGCAGTAATTCATTCGGGGTCCTTTTTACTTGCCTTTTGGTTTTGGAGCCTCTTGGGGGAAACGTGGGTCCCATTTCCAAGCTTTTGTTTGTAACAGTGAGGACTAGAAACTCGCTCCTTTTACATAGATGAGAGCTGAAAGCCTCACATACTCACAGAGTCCAGGAGTAGGGTGTAAAAGGGTATGGCTGCCCTGTCGCACTCGCTGCAGTGCCCTGCCTCAGTTTCCTCTTCTCTCAGGGCATAAGGTATGAGACAAAATTTCCCCAGCCTTTTCTACTTTATTAAGTCCAAAAACATTTGAAATAAATTCCACCCTTCCACCCTCACTCAGAATAAAGTCTGCCGGGCCTGCCGTCTCTCCGCTGGGGTCCCGGGGGCTGCACAACCCTCTTTCTTGGGCCTGTGTTTCTAGGCTCTCAACAGCTTCCCCAGGCACTTCCTTCGAGAACCTTGCAGCTCTTTCCCTCACCTCCCTGGGCTAAGAGAGAGATCCCTAGGTCGCAGCCTTCCCCTTGCTGCTGTCCCTTTATAGGGCTAAGGAGCCTTTCCTTAAGCCTACGTGTGCAGCAGGGAATCAGACACAGGTGCACGGGAGCCCGCTATCTCTTAAAGGGGCCAGTCACCCTGTGACAACGGGGATCTCTGAAAAATACCAAACATGGTCAGATTCACGATATAATGGTGAGCGCTGGCAACATTGCAAGAGTGACTCGTCCCCCTTCGCCCATAGACAGCAGATGGCTAGCAGAATGACAAATCCACAACAGGATTCCAGTCTCCAAAATTGGATTTGTAAGTAAACCAAATCTCAGCGTGCTCTGAGTCTCACCCATCCTTAAACGAAGCATTTTGGCTGGCCTGGGTTTGTTTCTCAGCTGGAATGACTAGGATGAGCACTCCACCCCTTCTTTTTTAAATAGATTTAAGCCACACCATTTAAATTACTCAGAACATGGTGCAAAGGCCATCAAGGGAGGATTAAGTGTAACAGAATCTCAGCCGAGGTTAAAATCTGGACAAACTGCCCCTTTAACTCGATGGTGGGCCATGGGCCTTTAGCAAACCAACCTGCCCAAATGAAAGGACTTAATTATGTATGTCTGTATTAAAGGTAATGTGGGAGGACTTCAGTCATTATTGGAAGAGGTCCCAATGGAAATGCCTCCATTAAGCTGGTAGGAAGCCACTGACTCTGGCTGGAATGGACAAGCGAGCTACTACAGACACAGGGTTTAATTAGCGGGAGGCGTGAAAAGCCAGCGATCCAGCCCAGCATTCTCTGGATTTTGTCTCTGGCACATTAAGGGTTTGCCTGTTCCCCACGAGCGCATTCTATTTTGGAATGTGTTCATTGTTTGGATGCTTTGACACAGCTGTGTCCGTTCATTAACCGCCCAACGTGTCACTCAGCTGAAGCGAAGGGCTTTAGGGGAGTGTGTTCCAAAGGTCGGAGCGGGACGGGTGGCATGAGCAGGCCCGGGTGGAAGGGAGCGGGGGAAAGGAGGCATCAATGTGAAAGGTCTTTGGGAATGTCGGGTGATACAGGAGATCGAAAATCAGACAGGAGGAATCAGGAATGGGGCAGTTTTTCACAGCACAAAGGCTGCCACTTGAGCAGAGATTTCAAGAATAATCCCCAGCCATCCTAACCGTCACCACGTTGGTCAATACTCCAAGATCTTGGACCAACAGCTGCCCTGGTGCTAGAGTAAACTGTGAGCATCCCCAAGCAGCGAGCTGATCGCTCCCTCAAGCCTGACACATCGGCGGTACCCAGCCAGGGTGGTGGGCAGAGATCTAGGACGCGGGAAATGGACCCACTGCAGTCCCACCTTCCCTCTGCTTCTGCGTTTAGGGCTTCCTGCAGTTAATCAACAGCCACATGTGCAACTGAAGGGCCATCGAGCCTTGCCCCGGAATGGGTTAGTCCGTAGGTGCCCTGCCCTACTCCGGAAGCTGTGTCAGAGCCGAGCTGAGCCCTGCAGCTGCTGGGGCAAGGCCCCGTTTCCAGGGAAACAAGGTCCTCGCGGTGCTGGGAGTGACTCACACGGAGATCATTCCTGTAAGAGAAAGGGGGAAGGAGTGGGTCCCCCGCCTCTTCCTCAGGGAAGGATCGTCTGACTGCACAGTGGGGAGGTGAAGCAGGTGTTTGGGCTACACCCATTGATTTGAATGGGAACCATCCCTGCAGCTTTTCTCCCTGGCTCTTCCATTTCCCGAGGCTAGCAGGCTGGGAATGTGGCGGGGACATTCTGTTCCCTGACGCACGCATTCTGCTGCCTGGAAACCACAGCAAAAGCAATCTCACCCATGGGGACGCCGATCGGCCTCTGCGCCATGGCATCAGAATGACGATGCTGTGCTGGGAACACACCAAGGCAACATGGCAGCAAAGGAAGAGCATTTTGTCTCATGTATCTGGCCTATCAAGCCGCACCAATTCCCCGTTCTACAGCCCCCCAGCGCTTTGGATACAGATCTTGCCTTTGAAGCTTCACATCTGGGAGCAGCGAAACCTGCCAGATGGCGGAAGCCATAACAGCCCCAAATTCGCAGTCCTGAGCCAAATGTCGCAAACAGCCTGCAAACTCAGGTAGGGTTTCGTTGGGCTGCTAGTGAGATTCAAAAAATGTTTTCCTCTTTAGCAGAACCGAATCTCCAGTGTTGAATACTCATTGAGGTGCTGCCTGGCCAGAGGAAAGGAGGAGTTGGGCTCCGAGAGTCTGGCATAAATATCAGGGCCTAGGAAGGGCAACCTAGCAGTGTCAGAGAGTCGCATGATCTACACATCCTTCTGAAAATGCCAAATCAAATCTCAACAGTCAACGGCTGAAGGACGTTCAGGCAGCAAGGGCTGCAGAATAGAAGCGCATGTCACCAGAAAAGAGGGACTCTGTTTGGTAAACCCATACCACACCCTGTGAGGTGCCCGAGGTACTCATTGTGACCCCTGTTTTAGAGCTGGGGACAGCGAGGCAGAAAGTGGTGCCTCTGTTTTTGGGTGTTCAGCTGTCGATTCCCAGGGCCTGGTTTGCAGCCATATTGAGCCCCTGTGGTTCCCACTGTCCCCCGTCAGAGTGTAGGGGGCTCAGTATTTAGAAGCCCCTTCTGAAAATCTGGCCCTAAGCATTTTGCCCAGGTTCACACAGCAAGACAGGAAGAAAACCCAACAGCCCCAGCTCCAATCACTGAACATCGCTCTCTCGTTAATTTATACCCACATTGTGCTAGACACTTGTGCACATTTATTTAATAGGTGTCTCTGAAGCAGCAGCTAAAATTCCAGGATCAAATCTGCATCAGAAACAAAGAAGTCCCAAAGGAAACACCTGTGGCCATTTTCACTCAGACGCACCAGTTTGCAACTGTGCTGTTACGGCTCACTCCTAATGACGCTGCCGGCTGAGGAGGTGTAATGAACCTGCTACCCCCTCCACCCCAGTATGCAAGCTACTTACGCTTCTTTCCCCTGAGGGGGTTATTAATATTCTAATCAGACATTAGAAACCAAAGTGGGCTAGAAAACAAAAAGCTTGACAAAAATAATTTTTTTTGCAGTTCCCTTGAACTCATTAAAGTTGAATTGTTGAACTCATGAAAGAGAGCTGAGGTTAGTGTGTAATACACAAACCACATAAAAGGCACATGTTTCCAGAAACGGGTTGAAACGTATCCAGTTCTTGCACTGAAATCGTGAAGTACAGCATTTAGGTCATTGCGTGAGGCATCTCTATCAGCACTCTGACGTCAATAAGAAAGGAGATGAACATCAGGAAAAAGCTTCCTGACAGTGAAATGCACTGAGCTGAGCCATGGATGGCTTCCCAAGTGGTGTTACAATATCCAAAGGACAAATAGGATGAAACCAAAGTCCAGACTTTGTGACTGTCCCCCCCATCCCCTCTCTCCCCTCGGACCTGTTAAAAAGTCGAGCCAACATGCCAGATCTGAACTCTCTCAGGGTTGGGTAAAATCAGAACAGGATCTGAATGTCATGGCTTGGAAGAGTCTAGGCCCCATTGAAGTGAATCGATGTTTACCATCAACTTCAACCGTGGCCAAAACAGTCCCACTGGCGATAGCTCTGTGTTTTTCCATTCCACTAGGCTATGGAACGCTCTCCTTAATCTTTCAGCCCTCTCCCTCGTCATTTTAGTGTAACGTGCCCCGAAGATGGATGTCAGTGAGCCAAAATCTACATACAATAAGCAAGAGTAGCTGCAGTACAAACGTCCCAAGAGTGCCCCTTCGAAAAGTCTCTGCACCCTGATCCGGTGGGATCCTCTCCGGGGGGGCGTCTCCAAGCACTGTTACGTCTTTAGGCTGCAAATGGGTGAAAGTCCGTAGCAATTGTGGTGGGTATACTTTTTCTATGTGAACACCTGTCTCAGGTAACCGTAGGCCCTGCCTCACACAGGTCCTCAAGAAACCCAGTGTTAATAATAATAATCCTGGGGAGGATTCAAGCAAGCCACCTACATTTTGGAGGCTCTGAAGCCCAGTAACTCTGTCTGAATTAGAAACAAAAACAAGTTAAAAATATTCGCGACGAGGTGGAGTTTAGCAAATAAACCTGGGCTTGTGTCTTTAAAAGCACCTTGGCAATGGAATGGCAGGGGTTACTTTGAAAGTTCGCTTGGTATGAAAGGGAACAGCATGAAATAAAAGCAGATATTTATTTTCCTAACACCGTCTCAGCAAGATCCCAGTTTCCTAGGCAAGATGTTTTTTTTTTTCTTGTGAAAAATTATTGTGCTAAGTTGCCAATGATGCCCGCCTAAGAACAATTGCCAAAGATTTCTCATCCCACCTCTTCCAACATTGCAACATTTCCTCTTGCAGGCTGAATAGAAAGTTCTTGCCTTGAGGAGGGCAATGCTAACTGACATAACAAATTAAAGGGGGAGCAGAATCTGTAACGGATGCAGAGAAGAAAAATAAAACACATTTGCTTCATTCCTGGCTTGGAACTTCAACTGCTGCCCAGGCAGGAGTCAGACAAGGTGGTTAGATTTGAAAACATGTTTGTTATATTTTGGGTTGAAATGGATTCATTAAGGGTAACACAGAATAAAAAAATTCAAGAATCTGTAGAGTCCTGGGTGCTGACAGCCCTTCTGGTGTGACCAGTGGTCTCGCCCACTTTCTGGTTTTGGTGGCATGCCAAGCAAACAGGATGCTGCAACTTGTATGGTACGTTTGTGGTTTGCATTCGATATTCCATGGGCTTTTGATGAACAGTCCTTAAAGGATGGCTGATATTAATCAACACAGGTTATTAAATGCAACCACTGAGGACATGCCTAGGGTGTAGGCCACCAGTGAAGACTACAGGAAATAGATTTTATATCCTGTTCTTATCTCTTTCTTCACCACCCCAGCAGCCTGATGGTTCTTTCTGGCCTTGAACTCTCTGATGCTGCAAAGACATCAGATACTGAGTAAGATGGAGAACATCCCATCAGTCTCTAATGACCCTCTCTAGACAGAACGGTTTGGCTCGGGAAGATTTCACTGTAGTACAGAGCCAGGGTGTAAAGAAGAAAAGCAACACGTTGCAGGGCCTGTAGGTGAGGAAAATGGAGAGCCTTGGAGACAACCTCCCCCCCCCCCAAAAGAACTGTGACGTTGTGCAGTCTATATGGTTTTATAAAAACATGATAATAAGTGAATATAATGCAACTGAGATAGTGTTAGAAAAATATGGTAATAAGTGAATATAACGTAACTGGGATATGCTTCATGCAAAAGGTCTCTTGTAAGGTATCATTACAAAGCTCATAATCTACTGAGTGTGATCATCCGATTTGTATAAATGTACCACCCTTGTATCTAAAACTAGAAATATAAAATATAACTCTGAGGGCCTATTGTAATTATGTAAAGTGTGGGCCATTCATGATGGTTTGGAATCTTGATGACTCCCATTGTCTGCAGATGGCTGTGTTTACCTGTGAGTCTTCCTGTATGTGTGTGTGCTGGCAAGTGGGCAATGAAGTCTTGCAGTGACATGTGATCATGTCACCTGAACTGGAATCCATCTTTAACCTGGTGCTTTTCCAGTGAGGGGAGGTGGAAACCCAGAGATACAAAGGGTTCCCGCCTTATGCAAAAGATATATAAAGGGGTGGAACAGAACAAAGAGAGGAGCCATCATGAAGAATCCCCTAGCTATCACCTGAGCTGCAACAAGAGCTGTACCAGGGGAAAGAATTGTGCCCAGGCCTGGAAGGTGTCCAGTCTGAGAAAAAGCTTACTGAAGCATCTCTGAGGGTGAGATTATCTGTATTCAGTTTGATTAGACATAGATTTGTGCATTTTATTTTATTTTGCTTGGTGACTTACTTTGTTCTGCCTGTTACCACTTAAATCCTATTTTCTGTATTTAATAAAATCACTTTTTATTTAGTAATTTACTCCGAGTATGTATTAATACCTGAGGGAGCAAACAACTGTGCATATCTCTCTATCAGTGTTATAGAGGGTGAACAATTTATGAGTTTGCCCTACATAAGCTTTATGCAGGGTAAAACGGATTTATTTGGGTTTAGACCCCATTGGGAGTTGGGCATCTGAGTGCTAAAGACAAGCACACTTCTGTGAGCTGTTTTCAGGTAAACCTGCAGCTTTGAGGCAAGTGATTCAGACCCTGGGTCTGTGTTGAAGCAGACGGGAGTGTCTGGCTCAGCAAGACAGGGTGCTGGAGTCCTGAGCTGGCAGGGAAAACAGGAATAGAAGTAGTCTTGGTACGTCAGGTGGCAGCTCCCAAGGGGGTTTCTGTGATCCAACCCGTCACAATAACATTGTCCACTCACTCATCGGCCACGTGGAACCTAAAAGAAACACAACCACTGTGAAGATTATTTTATTAAAATCTCAAATGACAATATACTGTGATTCTGATCCTTAAAAACAAACAAACTCTGAGACCCAATTATACTATCCACTTATCTATTTAGCTAAAATATTCTGAAAAGTCCAGAAAATAATGTGTCTGGTTTTGTTGGATTTCCCCCCATTCCAACATCTGATGCAGAATATGAAACGTTTATAAGTAAACATATTTTTTTATCCTTTAAGATTTGTTTCAAGATATTTCACTGCTGTCTTTTGCCATGGGTTTGATCTGTAGAGAGTTCAGAGCAATGCGAGTCTTTCCAATGACTCTGAAAGGCTTTGGACCAGGTGTCATGTGACCAGAGAAAATTCCTTTCCAGCCGTGTCACTGGGTTGCTCCAGAGATTCTCCAAGTGATCCAAACAGAATTTCAAACACGGCAGCTCCTTAAAAAAACATGAGATCTTAAAGGGCAAGACTGAGCATAGTGTAGGATGTCATTTCCAGGCACGGATCGGCAGAGATAGATGCAAGCACCAAATACTATATCCGGCATGGGAGAGAGTGCAGATAGCTAAATGCTCGTATCAATTCCGGGCCATGTTAGTAAACCTCCAGAGACCAGTTAAGGAACTATTTCTCTGCTGTGTGAATGTTAGGCCTGACATTTGAAGCAAGCACCTACTTACTGTGCTGCAAAGTTCCTAGACCCCTGAGATGGGAAACAGACTTCAGAACAACATGGTCATTGAAGAGGCAATGGGTAGCTGCAGGTCTTGTACTGCAGATTCCCAGGGGCACTTAGGGTATGTCCACACCGCCCACCTTACAGCCCGGCTGCAGCTGTGCTGTGACGTGGGCAGTGTAGTCACGCTTTATCGCCGGGGGAGAGCATTCCCAGTGACAAAAAATAACCACCCTGAACGAGTGGTGGAAGCTTTATTGCCGGGAGGACTGTCTTTTCAGCGCTAAAACTTGTGTCGCTTGGGGGGTGTTTTTTCACACCCCTGAATGACTAAAGTTTTAGCACGGAAAGTGTCAGTGTAGACACAAGCAGTGCAGCCACTGCATTGACATTAGCAATGGGGAGGCTGGACTAGACAGGTTAGTTTGCGGTAGAGTTTTTACACAAGAGATGGGTCAACTTCAGATCGGAACTTCCCCCAAAGTTTGACATGGTTCAGGTCTGGAGTCCTAGTTTTGATTCATTTCTAATGCACACATTGTAAAGAGTTTGTAACGCAGCCATATTCATACACAGTAGGGGCTGAAAGGCCCAGGGAAAACTTTGCAAAGGGAGGGAAATTTGCCCCTGGGCAGAGGGCCAGCACAAGACCTATGCATCACTTAACCTTTGCATCTTTTTAACCTCTAAAAGAAATGGGGCTATATGCAGAATTTAAAGGACAGTGACATTAACAAACAAAGCACGCCCCACCATGGAGAGCTTCAAAAGCCAACACTCCCACGGGCAAGGGAATAACCAAGTTTGTTTCGGTTCCCGATGAAAGACATAAAACCCATGTAGGTGTCGATCAGGAGGGGTTGATTCAGAACCACAACGCCGCTGGTTTTGCCTGGCGCCGGGTTCTTGCTCTGGGCAGTCTGAACGGCCCGGACCAACTGAGCAGTGAACTCGGACATCTGTGGAAGGAAGGAAGAGATGACAAGAGTGAGAATTATGTGAAGTTCTAAGGAATGAGCTGCATGTTGTGTTTGGCTTCCTTTCTCTAAGCTTCAGTTGCTGAAAGGAAAGCAACCTGTCTCGTCCATGCAGTGAGCGCTCAACTGTCTGCGGTAAATAACCCGTGTAACTGAATCCTCCCCAGTTTGCTATGGATGCATATATACAAGCACCCCTCTCCCTCCTCCGCCCCCAAATAACATTCCTCTGTCCACCCCAGTGGAAAAATGGCAGAGGCCCAAGGGTTAAAGATTTTAATACCAACATCTGGGTCTCTGGGCTGCAGAAGAGCTCTGTGGAAGCTTGTCTCTGTCACCAAGAGAAGTTGGTCCCATAACAAATAATGCCTCCCCCACCCACCTTGTCTCTCTAAGCTCTAGGGATCCACTTCTTATGCATGCAAGGCAGGGACTTTTTGTAGAGGATCAAGGACCAGAGAGATCAGGAAGTGACCTCCAGCCCTTAAAGCCATCCAGAGAATGTGAAGAAGCCAAGCAAGGTGCATAAAAAACAAGACAGACAGACAGACTGTGTGGCAAGCTGACACGGGAAGCCAAAATAGGTGAGAAAGTGGTGACAGTGGAGACGAGGAAGAGGGAGAAAGTTTGTCCAATGCGAATGGAACTGAACACCAGGAGTATAGGCTCATTAATCACAGTCAGAGCTGCCAGGAAGGAGCTTATGAAGAAAGTAGATTTGTGTAAAAGTGAGCTGAGAATCCTCCAAGCGAAACATCTGTGGTATAACAGAAAGAGAGAGAAGGCTCCTTGCCTCGTAGCCAGAGCGACAGGAACGCCAGTGAGCCAAGTGAGGCACAGCGTTGTCTCGATTTGGAGAGACTATGATTTAGGAATGAAGAGGGCAAATAGTAAAGTGGGGGGAAGCTACAAATGTTAAAAAAGAAGGGGGAAAAGATTTCAAGGTGGACCCAGGACTAGAACCCCAGGTTGGGAGCTTGTCTCTCTAGAATGGGCAGAACCAAACCCCAGGATCCAAACATCCCCAGACTTGGGGCTTGGGCTCCGGATCCCAAAGTTGGAAGAGCGTTTGGATTCAGTGCTCAGATTAGACCCACAGCAATAGGTTCAAGCAATGAGCTCGGATCCAGACCCAGGTTCTGATCCGGGCCTCTGTTTCAGGCCCATTTCTCTTTTAAGCAAACGCAGGGCTGGTGAGGCATTCCGGGCCCACGACGCTGGAGACCAATGTGCTGTTTCTCCACAGGACTGGTACAGTCTGGGATGTGTCAGAACAACGCACCACCACCCCTGTGCTTCATCGCTGACCTGGAGGGGAGGGAAGGCCAGGCCCCAAGGCCATTGCTTGCTCTGTTCAGACTCCCAGTTAGCGACAATTGGAGCGGTGGATTTTCTTTAATGGACACCTCTCCGGGAGCAACTGGACTCAGACGGCCCCCTCATTGAACCCTTCTCACACAGACAGCAACTGCCAGCCGCTGCAGAGGTCAGCCTGACCCCAAGCCCTAGATCTGAACTCCCCCTCCCCCCAGCATTTGTGTATATGGGGGCACGTCAGCAACTGAACCTGGATCCAAACTTGACAGCTGTGCCCTATCCCCATCGTCAGCTGAACCAATACCTAGCATCCAAACAAGTCCACCCCCGCCCAGTGCTGGAGTCCTAACCCAAGATGTGTGGGAATGCCCTTCCGGTACTGTCACTCCTGAATGAAGGTAACGCAAACCGGGACAGCTTCTCCTGCCTGCAGGGAGCCCCATGCACCCAGTGACAGGAGCTGCCACACTTGCCCTGAGCGCCTTTGCACCGCTCGCCGGGGACTACACCCCACTCCAACACCTCCACGGGCTCCCCTCAGCACTGAGTGATCCATCAGCAGCACCAATCTCCAGATGAGTCCCTGGACCCTCCTGGCAGTGGGCAGAGATCCCTCCCCCCTATCAGCAAGGAGCAGCGAGCAAGCCGCACCGATCCCGGCATGCTGCTAAATACAGCTCCACCCGGCACCAGTTCTCTCAGTGTATTGCGGGGACAATTAAGAAATTTGGGCCCCAAACAAACATGCCTTTCACCTTCCAGGCATTCCACAACTATGCATTTCAACTGCTATCCGGAGAACCCATGCTCCATACCTGGCAGATGGCACTGAACCTTTCGCTGCTGTTCTTCACTGGATGTTCTGTGAAAGTTGCATAAGGGATATCCTTGGCCCATGGATTCCAACGGGACAGGGCAGATGGCTCTTTCAGATTATCCCAGTAGATTCTCAGGCCTTCTCCCTCCCTCCTGGAGAACGAGCAATTCAGACAGAGAAAGGTGCATTACATCAGGCAACTCGTAACAGAAAGGTTATCAATCATTCTGAACAGGTAGCTTTTTTGGAAAAGGGGTGATTTGATCACAGTCTATAGGTATCTACATGGGGAATAAATATTTTATAATGGGCTCTTCTCTCTAGCAGAGAAAGGTCTAACACGACCTTATGGCTGGAAGTTGAAGCTAGACAAATTCAGACTGAAAATAAGGAATAGCTTTTTGACAGCAAGAGCAATTAACCAGTGGAACAATTTACCAAGGGTTATTCATAGAGTCTAGGGCTGGAAGGGACCTCGAGAGAATTCTCCATCATTGACAATTTTAAAATTAAAACGGGATGTTTTCCTAAAAGCTCTGCTCTAGGAATTATTATGGGGAAGTTCTCCGGACTGTGTTCTACAGGAGGTCAGACTAGATGATCACAATGGTCCCTTCTGGCCTGGGAATCTCTGAATCTCTGAATCATATTCTCGGGCAGCAGACTGTGAGTGCAATTTGAGTAGAAAAGTGCATGATATGAACAACCTGATTCTCCAAGGAGTTTTAAACATCACCAAGTACTGATGCCTTTGGTTTTCCTTTATTTTCAAACTTGATAGAGTTACAGAGCCCTAAATGCAAAGTTAGGTGCTAAATTTTTGTAGGGATCAGGACTGGGAGTCATAGAACCCTGGGTTCTAATCCCTGCTGAGAGGCAATCATGACCATATCTGGGATGGACAGTCCCATCTTTCAAACAAGAAACTTAGTGCTTTCTGCTGCATTCCTCCAAAAAGCTCTCCAACTTCACTACATTTCAGTGCAGTTAAAAGTTGTCTCCCCCTTTTCTTCTCACATATTGTCTCTGTTCATGGCGTGAGGGCACCCCAGTGCTATAAACCACTGGATAGGGTTGGTGATTAGCTTTCAGAACATGAGTGTTGGTAGTTATAGACCTCATCCTGGGCAAATTGGTCACTTGATCAGTGGAGTTAAAAAAGAACTGCCCTTCAAAACGATGGGCCCAAAACAGAAGCAGTCACACAAACTCCCTCCAATTCCAGGATATGAAATACCTTGTTTTGCAAAACCAGAACATCCTAAAACCAAATCCTACATCGGAGCTGAAGTCACTGGAGTTCCACCAGCATAAAACCAGAGCAGTCCAGTGGAGCATCAGGCCTATTGTTAATTATAGCTCTATTTGTAAATGTCAAAGCACTTGCCCGAGGTCAAAGTGTGTACTTAAAGTTAATAATGTGCTTAAATGCGTTGCTGAATCAGGGCTTCTAGGGATACCGTGTTATGTACAGTTTAGCCTGCAATGTGCCCTCATGGCCAGCAGTGCCTCTGCCGTGCCCTGCTAACGATTTCTCCCTCAACAGGCTTCCGTGACAAACTCCACACCGGCTTTTCTTGCCCATTCCCCAGCCCTTCCCCGGGGTCCGAGTTTATTCACATAAATAAAGCTCCAAGATTAACTCTTAAGTCCCTAGACATCGTCCACTGGTTTTACTCTCATGTTGGGTCAGTCCCAGGCCTGTAATCTCACTAGGGAAAATAATCATCCCAGGTCCTTCGGCTGGAGTTTGCTCACTCCCAACACTCTCCGATTAACCCTACTCCCAGGCCTTCCCGCCTGGACCTTGCCTTCTAGAGCCTCATGTTTCCAGCCCCCAGGTAACAGGGTCTTTCTTACTTCCTGCAGTTTCCTGAGCTTCCCCCTTCACTGCAGCCGCCTGCTGCCCTTCAAAGGGAATTATTAGATCCAGCCCATGTGTGCCTCGGTGGTAATCAGAGTTGGCTAGCCCCAAGCCCTGCAGCCCTTAAGGGGCGAGCCGGCCTGCTGTGTGCATATATAAAAGGAAACATACGGTGGTGAGTAGTGGGTTTGCAGGCCCAAGTTATGGTCTGGCCCCCTTACAAGTATGCCCGTGGAAGCTGAGGGCAGTCGTGACCTCACACAATCAGGTCCTTGGTGTGTAGGTACCACGGCACAGGCACAATAATGTGCCCTGGTAATCTCGTGTTCCCAGGACAAGATTACAATCCCCTGGCTGGAGAGTGACTGTGAGCAGACTCCAAGGTGGGAAATACAATGAGAAGTTCACCAGGCCCAACCGTTCTGAAATGTGAGTTTATGGTTTCATTCGTGGTTCTTAATTCAAACGGCGGCCAGCAATTCAGCCAACCCTTTTTAACCAGATCCCTTCTAAGTGTTCGCTAGCTATACAATATGTAGGTAATGGAACCGGAAGGCGTATTGTTCTAAACCTCTGAAACCAGCCCAGAACAGGAGAAGGTCTTTCTATTCATCTATAAATTAAAACCTGGGCTTTCAGGAAAGAAAAGCTAGTGCCTACCTGCTCTGCCACGGAGAGTTTCCTGTCTTTAGGAACCCTAGCCCTCCGCTGAGGAGTACAGCCCCTTTGGGGATGTTATTGTGGTTTCTGCACTTACTACTATGTAAAAAAAAAAAAAAAAAAAAAAAAGACTGATCCAGGGTTTTATTTGTAGAGTGCACACTGCAAAATATCGTAAGGATCTTGGCACAAATAGCAGAGGTACTTTCAGACTTTGGACAATTATATTGGAAATTTGAAACTCAATAATTTTTGCATCTAATCCTTTTTTGTTTCTGAAGATTAGAGAGCTTTCTCTAAAAAAAAAAAAATTTTTAAAGGAAAAGATTTCAGTATGTACCTTCAACACTGACATTTTTCTCTCTATATACAGCACTTTTCTCCACTCCCCAGCCTGGCAACAAAACCCAAGCTCAGTGAACATTTTATGTGTGCAGTTAATGGAGCATTAAGGTTCAGTCCATTCAGAGATCTTGCACAATGGAATATTAGCTGCTTCACATGTCAATTTGTATGCAGATTTCATTCTGTCCAAAAGGGATGAACATTTGCCAATTCCTCTTGCCAGGTCAGCTCCCGAGTTAGGTTCATAAGCAGGGTCCCAAGTACCCTCACCTACAGCACACTGTCAGTTTCATAATTATGGTAACGTACAGAGCATGGAGCTGAGTAAACCTCTGTTTCTTCTAAATGTTGAGGTCTGTATGCATGTCTCAGCCCTGATGGGGAGCAGTGGCAATCTTTTCTGCTGCAGGGAGAGATGTACATGGGATAAGCAGCCACGTCAGAAACGAAAGCATGAGGAAAAGTGAAACAGTTAGGCTGAGACTTTTAAAGTTAATTTTAATGGGAATCGGGCATCCAAATCCTGTAGGCAGCTTTGAAAACATGAGCCTTAAAGTCCACACGCTAGCGGTGGAGGAATAAACTGCTCCTGATGGCAGAGTCCTGGCTAACAAATTGTCACCACAATGGTAGGCGTGGGACAGAATGTACCACTTTCTGGCTCCAAATGTCTCCACCACTCTTGAATTAAAGGAGAATCTCCATGGGCAAGACACAACCCCCACCAAAAGCCTGATTGAGATTGAGATGAGCATTGATTGCCATCTTTATTATGAGCTGTGGATTGGGGTGTGACATTACAGTCAGCCTGAACGTGCCCCACCTGAACGATAAGCTCTAAAAGCTATGAGTGAGCTGAAATCCCTGGCAGAGACTCAGCTGCCTCTAGATGGGACGATACAAAAAATATATTGATCTTTAAGAGAGGAGGAACGGAGGCCCCTTTTCCCCATCCCGGTAAGTGGGTAGAGCTTGGTTTTAAACGGCAAATTCTGTCCACGGTTTCACGTTATTGTTCGCGGCACTGCAAATGTATGTGATGATTTACAGAGGAACGGTGCTTTAAAACAACTGAAAACGGGGCCCTATGCATACGGTACTCGGACACTGTGCTGATGTCTGTGGAAGAAGGACCTGGAGAGACCCCTACATGCTATGAATTCTATTGCTGATGATGCTCTCATCTGCTCCTAGAGATCGTCTGGTCTGCAAGCACCTCTTCCCCCTCACTAAGGGCTTGGCTACGCTTGCGAGTTACAGCGCAATAAAGCAGCCCCGGGCGCACTAGCTCACTCCCTGTCCACACTGGCAAGGCATGTAGAGCGCTCTGACTCCACACTGCTAGTACTCCACCTCGGCGAGAGGAATAACGTTTGCTGCCCCTCCCGCTGGTGCACCCCGGCGCCAGTGTGAACGAGGTGTTGCGTTACTGCGCTCTGATCGGCCTCCGGAAACATCCCATAATCCCCTTAAGTCAAGTGGCCACTCTTGTCATTGTTTTGAACTCGCTGTAGAAATGCGGAAATGCCCTTTCAAAGCTCCGTTTCTGACAGCCGGGCATGCAAGCCGTTACTGTGGAAAGCTGTGTGTGAGAGAGAGAGGCGGGGGGCAGGGGGAGGTCTGCTGCTGTCTGAACTTACAAGACAGCATGCTGACATGCCCTCGGGCCCCCAAAACCCACTCTCTCTCCCCCCACATACACACAACACGCTCCCTGTCACACTCCACCTCACCCCTCCCATTTGAAAAGCACGTTGCAGTCACTTGCATGCTGGGATAACTGCCCATAATGCACCGCTCCCAATGCCGCTGCAAGTGCCGCAAATGTGGCCACGCTAGTGCGCTTGCAGCTGTCAGTGTGGACAGACTGCAGCGCTTTCCCTACTGCGCTCTCCGAAGGCTGGTTTAACTCAAAGCGCTCTACAGCTGCAAGTTTAGCCAAGCCCTTAGCCATAGTTTTAGAGAGAGTGGACGAGTTGCCCCAGGGGAACTGGTGGGAGGCCTACTGCTAGAATTATCATGCTTGAGACTGGACAAAAGCAACAGCAATATACCAAAGGGAACAAACTGCACTGATCAGGGGGTCAATCGCTTTGAATTCTGTTCTAAAGCCATGCTGTTTCTCTATCCCCGGGGTACAAGTAGTGACTAGCCCACCTTACTCCCCTCCTCAGATCTCTCAGTCCCGCACCCCTCGATCTGCCATGCAAGAGCAAATCCACCTTTAATGGAAATTTTTAATAATTAGCTGAAGCAACCTAATTGACTAAGGGAGGGAAATGGCAGTTTCCATCATCTCAGCGAGCTGCACCTCTCCCCTACTCATCTCAAAGCTCAGCAAGGGAATTACAAACATAGCCCGGGGCAGCATGCACAGACTTACAAGGAAGCACAGACATTTGTTCTTGCTCAGAAGGTTGGGTGTGTGCATGTGGCCAAAAGGAGCAGAGCAGAAATTCACAGAGCCCATGCATTTAAAAGGGGGAGGAAGAAGAAAAACTTAAACCCTTCCCATTAAAACAAAGGTATTGGCAACGCAAAATGCTCCCCCACTTTGTTTATTTATCGGCACAAAGGCAGAAGCGAGTTGGCACCTAATATTATGGGTATTCAATGCTGGTTTTCTACTCACTGAATGACCTCAGAGAGAATATTTTCCATTACAAGAGCCCAGAAGACGCTGGCACAGAGTCAGACAGTAAGATTTTCAGAGTGTGTTTACATTCTATCTATGGCCCCAGGCTGTTCCAAACCCATAGGCAGGTGCTGCCTTTATCTGCTCTTCGCTCACCTGGCTCCTCACCAGACCATGCGGAGGCTTCGGGCTCAGACAGGTTAACTATTTGCTGACTCTGGCAGTCAGAGGGGCAAGGAACCTCCGGGACATTTATAACCCCAGGGGGAGAGATGGCAACACCAGGCTGTCATGTCTCCCCCGGCATAGACCATGAATACATTGACTAGCAGAGAGCTCTTTAAATTAGCAGACGAAGAGCCAGTGGCTGGGAGCTGAAGCGAGACAAATTCAAACTGGAGATAAGGTGCACTTTTTCAACTGTGGGTAATTAACCATTGGCACAGCTCACCAAGGGATGTGGCGGATTCTTTACCACTTGGAGTCCTAGGATCGAGACTGCATGTCTATCGAAAAGCACACATTATTGGGCTGTTGGCAGGAATCACTGGGTGACATTCTCTGGGCTGTCCCCTGGAAGCTCTGACAAACTCCACTCAAAGCTAACCCTGGGGGCAATCACCAGGTCAGATTATGAGATCAGTGGCCAAAGGGATGCACTAGGGAAAACAGCGGAGAGCCCCAGAATTGTGTATTATAAGCAGAGGTGGGTACATTTAACAGGTTCCTTACCCCACATCCACTTAATATTCCCCCTATGCCTCATCGTGACCCTCTTAGGGACTGCAGTGGAGTCCATGGGCTGACTCCATGGCCCAGCTTTGAGAAAATAGTCTCTTTAAGAGCTGGAATATCTGCGGTTCAAACCCTCTGTTCTTTGCTCAGCTTAATTGGGCCTATAATGCGCTGGCTCCTCTCTCTTGGGTAATATGCCTCCAAGAGATGCTGTGAGAGGTTACGCCCTTTATACCACACAACCTGGAAGAATGATAATTACACACTTAGCAGCGCTATTTACAAGGCTATTACCACAGCCTAGGAAGCGTGAATTAACGATGGGGTATAAAGAAGGGTCTTTACCAACAACCCAGTGAGGGGTTCGTCATGCTTTCGGAGGGCTTGGTTGCGGAGGAAGGTAAAGATAGATTTAAGGGGACTCACAAGCAACTGAGCTTGGAAACGGTGGCGCTGCCTATCATCCTGGAGCTCACTCACCAGTTCTGGACTCCACCTCCGTCTCCGTCTCCTTCTTCCTAATTCCCTCTTTACTCTGCCCTCTCTGCCCAGCCTGACAGAGCGCATTGAATCCTGAGTGAAACACATCCTCGCCTGTGACTTTGTCCCGGCCTACACACCACCCAGTCTCATTTCTTAGCACAGAATCCCATCTCCTCTCCCCCTTCATCTCCTTCTCCCTATCTTGTCCTTATGGCCTTCTCCCTGCCGCCCCTATGCCTGGAATTCCCTCCGCCCTGCGTGCCAGTCCTCTCTTCCTTCACATCCCTCCTCCATACTCACTCCTGCTGTTAAGACTGCAAATACCGCCCAGGTCAGCTAAAATACAGTCACCTGCTCGTTGAATTGAATGAGAAGGAACTAAGACAGAACCTTCTCCTGGGTCTTTCAGTGCATTTAGCTCTGTCTCCCTGGCATTTAGCATTGTATGCTCCTTGGGATGAATCTCATATTATACCAAGTGCAGTGTCAGTGCACATGTAATGAAAGAATAGGCACAAGTTCCTCTAGATGTCTATAGTAGGCCTCCCAGCATGCTTGGGAATATCACATCAGTCGCAGACTTCCCCACGGCTGCCCGGGAGTCTAAAGTCTGTTATATTCATAGCCAGGCCAATCCTTAAGGGAGTTTTCACCCTTTAGTATGCAGTTAGTTCTCTACACACCAAAACTCTGTCTACACAGAAACTGCTGACGGAGAGCTCTGTGTAAACTCAAAAGCTTGTCTCTCTCAGCAACAGAAGTTGGTCCAATCAAAGATATTTCAGAAACAAGGCGGGTGAGGTGATAGAGTGACCACCCAGCCTTTTGCAGTTTTAACTAACCCGGTTTAAAATCACACCTTAAACCGAACCAGCGCAATTCTGCAGTTAGATAAGCCCTTGCTCTCAACACCATAGATTCCAGCCTCTCGTATGTCAAGATTTCCTCACCCCACTTAAGTCAAAGGGCCCGATCCGAACTTTTTGCCTAGCCACCCTTTCCATAGGGAAGCAAAAATGAATGTTTCATTTGTATTTTAATCTCACGATTAAAAAAAAAAAGTAAAATAAAGCTGCTTTGTTGTTTGGACCAAAGACAACGGAGGATTTTAACCTCCTTCCTAAAGCAATCTGGCCACAGCTCCTTTCCATAGTTTTACATTGTGCTTTCATCTTGTCTCATCAGCTATAAAAATTCACAAGGATCTTGGTTCAATACATCTCTGGTTAGTCTGGTGACGCATTTCCCCTGTACGCTGTAATAGCACTGCATTACGAAAAGAATAGACATCAAAACAGACCCCAGTCATAGGGCAGAGCGTGGTTTCCTGCCCCAGGCAATTTAGGAAGGAAAATTCCATCCCATAATGCACCATGGGACAGATTTTCAAAGGCATTTAGGCTCCTAAAGATACAGATAGGTGCCTAGTGGGATGTTCAAAAGGTTTTAAGCAAGTTAGGTGCCTTAATCTCATTGAAATCAATGAGAATCAGTTGTTGTTGCAGGATAGGGGGTTATTTAGTTTCTAGCTGGATTCCTTGCTGAGGTTCTCAAGGGAGCATAGTCCAGCTCCTGTGGTAGATGTAACCACAGTACAACTACAGCAAGAAACTCCTTCAAGTGAGTGGAGAATGGATGCAGAAGACAATTTTCACAATGAAGTCTCTCTCCCCCTCCCGTGCACTTTCTGTGACAGATATAACAATATCCTGCAATATCCCGGACAAACTTTATTGAATTAAGTTTAAGACCTTTAGAGTTCATTGTATGGAAAATGCAACTGTTTATATTTTATTGTGAGACTGTATGCAGTTTAGGAGGAGGGGGATGCTAATGCAATTCCCCTGGTTATCAGCCCTTTCAAGCCACGCCCTGGAGACGTTCGCATATACTAGTTCAAACTGGCTTCTCCAGGGACCCACAGACAAAGAAAGGATTTTTGGATCAATAGCCTGGTTTTACACAGCCTCAGGCCCTTCTTCCTGACCCAGCAAATGCACAGGACCCCTGCTTCATAGAGGGCCCCAATCCTTAGGGAAGGATTGGAAGGACGGGGCCTACTGAGGCCCCATAAGATTGTGTGCTTGTTCTGAGCCAAGGCTGTTATGCACTTGTGACCACAAAAGAAACCTCTTTAGTGGTTTGAAGGACACACCCGCCAGAACCTCTGTTGGAGATAGTTTGGGGTGGGGAGGAGGGGGGATGTCCGGTAATCTTATAGCAGGCATGTAGGTCCTTTTATTCTTTTAATGTTTCCTCTGTAGTGCTTTTACCTTAGGAATAAAATAGACTTGCCCAGGAAGCGTCGTGTGGTAACGTATAACTGTTGGCCATCACTCCGTTACTCTCTGAACTGAAGAGAAAGCAAGGAGGCCTATTTAGGCAGACTGTCTTTGGCTGGCAATGACACAGCGAAGGCAGGGAACTGCAACCTGGAACCACCCCGGTCAGAAGGAAGAGAGACACGAGTCTCCACCCAAGAAAAGCAACCAATGGGGAGCCAGGAGACTGAGAGTGGGTGCCCTCGCTGAACCACAGAGGGGAAATACAGGTGCCATTGCCCTGAACTGTGACACTTACAACCCAGCATCATTAACTGACTCGCAGGGTTGCCGATTTAAAAACTGGACATGGAACCTCCCCTGCCCTGCCCCTTCCTCCCGAGGCTTCACCCTGTCCATTCCTCTTCCCCCCTCCTCCCTGACATTCACTGCTTTTCCCATCCCACCCCTCACCCCCCAGGTCAGGAGGAACGCACCTGCTTTGCCAGGGCTGGGAGCTACAGCTGCCCTACGCAGGTAGAAAATGGCCCCAGCTGAGTAGGGGCTGGCATGGGTGATGACCCAGCGCCTCCCCACCTCCCTCGCCTCTAGTAACCGGACTTTGGGTGTCCAGTCAGTAGAGCTGACCGGACACAGTCAGGTCACCTTTTCGACCAGAAACCAGGTACCTGGACATCCTATAAGTGAGTGATTTAAAAAACAGCCCAAAGTCTAGCTGCAGCACCAGCACGCCCCCTCTTGGAAGGGGTTGCAGATATGAAGAGCTCCTACCAGGAATGAAACCAGAAGGAAATACTGGAGTCATCAGGTACTGTACATGGTGTCTGAAATCTGCCCACTCCTGGCAGGACAGGAACGCCCTGGAGAATGCTGCTGCTGTGCAATCCAAGGACATCTTTTTAGACAATGCCTCGCTGCTGCCTTGCTGCGATAATCCTGCAAGGATTTGCAGCTCTGTCTTTTATAGTACGTTAATTACGCTCACTGTTCCAGGAGCGAAGTCACTTACGGAAGGTATTTTCATCCCGATAATTGTACGTTTCCTGGAGGTCTCAGTAGGGTACTTCACATCCTCTGTTTTATTAAAAGCTTTAGCAAAATATCCCAACTTCCAAACGTTGAGTGGTTTTTTGGGTTTTTTTTTGCATCTTAAAGTTTAGCAAAAGAACTTTGAACTTTTGGTTGGACCCACTGTATTATGATGATCATTCATCGTTTGTATTACCGGACCACGCAGAGTCCGAGTCATGGATCAGGAGCTCACTGTACTAGACGCGGTGCAGACACAGAACAAAAAGACGGTTCATGCCACAAAGAGCTCATAATCTAAATAGAAGACAAGAGACAACAAATGGAGAGGGACAGTTGGGGGAGCACAAGGAAACCATGACAGTATTGGTCAGCACGGTAGGCTGTAGTCTCAGCACACCGGCATTGTCAACATTGTCAAGTTTTTTTATAGACGCCACAGCCAAGGGGTTGTAAGGAGGGATGTGAAGGACAATGAGGTAGTTTTCTTGAGGGCTACAGGGAGTTTCTCTGAGTGAGACAAGTAGCATGGGAGAAAGCATGGAGGTGCCTGTCTGGAACTGTAACAAGAGGGCAATGAAGGCTGGGACCATGGACTGACTGGAGGCAGGAAGGGGGGAGCCAGTGAAGGGATTTGTAAGGACCAGATGCCGAGTTTGGGTCTGAGTTCAGACTCAAACATCTCCAGGGTGCAGGTCCAGGGATTTTGTTCCGGCTCATTTCTAGTGACTGGAGGTTACAAATGGCCCAGTCCGACTCTGGATGGTTACCAATCCATTGCAAGTGGATCCAACCATTGGCTCCCACATGCTTCTAGGCCCCTTGGATCTGGGTAGTGACTAATTATTGTTCCTAGCTCTGGGGTCTCATGCACACCCATAGGTGCAGACCCTGGGTCTGACACTCATACCCTGCAGTCCAGCCACCTAGAACCCAGAACCAATGTCACAGCCCTCCTGGGTCCCCAGGCACCTCAGCATCCACCTGGCTGTGGGGGGGTCTGATTTTCTAGTTACATCCTTCAAGGACCGTGTGGCTGTAAAGCAAGGAAACAACCTCACCAAAGGAATTTCTTAATCACAAACACTTTTAAAAAGCACAAGGCAGTTACAAACCTATGAAAAATGACACGCTCCTGAACTCAAACCCTCTCACCATCCTCAGCACCCCTGTGAATTCTGGGGTTAGTCCATCTCCTTTAGGCCAGGTAACCCTTCTGGCCCTCTTGGCCTGGCCATCTTGCTTCTGGTGGTGGAATGGCCTCCTTTGATTCGGGCTACACTTAAAGCTTTTACTAGGATAGCTACATCAGTTCGAATATGAAAAAACAAAACAAAAATCACACCCCTATGCCAGTGAAAGCCCTCGTGAAGACACAGTTATAGCGGCAAAACAGTCATTTCGCCAGTACAGCTTATTTCATTCAGGGAACTATTACAAGCTAGGCTGGCAAAGGCACTCTTTAGTCAGTATACGCCGTGTCTTCACTAGGAAGCTTTGCCGATATAGCTCTACTGGCAAACCTTTTCTAGTGCAGACAAGGCCTAGGAAATCATTCCTCTTAAAAACAGCCTGTGTCCCTGTGCTTCTACTGAGGAATTTCCAGGCTCCAACCCCCTGTCAATGTCTAGGTAGAAAATCATTCCAAGTCAATGGCCCTGCTGGTCTCAAACCCATTGCTTCACAAAGGTAGAGCCATTCCATGTAGCTAGTCTTGGATTGCTCTATTACCTTTTCCCAGACATAGTCTGTTCACTAGGTGTCCAGTGCCGGCTACAATATGAATGTTAGAGACACACTCAAGGTGACATTCAAAATGGAGGCTGAAATACAAGATGGCATTCACCAAACCAAAATGGAATTCTTACGCCAATGTGGACATCTCCCGCAAACCATCACACTGGATGCTGGACCACCTGCCTTCACCACTCACCCAGAAAGGCACTGCTGGGTCATCACACCTGGTTAAATTCACCTCTGAGTGGAGACAAAGTGTTGGTCACAGATTGGAGATGGGCTGCGGTCAAAGTGTGAGCTCTCTTTTGTTTTGTGAACCCCTTTTTGAACCAGTCTACTCTTGGCAAGGCCAGTCTATTCTAAACACCTCAGAGAAGGCAGCGAATGAGAGAACCATCGTCCCGGCTGGAACCATGGGTTTTCTCCTGGCTGGGCCATCGTCTCTGAATGACTCTACACAGAAGCTGACAAGGAGGCTGGAGCCTGGAATTCCCCCAGCTGAAGCACAGGAGCAAAAAACGGGACAGAAACTGTCTGAAAAGGTGGGTGCTGCTCTGAGCAAAGCAGCCAGACCACCGCCACAGGCCGGAAAATGAGGCTAAGGAAAGAAAAGGCAGGAAGGGCTGCGTACTCTGAGGATACCGGGCAGACCTCAGACACATAGGAGGGGAGAGCTCAGACTCAGAGGGAGCGCATTCAGGATTTTGTTGTTGGTGAAAGATCTGTAACCGTCTAGTGCTGTAAGAGTCAAAGTGTATGTGGTTCAGAAATTCCTTTGCTAAGCTGGTAGCTCTTTGCTTTCCTGAGGCATTGTCCCTGAAGGGTTTGTCTAGAAACCAGAGCTCCCACAGCCAGGTGGACACTGGGGGAACATATCTAAGCAACTAGGAACTCCGGAGGGCTGCGGCACAGGGTTATGAGTCGCAGCTGGGCTGCAGCTGCCCAAGAAGGGTGTCCGACATGGGGCATGCATCTGGAAATGCACATGAGAGACAGAGGGCTAGAAACAGCTCTCAGTCACTCTTCAGCTCCAGGGGCATTACGAGAATGTGGGGCCCAGGACTTGGGTCCACTTACAACAGACTGGTGTCTGCCGAGATGGAGAACAGGCCCAAGTTATAACAGCAATAAACGCTTAACTCCTCCAAACATGACACAAGTGGTCCATAGACCTTCAGCTGGTCCCCACTGCACAGGAGGGAGTTTTACCCGTAGACAGAATTAACACACATGCTGCGTATAACACAGTCCTGGACTACACTGGTACTGATGCCTGGCATATCTGACTGGGGTGGGCCAAAAGGTATTTCAGAGAGGGAATGTTTACATGGCCTGCAGGTCTAAAAGGCACAGCGCAAATACCATGACTCAGATGCTGCCTGGAACATGTAATGAGGATATTTAACTAGATCATCATTTTATATGTTGCTTTATTTTCAATTGAAAAAAAAAATCCCACCAACCATCCTACCTATTTAGCCTTCAGATGCATTTTTGGTGTTACATGTCAGCTCTTTTCCCCCCACACTTAGAGATTTGCATAGTACGCATGTCAAGACCCAACATGCAAGGGAAGGAATATACAAAAGGCAGAGCTAAGTCTTGGAGACACCCTCTCCCTGCCTGCACTGCCAGGAGAGCAGAGATCTGCAGGGGGGCTTCTGAGAACAGACCCTAGATCTGCCTCTGGCATCATTGGTGGAAGGCCTTCAGCTCAAGGGTTCGTGCCTTCTCCTGGTCTGACACAGCTTACATTCAGGGCATAGGTTCTGTTCACCCTGTGCTTTTCCCCAAGGGGATGGCGTGTCGGGGACTGTGTTTGCTTTGTTTTGGGTGAGGTTTTTTAATTCAAATCCAAGCATTCACAAAGACAAGAGGGAATGTTAGTTACTCATCAGGGAACGGGTGCAAGGCAGAACATCAGTACTGTAGCAAAGGCCATATGGACACTTATTTCAACTTCAACCAGGCTGTCGTAAGGCAGGGCTCCCCCCACCCAGCTCCCAAAGGACCCATTGCAACACCCACTGCTCTTTTAGACAATTTTATTATCCAAACTTAACAAACACATCACAGTTCCTCAGCCCACTCTGGGTTATGGTTCCTGGGGCATTTTCCCCGGTCCTCACAGGTGCCCACTGCCTCCCCCCCCCAGGAGGCTCTGGCACCCCTAGCTCTCCAGGTCTCCCTATTCAGAGAGAGCCCCACATCCACTCTCTCTGCCCCTTTCCTGACTGGCTTTCAGCCTCACTCACACAGGTTTTCCTGCACCAGGGCTCTCTTCGCCTGTAGGCCCAGATGCTCTCTTTGAAAGCTCATTTGGGTCAGCTGATGCAGAGGAGGGGCACTGGCCCTGCTCCCCCTCAAGGGACCAGTGGCACCTTGTGAGTCCAACCCCTGAACAGCCACGCCCACCCCTAGGCAAAGCCTTCACTGTCCATATCCTTCCCAGGGCAATGACCATAAACCTTCAGCTCCTTCTCCAGGGGTTCGAAGTCTCTGCCCGCAGCATCTCCCTCTCCCTCAAGCTTACTGGCCACAAGGATCAGGCCACCCTCTCCTCCTGAATGGCCCAATGCTCTTTCGGCCAGCTGCTCTTTTTCTCGCCAGGTCAGCTGTAGCGGGTGTTCTGCGGCCACCTGTTGCTGTGGCAGGTCCCCAGTCCTCATGACGGAACCCATAAAACCGGAGTCCTCTGTCTCTCTTCCCACAAAGGATCCTGCTTTTACCCCAGGCTCTAATCGGAGTCCCGGTAGGCTGATGAGGTCCTCTCTGTGTCCCCTTTGTACTGTGTTTGGCCTTTGCCATGAGCTTCTGCTCCCCGGTACCCTTTTCTGCCTTGGTACCTCCATCTGGGCAGGTATTTCCTTTGCTCTGCAGGACTCTCCCCTACTCACAGATGTCATTCTTCCCAAGTTCCCTCTTCAACAGGCAGAACTGCCTGATGCGTCCCATAAACTCTCAGGCCATCTCCTTCCCATCCGGTCCAAACCTCCCAATAATCACACCACCACCTGGGCACCCAAATCTTCAGCATCCAGGTTTCCCACCATCTGAGCTCTTAGTGGGGCAATACCTTCCAATGTGCCCCATCTCCCCACAGCAAAAGCATACAACCCCTTGGAACCCCCCTGTCCTTGCCCCTTTTTGGGCCACAGTACCAGAGTCTCCTCCGTTTCTTCTGCATTCGCTGCACAGTCTTTAAAACACAATTCACACGGGGGCAAATGCTTTTTATATGCCCTAGTCACCCACACCTCATGGTCCTCAAGCCCCTTTCCTGCTTTATACCTGCACCCACCGGTCCTTTCCCGGTGTGGGATCTCCAGGAGCTACCACTGCTGCTCCCCGAGCATGGTCAGTCACGTCTATAGCTGCAGCTTCACCTCCTGCTGCTTCTGTCGTCTGGCTGCCTGCTGGCACTAGAGCAGGAACTCCTGCAGTTCCTGCCGTCGCCCCGTGCACCATCTTGGGAGCATGGAGCTTCTTTCAGCAAAGCCAGCTTCCACCCGCTTCAGCTCCATCGACTCCTGGTCACCCGAACCGGGTGGAGTATCTGTCAAACGCAGGCTTCAATTTCCCCTTGATTCCAGGAGCCAATCACTGGCCCACATTCTCCATCAGGTGCAACAAGGCAGGACTTCTCCCCAACTCCCACAATCTCAAAGAGACAGTTTTATTGTCCAACTTAAAACCAAAGCTGTTTCTCTGCCCATCCTGGGCTACGGTTCCTGGGGAATTTTCCCCTAGTCCTTTCAGCTGCCTCCCTCCCAGGTGACTTTGGTAGCCCTAGCTCTCCAGGTCTCCCCATTCCCAGGGAACTGGCTGCGAGAGCCCCACATCTGCTCTCTCTGCCCCTTTCCCGGCTGGCTCTCAGCCGGACCCACCCGGGCTCCCCTTCAACGTGTCTCTCTTCGTCTATAGGCCCTGGCGCCCTCTTTGAAAGCTCAGGCAGGTCAGCTGATGCGGCAGAGGTGCCCTGGTCCTGCTCCTTCTCAAAAGGACCCTCCAACATGGGCTCGTTCAGGCTAAGTCGATTAGGAACAGGTTTAAGCTAAACCGAAATAGGGGCATCCCCACACAAGAGTACTTAGATACACCGGAGCAAATGTATGTATAGACAAGGGCAAAGCAATTAGTCTCCTTCCAGTGACCCATCCCCATGTTTCATCCGATGTTGCATTTCCTGTTGGTTGCATTTCCTGCTTCAATCCTGCCTTCCAACCCATGCAATACATATATTATGGCACTCTGGTAAATCACACATTGCACCAATGAATTTGGCCCAGGTATCCACCTAGGTGCATTTAGAAATGTAGAAAAATCGTTAAGCAAACCCTTTCTGCCTCGTTGGGCCGGGGCAGTTGTATTGCTGCGCTTCCATCTGCCTTGAGAGCACCAGGATACGCTGAAGGCCTGCATGTAATGTGCCGATCGGCACGGGGCTTCCATTCATATACACGGGATTCTTTATAAGTGGTTATTCCTCAGGCTTTGCCCTACAAATGTTGTCAGAAATGTCCTATGGGCAGCGCAATATCTTACATGTCTATAAAACCTTTCACATATGCATACCTAGCTCACCTGTCAATGAAATGCGGTCACCTCTGGAGTGGAGTAGATCAGCTTTTCAGCCAGCACAGAATACTAGAAAACAAGACGCAGCGTACGTTGTGTGTCCATTTGAAACAACAGTGGGGATTGAATCTACAGAATGCGATTATCGCTGATGGAATTTGGCCAGGGCGAACACCCTGAGTCACGTGATCGTCAACGTCAAGTTGTCAGGACATTGGTTTTGCCTCTCTTCTGAAAGGCAATGATCCTAGCAGCACAGCACCGCCTAACACCCACCTCGGACCACACTCCAAACTTTATTCCAAGGGAACAGCACCACCTACTGAATCAGCCAGTCAAATCTGCTGCAGCAACTGAATTTTCCTTGCCGGTCTCCTGACCAAAAGCTAACCAGGCCCAACCCTGCTTAGCTTAGGAGATCACAGCCCCCGGCATGATGACTGTTCTGGGACATTACTGCCTCCTCCATAAACTCTGAATAACAGAAGACGATGGGTGGTACGGCTCTCCTCACACAAGCTGGCGTTAAATCCTTTCAGATTTTAAATATGCAAAACTCGTTGATGAATGGCATCAGTCAATTAGCAATCTGCCAGCAGTGAACTCACAGCTCCAAGGTATTGGGCAACATCCTACCAAGTAGAGCAATGGAAAGGAGGCCAGATACTGCACAAAGTCCTACCCTATCCTGGCCCTAACCCACTGAATAACTCTTGCATAGGCAGCTGTTGCTGTCAAGACAGAGGGCATCTTTCCTAAAACAATGCCGCGCCATGGCCTTGCTGCATGCGGTGTAGCATGTTCATTACTAGCCTCACTTCAGAACCTATTAGCATCAGGAATCGCTTAAGGAAAATAATTTTTTCTTGATATCAGACATTAAAGCCACTGGAGTTAGTTTATCTAGATTGTGTTACATTTGAGGTTTGTTAAGGTATATTTCATACGCTCTAGACTTTCTCAAAACAAAACATGTTCTCCCATATTTTACTGCTCAGAACTGAAGGCTTGATTCCAAGGAAAGGCTGTGACATAGCATCACCCCATTGAAGACCCCAAGGTTTTCACAGTATCAGAGGGGTAGCCGTGTTAGTCTGAATCTGTAAAAAGCAACAGAGGGTCCTGTGGCACCTTTGAGACTAACAGAAGTACTGGGAGCATAAGCTTTCGTGGGTAAGAACCTCACTTCTTCAGATGCAAGTGAGGTTCTTACCCACGAAAGCTTATGCTCCCAGTACTTCTGTTAGTCTCAAAGGTGCCACAGGACCCTCTGAAGGTTTTCACAGCCACATTTGGAGGCCCAGTAGGTAACTGCTAGCCCCATTTTACAGATATGATTAAACTTAGGTACAGGGAAGTGACGTGATTTGCCCACGGTCAGGCCATGACTCAGTTGCAAAGCAGAGAAAAGCAGTCAGGACACCTGAAGCCAAGTCCCTGCTCTAACCACTAGCTAATACTGCCTCCCTAGATGCTATAATGCATTGAGAATCACAAAGCATAGAAATCAGAGAAGGAAAGTAGCAGTTAGCCTCGCTAGTCTACCTCCTGGCCTGGGCAAGATGATTTCCTACAGTATGCAATGCGATTTTATCATGACTACCATGATATTGGGTGTTTTATTTAAAGTCCCTGCTCTGGGAGTCATGTTATATCACAATAATCTCGGCTTTCATTTTAAAGAAGTAAGTTTCTAGCCCTCATGGTTGGAGAAAGGTGTTAAAATGTGACCTGATTGTAACCTAAAGGGTCAGTAACTTGAAACTAAAGAGAAAAACCTCTTGAGTGTTAGCACTCAAGAAAGAGTTCTTGGAGTCATTGTGGATAGTTCTCTGAAAACACCCACTCTGTGCAGTGTCAGTCAAAAAAGCGAACAGAATGTTGGGAATCATTAGGAAAGGGATAGCTAAGAACACAGAAAATATCATATTGTCGCTATATAAATGCATGGTGCGCCCACATTTTGAATATTGCGTGCAGATGTGGTCACCCAATCTCAAAAAAAGATATATTGGAATTGGAAAAGGTTCAGAAAAGGGCAACAAAATTGATTAGGGTATGGAACTGCTTCCATATGAGAGATTAATAATACTGGGTCTTTTCAGCTTGGAAAAGAGACGACTAAGGGGGGATATGATAGAGGTCTATAAAATCATGACTGGTGTGGAGAAAGTAAATAAGGAAGTGTTATTTACTCCTCCTCCTAATACAAGATCACCAATTGAAATTAATAGGCAGCAGGCTTAAAAGAAAACAAAAGGAAGTATTTCTTCACATAACGCAGTATTTCTTCACGGTCAATCTGTGGAACTCCTTGCCAGAGGATGTTATAAAGGCCAAGACCGTAACAGGGTTAAAAAAAGAACTAGATAAGTTCATGGAGGATAGGTCCATCAATGGCTATTAGCCAGGATGGGCAGGGATGGTGTCCCTAGCGTCTGTTTGCCAGCAGCTCAGAATCAGTGACAGGGGATGAATCATTTGATGATTATCTGTTCTGTTCATTCCCTCTGAATCACCTGGCATTGACTACGGTCAGAAGACAGGATGCTGGGCTACTCGAACCTTTGGTTTGACTCAGTGTGGCTGTTCTTATATTCATAAAATGTATTGTTTTGGGGATGTGGGGGTTAATCCAATGATTTTTAAGCTAATCTCATGATTTGTGGGGGCCTGACTCACGGATTTTTGAACACATGAGGTTGGCAATATGGAGTTTGTTCCTGATAGGGTTTTGAAGTGTACCAATCAAATGCCTTCCACAAGTTAAACTCCCTCCAATGTGTCAATATCTCTAGTGGTAGCAGTACGTCCAGGTTTTAGTGTAATGGTCCAGGTGCAGGCACATTGCATAGCTCTGGAGAACATCGGTTACCTCTTTGCATGACTCATGCAACTCAAAACGACATTGGTCTTTATTGCTATGTACAATTCCGCAAATTTCCATCTGATTTGTTATCCACTGTCACCCTTAGGTCTTTCACCATTATTGTTTCCCAGATTTCCCTCTCCTTTCCCATTAAGTGTGAGCGTAACACACACTCACCAGCAACTTGCTGGCTATCATATAAGCATTGCAGCTGACATTTCCCTAACAGTATTAGCTTGGCTTTCTCTCAGATGAATCTCATTTTGTTATATTATTCCACACTCACACTTCCTTAACAAAATGCATAACTTCTATAAATAGAAGAAGAGAGTCCAAACAGTACGATATCTAATAAATCTTTCTAGTGGTCTCCTAAAGCAGATCTCCAGTTTCTCTACAGACTCAGCTCTATCATCCAACTAAACACAGGTGCAGGCAAGAACATTAGATGCAACAATATGTCACATTTTCCTGTTATCAGATCCTTCTAGACAACAGAAACAGCCATTCACATTTTGACCATATACACAAAATCTAAGATAATTAGCCCTTTAGTTGCTAGATTAAACACTGTGCAAAACATATGGCTAACAGCTAAAATTAATTTTAAACTTTTGCTTCATACTGTGTCAGCTAGGTGCCTCAATATGAGTAGGACTATCTAAAGCTCTCAGCCATTTCAGCTAGGAGAGGACAAGTGAGTTCTTTGAGATGCTCTCAAGGGCCCCTGTTGGCTAAAGCCCAAAGCAGCACTGACTAGCACCACAGGGAGTCATCTCCAAGTTGTTCATGGACAAAGAATATCTGGGGTGCCAGTCCAGAAAAAAATATATATATTAGTGAATCTCAGAAAGCCTCACTTTCTTCAATTCCGAGAATCCTCTTTAAAATGGTAAGTATAGGAACAAGGGGTGGTGAAGGCATTACCTGCAAAATAAAAATGTTGAAATGACCAGTCTGCACTGTGTATCCATGTGCAAGGTTACACACCACTGCCCTATATGAAGTAAAAATCAAAACTACAGACTTGCATGTCATATGCCCTATACTGCTAACAGCCAATGGATGATTTCCCTTTCATTCAAAAATGTTCTGAACAGCCTTAGTGAAAATTGTGAAGGACTAGACAGCCATGCATTTATTGCACTGTGAAAAACAATGACTTGATTCTTTTATCTTACACGTGCTTGGTACTCACTTTGACTTGTGTAAGCGACTGCGCAAGGTGCAGGGCAATGCAGAAGCAATGCCCTTGCTGCTAACTGTTTGGGGGGAGGATTTTTGGTGGGTTTTTTTTTTTTAAGAAAACAAATATGACTCTTTAGAATGTCATGCTACATAAAATAAATGTGATTAGAAATACAGCTACATACTCCCCCACACACACAAATAGATGACTGAAGGACACAAACAGCAGAGTAAAAGTTAAGTAATTAATTTCTTCACTGCATCAGACTGCCCTTGTAAAGTTTCATTTACTCCAGCATCTCACTGCAGTGTATAGTATTTAGGGCTCCAAAGTATGGTCAGATGATTTCCCATGCGGTTCCACACAGCCATAATGCACCAAGCTGGAGGGGCGCTGAGCTGATGTGTGGTATCTGCTCATGTATTTTCTGTGACGCTTGTACCTGCGATCAGGGGAGTTACTTGTCTCCTTATGGAAAAGACTGCTGCAGCATCTTGCAGATCCAGTTCAAACCAGACCTTTTCTTTTTTCAATTTCAAACATATCTGTCTGCATCGCTATTCCACAGCATCATCTGTGCCCCGGACAGGAACACACTCTTTAAGGGGTGTTGGGAAGCAGCTTAGGATTCAAAATGTAGGGGGGTGAGGGTGGAAATTATATTAGCAAACATACCTAGAGACGGTTTTGTCATGAAAAGGACATATTTCAACTACATTCGTTTGGGTCTTTTCCCACCTGCAGTGCTAGAAACCCAAATACAACAGTGAATGAGAGCCGGAAAGGAAACGGGCGATAAACAGAATGCAAAACTGAGCAGCCCAGTTTCAGAGTGGCAGCTGAGTGAAATTCAGAAGGTAAACACACATCACAAATGGCAAAAAGGAAAGGAGACCTTTAGCCTTCATGTGGAGTCAATAATCTAGGGGGTTCTGACTTGCCCACCTCCCTGTCCTGAGCTGTACGGTTAGTTAATATTTGCACTGCACTTTGGAGATGGCAAGCAAGAAAGAAAAGGCTAGGTGGCAGCAGGAAGCTAAGAGTTGTGATGAAAAAGAAAAATTCTTTTTCTTTACTGTGTGCCCTCAACTCAGTGTGAAACAAAGATGCCTTTGCTGCTAGAGGAGAGTTAACACGTGTGAGAGTGACGGCCTTGGCACTGCCAACCCCCACGGTTCAAAAATCCTCAGTCAAACCAACCAGACTGGCTGAAAAATTATGAGATTTCTAACACACACACACACACACACACACACACACACACACACACACACCGTAATTTTACTTGCCTGTTGGTCTTTGAGCCTTTAGGTTGCCCTTGGGCCACATTTTCAGGCTTTCCTCCTCAACCACAAGGGCTAAAACTTCCTTTTGTTTCTGGAAGCTGGGATTCTCCCATAATCCACTGCCCCCAGGAGCTAGGGCTTTCAGAAAAACAGCCCATATTGCGCGACTGGTCATCCAATTGTGAGAGATAGCGACACTGCAGTCAGTGAACAATTTCCCCATGATTCCCATTTTCCAGGATTCACTGGGGGCTCAATCCTGCCACATGGTCAGCATCCTCAACACACACTCCCCCCCCGAAGTGGACAGGAGTCAAGGGCTCTGAGCGTCCCACGGGACTCCTAGTACCTCATAAGGTCTGGTCCTAGATCAATGTTATCTTTTGCTGTGGGTTTAAAACAAACCAAGCCACACAGGAGAGCATGAACAGATACCGTGTTCATCTTGAGGAACTGAAGTTTCCCTGGCCTTTCAGATCATGCTTATTAAGTGACCATCAAGAGCTGATAGGAACATATTGTACTCCAGTTGCTGCAAAGAATTCCTAAGAAAAACACCAACCAAGCAGGCAGCCACTATGAGCCGCTTGGCATTTCAGGAAATGAAGCTACACTGTGGTCCCACTTTATAAATTCACCAAGACCCAAGGGGGAATTCTTGAGAGACTTGCTGCGCTTTTATTTCAAATGGGACTTCCGTGTGGGCTAATTGAGGGCAGCAGCCTTATTCTGTCCATTGCATCCATCCTTCCTCCTCGCCTGCGCCGCTTTCACCCTCTCCTGCTGGATGGCTCAACGCCCGCCCATGCCGAGCAGTCTCGCCCTCAGACATTGAAAGCGCTGCGTCAGGGATTAGGGTCTGGAAGAGCAAGAGTATGAAAGCAAGAGAGTTTCAGAGCATCTTCTCCCGCAGCCAGGTTCAAATCCATGACCAAGTTGGTAGGCACTGAAAGCTGTTCCCAGTTCTGTTGGAGGCTCATGTCAAACAAGTTGATGCTTTCTCAGCCCTGTTCCCAGTGGGTAATTGTTACCATCAGAGTCCCCCCCGTTAACTGACACATGAGTCTCAGGAGAGGCCACAGAGTGAATTGCCCATGGACAACACACATGCTTCTTCACTAGAGACGATCTCTCAGGCTTGTTAGTGAAATGTGGCAAACCGCCCGATACCACCCCCAGGATCTAATCAGGAACGTCTGTACCCAGGGGCTGCCAGTCCATCATTTTTCAGGTCACGTAGGTGGAATATGGAGGCAGCCACATGGTCTAATGGATAGAGCCCAGACCAGGCACCAGGGTTCTGTTCCTGGCTCTGCCACAGGCCATGGACTAAATTCAGATCGGATCTGGATCAAGACCCAAAATGTTCCATCTCCCTTTACAGATCCTCCAGGTCTTTGAATCCTTCATGGAAAAAATGGTTCCATCTGCTGCGTCATTGGCAATGCTTTCAAATAAGGTCGTCAAGACCAGCTAAAGTGTTCACTAAACTCATTCCCAAAGCATTCATCTCCAGGCGGGTGTGGGAAGCATAAAGCTTCCTCTTTATTGTATGGCCGGGTTCCTTCTTTTCATTAGAACAATAGCAAATAGCCACAAAAATTCCACACGTACCACATCAGCCCCCGCAACCAGCCTAGACACGCAGGGCGTTGGGAGTAAAACTCAGAGCGACAGTGGGCGAGTGCTTTGGCTGGAGCTCGGCTGGTCGACCAAGGCAGGACTTTCACCCTTCAGACACAGAAAATATTAATTATCCTCAGCTCTGTCCTCATTCCGCCTCTCCCTGAGCTGAGAGGAAAGGAACCTTTCGCTGAGTGGATTGTTGTGTTGTGTGAAAGAAAAGGGCCAGCTGTGCGTACCTGCCCTGAGAAATCAAATACAAACTTTGGAAAGGGTTTCCCTTGGGGTGCCCAGGAGAAACTCAAGGGAATAGTCTGTTATGAAATCAGCAGTTACACGTACTCCTTCACACATACGCTATATACCACCCTCTCGCTCTCTCTTCCATACAAATCTTTTTCTTCTTTCATTTGGCTTCAAAACAGCACGTCAGATGTCCAAGTCTAGGTTGACAACCCAACTGGTTGCTTCAGTTGATGTAGAGTGGATGGCAGAGATATGCTCATTTGGGACCTTTGATTGACGAGGTATTCCACCGTTTGAAGTCCATTCCTGCAGTCCCAATAGCATTGCGTCTCATTCCTCATTTCTGGAGCAGGTAGGTGCAGCTGCTATGTGATGTGCAGATGTGGTTCATAGTGGACCATATTTTGACGTGGTCTGCATTTGGGACGTTGGCGTCCTTCACCTTGCTCACCATTGATCTTCCCAGGAAGGGGATAACAACCTACTTGTGTATCAGAGGGTAGCCGTGTTAGTCTGTATCCACAAAAACAACGAGGAGTCCGGTGGCACCTTAAAGACTAACAGATTTATTTGGGCAAAAGCTTTCGTGGGTAAAAAACGCACTTCTTCAGATGCATGGAGAATACCACCTACTTATGGTATTGCCTATGCTAAGGCACAACCAGTGTAATCAAATCAGCAGCCGCACTTTGCTCAGAGAAGTCCTGGATTGACCAGCCATGGAAATAGTTACACAAAAGCCCCTTTCTCCTTCTCTCTCTCTCTCTCTCTCTCACACACACACACACAGAGAGAGAGAGATGGGCGAAGAGTTGGAAACAATCTTTCAAGTGAAATCAAAACAAGATCAACAGCTCTGGAGACCCTAGATTCTCCATTTATCCATGTGACCTGCATCATCAGTGGATATTTCGCCCCCATATGACCCCCATCAATGGGTCTCCCACCCTGTTGTGCAGGGGCCTCATCTAGGCGTGAGAGGAAGTCCAGGTGCCATGGCTCATTCAGATCGTGGTCTCTCAGCTGAGGCTTACAACATGGTGCTGGCTGGCGACAGAGGGGGATCGGTACCGTGAATACTTAGCCATAGAGAATTGAAACCATCAACTCAGTTCACGCAGATTAGCTCACTGAATAACTATACAGCGGTGTGATCACTACTGACCCAGAGGCAGAGCACTGTAGGAGGCAGCACTGGGCTCCAGCTTGGAAAACAGCTAATGATACTTAACCTAGAGCATTATTTAGGACTGGCACTAGCACTGGCATCCTTCAGGTTGTGCTTGGCTTTCCATCTAGCTGCAACCCTTTCATAACATGGTGCCCAAAGCTCAACCCAGGGACACATCCTGCCTATTTTCATACCCCCTGCTCTTTCAATTGGATGCAGCATTCTTCAAAGCGTTATATAGGGTTGCTGCAGTGTTCCACCCCAGAAGTAGCTGCATTTATGGGGTTGGTAAAGTTTGAGTTTCAGACTTTTGTCCATTTCCCCTCGGACACCTCCACTCTTGCATCCATGCAGGGAAAAACTCCCCATCAAAATTTGTAAATTTAAATTCTCCTTCAAAACCTCCCTCCATCGGGACGCCTATGGATCGCTCCTATTATCCTATCTCCTAGAACTGGAAGGGACCTTGAAAGGTCATTGAGTCCAGCCCCCTGCTTTCACTAGCAGGACCAAGTACTGATTTTTGCTCCAGATCCCTAAGTGGCCCCCTCAAAGATTGAACTCACAACCCTGGGTTTAACAGGCCAGTGCTCAAACCACTGAGCTATCCCTCCTCCTGTCTGGCACTGGTTAAACAGGCCGAACACTGTGATTCCTGCTTTGCTGCTAAACTCCCAGGTCACTCCATCTCATTTGTCTGCTCCGGTCGCCTCATGCATCCCGTGTGGCAGGTTGATTGTGAGCTCCCTGAGTCTGGGACAGGGTCTTTTGTCTTTGTTACATGTGCAATGGAGCCCTGATCCATGACCGGGGTTCTTCGGTGTAACTGGAATACTAATGGGCACTTACTCCACTAACTGCAGAAGAGGGCCCTGACAACTTGGAGAGGATCCAGGAGAATGGGGATGAAAATGCTGATACGCCTGTTCTCTTCCTTTTATTCCCGTGTGGAAGAGTTTACATCCTTCACAGGCTGGGCCCGGCGATTCAGCGGGCACACCCCGTGTGCTGCTCTGTCCCGGCTCAGCCAGGAGACCTAGAGAGGTCGGGAAGAGCTGAGACTCCAGGGAAAGTTGTTAAGCAAGACGCCGCTTGGATGCATGCTGCTCACAGATCAGAGTTCTGGCTGCCAAACTGCTCCCACTGCGATCACTGCGCCTGGTGCGTCAGCCTGATCCAGGAGGACAATTACAGCGGAGACGGGGCTGGGCTGCTGATTGAAAAGGGAGGAGAGGACAAATGACTCACTCGCAAGGTGCTGGAATTAGGTGGAAAACCCACGGCCTGGGAGTTTAATTTTCACCTTCAATGCTGGGTACTTTAAAAAAAAAACTACAAAGGGGGGAGGCTGATTTTTCCCTTGCCTCGCACCTCACGTTGTGACATCTGACACTCACGTCTGAGGCAGCGCAGAGTCAGGCCCGCGGTGCCCTGGGGGAGCGGGGGGACGAGACATCAGTTCGGTAACCTGGGGCTGCATTGTGCCTGGCAGAACGCCGCCCAGAGCTGCCTGGGGAGCGGAAGAGCGTGCAAACAGCTATACCCCTTGAACATATTTGTCACCCATCCCCCTCCATGCAGTTGGTCAGTGTATGACAAGGTGCAGCCTCCACCTACTCCCCACCAACTTGGGGGACCCTGTACCCCAGGGGAGGAATTAGGGAGCGGTCCCTGTACTCAGTGATGTGCGCGCGCACACACACTCACACACTCTCTCTCTCTCTAGTCCTAAGGGCAGAAGGATGGTCTTGTGGTTAAGGCACAGACTTAGGGTGTGTCTACACTGCGAGGTGGGAGAGTCCCAGAGCTCGGCCGGCAGATTGAGCCCAAACATCTACATTGCAATTCAACAGCCCCTTAGTTCGAGCCCCGTGAGCCCGAGTCGGCTGGCACAGGCCAGCCCCAGGTTTTTAATTGCCGTGTAGACATATGCTCAGAATCAAGAAATGTGGGTTTTAAGCCCATCTCTGCCGCAACTGGCTGTGTGATCTAGGGCAAATTGTGCCAGTTTCTTGTGCCTCAGTTTACCCATCTGTATTTACCCGGGATAAACACACCAACATTCCTTCTTGAAGCCCTTGGAGATGTACAAATGGAAAGCGCTAAATAATTGCTACTTATCAATACGCTTGTTCATTTCCCATCTGCTCTGGGAGCGGCTGCCCATGTACAGGCGGGAGCTGGCTAGCCTGCAATGTGAAAAACCGACAGGCAGACACAGCCTGTTGACCTGTACCTCCATCGCCATGGTTACTAGGCTTAGGTGGCATTCACCGTATGTTTTGAAAACTGAAGAGCTGGGTGAGGCTGTATAAAGGGGACCTATGTATGTCCGTGGGGGGAGGCTTCATGATACGAAGGGTGGCCAAAACCCAGCCCTGGAGCTCTGGGATGTGATACTTCAATATAGGAGCTTTACATATTGGGGACCAGAGCTCCAGGGCCCAAAGATGGAGGACAGCATCTGCCATTGGCTCCATGCTGGGTACATTTCAGTCCCTTGGGTAAGTTACTAGTTAAGTCCCAGCTGGGCAGACCCCGAGTGATAGCAAAATATTCCTGCTGAGGACATAAAATGGACGAAGCTGTGACAGGTTTGGCTCTGTCTCCCTCCTTTGCCCGAAATAACAGGAGTGTGGCATTTGGGATACTCCCCCCTCAGGACCGCCAGCGCCTGCCCTGGCAATCCCGGCGTGCATTCAGCCCTGTCATCACGCCTCGCTGGGCATCAGTGGTGGACAGCACCCCACCCTGAGAAAACATGGGGCATGCTTGGCACGTCGCCCCCCGAGGCAAGGTCATCAGAAACTATGAAGAATTCTTTGCCTGCCCTATTGGCCGTGCTATGCAGGGGAACATGATCCCCTTCGGAGCAGGAGCTGAACTCGGTGAGGGCTGATCATTGCACGAGCCCTTCTTGGCAGGGTCCAGATGCAAGAGGGAGTCACGGGGTGGCCACGAGTCAAGGTGCACAGGTGGGACTCAGTCAGACTTCATGAGAAGAGCCACTGGGCTCCAGCCAGGCATACTACGGGATCAGGTCCTCTCCTGACATCCTGCACTCCCACGAATAGAAGAGACACTGCAGAGCCTGCCGGGAGGCCCTGCTCCAGCTCGGTTCTGCATAGGAATGATGGAACAGAGACCCCCCTCACCTCTGCCAGCGCGCTTTGCCCACCGGTGGCTGAGGCGACATGGGATCTGTTCCCAGCTCAGCCACCAACACCCCTGTGTGATGCCAGGCAGGTCACGTCCCCTCTCCGAGCCTCAATTCCCTCTCTGCAAAGCGGGGACAGTGACCCTTCCCCACCCATGAGGAGATGGTCACAAACGCTGACAAGGTGTCCTGGTACCAGGACAATGCTCTGCTCCCTCTACCAGGAGTAGAACGGGACCGTTCGCTCATGACGTCGTCCCCCCCCGTTCTCTTTGGGGGGCTGCAGATCCCCTCAGACCATGCAGCTATGGGGGAGGCAAAGACACCACATCTCCACCCTGGCTCTGTGACTGCCTCAGCCCCACGACTGGGGATTGTCGCTGGGGCGGGGGCCCGGTGGGAAAGATAACACGGGCCCAAGTTGTAGTGAATCACTGAGGTGGGGTGTGGGGGACACACCGATGTGTGTTGCCCCATCCCTAGCCCCTCTCCCTATACAGGCCCTGGCTCCATAGCGTCCTTCCAGGGGGCCCGAAGGAAGGGGGAACCGTGCCATGGAACTGCTCGGGCCCGGCCTCCATGACACAACCTGTAGGCATGATCCCCAGGAGCAACGAGTGGTCTCTCTCAAGCAGTACAGCCAACTGGGATGACCTGCTGCCTCATGGACCCCTCGGCTCCGATTCGGAGAAAAGCTCCCCGAAGCGGGGAAGGCCAGGGGGAGCCCCACAGTGAAAACGGCAGCTTCGTATTTGATACCCTGCTAGTGTACAGGAATGGCCACACCGCAGTCTGCCAACGGCCTAGGTAATCCACTCACCTGCTACAATACTGGCCAAAACCCAATGGATTCAGGGAAGCCATAGCCCTCCTCTTATGCAATTTGTGTAACCCACACACCTCCTGGGTGTGGTGTTCTGTCCCGTCTAGAGGCACCAAGACAGAGGGAGGGAGAGAGAAGATTAATGAGTCTGTTCTACAGCCTTAGCTAACAGCCAGTTGCCTTTTAGCTCATGCGGTAGAGGCTCATGCACTAAGCTCCAGAGGTCCGCGGTTTGATCCCCCCCCGCCGACGACCGGGGTCTGTCAGTGTTAAATTTGCACCACTCCCAGTCTCCATGGCAGGAGCGTGGCCTAGGAGTAAGAGCAGAGCAATGCTCTGAAGGTTTGGGTTCTGCCCCTGACTCTGTGTGACTTGCAACAAGCCACTGAGTCCTGTTGTGCCTCAGTTTCCCCATAAGCAGGTGGAGTCTGACCATACCTAGTATTCCCCATCTTTGTAAAGCACGTGGATGAGGAGTGGTAGCTAGGTAACCATTATCCTTTTGTCTTCATAACGAGTGCAACATGCTCAAGAACCTTATGTGATCTCTAACCTCCTCTTAGCCTCCGTCCACCTGTCCTTCTGCCAAAAAGCAAAGCGGGGGGCAGAGGCGTCCAATACACCGCATCCCCCCTTTGCCACTGAAACAACTCCCCCTTCCCAGCACTGCCCCTTTGCAAACACAAAACGCAGCACTCAGTGGCTCTTTGTTAGCTACATTCTTTGCACCACCAAAAGACACACGGGGCCCGTGGCCAAAGAAAATAGCCTCATTGCTAATTGAGAAGAGAAAGAAGGGAAAGAAGCGCTATCTAATTTCATTGTAGCCAAGAGCTACACTGACCCCCTAGCAGCATCTTCCACACTCTCCGGCTCCGAGCTCCGCATTCTTATCTCAAACACAGCTAAGGTCTAGTCCTCGCCCACCTGTCTGCCCCTCTGGTCCTTCTCCTCAGGAGTTAATAAACCAACCAGCTGGGCAGATGCTTTTTTTCTGCCTGTTCCGGCTTCATGTTTAACACCTGTGCCACCTTGTAGCAATTGCCCAGCTATGTGGGGATCTAGGAATGCATGGCCCGAACACCCTGTTGTGTGGGTGACTTGGCTGTGGTGTGAGGGAAAGCGCCGGCAGGGCACAACACGGTGCTAATGGGGTGTCGGTGCGCCCACATGTGGTGATGCAATGGAGCAGCGACAGAGCGGCCTTGGTGTTTTCAGTTCCCACAGAGAACCTCTTACCGCCCTCGTCCCCTCATTGCCTCAATCAGTTTCACGTTGCAAGCCTTGAATTCCAGGTCTCGAGCAACCCCAAAGTAACTCAATGCAGAATTCACTGCTAACCACCAAATGTGCCCCCTGATTGAGAATCAAACCACACGACAGAACATCTCACGTTTCAATCTGAAACCCGAAACTGGCCCAGGACAGCTCGACTTTAGCAAAGCTTTTGATACGGTCTCCCACAGTATTCTTACCAGCAAGTTAAAAAAGTACAGATTGGATGAATGGACTATAAGGGGGATAGAAAGCTGGCCAGATTGTTGGGCTCAATGGGTAGTGATCAATGGCTCAAAGTCTAGTTGACAACTGGTATCAAGCGGAGTGCCCCAGGGGTCGCTCCAGGGGCCAGTTTTGTTCAACATCTTTATTAATGATCTGGACGATGGGATGGATTGCACCCTCAGCAAGTTCAAGGATGACACCAAGCTAGGGGGAGAGGTAGATATTCTGGAGGGTAGGGATAGGGTCCAGAGTGACCTAGACAAATTGGAGGATTGGGCCAAAAGAAATCTGATGAGGTTCAACAAGGACAAATGCACTGGAAGAATCGGAAGAATCCCATGCACCGCTACAGGCTGGGGACCGACTGGCTAAGCGGCAGTTCTGCAGAAAAGGACCTGGGGATTAAAGTGGACAAGAAGCTGGACATGAGTCAGCAGTGTGCCCTTGTTGCCAAGAAGGCTAATGACATATTGGGCTGCATTAGTAGGAACACTGCCAGCAGATCGAGGGAAGTGATTATTCCCCTCTATTCGGCACTGGTGAGGCCACACCTGGAGTACTGCGTCCAGTTTTGGGCTCCCCCACTACAAAAGGATGTGGACAAATTGCAGAGAGTCCAGCAGAGGGCAAAAAAAAAATGATTAGGGGACTGGGGCACATGACTTATGAGGAGAGGCTGAGGGACCTGGGCTTATTTAGTCTGAAGAAAAGAAGAGTAAGGGGGGATTTGATAGCAGCTTTCAACTACCTGAAAGGGGGTTCCAAAGAGGATGGAGCTCAGCTGTTCTCAGTGACAGCAGATGACAGAACAAGGAGCAATGGTCTCAAGTTGCAGTGGGGGAAGTCTAGGTTGGATATTAGGAAAAACTATTTCACTAGGAGGGAGGTGAAGCACTGGAATGGGTTACCTAGGGAGGTGGTGGAATCTCCATCCTAAGAGGTTTTTAAGGCCCGGCTTGACAAAGCCCTGGCCGGGATGATTTAGTTGGGGTTGGTCCTGCTTTGAACAGGGGGTTGGGCTAGATAACCTCCTGAGGTCTCTTCCAACTCTAATCTCCTATGAGTCTATGAAGGCTCAGGAGGGAAATGGTCTCTTGGGACATTCATTGCATCCACAGTTCCAGCCTGAATCTCAGCTAAGAACCAGACTGTAATTCCCTGAAGTCAAACCAGGACACAGCATTGTTCAGGGTGAAGTTCTGGCTTCTTTGAAGGGAGTTTTGCCTTTGGCTTCAATGGGGCCAGGATTTCACCCTACCTCCCTGAGGGTTTCCTGTTCAAACTCAGGCCTTGTCTACATAGGACATTTGGGCTGGTTTAACCTAAGACATGAATTTAAGCGGCTTTAGTTCAAGTGCTGCAAACCCATGCTTGGAAACTTATCTCAGTTTCAGAAGGGCCTATATGAGTTTAAATTGATCGGGAACAGGATTAAGCTAAATTAAAGTGAAATAAGAGTGTCCACGCAGGGGGGTTGCATTGGTTTAAATTGGATTTCAGTTAAACTGGTGCAACTTTCCCATGTAGAGCAGGCCTCTGAAATGTGCAGTTGCCGATTTACAGCCCATTTTCTGCAAATAAAAGAATACTACATTGGGGATTCTGACTGGCGGCTGTGCAGTCTTCTTTCAAGTCCTCCTATTCCGGATGTTTTTCTTTCGCCCTCAACTTGCAGCACAAAGCTCTGGTCCAGCCAAACTTTAAATAACTGAAAGGGTTAAGACCCACGCAAACCACCAGATACAAGTGTGATCTCACCAATCAAACCTGAAACCATTGCAAAAAGGTAATGTTTTTCACTGACCCAAAGCATATCTGCTCCGCTCCGCCACCTAGTGGCACTGATTGGTGCATGTTGTAAAACTTCTGTGGTGAAAAATGGGTTACATGTATTACTTGAAGTCCCATTGATTTGGAATCAAAAGCCAAAGAGCAGACTTCTCTCACCCACCACAACTTTATAGAGCTGTATAAACCCCAGGGAAGTTCCAGAAGTGGTGCAGTGGCAGAGAATATCCCAATCCCCAAATGCCCTGCTAAAATCCACAGACAATCCTTGGGTATAAATTACAGCTAAGAAAACAGGAGTGATGACACATTAAAGAAGGGGAGAGAGAGAATATTTTACTCCTTTATTCTGTCCCTTCTTTGCATTTTAACATTTCTACTCTTGCCTTATGCCCCGGGGTGCAGTGCCTTGCACAGATCAACAGTCTGACAGTAAACACCTTCCCGCATTTCAGGTGTATTGTTTTCTTTGAGAGACTCCTGCTAAATTAATAGCCTTAAAAACACTTGTGTAAACTGCACAGCAAAATACACAGGGCCTGAGCCGGATCCCCTCTGTGCTAGTGTATATCAGGATAAGTCCACTGGCTAAATCCTCCTGCTGCGTTTCCGGAGAGTTTTGCCATTGACTTCAACGGACTGAGCTCTGACAAAGTTCAAATGAATAATGCCCAGGAGGCCCCTGGCCATCTCCTTAGAGCCGCTCATCTTAGTGGTAGAGCAGCTAAAATATTGGCAAAGCCAGTTCGGCAGGGGACAAGGGAAGGGACGGAACCAGCCCGTTGTTTTCCTTGGAGTTGTCCACACACCCTGCTGTATGCTGCCTGCTTCTCATAATTAGAGTGTCTGGACGGGAAGCAGCCAGGAAAAGGGTTTTGCGAGCGTTTCAGACCAGCACAGTTGGAGCGGTGATTAGAACACAGACAGACAAGCCAGTGGAATCCACCCGAGATGAAAGCCCATTTCGACCCGAGGAAAGGTGCTTGTGTCACCCCTTGCAGTCCGACAGAGCTGCCAGAGGAGAGCAGTGATGGAACACACTTCCCAGGTCTCAGGCTTTCTGATCCCGCCTCAGACTGCAAGAGGCGTCGTTAAAAGCCGATGCAGTCAGGTCTGAGCTACTCTGCTTTCTCCATACACTGACAGACACTTAGCAGCCTCATTTGGCCATATCCTCAGCTGGTGCGCACCAGCCAGGTTCCATAGACGTCAGTGCCGATTTGCACCAGCTAAGGATCTGGCCCACTGTCTGCTTTAAATGTAGTCCAAAAGAAACAGAGCTACAGGAAGTCAGCCAAATTCATTTCCTCCGTGGCCCCAAGGGAGCGAATTCGAAGACTGGTGGTTATTTGAATTGAGCCTCAGTGACGTTATTTCTAATGACACCATTAGCTTGTATTTATTGTAGCGCCGTTCATCCACACAGATCTCAAAGTGCTTTCTGAACGTCCCTAACATACATAGAGACACATAGAAAGCACTTTGCACAACTCCAAAATGCAGCCACCTCCGGGCCGCAGCAGTGCACAGCAACATGGCCGCAGACATGAGTCGACAGAGAGGACCCAACCAGTGAACTTCAGCACCGTAAGCACAGGCCTCTGCCACTTGACTCGGGAGAAAACACCGTCAGCAAGCTCCTGTCCTCACAGAGGGTGACCACGGTGTGGCACAGCCACGTGAACATGGAAGACCAGAGCCCAGACAATGGAGGGGGCCATTATTACACGGTAACTCTGCAGCCGTCCTTCGAGGGGAAGTGTAGCGAGGACCACGGTCACCCTGGAGGAGAGGCCAGATATGACTGGCCTCTCTGGGAGCAGGAGCAGCCAGCACAGGGGAACTGTAGTTCAACCAACCCAGCCCCGCTCCCACTTCCCTGTCCCCCTGGGCGGGCATGTCACAGCCACACAGAACTTCACCGCAACAGCTGGGACCGAACCCAAAGTCACACGCTCCAGGAACACAAGCGCTTCCTACCAGGGCCGAGCCAGAATCTCCTGCAGCGCTAGCAGGATTGGGGTGGTGAGGGAAGCGGTTTCATTCCCTCCTCCCTCTTGCACACAGAGCCAGGCACCAGCTCACCCTGGATGGATAATGGTGCTGAACACAGAGTCCCGCTCTTTGCAGTGAATCGGGAGCCGTGTCCCTTTCTCCTTAGTGCCGGCCCCTCTAGCTACCCTGCCAGGACCTAGTCGGAGCTATGGACCCCCCTGAGGGTGTCTGCCTGCCAAGGGCCTTGCTGCTCTCAGCTGGGTGGAGATCAGCAACAGCCCCTGCAAAAGAAAGGAGCAGAGCAGGTCTACGGAGCGGTAAGGAGTCTTTGGAGGGCAGCCTGGCATGCTGTGGTTAGCCATAGGTAGGCCCCAGGGCCGGGAAACAGGCAGTGACTGGTGGCGGTGGATGATGCCGTAGGACAATGATGGAGGGTTTGGAGACTGGCTGCAGAGAAGCACCGAAAAGCTCAGTGGTCCAGTGCCCCAGGCTATTCAACGGGCTGGGGACACTGGGAAACCAGTAATGTTGGAAAAAACCCTCCTTGTGCAACTCAGCAAGGCTGCCCTGGACGCAGTAGAGTGAGCTGAGGCTCTCGGGCACATTTTCTCAACTCAGAACGGGGACTCATCACCGGGTCACAGATGGTCCCATGCCGTAATTGCTGGAAAGGGCTCCCTCTAATCCGTCCAACAGCAATGGAAACAGAGTGACTCAAAGCCACCATCCCAGCCCAAACTCTGCATCAAAGACCTGAACTCTGGCCTTTGCAAAAACAAACACCCAACAGAGCCAGGGAAGAAAAACAAGGCGAAAGGCAACGAGCCATTGGAACAAATAAAACAGAGGCTGTTAAATGCCTGGTATGCACGATGTGTTGGGACTTGCTGCTGTCAGCAGCGTGAGCAGACATTCACATGCAGCCATTCATAAGACACACGGTAATTACCTTCTGCAGAGGCTGTATTGTGATGAGTTCTTGAAGCCGAGCATGATATCGCTAGCAACAGAATATCATTACAGCAGAGGATACAGGCCTTAACCCTCACAAAGCTCAGGGAAGGTGCTGGAGGGGGTGCTCTGCTGGGAGGCTGCAGGGAGCTCTCCCATTGTTAGTTATACTCATTTTACAGGGAGCCAAATGCTCATTTCACGTGAGATTATGGCAGGATTGTTCCTGGCAGGACTCTGACCTTTTCCCCCTGAGCTCAGGGAGAAAAGCTCGGAGCATCGCATAACTCTCCCCCCAGTTGGCACCATCCTATAGGCCACCTGAGTTCAGCACAGCCAACCTATGTTGGATTGACAGCTCGGGGATAAAAACGAGAGATCAACTTGAAAGTGGAACAGCGGGGGAGTCCGGCGACGCTCTGGCAGAGTTCAGATGTGGATCCAAATTTCACGGCTCAGGCCCATCTCCACAAGGGTTTGACTCTCAGCATTCTGGACCCGAACACCTTGCCTCTAAGTCACAGTCAATCTCAGCAGCTCCACCAATTCTGTACTGGTGGAGGGTAGTGCCATGTCCAGCTGTTGGTGTCTCTGAACCAGGCATGCCTCCTCTTGGTAGTTAGGTTGTGAGGCCTCCCTGTGCTACCAGGATAAGCTAAAGTCTTTGGCATGCTGTTCACTGCCTCTGGGTCTGACTACTCTGTTCTCTGTTCTTATACTGCCCTTATCGCTGCAGTATCTGAGTCCCTTCCAGTCATGCACGCAGTGATGTGACTAACATCCATCACCTGGGGTTCATTCTCTCTCAGCCTCTCCCCAACTTCTGTCTTTGGGGTGTGGAGGAGGGAGCAACAGGAGAGCTGGACCTCCCCCGCCTATATTCCTAGGATGAGGCTTCATGGGATCAGCTTGCTTGCCTCCTTCCCCTCTGCTCATTTGGTAACAGCATCACCCCAAACGTTCCATCAAGTCCTACTGCTGCAACCTTGGCTCACCCCACCCATCACACGCTGTGCCAGGAGGGATCTCCCTAGCTCACTGCCCTGGAGAGATCCCAGAACATCAGGAGGACACAGGAAACGACAAGGAGACAACAGCTTTCAGCTCAGCAAAGGGGCTTCAATTCCCCCACAAGCCCTGCCTCTGTCTGCTGTTGGTACTCACTTGTCCAGGGACTTCTCAGGAAACGTGAACTGGCCATGGCAGATACGGTCGATGTAGCTCAGGGGGATCCGCTGCACCTGGAGGCAGCTGAGCATTATAAAGTCATATTTGCAGACCAGGAGGTTGGCATCTGTGATCACCACGACACGCTCCCTCTCGTTGTTCCAGTGATCTATCCTGGGGACAAAACAGAGAGTTCAGGCAACGACCCTCCACGCCGCTGAGGGAGGAGAGCAGGTTGTGCTGATTACGGAAGATCAGAGCAGGCATCCAACCTTGGTTTGCATAAATAACCAGCACTGAAATTTGAAATGGCCCAGATAGGTCTACACCAGTGCCTGAGGGTGGATGGGTCCCTAGGCTTTCAGCAGGGCTGGCTTCAGTTTTTTTAGCAGCGAAGAAAAAAAAGATAAAGTCGTGATCGGCGGCACTTCGGCAGCAGCTCTACCGCGCCGCTTCATTCTTCGGCGGCAATTCGGCAGCCCGTCCTTCCCTCCGAGAGGGACTGAGGGACCCGCCGCCGAATTGCTGCTGAAAACCCGGACATGCCGCCCCTTACCCTTGGCCGCCCCAAGCACCTGTTTCCTGCGCTGGTGCCTAGAGCCGGCCCTGGCTTTCAGAGCAATTCCTATAGGCCCCTGGTAGTTTAATCCCTATTCAGTTGTGAAGGACTTTCCCATGTGGGAAAATAGAAAGCTGTTTTTTTTTTCTCATTTGAAATAATAATTAAAATAAAAAGAAGAACAGTCTGCTTCCTGGCTTGGAAACCCCAGGGATCAGCTTGGGGCATGTTTGCAATCGTTACATCTCTTGAGCATATTGTTCACTAACTTTTACAGACGGAATGCATTTTGTATCCAGTAGGTGGCAGTGCAGAGAGATCCCCCCCCAACCCCCCCGCCCTTCAAAGCCTCTCTGAAAAGTGACTACAACATTTCACGGCTTATTAAGATCTTGCTACATCTAGACCAGGGGAAAACCACACATGTAATTCGTAAACTAGCTTTAAGGATCTGTGTCTTGTGAATCCAGTTAGCCACGATCACTCAATAAAACATTTCTTTTGTCCGACAAAAGGAACGACTGATTGGAGGAAGCTCGGAGCGTTTAGAATATTCAATTCCGAGTTTAAAACCCCAAAGGACTGTCTGTGAATTGTTTTAAGTCCGTGCTCTGCAACTTCGTATGTCAGCCACTTTACAGACTGGCAGGGAAAAGGCCTTGCCGCTCAAACACGTTTGTCTGCTGGGGAGCTAATCATAGAACTGGAAGGACCTCGAGAGATCATCTAGTCCAGTCCCCTGCAGCCTTCTTATAGGGCCCAGCCTGGCCCTGATTGGCTGCTTTCAAGCCTCCACTTGAGTGGCTCCCAATAAGCCTCTCTGACTTGCTCTAACCCCTTCCATGCCAGAGTGGAGCAGCTGCCCCACTAGTCTCTTTGAAAAACTGCCAACGGTCTTTTGTTTTTCCCCTTAGACTTGCTTCCTGTGGGATCTTACCTACCGAGTCCCTGAGTTTGCTAAAGTCTGCCTTCTTGAAATCCCTTGTCTTTATTTTGCTGTTCTCCCTCCTACCGTTCCTTAGAATCATGAACTCGACCATTTCATGATCACTTTCACTAGGGTTACCATATCTAATAAATAAAAAAAGAGGACCCTCCACGGCCCCTGGCCCCGCCCATTTCCCCACCCTAGCCCCGCCCCAACCCCACCCCTTCCCCGCCCTAACTCCGCCCCCTCTTCCCTCCCACTCCCAGCCACGCGGAAAGGGCTGCCCGAGCGCTACCGGCTTCACGGTTTGCCGGGCAGCCCCCAGACTCTGCGCCCCTGGCCGGCGCTTCCCCAGTGCAGCTGGAGCCTGGGAGGGGAAGTGCCCAGCCGGGGGCGCAGGGTCTGGAGGCTGCCTGGCAAACCGTGAAGCCGGTAGCGCTTGGGCTTTGGGCAGCCCCTATGCCTCCGGACCCTGCGCCCCCAGCCGGGCACTTCCCCTCCCGGGCTCCGGCGGCACAGGGTCCGGAGGCATGGAGGCTGCCCAAAGCCGGTAGCGCTCGGCTCTTAAATAGAGCCGAAGAGTCGGGGAGGAGCAGAGCCGCAGCGGCCAGAGGCTCTGCTCCTCCCCTGACTCTTCGGCTCTGTTTAAGAGCCGGGCTGCCCGAGCGCTACCGGCTTCGGGCAGCCCCCATGCCTCCAGACCCTGCGCCGCCGGAGCCCGGGAGGGGAAGTGCCCGGCCGGCGGCTGGGGTCCGGAGGCAAGGGGGCTGCCTGAAGCCCATAGCGCTCGGGCAGCTCGGCTCTTAAACAGAGCTGAAGAGTCAGGGGAGGAGCAGAGCCGCCATTTTCCCGGACATGTTCGGCTTTTTGGCAATTCCCCCCGGACGGGGGTTTGACTGCCGAAAAGCCGGACATGTCCAGGAAAAAGAGGACGTATGGTAACTCTACTTTCACCCAAGCTGCCTTCCACTTTCAAATTCTCAACCAGTTCCTCCCTATTTGTCCAAACCAAATCTAGAACAGCCTCTCCCCTGGTAGAAGTCTCCACCTTCTGAATTAAAACATTGTCTCAAATACATTCCAAGAACATATTAGATAATCTGTGCCCTGTTGTGTTATTTTCCCAACAGATGTCTGGGTAGTTGAAGTCCCCCATCACCACCAAGTCCTGTGATTTTGTTAGTGATTATGTTGATTTTAGTTTGGATGATTTTGTAGCAGATTCTCTTTCTAGTATAGAATAAAGAGGAGCTTTAAAAAAAATCCCATTAAGGGGATGTCACTGAAGTGCATCCACTCCAGGTTGTGGATCCCCCAGGATTATAATAACCAGAGGCAGGTCTAAATTAGCAGAGGAGAATTTAAGGAGGCTGAGCCAAACTACATTGTGCTGCCACCCACTGGCCACAGTAAGCAACAAAAAACTTTGCAAAGAGAAGGGTGCTGCAAGACGCTGACTGCATTTATCTAGTTGCAGGCCTAGTTGCTTCCCAGTGAGTTTTGATCCGGGGTAACATGCCGACTCTCCGGGTGTCAAACACACACACCGAGGTGCTAAGACACACTCTCATACAACCTATTCTACTCTGTATCGATCATCACCATGGTATCTGAGAGCTTAAGGGTGAGCAAATGTGCACACACAAAAAACCCATTCATACACTACACACAAGAGTATCCGTTCCCTGAGCTCTCAGGAGCTCTGGAGCGGACAGGTACCCTTCTTCCCCGCGTGGGACAATCCTGATTTTTGAGTCATCAGGGTTAATTGACAGCATAGGCGCCGACTCCGGGGAAAAATTAGCAGGTGCTCCACACCCACCGACAGCCAAGCGCCCCGCTTCTCATCTCCTTCTCCCCCACCCAGCATGCCGCATTCCTGCTCCTCCCCCTCGCAGTCAGGGCCGGCTCCAGGCACCAGCTTAACAAGCAGGTGCTTGGGGCGGACAAGGGAGAGGGGCAGCACCTGCGGCAATTCGGGAGCGGCAGGTCCCTCGCTCCCTCTAGGAGTGAAGGACCTGCCGCTGAACTGCCGCCGCCGATCGTGGCTTTTTTTTTTTTTTTCCAATTGCTGCCGCTGATCGCGATCGCGACTTTTTTTTTTTTGCTTGGGGCGGCAGAAATGCTGGAGCCGGCCCTGCTTGCAGTGCTTCCCACCCCCCACCCCCGCCGCCTAACAGCTGTTTGGTGGCGCTTAGGACTTTCCTGGAGGGTGGGGGAGGAGCAGGGACGTGGTGCACTCAGGGGAGGAGGCAGAGAAGAGGTAAGGCAGGGATGGGGACTTGGGGGTGGGGAGGGGGCAGGGCTGGGGTGGGAAAAGGCAGGAAGAGAGCAGGGAGGTTGGGGAAGGGGTGGAATGGGTGTGGGGTGAGGACGGTGCAGGGGCAGAAAGAGGTGGGGCAGGGGCGGAGCGGGGGTCAAGCACCCACTGGGCAGAGGGGAAGTCACAATAAATGGAGAGATGTTTTTGGTCTATCCACTAAATAACTAGCCCTGGCCAGAACCACTTTTAAAGATGTGTATTTAAGCTTCAGACAGGGCCACTGATGGTCGGCAGATATTGCACTTGATGGACAACTGGTCCAATATAACACATCATTTGCCTTGAGGCCTTTCAGTGAGACACTTAAGGAGCTCAATCTCTTTAGCTTCCTGAAGAGAAGGATATGAGGTGACTTGATCCCAGTCTATAAATACCTCTAGTGGGAGACGGTACCAGATATTTGAAAGGCTCCATGGCCTAGCAGACAAAGGCAGAACTGCAGTGGCTAGAAGCTAAAGTTAGACAAATTCAAATGGGAAATGAGATGTAGATAGACAAGATTAAGATTAGATAAAATAGACAGACAGCGATTGATTTTTAACGCTGTAGGTAATTAACTATGGGCACAACCTACCTAGGGATGTGATGAATTCTCCATCAGTTGGAATTGTTAAATCAAAATTAGGTGTCTGTCCAAAATAGACACTCTAGCTCCACCACAAGTGAGTGAAGTTCTCTAGCCTATGTTACACAGGAGGTCAGACCAGATAATCACAATGGTCCCTTCTGGGCTTAAAAAATGAACATCTAGGTCGCGACTGTATATAATTTCTCTACATGCTCATCTGCCCTGGGAAACCATGTAATAAAGACCAGGATAGCCATTAGCACATGTTTCCATCATAGGGAGCTCATAGGAAAATGCAACAAAACAGCTCCCCCCCGCTCTCTCTTACCAGTTGCAGGGTGCAAAAAAGAGGAGGCAAGGGGTCGTTGGATGCATGGAGGGTAATGCAGACAGCTGGCTGGTGAGACTGCAGGGATATCGCAGAGGGATGCAGGAAAGCGAAAGCGTCTGGGTGGGAGTGTCATAGGGCTAAGAGAAGAGACCCATTAATCATCACCGCCATGGCTTGGGCATAAGAAACATTTGGAGCTAAATTGTCACAACTCAACAGCCCCCTCCCTCCCGTAGATCCCCGGGGGAGGCAGATTAGCATTGTATATTGCTAACGCTGTTGCAAGCATTGCAAGGCATTTTGGGGAAGGGTTAAAGGTTTGAGTGTGGAATGGAAGATTCCTTTGCAGGCTGCAGAGGCCAGAGGGGGAAGGAGGAAGAAAGCAGAGAACGGGGTTAACGCGACACTCCATCTTGCTCAGTCAGAAGATAAGGCACTGACTCCAGCCCAAGGCCGCAGCTCACAGCCGACACTTGGCTGCCTGCCGAGAAAGACGGGGGCCTGGAATCCAGCTACCAGCCATGAGAAAGGAAGATGCAGCTGAAATAGACCTGCAGAGGCAGCCCATAACGAGCGAGACAAGCGAAGGCCAGCACAGAGGACAACAAAGTCTAGTCGGTGTGTTTTGGGAAAAGTTGCGGAAACCACGGAAAGCTGGTTTTGACTGGTACAAAAAGCAGCAGGAGCAGAGGTCCCTGAACGGAACACCCCCAAAGGAACCCAGGACTTGAAACCCTCCTGAGAGCTGCACCTCGGAGATCACAGCGGACCCCGGACGACCTGGGCCCAGACAAAACTCCCGCCCACCCCTCCCCCTCTTCTTCTTCTTACGTTACACCCAGGCTTGGCCAGCCTCGGGTAGTGCGGGTGTGAGTATGAAAGTGGGTTAGGGCTTGGGCAGGGCCGGCTCCAGGCACCAGCCGAGCAAGCTGGTGCTTGGGGCGGCAGCTTGTAGGAGGCGGCATTCCGCCCAATTCTAGGGCGGCACGGCCGCTTTTGTTGTTGTTCCGCTCCAGCCACCCTGTAGGGGGCAGCGACGTGGAGGACGGGAGTGCCCTGCAGCAAGCCCGGCAGGACAGTCCTCGTCCTTCCCTCCCCGCCGACCGGAGCGGTGCGGAGCCCTCCCGGCAGGGGGCACGGCGGGAGGGGCTGCGTGGCAGCGCCCCGCTGAAGCCCTGGCTGCCCCCCTTCTCTCTCTCCCCCCGCTCCCTCCCCCTCCCCCCGCTAGCCGGGGCACATCTGCAGGGCAGGGAGTCCCCCTGCACCCTGGCTCCGGACACGCCACAGGTTTTTTTTTTTTTTGCTTTGCTGTTCTGGCCGCCACGGTTTTTTTGTTTTCTTTTTTCTTTTTATTTTGCCAGAGCCGGCCCTGGGCTTGGGGCACTAAACACTTCCTTCCTTCCTCTGCGTGACGTGGGGGGGGGGGGAACCCCAGCCCCCCAGCACTCTCCTCTGTTATTTTATTATTTTATTAATAAAGCTTTAAAACTTAGACACTTGGCATGTTTCGTCATCTCCTCCCCAAACGATCCTGCGGCCTCAGCCTGATCACCCGACGCCTCAGGCAGATTGGTAACAGAACTCTGTCACAAAATGAAAGGGAGAGCAGGACAACGCCCTAGAGACAGCGACAGCGCAGCAGTTCAGCCTAGCCTACGAACCTCCGTGCTTGGAGGAAATTGGGTGGGCTGGGGGAGGGAAAGGGAGGTGTGTGACCCCCTTTTGCAAGCCTAGCAGCAGTGGGCAGGAAGGAAAGGGATAACACACCCCCATCATGGGCCGGGGCTGAAGAGACCCAGTGCCATGTCAGAAATAAAAAGCCAGTGGCCGATATTGGATAGCCCCCGAAAATATACTGCAGGCTACAGAATTGGGATCAGGAACCAAATTCCAAAGGCTGAGCTGTCTCTCAACGGGCTCCAAACAACAACAGCTCAACAGACTTGACAGGACAAAGTTCCAGGTCATTAGAAAGGCCAGGTGGGTGAGCTCAGATCGTGTATTGGACCAGTTTCTGTTGGTGAGCGAGACAAGCGTTCAAGTTTACCCACAGCTTCTGGTCTGGAAAAGGTACTCAGAGTGTCATGGCAAAATACAAGGTGGAAGAGATTGGTTAGCACAGTGGCTCTCAACCTTTCCAGATAACTGCAACCCTTTCAGGAGTCTGATTTGTCTTCTGTACCCTCCCCCTCCCCCCCCCAAGGTTTCACCTCACCTCAAAACGACTTGCTTACAAAATGTGACATAAAAATACAAGTGTCACAGCACACTGTTACTGAAAATTGCTGACTTCCTTATTTTTACCTCATAATTATAAAATAATTTAATTGCAATATAAATATTGTACTTACATTTCAGTGTATAGTATATAGAGCCATACAAACAAGTCATTGTCTGTATGAAATTTTAGTTTGTACTGACTTCGCTAGTGATTTTTATGGAGCCTGTTGTAAAACTAGGCAAATATCTAGGTGAGTTGATGTACCCCCGGAAGACCTCTGTGTACCCCAGGGGTACATGTGTACCCTTGGTTGAGAAGCCCACTGCATGATCTAGACCATCCCTGACAAGTGTTTGTCCAACCTGCTCTTAAAAATCTCCAATAATGGAGATTCCACAACCTCCCTAGGCAATTTATTCCAGTGCTTAACCACCCTGACAGTTAGGAAGTTTTTCCTGATGTCCAACCTAAACCTCCCTTGCTGCAATTTAAGCCCATTGCTTCTTGTCCTGTCCTCAGAGGTTAAGAAGAACAATTCTTCTCCTTCCTCCTTGTAACAACCTTTTAGGTACTTGAAAACTGTTATCATGTCCCCTCTCAATCTTCTCTTTTCCAGACTAAACAAACCCAATTTTTTCAATCTTCCCTCATAGGTCATGTTTTCTAGACCTTGAATCATTTTTGTTGCTCTTCTCTGGAATTTCTCCAATTTGTCCACATCTTTCCTGAAATGTGGCGCCCAGAACTGGACACAATGCTCCAATTGAGGCCTAATAAGAAGAGAGGAAGAATTACTTCACATGTCTTGCTTACAACACGCCTGCTAAAACATCCCAGAATGATGTTCGCTTTTTTTTGCAACAGTGTTACACTGTTGATTCATATTTAGCTTGTGGTCTACTATGACCCCAGATCCCTTTCTGCAGTGCTCCCTCCTAGGCAGTCATTTCCCATTGTTTGTGTGTGCAACTGATTGTTCCTTCCTAACTGGAGTACTTTGCATTTGTCTTTATTGAATTTCATCCAGTTTACTTCAGACCATTGCTTCAGTTTGTCCAGATCATTTTGAATTTTAATCATAGAATAATAGAATATCAGGGTTGGAAGGGACCTCAGGAGGTCATCTAGTCCAACCCCCTGCTCAAAGCAGGACCAATTCCCAACTAAATCATCCCAGCCAGGACTTTGTCAAGCCTGACCTTAAAAACCTCTAAGGAAGGAGATTCCACCACCACCTCCCATTCCAGTGCTTCACCACCCTCCTAGTGAAAAAGTTTTTCCTAATATCCAACCTAAACCTCCCCCACTGCAACTTGAGACCATTACTCCTTGTTCTGTCATCTGCTATCACTGAGAACAGTCTAGATCCATCCTCTTTGGAACCCCCTTTCAGGTAGTTGAAAGCAGCTATCAAATCCCCCCTCATTCTTCTCTTCTGCAGACTAAACAATCCCAGTTCCCTCAGCCTCTCCTCATAAGTCATGTGTTCCAGCCCCTAATCATTTTTGTTGCCCTCCGCTGGACTCTTTCCAATTTTTCCACATCCTTCTTGTAGTGTGGGGCCCAAAACTGGACACAGTACTCCAGATGAGGCCTCACCAATGTCAAATAGAGGGGAATGATCACGTTCCTCGATCTACTGGCAATGCCCCTACTTATACAGCCCAAAATGCTGTTAGCCTTCTTGGCAACAAGGGCACACTGTTGACTCATATCTAGCTTCTCGTCCACTGTAACCCCTAGGTCCTTTTCTGCGGAACTGCTGCCTAGCCATTCGGTCCCTAGTCTGTAGCAGTGCATGGGATTCTTCCGTCCTAAGTGCAGGATTCTGCACTTGTCCTTGTTGAACCTCATCAGGTTTCTTTTGCCCCAATCCTCTAATTTGTCTAGGTCCCTCTGTATCTTATCCCTACCCTCCAGCGTATCTACCACTCCTCCCAGCTTAGTGTCATCTGCAAACTTGCTGAGAGTGCAGTCCACACCATCCTCCAGATCATTAATTAAGATATTGAACAAAACCGGCCCCAGGACCGACCCCTGGGGCACTCCGCTTGATACTGGCTGCCAACTAGACATGGAGCCATTGATCACTACCCGTTGAGCCCGACGATCTAGCCAGCTATCCTCAATCTATCCTCAAAAGCACTTGCAACCCCTCCCAGCTTGGTATCATCTGCAAACTTTATAACTTTTGTCATAAGACAAAAAAAGGGGGAGGGAAGGTTAGCAGGTTAGAGATTGTTGTAATGAGCCATAAATCCAGTGTCTCTATTCAGTCCATGATTTTTAGTGTCTAGCAATATTATGAATTTAAGCTCCCAGGCTTGTCTTTTGAAGGTGTTGTGCGGGTTTCCTTTGAGAATGAGGACTGATAGGTCACATATGGAGTGATCTGTTGCATAAAGTGTTCCCCCCGGGTGATGTGGTGATTTTTGTCTTTTATCATTTTCCTGTGTGAGTTCATTCAAGAACGTAGGGTTGTCTTGTTTCACCCACGTCGTCATTAGTGGGGCATTTAGTGCACTGGGCAAGGTACAGGGGCACAACAACACTGCAAAGTACAGGGGTCATTGGACAAATCCTTCAATGGTCTGATTTAGGGCTTAAATAGATTCGGCTAGAAAAAAAAAGGTTTTCGGTTCTTGTCGTTGGCTTTTTTCTGAAATGTAGGGCACGTTTTTCAAAAGGGCCTACGTGACTTAGGAACCTAAGTCCCATTTTCAAAAGTGACGGGCATTTAGGAGCCTAAATCTCATTGAAGGGCAGCGGGTTTTAGGTTCCAAAGTGCCCAAATGATTTTTGAAAATGGGACTTGGACTCTTGAAATTTTTACCCAGAGTCTCATCTTGGACAGCTGGAAACAAAATCTAGAAAGAACATTTGCTTGGTTTTGAATGCGCTAAGGCCCCAACCCTGCAAACCCTTATGCAAGATCAGGTCCCATGCTTGTCAAGTGCCTTTGACCCATCAGGATAAACTGCCCTGTAGAAATTCAGGTGATTAAATATAAAACTAGGGATGGAATTTCCACAGCCACCTAAAAGATTCATACATTCAAAGGCCAGAAGGGACCATCTAGTCCAGGGGTAGGTAACCTATGGCACGTGTGCCAAAGGTGGCACGTGAGCTGATTTTCAGTGGTGCTCACACTGTCCAGGTCCTGGCTACTGGTCCGGGGGGCTCTGCATTTTAATTTAATTTTAAATGAAGCTTCTTAAACATTTTAAAAATTTTATTTACTTTACATACAACAATAGTTTAGTTCTATATTATAGACTTATAGAAAGAGACCTTCTAAAAACGTTAAAATGTATGACTGGCACGCGAAACCTTAAACTAGAGTGAATAAATGAAGACTCGGCACACCACTTCTGAAAGGTCGCCGACCCCTGATCTAGTCAGACCTCGTGTGTAACACAGGACATCCCCAAAATATTCCTACTGCAGATCCTTTAGAAAAACATCCAATCTTGATTTACACATTGCCAGTGATGGAGGATCCACCATGACCTTTGGTAAATTGTTCTAGTGGTACCCGGTTGCCACTCATTTTCATGCACGCCGGGAATCCATTTGCAGTAGGCTTTCAACGCCAGCATGCAGAAATTGAGACGCCGAGGGCTGGGATATTTCGGCCTGTCTCTAGAAGGAATGGACGTGGGGTGCCTTTAAATCTCACACACCCGCCAGCCCCAGCACTGCTGAAGTAGCTTAAAAGAAAGTCACTGACACATCTTCACAATCAGCAACGAAATACTGTACCTGGACTACAGCAGCCGCCCCTCCCAGCGGCCTCATCATACAGGATGAGTCAGAGAGCCCGGCTTCACACAGAGAAGAGCAACTCGCATCACAGCTGGTCTGTGCAAACCCTCCCGCACAGGGTTGGAGCTTTTAAAAACATAGCAAATATACACAAGCTCCTGGAGAGGCCAAAGCAAACAGCAGCCCTGCTAAATGGGCTCCCGAACTCCCGGCAGCTGAGCACAGGCAGACTTGACTAGCTACTTGCCAACCAGGTCACAGGACCACAGCATGGCATCATTAGTGCAAGTAAGCGTGCCCCTAACCACTGATTGCCAAGCAATCTGCTGCATTGGCCATGTACATACACCGCCACAGCAATATTTACCCCGTCATTAAAAGGCCATTTCACTATCGTTACCAATACACGAGAGGTTTTAGACTATGGAACGTTGCCCCAGGGCTGCTACCTACCAGTCCGTCTCCGCTATTGAGATGCAGATTCTTGGGCTGCTTCATTTTGTCCTATAACCTTTTGTTTTTTGTTTTTTGTTTTTTTTTTGCACAGTGTGGGGAGGGAGGGAGGGACAGGAGAGAAGAGGAAGGATGGTCCCGTGCTGAAGGGACTCAGGAGTGCAAGTCCAAAATTCCCATGTAACCGCCCTATGCAACCTGTCCTGTGTCTCAGTTTCCGGTCTGTAAAATGGGGATAAATACTGCTCCTTTTCAGCCACTCTTTGTCATGTCTATTTAGGCTGGAAGCTCTTTGGAGGCGAGACCGACACATACTGTGTGTCTGTGGAGCACCCAGCACAACAGGGCTCTGATCCTGGTTTGGGGCCTCTAGGTTTTGCCTTACTAAAAATAATAGATGATCATCACATTCACCTGGGCACTAAAGGGGGGAAGGAGACAGGTGGCAGGAGGGTGAGAGAGCTTTTGTCAACGTTCTCTAGGCATTTGGGGCAAGTGAAAGGTGCTGACAACTGGGAGACTGGCGACATCTAGCGGCAGACCAGTACAGCCCCAACAGCTGCTCTTTCCCTCCATCTGCCCCACTGTCCTGTCCACCTGCCGCGGTGCTGTTCTAAAGGGACCACTCCAGGTTGCTGGTTCCAATCCAGCCCTAGCCAGCGGTGAGCGAAACTCACTGCTGCCTGGTGGAGCTGCGGAGCTCAGCCTCATTTCCAGTCACGACAGCAGGTGCGTTACAATAATCCTCACGCCACCTCCTCTCCCGCACTGAAGTGGTGTTTCAAGGATGTTACACATCATGCAGCAAGTGGGAGACAGTGAATAAACTGTCCTATGGTCCACAGCCTCTCAAGGGCATGAGCCACTCCAATGTCCATCAGGGAGATGCCAAGCTGGTCCCTGGCTGGTGTCAATGGAAGTGACTCCCTCGAGTTTCCTGGAGCTGAATCCATTCACACCCACTGAGGGTCGGGCATGATGTCTTGTCTGCTCCTTTCCCGGGTGGCAGTCCTAGCGGACTTTTAGAAAGCACCAGGAGGCGACACCATCCCGTCTTGGGAAATAGTTTGTGTCTCGGCAGGAGAGACTGTGATGTCTGGTGCTGTTCTGGAGCCCATAATGGCTGTCAAATCCACCTTTGTAACCCTGGCCCTACCAGCCTCTTTCTCTGTACTTTCGAAATAGCTCAACTATGTCAGGAGCCACATTAGACTCATAGACTTTAAGGTCAGAAGGGACCATTATGATCATCTAGTCTGACCTCCCGCATGATGCGGGCCACAAAAGCTGACCCACCCACTCCTGGAATAATTCTCTCCCTTGACTCAGCTGTTGAAGTCCCCAAATCATGATTTAAAGACTTCAAGTCGCAGAGAATCCTCCAGCAAGCGACCCCTGCCCCATGCTGCGGAGGAAGGCAAAAAATCTCCAGGGCCTCTGCCAATCTACCCTGGAGGAAAATTCCTTCCCGACCCCAAATATGGCAATCAGCTAAACCCCGAGCATGTGGGCAAGATTCTCCAGCCAGACCCTCCGGAAAAAGTTCTCTGTAGTAACTTTTAATATCCCATCATTGACCATTGTTACTAATTACCAGCGATGGCACGTTATTGACCTATTGACTAAAATCACTTTATCCCATCAAACCATCCCCTCCATAAACTTATCAAGCTTAATCTTAAAGCCAGAGAGGTCTTTCGCCCCCACATTAAATGCTGTTCTCGTCTCAGATAAACCCAGGGTGCCACCTGCAAAGATCCTTAACTGCAGAACATATGCACTCCCGGGCTTGAATGACGTGTCATCTGTGAGATTGAGGAGTTGTCATTTGCCCACTGCTGGGATCCTTTTAACTAGAAATAAACACAACAGAGAAGGCAATTTCCACGTTTCAGCAAAGAGACGAGCTCTGGCATCAACCTTTTTCTTTTCCTTAAAAGAAACTGCTCCCAGAGCCCTTCGAAGCAAGATTGGCGATGATTCGGTTTCCCAGTCCCTGCACTAGCTCTTAGAAAATGACAAAAGAGGCACAGATGACCCCAGAATTAACAGTTACATTTACATTTATTCTTTGGTCTGATGATGATGACGACGACGACGACACCACCACCTACCTCTTATCTAGCACTTTTCATCAGCAGATCTCAAAGCACTTGACCCATTTCACAGATGGGGAAACTGAGGCACAGAGCAGGACAGTTACGTGCCCAGCGTCACCCAGCAGGCCCATGACAGTGCCAGGAACTGAATGCAGGTCTCCTGAGTCCCAGTCCAGTGCTCTATATACTGTTGCCAATATAATAAATACACTTACACAGCACTTACCGTCAACATGATTTACAAAACACTAACAAAGGGATCATCGATATTAAGAGACTCCACACAGCTCTTTATAGCACTACACTGGAGGCATAGGCCCACTTTGTTCTGTGTCTGGAATTCCTCTCCCTACAGTTTCCCTTTCAACAGGAAGTTGTGCTACTGGCTGATGTATCTATGCAATCACTTCTCAAAGCACAACCCAGAGAGCTTAACCTAGTGTCTACATGACACCCCTTCCCTCCCATTGTTGCTTTATTTCTGACAGCCCATAACAAAGCCACCACCTCAGCCAGTGCCCCATACATCATGGCTACTCACTCGGACAAAAGCCAGAAGCTCTGAGCAGTTTCCCCCGAATTCTTGACCACATGGATTTTTAGATCTTCTATGGCTTGGTCAAATGCTCCTGGCTAGAAAGGGAGAACATCAGAAAAGAACAGTAAGATAAACACGATGGAAAGAAATTACAGCTCAAACACACACGCTCCTCTTATTCTAATCCAAGGCTAAATCCACACAGGTGTCTCCTTCAAAGAAAAGTATCACATCTCAAGCCTCAGAACTATGGGATCTATTCGTAACATGGTTTTTATTTGGAAATGACTCCGTCATCTGCCCTCTGTCGGCCTTCCAGGGGGCGGGGGTTCATCTTAGATACACAAGCTAATTGTGGTATCCTTATTGTCCAGTTGTTTGAGGGTCCATCATGAGGTGACAATTATTCCTGCTCTGAAAAAAAACCAGAATATTGTTCAAACAAGAACAGGGCTTTCAAAACTACCAAAGTAACCACCCAGATGCGTGTGGAGGGAATCCAAGATGGCAGCTGGTGTTGGGGCGGTCTCACGGGTTAATACAAAGGCCGTCCATTGGTTTATGGAAGTACCGCACATTTCAGTCGATTCGTTCGTTTGTGGGAGCATGTGTCCGTCTGCCTGTGTGATTCCACTGACTTCAGTGGGGGTACTTCACATTTACATGGGTATAAACAACATCACATCCGGCCTATATTACTTGGGTCTTTAATATTTGTGATGGGGACACAACAGAAACGGAGGAAGGTGGTAGAGACCTGGTATTTCATCACTGGGCGTGTGAGGCCGCAAATGGAAACTCACAACATGAGTTCCATCTTTTCTTCTTTAAAATGAACAGGAAACTGCCACTTTCACATGGTTTCAATATAAGCCCATAAACCAGCCCTGGTCCACTTGAAAAATCCCTGAGCATCAGCAAACCTTAGCTGTGTATCACGCACCACCAGGAGAGTCTCACATGGTTTCACCTTTCCTAACTTAGCTTTTTCACAGCACTGGTCACCTAGCTCTGCAAGGCCGCTGTTACTTTGGAAAGGAAGCAGCCCAAGGGACCAGAGAGGACAGGGGGTCTGATCGTAGGCACCAACTCCATGGATGCTCTGGGGATAGAGCACCCAGAGAAAAAAATGGTGGGTGCTCAGCACCCACCGGCAGCCCTCCCGATCAGCTCCTCTCCCTCCCCCCAGCACTTCCTGCAGAAGGCGCTGGGGGGAGGGGGAGGAATGGGGGCTGGGCAGGCACACTTGGGGGAGGGGGCGGGAAGAGGTGGGGTGGGACTGGGGGCTTGAAGGAAGGGGCGGAGTGGGGGCAGGGCTTGGGATGGAGCAGGGGTTGAGCACGCCTCCGGCAACTCATAAAAACGCCATCTATGGGTCTGATGCAACTGAGTTTGACTGGCAAAGCCAGCTGGTCCTTCTACTGAAAGTGCATTATCTGTAAAGGTGCTCGGTGCCCTCACCCCTGAAGTCACTTTCCAGGATCAGGCTCCAAGGATCTGATCTAAAGTGCAGTGAAGTCAATGGGAATCTTTCAATGAGCCTCAGCCAGTGCTTAATTTGTAATGAAAGACGTGCCAGGGCTCAAGCAATTTTTTTACATTCATAATTGATGCAGTCAGCTCAGAGGTGCCGGGGCTCTGAACCGCCAGGCCCCGAGGTGCCGGGCTCTGAACAGCCAGGCCCCGAGGTGCCGGGGCTCTGAACTGCCAGGCCCCGAGGTGCCGGGGCTACGAACTGCCAGGCCCAGAGGTGCCGGGGCTCTGAACTGCCAGGCCCCGAGGTGCCGGGGCTCTGAACAGCCAGGCCCCGAGGTGCCGGGGCTCTGAACAGCCAGGCCTGGCGGTGCCGGGGCTCTGAACTGCCAGGCCCCGAGGTGCCGGGCTCTGAACAGCCAGGCCTGGCGGTGCCGGGGCTCTGAACCACCAGGCCCCGAGGTGCCGGGGCTCTGGGCCTGGCCTTAGTACCAGGGAGGCTTAGAGCATCTGCATTATTCTGAAAGAAAGGCCTGCTCAAGATGGCAGCATGAAAAGCCAACTTGCTCCATGAGCTACCTTGATTTCATAGAATATCAGGGTTGGAAGGGACCTCAGGAGGTCATCTAGTCCAACCCCCTGCTCAAAGCAGGGCCAATCCCCCGACAGTTTTTTTTTTTTTTTTAACTCCAGTTCCTTAAATGGCCCCCTCAAGGATTGAACTCACAACCCTGGGTTTAGGAGGCCAATGCTCAAACCACTGAGCTATCCCTCAGGGAGATGTGCACCCTAGGAGCACCGTGCCTGGTTCAGACCTCGACGGGGAGGGGAAAGGGTTGACAGCATGCAGGGAAGCTTGGTGTCTATATGAGCCAAACGAGTGTCATACATGCAACTGTGTCTCAGAACACAATGCGGTGCCCAGAGCCTGCTTATTAGAGTCCTGCTGCCTACAATAGACTGCAAGTTATAAAAAGGCAACAGGGAACCGTTAATTAAATAGTAAACGATCAAATGGTTTTAGCTCCTTTCATCTGCATATAATTTACATTCTTAAGTTTAAATTTAGAGAGAATTTCCCCCCTCCCCTTCCGGCTTTCGGGTACGATAGCTCGTGGATGGCAATCTGAGGGGAACTTATAAATACATAGTCAGTGGAGATGAAGTATTGTTCCTTTTGTAAGACACTGCTTTGGATCAGCGGTCTCCGCCACCGAAACAATGCTCCTACTCACAGCATACCTCAAGTTATTAGCCCTGAGTGCTACTTTTCCATCCAGGAAGATTCTGCATTAAATAAGTATAAGAATTAAGGGCTCAATTAAGCCCAGTGGGAGCTTAAAGCGGTCAGCACCTCCAGGAGCTACTTAGGATCAGGGGCTAATAGCAAATGCGCTAAACAGTGGGTCGGAGATGGCCGAGGAAATATATTCCACAGAGTATATGCGCACTCAGACTTTGTAGCTACTAACGTTAAGGAAAGGGCTTGTCAGGTACTTTAGTTGGTGCCGCTTGCATCAGTGAATGATAATTTTCTAACATTTCCACTTAGTGGGTTCCTAGACTGAAGGGTCCTCCACAAATACAATAAATTCGATGGAGGCTTCTCTCCTTTGGGAATTTACTCCCTTTCCAGCCCATCGGTGGCTAGCGAAAGGAGTAGCTTCACCAATGCAAATCTCAAGTGTAGAAAAGCAAAGCCATAATTTGCACTGATGCAGGTTACCCAGGGTTCAAACAGGGGACCAGCTACCTCGGTACAAATTGTGGGTTTGTCTGCAAGGAGTTCTGGCTGCTGACTGATAGAACTGAGGCAAAGTCCCACATTAGACAAGGCCTTTGATTGGATAAAGCCCTCTCATAAGCTATTACTTCTCAGTTACCCTTGGGGATGTCACACAGTTGGTTACATCAAATTGAATTCCAGACTATACCCTCCAAACACTGAGGAAGTTCCGGTGTGAGCTATGCCCCATGCCCATGTGCAGGGAAGACAGTTTATGGTGTGTGAGAGTTTCAGGTGGAAATCACGCATGCCCGGAGGAGACTAGACTCACATGCAGGTTTTTTCCCAATGAACCTAAATCATAGAGGGTCTGACTCAACTCCTAGCCACATAAAGGTAGATCACTCCAGATCTTCTTGGCAATTCAGGGACTGAATATCCAGGAGGAGAACCCAGGAGCCAAGCCATTCCGTGGGCAGTCTGTTAACTAAGGTCTGGTCTATACTACCCGCCTGAATCGGCGGGTAGAAATCGACCTCTCCGGGATCGATTTATCGCGTCCCGTCGGGACGCGACAATCGATCCCCGAATCGGCGCTCTAACTCCACCAGCAGAGGTGGTAGTAAGCGCCGCCGACAAAAAGCGGCAGAAGTCGATTTTGCCGCCGTCCTCACAACGGGGTAAGTCGGCTGCAATACGTCGAATTCAGCTACGCTATTCACGTAGCTGAATTTGCGTATCTTAAATCGACTCCCCGCTGTAGTGTAGATGTACCCTCAGGGACGCAAACAGGGGTGGGGTTTGCTTACCCTTGTAACAAAGAATTTCCTCATGGCATGCTGGTTGACATAAGAATTTGGGAAGGGAGTAGACTCAGAAGTCACAGATGGGGACTCCTTGCCTCCACTTGGGTTGAACTCTGGACCTTTTCCATCGCCAGCTTTTCTTTCGCCCGTCTCTTCCATTTGCTCCACCATCTGGAAGTCTTGGTTGTGCTCACTGTTAGACATTTCAGCTGCCTAAAAATCAAGCAAGACAGAACAACCAGAACGTCTGAATGAAATGCAAGCGCACGCCAACTGGGCAAAACCAAATGAATGCTTAAACCCTCCATGCTTTTCCATATCTATGGCCTTCAAAATATCATTCAGCTGCATTAGTAAATGGCATTAACATCACCTTCCTCGTTTGTAGCAACTTTCATCCAAAGATCTCAAAGTGCTCTGTAAATATGAGGTAGGTCTCATAACCCTCCCTTTGAGGAGAGTACATGTTATCCCCATTTCAAACACAGAAAGATGACCTAGGCCACCCACTTCCGCTCAAGACGTGCCAAGACCATCGTCCAAACCTTCTTGTGAAAGAATGGACTCACAGCGGCAGCACCTCCTTATGGCCAGACCTGGTGTAGCAGCTATACCTCTCTAGCACCCCCTGCTGATGGTGGGTCTGGTTCTGCGGTGGTCTATCTTCTTGTAACTTGGCCCTCTGGTCAGGTGACAATTTGTTCTCACCATTCTGGGATCATAAAGTCCAAAAGTCCTAAGCACACGGTCTTCAGCCTCAACTCCAGACCCTGTTGTCCTCACACCCTTTTCTCAGGTCTCTGTCATTCTTGTCCCCTTCTCTGGACTCATGCCATCTTGCCGCTGGCTAGTAGGAGAACCCAGGCACAACCACTCTTCTGGGCTCCAGCCCAGGGATCCTATAACCAGCAGCCAAAGACCGCCCTATCCAGTACCCTGGACTTTTTCCTACTCAGCATCTCTCAGGTCTTCTCCCCGCAAACCTGCCAAGGTTAACCCTTCTCTCAGGAGCCTGGACTCACAGGACTTTCCCTTGGAATCCCGTAACAAGCTCCCAAACTGCCAGCGATAAACCCACTTCCGCCCTCCTTGGACTTGACATTACATCCCTCTCAATAGCCTCCCCGGCCTCTCTCCATGGAGGTCATGGAATCATTGGGTTAGAAGGGACCAGAAAGGTCATCTAACCGCAGGTCCAGTTCCTGCCCTTGGTCAGAGCTTCCCACCAGAGCCTGTTCCCCTCTGGTGACTGCTCTGTTAGCACTCCAGGACGCTTGCCAGACTTCCCTGTTCCAGAGAAGATCCCAGTGCCAGCTCACCCCAACCTCTCTAGTTCCAGAAAGTGACTGCAGCATTCCTCGCTCGCTACCTACAGCCCCCTTCTAGTCTAAAAAACTCCCTCTGTGTACAGTCCTCTCCTAGCCCCTCCCCAGCTGCACTTCCTCATCCTGAAGCCAGGCCTACCCTCCAGGTGAAGCCTGGTATGCTCCCTGGTCTCCGTCTCTGGCCCACATTAGCCCTTTCCTTGCCTGCATGGGGCATACACCCCCTGTAGCGGGGTAGACACCCGCTCCTGCCCTGAGGAACTTAAAGTCATCCCTGGGAGAGGGCTGAGAGAAAAGCTGGGCTGATTGGGAGGCAGCCTCAGCTGGAGGACACACCCCAAACAGACCCAGCTGGCCCTATAAAGGTCAGGGCAGCCAGGAGTTCAGAGGCTCTCTCTCGTCTGAGAGGGAGCAGGGCCTGGCTGCCTAGCAGAAAGGGTACTAGGAGTGAAGGAGGGATGGGGAAAGCCAGAGGAGCAGGGGAGCTCCTGGCTGGCAACTCCCCAGGCTGCAAGGCCTGGATTAAGGCCTAAAAGGGTACTGGGTGGTAGAGGAAGGCAGCAAGTCCGAACCCCCTTGCCTGTGATGAGTGGCTTATACTGCAGTCTGCCCCAGGGAGTGGGGCTAGATGGTGACTGGCAGTAGCCCAGACTGAGGCGAGGTGGGGTTAGTGGGTGGAGGTTCCCCTGAGTGGGGAGACCCAGAACCTGAGAGTGTGGGGGTATTACCAGGGGGGCAGCAACCCAGAGAAAGGGGCACCGGGGTCCAGGAGGGACACGGGGGCCCAGCAGTAACGGATCACCGGCTGACAGAGGGCGCTCCAGAGGGCTGGTGAGCTAATTCCCACGGACAACCAGCAGGAGGCGCCGCCGGGTGAGTCTACGCCTGCTTACACCCCCTCACACTCCTGAAATCTTTGAAGGTTAGAATAACGCCGGACCCCGTTCCAAAACAAATCTAGTTTTGATTTTATAGGGGAAAACCTGGCCTGCCGAACCCGAAGCCCACATGAGAAGTTCTGCAAACACAAAATCCCCGGTCTCTCCCACCACACAAAAATCAATGTTATGTTGTCTCTATTTATTTACTTAGGTCCTTTTTTGATGACAACATACAGGACTTCCCAATCATCCCCCTTTCTAGAGAGTATGTTCCAGGGGGTCAGCATTTGCAAGGGAATAAATGAGGAACGCAGGCCACATTCAGCAGGCAGTGTCCAGCAAATGGCATAGCTGCATGAAAGCCAACCTCAGGCATAGAAAAGGCAAGCAGCAATTTGCACCAGTTGGTAGCAATTAACATACAATATGTGGAAAATCCCAGGACGAACACTCAGATTTTGTTCCCGTTTATTTCTGTGGTATCTCCTGCAGTCCTTAGCATGGACACTTGTTTACCCCAATGATTCACTGAATGGGCATCGTTTCAAGCACTTGTCAGAGCTATAATCCAGGGTCTTGGGCTCCTCTGATCAGAGGATAGGAATGCAGTCACTGCATCTTGATCTGGGCAATGCCAAACCTGTTCTGTGTTCATTTCACTTAGCAGGTGTGTGACTAGGAACAGGAGACCCTTGTGGGACCTTTTAGGGTTGGGTTGCCAAACAAAGTGAAGTTTGCAAACTTGTTTTTCCTGCCTCTAAACCAAATGCTCCTCCCAAAGGTGAGTCAATTTAAGAAGAAAAACCTTTCTTCCTACAGGGAGGACTCGGATATGTATTAAGGACAGAAGAACACACACAAAGGCTAGATGAGCAAGAAGGGGTGCCCTGTCTATGGTTAGAGATACGTTATTTTTTTCCATTAGCATCGTCTCTTTTCTAAGTTTTTTTCCCCGCGTTTCACGGTTATCATTTTTTATTCTGCTCACTTATTCATCCACTTTGCATGCTGATCTCAGCCACCCTGCTCCTGTTTTTCTGTCTCCCCCAGCAGAACTCAAATCTAACAGCAGAGATAGTTGGGTTTTTTTCAACAAAATGCTGTTTTTGTTGGAAAATGCTGATTCTTCAATACAAAAGAGAGAGAGAGAGAGAGAGAGAGAGAGCGCGAGCGCACACCTCCACACCTGAGCACTCACCTCAGAGGTGGGACACCTGGGCTCAACTGCCTACTGTATCTGATTTTCTCGGGGTGGATGTGATTTCTGGCTCTGGTGTTTGTCAAAAAGCTTCGACCAGCCCCATGCAGAATGGGAAAAATTTCCAGAAAACCTCAACAATTTTTTCCCGAGACAGAAAAACTATTTCCCACCAACCCTCCCTGTCAGCGTTTGAGTTCAAAGCCATGTTTCAGCCTGTTCAAAATTAGGCAAAACAAATTGGCCAAGTCTCGAGCGAGTACTGTATTGTGCTTTGCAAAACACAGAATTGACACAGCTCTGTCCCCTGGGGGAGCTTGCCAGCTGAATGGGACAGAGATAGAAAGAGTTAAAGGATGAGGGCAGGAGCAAATAAAGTGATAGAGCTGATGGGGGTAGGACCCTAAATAAAACTTGTGTGTGTGGTTAGTTTATTGCTGGATAGAAGGCTGGTAACTATGGGTGGTGGCTCGTGGCATCTCTGCCTGTGAAGTTTATTCCTGGAGTACACGGTAAAAGTCACCCAGTGCTGACAACAGGTGTTAGCAAGGGGTCCTGAATGTGGTTCAACTTGAAAAAGATGATTGAGGGGGTGACTGCGTTACGGTGTCTAAGTACCATCCTGGGGAGAGAACAGCAGGTACTAACGGGCTCTTCAATCTACCAGAGAAAGACAGAACACCAACCAGCGGCTGGACGCTGACACCAGACAAATGCAATTTAGAATTTAGGCCAGTGAGGGTGGTTAGCCACTGGAACAAACTTCTACGGGTTGTGGTGGATTCTCCATCTCTTGGTGGCTTCAACTCAAACCTGGCCGGCCTTGCTGGAAGAGATGCTTTAGTCAAACCCAAGTGTGCCGGGGTACATCACCTCTGCACCAGCATGGAAGGGTTAAGGAGCAGCGTGGGGCCAGGATGGCCCTGCCCCTCTGCACTTGCAAATCTTGAGAAAGCATGAAAAGGAGACCTGGGCCACCCTAGGGAGGGGCCAGACTCTTGAGTCTCTCCAGCCCTGAAGAGAGGGCTGGCAGCCTGCCGAGGCCCTGCCCTCGCAGAAGGAGGGTGCAGGACCCGGAGCAGAAGGGGAAAGAGGACTCGGGCAGTGGACTCGGGCATAGACAGTGACACTCTGAGGGCGCTCTGGAGTCAGAGGGGCCCATATCCCAGAGGAAGCTGCTGACAGGTTTTTCTTTTCCTTTCTTTGGTTGAGCCACATTTGCTAACTGCGGGCAGTTTTGTGGTTTCACCTGGGACCCCGAGAGGGGCCGTGGCTCCAGAGGCCTCGGCCAGAAGGTCGAGCGCCAGCCCTCTAGAAAGACGCCCCATAACACCTGCTAGGATGGGGGTAATTGGACTCGTGGATGAGCTCCGCGTGTGGCTCCTAGAGGGGGCGCTCTACCATGGACAGATTCGTGACCCCAAGTTCCAGGGTAACTGGGTGGCAGGTCAGAGTAGAAGACCTGATGGTCCCTTCTGGGCTTAACCTCTGCAACTCTCTGTGCAGCCTGGGTGCAGACGCTAAGGTTACACCCCAGATTCTGAACTCGGCTGGTCCTTGGTATTGCACTTGCAATTAGCTTGCACTCAGCTGCGCCCAGAGACGATGCACACTCTCAGCAACTGGCCATCTCCGCGCTGTTGACCAGGCTGCAGTGCAGATCCCACACAAACGAAGGGCTCGCTGGCTTTTTACACCATCAAGAGGAAACACGGAAAACAAGCTACCTTTTCAGTGCACCGTAACTGACGCTAAAAACTGCCCTCAAGGAGCCTGATTCTTTGCTGGGACGCAGCCCTACAGCTCTGGTGCTGGGAGACGGCTATAAAGCCAGTGGATCTACCCGGCTGGGGTTATCCTGGTTTGGTGGAATCCCTCGGTGGGTGAAAGCTAATGAAACCAGCTACTGCACCACTCTCTTAGTGGCACTGGGTGTGGGGCCATGGCCAGGGGGAAAGGAACGTGTCCGGAGCACCGTCCGAATCCCCAGCTGCCATTCCCACCCCAAACTGTTCTACACTCCGCTGGCGGCTGAGCTCTCTCTGCTGGCCGTAGGACTGGGAAGCTCGTTTGCAGAGTTCCCCCTCCCAGATATCTCGTTTTTATTCCAGTATGAGGTAGGGCCAAGAGGCAACAGCTGAGATCAGATCCCTATTCTTCTGGGTGCGACACCCCCTCCCCCTCACACACTGCAAGACGCTCCCAGCCGTGAACAGCTTACAGTTTAAGCAGACAAGATAGACGAAGGATCCAGAAAAGGTAGGCCCAGCCAACACACGGGTGCATCTGAGAACCTGGGCTTTCCTTACAGACCGTCGCAGGCAGGGCCGGCTTTAGGAAATGCGGGGCCCGATTCGAACAGTTTCGATGGGGCCCCGACAGGGATGACTAAAAAAAAAAAAAAACCACGTAAAAAAACCACGTGGGGCTTGTACTCACCAGGCCGCACTCCTAGTCTTTGGCGGCGGGTCCTTCACTCACTCCGGGTCTTCGGCGGCACTGAAGGACCCGCCGCCAAAGTGCCCCCAAAGATCCGGAGCGAGTGAAGGACCTGCTGCCAAAGACCTAGAGCGCCGCTGGGTGAGTAAAAATTAAAAAGGTGCTTCTAGCCAGGGAAGGGATTCTCTGCCACTTGCCCCCCACTCTGGGCAGCCCTGTCACTGGGCGCGGGGCCCTCTTAAGCGCGGGGCCCGATTCGGGGGAATTGGTGGAATTGGCCTAAAGCCGGCCCTGGTCGCAGGGTTTACCAGGAAGGCTGGCTACAGTGCAGAGGCTGTTGGATTTGCTAATAGACCGGCAGAGCCACAGTACATCTGGGATGTGATGCCTCCCGAAAAGATGGCGTGCACCCAAGGGAAGCCCTCAGTTCTAGGCCCCCAGCCTATAGGAACGTGTCAGAATTTGCAACAGTTGTGTGTTTTGACACTGCACCAGGGATATATGCATCAGCTCAGGCCACAAGAGACGTCTTCTGAAGTTAGGGCAAAGACACAATATTATTACCCCCACTTTCTTGCTGCGCTATATACTGACCCGTGAGGCAGATACACCTTCTCCAATAACTCCTTTGCAATCTACATACCGGTAGTTTGCTTTGGTTCATTTCAAAGGCGGCTCAGCCATTGTCCTCTCTTTAAACACACCTTCAGGGAACTTCTAACCTTGAAATTATGTTGAAGTCCTTTGAATGTTTGCTAATTAACCCAAAATTGACATTACTTCCTTTCAGCGTTTCTGGGTATCTGAACAAATAGACTTCTTCTGCACATTTCAGTTGCCTGGCCTTTTGCATTGTGAAAGATCTAAGCAACATCTTTCCTAGACAGCTCTTTGCATTTAAATTATGGACTCCCTTACTGGTAATGTCAGCATTGCTGAATTGTGTAATGGAGGCGTAAGGCTCAGGGAAGACCTACCACATAGCATGAATCAAATGAAGACATCAAAGAGCTGACGGCGTGACAGGTTTCTCAGAGCGTGCGACAGCTACCTTCGTGCAACGTGCGTGAGCTTAAATTGCTCTGAGAGCCACTAGCTACATTCCACTCTCACTCAGCCGCATGATGGGAATAATCTCGAGTAAACCCACCGTTGCCATGGCAACCTGTAATGGGCCTTGGGTGCAGGAAGCCACCCCAGCGCGGTGTGGGTCAGCTCTGATCCACACTGGAGATTAGCCACAAGCCTGAGCCCAGAATGGGAGCCTAACCCCGGTGGCAGAGGTTGGAATTCACACAAGGGCCGGGATAGAGAAGGTGCTACCCCAGGCTAACACAGCCAGCTACACGGAGATCGGGCTGGCACCAGCAAGTCCAGTGGCTGAGTTGGAATTCGGGTCCTTCCGCGCTAAAAGCTCTACTAGGTGTTGTACGGGGAGATGTCAGTGAACCAGTAAAGTGCCTGAAACCACTATGGCTTATGGCTAAAAGCAGCCAAGTCAGCAGGCCGTAAAGTGGCCATGTAGCAAACTCAGCTTCACCAAGGCAGGAGGGGAGGGGGTTTGGGGTGCCATAGAAAGGGCAGCTTGACCCCGCGTCCTTCCTGATAAGAATGGTGTTGAAATTGCTGATACATGCATCTTAGAAGAGCAGGATGTGCCCTCAGGAATGTGTCCAACAGGGTCTCAAGGCTGCAAACTCTGGGGAAAACCCACACCTGGTTAATCAATAATCAGAAGGAAGCCTCTTGCTTGCCCATTGGAACTGCTTGCTGAACAAGTTTTCTTTAAGGGACATGTCATTCTAATACTAATGTATAAATAAGGGGGGAAAGTTTGAGGTAGTGGGACTCTTCAGGACTGGACTCCCTCTGGATGCATCTTGTGTTCCCCACTGGCAGACGGGCTGCCGCTGTGCCACTCGAGAACCACACTCAGCTTCGGTAATTATCAAGGGTTGCGGGTGTTTTACTAACCTGTTGCGGACGTGTGTGAGTGCTTGAGACTAAGTAAAGTTTAGCTTTAAGTGAAAGCACTCTTGTGTTGTCCTGTTTGTGGCAGCCATCTATCGGTCGGACGGCCGTGTCTTCCCTATTTATTTCCTGACACCATCTCGCATAGAGAAAAAGTTCAGCTTTGGGCTGAAAGAACCCCCGGTAACAGTGTCACCTGTCACAAACTCACTGATCTCTTCTGCAGACCCGCCACTAGAGGGGGAGAAAGACCCACAGTCTCCTAGTGCAAGTTACAGTGACAGCACGCCGTGCTGATATTTAGTATTATTATTTGGATTATTGTAGTGCCAAAGAGCCCATTGGGCCTGGTGTTGTATAAACACAGAACAAAGAGACAGTCTTTGACCCAAGTTGTGTAAGACCAGCGGTGCTGGAACAATTTGTACAGTGGGGGAGCTGAGCGCCATTGAACCAAACTGTAAACCCTGCCTATGATGGAAACCACTTCAAGCCAGGGGGTACGGCAGCACCTCCAGCACCCCTCGTTCCAGCACCGCTGTGTAAGACAACAGATGGAGACAGCCAGATCGAGGAAACAACGAGACAGTATTGGTCAACCGGATGAGCAGTGAGCTAAGCACGCAAACAGCCTGCCGTCAAGTTTTTTTGTAGGTATCACAGCAAAGGCGAGTTTTCAGGAGTTGTGTTTAAGGAAGACAATTGGGAGCTTTGGGGATGTTTACAGGGAGCTCCTCCCAGTTACGAGGGGCAGCATGGGGGAAAGGACAAAGGTGCTTGTTTGACAATTTAACACGTGGGCAACGGAGCCTGGAATCCCAGGAACTGGGAACGGCCTCGTGTGCTGGCAGCAATGCATTCACACCGTGACCTACCTATGGCTTTTATTCCAGGGAGACAGGTCAAAAGACCAACCCCTGCATTAGTTCACAGCTTTTGGGTGTAAAGCACCATAGTTCAGTGCAATGAGTAGGAGGACAGTGTACACAAATATAGGGACTTGGCCTTTTCACTAGCACTCCCATGATGCTTTTCATCAGGTGACCCCAGAGCCCTTTTTGTATACTGATAAAGAATTGAAATGCCCCTGTGAGGCAGGCAAGCTATTGTGATCCTCCATTTTGCAGTTGGGGAAACTGAGGCAGAGCACAGCTTTGGCTCACCCAAGTCAAGTGACAGAGCCAGGAAGAGAAACCCAGGCCCTTGCCCTAAACCCCAGACAACAGAGGCTACTGAGCCAAATCGCTGGTTGAAGAGGAGGGAAGCTGCCGCCTGCTCAGAGGAATGGAGAGATCTGGAGTAAACGGTGAAAGAGACTTGAGATCAGGACACCTGGGTTCTACTGGCTCTGCCAGTAACTCACCGCGTGGCCTGTAATCAATCAACGTTTGCCTAGTGCTTTGGGATCCTCAGATGGAAGGCGTCCCAGGAAGTAACAATGACACCTCGCTGGTCTACTGTGCTTTTCATGAGCAGATCTCAAAGTGCTAGTGGACCTGATCACCAGCCTGGGACAAACAATCGGCCACACCCAGTTCAGTCTATAGCCCTGCCCGCAGGGCCCTGTTTATTCTTCAGTGCAAATAAAATAAAAAGGAAATGTGTAACAACAGCAAAGAAATAACCCTGTTCCAAAACTCGATGGTGGGGCTCTCTGGCTGAATGGCTCAAGCTTCCTCAGCCCGGGGTCGTGCGCAGAGCCTGCTTTCCCTCTGACAGCTTCTGCGGCAGCCATGGGACAGAGCACTCCCAATCCTCTCCTGGTCCCAGGCTCCCTCGTGAGGCTCTGCTTCACCATCCCTACCTGGGAACCCTCACCAGGCCAGAAAGGGGCTGGCTGTTCCCCGCTGCTCCTGGTATACGGCTTTACGACGGCAGGCAAGTATCATTATGGGACAAGACCAAAGCCACCATATTGATTGTCCTAGCGTAGGCCTCTCACTCCCCTTCCCCTCAGAGACCAGGTTTTGTTCTTAGCACAGCTCTGAGGTTCCAGCCCCGGCCCCAGAGTATCCTGCAGCACACGCCCTGGTTTTACCATGCAATGTCTCTTCCTGCCGCACTCCCCCGCCCCGCTCTGTATGCTCAAGGAGTTCACCTTCAGTAAACAAGCCTCACAAAGGGAGCCAGCGTTGGCGTGGCTGACTGCAGGGAGGGTTTGCCGCAATGTCAGGCTCACCTCTTCCGCCTGTGGCTGCCTCCGCGTGCTGGGAAGGAGTCCAGCCCCCCAAGGGGGGCCCTTCAGGATCGTGAGAGTGGAAAAGAATGTCACCCCCATTAGCTAATGTGAAATGTAGCGGATGTTCCAGAGCTTGGCAATCTAGCGTCACCTCCTTGAAGGACGGGGTTCATGGAGGCGATCACTGTGGGGATACAGAGTGGAATAGCAGGTATAGCAGGAGTGGGTTTTGGCCACATTCGAATAGAACACTGTTACTTCGTAAGGGACTGTGGTATTCAGCGTTCTGTCTAGACATGCTCCAGTTCAGGCCCAAACTGTTGGGCCCGATACAGGAGTAAGCAGGTGATGCTCATAGCCTATGCAGGAAGTCAGGCGAGACTGATCAGAATGGTTCTTCTGTTCTTCAAAAGCGATGACTCTTCCAGACCCTGGGAAAACTTGGAGAAGCCAATGAATAAAAGGCCCGCCTGAGTCACAGACTTGCAGGAGCTGGGTAAACACAATCAAGCGAGGTTACAGATTGCCGGGGCGCAGAGCAACCATCAAGAAGATGCATGGCAGAGAGCAGTTGATGAGTCCTGGGTGGAGAGAGCATGCGTGCTTGGCAACCGGGAATCCTGTGCTCCCCAGCAGCTCAGAACAGGGCACTTAGCAGCTGGCAGTTCCAAGCAGCGGACCAACGGAGTGTGATTCCTGGACTTAGTCCATCAATTCCTTCTGAGCCAGTAGCACCACCAGGATGGACCTGCTCAGCTGTGGAGTTGGTGGGTGGGGCAAAGAGGAGAGAGCATTAGCCTCAGGGCTCTTAAGAATTGGAGCCCTAACAGAGCTTTACATAAGAGCAGCCACACTGGGTCAGACCAAAAGTCCATCTAGCCCAGTCTCCTGTCTGCCGACAGTGGCCAGTGCCAGATGCCCCAGAGGGAATGAACAGAACAGGGAATCATCAAGTGATCCATCCCCATCGCCCAGATTCTGGCAAACAGAGGCTAGGGACACCATCCCTGCCCCATCCTGGCTAATAGCCATTGATGGACCTATCCTCCATGAACTTATCTAGTTCTTTTTTGAATCCTGTTATAGTCTTGGCCTTCACAACATCCTCTGGCAAGGAGTTCCACAGATTCACTGTGCGTTGTGTGAAAAAATACTTCCTTTTTGTTTGTTTTAAACAAAAGCTTTCTAAAGAAAGCTTGGCCCGGGAGGATGGTAGTATTAGCATGAAACTTCACATGGGAAGATAAAGTGTGTACAAGAGAACAACATTCCCCCTGTGTGCAGATACTGGTTGGATTTAATCATCCCAGCACAGTGCTATGGGTTATTATATCTGACCCGCAGCAGGGACGCTCACCTCCTCACCAATATCTTCGAATGCTTCAAGGAGATGAAGACAGTCCAGAATACCTCTGTCAGTCCCAGGGCAAATGTCTGCAGACAAGCACAGCCATCATCTCCGTAGCCCCAGTTATCTTATCCCAAGAAGAGGAGGCACTAAAATAAGAACCGTGCTCTGGAGAGCAGAACGTGCCCGATTGCAAAGACCAGATGCACCATTCAGGTCTCCCAGCTTCTTTGTCGATTACTTCACCAGCTCCACGGGAATCAACTCTGTGTAAACTCCTCAAAGCAGTTAAGAGCTTACAGGTGCTGCTGTCTGACAATGCCCATCCAGCATGGACATCAAACTGGACCCACGATGTGCCCTATAAAGTCATATTGAAGCTGGCACTGCCTATAAGCCAACCTCATACATAAGCAGCCCCTGCTTATTTCAATGAAGTCCTTAAAGCCCAGTGAACCATCTCTAAACTGTCTTTTTTTTATGAATAAAGGCAGGCCCAGAGGGCTACCAAAGACCTGCAGCCCCGCCAAGGAAGTCCAGTGGTTGTACAGTACGTGATGCTGGGAGCCCGACAATGCATGAGGAGCTGGGTGGGAAATCAGAGGTCAAAAGTGGTGTTGCAACTGAGGCGTACTTTTACTGGCTCACATACGAGTAGATATGCCAGCTCAGTGGTTCTCCAATCACGTTCTTTGGACTATCCGTGATCTGTGCAGCCCTGCCTGGAAGTCTGCAGAGTGAACCCAGATATGAAGATGGCTCCACATTGGCTGCCTCCTCATCTGACTGGATACATCCTGCGGCCAACAGGAAGCTCCGCTTTGCTGCAGCCAGCCGGGCTCTGATCCAAGGGTACATTTGCCATGTGACTTCTGCTGGCTGGGAGATGTGGAGCTGGTCCAGCAGCACTTGCATCTTAGTGACTGGTCATCTGAACAGCCACCAGGTGGCAGCGCATAGACGGGGACTACAAGGAGTCCGGTGGCACCTTAAAGACTAACAGATTTATTTGGGCATAAGCGTTCGTGGGTAAAAACCCCACTTCTTCAGATTACCCACGAAAGCTTATGCCCAAATAAATCTGTTAGTCTTTAAGGTGCCACCAGATTTCTTGTTGTTTTTGAAGATACAGACTAACATGGCTACCCCCTGATACTAGACAGGGACTGGGGAGCAGCACAGATCTACATAAAAATCTCCCAGATTTAGCCACAAGAAATTAATTGGTAGCCCAAAAAGTCGTCAAGAATTTTTGTCACCCAGGCTTTTCAAAAGTAGAACTATTGGAGAAAAATTACCAAGATTGGCAACATCAGGCGCAGACTGACAGAACTGGAGAAGCACTGGGATACACAACACAAAATGCCACCTAGTGGCTGTTGTTGGCCATTGCAGATTTACAATTCATTTTGCATTCAGAAAGTTGAAATTGGGGAGTAGGGGAGTCAGCATGTGTGTATGCAAACATGCCCTGGAACCGCAGTCCTGGCACTCCATCATTTGCATGTGCCATTGATTAGCTCAGCATCACTAATTTACAGTTAAACCCACAGACAACCCTCCTCCTGCCGCTCAGAGACTACATCTGACATGGCTGCAACTACTGGCCTGCACACATCAGGGGAGGAGGACATTGCCCATTCAAGCGCCTCAAGATCCAGACCTCAACGCTGCACACTTCAATGAGAACATGAATTGTCAGGCAGAGAGCACTTGGGAATGAGGTGCAATCGCAGTCCTGAATGCGTGTGCTGAGAAGGGAAGGTTCAGGTCAGCTTAAATTGATGTAATAGCTCCGTGCTGTTCACCCAGGAACAACTTATCCCCAGGGTTCTAGGGAGGACGACCGAGGGTGTCAAACCCACAGGACTTCCTGCTTCTCTCTTTGCTGCATAGCATGACCGCTTCGAAGTTCATGGCAGCAGATGAGATAGAACTCAAATTCTCCTGCTCTAAAAGCACAAGGCCCCCACCACCTGAGCGAAAAGAGAATCATCAGAGGCTGTGTCTGGTATAGGGCCTAGGACACACAATTAAACAGTTCTGGTACCATCCAGTAGAATGTGGTGGTACAAATACACACCAGCCAGTTCATTTCAGTACAACGAAGAGGATAAAATAACCTGCCAAAACGATTTACCCAGCAGGGAATAATGACCCAGTATTTTATCACCGTCATGTAGTAACTTCACACACCCAACCTTCTCCATATGAGAATGTGAACGGAGGATTACAGAAATACATGGAACAAGGTTCATCAGTTTCAGTCCCCCGGGGGGTCATTTTGCCTGGAACGTCCCCAAAATAAAGGTCTTAGACACAGCTACCAAATCCAGCTCTGCTCCCCTATCTGAGGCGTGGAATCATGCAGTTGCCTTTTGAGGTGTCGCTGAAACTCAGCACAAGCCTGAAAACTGGCGATTTGGATGGGATTTGTGGTGAAAGACTCTCACAGCACTGTCCCAGCATATCGTACTAAATCAGGGGCCTTCAGCACAAAGATCAGTATGATGAAGAACTGGACTGAAACCACCACATCTCATTTCACATGAGCCATGGACCATGCAATCTGCTTTTAAACCAGGCTTTCCTGGGCCTGAGCATGGCAGTGTGGACTGCAATGGTGTTCAGAAGGCTGATATTAAAACAGTAGCCTGGGGGACCTGAATTCAACTTCTGGCTCTGCCGCAAACTCCCCGTGTAACCTTGGGTACACCATTTCCCCTCTCTGTGCCTCATTTCCCCACCTGTGTTTCCTTACCCCACAGGGTGTTGGGAGGATAAACATATTAATGATGGAGAGGGCAGATATGTCCCTAGATAGAAGGGGGAAAGTGTTTGTAAATCCAAGCACTCGTCAAGAAAAGGGAGATTTTTCAAACAAAAGCTTGTGTCTAAAGAAAGAACTCCACGCAGATCACTACCAGCCTCTCTCTGCTGAATAGCCTGAGAAAGGCTTTGACGGCAGCACAGACTCTGGGAAGAGCAAAGGCTCAGGCAAGCGGCGCAAACAAGCATTTGTGGCAGAAAAAAAGAAAAGATGAAAACGTGTCTGAGAAGGGTCTGAAGGAGGAAGTTCTCTCTCTCCTCCCAGCCCCTTAGTGCCTATTCTTTCCCTCACCTCATTTCTTTAGTTAAGTCCCTTCAAATACCTTGTCTCCTTGGCATTTGGGGAGCTGGGTTCTTCCTCCTTAACTGAAATGCTGCCTCCGGGCCTTGCTTGTGAATTTCACCCAGTCTGACAAAGTGGTTGGTCTAGTTTAAAACAAGGCTAAGGCTAGAATGGTGTGGTGGGTTTTACAGGAATAAAGTGACTGTCCCAGTAAGGTGCAGCAGAGGAAAGATTAACCATAAAGGCCCTGCAACAATAAAGATGGCTTTCCCAGTCACACAGCAGCTGTGGCATCGAAGGCGAAGACTTCCTGGGTTTCGAGCTCTGCTGCTGGAAGTTCGCAGCACAGAAACTCCACAGTGGGGGCTTACCTGCTCAGGTGAGCTGTTGCAGGAATCTCGCTCTCTCGCTGCCAGCCAGTCAGGGAAGGATTCAGATCGGATTTCAGGTAGACCGACCAGGAAGTTCAGCTGTTGCTGACTGAGAGAAGCCGGGTTGGTGCTATTGTCCGTTTAGACACCCCAAAGCCAGCGAGGGGCGTTTGTCCTTCTCTCACTCTGTCTTTAGGGCTCTGGGGATTTGTCGGCTCATGCAGCTGCTACGTGAAAACGTTTTCTAAATGGACAGGGTAGGACTTGGGTGCAGCTGGTTTCCCTCTGTTTACCTTAGAAGGAGTGGCCGCTTTGTGAGTGCTGCACACACCCCGCCCGTAGCAGAGGAGATGCTGGACATGTGTCCCATGGATCAGTCAGTATATGCTAGTCACCCTGCCCTGCGCGCAAGCCACAGAAGGTAAGAGTTTGTCACAGCCCCAGCTACGCAGTCCAAGCAGCAGAGACTTGGATTTTAGTTCTAGAGGCTGACATTACAGCAGGCAGGATGGGGACAGCACACTTCCTGGGATTGGCAGCCATCACAAACTCCCCAGGTGACATTTGCCACAGCACTTAAGTGCCATTTTCAACAGTGGCTTTAGGCATGTCGGCACCTAACTCTCATTGAAAGTCAATGGGGCTCAGGGGGTAACGATTTCAAGAAGTGCCTAAGTCCCTTCTGAAAATGGGCTCTAGACTCATTTAGTCACTTCTACACACGTTACCCTTCCTCCGGCGTTTTCCGCTGTGGTATTTTACTGTGCATTTCAAACAGACACAGGCCTGAAAGGAAACCCTGGGTCCAAACGCCCCCAAAGTGCAAGGGGATTTGGAATCCAGCCAAAGGGGTTTGTTTCCTACCAGGCCCCAAAGCTCTTCCTCGGAAATACAGACGGGGGAGGGGACAACATACAAAGCAAAACACCTGGAAAGGTCCTGAAATTTTATCCAAGCAGAATTCTGCTCCCTGGCTCAGCTGTGTCAACAGTCATAAATGCATCAATAAAGCAGCCCCATTTGTTGTCCTCACTAGGCGCTGCACATCCACTTAAAGTGCCAGCCCTACTTAGCTGGTCCCCGGTCTGGGAGGAGGATGGTACAAGGTGGGGTTGCGGACAGCCAGGTGCTCTGCTAGGAGAGAGACTGGACAGATGAGTGGAGCTGGTTGAAACATTTAGAAATGTTGATGGAAAAAATACAGGTCAAAATTGTCACAAAACTTTCATCAACATTTCATTATTTTTTTAAAACCAGCTCTGTGGTTGGTTGAAAACTCTGAAGTTTCAAAATTTCTTATCAAAATTGCACATTTCAGTTAAAAAATGAGTGACATTTTACAAACATTTTTAGGAAAGATTCATCCTGTTTTTCACCCAGCTCCACCTACACCAAGGTCTAACAAGATCAGAAGGCTGGAAGCTAAAGCTAGACACATTCTGAACAGAGAGAGTAATTAATCACGGGAACAACTTACCAAGCGCTGTAGTGGATTTCGATTATGGGCAATTTTGAAATCAAGCCTCAATGTTTTTCTAAAAGGCTTGCTCTCGTTTAAGCAGAGTAATTGAATTGAAAGCAGGAGTTAATACAGGGAAGTCCCATGGATTGTGTTATGCAGGAAGTCAGACTAGATGATCATAATGGTCTCTTCTGGCCTTAAAAATCTATGAATATAGGTAGGTCCACACGATTCCAGCCAGTAAAGAGCAGAGGTACAGATGCAGAGACCTTCCCGCTTTGTGTGTTCGGAAAGCACCCGGTGAGACCTCCCATAATGAAGCAATAATAATTATAACGGGTCAGTGTTTGTGGGCATTGCAGGGGAAGTGAGTCCCTAGGAGGGATCTGAAAGGGTGTGGCACATCGGCACCGACAGGTCATCCCAGGTGCGGGGAACAACAAGATGGAACATGGAGAAGGGAACGAAGGGAGAACTGCGCCTGGAATTGCTGGTGGTGTTGGGAAGGGAGAGGAAAACAGCAGAATGAGATCCAAGAGACAGGCCGGTCCAGGGTTGTGCGGAGCCTTGAGGGACAAGGAGAGGAGTTTGAGTGAGTTACAGCAGGCAGGGTGGCGTCAGCGAGGGAGGAATCAGATCATCAGAGCAGCCGGCAAAGAAAGATCATCACTGCAGTGGAACAAAGACTGGCTCAGGAGAGGCAAGAAGGATCAACTTCTGCTTAACTCCATTCAACCGCCTCCCCTCTGTCCGTTTCATCCATTTCTCGCGTCCTATCTGATATGTTGATCCTGAGTTCTTTGGGACAGGGACTGACTTCTTCATTACATGTCTGTACAATACCCAAGACAGCAAGGCCTGGTCCTTGGATGAGGTTCCTAGTCTCTGCCCCAATGGAAATAACAAATCATCGCAGATGGGGGAGGACTAGAATGTCACTCACCCAGCAGAGCAAGGCGCTGCTAACACAAGCGATAAGGATGCCCCGTTCACGCACCCTCTCTCGTGTATTTTTAGACTGGATGCTGTTGAAAGAGAAGCTCTCCCTGGCACTCAGCCTCCCTTTGCCTTTCATTGAACTTGACTCTCTACCCATCATGGGTGGCACAGGAGCTGCAGCTGACAAGGAAGGACAAACGGGAGGAAGTGAGATTGGTTACAAGTGCTAATCTAATGACAGCAGGCTCCGGATGGTGACCGGCCCTACATATTGTCCCCTACCCTGACTCGGGGGCAGCTGAAACGGGATGCTGGGATCGAAATAGAAGAACAAAACGCCGTCGAGTGGCATGCGGGAGATGCCGCTGCTCTGCCAGCACAGGGAGCAGGGGCACTGCCTCCAGGCAGGGCACAGTCGCCAGGCCCTAGGAACGGCTCACTGGAGTGCGCAGTTCTTACACTTGGAGCCCCGGAGCCCCGCACTCCAGTCCTGCTGCCAGCGCTGGGAGTGGAGATCCAGGGGTACGTTACAGGGAGAGCTACCAGTGCAGAATCTGCCTCAAGAATGCTGGGCTCCGTGGGGCTGCTTGCGCTGCGCTTCCGGGGTGAGTGGTGAGGAGGGCGAAGCAGCCGAAAAGAGCGCTCAATATCGAAGGGAACAAGGCGCACCGGTCACTGTGGGCAATACCAGCAGGAGAGCTCACCACCCCAGCTCAGGATTGCACACACAGCAGGTGGGAGATCCAAGGAGACCGTCCGCCCGCCCGGCAACCACCAGGGACGTGCTCTGGAGCGCTCCCACCTATGGATGGATGCTGCCAAATACGCAGGATCTCTGTTCCTTCCACAAGGTGGGATCCAAGGCGAAGGCAAACGTCTGCACCCTCTTGCTGCCATAACTCATTTGGCCAGCCGGTGGCAGCAAATGGCAGCTGATAGCACCATGCTGTGCGTGTCAAAACCAAAGTACATTTTGCTCCAGAGACAAAGCTGATTGATGCCCTGAGGAAATGTGCCTTTTTTTTTTTTTTTAAGACAGACAGGCAGGGATATTATTAGGCGTTTCCTAATCACATTCCCATTTACCTACTCTAGGACACCTAGGTCGGAGTGCTTCATCACCATTCCATTGCACACGCGGCGTCCTGACACGCTCCTTTGGGACAGGAGTTTGGATGTTTGGAAATCAGCCCTGCTCCAGAAAACAGATGGCAGCAGTTTGAGGATTATTGATTATTGCAGGATTACTGCTGGCACAGAGAGAGCAAAGCCTGACGCGGCTGTTCCAAGTGGAAGAGGGAATGCAGCAAACCAGGCGCAGAGCGGGAAATGCATAAAGAAGGATGGACTGAGAGACATTACCGAGTTCTCCTTTGGCTTCTCCACTCCTTCTAAACACTTGGAAATCAAACTTGGCATTAGGGAATCTTCTTGGCTAACGTGGCCCACAAATCTTGTCCCCTCAACTCAGCCCAAGCCGGAGTCAAACTTTTTCTGAGGTTTAAAAAAAAAAGAAAGTTGAATTTATTTCCCACGTTATTTTTCATTTCCATCTCCATCTGCCAGGCCGTCAAGCGCCAAAGGACAAGCACTAGGCCGTTTCCAACCCAACCAAGAGCAGAGTCCCAGAAATCTGGTGAGGAAAACGTGCTCTCTCTAGATTTCCAAGCCCAGGTTTGCAGAGATCCCAATAAGCAGCCGAACTTTAGGGTATTTGTATGAACTGCATCTCCAGAGCTGCTGAAGTTTGCCCAGCACAAATCCCAACTCCTTCGAAGTTCAAGGTACTGAGCATGGTGTCTTGAGAAGAAACTGCTGTTTAGTTTGCTCGTAATGCTTTCAGCAAAACTTGATTCTCATATGGAAGAAATGCAAATGCCCCTTCTATCTTGGCGTCCCAGTCACTCAGCTCATCTGACTTAAGGTCCAGTCCTTCCCATTGGTGAGATTCCGAGCTATGCCCTGGGATGGACTAGTATGCTGAACCCTGTGTCAGCCAGCGGGATGGACTAGATGACCTCTTGAGCAAGGCCGGCTCTAGGCACCAGCCGACCAAGCACGTGCTTGGGGCGGCACCTCAGAAGGGGCGGCCAATGTTCGGGTGGCGGGGGGCGCTCAAGGTTTTTTTATTTTGTTTTGTTTCGGCCGGACAGTACGGGAGTCTTTCGGCGGGGCGGTGCTGGGGGGGGCGGGGGCTTCGGCAGCGGTGGGCGGGGCTTTGGGTGGCCCGGCGCATCGGTGGGCGGGGCTTTGGGCGGCCCGGCACCCCAGGGATTTGGGCGGCCCAGTGCGGCGCGGTGCTGGGAGGAGGCTGTGCGGGGGGACCGGTGCAGCGCTGGGGGGGGGGGTTGGGCGGCTCGGTGCTGGGGGGGGGTTGGGCGGCGCAGTGCGGCACAGTGCGGCGCTCGGGGAGTCGGTGGCGCGGCGCTCGGGGCGGGGGGGGAGGGTGTTACGGCGGGGCACTGCTCTTCTTTTTTGCCTGGGGCGGCAAAAAAGTTAGAGCCGGCCCTGCTCTTGACATCCCTTCCAGCCCTAAATTTCAATGATTCTATGCATCTGCCATGTACTACAGGCTATCACTATATAAAACAGCATACCTTGCAGCGGTAGCTCGCCGGATAACTCAAGTGGCACCTCTGTCCTGATTCCTGTCCATACACAAAAATCTCTAGCGCCTATGAAGTGGGGCTGTACATCTGAGCTAGCTGGCTTGTTGGGGGCGGGGGGAGGTTGAAACTCAAGTTCTCCTAATGCTAGAACTAGAAACGCAAGGGGGATGCCGCTGCAGACTACAAACCTGAGTTAACATTACTCACCAGATGCTAATTCAATCACGCTGCTAATCCAAACACCGCGTAGCTGGAGCGTGATTTCCCAGCATGGCCACTCTCACTGCAGCCAGCCTAGCTCCGGCAGAGTAATCCAAGCTCACTGGGGCAGTGAACAGAATCTCATAGCGTAGCCAGCACCTCCACCTACTCTACCCTGCTGCTGCCCTAATAAAACAACGGACCAGCAGACCAAAACGTACACAGATCGTTAGAGGTGATGGCAACTGAGGCCTGTTCAGATTTCATTTTAGCTTCTGATTTTCAAACCTGAAAAATGAATGAAGGGAAGAAAGAGGGAATCCTCACTTTCTCAGTCAAGCCAGCTCTTCAGAGCATAGGTCTGTATGTCTTTCCTAAGGTTTGTAATAGAAGTTACAGACCCAGACAATACTTTTATTTTTGGAATCATTGATATCTCAGTGTATTGAAAATCAGCTCACAATGGAAGATGTAGTCTTGCCTGCTTTGCAGGTTATTATGGAGATGTCCTTGCCTTCATCTTCTGTTAACAGAAGCTAGGTTGTATATAAGTCAGAAGATCTTGATCTTTGGCTGTCCAATAATTCTCCCCCACTAGTGTCTCGGATTCTACAGAGCTAGGAAGAAACTTCTGGGTGAAGGGACTTCTTCTTCCAAAATCCAGCCATAGAGCATCTGGTGGACACCAAAAGATAGGAGGTCAAAGTGGCATTTACAGGCACTTACCCGGTAAGTCCCCATAACCGAATGAATGTATCCACTGGCTGCTTAGTTCCTGTGATCTTAAATATTTGTTCCCAGAATAACTGTGCCTTAGGGGAGTCCTACCAGACATGAAAGTACATGTCCTCTTCCTCCACGTGCCCTCCAACATGTTTTTGAGGCATTATTATAAATTGTTTTGAAACATGTTAGATTGGGAGAATTGGGGATGTAATCCTACGGTCTCCTACGGTCTCAACCAAAGCCCACTGATGTTAGTGGAGATCTTTCCACCGACTCCAGTGGGCTTTGGATCAGGACCGTAAGTGGTTTTCCTTGATGATATCACATAGGGAAGAAGCACCAGCCCTTTGCTATAACCAACACTGTTCTTCCTGAGCAATGTCATTATCTATTATCTGCTTCCCCTTTCTCCAGGAATCTGCATCTAACTTCCCCTTTCCAAATTCCCTGGCTCTTTAGAAAGTCCCGAGTTGAAACTCCTGGAATTCCTGGCCTTTAAATCCACTTCCTCTATACTTGCTTCTTCATTTTGCATTGCATCGTGCTTTAATGCAGGCAGGTGAATGTCAGCATTTTAATCCCTTTCTATCGTCTACACAGTGCTTCTCTTTCTATGAGGGTTTTCAGTGCAGTTAGTGCTAGTGAGAGAAACTGGGCTGGCAGTCCAAAAAACGATGAACTTTTCTGCCCAAGAGGACTGGTACTGCGTGGACTGCAGCAGCGGAAATGTTCTACCAAAGTAGCTGTCCTGCAGCAACCACTCCTAGGAGTGAGACGGGAGTTTATTCGTCGTATCTCAGTCACCTCTCGGCCTCCCTGCTGAGACTGCAGACTAAAGGGTGCCAATTAGTAGCAGCTCCAGTGGTGAATTTGCCAGTGGCCACTAGGGACTGGGCAGACACGCGCAAGTGTTTCCCAGGCCACTCAAAAGCCATTAGCTCAGCATTTGAAGGGGGATCAGGGACCTCAGGCTGCTCATCCAATCTCAGCCTCCAAACCTTGTGGGTTTAGCCCAGGACGGTCCTGATAGGCACAGATGACAAGTGAACACCCCGCCCTTGTGCCCCAGGAAAGGCCCGGGGCTTGGCTTTCCATGGGTGGGGTTCGGACCAGCCCAACCTCCAGTATCAAACAGAACATGCTCAGCTCAATTGGAAGCAGGCAATGATGGGTCACTGAGGCCAGAACAGAGGCAGGACCCAGAATTCATCATGGAAAGTGGTTCTGTTGGGCCGTTTAGACTCTGGCCAGCCAAAACCAGTGTCACAAGATTGAAGTACCAGGCCATGTACCGGCAACTCTGCCCTAGAGCCTCCACTCTGAGAGGTGCCCACTTATAATAACAAGGGTACGACGTAACCAGGGGCTCTTTCAGATGAGCGCCACAGGGGACAGGCACACAAGCAGCCTGAGATCTAAGCACCCACAGCTGGGCAGAAGAGCTAGGACAGCAGTCAACGTCCATGGGAACAACGAGTACTCAGCACCTCTGGAAAACAGGCCACTGGCTTTTTAGGGCTGGGAGGGTAGTCTGGGCAGAAATCTAAGACATTGCCACTGGACTCTGCCAGACAGAGCAAGCAAACACGTGGGGACTGAGGTCAGCCGATATTTCCATGGCAAGCACCAGCAGCACCTGTGGAGTTTGCGATCAGAACCTCAGGGGTGCTGCTTTTCTCCATCCTACACAACTGAGGCAGGGGGCTGAGGTCCTGCAAAGATAAAGATCTCAGACCACCCAACCTGCAGATAGAGATTCATAACAAAGAAAATGCCTCTTTTTCAAAAAATCCTTCTCTTCCCTCTTCAGATGCTTTCTCTTCAGTTATTTCCTTTGCAAAACCACAGTTATTCTGATGCATTTTTCTTCTTACATAAATATGTGGATGATTACCAGAGAAACAAATAACTGGGACAGAGCCTGTCTGGATGCTATTGAGGCAAATCACTTAGTACCTCTCAAAAAAGAAGGGCGTGTCGTAGACATTTGTACGGCTAAGAACTGCGTTCTGCCATCACATCACCCAGCCTCAATCTGACCAACAAGGGCCAGCCTCATGCTACACAGCCCAAAGTGACCCCCTGTGAGCAAGGAGAAACCCACCCACAGGTTACAATGGTTCACAATTAAGTGTGCTAAGGCTCCGAGTCAGGAAATTACTGAAGCACGTTTCAGCCAATATACTCGTGAAACACATGCATAACTGTACGCTCATGTTTAAAGCCTGTTGATGTCATTGAGACTGAAGCTGGTGCTAAAGAAGCTTACAAGAAGTGGAAGATTGGACAAATGACCAGGGAGGAGTACAAAAATATTGCTCAGGCATGCAGGAGTGAAATCAGGAAGGTCAAATCACACTTGAAGTTGCAGCTAGCAAGAGATGTTAAGAGTAACAAGAAGGGTTTCTTCAGGTATGTTAACAACAAGAAGAAAGTCAAGGAAAGTGTGGGCCCCTTACTGAATGAGGGAGGCAACCTAGTGACCGAGGATGTGGAAAAAGCTAATGTACGCAATGATTTTTTGCCTCTGTCTTCACGAACAAGGTCAGCTCCCAGACTGCTGCACTGGGCAGCACAGCATGGGGAGGAGGTGACCAGCCCTCTGTGGAGAAAGAAGTGGTTCAGGACTATTTAGAAAAACTGGATGAGCACAAGTCCATGGGGCCGGATGCGCTGCATCCAAGGGTGCTAAAGATGTTGGCAGATATGATCGCAGAGCCATTGGCCATTATCTTTGAAAACTCATGGCGATCGGGGGAGGTCCCGGATGACTGGAAAAAGGCTAATGTAATGCCCATCTTTAAAAAAGGGAAGAAGGAGGATCCGGGGAACTACAGGCCAGTCAGCCTCACCTCAGTCCCTGGAAAAATCATGAAGCAGGTCCTCAAGGAATCAATTCTGAAGCACTTAGAGGAGAGGAAAGTGATCAGGAACAGTCAGCATGGATTCACCAAGGACAAGTCATGCCTGACTAACCTAATTGCCTTCTATGAGGAGATAACTGGCTCTGTGGATGAGGGGAAAGCAGTGGATGTGTTATTCCTTGACTTTAGCAAAGCTTTTGATACAGTCTCCCACAGTATTCTTGCCAGCAAGTTAAAGAAGTATGGGCTGGATGAATGGACTATAAGGTGGACAGAAAGCTGGCTAGATCGTCGGGCTCAACGGGTAGTGATCAACGGCTCCATGTCTAGTTGGCAGCCGGTTTCAAGTGGAGTGCCGCAGGGGTCGGTCCTGGGGCTGGTTTTGTTCAATATCTTCATTAATGATCTGGAGGATGGCATGGACTGCACTCTCAGCAAGTTTGCAGATGACACTAAACTGGGAGGAGTGGTAGATACGCTGGAGGGTAGGGACAGGATACAGAGGGACCTAGACAAATTAGAGGATTGGGCCAACAGAAACCTGATGAGGTTCAACAAGGACAACTGCACTTAGGATGGAACAATCCCATGCACTGCTACAGACTAGGGACCGAATGGCTAGGAAGCAGTTCTGCAGAAAAGGACTAGGGGTTACGGTGGACGAGAAGCTGGATACGAGTCAACAGTGTGCCCTTGTTGCCAAGATGGCTAACAGCATTTTGGGCTGTATAAGTAGGGGCATTGCCAGCAGATCGAGGGACATGATCGTTCCCCTCTATTGGACGTTGGTGAGGCCTCATCTGGAGTACTGTGTCCAGTTTTGGGCCCCACACTACAAGAAAGATGTGCAAAAATTGGAAAGAGTCCAGCGGAGGGCAACAAAACTAATTAGGGGGCTGGAGCACATGACTTATGAGGAGAGGCTGAGGGAACTGGGATTGTTTAGTCTGCAGAAGAGAAGAATGAGGGGGGATTTGATAGCTGCTTTCAACTACCTGAAAGGGGGTTCCAAAGAGGATGGATCTAGATTGTTCTCAGTGATAGCAGATGACAGAACAAGGAGTAATGGTCTCAAGTTGCAGTGGGGGAGGTTTAGGTTGGATATTAGGAAAAACTTTTTCACTAGGAGGGTGGTGAAGCACTGGAATGGGTTACCTAAGGAATCTCCTTCCTTAGAGGTTTTTAAGGTCAGGCTTGACAAAGCCCTGGCTGGGATGATTTAGTTGGGAATTGTTCCTGCTTTGAGCAGGGGGTTGGACTAGATGACCTCCTGAAGTCCCTTCCAACCCTGATATTCTATGATTCTAAAGGATGCTGTCCTGACTTGGGGCCCGCTAGACACAAACATCTCATTGTCACTTGGGCCAAGGTTTTAACTGCAAGGGTCTCCAAAGGGGAAGATTCAGGTCGCCAAAGAAGAACTTGTAGTTCCGTAACAGGAGTACAGATTAGCGGAGCCAAGATTTTTCATGCAGCATTGAAGACCGGGGCTGAACTGCAAAGTTCAGCTTCAGATGCCAATGTCCCCCACATTTCAGAGGGGGGTTGGGATAGGGCAGAAGGGGAGGGATAGCTCAGTGGTTAGAGCATTGGCCTGCTAAACCCAGGGTTGTGAGCTGAATCCTTGAGGGGGCCATTTAGGGAACTGGGGTAAAAATCTGTCTGGGGATTGGTCCTGCTTTGAGCCAGGTGTTGGACTAGATACCTCCTGAGGTCCCTTCCAACCCTGATATTCTATGATTCTCTTAGTTTGGGCTCATCTCAGGATCCAGCTCACATCTCTTTTGCTAAGGCAGAAACCCCTCAGTGCTCCAGAGAGAGTGAAGAGAGGAGAATGCCCGTCAGAGCAGAGAGTGAGAAAAAACGCTGACTTATTAACAACGCTAATGATGCAAAATAAAAAAAAACAAAACAGCTCACAAGGCAATGGGAAGGAAGGGATTTTTGTAAGCATCCTACAAAGAGTTAGAACTGGAATGACATTCATATCTGCTTAGTGAATAAAAGCCTTTTTTGCCTCGTCAGATGTATTTCTCCCTGTTTAACCTACATTTATTTCAAGTCTTTATGTAAATATTGGCTTTGTGCCCCAGACTAGGCCACGAATTCCCGACTCAAGCCTGGCAGAAGGGGAAGCAGCTTCCACTCACTTGCATCTAGCCCTCCTCGCCCCTTCTCCCTATGCGGTACCTGTCTCAGGAAGTACACGGCTTTTGCATCAGTGTTCGAATCCGTTTCATGACCCTGCTTTAGACGGCTGACAGCGCTAGTTCCTTTCAAGGCACAAAGTATCTCTTTGGACAGCTCCCGTCAAGCTCTGCCGGGGGGAGCCGATTCCCAAAATATGTTTCTCATGTGCTTGTTTTAGGATTCTCCACTCCACCAGGATTGACAACATGGTAACAAGAGACACTGCATGGACTGGATTTAATGCTACCATATGCCAGACAGAATGAGAATCCATATTGCAGGGGACCAGCCGGTACATTTGTATGTTAACAGAAGCTTGATTGCAAATTACATTTAGTCTCAACAGCTCAGTTCACTGCACACAGATGCCATGGGGGACTGGAAAGTTAGCAAGATGTGGGGGAGTATGGCTGAAATGTTGAAAAAAAGATCTTTGGCTTTCCAGAGAAAATTGGAGTGGATGCCAGGAGACAGAAGCTGCGGGATTTGTTTGCCAGGGAGAAATAATAATAGTAATAATAATTGTCTTGAGTTGTTAGTCAATTATGAATCCTAGACAGACTTGTAATCGTCTGATGATACAAACAGCAATATCAGTCCTGTCAAATGCCGCTCTTGTTAGTTGACAGCCAGCAGGTAAATGCAGTTGGGGGAGGGGAGTTTACACCTTGGAAATCATATGTCAGAGCAAGATGAGAAAGGTGTCAGCTGGGAGAGTTTGTGTCAGGGGTTGTAATTTTGCTGCAGCTTCATAGACTGTGTATTTGGTGTATTCTGGACTTGAATGGTTCCTGCCTTACCTAGACCCTGAGCCATGCCGCTTATATGCTCTCCTCTAGGTTCATGGTTTGGAATCAGCCTAGGTTGGTGGAGACCAAAAGCTCCTCCAGGGGCTGGCGGGAAATAGTTTGGTGGCCTCAGTCCAAGTGGCCAAGGGTTCCACGTCACAAACATCCACGTCACGGTTCAATGGGTCCCCACTGGCCTCTTTCTCCGCAGTCTGCTCAGGGAGGGCAAGGACTGGCTGGGCCATGGAGACCAAACTGCCCTGCCCCTGAGGCACAATGCCAGGGTGGTGGAGGGACAGCTTGCACGGCTGCTGCTTTTGATGGGGCCGTACGGAGGCCTTCGTTCTCCAGGGTTACCAGCCCAGCACCCTCCACAGGCACCAGTACGGCAATCATTAGAACAAACATATTTCAAAACCCAATGAAACCATATGAACAAAAGGGATTTACTGAAACACAATCCTCATGCTGCCGGGGGGATACGCTGATTGCCAGGTGGGATCAAGAAGAAATCCTTCCCCATCTGGGTGGGATAGCATTGCACAGTTGGCATTTACGTCTTCCTCCTAAGCATAAAGAAAAGTATTCCCCGCCCCCCTCCAGCATATAGCCAACCTACAGGATTCACTGCCACTGAAAGTCACCAAGTCAAATACTTGGCTGGATCATTTTATAGTCATTAATTATCTCTGTAGCTACGAGAGCAAAGAGAAGTGTTATCTAACCTCATACTTCAGGGCATCAGCCAATCACCACCGGGGTCAGGAAGGAAGCACCCCCCCCCCCATCATGTATGGTATTGCACAATTAGCCAGGTGCGTTATGGGGGGAGAGGTGGGGAAATGACATCATTTTCGTCCAATGTTACCCGCTACTGCAGAGCCAGGATACCACACCGGAGTCTGCTCCAGTATAAAATTCCCGTATTTCTACCCAGAACACAGATTACAAAGTTCTAGGTTGCTCAAGGATGAACGCAGCTATAGCGGTTTCTGTTTCAGGGGAGGTAACAGCAGTGTGTTACCTCGTAAGTTTCCACAGAAGGTAGGGCCCTGTTTTGCAGCCCCTGTGCAGCTGGCTTTCTATTTGCATGTATCAGCTGTGGTGGTAGGCTATGCGTGCATTTCAGACCCCTGCCCCTGGTTGAACTGATCGCCGAGAGTCCCTCGTTACAGACCAGGGAAGGAAACACACCACCCTAGATGTCCCTTCCTGCAAAGCTGCACCTTTTCTGGGCAGGAAAGAGATACTGGAGGAAGGAAGGAGGCAGGCCACAGCTCTGGGCTACTAGAATAAAACCGGCATGCCGTGGGGAGAACTGGGCTGGGAGCTCCCCACCCCGCAGCTGCTCCATCTGCCCTTGGCTACGGGAGGAGCTGCTGTCTGACCCGGCTTCAGCACAGCTGAGCCAGCCGAGCGCGAGCTGCGTGGAAGATCTGAAAGCAACGTTCTGTTCACAGCTGGAACTGGATGTTCACATCAAAGCTCTTTTGTTTGGTCGTTAAGGACATCACACTGTGTTCCTTTTGAAAAATCGCCATTTTCTTTTCCTTTGGCGCCGCTGTTGGGTTGTATTTATTTATTTATTTCACACCCCCGAGCGAGAAAGTTGCAGCCCTGTAAAGTGACAGTGTAGACAAGCCCTTAGTTCTGGTTTTGGTCGATCTGGTTTTCCCCCGCGTTACCTCAGCCTCCAAACGAGACAATCGACTCTGCGGTTGATTCTGAGCTAGTTGGGTTTTATTCCTCTTCTCCCCCACAGAGTGCTGGATAGGAATCAACTTCGGTGCTTTAGTCAATGAACTAGCTTACCACTCGCACAGTACCATTGCTGACTGGTAAGGCTGTGAGTCGGTCACGGATTCCGTGACTTTCCGGGACCTCCGGGACTTCTGCAGACTGCAGGTGTGCTTGACCCCAGGGCCAGCCACACACCCCACTCCAACAACAGCAGCGGTCACAGGGTGCCTCCTGCCAGCAGCACCAGCGGCACCGGGGCTGGAGGCCACCAGCGGCACCGGTCCCAGGCCGCCTCCTGCCAGTGGCGGTGGTTCCTGGTGGCCCCCGCCCCGAACACCAGTGGGTGCCTCGGAGCGCTCCCCACCCGCGAGCACCAGCGGGTGCCCTGGTCCCATCCCCCCAGCCCTCACCTCTAGCCTCTCTGTGTCTTTCCCCAACTCTGCTGGTGGCCTTTGCTTTACAAGAGCCCAGATGACTTTAATGTTACCTGTGTCTTTGCCGTGCAAAGATGGAGTATCTCAGAATGAGAGGTTAATGCCTCTGCATATCAGACATGCAACTGGAAACATTCATGGAAGAAATGAAACCTTTCACTTACAACTGGAGTAACCAAAGACCATAGCCAGCTGGACGGAGCTGCATGGCTTCACCCTGTTAATGGACAGGTGTCCAGAGAACAATTTAATCAGCATTGCTGGCACCACATCTGCAGGTTCAGTAGAGAGGTCAAGCAGTAAGTGAATCCCAGAACCAAAACCCCAGCAACGTGTTTTGGCTCGAAGGGCTTGGTTTTTATCCCTCTGAAATGCCGCAGATTTGAGGTCTTGGTTCAAGTCTCAGGTTGATTATATATTATAATTACACCCCCTCCCCCAAAAAAGATATTCTTTTAACATGAAGGTTGAAAAGTCAAGCACTCAAAAGACAGGAAATGCCAGTATTAAGGTTGCCTGTGCAACCTTAATTTGCCCCTCTTGGGCATGTACATCATGATACAGTCTTTAATCACATGAGCTCATGCTACGGTTTTCACAGGACATCAGCCTGAAATGGGAAAAATACACTGTTTTGCCCACGTTAAAAAATTCTTACAACTGTTTCATTGAGGAACTCTGGCAACTCCATGCTTTGGAGCAGAGTCTTGGAATTTGGCAGCAGGGGTTGCTGTGACATCAAGGATGTGCCTTTGGCTGTCGCCATGAAAATTTGCCCAACCACTGCTAACCACTAACCCTGGCCAACCCACTGCTACAGTGGCTCCCAGCAGCTAGGAGGAGTAATTGCAGGGGAAGCCCTGCTCATCCCCTGAAGCCTTGCGCTGGAGCATGCCCAATGTAGATGGAATCTCCAGAGAATTTAGCTCCCAAACCCTAACAACCCCATCCGAGCATACAAAAAATGTGCTTTTCCAGAGGCTTAGAACTTGGGTAAGTTGGGGTGAATGTTTATAGAGATGGGAAAAGGCACGTCCAGGACACCAGAGCAACTCTCCCTGCCAAATTTCAAGCCCCTGCTCCAAAACAAGGGATTATTAGAACTTCTCCACAAAATGGTTGTAAGTGTTTTTGAATGTGAAGAAAACAACCTACTTTTCGCTAACCTGATTTTCAGAAATGGCTGAACCATTTTACCCGACGCTTTCCAAAACAACACAGCATTAGGTAGACCCCCAGCATGGAAAATTCCAGCCCGAACAGGGAATGTTTGGGGAAATTATAGCCAACTAAAAATGGAGCTTATAATGGAACAAGTTGGGCAACTTTTGCTATAGGAGGTGCTACCAGCTGCACCTATAGAATCATAGAACTGGAAGGGACCTCTCGAGGTCATCTAGTCCAGTCCCCTGCACTCGTGGCAAGACTAAGTATTATCTAGCATATATGCAGCCACTTAGGAACTGATAGTGTCCTCGTGCCACATACCACGCTCACTCAAAAGTTTGTGGCGGCATTAGAGCTACAACGCACCAAACCCTGCTCCAAAAGCAAAGCCCCCTGGCCCTCTAAGAGCTTTACCTTCACTCAGTGTTTGGCAATACAGGTGTGCGCACACCTGGGAGGAACTCTGATTTCACCTGGTGGTGGAGGGAGAGGGGGCACATACATTCTAGCCTACTCATTGCACAACCACGTTGCCCTAAATGCCTGCTTACGTCACTGAGTGAGAAGACACGCGAAGATCCTGGGAATGACGGCTCTGGGAGACAAATCGACTTTCTCAACGTGAGCCAGCATCTGTTGAGAAATCAAACTCCTGCTGGTGCTGTTGAAATAATTTCACACTAGCTTTGCTACTGACCAAGTAGTACACAGCAGCCAGCTCTCGACTAATCCTCCCAAGAATTCACTTCGCCTTTCTGTCTCACTTTGAAAGTTTCTTTGAAGTTCCTAAATGTCAGTATCTCCTCCCTGAGCTGTTTTTTCCTCCTCCAGGCCTGAGTGCTAATGCTAACTAGGGTCCACGCACTTGTTTTTTTGGCTTTTTGTTTTGTTACAACCCTGGCTGTGGCAGTGACTCATGCAGCAAAGCCAGAGGTTGTCTATTTTGATCTTCTGCTATTCAGGATCTATTTAAGGCAGTAATTTTCTCTCTGTCCCTGCCCCCCTCCGCTCCCCCACATGACGTATGGAAGGGTCACAAGAAAAAAACAGACTGTGAAGAGAAAAGGACCAAGAAATTCCTCCGGTCTTTGTAGCCTCCCAGTTCAATGGAGGCATGATACTAAACTCTTCTTGGACTTGATTTTGAGTTGTAATCAAGGAGGAGTCCGACCACCCCCAGCAGACTCGTCTGCCCCAGCATTGTCACACTAACCCTGGCCCGGTGCAGAGAGGAGGCCCGGAAGGGGGCAGAAAGCAAACCCGCTTCACACTCGCTCCTGCAGTGGTGGCTCCTGTCCGGGCTTCGTCCCCGGGCACATAGAGTCACAGTACCCCTCGGGTTTGGCACCCTTGGCTTCATGATTTCTGTGGGTCCACCTGAACCCCCACTAAAGCCAGAAATACCTACCTGCTTGGCAGAGGCAGCTTCATTTTATAATGCCCATGATATGGTGCCTGCCAGTTTCCGAGTTCCCTGCAAGCCAGTCTATGCCTGTTCTTCGCTAACAGGGATGCTGCAGAATACCCAAGGGACTGGGCCACTCAGATGCAGCCCAGAGCACTGGCGAGTGAAAGTCATCACTGAGACTATTGTTTGGTGGCCTTTGTGAAAGGGGGTCCTGGTCTCAGCCCACTTCCGAGTGAGGAGGTTTCCATATACCAAAACCCACCAACGGACATGACAATCCACTGGCAAACTCAGGGCAGCCAAGGCACTGAAATACCCCTGTGACGCGTGCGCAGTCAGAATTGGAAATGACTAGACTAGGATTGAATGGACCGAACGCTCCTCCACGTCAGGTGGCGGCTCACTGGAGTGCGGAGGGGGTTTGCACACCTGCAGCCTAGTTGTCCCTGGCTCCGCGGCTGTCGGTCTGGCAATTTTTCCCCCCCACCAGCACTAAATTCCCTGAAAGCAAAATAAACCGGACCAATAACTTCCGCGGCTCGGATTCAGGAGGCGGATGAGCAGCAGGTGCTGATGAGTCTGCCACGTGGCGGCCAGAGGCCTGGAAAAGATGATCTACGTTTGCCATCTTGACTATCGCGGGGATTGAACGGGGATTCTCTGTAGAGCCAAGTGCTGTAGTTGCAGACGCATCTCCTCTGTGGATCATGGAACGCGGGGGGAGGGACACAGGACACACACTGACCAGTGGCTACATGCGCACAACTGTGACTACCATTACCACCTACGAGGGAGTCTCTTCTCCAGTGGAAGAGCGAACGGTTGTGACCCCAATTGTCCTTGATTCAATTCCCAGCAGAAGCAGCCTCTTCACGGATGCTTGTGAGAGGGAAGCGATTGGTTGCCTCCTGTCATGCTGACCATGAACGTGTGCACTGAGAACTACGAGGAGGTGCTGCCAAGGGAAATCCGAGCAGCACCCCACGGATTCTGCAGGCGCCCCAGAGCTGTACGGCAGTGATCCTTGCAGCTGCAGTCAGTTCACTGGCACTGACCTCACGCGGGTCGCTTTCTGAGGGATGGATTATACCCTGAGGCCCTGAGCACACGGTTTCCCATTCTGGGATTTAGGATGGGGTGCCGAGTGATGGGGAGCAGCACGAAAACTGCTGGGAGCCACCCTCTGAGGTGTTGCAGAGACACCAGAATTATTGCCAAGATCAGCTCACCCTATTGTTCTTTGGTACTGCCAGATTTCAGGTCCCAGAGACACCCCTGGAGAACCTGCTTCTTACTGCGCAAAGACAGTCCGATACAATAGGCTTCGCTGTGGCCACAGGTCCAGACTTCCCCAATCTCCCATTGGCCAGAACCCCTCCCTCCTCTCTGATAGCAGCTTCCTGAACCATTGGAGGGTTCCCATGGGCGTGGTGATGACTGCCAGAAAGGTTGGATTATGATTGGCCCTTGGGGCTGGGAGCATGCAACAAGCCTCGCCCCCTTTGTGTCAACCACAACAGCCATCCTTGTGAACAGAGACTGCCCACCAGGGAGCAAATCAGCTGGAAAGGGGTGGGGAGGAGGCGGAGCCATGTCCATGCCCCGCCTCCAAATCATGCCATGGAACTGGGCCAGCACACATTGGGGACCAGTCAGTGCCACCCTCATGAATGGTGCAGAATTCATGCAGACTAAGCAGGCCTGGGAGAAATCGTCCATCCTGAGGCATCATCTCTCCAGCAACTACCCAAAGGTTGGCGTGGAGTCACCCCACCTCTTACCAGGGCTGGGCACAAACTGCACAAGCTAGCAGTAAGGGTAACCAGCTAGATCGAAATGAGAGGGACAGCTAAAGGTTAATCTCTATTTGACTGTCAAGCACCTGAGGTACCAGGATGGATTGGCACCATATAAATACAACATATTATTAAGTACCTTCAGACTCCAAAAGGCTAAGACACTTCAAAAAATAATAACGCTAATGCACATAATAGCCTGTGTCTTGTTATTTAAGAAACCTCTTCCCAGCATCAGCCATCTCAGTAGGTGTAAATGCACTTACTCCAATAACGATGCCCAAGAAGCAGTTTGATGGAGTGCCAGCGAGCACAATGGCTGTTCTACTCGAGCACTGGGCAGGAGATGACACGCTCCCTTCAGAACTAAATGCTTTATTCACAAAAAGCCATCGACAACATCCTCGCCTGAGCTCTTCCCTTGATGAGCAATTTCCGGCTCCATGCTGGAGCTTTTGTTTGTTGGAGAGAGAGAGAGAGGCAGAGAAAAGTGGTTTGTTAAGTCTTTACATTTTCATATTTAATGGAACAGAGTTCAGGAGGGTATTTTTAATATTATTATTGCTATTCGAATAGCTGCATTATATATTCTGCAGGGTCTTCCTTTAAAAAAGACTTGAAACTGACAAGCTCAAGCTGTCAACCACAACCCAGTGCTTCAAACACATTTCCCCACACCGGTGTTCACGTCCCACTATTGCAACAGACGCAAATGTAAATCTGAAAGACAGAAAGTGTTCTGAACTTTTATTATTATTATTATTACTGTTCATTCTCACACACATAACCTTAAAGTGCCCATCAGAACTGCTTCCAAAATGCATTGCATTCTCAATGCGTCAAATTCCTTCACCCTTTCCCCACCCCCCATTAAAAAAAGGAAAAGGAATCAGGAATTCCTCTTTTGGGCTCCTCAAAGACAGGAACAGCTGTCATGACTTTGCAGTCAAATCAATGCCATTTGCAACAGAATAATTTCATTCCCCCTCCCCCTTGGATAAATTAGAACAATTTCAAAATGGGCCCTGGGGAATGAGCACATGAAAATGCACAACTCACAGAGTCCAAGGAAGGCTTTTTTGTTACATATTTTGGGAGGAAGCAAGTGTATTTATCTGCTGGTCTGTGAACTGTGAAGATAATTTCGTACTCATACGGTGTCTGTCTTCCATAATAATCTGCATCCTCATGACGAGGCTGACATCTCGTCCCAACGTCCAGACTCTGCATTAGCAGGAACTTTGTTGTTTGTTTGGAGGGAGGAATTATCCCGAGTAACATCTGGGCTGAACACGGGGAGGACAGGCAGAGTGATCTCATGAGAGCACCGGATCGGGAGTCCCTAACTCCACAGTTATAAATCCGTCACGGACACTGCCCTGCTATGGCTTTGGACAACATGATGAAGTTATCTAACTCCCGCATTTGCAAAAGGGGGGGAACATTGATCTGACTCCTACAGAGCCCCAGGCTTCTGGAAGAAATTTAAAGCTCTGAGACTCAACAGTGAAATACAACATGGTGAACTGGGCTGATCCTGTCTGTATTGCATGAGGGTCCACAAAGCGCTGACTAACGCCCAAAGCCCTAAACTGCCTCCTATGGGCACTGTACAACCTGGGACGGATTCTTGGGGAGGGGCAGGAGGGGGGGGCGAAGTCCTTTCTTAGGTTGATTTGGAGAGGATGCCCAAAGACATTACCTGCGTCTGGCCGGAGCATTGTGAGGACTGAGTGGCAAAACAACCTCAAGAGGTAAAGCACGGCTCTGTGCCTGGTTTAGATAATGTACATGGCAGTGCAGGTAGGTGCTTCCCCCATAAGACTAAATACTCTCCCCTGCTGACTACGAACCCTGCCACAGAAAAGGAGAGGATCAGTGCTCTGCAGGGTTATTACAATCCGGAGTTAGCGGAGGAAGCAGGCCCTCCTAGCGCCTCAGCAGGAATAATTGCCCTTTGTCTGTTATATATCAGGACAAATGGGTTACAAAACCCAAGAGGACAGAAGGAAATACCTTCACTTAGCAGCTCAGTGAGCCAGGGAAGGCCACGGGAGCGGGGAGGGATGGCCTAACGGCTCTGTAGCCTGCATAAGACGGGGGAAGATGAGTGGAGACCTGTCCGATTCCTGGAGGGCTCGGACGTCACATCCCCGAGGCCACCTCCTCCACTGTGGGCACTCGCCAGCAGCCCCAGGAGACAGCCCAAGGCCTTGGTGAGCACAGAGCCCTACAGGACAGAGAGGGCGGAGCCGGGGAAGGCTGCCCCGCGACTTGCTCTGTGAAGTGAGGCCTGCAGCCTAAGGCTTGGAATCTGGCAGCCCCAGGGCCCGGGCTCACCTGCAAAGAAATCCAATCCAGTTGGTTTACACTGCCCCTTAGTGCACGCTCTGCCATGCACTGGGACGGCTGCCCTACACCGCTGCCAGATAGCCAGCTAGGGCCCGAAGTGGCCACCTTGCATGACCTGAGCGGGGCCACGTGGCCAGAATAGGGGTTGAGAATCTGGGGCCTTGTCTCCCAGAAGCCAACGCACCTGGTCTCCCTGTTACACGCACGGGTCTCCTTTACTACTCTCCAGTAGCGGAAAGGTGCCTCGAAGTGGGTGCCAATGCCCAAGCTGCAGGAAGTGGCCTTAATACAATTGAGAATCAGGCCCCATATAACTAAGTGCTGATATACTACAGGGAAGGGACCGTGGCAATAAACTGATTCCTTTTGCCCTAGGGTGTTCCCTTTATCCTGTGTCCCAGCCCTCCATGTCCCAGTGTCTTGTTTAGTACTGGGACAGCCAATATGCCTATCTGGCCTACGCTGTGGGCCCAGTCCCAGGAATTTCTGAGCTCAATAGACCTGAGAACATTTAGGGTCAGATTTGTAAAGGTATTTAGGTGCCGAAAGTGGAGAAATGCACCGAACGCTTCCACTAGAGGCTTTAGGCACCAAAATATCTTAGTGCTACCCTAGGTAGCAGCTGTTGCCTCTGCCCTGTTGTCTGTACCATAGGTGAGATCAATGGACTGTGCCCCCCCGTGTCACAAACATTTACAAACTGGCTGCAAACGCAAAGCATCTTCTCCAGATGTGCCGGGCAGGGCAAGCCAGAACACACTGTGCACCACTTTGTACGAGCCAGGACAAATTGCTGGCCCGACATGCGGGCACCATTTACCCAACAGGAATTCTATCCCAGTGTGTATGTGGGTGGGGAGGGATGAGAGAGGAGTCGGAGGAGAGAATCTTGATTTGTTCCAGTCCTAACCGGGGACACAGTTTGCAAGTGAATTGGTTGTGGGTAGGTTCAAAGGAAGGGTCCGATCCCGCTCCACTGAAGATAAGTGGCAAAACTCCTATTGACAACTATGGTGTGGGATAAGACTCAAAGGACCAGATTTTTCAAAAGACGTCAGCTCCCACCGAGGCTTCACAATAAGTAGCCAGATTTTCATACCTGTTGAACAGCTTGGGTTCTGAGCACTTGGAAACCTGGCGAGCCCTGAGCTCTTTGAACAGCTAAAGGAAAGCACTAAAGATAGAGGGCTGGATTCCTCACTCTGCCAAGTTAACTTGGCAAGGGGACTTTCCACCTGCCTGGAATCAAGGCCACTTTTCATTTTTCTTTTCTATCTAAGGTGCTTATCTGGCCCCCAGCACCACAGTATCTGAGTGCCTCACAATCTTTATTGTACTTACCCTCCCAAACACCCCTGGGAGGCAGGGCAAGGCCATTATTCCATTGTCCAGAGGGGGAAGTGAGGCACCAAGTGACTAAGAGCTAGATTCACAGAGAGGATTAGGTGTGGTGATATTCAGCATCACCACACCTAACTTTTAGGGGCCTAGAAAATCACTGGGATTCACAAAGCTGAGGGGGGATTTGAAGCAGAGTCTCCCACATTCCAGGGGAGCACCTGCACCACGGGGCTAAAAGTAACGAGGGGGCTTTGTGAACCCCACTGGGATTTAGGCACCTAAAGTGGCAGTCAGGCACCAAAGTCTGTTTGTGAATCCAGTCCCACGTGTCTTCCCCAGGGTGTGTGGCGAAGCAGGGAACTGAATCCATGTTTGCCAATCCCCAGGCTAGCGCCTTCTTCCCCCCACCCTTGCCCCATCTCCTTTGTCCCAACCTATAACAGATTCGATTGTTAAAACTGAAATGTCCCAACATCTCATTTTCCTTTGCCCCCTCCTTATACCTTTTGGCACTTCACTCAGCTTAGACAGAAAGGCTAGACTAGTCTGTTTCATTCCCAGGCTACACTCAAGTTCACTTTCTGGTTCTGGTGCACCAGCAGAGCGCTGTAGTGTTTTAGTCCACAGCGCCATGAGGGTGTGTTTGAATCCAAAATCAGGTACTGACTATGAAATTCAGTCTCCCCTTTTTCCTTCTTTCTTTCTTTTTGACCCCCCCCCCCCCGTCCCCCCGGCCACTTTGAGGTTTAAAATGCAGTGGGGCTCTGCAAAACTGTCATCTTGCACCAACTCCCAATCAACAGTCCTTTGCTCACAAGGAAAAAAGATGATTTTTTTTCTGGCAGTATCACAAACCTGGGATCGCAATGTGTTGTCTTTAAAAGCTATATCATATTTCCCCTTTATTTAGCACCTATTATCTGCAGATCTCAAAGTACTTTAGCAACAATTAATTACACTTCACAGTAAGTCAGCTAGCCAGACATCATGTCCAGTGTGCAAAGGGTACACCAAGGCACAGAGAAGTAAACAGCCAGGGCTAAGCTCACACAGCAAGGAAGAGAAGAGCTGGAAATACACCACAAGAATCTTGACTGCCACGCCTCTGCACTAACCACTAGACCACACAGCTGTACCTATTTCACTTAGTCATTATTTAGCAGGATAGACGGTCACTGTGGTTTTGCTATAGCTGAACTCCGGTGTTACATTTTTTGTGGCCCGTACTGATGTTTTGCCTAGAACACCGTGTAATCCACAAATAAATCAATACGGGGAGAACATCCAGTACTGTTTGGAGGAATAAAAAAATATAAAATTGCAGTGGAATGATGATTTCCAGCAGTTTCACAGACGGAAAAAAACAGGGGAAGAAGTCTCCTTATTTTATCACACCTTTCTGTGCCTCCGCATTACTGATGGCTCTGTCAAAAACCCAGCAGGACCCTGCTGGTGCTGCAAATTCCACTTGGCCTGCTGAGAACTAAGCCTCACAACTATCAAACCGGTGAGTGTATTTCAAAGAGACATCAAGGAAACCACTGGACAGAGACGGCCACTGATCACTGCATGAGCCAAGGAGGAATATTTCTCCCCACGACCCGCATGTGCGGTATTACACATTCCTGCTGCCTCCTCCAACTCTTCAGTTCATGCCTTCGAGGACACGCCTCTATGGGTTGGAACAGTTGCTCCTCCTGTTTTTGGTTTAATTCTCTCTGGGTACAATCCCATAGTGGGCAGAGGTCAGCACTCAACCCCTCACTCCAGCATGAGGCCAGGACACCAGAAGTATTTAAAGATCTGTTTAAAGCAAATAGGTCCCATCTGCCGGCTGCTTCACAACTAACAACAGCTAAAGCTGTGATCCCAGCTGACCTTATGCCAAGCAGCAGCCAGCCTGCTCTACACTCAGCCGGAGTCCTCCAGGTGTTGAAGAAGGTGACTGTTCACATGCATTCACAAGGACATGGTGGTTTGAGGTGCCGCAGGGCCCGTTTAAATTCTACGCTGGGGATCACTAGTAGGAAAACATAACTAGTGGGTACATAAAGAGTTAGGCAGTAGAAGCTGCTGCTAAAATCCAGATCCTTCCATGTTAGAACAGGGCGCGGTTCAGGGAGCCCATTTTCAAATTAATTACTAAACAAGGTCACCCTGCAGAGCCAAAATTTAGAGCCTGGAGAGACCCAATCAGCCCACAATACAAACAGCCCAAAGACCAGGGGCATCCTGATTTCTAGCAGTGAGTTTCAGCTGCTGGCCTGACCAGCCTGGCAGCCCCCAATTTATTGTTAAATCGGTACCTAAGAGGTGTCACGTAATGAGTCACTGGGAAGCTCACCCCGCACTGGTTATGGATAGCATTGTGTCATGGAGGTGCGAGCAACTGATGCCAAGTTATGGACACAGGCTGAAATTATAATCCTTAAAATGTGTTTATCATTCAAACAGAAGTTACCCACTCCCTAAACAAAGGAATAGGGCTTCTCCACCAGGCAGTTACTTCCAAAGTGCTTTGAAAGACAATGAGAATGCATTTACATATCAGATCATCAAAGTGATCAAGCTAAAAAGGGAGAGGAAGAGACAGGTTGGCTACCCCCCAACAGGGAAGAGAAACTTTATCAGAGCTATAAAAACAGGGGTGGGGTCTAAACTTCAAATAATAAGTGTATCACGTACGGTCTTTTATGAACACCTGTAGCAGGCTGGTGATTGGAATTCTGGATATTCATTGAGATTATGTTTTAAAGTGCATGGCCGCTCAAAGGAAGGAAGAAGCTCCCACCCAGACAGGAGAGGAGCAGCTATTTACGGGCCTCCTCTGTAAATTAAGCATGGTAGAATCAAAACAATGGAAGCCCCATTTACACACAGAGGGGTAGGAAACCCACAGGAAGGGAAGACCAGCATCAGGTCAGCTTCCTGGTGGACACAGCAAGCTAAGCACACAGAAGAGCCCTTGGGACATATAAGCAAAGACAGAAGCCATCTTTGGCGTCTATCACTAGACAGACTCAAGGGAACTGAGCTGTTGCAAGCTGAGAAAGATGGATCCTTCAGCCAAGGGGGCAGGGGCTTTGAAGTCTCTGGAACTGAATGTAGCTGAGAAACCGGCTTAGGCAAAGATCTTTCACCTGAGAAGATGAGGGAAGCCAGCCGCTTGTGTGTCTGTGGAAGGTCCTGGCTGAGGGAAAGTTAGCCATGGCTGGGAAGAAGAAAGTTTGATGGGAGAAACCATCTTGAACAGGGCCTGTGTCTTGCTAGATTACGTTTTAGACCTTTAGAGGCACTTTTATTTACTCATAAACCTTCCTAACCTTATTCCGTTGACTTGGCATCACTTACCCTCTGCCCCATTGTTATTAAATGTATTTTATTTTACTATAAACCAACTCTGTGCTGTGTTTAAGGGAAGAGTGTATCTACCCCAGTTCAGTTAATGAGTGGTGATGTGGTTTTGTCTCTTTAAAGGAGCAATGAACCTTATGATTTCTTTGAGCTGACCAAGGGAGGGCTGGATACTTCAGGGCACACGGTTTGGGGAAATGCAGGACTGGAAGTATTATGGGGTCACCCTGCTGGTTGTAACCCAGGCTGGTAGAAATCATAGAGCGGTTGCAGACAGGCTACTGGGGTCCAGGCTGCCGAACCAGAGCTGTCTAACTCACAGCTGCTCAGGGTGCGACCTGCTCGCTTGTGTAGACGGGTTGTGAGCATCTCAGGAAGAAGCTCCAGCAGCAAGGCACTGTAAGGCACCCAGGGCAAGTAGTGACCAAACCCCTCACCAGTCTGGATTTGAACCCCGATAATGTCATGTGCCCCAGTTGGAGACCCCAGCCAGGCCCCATTAAATACCTTCCCTGGCAGCCTGAAGAGGCAATGAGCATTGAGTCTGGAACAAGGAGAACTTCCTGGGGAGGAACACAGCATTAACTTGGAAAGACCTAGCGACAGTCTATCAATACAAATGATAAATAAAACACTCCCCTACAGGAACTCTGACAGGAGTCTATTAACTCAGCTCCCCTCCCACCAGTGCGAATGTCCAATAGGCAAAAATCTCTTTACCACGTCACTTCCCCTTCCGTTAAATCCCACTCACAGTTTGATATCGGGGGGGAAGCATAGTCCTAAGGTCACTCAGACAGGTTGATCTCCAGTCCTTCGGGAAGCACAGCCTGATCTTGTCTGGAGGCTCCACCACATAAAATAGCTGAAGTGATTTCAGCTTTAGTCAGGGGAAGAATAGCATATAGTAGGAATCATTGCCACCAACAGCTATTACACTTCTTGTTGTGTATCAGTAGCCTTTTCCTTTTCTTCATTTAGGTCACTTCCATTAGCCAACCAATTCTGAGTTTGTGTACAGTTAGGGTGACTCCCAAAGTGTCACTGGAGGAATTCCAGAAATAAAGCATATGCAAATGAAGCTCTCTTTGTAGACAAATTTCCCCCGTGCATCAGCAGAGGGGGACAGAGAGCGCCTTCCCTCTGGAATTTGTCTATCTGGAGTTCTGGGTAAATAACTTATGCAGATGAAGCAACTCTGTGGCTGTTCTTCCCGCTCTTCACCAACAGATGGGAGCAGAGAGCTCCTTATGCTTTAGGGAACAACGCTTACATTGGCGTGCAATATCATTGTGCTAGTTTAAATGTAACCACTCTCATGAAGGGTGGAAGGCAAGATAGGGACAAAATTATCCAAGGACCTTCATACTCTCATAATTCTTAGCACTCAGGCCAACTTTAATTATCAAAGCACTTTCTAAAAGTCAGTAACGCTGACCATACTACCTCCAACGTGCAGATGGAGAAACTGAGTCACACAGAAATTAAATGCCTCGTTCAAGGTCATCCGGAGAGTTAGTGTCAAAGCTGGGATTGGCGCTCACAAATTCCTGTGCTCAAACCACTGGGCAAACCAGTCCCAGAAGCCATACAGCCCAGTGTCCGGTTTCTCAGGAGAAAAGTCCCCATGAAGAAAAAGCTCATTGCCAAAGTCCAAAGTGGTACAACTCCGATCTATGCATGAGTTGTCAATGCCTGAAGGGGGCATTGCTAGGAAGTGCTTTTATGAATGTCCAACAGACTAAGTTGTACTTTAAGAAGAAATTCTGGTGTCCTCTGCGCTTCTCCTCTAGTTCTGCCCTGACTCAGGAGAGAGAGAGAAAGATCTGTACCTGACGATGAATCATGGTCTAAATACGCCTTACATCTGGTTCTGAGTGTCTCTTTGCCACTCACTCACTGTTCCCATCCTCCCACACGCTTAAACATGCCGCCAGCCCCTGAGCAGCCCGTTATTTACAGATGCTCTTACCTGGAGATTACAGGTGCTCTTTGTTTCAGGGAATAAGCAGCCAGTTATTTAACATGTTGGTTCATTAGTTTCTGCTGCATGATTTTGGAAAAATCCAATTTGGCTTGGCTTTGCCTCAGTCCCTTCCTCCCAGCCAAACGCCTTCAAAAAATCAAAAGCTGCAACAAGAATGCTGTTTGTATTTACTTCACAGAGGTTCAGAAGGTTTGTTTGTCAATCAGCAATAGACCAGCTTGTTAGCGTTTCCCTCCCCGCCCCCCTCCCCCCGATTAGCACCAACCTAGCATTTGTTATTGAAATGTTATCTTAAACCTCGGGGAAGATTTTTCCAAGCCCCACAACATATAAGTTAGCGTCACACAGTGACTTCCAACCAGGAGAAGTCTAGCTCTGTCAGATTCAACCATCTTCCTTTTCGGCTGTGGCTGCCTAGGAAGGCCATCAATCCTCATCCGGCTGCCAAATGCAGCACTTGTTTCAGTAGCAATAAATGATGTGGCAGGCAAGCAAAGTGGTAGGAAAGAGATCTATATTCAGCATGCGGAGAGGTCAGTGCGACATGCTGAGGTTCTAGTGTTTGTGTGGTAGCAGCTTGGCCCCAGCTTGGTGTCCTACCGAGACACATCCCCTCCTGAAGCCAGACCCATTTTTGTTGAGTTACCCTCCCCATCCTGCAAGCCCCACCAGGAGGTGGAGGAGGATTATGCTAATTGGCTGGGTCTGACCCAGCATCTGAGCAAAAAATGTGTGTAGTCTGGTGTACAGTGAAGCAGGCCAGCACTTCCATGGCCCCTTGAACGATCTGAATGTCTTGAACCTGGAGAATCTCAAGAGACAAGGCTCCCTCATGTGACCCGCAGCCCTGCCAATCCCGGATGGAGACACCAGAATATGTCACTCTCAAGGCAGGGTCTCACATCTGGACGCCAGGTGCAAGCCAAGATGGGTTCCAACCTCTGACTCTACATCCCGACCTAGGTTTCAATTCCCCCCACCCCCTAATTCAAGGACGTTTGGTCCACGGAACAGGGTGGCTTGCCCTTGGGCTGGAGAGTTTGGGGACAAAGGCAACCCCGAGGACAGAATGACCCCACCTGCGGAGAATCAGCCATTCTCTATAAAGAGCAGAGGTTGGGAAGTTCAGGTGGTTGTAGTGAGACTGCAAAGAGGGAGAGAGGATCCTACAAGGAAGATCCCAAGACCAGGGGAATTGTTCCCACTAGGAAGGGCTGGGACTCAGTAACCAGCTAAGGCAGGGAGAGCTCTGACCAGGCCAGGGAGTTTGGGCTGTCCCCGGCTGCAGGCTGCGGGGGAGACTTTTGTGTTTAGTTTTGAACGTGAAGTTAATAGATCATCCCCTAAGGAGGGCTGTTGTGGTAGGACTGGAAAAACCCTATGAGGTGTTTATCTGGGGAGCCAAGAAGGGAAAGTCAGGTGCAGCACTGCATGCGTGGTTGCCCTGAGGCCACCAGGGGGTGCCATGAGATGGTCATTTATCTGCCATTCGTTATAAAGGCCAGTTGCACAATTCAAATCCAGGTCTGGGGTTGGATTTGAAACAATTCCCAGCACTGAAGGCGGTTTTGATTCTGGTGCAGAAGTCAAAGGACGGCTGCCAGATTGCATCCTGGTAAGGAGGTGCGGATAGTGGGAATGCAGAAGTGCTGTTTTGTTAGCCCATGTAACTAACCATCAGCGCAGTGCATTCCACAGTGCAGTGTCCTACGGCAGGGAGATGAAAAACAGAGCCCGTACCTTATTCTGAGCAGTGCCGGCTATTCATAAATTCATAGACTCCAAGGCCAGATGGGACCATTATGATCATCTAGTCTGATCTCTTGTAGAACACTGGCCAGAGAACGTCCCCAAAATAATTTCTGGAGCAGATCTTTTAGAAAAAATCTCCTCTTTTAACGGGGACAGTAATGATGCTGGCCTCCCATTCCAGGGGAACTTGGCATCTGTCGCTTCTGAATTATGAGCCATTGTGATTTCAGCTGCTGTGGAAGCCAGACAAGCCCCATTCAAGAAGAGATGTGGCTAAGTTCTTGCAAAGGTATAGGAACCCCAAGACCCAGGATGTCAATATCCTTCTACGCTGGGAGCGGTGGAGGTGACAGCAGCATTTTAAATGAATCTATCAGAGCAGTCACTATTTCTATTGCATTGTAGTGTGAACAATGAAGTGTAATGAAACTGAACAGCTCATTCCAGAGTGCCATGCCAACCAACATCTTCTGAACGTGGAAATCCTACAAGCAAGATGAAGTCACAGAGAGTCCTGCTAATAATGGCTGACCCCCCCGCCCCCGCCCCCAATTCCAAACTCCAGTGGTTAATTTTCAAACTCGAGTCCTTACAGTTAGGTGCTTAAATCCATAATTAGACACCTAAATAAATTGCCTAATTTTCAGAGGTGCTAAGCAGCATGTGTTCAGCATCTCTGGAAGTCAGGCCGTTTGGGTTGGTGTATCAATAAGATGTACCTTCCTTATTTTGGACACCCAGGTTTGGAAGTGTTGGTCTTAGTGCTCCTAGTGCATCAGATCTCAAAGCACTTTACAAAAGTGGGTGGACACTGCTAGCCCTATTGTACAGATGGGGAAACTGAGTCACAGAGAAACCACATGATTTACCCAAGATCACAGCCAAGCAGTGGCAGAGTTGGGACTAGAGCCCTGGGTTCCTATTAGTCCAGTGCCTGGAATGTGCTGTCTCCAATGTGTACAATACTGTATATTTGCCCGCACCTTGTCCAATCCAGTTTTAAATGACTCACAATCAGGCTCCCTTAGGGAAATTATCTCATGGCATAATAGACATCACTGTTGGGAAATCCAGCCTATGTTTTCCTTGGGCAAACAGAGACTAGAAAGTCCATGAGAATTAAACTGGACAAAGTAATAAAGCAACTTCCATGTGAGTGACTTGGAAGTGTCCATCTCAGCCTGGGGTCTGGGAAACTAGATAAGGAGATAGATCATTTGGGTTCAGCTTCCACTTAACCAACTTGTCCCTCAGAACTGAAACTTACAATGGGTCTTGGCAAGAAAGGGGCCCTGTAACGTATTCTTCCATGGAAACTTTGGTGGCTTCCACATGCTAAGCTGAAGATGGTATGTTGCAACGGAGACCCCGTGTGGCTACACAAGAACTCCAGCTATCAATCCCTGTTCCACTTGAAACGCTGGACTAATTAAGCAAGCTAAACCCCTAAACACTATAGCAACAGATGCTAAAGAAAACCCCAAGGTAGACAGAAAGATAAAGTTTGTATTAGAATTCATCATCATCTTCCCTTGCTTAAAAAAAAAGTCTCCCTTCATTAATTCATGCTTTCTGTGCCAGGTATGTCTTTAAACACACCAAGGACAAGCGGTACCATAGGAAGAGGAAAAGAAACATGAGCTTTCCTCTGGAGGGGTTATTACACTGTGTGTGTTCCTGGCTGTTTCCTCTGGGGTTCTTTCATGAAGCCGTCCTAAATACAAACATGTCATTCAGCAATCTCACCACGAGGCTGTGACTTAGTTCAGATTTGAAATACAGCGAGAGATAACCTGAAACACCCTGGGCACCTCGTAGTGCAGGTATGCTGCCAACTCAACTCAACTCAAGGGCATGGAGAGACCCTGGTAAGTTAAAAGCACACCACAGACTTAAACTTTATACAACAGTTGGGGTTGGTGGGAGGGAAGCCGGCTTTTTGGTGTGACGTAAAACGGAAGCCCTAACGACCTGTGGGCATTACAAAGCCCAAGACACTTTTTGGCACAAGTAGGAGTGTTATCCCCAGTGTCGATTGCAAGTGGGTAATTACTGAGCTCTTCCATAGTTACCGCTGAGTATCTTTAGAACTCTCGCTTGCTATCCTGACGGGTTTTGTGGGGCTGTCACCTCGCGGTAACTGCATTGCACAATAAGTGGAGGCAGAGGGTCCATCTAGGTTCTGGACTTAAAAAATCTATGACCTTGAAACAGTCGTTGGCCTGTGGATAGCTTGGGATCTTTGCGGGAAGGACACTACATGCATGTCAGCTATTAGTACATACTCTTGAGTAAGTCAGGACCTGGAGTACCAGGACCTCCTCATGCTGTGGCTCAAATGGAATTCTCCATCCCTTCGCCCATCATGATCCCTTCAGGCCTTAGAATCGATGGCACCTGCTGTACTGGGCAAAACATAACAACCGTTTGCAATTCTCACATGGACTCGATGTCTATCTAGCCCCACCCCTCGTGGATCTTGCTGCACCCATCTTGAAGGGGTCCTCCATTCCCAAAACTAGAGCTCATGTGCCATCTCTTCTTCTTGAGACAAAGCTAGCTTGCTTTGCCACTTCAAGCAAAAGTACATAACGGGGCGGCTAGCCCCATCGGTCGCTTGTGCCATTTCGACTACACTCTGTAGTACTCTAGCTCCCTCAGAGCTCGCACGGGTATGTCTCCTTGAGCTAGGAATGACCCCTCCCAGCTTGACGTGTAGACATCCCTTAAGAGAACAGGGTAAGTAACCATCATGGTTTCAGGCATAACTCACAACAATCAGATCTACAGTTTGAGTGCCCCAAAGTGGGGATGTATTTGGATCCAGAGTGCTAGTTCGACCCATTATAAATTTGGAGATGAGTAAATATTTTGAACACAGGCCATGGATGGGTGGAGTGGTTGTTACAAAACAATATTAATTGGGGACATTTTTTAACAATCCATTTGGTGAAGACGGCTGAGTTGGAATTACCGTCCTGGGTGACATTGGAAACCCAATCATCATGCTACTGCACTAGATAGTAAAGGTGCCGTTGGCCAGATTTCTAACATCCTTTGGTTTTAATAACCCAACGAGGTGTTAGTAACACAAGGGAGAAACTCTTCTAAATATATGATTATCCCGAGTGAGTCCTTTTAAATGCCATGAGCTGATTTATAGCCTTGGAATCGTCAGGGCCAGTGTGAATTTAGGACGAAAAGAATCTTTCGGTTGGCAATCTGACCATGGAATGTGCTTTGATATCAGTCCAGCTGTTCATTCTGAAGGGCATCTCTGCCACTCCCCTCCCTCTCTCCCCTCCCCGCCCCGTTTTCAAGGGAAATAGGAACTCTGCTGCTGCCGTTCTCTGCCTCCAAGCGGTGAGATTTGCGGGAGGATTAATATATTCTGACTGCTCTAAAACCAGAGGGAGAGGGTGGCAGAGTCTCAGCGCACATTTCCGAGGACTCCGGCAGAGCCAAGCCGGTGCATTTCCATGCTAAGCGCGTCTATTCCTTCGTGTTTCAACAAATTGCTTTCCGAGCTCAGGCTGAATGGATGAGAGAAATAACAAGAGCCTGTGTTCCCCTAGGTGAGCACTGTGTACCGGCACTTTGGTTCCTCTCATAAATCAGGCCAGTGTCTCCAGGACAGACTGTGCCATTCCGACTGCAGGGAAAGTTGGCAAGTGCTTAGAGCACCCGACTAGGAGCCAGGAATTCCAGCTCTGGTGCTGATCTGCTACGTGACCTTGGTCACCTCACCCTCTCTGGCTCCCCAGCAGTACAATGAGGATATTCATGCTCACTGGCTATTCTCTGAGGCACGTCGTGAGGAACTGCCAAGGTCTGCAAAGCGCTTTGGAGCCTGGGCTAAGAGACCTTTTAGAAGTGCGGCGTATCCCTGGCAGGGAAGTCAGCAGGTTCAAACTGGAAATAAGATGCTCATTTTTAACCATTGGCACAATTTGTGGTAGGGTCTCCATTCCATGGCGGCTGACTCAATATTGGATGTCATTTTGAAAGATGCTCAACCACTGCTCTTGCTGCTGGACTCACTGGGCAAAGGCCTCTGACCTGTGTTATGGAGAGGTCACACACGTTGATTGGAATGGTTCCTTCCGGCCTTAATGTCTGTGAATATTATATACATATGGAGATATACCTATCTCATAGAGCTGGAAGGGACCTTGAAAGGGCATCGAGTCCAGCTCCCTGCCTTCACTAGCAGGACCAAGTACTGATTTTTGCCCCAGAGCCCTAAGTGGCCCCCTCAAGGATTGAACTCACCACCCTGGGTTTAGTAGGCCAATGCTCAAACCACTGAGCTATCCCACCCCAGGGACTAAGCATGCTCCCGACTTTAGACTTATGCCATTTGTTCTCCTGCTCTTTCCAGGCGGTACCATTTTAAATCCATCCGTACAAACCCTGCCCGGGCAGGAGGACTCCAGGTTAGACTGCTGCTTACTGCCTTGTTCCCCAGCTTCCCAAAATATGTAAAAACTAAACAGAACTGACCAGGACAGTCAGGGCAGCTGAGTATGGAGATACACCGATGTGTCAGGGCCTTTTTAGGCACAGCAGCCCCACGACCCTACGATTTAGCAAGAATGTCCCCGTGTGGCTCAAGCAGTGAAGGCTGATGAGGGTGGCACACTGTTTGCCAACTTCGCATACCCTCCTGGCTCGGTGAAACCTGCCAGGCATTGTTATTCATTGATGGCACTGCCCTCAGAGTCATTGGCCAGACCTGCAGCATGCAAAGAAGGAAACAGTGACAGGTTTTTAGCTCGCGGCGCCTAACAATAACTGAACTCTGGGAGTTCCCCAAACTCCTGGGAGCGGGGCCTCTGGTTTGAACTGGAAGCTAATCCCCTCAGAGGCTTCCAAGTTTTGGGGAATGGATGCTTTGAGCAGGACGCAGACTCCGTTCTCCTGAGAGGAGCTGGGTTTTCTGGGAACGGGGCATCTGGGGTGATCTAGGTCTCCAATCTGAAATGTCTGGGCAGGGAGAACTTGAGCCTCCCACATTTCTAGCAATGGGGTCTTCAGCTTCATCCAGCGCCCCACTCCACTTCTGGAGAGGGACTCCATTAACCTAGTAAAGCACTCAAGCAAACTTGCACCCCTGTCCTAATCCTACTGCTCCCCAGGACTGGGAGCCCTGTAATTTGAGCCTGGCCCCATTCAGAGGAAATCCCCATCAGCAGCAGCACCAGAGCAAAGCAGCTGGTGAAATGTACACGCGTGGTCGCTACAGATACTGCAGTACAGCAAGAATATCAATACCCCAAATTCTCTCCACAGGCACAGATGTCAAATGCTTTTGTCTTTTGAGATGGGTTTAAATAAAACCCCAGGCACCTCTAGAGGTTGGCAGGTGCTAGAAATCCTAATCTAGAACCACATTTTGCAAGTGGCCTCCATGCTCATACTGGGCCAAACCAAATCCCCAGATCTGAGTATCCTCCTTGACCATCAGAGTGTTTGAAATCCTGATTCGGAGAGAAGTTTTGTAACTTCAGCCCATCTTAAAGGAGATTGATTCAAATCTGAGTGACTAAAACTGGGTGAGGAATTACAATGGCCGGAGGCTGCTGAGACAGAAAGATGCTGATTTTTTCATATGTAAATTTGGCAGAAGCCGGAGATTAATACATCCATAAAACTCAGGGGAAAAATACATGATTTGCAACCAAGGATCTTGGATCACAGACCTTTGATTTTCCACGAACGCCTGATGCTTTCTGCGAGTGCCTACTTGGGTCCCAGGATGGAAGAAAAATACTGTCTGCAAAAGAGACCAGAAAGGAAATTTGGAGGGAGCGACCCTCACGTGTGCCAGCAGAGGGCGTTCTGACCAGGTTGGAAACCGCAGCGGACAGGCATGGCTCATGCTCCGCCTACAGTCTCACACAGAGAAATGGAGAACCAGAACTCCACTATCGAGCCAACACCGAGCACGTTCCCCTGACGCTTCCGTGCACCCGGCTACTATGTTTTCCAGTTTGCTCCCTAATAAATTCTCTCCTTATAGGTTTATCCCACACAGCTGCTTATTTATCATCTCCAATCTGGCAGGGTTGGGGGGTTTTTGTGCTCCGCTCTCCTGGCTGTGTATTAATACTGCCTTACATGACACCATGACCTACTTTATTTCCCGGAGAACAGCAAAGCGCAGCTTCAGCATGGCTCCCGGGAAAGGGGGGAGCAGCGCTGGCAGAACGAAACAGGGGCCTTTTCAAAAATTCATAGCTGCTTGCGAGGGTCAGGCAAGGTGAGGCCGGCGTATGACCTGCCTGATGGCGCAGCTGAGAAAGGAGGAGGAGGAGGAGATTACACATAAAAGAACCTTGTGTTTTTCCAAGGTGGAAACGCAATGGAGCGGGTAAAGTGCACCGGCATAGAGCAGAGCAGACCGCTGGCCCATCGTATCCAGTATTATGTCTCTGCCAGTGTCCAGCACCAGTTGGAGCAGAGGAAAGGGCAAGAAACTCTATAATGGACAGTGATAACCTGCCCCTCGGCAAGAGAAGTAGGATGCTTCTGTGATTACGAGGCTAGTCTGAGATTCAGGAGATCATGGCTTAGTTCCATGGTCCACCACAGGCTTCCTGTGTGACTTCAGGCATGTCCCGTAGGCATATAAATACCTTGGAAAAGCAGGGCCGAACTCTCCATCCAAGTGCCTAAATATTCTGACGCTCTGGACCTTGGTGTCCCTGTACCTCAGCTCTTAAACAGAGATAACCAGTCTGAGACTGGTATGAGAGCAGAACTAGGTCACCCTTGATTTGGTCTTTATCTTCAAGGGGAGAGATCGAAGCTGGATCAGCTCCCAGCAGAAGGACCAGGGGAATTTTCAGTGGAGGCTTTGACCAAGCCTGGTGTATGGTGAAGAGCCAAATGTGTATCCCTACAGCAGACAGAGCTCATGGGGAGGAAGTGCAAAGAGCCCTGAGCCCAGAGAAAGGAGGATGGCACTGGTTAGGCTCCCTGCCTGCCCCTCCTCAGAGCAAAAACAGCGTGCGGGTGGCTGCCTGGGTGGGCACGCCCTAGGGCAGCGGGGCAGCAGCTGCCCCTCTGTTCCAGAAGGGCTCTGGCTCTGTGTGTTGTGGGGGCATGTCCAGGCAGGAGGGCGGTGTTGGGGGAAGACACCCTCTATGGAGCATGCTCCCTGCAAGCACCAGCTGAAAAGCCGGTGGAAATGAATGCTGCCAATTCCCCGGCTCCTCTGGGCACGTGAGCGTGGAGGTGTCAGCGCGGGCAGTCTCAGCTTGTGCTTCCAGTAGAGGGCAGCACCAAGGAGGAACAAGCCCTGAGACGCCCCCACTGCCCCAGGATAGGCAAGGCTGGCATGCGCTTTCCCCATCATTGTCTAGAATTTGATCCCTAGTCCCTCCACCAGGCGGCAAACCCCTCTCCGCAGAGGGCAGCCCCAGATCCCTTCTCCCCTAGGATTTGTTCCATGGGAAGGAACAACCTGCTGCATCTCACTTTATACGAGGGCCAGCCAATCCTCCGGCTTTCATTTCACAGCTCCAGTAGCGCTGCCATCTTTCTAATGGCTGGTAACTGGACCCCCGAGACCCCACCCCCTGCCCTGCCTTTTCCCCAAGGCCCCGCCCCTTCCCTCCAGGTGGCTCCTGCTCCCCCTCTTCCCTCAAGGCCCCACCCCCTGCTCTGCCTTTTGCCCCAAGACCCCACCCCTGCTCCACCTCATTCCCCCAAAGCTCTTCCCCCTTCTCTGCCTCGTCCCCTGCACGCTACGCACCACCGCGAGCCGCACGAGCAGCCTGGCCCCAGAGGCAGCTGCTGGTGCTACGCTGCCTCCTTCCTTCCGCTTAAGGTCCAAAACCCAGACATCAGGGCTTGTCAAATGACACCCGGACACACAAGCCGAAACCCGGACTCTCTGGGTGAAAACCGGACGGGTGGCAACCCTAGACTTCGGGTCAACTCCTCGTGGCCTGAAATGGAGTTGAGATGGGCACGTGTTACTGGGTGCAGCCTGACCCCTGTGCATCTGCAAATGGAGCCCGTCGTCTCCTCAGCCTGGGGGAGCCATGCAAACCAGCTGCAAGAGCGGGCAGTAGCAAACAAGGAACACTCAGCAGGCCTCTTCCGCCTGACCAGCTAGGCCTCCAGGTAGCAAAAGGAACCCAGACCGGGCAGCTCAGACAACATTTCCCCCCTTGACGTGTGCTCCAAATTCTTTGCAACCTTGGGAGCCGAACAATGCAGTGCAGGTGGCGAGGACCATTGGAGGAAAACATGCAGCTCCCGTCGGGAGTACCTATTTTCATCCCTAACCTGTTGGCTTTTTCTCAGTCTTACAGCAATTAGCTGGCAGAAGCTTCTTGCCCTAGATACTGGAAACTCCCCCCATTGACATTCATGAGAAAGTCCCGCACATCAGAAGAACAGAATGACCTCATTCGTGGATGGTTGGATAGCACTGCATTTTCCTTGTAACGACCCTCAGCGGGAGTCATTTAATCCAGCACCAAAGCCCTAAGACCATTCTCACTTCAGGCTAAAGGAGTAACTCCATCCACCAGTAGCATCAGAAGGCTCTTATCTATTCCATGGATCAGCCACTAAAGGAGGACAGGGTACACTGTTACGCGCTCCCTCTGCTGGAAAGGCTGTGAAATTGTAAGCCCGGCAAGACTGAATGGCTCTGGGGAACAGCAATGGGATATAAACGCTTCCTTGTCTAGGTCAGGATCTGCTTCCGTATGGTAGCAACCAGAAGTCATTCCATCAGATTGATGGCTCAGTGAAACAGAAAGGTTGTCCCAACCCAGTTCCTATGGAGGTGCCCATATTCAAAGAAATCTGTAGTGGAGTTATCACTAGCCATTCTTCGCTGATCGTTTCAGTGCAGGTAGCAAGTGCGGACCATGGATGGAGTCTGATCTCTCCCAGAAGCCACTGCTGCTGAAAGGTGGGGGGCCCTTTGGCGAGGAATGATAGGGGACGCTTGCAATGCCGCTGTCCGGCCTCTTTGAATAGAGGACATCAGACTCCAGGCCTGTCAATCCAGCACTTTTAACTCACCCTAAAAATGAGTCAAGAAATAAACACATTTGGGGAATTACCCACTGATCCAGAAGAGGCTGTTCCCTTTCTAGGGTCTTCTTGTCTCTGCACGGCATCCCAGAAACGCCACTCTGCCTATTATTTCTGATTGCTGCTTAGAGGCTGCCCAAATCTTCCCAGCAGACAGCTGTTTTCCAGGATGATTAACATAGGTGGTGTTTGCCTTATTTTAGAATGGTTTGGCTCCTCCGGGAGAGGTTGTTTCCCCAGCTCATTTAGACAGGAAGAGGTGGTGGTTTCTTCCCTCAGCTCCGTGTCAGGTTGACCTTGCAAAGCGCTGTGATGTGTAAACAGTAAGAGAAAAGTATGCTACAGTCTCTGGGCAGGCGAGACCATTGGGGAATGTGCTAACACTGCGAAGGAGATCAAATCCCTCTTGTTTCCGTGTTTAAATCTCGGAGGCTGCTACACACGCTCCTTCCAAAAACACCATCCCGGGAGATTTTCCAACTCGCTGATGTCAAAGGAAAATGATTCTTTCTGACTAACCTGGCATGGTGGAGAACAATTAGTTACACAGAAGTAGACGAGCAGGATCCGGGGTCATTTTGGCCAGGGCTCTGCAATCACAGGTAACTGATCACGTACCAGACCTCACAATGGCTAGGCAGCTGGTGTGCTGGGACTGTTGCTTATCAAACTCTTCCTCATCAGACATCTTTACCATACGCAGCCACTTATCACGGGCTCCCTGTTAATTTGTGCTCCCATCCATTTGTGTGCTGCCTCCTGCCCCCCACCTTTTCCTCTCGTCTTGTACTGAGATAGCTAACCCTTCGGGGCAGAGACTGCCTTTTTATTACATCCACCTACAGTACCCAGCACAATAGGGCCCCGATCCCTGAATCTGAACAGGCATCCAGGTCTGAAAATACCTTTTACTCTCCCAGCACAAGATGACTGACTAAAATGAAACCACTTCCCCCAACGTTGTAGTTGTTCACTTTCCTAAATCATTTTACGCAGGTTCTTTCCCCCATCTTTTCACCTGGAAACATAGAATCGTAGAATCATAGAATATCAGGGTTGGAAGGGACCTCAGGAGGTCATCTAGTCCAACCCCCTGCTCAAAGCAGGACCAATCCCCAACTAAATCATCCCAGCCAGGGCTTTGTCAAGCCGGTCATTAAAAACCTCTAAGGAAGGAGATTCCACCACCTCCCTAGGGAACCCATTCCAGTGCTTCACCACCCTCCTAGTGAAATAGTGTTTCCTAATATCCAACCTAAACCTCCCCCACTGCAACTTGAGACCATTGCTCCTTGTTCTGTCATCTGCCACCACTGAGAACAGTCTAGATCCATCCTCTTTGGAACCCCCTTTCAGGTAGTTGAAAGCAGCTATCAAATCCCCCCTCACTCTTCTCTTCTGCAGACTAAACAATCCCAGTTCCCTCAGCCTCTCCTCATAAGTCATGTGCTCCAGCCTAATATTTCAGTTTCTTCTGCAAAAACCATTAACCCATTAATGATCAGGCAGCATTCTGAAAACCCTCTTGCAGTTCCATTGTCTTTGCCACAATGGATGACAACAGAAAAGCTGCTCGGCGCTAATTGCATTATAAGAGGCTATTCATATTCATTGGTTGTTGCCTCAGATGGAATGTTCCATGACAAGCATTGTGCACGGTTTATTGTCTGCTCCTTTGCAGTACAATGGAAACCCTCCCCCCCCCGCGCACGCACACACACACACACACATGCACACACACACACACGCACGCACACACACACGCACGCATGCACACACACACACTTCCATGGGATCTTCTCTCAGCTCTGACGGCCCTTCCCAGAAGTCCAGTGATCTCTGGAACAAATGTAACACTCAGCAAAGGGACTGAGCTGACACCCAAGGATGGCAGGGCCGGCCACCTCTATGGCTGTGAAACTAACATGGCATCACTTTGCATCTTTCTATTTGCTAAAAAGTGCCTCCCCTTCTAGTGAAGAGAACAGGAGTACTTGTGGCACCGTAGAGACTAACACATTTATTAGAGCATAAGCTTTCGTGGACTACAGCCCACTTCTTCGGCTGTAGTCCATGAAAGCTTATGCTCTAATAAATGTGTTAGTCTCTAAGGTGCCACAAGTACTCCTGTTCTTTTTGCGGATACAGACTAACACGGCTGCTACTCTGAAACCTTCTAGTGAAGGGCGCTCGTCTCCCAGAGCAATGCCAGGAATAATTCTCCCTATGCTTTTCAGTAAGCAACAAGCAGGGCTCCTCCCAGGTTTGGCTCCACACATCATGGCTGACAGCACGGGTCCATGATTTCTGCTGCTTACTTTGTGGATGGCCATCCAGCGGTTAGCTTCTGTTCTATATTCCAGGCTGGCAGCTAGGGGGGATTTGAAATCTCTGTTGGAATTGGAGGCTGTCACTTTAATTTGTAAGGGGTTTTCTAGGCCTGCTTGCATGCTAACGGGCTCGATAGGGAAGTGTGACGTCACAGTCAGTCTACAGAGAACCAGCTTATAGCAAAGTGGGGGGAATTGTGCCTCTCTTTTTTTAGGGAGCAGCCTGTTTGGTCTCTCTCTGTTTTGGGGTTCTGGTATGTTATCGTTCTCAGTTTTAACCATCCAGCAAGAGTATTTGTGGTTTTAATTTACTTCTCCGTGTGTAGGCCATGAACGTAACAGCAGTACCCATACTTTTGCCCCAGTGCATGACTCCAAAAACCTTCTTTTGTAGGCAGGGTACAAGAGAGACTGTGTCCTGAACTCCAAGGTCTCGCCATCTGCCCTCAGTTCTGCTCTTCCTTTCATCTTGGTTTGGAACAGTCTTTTCCCATTGATTGGGATCTTTCCTTTCTGCCATGTTTACAAAATACATGGATTTGGGTCTGTCACGGTGCAGGACTCGCCCCTGCGGCACCTCCTGCTGGTCATCCAGGGAATTAGCGTTTCCAGCTCTGGAGCGCCCTCTGCAGGTCGGTGTCCCGCTTGCCATTGGGCCCGAGTCCCTCCTGGACCCTGGTGCCCCTTTCAGGCTGGGGTGCTGCCCCCTGGCATTATCCTCACAGATCTGGGTCTCCCCTCCCCGGGGAACCCCCACCCTCTATCCCCACCTTGCCTCAGACTATGGCCACTGCCAGTCATCACCTAGCCCCCATTCCTTAGGGCAGACTGCAGTGTAAGTGCCACTCATCACCGGCAAGGGGAGGTTGGACCTGCTGCCTCTGCCGACCCATGGGCCGCCCCCTCTGCAACCCCAGTACCCTTTCTGGCCTTTAACAAGGCCTGCAACCTGGGGGGTTTCTAGGCCAGAGCTCCCCAGCTCCTCTGGCCTTCCCCCAGCCCTGCTCCAGTCTCGGTACCCTGCTTAGCTCCCAGCAGCCAGGCCCATCCCTCTCCACATCGAGAGAGAGAGAGAGACTCTGTGTGCTCCTGGCCCACTGCCCTCTTATAAGGGCCAGCTGGGCCCTGATTGGGGCATGGCCGCATCTGTGGCTGGTTCCCCAATCAGTGGAGGCTTGCTGCTTTTCCTAGCAGCAGCTCTCTCGCCGCCTCAGCCCTGTCCCAGGGCTGATTTCAAACCCTTCAGGGCAGGAGCGGGTGACCACCCCGCTACAGGGTCTTGTCCATAATTCATCCTGACCATAGCCTCGCTCACACGCAGTCATGGCAAACGCCCCCCAGCAACACTAAACCCTGCACTGGATTGCATAGACATGATAGTTCCCAGATGTCCCTAAAAACATCCCGTTGAACCGGATTTACATCGTGTGCACATTTACTGAAATATGGGGCCAGCCGGAGAACGTATACCATGTTTACATTCCCAGCCAAGGCTTATGGCTTTGCTGTGCGACAAAGTCTTGTCACTCAGTGAGTTGCTCTGTTGAACAACAAGATATTTTTCAGCATAGTTCTGGCCTGCAGTTTCACATCGTTTGCCAAAATCAAAACATCGGCATCCCATGGTCTCAAACTACCCAGGAACTTCATACATTCATAGGGGTCCAAATCGTAGACTGGCGCATCCCTCTGTGAGAACTCTGTGTACTCCTTGGGGTACTGAGGGAGGAGAACCTGGACCATTGTGACCACGTGCTCCCTTTTAGTTTCACGCTGGTAATTTCCAAGTGTGCGATCCCATGAGATCTGGAATTAGATCGATTTACACCAGCTGAGGTTCTGGCACTGTGCTCCTGGAAGTTCATTTACCCGTGGAGAATTCCTGCGCTTGACTTCTGATTCTCCTTCATTTATAATTTATGGAAGGTCCGTCTCAAAGGGCCTTCAGTGTTCTTTTGAAGATTAACCAAATGGCTCCAGTTTTAAACTGGGCTGCAGATCTCAAGTTCAGAGTGTCTCGTGAGCTGCAGGACCTCTGGCAATGTCAGACTGGGTCAGAGCAGTGGCCTATCTAATCCATTCCCCAACACTACTAGTCCTAGAGGCTTGTCGAACTCTCTTACTGGACAATTTTCTAACAACATGCCCGTGGTGAAGGTTTTTTCCTGACCCCGAGCAGTTCCTTGGTTATAGCCTGAGGCAGAAGGCTGGGTGTCTGGTCTCTTAAGCAGTGTTGGTGCACATGATATTCTTAGTATTCATATAAATATAAATGTCTAATCCACTTCAGAGTCCCACTAAGTGCTTTGCCCCTATAGAGCAGTGAATTCCCGGTAGAGGGCAACCCCAGCTGACTGAATGATTGCTAGCCCAAACTGGGTTATGGACCCTGGGGCATTTACTGTCTCTCTCTGGCCAGAGCCTGCACCCCAGAGCCCCAGCCCCAGGAAGTAGTGAAATCAGCCAGCTTGTGAAGGTATTGCCTCTTCCTTGTCCTCCAGGTTTGGGAGACTAGGCCTGCACGCTCTTTAAAGCTGACTCTTACCACCTCACCTCATCACAGGCCTCTCCTGCCTCCCTGCAAACTGGCAGCACCTTCTTCACTGCTGCTCCAGTTCCCCCAAGTCTTGGTCACTTCCTCTCCACACAACCAGGGCCCCGAACCCGGAGCGTTGCCACTTTCACGCTAACGAGAGCCACCTGACTGTACCCTAAGTGCCCAATCCCCCAGGGCACAATCTCTTCACAAGTTGTTCAGCCAATTCCACGGGGCGGGTAGGCCAGCTGCCCCGTCTCACACTGCCTCAATTTCACTCAGGGTTGTGCTGTATTTTTCTTATACAATAGGCCAACAGGTCCCTTGCTCTCTCCTCCCTGGGCTCAGGAAATAGCTTCTCCCCACAAAGTGCTACGGCCCTGCAATGACATGGTCACCTGGGCAGTAGACAGACAACTGTCACAAAAGGCTTCGTGGTGCAAGGCAGCGGAGAGCGGCTCTGTTTACAGCATTAATTTAATGTGCAGGGAAAGTTCCATCAGCGACGTGCCTTGTCTGGCTACAGAATGGGCACAGTGCAGGCAGGAGCAACGGTAACATGGTGAGAAAAAAGGCTCAGTCTCCAGAGCCCATTCAGACCTTGAACTTGTCTATTGATGCTGCCAATCAGGGAGTCGCCTATAGCCACTCGTGGGAACAAGCTTTGTCTACCGCCAGCGGGGATTGGATGCCAATGGACAGCCGAGTGGGGAAAAGCTCCCTATGTCCTGTTAACCAGCCGTTCCCCAACTAACACCACTGCTAATGACGTGTGACCAGCATTCAAGTGGGTCTCGCGGTGGACCCAGATAATACAGATATTCCCGCAACGTACCACTGCAGAGACTTGCAGAAAAACAAGCTCTAATACCTTATGCCAAAGGGGCTGTTTGAATCCGGGGCCCTCAGTGGAGATACTAGTCCAGACTGTGTCGCCCAGTGATGAGGGTCAGTGGCTGCCATGCCTCGCGGCAGGATTCAGCGGCTGAGTTGCCCAATGGCAAGAGTCAGTGGCCAGGAGTAGGGGAACCTGGGCCCGCCCTGCTCCACCGGGTTTCAACGCAAGGCCCACAAGAAACAATCATGCAAAAAATATGCGGCTTAGGAGATGGGCACCCCTGCGCCTGCTCCCTGGGCCGCTTCTTACCCTGGCTTCGGATCCTCGGCTGGTGCCACCAGTGTCTTTGGGGCTCTCTTGGGCCACTCTCCGGAGGGTCTCCCTGCCTGCAGGGGTTCGGCATCCTCGGCTGGGAGCATACGGAGCATGGCATGGTCAGAGCAGCTCCTTAACCCTTGTCTTACCATCACCCCTTAGTCAGTATCAGAAGCCATCCTTTAGGTCCCTAGGTTACCGGCAAATCGCTACGTTTAACTACCAAGACCTGACTTCAGGGTTCAGTGTTTATCCTGCCCTCTTCCATAGGCCTCTGGTTAACTTTCCAGGGACCCTTCACACAGCTTCACGGGCTGGAAGCAAGAGGTACACAGCACCCTGATTTCAGGCCAGCGAAGTCAATGGAGGAACTCATTTTCAGATGCTTCAGCTTGAAATACATTATCCACCGAACATACGTGTGGGCAAGGAGGGATTATTAACAAGCATTTTGGTCCACCTTTAAAGGCAAGTCCATGCTGAGGGGTCCTGGATCTGAATGAGGATTTTTTTCTTTTCTTGCATTCTTGATAGCATTGCTAACGTGCTACCACTTTGGCTTGGCTCTCAGCACATGTTGAGTGCACTGGGTGTGCAGAGGGCTGGTGCGGTTTGAGGAAAATTGTCTCCTATTTACAGAAAGCACAAGGCAGGATCCAAGCAGGCCATCAACATCTGGCAGTAGGAAAAAAACACTCACTTTGCCAAGGAACAGTCTCCACCAAGACTGGCTCATGGTTCATCCACTGAAAGCCATACTTGGAGTGGGGGTGGGGTCTCTTTTTCGAGCAACTCTGCTCTTGCTAAGAAATCGCCACCAGAACCTGTGGCAAATACAGGTTCCACCATGGCTGAGAATAATATAACACTAGACACGTCCAGTAAATAATGCTATTTGCCCATTCTACAGTTGGGGAAACTGAGGCATGGCGGGTTCAGTGATTTGTCTGGCATCACACAGCTAACCAGGGTCAGAGCTGCAGTTAGAGCTGAGATGTTCCTGGCTCCTAGCCCTGTTCTCAGACTATGCCTCTAGACCAGGTCCAAAGATAAAGAGGCCAAAGACTTTGTTATGGGCCACACTTTTAAAAAATAGGAGCCCAAAGTTTGTCTCCTACATGTCGATTTAGGCTCCTAAAGGCTGGATTTTCCAAAGCACCTTGGTGACTTAGGAGCAATCCCATGGGCTTCACTTACACGTCTAGAAATTCCACCCCGAAGCGTCTAAACATAGACTTAGGAGACTAACTGGTTCCTACTTTGGAAAATGTCGGCCACCACCTATTTTTTGAGAGCTGGTCTAGATAGATACCTGAACGCATCCATCAAAAAGGGTCAGGCTCTGCTACTAGTTAACCCATCCAGGTCATGCACACATTCAACACATGCTGGACTTGCTACAGCTCCCTCCTCTAAATTACCTGATTTAGCTGCTATTTTTACATCTAACCTGAGACGCCCTCCTTTTCTCTGAATGTCCATGTCGGTTTGGGTGACTGAATGCCAAGTGCCATGAGACTTGTGAAGGGCATTGTGTAAATGAATCAACCTGTGGATGTGAAGGAACCCAATGAATGGCACCTTCCTTTGGCTTTGAGGGCAGGGGATGCCCCCTTCATAAACTGTGAATTCCTGTTAAAATGAGAGCATGTGTTAGAGAAATACGCCAAACCCTAGTCTGGGATTTACCCAGGATTGGAGTGACATGGGGAGACCGAGCCCCTTAAAACCCAGGCTACACTCCCAGAGTATTCAAATTCCACCAGCTCTACGGGGGGAATTCCACTGGATCACACAGATCCTGTGAAAAAGACACTCTCTTCCAGCCGGACTGATGGGATCCTGTAGTTGAGTGGCAAACACAGGATTCTTGAGGTCAGGGCCTTTAACCTTAGGAGAGAAAATATTCCAGGCTGTACAACGTGGTCTCATGGTAGAAAGAGATCGACTCCAGGCCTGCTGGTTGCACAGAAATGCTAATGAATGCCAGGAGACTGACATCAGCGACTAGCAGAAGCAATGGGCTTATTCCAGTTAACCCTCGGACGGGAATCACAGCCACTAAACAGGGGGTAAGGACAATAGCCTCCACAGACACATGTATTTTCTCACCTGCTGGAAAACTGCGTATGCCTCCCATGATGGAGACAGGCTGCTAGAGTCAGGGGAAGTTTTGAAGACAAAAGAGCAGCATCGTGTGTGCACAGCGCTGAGCCCAACATGTCTTTAGCTTCTAGACACTAATCAATTAGAGGAACCACCGCAGTGTGGGTCCGAGTGGAGATTTAAGATCAGGAATTCCGATTCTCCTTGCCCCACACCTTGGGCCACCCTTTACACCTGTGCAAAACGTCGGCCTGGGCGTGAGGGGCAAATTCCGACTCACTAGCGTTTCACACCCATTAGCACAGGTGTAAATGATCAGTTAGGATACAAGCGGGGATGCACACACGCATTTGTTTGCACAGACAGAGAAGGTGGGAGCGGTTGTTACACCCTTTTCACGATTGTTCACTATTTGTCTTACTAAAGGGCCCCATTGGGGTAGACCCTGCACACGTAGTGAGAAACAGTCCCTGCCCCAAAGAGCTGAGAGTTTAAGTGGACAAGCACAGAGGGCAAAGCGAGGCAAAGCGTAAGCTCTGTGGGGCAGGGACTGGACTTTTGTCCAAGCTAGTACAGCTGTGGCACACTTAGTGGGGCTCCTAGGGCAGTACAAATAATAATACAAATCAAGTGATTTGCCCAAGGACAGAGGCAGGACTAGGATTCATCTCTCCTCCGTGTCTTAGCCCCCAGCCAATGCTGCGTCTCTGAACAACAGCTGACGCAAGGCAGGGATGACGCCTCCCCATGGTCTGTCCGTTCACATGCCCACACGTGGGTTTGCACATCGAGCTGGGGGCTAACGCTGGTCAGACCCTGCGCATGGTTCGCCCCTGCCCTGGAGCTACAAAACACGGGGCACGGCGCGAAGGAGGGGCCTGTTCATAAACTTTCCATTCGGGATGGGACCTCAGAGAGAAACTCCGAAAATGCAGAGCATGAAGATAAATGGCCATTGTGGGCTGGCTTGGCAAGGGACCACTGCAGCTGAACGGCTATCACATCTGGGAGCCAGAAGCGCCTCAGACCATGAGCTCCCAGGCATGTGCTCCAGTTATGACATTCATCTTCCCAAGCAAAGGGCAGGGTGGGGGCAGGGCTGGACTGACTTCTTGTCCGGCATCCAAACACAGACTATCAGCATGGGCAAACAAACCCCGTCACTTCGAGAGGGCAGTCAGTCCAGCGGCTACAGCACAGCACTAGCCACTGGGAGAACTTGGGCCTAAATTGTCTTGTGGCACACCACTTACCCACTCTGTGCCTCGGTTTCTCCATTGGCATGACAGGAATGACACAGGAGTGCCCTGAGGAACCAACAGTATTTGGCTACCCGACCAGACCGCAGCCTGCTCCCCCCTCCTGAGCCCACTTGCAAAATGCTGCTCGAAGAAGTTGCATGGGAAGCCAGCCCCATTGCTGCTTAAAGTGGTACCACTTTAAAGTGGTGTTTGCACGTAGTGCCTGGCCCCCTTGGTTTTCCTCTGGGCTGGCAGAGCTGGGTGCGAGGGCAGGAGGAAAAGGAAACGCCAGCAGAAACCTCGCAGCACCTCCATGTAAGTGCTAATATTGTTCAAGAAAACGTAGTCACCAGCCTGGGCTTTCATTCTAAAGACTAACGCAGCATTTCAGAACCTGCCTTTCAGCAGTTTCCTGTTGCAACTCGTCACAGGGAACGCCACCTCGTACCCAGCAATACAGACTCCTATCCCTGCCCATCCTTCGGGGACCCATCAAGCCTCCACTGGCAGACTCCAGACCCCTACCCGAAAGTCAGTCGAACACTGGGATAAAGTGTTTTCGGAGCTGTGCCAGGCACACTGGTTTTCTATGCAATCAGTGGGGCTGCTGGTCAGCATGAGAACAAAAAATGGATTTTCTTTTCTGCCAACCCCCCCACCCCACCAGTTTTTTTAATTTGATGTTTTTTGTATTTTCAGTGAACAAACGTTTGGCTTCTGAAGACTGAAACATGGTCATTTGGGGGGGTTTCAATTATTCAACAGCAACCTCAATCATTTGGATGACAAAAATGGACATTTTCTGGAGCTTAAGCAAAAAGCCAACTTTTGTCCCCGAAAAGGGATGAAAAACCTTCAGTGGTGCCCAGCTCCCTCCCTAGCTGGAGGCATGAAGGGAGCGTAGCGGAAGGACGGGTCTGGCTGCCCTGAGCCACATCCAGAAGAGGTAACGCAATCAGAAGTTAAACTATTGGGGCAGGGGGAGGCGGGGGGTAATCCTGGCCTCTCACTGACTTCTTCTTTGGCTTGCCAGCTTTTTCTGATGCTACCTGCATGCTTGGCCTCTCTCCCCAAGTTGTTTCTTCCACTAAACCTTAGTTCTTTTCCTGGCTTGGGGAAGGAGAATGCTCACTGCACACTAACACACAACTCCTAAGCAGGAGCACAGAGTTAAGTACTAGCAAGCTAGTAACATAAAAGCGGCCAGACTGGGTCAGACCAGTCCATCTAGTCCAGTATCCTGTCTCTGACAGTGGCCAATGCCAGGTGCCCCAGAGGGAATGAACAGAACAGGGAATCATCAAGTGATCCATCCCCTGTCGCCCATTCCCAGCTTCTGGCAAACAGAGGCTAGGGACACCATCTCTGCCCAGCCTGGCTAATAGCCATTGATGGACCTATCCTCCATGAATTTATCTAGTTGTTTTTTGAACGCTGTTAGAGTCTTGGCCTTCATAACATCCTCTGATGTTCATTGAAAAGTAAGCCTCCTTCTTACCTGTTTGATGGGACTCTCTCTCAGAAGCCTGCACCAGTTTGAAACAGGTTGTTAAAGGAAAGAAAGGTGGCCAGAAATGGAATCCAGAAAGACAGAACTCTGCACAACAGCACCACCTTTAGAGGATATCATATGCATGAACGTCAGCAAGACTGGTGCAATGGCTGATGGGAGAAAAAGGTCAAAAACCTGCTCTAAAAACCTGACCAAGGATTGGCGGGGTGGGGGCAGTTGTATAATGGAAAATGGAAAGCCTAGGCAGGCAGGAGAGATGGTAATGGGTGAAGTTGTCGCCTATTATCTGGATTCACTTAAAGCAGCGGGAGATTTTTGTTGTTGAAAGAAAATATTAATAACTGAAACATTTTATTTTTTAAAAAGAGAGAAAATCACCAGGACTGACAACTTCAAGCATCCAAATATAATGAGTCAGGCCCCAAAACCATGAGATTGGCTTAAAAATCAGAAATTAAAACAAAAACAAAACAAAACAAAAAATGTTCGGGGTCCCTGAATTGACCTTCAGGTTTTTTTGCATCTTTATGATTTATATTTTCAAACTTTTCTCTGCAACCATGAGAGCTAAAATTCTGAGATTCTCCTGTAATCACAGGACTCCAGGAAATGGGGCTTTAAGAAAAACATCCAAAATCATGACAACAGGTAGCACCGTATGTGAGGAGACAATCTGAGGACTTCTTCTTGCAACTGCCTCTCTGGAGGTAGAGTTCCTTGCATGGTAGGAGGCGGACCTGAGACTTCACAATGTATCATGTGGTGGGCAGGTAGAACAGGGTTCCTATGTGAGACCAACAAAACTGCAGCAAAGAGACAGCAATTAACACTCCACTCCACAGTGGTAGGCCAAGATTTTCTACCTTGAGGGCATGCAGCTAAGCAGCAAACAGCAGAATTAGGCACCTAAATAAAAATGGCCTGATTTTCAGAAGTGCTGAGTACCTCCAACTTCCACCGGCTTTACTTGTAGACTTTTCTGTGGTGCTTATCACTGAGCACCCACAACTTCCATGGCTGTTACCACAGAGGAAGGATGGACTCCTGGTTAAGGCACTAGGCGGAGACATGGAGTCAACTTCCAGTTGTGTGACCTGGGCAAGTTCTTTGTCTCTCTGTGCCTCAATTTCCCATCTGTGAGGGTAGTAATCCTTCTCTACCATACTGGGGGGTATGCGGATAAATTAACAATGTGAGTTGCTCTGTTTCTCTGGAGATGAAGGCCATAGAAAAGCCTACGGATCCATAGCAGGTTGCCTGCATCTCTTTCTTACCATTCCTCCCTGGGCTTGTGTTTTTCTCCTGGGAAATCTGATGAAGGAGGGGGAAATGGGCTAGGCTACACAGAAATATTCAGACAGTCTCTTAGCAATAAATGGATCTCAGTCAGTTCTATTATCTGTCTGGCTCTGACTTCTATTATCTGCTGTGAATTATAGCAGTGCTCTCTGGAACAGCATTCCGGCACCGTCATTACTAACTTCCTTGCCTTCCACAGACCACACTATAACAAGGCTTGCTGGATAATACTTGCCATTAGACAAGCAGCATAAAAGATTCAAGCTATGACTAACGTGCTAAATGGCTCTGCATGGTGCTTTATGCTCATTAACACGGGCGAGTTACTAAAGAACCCAGAGGTCCATATTTCACCCTACACATCATCCAGTTGATCCTGGAAGTTCCACCTTCCTAGCCATTCTTCCCACAGCACTAGGGACCATAAGCAAACAAGCCCATCGTGAATAACGTAGAGCTTTGGCATGCACGGGATGGTCCTGTCTGGATGAAGCAGAGACTACAGAGCCTCTGAAACATCTGCACTTTAGCCTACGGCTGACGTGGCAAGGACAATGTCTCACACCAAGCATTGAGGCCCGGCTGTGTTTGCAAACTGGAGACAATGGCGAGATAGTGTCTAGCGAGACAGTCCCACCTGCTGCTGAGAAGAGAAGGAACTCACCTAACTTTTCACTAGAGTCAGGAAGTTTTGATCCAGAGCTGCCCCGATATTCCCGTCCATTAGAGAGATACCATAAGGGATCAGAGCCTAACGCTCACTAGGGCACCGGGGGGTTGCTCAAGCACATCTCTGTTACTAGTGAAACACAGAAACATGCTTGTAATAATCAATTCCTTTCCCCTTCAATATCACCTCAAAGCACTTTAGCTAATCCTTACCGCAGCTCGGAGAGACAGGCAAACCATCGTTATTATTAGACCTCTTTTACATACGGGTATGGCAGCAGGACCAGAACCCAGCAGTCCAAGCTACCAGCCCCCTGCTCTGAGCGCTAGACTTCAGGGCCTTCCCATGACGCCATCCCAGGGCAGCGTAGCCCTTACCGACACGCTCCGAAATGCGTTACAGAGACAGCTGGTTATAATAAGGAACGGAGGAGGGAAGCAAAGCGATAGAGCCACAGCAGATGAGAGATGGAGAAAATAGCCATATGGGCCGGGGCATCCAAACTCCCCCCACCCCTTCTATCTGGGTTCCCTCCAAGTTCTAGATTGACAGAGGGCTGCCAGCCAATCACAGTCAGTGGCTCACTGCTGTTCCCGCAGGCCTCTCTTGGTAACATCCCAAGCATGCTCAGAGCCACCACCTGTCAAACGGTTGCCGCGTCTCCAGCCCTGTGACTTTGACGAGAGCCCCTAAAGTTCAGTGTTGAGGTAAGGAACCGACTGCTTTACTGAGCATAGCCAGCCGGGCTGGCAGCCTACGGGGAACTGACTCACAGTTCCCAGCATGCATGTGATAGGCCATGTGTAGAGCTTGGGATGGATCCAGCAGGGTGGCTGTGCGTGTGTATGTTTCCGTATTGTGTTCCACACCCACATTTGCCACTTGGTGCCCATCCCCTGTGATGTGCAGCTGCAATCTTGTTCCTGCAGGGCTACTGGTAGTGTCTTCAAACCTGCTGCAAGACCGGGGCAGAGTTTGCATGGGGTATGAAACCCAGTATTCCCTGTTTGGGAAATTATATCCTTCCCCCTTGACATCATTCTGCATTCTCAGGTAGACCTGCTATTTTTCTCAGCTCCCGTGGGGCGTTTTTGGGCCAAGTTGCACCCCAGAGGTGGCTGCACTTCAGAAACAGTGGAAGTAATTTCCGGGCATCTGTGCACGTTGGACCTAGGTTTTGTAGGGCCCTACAAGAATCAACAGATACCAGGGCCTGCCGTTCTTGCTCCTCCATCCTTGGCTGGCTTCCACCATCTCTGCACAGCACCCCACAGCTCCTTGCTGGTCAGCACCCCCCGTAAGCCAGGGGCAGTGCTCCCCCCCACACCTTCATTGAAGATCCACAACCTGTGCCGACCACCTGACACACAAACCAAGAGACGGCGCTGACAAGCAACCCTGCAAGCAGAAAGCAGGGGCGAGCAGGGAGGGAATCCAGCCAAATGCCAGTCACAGAAGAACTGCAGACAGAAGAATCAGGGATGGTGCTAGGGTCGGGCATGAGCTCCTGCCTAGCCTGGTCTAGCTCTAAACATCCCATTCTGCCACCCTTGGTATGCTAGGCCCTAGAAAAGCGAGAGGATACGCTGATGCTTCGCCACACGCCAAACCATTTTCACATGGGCAGGCACGCCTCATTTCATGCAAATTACCCCAATCGTTAAGATGGACAAACAAGCCCCGGGCTTTTAGAGCAGCGTGACTTACACCCTGGAAAGAGAAAGGTCATCCTAGCAGGGTTTTCCCAGGCCATCCTCGCCACCACTCAACCCCACCGCACCGCAACCGAAGAGCAATTTGCTGGGAAGACGATGTCATTGCCTAATGGTCCTCCTTGCCCACAGCGGAGCCAGGCTGCATTTTAACTGGCCTGCTGGCAGGCCACCCCGACCATTTTCGGGAGATGTTTTGGAAAAACCCAGCTGTTTTGCGACGGCAATAAACCCAGCCTTTTTGATTTGTGTTGTTTGTGTTCTTCATAAAAAATGCTAATTGCCCTTCTGAGCACAGAAAAGGCAGGGATATTTTTCGCATTCCCCCTCGCCGCCGTAACCACCTCCCCCACCCCCCCCAGTACCCTTTCGACTTTTATGACCCGGCGTTCATTAGAGTTGGAACGGCAGCCAGACCGCTCCGTCTACCCACACACGCCCTCCCCTCTCTTCCCACTCAGAAATGTGCAGTTTAGTTTATTTTTTTTTAATTTCAGTGGAAAATTGGAAAACGTTTTTTGAAAGAAAAGCCTCCGAACATGAATGCACCAGGATCCGAGACCCCCTGCCCACACACACACCTCTGCCTTCGGCACAGACCTTTTCCCAAGGTCACCTGGGAGACTTGTCCTAGGTGGCTATTAAAAGGAAAAGGATCGTGCCCCAAGCTGCACAGCGAGCCAGTGCTGTGGCTTGGAAAGGTTCCCTGTGTCCAGATGCCATGGGAGAGAAAAAGAAAAAAGCTGATGTTTTTCCACGGCTCTCTTGCTCTCCGCCAGAAGGGAGGAGGAGGAAGACAGAGTGATGAGCGAGGTTTCATTTATCCTGCAGAGTGAGTCACTCGGCAGCAGTTTCCGACTCACACTCCTCCCCCACCCCCAGCGGAGTTTTGTGCCCGTTATGCCCTGCTCCACCTCAAGGAAAAACACACTACCGTTGTGCCTAATTTATGCTGGGAACTTGTCTGAGGACTCAGCAGGGGAGGACGAGTTTGAAACACAATAAAAAAAAATAATCAGTTGTGGAAGCTTTAAAGATGTGCCTGTAAGACCATGCCACATCTTCAGGAGGAAAATGCATCCATTCAATTCCCCCCCCCCCCCCATGACTGGGATCTGACATATCCGAGGCTTTTGATTGGTTGTTTTTCCTATCAAAGATGTTCCTCTTTCAAATAGGGTCCCGTCTCGGTGGCTTCTCGGAAGGCGACTCATTCTCGTCCCTTTGGCCAGGGAACTGACCTGGCTGTCCCGTTCCCCCCCCCAAACGGATCGGTTTCACATGCCATGCTGGTGTTTTGCAAAATAAATAAATAAATAAATAAATAAACCACTCCGAGTTTCTTTGGGTTTTCTGTTTTCCCTTCCAGAAAGCTGAGCCAAAAAAAAAAAAAAAATCAGACAAGATTTAAAAAAAGCCGTGGCAACAAAACAGGCTTCTCCCGGAACATACACCCAGCCTGTTCCCGACATACCAAGGGCGAATTCCACTTGCTGTAGGGCCGTGGTGATGCTGTCCAGGCACGGGTATTGGCCATTCGGCCACCATAGCATGGGTCAGATCCTATAGGCTCCGAAGGAGCGAGCAGCATCGGTATGTGGATGGGTGAAGTCCCCCCAGATTGCGCTCACCACTTAGGGCCAGGATCTAAAGCCTGCTGAGGTCGATAGAAAGAGTCCCCTTAGCTCTATGGCTTCCTAGATCCCCACGCCCGAGGGGACCACTGTACTCATCTAGTCTGACCTACTGCACAACCCAGGCCAGAGAGCTGCACGCACACGATTCCTACAGCAGAGCTTTTAGAGAAACATCCCGTCTTGATTTAAAAATTACCAGTGATGGAGAATCCGCCAAGCCCCTCGGTAATGTGTTCCAGTGGTTAATTACTCTCACCCTTAACAACATACACCTTATTTCCAAGCTGAATTTGTCTAGCTTCAACTTCCAGCCGTTGGCTCATGTTAGACCTTTCTCTGCTAGAGGGAAGAGTTCATTATTAAATATTTGTTCCCCAGGTAGGTGCTTATAGACTGTCATCGAGTCACCCCTTCACCTTCTCTCTGTTAAGCTACTGGGCTTTGGATCCGGCCCTTGATAGTTACCGCTCTTTCTGTCTCCGTGCTAAACTCATTCGCTGTTGTGGCAGTAGGGGGTGCTGTGTTGCTGGAGAATTTTAGAGTACCTGGACTATTCAGCTTTTAGAGACCCAATGCTGCAATCTTAACGACTGTACGGGCTTCACGCTGCCTCAGCGTTCTTTCCACAGAGCTTGGCCGGAAACATCAGCGTAAGTTAATCTGTATTGATACTTGCACAAAATAGCAGACGCTAAAGTAACAGTTGAGGTGATACAAATTTTCAGCCCCTCACACTAAGACAGCCGAGAGAAAAGGCTCAGAGGCAGGTTAAGACCAGGGCCGGCTCCGGGCACCAGCTTACCAAGCAGGTGCATGGGGCTGACATTTCGGAGAGGGGCGGCACGTCCAGCTGTTCGGCGGCAATTCGGCGGAGGGTCCCTCACTCCTGCTCGGAGCGACGGACCTCCCGCCGAATTGCCACCGCAGATCGCGATCGCGGCTGTTTTTGTTTGTTTGTTTGGCTGCTTGGGGTAGCCAAAACCCCGGAGCCGGCCCTGGTTCAGGCCCTATCCTAGGGGTAGTTCTGGGTTCAAAGAGGGTCTCTAGATTTCAAGCAGAGCGCCCTGGTCTCTGAGGATCGGGCACTCAAGCAGAAGAGCAGTGATTCAGGCAGTGCACTGCTCGGGTGTACCCAGGGGCTAGGAGGGTGGAGGGCTCTGCTGAGGAAGTGGGCCTGACATTTTGGCGGAAACGAGGCCCGTTTATCCTATACCCAAGCCTGTGCTGGATACAGGGGAAGTAATGTTCCCAAAACTAACACTGAGCGGGGGCGGGGGGGCTCCCTCATCTGCACTAATCCTGTACATCAGCAATGTCATCACATTCTCCCAAACTGCTCTCCAGCTGCCAACAAACCTGTCCATCCCCCTCTGCTGCCTATACATCACCTTCCTAGCAGATGCCAGCAGAGTGAATGAGGGAATGCACTCTGAGTGGCCATTTTTCTTCCCCAGGATGGAGAGCAAGCCTTTTAGCCATGATCAGACTTGTCCTCAGCCCAGTTCAGATTCTGATTCTAAAGGGGCTGTCCGTGTTTCTCCAGCGGCAGAAATCTGCATGTGGAATCAGAAGCTTAGACTGAAGTAGACCTTTTCTAAAGTAACATACCTACAGTCATGTTGCACCTGCTATCAACGCACAGTTTTCAAAGAGCGATTAGACAAATGAGGGTTAGCAACAGGAAAATGTTGTGTAAAGTTGCACCTGGGTTCTGTAGGTTGCTGCTGTGTTCCCTCCAGCTGCATTTCATCTGATTCCTGGGTCTGCAGGAGTGATTACTGTATCTGCTGCCATTCCAAATTCCCACCAGCGTGGCAGCGACCAGGATCGGGCCCAGAGTCTGGAAAAGATTCAGAGATCCTGGAGAATTAGAGATGTTCTATCTCGCCGGCCTATCAACCTGATGCTGGTTAATGAGAATAAAATTGCTTTTTTTGGTTTTGTTTAAATTTCATTGGCAAGGATTGAAAAGAACAAGGCTAACGGTTGGTTTTTAACAATAGGCTTTATAAGGCCTCAATCCTGCAATCACTTATGCACCTAGCTATCATCGCCGTAACTATCTGTCCCCCATCACCATGGCACTGGGACACCTGACTTCAACGGGGCTCACCCATTACACAGGTGTGTATGTGGGTTCCGAGCTTGAGTTGGCACATCTGGGCCTTACCTCGCTTGTAAGCGAAGCATACGGCTGACATGCCAGTTAACGGAGCCAGGCACTGTTATCCCACCCTGCCATGTTGGTCACCTCCTCTGCTGCACAGCAACACAGGAACAACCTAAGCAGTGAGCAGATTCCTCCTGTTTTCAGCCCAGTCCCCCAGTTCAGAAAAACCATCCATGGTACTGACTATCTCTCCATGGAGCCTTGCAACTCAACAGAACCTGACTTTATGTGTTGGGTTTGCGTCAGGTCGGGTCTGAAAACAACCTGACCTCCTCAGGGTTGGGTCAGGTGGGCTCAGATCCCTCCTCCCGGGTAGAGGGTTGGCACAGGGGCGGAGATTGCATTCCCACTCCTGCCCACTGTGCAGCAGGCATGCCAACAAGTCACAGGCCTGTGTTGGAGCCCACTTTAAAATGCGGTTAGTAATAGGGAGGGGTAAACCAACCTTCCGTCAGGTTAGTTTCATTCCTGCTATAGCCCTGTGCAATTGCAGAACTGGCTGACATAAAGGTTCACTAGGGAGGAGCAGAGGGATGAAAGGTTGTGACAGATTTTGAAGAGACAAAATCTGCATTAGAAATGGACGCAACAGGTTCTAACCAAACGTCTCGCTGAGTGAGGAGGGGAAAAAAAATTGCGGGAAAGAAACGAGTCTTAGCCACCCTGGTGTGCATTGTAAAATGGGCTACCTGCTTCTATGGCAAGTCACGGGTTCCTGGGTTAGGATGACTGATACCTAAAGCCACTGTGCAGCGATCGTCTCATTGTCAGCTGGGTGTTCTTCAAGTACAAGAGTTAATTTGTCCGAGACAAACATTGTTTCTCATGTGTGCATGCAACTTTACACAACATATGAACCCGGTCTGGCCCTCCCTGTGAAATGTCCAGCATTGTTGTTAAACTGCTCAGCACCACTGACAGCGAACTGGATTCTGTCCCAAAACCCTCCCCCTCCCCGCCAAGGCATTCTAGCCCTTGCGGCAGGAACAATCTTCTTCAGGATTTATTTCAGCTGTTGCAGATGAATTCATGCAGAGGATTGTTTTTTATTTTGCCTCCCCCCCCCTTGCAAACTGTTCCTTCTAATTACGAAGCTAAGGCTGTCGTCAAGGATGTCAATTATACACAATGTTTTAGCAGCTGCTCCCCCTTTGCTTCCCTAATAGCTGCCATGGTTGGAACTTCTTGCACTGGTTAAAATTGCAATATCAGGATTTTAATTGCAATTGCAAGAGCAGAACTACAGCTTGAGAGCTCTTCTCCTGTCTTCAATCTGCTTTTATAGTGATCAATACAGTCTCTAGCATCGTCTGTCCCATACATGAACCCCGTGTAGGATGGAGAAGAATTTAACAAACAAAGAGCTAAGTTACCCAGATGGTACCCAGAGCGAGCTACAAATATTGCACCATGTCATGTGGCTCTTACTCAGTCAAAACTTCTAGGGGAATTTTATCTGAGTAAGGACAACAACATATGGCCATTCCCATTTATAGGAATCACTGCATCCAAAACAGAAATGCAGCTACTTCTGGGGCAGACCTCAGCAACTACTTGACGGTGCATAGCAACACTAACCAAAGGTGCAGACAGGAAACGGAGCACAATCCTGGATGCAATTGAAATGAAAGGGGGATTTAGTGTTGCCATTCAAAAGTGTCATTTACCAAAAAGCTGCCACAGAGTTATCAGTTATTTCCTCTTTTACGTGTTGGGGGAAATATATGGCATGTCACATCCCACTGCATGGTAAGCACTAACTTTTTAATGGCAGACACTGTACAGCTAAAAGGACGTGTAAAAGATCCAACGCTTCACCCTTTATCCTGTTTGTTTACATTTCTGCATTTCTCCCAGCTTGGATCATGAAAACAGATTAGTCAGTTTCATTAGGATTTAAAGTCAATTCCTAGCCAATTTCCCTTGCAGGGTCTCCTAGCACAATGTTGCAATGTCCGAGTTAGGGTGACTAGACAGCAAGTGTGAAAAATCAGGACAGGGGGTAGGGGGTAATTGGTGCCTATATAAGAAAAAGCCCCCAAAATCGGGACTGTCCCTATAAAATTGGCACATCTGGTCACCCTACTGCGAGTTGAAAATGCTGTGAAACAATGGATGCTTGTTTGCAAAAACACCAAGGGAACTTGTCAGTGGACTCTACATTTTACAATAACTTATTTTTATGAAATCTAAATTTTGTGGGGGATTTGATCCAACAGTTTCCCTTTAAAGCAAAGGGCCCGTGAAAAGTGTCTCTGTAGAATGGCATCATGTGGGGGGCAAATTCTGTATTCACTGTCTCTCAGTTTCCATGTCAAATATGCTCAAGTGAATGTGCTTTAAGTTAAAGGATTCCCCCCCCCTCAATTGGTACCCCCTGCAAAACTCCTCCTGAGATCTGAGAATCAAGCTGGTTCTTTCTCTATCATGCATCATCCCCAACAATAAAAGTTTTACAGGCCAAATTACCTTCCCCCTGAGACATATGTAACCCCATTTCCTTCTCTCCCTTCGCACAGATTCTGCTGTGTTAACAAGGGTGGAAAGCAATGAAAATCCACCTTTATAAATACAGTCAGCAGCTAGGACTCAGAACACACACAGGGAGCAGATCGGGGAGGGAGGAGAGGCCATTTTTACATAAATACTTTACTTAAAATGACTGACTGTGCCCCAAGGCTACTAGGCGTATTATGAAAGGCCTTTGCTACAGTCACCTCTAGGGTTAATTCTAGTGATGGAAGAGCCTCTGCTGGGATAAGCAACCCCAGAAGTTTGCATGCTTCTCTGAAGTCCTTGGGATTGTACATTTTGGCCCGAAATTGTGTGAGATCCAGAACTTCCTGATATCTTGAGATTTCCAGAGCTTCCTGCGTCGGGCCAGGAGGGATGCTATCAAAATAGGTTTCCTCATCGAATCTGACTCACTTTTGCTTCGAATCCCAGCCCTGAGCCAAGTGCAGAGGTTAGGGGGAAAATAAACAAACAAATGTGACCCAGCATTTCAGGGCTGTCCAAAAGGTTCGGTACAGCTTCAGTTCCACAAAGGGGGGAAAGGGGATGGAGAGGGGAAAGACTATGTTGAAGCAGCTTTCCTCACTCCAAAGCCTTCAGTAGAGAGAGTGTAAAAGACAGAGAAAGTGTTTTTTTTTTTACTTCAAAACCAAGGAGATTCCATGACCGGAAAATTTAAGAAGGTGCCTACATAAAACACATTGAAAATACCCTGCATCTACCAGGCCACATTCTACAGTGCGACCCCCAACGTACTTCACTGGAGTTGTTCCAAAGTAACAGAGCAGAATTTGGGCCTTTATTTTGAGAGCGTGGTGAACTCTTCTCAGAAAGGGCTGGCAAACAAAGATTCCAAAGGCACTTACCGGGAACGCCTTCCCTGGAGTGCAGGGCTTGGATCTGGCTGATTCTTTATACAATGAAAATACCAGAATGCCAATTGAAAACATCGATTTAATACAAAGAGATTTAAGTGTGAAAAATAAAAATGAATTTGCCTAAAATTAGAAAAAGAAAACACCAGCAACCAGACTGACACAGGTTCACAAATCAGACATACCAGGCTTCCTGTCACTAACAGCGGTGTAAATCAGGAATGATGCTATTGATGTCAATGGGGTAGTACTATTGAAAAATCAGTGTAATAGTGGGAGAAATTAGCCTCTTCTATATATTCCCAGACCAAAAAAACCAAACTATGTTAAAATGGAGTTTAAGGTTGAGAGCATACACCAGCAAAGGAAAAGAGTGAACATACATTACAGGGATGCTGTAATTATCCCAAAAACCTGTACTGATGCCACAAGGAGGGAAAATATATGAAAAAGTCAAGTGTACCTTTAAGAATCAGTTTAATTTAATCTGGGAGCACGAATAATAAACTGCTTGAATCATAATCATATAGCTTTTGCATGGCATCACTACAGAGCAGAGTGAAAGGTGTCTGCGTGCCTTAACTGTGCTTTTTTAACCTTAACATGGTTGGATTTCTTTCAAGTGTAACCTTAACACCAAATTTCCTAGGTTCACGATACTGGTTTTGGAATAATGAAAACATCTCTGTAATGTATTTCATCTTGACCTTAACTCCCTCTATATGTAACTCTTTGCCCGGGAATTTCACTAGTTTTTAAAAATTATTTCAAGCGGCCCACATGGACACTAAACAAGAAACCCAAAGAGAATGCGACCATGCACTATTTCGAATGACTCGAAGATACGTAGGATCAACCTGAAATCATTGTATTTTAGCCTGATTCTTCTGGACAGAGAGTTTGGTTTGCACTAAAGCCAGCCAGAGTATGTTGACCAGCGAAGATGGGTTGACAGCTGATTTGCATCCCCCGAGCAGAGCAATGCCACGGATGCATCGGAGTAAATCTAGCCCTTAATTTGTGATGGATTTAGTGGTGTAGAGGGCTCTGCTAATGAGATCATGACGGGGCGGGAGGGGGGCTGAGAGAGGGCCAACCGTCCCCCCACCCCCCAATGTTCCTGACTCAGCTTCCCAGGCACATGCTTCCTCCTTGCTTTGGGCAGCACTGATGCTAGTACGTAGCCACGGCACCTTTAAAGAGCAGTGACTACTGGGCCCATGTAGTCTTCCAATGAGAACTCGTGACGTATGTCCGGTCTCTCTCACACCACTGAGTCATTACAACCAGTAGACTCCTTGAATGCGTATTCGTTGTAGAGGAAGGGTGATGATTGGCTGAGTCACCTCTGATGTCAGAATGGCCCCACTTAAGAGTTAAGCAGAACAACTCGTGAGCCTGTAGCCTCTCTCTATGCCTAATAATTAGACAATCGTTGATCATTTAGCTTAATTACAATCTAATTGCAGCCTATGCACACGATTTCAATTAGTCTGAACTCTATGGGAAGTTTCAAGTTTCTGTGTTATCCATTATTAAGATCATTCTAAACAAAGAAAAAAAAACTTTCACACAGATGCCCCGTTTCTTAAATGAACTTGTTTGTAATTAATTTTAACTCCAATGACTTCATGGATTTTCCATGTAAATTCCCAGAAAAATCCCATGCTGTACTCAAAGAGGACGTGCTGTAAGTTTGGAGAGGATATTGGGGGAGGGGAGAGTGTATTTCTCCTACAAACCAATCAGTTTGAATTCCTCCCTGAAGCACAACGTGGACGTATTCAATATCAATTGTGGTGTTGCAGCCAGTGACTCCCCAGTAGGAGAGCTTGCCATGGGTCAGCAAGATCACGCCCTACAAAGATAAACCCTTGCTGTGCCCAAGTCGAGTGCAGCAGCGAAATACCCCCTGGGATTCTTTAGGCTGATGTTTGTCAGATCATATCCCCCATATTGAAACTCCCTGGAGAGCCAGAACAGCCCTTCATTGCATTCCCCCAATTAAGCAGCTCATTTGGGTCTAATAAGGTGTTTATTGACTCCCGGCCTCTATTGATTCTGAAGAAGCTACTACAAAGATTTAATAAAGGCCTTGGAGATAAATCAGTGAGCAGGTAATAGACAGGAATCACATAAGCAAACACTACTTAATTACATTCTTATTAATATACCCAGTCTGTAATGAATTTTTGAGGCATTTAATTATCAGTTTGACAAGATAATCTAGGGGTAGTTAATGATGGACCAGGAAAACGTTAAAAAAAATCCCACAGACAGCTAATAAGTCTCTTAACTGACACTGAATTCACTTGCTCTAGCTTTCTGGTTATATAGACAGCAGTTAATTACAGAGTGCTTAAACCGTCCTCACATTTTTAATATATTACCCTCTTTGCTGTGCATTAACCATGCAGTAAATAAGAGACATGCAATTTTCTCCATGCACATATTCAAATAGCTAAATTACTTCCTGGTGCGACTATCTGGCCTTCAGCGTGTCTGATGGGCGCTGGATCGGATCCTAATATTTATAACTGAAATGAGAAATGTGCACCACTGCCCCCCCCTCCCCAAGTGAAATCAGAAACGCTCTTCAATGTGCCATAGACCCTATAGGGCTAACCACAAAGGGGAAATCTTCTTGAGGACAAGGAATAGAGTCCATCCCGCACTGTGGGAGGAGGAGACCTGAGTCTATGAAGTTCCAAGACGCTCATGGGTGCAGGATAGCGAGAGCCATGCGGTTGCTAGGAAGCCACGGATGTCATGCAAGATTGATATCTAGCTCTAGGTATGCACACGCAAGAAACACTTCACCCAGTCCCTTTTTGGGTGGAGCTCGGCAGCTGTTTATCAGCTCACGGCAAAACTATGCAGCACTTTGGGACTTGAAGCGCAGAAGAATGTGTCCAGTTGGAACTTCTGGGGTATTTAGGAAGACGCAGCGTTGGAACTTGCTAATAACGCCACAGGATCTACGAGGACAGACTTCGATTTCATAGTATCCAGAGGGCACAGCACCTTGCTGCAGCCATTGGTTCAGGACTGATTCTTAGGGAAGAGCAGCACCCACGCATTGAATTGGGGGGGGGGGGGTCTCCAACCACCGCCAGATCTGCCCCAACACTGCTTAGCTCCTGAGACCTGACAACTCACGACTGTATGTCGGCATTGAGACTGTAGGGAGAAGTCACACTAGCAGAGGAACAAAGTCCCCGACACACACAACAGCAAAGGCAACTGAGTCTAGGAGGGCAAAACCAAAGGGAAGTGGATGGTGCTGACGGACACAATAACAGCCACACGACCTTCCCCAAGAAGAAGCGTGGTTCCCTAGCGTGGTGCTTGCAACCAAACAGATCATATTGCTTAGCTAGAAGAGACGACTGCAGCCAGGGCTAGCAGCGTTACACAGCAACTCAGCTGCCCTGACGGCTAAAGGGTGGGTAACATTTTAGAGAAGAGGGACCTTTAAGAAATCGTTAATTAATTCCTAGCCGATGGAACCCAAGATGTCCTCTCCTTCCCTTCCCTTCCCTTCCCTTCTCTTCCCATTCCTTCATTTTTTTATTCTTTTTTGGGGGGGGAAGGGAGTTCCTCTTATTTTTTGGGGAAAAAAATCAATAAAATATAAATTAAAAATAGAAGCCGGAAGAGTGAAGGCAGATGGCGTAGAAGCTCCCAGAGGCTGGGGACTTTGGCTAACATAGGGTGTGATTGTAGTTGTTCTTAGGTGCAAGTTCTTGTTGGTGGGTTAAACAGCAATAGATCCTCCCCAGCTGTAGCTCACCGGCGAGCTCCCATGTAGTTCCTCTGATGGATGATCTTTTTACAGGGAGTGAGCAGTGCTGCCAACCCCAAAACCAGGCATCAGGTCTCCCCGCAAAATCATGAGATTTTAAAAAATAACAAACGTTGTGTTCTTTTTAATTGCCTTAATCAGGCTTTTCTCTGAAACCAGGTGGGCTAGAAACTTTTATTTTTTAATGGATGTTTAAACTTTCATGTGATAACATGACTCCAGGAGCCAGGGCTGGAAGAAAAATACCAAATATTGTGAGAGTGAGCAACACTGAGGTAAGGGTTTCTGGCAATGAACCCTGGATGACTGAACCAGCATCCCTTGATTTGGATATCACCATTTTAGAAGCAGGAACTATGTGTGGAAGTGTGTCATCTTGCTATTGAGTGCGTGAGCATCTGCTCTGAAGGTCTGCAGTGAGGTCTGCAGTGTGGTCACCCGTTCCTGCCATGAAGACCTAGTTCAGGCAAGGACTTCACAAGCCGCGTGGGGTGACCTGGGCAGCACAAGCTGTGTTAGTTGGGGTGCTAAGGAGACAGAAAGAACCACAGGGTCTGGCTGTGTCCAACTTCCTCAGTAAAAAAAATCCTCTTTGTATCCATTATCACCAATCCCCTGCAGCCAGCCAGAGCGCTATGGGGTGGTTGGCCTCGGAGGTTGAGATCAACATCCATCCTGCAGAAGAGATGTAGAGCCTGAGTTGGAGGGGACTGCCCATATCTGTAGGATATTCACAGTCCTCAAATGCCGGGGTGGCCAGCAGAATGCCCTCCGACCAGCATTGCTTTACGAGCCATTAGCAGCTCCGTCTACAAACAACTGAAGTGTTGGGGTGGAGAAGAGAGCTCTGTGTGGAACAATGCACCCATCAGGCACATATTGTGGTGCTCTTATGCCACCGAGGACGGCTTTGGTAAGACAATCCTAAAGGCCCATTTCCAGGCGAGGGTGTTCAAAGGAAGACAGGAGAAGCTGGGAGGCGAACTTGCCACATCTTCAGCATTATGGTGCTACCTTTCTGAGAAATGCCCAAGGATGTGGGCATGGGAGAAGAGGGGGCAGGACTTCTGCCATTAAGGGTACATGGGTCATGGCCTCTGATCCTCTCCCCTGACAAATTCCCCAGAGCTCTGCACTCACCTCTTTCCCACTGACTGAGGAATTCCCATCAGCCTGCACCAGGCCGGGCCTGGTCGACGGTCAGTCCTGGGTTGTCATCATCTCTCTTCTACTTCGGGGAGACTCTTAAGTCTACAGCTGGGAAACGGGCGGATAAGCTGGTGCAATGACTCAGCCCAGATCACATGGAGGCGGGCAGGCGAGTCTCTTCCTCATGGGAGCGTGTTTGTGTCTGGAACACACAAAACTTCCCAGCCGGAAGTCTCATGAGCCCAGCCTTCCCGGAAGCATCCTCCTCTATCCACCCCTGAAGCCACCAACTCACAGCTCTTCCCCTCAGCGCCTTTGTGAGGGGAGGGGGCAGCTGAGCTGAGCTGAATCTCCTCGTTCACCAGAGGAGTGGTGAGTGCCCCCTCTCAGCCTGTCACACCTCCGTTCGGTCAGCTCCGTCCACTGCCCATCGCAGGACTCTTCTCAGCCGTATATTTCCTAGTGTTGTGTCCCGTCTACTCAGCAACGCCCCAAGCAATGGAGTCTCCCCAGAGGGACTGACGGGTCACCACGGCGGCGCACCTGAAATTCAGCCTCTCCCTACCCCGATGGCTACACACAGGCTGCCGTCGGTACCCAGAAAGCTCAGGCAAGGGCTGACACGTTGCGGCATCACCCCAGGCTTCTTCCTGTCAGGGCCCTGGTGCAGTGGGCTATGGCGGCTCACGACCGACGTCCTTGAAGTCAGGAGATCAGAGATCAGTCATGGCTTAGTTGTTATTCTCAGCCAGGACTGCCATGGTCAGAGGCAAACAGGAGTCCATTGTCTAGCGCCTCATCCTCGTCCTGGTAGGCTCAAGCCCTGACCGATTTCTGCTTGTCTTGGGCCAGCAGGATTTGACTCCAGTGGCAGAGGTGAGCTGTGGCTCTCGCCAAACACCCAGACGAGCACCCTCCTCCTGCTGCACGGCCCTCCTCCTCTTGCCAATCCGGCAAGGACATCTCGGTGGTTGCCGGGGTTTCTCCTTGGCAGCTGTGTTAGGGTCCAGCTGCAGGAAGGACTCTGCTCCAAGCCGTGCTCAGCTGGGTGACCGCAATGCAAAACAAAGGCCTAGAGCTCGGGATCTGAGCCTGTTCAGCCCCGTTTCCTTTTCCGATGCTTTCATCTCTTCCGTGCACAATGCTGCTGAATGGAGGCCAGCGTAGCCGTGACTCAAATCTTGCCTAAAAAAATGCTTCTTCCATGAAATCCACAAAGGCCTGGGACCGTTGTACCTGAGACGTGGCCAGTTCACCCTGGACCATGTTCCTGCAGCAGAGGTGATGGAGGTCCCTGGGTAGAGAAGAGAGGTAGCTACAGACAGGACATTCTTGGCTTTGAAATTGACTCCCCCTTCCTTATCCCCGATCTTCAGAGCATGCAACAAACCTAAGGTGGTGTGTGGGGGAAGTCCAGGGCCACGGGTGTGGGGGTTTCCATTGGGGAGGGATGGACTCTGATTTGAGCTGTAACCTGTTTTTGCTGGCAGGTGCGCCTGTGTTAGGGAATGGGAGGAAGGGGCCAGGAGCATGCTCAACATTTCCGGGCTCAGTATTGAGTTTAATATTGTCTATTTTAACGCATGGTGAAGGTGCCTCTTTTCCCATCGGAAAGGAGGTGGCGCCTTGTCCTGGGTCTTCATGAAGAACGTACAGTAAATGAATGTGTTTTTTTAAAAGAAGTTATAAATGCTACACGGCGACTTAACGAGCAAAACCCAACCCCGTCATAACGACCCTCCCTGGTGACCGCATTTCCCAGTGATGTGGGGTCTCGGGTCAGACAAGCTCTACACACCCAAGTGCCATTTGCAACTGCCCCTCCGCCCCTCCCTTCTCCGCTCAGCGCAATCTCGTCTTTTCGGTCATGTTTTCAGGCTTGGGTTGCTGGGACATGGCTCAGGGCCTTGCCTGTGCATTGCCAGGTGCACCCAGGCCACTATGCACAGAGCAGCAAGGGGGTCGGGTCCCTTCAGCCCAGGTCCAGCTACTCACGCTCTGGTCGTTGGGCCCCGTCATGATTCAGACCCAGCCGGGCTCACTGCACGTAGCGCGCTGCACCTAAGGATGGCAGCAGCTGTTCCAACCTGCTCTTGCCAGCAGAGGACACCCCAGTAGCAGGATTGCTGGTGGGGCTGTGGAAAGAGAAAATCTTAAGCGCTGCCAACTCTTGACTGACAGACACTCTGGCTGTTTGCACCATGGCGGGGCCGAGACACCTGACTCTCCCCCCCACACACCTTCTGCAACAATCGGCTACGTTGCACGCCCAGCCCCCAAGTCCCGCTCCCACCCCCAGCAGGCAAATGCCTAGCAAAGCTGGGACGTGTCTGGCCCCAGTGAGATGTGACGCCCCAACACAGAGGACAGACTGGGCGGATAGTTTAACGCAGAGTACAGCGGGCTGATTGGATGTGGTTTTTTAATGCCAGGGAATGACTAATAACCACACTGGCCACGTGGCTATCGAAATGATGAATGACAAGAAAATCGTCACACCAGGGTAGCCCGTGGAGAGAGCGCGGGATGGACTCCGGATAGGTGGGTTCTGTTCCCAGCTCTGTCACTGGCCTGCTGGGTCACCTTGGGTGCTCTGGGCCTCAGTTTCCCATTCTGTAAAAGGGGGATAATGATACTGATGCCCTTTGTCTTTGAGATCTGCTGATGGAGCATGTTATTATATGAGCCTTCGGGGCATGGGACAAAGCGAAGAAATACAATTCAAATACACTTTAAACGAAGATAAACCACCTCTCAGTTCAAATTCAAGCCACTAACTCTCCCCTGCTTCTGGACAAAGGCAGACAGGGGAGGGGAAGGAACGGGGTGGGGGCAGGAGGAATGTCTTGGGGCAGTTCCTTTCAAGCTGTCATCAAGGGGGAGGGGATTCTGCACCCCATGAAACCGCCCCCATCTCCTGCTGACTTTCAGGGGGCCTTAAAAAGCAGGTACTACTGAGGTACTGTCACTGCATTAGCTGAGAACCACCCCATCACTGATGTATTTCTCCTCACCACCCCCGTAGTGCAGGCAGGTGCTGTTATCCCCATTGGACAGAGGGGAACTGAGGCCCAGAGTAAGTGACTTGCCCAGGGAGTCCCCTCAGTGCCCAGCAGCAGAAAAAAACACTGGGCTGTCCTGCCACAAGAAGCCAACCTGCCTGTAGCTCTGTAAGTCTGCAGCTCATGCCTTGTGCTCCACACCAAATGGCTCAGCGTGACCTGATGTCTCAAGGGGGCCCCTTCACCCAGCCGTGGCCGGTGGGTCGCGGCCTTTCCACAGGGTGAGGGCTGACGCTCTTGGGGCCTGGGTGGGTCTCCTGAGAATCGGGCTGTGGTGGCACCAGGGACGGTTAACAGCAGGGGGGCCATGTATAGTCTGGACAAACCACAACTTAGGAGGATGGGGGCATTATAAAGGGATTTGAGGCCCCACCCCCCGCACACTTGAGGAGGGATTGAGACCGTGCAGGGTGAGCCAACAGGACATGGCTCCAGCTCCAGCCCTTCTCACGAGCCTCTGGCGCAGCAGCATCACGACAACGACCCCCCTGGGGACGTCCCGGGACAGCAGAACCCACCCCAGAACAGCCTGATGCTTGGCAGCGCCTGCCAGGCCCAGCCCCAGACCTGAATGCAATCTGGAGCCGACGCATTGCCCTCTGCCCAGCTAGACTTACCCTGTGCTAGCAGCACCCACTGGGGCAAAGAGTCCCCTGAATGCCCCTGGGCAGCGGACTGGGTGTGCGGGAGGAAGGAAGGTTGCCCTAGTCACGATTTATTCCAGTTAGCGAGAGCTGTGGCTGCCTCTGCCCGGAGCTGTGTGGTACTCGCTGCCAAGCCACGGGGCACCGGCTCCGGGGGAAAGTGGGACCCTTGTAACAGACTCAGGCCCCAGCCCGGAGGAGCGGTCGCCATCACCGGCTTAGCAGATTGCTTTGTCCCAAGGCCACGGGATTTGATGGCAGCTGAGAGCCATGCGCTGCCCAGCAGAGACAGAGGTACCAGCCATGCTGCTTCCACCGCTCATTTTCTCCCCCCGAGGGAAACCATCGCCCATTGCTGGTCAAAGGAGCCGGGGAGCATCGCACCCAGCCATCAGGCCTTGGGAGAGCTGGGTAGATGGATAAATGGCTGCGTATTGGGTCAGGGAGCGAAAAGCCTTATATTCCAAGATGGACGGGCAGTACCCCAGTAAACGGGGCCAGTGATCCCCTTCACACGTCTCAGGGAGAGTGGCCAGGGCACCCCCACACCTGGGGATAGCGGCGCGGAGGTCGTGGGGTGTTTAAAAGGCCCTGTGGGAGCCGTAGGGCTCGGGACAGGGCGGGGCAGGGCGGTGGTCGGGGGGAGAACAGCTGCATTCACTTCCTAGGAACCGACGCCGTACACTGCCCCTTTCCTCTCCTCACACCAGGCCATTTTTATAGGCGAGCTGAAGTGCGACCGAGCACGGCTCCATGACTTGCTCTTCTTCTGGAGGTTAATGACCCAGTTAGCAGCTCTTGGCTGCATTTCCCGACATTTTGCAGACATCAAGACCCGTCTCCCTGCCAAGTACATTCTGTTCCCTGGAGCGTGGCCAAGGCATCTCAGATTACTGTGTAATGCGACAAAGCGGGCGAGCTGGAGGGGGATGGGGGGGTTCCAGGAGCCGGTGGGAAGGGGGCGGGCAGGGGGAAGCACCGCTGCTAAATTTAACATCCGAGATGGAAATGCTGCTCCCAAGGTGCCTATTTACTGGAGAAAAAGTGAATCCCAGAGTAAACAGGGCCGCTGCTGCTGGGAAACAGACGCAGTGAGCAAATGTATCCCCTGCCGGGATGCTGCAGGCCCGGCTTCCCGGCCCCGCTGGCACTGTCGCTCGGGCTTCTGCTGCTCTCTGATCTGGGATGAGTATTATTTGGGAACCACTAGCCAGTGGCCGGCCTCAGGAAATCTGAGCGCTGGTGGTGGGGGTGGTGGGGCGGGCATGGGGACAGGGGGGCGTAGCCCTGAAAGGATCAGAGGGTGGAGGGGAAGGGAAAAAGCGGCTGGAGTCCTCTGCTACTTGAATTGTTTTTGCCCCCTTATGCAGCAGTAAAGCTGCTGATTCCAGACACCGGGATTTGGGTTCCCGGAAGTGGCAGGTGCTTTGCTAGCTGGACGCCAGACAGGCCTTGAGAAAGGCTGCGTCAGCAGCAGAGAGCAAACCCAGGACCCGGCCACTACCCGTAAGTTACAGGCATAACTAGCAACCGGCTGCTTGCAATCACTGGGGCAGCCACTAGGAGGAGACATGACCCCACACACGGCAGTGCATCACTCACGCTGCTGCACTGCTCTGTCCGCAAAGCAATAATATCCCTGGGTATTTATCCCAGCCAGGCCTGGGCTCCTCCACCCCACATCCGCCGAGGCCCCTCAGTCCTCATCTGTAGCCCCTCTGCGGTTCCGGGCCAGGGTTTACACACACACAGAACTGCTGACACCCCATAATCCTGACCCACTGCCCACCTGCTAGTCAGGTCTCGCATCCCATCCTCAAGGGGGGGTGAATTTCTAACGGGAGATAGTTTTCCAGACAAGACGCTGGATCCGACACACTCACACACTCCCTGGAAAAGGGAAGAGCCAGATTTCATGGCTTGGGTACAGCTCTAGTTATAACGTGTCCTCCTCTGGTGACGGTCCCCGGCAGAGCTCTGCCAACGTACCTAGAGGCTGTCCTGCAGCATTCCCTGCTTCTCCAGTGCTGGGCCCTGCACCACAGTTCTGCTGGTGCCCCTCAATCCTGACCCGCAGGCAGCCCCCGCTTGTATGCCAGCTCTGAGGATACTCCCCAATCCTGACCCACAGCCCCCTGCTGTGCCAGCCCTGGGCCTCTCCGGTGCAGAGACCACCCAGGGGGCCAGATTCATCTGTTGTTCTGTGACACCGGGAGAGAGGAAACCTTGTCTTGCTGCCCCTGCCCCGCTTCATGCCAGTCCCCACCAGATGGCTTCCCTCTGCTAATCAGCGCCAGAATCAAAGGCGCCATGGGGCCGGCAGCGGCCGGTCGCTCTCCTTAGAAGAGCTGCTGAGAAATGACCCATGTGAGCATCACAGCTGAGCGCGGAGGCAGCCTGAAGGGGTCAGAGAAAGCATGCGGGGAAATAGCAACGGTGCCCAATTGTCAGCGGCAGAACGAACGCGCTGGGGAGACTGCTGGAGGCGTGGAAATTACCCGAAACAAAGAGCTGAGCCTGCCAGCGTTAGCGGCTTGAGGAGATTTCTCTCCTGTGGACTGGAGCTCTCCTCCTCGCCAGGGATTATTTCCTTGAAAGACAAGAAGCGACACAGAATCAGCTCCATGTGCGGCAAGGCCGGGACGGCTCACTGCTCTCGTGAGATCTCAGCACGCCCCCGGAGCCCCTGAGAACAATGAGTCGGGCTCACCAGACCCAGGATTGGCAGAGGGGAGTTTTGAAAATGCAGGGAACAGCCTGGCAAGCCACAGCAAGTGCTGGGATCTCAGGATCAGTAATACCGGTCGCTCCGCTGAGTGCCTTTCCTCCAGGGAACGCAGCGGGGGAGTCAGCCCGGGGCTGACATGAGGCGTTAGTGGCACGGAGGCCCTGTGCCGGCCCACTGGCCGGGGCTGAATTTCACTGCAGGCGCTCTACTCATTGATCGGCGAAGCTTCACCATGCACTCTCGGCGTCAAGGAAATGAGATCGTCACTTCAGTGTTACAGATGGGGAAACTGAGGCATGGTGAGTTTAAATGACTCCCCCCAGGGTCAGACAAAGACCTAGTGGCTGAGCTGGGAAAGGCACCCGGGTCTCCCAGCTCCTATCCCCCCTGCTGTACACACTGGAAGACACTTAACATCATTGTGTTGCTATTGATCATTATTGTTTATGTTTCGGTGGGGCCCAGGAACCCGAGGCGTGGAGGAGGACCCAGCTGTGCTAGGGGCTGTACAAACACAGAACAACAAGACAGTCCCTGCCCTGCAGAGCTCACTGTCCTGCTGCCCAGCCAATGCCGCGCACAAAGGAAGAAAGCAATCGACTGGCCTAGAGACGGGAGCCAATTTCCTATCAGGTGTCCCTGATTTGCGCAGCGCCTGGCACAATGGGCACCAGTCCCAGTTGAGTTCTTTGGGCACTGCTATAATATAAATATTGACGACTATTAGCAATAGGCAGTCTTGTCGCCCCCTGCTGTCAGTGGGAGAAATAGCAGCTGGCTCACCGAACACCATGAATTCTTCGCTGGCTCTCCACTGAATGTCGCTGGTGATGGTGGGAGAGAAATGTTCTAGACGGAGAGCCTTGTTCAGGGAACAGGTACAGCAAGGCAAACAGCAGCACAGGCTCCCCCCACAGAGCCTCCACCCCGGTTTGGAGAGCTCAACCCCCCAGGACAAGCCCAATCTCAGTCCCAGGGGACTCGCAACGCCCCCACTTGCGCTGGCAGACCCCTGTCAGCGGTAGCTGGGCTGAAACCCACCAGGCAGTCCTTGCCTGATGACAACTTCCAGCCAACACCAGGTCGGCTCCTACCCAGACAGCGCTACGCAAAAATCAACCCACCGGCAGGCACAATTAGCATCCAGTCTCCCCTGCACCCTGCCGGTTGTTCAGGCAAAAGACAAAGCGTCCCCCCCTCTAACTTGGACCAACTGGGCCAGTGAAAAATAATGTTTCCTTTCAAGTCTGTAGGAGCTGATCCATACAGCAATCCAACCTCGGCGAATGTTTATTAGAGCTGGGAATAACCTTGATTGATTTGATTTTGCTGATTGGGTAATTAAAGAACTAAAGAGATAATCACATGTTCAGCGAGGAAACGGAACAGCTGTTCAGGCGAGGAGCTGACAGACACATTTGCCGCCCGATGTCTCCCACCCCCAGAGGCTGGGGCCTGTCTCACCGATCCATTAAACCTGAATCCATCACCCTGACGGGCAGGTGTAGGCCCTTGTGTGGGTGAGACCACAGGATTGGGTTCGCGGCTGGTGATATTAGGAGAGCCAATTCTTGGACTGCTGTGTAAGAAGGACCCCGCATCTCAACCTTCTCACCAGGGTCTCCACCCTTCCCAGCGCAGAATCTCCATCCCTTCCTACCACTTACAATACAGGAAAAGCCAGGGCCTACCTGACCTCTTACCCTTCACCACACGTCCCCTAACCGCAGCCCATCTTCTGTAAGGGGTCCCCGTGCCAAGCAATCTGCCGTCAGCAGTAGGAAGTTTTCGCCACAGTGACTCAGGGCTGTTACCCAGCTGCGGCTGTTCAGTGCCTTGTGGGGCAGGAGACAATGGCTTCACCATCACAACAGCCACAATCTGGCTCCCTTATTAGAAGCAGGGTTGCCACCTTTCTAATTGCTGGTAACCGGACCTCCGTGATCCCACCTCCTGCCCCGAACCCTCTTCTCCCCCTGCTCCATCTCTTCCCTGAGGCCACGCCCCTTCTCCACCTCTCCTACAGGTAGGGTGACCAGATGTCCCGATTTTATAGGGACAGTCCCGATTTTGGGGTCTTTTTCTTATATAGGCTCCTATTACCTACCACCCCCTGTCCTGATTTTTCACATTTGCTGTCTGGTCACCCTACCTACAGGCCCTGCCACCATCTCCGCCTCTTCCCTGCAAGGCCCTACCCATGCTCCGCCTCTTCCCCCAAAGCCCCGCCTCCTTCACTCGCTCCTCTTCCCCCTTTCCCTCCCTCGCTCACTAGATTGTCTCCACCTCCCTCTCCCTCCCCACTGCCAGCTGGGCTCCCTCTGCTCCGGGGCTGGGACCGGAGCTGCTGCTGGCAAGGAGCCTGTCTGCAGATAGGAGGCGGCCCCGGCGGGTGCAGGGCTTTTGGTGTCTGGTCAGTACATCTGCCCGGACACTATCACATCCCCTTTACGACTGAACTTTCCGGGCACCCGGCAACCCTAAATGGCACCGGGACACAGAAGCCCAAAACTGTCTGGGTACAACCCGGCGGGGTGACAACCCTCGTTAGAAGCCTTAGCAGAGAGGCCAGGGCCCAGGAGACTCAACGACCCTGAAAACAGGGGGCAAAATACCTGCGCTCAGTTGCACTTGTATACAGACAGGTTACCACATTGAGGCCTCTCTGATGGGGTCCCTCCAGAACAAGGCAGGGGTCTACTGGGAAAAGCCGGGCCTTCGGCACTCCGGGCTGGCGATCCTAAAATGAATGCAGAAAGAAGGTTTCCTCTTTTCTTTTCTTTGAATGGCATTTTCTTATCGGACGCAAACCCAGCATAAAATTCTCCGGCCAGTAAAAAGGCACCACTAACATATTTCAGCTGAACAACTGAGAGTGAAACCGCGGCCTGGTTGCCTTCGAACTTCCCCTTCGTTCTAGACGTACTAGTCTAGACAGAGACTATAAAGACTTGTGGACTCTTTGTAGGTTCAGTAGCTGGAATGTCATTAAGAGGAGTTGTGCTAAATGCAGTGGGTCAAATTCTGCTTTCGCATGCTTGAGAAACCCACTGACTAAAGTTGGGAGGGTTGCGTGGAGTGGAATTTAGTATATCCAAAGCCCAGTACAACCAGGAAGGATGGTCCAGTGCTTAGGGAACCAGCTTAGGACCTGGGGGCAAGTCCCTGCTCTGCCACAAACTTCTTGTGTGACCTTGGGTGAGTCACTTAGCCTATCTGTGCCTCAGTTTTCCCATCTGTATAATGGGGATAATAGTACTGCCCTCCCTTTCCAGGGTGTTGTGGGGATAAATACACTAGAGGTTGGGATGCACTTTGAGATCTACAGATAAAAAGCACTATATAAGAGCTAGGTATTATTATTATTATTCAACATTATATGTGGCCTACAAAGAGAAGAAATGTGCCCCTTTGTGCCTCTTTTTTGGTTTCTTTGTGATGCACAGAGAAGGCGGGAAACATTTTTTTCTCCTTTTCTATTTTAGAACTATCAGGAAGATCAGTTCTCACCTCCTCAGGTTTTTGCTGGAGAACTCCTTGGATGACTCACAGATATTGATGGAAGCTGTGGTGACCCTTCTTTGAAAGGACAAGAGAGACGGATCCTGAAATAGGCGCTTCTCTCCCCAATTCATTGACTCCCACTTCCGACTGGCCAACGATCCCAGCCTTCATCGCCCGTTTGCTACATGCCTTCCCGTGAACATCCACAAAGTCGCAGCATCGTCCTCAAAACTCTCCTTTGTGGCGATGCCTACAAAAAACCCAACACCAGTCAGAGAGCTGGGGGGTTTAAACCACTGCCAATCAGACTGACCGGTATTGTCTCATTGTTTCCTCCGGCTCTCCCGTCTGCCTCCACCTGGTCTCTCTCATCTTCTGCTTCTGCTGCAAACTGTTTGGAGTGGGAGGCCATCTTTTTTGTCAGAGGTGTCTGTACAGTGCCTTGTACAATGGGGTAAAAACAGTACAAACAGTCAAAAAAAAAGTCACTAAATTAACAGCAACAATCATGCACATAGCAGTATGCTGGGATTCACGGCCTACCTGTGGTAAGTATTGCTATGCATAGAGAGGACCCCAAACCACCAAGTCTGTAGGTCGATCTAGCTATGAAGGGTATTTGGAGCTGGGCTTTTGGTTTGTACAGCCCCGATCACAGTGGCTCATACAAACAATAAACAGGAATGACAGGTGGAATCTGTATCTGGTCCGCACTTCAGAAAAATGTTGGGCCCCCCGCCACATGGCGCAGGGTAAGAACTATTCATGGCCTCCATCGCGCAGGCCGTTCCTTTGAGACAGGACCTTGGGCATTGCTACTAACCGGGCTAGCATCTTCTGCGCACCAGATCCCTCTCCTCTTCTCCCAGAATGGGAGTCAGCGAGCAGACACACCTTCATGGAGCGATTGCCTTCAAATGTATCAAAAAAGATAATCAAGGATTCCTCTCTCCACCCCCGTTTCCTCGTTACAAACAGCGCCGGGAGCTGTGCTGATTGCAATTCATCAGCAGGAAACGGGAGTCATTAAAGCGGTCTGGCCTAGGCCCTGTAATTAATTAGTCGCAAGAGCACCTTGGCATTCGGGGAGAGGCCTCAGTGGGGAGAGCGACAGCTTCGTTCCTAATGCTCCTCAGCCCAGCGCAGAGTCACCGTCCCTGGGAGCTGCTGCCGAGGTGTCCCCATAAATGGAAATGAAAAGTTGCTGTAACGAGGGGAAAAGGAGGGAGGTCGGGTAGGCGCTGCCATTAGCCGCTGCTACGTGGGTCTGGGGTGAGCTTTCCAAGCCATTATGTGTTATTGCAGAGATCAGATGCTGGAAATATATAGGAACGTCTCCTGCAGGGACAGTTGCTTCTAGACCAGGAACCTTTGAACTGGAAGACTCCGATATTTGCTTGGATTTAGAATAAGGCGTCTTGTCCTGGTGTGCTGTCCAGAGTACTCATCAACCAGGTGCTCACGGGTGAAACCAGCCAAGCAAACACAAAGACATCCCCAAAGGCACTGGAGGGCAGAGTCTCCGGGGCTTTGGACATGTACAGGATGCCGCGCTGTGACTTGCAAACATCTGCATCTGTACCAGAGCTGCCTGGAGAATGGGGCTAGACTCAGAGCTGCATATTCATGGCATGCAAATCTAGAACTCCTTGCAAACTCCCAAGGCTGCCAACCGCACCGCAGCTCAGAGACGGGCTAGCATCCCAGAGGGGTGGCAGCAGCAGCAGGCCTTTCCATGCTGATGTTGTTAAAAAGCAGAGCGATGCAAGAATCATGGAAAAAAGGAGCCTAAGCTGGAAGATACAGGCGATGACTGGCCTGGGGGAGAAGGGCAGGCAGTTAGGTCTAGTGGATAGGGCACTGGCGTGGGAGTCAGGAGACCAGGGTTCAAATCTTGGCTTGCCCATTGGCCGGCTGGCTGACCTTGGGCATGTCACTTTTCCTGCACACAGCCAATCCCAAGTGTTCAAAAGCCCCCAGTCAGGCCCCCAGGAAACTGGCTGATGCATCATGAGATATATAAACATAAATAAATGTTGGCATCTTTTTATTTGCCTTGTGGGGTTTGAGTCTTTAGGCGTCACCATTTTAAGCTTCTCTCTGGAACCAGGAGGGCTAGGCCACGTCTTGGGAAAGCCGAGACCCTCACAGGCTCGCAGGGCTCCAGGAGCTTGAGTTGGCAACGCTGCCCACCCTTTGCCCGTCTTGCCTACCTAGAGCGGCAGCATTTTGGGACATGGATGGCCACTTGCTATATTTGTACAGCACAACGGTGCCTTGATCTGGGTTGGCCTCCCGGTGTCAGACAGAGGAAAAATGTCAAATAACAGGACATACGCCCAACAGCTACTCCTTGCTCATGGTAGGGAGCTTGCTGAATCTGACCTGCCTTGAGCAGGGGGTTGGACTAGATACCTCCTGAGGTCTCTTCCGACCCTGATAGTCTATGATTCTACGACTTAGTCAAGGCTCTGTGTGACCATAAGAACAGGCTTTCTGGGGGGATTGCCTCCTGCTTTGGCTATGCTAGAATAATCTTGCTAGTGGTGTTTCAGGTAGCGCAGAAACACGAAACGTGAAAAAAACTGATACCAAAGCAAAAAAACAGTGTTCACCACGTTGTCTTTGGACCTTCAGGCAAAGTTCTCTCCATGCTCTGGCGAAGGGCCAGGGGAGTATTGGTTTATTGGAACCAGTGTGCCCATCCCTAGATATCCAACAACCTGAATCCCTGCCCCTGATCCTTCCACCCTGCCCAGAGCTGTGTAGCTCAGAAGTTCCTTGGCGAAACAGTTGTCAGCAGCCCCATTGACTTGGAGGAAGCGGGTCCCCAGCTGCCGAGCCGGAAGCAGATTTCTTTATAGCAGTGGTCAGTGAAGATGTTCTCTGAATAAATGAACAAACCGAGGTCCTTAAATGAACAGTACATCCTTCCTCAGGTCAATTTTGCAGAGGAAGAAGGTATTTCAAGAGTACACGGTTACTGCCTACAGCTTTCCCAAGTCAGCCAGGGGACATTTTTGTGGCAGCTGTAAATCGGACCGTGTTTCTGTTTCAGGTCCATGCGGACGTTATTTCAGTCTGATATAGTGCATCACAAATGGGATTGAAAGCGCCCATCTCTGGACAGATACAAAGCCTCCTAATGCATTCAAACCCCAGAGAAGCAGGCTCTTATATCTACCCACAGCTGGTATCTGGCTATCCTTCACTCTTCTATACACAGATGGCACTGGCAGGAGTTAGTGCGTGAATGGTTAAAAATAATTCATAAAGTCCTTTGCTGGAGCATGTTGATTTTAGCGTGCGGCACAGATGTCATGACGATAACAGGGGATTTTCTCTAGTCCTGCCTGGCTTTGTCATTAGAATCTCCCTTTCCTTTGCCTTGGCTGAAAACCACAGCTAAAGGGGAAATCAACACCGGCTAGGAAATTAAGAATCTCCACAATAGAGCAACAGAGAGTCTGACGAAGTGGGTAGTCACCCACGAAAGCTCCTGCTCCAATACATCTGTTAGTCTTAAAGGTGCCACAGGACTCTTTGTCGCTTTTTACAGATCCAGACTAACACGGCTACCCCTCTGATACTTGACACAATAGAGCAGATATTTTCCTGGTTAAAAGAACAGGAGTACTTGTGGCACCTTAGAGACTAACAAATGGATTTGAGCATAAGCTTTTGTGGGCTACAGCCCACTTCATCGGATGCATAGAATGGAACATATAGTAAGAAGATATATATACATACAGAGAACATGAAAAGGTGGAAGTAGCCATACCAACTGTAAGAGGCTAATTAATTAAGATGAGCTATTATCAGCAGGAGAAAAAAAACGTTTGTAGTGCATTTGGTCACCAACAGCTGGTAAGAACACTGCTCACCGGGCTCCAGGAGTCAGAGGACGTTTTAGAGGGTCATCATGTTCTCTTTAACACCAGCCTCACTTAGCCTGCCAAATTCTCAGCCACAAGCTATCCTAGAGGCCTAGGGTTTAGCAGGATTCAAGAGAGGTTTGGGCATTTACACAGATAATGTGAACACCCACCGCTAGCGCAGTAAGGGTTAAAGAAGGAAAAGACAACACAAGCGTTCAGGAAGTTTGAGGCAGGGTCCGTGATGATCTCTAACGAATGGGAGTCAGGAGGGAACTTGTCCTGGGGACAGGTGAGCCCATCACTGCTGTGACAGAGATGATCATTTCCTGCAATATCTTTGGGAAGATCTTACTGTACTACGTGTATGTATCATTGTGGGCCAGGGACTGTATGTAATTTCTTGGGGGAGGGAGATCACAGCCCTCCAGAAACTAAGAACAGTTGGTGTGTGTGTGTGGGGGGGGATGATTAGGCAAATTCACTCAGGGTTATAACACCTCCAGAGAGGTATCACCACCTGGAGAGGCTCACGTGTGCTGGTTCAAACCAGATTCTCCAGGGACCAACAGACAAAGAAAAGACATTTGGATAAATAGCCTGAGTCTAGACCAGGGGTGGACAAACTTTTTGGTGAGGGCCACATAGGGGTTGCGCAACTGTATGGAGGGCCGGGTAGGGAAGGCTGTGCCTCTGCAAACAGCCTGGTCCCCACCCCCTATCCGTCCCCTCCCACTTCCCGCCCCCGACTGCCCCCTTCAGAACCTCCAACCCATCCAACCTCCCCTGCTCACCCCCTCCCAGGACCCCCACCCCCTATCCAACCCCCCTGCTCCCTGTCCCCTGACTGCCCCAACCCCTATCCACACCCCCGCCACCTGACAGCCCCGCCGGGACTCTCATCCCCTATCCAACCGCCCTCTGCTCCTCGTCCCCTGACCACCCCCTCCTGGAACCCCCCTGCCCCTAACTTCCTCCCGGGATCCCACCCCCTTATCCAACCCCTCCCCGCTCCCTGTCTCCTGACTGCCCTCCCGACCCCTATCCACATCCCCGCCCCCTGACAGGCCCCCTGGGACTTCCACTCCGAACCCTCCCTGTTCCCCATCCCCTGACCGCCCCCCCAGAACCTCCACCCCATCCAACCGCCCCCTCCTCCCTGACTGCCCCCCAGGACCCCATGCTCCCTTACCCCCCGCACTCCCCACCCCCTTACCAGCAGCAGGAGCTCGCAGCCGTGACACCCGGCCAAAGCCAGCTGCTCTCCCCACGCTGCCCAGCGGGAGTGGTGGGCCAGAGCGCGGCCCGCATGGCTGCAGGGGATGGGGGATAGCGGGGAAGGGGGTGGGGACTAGGCTCCCCGGCCGGGAGCTCGGGGGCCAGGCAGGACGGTCCTACAGGCCGGATGTGGCCCGTGGGCCGTAGTTTGCCCACGTCTGGTCTAAACTGTCTCAGGGCTTTCTTTTTGATCCAGCTAACAGACAGGACTTTCTGACCAAGGGGAGCCCCAACCCTTTGTGGGAAGGGATGGAAAGTTTTTGGCCTACTGAGGCCGCATAAGACTGGTGGTGATCTCTGGGAAGCTTTCCGCAGGCATATAGGGATTTTTATTTTGTGTATGATTTCTCTGTGAGGCTCACCTGAAGAATAAATATGCTTGTTTATAAAGAGCTGTGGGGTCACTTGAGACAGGGGGCAACTACGCTGTTCATAGCCTCAGAGGGGAAAGCGAAGCGCCGTCACTAGTCTGTTTCGGCAATCTGGCTTGCTGGGGATATCACAGTGTAGGCAGGGAGCAGTGTAGCCTAGAAGAACCCTGTAGGGTGACAGCGGTGGGTCTGCACCCAGGAGAGGTGAAGAACCAGGAGCCTAGAGCGGGTGTCCTTCCTGCATGACGGGGAGGGAATACAGGCGCAGTTCCTCTCAACTGTGACAAGTCCACCAACCTGTGTAGCAACTGGTGCTGGCCCATGTCAGGGACAGGATAATGGGCCAGATGGACCCCGATCTGATCCAGTTTGGCATTCCTCTGTTCCAAGGTTCTCATCAGTGGCAGAGAGAGACCTCCAGAGGTGTCTGTGGTTATCTGACTTCACACATTTCTCTAACCGCACCTCTGCCTGGCCTGAATGAGCCGGACTAGCTTGTCAAGAAGGTTTCCGCCCCCCAAGGCGGAAGGCGGTGGGCAGTAAGTGTAACAAACGGTTTGGCATTTGGACGTAATTCCCAGCTCTGGTTTAACACACAGACTGCGTTTCCCATCGCTAACTGGCAGCAAAGAGCTCATCAACATTTAAAGCAGAGGCTTGCTCGTGACAGCGTGAGGCAGGTTTGCATGCCAAGACTGGCTAAGGTTCCTTGCCAAGGATTTTCTAAGAGAGAATTTCTCCAGGAAACTCCTTTGAAGGGAAGAAGTGACTTCTGCTGAACGAGGTTAGGAGGGGATTTGGACATGAAGGGCTTGATTTTTCACAGGTGTTGAGGGCACCAGGTTAACTCAATGGGAGGTGCGAGTGCTCAGTCCCCTCTCAAAATCAGCCGCCACCTTTTTAATTGTCTAGCTGAGTAATCATGCCAAATGCTCTGCAAGTGAACATTTTTTGATGAAAAGACTGTAAAAAAAAAAATTGAGAAAACTAGAACCATCCCCCCCCCCCCCAACTCCAAGAGTGCCCCCTAATAGGGGTGTTTCTCCAGCCCCTATCACCGGGGTCTGAGCTCACCACTTTGCGCGCAGGCTAGGAATGGGGCATGGCAGAATTTTGACCTGGTTAGAAAGCCACGTATGTCACACACACATCTATTCTTCTCCGGCTTTACTACCGTTCCTTTGCCAGGTCGTGCAGCAGCAACAGGTCGTGCAGCGGCAGAGGGCACACGTGTGATAATTGGCTTTTGCAGTAATTAAATGCCTCAGCGTCAGCCTTGAATCAGCGGCCAGATCCATTTATTGCCTCATATACTCCTTTGCCGTGAGCATTCCCGATTAATTTGTTGCTGAAATAGCGATGATTTAGCAGCATTTTTATATGTATATTTAAAGGCCGCGGTTTGAGTCCACCATCGACGGGCTTCCAAGATACAAGTGCCGTCTGTTCTGCCCTGCAGTGACTGGAGTGTACTTTTACTTACCTTGCAGATGTTGCGATCGGTTCCACGGGGGGTGACGCAGCCCTGGAGATGCAGCCAGTGCCTTGGAAGCAATAGCAGAAACTCTGTGCTCTTCCAGAATCTACTTGACTTCATTGTCAGTGAAGCCCTATCGTTATCCCCACAACACATTATTACTTATCTGTATTCCCAGTGCACCTGGAAGCCCTAGCCAGAGACCAGGACCTCACTGCGCTGGGTGCTGTACACACGCAAGCAATGGCAGCAGCAATCTAAGCTTCCCCCAGACTGATCCGTCTGCTACCACCCCAGGCTGAATCCAAACCCAGCCACGTAGAGGGGAGATGCTCCAAATCTAGATGATAAACTCACTGGGGCACGGATCCTCTTCTGGGGGCCGCTAGGTGTGACTGCCATAGTACTACTACTACACTAATTCCACCATCAATCTATTAGCCAACTTCCTCGACATCTGTTTTCCCGTGGGTGTTTTCCCCGCCCCCCCCCCCCGTGAAACGTTGGGAGACAGGCGAGAGAGCAGACGTGGCATCGCCCTGCGTAGCAACCTGCCAGGAATGGATAGTGATGAGACAGGGACAGACAGGCTAAAATCCCCAACCACACCGTCTAGGCAGGCTGTACCTGGCACCGACAAACCCAGAGGATACGTCTAGATGGCCCGCGGCAGGGAGCCTCCCAGCCTGGGTCGACAGACCTGGGTTGGGAAGGCTCGGGCAAGCGCTGTAAAAATAGTTGTGTAAATGCCTCCGGCTCTGCCGCCTAGGAAGGCTGTTTTTGGAGCACTGGTGCGAGCCCGGCAAGCCTGCGTCTGTCGTCTCAGACTGGGCGGCTCTCTGTCGCAGGCTGCCACAGGGTTAGATGTACCTGCTCCTTTGTACCTTGGCAATCCACTCGTGGAGCTTGCCATGCCAACAGAGTCTCTCTGAAACAGCGCCCTTCGGTGCGTTCAAAAATATACATCCTTTCGCCACGCAGAGCAGTCACACGACACATAACGGCTGGGAGGTGGCAATGAGGAAGATCAAAGGTTTCAAACTTGAAAGGTGCTTCGAGCAAAGCAATGAAAGCCAGCCTGCGGCACCTGCCTTTCAGCCGTGCTAACGGTGCTGCCGTTGCCATCAGAGTGTTCTGACTGCAACCTCGGGAACTGCGGCAAGACAAGCAGCCACCCAACCAACTGCGCTAATCACTTCTCTCCCTTCCGAAGAGTTTCGGAGGCGCGTGAGGACAACAGCTCCCTGGAACTTTTCCATCCGAGTAAGTTCAGAGAAAACGCACCTTGTTAGAAAGGAAGTAATAGGACTGAGTCATTCTGGAACACAAGACAGGACTTGGAATCGGCTTCTGAGGATGCCACATTTGAACCCCTTTATTACCAAGCTAAAGCCCTTCAAGCTGTCACGCCCTGCCGGGGCAGCTGCAGAAGTCATCCTTTCCCAGAAGCTGTCCTGTTCACAAAGCCTTCGGGGGGGGGGGGGGGGGGGGCGGGGGTTTGGCATCTCCTTTCCAGGCTGAGACACCAACAGACTGGAAATGCAAAACCAACTCAAGCAACTCTGCCTCTTTCGCTTCACTAAGAGAAAGTTCAGCGGGGAGTTGATCATGGTTTACACGTAGGCAGGGAGGTGTCAGATGGGGCAGGGGACGACTCTTAATCTAGCAGGAAAAGGTATCAAAAGATCAGTTGCCTGGAAGCTAGCCAAGCTCAGGCCAGAAGTAGGATGCACAATTTCAGTAGTGAGGGTTCTATAGGTGGTAGATTCTCCATCCCCAGACGTGGTTAAATCAAGATAAGGTGCCTCGTTCTAAAAAACAAGCTTAGCTCAACCAGAAGTTCTGGGCTTGAGGCAGGAATCACTGGGTGAGGTTCGGGCCTGTGCTCTCCAGGTCATCCGACGAGGTGAGCATAATGGGCCCTTCTGGCTTTAAATGTGGCAGGACGCTTTAGCGGCAGGGCAAGGCCTGTTGGCCTCTGTCTCCTGCCCTGCGCTTGGCTTCTCTTCACAGCGCCCTCCGTTCCTGCTTCTCTCACCATACCCCGCCTGCTCTACGTTCACATCTGAGCATCTCTTAACCTGGGCTTGGATTTCAAAGGAGCCGAAGGATTTCAAAGGGGGCTGTATTTTAACTTGAGTTGGGTGACTCATTCCCTTGATTCCTCTGGAAATCCCAGCCTTCTCGGTAAACTGCAGGCTCGACCTCACCCCAGTCCCTCTCACACAACTGGGCTATCCTCCTTCCCACACTGAGGGGCTTTCATCCTGCAGCCCCCACTGCGTCCCCTTGGCATGCTCACTGCCCGCTTACTGGTTGGCTCACTGGCTTTCTGCCAGCCAGCCAACAGGAGAGCCCTCTGGCAGCTGGGGGAACTGCAGCGGAGCATGAAAATTTCTGCATGGGTGATGTCTAACCCACCAGGATTCTCGACGGACCTTCCATGCACACATAGGGACGGCACTATTGGTACGAGCACACACGGCACTCAAAGCTCCCTCTTTAACAGGAAAAGAGGGATCACTAATTTGGGGGGGAGGGCAGACTGATATGTCCTCCCTCACTTTCCTGCTATCAGCTCTTGCGCAGGGACGGGATGTCCCTCCCACAGTGGATCCAGCAGGCAGTGTTGGTAACTCATGGCTCTATTGTGTCTTGCAATAGTTGGTGTTTGATTTTAAGCCCCAACTCTTGGATTCATGTGATTATAGTAGAATCATGGCTTTTTTTTTTTTTTTTTACAGTAGCATTCATGATGACAAAGAAAACCTTGGATGCCAGTTAAGCAAACAAAAGTTGTTTGTTTTTTTAAAGCTCGGGATTTTGAAAGCCAAGCTCTCATCAGTTTTGGGGGCCTGCCTTCTGATTTCGGAGCAGCTGGGCTTGGCAATATATTGAGCAGGGAACAGTCCAAGTGACGTAGTTCAGTGACAATCCTGAAGGCAGCCCATGAACAGGTTTACATTCCACACTCGGGTCTTCCCTCCGCACAATGGGATGAGCCCTGCTCTTGTGTTCAGATACACAGGAGGCTGCTCGACTCCATTGCATCAGACCACAGTTCAGTCCGGAAAGTACTCGTCGGTGGGGCACTATGTTCTTAGCCTCACCTCCCTATAACACACACGCTGCCTGCACCGGCGATTACCTCAGGGCTCAGGAACGGAGTGTTCTCCAAACCAAAGGCTCAGGTTTACAAAGCTCATGCAATGGCCTACACAAGCGTTGAGAGGTCTCTCTCCCGACTTTCTTCAAGCATCCTTGCCCCAGCAGACGTTGGCTTTGAGCACCTTTTTCAAACAGCTTGGGAAGGCTAACGGTGAAAAGATTTGGCTCAGAAAGAGAAACGAGACACAATTGCAGGGGGAGGCGGAGAGAAAGCAAATACCATTCGACTTGGGGGAAAAAATTTCACACGCTAGCAAACCAAAATGAAATTTCTAAGGAGTTTATTGGATTGGTAAAATGTAATAAAAAGCATTTGTGATTCTTCTTCTGCAAAGGAAAAAGGCATCTGGCAATTTTGAATATTTTTTTCTCCTTACAAAACATTAGAAAAGCATAACTGATAAAATAAGGATAACAACCGAAAGAGCACAGCAAAGAGGAAAATACATCTCAGTATAATTGGATAATGCATAATACAAATATAGAAAACACATGCTTACAACAGCTTTCATTTTCTTACTGTAAAAAGTCATTTTACGTGTTGAATGAAAAATATATGCCGGTTGCTCTGAAAATTGCGGTTCAGAAGAGGTAACTAGCTGAGAACCAACAAAATCTCTCTCTATATTTATAAATATAGAAATTGTGTATATGCTGGATCTGGTCTCAGAAGACATTTGAATAAAATGATTTTTAATCCAGGCACACACATTACCCGATAGTAAACTTCATATATCACCTTACAGGCCAATCTTGCTAGTTGCTGAGTGCCTGTCCTGAGCGGTCTCAAATTCCCCTGAAAATAGTCAGTGAAACCCACGAGGCCTGATCAGTTTCAAGGTTTTTCTCCTCACAGGAGGAGCTCTGAGCAGCTTGCAGGATCGGGTCTTTACAGATTTGAAGAGTTCCAATCCTGATTCCACTGAAGTCAATGGCAAAACTCCCACTGATCTCAATGGCACCAAGATTAGGCCCCTAGTTGATTAGGTGCTAAGTCGGGGTTGTGCTCAGCAAATGGTAAATCACTGGTACCCAGTGGTACTGAGGAATAAGGCACCAATCCTGAAAGCTCAACTTGCATTACTTCATTAGGATTTGAAGGCATGGCATTTCTAGCAAGGAGACGCCTCTTTGGATCAGGCACTATCTTCTCTCCCGCCTCTCCGCTGCCTGGTGTTAGTAAGCTAGCAATCCACATTTAAAGCCAAGGAGCTGTCCTCACTACTAACAACCTCCACCTGCCAAGCCCAGAACATCCGGAGGATGTAAAACCACCTACCACAAGTCACACTCTTCTCCCGACGGTAACAGACCTCACACCTTGCATAGAAATTCACTATAAACTACCTCACGCCAAAGAGCTAACTTCTCCGAAGGGCCCCGATGCAGAATGCTGCCGTTAGCCAGGCTGGCTTGAGGCATCACAGCTCTGTAGGGTGAATACATTCTTGGGTGCACTCTCCTCCTTGCAATGTGCAACAGCCATTCAGGTCTCCAAGCTCTGGGAAGATGCGCTGGGACTTCAGAAATGGCATTTGGCCAAGGAGAGACCTTTCTCTGGAATGGCACCCACTGTGATTGGGACCCCCCCCGCAAGGCGCCTGCCTATGATTAAAGCCAGCCGGCCTCTGCTGTTTATTCTGAGCGGAGATGGACCTGAACCAATATTCCAGCTACAGCCTCTGCCAACTCCCTGCAATCCTTGGAAAGTCTGGATCTAGACCCAACATGTGAAGCTGGTTCCTATCTGCTATGATGGGCCGAAACAGAATCCCAGCTATGAACACCCTTGGACTGGGGAAAGTTGGATTTTGATCCAAAATGTGTCTCCTGGGCTTATCTCTGGTCGGAGTGGCTAGAAGCACACAGAGGAGGCCAGCTCCAGGCGGTGTGTATGTGTGCAGGGTGTTAGCATAGGCGCCGACTCCGTGGGTGCTCCAAGGCTAGAGCACCCAGGGCTGGAGCACCCACGGGGAAAAATTGGTGGGCTAGGGCAGTTTGGGGAGCTGTGAGGCTCTGGAGAGTTCAGCAATGTTACCTACAGAGCTGTGTCCTGACTTATACACCCTGCCCATCTAAATGCAGCAGGACTGATTCTGATCTCACTTACACCCGTAAGTCTGGAGGGTTACACCAGGGTAGGACCGGGTCAGTTCCGTACATGCCTTTCCCTTCACGCACCGACTTCCAGAGGGACAGCAAAAGAGGTGGAGGTGCTAGAGCATTCGGTGTTAGAACACCTCAAGCCTCCAGTTTGCTGTCTCTTTGGACAAACATTACTCATAAGAACATAAGAATGGCCCTACTGGATCAGACCAAAGGTCCATCTAGCCCAGGGTCCTGTCTGCCGACAGTGGCCAATGCCAGGTGCCCCAGAGGGAATGAACAGAACAGGGAATCATCAAGTGATCCATCCCCTGTCGCCCATTCCCAGCTTCTGGCAAACAGAGGCTAGGGACACCATCCCTGCCCATCCTGGCTAATAGCCATTGATGGACCTATCCTCCATGAACTTATCCGGTTCCTTTTTGAAACCTCTTCTAGTCTTGGCCTGTATTCCCTCCCTGGTACACAGCAGGGGGAACCGCTCCATCAAGCGGCACTCAGGGATATTCTCAGGAATTAGTGTCAGAGCACACTGAGCACCTGGTATGGCTTAGCTGGCATGGGGCATCCTGAATTCTCCCACCACAGCACCTAGCGTTCTCTGGCATCTCTAGATTTTACCCTCCAGTGTTATGCAAGGAATAAGAACACATGAAACACAGGCAGTTTACAATCAAATAAATAACATCCCCAAACATATCCCCCCAAAGTGCTTAATATTCTTAGATCTTACTGACCAGGCAAACTTTCAAGCATGTTTCCCTACACATCGCTGGCTCTCTAACCTCCATAACTTTGGTGTGTATGCAAAATAGAACCCCTTAAATTAGCCACTACCAGGGAGTCAACAACACTGGGGCTTTGACACCTATTACTATCCAGAAGGGAGATCTACACGGTGACTGTGTCTATTGGGCGACATACAAGGTATGAGCTGTTGCTTTGGTACGCTTTAATGAAGAGCTGATCTTTGACACTCCCCGTTTTGCTTCCATTTGGAATCATTTTGATTGTTCTTATCCTTGCTCTGCACTTTGATTAGTTCCCTGTTCTGCCCATAGAGAAGGTCTAATGAGCTGTGGCACTTGGTACAAAGAGTAAAATATATGGGGAATGTTCCTAAGACCCACCATATGTAGTAGTAAGCAACACGTCACTTGTGCTCTTTAGATGCTTCGCTGCTACGGCAATAGGCAAATTAGAAATACCATTGATTGGACAGACGTAGCTCTGTGATCTGTCTGTCTCACAGGACAGTCAATGCGTCTCTCTATGCCAAATCGGAAGGGGTTTCCTGCCAATCCAGGTCTGTTGAGAAGGCACTAGATGCAACCCCCGCCCCCCAAAACATAATGCCACCGTTTTGTTTTTTACATGGGGACAAACTTAGCAAATTAAACAATGAACCAAACCCTCCAACTGCGCGCTTCAAAGTAAACCGACCTCAGTTTATACCATCTTGCCATCCTCAGGAATATTAGCACCATGCAAGGAGATCTGCTCTCGATTTCTAATCATTGCACGTATTCCCGTAGTTAGCAGTAGGGAGAAGACCCTGTTTCTAGCAAAAACCATTGTGCTATTAAGATCTTATGTAAAAACAGAAATAAAATAAAAAAAAATTAACTGGACAAAGCGCTAGAAAATATACTGTAGGGAATAGATTGTGCACTGAGTGTGAGATGGACTAATTTAGCTAATGGTCTTCTCCATCTTCTACTTCTATAATGCACATATGTAAAAAGAACAGGACGAACTCCAGCTGAAGTGAAACAATATTTGAACGGGAGTTATTTGACTTTGTCTCTAGTTTATGGAATGTTTCAGATTATGATCTTTTTCTCATTTCTCGACCACTAAAACAACTATAATAATAATGAAAACATAAAAAAGCTACAGACAACATCCTTTCTTTCTTTCTCTTTGAAATGTGACCTGTTTCCCAAATGAAAATGCACCCCCCACCAACAATTCAAATTCGGAAAATTCCCTATCTGTGACTAGGAAACTAGACTGATCTGATGCTATCTTCTGTACCTTGAAATCTATGAACCTGTAACTTAGGCCTGGTCTATACAGGGGGGGAGGGGGGTGATCGATCTAAGATACTCAACTTCAGCTACGAGAATAGCGTAGCTGAAGTCGACGTATCTTATTTCGACTTACCTCCTGTCCTCACGGCGCGGGATCGACAGCCGTGGCTCCCCCGTCGACTCCGCTTCCGCCTCTCGCCCTGGTGGCGTTCTGGAGTCGACGGGGAGCGCGTTCGGGGATCGATTTATCGCGTCTAGACGAGATGTGATAAATCGATCCCCGATAGATCGATCGCTACCCGCTGATCCGGCGGGTAGTGTGGACGTACCCTTATTGCTTCTCATGGCAGGGACTGTCTATTGTTCTGTGTTTATACGGGGGCCCCGTTCTCAGCTGGCCCCTATGCGTGACCTAAATACAATTCACAATACTGAAGGAATTTAAAAGTACATGGGGGGCTGATTTTCAGAAGTGCTGACCATGTGACGCTCCTCTGGGTTGAAATTAGGGAGAGCTGCAGCAGCATCTGTGAAAATCAGGCCAATTATATCATTTAGTTTCTGCCACGTGTATTTTTTTGTTTTGTTTTGCACTTCACTCTTCTTGGCCAGTTTCACATGCAGATAGCACATCGCTGAGTTGGGGCTCCCAATACTACAGGGGAAAGTTTAAGTCTTGGCATTTTTCAATCATGAAACCGTTCCTATGCACTTTGTTTACTCCTCTGACCTTTTAAAACATAGAATCAAATTTGGAGGGTCCTAAAACAAGCTGACCCTTACTTTGGGGAAATTCCCAGGAAACTGGCATTGCTCAATTGAATTTGCTTGATAATACAAAACGGACGATTATGTTATTTGGATTATAGCAGCCCAATAGTACTAAGTGCTGTACAGACACAGCGAACAGCAGTCTCGGCACTGAAGAATTTCCAATCTAAACACAGAAGATATGGGAGCATAAACCCAGGCACACAGAGTTGACATGATGTGCCTGCAGTCATACAACATACGTTGCCCCGTTCACTAGAGCAGCGGCTTTCAACCTGTGATCCATGGACCCACAGACTAGGTCTAAGATTTCCAAAGGGGTCCACACCTCCATTCGAAATTTTGTGGTGGGGTCTGCAAAAGACAAAAAGATTGAAAGCCACTGCACTGGAGTCTTGCCCTCAGTACTTCCTGTCTGATCTCTGACACATCTGAAAACTCGTCCAAAGAAGTCGGCAAGTCTGAACTCAATCCTCGCTACACCCGGTTCTCAAAATAGTTTTTTAAAAAAATCTTGTAGATAGTAGCTGGTCAGATTTAATCCAGATCTCCCCAAAGAGGGTGTGTGGGGAATATGGCCATATAACATCCCACTGTGTGAAGCAACACAGGCACCCTGCATAATGGCAACAAAGTGCATCAATAATACAGCCCAAGAATAGCTTTCTAGCCTTCTTTTTCCCTGACAGTTAGAAACATAAAGAGAAAAAAAAAATAGGCTGTGGAGATAAATAGTTAAGTCTCCACCCCCACCTCAAATTGCTTTGGCATATTTTAAGAGATAAATGGCTCTATGCGAAATTTAAATAGCGTTCTCTTTTCTTTTTTGGCAGCTGCAGGAATTGGGTCAGGTGTAGAAATTATTAATTTCCAAGCCAGAAAAATCCAAGTGTTTGACAGTAAGACCCCTCCCCCTCCTCCTTTTAGGTATCGACTTTCTTAGAAGTCGTGTTAAAAAAAATGCGTTGTGCTTTGTGCAAAGTCAGACAAAAAAACTTAAAGAAATAATCGTGCTTGCTGGAGAAAAGGGAGGCTTTGCATAGAGTTAGTTCTGTGTGCATTAAAATATCCAGGTTTGGTTTTTTTTTTTGCATAGATTCTTATACTTATACAGTACATTTTATCCCTACTGAGCAAACACAGCTAGGCTGACACATAACAGAAAAAAACAGGGTTCATTCTTCTTCAGTTCCACCCCCATTCCCAAACTCTAGTCCAATTCCTGAAAAGCTGGGTGCTTTTTGCCAAAACCATCAGCAGCGAAGTTTGCAACTACTTTAGCATGCACTGACATCATGATGTGTCTGGGATAACATCCTATTGAGATTAACGGGGGCGTCGGAGTTCAAAACTCCCAGAGATCCTGATCCTGATCTCATCCCACTTTTACACGGCTACAACTCCACCAAAGTTACTCCTGATTTTCCCTGCCCTAAGCGAGAACGGAATCAGGACTTCGATTTCAACTTGCCTGCATGACTCAGGAAGACAGCCTCCTATGGAGGCCATATTTGGAAGGATTTCTTTGCAACCATATGGGCTAGACATTGAATTTAAAAACAAAATGAAAGCTCAGATCTGCTGCCATCAATGATGGTATGTAAACTCCCTCGCTGGAAAGTACACTAGCTAAGACCTGAAAAAGATTCAAATTTCCATTCCTACAAACATTCCAAGAGTTTGAAAGCTATAGAACGGGTATACTGTTCACAGCCCCTATGCATGGTTGGTAAAGTTTTCCTCTATGATGTGTGTGCTCCATTCCAAGCTTCAAATCCTGCAGACACAGGAGGAAGAAAACTCCTTTATCTATAGTCACTGCATCTCCCTGGCCCTCCCATCTCTTGCTGTTCCCTCTTACTGATCAATCCAAGTTTAAACAGAGGCAAAATGAATCTGAATAGAGTTGCAATACCTAGAAAGTCATAATGTCTGTCGATAAGATCAGAACTCAGATTGCCATTACAGGCCCTCCTACTTATTAAATAGAGAGCTCTTGGTGGAAACGTCCTGGTGTGATTAATGCAAGTGAAACAGAATATTTCTGCAATCTCTTTCCTAGAGTCTGTAGTGGGGCCCGATCCCGTCACGCGAACACAAATACCACCACCAAAGTCAGTGGAACTACTCACGTGAGTAAAGGCTGCAAGATCAGGTCCAAAATAATATCCAAAAATTTATTTCAAAAGAATAAAAATAACTAGAGTGAAATTTTTGAACCATTATGCTCTGGGTCAGATTCTCATCTCAGTTACACACAATGCTAGAAAAATCTGCATCAGCACTAGGCATGGGAAAATCATCAAACCCTGTTCTTATGTCTATGATTCTATTACTACTCCTCGATTAACTATCAACGTCATCTAACACAAACTTGGGTATCAATAAAGCTTAATTTGGGTGAAGTCTCGTGTTTTTATAAGCCACAGCCCTTATGGAGAAGTCCTGAAGAATTTAATAAAAAAAATTGCAATGTTTCTATAGGGTTTTTTGGAAGCCACCTACAGAAGTGATTAAAGAAGTCTATCCCTGCTATCGATTTCTATAGAATGGTTCAAACAAATCGGTTGATAGAGTTGCATAGAGCATAACGTCCTATGGGGCAGATCCCCCCACTGGTGTAAACTACCATATTTACACCAATGAGGGAATCTGCCCCATAAGCTTTTAGAGTAATTCCTTCAGAACTATGGCAAATTTATACAGAACCCTGTTAGTTCCAATCTGAGTCGAATTCTCGTTCCATACATTAAAGTGTAAGTTCTATAGGGCTTGTCTAAAAGGGGAAGTCTAGTTTCAAACAAGGACCCTACCATCAGGGCTGAAGAGGAACTGATCTTGAAATCCCTCATTCTGCTCCCAATCTGACAACGTATTCAAGGCATATGCTAGGCAAGCACCCATGCTATTCAAGATTTAAAGCCTTGCCTTCGTCAGGAACGTGAGAGAGGGGAAAGGGGATTTCCAAAGGGCTGCGTTATTTGTAAGCCAAAAATGACAGCATCGTCTTCTGCCCCTCCAGGGGCCAGGACTAACAACTTGCATAGGACCTTGCAAGAGTAGACCCGAGGACGAGCCCCTCGGGCTGACTCAAACAAGGGCCAACGTGATAACCCTGATGCTGCACGTAGTGTGTATCCAAAGAGCTGCTGTGCTCCTGGGAGATGCCCGGTGTGCACTCAAGGGGAAGGCAGACTGGAATAACTAATGGCACAGCGGAACGGCTGAGTGTTTGCAAGCTCTACCTGACCCTCACCTAAAGCGGCCGGCAGTTTTCCCTAGAAGCATTTCTGCTGACAGCTTTCATCTTGCCCCTCGCAACGCAGCAGAAGAGGGACGTTCGGGCGAAGCAAAATCTCCTCTGGCATATTTAAGGGTGAACTGAAGGGAGCTTTGTCCCAGCGTCCTGGAACAGAATGTGCTTGCCCTGTCCCTGCTGACATAAAAGCCACAGGCTTGAGTTTCCTCTCACGTCAGTTTCACAGCAGTGCCTCCACACTGGAGTTCCTCCTGATTCAGGGCACACAGTGCACGCCCCGAGGAGCAGAACGGGCTCTTTGGACACAGACTATGATGCGAGCGAGGTCTGATTCAGGCCCTACATGCCACATTGCCATGATGGGGACAATAAAGGGGTTGGAATTCAGTGGGAATTGGGTGCTCCAAACTCCCCTAGGATCTTGTGAAAATCCCACCCATTGGACTCAATCCCAGAGGAAATCAGGAGCCACTCCATCACAGGCACCACCGTTAGAACTGGCGTGGGATAAGAGCCCGGGCCCTTTATTTCCAAGTGGTTCTGATAAATTGGAACGAAAGAAGGTTAAGAACGAGCCCAGCAGAGCCCCGAGCCCCCCAGTGCTTGCTTCAAAAAGAAACAACATAGTCTATGTGTACCGAGAGTCATTTTATACAGATTTTTTACTTTTGAATATTTAAAACATGGTGAATATTAACTTCAGAGGTTCTTAATACGTTCCAAAGCCCCACAGGCCTTTGAAATGCTAACATCAATATGCAACATCTAATCTCATCAAAAAAAGGCAAGCTCTTCAACATTGCCACGCAGAGGTTACAGAAAGAAGCCTCGGGAAAATAACTGCCAGCATTTTGTGCAATATACACAAAGTTTATATTGTGAGAAAGTTTCACTTTTTGCAAGGGAGAGGAAAGCTATTGTAAGTGCATTGCTGCGGGAAGGTTTTTCTGTGTTGCAAGGCTGAAGCTGTGTGGCTGGATGACAGCGAGTAATTCATTAAAAAGCATATCTTGTGGCTTTGCATACTATACCAGTCAAATGCACTCTCAGGATGCAGACAGTGCACCACCTAAAGATGCGTTCGTGTCCCGAGCGCGGGGGTTAAAACGGCTCTGCTTGTTTATAAAGTGTAGTGTTTCCTATCGCTCGCCTCTGACCTTCAGCAGAAAGAAAAGCTCAGTTAAACTGTGTAAATACGGACCAAGTGGGAGCAGGGGAAGGCAGCCAAAAGGAGCAATGAGATGGACTGGATAATAGGTCAAATGTACTGTCGGCTGCAGGCGGGATCCTAACATACGACACCCAGATTCGTAGGGAAAATACTGCAGCCTGGAACCACCAAATTACTGCACATGAAGTGCCATTTTTGTTCATCTTTAGGAAACCCTAAGTCTGTAATTTGACATTTAAAAACCCAAACCAACAGGACCTGAGCTGACAAAAGACTTGCTGCTAAATGGAACTAGGTTACACTGAGTATTTCCCTTTATAATCTGGCTTAACGCTCGTGTCAACCTCCAACTACAGTAAAGATATGGGAAGACTATAAAAAATTTCGTCTTTGCAGTGAAAGTTAGAATGAACCTGTAGCAAAGAACTGCAACACTTTCCCCACAACCCAAAATTTGGTTGATTAAAAAAAATGCCTGCTAACTTTAGCAAAACAATCTCATTGGTTGGTGTGTATCTAAAGAGATGTCATTATGCATAAAATGACAGAGTGGCATCTCTCTAAAAGAACACAAAACAGATGAAAATGCCACCTACAAGACAAACGTGCATTTTGGCTGCCCCTTTCATGCCGAAATAAAATTGGAGGAGAAAAAATAAAAGAAGAGAGCCCCTCAATAACCTAATTGTCTAGAAAAAGTATTAAAAAAATCTAGCCTTTCAAACAAATCGCTGATTGGATTCTCCAACATAAGGCCTGGAATTATTGCTCTAAATTACACGGTTAGATCTAACTGAAAATTTAAGGCACAATTTGACAATCATTTTAAAAGCAATAATTATAATCATTTTCTTTTCTTCTCATGTGGCAGGCATTCGCATGGCACTCCTGCCACTGATGCTATGGATGCAGATAGCTACTTTGATTAAAGAGCTCAAAAAGTTTTACCTTTTGTAACTAGCTCTCACAACACCCCTGTGAGGTAGGTAATATATCGTCCCCATTACAGAGATGGATAAACTGGGGCAGAGGGAGAAGCAGGCTAAGTGACTTGTCTAAGGTGACAAAGGGAGAAAGAGGTAAAGCTGCAAACAGAACCCCTGAGTTCTGATTCCCGGGACTGGACTCTAATGCCTGGGAAACGTAAAGAAGATATCACCATTTGGGGTTTGGGCTTTTTTTTTTTTTTAGATTGAGGAATAATCAGGAAGACACACAAACAACAAAAAGAACATTTCAGATTAGCCCTGTTAGCATAGCTGCAAATTCAGTGGGGCGGTTGGTTATACCTGGGTTAATGCCAAAAAGATAGAGACTGTGGCGGCACAGAAATGAAGACAGGGCAAGTATAATAAAAACTGCCCCGGCTACCTACTGTTGCCTGTACCTTTAATGAGTCATAGTCTCAGGACAATCTAAAATATGTATATTATTTTTATATATATAATTCCAAACATTTCTACTGAGTTTTCAATAGTTAGTGTCTCTAAAAACAAAGCTGAGAACTTACGTGTTCACCACGAACCCTAGATTAGGTTGTTTATTATTATGGACTCGCCAATGGAACTGGACTGATTCAGAGTTGGCTTAAGGCAGGGGTTCTCAAACTGGGGGTCAGGGCCCCTCAGGGGGTCGTGAGGTTATTACATGGGGGGTCACGAGCTATCAGCCTCCACCCCAAACCCCGCTTTGCCTCCAGCATTGATAATGATGTTAAATATATTAAAAAGTGTTTTTAATTTATAAGGGGGGGGGGGTCGCACTCAGATGCTTGCTATGTGAAAGGGGTCACCAGGACAAAAGTTTGAGAACCACTGGCTTAAGGAGAGGTGCGGTATTGCCAGTCACATTTCATTTACAATTTACAAGGGCTCTAGCATCAAGACAGCCAACCACCTGTTTCAAACGCAAACTTGAAATGCCGAGGAGGAAGAACAATCTTCCTGGAAATGTATATGGAAAACGGCCTTTCCCAAGCCCAAAGGAATGGTGCTAGGGCGTGAGGTTCAACCAGAGTTTCTCGATCTTGGTGAGCATAATCTACTTACACCCTTCAGTACTTGAAACAAAGGACAACTGACACGGTCACCATCTTCCTAACCAGCCTGGGCATGGTTTGAAGGGAGAAGACAAAAACTGTGTCCAACAGAAGTAACACTGTTATTCCCAGAAAAGTCACATTATTCGGATTGTTAGTAACTAGGAAAATGGTGTCTGCACAGGAAGTAGAGTGAATCAGAAAACAAGAAAGATTTTGTGAAAATTTTCAAAATGTGTTTGCTTCATAACATCCAGAACGGATCCATTTTCCATGAACATTTTTGTGACACTTTTACAGGATTTTTTTACCATACAGTTTTTGAAATCATTACCGAAAACTTTTGTTTATTAAAAATGGTTTTGAGTAAGAAAACTTCATTTTTGGTCAATGAAAAACTGAGAACCATTTCAAAAACTATTAGGATAAAAATGTCAACAATATATTGATTAAACTATTAATAACAAACGATGTGAAAGATATTGCGAGAACAGAAAATAGACAATTTCCCCCAAAAAGTATCAAAGAGAAAAGGTCAAACTTTCAACAAAACAGAAGTTTAGTGTAAAACAATTTGACCAGCTTTAACAGAAGTATCGTTCTCAGAGTCCCTATATCAACTCACACTTAACTAACTTCTATATGGCCTTAGGTGGCCCTCTCCATTCTTTGCAGTAGATCCTCAAACAAATATCAACACGCGACTGGTGTTTCCCATGTAGACTTTCACCACCCAAATCCACAGCACACTTCCTCATGTGTCAACCCTGATTTATAGTGTTGATCTCTATATAAAGCATGATTAGCACTACTTGATGATCTAATATCAAATCAGCCCACAGAATCAACCACGGGAACCAGACATTAACAAAAGACAATTCGAAAACCAAAAAAACCTCCTTTGGGCTGTTCAGTTTCTAGACAAAAATGGGGCATCACAGAATTTTATGTCCTAAACTAGAGTAAAGCAAAGTGACAAGATTCCCCGCCCCCCCATGGATGCTGATGATGGGATTTTCCTGGGTCTCTGCATTGTCCTCTGTTTTACCTTTTCCCAGTACTCCCACGGACCTTCCATGAGGCCAGGGGAGGGAAATTATATTGTAGAACCAGCACTTTTTGCAGCCCCAGCTAAACTTTGCTACACTCAGCTAGGTTGGAGGCTTAGGGCCCAAAATATGTGTTACTAGACTGGATTTAATTGGTGATTGTGTGCACCAGTCTCCACACACAATATCTATACCGAGAACTCTTTTATGCTTGTAGGGTGTGTAATTCACGCCCGGATAATGAGCTAACCTATGTCCCACTTCATTCCTGCTTCTGCCCTAAGCGTCTGATGAACGCGTGTAGAGCTCACCCTGGCAAACGTTTCGCTTCCCCCGTGTCTCTAGGACTAAGTCATTCCCCAAGTGTTTTGCAGCTGTGATAAAAATCTAACAATTATTTAAAAAAAATCATAATGAAAGGTGCATTATCTAAAGCTGTGATGTTGTCTTCTGCTTTAAAAGGCAACATTCAGGCAACAATTAAAATAAAACAATAAATGACAATAAAGCAATTACATTAACAAAATACGATCATTCACTTTGATGATGTCACAAGGGATTTGGCTGTAACCAAGGCAACCAAATCTGATGTAGTAAATTCAAGCATCTCTTTATGTCCCATTGAGGAACGGATTTAAGCATGTGCTGAATATTAAGTACATGCTTAAATACTTTCCCGAGCCAAGGCTTAAACAAGGGCTTGTTCCTGCACCCCAAACTCCCAACGGGGTGACCTGAAACACGGGATCAAGCCCTAATTTCACACAAATGCTAGAAATGGCAAAGAACCACCAGCAAAAAAATCGGCAGATTGAAATAGAAAGGTCTAGGTGATCTTCACATTCCTTGTCAAAGGAAAATTGCTGAACGTTAATGCATCAGCAAACAACGTGAGTATTTATCATGACTTTTGAAATGTACCTTAAAAGAACAAGATCTCTTTGGTAAAAAAGGCTTCTTTGGAATAGATAAATGAGGATATGTAATAAATATATGATAAAGATTGTGGCTAAGCAATATTTTGTTGGTGCTTTAGAGCAATGCCTTGATTAAAGATCCATTTGAAACCCGCGAGTATCAGGGCTGAAAATCTGACATGACAGAGTGTGTGTGTGTGTGTGTGTGTGTGTGTGTATCTTCCAAAATATAGTTGTATCAGTTTAGGCACCACATATGAATGATTTTTAAAAAAAAACACTCCAGGCACTTATTCACTCACTCAAATGGGCAACTGGCTTTGGTTATTTTAGGGAGGAGAAACCAAATTAAAACAACATTACCCAGATATTTCAAGTCTGAAAATTAGCTGCTGTATGTATAATGATAACAACACTCCCCCTTCTCCTTCCATCCAAGGAGCTCAAAATGCTTGAGAAACAATGATCTAAGAGCCCCCACACCACCAAATTCATAGAACACCCTAAAAATGGGTGTTCTGGAATGGGCTGCTCCAAAACCACAAACCCAACCAAACTTTTCAGAAAGGGAGGATCTGGATTTGAATTTATGCAGCATAGGGCACTCTAAAATTACTTTATTTAGTCACTTCCCTTCCCTGGGAAGTTAGTAAGAATTATCAAGCTCTATTGTGAAGAGGGATAGACAGACCGAGAGGTTAAGTGACTTGCTCAAAATTGCACAGTGAGTCTGTGGCCGGGGCACTGAAAGAACCCAGGAATCCAGACTTCTGGTCTCCCTCCTCTAATCACTAGACCACGACCCTTGTCCTAATTACAGTAGCTAATTCTCATCGCTTTCTAATATGCCACTCAGTGCGATTGACAGACTGACTTAAACCTACAAGGACACAGAAGTTCAGAGCTATAGTTGCTACATCAGTGCCATGCTCGGTTGTATACATCACATTCCCAGTGTACTTTGGAGAGAAGATGCTCAGAAACCCAGTTCTAAGGCACAATGGAATGTGTGATAAAGTGAAGTTAGCCACCTGCACTCTGAACTTCCATGCTTTGGTAGATTCAGTTCAGACAAGTGTTTAACAATCTTCTGCATGTAATGCTAGCAAGCTCAAAATTACCTTAGGTACCAGGGCTTAGGACCAGTAGATCAAATGGAGCCTATTAGGAGTCATATCCTTATTTTAAAAAATTATCCAGCACTTAACTTTTTGCATGAAATAAATTATAACATATCTAACTAATCTACTGTGGGAAAATGCTGAAATTGTTGAAGGCTGGGGCCAAACTCCAATATGATGGTGAGATGCTGCTACATAGACACTGCCCCAGTAGCAAAGTCCTGCAGGATTTAATGGAGAACAATATACTTTCTATGGGATTGATCAGTCATCCTACAGATTTCTAGAAAAATGACCTCATTTTGATGTGGTGCAAATCCAGGTTAATTTCACTGAAGCCAATGAAGTTAGCCCAGTAAAAACTTGGTGAAAGTGTTGGGGGACAGACCCTAAATTCTCTATTAAATTCTCTATAGGATGGTTTAAAAAACAGCTACAGAAATGTTATTATTCACTGTTATATTCAATAGGACTTTGCCATAAAGGTCAACCGAAATGCTGAGCGGGGAGGGGACATACCATTTTCAGGAGTTACAGTAAGAGGCAATTTTCCATTTTCTTTAATCTTCGCTTGGATCCAACCCATCTCATTTCATTTCACTCATTTTTCTTTTCAGGTTTGGGTGATGTAATTTTATTCAGCTCTTGTTACAGAGACTGAAGGGGAAAGCACCCCATTTTACTATTTATTATTGTGAGAGAGAGCAAAATTCACAAAAGTTACTCTTCAAAACTGCAAGTTTGTTATTAATATGGTCAATCAGCCCTGAAATGCTTCAGTTCTGGCTCTTAATTTGTTAAGTGCAGCTAAAGGTATTTTCTTTGATTACATCTGCAAATAAGATATTAATGTCAATGCAGTGATATGAAAATTGCTCCTTTCCCATGTAATTTGCACCTTAGTTATTATGGGTTTCATGAATAAGAATATTATAGCTGTACAAAATGAGTTGTGGATTTATAATGTATTTTTAATTAACAACCCCCCCCCCAAAGAAAACCTACAACCCCCCAAAACCCCACAAACTGCCTGCGCATAGGTTTTTATTAACCTTGGTGCAAATTTTTAACTCCCTGAAGAGTGCATCGATACGTCCCTTTTTTCCTGGAACTGTGACATCCCCCAATCATTCCTTTGCAATGACATTTCTCCACACAGAAAAACCTGCGTGATGAAACTGTAGGAGAAAAGATGTCTGTCGTTTTTCCCTTTTGGGAGCTAAATTACACCTATTTACAACTTGAGATGAAAAATGAATCATTCCTGTTCCAGAAATGTCAGCTATTTGGAAAGCCCTAAATGCTGAAATATTAAACAATTCTCATAGCTTGTACTGTAACTCCAGCTCTGGTATGTTACCATCATCCCCGAATGCCTGAGCCTGTCTCAAGGTAGAATTCAATCCAATGGGTGTCTTTCCAGTGATGTCAGTGGAAGCTGAATCAAGACTCCATTGCTAAAGTACTTGTTTGGAAACAAGCAGTGCGCACTGGTCACTATGTAACTGCATTGGCCCCGGAGAACCTAGGATCCTTTTGAGCATGCCCGTGGTGGCTATCATTAGTCATTTTCTTTGAAGCCATTTTGAATTTCTTTTTAACCCTTTCCAGCCCCCAAAATAATTAACATAACTTCTCAGTGACTTTATAGCTCTAGTTTATCAAAAGGATACATGTATGTACGTGTGTGCGCGCGTGTGTGTGTCTGCAGGCTCACAACTTTCAGAGATGGCTCATACATAAATGCCTTAGCATCTGAGAGTTGGAAGCATCCTTACTGAATACATTTATGCCACAGCGAAATATAATATTATAGAAAAGAAAAAGTTATGAAACTGGAAGGGAATGGAGACAAGCGAGGGCATAAGAAAAAGATATGGTCTCTATGATTTAAAACAAATCTGTGTCCCTATGATTTAAAACAATGCCGATATAAAGGCCCAATGTCTCATGGCCAACGTTTGTATGGTTTGTCTTGTGATAACAATTTCTCTGATTCTGGTCTTGCATTTACATGCTGGTTTTACACTGGTGTAAGTCTAATATTATGGAATCATGTCCAATATATAACTTCCCACTGATGTCAATGGGAGTAGGATCAGGCCCTCACACCAGAGTAAGAAGAGAAACGAGCCCAATCATCCCAATTTTAATGTGCTTCTTAGGAGATGTGAATCAAACCGAGATAAACTTAGAAACTGCCTGCTTGTCCCAAGGCCTTCCAGCTTTACTTTTTCAATAGAGAATTAGGTCCTAGGCTGGAAAGGAGTCATGCTAAATGAAAAGGTTGTGCAATTCCCCCAACAGGCAAATATGGGAGTGTGGTGGTAGACGCTCAAAGGTCAGTGCTGGCCTTAGCAGTGAGTGCCTGGATCCGAGCTGAGTTGCAGGTCTTGCAAAGGATGTGTCCATCCAGAGGGTAACAGCCCTGATTGTCCCCTTCAGACAGGAGGCCACCACAGTCCTAGACAATAAACAGAATAAAGACCAAAAGAAGAAATAAGATGAGAGTGAAATTAGGCAAAGAACCTATTAGTGAAATCAGGGCCGGCTCCAGGGTTTTGGCCGCCCCAAGCAGCCAGAAAAAAAAAAAAAAAGCCGCGATCGCGATCTGCGGCGGCAATTCGTCGGGAGGTCCTTTGCTCCGAGCAGGAGTGAGGGCCCGTCCGCTGAATTGCCGCCGAATACCTGGACGTGCCGCCCCTCTCCGGAGCGGCTGCCCCAAGCACCTGCTTGCCAGGCTGGTGCCTGGAGCCGGCCCTGAGTGAAATACACACTCACATCCCCTGGTAACAGAATTCTGCCCAAGTCAGCATGTGAATTCTAGGATGTCTTTCATGACAGACCCTTTCCCTGATAAGAGACAATGCTGCAGCGGAGATGGGCTCCCAAGCTCTCTAAAATAAAAGGAGATTATTCCCTTCCCATCTCTGGGAAAGGAAAGGGCTTTAGCATTGCGGAATACATCAAACTTAAGCTCACGTTTATTAAAGCCAAAAGGAAAAAGAAGAAGTGAGCCTTGAAAACTAGTTTGCTGCTCATCTCTCTCTCTCTCTTTGGAAGAGAGAACTCCAGAAAGCGATAGAATATATCACAGAGGTGACAGCACAGCCATGTCCTTGCAGCACGCCTTAACCGCTGTGGTCATTATTATTACACTAGCATCAAAGGTCCATAACTGAGAGTGGGGGCCCATTGTGCTGGGGGCTTTACAGACCTATAGTAAGAGACCGTCTCTGCTCCCAAGAGCTTGTAATCTAAATACACAAGCTAACGGGTGGAAGAAAGGCCAGAACGCCATCATAACCATCCGGCTTTTGTAAATGGAAAGCCAAGGCGCATGGCGATTAAGTGACTGCCCTAAGCTCACGCAGGAAGGTGATGGCAGAGCCACGAACTGAACTCAGAGACCTCGAGTCTCAGTCCCGCACCCGAGCCCATGACTGTGATCAGCACCATTATTGGGACTCACGTCTTGTCCCAACATCTGGCTGGAGTTTATCCCAGGGGGAACAGCTGTACTGCAGAATTCTCGGAGGTTCAATATGCAACATGCGTCAAGGTGATTTTTGCTCCGTTTCAGATTCTTATCAAAATCACATGTACCAGAAACGTAGCTCAGCAAGGGCCACACGTGAATGAGAATGACCATGTTTATAAGCCAATTCAAATTTTTCAACCACAAGCTGTATGTTGATTTTCCAGCTAATTATTAACTTCATCTTTTTTTAACCCACTTATATAATCTTGCTCACATTGCAACATGCATTAGAGTTGATTTTAATAAAACAAATAGGAGCAACATTTGTGTCCAGATAACGAATGACCATATTCTCAAATATTCAGCTCCAACGATTGAGTCGTAGTGTCTTGCTAACACAATGAAGCCGGTATATACCGAAGGCCTGATTCTCCTATTATTTGCACCGTCTATGTGTAAATCAGGAGTCACTTCTGCTGAAGTCAATGAAGTAAGGTTTAACGCAGAACCAGTGTGATAACAGGAATGTGCTCATTATTGATGTAAGAGAAGGTCATTTCTGTCAATACAGTGAACCCAATCTTTGCTTTCTTCCCTTGCCAGCAGCGGGAATACTGACCTCACACCGGTAGCACTGGACATGGAAGTCACGATCTAATGCCACAATGCGTACGGTCTCCTCTTGACCCGGGGCAGGCATAATGGGCTCCTTACACACGGAACATCGCGGTGCAAATTTCCTTGAAAAGCAAAGATGGTTCCAGTCAAACCCCAAGTGCACAGCCATGTTCTTCATATGCTACATTAGAAACTTCGAACCCTACAGGAAACCGTGGCACAACACACATCTCTGCAAGCAGAGTTGCCCCCTTGAAAAGGAAACATTCAGGGATGCTTATGAGTTCCTACAGAACAATGGCAGAGGCCTGAGAATCATATTCCGCTCGTCTTACTCATTTATTAAACAATCTCTCAATGACGTTGCTCATCATTGCGGTATCCAAGTGCAAGCCCCAGAGTGAGCTGGTTTCATATGCCTAATATAACACCATTTAAATCAGTGGAATTCCTCTTATGAATGAAGTTAGCAGGATTTGCCCCACCTGTCGCTATTGAAAAATATCAAGACACTAGAAACTAGAGATGGACCACGTAGGATACAGCCTTAGATCCTGCCACTGCGGGATTGTTCTCTGCAGTATAATTTTCTTGGGTTTTATCCAGTCTTGTTTTAAAATCCTCAAGCATCTGGCTCCCACTACACCCACAGGATGTTAGTTTTAGCTCGGCTCAATCTGTGCACCGCCAAGAGAACTGCTAGAGCATATCTGACTGGTTCTCTCTCTCAACTACTTGATTTGCATCCGCAATCTGGCAGTCAAGGTGAAAATGCCTTGGATGCAAATTCTCCCCACAAAATAGGAGGCCACCCTTCTGAAAACCTATCCCTAAGAACATACACTGGCTAACAGCTAAGAAGCTTAGAATTAGGGTCAATGGGCAATGCTCCTGGCAAGTGCCAGAATATGAAGAGATCAAAGATTCTTCTCTTGTAAAATATCTAGGAAACAGTGACTCTGCCACCCAGCCTTTTATACAAACCACCCTAGAATTAACTCAATTAAAAAACATCTTAGCTGTAGTAGGAATAAAGAAAAGGATTCATTTCGTTGGCAGCAGATGCAAGGCGTTTTGTTAGATTGCAGCTACGCAGACATGAATTAAACAGCACCTTTGCTGATTGCTCCGAAAGAGAATTTAAATGGATCGTGATATGACCGTAGCTGTAATCACAGTTAATAATGTGGGGATTCAGGCACTTTCTTGTGCAATTCAGCTAAAATGTGCTGCTTAAAAATGCTTGAATGTTTCTCTATCTAGGTCACCAGAGGCAAAACAGCATGGGCCAATTTTTTTCCGCAGAGACAGAGAAATGACTCCCATTGAATTCAGTGGGAGCTGCATGTGTTTCTTAGGGCAGCGTCTAGCCAATCATGTCTTGCATGTGGATTTCACAGTTTCCATTTGCTCCTCACCTTTCAGGATAAGAACCCCAATAGCAGTTTCAAACGGCCAATAGAGCCGGTTGGAATTCATTTTTTAAACTTTTTTCACTTAAAAAATGGATTTTTCCCCCCTAAAAAAACTTTCACTAATTTTCTTTCTGACACAAAGTGAAAAACAAACACAATTTTTATTTTTCTCTCCTCCCACCCTCTTTCCCCCCCTTTTTCAGTGGCAAAAAGGAAAAAAGAATGAAAACTGTGAAAAAAGAAAACCTGAAATTTTCCAGAAATGAAAAAATTTCAGGAAAACATTCCGTAGAATTTTTCAAAACTAGTGTTTTTTTTGCAAAGATTTTTGACCAGGAAGATGTTTACAACATTTTTGAAAATGTTTGTGAATTTCTTTTGTCTCCCTCCCCCAGTTTTGTGTCCAGTGTTTAGGTTTACTGACTATATTTTTTGCATCCACAATTGCCTTCTATTTGTTTCATGCCTCCATAGCTGTCAATACATCCTGAATGCTTCTTCTCACTCACTCTCTACCCTAAGGACATGTAGGTGCTTTGAAAGTATTTGAAAGGTGGGAACATTGTGGGAAGGAATCCTGTAGGGCGATACAGGGAGGTAAAATTAAACAAAGAGAAACTGAGAACATTGGATACATTTTCTTAATAATTCAACATATTAGGCTGTGAAGCAGCGACCCAAGAGAAGCGATGGAAGTTTCATTACTCGCATCAGCTAAAACTGGGTGAAAGAACTGCCAAATATACTTCCGGATACAGACTCTGCACTGGTTGTAGATGGACTCAGTAGCCCAACTAGGTCATCTGCAATCCCCTGGATCTTCTCCCAGCCTCGTACCCAACCAATACAGGTCCTTTCCTTATGCTGTCTATTCTCGGAGAGTGAAATTCACCCAGGGGTTGAGGAGCAGTATGAGGCCGAGTCACCATTTAGCCCTTCAAGCCGGAAGGTACTTAGTTCTTCCTAAAGGATGTCAATCCCTCTCAAGGAGGAGGAACATCCCACATATATCGACACGTGGCATAGGGAGTGTAAGTGGGACATAATGTAGTTCCACTGCCTTGGCTTTCTGCTGGCCCTCTGCACAAGGGTGAATTTCACCCACTGGGCCATTTCGCTGGATTCTTGCTGGGACGCACACAGAGGGAGAGGTAACACACAGTGGCCTCTGCAGCTGCCAATTACACAGATGTGTCTGAGCGTCAGGGAGCATTTCCTGCCGGAGTTTAACATTCTCCCATATGGCGGCTGCGATTCCTTTTGTCAGGTAAGTCTGCTGCTCTGAGCTTCCAGGCCCACACACTGATGTCACGAGTCTCTAATTAAGTCTGCCCCCTTAGAAATTAAAAGATAAGTGCTTGAGATGTAAACCCACATTAGTTAGTATTGATTTCCTCTTTTAATTGAGGGGTGTACCGTGCCTGTCTCTTCCAAGCTGGGGAAACATTTGTGCTTTGATTATATCTACTTATCTGTCTTTCTCAGATCAGCTGTGATAAGGGAAGGGATGGGGGGGGGAGCGACAGAAGCTACCTCCAGTCGTGGATTGCAGTGCACTTTAAATAGATATTTTACTACAAATTATGATTAGGAATGTTTTTCTAGCTCCTTGAAAGGCTAACTAGCAGATGGAAACATAAGAACATAAACAGAGGCGAGGGACACCATTCCTTACCCATCCTGGCTAATAGCCATTAATGGACTTAACCTCCATGAATGTATCTAGATCGCTTTTAAACGCTGTTATAGTCCTAGCCTTCACAACCTCCTCAGGCAAGGAGTTCCACAGGTTGACTGGGCACTGTCAAACAGAGGAGGCAGCAAACCCTGCTGTGCTCTGCGGGCTATGAGCAGGGTGCTGAGCACAGGGTGGGAACCTTGGCTTCAAGGCAACAGCTAAGTGGCAGTAGGAGGCTGGGGAAGGAAGGATAAGGAGGGGGGGTAAGGAAGTGCAGGGGGGTAGCTAGGAACATGAAATGCCTACATCATGCAGTCCGCACATAGGGCAAGTGGGGAACATAACATGTTAAAGAAGATCTGTGAGCCCGGAGACAACCCTCCCTGGCAGGGAGACGGATGTAAGACAAATCCACACAACCACCCCCAGTCAATTAAGCTGGCATGCCGGAGGGTGTGCTTGCCGGCTCCCTGTCCTCTGGGGAATTGCAGGAAGAATTTACAGCAATTCAAGATCCTGCCTAGGTAACATGAGAAGAGATTTTAGGCCTCCAGGGCCAGGAAAAGCCATACTTGTGGAAATCCTCGATGCAGTGAATGTTCCCTCCGGCATCCACAGTGAAGGGGATGCCATCCAGGCTGCGGTGGCACATCACACAGGTGAAGCAGTGGGGGTGGTAGGCTTTCCCCGTGGCGCGCAGGATCCTCTCCATGATGGGTTTGGCACAGACGCTGCACTGCTCCAGTGTGTTCTGTAAGCGAAAAAAAACCCAAACACAGCAGGCATAAGTATCCGTTCAGATATTTGCACAGGCTGGGATAGCAGCTGGTCTGCAAGGGAACTTGAGGCCCTTTCGTTTCACCCGTTAGCGCAGGATAGCCAGCTGTCAGTTCCAGAACAGCTCGGAATCCAGGCCAGCTCCTGCCAATACCAGGTCTGGAACAAACGGCAGCCGAGTCACTAGGGAGAACTGCAGGGTCCCGTCTGCATCCGGCCGCCCCAGCAGAGAACCCTGCTTTAGATTCATCACAGGGGAACCCTGGCTTTTCTCTTCTATGAGGGACAAACCAGTAACTGCATCCCCTCAGTGCCGCAACACGGGCAGCACAAGGGACCGGGATTCAAGAGCGCACAACCAGCTAGCACAACGAGCCACGGGCTTATTTAGAGTCAGCGTTTAAGGCCAGAAGGCACCGCCAGATCATCTAGTCTGACTTCCCGTGTCTCACACCCAGCACCCGCACACTAAACCCAATCACCAGAATGAGATCAAAGCATAACAGCTCACAGGAGACTTGACTATGATGTGCCGCAGACAAAGAATGGGAGGGTCCGAGGCTCACCAGTTCTTGAGGATCCCGCAAATGCAGGAAAATGATCAAGTGATCAAGTGATATATACCCTGATAAGTGACCCGCATCCACATGCTGCAGAGGAAGATGAAAACCCCCAAGGTCGCTGCCAGTCTGACCCGGGGGAAAATTCCTTCCCCGACCCCACACATGGCGATCAGTTCAACCCTGAATATATGTGAAAGAACCAGCCAAGCGCCTGAGAGAGAGAATGCATGGTGTCACCTCAGAGCCTTGGCCCACCCGTCCAATGTCCCATCTCCAACTGTGGCCATCTCTGATGCTTCAGAGGAAAGAGACCAAAAAAATCTCCCAGAATACACTGGGGGACAAAAATCCCTTCCTGACCCCTGCAGGTGACCAGCTGAAGCCCTGAGGCATGAGCTTTAAGGAACATGAGACAAACCGTAACTGAGCCCCAGGGTTGCCCTTTACTGTCACAAGCAACCCCGTCATACGATCACACTCATACATTTGCACTCTCAAAATTCATTAAGTTGTCTGTTCCAGAACCTCACCCCTCTTAGAAACTTCCTTTTAATTTCCAGCCTTAATTTGCTCATGGCCAGTTTATACCATTTGTTCTTGTGCAGCATTGTCCTTTAGCTTAAATAGCTCTTCACCCTCCTGGTGTTTATACCCAAGTGCAGAGGTTCTCAAATTGTGCTCCGCGAGCTCCATTCAGGTGGTCAGCGGATAGTTCCCTCTAAGGTGCGCGCCTGGGCGGCCGCACACAAGACAACAAAGGGCCACCCACCTAATTAGTGGAGCTGCACAGACATGGCTCCACGAATTAGGTGCCTGGACCCTGGAGAAGACGCACATGTGAGGTGAGGTGGTGGCCTTGGGGGGAATAGGAGGTAGGTGGGAGGGGGCAGTGAGGTGAGAAGAGGGGGTGGAAGGAATTTGGGATGTGCAGGGCTGCGGCGGCCAGAGAAAGAGGCGACTTTCCCCAGCTCCAGGGCTGCGGCTGCCGGGAAGAGACAGCCCTCCTTCCCAGCCTCAGCCCTGTGGTGGGGAAGAGACCCCCCCCCCCCTTCTTCCCAACCTCAGCCTGGGGGCTGCTGCAGCGGGGGAAAGAGGGCACATCCATCGCATTCGAAAGTTAAGACTACTGCTATTAAAATATGAGTTGTGTGCTTTTATTTGTAGAACAAAAAAACGTTAATTCTTATTGTGTTTTTTTTATAGAGAGCTTTCATCCAAAGTGTTTTACAATAGTTAGCTAACGGTACAAACAACATTCGGAAAGAGCCTTAAGCGGTCCGCCGAGACCCTCAGCAATTTTCAAGTGGTCCGTGAAAAAAAAAGTTTGAGAACCACTGATCTGGTGTGTTTATAGAGCACAACTGGATCCCCTTCTCAGCTTTCTTTTTGCTAGGCTCAACAAGCCAACCTCCTCCAGTCTCCTCTCATCAGACAGACCCTCCGCCCCCGGCTCATCCTAGTAGCTCTTCTCTGCAACCGTTACAGGTTCAATTCATCTTTCTTGAACATGGCTGTCCAAAACTGTAGACGGTATTCCAGATGAGGTCTTACCAGAGCCTGGTACAATGGCATTAATACCTCTCTCTCTCTACTGGAAATGCCTCACAGGCAGGGCTGGCTCCAGGCACCAGCACAGCAAGCAGGTGCTTGGGGCGGCCAACGGAAAGGGGCGGCATGTCCAGCTTTTCGGCGGCGGGTCCCTCAGTCCCTCTCGGAGGGAAGGACCTGCCGCCGAATTGCCTCTGCTTGGGGCAGCAAAAACCCTGGAGCCGGCCCTGCTCACTGGATACATTGCCTTTGTCACAGCCACATCACATGGGTGGCTCCGAGTCATCTTAGGATCAACCCCCATCCTAAGGGCAGGCCCTTGCACTTTGTACTACTGAATTTCATGCCATTCTGACACTCCAGTCTTCAAGATCATCCTGATCTTCCTGCATAATATTTCCATCCACCTCTGTATGGATGACGCCTTCCCAACTTTGTATCATCAGCAAATTTCACTAGTGAACGCCTACTCTCTGTGAAAAGAGCATTAATAAAAACATTGAATAAGATTGCCCCCAAGACCAATCCTTGAACTCCACTAGAGATCCAGAGAGTTCCCCTTTACACACATCCTGTTGCCTTCTCCCCTTTAGCCAGTCCTTTTATCCACCTTACAATTCTTGTACGAATCCCCAGGCCGTAATTTTCCATGTGGTACCATGCCAAATTTGTCTTCTGCCCCAGCCATTTCAGTTCAGACGGCTCTAAATAATTGTATTAAAGGCTGTGTGTCGCCTACCTTGGTCTGTAGATTTTATGTATTGAACCAGCCCCATCGTTGGGACCACTGAAGCTATAAAGTGCTTTTCATTTCAAGGAGGCTCAGCTGAAAGATTCATCTCCCCCACTCCCCCCGCAAGCATGTTATGTAAACACCGATATCAATCAGCTTCTAATGATTGTCTGTGCCAGACGTGCCAGCCCTCCCAATGACGGCTTGCGTGTCTACACTATGTGAAACTCGCCTTTGCAAACCGAACACCTGAAGCACGCATGCCACAAAGAGAGACGCATTCCGTACAGACAGATGCAAATGCTAAATCTGTGAAGAAGCTCCAATGGTTTATTGTGCCGGAGCTTGGGACAGAATTCCACTTGCTAGCCTTGCTGGAAATGTTTGGCGTTATCAAATAAGAACCATATGTTCAAATCCTGGATGGTGAAGCACAGACGCAGGGAGGTCTGTGATCTTTGGGATAAACAGAAAAGAAAGAAAAGAGGGAAAAAATCCAACAGAAAGGGAATTATAAAAACCCCACAGATCAATATTTTCATATTGACCAACACCACATGGAGCCTACAGACGTTCTCCTGCATTCCTTGTGCACCCAAAACTCCCAGTGAAAACTGCCAGTTGAAAGGCTGCACTGTTACTGTTTGTCTCAGCCAAGAATGTCAATGGGCAAGCCCCTTCTCCTGACACATAGTGCAGAAGTACGCATGCAGGGCATGAATCACTGAAGACTTCAGAGGGGTCAAGCCAATACTGCCACATACGTCATTGGACATTCCTTCCCAAGCGGCAACTGACTGGTAAGACACACACAGAGCTACAGCCTGCAACTTGCTTATCCTACAATGACCAGAAGAGCCACAAGATTATTTTTGGAAGAGTCAGTATGACACGTCCTGGATTTCAACCCATTGTGAGAACTGCCTACTTGTGGGGTGAAAAGGACTCGGTCTGACCTGGGGGCTTGTTCGTGGCAGGATTTAGCTTCATGTACTGCATACTTGTAATAACGGAGGTGGAAGAATTGTTCCTGGGATTTTTGTTTGTTTTCTATGATCATCATGATGACAGTGACTGATGTACCAGAGAGAACAAGGCCTTCCACAAACAGATAATGTTTCTGCAGCATTTGCACCGTTCCTTATATTTACAACAGGGAATGCTACAATCCTGCCAGTTCTGAGGAACATTATGCAATTAGCTAAGGAATTTTCCTTGGTAACTGCCTAATCGTTGGGCTTGGCCACGATATGTAGCACTAACTCGTTAATTGGTTGTTGCTGTTTTTCTTATGGCCTTGTTCAAAATACTTCCCATTCCATATGCTTTATTAAAAAAGGAAACTCTGGAGCGGCACAGGATGTGTGGAATTGGGCCTTCGGTTTAGCAGAAGCTGACTTTTCCCGACTGAACTTCACTCATAAGGAGTAAAAGGAAGTAATTAGTTGGGACTGGATAGAGGAAATAAATTCCTCAGTAACAGAAGTGTGCAAATTTGAAGATGACAATAAGAATACCTGGCGTTTCCATCGCATTTTCCATCAGTAGAGCTCAAGACTTTTTATCTGGTCTCAAAGCATCTACTCCCAAGGCAGCGGAAGAGCACACAATTAGCATTGGTAACTTTACTGCTAAAGGGCCCAAGCAGAAATAAAATAAAACAAAGTAAATAAAAATAAAAGCGCAACCCAGGCATTTCGTGATTCCCCTTTTATTGATTTCTCGTATCCGATATTTTAACCGAAATCGATAGATATGTCAGGCACGACCCATTTTCTCTTTAAACAGTCCATGTCTCGGAGCCATAGAATGATAGAAACAGCAAAACAGAACAGCGGGAAAACAGCAAAACAGAACAGGAACTTCCTGTAGTGAATGGCAGCTGAATAGAGCAAGCGTCAGTGAATGGAATGCCTGCTTGCGAACACTAGCGGGAGCGTGACACAGGAAGGATGTGAACAATTTGTGCCTCCACCCCCCCAGCAGCTCTAAGCGGAAAGTGGGCCTGTTGGCATGGCACTAAGTGCAGGATTGGGGTTTTACGTATTATTATTTTTATCATGGTAGCACCAGTGGCCCAGTCAGGTGTGAGACTCCACTGTGCTGGGTGCACGTACGATGATACAATTCTTGCCGTGAAGAGTTCACCATCTAAAGTCCCAATGCTACAAGGACTTTGGCGCATACCTGATACTTTTAGACAGCTCTGTCTAGAGGCTGCAGCCACAGGCCAGATCTAACTCCCATTTATAGATCTGAAGGCCACGAGGGACCCTGGGGACAATTTAATCTGACTTTCCACAGCACACAGGCCTCAGTAGAAGTTTGACAGGGAGCCCAAGCCAGCAAATAAACATGCTGTTGCCCCCGGATGGTGCTTCCCTAGTCCGCATGCCTTCTGCTCGCCAAGCTAAGCTCCGTTACAGCTCAGTCACCTCTTGATGTTAACGCATCTGAGGGAGACAAGCATTTTGAATTCCCTTCCGTTGATTAATCCCTTCCACACTTGAAAATTAACCCTAGGGGATTTACTCATCTTATCCTTCCAGTTCTGTACCGGTGAGAAAAACAAAGTCGTTAATTTCAGACTCCAACTCACCGTCCCTCTCTGGGAACATGTTTGCTTAAGGGGATTTCCCTGTTAGATCTTTGGCTTACCACTCCACTTCAAGGCATCACCAGCAGATGTAGGAAAGAGTGCTGCCCTCAGCTCTCAGGCCTCCAGAGAGTCAACCAAGAGGAAGAACACAACAGAACACTGCTAAGGAGGGTAAGGAGCTTTCCCTCCTGTTGGCTTTGGGCTGAAGATATTGTGAGCACTCTGCTTGGTCCAAGTACACTGTATATTCCAAAAGACTTTTTGACTATGGGCAAAGCCTAACTGATTTTCTGCTTTGGCATTTTGGTTCACGTTAAATCAGGAGACAGACATGAATGTGTTGGATTCCCTCCTCTTTATACGAGGATCAGTGTGAAGGGTGGGGGTGTTTTGATTACTACCTTTAAAAAAAAAATATTCCTCCCTTTTTGTTTAACTATAAATTAACTTAAATTCCAAACCAAAAAGTTGTTTCGAACCAAAATGGGAACTTTTTTGGTTCGAAACTGTCACAACCGACAACAATTTTGAAACTTTTTTCTCCATGTTTTTTTCAAAAGGGGCAATTCATTGAAACCGGCCCTTTCCTGCAAGCATTTTTAGTTTCAACAACACTCCTCCTCCCCAACCTCCCCGCCAAAAAAACATTTAGTTCAAAAAGTCCCAACCACCTCTCATTGGGAGGACATTCCACACACCAGCGCAAGGAGAAGACAGAGAGCTGCATGCAGGTGTGTGCATGGAACTCCCTATGTGCACATCTGAGCCCTTGACACCTTTAATATCACTAAAAGAATGATGCACCCTTTGAACTGGAGCTCCCTCCCTGCCTCCACACTGACTATGATGCAGAGACCTGTGGACTGCTCCTGGCTGACTCACCAACATTCAGCCCGGATCTACACTACAGCCTTCTGTAGCCTACCTATGTCGGACAGAGGAGTGTTGGGGTGTGATCCCTGACCCTAGTGCAGACACAGCTGCACCACAAAACTGTGCTTTTCCTGGGATGGCTCATTCACTCGGGGTAGCGGGGAAGGGGTGGAATAAGCTGTAATGGTAAAAGGCAGTTTTCCTGGTATACGTTGTTCCTACACTAGGAGTGATTTGCTGGCATAATAAACTGGTATAGCTGTACCAGCAATGCACCTAGTATAGACATTGCCTCTGGAAGTTGCTATTTCCAGAGATTTTAAACATTCTTTTGGTCTGGGTGGTTTTACTCCCACTTGCAGAGTAATAACTGGGATGATTTCATTGGGGATCGGTCCTGCTTTGAGCAGGGGGTTGGACTAGATGACCTCCTGAGTTCCCTTCCAACCCTGATAGTCTAGGATTCTATAAATAACAATAATGGGGCTGGTACGCTTTCCCCTCTGCAGGAACCGGCTTTCCTTGTCAGGATGAACTTAATTGGGATTTGTATATTTTGGAACCAGAGCAGCTGCAGGTCTGCCCCCATGGCTGCCTCTACGCTGCTCCAGGCATCAACTCGTCTTTGTGCAACTCGTCAGGTGACTGGCAGCAGCTCGACTCTTCCCCCTCTCCTGTGAGGCTTCACGGCAGGAAATTCCACTGCTGTACTTATGGAATTTGTAGCCTGCATTAATAGCAAATGTGACAGGAGGTGGAATTAAGCTAGACAGAACGTGCACAATGGCTGAGGTCATGATGAAAAATGAGAGGGTTCAGAGAAGAGCTATAAGAAGAGAGGCAAACAGATGTGGCTAATAAGGAGTTTGGAAAGAGCGTGTGGTTTCCTCCAGTTAGGAATGGCTGTGCACCACATAACAGACATGCGGCGAGGGAACAACCGCTGTGACTGGTCTCACATGGGCTGTGTGTTCCTTTCTGCCAAAGGACAGAACAGAGTTCTGGTGTGGGAAGTGCACACTAGTGAACATACTGGAGGAGACAGGTGGTGTGGAAGCGCAAATTTCAACACTGTGCTGCAGCTGAGGAAACAAAGACTCTTGGACAACCAGATTCTGAAGTTGTCGCCAGAGACACCATACGGGGAGGGACTGGCGATAAAGGAACAGGAGAGAGTGGAAACCGAAGAAGCAGACTGATAATTTGTGACCAAGAGGGGAATTCAACCCGGCTAGACGTCTCAAATCAATATCAGATACTCAGCGAGTCAACTACTGAGAAACCTGTCTTTCGAGGACTGGGACAGAAAGCTACCGGGACATAGTAAATGGGCATCCTTTTGGTATGAAGCAAGCAGCCACCAAGAGAAGCTCTTCAACCATCCTCAGAAGGCACGCGATCGTCATCAGTAACTCCGTATGAAGAAGATTGGGCTAAATAAGGACAATAGAATAGCGTACTATCTCCAGGCAGTAAAAGTGAACATTATGTAACTGCAAGACTGGGCAGGATTATGAAGCTGTCTGGCAAATTTCCACTTGTGATGATATACACTGGAACAAATGAGATGGAATCACAGGAAATGACACAGACTATCGAGACTTAAGGGAGCTCAAGAAGAGGAAAGTCCAGGCAGTCTTCCCTGAGATCCTTCCGGTTCCATGAGTGGGCGAGGCAGAAAATACTGAAGGTGAACCACTGGCTGTGGGGTGAATCTGAAGGGTTTGTTTTTGTGGCGCATTAAGCCACATTCCAGTGGGAGAGAGGTAAAGGGGACAGCCTGCATCTCACAGGTGTGCGTGGGGCAATCTTTTCCGTTGGGAGACTAGTTGGAGCAGTCAGGAGGATGCTAAACTAGCAATGCTAGGGGAGGCTACTTAGAAGGCAAATGTGGTACAAACTCAAGCTCAGTGTGTCATGAATAAATTGAACTACTGTGGCACAGAACGTGAAGAAATGTTTCAGTTGCTTGTATACTAATGACAGGAGTCTGCGTAACAAGCAAGAGGAATTGGAAATTCTCATTGATGAGAACAAATTTGATAGAACTGGAATTAATAAAACCTGGTGGAATGATTGACGTGACTGGAATGGTACAAATCTCTGGTTATATCCTGTGTAGGAAGAACACAGTGGGTAAAAGTGTAAAGTACACATTCTACATTAAAGATGCCGCTACCTGTTTAGAGTTATTGATAACTCAGAACTGCAGGATCTTGAATGCATATGGATCAATATGCTAACTAATAAAGCCAAGGAATGTATCTGTTACAGACCACCAGATCACCCTAGCGCAAAGGATGAGTTACTCTTTAAGTATCTGTCTGGAATGTGTGGAAAGAAAAATTGTGTTATGTGGAACTTCAGTTACTGCATCCAACATGAGCTAACCATTTTGGATCTCATTATGATGGACACGGATAAATTAATCGTCAGATTGGAAGTTTGTGGTTGCCTAGAAACCAGGGATCATGACATGATTACATTCAATATGGGTAAACACAGACCAGTCCCTACCAGTAATGTATATACTTAGGGTTTCAAAAGGGCTAATTTCCCAAAGCTGAGTAAAATTAATTGGGAGGAAAAAATTTAGACAGAAAAATGTAAATGAAAATTGGGAGTTCTTTAAATAGAGTTCATTAGCTGGCCAAAAAAAATGATTCCATGATCAAGAAAGAAGACAACTTGGGCTAAATGCCCATCCCAGTGGCAAAGTGAAAACAGCAATCAGAAATAAAATGGGATATATATCACAAATGAGGAAAAGAGGAAATAGCAATTGATATACATTAGAAATTATGAAGTGTTAAAAACTGACAAGGGAAGCTAAAGACATGAGGGCAAAAATATGGCACTCAGCGCAATACAAGAGAGTTTTGTAAGTATATTAGGAACAAAAGAATTCCTAGAAATGGTATAGATACATTACTAGATGGAGACACTAAATAGTTAATGATACAGGAAGAGGCAGAAGTGTTCAATAAATATTTTTGTTCTGTATTTGGAAAGAAGCAGGACATTGTGCTTCTGTCACAGGATGACGATGAAGTCCATTAGTAATCAAGGAGGATGTTAAACAATATCTGCCAGTGATAAATGTTTTTAAATAATAGGCCTTGATAACTTGCACCCAAGAGTCCTTAAAGAGCTGGCTGAGGAGACCTCTGACCCCCTGATGTTCATTTTTAATAAATCTGAGAATACCAGGGACATTCCAAGAATCTGGAAGGTTGCTAATGCTGTGCCAATATTCAAAAAGGTGAAGTGGGACAATCTGGGTAACTATAGGTCAGTTAGCCTGACATCACTCCCAGGCAAAATTATGAAAAAAGCTGACATGGAATTCAACTGATAAAGAATTAAAGGGTAGGAATATAATTAATGCCAGTCAACATGGTTTTATACAAAACAGGTCTTCTCAAACAAACCTGATATCATTCTATGATAAGATTACAAATTTGCTTGATAAAGGTAATTGTGTAGATGTAATATACTTAGACTCTGCTAAGGTGTTTGACTTAGTATTACTCAACATTCTGATTACAATATTAGCACTATCCAATATCAATATAGCAAACGTTAAATAGAATAAGAATTGGCTAACTGACAGATCTCAAAAATGTGGTTATAATTAGGGAATCATCAATGAATGTGGGTGTTTTTAGTGGGGTTCTGCAGGGATCAGTATTAGGCCCAACGCTAGTCAACATTTTCATCAGCGATCTGGAAGTAAACATAAATTTATGGACGGCACAAAGATTGGTGAAATGGTACATAAACAATGAAGACAGAGTAAACATACTAAGCAATCTAGAACCTAGGGCCCAGTCAAACACAATGTGTTTTAATACAACCAAATTCAAAGTTATACATCTCAAAACAAGGAATGTCGGCCATAGCCATCCTGCAGAACAGGGGACTGTATCCTGGAAAGCAGTGACACTGAAAAGGATCTGGGGTCATAGTGGATAAACAACTCAACACGAGCTTCCAGTGCCATGCTAGGGCCAAAAGGGATAATGTGATCCTTGGATGTATAAACAGGGCAGGAGTGAGTAGGTGCAGGGTGGTGATTTTACCTCTGTATCTGGTGATGGCGAGACCAATATTGGAACACTGCGCCTTGTGTCCACCTTTTAAAAAGGATGTTGAAAAATTGAAGACAAGAGACACAAAAATGAGTCCTGAGCTGGAGAAAACGTTTGACAGTGAGAGACTTAAAAAGACCTCAATCTGGTTAGCTTATCAAAAAGAAGACTGAAAGGTGACTTGATGACTGCGTACAAGTACCTTCACGAGGAGAAAACACCAGGCCCGGAAGGGATCTTTAATCTTTAAAAAGGCAAACAAGAACCAGTGGCTGGAAGCTGAAGCCAGACAAATTCAGTAGAGAAATAAGGCAGAAATTGTTAACAGAGGGGATGATCAACCATTGGAACAAACTACCAAGGGAAGAGGGGAATTCTCCATCTCCTGATGTCTTCACATCAAGAGTGAGTCTCTTTCTGGAAGAGGCCCTTTACACAACACAAATTACTGAGCTCAAGACCAGGGTAACTGGATGAAATTTCAGGGCTTGTGGTATAGGAGGTCTGACTAGATGATCTAGACTTACACAATATTAACTCTACGATTCAAGGATTTAAAACATACCGTGCAGTGAGAGAAGTATGGAGCTTAATTTCCTTCGTTTTGGAAAAAAAGGTTAAGAGATGACTTGGTTACAGTCTGCAAGTACCTACATGGGAAAAAGAGATCTGATAGAAGGTTCTTTGATCCTTCCAGCAAAGTCATAACAACATCCAGTGGCTGCAAACTGAAGCTAGACAAACTCAAACCGGAATGAAGCCATGACACACGTTTTCAAGAGGAAGGTAATCAACCATTGGAACAACTCACCGGGGGAGATGGTCACTTGAAATGTTTTAAATCAAGACTGGATCTCTCTAAAACATATGCTGCAGCTCCAACAAGCTTTTGGTCTTGATGTAGGAATTACTGGGTGAATGTCTATGGCCTGTGTTATACACCCGGTCAGACTAGATGACCACAGTGGTTCCTTCAAGCTTTAAAATTTATGAGCAGCCTAAGGTTTGTAATTTTCTGATTGGAGGTCTGGATTTTGCATCCTGAATGTGATGGTGCTGATGAGAAGGGTTTTTTGCACATATATTTGTTGTCTTTCTGCAGGAGGAAACAAAGGGAGAGAAAAGGGGGAATACACCCCAAAACTATTTCTCGTGCACAGGTTCCTTGCTCTGCAGACCTGGTTACAGCTATAACATTCAGAACTTTGTTGTTTTAAACCTTCAGTACTTTCAAATGTAAATAGAAAAGAAATTAATGGAGATATCCCATCTCCTAGAACTGGAAGGGACCTTGAAAGGTCATTGAGTCCAGCCCCCTGCCTTCACTAGCAGGACCACGTACTGATTTTGCCCCAGATCCCCAAGTGGCCCCCTCAAGGATTGAACTCACAAGCCTGGGTTGAGCAGGCCAATGCTCAAACCACTGAGCTATCCCTCCCCCCAAGCCATGAACTTGCTCGCTAAAGTTGACAACAGGACTGGGAGCCAGGACTCCTGGGTTTTATTCCTGCTTCTACCACTGATTTGCTATGACAACAGCAGCAAGTCATTTTCACACTGTGTGCCCCATCTGTAAAATGGCTGTAATAAGACTTGCCTGAATCAATGGAGTGTGGTGAGGTTTGGTGCCTGTTTGCAAAGCTCTCTGGCTGTCAAAGTCACTGCGTGCGTGCAAGGTATTATTAAAGCGAAAAGTGGCATTATAGTTGTCAAACGATCGTAATCACACCCTTATTAAAAGCCAATGAGAATTTGGCCTCTGATTTCAATGGGGGACAAACTGGAGGTTTTACAGTTCAACATATTTTGAGCCATTGCTTCAATTTACAGTGGTAAGATTGTATTTTCATATTGGGAACATGCCCTTTTCTAACCCCCTGGTTGAAAGAGCGAGAACATTTAAAAAAAACAGGCCTGTGGAATATCATTGAGAATTAATAATGCTAATTAAATAGATAATGCTAGAGTGAGCTGATCTATTATAACATCTTTAACAATGATTCAATGAAAGAGAATCAAATACTTGTCAGGAATTCCTGTTTTTGTTTTTTTTTTATAACAGTCTCTTAGCAAATCTCTTTCTGATATTATTTTATGTTAAAAACTAGTCTGGGGTATTAACAAAATTAGTACTTTTTGTGTAGGTCCTACACAAAACCAGCACTGTGCAAGGTTTAAACTGTTCATGTGGCTCACACTTCCTTTTAAAAAGGCTTATAACACAGTGAGCCAAATACTCTGCTAGTGTAGCTGCAGTGAAGCCAACCGAGTTACACCAGGAATACATCTGGCTGAGTGGATTTCTGGCTGGCCAGCACTGCTGAAGAGGTGAGCTTCAATAAGGAACACCAGAGGTAGGGTGACCAGATGTCCCGGTTTTATAGGGACAGTCCCGATTTTGGGGTCTTTTTCTTATATAGGCTCCTATTACCCCCCAGCCCCTGTCCTGATTTTTTACACTTGTCTGGTCACCTTAACCAGAGGAGACAATGCTGCCTTGGCAGAGGGATGATCTCTGAAGATTGTTTCCATCACTGATTTCTTTGATTCTAGGAGGTCACGAGTTTACCGCCAGATTGTTGGCCTGAGTTCAAATCCATGACATGAGAATACACAAGGTGCGCTGACTTTCAAAGCTGTCTAATTCTGAGGAAATCCCCCCAAATTCCAAAGATAAATAGTCTGTTAAAAGCTCCCAGACTCTGGAGTGCTGGCAAGAACCTAAGACTTCATTCCTTGGCCCTCGTCCAGTCTCCATAGATTCACAACTCTTGCACACGATAGGGGTCACTATCCACTGACTTGTATTTACAGTGAAGTCATCCCCTGGCTTTGTAGATTTCATCTGGGTCTCACTGTTTATTTTTATTCTTATTACAGCAAAGCGTCCTTAACCTCTCAAATGATGAGATGATATATTTGCATTTCTCCTCAAGGACACAAAGGGTATTTTACCGACTCAGACACTTTCCTGTTATAAATTACCTGTCCTGCAGCAGCACCTCAGAGCCCCAGTCATGGATCCTGGCCCTACTCTTCTAGACATTGTACAAACACAGAACAAGGATGGTCGCTGCCCCAAGGAGCTTATGATATTTGCATTATTGGCATTGAAAACATGTAAAGGAGATTTTGCACCACTGAATAAATGTGATTCCCCCTAAACACAGCATGTCTGACCTTGCGATGCCACTGTGGGAGTTTTGCCTGAGTAAGGACTGAGGGATCTGTCCCATTGTGAGTAGCTTCTACACAGACAGCAGAATTATACGCAGATGAGAGATGGTGAAAACAAGCGAGCAGTTAAAGTGGACTCCTGCCTAGATGCAATCGTGGGCAACCCAGAGATTCTTCTCCAGAGGCATTGGGTTAGATTTACAAACCTGGCTCGCGAGTATTGTGAGAGCAACTGGAGAGGCGTTTCAAACTGTTTGCAGTTTAAACTGATTAGGGCTCTTTGAAAACAAAACCAAAAAATTGTATAGCAAATTCTTATGCTAAAACTCAAGTCAAATCGAACCACGTGCCATTAACATAAAAGGAAACAGAGATGTTACAGGAGGCTGGAAAGTTTTTTTTGTTTTGGCAGAAAACATAATTCTCTGAACCTTTAATAAATCTGAGCAATGTTGTAATTCACCCTTACTGCTTTGGCAAAGCTGCTCATCACTGGCAGACCAGAGAGACTAGAAACTGGTAAAATCTGGGAGCCATAAAAGGAAAAAAACAAAATTTCCATTCGATCTTCCTGTTTGATGGTTCTGATGTAAAAGACTGGCATTGACACAGAAAGGTCACCATGACCATAACAGTTAAAGTTAACTAGAAAAAGGAAAAACTACTGGGCGTGTGTAATTTAATGTTTGTTTACTGCACATGAACAAGGCCTGGATGCATTACCCCCCCTCCCCCCCGCGCTTTCTTGGTATTTTTACATTACAAATGCAGCTCTTGTCTGTCCTGTTTTTCCTGGAAGACTCTGGATGACTGGAGAATTTGTGACTGCAGAAATACTAAGAAAGTGAAATAGGATAGATTTAAGAGGGAAGTGAATGGTAGTCACACAGTTTAAAACTCTATTTTTGTAAATAAATACTTAACTCAAACACCTACCACATGTTTGTGCAGAAAAGCTTTTGGCTTGAGAATTGCGGGGGAGGGCTAGCTCAGTGGTTTGAGCATTGGCCTGCTAAACCCAGGATTGGGGGCTCAATCCTTGAGGGGGCCATTTAGGGATCCGGGGCAAAAATCTGTCTGGGGATTGGTCCTGCTTTGAGCAGGGGGTTGGATTAGATGACCTCCTGAGGTCTATTCCAACCCTGACATTCTATGATTCTATCCCTTTAATTAATGCTGGATTGAACTGATATTCCATGTCTGCATCCCCTAAAAGGAGATCTCCAGAAAAACAGGGAAGATGAAACTTGCCATGCTGGATATTTCTAAAGGCTGGAAAAAAAGTTAAGGCAGAATCCTGCCCCCTCGCTCCCAAAAACTTTTCAGGCATTAGTTACCCTTCAGCAAGAAGCAAAGAGCGGCCCAAACCTATTTGTTCTTTTCTTTTTCAGGTCAGCCTCAAAGTTTAAGAAGTTTCTAACAGCTGCCAAAGGTAAAATGTATCACATGAATATCAGCTGAACAGTTTACCTTCCAAACGAAACATCTGAAGATAGCCAGAATGAGAGATCACGTCTGAATCTTTCTCTGACTTAAATCACACTGGGAAGTAACATGGTCGTGTAGTTACAGCGGGGGAGTGGGATCCAGGGTTGTAGTGATTCCTTCTGTGATTTTTAAATGAGTCATTGGCTACCTCTCTCTGTGCTTCAGTTATCTGTAAACCTGGGGGAGTGTGGGTGTTTCCAGAATTATAGCACTCTGAGATCCTCTGATAGGATGCGCACTGTAAGTGCACGGTATCGCTACGAATCTTGGACGGCACAGCGAGAAGTATTTTAAAAAGAAGGTAACTGGGATCTTGAACAGGGCTCCTCTGAGCGTAAGGGGAAACGCTGCGTGCCCACACGTGGATTCGACAGACCCCTCTCACAGTGGCTGGTGGGCTGGGATAGGTGGCTCGTGCTGCTTTCCGATCAACACGGTCAGGCTCAGAGTTAAGTGAGTGCAATACAATAAACCTGTCACCAGGTTCATGTGGGCTGTGAAATACAGATCATGGCAACAGTTCAACATAAAAATAGCTGCTTTCAGTAGATACCTAATCTGCTGTCAAGCTGGAGAAAAGACCTATGTGGCTTGGACACTGCTGCTACCTGGATTGACCGCGGGAATATGATTCGACCAAATCCTTGAAAGGTTTCTTTAAGAGTCACCAGACACATAAATCTCTGTTGTGAGAAGAGTACACTGGAGCTCCAGGGCACAGGGAGAATTCACAACAGCTGGGATTTCTTGGGTAAAACCGTTATAAGATATTTGAGATCCCACCAAGGGGGCAGGGGAGCTCTTATTTCCTGAAGAACTCCTTAAAGTCAAATGCATGTTTTTCATTTTCAATGCACTTCGGAAGACGGAGGGGAGCTGACTCACACATTCACAGCACCAGCCACTTCCAAGAAGAGCAGAAAGCAGCAGTTAATGAGTCAGCATAAGACGGGGAATAACGTGTCTATTCCCCCCGCCCCACACACACTAGAAACCAGGATCGTTTTGGCAGAGGCCCAGACTGTGTCGTCCCACAGAACAATATTCATTTTCCTATCCAGAGACTCAGCACTTAATCTGAAATAAATGCAGCCCAACAAACAGTAAAGTCCAGGGCCAAATGCATCCCCTAGCAGCTATCCTGATTATTTTTAGATGCATTGATTCTTCCCTTCTCTTCATGCAGCTGACCTGGACTTCAGTTTAAATTCCTAGTCTGGAGAAGTAAGTACCTCTGGATGTGGCCTCCTGCTGATGTGCATGTGGCAGAGCGGGTAAGCAGGGGACTTGGGCAGACAGAGGGGGAAAAGGCACTGCCTGCCCAAGGAGGATCCATGCAGTGGGTGGAATGGATGAGAAAAGCTCCTAAACAGAGTTCCAGGCCAGGAGCAAATCGATCGGTCTGCCCTCTGCCCAGAGAGGTGATTATGAGGTACCATCACCTGCACCATCCAGTCATTGGAGACCTGCCTGTGCCAGGCAGCTATCTGTGGGGAGGCCCTAAGCCAGATCCTCAGCAAGGGTCAAGTGGTGTAGTGATGGAGCAATTTACACCGTCCCAGGGTCTGGCTCTCTGTGACTCCAGCACTGCCAACCATGGCTGTCCTTGGGGAATTCCCACCCAGTGTGGGGAGGAGGATGTACATTTACCCAGACTCCACCCTAGGTGCGGCCCCAGGAAAGGAGGGAGCACAGTCACACAGACGGTTGGCTGCCCCTTTCCGTGCAGTGGGGCAGGAGCTGTTGCCGGAAGCCTCCCCTGCCCAGCACATAAGTGTTGGGGTCCCAAGAAATTTGTTTCTCTGAACACCGGGCGCTGTTTCTTGCCCTCACCCTAGCACAATGAATCCCTTTGGTCTAGCAGGACAGCTCCTCACTTTAGCCAGATGGTCCAGATAATCACATACAGTGATCCTGGAAAGCAAAGAGTAAAAAATGGCTTGCGTTGTCACTCCCCGCTGCGAGGAAAGCAGCTCATGCCCGTGCGAGTAGGTGGCCGAAATGCTGGCGTCAGCAGAGTTTCGCTGGGGATTTTTCAGAGCAGGAAATCTTCTCTAAAGGCAGAAAAGCAAGTATTGCTTCCTCTTTCACCGCAAAAAGAAACCCTGGTTAGAGTGGAATAGGAAGGACATTGGTCTGTGCTGTCAGGACGGCTCACGTCAAAGCAGAGCTGACCGAATATTGAGCTGACAGCTGGTGTTTCTTACTAGATCGTTCCCATCACTCCAGCATCCCACACGGCATCTAAGTGTAATGGGGAAAGCACATGCACCGCACCACACTCCATCACAGTCCATTCCCAGCCTCTCGCACACACTGAATAGCTTAGTATTCCGCTTGTAAAGTACTTAAAGGGACGGCGTTGAAGTGTTTAGGCCAAACTGTTAAGATTCCATCAAACAGAAACAGGAGTTTTGGAGAACCAAATACGAAGGGACATTTAAAAATAAAACCAGGTTCATTTGGGCGTAAACAAAGGTGATGCAGTCCCAACAGCGTTGTGATAGTCCTTGAGAATGAGAGAGCGTGAAATGGACCAGAGGCAGGAAGTGAAACTAACCAGTCTAGATTCACAGCCTCAGTGGAGTTAAGTGCAAAAGGACCTGAAGTCTGAGTACCGATCATCTCTCTGCTACACCTAAGCAAAATGGGGCCCTCATCCCTGACTGGAACCCTTGTGGACTATTCAATATAGCTGATAATAAGTGCAAAGTTCGTGAAATGTTTATAATACTTTCAGTTTTACTAACAACATAGTTAAATAACATGCATTGCACGGGTACGCACACATGTAATACAGAGACATATCCAAGTTGTCAATATCATCTTATTATATGCAGTGTTGTGATAGCCATATTGGTCCCAGGATATTAGAGGGACAAGGTGAGTGAGGGAATAGGTTTTATTGGACCAAGTTCTGTTGGTCTCTCTCCCCAACAATAAAAGATGTTAAAATAAAAGACATCTTGTATCTCTAATGTCATCCTATTGCCTAGCCTGCAGGGCTGGAACGATTATGATTGCTGAGTATAGTGGAAAAATAACCCCAGCTCAATCTTTTCTGTTCCAAGAGAAGACTTCCCTTCCCATTATGGTGGCAAAGATTAACCCTGCTCTGACGCTTGGACGCTCTATTTTAAATGTCCTGGGAAGGTCCCTTCCAAGTCAGCTGTGCTGCTGGTGCCGGTCATCATGTGACCTGCTCATCTCCACCCTGACGAAAGTCACTTCCCATTTTCCCTTCTGAAGGGAAAGACATGGGAAATCCTCAAGTGCCCACCAACATTCAGCTGAAAACCATGATGAACATGACCAGCAACCTCCGCTAAACAACTGATGAAAAGCAACGTTGCTAAGGCCCAGGCCTCTGTGTACTCTCTGATTTCATAGGTCTAGCAGAGACAACAAAAGGAAGGGCCACCATTCAGTGGGCCCCAAATAGGGGCCACATACAGACCCACTTTTCCATGATCCAGCAAGGGTGTAAGGTGCCCCCTTTACTGCCCTAGCTACCTGCACCATGGGCTGATGGAAAGTGGCTTCTGCAGTCTTCCCATGGGGAGTGGTCACTGGTATGTGACTAGCAAAGAACTGGGGATCAGTTTCACTTTTTGAATCACAATCTACTTCCTGTTCTGCTCCTGGGGCAGTGTAACATTGCACTGCTCAATCATAGAATATCAGGGTTGGGAGGGACCTCAGGAGGTCATCTAGTCCAATCCTCTGCTCAAAGCAGGACCAATCCCCGGACAGATTTTTACCCCAGATCCCTAAGTGGCCCCCTCAAGGATTAAACTCACAACCCTGGGTTTAACAGGTCAATGCTCAAACCACTGAGCTATCCCTCCCCCCAATATGTGAGGCTTCCGGCCAAGTCATCCTTTGGCCCCATTGTCACAGGTCAGGGAACTGCACCTGTATTTCCCCTCTGTGGGACACCAAAGGCAGTCACTCTAGACTCCTGGCTCCTCTGCCGGGACCCCTCCTAGGTGGAGGAAGGCCTGTATCTCTCTCCTTCCTGACCAGGTTTTTTCCCGACTGCACGGTTGCCTGCCTATACTATAAAATCTCCAGTAAGGCAGACTGCCTAGCCAAGTCCTTCCAACCCTTCCCAGGCAGGATTGCCGCCCCCCACCCGTGGACAGAAGGGGACTCTGTTTGCTGGGTCCCACAGAAGAGAAACCCTGAGATGGTCCAGGCAATTTATCCAAAAATCCTTCCTTTCTCTGTTGGTCTCCGGAGAATCCAGTTTGAACTAGCATATCCCTGGCCCACAATGCTGCATAAACTTAATACAGTAAGAGCTCCCAAAGATATTGCAAGAAGTTGCCATATCTGTCACTCCCATGACAGCAAATACTAATTTGCGAGTGCAGAACGGATCCTCCAGCCAGTCCTGTGGGGACCTGGTGGATGTCTGGTCTGGGATAGTAAACAGAAATGGAATGCAGCCACTTCAGAAACACATTATAAATCAAATCGCACCAGCGCCTGCAAGATCTCCTTGGAAAAGTTAATTCAAAGGCGTTGTGTAACTAGTTGAGTTCTCCTGCAATCATTTGTCCCCCTTTGTGGTTGGCAGGGAAAGTAACTACCCTGCGAAGTCTCAGGGTTCTGTTTTAAATGGCCAAATTTGTAGGTAAAGAAGTTTCTTCTAGCAAAATCTTCACTCAGATATGCAGTTTAGGAGCAATGCAGGCTTTTTATACAGCCAATACAATGAGCTCAAACCCGTCTGGCATGCAGGCAGGCTGCCTTATGCGTTACAATCACTTCACCCAGACCCTGTTTAACATTCACAATCTTACATTAAAAATAGCCACAATGGGCAGATTGCCTCTGACATCGCTGGACTCCACCTGTGGGAAGGAACTGGGGTTTAAAGCTTATTACAGTGACACATCTTTCCAGGAGTGGCGAATTACCCATGGTATTTTAGACAATATTACTGGCTCCAAGGCCTTTCTGCACTTTCCTGAAACAAACCGAACACAAAAATATTAGAACCGAGAACTGGAACGCATGGCTGAAATCACAGCTTCACGACGCAACCTTGCACTCTCTCCTGGGTTTATCTGACCCTCAATAGCCTTGTTCTAACCCAGCTTTGCAAAATGCTTTGTCATCGACCGGTGAAAAAGTGCTGCTTGGATTATTATTGTATTACTTATTTGTATTACCCCCTAGTGTATAAGTGCCATAGTCATGGGCCAGGATGCCAGGGTACAAACACAGAACACAAGGATGGTCCCCACCCCGAGGCATTGCTAAAATTGCTGACTTTTCAATTTAATTCTCTTCTAACATCCACTTTTAACCCAACTTGGTTTGCTTGGAGACAGCATGATTTGTGGCTAGGGTACCAGAGGCAGTCTCTGTGGTGTGATTCAGGAGTTGCATCAGACATCTATAGGTGCCATAAGATGTACTTTAGCTACGAACTCCCCTGAACACCGGAGCACTAACAGCCTCATGTCTCTAGGTGGCGACTGATTTGGGGTGTCCAGGTTTTTGGGGTGCTCAGTTTGAGCCACCGTTTTCAGCGGTGTTCTCCCAGCGAAGCCAGCTGCAGTTGTGGGTATTCAGCACCTGGAGTGGGGTGGGGGAGAGGAGGGAAGAGCCCAAGGTGTCTCAAAAGCCAGACACTCAAAAACGAAGCCGCTGAAATCAGTGGCTACGTCTGAAAATGTAACCTATCACCTTCCCACGGGGCGGGACTAGTATCCACCAGCCCAAGGACCACCCACCCAGGTGCCTTTCATGCAAACCTTGACTGCAGGCCTACTCCCATCATTGAACTGGATGGGCCAAATCCCCCAGGGCCGTAAATCAGTGGATGTGCCAATTTACACTCGCTGAGTATCAAGTCAGACCGGACGAGTGCCATTAGTCAGCACCGCACTCGGCGGGAACATCTCTTAAACCTACCAGCCAGGGGTTCTCTGTTTTGGTGGGGAGAGCAAAACATAAACCCACCGCTCAGGGAGGTAATATCACAGCAGGATTTGTGCTCAGGAAGCCTGGGGCCCTGGGCCGTTATCACACGTAACACATCCAACCTGCACAGGTTAGAGGGTTTAAGGCCCGAAGAGACCATTAGATCATCTAGTCTGACACTCCTGTATAACACAGACCCTTCCGTTTCACCCAGCTACCCCCTGTACTGAGCCCAGCAACCTGTGTCCGGCTAAAGCATCTCTTCTTCAAAGGCCTCCAGTCTGGATCTGAAGATATCAAGAGATGGAGAATCTACCACTTCCCTGGGTAGTGTGGCCCAGTGGTTAGTCCCCCTCACTGTAAAAAGTTAGTGCCTAATTTCGATTTGCCTGGTTTCTGCTTTCAGACATCCATTCTTGTTCTGCCTTTCTCCACTCGCCCTTTAGGACTGGCGCTTCGTCTTCTCCCTGTGAACGTACTTTATATACACTGTAATCAAGTCGCCTCTCGAGTTTTTTACGTCTCTCGTAGTAAGTCATTGTTCCAGCCCTCGAATTATTTTTGTGGCGCTTTTCTGCGCCCGCAACGATTTTTCAACATCTGTTTAAAAGGTGGACACCAGACCTGGGTGCAGTGTTCCAGTGGCGGATACAGAGATAAAGTCACCTCCCTGCTCCTACTCACTGCCCCCTGTTTATACATCCCAGGGACACATCAGCTCTTTTGGCCACAGCACGCCATGGGAGCTCATCTCGAGCTGCTTGCCCACCCTCACCCCTACATCCTGTCTGAAGTTACCGCCGGCATTCCTTGTTCAGAGCTGTAGGACCTCCCCTTTGGCTGTATTAAAACACATCTGGTTGGAATGGGCCCATTTCAAGACGCGACCCCTCTGGATGATAACAGCCCTGTCCTCATCATTATTTACCACTTCCCCAATCTTCGCGTCACCCGCACATTTCATCATCAGCGGTTTTATAAGCACCTCTACGTCATTGAGACAAATGCTGAACAGAGTCGAGACTAGTCTGGAAACCCCTCCAGTTCCATGCTGATTGCCCATACACAATTCCCTTTGGAAAGCTCTGTTAGCCAACTCTTCATCTGCCCTGCACACACAGCGACGACTCACTCCCACAGCCAGCCCGTGGCGTTAGTGTCACAGAGAGGGGAGCAAGGCAAAAAGAGGTGATGGGACCTGAGTAAGGTTAGGCAGTACATCAACAGCAGAGAGACAGCGTGTAAACTAAGGAGCTCCTGGCTGGGAGCCCCATGCTCAGCCCACGTGGCCTTTACTTACCACAGCACTGCACTTTACCGGATTCCTTCGCGGCTCACCAGGGCCCTTTCAGAGGCCTCCCTGTGCTTGGACTGTTGCCTTGATCAGCGCACGACTGGCTGAACGATTGCTCTGAGAGCACCGAGGGCACGATCAGTGCCTGTGGAGTGTGTTCAACTGGGACACCTGCTATCCCTCTACAAACGGGGGCCACTTGGGCTCCCCCCGGCACTAGCTGGTGGGCATGAGGGGGGCACATACTGTGCCGTTGTCAGCTCCCACCAACAGGAGAGGAGATGTGTTAGAGCCAAAATACAGCTGCTCACACGTGTGTACGCCACCCTCCCACCCCTCCAGGGCCCAGGCAAAGGAGGGCTCTGGGGGCTCCCTGAGCACAAAGGAGACATCTTAGGGAGTGCAGACACGATGGTGTCAGGCTGCCTGTGCCTGGCTGCAACGCCTGCACGCAAGTTATACCCCCACCCCCTCTGATGGGTGCACACAGTGAGGGTAGCCAGCCTGTCCAGATACCCCACGGCTTGGTACCAAGCAGCACTGCAGGGAGTCCCCCACAGCCCCAGGGTGTACGGCTGAGAGGGGCTCTCCCCTCTCCCCGCACACTCACGCATGGTCAGCTCCAGTTTTGCTCCAAGACGCCCTCTTCCTGTTCCGTGGATGTTGACAGCAGAGCGGCACTTGTCTGCAGCATGTGCTCCCGGCCGTCTGCTTCCCACGCAGGAATGTGCGAGATCAGAGGTGCAAGATGTTTGAAAGTCTCCGCAGAGCAACAGTGACATAACCACACTCCCCTCCCCATCTTCCACCGCCACCCAGCTCTGGCTACATGTGTGTGTGTGGGGTGAGGTATTCCAGAACAGCTTGTACTTTAAACCCAACGCACTATTAAAAACCGGGAACATATTTATGGAGAGGGGTAGCTGTCCCACACAGATATGTCCTGCTTAGATCTTTTATGGAGACTGCCCCGACTGGGTTTACAGCTGTTAAGATGTCAGATCGTCATTTGTTGCTCTCGGGGAAGTTGCTGCAGTCAGTCAGTCAGAACGAGTTTCTGTTTTGGAGGAATTAATTTGTCTGAATAATGTCATCCTAGTTAAACAAAACATCAGGAAAAACACTGCAGTGAGCTAGCCCACCTCCCTGAACTGATGCCTATATATGGGGATTAGCCAGCGTCAAAAGGTTCCTGCTGAGTCAAACGGGAGCAATGTTTTATGGAGGGGGAAAAAAAATACTTGCAGAAACATCAGCTGCTTGAAATGTTAAAGGGCCTTTCTGCTCTGAACGGTGTACAGGCTACTTGGCGGACCTGCTGCCTGTGACCGAAATAAAACGTTCTTCTCTTAGCCCTGCAGAGGAGACAGCTCTGGGAGAGCGAGCTGGATTCAAATTCCTTCTTGGGCGGCAATAGAATTGTTCCAAACAGGCACTAGGTCTACAGAGGGTGTCACTGAAAGATTCAGAGGGGTAGCCGTGCTGGTCTGTATCCACAAAAACCAGGAGGAGTCCGGTGGCACCTTAAAGACTAACAGATTTATTTGGGCATACGCTTTTGTGGGTAAAAACCCCACTTCTTCAGATGCATGGAATGAAAATTACAGATGCTCTGATGGGGCTACACAGGTATCACTATGGGCCTCATTTGGCCTGAAGATCTGCTACCGCAGCTGGTGGTGCACAAAATGAAAGAACCCAGCTTGACTCTCAGATCTCAGGGGGCGTTTGTGGTGGTCGCAGTAAAGGGAAAAACAACTATCTACAAGAAATAGGAGGAGGGATCAAAGATGAGATCATGCAGCCACTGGGGCAGCTTTGAATGCCCAATTTGACGGTTCATGAAGGTACAAAATACTTTAACAACCTAAAAACTTTACCCTCCTCTCCACTGCTCAATCCCAAAATATCAAAAGCAATTTTGGCTTAAGCAGAATTCATGAAACATATGGTTCAACGGAATAAATTAAAATGCACTTGAGTCATGGGAATACAAAAATGCTTCTTACAAAACCAACAGAACAAATAAGTCATGCTGTGTCGTAGAAAGCCAATTTTCCCTCGCAAAGCTCGCTCTAAGATTTCAGGCCACATCCCAGACCAGAGCAAATGTATATTCCGCCCACGTTTTAAACCCTGTGAAAGCAGGGATTTCCAATGGGAACCCACAGATACTGGAAAGCAGTAACCACTAACTCTGCGAACCACCCTTCTTTAAAGGTGGCCTTAACACTCCTCTGAGTATCTCTCTCCAGTTATATTATAGCCACGCTTAACCTCTCCCCTGTTACGCACCAGTCCATGCGTGCCCTCTCCACGAACACGAGGCATGCGACCGGGACTCGCGTTTGCGTGGGGTGCAAGGGCCAGGCACAATGCAGCCCTTGGGAAACACGGCTCTCCCTGTCTCCCTCCCCAGCTCCATGCTCTGCTGTCGTGTTTATTGTTTCAATAGCACCAGGAGTGCCAAACATCAGGGTTGGCCACCTACTCCTCTGCAGAACAGGCCCCTGGAACCAGCCACCCTCGCCCTGCTCCCTGGCAGCATGGCCTCAAGGGAGCAGCGCCGCTCCTGGGTGGCTGCTGTGCATGGAACTCCCCTGAGGCCGAACTGGTGGTGCAGCAGCTTCCCTGTGACGGTAGGGGCAGGATAGCCACACGGTTGTTAGAGACTCAGGAGACCTGAGTTCAAGTCCCTACACCACCGCACACTTCCTACATGTCCTTGGGCAAATCCCTTAGTCTCTCTCTGTGCCTCAGCTTCCAACCTGTACAATGGGGATAACAACGCTGCTCTTCCTCACATGGGACACAAGCACTCAAGGTTGCGGATCCCTGCAATAGGGATCCTACCGGTATTACTCCAGTGGTCCCCAAACTGTGGAGCATTCCCCCAAAGGGGGGCATGGAGGAACATTCAGAAGGGTGTGGGGGGCCCAGGACAGCCCCCAGAGGGGGTGGGGAGGGAGCACCACCCAGCCCCAGTCTGGCCCCAGCCATGGCCTCAGCCCCTGTGTAGCGGGGTGAACACCCCCTCCAGCCTGGAAGGGGTTGGAAAAGCTGTGTAAAGAAGCAAAACCCCAGCTGATAGGGGAAGTGGTTGCAGCTGGGGCCACGCCCCAAACTGAGCAACTCAGCCTCATAAGAAGGCCAGGACAGCCAGAAGCGGAGGAGTCTCCCTCTGACAGGAGAGGGAGACAGGCCTGGCTGCAGGGAGCTCACCCGGGGACCTAGAGTGAGGCAGGGCTGGGGAAAGGCCTTGGGGTCTGGGAAGTCCTAGGCCAGCAACTCCCCAGGCTGCAGGGCCTGGTCCTAGGCCCAAATAGATATTGGGATTGCACAGGGGCAACCTGAGGGTGGGTAAAGGCAGCCAGTCCAAACCCCTTGTTGCCAGTGATGATTGGCTGATAGACTGCGGTCTGCCCCAGGGCGCGGGGGCTAGATGGTGACTGGCAGTTGCCATAACTGAGGTGACATTGGGATACGGGGTGGGGGTTCCCCTGGGTGGGGAGACCCAGAGAGAGAGTGGGGTACTGCCGGGGGGAGGGGGCAGCACCTAAGCCAAGGCCACCAGGGTCCGGGAGGGACACGGGGGGCCAAAGACAGGCGGGACACCTGGCCTGCAGAGGGCGCTCCAGATGCTGGTGAGCTAATTCCCGAGACGACCAGCAGGAGGCGCCGCGGGGTGAGTCCGCGCCTGCTTACACCCTGGCTCCTGGTCCAGCCAGAGCTTTGCTCCTGGCCCGGCCCCAGCCCCACTCCCAGCCACAGCCCCAGCCCCAACCGTGGTCCCACTCCCAGCCATCACTGCCAACTGTGGCTTGGGAGGGAGGGGTGTGTGGATGGGGTAAGGGGTGTGTGTGTGTGTGTGGTGAAAAGTTTGGGGACCACTGAATTACTCGGATTCTCTGGTAATAGGGGCCACTTAGGTACCTTACATAGACTCTAGGCATCAGGAGCAATTAATATAAATCCAGCTGGCTCTGATCCAAGCAATGATAAATTCTCTCTCTCTAAAATAAAAACAAGCTCTCTCCATGAGTGTGTGAATAACCAAAGCAAAGATGAACATTATTAAAAAAAAATACAAGTTTAAAAACAGAATAATTGCTTTGCCCTCAACACATAAGGAATGGTTTATTACTGCCACATTGTCTTCTCGGATTCTTCAGGCAGGGCATTTAAACATGTGGGAAATACAGTGTTTGCTAAAATATTGTTATGTAAAATGGGGGAAATGATTAATGCGGCCCTTGATCTTTTCATATTTCACTCCAAGCCACAGAAGTCACTATGACCAATTCTCTGGTTCAAGAAGCATCACCAAGAGCCTGCTTCTGAACTGATTCCCAAGGCTTTTACCCTGGATCTATTCCGTTCCCTTTCGCTGAGTTACTCCGGATGTATCCAAGATCCGAATTAGACCTTAAAGGCTCCAAACTTTCAGCGACAGCTGTGAAATAAACACCATGCATGTTTCTCAAGGCTCCTTGGTGCGGCAGATCAAAGATCATTTACTTCAGGTTTCTAATGAATTGTGTGGAATCTGGAGTCGTGAATAGCTTATCAAAATATGCCAGCAACGCAGAGTCAATAATGCAGTCAGAAGTGTTAACTTTAACTCACTTTAGCAACTACTGATTCACTCAATGTTTTTCATATCTGAGTTCTCCTCCTCCTCCTCTCCTTTTGGCAGAAGCAGATTTTAAGGTTATTCACAGGAACAAACTTTATTTCCAGTTCAACAGACAGGCCGGCATGCCTGACTTTAGCACTTACTTCTCTACTGGTGCAGTAGTATTGGCGTTTTTGGCATTTTAGGTTTAAGGGAAAACAGGCATTCAAGCTAAGCATCTAAATCAGGCCTTAAATACACAGATATAAAAATGGCACAGAAATTAACAGAAGCATTTCAGAAGGGCGGAGGTTACAGCTTGCCAAAATATTTTGTTTGAAACTTTTTTTTTAAACAAAAGAGCCCTCCTCCCAATCAAAACAGAAATTTTGGTGGGAGGGTTCTGATTTTGATGAACTTTTGGAGGTTTCTGATTGAACATTTTTCAGTTTTTTGGGGGGTGGGGGGTGGGAGGGGATGAAAATCCAAAAACATCTGAAGAAAACTTTCAAACAAATACATATTCATCAACAACTTGGGTGGGAACAACACTTCCTCACCAACTTAAGCTGAAGCCCAAGTTGCTCCCACAAAGCTGAGAACGAGTCCTGAAGTCACTGCACATAAAAGGGAGGTGGCTTTACAGAGGCTCACGGGGAGTTCCTCTCAAGTGCGAGGGGCAGCCTGGGAGAAAGCACAAAGGTGCTTGTTTGAAAATTTAACGAGATGCCCATGGAGGCTGGGATCATGGGCTGATCAGAGGTGGGAGCTGACTTCTCAGCAGTGAATTAGAGATGCCAGGCAAGGTGGGGATAGGCCAGGAAGGGCCCTGCAAGTGAAGAAAGAATCTTATGTTTGATGTTTCGTATACCCTGTTCCCATCTCATCTGCACTGGTGAGCCAAGGCGGATCTTGTTTAGCCCGCTGTAAGTGAGAGGAGTAACTCCATTCAAGTCAAAGCACTCTGGATTCACAGTAGTGCAACCACAATCAGAATCTAACCCCTTATAGCCAGTTCCACAAAGTTCTCTCTCTCTCTGTCTCTCTCTCTCTCTCTCTCTCTCTCTCTCTGTATTCTACTTTTCTAAGGGTGTGCCCAGCTTTAAGGGAATTTGCACTGATGAAACAACATCAATATAGTTGCCTTGCCTTGGTGTGACTTACCCCAGCTGTAACAGGAATCCTAGTAATTACTCACCTTCCTAAAACACTCATCGATCCGTAGGTGAAAGGTGCTGTGGTAGTGCTAAGTGTTAATTTAACTAATGGTAACAAGTAAAATTATTAACTAACTCCTCACTGCTCAGCTGTCTGTAATTCTTACTTTTTTTACTGTCAGGAATGGTCGCGTTATGATTTAGTCCTGCCTTGAGTGCAGGGGACTGGACTAGACGACTTACTGAAATTCCTTCCAGTCCTACACGTCTATGATTCTATAACCGCGCTGGAGCAGCTACGCCGATTGTAAATGGGGGGAAGTATACCGTGCTGATCAACCGCAACAGTTTGCTGAGTGCATAAATGGAGGAGAAAGTCTGCCGCCATCCCAGAAATTTCAGAATGAGCATGTGGCTTATTCCCTTGCTACGAGCACTGGGGCTTATTTTGCCATTAGGGAGGGAAAGATTCCAAAGATGACTGCCCTTCCTGCGGAGCGGAGACATTTGCAGTAAGGGCGTAGACCTATGTCTTGTTCAGAAGAGTACCAGTCTAAGCAATGCTACATTATTTTGTAGAGTCTTGGACTATCCTTGGAGGTAATAAGCATTCACTGAAAATGACTGCTGGCCACTGGCAAAAGCTGATTATAAGTGTTAACATTGCAATATGTTTTCCTTCCATTTACAAGAGGAGTAAAATACCAGGAGAAACATCCCATTTGCCAGTGTTTGGAGCCCAATACACTCTACATACAATTATTGAAAGAATAACAGGAAATTGACCCATTTACTCTGAAAAGTTCCTATCATGTTCTGCACTATTTCATTTCATGTCCATTTGCGAACAAGTCATTTCTCCTCAGGGGCAGAAGATAAATTGTCAACACGCGCACACGCCCCCTTTTCATTGCCAGGCACAAAAATATCACAAAGAAACATTTCCTTGCTCTCTGCTTCATTTTCTTCTTCATCATCTTTTTTTAATAAACGGTGCTAAGTAAAAAGTCAACTGACTGTAAATAAACTAAATTCCACCCCCATCTTATCTTAAGATTGTTTTTTTGGACAGAATGTATTCCACCCACATGGTCTCAGGTCTGATCTGACTGCTCTTCTCAGTACCAGAGAAATCAGATAACAGCCTGCATGGAATAGCGCTTAGAAAACAGAAACATTTGGCAACTACTGTCTGCATTACCTGGCACATTGCAATACGGGCTCCATGTATTATAGCCGGTCGAGGGGCTTTGCTTTAGTTTTAAGGAAGTGGCCCTCCCGTGGGTGTTTCTTTGAATTCTGCACAGTGCTTATTATCTGTATTCTGGCAGTGCCCACACCGTACTAGATGCTGCCCACGGCACACAGGAGGCAGCGCGGTCTCGTGGACAGGGCATTGGAATGGGAATCAGGAGACCTGAGCGCTATTCTCAGCTCTGCCACTGACTTGCCATGTGGTTTTCAGAAAGTCACCCTTCTCCCCCGTCAGTCTTGTCTCTTTAGAGTGTAAGGTCTTTGGGGCAGAGGGGCGGTCTCCTCCTTTTATGGCTACATACCAGAGCTAGGTGCTGATCCCAACAACAGTTTCTCGGTGCTACTGTAATATAAGTAATCATGACAGAACGATGGAATCAATGCCCCAAAGTCCTGCAATCTAGAGAGGCTGGAAGGGTGGGAAGAGGGACACCAAAGCGTGCACAGTCCATATGTACCTCCTGGGCCTGCAGCTCTCATTGGCTTTGGTTAGTATTGTGGGTGCTCAGCCTCTCCCCAAAATCAGCCTCCACGTGCATAAATACATCTATTCCAAGATTTAAATGACAAAGGAGAATGGAAGAGCCAACAGGACAGGGACTGGGGGCCACATTCAACAGTCTACTTTGTTCCATACTGCTGTTGTATCAGGTCCAGTGAAGATTAACCCAAAGCAAGGGTCAGAGCTTATGTAGGGGCTTTTAGGCCCCCACTTTTTAACTTCTGACACAGGAGGGAAAGGGGCATAGCCAAGGTGCCCAAGCACCCTCAGCTGCTGTTTCAGCCCCTAGCAGTGTAAGTTTACAGCAGCTCTCAGGCTGCTCTAACATGACACAAAAGGGGAGCGGCTGAACAGAATAAAGCGGACGGTCCAAGGATGATCTGAAATGTGCGCCAAATGGGCACTCAGGGTACGTCTACACAGCAAATGTAGCAGCAGCAGGTCTCAGAGCCTGGGTCAACTGACTCAGGCTCACACTATAGATCTGTTTTTAGCCCCGCAAGTCAGTTGACCCAGGCTCTGAGACTCACTGCCATGTTTTGTTTTGTTTTGCTGAGTAGACGGGCCACGCTTATTCGCTTTGTGACTCCAGATCGGAGTTGCTCCGTTTACAGGAGAGTACCCCGATCTGGCCAATCCTACAAACTCCTGAGGCCTTGAATCCGCCCGGGTTGCTTCCTGCTTGGAGCGTCCCCATCAGTACTGAAGGTTCCGCAACCAGAACCATCCCGGCAATTTGCCTCAGGAAGCACAAGGCGGATCAGAATGCAGCTCGCTAGACCCCGGCTGCCTCAGTTTCTGCTGGGCCGAGAGGAGCGAATCCTAGCTTCTGTCGCCGCAGTCAGCCGATAAGACTCAAAAGATGAAGAGAGATCAGCGCCCTGCTGGGGAGAGGTGCTATTTTTACACTGGTTTTCACCAAAAACGACACTTTATGGAAAATAAGATAACACTGCTCTACGAATTAAGAAATCCCTCACGGCATGAACAAGCAAAATACTCCAGGCACAGCTAACTCATGCATAGCCCGTACCGCCTACTGATGATTTCTTTTTCCTGTTTAAAATGGAGATTTGGGGGGCTGAGGGGAATTACGAAAGGAGGGCATCCTACATCAGCAGGTTTTGCTTCAAAGGGACTGCTTCTCTGTGGACCTATATAAAACCACCAAATCCACTGCAGTTCTTGGCGTCTGTTTCGTGTCCCAAGAAAGATGGCTTGAGGCTGTTTAGCTCCAAAGCAAGTGCCTCTGAAAACAAAGAGCGTTTCCACACCAGCTTTTGGGGCTCCAGCAGGAAACAGGAGAAGGAGGGAGAAGAAGAAAAGATGCTTTCCCCGCTGATTGGTGAGGAAGTGGTTTGGCCCTCTGGACACCATGTGAAAGAGAACACCAGAGGGCATTGCCTGCCTGGAAATAGAGCTGCTGCTCACCTGTAATGACAGCCAGATTCATTAAGCTCCCTAAAAGATAATTAAAAACATGAAGAGGTGGACACGCCCTGGGTCTCCACTTACCTTTTGTCTCTATGAGCTGAGAGAAGAATGTCCAATGGCTAATTATAAATTACAGCACCAGAGGAAGAAGCTGTGGATTGCACTTTGTCTGCAAAGATGTAATCGGAGCATCCCGTGAAACTCGCTCGCAGGCAGAAGGCCTGGGGGAGGGAAATGGGTGGGGTAGCAATGCGGGGTAGGGCGCTCCCTGACCCCGGGGTGGGGGTGCTTTAGCCACAAGCATCTGACTTCAGTAGCCCCAAAGGTGGCGCAATGGGGTGCAGCAACTGATGGGGGAGGGATCGCTCAGTGGTTTGAGCATTGGCCTACTAAACCCAGGGTGGTGAGTTCAATCCTTGAGGGGGCCACTTAGGGATCTGGGGCAAAATCAGTACTTGGTCCTGCTAGTGAAGGCAGGGGGCTGGACTCAATGACCTTTTGGGGTCCCTTCCAGTTCTCTGAGATAAGTATATCTCCATATATTTTATTATTATTATATGCCAGTTAATTTGGTCAGCGTGACTGTCGCTACAGCACCACTTCCAGGGTGCGTGCGAATTCCATCTCCCCCAAACCCCTCACACCTGCTGGGCCTTTATGCAGTAAAAGCTGTGTTATCCTGCACTTTAGCAACCAGAAAGCTCTATTAACCAACATTTCTGATATCTCCCAATACAAATCTTCCATCTAGTTACAGTAACCGGGATGAGAATACTGCCCAGTAGGTTATGCAATTGCACATTCTTCACTCTACTTTTTATGCAAAAAAGGCATAAAGGCATAAAGACAAGTCAGCAAGCTCATATCAGGGATGTATTCAAAAAAGCAGCTTCTACACTATGTCATAGGGTCATTACAGATTCAGCCCAATCTCCTACACCTTCTACATCTACAATGATGATTGGTGTTGATAATGATGACCCTGAGCACTGCACAGGGAACTACAGACCAGTCAGCCTCACCTCTGTCCCCAGAAAAATCATGGAGCAGGTCCTCAAGGAATCCATTTTGAAGCACTTGGAGGACAGGAAGGTGATCAGGAACAGTCAACATGGATTCACCAAGTGCAAGTCATGCCTGACCAACCTGATTGCCTTCTATGAGGAGATAACTGGCTCTGTGGATATGGGAAAAGCGGTGGATGTGATATACCTTGACTTTAGCAAACCTTTTGATACGGTCTCCCATAGTATTCTTGCCAGCATGTAAAAGAAGTATGGATTGGATGAATGGACTGTAAGGTGGATAGAAAGCTGGCTAGATCGTCGGGCTCAACAGGTAATGATCAACGGCTCAATGTCCACTTGGCTGCTGGTATCAAGTGGAGTTCCCCAGGGGTCGGTCCTGGGGCCGGTTTTGTTCAACATCTTCATTAATGATCTGGATGATGGGATGGATTGTACCCTTAGAAAGTTTGTGGATGACACTAAGCTGGGGGGAGAGGTAGATATGTTTGAGGGTAGGGATAGGGTCCAGACTGACACAGACAAATTGGAGGATTGGGCCAAAAGAAATCTGATGAGGTTCCACAAGGACAAGTGCAGAGTCCTGCACTTAGGATAGAAGAATCCCATGCACTGCTACAGGCTGGGGACTGACTGGCTAAGGGGCAGTTCTGCAGAAAAGGACTTGGGGATTACAGTGCATGAGAAGCTGGATAAGAGTCAACAGTGTGTCCTTGTGGCCAAGAAGTCTAATGCTATATCGGGCTGTATTAGTAGGAGCATTGCCAGCAGATCGAAGGAAGTGATTATTCCCCTCTATTCGGCACTGGTGAGGTCGCATCTGGAGTACTGCGTCCAATTTTGGGCTCCCCACTACAGAAAGGATGTGGACAAATTGGAGAGAATCCAGCGGAGGGCAATGAAAATGATTAGGGGGCTGGGGCACATGACTTACGAGGAGAGGCTGAGGGAATTGGGATTGTTTAGTCTGCAGAAGAGAAGAGTGAGGGGGGATTTGATAGCTGCTTTCAACTACCTGAAGGGGGGTTCCAAAGAGGATGGAGCTCGGCTGTTCTCAGTGGGGGCAGATGACAGAACAAGGAACAATGGTCTCAAGTTGCAGTGTGGGAGGTCTATGTTGGATATTAGGAAACACTATTTCACTAAGAGGATGGTGAAGCACTGGAATGGGTTCCCTAGAGAGGTGGTGGAATCTCCATCCTTAGAGTTTTTAAGGCCTGGCTTGACAAAGCCCTGGCTGGGATGATTTAGTTGGGGTTGGTCCTGCTTTGAGCAGGGGGTGGGACTAGATGACCTGCTGAGGCCTCTTCCAACACTAATCTTCTATGATTCTAAGATCCTGAAGTGCCTTCTGAATCATCAAAAAAGATTAAATTTTGTTCAGTCGAGTGTTAGTGCATAACATAACCTACTGTATAGAAAACTTTACCTGTATACATCTAAGTGCTTCAAGAAACCAACCACTCTGCCGTGCAGGACGACGGCGGGATTGGTGAGTACCTGTACACTATTTTATACTTTATTAATTTTATTGTATTCTAATTCTTTGAAAAGTGGTACTCCATTGGTAAGTATCACTCTTAGTTAATCAGAATTTTTGACTACTCGGCACCCCTCATTCTCCCACCATGCCGGATAACAAAGCTTTTACTGTACTTGGAAGGGATGACTTTTGCCTACTGGGAATAACTCTGCAATCCTCTTAAGGACCGATGCAAAGTCTGTTGATATCAGTGGGAGTCTTTCAACTGGCTTCAATGGGCTTTGGATCAGGCCCTCATCTGGTAATCTGCTTAATGATGATCAGCAAGCCAAGCTCGTTTAAAGGTAGGCTGGACAAAGGAGGTCTGAATAGATGTGTCCTAGGGGCCTGATCTTGATCCCACTGACATCAAGGGGCGGAAGACCATCAACTTTAGTTTCCATGGTTCTATGAGGTGAGGGACCGAGTGAAACTTACACTGCTGCAGGTGATGAAGTTCACATCCTGTGCTAAGGCCCAGCTCCAGATCTATGCTTACCCCTTAGTCCTTCCGCTGGTCTGCCCTCTGCACAAACCAAATTTCATTATATATTTGGAAATTCCTTTCCAAATTCTTCTGTTTCCATGAGAGCTGTAGATATACACCTTTCTCTCTCTTTCTTTTTTTTCCAAAAGAGGGAAGGAAAGTGACGTATGCCCTCCCGCCAACACCCATACATTTTGGAAAATAAATGCAGAATCTGTAGTTAGAGGAGTTAGTGTCAGAATATAAAAAAATTATTAAACATTATGTACAAAGAAAACATAATTAGCTCCTGTGGGATCTGAAAAAAAAAATTACTCGTGAAGAAGGAGAAAATGGATAACTCACTCCTGGGTTTGCCAGTCGTGAATTATTTAATAATCACTCCCTACCAGATGGAATATATTTATCCACCCCATTGGAGCACACTTTGCAATCTATTTACACTGCTTTTAAAATATGATTATTTATTTAAAAAATAAAAAAGGTATGCACAAGGGAGAGGGGGAGTAAACACAGAAGCTAAAGGGAAAAAATATAACATCTCATCAGTCTTTCTGATCGTGTTAGGGTGTTACAAACTAAAATTAATATGAATGCTGTTTATTGCATCTCTCTTGATTATCTTCTATATGAAAGCATAGAAATTAAAACTAGAATGTGTACCCTCCAAGGAGCACCTTTATGCTATGCATTAAATGGCACGGGTATACTTCTGTTAGCCATGTGTTGTTGTGCAACTAAGGTTTGATCCAGCTCCCATGAAAGTCAATGGAAATACTCTCAGTAATTTCAGAGGGAGCCGGAGCAGGCTTCAGAAACGTCTCTCACAGGGTCAGACTGTGCTCTGACTTACACCTGCAGTGAATCCAGAGCAACTCCAGTGACATCACTGGAGTCACTCTGAATTTACACCCGGGAACACAGAGCAGTACTTGGGTCCAAAGATTTGATCAGCTGCTTATTTTAAAATGTCAGGAAGTCCCACAATTTTACTCTTGCCTTTATATTTCACTATGTGTTGTTGCCGTTACAATACCCTTCCCAAACAAAAAGCTTTGCCCAGCTAAAGTTAAGTGCACTAGTGACAAACACTTGTCAGATCAGACTCCATAGAGGCCGTGAGAAACCTGTATGGACATTACACGGGCATACACAATGTAAAAACCTATTCAAACACGTAAGGACATTTCTAAGCCAAAAGAAATTCTTTGATAATGTACTGCAATAATTCATGTTTGTTTGATTTTCTTTTAAAACTCAACCAAGGTTCTTCATAGGCTTGGTCTACACTAAACCCCCAAATCGAACTAAGGTACGCAACTTCAGCTACGTGAATAACGTAGCTGAAGTCGATGTACCTTAGTTCGAACTTACCGCCGTCCAGACCCGGCAGGCAGGCTCCCCCGTCGACTCTGCGTACTCCTCGTGGCGAGCAGGATTACCGGAGTCGACGGGGAGCACTTCTGAGTTCGATTTATCCGTCCAGACTAGACGCGATAAATCGAACCCAGAAGTTCGATTGCCTGCCGCCGAACCAGCGCGGTAAGTATAGACAAGCCCATAGATCTTAAATGCAGGAAATGATCAGCAATGGCTGTTCAATAAATTAGAGGTAAAATTTTCAGGCACCTAAGTCCAATTTTCAAAAGTGACCTAGGCCCTTAAGGAGCAGAGTGGATAAAAACTATGATATAAAAAAACAACAACATTAAAAAAAATGAGATTTTTTTTATTTAAATCAGATTTTTTAATGTTAAGGCCGAACGTACAATAATCTATTAAAATAATTTGAATTAAATAAAAGAGTAATATTTAAAAGCAGTACATGTTTTCTGCTGCAGTATTATAGAAAGTCAGACCAGTGAACTGGTGGCCGTCACTGGCTAAGCACCTGGAACCAGAGTTTGCCGAAACACTAAATCAACTTTTGACAGCAGCAGTCTTTTCTGCAGGTACAGAAAGAATATTTCTTCATTTCAGTTTGTTCAACTAGTTTAGTTCAATGAATAGTTCATTCAATGCAGAACAACCAGCTGGGAGTTGAAAAAGCAGGAAAGTTTGTTCTCCTCTTCCAAACTATGAATAAAAACTAGGAATGAGAGGATGAGATCTATTAATTCTAAAATCTTGAAGGACACGATGACTAGAAACAACCAGTTCAATTGACTGACTACAGATACTTCATGTATTTAATACATTAGTTTTAAACGCAAACCATGTTTTTCTTATGTAGCCAGCACATTTAAGATCATTTTATTTATTTAATAAAAAAGAGTATTAAAATAATGTTTTCGTGCGCTTTTAATTGGAATTCCCATTTCTATCCAATGCAGCTTGACACAAATCATGAGTAAAAAATTAACTGTGTCCAGTTTTGGGCCCCACACTACAAGAAGGATGTGGAAAAATTGGAAAGAGTCCAGCGGAGGGCAACAAAAATGATTAGGCGGCTGAAGCACATGACTTATGAGGAGAGGCTGAGGGAACTGGGATTGTTTAGTCTGCAGAAGAGAAGAGTGAGGGGGGATTTGATAGCTGCTTTCAACTACCTGAAGGGGGGTTCCAAAGAGGATGGATCTAGACTGTTCTCAGTGGTGGCAGATGACAGAACAAGGAGTAATGGTCTCAAGTTGCAGTGGGGGAGGTTTAGGTTGGATATTAGGAAAAACCTTTTCACTAGGAGGGTGGTGAAGCACTGGAATGGGTACCTAGGGAGGTGGTGGAATCTCCTTCCTTAGAGGTTTTTAAGGTCAGGCTTGACAAAGCCCTGGCTGGGATGATTTAGTTGGGAATTGGTCCTGCTTTGAGCAAGGGGTTGGACTAGATGACCTCCTGAGGTCCCTTCCAACCCTGATAGTCTATGATTCTATGAATCATCTTCTAATAAATAAGAAAGTGTCATCCACCATTTTCTAGCAATTTAAAAAACTGTAAATATCAAGAATTTGAATAAGTGATATCATTACTTAAAAAATATAGAGAGATATAGTGAATCCTCCTGGTTAGCAAAACGAAGTACCAAATTATACCAACCAGTGAGACTCAACCTTTCTTTAAGAATATAACTAAAAAGCACAAATGCAAAACAAATTTAAAAATTGACTATTTAAATCAAGGTTTCCTGCTTGCTGATTAAATCATGATTAAAATTGGTGATTTAAATCAATCTAGAGTGGCAGTCAGGTTCCTAAATCACTTAGATGCTTTTGAAAATTCCACCCAATGTCCCAATGTAGTTTTTTTTTTAATCAGTATGAATCTAAACATTTTCAACAAACAAGATACATCTTTGAAAAATTCATATATGCAGTGTATTAAAATCCAGTATTAGGTCTGGTCTACACAAACATTTTTCCAGTATAACTATTTCACTAGGAGGGCTGGTATCAAATTATATGTATAGTTAACACCGTATAACTTTTAGGTACAGACAGTAGGATTGCCACCAGATTTTCGCAGGATTGTTACTTTTTTGAGCTGGCAGTTCTGGGAAATCTGTAAGGGTGCTCAGTGCACTGCCAGCTGTTCAGTTTGATGGGCTCAGGATCAGTCCAGATGTCCCATTTCTGTTGTAGCTCAGAGGTAACAACCTTAAGAGACAAGCCCTACGTGCTGGATAACCCAATCTAAGGTCCTGATTAACGAACGCGTTCCTGTCCCAGGCAGAATATACACACACCGCTAGCTGCTGTCCAGGAGAGGAATGGACCAGATTAGAACACAGGGTTAAGTGTTTTCCTGAATAACAGCTTTGTGGTGACAACCTGAAAGCCAAACTGACCATTCTAGTTTCAATGTCCCAGAAGACCAAAGAGCCAACAGCAAACCTACCTCACAGCACACGTAGCAAGAAGTCAATCTGAGGTTTAAAGTTCCTTCCGTATAATAAGCTAACATATTATTAGTAATATATGGAAGGATGTGACTTTTTTTTCCTTCCAGGGAGGATGTCCCTTTTACTACCCCATCGCTTATGCTAAAATAGAGATACATCAAGCAAAAGAGAACATTCCAAAGAACAAAATGCCCCGGCCCCCCCGGCCGAAGAATGTAAAATAGAAGTGTCAAAATATTTTATGTGGCATTATGCACTCATCTATTTTAAAGACGGAAAGGATTAAATACATCTACATGATGGAAAGAAAAAGTGTTTAAACAACAATAAAAAAAGATTTAGTGGTATTAATAAAGAACTCCCTTAAAGCAGCATGTCTCCATTAAAGTAATTAATAGGGCATGAAAGACACTTCAGTGGAAGTGAGCAGTGTTCAGGCTAAAGCTCTTTGATTTTTCACATGATCTCAAGACTGACTTCCGTGCAAAAATATACTCTGTAAGGAATGTGGGGGTGGGGGTGACATGGTGCATGTATGAAATACAAAGATTAAGAGAATATTAGGGCAATAATTCTATTTGATTAAACATATCTGAAATGACAGTAAAATGTTCCAAGTGAATTAAGGATTGTATTAACAGATGCAGAAAAGAGTTTGAAATCTAACGGGCAGAAAGGAAAGGTTTTATGATGATCATTATTTTTCTTCTTAGGATAGTGGTGATATTGCCATAAAACTTTAATCTTATTGCCACGCCAGAGTGAAAGAAAACCTGTCAGAGGCAACAGAGCACCTCTGGACTCTCTTGTTTTAAAACGGGAATGGTCTCTTTGCAGCAAAAAGGTCTCAGGTGAGGTCCCGGCTGGAAGTTGAAGCTAGACCAATTCAGACTGGAAGCAAGGCACGGACTTTTAACAGCGAGGGTAATTAACCACTGGAACAATCTACCAAGGGTTCCGGTGGGTTCTCCATCACTGGCCATTTTTAAATCAAGATAGGAGGTTTTTCTAAAAGATCTGCTTGAGTTCAAATGGGAATTAATTCAGGGAAGTTCTCTGGCCAGTGTCATAGAGGGGGTGAGACCAGATGATCACATTGGTGCTATACAATAGTAGTTGATACCTGCGAGCTCCCTGATGGCCAGGGATTCTTTAGAAGTCACTTGAGTTTTCCTGAAGCAGAATTAACCACTTTAGAAATGTTTCAGAAAGATTTAAAAAAAAATCTTTAGGTTTGATCCTGCATATGCTACCAAGACTGGTGCTCAGTATTGTGGGTAATCCCATCACTGTAATGAGTGCTCCGCTCAGTCGTGTTTGCAAGGCTGTGCCGTATACGGTCCCTGTTTTTGTATCCCTTCACCTTTAAACCCCGTTGCCTTAGTTACAGTGAAGCCAATTGCATAGAACTCTGAGTGAAGCTGCGACTCAAATGTTCTCTAAATCTCTGGAAACGGCTTAAAAAGCTTTTCTGTGCACATCAGACCAATTGTTGGGCCTAATACCGTGTGCTGAAGCCAACGGAGTTTAAGCCCTTGCTTAAGTGCTTTGCTGAATCCAGGCCTACCCGGACTGCAGTTCTACGTAAGGGCCACAATCTCACTATCAGTGACCTACATTAAGTCTTTAGGGGAATACCAAAACAATGAGGAGTCCTTGCGGCTCCTTAGAGACTAACACATTTATTTGGGCATAAGCTTTCGTGGGCTAAAACCCACTTCATCAGATGCATGGAGTGGAAAATACAGTAACAGGTATAAATACACAGCACATGAAAAGATGGGAGTTGCATTACCAAATGGGGGGTCAGAGCTAACGAGCCAATTCAATTACGGTGGAAGTGGCCTATTCTCAAAGGTTGACAAGAAGGGGTGAATACCAAGGGAGGAATAGCTTATGCCCAAATAAATTTGTTAGTTTCTAAGGTGCCACAAGGACTCCTCATTGTTTTTGCTGATACAGACTAACACAGCTACCCCGCTGAAACCTGTCACCATGCTAGGGGAATACAGAGACTTTTGAGAGCTCCAAGTAACAGCTAAATGCCAAGGAGAATAGAACATCAAACAAATATTTTTCTTTTCATGACAGAAGATAAATATTTGGCAGCACATTTAATTTTAAAAAAAGTTTAAAAGTTACTCAAACAGAGTAGAGAACATTGCTGTAATTTTACTTTGCCTCCTAAAATATGTCCGGTCACAGTGGCTTTCTGAAGGAAATATTTACTAATTTAAGAAGTGTTGTCTAGCTTTAAAACTGCTCGCATTTACGTAGACACCTCTGGTGGAAGAGTGCCAAAATAATGTATTGGTTAAAATAAATTAAATAAAAATAAAATAAAGAAGCGACAGTGTCAAGAGTTAAGATAATAATAAAGCTTTTACGAGAGGCAGTCCTTACCCATGTTACTAATAACACGTTGAACCTGATTTACTTTTCACCATTGATGCTGTTAGCTTGCTTCATGGACTGCCCGCAACAGGGACAGTGAAAAAAAGACTGATCTGGTCAATTTCAGTGTTTAGTGCTCCGGTAGGCGCTGGCATGCTGCTAGAATTCACTGTATTTGTTATTTATTTAGATGTGTACAGTAGTTTAAAAAGATACCTATACAAAGAGCTCTAGGCACCGTGATCATTAATTAATCTTACAACAACAGAATAATGCCTACCCAGCAGAATTAAAAATTACATATGAATGACACAAACTTCATCCACTAGTGGCCTTAAACAATCACATGGTAACAAATTAACTCGGCCAGCCAGTAAATGAAAATAACTGAAAAGCTCTTCTCCAAACCCCATCACTTTCTGGAAGATACTTTCAATCTCCCCATAGAACCCTACGCTAATAAAGTTTGTGGATGACAACACTGGGAGGTATTGCCAATACAGGAGTAAAACCTGAATATCATACACAAAGATCTGGATGACTGTGAAACCTGGAGTAATAGAAATGGGACAACATTTAATAGTGCAGCATCAAGCACTTAGGGACTAATGACAAGCATTTTTGCTGGAAGCTGGGGATGAATCAGTTGGAAGCAACAGCGGAGGAGAAAGACCTGGGTTATTGGTCGATCACAAGATGACCACGAACTGCCAATGTCATGCAGCCATGAAAACAGCTAATAAAATCCTAGGATGCATCAGGCGAGGTATTTTCAGTAGAGACAGGGAAGTGTTAGTACCATTAAACACTGGTGAGACCTCATCTGGAATCCTGTGTGCAGCTCTGGTCTCCCACATGTAAGAAAGCTGATTTCAAACTGGAACAGGTGCAGAGAAGGGCTACCAGGATGATCCGAGGAATGGAGAACCTCCCTTACGAGAGGAGACTTAAGGAGCTTGGCTTGTTTAGCCTAACCAAAGGAAGGCTGAGGGGAGATCTGATCGCTCTCTATAAATACATCAGAGGGCTAAACGCCAGAGAGGGAGAGGAGTTAATTAAGTTAATGGCCAATGTTGGCACAAGAACAAACGGCTATAAACTGGCCATTGATAAGTTTAGGCTTGAAATTAGGTGAAGGTTTGTAACTATCAGAAAGGTAAAGTTCTGGAAGAGCCCTCAATTGAGTAAGTGGGGGCGAAAAACCTAACTTGTTTTAAGACTGAGCTTGATACGTTTATGGAGGGGACGGTATGATGAGACTGCCGACAGTTGCACATGGCCCATCTGCGACTGCTATTAGCATATATCTCCAATGGCTGGAGATGGGACACCAGATGGGGAGGGCCCAGGTGTCCCATATGCTCAGAATCTGACTGATCACCATATTTGGGGTTGGAAAGGAATTTTCCCCAAGGAGACCCTGGAGGTTTTTCACCTTCCTCTGCAGTGTGGGGCATGGGACACTAGCTGGTTTGAACCAGAGAAAGTGGAGGATTCTCTGTCACTTGCAGTCTTTAAATGATGATTTGAGGACTTCAGAACTCAGCCAGAGGTTACGGGCTTACTACAGCAGTGGGTGGGTGAGGTTCCGTGACCTGTGACGTGCAGGAGGTCAATGAGATGATCACGATCGTCCCTTCCGGCCTTAAAGTCTAGGAGTCAAAACCATGTCTTATATGTGATTGCTGTTAAAAAAATAAATCCATAACCCTCAAAGAAAACATTGGATACATTTACTATCCAAGTGGGAGTCTCTGAAGCCAGGGCCATGTAGTAAAGAGATCATACAGATTTCTGAGTCCCCGAGCAAACCCATTACACTTCCTTACAGTACTTAAGGTCAATCCAACTCTCACTGCATGCAACTGGGTAAAAGGCAGAATCCCTGTGAAAAACCACGGGCGGCATCTAAACTAAATGTTCCGTGGGAAATGCATTACACAAAGGAGAACAAGCCATGGAACAACAGGGGCAAAAGCTATGCAAACTACGCCATATGCCTTAAACCTTCTTGGCATTATGACAGATCCCACCTACCAAGCCCGGGTCTCCTACAATAGGATAGCTGTCGCCGCCTATGCAGGTGGTTTTCTTGACACTGACGAGTGACAACTATAGACCCTATAGGTCTTGTTGGTTGATCTACCATCATGTTCTCCGCTAGCAATGAGAACTGCTACATGTACAGCCTGCAATAACTTCTTATCCCTGGCAAAGCCCAGGCTAAGAATTAAACTCCACATGTAATCTGGTCTTCCTTCTGGTAAAAAGCCCAAGTGGATGATTTACTTTTTCTGTCAATATTATTCTTGGCCCACAGCTTTGTAATCAGTGCAGCTGAGGGGGAAGGGCAGATGCACTTGGAATGTGCGTTCTCCCTCGATGTGCAGCCAGCACTCGCGATACAGCTTAGAATCAATAAACTTTTCCTCTTGTCACCGTCACTGTTTGTTGTCCTTTCCCTTCGCTGGCATTATGCCGTTTTTCTAACTAGAAATCTACCAAACCCATTGGGGTTTGCGTGTGTATGGTGGCAAGTCAGACGGTTTCCTCTACTGCAAACAAACATTGCATGCAGTCGAACCAACGCTGCCGAGCGCCAAAAACAGAGCCCTGCTGGAGGCAGGATCAGTTCAAAGATGGAACTTTCTCCCAAAGCGAAGCTCCTTTTGCTCAGGCGTCAACAAAGCGTCTGACTGAAGCAGCATTCACAAAGGCCATGCTCTACTTTTCCGCTCTTCCCTGGCCATGAGGTTGGCAAACTGCTGCCTGGACTAAGTCGGAGGGCATTTTCGCTCAGAGAGAGGTGAGACTCTTTGTTCTCTGAAAAAATTGGGTAAGGATCAATCAGACCTGCTAAATCCATACTATGAAAAGGCAGAGCAGCTGGAACACTCAAAGCATCGTTAGCAAGGAGCAGCATCAGGTCAAAGGCCTTTAACCAGTAACTCTGGCTATTAACAAGGTCAGTGGTACAATGCTAATGTATTGGCCCAAGTGCAAAGCAACCAACCCCCTCTCTTCCCTCCCTCCCCCCCTTAAACCAAAGGCAAAAAATGAACCCCCTATTGATTTAAGACCAGGTTTTCAGAACTGAATTAACTGGCTTAAATGCCATTATCTTTCTTTATAGCCCCCATGGCTAAATACCACAGACTGGATGGAATTACACACACACAGATGATAAATGCACCTTTTACACATGCAGTTATGAAAATCAACACCCCCTTAAAATAATTCTCTCTTATCTATTTTAAACGAAAGGCAAGAACAACGCGCGATGGATGAGCAATGATTAACACTTGATAACATGCCATCCTGTCACACTGCCTCCCCGCCTGCCGCACCTGCAGAACACTCTCCCGTAGCTCTCCCGCACACATTATGATGTATATCACCCTAGTGAGGGATCAGAGCCCCACTGCGCTAGCAGCTGCACGCCCCTGAAGGAGAGAGAGAGTCCCTCGCTTAAAGCAGCAGAGCGTCCGGGTTCCAAAAGGACATAGACGGTGGAGGACAGACGGGCTTGTGGTTAATGATTTCTATTACCGTTGCACACAGGAGCCTAGCCATTGTCCACACACGGACCAAAAAGACGGTCCTGCCCCGAGGAGCTGATAATCTAAGGATAACTCAAGAGACAGATGGAGGGAGTGTACGGAAACGATGAGACGATATTGGTCAGCATGATGGGCACCGCACTGGGACTGAGATGGGCTGGATTCTGTTCCTGGTTCTGTGTGACCCTGGGCAAGTCAAGTCACTGAACCTCTCTGGGCCTTAGGGATAACAATCCACCTTCTCCCCCACCCGGGGCTGTTTGCACTGGGAGTTCTTTGGGGCAGGAACTGTCTCTCACTGTGTTTGCTCAGCACAACTGGGTTCAGTATTAGTGCGGGCTCTGGGTGCTACTGGAATAACGACAAAGGGGGAGAAACGCAGGTGGTTTGGTGACAGGAGGCGGCGGCTCCAATAAAAACAGGCCTATGTGAGTGCCTGGAGCACTGAGCCTGCCTCGCCTCCTTACGCGTCAGTGTTTTCTTTTAAAGGAGAGAGAAATTCTTCCCATGCCACATGGATTCCGATGAATGAGATGATTCTCTCCGGCACGTCTGCCATCGCAGCATACCAGTCTGCTAGCAGCAGGACACCCGAGCCAGGACACCTAAGCAGCAATCTCTCTGCACAGCCGGGAGCAGCTGCAGTCAGTGCCATGTATTGAAGAACAATCCTTTAGCAGCGGCACAGTCCTGGACCTGTAAAATCCCACCGGTCCAGCCGAAAGGGAGGGTGTTGTCCTTACAGGAAATGTTATTGACTGGAACTCACCCCACTGGGTGGGAAATCCAGTCGAGGACACGTGGTCGTTTAACACTGCAGGACAGCAGCTTGTCCCTGACCACTTCATTCTACTTCTGTGACAGAGAGAACATCTGCCTCCAACCTTTCTAATGTTAGGGCCTTCCCGAACAGGGTGTCTCAAATCATTGCCTGGCACATCTTTTTTTTTTTTAATTTGTAAAATGCACCTAAATTATAAAATGCTGAAAGAGCAAACAGAGGGTCCACGGCTTAGTAAGAGAACAGAGCTTCCCTGGAAAGCAACCTGTCCCCCCTGCAGCAAGGGGCAAAAGAGCCGGGCTCCGTCAAACCGGCCTGGAAGGGATTTGCAGAGTCAAGGGCTCCCCAGCAATGAAAACGTGCCTCCCCCTGATATTTCCATCTTTTTGCAGGAGGTCTGTGTAGGGGCGACCAGAGCCTGGGACGGGGGCAGGTTTAAACACTAAAGGAAATGATCTAAACAAACAACAGCTCTCAGGGCTCAGACCGCCAAGAAGTAGGGTCTGCTGCCCAGAGGGCGGGGGTGGTATGCTGCACAGTGCAGAGTACACAAGCCGGGGGCAAGTATGCTGCTCCTGTTAAAAGGAGCCACATCGCTCCCCACCTTGAAGCACGAAGCCCTCTGCTAGCTGGACAGCACCACCTCCTCCCAGAGCTCTAGCAGGTAGGGAGAGAGTTTAATCTGGGATTATGTGCATTTGGCTAACACATTCCCCCCTGCTTTGTCTCAAAAGGCAGCCTGCAGACAGCGTCTGGCCCTATTCTCATGCCTGTGGAAATAAGGATTTTCAGAGGGATGTCCAAGCACATCCTGCTGCATTGCAAACAGATTGATCTCATTATCCTCAAACCACCCCTAATTGATAGGTGTCCAGTCTGGCTTTGAAAATCCCCAGCCAAGGTGATCCCATCACCACTCTTGGCAAGGCCCCTTGTTATGAAGTTTTCCGTCACATTCTCCTGGCATTTTCCCTGCTGCAGCTTCAGCACATGGACAGCTTGTTCTGTCCTTGTTGGCTAATGAGTATAATTGGTCCTTGTCCTCTCTATAATGACCCACGTGCTTCTCTATAGAGGAGTTACCGCATAGTACTCTCATCACCCCCACAGTCTCTTTTTTAGAGCCACACACTCGAAAGGAGACTATTTACTTTAAAAAGAAAAGGGAAAAATACTCGTTTCATTTTGTCTAGAAACAAAATATTCACTTTATCTCTTCCCCGCCCACTCTTCTAAGCTGTCAGATGACTGGGAAAGGCAAGACGGGATCAACAAAGTTTCCTAGCTCTGAACAAACATGCAAAGGTTCCGAGGGGTAGGTGCTGGCACAGTGACTATTACCTCTTCCATTTTTGCACCCTCTGGACTCTGGAGCTACCGGAGGTCCCTGGAGTAAACCACAGCAGCTCCAGAAGCTGCTCTGTCTTATATCCTGGCTGCACCAGTTCTGCCAGCCCTCCAGGATTGTCCTGAATTCTAGATTCATCGGGAATTAAAGATTACGCCATGTGATGAAACCACCAGGAATACATCCAACCGAAACTGGCAACCTTAGCAATTGCTGCGTACTAGTGTAACCCATGCCGCCGTGGTGTGGCAGTCTGTCCCCCCTAGTGGTGGCTGGGCCAACGATGGATGCTGATGAGCCCGCTACAGCCTTAGCTAACAGAGCTGGGTCTTTTAGAGCCTGACATCTCAAGTTCAATTCCCACTGCTGACAATCCACTCAGGGGCATCACGTTACATTAGCAGCAGCTCCTAAAATCGGGCGTACAGAATAATGCTGATCTCAATTAAATTCTTTGAGGACAAACCCATTCCATGATTTAAGGAGTGCACGACTTTATATTTCTGTTCGCGTTGTCACTTTGAATTCAAACTCTTTGGGAAAACATGCATAATAGTCTTAATGATCCCATTGAGCAGTTTAAATTCAAATTACGGAGCACTCGCAACACCACACAGGCAACACTTTCCATAAATTACTCTCAAATTCAATATGTCGCTTGACAAAAACAAGAATAAAGGGCTTAAAAAAATCATAAAACATTCTTTAAATTATAGCTTCTCTTTTCTTGTCCAATTTAAATTGTTACGTTGTCGCTAAATTCGTGCTGAAATATCTACATACATGATTTAGAATTCTTTTAAAAGACAGATGTAATTTTACAGTGGGGATTGACCTCAGACTTGAGATCTGTGCACGCTAACGTTACTTCACAGGCCCCTCTCTCTCAGAAGCAATCAGCACTGGTCTAACGTCTCCCATCCAAATTAATGGGAGTTTTGCCATTGATTTCAATGGGAGCAGATTCAGAGTCCAAGGCCAGAAGGAACCACCAGACCATCCAGCGTGACCCCCTGCAAAAAAATCACCAACACGCTAAATGCAGGCCCCGCTGTGCTATGCAAACATACTGCAGGAGACAGAGCCACTTACGATTGAAATGGACAAGACAGACAAACGGCAGGAGAAAGGGAGTATTATTATTCCATTTTTACCACTGGGGAACTGAGGCACAGAAAGATTAGGGGAATACTTTCAAAACCACATTCACCTAATACACCTTAAGAGTTCAAGGCCCACTGAAAATTAATGGGACAGTCTCCTGAGTGATTTTACATTTTTTTTTTACCCTAAGCGATTTCTCCGGGGAAGTGACAACACCAGGAAAGAGAAAATAGGGGAGCCTGCAGCTGAAGCAGGAATCGAACCCAAATCTCCGGAGTTTTGGCCCGGCGCCTGAAATACAGCACCGTGTGACTTCCCCAGTTCTAGGTAGAGTTGTTAAAAACGGAAGGGCAGCTCTGGCTCATGACAACTTTGCTCTTTTGTTATTTCACTGCTCATGGCTTCCAGCCCCCTAATTTCTGATGTTCTTCTCTGAGGGCCCTCGGCTTTGACTACTGAATATTTCTGGTTTGCCTGAAGAATTCTTTACGCTTTCTCCCATCCTCTTCCCCAAGGCACCCAGCCAGCTCCATCAAGGCCCGATACTTGGTGACCTTGACACTCAGACAACAGAGGGGAATCCTGGGAGGGTACTCAACATCTTATTGCCGGCAGTGGCAACGACAGGTGCTCAGCATCTCTCAGGACTTGGCCCTACAGATCGTTTATCACTCACTGTTACAACCGGGGAGTGATTGCCAAGAAGCAGGGATGAAGAATGCAAGGAAATTTCCAGGTCCCAGAGAAAGTCATCAGGACATCAAAAAACACTCCCATTTGCAAAACAGCAGCATCCCCTGCCAGACCAGTATATCTGGCTAACCTTGCGCTCAGTCCTTATGGTAATACTGTAGTTGGAAAGGAGACAGCTGGCACGGCTCTAACATCTTGCTCTTCAATCTTTTATGACAATGTTTGCAATATTCCCCTTAACCTCTTCTTTATACGAAGCCCAATGCAAAAACCGAGCAAGCAAACCAAAGGCTTTTGGCAGTAAATTGCTCTGTAAAGGGGAAAAAGTATATTAACATTGACAACAGATTGTAGCCGCGCTACATGGCTCACGTATCGGAGGGTCTAGTTAGATCGGAGACATATTGTCAGATTTTAGGGGTTAGATTGACTGTAGTAGTGATAGGGAGTGACACATTGCCCGATGGTAACACTTCGCTTATCACAACTGCTTTTAACTGAGCGCAGGTGTCTTGATGGAGGGAGGTTGGTGGTGTTTTAGGAATAAAATGAATAATACTGAGCAAAAGCATGAGCAACAGAATTAAAAATGCATGTGTAGCATTTAGCAATTGCAATGCAATAGTCGTCGGTCTGTATTAAATGCTCTCGTTTGGGTGCTTAAAAGTTAGGAACTAATTCTAGGGTCAAACTCAAGTTCTCAAGACCCGGGTGGCATTTTTTTTTCTGAGATGGGGATAAGGAATTGTTTCAAGGGGTGAGTGACTGCAGTAGGTTTTGGACCTGACCCTGTTTGGACATTTTGTGTTAAGAGGGGCAATGATAAACAAAACCAGAGAGATACGTTTGCAGGCTTTTATCGTCAATATTGACCAGTAGCATAGGGTAAACATGGGTAACTGGAGTTTACTAACTTCTCACTGGGGGAATATGTACTTTAGTTTAGGTTAGTTTACTCACTTCTTTTTTAAACACCAGATCACTGATATTGACTAATTAAACAATTTCTGTTGCAACCTTAACTATGGCTTCACTACTGCTCCCCCACCACAAGAGTAACATCGGAAACATTTGCCAATTTTTAATTGTTCAAAAACATTTTATTTGCCTGTGGCCTGACTATGCAGACACACATGGTGCAATCACTCAGAGCAAACTATCAGAAGAGCAAACAGTTCCTGGTTTATAAATCTGGATGAGGCAAACACTTTTTTGTCTTCTTTCATCTCAGAGAGGCAGCCTGGTTTAGTGGTTTGAGTATTGGAACAGAAGCCAAGAATTCCTGGGGCCGGAACCTCCGGTGGTGTTAATTGCGGTAGCTCTCCTGAGCTATGCTCATTTATGCCAGCTGAGAATTTGGCCTCTACTTTCTAAGCCTGGTTCAGTCGCTGATTTGCCGTGCAGCCCTGGGCACATCATTCAGGCCCCAACGCAGCAAAGCACATAGTGTGAAACTGACGTTCAAGGAGACTTGGACTCCGGAGTTGCTTTTGAAATGGTAGGCTCTGAAGTCAGCTAGGCATGTTTTGAAAATACATGCTTATGTGCCATTTCAGACAAGGTCAGACAATGGGACTTAGGCACGGGCTTAAAGTCCAGCACATGCTCTAGGGCTTTACTGAATCAGATGTCAAACTCTTGACTCCAGTTTCCCCATCTGGATGTTTAAAATCACTGCCCCTATTTATGTCATGCTATGGGTATGTAATGCCATTAATGTTGTTTTCACATCAGCAACGGACTGGATTCCTGGGAGTGTTTTGTGCCAGGCCTTTAAGCTTCTTTTTTTGTGGCTTGTGCAGGTGAACATTTAAAGGACACTTTTTTTTTTTTTGCCTAATCATTTCAAAGAAGCTATAAAAATAAAAAGTTTATCCTTTCCTCTGTGTTCAAAGCTGTAGTGTGGAATTTACTATTGCAGATGCAGCCAAGCAATTATCATTGCTTTATCCCTTAAAAAGATAGAAGATAAATTTGAAAGAAGATGAACAGAATCCTTCTGTATTTTTCCTCTCATCCTTTTATCTCCCAACGTAGGAAGTTTACTGAACCCTTGCCAACAATTCACTCAGGCTAATGAAGTGTATAAGTAATAGGATTAAATAATCTCAACCCATTATTACAGTGGCTAATGCAGATGTTCTCCCAAACTAAAGCAGATGCGCAGTGAAGAAATCATCCCTGGTTTAAAAAAAAAATCGTATGAACCTACTAGCAGATCCCAGCCCGAAGTCAATGAGACATTTAACTTCAGTGATATAAAGCACTGCCCCAAGTGTATTACGACACACCTTGCAATGAATTATGGTCTCCTCCCAAGGGCCAACACACGTGCCACAAAATTAACCTTAAAGATTTGATGGCACAATAATTTTAATGCTAACATTAAAAGGAGAAATGGTTTAAAAGCACATATTCAATCAAAAAATCATTTAGTTTTTAAGAGCCAATTAACCGGGACCATCCACCATTGCCACTGTAAATAAGGCAGCATCAATCCTCCATTATTGCATTCAACACTTTAGCGATAATCCCACTGCAAAGGACATGTCGCAATGGCAAGGCATAATGAGGCATTGTTACCATGCTCTGAAGTAGTAATGATAATAAATAATAAAAAAGTGATGAAAGAACGTTACCGAGGAACTAAAGCTTTTAGCAAGTAGCAAATGGGTTTCAGATACTGGGTCTCATGAAGGCCTGATTCTGGGAAGTGCCCAACCCTCATTTCCCCCCTGACATCAATGTGAATGCGGGGTGCTCAGCATCTCATGGGAGGCACTCAGCTCCTTGCAGGACGGGCTCCTCAGCTTGCAAAGGAAACTCGACGTTGGGGGCTTAGTTACCCTGGCTGTAGCCCCTCACCTTGCAATTAGGGGAGAATAAATATAACTGAGGGATGTTTGACAAAAGCCAGTGTTGAGAGAAAGGGTTCTAGGAATTAGAGAGAAATCTACACAAAGATGATTCATTGATCTCCACAGAATTTTTCTGCGATATTCTGCAGCTTCGCTTATTCTAAATACAGGGATTATAACTAATTTTTTCACCCAAACCGTCAAAATACCAGGGCATGCTAAATGCAGACTCTTTAATGGGTAATGGGTGAACCGCAAAAGGCATCTGGATTCAAAGGCCCTTGAAACTGGTTGATGGACTCCTCCTGATTTCAAAGGGCAATGGATGGGGCCTAAAGTTTGGATGCTGTTCGGCGGCTTTTATCGTCTTGTGGGGTTGCAAAGTTACATCGTGATCCTTCAGTCTCCCCCCTCCTTCAGTGGGAGTTTTGCTGACCCAAGGACTTCAGAATCAGGTCTCTTACAGTGGAAAGCTTTTGGGAACAGGGCTTTCTCCTAAGAGTGCTGTTACTTCTCTTCCCAGCCAGGCTGAGATTATCACAAGAATAACTTCTTTCTATTTTGGCATGTTTGTTTCAAGGCTTGGCTGGACACCAGAAATCATGTGCAAGAGGGAAAGGGGGATTTTTTTTTTAACTTGTTTCTGAACATCACGGATGGGTCTGTTCTTACTCTATGCAAGTTGAGTTGCTCACCCTTAATTGTACGGCAATGCTGCAATCTACAGTAGGGAGGGGAGTATCGACAGATGTCTAAACTCTGTTGGTTTGTATTCACATTGGAAAGGAGCCTCGGCACTTACGATGTAGCAGGGTTCACAATACGCTTTCTTCTCCACCGCGTAGAAAGGCTGGCCTCTGAGCTTGTTGCCACAGGTCATGCAGGTAAAACATTCCACATGGAACACTTGGTCCATGGCGGTGCAGCCAGTGCCTTCCCCGACAACGTTCTCACCGCAACGGGAACAGCGGCCTGGGGGGAAAGAGAGGAGAAGAGATGTCATAATTATCTCAAAGTGGTGAATATGGCGTTTCCGGGGTGCTAGCTTGAGATACAATGTCACAACATGGTCATGTACAATTCCTGCCCTCAGCCGCAAAGAACAATCTCATGCCTAGCAAAGATTTGCACGTTCTGGAGGATCAGATGACTCTGGGGCCGGACCCCAGGCTCTGGTGCCTTTCACTTGTATGTCATCACATCGAATGCAGCCCATACCAATGGGGACTAACACTCGTCACCTATGGGAGGCTGTTTGGTGGTCTACATGAGCAGTTTCAATGCAGCTCCCTGCATTCTCACCCCAGGAACCGCCAACGCAGTGCGCACCATTGGTGGGGGTCGCAACAAAGAAATTAAGGCCTGAATGGCTAGGGAGATTGCAACACCTATCTCTTGCGCTGCGGGCTTACAGTTCTACAGAAACAGACAATCTAGGGCGCACACACGGAGACAAGACACGGCAGGCACGGACAACGGACCGGGCTTGGAGAGCCTGATGCAGAAGTGCTTTGTGGGACGCATGTTTGAAAGGGGAGGGAGGCTGAGTGAAGTTGCTTAGCTCACGAGAAAGGGCACTTCCGAAAAGAAGCCTGTGGTACAGGCGCTGAAAAGGGGAAGGTGGGAGTACTCAACGCAGTGACAATCACAGCTCCGAGGGACATCGCTCATTTCAGCCCCACTCTGCTGTTCCACGCTGCTGATTGCTGATGTTCCACACCGCTAGCATTCAGCGTGGATAATGATTTAGCTCAGACATGCAGAATTATGGAACAGAGATAGTGCCAAGTTCTCAGCTGGTGAAATTCAGCATAATTCCACAGAGTTCAATAGAGCAATAAAGATTTACAGTAGGGTGACCAGACATCCCAATATAATCAAGACTGTCCCAATATTAGGGGCTTTGTCTTGTATCGGCAAGGCAACTATACCACCCCCCCGAAAAAAGTGTCCTGATTTTTCGCACTTGCTATGTGGTCACTCTAATTTACAGAAGCTTAGGTTTCAACCCCACTAAAGGAGGAGATTTCATGGACATATCTAGTTTCCTGCAAGAATAATTTCTGTGTCCCTCCTTTTGGGTCTTGTCAGACAGTATTATTTATAATTTGTATTACTATAGCACCTAGAAGACACAGTCATGGACCAGAACCACATGGTGGTAGGCGCTGTACAAACGCAGAACAAAATCACAGTCCTCGTCCCAAAAGTTTCCAATTTAAATACAAGACAAGAGACGACGGCTGGATAGACAGGTGGGGGAGCAGAAGGGAACAGTGGGACAATATTGCATCACACATTTGGGACTTGGCAAGTGGAGTGAGACGGTTGCTAGGGAAGTGAAGACTATGCAAAGAGAGCAGGACGATGGCCAGGAGATAGCTGTTCAAATGGTATCACACATTCAATTGAAATAATTAAATAACCCAACCACAAAACGGGCACTAATTTAGTGGCGCGTGTGTATCTGTCTTAAAAATTAAAACCCCTGTAAAGTTTAATAAAAAATCTGCCTGCTCAATTGTCCAGGTGGCTGAACTGTCTACAGCTGTGCATGGAAGAGATGATGACATTAATACCCGTGCGCTTACGGCTTCTTCACTGCCTGTCCCAAACTAGTGCATGGTGCTGTTGTGCTGGGCAGGCGCGTTTCAGCAGCAAGTAAAGCGGATCCAGGACATAAATCATGGGCGGCACTTTAAGACCCTTCAGGATGAGGGCAAGGTGACGTTTGAGAGCTCTTAGGAGAGCTTGGAATGGAACCCAAATCATTCTTATTTGTGAAGTTGCATCAGTGTAGTTGGCGCTGTGAGGGACATAATACAGATCCCGCCACAAAAAGCTTACACTCTGTGCAACCCGGTGGGAATACTCTAGGTCAGAGAGCAGATAGGAGCACACTAGGAAGCCCAGCTGGGGGGATGTGACAGGGTGGGGGAGACCTTGTCTAGTGCAGTACTGAATGGGCCCTGGACCTCTGACTTCCGCGGTCCGGGGCTCCAGTGGTTCCGGGGCAGGAGCCAGCAAGGAGCATCCTTCCTCTCCAGCAGTCAGCCCAGACTGTGCCGGGCTGCTCCCTCTTATACTGCTGCTACACCTGGAGCATGCCCGGTAGGGACGTAGGGGCGTGGCTTCCTCTACCCACTGTGAGGAGTTAACCCTTCCCCGTCCGGTGCAGGGTGAGTTCACCCTGTCACAGGGAAATAAATAGATTTTTTCCCTTTAAGCTTAGCTTTGTAGATCAAAGAGTCCTGTGGCACCTTATAGACTAACAAATGTATTGGAGCATAAGCTTTCATGGGTGAATACCCACTTCATCAGACGCATGCATCTGACGAAGTGGGTATTCCCCCACAAAAGCTTATGCTCCAATACATTTGTTAGTCTATAAGGTGCCACAGGGCTCTTTGGTGCTTTTTAAAGATCCAGACTAACATGGCTACCCCGATACTTTATAGATCATTCACTCTTGGTACCCTGATTCACAGCCCCATGCTCTAACCACTTCACTATGCTTCCTCTTACACGGATGTCCCTTGCCGTGCTGGGAGAGGAGTAATTTAGGGTGTGGTATGTGGTGAGAAAGCGGTGGAAAAGCTTCCTAACATCGAGGACCATGGAGCAGTCTCTCTGCAGCAAGGAGACAGATGAAATGGACTAAAAAGGTCTTTTTCATCTGTGACATGACAGAGCCCCCCGTTACCCTCCCTTCTCTGGGTGGACAAGGCCAAGAGTGCTCAGTGATCTCATCCAAAGTGCTTACGCAGCATTGCTGTAATAAGAAGTGATGTCTGGGGAGCAGTTAATATCTCTCTATACAAAACATGAAATTGAAAGCCATTAGTGTATTACTTCACACAGTGTTCTTCCCGAGGGACTATTCTCCAGGAGAATTTAACCTCCCCTGTGTGCCGTTCTGTGATCATCCGGTATCATTTTTATGAGGCATTTGGACTCAGAGTAATGTAATGTCTATGCAAACACTTCTCAGTTTCCTTTGTTAACATGTGAATGGAACATGCCGCATCGGATTTTCCCCCTTCTTCCATTCATCATTCAGCCAGTTCCCATGCACTTGAATATACCTCTTCCTCCGGCCAGTGTGTCACTTTCATTTGCTACAGCAAGCTATTTGCAGGCTACTTTCCCGGTTAAGGCTCTGGACTGGGACGTGGGAAATCTGGGTTCATTTCCCAGCTGAGCCACCAACTGCCTGAGTTGGAGCGGGGATTTGAACCAGGTGCTCACATACTATTACAGGGGCCAGGGAAGTACTTGGTTGCTCCTAAGGTTTTCCTCCAGGACTTCTGATGTTCTAGCTTTCTCCAGCCCACACAGCTTCAGCCATTCCGGGTTTTTCCACAGAAATTCCCATCCAGGTATTAGCTGAGCCTAACCCATCTTAATTTATTAGTGGTTCCCAGCTTTCACTCTTACGTCTGAAGACAGAGGTGCTGCTGGACCCAGTCACACGGGAGAGCTGAAGGGCCCAAAAACGTCTTCATAAGTCTGTGCGTAAACTGGGATCCTGCGGGACGGCTGCATGGCATGAGGTGCAACGGGCAGGATGGATGCTGGGGATCAGGAGATGTAAGGTCTGTTCTCAGCTCTGCTACCGGTAGCCGGGGAGAAAGTCACTTAAGCCAAAATTTTCAAACCTGGGAGCCTAAAGGTCGGTTTCTAAATCCATATTTAGACATAGAAATACATACAAGTGCCCTGATTTTCAGGATTTGTGGGTGTTCACTACTTCTGAACCCTCCCCCTCCCACATCACTTCTGTGTACTCATGTGCCAAAATACAGACTTAGGGTCCCATCTCTAGGCCCCCATGACTGAAAACATTGGCCGCCTCTGGGCCTGGTTTTGACCAAAGCTGAATACCTGTAGCCCCTGGGAAGTCAATAGAAACTGCAAGCACTGAATACCGTTCAACATATGGCCTCTTTTTAGCTGAAACCTCTATGGCACAATCAGCCTATGAGACGAAAAAAACAATCCATGTGACAGATAATGCACTCTCTACTATTGTTGCTGCAAAGAATGAAGGTATATTTTTCCTGCGGGCCAATCACACAAGACCATCGCTAATTGTGAACAAATTTGTGGCTAGATTCACCTCAGTTAAAGACCCCATGTTTCCTTTCTCATTATTTTCCCACTGCCTGCAACCAACTAGTTAATGTCTATACCTGAGTCCAAGTAGTATTACTTACCAGGAAAGGCTAGGCACGCAAAACTCGGAGAACAAACAGATTGCACACAACGATTACAAAAACAATCTATGAGAAAAATAGTGGGTGGCATATTACAATAGCAACACAGAACAACATGACCCAGTTGCTTCCGACAGAGACAAAGACACAGACAGCCCTTTAAAGGCAGGTTAAAGACAAACGACGAAACTAACATTAAACGTCACCAAGATGGATCTGTGCATCTGTGCGTCACCATTTTCTTTTCCCCCCTTCTAGCTTTCTTTTCCCCAGCGCTGCTGAAATGGGTTGTATTGGCAGCCACTCTTGGAGTTCTCCAATGCCTGGAGCGGGTGGAGCACGGCCAGGGCATGCTTCCTTCAGGCTGCCCCAACCAATGGGCCTCAGTCTTAACCTGCAGGGACAGGTTTTAGGGGGAGTTCAGTCTGTGTCCACTGAGAGCTCTCTGAGGAGCTGCCAACAGCAGGGGCCACTATGGGTGATAGTTTCATAGTGGAAACTGGTGGACAGCAACAGCACCAGCCTTTTCTTCTGTCACTTTCCTAACTCAACCCAAATGGGGTCTCGGTTACACAAAGCTCTGGAGGATTATGACATGGGTCCAGGGAGGTGGAGGGAAGCCCCAACTAAGCCTCCTGCCCTGTCCCTACTACTGCTGGGAGAGCTCTCCTGGAAGTGGCTGCTTTCTCACCTCCCCCTGAACCTGACATGACTGAGGGAGAAGCCCGCACGGGTCCCCGCGCGCCTCTTCCCCAATTACGGGAAGTCTCTTCCTTTGGTCAGCGTGAGAGGGAGGAACGCCAGAACACAACCGTGACCCGTCACCACGGTGAAACGACCCAACACTCGGTCCTTCTTTTAAACAGGATCTATCGTTGTCTATAACACACCTGAGCCGTTCTAGCACGGTAAGGAGGGCTATAAGCCAGTATGACCTTGTGCTCTTGGACCAATATCTCTGCGATTCTGTTTCCCATCTGTAAAATGGGGATAACACAACATATGTCTGTCTTATCTATTTAGACTGTAAGTTCTTGGGGTCAGTGATAGTCTCTCATTGTGGGTACAGCACTCAGCCAAAACCATATAAACAGAAATCATAAGAATGAGTAGAAAGCAAATGGACCTTCACCCACAAAAGGGTTTACATTCATGCATTCAAAGAAATGTCTCTAGACTGTAGAGTATACCACAGTTAATCAAAACAAGGTCACATCCCCTGATGCTTATTGATTACACTTAAATTTCCTTCGATCAACCCAATGTCCTCCCTGGTTTTCATTGCTGCTGGGATACAATAAACGAGAAGGAATAGAATACATTGCCTTTACCAAAGTGTATTACAGTATTTTTCATATGTAAATACATTGCACCAAATATCAAGCTAAAAGCTCCTCTGGCATTCTCAAGACCCTAGTATATTCTCCAGTGCTATTTTTCTAATCATCTCTGCTTAGGAGCTCTCCAGCAAGTGTGTTTTAGGAATTCATGACACATCTTCCTTTTGGACAGTTTTGAATCGGCTGGCAATGGATGTGGAAAAATCATTATTCCTAATGAAGAAATATTGACGCGAAAACAGCATTTCGAGGACAACGTTGACCATAAGTCAACAAAACAACAAGGTTCCTCCCCCCCTTCTCCAGTGACTTTCATCCAAGGGTTTTCAAGCATCTGTTAATCCTCACAGCCCCATGCAAGGTAGCCATGGTTATCCCCAACAGAATTAGAGAAACGGGGCACAGAGAGAGCTATTACTTAGCTCCACCATATAACATTTCTCAAAGGAAGCAAGCACTATCATTAGCTCTGTTTTGCAGATGGGGAAAACCGAGGTACAGAGAAGGGAAGTGTCTTGCCCAAGGTCCCCCAGCACATCAGTGGTATAGCTGAGACTAACATCCAGGCTCCCAAGTCCCAATCTAGTGCTATACCCACTATGTTACACTGCCTCCCTTAACGAACAGGGGTGAGACACTTGCACAAGTCCACGCTACTGTGGCAGAGCTCAAAACAAAACCCAGAACTCCTGGAGCTCTGGTTAATGTTCTACTGGCCATGCACACAACAGGCTCCTTGATTTTGCCCAAGCTGACACGAGGGGAAGCTTTGCTCTGGAAGAGAGCGAATATTACCATCTGGCTGAGGAAAGGAGGTGCTCGTCCAAAAGGGGTTATGCTAAGGAAGGGTGCCTTGGAAATGACCCCTCCCAAGACAGTGCCTCCGCTTTGGAGGCTGGTGGCATGGGGCTGTAGGCAGCTCGCACTGCCATAGCCTTCTCCCAGGTGGAATTCCCACAGCAGCAGACCCTGGGGAGGAGCTAACCCAGCTATGCAGAAGCGTTCTCCCTTGGATGCTAGCGAACGTCCCTTTCGGAAGCTCTGCCCTCGGGCCGGAGCTCCCAACAAGCCTAGCAGATGGTCAGGTTCATGAATCCGCTCTACTTTTTAACACTGCAGCAGACCTGGGTTCATACCTCAGCCCTGCCTACAGTTCAACACTATCGTTTTTACTCCTGGAGTAATTTGGGGCCAAGTCTTTCAGAAGTGATTAGGGATCTGGGGTGCCTGATTTTAGACACCTTAAAAGGGACTTAGATTTGGAGGATTGGGGCTTGGTATATTCTAACTGAATAACAAAAAACCCCAGACACACAGATTCACTAGTCACTTCTCAAAGTCTTGACCTTGTAATGTGTGTGATAATCCCTAACCCCACTGGAGTTTGTGAGGGATTTGCCATTGGTTTTACAGGAAGCAGGATTGGGCTCCCTCAAATTTTGGCCTCAAATTTTCCAGTCAATTTTAACCTAAGCTGATAGAGGATTTACATAAACGCCCGATAGGGTGAATTCAATTATACGATGTTCTCGGACACGTCCCTCTACTCCTCCCACCTGTCCTCTTTTGGTTTTTGACCCAGCTTTCCTGGCAGTTACTCATCCCTTAGCAGCAATGAGCTCACTGCACTGAAGCTTCATCATTTGACAGCTGCAGGTCGGACACATCGGTCGTCTTATGCAACCATAGAATCATAGAATCATAGAATATCAGAGTTGGAAGGGACCTCAAGAGGTCATCTAGTCCAACCCCCTGCTCAAAGCAGGACCAATTCCCAGCTAAATCATCCCAGCCAGCCAGGGCTTTGTCAAGCCGGGGAAAGAAATCATTCCCCAGTAGAAACGGTGCAAAATTGTTTGCCACCGTTGCAACAGTCAGCTCAGCCTGCAAATCCCGAGTTTGCATGTGTACTTTAGCTAAAGGTGCAAGGACTTTGTAACCCCCTACCAGCTCTAATTCTGCCATTTTACCTGGCAACAGATCCTTCTCCTGGATTAGGTCCCTCCTGACCACAGAAATCTCAGCACCCGTGTCCCTTAATCCAAGAAGCATCTGACCATTCAATTTAACAGCATGCATATGCTCATTGCTGGGTTGTGTGGAAGCAAGCTTTACAAACCCTGTGTGGAAAGAGGCCACAGCCTGGCTCTGAGAAGCCGCAGCTTCACTCAGTAAGGGACACTTATTCCTCAGGTGCGCAGTGGACTTACAATGATAGCACCTCTTGGGCTCCTCTGCTTGCACAGGAAATTTGGGTCGAGTACCAGGGGAATGGGGAGGTGACCGCCCAGCCTCTTTTTTCCCAGACCCAGGGGTAAAACGGTGATTCTGCTTTCCCCCAACCTTATACCCTTCTGCCAGTGGGACGTTAGACAGATTCATCTTAATTCGCTGCTTCGGCAGACGTCAACGGACACGCGTCGTTCATAGATGCTTGGTGCTTCGAGGCATGTTTGTAACACTCCATGAATTAAATCAAAAGCTGTGATTTAATTACTGACTACTTTCCTAGGTCCTCTTATTTTATCTCAACTACAGAGGATGCCTGATGCATAGGTCTCTGTGATGACCGTACTGACCACTTCCAGTAACAGCAAAGCTTGCTCATTGTTTTCACCCCCTAACCACAGTACAACCTCGTTATCTCATTTCACTTATCTGCAAACCTGAGACGTTTCCAATATGCCTTGGTGGTCTCGGCCCACGCAGGGCAATGGTGAGGCCTCATCTTACTAAAGCTTCACTGTTGTTTGCAGTGCTGTTGTAGCCGTATTGGCCCCAGGAGATGAGAGACAAGGTGGGGGAGGGAATATCTTTTATTGAACCAACCTCTGTTGGTGAAAGAGAGAAGGTTCAAGTTCCTCAGATCTCTTTCTTCAGCTCTGTGGAGCTCAAAAGCTTGTTTCTCTCACCAACAGAAGCTGGCCCAATAAAAGATACCATCACCCACCTCTTAAATTAATGGAGATATCCCATCTCCTAGAACTGGAAGGGACCTTGAAAGGTCATCAAGTCCAGCCCCCTGCCTTCACTAGCAGGACCAAGTACTGATTTTGCCCCAGATCCCTAAGTGGCCCCCTTGAGGATTGAACTCACAGCCCTGGGTTTAGCAGGCCAATGCTCAAACCACTGAGCTATCCCTCCCCCCCTCTAAGCCTTCCTGATACCTTCTCAGAGACATTCCCACGCTGCTCACCCACTGTTCCTATTGGAGCAACTCAGAAGCATTGGGGCATTAATCCTCACCACACCCTGTCAGTGCTACTGCAGATGGGGAGCTGAGGCTCAGATTGGTCAACTTGCCCATGGTCACCCAGGGAGTTTGTGGCAGAGCCAGAAACTGAAGCCAGATCTTCTGAGGCCCTGTCCAGTGCCTTACCCACAAGGCTCTCTCTTTCTCCACAGTACAAGGTGCTCCAGGCCTCAGCGGATACGAACCTGATCACAACTCCCCAGTAGGCACGAGGAATGTGCTTCCTGCCAAACTGTGCTGTCACCCCAGGGTGCCTGGGCAAGCTCTGAGAGGAAGGAGGGTGGGAAGCAGCCCCCCGCTCCCTGGCTCCTTTGATTTCATTGAGGCATTAGGAGGCAGCAGCCCCCTGTGCTCCCTGGAACAATGGCATTGCAATAATGCCTCTTATGCCTGGTGAAAAACCCCTTGAACCTAACTCCTCCCTTCCCCTTGCACCACAAAAGAATCAAGAGCAGGTTATCCCATCAGTTTTACTAAGCAGAATACAGTGCATTTACCAGCATGGTCCAAAGTAATTTTCCTAAATCACCGCGACCATGACGGGGCCGAGCTCCAAAGGTCAGGTGAGGACTAGAGCATTCTTAATGTCCACATCTGGGGTTTGACTGAGTCGGTTCCAGTCATAAGAGCCACCTGCAAAGATTGGACCTGGATTTCCCACAAAGCTTGATCTGATCTGAGCTTCTGATGACGACCCAGCACTGACTAGGTACCTGTTGCAATGCAGGAGACTTGATTGTTTTCTTGTGCCCGACTGGTTATTTGCCAGTCCCCAGAAACTGGTAGCCTGCAATGGGTCTCCCAACCCAGCGGGGGTCAGTGACGTTCTACAGTACTTAATGCTCACTTTTTGCAGCATGCTCTGGTTTTGTGCTATTGTCTCACTTGGGGGCAGATGTTTTACCATTTGCAAAGTAGTTGAATTAGGGCCTCAGTGTAACATCTTGAGATGGAAAAAAAATAATAATAAAGGAAACCTCCTTTGCTGATCGATCATGGACATGCAGAGGATAGAGCAAGATGTACTTTATTTCCTTTAATGCTGATGAATGGTGCCAGATTTGTTCAAAGCACTCTATCCACACAGCAGCCATAGCATGGGAACCGGCAGGGCAAGCGTCCCTGCAGTGCTTTGCCAATGTGTCTTAACCCTGGCAAGGGAGAGCTACTTCCAGAAGGGATATGAGGGACTGAGGCATCCCGTGACACACTGGTCACTACTGATCTAGCCTGAATTGAAACTGGTGTCCGGGTGATGAAAACGGAATGGGCATTTTAGATGGGCTATACACTGAGCGGATTGTAAAGAGGCAAATATGCTTAATGAAAAAAATTAAATAGGAAAGATTTGTTGTATTTGATTTTTTTCATGTAATTCTTTGTTTTGCACTGTAAAATTCCAGAATGATTTTTTTTTCCGTTTAAATTAGGTTGGAAAAAGCCCTCTTAAAAAAAAAAAATCCCCCACCCCCACCAGAAACAGAGGCAGGGTGGGGGAAGAAAAGTGAGAGGAAGTGGAGGTGGGGGAAAAAAACACTTCCTCTCACTTTCTACTTCCCCATCTCCCTTTTCCAGTTTGAAAAAAAGGAGAGAAAGTTTGCTTAAAACTTAAAATTGCACTGAAAAATGAATATTTTCAACAGAAATGATTCCACAGACGAAAAATAAACTGCTGATGATGATCCGTGGGGATCAGGAGCAGAGCGGTGTGAAGAATGGAGTTTTTGGTTGCTGACAGTCAACCCAAAACCAACATTTTGGAATTTTTGGCAAACCAAAAATTGCTTTGGGCTGAACAAAACATTTTGTTTTGATTTGGAGTTGCTTTTAAGAATGATTTTGCATTTAAAATGAAGTAAAATCAAAGGAAATTTCATAACAAAAAGTTATTTTGGCCCCTAAAATCAAAATGTTTAATTTAGAAAACACTGGAATGAACTGTTCCAACTTTTATCTGGATTTTGGTTTTTGGTTTTTTCCCCCTGCCAGGACAATCAAGTGAAACTGACATGAATTCGTGAAATGTTGCAGTGTTGTGAAATCTGCATTTCCCCCCAACAGAAGAGTTTCATCTGAAAAAATATAATCATCTGGCTTTACTCAGGAGGAAATGTTCTCGGGGGCAAGTTATCCCATCACGGCTATCGGGCAGTTTCTGCGCCTTCCACTGAAGCAGCTGGTGCTGGCTGCTGTCAGAGACAAGGTCCTGATGGACCTTCTGTTTGATTCAGCCTGTAAATTCCCATGAATGGCTCCGGGACTGCAGTACCGACCCTTTGAGCCACGTCTCTTTGCACTTACATTTTCAAAACCATCAATGCGAGATTTAACTCTTGAAACAGAAAGGATACAAATAGAGAAACAAACATCTATCTAAAATGTTTGCTTGAAACGTGCTGAAAACAAAGGGCAGAGTGTGTGATGGAAACAGGTCTCTCTTCCCCCACCCCTCCGGGGGCGGTGGTGACTTTCTGGGCATTCCCCTGGTCTGCGGGACCTATTCTGAAATTCTTTACAAGATCTCAGGATCCTCTTTTGGGGAGCCACAAAAATACGTTTCTGTTGGTTTTGTGACGGAAGTCCCAGCCACTGTGCGGGCGGGGACTGGGTGGGGCTCTGGCTTTCCCATCGAATGCCAAGCACAGCTGTACACAAAAGGTGCTGGCTCAGCGCTCTGACGCGGTGACTCAAGGTGCTTCTACTTGCTGGTAGAAGCAGTGGTGGGTGGTTCTAGGGGATGCTACAGCCACCCCACTTGTTAGCAGGAGCCGCAATGTAGCACAAAACTCTGAGGCCAAATGAGGTCACCTCCTCCTCAGACATTTAATACTCTACTAATGCTTGAAGCCCTCCCCACCCCTGCTAGAGGCCAAACGTGTAAGGAACTGGAGGGCAACAACCCCAGTCTGCAGGGCTCCGGGTGACAAATGCTTCCACGCTACCACCAGGCAACCGTGGAAGACCTGCAATTAATGCTCGGTAAACCCTGGGGGCCTAAGTACCACAGGAAGTGCCGCTCACAGAAAACCCTTTTGGCAACATCCCCTGTGACCTCTGGTTGGTCCAGGTGCACTATTTAAACAGGAAGCTGTCTCTGCAACTCAGCCGCACCAGGCCTGCTGCTATAACAGATCCCACTGGACCCTGACTCTGACCCTTGGATTGACTCCTCCTGGTCCAGCTGCGATACCTGACTAGACTCCTGAGTCGTGATTCTGGGTCTGTCCTTTGGCTTGACTCCTAGTTTCAGACTCTGGTTCTGACCCCTGGCTTTACCACCAACTCCCAACTACTGCTCCGACTACCAGGCCCTATTCCTGCTCTGACCACTAAGCCTGACTCCTGGTCTTACCCGCTTAGGCCAGACTGTCCATGTCCCGGTGGTGACAAAAGGTGCCAATTCCCAGCGGCTCTGAGCCCCAAAATACAAGAGCCCCAAATTCAAACAAACCCTGGGCCCCTTAGTGGATGCTCAGCTGAGAACCAAGCCATTGGGCAGGTGGAAAAGAACACACTAGCCTGGCCACAACATGCCGTGACAGATACCAGCTTTTCAGCCCACAGTGGGGAACAGACGGACTTCTACTGTTCACCCAGAAGCCACCTAATGGACGTTACTCAGAGTTATTATTATCTGCACTGCTGTAGCCCCTAGGAGCCTAGTCCTGGACCAGCACCCCATTGTGCTTGATGCTGTACAAACAACAACAAGAGCTTATTTGTAATTGTTTCCATGTTGCAAAACTGCCCCTTGCTCTTTCCCTTTCTCCCCAAGCCAATCATTTCATCCCCTCCGGGCAAAGGCTGTCCGCATTCTCCCAGACTCACACCCAGCCCCCCAAATCACACGCTGCGGAGCCTGAGGGACACGGTTCATTCTCCATCGGCCTGGCTGCACTCCAGCTGGTGTTCAGCCGCCTGCTTCCACCTTGCCAGCCTGGTGGGCAGAGTGTGCTGCCTCCTCGGTTGAGCGGGGAGGTGGAAAAGGCTGGTAACGGGTAGGAGATGTGAAACTTTGAGTCAGAGATTCTCGCTCTGCCAATTGCTCCTGTCTGCCAACCTGCCTGGGAAGGAGCAGATGAGGAAATGTCGCTAAACGGAAAACAAGGGAGCAGAAGCTGGGAGAAAGGAAGAAGGTGGCAAAGAGAAGAGACTCCAACAGAAGTTTGCTGCTGGGCTGTCAAACCACCAAAGGCCTGGGATTGTTGAAGGTGTCTACGGGTGGTGGATGCCCACGCCCCACTGAATTTCAGTGGGACGCCTGACTCCTTTGAAAAGGAATCCACGCAGCAATGCCAGGTATATGATGCATTTCTGCACACACACTGCCCAGGGGATCAACTGAATCCATTGTGCAGCGTTGAGTGCCTGACGTGCACTCTGACACTAACCCATTTCCCCTGGGCCTAACTTCTGCCACTCCAAACTTCCCAGCAGCCCCAAACAGCTGCCTTCACTTTTCTTTACACCAGATAGCGGTTTCCTTCTTTCCCACCCAGGCCTGAGGTTCAGTATCTGACTACCTGTTAGTGCAAGAATTGAGAGCTTTGTTCAACTGGAAAGAGGAGGCTCTTCCCTTGTGAAAGGGCCAACACCACTTGGTTTTACTACTGCAAGGGCCAGAGACACCATCCCTAAACACCACGACACCATTATGGAGAGAAAGTTCTTTTAAGGTAGTTATTTGATGTTGCTAAAACTGTATCCTCCTCTGCGAGCTGGATTGTTGGTGTGAAGGGAGCCTGCTCTTACTGGCAGAGGCAGATGGAAAAGTAGTACCAATAACTCTCCAAAGCATTTTAGAAATGAGCTCCCTGTAGCACTCCGCATGCAGAGTACGTGGTGGAGTAGTGTGGTAGAAAGGCATGAGTTATGGCTTGTTGCAGCCTGTATCCAAAACAGAAAATGGAGCACGGTGAGACTCCATTTGGATTAAATAAAACAATGACTCACATGCCCAAATGGGGTTTGAGGTTCAAAACAGTTTGGTTAAATTTTTCTATTTGTAAATTATTTTTCCTTTCCACAAGCCTCCTGTTTTCGGCCCTGGCCTGGATCAAACACAGCATGTAAGTCAGTTCCTGGGAAGACTCCAATCCAATTTCTAGAACAGAGGGCTGCAGAAGCTTTCGAGTTAGTTTCAGATCTGCTGCCAAACTTTGCGATGCTTGACCCGAGCCTGGGTTTCATCAGTCCGGGTTTCATCAGTCCAACGCCACTTAAAAGGAAAACCGAACCGTTCTCGCCACTACAAGGCACAGCTGGGATGACACAGACACAAATGCTGACCGCGGTTTGGGAAGATACTTCTCTCTCTGAGATATGGCGAAAGCCTCTTCCTGTGAATAGCTGCGGGCCAGGCTCTGAAGGTTATCAGGGGATATTGTTAGCCGAAAGAGAAGTAAAATCAGTGGACATTTGCTCAAAGAAAACCTGTGAAACTTCTTACTTTGCAGCACTAACGCCTACACTGTCTGCCTTCTACCCACCCCCTAAAGTGTAGGCAGGCAGCCAATGGCACCTTGCCTCTCAAATGAACTCATTCTAGCTATACTGGACCAGATCACCAGCTCAGGAGATGTAAACTTCACCGAAATCAATGGAGCTACACTCACCAAGACACACGAGCTGATGATGCAGCCCAGAGCGTGTGCATGGCCCAGCTGGGCTGTGCTCCAAGTCATCGGCCTGTGAGCTGCTCCTTATTCTTCCAGACATGTGCAATTGTCCAGGGTCAGGGGCAATTATCTCACGTTTCCTGAAGGATCATTTCCCCCCTCTGTGTCTCAGTGCTGTGATTGTAAAAACCTTGAACTTTTGTCCTCCGTACAGGGCTCTCTTATCCTAAAGGTCATGCTATTGCTTCATGAAATGAGGCAAGCAATAAAAAGCTTAATCCACTCCTAGCAATTGTCAAAAAGTAATTATGCAAAACTGGACAGATCTTAGGCCCATTAATTCCCTCTCTCTCGCTTCCCCCACCCCCACGTCCTGCTCCACCCTGGTGGAAGCAGTGTCTGCAATGTAGAGAAAGAGAGAAAAAGTTGGGAGCTGGAGACTAATTGGCATCCTACAAAATACTGTTGGGGCTCCCTCAAAACCTCTTCTACTTGGTCCCCAGGAACTCAATTCGGCTCCAGCCTCGTCACTCAGGTTCCCTTCGTTGGCATACTGCAAAGCCACACTGAGTTGATCCGACTCAAGGGTAGGCGGTGGGTATAGGCAGTACCGCACATCCAAAGTTACGCAGTAAACCTCTTCCTTTACCTACATTGACACATTACATTGTATTTACAATACATTGCATGATGTGTTTTGGGATTGGTGTGGTCACTTTGTAGGAACCAATCCCAGTACATCACACACTGTCATGCACGACTGACTCCTTCCCCCTCATGTTATGTTCCTGGCTAATCTTACCCATTGTTATCTTGTGCATTGTCAATGGTACCCTGGGTGTTCCCTCTTCTTAGCTAGTACAGACATTCTGTTTCCAGCCTGCCGATCCATTTACCTCCCTACTCCTGTCTCCCAAAAAATAAGCCCTTGCCCATGTCCAATTACTCCTGTCAAGCCTGGCTTACCAATACTGTTTCTATTTTAAAAGCAAATGCCCTGCTTGGGAAAGCATTTTGGATTGATGGCTCTTGAGAATGAAGCACTCTGTTTATCCACAGGCCAGGGATAGGCTGAGTCAGGGCACAGCTCCCTAACACTGCACCACCAGCATGCCTCTAACCCTAGCTCGAGGGACTGTAGGTCTACTTGTCAATTCAGTTCACAGTCTTTCTGCTGAGACTGCCAACAAAGGTGTCAACTAGCGCGAAACAACGCTTCTGTGTGGATTGCCTGTGGAGTTCAAACCTAGGACCTCCGGATCTAATTGCATGAGCGCCTCTCCTGCTTGAACTATCAGACTGGGTTCAGAGGCAGGAGCAGACCCGAAAGACTCTATTTGTGGCCTAGCCACTAGAGGGGGACAAAGCCACACTGAGGGTACGTCTACACTACCCGCCGCATCGGTGGGTAGTGATCGATCTATCGGGGATTGATTTATTGCATCTAGTGTAGACGTGATAAATCGATCCCCAATCGCTCTGCCGTCAATCCTGTACTCCACCACGGCGAGAGGCGGAAGCGGAGTCGACGGGGGAGCGGCAGAAGTCGACCCCGCGCCGTAAGGACGCGAGGTAAGTTGACCTAAGATACGTTGACTTCAGCTACGCTATTCTCGTAGCTGAAGTTGTGTATCTTAGGTCGACCCCCCCCAGTGTAGACCAGGCCTAAGTTAGTGTTCACTGGGGGAGGGACTTGTGACATTAGGAACAGGACTGAGGCCTTATCGATATGCAGAAATTGCACTGGGTTAACTTAAATCACTTTTCAATCCAGTACAAACTTGTGTGGACAGTGATGCAGTTCCTAATCAATTTAACCTAAGCCTGGTTTAAAGTGAAATAAGAATGTCCACACAGCTTCTTGCACCAGTTTAACTAAATCAGTTTAAAAAAATCACACAGTAAGTTAAACTGGTGCAACTTTCCGCAGTAGACAAGGCCTGAGAATCCACAATCCATTTCTGGATACCTCCTAGCCATCGGGGGCAAGCAATTTGTCATAAAAATAAAGTGTCCATCCTCTGCTCACACCAAACAGAATGGCAAACGGTTATTCTTCCTCCTGTATTACTTCCTTATGTATCCATTACGATTGCCCCGCCCCTCCAAACGAGGGATATTATGTACAGGGTGCATCAAGCGTCGCATATCCAGAGTGTACATGTTATATTTTATCTTCCTTTTTATTTTATTCTATGCAAAGACACTAGACAATATTTCTGAACATAAAAAACAACCCTATATTTAGAAAGATAATGTGCACAGAGGAAGCCACAGGTTATGGCTGGTTCAGTGCCAGTAGGGGTGTTACTGAATGAGCAGCCACTAGGGAATTGCAGAAAGCACGTAGCACTTGGTGGCTGATGTTTTGATCAAGCCCAGGGGTTTACAATCTATAACTGTAAAGACAAGGGATGGGATTTTCAAAAGTGCCAAGCTTTGCCCTAACTCTGCTCCTTCTGCAGTTGCTGTTAACTTATTCCCTTGCCCCCCAACAACCTCTGAGAATCGGCACCACTGAAGATGTTTCAGATCTAGTAAGGATTTGCAAGGGACTTTCAAAAAGGGAGTGAGAGGCAGAGGGTGTCAGCTGATCTCAACTGTTGTGACGGAGTACGGGGAGGAAGGAAATCTCTTAGCAAGCTGGGTTCTGATGCAGCCAGTACAACCCACCTGAAGGTCTGGTTGCTCAAAATAAGTCCTCTTTCCAGTATCTCTCTCACCACCACTTCCCTCCAGGCCAATCCCTCCCTGATAAGAAAAATATTCAGTCTCCCTAGCTTCTGCTGTGAGAAGAAATGACAAAGAGAAGCCCATGGCATGTTGATGGATGTGTGACTGGAATTATAACCATCCCGGGGGGGTGTGCGCTGTCATCAAAGAACATATCACACGGAATGCCGTCGTGTTTAGCATGTGATAACGGTACTGCACTAGCATCAAATCCAGCAGTCACTCTGTGCCACCCAGAAGGAGAGCCCAGCTGGGCACCATCCCATGACTCAATGGTAAAGGTAAGAACTGAATGTTGGAGACAATCACCACATTCAGAAAGGGGAGGCCCATTGGTACTGTGGCCCACCCCCAACTCATTCATAGAGCGCATCAAGGTGAAGGAAGCAGGCTTCCTCTGAACATGGCATTTTGGGGACAGCAGCTAGAATGAATTACCCTTGCGGGGCATGCAGATGAGGAGGAAACACTGACTGTTTCAGCAAACAGCGGGTTTTTAAAGCCAAATATATAATGCAAAATGATTTTAAAAAATGCCCCCCCTCCAAAGAAACCATCTCCGGTCCTCAAAAACTGCCCTCACATAAACAGCTACAAATCGTTTATTCTGTCTGTTGACTCGTGCGTAATCGGAATCAGAACATGGGTTTGCTACAGAGCAAGCTATTAACCTCTAAAGGTAGTGTCTGGAACCAGCATTTATGGGGGGAATTGTGTCAGAAAGCAGAATGCTGCCGTTTACTGGATGAATGGGACACAGGGCCTGATTCATAAAAATAAGCAAATGGAAGCTCCAGTTTCACAACTAGGTGCATTGTAGGGATGTGCTAACGCCATTATAGGGTCCAGGAAAGAAAATGGTTTAATTGAGAAGTGAATTAAGCCTATAGCATTTGAGACCATTAGTCCACCAAGTTCAGTAGCCTACCTCTAGCAGTGACCAATATTTGATGCTGCAGAGGTTGGTTCAACCCTCCTCCCACACACTTACATCTATCATCTCTACTGTACATTAACGCACAGTGCAGGGTGGAACATTTCCTTCCTTATTCCCAGAATGCCTATAAGCATGCCTCTATCATGTACCTAACTGTGCAGTGCTATTCTTGGGATGGGTGGAACGTCCTCCTTGACCTTCAATGAGCCCTCCCCTTAAAACATTAAGACTCCAGGACCATTAGCCTGTGTAAGTAGAGTAGTAATGCCTGGTTCTGACATTTGTATGTGCCTGGAGCTTAGGAGAGACACAAATAAAAAAAAATTCTAATGCAAGCAAGCGCATTCGTAAAGTAAGAATATCCATAATGAATCAGACTTGATTTCACAATTTAAATTCACTGCCACCGCAGTCTTAGTACTAGTTGAAGTTTGTCTTCTGTTTTCCTCTACTGGACTGGAAAGCTGGAGGATCATGGGGTCTCATGTTTGCCATACACGCTCCAATCAGCCAACACGGAGTGCTCTCGCAGAGTCAAGATGGTTGATAAGGTACAGCGTGTTTTGCAAGTCAAGATGAGTTTGTATTCTTGACTGATTGGCAGCATTCAGAAACATACAGATGTGTCGAAGTGGGGTTTCATTATTTGAATACCAGTTTGGACCATCAACAGCACGGCTTTTGAACGCCCATCCCGAGCTTGCATCTTAGCCAAGAACACGCTGACTGCAAGCAGGTGCGCTCCATGGATGACACGACGAGCCGGTGTGATGCCCTGGCTGACTCAAGAAGAAGAAATGAGAGAGTTCTACCACATTTGATTCTTTTCATTCTTCTGATGCTCCCCCTCCTTTCTGTGTCTCTGACAAGCGCTCCATATTGATTATGCTGACGCCAACAGCAGAGCCGGAATTTTTTTTTGCGCCTCTCAGACGAGAAAGTGGGTTATGATTCATCTCACACAATCTGAGTCAAAGCGATTCCTTTTAAAAAAAACACTTTTTGTACATTTCCGACTGAAAAAGGCTGGGGGGAGAACACTCAATAAATGAGAAAGTTCTGTTTATAATGATTCTTCAGTGCATTTCACTCTCAGCTAAAATAGCCTCCCCCCAGTAAACAATGTGACATTCAAAACACCCCGAGAAAACCACAAGCAAAAGACAAAAACACCAATAAAAACAAAAAGACAAATGCTAACAATGAAAAACAGAAGAAACAATCCACACTACACTGCGCACCCCTCCCCGTAATGGCATGCTGGTCGTTAGACTGGAAAGTAACCGATTACTACGGTGAATTATCAATTTTCATAATAGCTGTGTATTATCTGAATTCTGCAGTGTGATAGCATTAGTGGGTACGTTATATTAATATCACTTAAGATTACTACGTTTGATCCTGGAGCGCTTTTCTCTCTTTCTTGTTTTCACAGCCATGTTATTAACCCCCCAAAATATGGTTATGATTTCAGCACTGATAGAGCCTTAAGCACAGTTGCACTATTCTACACCGGAGGAAGCGAAATGTTGTTGATTTTGTCTTCAAATGAGAAGAAGGGTGGTTAATAGCACACGGGGCTCGAAGGATTTCTTTGTTCAATTCTCAACTCTGCCACAGACTTCCTGTGTGACCTTGGCCAAATCACCTAATCTATCTGTCCTTCAGGTCCTCCTCTGTAAAATGGAGATAATAATGCTTCCCTCTGTTTCGTCTGCAAGCTCCTTGGGGCATGGGCTGGTTTTTTACTATGAGTTTATATTGCACGTAGCACAATGGGGCCCCCTTAGCCTCTAGAGGCGACTGGAATACAAATAATAAATAAATCAAATGGCACTAAACAGCTACAAATTTACAGCAACCGCACTGGATGCGTCAAACACAATGTTAGCCATTTTAAGTTTAAAAAAAGCAGAAAGTATTAATTAATTCCAGCTTCCTGGTGAACAGTTTGCAAAGCTAAATTTAAACTAACGCAAATGAAACTGTTTTCCTGTTACTGGGTTTGTGTCATGGGGACGGAGGATTGTCAAATACTTAACAGCAAGCTGGTGGGTTCTAGTCCCGGCTCTGCCAATAACTGACTAGGGATTCTTTTGTAATTCAGACTCATTCTGCCCTTTTGCAAATAAGGGATGTTGTGAGCCGTAAACCACTTTGCGACTCTCGAGTCAAAAAGGCTATTGGAAGCTGTAGCAGTGTGGTCGCTTGTGGTTCACCCCCTCCTGGCCAGTGGTCACTTTACAGGCACCTTACCCCATTAGCTCCCTCTTGCAGGCCACTTAGGTTATGTCTACACAACAACTAGACACCTGCAGCTGGCCTGTGCTGGCCAAATCGTGGTCTTAGAGCCAGGGATCCAGTCTGAGCCCCGAAGTCCACACAGCAATGAAACAGCCCTGCAGCCACACTGGCTAACAAGAAGTCATAAAAGCCGTTTCCTTAGGCATTCCACTCCTTGTATCATCCCCAAAACACTAAACTTAGAGATGAGTGGTTCTTTAAAACCAATCTCCTCAAATAAAAGTTTCATTTGATCCCAAAGGTCCAGCCACACACCCAGGTCAATATACAACTCAGATCGTATCCAATTATCATGCTGATGCCAATCCTTTAGTATCTAAAATCTAAAGGTTTATTTATAAAAACGTAAAGAAAGTTGAGAGTTCAAATTGGTTAAAGGAATCAAACTCCCTTCTCTTCATGTGTCAGTATAGTAATGCCTGCTTCTGTACTTTTCACTCCATGCATCTGAAGACGTGGGTTTTTTACCCAAGAAAGCTTATGGCCAAATAAATCTGTTAGTCTTTAAGATGCCACCGGACTCCCTGTTGTTTTTGCAAATACATACAGTAATTGCAGAGTTTTGGGTTTAGGCTTGTAGCAGTGATGGTATAAACTGCTGGCTTACATCAAGTCTCTGGCTGCTTCCAAATCATTGGAAGGACCTCAGTCGCTTGGTTAGAATGCGCCCATTAGTATAAATCCATAGTCCAGAGGCTTGAGCAGGAGAGAGGCAAAATGGAGATGTTTCCAGGGCCTTTGATAGCTTCTGACATGTGGAAGGAAATCCATTGTTTCAAACAAAACCCTCAGCACAGCTAGTGGAAAATCACAGGTGACAAGATGGGGTTTGGAATCACATGGGCAAGTCACATGTCCAGGCATAATTTTGCTTAGTCACAGCAGGAAATCATTGCCCATACCTCAGACAGGATCTTTGCAGGACAGTCCATTCAGTGTAGATGGGCGTCTCCCATGGTCCATTGTCAGTTAAATGTTTCTTGATTAGCCACTTAATTTTAATAGACTCTCCAAGATGTGTTAGCTGCGTTACCCCAGGAGCAAACATTTGAAATACATGTAAATAAATAAATGGAGATATCCTATCTCCTAGAACTGGAAGGGACCTTGAAAGGTCATCGAGTCCAGCCCCCTGCCTTCACTAGCAGGACCAAGTACTGATTTTGCCCCATCCCTAAGTGGCCCCCTCAAGGATTGAGCTCACAAGCCTGGGTTTAACAGGCCAATGCTCAAACCACTGAGCTATCCCTCCCCCTGGTATAGAGCCAATACTCATAACTTTAGATACAAAAATGATACATGCATAGAGATAGCATAGTCATAACCAGCAAATCATAACCTTTTCATAGACATCTTCCATGCCACATTTTGTACAAGATTTGTTGCAAATATATAACAGTGATTGCCACAATGATCTATATGGTCATATTTTAATCAGATAACATCACACCACTGCATAAATAATCAGTCACCATCCCAGTGTAGGAAGTTTTTAAATGAACGTGTTGATCTTTATACACACAGTAGGGAAATCAATGCAGGTTGCTATAACTGTGATGTTGCACTCCATATGATTTTATGAAAATATGTGAATGAGTGTGAATATAATGCAACTGGAATATGCTTCATGCAAAATGTCTCTTGCAAGGTATTATTACAAAGCTTATAATCTACTGAGTGTGGTCATCCTATTTGTATAAATGTATCATTCTTGTATCCGAAACTAGAAATATGAAATATAACTTTGAGGTCCTATTGTAATTATGCAAAGTGTGGGCCATTAATGGTGGTTTGGAATCTTGATGGCTCCCATCAACTAGGACAATTGGTTGTAAATGGCTCTGTTTACTTACAAGCCTTCCTGTGAGTCAGGCCAGGAAGAATGAAGGCTGGGTAGTGGAATCCATCTTAAACCTGGTGCTTTTCCATTTAGCAGGAGGGGTCAAAAGACAGAGACAAAAGGTTCCCACCTTGTGCCAAAGCTATATAAGGGGGTGGGAACAGAACAAAGAAGACTGCAGCCATGAGAAATCCCCTAGCTACCACCTGAGCTGGAACAAGGACTGTACCAGGGGAAAGGATTGGGCCCAGACTAGGAAGGAGTCTAGTCTGTGAAAGAAGCTTATTGGAACATCTCTGAGGGTGAGATTTTATCTGTAATCAGTTTCTTAATGTATTAGGCTTAGACTTGAGTTTTTGTTTTATTTTGCTTGGTAACTTACTTTGTTCTGTTTGTTATTACTAAGAACCACTTAAATCTTACTTTTTATACTTAATAAAATCACTTTTGCTTATTAATTAACCCAGAGTAAGTGATTAATACCTGGGGGAGCAAACAGCTGAGCATATCTCTCTATCAGTGTTATAGAGGCCGGACAATTCATGAGTTTACCCTGTATAAGCTTTATACAGAGTAAAATGGATTCATTTGGGGTTTGGATCCCATTGGGAGCTGCGTGTTTGGGTATTGGAGACAGAAGCACTTCTTAAGCTGTTTTCAGTTAAGTCTGCAGCTTTGGGGCACGTGGTTCAGACCCTGGGTCTGTGTTGGAGCAGACGGGCGTGTCTGGCTCAACAAGGCAGGGTTCTGGAGGCCCAAACTGGCAGAGAAAACGGGCTCAGAGGTAGTCTCAGTGCATCAGGTGACAGTCCCAAGGGGGTTTCTGTGATCGAACCCGTCACAGTAACATTCTCTGATATTTCACCATAGCATTTCGTTCTTCTTAGCAGACATCAGAAAACGATAATCTTCAATTCATGATCTGCAATCCACCTTTGCGTTACAGCCCGGGGTAGTCAGGAAAGTTTTCTCTGTAAAAAGGATAGCCCGGTGCTCTGCACATACTCTCTTTTAAGTGAATTCATTATCAAATCAGCTCCATTTACAAGTGAAAATAAGATTTTGCTGACTGCCAGAGAGTCAAACTTAACCAGGGAGCTAAAAACAAAAAGTCATGCTGTTCAGACGGCATTTTATCACCCACAATAACAATTCTGGAGTTGGAACTTAAGGTGGTAATTTTGTTTCAGATCGCTCGTCTGCAGCTGTGCTGATCTGCAAATCAAGTGGCTGTGCCTCAGAAAAACTCACAAGGCAAAAATCGTTCCCTCTCTTGCATTGGTGAGCTGCGACCGAAGACAACCAGTGGCCTTCCTGGGGTATCTGTGCACCAGGCGGGCAGGTCTGTCGTGAGCCCAGTGCTCCCTTGTTACCTGCAAGATTCCATAATTACAATAATCTATACTGCTACAATCAGAGGATTACGACAGCCAAGAAAGGAATAAACAGCATGAGCAGATGAAGTGCCACGGGAAAGGGCAGTGTGGTTATTTGCATGCCAATGGTGATGGCTCTCCTTTCATTTACAATGGAGTAAATCTGAAGTAACTTCCCCACGTCGATGGGGTTTCACTGCTGAGAGGAGGACCAGGCCTTTAGAAGGACAGAAGAAGAATCTTTAATAAAATCCCTTCCAAAGCTCTCTCCGAGGAACCAATTCCCCCATATGCGCCTCTCCAGCACACCGGGGGATAACTGCGAGCTCCTTGGAAAAGGCAGCTTTGTCTGCACAGCACCGAACACACTGCCCTCTTGCTTGCAAACACTCCGGATGGTTATTTCGGGCCTGCCGCAAGACGCACGGCAAACTCCACCCGCAGCCCTCTGCGACTGCACTTTCCCTACCAAGCTGCCTTATCCTGAGGGGTTGCTCAGTCACATCACCTCTCCTTGTTTTAACGAGACGAATGGCACTGGGCTTGGACTCATCAAATATTCTTCAGTTAAAACAAGATCAAAATAAGCAAAAAAAAAGACTGGCCTCTTGTATCTAGCACAAAGGTGGACAAACTACGGCCCGCGGGCCACATCCGGCCCTCAGGACCGTCCTGCCCGGCCCTTGAGCTCCCAGCTAGGAAGGCTGCTCCTGGCCTCTCCCCTGCTTTCCCCCCTCCCTCGCAGCCATGCCGCTGTGTGGGCAGTGCTCTGGGCAGCAGGGCTGCGCGCTCCTGCAGGGCAGTGCAGCAGCGTGTCTGGCTCCGGCTGGGCGGCGCAGCAGCCAGACATGCTGCTCTGATCGGCATGGTAAGGGGGCCGGGCTCGGGGGGGTTGGATAAGGGGCAGGGGGTCCCGGGGGCAGGGAGCAGGGGGCGGTTGGATGGGGTGGAGGTTCTGGGGGGCGGCGGTCAGGGCACGGGGATGTGGATAGGGGTTGGGGCAGTCAGGGGACAGGGAGAAGTGGGGGTTGGATAGGGGGTGGGGTCCTGGCGGGAGCAGTTAGAGGCGGGGGGTCCCGGGAGGGGACGGTTAGGGAACAAGGAGCAGGGGCGGTTGGATGGGTGGGGAGTTCTGAGGGGGACAGTTAGGGGGCAGGAAGTGGGAGGGGTGGATGGGGTCAGGGGCCAGGCTGTTTGGGGAGGCACAGCCTTCCCTACCCGGCCCTCCAAACCGTTTTGCAACCCCAATGTGGCCCTCGGGCCAAAAAGTTTGCCCACCCCTGATCTAGCACCGTCAGAATGTAAACGGGGAGCAGTGGTCAAGTCAGCTAGACCAAAATCTGACCTGCCTTGATTTTCTTTGCTACTTTCACATACACACAGTCAGGATGGCTGGGGCTAGTGGTCAGGGCAGCAGGCAGCCGGGCCTGCAGTGGGCGGTGATGCCTAGTGGTCAGAGCCAGGAGTCGGAGCCAAGGGTTGGAACTGGAATCAGGAACTGAGCAGGACCAGAGCAGGACTGGAGTGAGGCTGGGAACAGGAGTGATCCCGCTTGCAGGTGTAAATGCTGAGCATCCGGGGGACTCAAGTGCTGGTTCTGTTGGTTCCTCTGGCCAGTCAGGAGATTTTGTTGCAAGCCAGCTGTGCATGACCTGTGAGTCCTCTGTTGCTCACGAGAGTTGGAACTAGCGGGCCCATTAACAGGAGTTGAGGGACCAACAGGGAGTCAGTGGACAGGGGTCCTGATGACACTTTTTCCATCTTAATCATCATTGCCCGCGTGGTGACGCAGGCCGTGGTGCTGCTGGAGGGGCCTGCATTAGAGGAGACATAAAGCTGAGCTCCGTATCACTTGTGGCCACGAAAGGCCCCATGAGACTTTTGGCCAGAAATGGGGCTTTAAGCCCCATGTGCTGGCCAAGTACCAACTTAGGGCATGGCTACATTTGCCGCTGTAGAGCGCTTTGAGTTAGACCCGCCTTCGGAGAGCGCAGTAGGGAAAGCGCTGCAGTCTGTCCACACTGACAGCTGCAAGCGGACCAGCGTGGCCACATTTGCGGCACTTGCAGTGGCATTGGGAATGGTGCCTTATGGGCAGCTATCCCACAGCTATCCCACAGAGCACCTCTTCCCATTCTGGCGCTGTGGCTTGTGGGAAGGGGGCAGGGAGTGCGGGGCATTCTGGGTCCTGTCCCAACGCCCCGTGATGCATCGGTTCACAGGAATCCCTGTGCTTCTGTGGACATTTGGCGCCATCTTTCAACTTTTTTGTACTGCGCGCTCTGTCTTCCCTTTCGGTCTGCGGGAATGGAGCCCGAACTTCTGAGGAATATGCTGATGAGTCTCGCCAGCACGTCACATTTGGCAGTCGAGTTACTCCTTACGATCCAAACGGACAGTGAGGACTCCGCCGATGATATCGACTTGAGTAACGCATATGACACGAGATTGCTTGTGGCATTCACGGACATGCTCACCTCCGTGGAACGCTGCTTTTGGACTCGGGAATCAAGCACTGAGTGGTGGGATCACATCGTCATGCAAGTCTGGGATGACGAACAGTGGCTGCAGAACTTTCAGATGAGAAAAGCCACTTTCATGGGACTGTGTGAGGAGCTCGCCCCCACCCTGCGGCGCAAGGACACGAGATTGAGAGCTGCCCTGACAGTGAAGAAGAGGGTGGCTATTGCAATCTGGAAGCTGGCTACTCCAGACAGCTACCGATCGGTCGCTAACCAGTTTGGAGTTGGAAAGTCGACCATTGGAATCGTGTTGATGTAAGTTTGCAGGGCCATTAATCGCATCCTCCTCTGAAGAACCGTGACTCTGGGTAACGTGCATGACATTGTGGATGGCTTTGCACAAATGGGTTTCTCTAACGGCGGAGGGGTGATAGATGGGACGCATATTCCAATTCTGGCACCAGCACACCTAGCCTCAGAGAATGTTAATTGGAAGGGGTATTTCTCTATGGTTCTCCAGGTGCTTGTGGGTCACCATGGGCATTTCACTGACATTAACACAGGCTGGTCTGGAAAGGTGCATGACGCACACATCTTTCGGAACACTGCCCTGTTCAGGAAGCCGCAAGCCAGGACTTTTTTCCCAGATCAGAGGATCACAGTAGGGGAAGTCGAAATGCCCATTGTGATCCTTGGAGAGCCCGCTTACCCTTTAATGCCGTGGCTCATGAAACCCTACAAGGGAGCCTTGACGGCAGCAAGGAGCGGTTCAACAACAGGCTGAGTCGGTACAGAATGACTGTGGAGTGTGCTTTTGGCCGTTTAAAGGGCCGCTGGCGCGCTCTTTATGGGAAGCTGGATCTGGCCAATGTCAGCATCCTCACGGTTATATCCGCGTGCTGTACCCTCCATAACACTTGTGAAGGGAAGGGTGAAAGATTCACTCAGGCATGGAACTCGGAGGGTCAACACCTGGAGGCTGAATTTGAACAGCCAGAGAGCAGGGCTATTAGAGGGGCCCAGCGTGGGGCTGCAAGGATTAGGGATGCCTTGAGGGAGCAATTTGAGGCTGAAAGCCACCAGTAATGTTTGGTGCCCTGCACGGGAGTGAAGTGCAGTGGTTGCAATGTTAGTAGGAATCTGTGTTTGCTACGCTGACTTGGAGTGCCTGTTCCTTTCCCGGGCTAAGGTCTCTTTTACTTTATGCAATAATAAAGAATGTTTTCAAAGCCAAAACATCCATTTATTGAAAAGAAAATTCATTTATTGAAAAGAAACACAACTGCTTGGGAAACACAAAGGGCCAGGGGGTGGGGTGGGGAACGGTACAATCACAGATTTGCGTATGTCCTGTTCTCATACTCAGCCTTCCTGTCTGGAGTGCTGTGCAATCAGTGCTGCACTTCCGGATGGCTATACTGCATGGTGATGGGGGTTGCATCTCGTGGGGAAGGGTCATAGTTTGCAGGGCTGGGAGGTGAAGCTACAGGTGTTGGAGGCAGCTGGTGGCGATAAGAACCCGGATGTTGGAGAAAGTGGGTTGGAGGTGACATGGGGGCACAAGGGAAAGAGTTTTGGGACAAGGGCTGCAGGGGGGCGGGTGGGTGTGGTAGTGCTCTGCCTGCATGGCTACGAGCGCCTGGATCGAGTCCGCTTGGTGCTCCATGATGCTTATCCGCCGCTCCGTGCTTTGGTGCCGGAGCTCCGCGCTTTTGTGCCAGCGATCCACATTCCGCTGGCGGATCCTCCTTTCACTCTCCCTCCACTCCTGCGCTTTTAGAGTCTCGTTAAAGGACTGGTGCATTACTTCATGCAGCATGTCGTCTTTGCTGCTACGTGGCCTCTTCCTAATTCTTTGGAGTCTTTCGGACGGTGATAACACGGACGGCTGAGATCTCAAGGTTGCATCTGTAAAGGCAAAATGCAACACTTAACAGAGGCAGCATTGTTCACACCAGACAGAGCAATGATTCCCCTGTACTTAAGAGCAAGCACAGTCTACACAATAGCATAATTTGCCCATTGCAAAGTGAGCAGACATAACCCACGGGAGCCCCAAAATGGTGAGTAAGCACAGGGTCAAGGGGGACTGATTGTTTCATGGCCGTACAGTCCTCTGGGTTTCTGTGCCTTGGGGAGAGCCAACAGCTGCAGGGGGCCCTATACTGAACACTGTCCCCACATTTTCCACAGGAGTTTGTCCTGGAAGATATCTCACTGCTGAGGGTGACCTGGGAAGCAAGGGAGGGTCTTCTACTGCAATGTGGCTTCCGCCCTGGCCCAAATGCAGCTTGCCTGTGTGCAGCAATGGTCCCCCCGGCCCTCGTGGTACAGAGGTGCGGACATGTTAGCCTGACTGGGACAAGGACCACAGTGGCTCTCCCAAGAAACCTGCGCAAGTGCATTGCCCAAGTTCTGGATGAGGCCTTTGAAGAGATCACTGAGGCCGATTACCGCGATGTGAGAAAGCACATCAACTCCCTATTCCGTATCTAGGCATGCATGCAGCCCTAACCCTCCTCGCCCCAAGAGCCCACACCGAATAACTTCCTTCCCAAAATAAAAGCCGCTTACCGGGCACCTCCTCTGGTGTTTGTCCTTCCCCAAGCACTGGCTGCCGCGACTGGCTACCTTCCTCCTGGCTTGAGAACAGCTCCTGGCTGCATGCAAGTGTCTTCCTCCTCCTCAGTACCCTCGCTCCTGCTTTCCTCCTCCTCCTGCCTTGTTGAGCTGGGCTCTGAAGTGTCCATGTGGTACTCGGAGTGGAGGTGGGGTCGCCCCCAAGTATCATGTCCAGCTCTTTGTAGAACCAGTAGGGTGTAGGGGCAGCATAGGAGCAGCAGTTTGCCTTGCGGGCTTTGCGGTAAGCATTCCCGAGCTCCTTCACTTTAACCCTGCATTGCAGTGTGTCCCGGTCATGGCACCTTTCCATCATGTCCCTAGATATCTGCCTGTAGGTATTGTAATTCCTACGGCTGGAGTGCAGCTGGGACTAGACAGCCTCCTCTCCCCAAATACTGATGACGTCCAGCACCTCACCATTGTTCCATGCTGGGGATCGCCTGGTGCATGGAGGCATGGTCACCTGGAAAGACTCGCTGAGCAAACAGGAAGGGGATTTTCAAAATTTTCAGAGAATTTAAAGGGTGGGTGTGACGGTTGGTCACCTGAGGGCAGGGCAGTAGAGTTCAAAGTGATGACCAGAGTGGCTAGCACAGGCATTGTGGGATACTTCTGGAGGCCGATCAGAGCGCATTAACAGACCAGGGCGTCCACAGTGGCGCTGCGGCGCTCCAGTGGGGGCGCAGCAAACGTTATTCCACTCGCCGAGGTGGAGTTCCAGGAGCGCTCTAGCCGTGGACTCAGAGCGCTCTACGTGCATTGCCAGGGTGGACGGGGCTGCTTTAATGAGCTCTAACTCGCAAGTGTAGCCTTAGCTGCAATCTCCCCAATAGCTTCAACATGAGGAGTTTACCCCTCACCAAATCAAACCAGCCACTTGCAGGACTATACCAAACGCCACCGAAGGGAGGGCAACATTTCAGAGGTAAACGAGTGAAAGGATCTCTACATGAACAGTCTATACAATAGTTGGAGATCCTTCTTAGTGTAAAGGAATATAATAAAAGGTAATTTATTATTAGAGACTATTAGCTGAACGAATGATTAGGACATCAGCGTAGGACTTGGAGCACCCGGGTTTAAGTCCCTGCTCTGCCACAGACTTCCAGTGTAACCTTGGGAAAGTCATTTAGCCTCTCTGTGCCGCAGACCCCACATTGTACGGATGGGGAAAAAGGCACTGCCTTTCCTCACAGTGGCGTTGAGAGAACATAGACATTTGAGATTGTGAGACACTCAGATACTATGGTAATGGGGCCGTATGAGGAACTGTGTTTTTGTTCTGTGTCCATGACTAGAGCTCCTAGGCACTACGGTAATACAGACAATAAATAATAATAATGAATAATACGGAAGATAGAAGACTATCCAACATCATGTATGCGTAATTGCGTTTATATCATGACAATTTCCGTATGAGAATTTGGTCTTTATTGCTCAGGACGATGATATAACTATAGTCAACTAGAACCCTGAGGGTATCTCCTTGACTATATCACAAGGTGATAGGAGCCCGAGATATACGATAGATGACAAATCGTTATCTTGCTTCTCCTGTCTAACGGTTGCTGTTCCTCCTCCTTGCCTCTCAAGGAATGCATGTGAACTATCCCTTGCCTTCAATTGTATGTGCTTGGGTGATTTCTTTTAAAATGTTTATTGGCTAAAGCTATTCCCTTGTGTGTGAAATCGTCCACAGTAATTTCCATCAAGCGAAGCGACGCCGATGTGTACCGGTGAAAACAGAGCCGATGGAACTGCAGGCTGCCCTGCCTCTGAACTCATCCTCTAGCCTTGTAGGGGGTCTAGCCAATACTTCCAGAGCGAAGAGCAGACAGAACTTTACTGATCCCTACTCCCCTTCCTTTTCTCGGAACATCAGCTGTGGCGACATAGCATCCGGAAACCAAATGACTTGATTGAAACCAGAGACTTGAAAAGCGAAACTGACTGGCAGGAGGAGAGCTGTTAAAGAGAAGACCCTGAGCGCTGACGGACCAAGTAAGATGACCTTTCTCCAGCATGACAGTTCGAATGTAATTATTTGGACAAATCATTTTCATGACTTAATATAACGCCTTGAAGCTTTCCAGCAAGGTTAATTGGATGCCTCAGTTCAAAACCTATCTGCTCTTAACCAACTTTTAATATGCTGAGATCCAGTTTTCTAAATTCAAACTAATAAAGAGATTAGTTGACAGCTATCTGGTATGCTACAATTACCATGGCATTTAGACCTCAGGCAGAAGATATTTAATGCAAATCAGAGTCAATGTCTCTGCCCATTTGTCCTTTTTCCTGATTATTTGATCAATGGGCCATATGAATCTTTAGCTTGTACGGTCTATGGTACTATACTAAATAAATGCAGTCCAGCTACAAAGGCAGAGAGATTGGTTCAGACAGTTAACCACGCAAAGTCCAAAGGCTCCCCCCCCCTTCCATTCTTAATTTTGTTCCAAATGGGTTTAATGCTGGTGAAAGGTGCTGGACTGACAGCCCTGGAGGGTGGCTTTCTGTATTTATCCACAGAACGGATACAGCACAAGCAGCAGTAATGCGAGCTCCCTGCACTGCCATGTCAAAATGCCGCTTTTGTACATGAAAGCGCAGCTCAACCTGGATGCAAGTTTGGATTTTTTTTTTAAGTGACTTGTTCAAGGACTGTCTGGGTATCTGGTTTTATCATCCCATATGGTTGTGTTCCAGGCTGGGTTCCCCTCCAACCCCCACTTTTTTTTTGACAGATGCACAATTAGCCGTGGATCGTTTCCCCAAAGTGCTGTATGGAGCACAAGTGGCTGAGCAGAACTGAGGAGGAATTCTACAAAACAACAGGACACGTGCTAATCATCTCTCTCCTGCTGGTAAATGATGTTTAAAAGAAAATGGAGACTGGAGGCCTCAGGTTGGATTCTCTACTCAATCCCGGCGACCTGAGAATTAAGTGTGATCCTAGATTGTTCAGTGCCCAGCATGTAATGACATGTCATCTGCCTGAGCTAAGACTTACATTTTTGCAGGTTGCTGGTCTCCTACCTTGCTCCACGGCCATTCAGTCTTTGACTTTATTGCTGAGGATAACTCGGCTGGCAATTTTTGACTGGTTTGGTGATTTGGGCACCTATATTGGGTGCTGGAGCCAGTTCACGCACTCATTTCATTGCATTTCATTTCATGTAAGCTAAACAGCCACTGGGTGGCAAACGGCAGCTGTTTCCAATCGATGGTCTTACCCATGACCTAAAGTTGAAGGGCTTTATATCCCTCTCCCCCGAGCTACACAGCCCTCTGTCAAAAATCATACTCCGAAAGGAGTCAAGTCATCTAGTGATGCAGCATTAGCCTGCAAGACATAAATATTTCAGCTTCACAACTATAAGTGCCGAGCAAAACTCAAGCTCCATTTCATACCACTGTGTTTCCCTGACAGATCTATCAGCCAAGCTTATGAGAAATTGAAGTGCAGATAGTGGGAACTCGCAAGTCTGACTGAGTTGCTTGACTTCACCACATAATCCAAAGCTCACACTAACTTGTCTTTTATACAGAGGCATGAGATACCACAATTAAACACCTTTAAAAAGGGAATCAATGGCTCGTCTCTTTCAGACAAACAAGATGACATGGTTATAAGAAGCGATAATCAACCCTGGTATATTTCCACTGAAGTCCATTGGGCCAAGTGGAATTGCTTTTGGTTACACCAACGTTAAGTGAAATCAGAATCAGGCCCTATGATATTGCACCAACTTACACCAAGGCTGAATTTGACCCAGTAGCTAGAGAGGTTGCAGACTGATGGTGTCAAACAGAACCAGGCACTGAAACATGGAACTTAATCACTGGTGAGAGTTTAAAAACACAGTTCGCGAGCATCAGATTTCTGTTGAAATTACAGAGGGATCCCTATGAACAATTACACGACATGCCCAAGCATACCAAACCAATCCATCATTACTAATGCCATCGCATTAGCAGTGCGGCTGTCAAGTCTCCCCATTACAGAGCGTGGTAAATAGATCAAAAGGCCCTGGGTAGATTTATTCAGCGTGACGCGGCACTTACCGAAGTAGTCATCAGAGGGCGGATTCTCCATGTCGTACAGCATCTTCTTGGTCAGATGTTCCAGCTCGTCCTCAGGTCTGAACAAAGGAGCATTTGATGCCGGGCCAGAGGCAGGGAACCCACTCTGCAGAAGGCAAGACACACGCTGTTTGTGAAGTTTCAAATCAGCATTAAAATGTCCACCCAAGGCTGCACATGCCCGATGTAAGACAGAAAGGTCAAGAAAATTCACTCTATTATTGGCTGTTTGGCTTTCAAGCTCACTCGTGGGTCTTCTTTTTCTTCTCCTGGGACCCAGCGGGTTGGACAAATAAACATCCCATTTAATGAAATGAAAATAGATGCCCCAAAACTCTGAACAATTTCCATCAGAATGAGATGAGTAGGTATAACTAGAAGGGATGTATGTACCCAGTAATTAGACAGCCTAGCAGACCTTTGGATAGACTTCAAATAAGAAAGAAAGGGGGAATTATGCTAAGGATAATCAAATATAAACATTTCCTAATAAGAAAGGAGTCGGAGGTTTTAGAATTGTCTTCCTAGGGACGTGGTGGAAGGCCTGTTGGGTTGAACCACTTAAAACTGGACTGGACACAGTACCAGAGAAGATGCCAGAGGGAACAGTCTTGCATTTGGTAGAAGGGATAGACTAGGAGATCTAGTCTCCAAAGGCTAGATATATTTTCTCTTTAGTATGGCTTCCAGAGAGCCAAGTCCTGATCAAAGGAAGTTTTGCCATTCATAAGAAGGGCTCCAGCATTTGGCTCACGGATTTTAGTGCTAGAGATGCAAACATTTTAACGTGTGCTTAGAAATGAGACCTCTTGGCCTTCATGTGTTAAGAGCTGGTGTGCAGTATCTGCAATGTTTTCCAGTGAGTTGTCTTAAGAAAACAACAGAAATATGGAGACACCTTGAGAAACAGGGAAGTGCTCTAATGCCTCAATGTACCCTGGGAGGATCTTAGAAGCAGTTAAGTATGGTGGGTGTTATTCAGTACAAGGGTCATTGCAGAATTAAAAGATTTCCAGGCATGTACTATTTTCTTGAATAACCTGTATGCAAGAATGAACTTGTTTGTGGAATAAAGCATGGTAGTTAAAGTCAGGGTGACTTATTTGGTTAATTGCTGCTTTCATCTAGGATTTCATTTCAGATCCATACCTTAGGATCATTACTCTAGAGGCACACGTGCCTTTCCCCATACCTTATACCCATTTAAATGTGGATCAAATGGTTATGTTGCTGGAGAACATCATATTGGTCACCCTGGTGATAAACATTTAACTTACAGAGACTGGAAAAAAACATACAACTGACACGATGAATCTTTCGAACCACTTGCTGTCAACCAAGTACAACAGCACCCCCAATGGCCTGTCTAAACACACAAACTCCTGCTTTACAGGCCCGGGGGAAGTTCTGAATTTGACATGAGTCAGGTGGAAGAGTTCTTAGCATTGTATTCTGTGATAACGTCTCCATCAGCCTCATTCTACTGAGATGCTATACTCCAAATCTGAGACAGAAGAGCTCAGAAAAGTATCACTGATCTTTTGGTTTTGCCACTGATGACTGTTCTCAGTCTTAAAAGAAAAATAAAATTAAAAGGAAGCCAAATTTACAAGTTTGATCCCTCTGTGTTCAAATCAGGGGTATCAATGTTTCCATTAGAAATATGTCCCATGCTTTAGTATACCATGCCACTACACCGGGCTGAAAGTCTGTTTCCAACAAGTAACCTATTAAGCTTCTAGATGCAACCAGGAGTTGAGAAATTCAGTTGTGTAACATTAATAAATCAATTCCTATTGGCAGTCTCACAAACAGACAAGGAGTCACTAGGTACAGTACATTCCACCATCAGCTTCACCAGTTCCCATGTTTTGAAAATGTGGGCAGGTCCGCCAGGACTTTCCCTGCTCCCTACAATCTCCCCAGTAAAGGTCACTGCCTAAATTGGATATTTTCTTCTGTTAAACAAGTGAGATACCATTGGAATGAAAGTTTGAAACAATCTTCTCAGACATTACTAATGGATGATGCAAGTTGACCTTCCTGTTCTATATCAGGACGACAGATGCTGGAAGACTTTTCATCAGTCCCATTTCCCTCCCCCTCCCCAGCAAAACATCGATTTTTCACTACATATTCATTTTCATGAGATAATTTGTGTCTCTCAATGTGTTTCGGTTTTTATTTAAAAACTCCCACAAACCCTGGAAACTGATTTTTTTAGTTTTCAACAACCAAAATTGGTTCTGGGTGTATTGACCAAATTCCCCCAACTCCAGGGAAAACTGTCAATCTGAAGAAAAAAAGAAAAAAAAAAAGTTCATTATTTTGGAGAGAATAAAACACAAATTTGACCAGTTCTAGTCAGGAACTATTTCCCCTGTTATATCTCCCTTCGATATCACTATCCCATTTTTCTTGAAAAGTCAGTTTTGATCCTTCAACGCTGCTGAGAATTAATGCCTTTCAGTGTACATGTTCGCAATAGCGTCTCAGCTCCTCAGAGCATCCTCTGCCTGACGGTGATCCCTTTGAAGGAAGTATTATTAAAAAACGGGGCCTTTTCTTTATGATAAATGATGATTGTGAACTCTCAATGCCTAGTTGACAGCATGTCAGTGACTCTAACAGTTGTGTACTTTATCCAGTTAGTTAGTTAGTCACTGAAGATAAAGATGTCTTAACAAACAGTCAAAACCCAAGAGTTTAAACAGTTTGGCTAAACATCCCTTCCATTCTCAAACGCTCACGTTTCCTTCCCCTGTGATATCATCATTTCAGGTATATAAAGAGACTTCCAGGGTAGACAAGTCCTGAATTCCTAATACACCTCTACCCCGATATAATGCTGTCCTCGGGAGCCAAAAAAATCTTATTGCGTTATAGGTGAAATCGCGCTATATCGAACTTGCTTTGATCCGCCGGACCACGCAGCCCCCCCCCCCCCGAGTGCTGCTTTACCACGTTATATCAGAATTCATGTTATATCGGGTCGAGTTATATCGAGGTAGAGGTGTATAAAAAACAAGCACGGGGGTGGGGAGGAGAAAACCAACCAACAACAGCCTTCTCTATCCATCCTGAAGAAGTCAAGAGGGGCACTGGCCCAAACACCTACATTATATTCTCCTTTGCAGGTCACCTTTAATTCAAATGATGTAGGATTCCTGCTGAGACTTTCACCTGATAAGGATATTTCCCCTCTGAGGCTACTGGCAGAACTGAAAGTGAGGTTCCCCCCCGCCATCCACTTCCAACAACAAAAACCCCCTGAGATCCCAACTTAGGGCATGAGTTCTTGGCCCGTGAGTTGTGAACCACTGACCCTAGGATAACACTCACCCCTGTACGAAGGGCCAGTATAAGTTCTACCTAGGGGCTTATGAGGGACTAAATGGTGCATAAACCTTGCACCGGCTCTCTGTCCAAGGGAGAACATTGCCCCTAAGTGAGACACCCCTCAGTGGGACTGTCCATGGAGTAAAGATACTCACATGAGCAAGAGTTTTAGAACTGGCACTTGACCCAGAAGACAATGGCCAATATTTGAATGACATTTTTTTTTGAAGTCCGGTAATTAGAAATAATAAATAACATACCCCTATAAAAGGCTTATTAATAAAACAATTAGAGCTGCCAAATGTAAAGCATTTAATCTGGGTAGAACTTTTCCCCCTCCCAGCGTTCTCTCTCTCTTTCCTAAGAGCAGATCATGCATCTCGCTTGAGCATATATTTGAATACAATGAGCATAGCCAAGGATTTATTAGCTCTGGAAATCAATCAGACAACCAAACCTCTTAACACATTATTCCATCAATTGCGGGTGTTCTTGTTTCCGTGCTGAAAAGAAGAAAGACCACACAATCGTTCTGATTTTTAGTTAGTTCCCTGGGGCTTTTTGTGTAGACAAGACGGTGCAGCTTCTGAGAGGCTGATGGCTTCCCTTTCAATACACTGCTTCTTCAAGATGCCTAAAAGCCCCACTCACAATGAGGGCCCCACTCCACCAGGCACTGTATATACACAGATTAAGAGACAGCTGCCCCGCTGAAGGCCTTACAGAGTAAATAGACAAGATGGAGAAAGCATCGATAACTGCCCTTGTTTTACATATAGGGAATTAAGGCAAAGAGACTCAATAACACAACCAGGGAGTCTATGGCAGAGGTGGGAATTGAACCCAGCCCTTGTGAGTTGCAGACTAGGTCTACACTGTGCCGATGAGTGTGTGAATCGCAGGGCACACTGAAGAGTTGCAATCTAACTGCCTGGTATGGACACTGCTGGCGCAAACTAAAAGGTACCTGGTTTGCGTTAACATAGTCCTGCTTGAAAGAGGACTACGCTAATGCAATTCACACCCTCATAGTCCGCCCTGAGGCGTGGTGTAGACAAGCCCAGGGCCCCCAAACCCATCCTTCCTCTTTCTGTGGCAGAATGCTAACAAGTCACTTCACATCAGCTCGCAGCCCGGCTGCTGGGACCCCATGCTAAGGATCTCCACAGGCTGAAGGAGATTCTCTTTCTTGTGCCCCACAGTGCACAACATGGTCATCAGATGCACGCAGTGCCTCCAAGTCCCTGTTTCATGTCAGCTGCAGGCAGCCGTTGGGAGCTGGGCTCTGAAGGACTCAGTGGGCAGCGCGGGGAAGTTCTTGGCCTCTGCTATGCAGGAGGTTAGACTAGATGTCCTTTCTGGCCTTAAGGGGGGGGAGGGATAGCTCAGTGGTTTGAGCATTGGCCTGCTAAACCCAGGGTTGTGAGTTCAATCCTTGAGGGGGCCACTTAGGGATCTGGGGCAAAATCAGTACTTGGTCCTGCTAGTGAAGGCAGGGGGCTGGACTTGATGACCTTTCAAGGTCCCTTCCAGCTCTAGGAGATAGGATATCTCCATTAATTTAATTTATTTATTTATTTAAATTCTATGACCTCCCCCTCCCCCCCCCCCCCAGGCATTGGCTTCTCTGATCTCCACACCTCCAGTTCAACTCCTCTGAGGACAGGGACCTAAGAAACAGGGACAGGGTTTGCCCCGAGAGGAACACACGGAACTGCCACAAGTTCAAGCTTGTCCACGTTTGTCAGACTTCGGAGGCAGACACTCGCCATGCTGCCTTTTACCTGCAATACTCTGCCCACACAACACATTTCTGCCTCAGCCAGCCACAGTCCTCCGCCAGCGTCCAGTGAAATAATCAACAACCAATGCCGATGATCACACTCAGTGGCGTTATTTATGTATTTTTCCTACAGACACTACCTATGAATGCCCAACAAGAGCGAAGAAGAACCTTTCCCCGCATTGCACTGCTCAGTGCATGAGCATCCAGGAAAGCATGTTTCATGCTTATAGTCAAGGCCGGTATATTTGGTGGGAAAGGGGAAAAGCTATATATGATGCATCCACAGTCTGATCTGAAGGGTCTGTTTCAGCAGAAACATCTCCTTCCTCCTGCCTTGATGGGTCAGAGGTAAAAAAGTATATTTTATATAGAGAGAGAGAGAGAAAGAGAAAGAGAGAGAGAGAGGTCTGTAATCTGTGCAGCATTGCAGTGTAGGAATCCTGGTCCCCATGGCTTCATTTGTTTCACCAACCCCAATCACAACAAAGATTAGAAAACTGACCAATGAAAATGGAAAAGAGCCTTCCCCTGGAGAAGGCTAAGCACTCTTATAGACCTCAATACTGCCACAGCTACACATAATTCTCCTTTCGCTCAAGTGGTAGAGGACTATGCTTCCAGAGCAGGAGGATCTGAGTTCTCTCCTTGCTGCTACTGGAAAGTACCAAGTGGCCTCGGTGAGTAGCACAGTGAGAACTGTTGTAATACTGCTATGCATTCACATACACACAAGTAGATACGTTCTCTGAAGCACTCGGTTAACTCGACACAATGGAAAATGCCAGCATTCCAAGGGTTAAGTTTTAGCTGGTCTCTCACTCCGGAGTAGAAAATATCTTTATGCTATAAACAAAAGGAAGTGACTCACATCTGTGCCACCCTCAATGTGCTGCAACAAAATCTGGCTCATTAAAGTTCAGTTCCTAAAAAGCCGGGTCAAGAGGAGCAATTGGGTGGAATCACTATGCAATTATTTGGTCCCGTAAGTCAAGATTTCATTTCCATAGATAGCTTCAGCTTTTCTTGGATTTTTCTTTGGCACTCAAGACCTCAATGAGAAGCATCTGTCTTGGATATACCAACTACACAGTGCAGGGTACTTTGGATTTAGTCAAGTTCGTTATCCAACCCCTTACTCAAAGTTCCACCTGAATGGGTAAAAAAAATACCATGCAAAATCAGCAGACATCCAAAAATTATGTGCTAATGAATACTCCATCATTCAGGGTACACTGTACATGTTCATTTTTCTTGTTCCTTTGCAAATGATGTATAAGAGGTTCCTTCTCTCAGAGAGAAAATAACTTCAATTACGTGTTCTCAACTAAAGAAACATGGAAATTATCTTCTTTTCAAAAGGTAGAATTAGCCCAATTTGGAACTGAAAGGCTGCCAGAAACATCTCTCGCTGATATTTACTTTCCATTTCATTTTTTCCTTCTTGTTCAGCTGCATAAAGTTTTCAGCTCCCTTCTACTCCACAGACACACACACACAGCACTTTCGGACCACATAAATCATCACCAGTTAGATCACCAGTTGACTACACTAACAAGGCTTTTTTACTTAGTGGTATGTGTAATAGGAACACGCCTCCTGAGTGCCTCCTAGTAGTTGGGTGTGGTATTGCAGTCCTTTTCTTGCCCCAGAGCCCTCTGTAGGCTACCAGCTGACACTGGTGGTCTTCCATGGCTTGGCCTTCCAGTTAAGTCACAAAGTCCAACTGAATCCCTTCCGAGGTAGTAAAGAGACCAGTAAACCAACAGTCTCATTGCCCTCGCTAGGGTCTTCAGCCCTGGCTCTGTGCCCTTTAAATTCAGTCCTTTGTTCAGGCTCTCCAATAACCCCTGTCCCCTTCTTGGGGGTTATTCAACTGTGGCCGGTAGTGGAGCCCAGGTGCTCCCACTACTCCAGGGACCCTATAAACAGACCTCACTACTTAACCCAGGTCCCTATAAACAGCAGTTATGCACTGCTCGATTTTGTTGCTTTGTTTCTTTCCTGGGCCTCTTCCCACCTGGTCACTTTTAGCTTCACCCTTATCTCAGGGTCAAAGTTCTTAGGGCCTCTCTCTTCATTCAAACACAGCTCAAGTAAATGCAGCCAGAAACAAACTCTGGTTATCCCTCAAGCTCCTGTGGCCAGAGTGAGGCACCCTTCCCTGCCCCTCTGGTACCAGCCAGGAAAAGACCTGCTAAGGCCCCGCAGGTCCGTTTATCTGAGCATGCTGGACTCTGATTGGCTGCTTCTGTGAAGCTTTGCTAGGCAAGCTTGGAGGATCCACTTTCTCTGCTCCTTTCCTAGGAGGACTGTGGGACCTCCTGAAGCAGAAAAGGCCAGGTACACCCTGTCACAGTGTGCCAAAGCCAATCCATTATGACAGAGTACTGGTCATCCAAACCAGCTGCAGACTTTCAAGCAAGATGATGCAGTGAGATGACACATCCCTCAAGAGGAGAGTTCTCAAGAAAAAGGGATATGAAATGGAAACCAACTGACCCTTCCTCCAGACAAGACTAATTGGAAAAAAATGTTCTAGTTCCTGGTTTATCATCTGTTGAAATGTTACAATTGCACAAGTACAGGCAGATTCTTCCAGGTGGACTTGTCTAGAGGCTGTGACAAGTCATTAGGATGTAAGAACTCCTGGGTTTATTCTTGACACACAAGTAATTCAAGTGGGGAGTCTTTAGAAACTATCTGGATGAAGAATGGGTAGAAACATAGGAACAGCCACGTTGGATGCAGCCAGTGGTTTGTCTAAGGGCACGTCTTCACTACCCGCCGGATCGGCGGGTAGCGATCTATCTATCAGGGATCGATTTATCGCGTCTAGTGTAGACGCGATAAAATCGATCCCCAATCGCTCTGCCGTCGACTCCGGAACTCCACTGCAGCGAGAGGCAGAAGCGGAGTTGGCGGGGGAATGGCAGCGGTCGACTCGCCGCTGTCCTCACAGCCAGGTAAGTCGACCTAAAATATGCAACTTCAGCTACGCTATTTGCATAGCTGAAGTTGCATATCTTAGGTCGACCCTCTCCTCTCCCCCTGTAGTGTAGACCTAGCCTAATCTACTAGCTTCTCTCCAGCAGTAATGGAATAATTTACCTGCAGGAAAAATTTCCTCCTGACCTACAATTGTTAGATGTTGGCTCATGAAGTGCGAGAGTTATATCCATGACAAAAATTATGGTTTTTTTGTTTTAGACCTTAGTATTATAATTCGGGATGTTCTTGATATCCATGCACATTTCCAGTCCTTTTCCCAATCCTGATAAGCTCTTGGCCTCAATGATTTCCTGTGGAAGTAGTTCCACAGTTCTATAATGATGATAATTGAATACTGTATGAAATACACATTTCCTGTTATCACTTTTAAATGTACTGACTTTCAATTTTATCAGATGTGCCCTTGTTTGTGTGGTATGATCTAGGGGCATGGCTCAGCAGGGAGGGCATTCCGGCCAAGATTTTCAAAAATCGGAGCCTTAAAGTTATGCTCCTAAATTAAGTGACCTCAGATCAGTAATGAACTGTTGGGAATTCAAAGCTTTTGAAAATTAGGTCACTTACTTAGGTGTCTAAATAGGGACTTTAGAGCCCTAGATAGGCTCATAGTTTCGAAAAAAACAAAAACAAAAAAGCTTGACCCCCATGTTTAGGGGTCAATGGAAGTTTTGCTATTACATTCAATGGGATCAGTAACTGGTACCTTAACTTCTCTCCAAAATGGATTCAGTAACATTGCACCAATACGGGGTGTTAATTAATCAATCCCCGTAAAGCACTATTAAGATCCTAGGGCAAAGCATTCTAGTAATCTTCAAAAATGGTAATAAATGAGCATGGTTATTTTGTCCTTGAATTCCGTGTATTCCATAACATTCAAACAGACTAAATAAATTGTTATCACTAGTCCTCATGTTTGTGCTGATGTTTTGCATCAGGAAGAGTCGGATTGTTTCTACTGCATGATATAAAGGCTGGATAATATTTATACTTATCACCTCTTCTGTGCAACGGACGTGACTGTGCTACATGATAGCTTCCACTTTCATAGAGAAACACGGTGGGGGAGGCAATATCTTTTATGGGCCCAAATTCTGTTGGTGAGAGAGACGGGCTTTCGAGCTTACACAGAGCTCTCCTTCAGGTCTGATTTATGACATTCAAGGATAAGAGGATATTGACTATGCTTTTTAGGACCAATGTTGGCTGTTCCTAATAAAACCAAATACCAAGAACCAAAAGCTGTTTGCAATAGTAATGTGGCCTTGTTCTCTTGGGAATTATTGCCAGTTTAATCTGCACTCCTATAAGGCTCAATATAAATGATGCACTTGGCTTTTCACTTACTTTTCTTACTCCATGTATATACAGTAGCTAGCACAATGGGGCCCTGATCTTGGCTGGAGCTTCTAGGCACTACCATAATACAAATAAACCCATAATACTAATACACCACTGACACCTTCTGTTATGGGTTTAAAGTGCTTGTTCTAATCTGTAAAAATGGAGGTTCCATTTTCATTGTCTCATTGGTTTCCTGACTGATTGAGGTGAATTTTATTCTGTTCTAACTGCCTCCCCTGCAAATTTGTCTGGGCCCTGAGAGTCAAGCTGGGTTCTTTTCTTCTCACAGCATCCCCAGTAATAAAGATTCTCCAGGCCCAATGATGATTGCTTGTGAAACTCCAACTGCCCCACTTCCCTAACAACCTACACGTCCAGTGACTGGTGTCAAAACATTAATTCATTCAGTTATACTGCCCTGGTGGCTCATAGATCAAAGTCTGTATTTTAGAGGGGGCACCACAGCCATTCTTCAATCCCCACGGTCTCTCCGGCTTGGCCACGGGGCTGTTTGATGTAGAAGAGGTGCTGCTGATGCTTCTGAGACCCCTGCTGTCATCTGGACTAGACGTTTTTGGGCCCTGGTGAAGTTGTGGATCCTTTGCCCGTAGAGATGATAGGCCAGACTGTAACCTCAGGGACACTGGCGTAAATCTAGCGCAATTCCAGGGAAGCCAACAGGGCTGCTGTAGAAAGCTAGCAGTGAGTGAATGGCACCCCAAAGGCACTATGGCCAGCCGCTTTGTGCTCATTCCAGGACGCCCTAACGGCTCAAAAGTTACACTTCCACAAGCAGCCTTAAAACATAATGAGAGAATAAAACTTTGCTCTTGTACAGCACTTTTCATCCAAAAAAATCTCTCCGCACTTTTGAAAGGTACTATTCAACCTCGGACAGGCAGCGAAAGTGACGCCCAGAGAGACAAAATGACGTGTCCAATATCACACACTAGGTGTAGTGGTAAGACAAGGAATAGAACGTGGGTGGGTCTCTTTGAATTGCAGTTCAGTGCCTTGCAGTGAGTGGGTGTCTCACCATGAGTCCCACCTTGGTACTGGGGGGGTGGGTGGGGAAGGAGAGTGTTTGTGAGACAAATGCCATCTGTGCCGTGGTTCGGGTTCATCGCTTGTTTCAAAAACAGCCTCTTCCAGCTGCAATGCTGTAGCAGGTAACGAAAACAGAAGTAAGGGTGCAGAGTTTACGCTTTAAAAGAAAAATAAATTTCATCATTTTAGTGTCAATGAAAGCACCTAATTTTGCATGTGAAACCTGCATTCATAGTGTATTAGCAATTTATATATATATCCTGCTTGCCAGATGCCTGAATAGGTTAGAATAGAGACTTAAAAGATGCAAATCAGGTTTCTGTTTTAATACACAAAGAAACTTCAAATCACATCACTTTCCATCAACACGACGTGTTTCAGTCTCTTTTTCCTCATGTGAAAACTATAGCAGCAAACAAATGGTTAACCAAATATATTTAACCCACTAGATGTAGTCTCGGTTTTAGTCAGCAGAGTCACGGGCCATTACCTCTCCCAAGAAACGAATGACTTAAATGAAGACTACATGCTTTGCTTAGCATTTACCAAAAAATCATTACAGTAAAAGTGTTGCTCCTGTTGAAGCGCGTGCATGGTCTAATGCTCATAAGGGGCAGACTAGGCGCCCAGGGTTCCTGGTTCTAGTCCCAGCATGTTACTTAACCAACCCTCCGCTCCTGCTGTGAAACTGGGAGATGGTAATACTTAGCTGCTTCAAAGGGGAGGGGAATTCAAGTCTTAACATGCTAGTGTTTGCAATGTGATCTGAGATCCTCAATGAAAAGTGGTATTACAACTGCAAAGCATTATGATTAATTATTCTTATTGTATTCTGTGGTGTCTCTTCCCCCTCTCCTTTATCTATGTAATGTCTATTTATATCAGATGATCCTCAAGGCAGGGACCTGTCTCCCTACATGCCCTGAGAATGCCTAGCACACCTTGTGCTATATAAATAATAATGATAAATAGCAACCACACTGACTAGAAAAACAGGGGTGGTAAAAGGAAATCACATTCCTGCTGGGATCATCTAAGCACGTCTTTCCTTGGGACAGGTAGGTTCTCCCATTTTAATCACAAGTCAATTTAAACTTTATTGCATTTTTTTCTTAATCAGAATCCCCTAAATCTTCTGCTGAGAGAGATTTTTTTCCATTTAGATTTGCACAATCTTGCATTTCCTGAATGAGTTTGTGTGCTCTTTTTCTCTTCCTCCTCTCCATCCCCCGACCCCCACACCCGCTTTAACAAAACGTTTGGAGCAGTGTCTTTGAAAAGCAATTTGGGAGCTCTGAATGAGTAGTGTGCTTTAAGTGCTAAATATTATCCTTTGACTTTCAAAGCTCACATGTGAATAAGTGAAGGAAAAGGAGGTAGTAACTTAATGGTTAGAACGAGGACCTGGAATACAGGAGCCCTGGACACCCTGATTTTCCAGTATGCACGTTCCTTAGCTTCTCCATCGCTTGGGTTACCTATTTGGTTTATTAACCAAAGCTGGTCAAAAAACTCCATATATTAGAAAAGTTTTGATGATAAAAATTCCCATTTTCAACCAGTTCTAATAATAATACCTGACTGACAGGGGTGTTGTGAGGCTGAATTCACCTGTGTTTGTGCTTTGAGATCCTTGGGGGAAAGATATTATAGGAGAGGAGAATGCTGCAAAAAGGCAACTGATATCGCAAGGAGATACAAAACAAGAAGGGGAATCTTGCACGATGCTGTAGGGAACAAGCCCCAGAAGGTAAAGCACCATGATGAAGTCTGTAAGTAAAGCAGAACAGATAAGAGTTTATTCTTTAGTTTCTGCTATGCTCTCCGAGTCTCCCTCCACTTTACGCATCCTACCCTTATAGCTCCGCTGACGAACTTCCTGATGCCTTCTGAGAGTCCAGCCTCACTGAGTTTAACGCAGTGAGGTTTCCCCATAGGCAGGCTCAACGAAACATTAAGGTGAGCTCCCTACACTTTGCAGGTCTCTCTAGGTTATCCAAGTCCTGGCTCAGCCATCTAACATCACGTCACGTGCTTCTGGCAAGGATGTATGTTTTCGTTCAGAGAGAGCCACTGTTTTGATGGCAGGTGATGGGCTTGGGGTAATTCACAAGTACTACCTCCACTGACTCAGACACTGGTCTCCCTGCAGCAAGCTGGGAGAATGGGGTTTTAATAAAATAGCAGGTAGGGGCTGACCCCAACAACGGGTGGATAAAATCTTTTAAGAGAACGGTGGAGCCAGTATCCTCTCCTGTGGAATAGACGCGTTCACCATCAGAGTTCTGTTCAGTTCTAGTCTCAATGGACAGTGCAAAAGGGGCTCAGTTCTCACCAAAGTGAACGGATGCCATGGATGGAGGTTGGCCTAACAGGCCAGGCAGGCGAATCCATTGGTGCCAGTTGATGTTCTCTCAAAGCCAGTTGGCCACGTTGATCGCTTTGCTTCGGGGTGTTGGTACAAGTCACATTGGCATTATAAGGGGACTAAACTCAACATTCCAGACAATTGCAGGGGGTAAAATAATTCGGAGACAGAGATAAGGAGGTGGGGCGGGGGGGGCAAACATTTAATGTGAGATTTGAAAAGAGATGGAGAATCAATGAGTTAGAGGGAGGTTGGATGTTGCATTTCAAGCCTGGAAAAGGCACAGTCCAAGCACTCAAGATGAATGCAGTTACAGCATTAACAGTAGCAAAGACTCACATGTTTCACTGTCAAGTATCTCGGGATAACCAGAAATAATATTTTCAGAACACAGCAGTGCCAAGTTCTGAGGTACACTTGGGGAAAGAATCTCTGCCAACTGCCTGTCATGCAGATTATCATTTATCTCGTCCAATGTACTTATGAAAATGATCTCTAATTTGGCTTGCAGCTGTAGAAAGTTCTCCACAAAGTCATAATTTTCTGGTTACACAGTCCAGGTAAAAACTTCAAGTGTTCCTTGAAACGTGGTCCCTGTGCAGTGAACATCCCACAATCAGCATGAGGTGAGATCTGAGCAAAGTGCAGGAGAGGTAAAAAGACTGGGGGCTGCCCTCTAGAACAGTGGTTCTCAAAGTCGGTCCGCCGCTTGTTCAGGGAAAGCCCCTGGCAGGCCGGGCTGGTTTGTTGACCTGCCGCGTCCGCAGGTGTGGCCGATCGCGGCTCCCACTGGCCACGCTTTGCCGCTCCAGGCCAATGGGGGCTGCGGGAAGTGGCGCGGTCCAAGGAATGAGACGGCCGCCCTTCCCACAGGACCTGGCCGGCTCTTGGATAGGGAATATCCCAGGGAAAAGTGCTGCATGAAGTCTGCCGAGGATTCAGTAGGTGGCGACCTTCCTTACTCGACCTGCATGCACCAGAGGTGACTAAAGGTTGCTGTGCCATAAAGTTGCCATAGTTATCTTGATTGGGATGGAGCACAGCGGGGTGTGCAACAAGAGGGAAGCAGCCCTGTAAGGAGCTGGAACAGAGGATGTACAGTCCGTTTCCAGCACGGATAGCCCGCACACTCTATGGTGCTGGAGCCAAAATGGAGGAGCAGAGGCAAACCCCTCAAGCAAGATCAAGGCCCCATTGTGTTTGAGAAACAGGGTGGGACAGGAAAATGGAGGCACAGAGAGGGTGGCTCAATGGCAGAGCCAGGGGACCAGAATCCAGGTCTCCTAAGTCACAATCCGCTGACTTATCCACTGGACCATGCCATTTTTTCCTCTGGGGACTGTTCACCATCAGCCTCTGGAACAGGGGTTCTCGAACTGGGGGTCGGGACCCCTCGGGGAGTCGTGAGGTTATTACATGGGGAGTCATGAGCTGTCAGCCTTGAGCCCAAACCCTGCTTTGCCTCCAGCATTTATAATGGTGTTAAATATATAAAAAAAGTGGTTTTAATTTATAAGGGGGGTCGCATTGAGAGGCTTGTTATGTGAAAGGGGTCACCAGTACAAAAGTTTGAGAACCACTGCTCTATAACAACCATGGGGTCTAGCGCACCAAACCATGTATTTTAACCAGGGATGAAACCTGGACTTTCCCATGCGGGACAGAGCAACGTCACATCCTAACACGTGCTCCGCGGTGCCATCTATCGCACTGATATGCACAGGAATCACAGACCTAATGATCTGCCCCCTTCAAGGCGCTAACTGCTTAAAGAAAGTCAGCATTGTTCAAAGCCCACGATTTAACCGTATTTCCGTGCTGCCTATTATACAAGTCTGGGATTGACTGCAACAAGGTCAGGAAGAGCTTGATGACTCAATAAATAAGAGGTGCTTGAGAGACTTAGCGGAACTGACAGCTCAACAAGACCCATGTTTAACTGTCAAAACATTCCCCAATGAACAAAGCTGCATCAGAGACGGCCGTCCACATGCCTCCTGGGCTACTGATGAACTTATCTCGCTAATTGGTCAAGCAATGCTTCGCGCACAACCGAGTGAAGTAAAGGAGGCTGCAGCATATCCAATTATAGTGGATGAGGCCAAGGGCTTCAGCAAGAACGAACAAGTGGTCTGCAGCGCTTCACGGCATTAAGAAGATCGCGGGGGCAGTGAAGGGCTTTTATGTTTTGCTCAACAACAACAATAAAAATCCCTGAGTCTAATGACCAAGCAACTTTCGGGGAGTCTGGGCAAAGTCTGAGAAAAAAAAAATAGCTTCGTACAGCCTATTTAAAAACAATAGGCCAGATCCCCAGCCGGTGTCAATCAGCATCGATGAGCCTAAGTGAACGTGGTACTGGAGTAAGCGTAGCCTGTTTACAATGCACAGTTTTAATGCAGCAGTGTTGTCAAAGTGAAGCCACCAGGCTAAATGCAGCCTGCAGAGCCCAGGGCTGCCTTCAGCTTTAACAGGGAGATGCAACTCATGCAGAATACAGTCCCTGGGCTGCACAGATCAGGAGTGAGCATCACACACACAGAGATCTGTTGCCTGCAGGCTGCACCTCTGTTCTGAAGAGGAGGATGGCTGAAATCTGCTCCGTTTAGCAAAACTTGTGTGCAACTCTAGGGCTCCGTGTATTCAAACTCCTCGCTCTCTTTTCAAGGCCTTCCTCCCTCTCCACCTGGGATCCTTTTACTCCTTCCAACCCCTCTGTGCTCAGACCAAGCCATCCTTCAGGATTTCCCCTGCCAGAGCCAGCTCCAGGCCTTCTTTCTGAAACCCCTTGGCCTGAAACTTCTTTTTGGAGGGCATAGGTACATAGGCCTGGAAGGGATCTCTTGGGCCACTGAGTCCAGACCCTGTTACCGCAGGCAGCCTTCTCATCCACCCCCGTTCAGAAACATATCAAGCTACATTTTACAACTAGTTAGGTCATTTGCCCCCCACTGTTCCTACTGGAAGGCTGTTCCAGAACCTCCCTCCTCTGATGGTTAGAAACCTTCTGATTTCCAGCCTGAATTTACTCATCACCAATTTATTCCCATTTGTTCCTGTGCCACCGATGTCCTTAAGCTTCAGTAGCTCTTCACCCTCCCTGGTGTTTACCCCCCCGGAAGTAAGTGCCAACAAGCAATCAGACCCCTCTCAACCTTCATTTTGGGAGGCTAAATAAGCCAAGCTTTTTTTGTCTCCTCTCCAGTCCCCTGATCATCCTCATAGCTCTTTTCTGCACCTGAGACAGATTGAATTTGAATTCACATCTGCTGTACCTCCTCCTCAAATTACCATCTAAACACCCTATCTTCTAAGTGCATCATGAATTTCAAAAACACATAAAATACTTGGGACCATTGAGACCCCTCCACTAGCCGGCCGAGAGACTATGTAATCCAATTGCCCTTGTTCACTTCCTACTCCACCCCTGCCCGCTGATGATGTCTGCTGTTCTAAGCTTTTCTGGGTGGGGGATTCTGCCCACACTTGAGGTGTACTGAGCAGTGCACATCTGCACCACTACCTGAAAACTAATAATGCACTTGTGGGTTTCAACAGTGCCTGAAACCTTATTTCAGCCCTAATGATACCTGATGTGTTGGCTACACAGTACTCGACACAGCTGGGCAAGCCACTGAAAATCTATGACCACCACCTTAGCCAGACGTTTCAATCTCCTTGCAGGAGAACCAGAGCAGGGTCTAGTATGAAGTTATTTGATGGTTTCATTCTGGTTCCTATCTCCCAGAAATGTGGTGGGGTGAGGCTGCTGGTGTGCTGAGACCACTGTCCATTGTGCTGACCAACATGGTTTCATTCCTTGTACACCTGTTCTGGTCTGTCTGTATCCCTCTCTTGTCTTGTACTCAGATTGTGAGCTCGATGGGGCAGGGACTGTCTTTTTGTTCCGTGTTTGTACCACACAATGGGGTCACGTTTCATGACGAGAGCTCCTAGGCACTACGGTAATACAAATAAATAACAGAAAGCATGACCAGAAGTGGCAACACTGCTTCTGTTTTCAGGAGAGAGGCCAAGGACTGAGTGGCCGTGAAGAATGTCCTTCCCCTATCACTGCCGAAGGACCATTTCTCCATCTTAGGTTTGAGGCTCATCGACTGCATGATGTGGGGAAGCTTGCACGGCCAACTGCCTGGGCCATTATGGCCCTCTGGAGAGGAAGGGGGTTTGTTTTTAAACCTCCAGGGTTGCCTACCTGGCATCAGCACTGAATTCATTTAAAATGTCCCTTCAACCAGACAGTTGGTGCAGTGAGTGTGAGAGAGCAGGGAAATAGACAAAGATAAACTGTTTGAGAAGTCGGCTTAGCTGCAGCTGTTGAGATGGCAAACATGCTCGATCAATCTGTTGTGCAAAGCTGAGAGTGAGCTGCTGGGAGGGTGGGGGGCGGGAAAGAAAAGAAACTCACTTGGTAAACATCAATGAGTCCATCCCTGCAACGCTGCCTTATGGGAAAACAGAACGGCAGGGGATCATCTAGTCTATTACTCTTGATGGCTGCAAGCCACAGGATGGTGTTTACTACCCAGTACCAGACATCACCTGAGGAGGAATGGAAAGTCACTTTCATAATTCGCACTGAGAATTGCTCCCATCCGTGCCAGTGAGAATCCAAAGTGCTTATGCCCATGACAGCACTGCAATCACGCGCTTCGTTTTTAAACCCAAAATAGCACGAGGCAGACCACTGAGAGACTAGAACAGCACATGCAGCTGCACGGATAGAAAGGACAGATTCCAAATGCCTTCCTCCAGGGCTGCTGGTTGCTCTGGAAACACACTGAAGCCACAACACAGACAGATTTCTCCTCCTCTCCCCTCTTCCCACCTCGCTCTTTCGCTGCCATGAGAGCGCTCCTCTTCCTGCCTGAAGTGCGCAAAAGCAAATCTGTCTGCAACAGTGGGGCACAATTGGTAGCATCTGTTCCCAGGGAAAGAGATCTTTTCTCTAGTCTTGGATTTTCAAAGGCAGCTACTGATGGGCTGAGAAACACAGCTTCCCAATGAGATCTTATCACCGTGTTATTTCTCAACACCGCTACAACTAGAGGGGGACACATTCTCAGCCGGAGTAAATTGGTGCTGCTGGATGGACTTCCGGGGAACTGTGCCAAATTGCACAAAGAAAGGATCTGGTCACGGTGAACTCCGCCACATGCTCCCTTGTCCTCCTCATCTTGAATTTCCCCTGCCCGATACATGAACCTTTGGGTGGTTGCCCAGGTGACCACGAACACCCAGAGACTGTCACCATTCCCATGAGCATTGGGGTTTGTCAGCCGAGGGGATGAGCATCTAAGGGAAGGATTGCCAGAGAAACCAGAAAAGGACAAAGGGGAAGCTCCCGGTTGCTACCGAGTACTGGGATAGGCCTGGGGAGAGACCGGGGCATAATTCAAGGGTGGATAATGCTGAAGAGAAAAGTATGAATCCATACTTAAATGGTTTGACTGACAGTTTAGGAAATACAAGTGCTCTTTCCTCATGCATTACAGAGTTATATTCAGATACTGTTGCGTCCCTGTGTGATAATGGCTGACCCAGCAGTTGTGGAGCACTAACAAGGTTCTCTTTCCATTATGGCAGTGGGAGTAGTGGGCAAGGTATAGCATCCCGAAGCAACATCTCCTTCACCCACTTGCTCTTGACCATGGCAGAGGAGGTTCCCTGAGCAGAAGGCAGAGCCTGAGTGACTCACAGACATTGCCCCAAGCTTGCCCTCCTGAGTGAGAAAGCCACGCAGAGCGCTTAGGGCCTGCCCTAGCTCAATAGGAGACAGCTCACGTTCTTAAAGCATTGCACAAGAGGTGACTAGAGAGGCCTAATGGACTTGACAACTGATGAAACTGTCAAGAAAAATATACAGAAGAAGGGAAAACGAGGATTTCCTGGGCTGGGGAGCTAATGTCATCTTGGTTCTGGGGACTGGAGAGGCATAATACTTGCTTCCTAGTAACAATAAAGCCTCCTGCACCTCTATTTTTACCCTACACAAAACATTCCTGAGACCAAGAGAAATGCATAAGAATTTCCGTGACAGATTAGACCAACGTTCTGTCTAGTCAAGTGCTGTGTTTTTGACAGAGGGCAGCACCAGATGCGTCAGAGGAAGGCGCAAGAAACCCCAGAATGGACAAATATAGATAAGTTTGCCCAGAGAGGAAGTTCCTGCCTGACCCCAGACAGTCTCATGCCCTGAAGCAGGAGAGTTTATACGTTTTTCTTTTTTTAACTTAGCTAATGTAATGGCAGATGTTCTTATTTCATGGTGCGTTAGGGAATGGGAGTCAAGAGCTGAACTTCCCACAGTGGTATGATAACAGCTATACTTTGCATGTACATAAAACCTTTACAGATACCCCTCATGTCTCACACTGCCCACTGGGTGAAGTAGGCAAGGATTATTCCCATTTAACAGAGGAGTAAAAAATGGGACCCAGGAGTCCTGACTTGCAGCTCACTGCTCTAGCCCATTCTCCCTGCACCGCTAGGCCTATCCTCTGCTTACTTTATTGCAAGATCTATCAGAGTTTAGGACTTCCTGTCAGCGTGTCCAACGGTGATGGGAAGGAGATCACCAACCCACATTTATTTCCCTTTCAAGAGTGATTTTCGTGGAAGCTTGATGGGTGTTAGGTCCACTTTATTTTCTATCAGAGGGGTAGCCGTGTTAGTCTGGATCTGTAAAAAGCAACAGAGAGTCCTGTGGCACCTTACAGATCTGATCATACATCTGTTAGTCTATAAGGTGCCACAGGGCTCTTTGTTGCTTTCTGTTTTCCACATCGAACCATGTGGCACTAATAATAAAGGCTAACAATGGAAGGATTTGCTTTCACGTGTAATTTGTTAAATCCCATCAAAATACAGCATAATACAGAGCACGGCAGACCACGTCCCAGTGCAAGCGCATGCCTTCCATCTCATACTGCTCAGGTCGATGCCCAGCATCTCCTCTGTTGATGGCCCTTAATTAATACACAATGGAACAAACAGCAAGGGCAGGGAGAAAAGACTGATAGAATGTAAATGCTCACACAGACTGTACTTTAAATAAAAAACAATGATGTAATATAAGCTTATCAAAAGGAGGCTTTGCAATCAAAGCCCTGTACCGTGCCTTGGGAATGGCCAGGAATGTAATACACTGAATTGACCAATGGGTTTGGAGTCATCACTTCACAAGTGGAACACACTTTCGCGCAGCACAGACACAACGGCCCAGGGGCTGCCTTGCCACCTGGAACTTTGTATCCCCATTTCGGGAAAGTCCCGCATCCGGTGCTCTCAATCAAGACAGCCAGTGGGTTTCTAACAGATGAAAATGGATGGGAAGCAATGGCAGTCAAATCAACAGGGCTGAACGGAAAAGGAGCAAGGGAGGAGAAAAGCCTGGAGTTAGGGCCTCGCTCTGATTTTAGGGAATTTCAGATTAATTTATTAAGGAAAAAAGTTGTAGAGACATGCACTAATGCATCAGCTAGAATCACAGAAATGTCAGGCTGGCAGGGACCTTGAGAGGTCACCCCATCCAGCCCCTGCGCTGAGGCAGGGCCCAGTAAACCTAGACCAGCCCTAACAGGGGTTTGTCCACCCTGTTGTTAAACACCTCCAGTGACAGGGATTTCACAACCTCCCTTGGAAGCCTGTTCCAGAACCTTACCCTTACAGATAGAAAAGTCTTCCCTAAATCTCACAAACACCACAGGTTATGCAACAGCCCGAGGGCACAGGCGTTCTCAGATGCCCAGCCAAACGAATGCATAAGAGGATGTACATATATTGTATGTGACTACAGTCTCCAAAGGGTTAAGGATGAGGCAGAGCCACATACACGACACTTTCCAAATGAAAGCTGCCCCGCCCACCCTATACAGTGTAAGTCTTAGGGCAGGGTTCGTCCAGAAAGGGCGGTGGTTATTGTGGGAGCATGTCCAGGCCCCTAGGTGCTGCACAGACACACAGAGCTACCACCTGCCCCAAAGTCAAAGAAACCTGGAATCATTTTAGGAAGTCCCCAAACTCCAACGCCGGCCTTAAAACTGAATTCACTCCTCATTGTTATACCGCTGGGCTCCGCTCTCATAGCAGGGTTTTGAAATCAAGTGTTCTTCCCCTTCCAGCGCTGTACACCGCAGAGGGGCAAAACAAGACCCATGGAGACTGAAAAGTAGCGTGCGGCAACCTTTCCATTTGTCACCCTCAGGCCCTGGAAATTAAGGACAGCTCCTCCTACCAATCAGCGAGTGGTGCCTGTTTAGTGTGCTCGTCTCCTTTGTATCTGAAACCGTCTCCACCTCCCTGAGTGACACATTCCCAACCCAGCCAAAAAGGAACAACACGAACCCTAGAAGCAAATGTGCAATTCAGCTGCCAGGGACAGTCTCTGATTACACGTACAGGCGATCCCTGCTACAACTGGGCCCTGTTCACCACTGGGGCACCTCTCCATGCTATTATCATAGAACTAAGCGCCATCACTGTATAGAAAAAGCCCGCTGATGAAGAGGCCGAGGCGAACTTGCAATTTGAACAACCGCTTGTTTCAAACCAGAACATTTTTTAGTTGAAGCTGTGTTCTTTTTAGGGCCTGCTTCTATCTCTGGGCTTTCAGATCAGATTTGTTCAAACAGCCTCCCCACACACACTCTGTACACACTCCTGAGACCTGAAGCACAGCTCAGCACAATAGGCTGTGCTCTCGCTCCAGCTCAAGGATCTCGGCTGATGCACAATTTACAACCGTCTCCACTTAAACAACTTGGGGTCCCGCACACTTCGCTAAGCTGGCTTCTGCGTTTTCAGGAGCCTGAGAAGAAATACTTGTTCCCTTCGTAATTAGATTCACAGTAAATGCAGGAAGCGATGCAAAAAGAACACAATGTTCAGAGCTGCCACTCATGGTTAAATAATTAGTCAATATTACGCTCAAACGCTGCCTCCAGTGTTCATGCCAATCTGTGCAGGGAGGAATTTGTCCTTACATTACATTGGCGGCTCATTTCAATAATTTCTATAAGCTGACACGCTGGCCTCAGCAAAGAATGGGTCAACCCATTGGTAATCCAGTGAGATTGCTAAATACAAATAAGAACTACAAAGGATTAGGGGTGTGTACAGAAATAAAGCCCTGGTAATAATATGTGCAAGAAATCCTCCCACCTGATTTTTTTTTTAAGTGGGTCCTCTCTAAAGAAAAAAGAAACGAATTATCTTATAATTAGCATATCATCATAATCCTGTTTGGTTTCTGTGTGTGCATTGTTCTCTGGTGCAAGACAAAGCACTTGCAGCTGCTGAGGGATGGAGTGTAAGGGTCTCAAAGTTCCAAGGCACAACTTCTTCGCCATGGTGAACAGGGGCTGGACCCTGTGGTTGTAGATGATCATACCTGGCACTTTTCATCCAGAGAACGCAAAGGACTTTCCCAACGTGGGTATTTAATATCCAGATGGAGAAACTGCTCTGTGGGTAAGGGGAACAACTTGCCCAAGGTCACAGAGCGAGCCCAAGTTGGGAAAAAAACCCAGGCATCATGCGCTCAAGTCCTGTCCACTGCCTACCCATCAATCATACTGCCACGACTGAGCGGGGCTGCCACACCGACACGGTTTCTGTCCCTGCACCATGCCATGCTGATCGGAACATGCTTAATGCAGGCAACGTTTTTTATAACGACGGATGATCTGCCAGCAGATCGAGGGACGTGATAGTTCCCCTTTATTCGGCATTGGTGAGGCCTCACCTGGAGTACTGTGTCCAGTTTTGGGCCCCACACTACAAGAAGGATGTGGAAAAATTGGAAAGAGTCCAGCGGAGGGCAACAAAAATGATTAGGGGTCTGGAGCACATGACTTATGAGGAGAGGCTGAGGGAACTGGGATTGTTTAGTCTCCAGAAGAGAAGAATGAGGGGGGATTTGATAGCAGCCTTCAACTACCTGAAGGGGGGTTCCAAAGAGGATGGAGCTCGGCTGTTCTCAGTGGTGGCAGACGACAGAACAAGGAGCAATGGTCTCAAGTTGCAGTGGGGGAGGTCCAGGTTGGATATCAGGAAAAACTATTTCACTAGGAGGGTGGTGAAACACTGGAATGCGTTACCTAGGGAGGTGGTGGAGTCTCCTTCCTTGGAGGTTTTTAAGGCCCGGCTTGACAAAGCCCTGGCTGGGATGATTTAGCTGGGAATTGGTCCTGCTTTGAGCAGGGGGTTGGACTAGATGACCTCTTGAGGTCCCTTCCAACTCTGATATTCTATGATTCTATGATTCTATGATAATTAAGCAATGTTACAAATTTGTTCTTTGCCAGTAAAAGGCTCTCATCTCTGCCAATATTTCCCCACAATGGAACCCTCAGACCTTTCCCCAAATCCCCTTAAGCTAAAACCTGGATAATGAGGCCTCGCGGAGTGCCTAGAAAGTGACAGTGGGGACACACTTTGATTTTGTATTTGGAAAGAAAATGTTACTGTGACCCGAACCATCCCCCTTCCCGGGTAAAATGCGAAGGGGCAGGGGGAATATTAGCTGCCGGAAAGCCTTATGCATCCCACTGATTTCTCTCCCCCAGAGCCAGGTGCCTCCAAAGGAGACAGCAGGTGTTGTACTACAACCATGTGGATGTCCTTAAACCCACGGGGCAAATCCACCCATCGTGGAGCATGTGAACAGTGATTACCCCTCTGCAGTGTTCTCCTGACCCTTCTCTCCCTGCCTGGCATTGAGGACTTGCCATGCCTGCAATGAGGCAGAGGGCAGGTGTTAACGCTGAAACGGACATCTTTCATGCCCACTGGGATTTCCCGTGAGAATTTGGGCGGGGTGGGGGAAGGGTCTGCAGAGGGTGATGTGATACAGAGAGGATGCACCCTGGCTCTTCCCCCGCACCCGTATTGTCCTGGAGCCTCAAGCACACTGATAACGCCCTATGCAAACACAGTCAGTTTTGCGGGAGAAGAAGGTGGAGAAGAGATGCTGCTGGTTTGCCTTTGCCCTCCCTTGGAGGGCACACTGGCCTGATTTCAAAAGTGTTTGCACTGTTTACATCCCTAACAACTGGGAGGATTGCACACTTGTAGAAGACTAAAGGGAAGTTATATATGGTCATAGAAGAAGCAGTATAAGGCCCTTTCTGTATATAGGCCGGGGTGGACAAAATTACTGGCCCTCCAAGCTGCATACGACAATCTTCACAAGTTTCAGCCCTGCTCCTGCTGGAGCCCTGAGCCCCGAGCCCCGGCAGGTGCACCCCATGGGGCTGAAGCCCCAACACTCCCCTCCCCGCTGGGCAGAAGCCCCTATCCCACCACCCTGCTGCAAGGCAGAGATCCCTAGCACCCCTCTCCCCCCTCCCCGGTCTGGTAGGTGGAGAATGAGGAGGGGGGGCCACACTTCAACTGTAAAAGAATCGCATGCAGCTCGCAAGCCACAGTTTGGCCACCCCGATAAAGGCCCTGATCCTGCCAAGCACTAAGGCAACTGCTTCTCTGTGAGTACACGAGCAGTCCCATTTACTTCAGTGAGGCTATTCCAGTGCTTAAGGTTAAGCACATGCTTAAATTCTTTGAAGGATCGGAGCCAAACATCCAACAGCTGACTCTGATGATAGAGGAGACCACTCACTACCCACCTCTTGGGCCAGATTTTCCACCATGGTACACCCACTTTGCTATTAAAAAAAAAAAAAGAGAAAAGTTATCTATTCAATTCCATTTTTTCCCAAAATTTCTATAGATGCGAATGACTTTCCCCTTGGTACCACAGGACTTTTCCCTTTGGGTATATGTACAGATGTGGGGCACAAACCAGACCCCTGGATCTAAATGCAACCAAACTCTGAGGGAGCTCAGATCTGAACGTCGCACTGCGGGCCCAACTCTAATATGCACATCATGGCCAAGGACGTCCTAGCTATAGAATTAGACCCAGCGCAGAGAGCTTAAACTAGTATCCAGAAAACTCTGTAAAAGAGGTGGAGCCAATGCTCGGATTTAGCACATCATCTACCAGGTGCCTGGTTGTAAAGCTCACACCCAGCTAAAATTTGGAAGTCTGGTTCCTGTTGAGTCAGGGGGCTGATTGTCATCTCATGCTGCCATAAGGCAGGGGTAGCTCCACTGGAATCAAAGGAGTTAAGGTGATGTAAAACTGGCGTGAGAGGAGAAATGGACCCCAGTGCTGGAATACAGAGCCAGCTACAAACAGAGCCATACCATAAGGCCACTTCCTGGAAGCAGTTCAGATTCCCCAAGTTCCATCAATATTATCTAAATAAACAAAATCTTTATCCTACTGCAGTTTATTAGAACAGAACCCAATGATGCCCAATAAATCAGCAACAACACATCAAGTGGCAATAAAGTCTGCTCCATTTCATAATTCTGTTAGTTTCTGGAATGGATCCACACCGCCCAGATCTCTGCCTGGAGCGGACCCGGGCTACTGAGAGCATCTCTGCTGGAACTAAGTGCATGCCTTGCAAATGGGTTTTGCAAACAGATCTGATTGGCCAAGTGTGATTCCAATTTATGGTGCCTGTCGGATACAGAGGGTAATGGGTCTTTGAGGGGGTGGACTGCACACTTGAGTGAACAGCCCAGCCTCTTGGCATAGAAAGGGGGAAAAAGAGCAGAAACACTAATAATAGAACTTTAAATGATTCATTTCGTCTGAGTTTTACTACATATGCCTGATAGTGACTTAATTAATCAGATAACTCACATCTGGGTTTCTACCCTCCCCTAGCAGCTTTATACATCTATATAGCTTACTGGGAAAAGTAAGCAAGACAGGAGCTGAACGAAAAACAGAGAATTCATCGCTTTCCCTTGTACCCCTCTCCCATGAACCCCAATAAAAAGTGAAATTTATGCTGCAAAGTTTTTAAGAACAAATACATTTGGAGAAGCAGAACCTGGTCCATATGTACCAGCTACCAAAAATAAACCTAGAGACTGAGAGGCATACAGTCAAGTGGACATGCAGTGTCTCCTACACCAAGGTAACAGATGGTCAGTGAACTGCTACAAGATATACCAAGACTGACAAAGCAGATGGGTAGTATTATTTTTATAACTGAATATTTAAATCTGAGATACTGTCTTAGCGCCAAAACTGGATGCCAGTCTTCAGCTAAAGCTCTCACTAAAGTCCATGGACGTTTTATCTGAGGAAGATGTGGAAATTTCACAAGTGCTTGGGGTCTACCTCTCATCCCATTGACGTCCATGGTAAAACTCCCACTGATCTCAGCCAGACTAGTCAGGCCAGTGAGGAGTGCTTCTGAAGATACCATTCCTGCTGTCTATCCCAGACTGGGATGCTGTCAGTTCCCCCGACTGGGCTTTCTGCAGTGAACTGTCCAAAGCTGCATCGACGGCAGCATATGAGCAATGATGTTTCATCTCCTAATCTGTCTTTCCTCCACTTTCTTCCCCTAGTCTTCCTGCAGGAAGCAGTAATGATCTAAATAGCTCAAGTGCACCACTTTCACCAGGCAAGGGTTAGAATGCAGTTCCTGGGCCATACAAGCTTTGCAGTAAATGCGGGCAGGGGACTGGACTCGATGACCTCTCGAGGTCCCTTCCAGTCCTAGAATCTATGAATCTATGAATAAATGAAAATTCAGGGGGACACTGTATAAAATATATGCTTAAACCTTTATCAGAGCTGGATAAATAAAACAAAACTTTATAAATGTGTTTCATGCTTCTCCCTTTCTGATGCTTGCTCCCTTTTTTGCACCTCTCAGCTTTAAGAACTTAATTAGGTTGGTCAGTTTCCCCTTCCCTCTCTCCGGAAAGATGCACGCTGCTCTTGTGGCTGGGTTCACTACAAGGCAGGGCAGAGCTGAAAGTTTTAAAAAGCTCAAGCTATTTTTTTCATAGAATATCAGGATGGGAAAGGACCTAAGGAGATCATCTAGTCCAATCCCCTGCTCAAAGCAGGAGCGATCCCCAGACAGATTTTTGCCCCAGATCCCTAAATGGCCCCCTCAAGAATTGAACTCACAACCCTGGGTTTAGCAAGCCAATGCTCAAACCACTGAGCTATCCCTCCCCCCACTTGAACACTGCTGGCCCTAGTTTGTAAAGGTGGCGAACAATTTTGGGGGCCCAACCTGAGATACCTTAAAGGGCCCTAGTTTTTCAGAAACCCATCCACCATCTGAAAATCAGGAACCTTTAGGGCATTTCAAGTTGGGTGCTGAAGTATCAGAGCATCCAAATTCACCCGTCACTTGGTAAAAGTTTAGACCTAAAATTCGATATGCTGGTTCCTAGGAGTAAGAATGACTCACGTGATTTTACAGGATCAGGCCCCTATGCACCACAGACCTGATTCACATTTACCCTAAGGCACCTTTACACTGCTATTGCAATATCACAGGGTCCTCAAGTGGGTACCACTTAGTTACTCCCATTTAAAGACCTCTTTATACAGCCAGAGTGGTATAAAGGGAGCTTAGCAGAAATGAGAATCAGGCCTCACATCTCCCAGAAGCTACTGTGTAACCAGGCTCCTGACTGTACTGTATCCCGATGCTGGAACGCCGCTTGGCTTGGTAGTCCCTCCGTCAAAATCCAATTCTTCTTGTCTTCTAAAATGACTATCATCATCTTACCCCATTGAAACCCCAATGACGACCAAGACGGAGTTGCAGGGCTCGATTTCAAAATCTCCTCAGCTATAAACTGCTTATAAAAAGTTCCAATCAGAGGCTGTGTTCCTTGTCCATAAGAAAAAGGGACTAACAATAAGAATAATAAAAGCTCATTTTGCAAATGTTTATTCTACTTCACTGGGAATGAAGAGTAACCAAAGGCAGAAACCAGAGAGTTCTTCTTGAAATATTTCATTTATCTAACAGCTTGAAACTGAAGATTACGTGTGTGCGGACACCTGTGTGTCCAGGCTGCTATTAAAGGGTATAGAAAACCCCCGCAGTTAAGTCACCGGGAGACTTTTAATCACCCAGAGCCTTATTTCTTTGCACATGGAACATTAACGGGGCATCCACACATGGCAGCTCCACAGATAAAGGTTCAGACAGCTATGTCTAAGTGATTGCGATCTTCCGATGGTGGGGGTGAAGGGCCGTGTCTTGCATTATGGCAGATGGCTTCTTATCACTGTGTCATGTTTCCCAGGTCAGTTCAGGAGTTCATTACATTGAGAGAATGCCCTTTTGCTCACCGGTTGGTGTTTATTAAGGCTGCACTTGACACGGGTGATTCATCGGGGAAGGTGAAGTGATGTTCTATCCCAGTCAGGCAGCCTGGGCTGGGAGTTCACCACGAGGTTTTTAATGTCACATATTTATTCATTTTAGTTCTTCAAAGTCCGATCCTGTTACGGAACAAGCTTATAACACTATCAGACAGGTACAGCGCATGACACAACTGCTGTGTCTAATTTATACACTGCATAAATACAGTGTGTAACTGCAGCGTATAAATGATTATACAGTGTAGAAATACACTGCATAAATAGCACTAAGAGTTTAGGATTTCATCGCTAAGCCTTCACTTTGTAACAGGCGGCAGTTTCACAAAGCAAGTGCCGTTGTCAGGAGGGGGCTGACGTAGCTGGCGTAGAGCACTACAGAATTTGGCGGAATACTTTGCACACGAGTGCCTCTCGTAGATCATGTCTCTCTCGCCAACTCCTCTGCCCCTACTGCTTAGTTCTCAAGAAGTTGTGCTTTGCGGGTGCACTCTACAGTAGAGCAGTGTGTGTGTCTTTGTCCACCTCTAGTGGTTAGTCCCCATGGAGGACAGCAACTTACTATTGCTAATGGAGTACTCTTTTAGCTCATGTAACAGATGTCTGCGCTGTGGGGCTGAAGGCACCATGCTGACAGCTGCCCTACAGCCATACATTGGTTGGTGGTTCACAGACTACAGTTTAAGAACCCGCAATACACAGCATGCCTGAAAAAGCCAGTAAGAAGGATCTTGGGTCTGCAACACAACAGATCTATGCAATAGTTTCAGTAAACGTTTGGAAAACCAAAGTGTTAAACTCTCATTCCTTCTTCTCTCCACTGCTCTGACTTAGTGTGTGTAGATCCCACACAATTCCCCCCATTTCCCCTCGCTTGTGGAGTGCTGATAGCATTCCCTGGAGCACATGCAACTCTGCTCTGGGTGCTCGGCAGAGTCTCACCTAGAGAACAGGGCCAGGATTTTCAATAACAAGGGCTGTGATGCTGGGCTCCTAGGTCTCTATTTAGGTGCCTAAATAATGAAGTTGGTGAACTCACTGAAGTCAGTAGGAGCTGCTGGGTACCTAGCACTTTTGAAATTCAAGTCACTTATTTGGACTTAGAAGGTTACATTTTAGGCCCCCATTTTGGAAAATCTGTATTTTGGATGCCACAGCAAAGCAAACAGCACTGCGGACAATGGCACCCCAAGCAAGGATGGGTTACAGGGATTAGAGAGAAGGGAGAGATTCCTCTCCCCGAAACTCAGGAATGCTGGAAGGTGTAGACAGCTCTGCTAAAGGAATTTAGAGTCTCTGGAGCATAAGGAGAGATTTAAATCTGGGAAGCTTCATAGCTTGCCGTCAGAGCAAGAGGTGGTGGAGCCTGCCCGTGCAATGAACTTAACTACAGACTAAAGGACTTACATTGCTTCCATTAGCTCCAGGTTGAGGGACTTCCGAGCAATGCTGATGAAGGCCAGGGAGCTACAAAAGCCAAGCTACTAGGGAATCTCCTATCTCCTGCCTTCGCCCTAAAGTATTCACGGTCCAAAGGCCAGATTCCCAATCCTCGAAGGCACTGAGCCTCTCGTGAGGGATACTGCAACCGCTCAGCCCTCACTGGTGCACGTCGCTTCTCCACAGGTGCTCAGCGCCTTGTGGATTCAGGCCCTAAGTTAGAAAAGGCAACAGGAAGGAAATGGAGAGAAAACAGAAAACAAGGAGGAAAGGGAAAGCTGTTCTGTATTATACACAAGGAAATACGACCATTTGATCTGTTCGCATTTGTTGTTTTCCTCACTTATGTGCATGCATGTTTTGCATTCACTACAATTGGGCGTGAGAGGGTCCTTACAGGAACGGTGCAAAATGCAAAGATGTTTAGGGCCTTGGACAAGACCCCCTTTCATTTTAAGGGAAAGGAATCAGCAATTAATATCATGGGTGAAATCCTGGCTCCACCGAAGTCAATGGGAGTTTTGCCAGGGGGACAGGATCCCACTCACCTGGTTTTAATCAAGAGTCACGATCAGGATGCAGTGGAGTGGTTGTCCCACTGAATGGAAGCGATTGTTTACAAGCGGATAAATCATGTGAATTATTTTGATTGATAAAAATATTCCTGATCCATGCACAGATAGTTGTCAGTAGCAATGACAACCAGAACGCAGGCTTGGAGTACCCACAAAGCCTTGCTTTGCAGGAGGTAGAACATAGAAACCTAAGATTTGCCACAGTGGATCAGAGCCCCTGAATCCATTGTACAGTCTGCAGCGGAGGTTGGTACCTGATGTGTGCTTTTTAAAACACTCCCTTCACTCGCCACACCGTCTAGTGTTTTAATAGCTGAATAGGAGGGATTGTGCTAAATCAATTATGTTGGTTGCTATGATTATTACATTTTGGATACACTTAAAACTAGAAACCCTCCCCCCTCCTACACGCTTCTCGCATAACACTGCATTTGTGGCTAGTCGGTTTGTAGACCGTAAAGTAAATAGGCACTGGCTGTAGTCCCGGGGCTGTGTACAAACGATGGGAGTGGAGAGGAAGGGAATGTACAAAACAGGTTTATGAAGGAGCTTATATTGGTCATTATCTAAACGTCCAGATCAAGCTCTCCCTGGCAAACAACATTTTCAGTTGTAAACCAATGATACTGCAGTGGAGCGTTCCCTTTTGTATTGCAACTTACCAAGGCTGAGAGGCAGGGGAACGATAACGGCCTTGTGGTTAAGACACTGAAATAAACTCCGGCGAGCTGGGTTCAAGTCCCAGCTCTGGCACATGCTCCCTGAATGATCTTGGCCCCGTCACGTACTCCCTCTGTGCCTCAGTTTCCCTTTTGTAAAATAGGGATAATGGCACTTCCCCTGCTTCTCGGGGGGGGGGGGGAGGAGGGAGTGCTAAGGGGTTGGATTAATAATGATTGGGAGGTGCAACGTGGCTGCTAATCAACACATCCGACTTTGTGAGGTCGGTCCCAGCAACTGCAGCCAGGGAAAAGAGAAGGCTGGGGGGTTTTACCCATCAGAGAACATGGCATCGCTAGGCTTTGAGCATGAAATGACACTGATGTGACCAGTGCATTTTCTCTTTGGAGGCATCACTGTTCTCAGCACTGCGTGGTTCGAATACAACTGTGAGGGCTAGTGTGATGCAGCTGACTGTTGATTAAAGGCACATTGAGAAGACTAACTTATTGCAACTCAGGACAAAGTAGCTAAAATTCGGCATGGTCCAAATCTGAGCTATAGTAATAAAGTCAACGGGTTGCTTGGGTGTAACTGAAGGTAGAAGTCAGCCTTGTGTGCCAACGATGGGCATAGTGTCAGTGGAGATGCACTCTGATCTGTCTATATAAAATAGTGCCAGGGTACGTCAAAAACTGTGTCTTATAGAAGGGCTAGGCCAGAATGATCAGATTTTGGAGCGGTTGATACATTAAGGGGAAACTCCTGAGAAGCGCTGGATACGGGCAGCGTCCACTGAAGCCAATGCAGACACTCAGGGTCACTCCGGATTTGACCCATAATCACCGTTGCTTTGCACCACTGGATGGCAGATTATGCAGGTGGCTCGAGTCTGAATAACGTTTGAGCTAATATGACTGAATGTTTCCCTTTTTGAAATGAAAAACAAAGGTCCATCCAGACGACTAAACAAATGGCCCTTCTGGCTCTGTTAAAAGCCTGGGTAAATACAGCACAGCTTGCGGCAAAACCTGCGGCCAATAACTCAGGATCTGTTGGTCCAAAAAACAGGAGGAGAGACGTTCAGACAAGGGACCTTCAATGAGTCATCTGATCTCAAATACTGCCGCTTACCAGCCAGCTTTGCGGGTCCTAGATCTGCCCTAAGGATCACCAGGGAAGGAGATTAGACGATTTCCTGAAGAATTGGGTGACTGACTAAACACAAAAAAGCCATTAAAGAAAATGGGAGAGTCAGAAGTAGGATAAAAATATCGGAAGGGTTCTGTAAGATACGCTGTCGACATTAGAGATTGCGGCCGTACGCCCGTGGTCTGTGGGCTCTCACCAACACTTTGTGTGAGACCCTTCAAGGAAGATCCAGTCAATTTAGCCTACTCTGTTTACCGGTGGGTTTACTATTGCCGTTATCTACCACTTCTTGCAGGGCTGTTAGATACCAAATTAGCGATATCACCCACCAGGCCCCATATGGCCAGAGCCTCAGTTTCCCTGCTCTGCAGTGCCCATGTTTCCCACTCACCCCTCTCTTTTCTTTGCTTCTTGTCTTCCAGGTCCTCCCCCAGTTGTGGATACGTCCTGGAAGGATGTGTTGGGTCTTGCATTTCAAAATCAGCGCTGAACCAGTAGGCTGCTGGAATTCTCTTTGTGTAAGTATTATGCGCTCATTCCTGACTGTAGCAAGACGCAATAGGTGACTTAACCAGGTGAGCTCGTATAAACTGGCAGACCTCCTGCTTTTTACTTGGGCCTTATGCACGCTAATGTAACAAGCAAGCGGGCACACCACTCTTCTACTTCTTGATGCTGCAGGTTTCAAAGGACAGTTCTCAGGCTCCCCCATGCATGTGGTAGGAAATGCAGCGCCCGTGAGGCTGGCTGACAGGGAAAGGCACTTGGTGATTTGCGGCAGTGGGGCAGGATGGTCTTTCACACGAGACCTAAAATTATGTTCTTGATCCCTTGTGATCATTATTACCAAAACCCTTCCCGGGAGTGTTAGTGCATTGTCCTGGCCAAATTACAATTTGATGCTACTTCTGTTATTAATGTTCATTATGTGCCTGTCTACAGACTTGATTTCCAGAGGTAATGAACACCTACAAATCCCTCTGGAGTCAACAGGGCTGCATTTCTTTGGAAATCAGGCTACATGGACAGTACAACAGCGAAAGAAAGAAAAAATACATTCACTTGCTTGGAAGGAACTTATTTTGAGCTGTTTAATGTTTCACAAAGGAAAACGGCTCAGCGCAAACACTTAAAAGGTCACATTCCAAACAGAAGGAAGAGCGATGAAAGTGCTTAGTTGCTATTCTGAACAAAGCTAAGAGGAGCATAAAACTGAGTAGGGCAGCGAAGCAGCAAGAGAGCGTAGCAAGTGTGTTCGAAACTATGACTAGGTCACCCGCTAATGAACGAAAAGCCGAAGTAGCAATTGTCAGTCACACACATGCACATGTGCATGCGCACACACAGAGAAATCCTTCTATTCCACCCACAAGGATCCTTGGCACCGCCTTGAGAGATGAAGCCAATTCTAAGGGGATAGCATTAGAGATGCCATGGACTGTTACACTTGTGCCCTGAAGCAAATCCGAAGTTTCCCTGAGCATCTCTATGCCTGCTCAAGTACAGTCCTCGTAACAATGCAAATGGTAAAACAAATTCAACTTGTGCTTCCTAAAGCCAAGCCTGGCTTTATCACCATTCTCTAATTGGATTTCCCGCCCACTGGGCTTTCATGAACTAGGGAGACATTTTCATGCGTAAATAATGGCATATAACGCCAGTAAAACCTGGCAGGCTCTTCTGATGAAATGATATGTCTGAATTGTCCAGTTAAAAAAAGAAATATTAGGGGGAAAAAAAAGATTAGTGAAAATTTGTCTGGAAACTAAGATTTTTTTTTAAATCTTGGCCAAACCTCTCTTATTTTAACGCTGCTCCCGCCAGCTACGGTGCACTAGAAATAGTGAGCGTAAGTAGGCACTTTGCAGAAGATGTAAAAGAGGAAAGGGGAACCACTCCTCAGCTCGGAAGCGTGAGGGTGTTTGAAGTTCAAACCTGGGTTCGTATCCGAGTGGAGGGCTAGCCCTCTTCTCAGGAGCCGGGCCCTGAACTTGAGGGTGTTTTGAATCTGGATCCAGAGTTTGCAGCTTGAGCCAGCTTCACTACACTGAGAAAACGTCTCAAAGGAGCCTTCAGTCTTCGGATTTGATCCTGCAAACCCTCCACACAGGGAACTGCCATACGCTCAGCAGACTGAGGCCTTGATCCAAAGCCCATGGAGGTCAATGGAAAGACCCTAATTGACTTAGAATCATAGGATCATAGAATATCAGGGTTGGAAGGGACCTCAGGAGGTCATCTAGTCCACTCCCCTGCTCAAAGCAGGACCAATTCCCAGCTAAATCATCCCAGCCAGGGCTTTGTCAAGCCGGGCCTTAAAAACCTCTAAGGATGGAGATTCCAGCACCTCCCTAGGGAACCCATTCCAGTGCTTCACCACCCTCCTAGTGAAAACGTTTTTCATAATATCCAACCTAAACCTCCCCCACTGCAACTTGAGACCATTACTCCTTGTTCTGTCATCTGCCACCCCTGAGAACAGCCGAGCTCCATCCTCTTTGGAACCCCCCTTCAGGTAGTTGAAAGCAGCTATCAAATCCCCCCTCATTCTTCTCTTCTGCAGACTAAACAATCCCAGTTCCCTCAGCCTCTCCTCATAAGTCATGTGCCCCTACAGGGCGGCCGGAGCGGAACAACAACAACAACAACAAAAGCAGCCGTGCCGCCCTAGGATTGGGCAGAATGCCGCCTCCTACAAGCTGCCGCCCCAAGCACCAGCTTGCTCGGAGCCGGCCCTGGTGTAAACCCTGCGCAGTCTAGGGGCTTTGCTTCTGAGTTTTAAGGTTTTATCAAATACTTTTTTTAAGCTTGATTTTGTTCCAAGTTTGGGGTGGGTTTTTTTTGGTTGGTTGGTGTTTATCGGGCGGAAGGGGAGTGGGCAGTGTGTGTGTTATTCTAATGGTGGAAAGGCTTTTTCTAAGAGGAAGGCTTATTCTAGGGTCTACACAAATAAAGCAGCATGCTCCATCTGCTCTAATAGCAGATGCAAACTGCTCTAGGGCAGAGCCTATAAGAGTGACAAGTATCTGCTCCCCAGTTATTCACCACTAGTGGCACTGAAATGTCCTATTCCACTTAGAACAACAAGCGTGCTTTGGTTAATGTTAAACATTTGCTGAGAGAACGTAATTAAGTCTCCCTCAAACACAAGAAGGCACAAACCTCTCTGTGCTGCCTCACGTTGTACTGTACATCTTGTCCTCCCCGCTGCAGCTGGCATTCATCCAGGGATGCGTAATTAGAAGGGCCAACTGACACAACGAGAGCAAACAATACGGCCCACATATATACAAATCAGCTGTCACAGCCAGACGCCCAGCATCAGCGAGCGAAGCTGTTAAACAAAGCCGCCAGTTCAGGAAGTCACTGGTACGGATGTACGAGTAAAAAGGCTTATCAACAACAGGAATCTGTCCAAGCAAACCCATGCCCTGCTGGGAAAGCCAGCAGCTCTCCAGAGATGCTGTTCTGGTTATGTACCTCCTGAAGATGTCCAACTGACCTAACCACAGAAGGCCAAATGCCCTCTGAAATGTGCACAGAGCTCTTACTGAGGGCCACAGGGATGTTTAGGTGTATTTTTCAGCACCGTGCCACCTACTATGGCACAGAATGGATCCCATTCCATTATACGATAACAAAAGAAAAGACACCTGATGTTAAAAGGCAATATGTTTAGGAGCAGTTAGAGGTAAGAGTTATTAGCCTTTGGAACTCACTGCTGCAGGAGGTCAGGATAAATACTGCTGTACTAGCTCAATGGGGACTCTAGGTAACAAGGACAACACCACGGCAGGTGGATATTTAAGGCCTAATCATGAAGGTGCTGAGCACTCATCTGTCAGCCGCAAGATGGTCCAATATTTTAATGCAAACCATCGCCCTATGCCTCAAAGGGTAGACAGTAAAAGAGAGAGATTGTGGGTACATGTAGGTGTGCACAGGTGCACGCGTCAGCGGCGGACAGGAGAGCGAGAGGCCACAGGGACGGAAGACGTTAAGACTGGAATTGATGGTGGCTGACTGCTAGCCTCCACTGTGCCCAGAGCCGATCCTGCGTCTGTGTTCGTTGTTGCCAATGCTACCGCACTACAGAACATTTTGGATGGCAGCCTGACACGCCAGGCTGCCTTATCCTTCTCTGCTGGATTCCTGCGATTGGGATAGCGTGTGGAGAAATCTCTCTGGCACAGGTCAGGACAGCGGACTAATAAATAATATAGCAGATTGATTTATTTAGCTTATTTTTGCTAAAGAAAGGTCGGCAAATGTTTGGAATCCTCCTTCCCTTTGGGTCTATAAACAACAGATGAGCCAGCTGTGGCCCTGATGTGCAAACAAACAACAAACACATTGGGTTTTTTTCCCCACCCCCTCCCTTGCTTTTCAGACAGAGAGGCAAATATTGTTTGGAAATGTCTCATGAAAGATCCACTCACAATATCCTGCAGTGCGTAACGCACAGCTGATACCAAAATGTCAACTTTTGAGCCACAAAAGCTACCTGTCACTTCCACAAACAAGGAGGACAAAGCAGACTAAAAGACTCACCCAAACTTTGAGATAAACGACAACATTTTAAACTTCATCGTCAGCTGCTCAGCTGCCTTCACCACCTCTCCCTTTAAGAAGGAGCAGGTCTGCGGGGTGCCAGAGCCCCACTACTACCACCAACTTGCTGTTTGATCTTGACCATGTCGCCAAGCCTCAGTTTCCCCATCCCCAGTGCAGGCCACACAAAAGAGTTGTTTGCAGTGCAGCTGTATCTGCGTCAGTCCAAGGATTTTATCGAGACAAGGTGGCTGAGGGAATCTCTTTTACTGGGCCAACTTCTGTTGGTGAGAGAGACAAGCTCTTGAGCTTACACAGAGCTCTTATTTAGGACCGGGAAACGTAAAAAGAGCTCTGTGTAAGCTCGAAAGCTTGTCCTTTTCACCAACAGCAGCTGGTCCAATAAAAGAAACTACCTCACCCACCTTGTCTCTCACAGAGGAAAGTTGTGAGGCGTCATCAATCACTGCTGTAAAACACGCTGAGGTTACGGGATGGGAAGGCACTGAAGCAGCACAAATGATCATCGTCATGGTGTCAATGACAGTAATGCCACGCACATCTGAGATTGCAAGCATGTCTGTAAAAGTACAGGTACACAATGACACACAGCCACAGTGCTGTGGGCACCACACACAACACAGCTTCGCATGTTGGGTGCCCGTATGGCTACCAGTTTGTTCTCTTTCAACTTCAATTGCGGGATTCACTTTCACACTCGTTTCGGTTCTGTTCCCTGATTTATATGCCCTGCTAGCTTTCCCACGCTGGTGGCTATTTTGGCAGTGTGACTATATGACACCTGTTGAATTCCTGCCTGCATCCAACTTCCAAGCAACAATCACACAGGTATGAGGAAAGCCGCCCTCCTTTGCTTATTAGTCACACATTCCTGCTGTCCATATGCGAGTTGGTGCCATGGCTAGAGCCGCGTTTTGAGTAGTAGTAGTAGTGCGGGCAGAGATGAGATGAGATGAAACCCTCCCTTTTAAATTCCCATCGAGAAAGAAGGTTCATCCAGAATAGGTTTTAGACTATGCTACCACACCTCAGTGCTGAGCACAACAGTCGGAATACTTTGCTCTATGAACTTATAGAAAAGGGTCAGTTCTAAGACCTGTCTACTGCTCAATCGTAGTGGCAGCTACTGGCCTTTGTCTAACTACAACCAGGGTATAAGAAGCTGAAAAACCTCTCTCAGAGGGGACAGAGACAGAGTAGTCCTGCAGGGAGAGTCCAGGAAGAGCAGGCTTGGGAGGAAAGCTTACGTTGTAAGCTCTTTGGGGCAGGAGCGCTGTTTGTACAGCACCTGGCACCATGGGGTGCTGGTCCAGGACTGGGTCTCCTAGGTGCTACAATGATATCAATAATAATAATAATAAATAATAATGCTGAAATGTCTGTTCTGTCACTGTTTGAATGTCCAGTAAAGCTCTACTTCAGGAAAGGGCTAAGTTTTAACTATTCTTGGGTGTGCGCATACTTTAAGAACAAAGGGGGAACGCTGTTGAAAATTACTGCAGCTCCTCGGAAGTTGACCTTCAACATAGAAATTGAGGCCAGCGCACACAGGGCTAAATTCTCCTCAAATACGAGTGCAAATCAGATTTCTGCTCCACTGAAGTGAATGGTAAACCATCACCCAGGCCCATCGGGCTAACACTCTCGACAGGCTGAGGAGTTCTCACAGTAGATAACGTTAGTTTGTGACCTACTGCATTTCCTGTCTGTGGTTTCAAAGGGGCAGCCGTGTTAGTCTGTATCAGCAAAAACAATGAGGAGTCCTTGTGGCACCTTAGAGACTAACACATTTATTTGGGCATAAGCTTTGGTGGGGCTTATGCCCAAATAAATGTGTTAGTCTCTCAGGTGCCACAAGGACTCCTCGTTGTTTTTGTCTGTGGTTTGAGAACCTCAGACAAGCACTATGGAAGGGCCAAGAATTATTGGGCCAGATCCTCGGCTGTTAATAAATCAGCACAGCTGCACTAAAGTCAATAGAGCAATGCCGGTTTACACCACATGATGATCTGGTCCATTACACTTTGCACATGATGGTATCCTGCCTATTACAACTCTCTGCACCCGAGTGAGAAACCCACGTGCTCTGGATTGCGTTCGCCGATAAATGATCACACCGTATGTGTTTTGTAAACCACTCCATTCATAGTCTCTCATCTGCTCAGACTTCTAACTCCACTGTGGGCTCCTGCGTGTTTTTCTTACTGGGTTCTCTCCTGGGTTTGCTCTCATAAATTCCCAGCAGCTGGTGTTACTGGAGGCTGGGCAGCCAGACTCCAGCTGCAAGGCGGCCACTTTCATGAACTAGCTTATTTTACAGACTCCTAAAACTAAACTGGGCAGAATGTGGCCCACCAAACGGCAGACTATCAAACCCAAACTTCACTGCAAAGTGGGCTGATCGAACACTGAACCAACAGCATGCATCCCGCTTCCCATGTCCTACCGCTCCTTGCCTCTCTGCTCATAGTAATACACACTGCTGCTTCAGTAATGGGAAAAGCTCAGGGTGTTTAGGAACCATCCAAGCTCCAACTGGCCTTCTCCCACTTATGAATGAAACGTTCTTTTTAAAACAACCCCTCCAAAAGACGCCCACTGTTCTGCCAGGCATCCTTGTGCGTTAAATACCAGGATGCACTCAGCAATTCTCAGATCGCGTGCACCATTGGCTGGAGTAGCCTCTTACGTGCAGGAATGCTGCATATTCCCCAAGTGTTTATCTAACACTCCTCGGACGCTAGTCTACACATGTGTCTATGTGGATTGATTCATTCAGGAATTCTCCACCTTTATCGGTCACCAGGCCGCTTCCCAAAGAACCTTTTAGGCATCCAATCTACACCTCTTCTCACCCCTGCTTGGTACTCACAAGTAGAGGTGCATGGACCATAATTTGAGAAGGACAAAGAGACAAAACGTGGTTTAAGCAACTTCTTAGTCCGATATGAGCTGCACTACTTATTCACTCTGTGATCTTGGGGAAATCACTCTAAAAACAGGGATAACGGTACTTGCCTCTCAGGGTGTTTGGAGGATTTTAGTTAATTGTTCACAAAGAGCTCTGAAGATATAAAATACTAAAAAAATTAGCTACTGTAATGATTGGCAGCCCAGTTTTTAAAAATGGTCTCTCATTTTTCCCAGCTCCAATACAAGGACATGAAAAAAGTCTCCATTGCAAATACTCACATGCCCTATGAAGGGCTCTGCATCATTTCAGTCCCCACTAGTCTAGGAAATCACAATCATACTTGGAATTCACAGATTCTGAAAGTGCCCTGAATACAATCGAGTCTTAGAACACCCCTGCTGTGAGGCAAATATTCTACTTGCTTTAAGAAACATCAAACCGACTTTCCTAAAGCCACAGAACAAGCCATTTGCAAAGTCAGGAATAGTACCCCAAGTCCTGATGCCAAGTCTCGTATTTGCACCTATTAGTAAATACTACTCTTTTAAACCCTGCAGGGCATGCATGGTGCTTCGGCACCAGTGACATTGCCAATTATCAGCGTTACCAACATATTCATCTTCCTTAGATGTTTCCTTTGACCATAAAATGTGCCAGGAATTGCATGAGGCCTCTTATTCCATTTTCTAGTGTGAGCGACTGTCGAAAAGTTGTTGACAACTAAAAGTTTACCAAGCGCTTTATTTTTAGAATGGAGTTCCGACTTTACAGTGTCTGGACTTGTCACCACCCGTTCCTCTAACATTAAGCTGAACGACCACATGAGAAAATTGCTACAACAATAATATTTCCAGGGCACACTGAGTCACTGTCCGATGTCTAAAACGGGAAATCAATGATTCCTGAGAAGCTGTCATCACAGTTGGAGGCAAGGTTTGCTGGTTCTCGTCTTGTGCAGGCAAAACTCAGGTTTCTACTTTAAAACACATCCCTCTGTCCTAAACACCATCTCTCAGCTCTCTAGTTTATAAACAAGTCAGTCCTATGCTTTCTACTCCTTGGCCTTGTCTCATACGTAAAACAATTAAATAATACTAGCAAAACAGTAAGAAGAGTGCATGGGGCCACCCTGATAGCTGCATTAGCAATGCCTAGACACATGAGATAATATATGTTGCAGTTTGCTCTGACCTGGTGGAAGATACCCCTTTGCCTAAGGAGATTGAAAGTAGATTAGGGCAAGACTTTCTTTTCTTAAATGGAGATATCCTATCTCCTAGAACTGGAAGGAACCTTGAAAGGTCATTGAGTCCAGCCCCCTGCCTTCACTAGCAGGACCAAATACTGATTTTGCCCCAGATCCCTAAGTGGCCCCCTCAAGGAGTGAGTTTACAACCCTGGGTTTAGCAGGCCAATGTGCAAACCACTGAGCTATCCCTCCCCCTTCCTCTGTTACCTGTACGGGTGGCTGTTGGGTGGCCAATGTGAAATCATCTGGTGATACCAGACTTACTAGTGGTGCTTACAACACAGCCCACCATCAGAGGTATTTCCAGACTGGATCACAACTCCATCCAGTCCAGGATTCTCTGCCAGGCCAATAGCAGATGCTTCGTGGAAAGCGGTAAGAAACCCTCTAGTGTACAATAATGGAATAACCTGACCACAAGGGACATTTCTTCCTAACCCCAACAGTCACTGATTGCCTTGTGCCCTGAAGCATGGGGGTTTATACCAATTCTTCATATGAATCCTATTTTATGTAAATAATGGGTGTCCATAAAAATCCCTATCCCTGTTTTGAATCCTACTAATCTCTTGGCTGCACTGATATCTTGTGTCACTGAGTTCCACAGGTCAAATCACAACTTAAAACTGATACGCTTGCCAGAAGTCCCAGAAAAAAGGTCAAGGACTGCGAGACATAGACTGAATATTCTCTCATCCCTTAAGGTGTTCCCCCTCTGGCTAGAATGCAGGGGGAAGCATGGGAAATCTTACCCTACCATTGCCTTTTTTGTGGCTGATCAGTGGGCTTAATTCTCCATGGCTGTCAATCCAGCCCTTTATTTACAGTGGCTAAGTGGAGCATTGGAAAGCGTTCTGCTTTGTCAGCGAGAGACCCCAAGTTGTAATCTGTTGCAGACAAAGTAAATGTTCATCCCCCTTTCACCAGTACTAGTTGAACTTTATAAACAAATAAAAGAACCTGCCGACATGATGAACATTGCTTTTTTGGTATCAGAGGGGTAGCCGTGTTAGTCTGAATCTGTAAAAAGCAACAGAGGGTCCTGTGGCACCTTTTTAGACTAACAGAAGTATTGGGAGCATAAGCTTTCGTGGGTAAGAACCTCACTTCTTCAGTTGCTTTTTTGGTTTGCTAAATTTTTCCCCTTTAAATTGATGCCATCTTGATAAAAAAACAAAGTTGTTTTTAAATGCTGCCTTCAAATATGCATTTGTATGCACGCTCCATCTTTTAACTAACAAACAAGGGGGAAAAAAGTTAATTCTCCTAGCAGCCTGCTGTGATATAAATAAAAATAATAGGTACATTCACAGATTTTGAACTTTTTACAGCCATTGCTGCAAAAAGCAATTTTAATTTATAACCACAGAGTCTTGCAAAACATATAATGAAGACATAATAAAATGGAATGTTTATCCTGTGGCTCCCATTAGACCTCTTCCGTTCAATGGTTGTAACTAATTACTTGTTTTTCCGCTTTTGTATTGGAGGCCTTATTACTGGGCTGCACGGAGCATACCGTGTTTTATTTCCCTAGCAATACTTGCACCTCTCTCCGAAGCCTGCAATTAGATGTTCATGAAATAATATTAAAATGATGCATAATCTTGTTTTGGGGGGAGGGGATCCCAACAACAAACCAACCTGGTTTGTATAAAATTATATGGAATACAAAAGATGAATGTTCACTGCAGTGAATGCGTCCTTTTGACTAACCATTTCTATCTGACAACCTTTTTTTTTTTTTTTTTTTGCCAATGGAACACATTGTACTTTTGAGATAATTGACTGTGGAATATAGCGCTGTTTATTCAAAAGCAGGTCACACAGAACTGAGTTGTTCGTCATCTTTATCCCTTTACCGTTCTTATCTTCAGATGGTGTAAATTCATGATGAGCGTTTCAGTTTTTTTAAACCAGACATGCAGTTTTAATTGCTGCTCTGTATTTAATTGCCATAAGGGGACCCGATGCTAAGAAGGTGGGGAAAAGTGTGTGTGGGGGGGACTTTAGAGGCAAAACCCTTTGAGAGCTGAATTCAGGTTTAAAAACTGTATTGCGATGTATTCACTGGTGAGTGACGGGACTGGGAAAGGGAAAACACAAGCGCACACATTCTTGATGCCTGCATGGAAGTTTGCATTGTTTAAAGGGGCAGGTTTGCCAAACAAGGAATTATCTGAAGCTTTTGTGAACCTAACAACGACTAGAAAGCAGCCGCCACCACTTGTCCAGTGATTCGAGGATTCGGCTGCAAGGGTACGATGGAATTAGCTGGTGGTGTACTCTCAGCCCAGATCCTAAACCAATAACCCAACCTTGTTCCCATTCAACTCAATGGAAGAGACAGGAAGGAATGTCTTTGTGCTTAAAGGTACCCAGCTAAGAGTCAGCAGAACTGGGATAGATTCCTGTCTCTGCCAACGATTGACCCTGTGAGCTTCAACAAGCCATGTAAATGTCTCAATACCCCCAACTGAAAAACAGCGATAAATAATTCTTTTTTCCCCTCACAGGATAAATGAACCACAGAGAACTTGATTGCTGTGGTGTCACAGTCTGGACTATAAAACAAATAAACAGCAAAGCTCTTGTTGATTTCAGTGGGATCAAGATTTGGCCCTGAATGGTCAAGTGTTCACAGCACAAAAGCTGCCCTTAGAAGTAACACCCCTTGGCTGGCCAAGGAGCGAATGGGATGTGAAGAATTGTTCCTCTAGGAGATTGAGACATTTTGACAAGGCATGGTAGGGAAGCAAGCTCTACTGCTCCCCAGACTGCATTTGTCTTGCGGAGGATTTCAGAGTTGTCAACCACGCACTAGATGAAAACAATGGTAAAATCCTGGCCTTCAGGCCCTGGCCCTGGGTGAAGAATACCATTTGTCTGAATGATGCTTTATGTGGAGAAGGACAGAGGAAGTCAGGTGAGGACCCAGATTAGGTTTAATGTAGTTTTGGGAGGTTCAGAAGGAAGCAAAGTCAAGGGTTTGGCTTGAACAGCTGCAAGACTGGATGTATTTCTAAGCAATATACCTGGGTTTATGGGTTCTGAGTCTGAACAGGTGTCAAAACCCTGCCCATTCCATACTGCTAAATGGGAGAGGAACTGCAGCTCAATGGGAATGGGCTCCAGGGGTAGGTGGGGGGAGTCCCAATATGGAAAACAGAGCCTCTTGTGGAGAACGTTGAGAACCACTGCTCTACTTCAAACACAAGTTGCTCTGTGAGATGCAGGACTTAATTCCATGGTCAGACTAGATGATCACAGCGATCCATTGTGACATTAAACCAATGAATCTTTCAAGACATTCTCATGAGATTCTGGACATAAAGGCAGAAATGTAACAAGATTTCTGCCTTCCTCAATGGTATGAATCTTGCAAAATGAGTATCAGAGGGGTAGCCGTGTTAGTTTGAATCTGTAAAAAGTAACAGAGGGTCCTGTAAAAAGAAGAACAGGAGTACTTGTGGCACCTTAGAGACTAACAAATTTATTAGAGCATAAGCTTTCGTGGACTACAGCCCACTTCTTCGGATGCATAACACTAGTCTAAGACTAAGACTAGTCTTAAAGGTGCCACAGGACCCTCTGTTACTTCTTGCAAAATGAGTTCTTCTCTTGAGATTTCTGGAATTGAAAAATAAAGCCCCTTTGGATTAAAGGTTCTAACCTAGTACCCAAATCCATCAGTGGCACTGCCTTGCAGGACTTTGCTATCTTATCCATGTACCCAGGGAAACCATGAAGTTTTCCAGTCCTGATACAACAACTTCTCTTCTTTGCAACAACAGAAGAGGGATTCACTTAACATGTGACCAACTGTCACAAAGCCGGGGGGAAATCTAGGATTCAGGTGGCAATAAAGTTTGGGAATAAAGTAGGAATGAAAGATGAGGAAGTAATGGGAGCAAGATGATATGCTAACCTACATCCCAATTCCAACAGGAACATTCATTTATATTGGTGCTTCCCTAAATCCTCCCTGCAGTTTCAACTGGATACAGTGTTCATCTGCACTTCCTGTGCTAAACCGCTGTGTAGTGTCGCTGTGTGCTGTTAAAACAGCTGCTGTGTTTTACCCCAGGTGCAGTTCAGTTTCACTGATCCCAACCTATCAGTTTAAGCTGCTATCAGTCTGAGTTACAAAACCCGACTAATCTTTCAGGATGAAGGGTATTAGATAAATGCAAGATATAAAGAATAATAAGAAGTCATGTCTCTGATCTGGTAACAAACCAAGTAATGGAAAATGCTCGGTAATGGTAAATTATGGGGCCAGTGGTCCTTCAAGGGAATCAGGCCCTAAGTGGCCCATGGAGACCCTGCAAAATACACCTGGGAGCAGGTAGGTGCTCCAGGTAGTGGTGTGTTAGCCAGTTAGCAAGGGAACAGCTAAGTTCTAAGTAGGACGCTGCCCAGATAGGGAGCGAGATCCCAGATGGGGCAACACCTGATATACAGGCGAGGAGGAACCAACAGGCAGCAATGTAGGTTCCTGGGACTTTGAGTCCCCTGCAAGGGGTCTGGACTTTGTGAGTTGGCTGGAGGCCTGATCCACAGCGCAGACAGCGAGAGGCAGATGCACCGGGAATGAGGACCCCTTGCAGCACTGCATCCCGAACCAGGGGGTGCTACAGGGGTTGAATACGCCACCTTACCCATACACTGATCAGCTAACATTATAACAACTCTGCTTTTCTGCTTTTGTTTTATGTCACTCACTTCAGACAGAACATTTCAGTCTGGTCTGTTTTAAGGACCCATGTAAAACTGAGTCAATGCCCTATTAGTTTGGATAGAGAGGAGTACAAATAGTTCGGTTACAAGCCACAATTTAGCTGATATTTTTCAGGCAGACAGAATAAACCATGTCTGGAACAAAGCAGAGAATGTGATTGGAAAGTTTAGAGCTCTTAAATTAATTCCCTAGACAAAAAGTCAAGACACCATATTCATAATATCACATTATATAACTTGCTTTGGAGCCAGACAGCTACTAGGTAAAATAATATGGGTTATAAAACAAAATATTATTGCAAAACAGTTTTACAACTTTATAATTTACTATTTTCATTTCAGAAAAAAAATTGTCAGTATAATTGCAGATGCCGTTTGCCTTGGAGGGGTTCTTTTAGCTGGTGATGGGATTTTTTTTTTTAAAGGATGCTATTTCATTTAATATACTGATTTGCATGATAGTTATCTGAAAGTAAATCTCCATGGGAAACAGCATTACGTGGGAATTTAAGTGAATTTAATATGGAACGTTTATGCTCAGTAAATAAAAATATAACCTCGGGATTCCTCCATATATTAAACATACCAATACGGAGCTACTTTCTACTCGGTGTAGCTGAATTTATAGCTTACATAGGACAAAGTTGCTAGGTCTCATGTGGCTGAATCTTGGAGGACAGATTAATTTGATAGTCTTTCCCTTGAGGATTCCATGTACGGTGCATGAATCTCAGGGTCCAATCCTACAATCACAACTACTGAGTGTAGTGTGCCATGAACACTTAAGCGCTAGGCTCAGAAGTGCCTGCAGGACTGGGCCCACTGTTCACTATTCATCCAGGGGCACAATCACCCAGATTTATAGCCTAATAACTCAAACCAGAACCAATGAGAACCATGGAGCAATAAAACATTAGAACATAAGAACGGCCAGACTGGGTCAAACCAAAGGTCCATCCGGCCCACTGTCCTGTCTTCTAACAGTGGCCAGCGCCAGAGGGAACGAACAGAAGAGGTAATCAACAAGTGATCCATCCCGTTGCCCATTCCCAGCAGAGCAAGCCCATTACTTCTTGTCCTACCGTCAGTGGACATGGAGAACAACTAATCACAGTCCTCTTTAGAACAGCCCTTAACATATTTGAAGACTTATCAGGTCCCTTGCGTTCCTTTCCCCCTCTTGTTAATATTAATTGTGTTCAGTATCTGGTCACCATTAAACCTTTACTGAAGACTGAAGCAAAACAGGCATTAAACACTTCAGCCTTCTTAATGTCATCAGTTATTAGCTCTCCTTCCCCACTAAGTAGAGAACCTACACTTTCCTTCATCTTGCTTCTAATGTTTGTAAAGAACCTCTTCTTCATGCCTTTATGTCCCTTCAGATGTAATTCATTCTGTGCGTTAGGGTATGTCTACACTTTTGAGACTATACCGGCATAGCTATGCCAGCTGACAGAAGGGTTTTTTATGTCGGTACAGGAACACCAGCTCTCCAGACAGCATTATCTACGTTGACAGAATCACCAAATTGTGACTGTCGTGAGGTACAAACCCTGGGGCACATCGCAAACCACTCCCCCGTTCAGACTTACAGGGTGGGCACACGACGGATCCACCAACCAACCCCAGGAGCATTAGAATGGCTTTTTATCTCAAAATTCAATTATAATCCCAGCCCATTGCTTTTCAAATGCCATGTGAAAGAAGAAGATAGCTGTGCCTACACTGGGGGTTATGATGGCGTAGCTACGTCGTTTAGAGGTGTGTGGTTTTGTGTTTGTTTATTTTAACAACCCTGACCAATATACCTATGATGACAGAAGTTTCACGTGTAGACCAAGCCTTAGCCTGTCTGACTTTGCGTTAGTCTTTCGTAATTCTCCTTAGCAATTCATCCATGTAGGATTTTTGTAGGATTCCTTTTTGATTTTCAAGTAATTAAAAAGCTCCTGATGGAGCCATATTGGCCTCTTCCTAGTCTTCCTACCTTTCCTTCACATTGGGATAGTTTGCAGTTGTGCCTTTAATATTGCCAGCTCTCCTGAACTCCTTTATCCCTTAGATTTTCTGCTCGTGGGATCTTAACTACCATCCTCTGAGTTGTCTACTTTTGCGAAGTCCGTTGTCCTTATTCTGCTGCTCTCACTCCTTCCTTTCCTTAGGATCGTGAGATCTATTATTTCATGATCGCTTTCACCTAAATTGCAACAGAGGGTCCTGTGGCACCTTTGAGACTAACAGAAGTACTGGGAGCATAAGCTTTCGTGGGTAAGAACCTCACTTCTTCAGATGCAAGAAGTGAGGTTCTTACCCACGAAAGCTTATGCTCCCAGTACTTCTGTTAGTCTCAAAGGTGCCACAGGACCCTCTGTTGCTTTTTACAGATTCAGACTAACACGGCTACCCCTCTGATACTTCACCTAAATTGCCTTCCACCTGCAGATTCGTGAGCAATCCCTCCCTGTTGATCAGAATCAAGTCTAAAATGGCTGTCCCCTTGGTAATTCCTCCATCTGCTGAAACAAAAAGTTGTCCCCACAACATTCCAAGAAGCTACTGGAAGTTTTGTGTTTTGCTGTATTACTTTTTCCAACAGATGTCTGGTTAAGGACCTCCAGTTCTACCAGTCTCATGTTTGGATATTTCTGTTATTTGTTCTAGAAATGCCTCATCTAGCTCCTCTCCCTGATTCGGTGGTCTATAGCAGACCCTTACCATGACATCATCCCTATTTCCCCCCTTTGATCTTTACCCAGAGACTTTCAGCTGGTCTGCCTCTCAAGTCCTTTTGGGCCTCAGAACAAATGTATATATTCTTGATGTATAATGCAACACTTCTGCCCTTTTTCCCCTCCTGTCCTTCCTGAACAAACTATATGCCTGTATACCAATATTCCAGTCATGAGATTTATCCCATCAAATCTCAGTGATGCCAGTCAAATCATAATTGAGCTTATGTACTAATATTTCCAGGTCTTCCCGTTTAGCCCACATACTACTCCTTGCCGTTGTGTAGAGACACCGTAGATTAGTGTTACAATCCCAACTTTACAGAGGAGGAAACTGAGACAGCTGCCCAAAGCTACGCCCTGAGTCAGTAGCAGGTCTGGGACTACCGAACAGGAGTCGGGAGGACTATACCACCTCACACAAAGACGCTGAGTACAGTATGTAGGCTAAGACAATAGAACCCGTAACTAGCAGACTGCAACACCAACATAATTCACTTCCCAATTGTATCTCAAAATGTACGCCGTATATTTAAAGGCTGTTTGGTTATCAAGGGTCAAACATGGTCAAATCAGAGCCCTTAAATAATGTCAAGGTTGCCCCTAGTTGTATTATGTATGGAGGCATTGTCCTCAGATTATTTTAAGAAGAAGGAAGAAAGAACATCTAGGTATTATGTCAAAAGCCTCTTGCGCAATTATTCCTCTCGTGCTGCTAATCCACTGTGACAGTCTAAAGACTTCCACTGCAAAAGCCATGCTCTAAAGCTGTAAATTTAAGTTGCTTTCTTTTGTAGCTCACAAGTCTTTGCTGACCTCACCTACTCCCATAACCACACACACTGTTACCTTTCACATCAACTAACTGAGCTGGTCATACAATTAACAACTCATTTTTTTTTTACTATTTCAGGAATGCAATTCCTAAATGACTATTGCGAAGCGTTCCTCTGCCCTCAGCCGCTTCCTGTTTGTGAACGAAACTGAAGTTTCTAAGTCCCAAAGGAAAGGAAAGTTTATGCTGTGAGAGGGGATCTACAAAGGCGTTAGATTGCCGTATAGTTCACATTGGATCCCTAGAGATAAGGATGAACGTGGAAAAGTCTAAATACTTTTTTATAACACTTTGCACTTCTGAAAGTGCCTTTTCATCTGAGAGTCTTGAATGGCATTAGGACGATTACTTTGCAAAAGCTCACAACAGCCCAGAGAGGGAAGTATTACATATCCCCCTTGCAGATTGGTAAACTGAGGTCAGGAAACTTGTCAGGCACAAAGGTCAGGAAACTTGTCCAAGGTCACAGAGCAGCGCTGAGAATAGAACCCAGGATTCCTGATTCCAATCGCCTTGTCTCAGTTCTAGATACACTGCCTCCTTCTTTCTCCTCCTTCATTTTAACACCACTTAGAGTCAAATTCACCCAGGGTCTGTGCTGGAGTCCAAAGCTCAGGCGTTGACCTATGACCTCTCTGTGGTGAAAAGACCTCCATGGAGAGGGTCATGGTAGAGTGAGACAAAGGTGGCTTGAGGGTGGCTGTCCACCTTCTCTGCAGTGTGGAGGACCAGACTGTTACAAGGAAGCACACGTCCCTATGCCACCAGGAGGGAATCTGGCCCACTGATTTTATTAATCAGCAGAGAATGAAACATCTTAGTCAGAGGATTAACAGTAAGGGTATGAGTCTCAGTTAAAACAGAACTGCCGGGTGCACCTACTTTATGGTCTATGGGTGATGGCAGACAGTATCTTTCCACCATAAAAAAAATATTACACCCGTACAAGCGGAGTGCATCTATCGTAGCTTTGGACATTGGTGAGCAGGTGTTTCTGAGCTGAAGATGACACATACAAGTGAATGCCTTCGCTGCAGATTTTCAGTCAGCTGGACACCCTGACTCAAGCAGCGGCTTGGGAAGAGTGAGAGGCAAAATAAATACATAAACCTGCATTATCTGGGGACCATTTTGGTCACTGGGAGCTTCAAGAGACCATTATTACTGCTGATTCCAGAGGGAGATACAGAAATGCCTACTGTGGCACACTGCAACAAGACAAACTGGTTTATGCCTGTTCTCTTCAAAGAGGTCACCATTCAAACCTTGCTAAGAGGGTTAGATAATTTGTTAGCCTTACCTCATTGCTTGCAGCATTCTCAATATTTACTATAGGGCGTACCTAGAACACTGTACATGCTGAGGTGGTGTCTCAGGCAACTGGCATGTTTCATGCTGTTGAGATCCAGATTTTGTGTAGACTAGGTGTGTTTTGTCCTCCTTTAGCAGCACCATCATATAGAAGATGAGACCCTACTACTGCTTTCAGATACGGGAGTTCCTCCCTTAGCTAAAACAGCACTGTGGCTTGGCGCTGCAGATGCGAGGTTCTAGCCCCATCAACAACACGTGTGGAGTGGAAGATTGGTTTGGGGAAGGGGAGGGAGCTTACAAAAGATCTGGGGTTCAGGTGTGATACTGAATCAGGGCTAAAATTCAACTCTGAGTTAGAGGACACCAAAATCTCATGTGGTGTTCTTGAAAGATTCTCTTTCTCAATGGCAGAGATCTCGTGAAATCAATTGTTCCATCATGAGATTACCACCACACTGGACCAAAAACTCACTAGGTTTCTTCTGCATTCACACAGGATACGGAAAACACCCTGATCCTGTTTGGGATCCAACCTGCTATCAAAGCCATCAGGACAGATCCAGATATGGGGACTAGAATCCAACATCCCCCCTTCCCACTGAACCTCAGAATTAAAAAAGAGTTTAGAATTCAAGGCCTCTATGCTAGTGGCAATTTTGTTTCCCACTGCGATCTGGTTTAGTTGGATCCATGGTCACTACAACCGTCAGGACTTTGCAGGAGAAAGGATACAAACAATAACACCACTGAAAATTATCAAAACTCTCTAAAGTCCCTGTTCTGTAGAAGATGTGGTGTTTATACAATGTGTGCTGGTGAGGCGTCGTGCAAGGCATCAGCATGGCATAGGAAAAGCAGCTTAGCTTTCCAATGGCGATAGGATGAGTGCATTACACAGATCGTTCCAAACGAATACCGAGAAAACGGTTCTACCAGCCCTGGCCAGCTGATGAGGGTTTCGAACATGCCAGACTTCTACAGAACACCTTGAGAAATGCCAGAAAGAACTATTAAAAAAATGGTATCAGTACTATTTTTGTTGTTTTTCCCTTTGCCTAACAGGCAGACACACTCTTAGTTAGTCTGAGTTCAACTATACAGACACCCAGTGGAAGGGAAAAATTAACACAATTGTAGGGTATGTCTATACGCCAGGTGAAGACATGCCTGGAGCATGGGTAGGCATGCCCATGCTAGCTTTAATCTAGCTAGCCCTGGTAACAACAGTAGCGTAGATGGGATGGCACAGGCTTGTACTTGGGTGCCAGGGACTCTGTTCGCCTGTACTGAAACTCATTCCGCCATGTCGACACTTCCATTGTTACCCCTGCTAGCTTGATTCAAGTGGCCACGAGTGTGCCTAGCTGCGTGACACTCACACCTCCATTTGTAGAGTAGACATACCCCGAGAAACCTATAAAAACATCCTAAAAACCAGTTTTCCACTTCTAGGCCTTGGCTACACTGGCGCTGTACAGCGCTGCAACTTGCTGCAGGGGTGTGAAAATGCCCCCCCCACCCCCGAGCGCAGCGAGTGCAGCGCTGTAAAGCACCAGTGTAATCAGAGCCTGCAGCGCTGCACGCTCGCTCGCAGCACTGCAAGCTACTCCCCTCGGAGAGGTGGAGCACATACAGCGCTGCGAGAGCGGCGCGACTACATTCACGGCAGCGCTGTGAAGTCCCGAGTGTAGCCAAGGCCATAATGTCTCTGATTTAAAGCCTGATGTGAGCTAGGAGCAACTGGCCCCCTCAGCCCTTCCCCTCTGGCCATTGGGAAGTCAGGAATCTTCCCTTTCCTGTTTCTAGCCCTGCAGTGGTGTCAAGAGATTGGACTTCACATCGCCTGTATTAGCTTCATATAGGAGTCGATCAGGCTGTGGAGAGAATGGATCCCTGTTGCACTCTATGGGTGAGGACTATGGTGATTGTGACTGTGGTCTGAGTGGAATGACTGAAGCTCTGTCAACATGATCCCACTCAACTTTGCCACATCTCTGAGGTGGGATGGCAGGACTCCATGACTGACCATACTGAATGCCTCGCAGAAGTCCAACCATGTAAGTGTGGACGTATGGTCCTTCCCGGTGACCCAGAGAAGAGCATTAATTCATCAACGGGTAGTGATCAATGGCTTGATTCCTAGTTGGCAGCTGGTATCAAGCAGCGTGCCCCAGGGGTCGGTCCTGGGGCTGGTTTTGTTCAACATCTTCATTAATGAGCTGGATGATGGGATGAATTGTACCCTCAGCAAGTTTGTGGATGACACTAAGCTGGGGGGAAAGGTAGATATGCTGGAGGGTAGGGATAGGGTCCAGAGTGACCTGGACAAACTGGAGGATTGGGCTAAAAGAAATCTGATGAGGTTCAAGTAGGACAGGTGCAGAGTCCTGCACTTAGGACAGAAGAATCCCATGCATTGCTACAGGCTGGGGACCGACTGGCTAAGCAGCAGTTCTGCAGAAAAGGACCTGGGGATTACAGTGGATGAGAAGCTGGATATGAGTCAACAGTGTGTCCTTGTTGACAAGAAGGCTAACAGCATATTGGGCTGTATTAGTAGGAGCATTGCCAGCAGATCGAGGGAAGTGATTCTTCCCCTCTATTCAACACCGGTGAGGCCACATCTGGAGTATTGCGTACAATTTTGGGGCCCCCGCTACAGAAAGGATGTGGACAAATTGGAGAGAGTCCAGCAGAGGGCAACAAAAATGATTAGGGGGCTGGGGCACGGGCACATGACTTATGAGGAGAGGCTGAGGGAACTGGGCTTATTTAGTCTGCAGAAGAGAAGAGTGAGGGGGGATTTGATAGCAGCCTTCAACTATCTGAAGGGGGATTCCAAAGAGGATGGAGCTCGGCTATTCTCAGTAGTGGCAGATGACATAACAAGAAGCAATGGTTTCAAGTTGAAGTGGGGGAGGTCTAGGTTGGATATTAGGCAAAACTATTTCACTAGGAGGGTGGTGAAGCGCTGGAATGGGTTACCTAGGGAGGTGGTGGAATCTCCTTCCTTAGAGGTTTTTAAGGCCCAGCTTGACAAAGCCCTGACTGGGATGATTTTGTTGGGGTTGGTCCTGCTTTGAACAGGGGGTTGGACTAGATGACCTCCTGAGTTCTCTTCCAACTCTAATCTTCTATGATCTTAATTCATGTCTTCCTGCCATCCCTCCTCTGCGTCCTCATTTGACGCTTGACCAGGAGGAGTGCAAGGTACTGGCTGCACTAAGGTGGAGCAGGAGATAACCTTTGATGAGCTTTTCCATTAGCTTGCCTGTGTATGTAAGGTTAGATACTGGGCGGTACGTGGAGAGGTTGGCTGTGTTGTCCAAAGGTTTCCTTAAGTACTGACTAGATTAGACAGTGCTTTAGGCAGGAAGTAGCTTGTCTTCTTGAAGGAAGTATTCACAGTCTCAGTTAGTAGGAGCCAGGACTGACTTTCACTAGCCAAGAATAGCCTGGATCAGAGCCGCAGGGGGTGAGTTGGTTTCCCTGCAGTGCTTCCAGGACTTACAGTTGTGTGAAAGAGCCAGATTTGGAAAGGCAAGGTGTAACATTCCTGGGCCTGGGTCTGCTATATGGTTGCTGGTGTCCCAAGAGGCTGTCTAGGTGGCAGAAAGTCTCTGAGAAACAGGCGGATAGTTCATCATAGCACGAGGTGCTGGGCTATGGAACTGAGCGAAGGCATTACGGTTTAACAAGGAGATTAGTGGCCTGGAATAGTACGGTGTGGATGTCCGTTGGCGGCTACAGTGGCAAAGTGGTGGGATTTCTTTGTTTCTGATATGACCAAGGCATAAGCTTCAAAGGACTCTCTGTGCTGGAGACTGTCTGCTACTGCTTGTGTTTTCCACTGCGGATAGTTTTGTGCCAAAATATTAGTGGCCTGTGGCTGATCAGTGGTCAGTGACTCATTATGGTCTTCTGTTCCGTGACCTATGAGTGGGGTGGAGTTACCTACAGGGATGTTTTCGAATCTGACTCTACGTAGGAGGGGGCAGAATGCAGTGGGAAAAATGGAGGATCATGTGATAAATGGTATTTGTCACAAGGTTCCACATTTTAATCACATGGTTCTGCAACTGATCATATGGATATCCCCACGACATATGAAGCAGATTAGAGAGAGAGAGGCAGGAATTCCCTAGTGAAATATTAAGGTTTAAATGAGGACATATGCTTCATTAGTTCATTTCCTAATTATGACTTGGGCATTAAAATTAACAGAATTGCTACAAAAGGCAATTCAACACACACTTGGACTGATCCGACTCATTTGGCATTTTCACTTCCTAAGTGCAACTCATTGTTCTGCGTGGGCTTGAAGGAACAGCACAGTCTTGGGTTTTCCGTTTGTTCCCATACCAAGCTAGATTTGCTTTGGATCAACCGCAACTTCAACATGATTAGCACGTGGCACATTGCCTGCTCCTGCTTCAGGCTGTCAGAGACAGAACCACCGGCCGTGATCCTCTTCCCAGGCATGTTGCAAACCAAAAGCCGTTTTCATCAAAAAAACAACGACACATTTTGAATGAAAAATTTCAGTCCGTTCTAGTTCTAGGCCATGGTGTACAGCTGAGCTGAACACCACGCACTTCTGGGTGTCGCTGGATTTGTTACCACACCCCTTTCGTTTTGCAAGTACATTATATTAAGAATCCACTAGTATTAATAACATTTAAAAATGATTTTATGCCCTCAGATCGTCTGGGTCATTCCCTTGAAAGGAGTAAGATTCCGACAGGTCTTATTCCATTTTACGAGACATTAATTAATGTCTGTTTCTTACCCTAGGTTAATACTCATTTTACTCAATTAAAGATCTCTATAAACAAACCTCAAACAAATGTGCCATACAAGTGTATGGAGAGTAAACAAGCTAAGATCCCTTGTGTATCTAGTAAAACCAGCTACAGCGATTTCTCCAATGGATGTCATGGCTGTAACATTTTCAGCAACTTTTCCTTGATATGAACTCATTCCAAAAAGTTGGTTCATCCTAATAACCCAGATTGCGAAAGGAGAGAGAGAAGATGCAGTTTAGTGAAACAATGCTGCTTTTATGGCCAATGACAAAACATTCCAAAGGGGTGGGTGTATTTACTGGACACTTCCTATTACCCTGGGAGATCTCCATCAATTCTACCCTGCTTCTTACTAATAAGTAATGCGCAGCTTCCTCCACGACTATTCAGGATAGCGGTCGTGCCCATGCTGAAACTGGATAGCAACGTGCCTTCGGCAGGCTACGAAGGAAATGAAATTCCCAAAGGGATTTATGTATCAATAAGTGGAAAGGATGTTTTGCAGAAGAAATGATTTTACATTATAAATATAAACTTAAGCTAAATTGTCTTGTCCCTTCCAGCTTTGTATTGCAAATATGGCTGCAAGACTCACGCTGTCCGTGGTGAGAAGCGAGTTATGCTTCCATAGAGACACTGCGCTATGGTTCTTCTATACTGGTTGGGCCAGCTCCTTAGCTGATGTAAACGGATGTCATCCCACTGACTTCAATGGAGTCGCACCGATTTACGCCAGCGACGGATCTGGCCCAAGCAGTACAATACTTTTAAAAAAACAACATCAGCTCTACCTAATATCAGACATGTGACATATACAGAGTCCCCTCCCCTCCTGTGCTCACAGCTCTGCGGAAGACAAAAAGTTAATTAGTAAAGTTGCCAGCAGACTGTATTTCAAGGACTTTTATTTGTTGTTTTGTCTATCCTGACTTGAGAAACACTGAGCTTCCCTGCTTTGAATAGTTCCTGAATTCAGGAAACTGGAATGAAATCTGGCTACTAAAAAGGGCTGGGTGGACCGAGCGAGGGTAAGGTCGATGGGAGGAGCTTTTTGTGTTTTGTTTTGTAACTATTTAGCATTCTTCTCTCAGCATTAAAAGGCTAGAGACAAGTTCTGCACTGAGGCAGATCGAGGTAGCCTTTGACAGCGATGCTTTCATTGGCGCGGGATTTGAGCCCAGTTGTCTTCAGGCCTTGGCGAGCGCAAAGCAATGAATGCACACAGGCACCACTCCCGTTGTGGGGAGGTTAGAGCACTCGTATTAATAGCACACCGCCAAGATAAAATCCAAATGCATACTTACAACGGAGGGTGGAATTTGGCTCCACGTACATGAATAACTATCTCTTACCTGTGGCAACAGCAACTTAGATTTTACAAATGTATTTACTTTTCACCGCTGACGCTGTTTTCGAACACCTCACCAAGGCCTCAATCCTGAACCTGGATCTGCGCAGCCAGGCCCCTGTATCCACAGGAACAGCTTTTGAAGGAAATGGGACTCTGCTTGTGTAGACCTGGTTTCTGGATCAAGGTCTAAGCAGTGAAACCAGATGGGTGAGTTTAACTTTCTTTGTCTAGTCAATTTCACATTAAGAGGCCTCTTTGAAGGGCTCCTTTGCTTTGACACTGGTTGGAACGGATGGGCAGCACACACGGAAGCTTTTCACGGTCGCCAAGCTTGGTGTAGGAAAACATTTTTGTGTGGTTTCAGGGGTAAGGATCTTTAAGCAATGATGCACAGAATCTCTTAAACCACATTCAGTGAACAACACTGTCCCCCCCCAGCTTTAAGCACATGGACAGGAATAATTTCCCCCCTGGTAACTGGAGAACAAAACAGACCCAACGGTGTACATGATCCCAAGTCTTTGTCAGTAATCTCTTAATCAATCTTAGGAGAAGCAGGTCTGAAAGATCAGGGCATCATGAGGCCACATAATTACATGTCCTATTAATTGGGATGATGAGTTTTAAAGTTTCAGAGCTTAAAATTCCTCTCCCCTGCAGGGTGAATTCTGTGGAATATCACTGCCTTCCTGAAATGAGACACGGTCACCCCACAGGAAAGGTGGAATTTCTAAGACCCCAGAACTTTGACACCAGACTTGGCGGCTTTCTGTGCCCTCTGTAGCCCTACCTCGACAGGACACAAAGATGAAGTTGGCAATCCCATTAGCGCAATACAGTGAGCTTAACATGACTGAAAAAACAGCGAACGTGTCTTCAAACCAGTGCGCTGGCATCTCGACGAGCGCCGTTCAATAACTAACGAGACTGAAAAACCACACATGGGCAAAACCAAGCCTAAGAGTGGCTGTCTCTCTCTTACCTTTGGCTGCATGGGTGGCGGAGGAGGTGCTAACACCGGATCCGTAATGTAGGTCTTCTTTGTGCTGGGCGGTTGGTACGGCCCAGCTGGATTTTGGGCCATGGTGTTAGCTGTGGGATAGGCCGGCTCGGGCTTCCAGGTGTTTTGTGGCACATAGGATGGTTCCGAGCCATTTCTTCCTCCATATCCAGGGCCTGCAGGGTAGTAAAGATCTTGATACCGCCCCTGTGAAGGTGCAAAGCCATAAGCAGGCTCTGAAGGACGTGCAGGCTGGGGAGCGTAGCCATACTCAGGACCACGAGGCTGAGATGGAACATACTGTGCTGGCCCCGGGGGCCGGGCTGGCTGAGGAGCGTAGGATTGGCTTGGACCCAGCCCGTACTGAACGGGCGGTGGGCCAGGTGGCTGGAAGTGAGGGCTGGGCTGGGCTGTTTTCACCTGTACGTTGAACGCCGGGCGGGTGGGAGTGGACGCGGTGATATAAGAAGCTGGAACTGGTTGCGGCTGAGGTTTTAGTGTACCAACAGGAGTCACTGGGACTGGGGCGGGCGGGGCACCAGGTTGCACCGGTGCCTTGGCAGTAGATTTCTTGGTGGCAGTGAGAGGCGGCTGGTTGGGAATGATCATCCGCTTGTGCCCAGTAACCGGAGTAGATCCCGGGGGAGAAGTAACCGGGGAGCCGGTGGGGAACCCAGAGCCCTGTGGAACAATAAGAGGAGAAAAATATTATCACCAGCAAGAAGGAACCAGACAGCTGGTAAAAACAAGCAGCCAGGGTTAAATGGAAATAGGATTTTATAGCACCAGCTGCACAGCCACAGAAACGGCTAAGTAAAGCAGGAATGTACCTGAGACTACACATTATACAATGGCAATAGCAGAGCAGGGGCAAAACCCGTACAACAGAACAGAACTGCCAAGCAGGATATTTTACTTTTCTCTGGGGTTTTGACTCTACAAAAAACTGCCTTAAACAAAAGCAATTGCTGGATAATAATAAGAGGGGAGTCAATGTGCATAGCTGTAAAGGTTCCTGTAAAAGAAGAGAGCTCTGAAATGGAGAGGATTCCGAAATGTGTTCATGAGATCCTGCCCGCTGATAAGGAGGCTCCTTTTAATACACAGAAAGCAGTGCAAAGGGATGGATTAAAAGCAACTCCCATGGAAGAGTTCCCAAAGCAAGACACATTGCCCCGGATCTAATGCCAAAGGAAAATACAGAGCTATGCCAATATACACATATAAAGCCTGGTTCTGCTCTCAGTTATGCTGGTGTGAATCTGGAGTGATTGCAGGGAGGGGTAAGCGCAGAGTGAGGCCAGCAGTCCTGAAGGCTTAAGTCCTCTGAATCCAGTGTGAACAGGACTGGGATTCAAGAGACATTGGTTCTGTTCACAGCTCTGCCATGGATGAGTTGCGAGATCAGGCCTGTCCCTGGGACTCAGTGGACAAATGCAGAATTAGAGAAACAAGAACTGAGCAATGGACTGAGGGGATTTTAGGTTTCATGTGTGTAAAACATTTGTTTGTTTTGGTGAAGACCTATTTAACCCCACTGCCTCATGAAAGGACATCTTTGGTGATGATCCAAGACAACCAAAAAAAAGGTGGGAAAGTTCTTAAAATTCACCTCGTTTTCCTCTTTTTCTTTTGAAAAGTTTATATATTTTCCCTGCTTTCATTATATAGAGGAAGAAGCAGAAAAGTGAAGAAATGCAATTTTTAAAAATTTCCTTTGCTTGTCACTTTTAAATTGGTCTTAACTGGTTTCCCAAGCTTTTGTTGAGCTTTCTGCATGAGAATGAATTTCACCCAGAATCAATTCTATAATCTAAGAGTCAATTTCAGCCTTAGTGGAGGCAGATGCAGCTCTTGTTGAAGTGAATGGACCCCCAGGGTGGTCTACAGTAAGGCTTCATTCGACTTTAGGCTAAAATCTTATCCCACAGATTACCAATCTCGTATGAGTTGCTACCAAACCCCAGACAGCAGTGGAAAGAGGGGCACTATAGAATTTATGGACCCTTCGTAAGTTGCATATGTAAAAAACCATTCAACCTCCCGTACACAACACACAAAGAGAAGCAATAAAAAAGAAGAAGAAAATCTCAAATTTCATCTGCCATTAGGCAGAGAATTTCTAAAGATTAACTAGCATAGAGGACTTAAGTGAGAAGATTTCCAAGTGTGCTGTAGCGTTTTTAAACAACTTACTGCAGGAGGTCCCGGATGACTGGAAAAAGGCTAATGTAGTGCCCATCTTTAAAAAAGGGAAGAAGGAGGATCCAGGGAACTACAGGCCCGTCAGCCTCACCTCCGTCCCTGGAAAAATCATGGAGCAGGTCCTCAAGGAATCAATTATGAAACACTTAGAGGAGAGGAAAGTGATCAGGAACAGTCAGCATGGATTCACCAAGGGGAAGTCGTGCCTGACTAACCTAATTGCCTTCTATGAGGAGATAACTGGGTCTGTGGATGAGGGGAAAGCAGTGGATGTGTTATTCCTTGACTTTAGCAAAGCTTTTGATACGGTCTCCCACAGTATTCTTGCCAGCAAGTTAAAGAAGTATGGGCTGGATGAATGGACTGTAAGGTGGATAGAAAGCTGGCTAGATCGTCAGGCTCAACGGGTAGTGCTCAATGGCTCCATGTCTAGTTGGCAGCCGGTTTCAAGCGGAGTGCCCCAAGGGTCAGTCCTGGGGCCGGTTTTGTTCAATATCTTCATTAATGATCTGGAGGATGGCGTGGACTGCACTCTCAGCAAGTTTGCAGATGACACTAAACTGGGAGGAGTGATAGATACGCTGGAGGGTAGGGATAGGATACAGAGAGACCTAGACAAATTAGAGCAGGGGTCGGCAACCTTTCAGAAGTGGTGTGCCGAGTCTTCCTTTATTCACTCTGATTTAAGGTTTCGCGTGCCAGTCATACATTTTAACGTTTTTAGAAGGTCTCTTTCTATAAGTCTATAATATATAAGCTATTGTTGTATGTAAAGTAAATACGATTTTTAAAATGTTTAAGAAGCTTCATTTAAAATTAAATTATAATGCAGAGCTCCCCGGACCTGTGGCCAGGACCCTGGCAGTGTGAGTGCCACTGAAAATCAGCTCACGTGCCGCCTTCGGCACGCGTGCCATAGGTTGCCTACCACTGAATTAGAGGATTGGGCCAAAAGAAACCTGATGAGGTTCAACAAGGACAAGTGCAGAATCCTGCACTTAGGACGGAAGAATCTCATGCACTGCTACAGACTAGGGACTGAATGGCTAGGCAGCAGTTCTGCAGAAAAGGACCTAGGGGTTACGGTGGACAAGAAGCTGGATATGAGTCAACAGTGTGCCCTTGTTGCCAAGAAGGCTAACAGCATTTTGGGCTGTATAAGTAGGGGCATTGCCAGTAGATCGAGGAACGTGATCATTCCCCTCTATTCGACATTGGTGAGGCCTCATCTGGAGTATGGTGTCCAGTTTTGGGCCCCACACTACAAGAAGGATGTGGAAAAATTGGAAAGAGTCCAGAGGAGGGCAACAAAAATGATTAGGGGGCTGGAGCACATGACTTATGAGGGGAGGCTGAGGGAACTGGAGAAGAGAAGAATGAGGGGGGATTTGATAGCTGCTTTCAACTACCTGAAAGGGGGTTCCAAAGAGGATGGATCTAGACTGTTCTCAGTGGTACCAGATGACAGAACAAGGAGTAATGGTCTCAAGTTGCAGTAGGGGAGGTTTAGGTTGGATATTAGGAAAAACTTTTTCACTAGGAGGGTGGCGAAGCGCTGAAATGGGTTACCTAGGGAGGTGGTGGAATCTCCTTCCTTAGACCTTTAAAGTCAGGCTTGACAAAGCCCTGTCTGGGATGATTTAGTTGGGAATTAGTGCTGCTTCTGCAGGGGGTTGGACTAGATACCTCCTGAGGTCCCTTCCAACCCTGATATGCTATGATCAAGATGATACAGTGTTGGTTGTACAAAGGGTTCAGGCTGTCCCAAGGAGCTCAATTTTCAAAGTTGCCTATTTGCACTTCTTAGGGCTACCAGGATGCATTTCCAAAGCCTAAAGGTCTACGTGAATATTGACTGTCATATAAGTTATTTATGCATGCTTAAATTTAGACTACTTTGATGTCTCATTTTAAAGAGTCCCATCTTCATCCTTAGGTTCCTAAATACATTTAAAAATCCAGCCCAAAGAATTTACAGTCTAATAAAACGTGTTAATCCAGTAGATTGACTTATTCTCTATCAAGATCCCACTGCAAATTTGTATTTCATTCCCAAGAAATGCAAATGTCTTTACGGCATGCACTGTACACAGATCAGCAGCTGCACTCATATGGTACAGCTGTATTTGTGTGGATACAGCTTTAATAGCTAGCTACCCAGGCAGCAGCCAGATATTTGAGGAGTACTCCCAGACATTTCACTGAAAGACAATCATGGAGAAGTCGAATAGTCTTTGTCTCAGGCTGGATTGAAAAGAAGGGGCCCAGGCTTTGCATATGCCATGAAGCAACCAGAGGAGCACTAGATAATTCTCAATCTTATTTCTTTCTCCCCCATTGCCCCGCTCTGCACCTGCTACAGAATTCAGGTGGCTTGGACGGGGAGTAATCAGCATGGTCATTACTGTTTCCTTTAACAATTTCTTGTGGACTCGGACATGACACTAGCTTGAAACGTAAGGAAGGAAGTGTGGAGGAAGGAGGATGACAACAACCAGGCCTCCAGCACTTTATCTTGGAGGACAACTTTCAGCAAGTTACAAGTGCAGAGCAAAAACAGACAAAAATCTTAATTCTACGCTCAACACATGGACCAAATGATGTGGGCAAATCAGTCTTCCATTTACAGCATTGCATTCATTCTGGAGATCTCAGGTACATCTAAGAAGCGTAGAAGCCTATCAGGATACCACTGTAACTTCATCAACGGATCCAATTCATTCCCAGCATACATCTGGTATGGTCAGTAGCATTATGCCAGGGATGAACTGAGCTTATGTTCTTTGGGTCCAGATTCACTTTTCATTTGTTTTCCCCTGTGATGGAATTGCAGGTCCCAAGAAAACATTGCCACAAGACTATTACTGCTTTGAGCTTTTTGGGTGATAAACTATCACCTGACATGAATGAGGAAGATTACGTGAGAGATGGCATGGCTTCCAAAGGGAGGATACATTAATTTGGATAAGTAACCTGACCTAATGACCATGGAATTACTAGTGTTAAAATTACCATCCATATCTAAATCGTCAGATCTCAAACTTTGCCCGGGAAAGCAATATTTTAGCCACTGAACAGCATAGGGGACCAAGGTGCTATCACCTTTTACAAAACACAAACAGTTGGCCTAAATACTTTTAACTTTGATAGACAAAAAAGGACATCGCTTTAGTTTAATTCATTGAGAAATCTTGTTATGATTAAAATGAACTTGTCTCGCAAATCCACCAGTCTGGCTTAGCTGAGCTGAGCCATCTACCATAAATTATCTACAGGAATGCATGACATTGCCACATAAAAACAAATATCTTGATAGATCTTGGCCAAAATGCAACAAAGGTTGTTGACCATAAACAACTAAACCTTTCATCAACTCATCTCATGATATTCCAATAACTTCCGTCCCTTATGACTGCAAAGAGAAAACAGAGCCATTTTGGACTCCAGAACTGTGCGGCAATGGCTTTCTACATTTGTTGAATTTGTGGCTTACGGGCTCAACAGTAAACATCAAGAGTTGGCATGCCAGAGTCCCCCAGTCAGCTCTGAAGGCAGAACTGTTGAATACAACCCAGGAACAGATGACCACAAACGGGATGAAGTGATGCCACGTGAACAACAAGTCAGTACATGCAGAGGAATGGAGAAACAAGCTCAGGAACATGGTTTTTGCAGAAGGATGTCAGTTTAGCAATGCAAGGAGGCTCACAGCAGCACGATGTTCAGAAACGAATGTTGTACCTTGCTTGGCATAGGCAAGTAATTGCTTTGGCAGCCACAGGTGAAACTCCCCACCCCTAGATATTAGCAAAATATTGGTAAGAGAAGTATTTTATGACTGACGCTATTACTAAGCATAGCAAAGCTTATATACTTAAAGTATCATTATTAAGCCATCCTCCGACTTATGAACTTTTCCTCTGATTGCTACAATATGATATTTATAGTTGAATGAAAATAGGATTCAAGATACTGTAGTTCATAGTTATGATGAGGGCGAAAAGGAATGTACCGAAAATGCAGCTATCCCTATGACTCTGTAATGACCATATGAGCTACAGAAAATGAGTGTATACTAAGAAAGTGAGAGGATGTATAGATATAAAATAGACACCCAAACCCACACAACCCTTCTGGAACCGTACTGTAGAACTTAATAGAAAATGATAGCATTTCTTTAGGGGTTTTAAGCCATCCCACAAAAATCTATAGCAGGCATAGAATTCTATATTCAATTCTATAGAAGAGTCATCCTCCCATCTCTTCTCAACCCTTCTCCCACCCCCAAAAAAATTACAAAAATGAAATAATTTTCCACTAAATTCTGTAGGTTTCTTTTGTAAAGAGCAACTTCTATAGAACATTGTTGGTTTCACCCCTTTTAAACTTTATATGGCATTAAAATGATGTGTATTTACCCACATGAAGATGATGATATACATATATACTCATACAGCACTTGCTTTGGGTTTTTATTATTTAATTTCATATTTCTTGTTCAGGATTCCCTTTATTTGTAATATCGCTTGCACTTCATTTTAAATGTATTCATATTTTCAAACTCAAAGAGCCAATTAACCCAACTTTTTAAAAAAATCATCTTTCCACAAAAAATCTGAATGATGATGTTGTCTCGTCACTTCCTGCGCAACCATCTGTTTTTATTCCTCTTCTCCATATTTTCTTGCACTCTATGCAAACAGGAGTGCAGAAGAGTAAAAGCAGCAGTGGACTAGTCTGTGCTCATGTAACATCTGCTTTCTTAAAGTTCAATCACGTTAGTGAACCGCTCATCTGCCAATATTGACAGTGAGTTACAAAATGATTTGAATTACTAGCATGAATGGTTAGGACGAGAGAGAAACGATGGCGCCTTTGCAAAAAATAGCAACATAAAAATACAATGACAAGGAGACGTCTGAAGCCGCTTTTTTTCTTTTTTACCCAGCATGAACACCCACCTTTTCTGTTGACCGATGATTTCCAGCCAGCAAACCAGATTAGAGTAGTTTGTCAGATGGTTCCATTTGATTCTAGCCCACTGCCCGTGTAAAGGGTGTTCTTTTACTTAACAGCTCTGTCTATGTTATCATAGCCGGTTAAAGAATTTTAATGTCCACAATCATTTCAGCTTCCAAGTACATAAGTACACCTCTACCCCGATATAACGCGAACCGAAAGAACACGAATTCAGATATAACTCGATAAAGCAGTGCTCCGGGGAGGGCGGGGCTGCGCACTCCGGTGAATCAAAGCAAGTTTGATATAACGCGATTTCACCTATAACGTGGTAAGATTTTTTGGCTCCCAAGGACACCGTTATATCGAGGTAGAGGTGTATAATTGATTTGAAAGAGTGTGTGTGTGTGTGTGTGTGTGTGTAAACAACATATAACATATACATATGATTGAACATGCAGTGTGGAACTTATACATATGGGGACGAAACCATATTATATATGTATATTAGTTTCATCCCCATATATATAATTTCCATACCACATGTTCAGTTATATGCATATGTTTTTACAGACAGACATATTTTATATACATTCCCCCTCCCCCCATACATATATTACATTCTGGAACTGATGGGGCAAGTTGACCCACCATAACATGTTAAATTTAAAATCCAGAATAGTGTTAAAACAAATCTGGAAAATGAAAGAGAAGCATAATTTTGTTACAGCACAGAATACCATCTATCAAACAGTGATACTCAACTAAAAAGCTATCTAGATACTTACAGAGAACACTGTTTCTTTATTAAATTAAATGGGAATTAGGGTCATTTCCTAACAATTTCATAGAAATGGGCTATATTATTCAATTTGTTGCTAATAAGGTATTTACTTAAAGACACATTACTTTGATAGAAATGTAGCATCTGGTCTGGTACTTTTGTTTTCCAGACGTCATATCAACCTAAAACATCTATGTAAAGTAATAATGGATTCATTGCCTCACTAGGCTTGGCTCACTTGGAAATTGCATTATCAATTAATCTAGTTTTCCTAAATCTACCCAGGGAAACAAAATCCACCCACAGGCGATTGTAATTCTAATATTAAAAACCCAACAGCTCCTTCCCATTTGTCTCCAGAATGCAAGAGCAATGTTGCTGCATATTGCTGAATGAGGTGACTACTTATTCTGAAAATCAACTTTTTTCCAGACAACTTAATATCATGCCTTAGTTTAATACCAGGTTTCTTTACACACTGCACTTCTCCCAGCTCAGCGGTTTTTTTTAAAACGAAGTCAATTAAACTTCAGCAATGATGACCTAATGAGCCCTATTCAGTAATGATTTATAATTTTCTTCACTTATACTGTTCTTAAATCAAAATCAGATCTCAAGACTTTTGCTTCACGACGACTGATTGAGCTAAAAGTATCAGGGTGGAATTTAGCTAAGGGCTAGAATATTCTAGAATACCTACAGTACCTGGGTCACATTTAAAAAGACACCACAGGCCAGATTATGAGCTCAACTACACTAGTGTCAATGGAAAGTAAATCCATTGACTTCAATTTACTTTGGTTTTACACGGGTGTAACCGAGCAGAACCTGGCCCTTTGTTCCCTACACATTTGGAAGGTTAATACATTTAAAAATCCCCCTTCCCCTCCCCCCCAAAATGTATTGCAGGTTTCTATGCAAACTGTAATGAACCTCAGAGAAATAACACCTCCTCTAGGTAATAATTATCATGCGCCGCCGAAAAGTGAACAGGAAAAATGATCTCTTCTTTTCATATTGCTGTAACCCAAACCAAAGCAAATGGAATTTATAATCTATGCTAAATATAGGCTGCATTGGCATCAGACTGCAGCACCTCTGAGAAGTGAATCGAATGCATAATAGCAATGATATCTAACAATGAATCTCTCTAGGTCAACCGTTTATAGGGACCCATATACAATTACACAAAACACTTTTGCACATGGAATTCAAAACACGCCGTCCAATTTAAGACAGAAATTCTCGTCACCCTCCATTTCTTTTACATCAATGTATATTGTTTCTACTATTTTTATCTATTTATTTATTTATTTATTGACAATGACATCTAAATTATGCATTCACGTGGTAGCTGTATAAATACATACTGATGGCTACTGGGATTTATAGCCTAACTGATTTTGACATTTTAAACTTCACAATTTGAAACAATGACTTTCTAGCCCGGAGGAAGAAGCTTTGGGACTTAACAGAGTAGAGATTCTAGCTACCTGAGCAACTTGGCTACCATAATGTTCAAACAAGAGACAGGCCCCATCCAAAGACACCCAAAAACTCTGAAAAACACGGGGTCCAGAGCCAAGCGTTGCAGCTTTCATGTACGTTTGTCTTGGGCCAAAGCAAAACACCAGGTCTGAGTCGCGGAGAAGAATTTAGGTTTGGAAGCTTAAGCTTATGCTCTAATAAATTTGTTAGTCTCTAAGGTGCTACAAGTACTCCTGTTCTTCTTTTTGCGGATACAGACTAACACGGCTGCTACTCTGAAACCTTAGGTTTGGAACCTTCTCTAGCTCCAACTGATTTTCGTGTTTTTTCCTGCTTCATTAATTTATTTTAATTTTTCTTAAAAAAAAAAAATAATGCACATGTCAAAAATTCCTGGCATCCTAAGAAGTCAATGAATCTCTCCTACTTACAACCCATAAAAATTCACTGAGAGACCAGTCATTAAAACACAAAGCAATGCTATTCGATAAGCTTTCAGAAATGTAATTCTAGTCCTTGTGGACTCTTTGAATTCTCTAAATGAGTCATGGGCATCTCTGTGGAATTGTAAAAAACGAAGGTTAAAGCAGATTAATTCCCCGCCCCCCGTCCCTTGAATTTACAAGTACAGCTGTAAGTGTGGTTTGCCGGAGAAAAGAGGTAGCAGCAGAGCACAGCTTCTCTTGCCCTGACCAAGAAAGCTGCCCGCGCCCAAAGCTCACCTTTGCCGAAAAGCTAGAGAGAAACCACATTACAGAAAATTGTCATTTTTAAAGCCTCACAGGGCAGGTGATGTAAAAATCAATATTCCACTTAAATGGCACAAAGCGGGTTTTGTCGAAGGCCAAAGGATCAGGGCTGCGCTATAGTGGAGGCGGGGGGAAAGGAGAGGTCAGCCACAGAAGGCAACGGACAGGAGGGAGGAGAAAAATCAGGGATATTGTACCAGGAGCAGGGACAGGAGAAATAAGACCCAAAGCAATCAAAGGGTTAAAATGAAGAGAGATCAGTGAAAGAGGCAGCCCAGGTGGCTTGGAGAGTCAGGTTGGAATTTCTGCCAGGTGGTGTGTACAGGTGAAATTGACCCTATCCCCCAAGCCTCCCTAGGGCCAGGGTGAGGGGCTGCCTGTTTACGTCTCCTCCTGCCCGTGGGCCGGAACAGTCACTACACATGTTCTCTGATACCACCCAGGAAGCGACTTGGTCTGCTCAGCCACAGAGTACGCAGGCCCAGTGCTGGCCTCTGGGGGTCCCAAGAAGGGGCGGAGACCCCCCCACTGCTCAGCCACCTCACCATGTGCTTCTTCCTTGGGTGAGCCGTCCATAGCAAGCAGCGATGTTCGTCCCAGTGCAGAGGAACGGCACGAGGCCCTGTGCGCCAATGAAGTCATTAACACAAGATTAAAGCAGGGCTCGAGCCCTCCATAATCTTGCGTGGGCTCTCTGCACAGGGGTGAGATCCACCCCAAAGCCTTGCAAAAAAAGTCTTACTGAATGTAATAGAAAACAGGGATTTTTCTGGAGTTTCGACAGGCTTTCTGCACCATCCTACAGAGTTATAGGCCTGCTTAGCAATTCTACAAGATGGTGGAAAAAAAACAAACCACCCAGAAAGGAATGATTCTGTATTCATTCTATGAGCCAGATCCTCAGCTCATGTAAACTGTTGCAGGTCAGAAAAGCTACACTCATGTACACCGGCTGAGAATATGGACCTATAGATTTTAGAGTAGTTGCCATAAAACCCAGTCAATGTTTCCAGTTCTTGTTGCAAGTCTAATAATATTTGGTGTTTTTCTTAAAGCCCCAGATCCCGGAGTCACAGGATGACTTGAGACTCTTCTTTCCTTCCTTTCTTTCGTTCTAAAGGTTGTGGAGTAAAGCTTGACAATGTGCCCAAAGTGACTCCTAAGGCAGTGGTTCTCAACCAGGGGTACGTGTACCCCTGGGTATACGCAATGATTAACAAGGGGGTACATCAACTCATCCAGATATTTGTCTAGTTTTACAACAGGCTACATAAAAAGCACTAGCAAAGTCAGTACAAACTAAAATTTCATACAATGACTTGTTTATACTGCTCTATATGCACTATACACTGAAATGTAAATACAATATTGATATGCCAATCGATTTATTTTATAATGATCTGTCAAAAATGAGGAAGTCAGCCATTTTTCAGTAACAGTGTGGCTGGGATACTTTTGTATTTTTAGGTCTGATTTTGTAAGCAAGTATTTTTAAGTGAGGTGAAACTTGGGGGTACACAAGACAAATCAGATTCCTGAAAGGGAGACAGTCATCTGGAAAGATTGAGAACTACTGCTCTAAATAGTCAAAAGTCAGAAGGAAAATAAAAAATGAACCCCCAATTCAGTATATTTCTTTGGCTTTAAATCATTATATTTTTTTTAATCTCATGATTTTGCATGGCCTGACGTGAATTTTCGAACAGCTGGGGTTGGCAGTACTGAACTCTTTTACATTTCTATTGGTTTTATCCCTATCAACTTCTCTTGGACTTTTCCGTGAGGCGAGGAAAGAGACTGGAAGAATGAAGAAACAGAGGGTATTATTAGAAAAGGACACATTCTGTTGTCTGTTTGTTTGTGGCAATTTAAAAAAAAAAAATCCCTACTGCATTGTTTCCCATAAGTGGAAACAGATTTTCTTTCTTTAAAAAAAAAAAAAATTCTTAAACAGAAAATCTCCTTAGTCAGATTCAGCAGCAGATTAATCACTTCTGTAACCCACAAAAAAAAAAAAAAAGTTTTCTGGAAAGCATAACTGTCTGTAAATGACAATATTACTCTCTCTGCTGCTAAAACGCCTACAAGTTCTCTCACTTCCATGACTCAGCACCAGAGAAAAGAGAGAGAATAAAGAGTGAACTTTCCTATTGAACAAAAAATGTTCAAAATAGCACCCACCTCCCCCCCGAAAAAAAAAACCTTGATGCAAAACCAAACTCTCTGTCCATCAGTCTTGCTCCCATTGAAATCAATTACAAATATGCCAAATACTTTAAAGAGGAGTTGGGTCAGGCATCAAAATTAAAATGCATGCAAACATCAGAGAGCCCTCCCTCCCCCCCTTTCTCCAATGAGCACGTCTGTTTCAACACAGAGGAATTTTATCTCCGTTTATCTCCTGCCCTGCTCTAATTTGGTAGCCAAATGAGCTGAAATTTTGCTTGCCTGAAATGAAAATTTCCAGGAGTTCTAAAACAACCACACAAACAAATCACAGACTGATGGTGAGAGGAGGGGAATTTTACTGGGACTTTCCCTAGTGCAATATGGGTGTCATCTGAGCTAGCCATGTAAACAGCTCAAAGATTAAAGGCTGCTTTAGAAAACGGAGTCAGCGAGGTCTCTGCTTTCCTTCTCTGGAGACTCCGGGGGCAGACCCTTTGAATCTAAGGGAAATTCTTAGCTGGGATGAAGCTGTGAAAAGTATACTGAGAGAGGCTCGTACACTGGATGGCTCTTCAGATGCCTACATGTGAACTCACGTTGATGCTTTGATGACAGGTGTCTCGGAAACGCTGACAGGAGATAGGGAGAGTATCTGGGTAACTCCTATGCAATCCTACCACAATCCTAGCATAGAGGGTGGATGGGACCCTCGTTAAGACGGCAATATTAGTTTATCTACCAGAGACACACTGTGACGCATCTGAAGAAGTGGGTTTTTTACACACGAAAGCTTATGCCCAAATAAATCTGTTAGTCTTTAAGGTTCCACCGGACTCCTCGTTGTTTTTACTGTGAAGCCATGAGGAGAAAGAGCTACTTTGCCACCCAACTTTACGGGGGCACAATCTTAACTTGAGTTCCACTCCCAATAATGCCTTCTACCATCCACAGAGGGGATGGGGTCGCCTGGAACTTCTCCTGCTCCTGAATGCGGCCAATGCAGCTACCTCTGCCAAAGGCCTACCCCTAATGCCTCCTTGACAAACCGCCCCGCTGATTATCAGCTCGGTGAACCCTCCTGGAGTCCCGGTCACTAGTGCATCTCTACACCAGTGGAGTTACCCCAAGGAGGGACTTGGCCTCTTCCTGTGCTGTCAGGGGTTCTGCTGCTGATCATTTAAACCTTTTCATGCTGGAAACCATAAATGAAAGGCATTAGCCATTGAAGTTGAAATTTAAAGCATCGCCCTGGGGTAAAGGCTTTTTCCAAGACACTAACATGATTAGGTCTTTCATCTTTCCGCTGTTAAGATGAATGCACTGTGCAATATATACGAACACTGTCAGCTTGCACATCCTCATCCCAGGTCATCTATGCAGGGGCTATTGGAGAAAGAAAGTTTAGAATCCAGCCATAGGTAAAATCCAGCAAAAGCAAGAAAAATAATCTCTTCCTTTATGCCATTGCTGAGAGTGCAGAATTTTCTGGCTAGTCTTTGGGGGAAAAGTGCTGGGGAACAAGATGCTTTGTTCATGAATTTCAGATACTCTAAAGGCAGGTCACAACCATCCTCACACCATGGTTCTGAAGCCACCACACCCAGGCACTAGGTGCTTCTCTCCTGAGCCTCATGCCTCGGGCAGAGCACTGATCCCAGGAGTGCTGCCCCTACTGCCTGACGTATGACCAGATGGCAAAGCGAATGCTGAGCAAATGAACTGGGGCGATTGCTCTCCACCTCTGAGGATAAGAATCCCCAGACTAGATGGGCCAGACATTTCCTCTGCCATATTCAGAGTCCCTATTTTTTTATAGCCATGTGCTTGAAACTTTGGAAGGTAAGGGAGAGCCAGCAAAGGGTAGTGGTAATGGTAACAGACACCTTGCACCAACACACACATATGGATTCTCACTGAGTGTGCACCCACTGCCACAGACAATATGATTAATCCCAGAGGACACCAGTGATTTCACGCTCCGTGCTGGCAGAAGGCGTCCTTAGAATTCCTTAGAACTGCAAAGGAATTAACAGTAGCAGACCTGGAGTCCACTTCTGTCCACATCTTGAAGCCATGCTGTTCCTCTGGTGACTGACAGATTTCTAGGGCCAAATTCACCATCACCACATCTGCTTTGGCCAGCCACAACACTACGTGGCAAGTACCTAATTATTAATTGCTATAATTATTCCACCACCCAAAATATTCAGCTTTCCTTTGCAAAAGGCTTAAATTCCTGCTCGGGCACCTGGATAATTCCAAACTAACAATTAAAATACTAATTGTTTGAAAGCAACACAGCTTGCAGAGGGATCATAGAAGTATAGGTCTGGAAGGGACCTCCATAGGTCGTCTAGTCCAGTCCCCTGCACTAAGGTAGGGCCAAGGATTATCTAGACCAGTGGCTCTGATCCTTTCCACACTACTGTCCCCCTTTCAGGAATCTGATTTGTCTTGAGTACCCCTGAGTTTCACCTCACGTAAAAACTTACAAAATTGCTTTCAAAATTAGACATAAAAATACAAGTGTCCCAGCACCCACTGTTACTGAAAAGTTGCTTACGTTCTCATTTTACCATATAATTATAAAATAAATCAACTGAATTGTAAATATTGTACTTACATTTCAGTGTATCGTATATAGAGCAGTATAAACAGATCATTGTCTGCACGAAATGTTAGTTTGAACTGACTTTACTGGTGCTTTTTATGGAGCCTGTTGTAAAACTAGGCAAATATCTAGATGACTTGATGTACCCCCTGGAAGACCTCTGCGTACCGCAGGGGTACATGTACCCCAGGTGGAGAACCACTGATCTAGACCTGCCTTGACAGGTGTTTGTCTAACCTGTTCTTAAAAATCTCCAATGATAGAGGTTTATCCAAGGCTCTCAAAACACTTTAGCAACTATAATACCTTTCAGCCTTGAACACCTTTGTCAAGTGGGAAGTATTTTTATCCTCGTTTTACAAATGGAGAAACTGAGGCACTGGGCGGTGAAGTGGCTTGTTCGCGGGGCAAGAGTAAATTTGGAACAGAACCCAGGAGCCCCGGTGACTCCCAGTCCCACTGCCCTAACCACTCGACCATATCACGAGCACAAAGACAAGATCATAGGGTTGCCAGCATTTTTCCTCCAGAGCCTGGACAGATGGTGCTGGAGGGATTGGAACTGCATGGTTTGAAACACTATCACTGAGAAATATGTTCAGAGATGAAGATTCAGATATAAACAAAATGGCTTATTTCAAACAAGTAAAAACGTCTGTGTTTGCAGGAAACTTACAAGGAGGAAGAGCTTACATTCCCCCCACCCCGCTTTGTCCTTTTTGAAGTGGTGTCTGGAAATAAACCCATCAGACAGAGGAGCTGCTCCCTGTATCACAGCGGCAGATGGCAAGCAAGGCTCAAGACTCCAGTTCTAATTCAGCAGAGCTGCGTGGTGAATTCTGCAACGAGGAAGAAACAACACAACATGTGCAGGCTGCCGTCTGCATTCATATAAATCGCTGTCTGCGGCGAGCAGCACAAGTTGTTCTGAAAGCAAGAGTCAATTGCCTGTCGCCTTATTTCTGTACATTTCCTGCAGGGGTCTCACTCAATAAGCGAGACTAAACGTAAGGGTGAGAGTCCCTATTAGGAGCAGCCTCGTCAGCATCGCCCAGCTAAGCATTTACGTCATCAGCATGCCAATTTAATCAGACCTGAGCAGTGATACTATAAATGGATTACCATGCCAGCTAGTGTGGTTACCGAGGTAACTCAGCCTTTTGTGCCATGGATACAATCGGCTTAATGATCATAAAAACCTCAGCACAAATGAAACAGAAGGAAAAACCTGGCAGGGCTGAGGCATTCACAAGCCCCGCTCCCGACCCCCCTCCTCCCAGCCGCTTGCTGCAATGAAATTAAGGGCCGCTGTGATTTGTATGCACAGCATTCCCATAGGGAACAAGTAAGTAAATAGAACCTGCGGAAATAATTAATGTGGGCCGGCGACTAATGCCAGCAGCGTTACTTAGTCATTTCACAAACATCGGGTGAGAGAGAGAGAGAGAGAGATGCTCCACATGTGCTGAGCAGCTCACAGGGAACTTCAGAGAAATATCTGCCCGCCGCCAATCAGTACTAACTCTTGGTCTTTAGCTCTCACAGCTCTTTACGACGATGGGTCAGTGCCATTATCCCCACTGGACACGCTGGGGAAAGTGAGGAAGCGAGAGACTAAATGACTCGGGGCGCCGTGGTCATGCAGAGGGTCTCTGGCATGGTTACAACACTCAGGTATCCCGGCGGCCAGTCACAACCTGATGCCTTTTGCGCCCTTCACGTAACACAAGAACCAGAGATCACTCAATGAAATTAATAGTAGCAAGTTTAAAACTAACATAAGGTGGTACTTCAGCACACAGTCAACCTGTGGAACTCCTTGCCAGGGGATGTTGCGAAGGCCAAAAATATAACTGGGTTCAAAAAAGAATGAGATAAGTTCATGGAAGACAGGTCCATCAATGGCTATTAGCCAGGCTGGTTAGCGATGCTCTGGGTGTCCCTGAATCTCCAATGGCCAGAAGCTGGGACTGGATAACAGGGGATGGATCACTTGCTAATTACCCTGTTCTGTTCATTCCCTCTGAAGCATCTGGCATCCGGCCACTGTTGGAAGACAGGATCCTGGGCTGGATGGACCATTGGTTTGACCCAGTGTGGCCGTTCTTATGTTCTTTGCTACCTATAACACTGCTCCACATGCAACTCACCTATTCTGTCCCTCCCCCACCCCATTTCTCCGATTCTGGTGCTGCCTGACCCCAGCGTGAGCAGCAATCAGCTTGGCCAGTGCCCTTCGCTGCGGGGAGAGCTCCACTCCAGCACCATCTCCAGGGGAGCAGGGAGGTCACCAGAGAACATGCAACCTGGCGGGATGCAGAGAGAAGCCGAGAGAAGGGAAAGGATCTGGATGGTCCACAAAACCTAGAGCCAGCCTTCTCCTGGCTCACTGACTTGTGGGAAACCCTGAGTCAATGGCAAAGATCCCTTTGATTTTAATGGCAATGAAACGTAATCCCTCCCCTCCTCTACTTTATACAAAGTTTAGCATGAAGCGTCCTGTGGATGCTGTACACTGGCATATTTTCATGCCCAGGTGCTGGGGCCAACTTTCCCAGGAGAAACATGCTTGCAGAATCGGGTGGACTATGTCCCCGTGCACACAAATGCCGGCACATGTAACTGCCCAGCTGCCGGAGCCGCTCTGGTGCCCAGCAGTCAGAGGAAATGGCATCCACAACGGGATAGACCCTACGGTTCTGCCGGTGTGTCTTTCGGGGGCTTGTTGGAAATCTGGGCTTAGGGTCAGAGTCAGGGCTGTGCCGCGCAATGAGACCGAGAAAGAGTCTACCAGCAAGAGAGGTGTGTGCGTGTGGGGGCAGGTGGAAATGTTAAAAAAAAAAAAAGTTTTGCTTTATTTGTATTCGAAAATAATGAACACGAGGAAGCCAAAGGCAAGGGAGTCAGTTCCCTGTGCTTTCATGGTCCGGGCTCACTCACGCCCACAGCGCTTCACTCACGGATGCCTCGGCTAGAACCAACATGGGCTGTGTTCAAATCAGCCGCAGGAGCAAAGAGAGCAACCCGTCAGCCGGGCTGCTGCTCAGTTGTATTATTGACTAGGTGTCATTACGATAGCGCCTCGGAGCTCCGGTGATAGACCCGGACCCCGCAGTGCTGCTAGATGCCGTACAGACACAGCACAAAGACGGGCTCTGCCCCAAACAGCTGATGATCTCAGGATAACACAAGTGACAACAGATGGATACAGACAGGGGAGCACAAAGAACCGATGAGTCCGCATGGGTCAGCATGAGAGGCAATGCTCTCAGCTCGCCAGCAGGGCAGAGGCAATAGGGTGAGACTGGGGCATTTGATGCCACAGTCAGGAGTAACAGGTCTGTTTCACGGGGGGGAGGGACAGCTCAGTGGTTTAAGCATTGGCCTGCTAAACCGAGGGTTGTGAGCTCAATCCTTGAGAAGGCCATTTAGGGATCTGGGGCAAAAATCTGTCTGGGGATTGGTCCTGCTTTGAGCAGGGGGTTGGACTAGATACCTCCTGAGGTCCCTTCCAACCCTGATATTTTATGATCTGTCACTGAATTCTCAGTAGCCTGTCACATCAAAATACCTATGGACAGTGGTGTTGCCGAACCTAGGGAAAAGTGCCGGATTGGCTGACAACAAGACGTCATTTGCCAAGCACAGCGCAATGGCAGAGCAAACTTCCCCCACCCTATCCCATCAGTGGACCAGATTCTGCAGCGCGTTGCCCTTGGCTTCAAGGGGCGCAGGACCAAGCCCAACTCCCTGACCCAGAATGATGCCTTTTTGGAGTGACCGTAAGCTGTTTCCATGGCGAAATCAAGTGTTACTCCAGAGGAGGAATTCTACTCTGAGGCTGTGGAGTGGTAACAGAGCGTTGTATGCCCTTGACGTGGGAAGCGCTGGCAGACTCTTGGCACCATCTCTCCCCCTACACTGCGGATAGCAGGGTGGGCCCACAGATCTGGGGTCCCCTCTTGTGAAGGCTCTCTGAACCTTCCCCCCCCGCCAAGCAGAAGTGTACTAGCCCCTCTGGTAATTTACTATGCATTTATTGAGAAGCAGTTAAACAGTTCCCTAAGAAGCCCTTTTTAGATAGGATTACAATAGGATATTTTTCACTGGGGGGAGGGGAGAATCCTCCCCAAATGACACCAAGTTACTGTGCAAAATGAATCTCTTGGATGGAAAAGATGATGGGATGAGAACAAGGATGTAATGACTTGACTTAGCCCATCACTTTCAGCAGATAAGCACGTGTGCATAGCCTAACATCAGCAGGAGACAGTCGAAGGATAAGAACTCATGAACCAGAGGGCAAACTGCAACACACCAGACCCCAGGCACAGAAAACATTAGCATAGTCGGCATGAAAAAAAAGAAGCCTTCATGTTTGTTTAAAATTAAAAATCTGCGTGCCAGCTTGAGACACTGTAATGCTGACGAGACAGAAAGGCCCAACAATTAAACACTGAAGTACTGTTCTGCAGTCAAGTGAAGAAAAAAAGATCGGCAACGGGAAATCGTGGTATTCAGCATGCTGGAACGCATGTCTCCACGGGAGTGGCTTTTGTGCGGCCTGCAAATTAAATCAATGCCCATTTGGGCTGAGAGGAAGCCACGACACGGATATGGTGGCGTTAGCACATATTCTGTGTTCCTCGGGCAGGGGATGACGGGAGGAGGTTTGCACATACAAGCCCCAGTCTTACAAGTGCTTGAAACTTGTTTCAAAGCCAAGTGGAACTCTGAACGCTTGCAGGATCAGGGCCAGGACACCACCCCTCTGCATGTGTGGAACTCCTGTCATCTGAGCCTCTCATATAATTCATCCTAACAAATACCCTGGGAGGCCGGTCTGGGTTATTACAGCCATTTTACAGCGGAGTGAGCTCTGGCGCAGAGAGGTCATGACTTGCCCTCTGGCCGCAGATCAGATCAGTGAAAGAGGCAGGAATAAAACCTAATGGTCCCAGCTCCCAGATGTGCCCTAACAACACCATAGCGTTTCCTCAGGCAAATAACACAGGGGGTTGAAGCAGCGACTGCCCAGGGAAAGCAAGAGGCAAAAGGTTCCGTGTAAGATCCAGAACAAGCGGCAGAGAAATAAGGTCACTGGGTTTGTTATTCTGTACCCATGTGACAAAGGGCCACTTGAGCTCGGGTGGTGGTGCAGGGGGTTCTGTCTGTCTTATTACGGCAGCAGGGGGATTAGATCTCCCATGGGCTTAAGCAAGTTTGAGACTTATGGTCCAGGCAAGACGCAACAGCAGGTCAAGGAAAACAAACCAAGTGGCAGCCTTCTGGTCAGCAGAGAGAGGTCGAACTCCACATCCACGACTGGTCCAGAGGGGAAAGTTTTACAGATAAAACTTACCTTATTTCGGCACATCTCTGTGTGGGTCTACACTCAACTTTGAGTCCTGCAGGTGAAACCCAGATGTTCCGTCGGTGGCTGAAAACCCCTCCCTGAACGACGTACCTGGTCTACCACCTATGCGTTTTACTGTCAGTGTGGACACTGGACTAGTGTACCAGTACAGACAGTCTGGCAACAGTTCCAGTTGTCAGAGGGCTGGGCAGCAGCCCAATCTGGGGGGTTAGAAAAGCCAGGCATACCTGTCCATTTGCTTATGTAGATGTACACAGACTTCTATAGCAAGCCTCCGTTTTAGGTCCTGATTCAACACAACAGAGCACTTAAGCATGTGCTGAAAATGTTCCATTGACGTCCATGGGATTTAAAGCACATGGTTTGCTGGGTCAAAGCGTTAGGGTAGTCTGCAAATTACAGCACCTATTTCTCTGACGAGAGAATGAACTGTCAAAGGGGTTGAGCATGCTCTTTGACTCTGGTAGGAGTTACAGGTCCTCAACACCTCAGAGAGATCACCTTAATACCTTCCTGCAGCACTCAAGTCAAGGAAGCACCATCACCATCTGCCTTCTCGAACATTTTTCTTCCTCCCCGCTAGGTGGGGTCACGGTTGTTACAGCGAGACACCGCCCTGCATAATGGCGCCATCCAATTATAGGTGTCCAAACGCCATTGAAAATGGAATTAGGTGTTTGTTAAAATTTACAGCACACTTCTAACCTATGTCTCATGATGTGCTTGTTCACTAGGTCACAAACTTATATAACATATGCTGGGCCTAATGGGTCCCCTTTCTTTTCCTTTTAAAATGTAGTGCTGTGGCATGGTGCTGGACTGACTACACCTTAGAGACCAAAGTCCTCTGTCTCTCTCTCAGCAGAGCAGGTACAGAGCGAACAGTGCCAGCACATGCTTCCCTTCGGCTGCTCCACCACAGTCCTCTAACCCGCTCTGGAGAGCGCTCCTCGCTAACCACAGATGACAATTAGTGCAGAGAGAGTTGGGTTTGGGTTTTTCCCCCCTGGAGCTGTGATGTAGACACCCATCCTCGTGGAGAATGGCCTAAGCCCCACCAACACATTTTGCACAGGCTGTAAGTGTTCAAGGAGTATTGCAAAGGAAGGCTTACTGTCACCCCAAATTAGGGAGATTACTTTGAGGATACCCATCGCTGCGGTATCTGGGTACCTCTGTGAATTGATCCCTAAGACAGCGGTGCGATGCTTTGAACATGTGGCATCTTCACAGCAGCCAAACAGGGGTACCAGCACCCCATGCCGACAGGCACCACCTACAGGGGATGAAGAGGAACTGAACGGAGTGCCTCCTGATTTGCATCTGGCCAGGCATTGTAAAGGTTACAGCTTTTTACGGTGCCAGGATTGTTCTTTTGAATGAAAAATATTTGTCAGCAGGTCACTTTTGGAAGCATCTGTCTCGGGTGGGGCGACTGGGATGGATTTGCTGTTATCCAAATGAGTTGCCCTCCTTTGCGAACAATTGTAAAAGGATGAACTCCTTCAAACTGGGAGCAGCTAGTGGCTCTTCTCACAAACCTTCCCTGCTCCTATTAATTATTAGGAGTATTATTTCTGTGACCACAGAAGGCTCCAGTCATGGACCAGAACCCCTTTGTGCTCGGCACTGTACAAACAGACAGTCCTTTACTCAAAGAGCTTCCAGTGCAAATAAATCTTATCTGAATAATGAATATGGATCCTCCAATTACAGTATTTTTAGCCCTTATGCTCCTCAAATCAATGAGATAAAAGGAATGATCATCAGACTCAATAATGGTAAGAAATTCAGTAGACTGACTGACAACCCTGCTGTATATTACACTTGAAATGCTACAAGACACCAGCCCAGAGCAAACAAACCAGGTTTATTTATTTAGTGATTCACAACAGACAGCATAAGAATGAATGAATGATTGTCTTAGTCCTCAGCACCGCTCTTTTCCAGTGACTCCTTTATTGACATTTTGTGGCCAGTAAGGGTGACTAGCAAAGTTAACACTTGCTGGGTGTCTGTCACTGCTGTCCAGACATGGCCCAAGTCTTCTTCCCATAACTGACTTTGCTTTGCTGTAGTAAATTGGCCTGATCAACAAGAGCTGCATTATTTTGACCATTATTTAGTCTCTCTATAGCATATTATATACTTGAAAACACTACCCTGGTGGCTGTTTGGTACCACAACCCCACTGGGTGGAGAGCCTGCTGTCTTTGGGATGTCTACTCTGCTCTTAAACTCCCTTGCGTTGTGAATAAAGGTGGGAAACGAAACCTTCAGTAACTGCACATCTCCAAGCCTTTGTGGACAGATCAATGGCGATGAGGAGATTAATGTTACAGGGAAGACAGGGTACCCTTGTGGGTGGATCATGCACAGAAGGGTGACAGATTGATGGGAGAGAGATTCATATTCCCACTGCTAAGCAATGTGACCTGAGGGCTACGTGGTGGTTTGGTAACCACAGCTGGGGAGGTGGGACTGGTAGGCAGCGGATACCAGTGACTGCAATGCCTCCAAGGCAATGGTGCTTACACCTCCTTTTTGGAGGTGCAGCGTCTTTCAGCACTAGTCTAGGCAGACCAGCTGGTGTGGAAAGGTTTGACTCTCACTGCTGCAGCAGAATTCTCCTACCCTTTTCTGCCACCCCCATCATGAGAATCCCACAGGAGCAGAGAGAATCTGGACTGAACGACGAGAGAAAAGAGCCAGACCATTTTTTTTTAAAGTATATTAGACTATTATAATCTTTTCCTCTTCTAATTAAGGCCTCCAGTTAGCACCACTGTGCAATTGCTAAGCAGATTTTAAATGGGGACTTAAGTAGCTGTTTTAATACCTAATCAAATGGGTAAATACAATGATTTGCTCCAATTCCTGCTCTGATTACATAGTGGAGCTATTTCATTTCCTAAATAAGATCCTTGCGCCCAAAAAGAATCATTTAACGAGCTTAAGAGCAGAATGTTGGGCTCAATTTCTTTCAAGGGTAATAGAGTGGGAGTGTCCATATAATTAGCTTTGTTGGGCTCCCTCCCCCATGACACAATGCTTTCTATACATGAGCTTTCTCTCTCTCTCTCCAGGCACCCCTGCGACAGCCACAAAACAATACAGAGAATGTTTGGTTCCTGATGAGAGAGAAAGAACGAGAGAAATGCTAGTTATTTCGACATGAAGTATCCCAAATCTTTACTTTTTCCTTTAACCGTCAAAAGTATGTATATATTTTGCTAATTCATTGCACTTCTAGCTATTATAAGACAGCACAAAATCTAAGATCCTCCAACCTGCTAATATATTTATCAAATCAAATATAGAGTATGAATCTCTGAAGTGCCCCAGTTTTAACTCTCTCTCTCTACAGAACATGCAATCAAGTTAACTTCACACAATCAATGGCATAAAATATTAAATAATTGATCTCAGAGCCTGATCTTGATTTCATGGACACAAATTCAAGGGTCAGTTCTTAAAAATAAAGTAACGTATCTACTAATTTCCCCCCACAAGAGTTGGATTTTATGTAGGCTGACCTAAATAAAGGATATTTTGTGCTTTCATGACGTCTTTCATTCTAGGCTCTTGAAGTGTTTTCCAACCATCACCCTAAAGTTCATAGGAGGTAGGTAATTATCATCATCCTCATTTCTCAGAGGAGAAACTATGCCCTAGAGAGGTTAAGAAACTTGCACACAATCTCACTGCATTTGAGCTACAGTCAGGAACAGAACAACAACAAAATATGACTCCCAGATCCTTGCTACAATTGTCCAGTCTGAAAATACAACCAGGTGCCTCTCATCCTATTTCAAGCTGGTAGCCATGAACTACTGCCTGTGGACATTGTCTTTAGAAAACATGAGGTGTCAACATACAAAAGCCCCACCAGAACGCGGTGTCATGCTTCAGTCATTAACGTTTGCAAAACCCTTTGAGATTAACGGTGATCTAGAAAGACTGCTCCAGAAAACAAGCCGGATATTGAATCAGACTGAGCATAATTACAAAAAACACAGCTAACGCAAATCGTCCTCCTCCTCCATTGCTTCTAGATGATCAAATATTTGTAAATAATAAAATAATAATAATAAATTATATAATGTCCAAGAGTTGATTCAGCTGTGACGGTCAAGCAGTGAAAGCTGGAAGTCCCCATTTTTGTAGTTCAACCACCTCGAGTGCTCAGAAAGGAATAGATATTGCACAGAAATGTGCTTAATTTCAGGATTAGATACAGTGGTGCCTGATAGACGGATACCGAGAAACAGGACCTGAGATGAGTCATGCTTCCAGGTAGGGTATTTCCCTAGATGACAAACTTCCGTCACTGCTGCTCCTGAAGGTAGGGGATGTAAAAATGGGGGATGGAGCAAAATGTACTTTACTGAGGCCCCCTAAGGACCGAATACATCCCAGCAAGTTCAGCTGCAGAATAGAGCAGGCCAGCGGGCTGGCCTTTCAAAAGCATTAATGTAAGTGTCCAGCAAGCACAGCTCTGACACTCTCGTTTACATAGCCAGGCCAGAAGCAGATATGGGCTCTGACAAACTCCTGCGTGTGCTTTACAGCAGCCAGAACTGAAAGGGTGTGAGAGAAATGTCACAATAGAAGACAAACCACCTACAAGACACTCTTCCCAATCTGCTCAACCTGCAGCCTTGGGCCTCGGTCCGGCAGATCCATGCATGCGAGTAGCCCCGTTAATTCGGTTCAGTGGGACTGCTCATGTGTACAAAGTTCTCCTCGGGTGTGTCAATATTTGCCTGACCAGGTCTGGATTTCTCAGGCAGAGACCCCGAGGCAATCCAAAGGAGACACCAGCTTGGAAATCACCAACAGCGCCTTGGGAAGTCCCCCACGTCAGAGAGACACAAGGCAGTGGATGGTTTTATTAATCGTTAGCCAGGCCTGTTTAAATATGTAACTATAAATGAAGTGGCAGGACAGCTGGGCAGGCCCACACATAGCACAAGCTTTCGGAAGACGCAAAGAGCGGCTGCAAAGCAGCTGATATTACATATGAGCCTAACTTAGGTGGGATGAAGCCTGTGGCGCTGAGGGTTCCTCGGAGAGGAACCAAGAGGAAGAGGGAGACGGGGGCTCAAGAGGGCCAGATACTTACTAGTAGGATTATAGCAGTGCCTTGAGACCCTCTAATGCGAGCAGATCGCCCTGGGCGCTGCACATACGCACAGCGAGAGACAGTCCCTGCCCTGAATAGCAGGTCAGCTTGAGCTCGGAGATCCTCCTCCCTTGCCAGGTCTCGGAGCCCGGGCTCCCACCTGAGTGGGAACGTCGATGCTACTTTTTTCAGAGCCATAGCGCGAGCCTGAATCAGTTGACCCAGGCTCGGAGACGTGCTCCCGCAGGGGCTTTATTGCTGTGTAGATGCACCCACAGACGGTCTGTAACAGAGCAGGGACCTGAATCCAGATCTCCTGAGTGCTAAGGCAGAGCCTTAACCACAAGGCCCTCCATCCTTCCTTCCTACGCATCAAGATGGTATTGACATTAGTGAACGGAAACTCAAGGGCAAGGTGCCGACTAGTTGATGACAAACATTCCTGTCCTTCCATAGATCTTCAGTTCCTTAGCAAGTTTCAGATGTAATGATTAGGAAGGGCAATGCTGTACATTATTGGTGCTCATTATTACCGGCCCAAACCCTCCATTCTTTACCCAGGCAAAGCTCCCTTTAACCTCTTGGGGAGCACAGCCCGCTGCTTCGTCTCCACTGCCCAAGGAGGACACATGGCCACATCCAAGACTCGTTCAGGGCACAGTTTTATTCCTCATCATAAAACTTAGGCAAAGCACCAAAACAGAAGCAGTTCCCTTGCCCACCCTGGGGTACAGCTCCTAGAGGCTTTTCCCCTGGCCTATCTCACAGCTGAAAGGAGAACATAAGAACATGCTGGGTCAGACCAAAGGTCCATCTAGCCCAGGATCCTGTCTGCTGACAGTGGCCAATGCCAGGGGTCCCAGAGGGAGTGAACCTAACAGGTAGTGATCAAGTGAGCTCTCTCCTGCCATCCATCTTCACCCTCTGACAAACAGAGGCTAGGGACACCATTCCTTATCCATCCTGGCTAATAGCCATTAATGGACTTAACCTCCATGAATTTATCTAGTTCTCTTTTAAACCTTGTTATAGTCCTAGCCTTTACAACCTCCTCAGGCAAGGAGTTCCACACGTTGACTGTGAATAAAGGAGGACACAGCCTTCCCTTCAATCACCCTACTGCAAGAGTCCATCTTCCACCTATATATACTTGAGCTGCCACAGCCACCTAGGGTCTGTCTACACTGTAGCAGGGAGACAGACTCCCAGCCCGGGCAGACACACTCGCGCTAGAGGGGCTCGCACTATAGCACTAAATAGCAATGTGGACGACGCAGCCCCAGCACGACCAGGGCTAGGCACCCAAGCTCAAGCCTAGGGGGTCAGGGGAGAGGGGGTTGTGCTCAGGTGGCTAGCCCAAGCTGCAATGTCCACACAACTATTTTTAGCATGCTAGCTGGAGCCCCTCTAGCATGAGTCTGTCTACCCAGGATCATCTGATCCTTCCCAGCTGGGTCTGATAATCTAACAGGGTTTATTGACCCCCAGTTCTTAAAGGGGCAGCCCACTGTTACAGGTCCTTTTGTCCGAAGAAAACCCAAGTAAAGTCCTGCAGGATTTGACTATTTCTTTAAGACCAGAGGCCTTTTGAATCTATGGATTTAAATATTACGTCTCTCTTTCCCCTATTATTTGAAATTAAAATAAACACAGACTATGATTTTATTTTATCTGTCACATCTCCCTGTCCTTAAACACACTCTAAATGAGTGGGTTTGGTTCAATAAAACTGCTCTTCTCCCTGTCTCTCAGACTCCGCAAACATGAAATAGGAAGCAGCACTCCAGTACATTCAGAAGCAACACACGTTACATCGTGAGTCGATGATCCATCTGGCAGTCTGACACAGCCGTAAGTTTGCTTAATTGTCAGGTCAGGCATATTACAGATCCAGGCTGTCAGTGCTTTTATTACAGCCTTGTAGTGGAGAATGTAAAGCTCCTTGCAGAGCGTGTGTATGTGTGTGAGAGAGAGGGCAAGCACCAGGAACTATAATGAAGAACAATGGGATTCAATTAAGCAAAGAAATACTGAAGTTGACTATCAATAAAGATTCCTAACAGAGGTATCCATTACAATCTGGAGCAGTCTCCCAAGGGAAACAGTGGAAGCCCCTTCATTTGAATTATTTAAAACTGGACAGGAGAAAGCACCAAAGAGTGTATTATAGGGCGTAATTTAGCTTTACTCCTTGGGGGGGAGAGGGCTAGGGGACTTAAAGTGCAAATGGAAGAGACATATTAAACTGTCTGTGCATTTTTTGGCTCAAGTGTCTTCTCCTCTGCAGCACCCATCATCCAGGCCACCTTTCTGCAAGCCCTACTCACCAAATGTCCACCTCATTTCAGATTCTGCCTGAAAATGTTTTTTCTTTCTTGCCTATGTATATTCATACATCTCCCTTTTCTCTTATTATCTAGTTCAATTCAGCAATTATAGTATTTACAGTAACTGTAAAGTGGTTTATAATATGACCCGTAGGAAAGATGCTATGCCAAACTAAACTGTGATCCATATAGCCACACGCATGGGGGATTTCACACACAAAACCACACACACGTAATGTGAACTCACACGCAAGTATGTGTAACATATAATGGCAGCGTGCTCACTAAAATTTTATTGCCACTAATTAGGGATCACCACATTACAACATTGGCAAAGCCATGAGTAAGTTATGTGAGTCGTGCCAATTATGTGCCACTAAAACCTTTTGAGAAAATAAATTAACCTTCATTTTAGCTTATTTGTTGCAAAACCTTGTTGAGGGGTCCTGAAAGCATAGCTTGCTCTGCTCCTAATCTCAGCCCTGTGAGATCCACCAACCCTAAAATACTGTGCAAATAATTCAATTCATGCATAAACAGAACAGGAAAGGCACAGGGAAAAGTGAGTGGAATGATCTACAGTAGGGGAATGCCTATCAAATTGAAAAGTAAGACCTACAAGGCAGTAAGTAGGCCTGCACTTTTGTATGGCTCCAAGTGCTGGGCACTGAGGAAGAGATAGGCACAGATCTTGAACAGAGTAGAAATGAAAATGTGAAGATGGACGCCTGGAGTTATAAGGATGGACCATGTTCAGAACGAACAAATCAGGGGAAGTGTGAAGGTGGCACCAATTGTATAAAAGCAGAGGGGATCCAGCTTAGATAGCTGGACATGTAAAAAGAAGATCAAAAGAATATACCGGAAACAGGGTGTTAAACTTAGAAGTGGAAGGAAAGAGAAGGGCCGGAAGACCCAAAACTAGATGGATGGATGTCATAGAAAAGGATCCGATTAGCTGTGGAGTCTCTGAGGAACTGCTTCAAGACAGACTGGAATGGAGATGCCAGACTCGAAGAGCCGACTCCATGGAGGTGAGACTACACCTAGAAGAAGGCTTCAGTTAATACATATTCTCTGCCGTTTCTCACACTGCTCTCTTTAAATGGAAAGGGTTAATTTAGAAAGTGGCTGCTCTTTGTTTTTGGGGCCTCCTAGAAATGTTCTGACCCTCTGACCCAAATTGCTTCAGCCCTCCACTTTGGACATTAGCCTCTGATGTGAAATCGTGTTAAATGTTTGTGGAGAACCTATAGTTAGGTACAATATGTGCAATATTTCCCTGGCTGGCGATCCAGTGCTGTCCTCAGAGAATCCCCAGAGTTCATTGTGGCCATGTTGATGATCGTTTCCAAAGCTATGAGAAGATGATCCTGAGCTTACAGATATCCTTCATACAACACAAAGCTGTCGTATAGCCTTCTCTTATAGCAAGGTGTCAATAACACCAAATCTTCTTTTCCCGCCATGGATGATCATGTCACTAACTGGCCATTATGCATGTGTATTATTGCCCTTTGCTGGATGGAGTCAGAACTGCTCTCCTGTGTCTCAAAGACCCTGTATTGGTAGGAGAACCTCCCCATTAGCTACAGTGTTAGTGTTTTTGGAACAGGGAATTAAAAATGTATCCTCCCTGTCACCATGAAGCTCTGAATGGCGGTTGGTGTGCCAGATTTGTGACGACCATGATATTTCTCCATGGCGAAGGATTTCTAATGACAGCAATGTGCTAATTAATCTGCTGCTTGGAAATCACTCCAAGTTGAAAGAAACATATCCTGGTATCTTCTGAAGCTTCTCCATTTCCCAGCCCAAATATAAACTCTAGTTCAACCACAAGTTATGGGTTGGATTCAGGAATCATAGAATATCAAGGTTGGAAGGGACCTCAGGAGGTCATCTAGTCCAACCCCCTGCTCAAAGCAGGGCCAACCCCCAGACAGATTTTTGCCCCAGATCCCTAAATGATCTCCTTGAACTCACAACCCTGGGTTTAGCAGGCCAATGCTCAAACCACTGAGCTATCCCTTCCCCCCACATCACTGGGTGATGGTCTCTGGCATGTATTCTGCAAAAGGGGTGGTCAGATTAGATTATCATAGTAACACCTGGCCTGAAAAGCTATGAAAAATCCACAAATCATGCTGCCAGCTGTATATGCCTTCCTACATACCTACAATGTTATCTGTTTCAGTGTCTTAAGACACACTCCTAGGTGAAACTTTGATAAAGTGGTCTGGAAACCAGAGACGGTCTGAGACTGAAATAAAACTACGTCTCAGACTGCAAACAGTGACAGAGCTATTTCAACAACAGTTTCAAAATCTCATCTTCTGGGCAGAGCCATTTCTCCCACGGATTTCAAAGAAAAGACATTGATACTTGCTGGACCAAAGCATTATTGATTTCATGTAGAAATGACAGGGAATTGGAGTGCTGGCTTTTAGCTGTGAAGTAGGTTTGCTTGGATAGAATGTTTCCCCCCTTTCAAGGTCTGTCTCCTCCACTTAGAAGTTTGCTCCCTATTGAAACACAATATGGTAATAATACATGCTAACTTAGGCTTGTAGGCTATGTCACTGAGCCTGTTTTATGGAACAAAAGGTGACAACGCTAGGCTGTGAAAATCAGAACGACTTCCAAGCCAAATTATATATATCCTCTCGTTCAATTTTGCTGCAATACAAAGTCTGAGTGAAGGAAACAACTTCCTCTCTCTCTAGTACAATGAAATGTCTAGCAGACTGGAATAATTTACAGTTATTAGAAGAGCTACAGTGAGGATCCTTCAATTCATAAGTTTCCTGTGTCATTTTTTTAAGTCTATTAGTCTATGCAGCTTTAATATACAGAAAGACACACGGCAGCTCAGCTCTGCAGTCGTATCTCAATAGGTTACAGGCAGGCAAGCAAAAGGCAATCAATGACCAAAAAAAAATAAAAAATACAGACAGCCCCTTAAAACTGTCCACAGTTGCATTCGCCTCATACTTTAACTGTTAACTGTTTTGGACTGGGAACCTCATGTAACAATTCTGATATGCGCTCAGGCTATAAATGTATCATGTATATTTATGCAAGTGATAGCAAGGTCTGGTGGAAGAACTGCACAGCTTGCTGATTGGCTCTTATTCTCCTTTATTGCTCTGATTCCATCTCTTCTGCATTCCCTTCACCTCAGCTGAAACCAGGACCGCTCCACCGTCTATCAAGTGAGGGGGCAGGGGAGGGGCTTACGGTAGATGAACATACTGTCGGGGAGGACAGTGAGAGGACAGAGGGTCCAGTCTGGAATGTGTGAGATGGAGGTGCAGTTTCCTGCTATACCACAGGTCCCAGGTTTTATCCGGGTGTCCTTAGCCAAAATCTCTCCTCCTCCTCCTCTCATGCAATGCGCAGTGGGAGGAAATATAAGCGGAGAGTTAACAGACTGGGACTCTGGAGAGCTGGTTTCAGTTCCAGTGGCGCCTGATTTGCCGTGTGAACTTGGGCAAATTACATAATTTCTGTGCCCAGTTTCCCCCACGTGCAAAACTGGAACATTACTTCCCTACCTCACAGGGATGTCGGGAGGGTAAATGTATTAATGTATGTGAGACACTCAGATGCAACAGCCCCTAAAAGGAAATAAAATCGTGGGTTGTGCACTGGCTATCTGCTGCCCTCCACCCCAGAGGTGGCTGCATTTCGATGGCATTGTGCGTACATCGTTTATGAAGCCCTTCAGGGTGAGAGAGATTTCAGTGTTATTAATGAAATGGCATATCACGAAAACCTACGCTGGAGTCATGGGTGACTCATTTCCTAAGAGGATCATGAAGAGTACACTGGTGCCACTGAAAAATAAAAGCTATGAAACAAAATTTGACAATATACGGGATACCTTGTGCTGCTTAAAAAGGCAAGGGACATGCTCTTAAACCATTCACCACAAAATCATAATGAATGCAGAAGTTAAAAAAATAATAATTTATGAGGTACCATTTACTTTTTATCACAGCTCCCAAAGTCAATATTTATCCTTATCCACATACAAAATTTGAGATGACAGCCTAGATTATAAAACACAATATATTATACACTCGGCTTCCTCTGAATCTGTAACCGAACACGTACGCAAAAATGAAGCGGATCTGAAGCATGAAATGCTATTTCACAAGCGGGGGGGAAAAGGGGTTTGTGAACCTGATTTTGCATTTGAAAAAAAATAATAGATGGGATAGAGGTACTTTATTGTCACATTGGCAACAGTACAACAGGAGGGAATACTACTACATAAAGGTCACTCTTATCTGGTTCATCTGTGACAATCTGATAATCTGGGATCTGGGGGAAAAAATTAAAAAATCTTAACAGACATGCTCTCATCAAAAGGATTAACCTCTAATACATACCAACAGATGCAGCAGCTTCAAGCATCTGCTAATCAGAACAGCGTCAGTTAGCTAGCTGCTCTGGCTGGAGTTCATGAGCAAAGGTAGACTTTCTCTCCTCTAGAGATAGGCCATGATCCAAATATACACAGGGCTGAAAGTACTGTCTGAAAATTCATACATACACCCAAGGTACCTGTGAACATACCTGCCCCATGCATAATAATCTGCAGACGTGTCTCGGTGTGCAGGGAAAACGTAGATGCTGGAATGAGAACTATGGCAATAGTAAAACCCCTGGAGAGTGTTAACTCTAGGACACATATCAAAGCACCTGCCAAACAGGCAGTTCAAGTGATTGATGCAATTCTGCATTTGGAGATAGGAATTTCAGGACTGCCTGAATTTCCCGCAAATAGCTCCCAGGGCATTAGAGGCAAGGCAACATCCCTGCTAAAAATTTTAAGAGATTCTCTTTTTCTTCTGTATTTAAAAAAAAAATCAATTTGGGGGTTTACTATTAGGCCAGATACAGGGCTATTGGAATAGAGTGGTGGTACTCATCCTTCACCCACAACATCATGCTCTATCTATAATTCCAGGGAAGCTGGATGTTGCTGCTAAAAATTACAAGCAGTTAAATCATTATCATTAGGTTTCAGAATCAACACCTCGTTGGGATGAATGGGGGTAATTCACACCTTTGTAAAAGCTATTTTTTCAGGAAATTTTCAGCCAGCATACTCATCAAGACAGCCCTGAATATGGACACTTTTCAGATGATAAGAGTTAGTTCATTTTTTTTTTTTTAAACCAGAGCTTAAAATTCACCACCAGAGAAGTGCTGATGTGGGTTACCCCTGCATGCCAGCTGACTCAAAACTCTGAGGACATACCAGTATTGATGCCCGCAAGCTGTTGATGTGCTCACTACAACTGAGCGTTACTTTAAGAGTCACCAACCTAAGAGTCAAATCTTGCTCCTACCGACATCACTGGAAGCCGTGCTGTCCACTTCAACAGGATCAAGATTTGGCTCAAAGCACATCAAATGAAAGTATTCCTTGTATGAAGCTATTGTATGACGCTTGTATTCCTTTTTTGATGCTATTCCTTGTAGCAGTCACATTACTGTCAAATAGAGAGGTAAAATGACCTCTCTACTCTTTCTCTGAATATTCCTGTTTATGCATCTCAGTATCACATTAGCTCTTTTGATCACAGCATTGCACTGGGAATTCATGTTCAGCAAATGGCCCTCATATCTTTTTCAGAGTCACTGCTTCCCAGGACAGAGTCCCCCATCCTGTAAGTAGGGCCTACGTTCTTTGTTCCTAGATGTGTACATTCATTTGTGTTAAATGTGTATTGTTTATATAAGAAAATTGATAAGGGAAGCAAAGGGACAAGGAAAAACCTACGGTCAGAGGAGTTAAGGATAATAAGGCGTTTAAAAAATATATTAGTAACAAAGAGAATCCTGACAATGGTACTAGTCCATTACTAAATGGAAGTGGTAGAATTATCAATAAAAATGTAGAAAAGGCAGAAGTGTTCAATAAATATTTCTGTTCCCTATTTGGGGGAAAAAACAGAAGATATTGTCTCATCGCATGTGATGACAGGCTTTTCATTCAACTAGTATCTCTGGAGAATGTTAAACAGAAGCTACAAAAGTCAGACAATTTTAATTCAGCAGTTCAGATAACTTACATCCAAGAGCTATATCATTAATGTTGATTGTCAACAAGTCTTGCGGGGGAGTTCCAGCAGACTGGAAGAATGCTAATGTTGTGCCAATTTAAAAAAAAAGGGTAAATGGGATATCTTAGGTAATTATAGGCCTGTAGGCCTGACATTCATCCTGAGCAATATAACGCAGCAGCTGATTCAGAACTTGACTAATAAAGAGGGTAATGTAATTAATGCAAATCAACATGGGTTTATGGAAAATAGATCCTGTCAAACTAACCTGATCTCTTTTTTTTTTTTATGAGATTGTGTTAATATAATATACTCAGACTTCTGTAAGGTTTGTGTCGTGGTACCTCATGACATTTTGATTAAAAAACTAGAATATAAATGAACACAGCACACATTAAATTGATTAAAAACTGGCTAACTGATAGGTTGCAAAATGTCATTGTAAACGGGACTTGTGATCAAGCAGGTGTGTTTCCAGTGGGATCCCACAGGTATCAGTTCTTTGCCCTATGTTATTTTACATTTGTATCAATGACCCGGAAGAAAACAAAATCACCCCTAATAAATTTTGCCACAAATGACAAAAATTGGGGTGGTCAGTAACGAAGAGGACAGATCAATGATACAGTGCAATCTGGATCACTTAGTAAACTGGGTGCAAGCAAACGATATGCATTTTAATAGGCTACATGTAAATGTATACATCTAGGAACAAAGGGTGTAGCTATATGTACAGGATGTCCTAGCCATACATTCTATCCTGGGAAGCAGTGACTCTGACAAAGATTTGGGGGTAGCAGTGGATAAGCCGAATGTGAGCTCCCAATGTGATGCTGAGGCCAAAAGAGCTAATGGGAGAAATAAACAGGGGAAACTCAAGTAGGAGTAAAGAGGTTGTTTAATTTCTCTATTTGAACTGGTGTGACTGCTGCTGGAATCCTGTGTCCAGTTCTGGAACACACAATTCAAGAGGGAGGTTGCTATATCTGAGAGGATTCAGAGAAGAGCAACAAGAATGACTAAGGATTAGAAAGCATGTCTTATAGCGATAGACTCAAAGAGTTCAATCTATTTAGCTTAACTAAGGGAAGGGTTAGGGTTGACTGGATTGCAATCTATAGGTATTTATGGGGGAAATATTCAACAATGAGCTCTTCAATCTAGCAGGGAAAGGTATCACGGGTATAAGTTGAAGCTACACAAATTCAGACTGGAAATAAGATGCAAATTTTTGACAGCAAGAGTAATTAACCATTAAAACAATTCACAAAGGGTCCTGGTGAACTCTCCATCACTGGTAATTTTTAAATCAAGATTGGAATTTTTCTAAAAGTTACGCTCTAGGAATTACTTTGGGTGAAAAGTGCGGCCTGTGTTATACTGGAGGTCATACTGGTCCCTTCTGGTCTTGAAATCTATTAATCTACGTTTGCACCCAGTTTACCAAGCAATCCAGATCGCTCTAAATCAGCGGCTTGTCCTCTTCATTATTTACCACTCCACCAATTTTAGTGTCCTCTGCTAACTTTGTTTTCTTCCAGCTTATTGATACAAATGTTAAATACCGTAGTGCAAAGAACTGGCCCCTGCAGGACCCCACTGGAAACACACCTACTTGGCATTGATTTCCATTTTACAATTATATTTCAAGACCTATCTGTTAGCCAATTTTTAAAGCATTTAATGCGTGCATGTTAATTTTATATCGTTCTAGGTGTTTTAATCAAAATGTTGTGCGATACCAAGTCAAACACCTTACAGATTTGCATCTAAGGGTGTCTCCCACAGGTGCTTTTTGAACGGGAATTCCATGCAACAGGAGATGAACCTTTGTTACATAGTTAGGGCCAGATTCTGCCGCCATTACTCACAATGTCCCTCTGAAATCAGAAACTTGCACAGGAGACTGAGGGCTTGTCTACACAGGAAGTCATGCCGGTATAAGGTAGGGTGTGAATTTAAACTATTATTGTTATACCAGTATAACCTCCATTGTGGATGCTCTTATTCCAGTATAAAAGGGCCTTTTCCAGTTTAAGTTATGCTTCTTTGGAAGCGGTTTAAACTAAGATGAAAAAACCCCCACTCTTATACCTGAATGGGTCCCCCCCACTCCCTTATATAGTCCAACTATAGTGGTTTAATTATACCAGTATAACTGGACCCATGTAGACACCCCTAATTCCCTTTTCCTAGCTACTTCCATTATCCTGGCACATTTGAGATGGTAAGTGAAGGCTTGAGCCAGTAACTACGTTGCTTTACTGATGAGCGGCCTCACAATTAGCAGCCCGGGCTATTATCCTACTAAAGGCTATCAAGTGAGTCACTAGTTTTTTTTATCCTTACTGCAGATCAAATAAAGGCAAACATCAAAGGCTTGCATTATGTTTCCGCCCTTGGAGGATTTACTCATGTACCTTTTGATTACAGCAGATGACACATTCAACTCCAGCATTTTCTTTTTCTTGCAGCTGTGGTTCATAGTTGGCGTAATTGTATTTTTCACAGGACACAATTACATTAATAAATACTGAAAAGTGTAACGTAAAATGAACAACAGAAAGGTCACTCCGTATCGAAGCTGAAACGCTGCTTCTAACCCACACAGTTTGTGCCTAGCTGTAGTAGCAAACACACTACGCAAAATCACCCCAGCATTCCTAGACTTGAGGGGCCCGTTTTCACTGCACAGTTAGTCTAGGTGATTGGCACCCAGGTCTAAAAACCCAGGTGAGCCTACCCTCTGGGTGAGCATCCCCCCAGAAGAGCTCTACCTGGGGTAGTGTGTCCTCATTGTTTCTGCACTCACCTGTGTGTGTCCGAGGGCATGTCCCGTGCTTCCTTGTGCTAATACACTCCAGGATTCCTTCCCAATCATTTGTGTCAATTGCAAAAAGAACTTATCTGTCCTTTGGGGGAATTGTGGGAAGCCACTGGAGGACTATTAGCACTTGAGTGATTTTGCATACGTCCTTGCCACAAAAGTGGGCAGGCTCCAGCTCGCGTTAAAGTGGAGCTCACGCACCAACTCACCACCGCCAGGCCAGTAAAAGCCCGGGTTAACGGTGCAGTGAAGACACACTCCAAGAGATAAATCTACAGAGCCACTCACCGTAATCACAGGCAGAAAACTGTGCACTAGTTGCACATGAAAAATGCGAGTTTATACACACTACCAATGAGATACAAGATCTCAGGGCTGCCGACTTTATAAACTGGAATAAGTTACATGGCTCCATTACAACTAGGGCTGTATATTCGAATGCTACAGAACCCCAAATAAATCTGTATAGGGTGGCATCTGAATTTGGGATTTCTACCACCAGGACCTATTTAAAATATGGGAACAAAATAATGCAAGATCATAGTCTTTTCACACTATTTCAGAGTCCAGAGGAAGGATATATTGGGACAAGAGTAAACCTCTTACATTGTTTCAACCCCAGAAAGTGTTTCCCAAACCCTCCCCCCCGCTCCCCCAAAAAACCCTAATAAAAAACAAAAGAAATACAAACTATTTGATACAGAATATTAGAGCATGAACACAACTCCAGTTACAAAAGGCAGCGTTGTAACTTTCCATCACTCATCTTAAGAAACTCTTGACATTAGAAAAAGGACCAAAACCCTGATTACGTCATGATGTCCACAGTTTAGGTAGAGTACCCTGAATTAGATTGTTTGCAAGGAACTAAAGCAGCGGTTCTCAAACTTTCATACTGGTGACCCCTTTCACATAGCAAGCCTCTGAATGCAACCCCCCCTTATAAATTAAATACACTTTTTAATATATTTAACACCATTATCAATGCTGGCAGCAAAGTGGGGTTTGGGGTGGAGGCTGACAGCTCGTGGCCCCCCGTTTGAAAACCCCTGAACTAGAGGATGGGCAGTAAACACGTATGAGCGCTGTCTCCATGCAGCTACAATGAAAATGAGACGCGCGTCTCATGAGGTTGTCTCAGGATCTAAACCAAGCAAAAAAGCCAGGACACCCATAATTCTGCAAACAGACCCTAAGGGCGGGATTTTAAAGAGCACTTAACTTGGTCTCACTCCGTTCCCCGTACATTAGTGTGAACGCTCTCGTTGACTCCAGTGGGAGCAAAGTCAGGTCAGCACTGAGCACGTTTGTAACTTCCACCCGTATGGTAGAATGACTTTAGCGCTGAAAGACCCTGTCTACACTGGTGGCGGCGCATGGGGTGCCATGTGGCAGTGAAAGGCTCCGGCAGGGGTAGGAAGTGGGCAAAGGCTATGGGGGGGGGGGGGGGGGAGGAGGCAGCAGGACACTAAACTGCTATACACAGTAGTGTAGACATGGGAGGCACTTCTTGGGTGTGTCGGGAGCCGTAGAAGTTACATGGCCCGGCGTTCAGGCATGGGCAATCCACTCACGTAAGCTGTGCTTCACCGCTATGCTTCTATCTACACCGGTGTTAGCTGGGCGTGCGCAGTGTCTACCCAATACGCCGCGGTAAGGCTAGCCCTAACTCTACCAGGTCGTTAATGGCAATGGGTAAAGAGGCAGAGCCCCTACCCTGAAACGATTGCAACGGAATACAGACCAATACCTCGCACAGCGCAACCATCTGCATCAGCTAATGCTGATTCTTCTTACTTTTGTGGGGTTAATCAGAGTCACCGTCACTTAAACATGGGGGGAGGGATAGCTCAGTGGTTTGAGCACTGGCCTGCTAAACCCACGGTTGTGAGTTCAATCCTTGAGGGGGCCACTTAGGGATCTGGGGCAAAATCAGTACTTGGTCCTGCTAGTGAAGGCAGGGGGCTGGACTCGATGATCTTTCAGGGTCCCTTCTAGCTCTAGCAGATACGTATCTCTCCATATATATATATTGTATACACTCAGTTGCATAAACATGTGTAGAAACACATCTATACATAATACATGATGGCGACGGTAAGTAGAGAGAGTAAAAGAGATGTCCAACTAGATGGATGACTATTGAGTTTGGGATGTCTTTGGATGCCACATCAACAATCCCCTTGAAATGCCATTACTGTGTCATTTTTCAGGTGCTAAAAAAATCGTGTAACATGCACAGATCTGCTTCCTGGGTGTCCCCAGAATCATAGGGACACAAATCAGCCCTGCAGCCCAGATCTAGACATGGAGGAGGACGCAAGGTTCCATTCTGTATTACTGCTTTATCAAACACACTGACAGCTGTGCTATGATCCAAGCATGAAGATGGTAGATTTGCCGTTGATTAGACAACAAAGCGAAAAGAACACAGCTTGATATTCAGACAGCAGGGTCAGGCTGCCAGGAGCGACGGATAAAACGTGCTTTGGAGCAGGTTTTTAATTCAGTGGCTATTGTTGAAAGGAAGTCGTGGGACGCAGGATGCCATTTTTATGGTGGCACCTCTGGCCAGCTCCACACAGACACGTAAACACGCCTGCTCAGTTGCACTGTAGGGCCTGAAGAGGTCCCCCTTCCAGAGCCACTGCTCCTGTTGTCCCTTTGGCAGGTACATCTGGATGCTATAAAGACACAAACTGGCCTGGGTATTCCCAGTGAATACACACTGGTTTGCAAGTTGACTCCAAAAGTCCCGAATTCTCACTCAAAGTTTACACAGTTCGATAGGCATAAAAAGGGGCTCAAACACTAACCTGTTGAGTCCGGGGCTTGTATGGGGAGCTGCTTTCCAAGTCAGCCAGGATGCTGGTCAAGGAATCGATTTCTGCATCTAAACTGGATCGTCTTTCTTCAAGCGTCTTCTCACCGGGATTTACCTAGCCGAGGAAGGAACAAGATTTCAAACTCTTTCGATGGCTCAATCCGGCACGCAGTTTCTGATTTTCATCACATGGAGATACTCTCACCCCCTGGCAACAAATCCAGAGCCCCAGGTGACACATGGATAAACATGCCGACATATTACAGGTCTGCCGCAGCTTAGGCGCATTTAACATGCGCGATTTCAGCTTTACGCAGTCGGCAAAAACAAACAAAAAAAAACAACAACAAAGAGAAAAATAACAATTTTAATACTGTACCTGTAGTGCGGGCGATTCCGCCCGCCATTGAACTCAATGTCATTTTGACTATAGGTGATTTTCGCTTTACGCGCTGACCGCGGAACGGAACCCCAGCGTAAGATGAGACAGACCTGTATAGCTCGCTACCGTAATCAGACTGGACATAGGAGAGGGGGAGCGGACGATGGGGGGGGGGGGAACAACTGAGTTGCAAAAGGATTGAGTCTAGTTTTTAATCTGTCATTTGCATTTTCCCCTATGGTTTCTGGAAGGTTTATTTAAGGCTTATGAAATTATCTTAGATCAATTTGGAGGGTGCTGCATGAATGAGTAGGCAGCTATACTTTAGCAGCAGGCCTGGTGCGATGGTTTGAGCATGGGCATTCAAAAGAGCATCTGGGACTGTCTTTGCAAGGGAATCGTATCCCCCACCCCTGGAATGGCTGTCATTTAACAGCACCGAACAACACGAAAGCAATGGGTAAGGTCAAGATGGAAGGAAGAACACGGTATCCAATTGATACCACAAAGGGAATTTGGAGGAGACAGAATGCCATTGCCCGGTTTGGAATCTGGACAGGACAATGGTGTTAACAATCCTGCACTGAGGCCCCTGGGATCTATAATGGCCACGAGAGATCAGGATCCCTCTTTTACATCTCACCTGGAAAATGCCACCTCCTATAGCACTTTGGCTTCTGGCGGGCCAGAAGGCGGAGGGTGGCATGGGTGTGGTTGTGTTGAGAAACACGGGACAAATTTGCCTCATTCTAACTTTTAATAGGAGGTAAAATGATTTCCCTTCTAATGCTCTTTGTCATGCCTTGGCCATAGTGTTTTATGATGCCTAACCTTTGCTAAGGTCCTTAGAAAGAACGTGTTCGAACAGCTGCCGGTCTTTAGGAACAGTCTAAATGAGATCGAGTAGTTAGCGAGAACAGGACTGGGAGCCAGCGGCATTGGTACTCTACTTCCATCCTGCCTACTCGCTGGGTGACCCTTCACCGTCATCCACCCAGCTGGAAAAGTGGTAAAAAAGCAGGCGCTGCCCCTGATCTGACCAAGCCGAAGTAATAGGCAATGCAGGCAAGCCGACCCGGCCTGATAAATTATTCCACGCCTGTCTGTGAGCGTTTCTGCAGATTCCACATGCCCCTGATCTCGGTCAGCCTGAAGGGAGAACAGCAGTGAGCCTTACTAGCCTGACTTGTTTGTCAGCGAGTGAATTCTTGGTGCACGGCTCCCAGCAGCTGTGACATAAATCCGTCCCCAGCCCTGCCGATCCCTGCTCTGCTCGGATGGAAACTGATTTCCATTTCCTAGCACCCACCACGAGTCCGTATCAGGACCCGAGATGCACTCGCTCTAGAGCCTTCAGCCCAGAGAAGCCGGACTGGAAGCTTGGCTCTCAGTGCACAGTAGCAGTTCCCGGTAGGGAGAGATGGGCAGAGGGCACCAGGGGAGTCTGGTGGGCCATGAGGCATGACCAAGTGCACTGATTGCCCCACAGTCCACCTCGCCACTGAGCCCAGGGCATCTGCTCCCAGCAGGATTCGTAAGTCGCAAGGAAGGAGCAAGAGCAATATTTCCTGTGCGTCTTGTAGGTGTAAAAGGCCCAGTCCTACAAACGGGTTCATACAGAGCAGCCCAGATCACCAGGGTTCCCAGCCTTTGGTTGTTTCAAGCCCCTCTCTCCCTTGCCCCTGCCCCTCACCCAACACAGACGCAGACTCAACTCCTTTATTTTTCCTCTCCATCTTCTCTCTGACTCTCTCCTTCTCCTCTATTTTGTGCTTTCCTCTTCTCTCCATTCCCCACTCGCTGCTGGCGCTTAGAGCACAAGCTGCCACGCTTGGCCCTGGAGAGCCGAGGTGCACAAGCTTTCGACCGCCTGCTGCCAGAGCAACTTGGGCCGGTCGCTGGGTTCCAGAGCCTCAAGTCCTGGGGTGGGCGACCCATCGCCACGGCCGGCTACACTGCAGGAGCAGGGAGAAGATGGGAGTGCCTCTCAAAGTCCTGCCTGCCGCCACCGGAACACATCTGCAAGGGAGGCTAGCTTTGGAGTCATGGGGTGAACTCCTGACCCCATTGAAGTCAAGGGCCAAACCTCTATCCACTTCAACAGGGTCAGGATCTCCCCCATTCTGTTCTCCCCGCCCACACGGCACCTGCCCGTCCACGCAGGGCTAAAATGACAAAGGAAGTGGCAGGAGCCTAAGTCCTGCCCGAGCAGCTTAATGAGCGTTGCAATAAACTCAAACCCCGAGCTGCGCCTAAGGAAGGCTACGTAGGATATCGCTCTGATTTGGGAAATGACATGAGTGAAGGCTACCCTAACCCACACGTGCAAGAGGGCAGAGTCAAGGTTACGCACGCTCAGCCGTGCGCCCTTCCCATCCTCTTAACCCAGCTTCTTGCGTGGAATTGTTCAGCGTGCATCAGAATGACTCCTTCAGGACACCCGTTGCTTTCTCAATTCGAGAGCAGCCAAGAAATCCTCTCCCAGACGCGCAGCGGTATTGGATCGCCCTGCACTAATGACAAACCTGTACCTGCTGCATCATCTCCTAAGTCCTCAGGGCCATTTTAGCAGGGAAAAGTCACTCACAGTCCTTTCCTGGCCGATCTCCATTCAGAAGCGGCCAAAACACTTCGGACAGCTATTCCCGTGCAGCGCACTGCACAGTGATTTCCCTGAGCAGACAACCGGGAGCAAAACAAAATAAGGAAATGGAGCCTACCCTAAAGCACACACAACTGACCCAGAACAATGCTCTGTGTCCCATACACAATAGTATCCGCCGTGTACTGGATACACTAGGACAGCTCTGGATGCATCATTTGTTTCCACGAGTTATTGATGACCTTATGACCCACAAGTGGCAGAGCAGAGCTGGGCCGCGATGGAGGTAGGAAAGGGCATCGCTAACGAGTGGAAACAAACGATGTAACCCAGAGCTGCTTATGCCACACTGGTTTCGCTTTGCGCCTGCAATATCGGAGCACTGTGACAGATCAATGTCGTATCCATCTGCAGTAGCCGGGTCCCGCCAGTGAGGGGACAGAGGAGCAGTGTGTGAAAAGGAAGGGTCCTTAGCTGTAATGCCACTGCACTGGGGGAGAGAGAGCAGAGGAGCTATGAGGGGGAGACAGCAGGAGACGCACACTGTGGGGTCAGACAGGAGGAGGGTACAGAAGCCAGGCAGCTGGGCAGTACTTGTCGGACCAGCCAGGCGCTTTGGGGGTGGCTGTGCAATCTCACGTAAGTGGCACCACATCCAGCTCTTCCACCTGCTCCCACCAGCTCGCATCCTGCCCCACGTCTCTGCAAAGCTCTGCAGTCTCCGGTAAACCACACACACGGACTGGGATGGTAGGAGCAGGAAATGAAGCTAGCTGCCAGGCTGGCAAGTTGGCACTAGGTTTAGACAGAACTACAGCTAAAGAAGGGAGACTCGGAATCCTACAGAGGAGAGATATTTCATATATAATCGTGGTCCAGTTGGTAGGGAACTGAGCTAGGAGTTCAGAGACCTGGAGACTACTCTCAGCTCCGCCACTGACCTGCTATGTGACCTTGGTCAAGTCACTTCCCCTTTCTGTGACTCTCTTTCCCCTCCCACCAATCATCTGCCTTGTCTGTTTAGATTGTCAGCTCCTTGGTGCAGGGACTGTCTCTCATAACAGGGTTCAAAAAAGAACTAGATAAATTCATGGAGGATAGGTCCACCAATGGCTATTAGCCAGGATGGGCAGGGATGGTGTCCCTAACCTCTGTTTGCCAGAAGCTGGGAATGGACGACAGGGGATGGATCACTTGATGATTCCCTGTTCTGTTCATTCCCTCTGGGGCACCTGGCATTGGCCACTGTTGGAAGACAGGATACTGGGCTAGATGGACCTTTGGTCTGACCCAGTAGGGCCGTTCTTATGTTTGTATTGTATGTCTGTACAGCGCTTTGCACGCCTGCTCTTGGCTGGCCTCTGTAGGTGCTACTTCAATGCATACAGTATATACACACACAACATATAGATCAGTTTCCGCAGTCTGTCCTTCCAAAACGTCTCTCCCAATCCCATGCATTTCAATGGGGTTGAAACCTGTGTCCCTAGTTTGCTCCCCCAATCTCTCTATTTTTGGTTTGCAAATGGGACTGGGCTTGTGTGTGTGTGGCACAGAGCCCCCGTGCAGCCAAAGTCCCACATGTCGAAAGCACCGTGTGCCTCGCATGTATACAACACTTCCCCAGGTATGCCCCATAGTCACCACAATTACCTCCTATTTAACTCTGGGGGAAATGCCAACTGGCTGACTTTTTAACACCTATTGTACCTACAAGGAGCAAGCGCAACAGATTTTCACCAGTGATTCAGACTCGACGCAGTCCAGTTTGACGGTTGTGTTGATCTCTTGTGCCACGTTTCTCCAATGACACCACGGCCAGCCATAGGATCCTTTCCACACCATACCCCCTCGCTACTCATCGCACTGGCTATACAGTTCTTCAGCCCTTATTTCCGAGATTACCAAAGCCATCCGCAGTGCGGAGAGACACCACAGCTGCTGCTGAAAACCCACAGAAAGAGGCATCCTCCAAGGCATAAGGAAAATAAAGCACCTGGCAGATTTGCCACTGGGTATTCCCCCCAAACCTAAAGACACAAGCAAAGGTTTTGTTGCAAATCCCCAAATAGACATTAAAATAATTCAGGGAAGGCTGCCCTGCCAAACAGGCATGTGAAGTCAAAAGATGACTCCTGCGTGCGGGGTGGGGATCCAAGAGGCTAGGTTTGATGTGAAATCGCTGTTCCAGGCATCAGGGATGGGTTGGAAAAGCAGCGGTGCCCTTTAAAAATGGCGAGATTGAGCTTTTGAAACAAATCCGAAATGAAGGGAGGTTTCAGCAGATGTGACTGCCGTGATTTCAACAGACGTGGCTGAATCAGGGATCTAATAGAACAGAACTTCCCTGCTGTTCCATCCGGCTGGAGCCAGCCCTGGACTATCCTTTTTAGTCTTGTGATGACAGGAAGGATAAAAGCAAAAAGAAGTTAGGGTTTGATTTCTCTCTCTCTCCCTCTCTCAGGTGAAACAACGTTACCGGATTTATTTTGCTGGGTTTTCTTGGAACAAAAGACACCAATGAGGGGTGAAGAATGGCATTGGCCTAGCTCTGCTCTCATGGAAGTCATGGGTAAAACGCCCATTGACATCAGTGGGAGTAGAGCTCGGCTAATGCTGAGCGCTTTTGAGTCTCTCCCCCTAAATTCTTCCATCTGCCGAACCTGGTTGAAAGTGCCACCAAAGGATGGAAAAGAGGGGCACGGGGCTGGGGGACGGGGCACCGTTCGGCACTGCGCTCCATCCAGTGTCTCTCTGGGCGGTGGGTGGACTTTACCGCTCGCCCCATAAACAGCCCATGAATAATAACAAGAGCACCAGCCAAATAACAGTGCCAGATGCCTCTCTTGGCAAGGCTCCCGTTAGCATCTCTGCCCCCCTGTATGGCCCGTGACATAAATATAACCTCTCAGGAGGCAGAGGGAACAACAGTCAGCGGCGGCGGTAGGGGCTCAGGACTAGAAGCCATGTGCTTCTGAGTTCCAATCCCAGCTCCAGTGCAAACCCACTGTGAGAGCTTGGCTCTCTGTGCCTCAGTTTCCCCCATAAAAATGGAAGTAACAATCCTTTTACGGGCTTCTTGCATTGTGAGGATTAACCAGCTAACCTGCGGTGCCTGAAGATGCCCAGCATGGTAAGTGCTATGTGGTATAGCTGTGGCATACAGACAGGTGAGTGATAGAATCATTTGCTAAGCACGGCTAAGACGGCGCTACTTCTATACCTTCATGAGCAGCCTACAACCTCACCCTGGATGTAGGATGTGTTTGTCGGTGCCTTTCCTCTGACGGCCGGGTTCAGCCGCGTTCTGGATTCACGCCCAATGCCACGGGATGTCTTTGGGTCTTGGTGGCGCAATATACCCCCCTGGTAGTTCACAATACTGATCCATTCAGCAAGCGTCGGGGCACAGAACGCTGCCAGGCAGCCACCTTCTTCCTTATAGGTTTGTGAGTTGATAGACGATGTAGCTAACCAGCTGACTGCAACTGGCAGGCTGCAACCACCATATCAGGGCCACTAGGCTCTTCCTCATCACAGAAGCTTCCCCCACCGAGCCCTAGCCAGAGGCCTAGACCAGAAGCCCCTCACAGGTCACAGAAGCGGCAGAGTGTCGAACATTTACAGGCAAGGTCATTCAGGCAAATTCATGGAAATTCCCTCTTGAATGTCCACCAGTCTGCATCTCTGACGGACAGGCCATAATTCACAGTGTAGGCCATAAAATCCCTAGCATGCACACTATGCTAGAGGCAACAGGGCTGGCACATAGTCTTTCCGACATTTTTTTGAGACAGAAAGAGGGGGGAAAAAAGGCATAGAGTCTTTATTATTCATGATCTGTATCACAGTGGCACCTGTCAGTCTCACCGGAGATCAGGGCCTTCCCATGCTAGGCACTGTTTGTAAGTATAGTAAGAGGCCGTCACGCCCTGAGGAGTTTACAGTCTAAGTTGACAACAGACAAAAAGAGAGGGAAGGGAAAGTGGGCACAGAGAGAGGAAGTGATTTGCACACAAGCAGGTCATTTGGGAACAGAACCCTGGTCTTCCTGAGGCCTCCGCCAGTACTCTGTCAACTAGGCCACCCTGATGTCTCTTTCGTTTTCCATATTCAAATTTCCTGGTCCTGACGGAGCACATTAGAAGAACAGACGTGCCTGTCCATGCTATCAAGCTCCAAATAACCATCCGATGTAATTCCATGGCCAATTAGTGGCCTTGAGCCGAAATCGCTTGCTGTGATGAGGATCGACTCGTGGGCAAGGAGCCATTGCGTTTCCACACCTAGAGATGGTGCCCAGATCCTGTCAAAACTGGCCAGTTAGTTACCTCATGTGTTAAGGAGCTGAGCCACCATGGCAGATGGCAAGGAGAACGGCATGCCAGAGAGCCCCTCACTACTGCATTGCTTTCCAAGGAGCTTCTGGGCCTAACGCTAAGGGACTGGGCCCCTGCGCTGCAAGCAGCCGAGGTGCGGTTTGGTTGTTGCTTCCGAGGTCACCAAAGAAACCTTTGGCTCTGGGGACTCAGGACTGCATATCCAGCAAGGGAGGAGAAAGAAAGCTTCTGCCCTTGAAACGCTCTTCACCGGTAGAGCTCAGCTAAAGGGAATCTGTGCTTTCCACCGTGTTTCCTACTGACCTGCTAGGCCGGGTGCTGAAGGCGGATTATCCAGAGCGTTTGCCATAGAACCGGTACAGAAGCATGTCTACAGAAGACAACAAAACTCGGAATGGCATGCTTGGGGCTGCAAGAGCACCATTATTGGGGGAGAAAACTAGTTTGAGAAGGAGGCTGCGGCGGCAGCTACAAACGATGCAGGAGACGCCTTGCGGCACAATGAGGCTCCGAAAAGTGACTCGACAAATGACAACGCAGAGGGTCTGTATCAGCTCTCGCTCCATGATTCCAGGGCACACTGCTCAGTGTACAAGCGGCACGAAACGATTTCTAACTGCCAGCCCAGCAAACTCCATATGAGAAGCTGGAAATCAAGCCACGGTCTCTCTTATGCCACTTACAGAAGCGGGGCTTGCGTGACAGATGCCCGGAAGAGAACAGTATCTGTCTTGCTCTTCCACCGCTGGGTTGGCTGGGCAGTGTGAACAGGTGCAAACACTGGCATCTGGGCTGGATTAGGGCTCAGATTTCAAGGCTGAACTAGAATTAAGGTTCAATAGTGCTCAAATCTCACTAGATCTAATTTCCACCATAGGACAGCACTTTCAATAGGTTTAGACTAGAGGGCCACGCACTTCACTGCCTCTGGAGGCCTAGCTCAGTGAGAGAGAGCAGCATGTTAAGCTGCTGCCTACGGAGAAAAAGAGAAGCGCTTCCAAGGATCTGACACTGGCCAGAGGATCTGACAGACCCAGCAGCACATTGGGTTTGCCAATACTTCAGGATGCTTGTGTACGCTGTGCTACCAGATGCAAAATCCGCAGTGAGCTGAGAAGTATATTAATAAGCTAAGAAGGTACATCGAGATGTCTGAAAACTAAATGGGATGGTGAGGAATAAAACTAGTTTATTTTTCCATTAAGGCAATTTAATGTTCTCCGGGTGGAATTACAACCGCTCGTCCTTGGGAATTAAATTGAATTAGCAAAACGTTTTTGTTCATCAGCAGAATATACAATAGAAAATGGAATGTGTCACTTTTTCTTTACGTCTTCTGCAGGACGACGCGCCTTTCTATTCATGGGGCGAGACAAAGCTCATCAACCGGCCATAAAACCCTCCTGAACCAGCAAGACTGTTGGTGACTGTAGCTAACTTCACAGGAGCAAGGAATACAACCTTTTCCTTTGCATTAATAAAAATCCCATTAGGGCTCATTATTGATAATTATGGCCACTGTTAAAGTTTCCCATTTCCTTGCCCATTCCCCCCACTAACTTAAAATATGCTCCAGTCTCATCACAAATTAATGTTTAATTAGCCATTAAGTTGAGTTAATGTTCCCTGCACAGTATGTTGCCTGCAGAATAACTGGGAACTAAAACTAGATATGGGCTACTTCAGCATCCACCTCTAATGGGACCCACAACCAAACAGTAACCAATGACCTCCAATATATATAATCACAAAATGCTATAAATCTAGTACAGTAGAACCTCAGAGTTCAGAGCACCAGAGTTACGAACTGACCAGTGAACCATGTACCTCGATTGGAACCGGAAACATGCTATCGGGTAGCAGCAGAGACCAGGGGGAGGAGGGAAGCGCAAACACACAGTTCTGTGTTAAACATAAACTATTAAAAAATGAAGGGAAAGCAGCATTTTTCTTTTGCAAAGTAAAGTTTCAAAGCTGTGTTAAGTCACTGTTCAGCTGTAAACTTTTGAAAGAACCACCATCACGTTTTGTCCAGAGCTACGAACCGATAAGGGTCAAGATAAGAAACTTGTATACAGTATAACTGCTTAACAAGCCTTATTTTAAAAGTCCCTCCAAACAAAATTCTATCAGCAGAGAAGTCACAGTAATTTTCTATAGAGCCAATCACTTACATTATACAGTGACCATGAAAAGCATTTAGGGGTCAGAGTGGACAAGCAACTCAACTTCAGCTCCCAGTGTGATGCTGTTTAAAAAAGAGCTAATGTTACCCTTAGATGTATAAACAAGGTACTAGTTCACAGGAGCAGGGAGTTGATTGGTCTCGATATACAGCGTTGGCAGGACTGACACTAAAGGACAGTCTACAGTTCGAGCATCCACCTTTCAAAAAGGATGCTGGAAATTTGGACAGGGGATTAAAAAAAAGCCACAAAAGTGATTTCACAGCTGGATAAAATGCCTGGCAATGAAAGACTTAAAGAGCTCAATCAGTTTAGCTTATCAAAAAGAAGACTGGGAGGTGACTTAATTACTGTGTCCAAGTACCTTCACAGGGAGAAAATACCAGGTACTAGCATAGCGGTTTTCAACCTTTTTGCGCTGAGCCCCCTCTTTGAGTTACAATTTTTGGTTCCACTCCCCACTCAGACAAAAACAGACACGCGCAAGGCTGGGTGGCCTGCTGAGGTGAGTCAGGGGTGGAGGTGGTGCTCCCTCCCTGAGTCCCACTGCGCGGGGCCACCGTCACTGCTCCCTCCCCCCAAAACAAATTCTTCTGCGCCCCCGTAGGGGGGCACACCCCACAGTTTGAAAACCTCTGTACTGAAGGCATCTTTAATCTAGCAGAGAAAGGCAATGAACGGCTGGAAGCTGGAGCCAGACGAATTCAAATTAAAAACCCGGCACAAATTGTTAAGCGCAAGTTTGATTAACCACTGGAACAAACTACCAAGGAAAGCGGGAGATTCTCCACCTCTTGATGTCTTCAGATTAAGCCTGGATGGCTCCCTGGAAGAAAAGCTTTAGTGAAACAAGTTATTCGGCTCAATACAGAGGTTACTGGGTGAAATTTAAGGGCTCGTGATATACAGGAGGTCAAACAGGATCTAACGCAGGGGTTCTCAACCCTTTTCTTTCCAAGGCCCCCTCCCAAAAATGACATAAAAACCTCCAAGGCCCACTGTCCCACAACAACTGCTTTTCTGCATATAAAAGCCAGGGCCAGCATTAGGGGGTAGCAAGCAACACAATTGCCTGGGGTCCCACACCACAGGGGTCCCCATGAAGCTAAGTTGCTCAGGTTTGGTTTCAGCCCCGAGTGACAGGGCTCGGGGCCCCGGGCTTCAGCCCGATGCAGTGGGGCTTTAGCTTTCTGCCCTGGGCCCCAGCAAGTCTAATGCCGGCAGGGCCGGCTCTAGGATTTTTGCCGCCCCAAGCAGAAACAATTTTGGCCGCCCCCCCCATTTTTTTCTTACCCCATCCCCGGCCCCGCCTCAGCTCCGCCCCTTCCCCAAATCCCCAGCCCTGCCTCCTCCCCCCAGGCTCTCAAGCCTAGGGAGGGAGGGAGGAAGGGGGAGAAGTGGCGCGCGCGCTGCGGCCACTCGGAGTCTCCCCCTCCCTTCCAGGCTCTCAAACCTGGGGGGGGGAGCAGCGGCGCGCGAATCAACTGTTTCGCGCGCTATGGCACGCGAGCAGCAGAAGCGGAGGTGAGCTAGGGCGGCCGGGGCACATTTTTAGGGGCAGCATTCTGGCGCCAGCCATGCCGCCCCTAAAAATATGCCGCCCCAAGCACCAGCTTGTTTTGCTGGTGCCTAGAGCCGGCCCTGAATGCCGGCCCTGCTTGGCAGCCCCCTGAAACCTGCTCACAGCCCCCCAGGGGGCCCTGGACCCCTGGCTGAGAACCACTGATCTAACGAGCCCTTCTGGCTGTAAACTCCATGAATCTATGAAAGTTAGAAACAAAGGCTTGATGGCATTTGTAAGGGCTTGTCTACAAACTAGCTTTTGTACTACTTTAACTGTACAGGTATGGAAACCAAATTTATGAGAATAACCAGTATAAACACCTTTATACCAGTAAAACTGTGTCCGCACCAGGGGATGTTCCACTTTCACTGTATCAGTATAAAATTATAACCCTAACCAACATAATTAAATTGATACAAAAACTATGTGTAGACCTGGCCTAAGTGAACAAAGACAAGGAATAAGCTAGTATAGAAAAAAAACATGGTATGAGAAAAATAATACATCGAGACAGACAGCATATTGGTCACCTTCTTGGACAATTAGCAGCCAGTTAAGAGCACGTGCTTAATTCCAGCCATATTTAGTCTTCAATGAGACTTACGCAGATCCTTAGGGACTTAGGTGAATTGAGGCTTTAGCTCTGAAATCCACCTCTTTTCTGTAACATCATTGTGAAAAGCTGGAGTTGCCCAGATTCTGATTTTTTCCCACGCTTCCCTTCTCTGCACCATTTAATTTTCTCTAGCCTTCAGTTATTTCTTGCTTCCTCTTTTCTGTCCCATGCTCGCCTGTTTGTTGTGACCGTTTAATAAAGAGCTTATTCAAAGGGACACAGTCAAGCAGTATTGATCAAAAATGGAGGTTTTCTTCAAACGAACCATTTTACAAAACCGAATCTGAACAGGAATGTTGTAAAAACTCTTATTGGAACTCAAATGTGTTAGAAACCTACATACAGCAGCTTGGCAGCACTTCAACATGTACTCAACTCTATGCACGTGCTTAAACCCTATTGACTTCACTGTGACTTAAGCACCCACTGAAGAGCTTTCCTGAATAGGTTCTCTGAAAACCGCAGTGTCAAACTGACAAGGAGAAAAGAAAGGGAACTTGACTATTTTCATTGTCCAAGCTGAGTAACACGCAGGAATGAAATGAAAAGCATCACTTGGGGAAAGCAAAATAGATCTTTAAAGCTCTTTCAGTTATAATAGCCATGTTTCTTTTGCAAGCTAAGGAATTTTATTTTTTTAAACAAAGTGCAGAGTTGAGTGGTTTGTTTAGTTTTTGAGTCTGCAAAACACATGGAGATGAAAGAAATATTTAGCCCTTTATTTCTTCGATTCTTACAGTATTCCAACACTGTAGCTGCATGCTCCATGTCAGTTGGTAGGGAAGGATGGAAAGGGTTGGTTGCAATCTCTCTTGGTTTATCCACTTCCTTACAGAACAGAATTTTGCAAGGACCCAAGAGCCTCCCAAACTGGACTCAGGTTTCAGGCAAACACATATGTAGATCATGTAAAAGTTAATGGTTCAGGCTCAGTTTCACTTTGAAATTTTGAGTCTTCTTGCACCTGAAACTCCATGCAAAGCCAACGGTACCACTGAAACCTTGGCGAGGGCTCCCTGAGAACAGACAGGTGGATATTTTGGGTCTGACCCTGTAAACTGGAATTCTGAATGGGACAACGCATCTGGATAGGTTGCGCCTTCTTGCTTCTCACAAAGAGGGCTAGCTCTGGCCTGGTGGCTAAAATTTCAGCACTCCACACCCACTCTCCAACCGGCTACTTCCTTAGCATGTAGCACAATAGCTAGTGCACCTGTCTGGTGTTTCCCGAGCGAAGGGGAGCGGGTTATAGGTCACCCTCTGGGGACAGGACACTCACACGCAGCAGGCTGAGGAGAAAGGGCATTTGCTGGTTCCAGATAACGAGGTATCTCTTCAAGGACGCTGCTGCCATTTTGATCCTCACAGGGAAGCAGAGCTCCTTCTCACGCACCAGGCAGAGAATGGCTGGAGGGCAGAGGCAGGCTGCAGCAGCTATGGGTATGCCAACACCTTCATGATGGAGCAGAGCTTAACTGCCTTTAAGGAGAAACAGACTGTGCGGGGCCTCCCTCAAAAGAACCACCAACCGTCATGCAACTTTAGTCAAAACTCAGGTCTAACACCCTTCTCTGCCACTGTTTCTGCCACTGACTCTCTGTGCGGCCTCAGGGAAATCACTTCATCTCCGTGCCTCAGTTTCCCCACCTGTAAATCAGGGCCATTAATATTTCCCCCATCAGACAAGAGTGATATGCCATCTCCTAAAATTTTCCCCAAAATCCTTTTTTTTTTATTTTTTGGATGGAGAATGGCTTTCCCAGGAAACACAAATGTGAAAATAAGGTTGAACTTCTTGCCTTTTTCAACTGAAACTTGAAATTTTTTTCAAAAGAAAATGTTTGACGAAAATGAAAACTTTGGTTTTGTCCGAATTTTTCTTGGAGGGAAAAAGATCATTTCCCAAAAAGGTCCAAGAGATGTCCCAACTGAGCCTATTCTACAGTACAGAAAATGGCTGACTCATTAAGAATGGGAGTTGCTTTAGAGACGTGTGCTCCATCCCCTTTTCCTGGTTTTCTTTGCCAACTCTACCTTCCTGTGTCTCAGACATCCCAGAGGATCAGAGCTGAAGTATTTATGCCCAGTGGGGCTGAGGCTTTGAAAAAGGGAGAAGGATGTGATTTGGATGAACCACCATTTTCACTCCAAAAACTCTGGTTGTTTTTTGGTTTAAACCTTAACAGACCTAAGGTTCATGAAAACAACTGGCATGAGAAAGAGAGCATCAAAACGGATCAATAAACAACCAGCACAGTCTATACACTCTCTGTATAATGCTGCTAACAAATATGGCTTAGATGTTCAAGATGCACAGAACTCCCCACACCTGGGTCCGTCCCTAGACAGCTTGTGGGAATATATTTAGGTACTGAATAATTGCAGATAAAACAACATGCCTGGTTATTTTTCAGTGGGAAATCATGTCCATAACTTGCTTTCACAATTATTCCCCTAGGATGGGTACTTATCTACACTAGACCTCAAGGAAATGTTCCTAACTTATGTTTCTGCTTAGAGCCAACATTCCCATAGGAACCAACAGGCATTCCCTTTCGTAAGCTAGCTCCGTGTAAGTTTCTAGAAGGCCACTCGCCACTCTGGCAACATTATCTGACACTGAATGGGGCTGGGGGCCTTCAGACCTCCCCTTAACAGGAAAGTGGAGGGTGGTTTAGACCCCAATCACATATGAGCAGGTCACAATTCGAAGGGGAAAAGCAGAAGTATATTGTAAGATAGGAGCAAGGGGCATTGGCAGAGCCGTGCATAGGCAGCCCGGCTTTGGAACAGGTTAGGCTCAAGAGACATTAGCGAAGTTGTAATGGGGGGAGGGGGTGTGTGGATGGGGAGAACCAGGACGGGAACAGAATGCGGGGAGGTGAGGATTGTGGGGCAAGGGCACATCTGTGTGGAGGAAGCTTCCAGGGAACCTGCCTACACTAAACCTCATTTTCTTGAGCGTAGTTTGTAGTTTAAGTTGCTACAGCAAGGCACAAACCTCTCTCTTTTACCCCTCCAATATATATATATTTTAAAACGGTTACATAACCTTTTTCCAGCCAGACTCATTCCTACCTGCTCCCCTGTGCATTAGAGATTACCGGCTTGCTGCATTTTCATCAGCAAAACAAAAACAGAAAAATACTATTATGGGAAATGGCTCTGCTAAGATGGAACTTAATAGCAGTACGACTTTTAAAGTACCGCCTATCCCGCTCTCCTAGGAAGAATCCCTTCCAATCTCACTCTAAAATGACATTTTCCCAGTGGTAATTTCACAAGCACTCAGGATTGCTCTGTCACTGTGCAGCATGTTCCTTGCAAAGGCAACATTTTCCGACAACAAAGCTGCCTGTCGTGGAGAGCAGAGCACAAAGCTTTGTTTTTCTTCATATGATGGGAACGAAGAGGGAGAGAAAGGAATGTTGCTTTAGCCCTGGGAGTTTTGGGCACTGGGTGTTTCTTGGCATGCAGCGTAGTTACCACTGCACCAGTGCAAAATGTTCTCCCACAAAAGGGCTGACATTTATTAAAAAAAAAAAAAAAAGTTAGTCTACTTCGCCCGGGGCTACTTGATGTAAAACTTAAATCAGACAACAGACCAGCCTCCAAAATCAGTACCTCACTATTCCACTGTGCACTGTACTTGTCTGACTAAAACTGATTCATGATCACAGAATACAGCCAGGCTTAAAGCATCAAATAGAAACGCTGGTCCCTCTCTTTCCAAATTCAGGCTGTCTGTAACGCTCCACCTCCCCTGGCTTTATTGAAAGTTTCATCCTTTTAAACTTCATCTTCACCCATGAAGGCAGGTCAACGTCTTAGGGAGGGCACTCAGCTTCAGCTGAGCTTTTAGACATACCCTTCTGTGCTGTGGCCGGTGGACCGTTCAGTGGAGTCTCAGATGCTGCTTTGGCGTTCCCTAGTGCAGTGGTTCTCAAACTGGGGCCGCCGCTTGTTCAGGGAAAGCCCCTGGCCGGCCAGGCCGGTTTGTTTACCTGCTGCGTCCGCAGGTTCGGCCGATCGCGGCTCCCACTGGCTGCAGTTTGCCGCTCCAGGCCAATGGGGGCTGTAGGAAGCGGCGCGGGCCGAGGGATGTACTGGCCGCCGTTTCCTGCCACCAGGGGCTTTCCCTGAACAAGCGGCGGCCCTAGTTTGAGAACCACTGGACTAGTGCAATGTGGACTTCACAGCCCAGGACACTAGCGGAAGAGCCAGTCTGTTAAGTTCACCGCCGTGAATGGCACTTCAAATTGGGATCAGGAGAATGTTATTTTACTCTGATCTCATTTGCTCCCTTTCCTGGGTGGGGCAGCACCCCAGTGGCAGAATGGCCACTTCTTCAAACCCCCTTTTCCTCTGCCTAAATATTCCAAGCCTGGGCATCATAACTCTCCTACTCCCTTACACCGTCTGTAGGCCAGTGTTGGGTCTATACTAGGTGTTACATTCTGTACCTCAAAACAGTACCCTGGAACCCCCATATTCAACACTGTCATATAATTATGATATACTCTGTACAAAGTATGCCTTGTGAGCTACCATTTAAAAAGTCTTGATCTGTTGAACATTAATATCCTGTTGGATTGTATGTCCTGTCATTGTATGGGAAGTTATGAAGTTTTGCTATGTGTGTGTTACTGAAATATGTTGGCGGTTGGGAACACCCACAACCAGCCCTTCAGATACAACAATGGAGCAGGCAGACACGCTGATGGCCCACTGAAGGGAATCCACACTCTCAAGGACCATCCCAGGATCTGTATACAGTGGAGACGTCTCAGAGATAGCAGGGAGACAATGGAGACTGCTTGACTCACATCATAGCAAAGGGTCTTTCCAGCAAGCTGGAAGAAACTATCAAAGAGGGGAAGTGACATTATCAATTGGCCTCACTTTCCCCCCACAACTCAACACCTGGAAACACATCTGGAGGACAAAGACTAACAAGGGGAAGGTGGTCCCAGGCTGGAGATGAGTTCCAGCCTGTGTACTGAAGATCTGTGACCAGCTTGTACTCTCAGGGTGAGACACTGCTTGAGTCAAATCCTATTTAGTTGATAGAACTTAGACTGCAAACTTATTTTATCTCTTAGGTAACCAACTTTGATCTCTACGCTCACTACTTATAATCATTTAAAATCGATCTTTGTGCAGTTAATAAATCTGTTTTATATTTTACCTAAAACAGTGTGATTTGATTGAAGTGCTTGGGAAATCGGCTCAGGGTACAAAGGCTGGTGAACATTCACTTCCCTTTGTAGATGTGCTGAACTTAATGAACTTACACTGCTCAGGCTTCTGACCAGGGCAGGCCGGTACAGCCCTGGGGTGCAAGGCTGGGGAGCTGGGGGGAATTGGCTGGAGCCTCTGTGTTGTTGGTTCATGGCTGGGAGAAGTATTCATGTAACTCAATTGAGTGTGTCCCTGTCTGTGTAAGTGAAGCACCTGCCAGAAGTTTGTGGCTTAGCAGCAACATCACAGTGTGAGAGGGAGCCCAGGTTGGTGGGACACAATCCAGGCTGCACCCTGGAAGACCTGTCACACTAGTAGTCAAACTTTGTCAGCTTTCTGTCTGGTCTTCCTATTATTCTTTATCATCTGTATCCCAGTCTCTCTCAGCATGCTCCGTATAAGGCACAATCCCCTCGCCAAATAATTCAGTCTGTGCAGCACCTTGCACATTTCGGATACTACTATAATAGAAGTAACACAAATAATAGATAAACAACAATATAATTTGAAAATGGTTCATTGGCTATATCTAGGCTTGGAAGAAATCAATTTTTTTTGTAAATCGGTAAATATGTGTAAACATTGATTTCACCATAAACACCCAAACGGGCAAAAAAATATTTCCATTGCTAATAATCGAAATCTGCAGAACTTGCTTGAGCACCTAGAGACCCTTACATAATTGTCCGACGCTCCCACAACTTCATGCCACTGAAAATGTAAATCGATAAAATAAGTAAAAATGCTTAAAATTAAACGCAGATATTATCTGTTAAAATTGTAAAAAATAAAAAATGAATTCTGCCAAGCCTATTTCCAGTTGTGCTTCCCTTGTACCCCTTGCCCACGGTGCTTTGATATGAATATAACACAGCAAGATATTAATATCCAAGCAGAGAGATTAGATGCAAAACTAACTTATGCTATACTATTAAAATGTTTCCGGTTTCAGTAAAATTGGCTGCTTATAATCAACATTGTTGTCTATTCGGAAGACAGTAAAGGCTAAAAATTTAAATAAATGAGAACAGAGGGTTATAGAAGATTTAAAATAGACTGTGGTTTGTCATTGTGAAACAACACATGTGCTTGCTTATAAGATGAACTGCATCAAGGTCTGATTGGAAGAAATACTCAACACAACCTGCCCCTCTTCCCCACCCCCCACTTCTATTACTGGACTTACTGATCATACTACTCACATGATGGGAAAAAACAGCAGGGATAAAATATGTCTATTCCCCAGCTATCTGTATATTTCTGGTCTATTTTATATACCCACATATCATATAGTCTCATACATGCTTCATAAACACTCGTGCATTATGTGTATTTACACACATATATTTGTTCATACAAAGCATACGTGAGCATTTAGACACATCGATAACATTTATTTTGTTTGATTTTAACAAAGACCACAACAGAACCCTTTTTTTAGGGACATGAACAGCATTCTGATAAAATAAGGTTTGGGTATAAGAGGGTTTAAGTTAGCGGGTACATGGTTTAATTTCACATACAAGGAAGTTTCTTATCCCCGGGATTTGGACAAACGGGCTTCGGCTTTACACTTCAGGCTCTAGAAGCTGCAGAAGGACGCCCTCAAACATGCACAGCCCGGAGTGCTGCTTACAGAGAATCAGCCAGAGTCTCCGTTCATTTCCAGCTACAATGAAGCCTGGCCATTAGCTAATGCCCCAAATTCTTACAGCCATTCCTCGGTATCGCACACCTGAGCCCAACCCGCCCCCCAACTCAGGCCAGCGGTTGTTAAAACCTAGCAGCAGAGGAAGGCTGAACATATCTTTCCCCCCTCCTAGGCCTGCTCCACCTCTCAGGAATGCTGAAAGGAATGCAATTTATTCTTTTTTAAAGGCACGTAGCAGCTGGGATTCTCACTAAAGAACAGAGTGGAGCCAGAAGCAGCACCCTCTCCTGGCAAAAATGCCGCTTGTTTCAAAGGTTTGTCTCTATATGCACTAACAAACAAACAAAAAAAGCTGTCCTGGTTAGCTGGACCCTGGCTTAGCAGATGAGTCACAGCAGCGAAGAGACAACACCGCTAACATTCACTGTGAGGAAGCCAGCGAAATGCCTAGCAACCTCTATTTCAAGGGATGAGCCGCTCGCTGCTTGCAAATGAATCCACTGACACTGGCGAGAGCGGGCCTGTGTTTGTGTCTGTCTCTCTCACGCGCTGGGAGAGGGAGTGCGAGGAGCGGGCCTCTTCTAAGCAGTTTCCTGGAGGAAGGACGCTTTGGAGCAGCACGTTTTCCGATGTACAAAATGCCAAAGCAAGCCACCAGCAAAGCAGAATGCCCCTTCCCCTCCCCGAGCCAGGCAGCCTGTCCATCCTCTGCTGACAACAGGTATGCCACAGAGGAATTATAAAATGGCAGGGGCAAAGCCTCTTCCTGCACTGAACATCCCAGTGTCTACCGTGCGGGTATATCGGCACCGTGTGGGGATATCGGCACCTGCTATAGTTAAGGCTGCAGAAGTGTTTCCATTCTAACCTCCATTTTTAGTCACTTCTCGGAACCCCAAAACCCTCTCTTCCCACTCTCTTCGCCCAGCCAGCAAAGAGACACGTGGTACGTCTACATTGCAATTGGACTGGCTAGCCCGGGCCAGCTGACTTGGGCTTGCAGGGCTTGGGGTAAGGGACTTTTTAATCGTGGGGTAGACATTTGGGCTCAGCTGCAGCCCAAGCTCCGGGACCCTCCCACCTTGCAGGGTCCTATACTCCATCCCGCGTGCGAATGTCTATACTGCAATTCAACAGCCCTTTAGCTCAAGTCAGCTGGCCTGGGCCAGTCATGGGTTTTTAACTGCAGTGTAGACATACCCTCACAGGCTCTAAATGTTATTACTGTTCCTAACTTATTCATATTCATTATAGGGAGACAATGTGCTTAAGTGATAGAGCACTGGACTGGGACTCAGGTGACCTGGCTCTGCCCCTGGACCCAGATGACCTTGAACAAGTCACTTCATCACTCTTTAGGCCTCAGTTTCCTCGTCTGTAAAATAGGGATAATGACACTCTCCTCCTTTATAAAGTGCTCTGAGATCTGCTAGTGAAAAGTACTACCGTATGTAAGACATAGATATTATTATTACTTGTATCACAGTTCTGCCTAGAGGCCTCAGTGAAGATCAGGTCCATACTATGCTAGGAGCTGTACACACATGTAGTAAGAGACAGTCCCTGCCCCAAAGAGCTTATAACCCAGTCAGGACAAAGGAGCAAGGGAGGGAAACCCTTTGCAGGTCTGCAGTTCAGGTAACTTGTCTGCTCAGACTAAGTTCTCCAAAAGCCCCTGCTGTGTGTGTCTCTGACAAACAATGCAACCAGCATTTCCAGTGGCTCGTCCTGATTTCTGAGCTCCCCACTTTGTTCTAACCGGTTTGGGGCATGGAGGAGCTAATGGAAGGTCTATCAAAACTCTCCCATGCAAAACCGAACGCAATTCAACCTCTTACCTTCTTTACAAAGGTGCATGGAGGCTCTTTAATAAATCTATGCGCCCTTTTTAGGGTAACTAAGGCAGAATAGGGACACGACAGTCTCACTTGCCAAAGTTTTCAGCTGAGTCTTTGAAATGCTGGCCGAGGACGCCAGGCTAACCCTTCGTCTTTTAAGAAGCGTCATGGGATCTCTACTGCCCAAGCAGAACAGACAGGGCTCATCCAAACCCACCCACCACTCATCCAAACACTTGGACACTAAACCGAATCGTACCCCAGAACAGAGGGCTGAGTTGATTCTTTCAGGATTTGAACCTGTCGTTCAAAGAGCTCTAGGCATTTCAAACCATTCAAGTTGTCTTCTTGAGTGGTACAAGCACCAAGCGGAGGAAGGCCAAGGAGAAGAACAAGATGCCAGCACAGAGCCCTGTGCGGCAGTGAACTCGCCATAACGGGGTTTATCTACGAGACATCAGTGGTGCAGAGCCCGTGCTGTTCCCCAGCCCAAGTGTGAATTTCACCCACAGAGTGTGAGTGGCAAAGGTGGGAAAAAGCATTTAGGTTCCCCAGGTCCCTGGGCAATGCTCTAACCGCTAGATCATACTACCCAACAATGAAGGTAAACGCCACGTGACTGCTATTAGCTGTGGTCTATCTGCATCACAGCAATATATCTGAGGCAATGCTAGAGAGAATTGTTGACAGATTCTCATTTTTTTCCCCTATGCTGTTTATAATTTCTTCTTAGAAACCCGAAAACAAAATCTCTCTCTCTCTCCCCCAATCTGTCGATTTCTCTTTGGCAAACGTCGACTGCATTTTTCTTCCCATCTGGGTTTTTTCTTACTTTTCGGATTGTTGTTTGTTTTTATATTTTTAATTGAGAACAAACCAATGTGGCAATAGCCTCTTTGTTTTTCTCCTTATTTGCCAAACATACCATCAGCCATGCCCTCACCACCTTTCTGGGAACAGGGTTTCCCACTGAATTTCAATTAAGAGGATCTTTCAAGCGGACTTCATTTTCCTGTCCTTTTCCCCTTCCCCTACCTTGTTTAAAAACATTTAATATATACGTAAAGAGGACTTAAACTCCCCTCCCTCTACAGTGCTGTGAATCCAAACATGGCAGCACTGGGGTGTTACTGCAAGTAAATTAGAGTGTGAAACTAAGTGCTTAGGTTTCACTGTCCAAGTTGAGCACCAACTTTGCCTCAGTTTTCCCATCTGTAAAATGGGAATAATGATACTGACCTCCTTTGTGAAGCTGCTTTGAGATCAAGGGATGGAAAGCATCATAAAAGAGCTAGGTGTTACTATTATAATTGATACTCCATAGGTTATAAATGACAGATGTCTGGCCCAGATCATGAGAACAAGGCGTGTGGGTCTGAAGATAAGAGTGAATCTGATAGAAATCGTTCCATTGAACTCAGCTATGCCATCTTCTCAGGCCTCTTGGGGAGCATCATTAGACCTGTCCACAGATAGATGTACTACAACCTAGCTAGATTCCCGGCAAAGAAGAATTCTTTAGCCTAAAAATCAGAGTTTGTCATCAGTGACCTTGTACAGTTTGAGGCAGGCCAGGCTAGAGGCCTGGAGTTCTGTCACTTGCTTTACCTTGACCATCACTCTAACATCCCCTCTTCTCAGAGAGGTAAGAGACAGAACAACATTTGCCAGGGAATCACCTAATTCCCCAAAGCTAGGACCACCCATGCTGCCAGTTTCCCTGATAATCCTGGCATTTAAAGGCACTGAAGCCATGGTCCTCGCTCAAGAATGTTAACCTGCTGCCAGCCAGACGCTGGCCAGGGTCTGTACACCCTACTGCAAGACCATATTCTATCTCTGCGCTTAGAAAGGCAAAACTTTAGCACTTGAATGTCTCACAGTAATTAACGTATTTATCCTCACAAGACCTCTCTGCTACTATCCCCATTTGACAGACAGGGAACTGGGCCACAGGGTAGATCGAGAGATGTGTCCAAGGTCATGTGGCAAGTCTGTGGCAGGGCTAGGACTTTAAGTCAAGTCTCTCGAGTCTCAGCTCAGGGTTTTATGTAGCAGTCCATCCGAGGATCCATCAGGACCTTGTCCAGTGGGCAAAGGAAATCCACAAGGAAAGGTGTAACGTGTTTCACTGCACACTGCAGACTCCCTGAACCAGATCTAGTTCCCATTCAAGTCAAGGGGAAGGGGCCTGGTGACTTCAGCAAGAGTTGGATCAAGCCCCGTGTCCCTTTAATAGCCTAGCATGTTGTGGGTCAAATATTCTCCCACTCGGGAAGCAAGCAGCTTCAGCTGACTTGGTTTTAAAGGATCTCATAAGAACAGCCATACTGGGTCAGACCAAAGGTCCATTTAGCCCAGTATCCTGTCTACTGACAGTGGCCAATGCCAAGTGGCCCAGAGGGAATGAACAGAACAGGTCAGCATCAAGTGATCCATCCCGTCGCCCATTCCCAGCTTCTGGCAAACAGAAGCTAGGGACACCATCCCTGCCCATCCTGCTTAATAGCCTTTAAGGGACCTATCCTCCATGAACTTGTCTAGATCCTTTTTGAACCCTGTGATAGTCTTGGCCTTCACATCCTCTGGCAAAGAGTTCCACAGGTGGACTGTGCGTTGTGTGATGAAATACTTCGTTTTGTTTGTTTTAAACCAACTGCCTATTAATTTCATTTGGTCACCCCTAGTTCATATGTTATCACAAGGAGTAAATAATATTTCCTTATTTACTTTCTCCACACCACAAATGATTTTAGACTTCTATCGTATCCGCCCTTAGTTGTCTCTTTTCCAAGCTGAAAAGTCCCAGTCTTATTAATCGCTCCTCGTACAGCAGCCGTTCCAAACCCCTAATAATTTTTGTTGCCCTTTTCTGAACCTTTTCCAATTCCAACGTATCTTTGTTGAGATAGGGTGACCACATTTGCATGCAGTATTCAAGATGTGGGCGTACCATGGATTTATATAGAGGCAATATGATATTTTCTGTCTTATTATCTACTGTAACCCTTTCTTAATGATTCCCAACATTAAATAAGAACATAAGAACGGCCATACTGGGTCAGACCAAAGGTCCATCTAGCCCAGTATCCTGTCTACCGACAGTGGCCAATGCCAGGTGCCCCAGAGGGAGTGGACCAACAGGCAATGATCAAGTGATCTCTCTCCTGCCATCCATCTCCATCCTCTGACAAACAGAGGCTAGGGACACCATTCCTTACCCGTCCTGGCTAATAGCCATTAATGGACTTAACCACCATGAATTTATCCAGTTCTCGTTTAAACGCTGTTATAGTCCTAGCCTTCACAACCTCCTCAGGTAAGGAGTTCCACAGGTTGACTGTGCGCTGCGTGAAGAAGAACTTCCTTGTATTTGTTTTAAACCTGCTGCCTATTAATTTCATTTGGTGACCCCCAGTTCTTGTATTATGGGAATAAGTAAATAACTTTTCCTTATCCACTTTCTCCACATCACTCATGATTTTATAGACCTCTATCATATCCCCCCTTAGCCTCCTCTTTTCCAAGCTGAAGAGTCCTAGCCTCTTTAATCTCTCCTCATATGGGACCCGTTCCAAACCCCTAATCATTTTAGTTGCCCTTTTCTGAACCTTTTCTAGTGCCAGTATATCTTTTTTCTGTTTGCTTTTTTGATTGCTGCTGCACATTGAGTGGATGTTTTCAGAGAACTATCCACGATGACTCCAAGATCTCTTTCTTGAGTAGTAACAGCTAATTTAGACCCCATCATTTTATATATATAGTTGGGATTATCTTTTCCAATGTGCATTACTTTGCATTTATAAACACTGAATTTCATCTGCCATTTTGTTGCCCAGTCACCCAGTTTTGAGACATCCTTTTGTAGCTCTTCGCAGTCTGCCTGGGACTAAACTATCTTGAGTAGTTTTGTATCATCTGCAAATTTTGCCACCTCACTGTTTACCCCTTTTTCCAGATCATTTATGAATGTGTTGAATAGTACTGGTCCCAGTACAGGCCCCTGGAGGACACCACTATTTACTTCTCTCCATTCTCAAACCACAGCACTCCCCTACCTCTTGTTTGATCATCATGAACATGCAACTCATAGTCCATCCCCACTATGACCTGTCTGAGCAGGAAACACCCAGACTGCCTTACCTGCACACTGAAACCAGCCTCATCTGTAGAGGGTGGTGGGGGAAAGGCACCAGGAGGCGCTGGGAGGTTCCCGAGATCATCTCCAGGAAGTGGTGGTGGTGGTGGTGGTGGCAGAGGGAAATCTACAACAGATAATCACAGGATTTAGGCTTAAGATGGTGCAAACGAGCCAACAAAGTTCATCACACAGGGAGCGGGGAATGAGGCCAGCGGTTAGAGCAGGAGACTGGGCAGTCAGGATTCTTGGGTTCTATTCCCAGCCGTTCCACTGACTCATTGTGCGACCTTGAACAAGTCATTTAACTGATCCGTACCTCAGTTTCCCCCGGCTGCCAAAGGGAGTTAACATCATCCACCTATTTCACAGGGGGCTTATGAGGGTTAATTAATGTTTGTAAATTGTTCTGAAATCTTTGGGTCCAAGGCTTGAGGAGCCACATGCCAGCTCTTCTACATCTCTACTGCAGTGAACCCAGAAGTGCCTTTGTGACGGGTTGGGTCACAGAAACCCCCTTGGGAGCTGCCACCCTATGTACCAAGACTACCCCTGTTCCTGTTTTCCCTGCCAGCTCAGGACTCCAGCACCCTGTCTTGCTGAGCCAGACACTCCCGTCTGGCTCCAACACAGACCCAGGGTCTGAATCACTTGTCCCAAAGCTGCAAGTTTACCTGAAAACAGCTCACAGAAGTGTGCTTATCTCTAGCACTCAGATGCCCAACTCCCAATGGGGTCTAAACCCAAATAAATCCGTTTTACCCTGCATAAAGCTTATGCAGGGCAAACTCATAAATTGTTCGCCGTCTATAACACTGATAGAGAGATATGCACAGTTGTTTGCTCCCTCGGGTATTAATACATACTCTGAGTAAATTACTAAATAAAAAGTGATTTTATTAAATACAGAAAATGGGATTTAAGTGGTTCCAAGTAGTAACAGACAGAACAAAGTAAGTCACCAAGCAAAATAAAACAAAATGCACAAATCTATGTCTAATCAAACTAAATACAGATAATTTCCTCACCAGTTCCAGAGCACTCCCTTTTACAGGCTAAGCTCCTTTTAGCCTGGGTCCAGCAATCACTCACACCCCCTGTAGTTACTGTCCTTTGTTTCAGTCTCCTTCAAGTATCCTGGGGGGGTGGGGGTGGAGAGGCTCCTTCTTTAGCCAGCTGAAGACAAAATGCAAAGTCCCTCCTATGCAAAGTCCAGCTCCAAGATGGAGTTCTGGAGTCACCTGGGCAAGTCACATGTCCCTGCATGACTCAGCCTTTACAGGCCGAAGCCATTGTCCACATGGTATCTTGCATGTCTCCAGGAAGACTTCTTATGTGGGTTGGAGCATTCCAAGATGCATTGTTCCCTAAGTGTTTCCTGATCGGGTACTTACCCTGGCGAATTCCTTCCTAAAGAAGCTGACTAAATGCCTCACAGAGCTTACTTAGAAACCAAGCCAGCATACAGCCCATATTCTTAACCTCGAGTAGAAAATGATATATATGTACAAATAGGATGAATAGATATAGTAGACCATTTACGGAGATATATTACATAGCACAGGCAGCACAAAACATATTCCAGTTATGTCATACATACATTTATAAGCACCCCTCCCTCCATAAAGCCTTATGGGGTACACTGTCACAGCCTTAACCCCTTAGGAAAGTCTCAAATACATCCAGGGCAAAAGCGGATACTGACCACAGGATAGCAAGCCTGTAAAGGAAGCTGTGGTGTTCCTAAATCAATGCTCAGTGGACATACTGCCGCATGGGAGGAGTTACCTGCAAATCTACATAAAGAGGGAGATTTGAGGTCCTAGGGGATAGATTTTTTTTTTCTTTTTTCCCCTTTATTTTTTTCAGATGCAAGGACTGGTAACAAAGCTGTGATTGTCTGTACAGCACCTAACACGATGGGGCCCTCATTCGGGTTTCTAGGAGCTGCTGTCATACAAACCACCAATAGAGAACAATACTACCTCTCGTTCAGATTACCCCGAGAGAGCTCTTTTCCTGTGTCTTAGCTGACATGGACACGCAAAGGATGCAGAATGGTGTACAAGCAGCATGAAAGCCAGGGCATTGAAGGCGCTACGATGGGGGGAAATACAGGTTACTGTAACTCCGGCGCTGAATTTAGTGTCCTGGGAGAAAGTTTACTGTAATTCTGGCTGCTCTGGGATAAGGCTCTTTGCTGGCAGCATTATACAGAAAGGCTCACGGCTGGCTCTCCTGTGGGCATTTGTATGTGTGGATTAAAACGAAAATATTAGTATTTTAAACCAATAACGCCAGTGTTGATCCAGGGGCTGCTGCGGAGTTTGGTCACTTGCAGACACTGTTTTAGTAAACACAGGCTCCCTCGGTAACAACTGTCCCGTGTCCTGACAACACGACTGGCAGCTCAATTGTTTATCTTCCAGGTGAGAGCCGTGGGTGCAAACTCCAAGTTGCCAGGAGGCCGGGTTGAAAGCACTTCTCACAAAGCACTCGGAGGGGGCTCCTTAACCAGAGAAATGGGGGTGATCAGCTGGCTACATCCAGAACGCCTCTCCCCCGCTTTCACCGCAGTTTGCTTTCACTTTTGAACATCAGCAATGCACACGCACCCATTGTCTAACGAGGCGGAGGCAGAGGGCAAATCGGCAATAGGAGGGGTAGTGAGCAGGATTCAGGCTATGCGAGGTAGTGTGGGTGGGGAGTCCTGGGAGGCTGTGTGTCAGGTTCCATTATTACAGACTCTAGTAGAACTACAGAGCTGACCAGCTGTCTCACGCAGTCTGGTATCCTGTCTCAGAGAGGGGCCAGTGCCAGCTGCTTCAGAGAAAAGTGCAAAACCTCCTAGTGCACAATTATGGATCAACGCTTCCCTGACGGTAGTTTCTTCCTAACCCCATACACTCAGTGGTGGCTTACGCCTTGAAGCATGAGGGTTTGTATCTGCTATAAATTGCTATTCTAAAACAACAGAGCTGGGACTGTTCTTATTATGCATAGAAATGTCGTTATTTATGTATTATGTAAAATCATTTCTTTGTATCGGTGTTAAATGTGTTTTAAAATGGCATCATGTGCCCCCTTTGTATTGATCTCAGGGATAATTTTCATGTTGTCAGGGATCTTGGGGGGAGAGGGGAAGGGATCATCTTGCACTGACCCATTGAGCATCTGTTAGCAGTAGCTGGACAAACCTATCACCTGTATCACTGAAGCACGTACGTAACTGAACCAAGGATCAGTTCCTCCCTGTCCTAGGTGCTGTACAAGTAAAGGATGGTCCCAAAGACCTTCCTGCAGGTTTGGGCAAAGGTGGACCTTGACTCTTCCTGTGTCTTCACTTTCCTACATTACATAAATATGACCAGATTACAGCTCTGAATCTTGTTCTGTGTTCATAGATTCATAGATTCTAGGACTGGAAGGGACCTCGAGAGGTCATCGAGTCCAGTCCCCTGCCCACATGGCAGGACCAAATACTGTCTAGACCATCCCTGATAGACATTTATCTAACCTACTCTTAAATATCTCCAGAGATGGAGATTCCACAACCTCCCTAGGCAATTTATTCCAGTGCTTAACCACCCTGACAGTTAGGAACTTTTTGTTTGTTGTGTTTGTACAGCGCCTAGCACAACGGAGCCCTGGCCCATGATAAGCACTCCTAGGCAATACAGGAATACAAATAAATAATTACGACTCTATTCAGAGGGAGAATTTCCCTCTTCCTGGGCACTTTTACACCTTCTTTGTACGTAACCCTGTGGCCCCACAAATAAGGATCAGACATACCAAGGGTGTGACACTTATTCTAGCTCAGCCCACAGGACAGCTCCCCCAGTGCTTAACCTGTCTGGTGCCCCACGCATCGCTTCTGCTCCACCAACATGGCACACCCTGGTGTGCACCACGCAAGGACTCGCCCTGCCACGGCCAAAGTTTGCAAAGAAGCAGAATATAGGCCCAGACTGCCTTGGATTTTGTGTCAGAAGGGGCACAATCCACCCCGGGACAACACCACAGCCTGTGTCAGGGGTTTGATCCCACGTCCATTTAACACCAGTGTCCATTCTGGTCTGCAGCTTGCTACATAGATTCATTGCCGCATATCCTTAGCTGGTGGAAACTGTCAATGGAGTTATGCCAGTTTATACTGGCTGAGGATCTGCCCCATAGATTTTAAGGCCAGAAAGGTCCATTATGACCACTCGCAGTCTGATTTTCTACTTGATGCAAGGACCAGAGAGAGTCACCGAGGGATTTCTGCATCGAGCCCAGCACTCCAGGTTGATAGCAATGCCGTCTCTTTCGCCCAGTGTCAGACACAGTTTCCCTCAACACTTTTCGAAGAGAAATCTCTTACGATTCCTGAGAGTTTTGCACGGGGCTGGCGCCAGGCACCAGCCCAGCAAGCAGGTGCTTGGGGCGGCCAAGGGAAAGGGGCAGCACGTCGGGCTCTTCAGCGGCGGGTCCTTTGGTCCCTCTCAGAGGGAAGGACCTGCTACCGAATTGCCGTCAAAGATGAAAGCGGCGCAGTGGAGCCGATCGCGGCTTTTTTTTTTTTCCGTCGCTTGGGGGGGCAAAAACCCTGAAGCCGGCCCTGGTTTTGCAGAAATCTTTTCCTTGCACTCCCCCCGTAATTCAGACACCGGAGTAGAGTGTACCTCTGTCTCAATCTCTCTTCTGTCACGCCAGTCGCAGAATCGCTCTTCTTTGGGTTTGGACCATGCTGTATGCCTCTCAGCTCCCACTTCTAGCTCAGTCATGGATTCTCTACACAGTCAAACAAACCCTCCGCCTGCAGTTTAGTTTATAATGAATTCCAGCCCAAAGTCGGCTGATCCGCCTGCAGAACCTGTCTCTTCCAAGCCCGAGACCTTTTTCCCCAGACAGCCACTCTCACCTCCCTTTTCTCTCTTGGAGTTAAGGAACCGCACTGTCAGCTTCTCACTGCTGGGTTCCAACAGCTGATCACCATGTGAGTCACCGTATGGCACTCTATTACACCAAAGCATCATCTCCATTTTATTTCCAGATGTGACAAAGCAAAGTGCACTGAAATCATGCCTATGTATCTCCTTCTGTGTAATAGGCAGACACGCACCCTGTCTGTTTATACCCCTCTCTTTCAACCTCTACCGAGCTCCTCTCTTTCTCGTCCCCCACACTCCTGAAGGAGCATTCAGCAGCAGTGGCCAGGCAGGCCCGATCCTGTGATATCTCAATGGACATACCTTGACATTCTCTGGCAAAGAGCCGTGGTGCTTAAAACGTTGCTATGCCTGTACAGAGGGGATAACTGGAGCAGAAAAGAGCTAAGTGACTTGCTCAAGACTACACTGGAAATCTATGGCAGAGCCAGGAGAATTCCATCCAGCGCTTTAACCACAAGCCTACCCTTGATACCTGAATCATCATTCATCATGATGACATAAGGCTTTTTTATATATACCTCCTGGCTTAATTTCAGATCCCTGACAGCCATCCACAAATCCTTACCTTTATTTCTAGGCTTGGAAGGATTAGGTTTGCATCGGTAAATGTTGGTAAACATTGATTTCGCTGTACACACGCAAACCAACAAAAAAAGATTTCCATCCACCATCATCGACATTTACAGAGGCAAAGTAAGAAAAACACTGCTTGAGAACTTAGAGAATTTGATTTAAGAAGATTTACTTTTTATATACTTTGACATGTGATGTTGATCCCTCTACACCGCATAATTTCATGGCACTGAAAAAATAGATAAAAATTGAAGAAAAAAATTGCTTAAAAAGCAAACATTGATCTCTGTCAAAATCTGAGAACATTTAAATCAAATTCTGCCAAGCAGGGCTGGCTCCAGGCACCAGCGCAGCAAGCAGGTGCTTGGGGCGGCCAACGGAGAGGGGCGGCATGTCTGGGTCTTCGGCGGCGGGTCCCTCAGTCCCTCTCGGAGGGAAGGACCTGCTGCCGAATTACGAAGCGGAGGCAGTAGAGCTGCCGCCGAATTGCCGATCGCAGCTTTTTTTTTTTTCCCCTTTCTTTTTTCGCCGCTTGGGGTGGCAAAAACGCTGGAGCCGGCCCTGCTGCCAAGCCTCCTAATTGCCACGGAAGTAATTCTGTACGTTTCAGTAAAATAGGCTTTTTTTCTTTTCTAGTATGTTTTAAAAAAAGAAGTTTAGACATTTCATTATCGTACTTGCCAAACATAAATCCAAAGAATACACCCCTGAAATGAGAAAGGGGGCCTTAAACTTCCTGGGAACATTTGGATTTTTGCCAAGTGGGTGCCAAGTTAGCATACCAGACTCCTCTCTCACTCACAGGCCATCCCTGCAAACACAGTGAAGCCTATTGGGTGCTGATGGGCTGTAAACACTGCTTGGCTATGAGCATTTGCAGGATCGGGCCTAGAAAATCTGCTCCAGTGTTTTCAAGGGGAATCTGTTTGTCAATCGGGAATCGAAGTGCATCAAAACAAATGGCCTCCACTGGCTAACACAACTGTTACTGTGAGATTCTAGACCTGGGAAGGAATCGCAGCGTGGTAATTTCCAGACACCTGTGAAGGTCCGCTCGCCTGGTCAGAACAGGTTGTTTGAAAAATCAAAACAAAACATCTTTTCTGGAACAAGCAATAACTTCTTAATGAAATAAATCAACCAGCAAAACAAGATTTGTGCTCATGTGCCCAAATCACTGACTGACATCAGAAAGCTACAGGATTAGATGTTTTTCATTAGTCTCCTATTATCATGAGTACTTCTAATTCTGAAGTCGGTTTAGTGCTGGTTAGAAATATCCGGAGAAAAAACCTCTTCTGTTTATTCTCAGAACAGAAAGACCAAGGGCAATGGCAGAACAAGATTGCTCCCTGCTGGCTCCTCCCGCCCCCTCCCCATGTGCTTCAGCTCTGAATGGATCATATCTAAGGATGAGAATGAGGGGATAATGCAGGCTCCAATGCCAAGTCCTTAGCCTCTGCCAAAAAGGTCAAACAAAGGGCCAATTAGTGGCAGTTTGTTATGATAGTTTTTATAATTGTGGCATATTGAAAACTGTGCTGGAAATTGCAAGCTATCATGGAGAGAGAGAGAGAGAGAGAGAGAGAGAGAGAGAGAGTTTTCCTGGTCCTGTCTGGAGGCTAAGGGACTCTGTGGGGAAGCAAGCAACTAGAGTCAGTCTGGAAACAGCCAGATTAAAGCAAGGTGTGGCAAATTGTGCCTCTCTGTTTTAGGGAGCAGTCTGCTTTGTCTCTCTCTGATTTAGGGTTCTTGTGTATTATTGTTCTGAATTCTAAAAAATAAATCTTTGTAACTTTGCAACCTTTCAGCAAGAGTAGTGTATGTTATTATCTAACTTCTCTCTGGGTATACCACGAACATGACAGGAATGTGATCACTTATGCACTACCCCTGATTCATTTCACATCAGCCAGAGAACCTTCAGAGTACTTACTCTTGACCACTACTAATCTCTCTCTCTCTCTCGCACACACACACACACAATTATTCTATAGTAACAGTCCCAAAGCACTGCACTACTGCAATGTACTACAGTATTATTAACAACAGTTTATTTATGCATTGTTCTGGATTTGAATCAGTGACCTTCCGGTGTGACTCTGTATCCTATTTTCAATCCTATAAGCCATCAAGTTTCCAGTATAAACAAGTATCCGAGGAGTAGCAGTGTTAGTCTGGAGCTGTAAAAAGCAACAGAGAATCCTGTGGCACCTTTAAGACTAACAGATGTACTGGAGCAGAAGCTTTTGTGAGTCTGACGAAGTGGGTATTCACCCACGAAAGCTTATGCTCCAATACATCTGTTAGTCTTAAAGGTGCCACAGGACCCTCTGTTGCTTTTTACAGTATAAACAAGTCATAGGATCACTGGCCCTTTGAAGGGAAGATCGGCCAGCCACACCTGTGCCATAATTAATTAACTGCTTCCCAGGGCTAAGATGGTCAGGTGATAACTTAATGGACCCTGAGCCTTATAGAAGGACAGAGACCAGCCTGCAGTTGGAACCACAGGGAGTGGGAAGGCTCCGGAAGAAGGCACTGAGCCAGGATTTGCAAGAAGTGGAAACAGGGCTCAGGGGACGGACTGAAGAGAATCCCCGAGGGGCAGAAGAATCTTTGTTGTTAGGACTCTGTAGTTTGGACGCTTGCTACCCTGGAAGGGATTAGGTTTGTTTGGGACTTGGTCAGGGCCACTTTTGCAGCACAGATGGGGGCATGGAGAGGCAAGACACCTCCCACCTCAGAAAGGGCCTGAGACAGGGAGCATGAATAGTGCCACATTCACCCAGTAGGGCGTGCGACAGGGAGGTCATCAGAGAATTTGTGTTGCTGCTGCTGTTTTTTAATGTATGTTGTTTGACCAGGACGATGTAGCATTTTTTTGCCTGGAGCATTGTAGAAAGAAACAGACGAACAGTCATTTGAGCCCACATTTATACACACAACACAGTCACATGACTGCATATTATTTGCATGATCTACCTAAACATGCTAATTCAGCCTGTGATTAGTACATTAAACTAACATACCTATCAGAGTCACTCTTTAGACTGCCATGCTCTTTACCAGCTGTTAATCTTCCCATGTTAACGACATTTGCTAATCAGCTACTGTATTAATAAGCAGCTAAAAACAACTGGCTAATTTCACTCTCAGCATTTAAAAAAGGAACATTGACTCTGTCAGATAGTTGCACTAAAAATTTACTGCACCACCTGTTAGCTGAAATATCGCTTTTATGGATTTACATTGTATTAAAAGGTCACTGGCTGTTTAAGACTTAAGCAGTTTTAATTATTCTAAAAGTCTCTTAACAGTAAGAAAAGGAAGCTCAGAACAAACAGCAGCAGGGATTCTAATTAAAAGGGCCAATTCATCTAATTTTATTTGGGGTTAATTATTCAGGATTCACTCTCCGATGTGTAAGGAATAGCAATTAGTAATTTTAGTGGTTTGAAGAACATTGGAGGTGTAATCAGTTCAAATGAGTGAGTGTTTACAACACAAGATGGTGAATTAGTTTCTCCCAGCTGGAGAACGGGAACATTAGTCCCCTACCGTTCAAGACTATGAATCGCGAGTGCTGGTTAAAATATTCTATTCAAATAAAAAACGCACGTCAACAATCATCTGGTATTTTTGATCACCACATAGAAAACCAACGCACTATGTCCCATATCAGTTTAGCCCTCCACTTCATGACCACCACTGCTGACCCAGCTACCAGAAATTCAGCTGCAATAAAAAAACAATTCTCCTTCTTTCCCCTGTCCCCAGCCTACACACCTAGAGTTAGCATCCCTCTGAACCCTTAGGTGGGATTCTGAGCTGGTACATTACTGTAATCCTGGAGTAGCTCCCCTGAAATCACTCAAACTTTCCTATATTTTACCTTTAATCAGAACAAGGCAAGAGGCATGATGTGCCTCTCACTTAACATGACAGGATCTCCTGTGATGGGTTCCCCCCAGGGGTGCCACCTCACTTAAAATATCACTTAAAATCACCACCGTCAAATCTCTTTTCCACCTGTGGTCGCTGATGCAGAAAACCTCAGGCTCCCAGGCTTACGTCAGACCTCCCCAATTCTCCTCCACGCTACTGGAAAGGCGGCAGTTAGCATACAGTCAAGCACCAATTCAGTTCCCCAAAGCATGAAGAAACTCAAGTCTCAGCCTCCCCAAGTCTCGCTGACCTGGAAGCCCCATACGGACAAGCTCTCTCCTGAAATCCCTGGTCATTTCATGAGATCCCATCATTAATTAGCTCGTGTTCGTAGAGCACTTCGAAGACGTCCTACACCAAATGTCAAGTAAAATCACTACCTGTCAAACGGGTGTGCCATCCCCGCATGCCCCATTGCGGCCCGGGGCAGTGCTGGGGGTGTGCCCAACCTTAATTCCCCGATTGGGCATCAGTACGTCCCCATTATCAGATCTGGGCCAGAAGAAGCCAAAACAAAGCTAATCTAATGTCCCCTTTAATAAGGTTTCAATCCCCCAAACGGTCCATAAGGCCCTCACCCTAGGCCTTCGTTCAAAGCTCCCACAGCTTAAAGTCAACAAAACAAAGGCTCCAAGTCTGGTCAGGCTTCTCCAGGAGACCCTCGGCATCCCGGCCTCTGGCTCCGGGAGTCCCTCAGGCCCCCCAGTCTCCTCTCGGGGCCCTTCTAAGGACACTCCCCTTCCTGCCATCCCGGCTCCCCTCTGAGCTCTCTAATCCTTAATGGCCGCTTGGCTTTATGGGGAACACCAGGCCTCTTCAGCTGCACCTGGTTAATGTCTGGGGCTGGCTGGCCCCAAGCCCTTAAAAGAGGCAGACCACCCATCACACCACCAGCATCTCTGACTTACACTGAAGGTAGATGCCATTATAGTTTCATAGAATTTAAGGCTAAGAGGGACCCTGAGATTATCTAGTCTGAGCCTCCTGTACACCAATCACTGATGCTTCAGAGGAAGGAGGGGGAAAAGAAAGCCAGCAATATCCTTGGCTAAATGTGCATTGGGGAAAAAGATCCTTCCTGCTCCCTGCAGGTGAGCAGCTGAAGCCATGAAGCATGAGATTTGAGTATAGTCATTGTCTTAAGGCAGAACTGCAAGTGTTATGAGCACACTGAAGTCAATGCCGGCATTCCTGTGCTCCTCATGGCCCAAGAAGGAAGAGGATGGACAGTGGGATCCATAGGTTCACATATTTCTGAGGCCGCCCTGACCAGCTAAGCTCGACCCCCATGCACAGAGGCCACAGAATTTTTCCCAGAAGTTGACTTAAAGCAGATCATTGCAATACAGTACAAGAAGGTATCTGTACTCCGCTGAGCATGGGCTATAAATAATATTTCTGATTCAAAACTGCTTTTCTGTATGACCTTGGACAAGACCCTTGACCTATGTGTGTGTCATTCATCTCTCTCTACAACAGAGATGACTATGTTTATTCACCTGGGCCAAGTGTTTGGTGATCCACAGGTGAAGAGCCTATATAAATTCTCCTCTCACAACCAGTCTGACACTGGGGTAACTCAACTGACTTTGGTGAAGTTACAGCGAATAAAGTAAGAAAGAGAAAAGTGCTGTCATTATTATTATTATTATTATAGGTCAGCTTTATCAAATTAGTTTTCTGACCTGCAGTTTAATACAGTTGATGGAGAGATAATACAAGAAATATGCTTTCACCTTTTAAAACGTTAAATCAATCTATCTTAAAATACACGGAGGAAGGATGGATGGTCTCGAGGTTAACTCGAGCTCGTGGCTTAATCGCTGGTTCTCTCAGAGACTTCCTTTGTGACCTTGGACAAGTTATTTAACCTCTTTGTGCTTTAGTTCTCCACCTGTAAAATGGGGACACCCTTCCTCCCTCCCTTCCACCTGGCTGTCCTGTCTATTTACATGTGTAAACTCTTCGAGAGAAGGACTGCCCCTTACTCTGGGTCTGTACGGTGCCCAGCACAATGAGGGACCCTCTGAGTGGTACTGCAATGCAAACCAGGATAAAAATAATTGTCAAATGTTAAAAACCAACACAAACAGGTCGTCAAGACGGAGAATTTTCTGCATAAACCATTCGGGGCGGTAGGCAGGAGAATCTCGTCACAAAAGCAAATTATTGACTTTGAAAAGAAAATGTACATTGCATTCACATGCATAATCTTCTCTCCTGAATAGAATAGCAGTCCAGGAAGCAACTCAACCACGGAGCACTGTTTTGCTCAGACAAAACTGAAATAGGTTATCTATTTGTTTATCGGCTTGTGGTGTTAAGTTCATTGTTCACTGCTAAGTGCTCTTGACAAGAGTTGACACACGCATTCATTTATTAGAGAAGGCTGTTGTGACAGAGTTGGGAAAACGAGTTACGCCACTGGATTAAACCTTTAGCGACTGCTAAGCGTATAAAATCCATTTATCACCTGGCATTAAAAAAAAAAAAAGCCAAGACACAATCTGTTTCTTGGCCATTAAGATGGAGTGAGTCAACTTTCTGGCCCTAGGATGGGGGTGTTTGTGTCAATGAAATTCCACCCTGTTAACATGCACCCCAAAGCCAGGCAGGCTCTGTCTGCTCAGCGATGAAGCACAAAACATTCCACACATCACGCAAAGATAACGGCAGGCTTCCAGAGTTGTTTTTATTGTCAAGAGACTTCCTGAAGAGTTAGATGCGGCAGCTAACCATTTTTAAGATGGCATTGATTATTTCAAACTCTTATTTGCATTTTCCCCCCCATTACCAAGTTCAATTCCAATCTGCCTTGTTATGGTAAATCAAATGGGTCTGATGGGCATAGATCAATCCTCACCAACTAAATATATCATTGTTGCTTAAATGTTCCTTGAGTGAAGGGTCAACCTTTGCAAAATACTTTCCTCGCATAATCTTCTGCTGGAAGTTTAATACATTAGAACAAAGCCACCAAATTGGAAATACAACAACAGACAAATAGGCTTTACAGCTCAACCCATCAAAGAGGTGGGAGACAGAGTTTCAAATTGGCTTGTTTAGTTCCTTTCCCCAAGAAGCATTCCATGTACTACCTATAAACAGCCACATTAAAAGATTAAAACAGAACATGTGTCTTTATCAGACACACATAGTTTACTGTTTTCAGCTGCAGAAACAGTGACAGCTTCCTTCCTTCTATTGCAATTAGCGTCCAATTCTTCATTTTGCCGATAAACGCTACTAGGGAATGGAAAAATTAACTAGATTTTCTTGTGAATATAAAAGAACTTGCTTTTGATTATTTGTCTGTGTGATAGTCTAATAATAAATCAAATTACCTCCTTAATCCCAGAGGACGTTTTCAGATGAAAAACCCAAATGTTGGATAAATAGAAATCCTTTTGTATTTTTTCATCTTTCAAAGTAGATAATTTACTCTCCATTTATGGCTTGTGTGTTGTTGTTTTATGCGTAGACACAAATTCCAAGCAGATTATGCTTACTAGAAACAGCATGTACATTCTAACTAAATGCGGATTGAATACAGATATTTGTTATTAGGTCAAATACAAAATATAGGTGTCTTCAGACGGGGTTCAATCCATGCACGTGCAGAGATGCTGCAGAAGGTCTATGTAGTACTGAAGTGGGACAAAAACATACAAAGGTCTTCTCTGCCCAGGGACGAATTTCATTCACAACCCCTAGTCTGAACTTTCCAAAGGAGCATCTGTACTTGCTACACAACTCATCTGCAATGGGACACACCAATAAGAAGGGGTGTTCACCTCCTCCTCTGCCAATCTAGGCTTGGAGAACTACAAACAGGAAAACAAGCCACCGTCCAGAATGCTGGGGAAGCTTTGAATATTAGCTGGATGCCAGAGAGGCACAGGGAGTTTCAGTGAATTAGAGTGAGCTTGTTAGACAGAGCAATGTAAAAGCGACTTAGTGGAAATGAGAATCAGACCTGCAATGTTAATGAAATACAGAGCAAAGTTCACCGCAGGAAGAGGCCCCAAATAAAGCTTATTTTGAGGACATCAGTGGGAGTTAAATGGTACCTATGTAGTACCCATGCTGGTCCTCTGCCCAGCAGTGGATTTCACCCTGTATTCCCTATACTAAGCACAGGGATAGCATGGCAATGTTAATTACGTGGGTCCACATTATGAAGCTCTTGCCACCTTTGGGAGCATTCACTCAAACAAGTAGTTCTACTAAAGCCAATGGCACTAGGCAGGCAGTAAGATGCTATCCGTCATGAGTCAGGGAATTAGAATCGAGCATTTGTCCAGGCAGCACTGCTTTAATGGTGACCATTATACTAAATATGTCACACTGGGAGCTGGTCGAAAAATGCCTTTGTTGTTGTTGTTGTTGTTGCAGAAAATGTCTGATTTTGTTTTTTCAGTTTTCGGTGACAATGCCCGGTTTCATCAAAAACAACTTTGAAAACAAAATACCATTTTTGGATTCTGTTTTTCTGATGAGAAAATTCAAACACAATGAGCGTTTTCAGCCAAAATGTTGGTTTGGGATGAAAAGCCCTGTTCTGTTGACAAAATATTTTAATCGCCTCTAGTCACATTCTCCTAGAGCTTCTGATGGCTACCTGAGGCAGCATGTGCAAATTAGTCCATAATAGTCAAGGTGGTGAGTGCTCACCAGAGAAACATATCTGGCAGGATGGGGAAAAGAGAGGTCCATTTCCCCTCCTTACAAATTTCCCTTTGTTCAGGATGCTATAAGAAGGGGCAGTTGGAAGGGACCCCCATTTCCTCTCATCAGCCAGAAGAGGTTGAGGGGAGAAGGAAAAAACCCAATTCTTATTCTACCAGCAGCCAGAAAGGGTGGGGCAGAGGGCAGAGAGGATGTTGAAACTTTCATCATGATATCGCTTTGATGATTAATGATGTTGCTCCATATTGAGGCTGTTTCATGTATTTTGGAATTGAGCTAAAACGAGAGCTATCCAAATCTCCCCAAATAGTAGAGGCTTGGCGAGAATGGGACTTATCCCCATACAACTCCAGGTCTTGGTTTCACTAAACCAAACCCAACTATGGAGGGTTTTGCAAAACCAACCCCCCAAGCTTCACCCATCTCTAATATCAATGCGTCATCATCAACGTGCATAGCATGTGGCTACATCAGGTGCACAAGGTGACCACTTTGGGGCACCACGAGGGTCCTGAGGAGGCAAATCTGCTCCCTAGCTGGTTTAAAACAATCACCTTTACCACTTCCCTGCAACAGATATGCCCTGGTGAGGACCACCATTGCCGCTTAGATTAAAGAAGAACCATCCTGTATTACTGTAACCTGCCCGCATAGTTATAGTGGGGAATCAAGAATGTACTTGAGACATGAATCTTGAATTTGCCAGTATTCATTCATTCTTGGACCGAGTGTAAAAGAAGCACTTTTACACTGACCGGCCAATTTAGGTTTGACACAGCTTTAACACCCAGTCTCTTGTGATCTACTGGGCCTAGAAATGGATGCTCAAAACAGTTTGAAAAACAGGATTCTCAGCTTTCAAGTGATATAAAGATTTAGTCTCTACCCTTGGCAGGTCACAAGATATCAAATCACATCCTTGTAACTAAAATCTTGCCTGACAAGATGAACATCTTGAATTCAAATGGATTTAAAGGGCTATTTTGAGATCTGTTCAGGCTAGAAACCAATGCTTTATACAATCTCAGAACTTGGAATCCCAGTTCTCATGGTATAATTAAAGTATTAATCTCTACTCCAGTGATTCTTGAGACACTGGCTGCTAAAGTCATCTGAGAAAGATGGATGCAAAGGGGTGCAGTGAGGAGATTGGTCGATCTTTCCAAGCAGTGGTCTAGGATTCATGATCAGAAAGGAGAAAAAATTTTTTTATCTTTAATGCTGTACATTTAACATTTAACAAGAGAAAAATTAGACAACTATTTAAAGTCTGGGAGGGTGCACACCATTTCCAAGCTATTCTTGACTGAAATGTTTAATGTTTCATGCAGTTTAGAAATGGCTTAAATTCCCTGCTGAATTTTTCATGCCCATACACCATTTAGCCTTTATAAAAAGTTTCCCTTCAATTATCTACTCTGCAGCTTAGGAACGATTCCTGGCCAAGTTCCTTATACTGGTACAATTTTATTTTATTTTTACTTGCAAGTTTTGCCTAAAACAGCTCTATTTGGATATGCCTGCTGCAGTTCCTACCCACGTCACCATTTGTGCATGTCAGAGAGAAGTCAACTAAAATATTTTTGCACTTCTTCACTGCCCCGCCTTCAGATGAGATCTTGCTCCCCACTCGGGCAACATAAATGGGCTACAAGCTGAGGAGCAAACCCCTGTGGAATACCCCCAAGCACATGGATTATTCCGTGCCATGCACAGAGCCTGAAGAAGGCTCAACACTGCCTTCCCTCCCAGTCCCTGGCGCAGAGCACGCTGGCAGGCAAATGGGTGTGATGGGGGCACTCCTGCGTACCAGCTATTCTCAATTGCAGAACAGGCCCTTAGGAGCCACTGAAGCCTAACAGAAGGTCAGACAGCCCCAAGCTCCGTTAGCTTATGTCAGAGGTTAGCCCCAGAACGTAGGGATGCTTAAAGCCGCCTTTACCCCTCGCCACCTCCCCCCTCCCACATCTCACTGCGTGACTAGTTCAAGATGAATGAAAAATCTGGCCCAAATTCATCTCAGGTGTAATCAATTCCACTAACTGAATTACACTAGGGATGAATTTGGCTGTGTGTTTGCTAGTCTCACCTTATACCTGGTGGAACAGTTCCCTCTCTGTGTATGGTTTTGGTGAAACTGCATCTCAAATATCACCTTCTGTTCTGAGCACCTCGGTTCCAGAAATGCATCAGCAAGTTAGAAGGAGCTTAGAGAAGAAGAAGAAGAATAGGAAGGGAACAGGAAGGACTGATTTACGGGGGAAAGTTAGGAGACCTAAATACATACAGCACTGGCCAGCAACCATTAGGGAGAGCATGGGAACTGCTAATCTATATCTGAGGCTGCAAGTGCCAAGCGTGGAATTATTTAGGAGGCTAGAAGGAGCCAAAACCCAGGAATAATCAGGTTAAATTAAGAAAGGGGAAATGCTGATGAAAATGTCTCCAGAGTGAGTTGTATTAGATTATGGAGACGTCTCCCAAGGTGACAGAAGGCCCACCACATGGGGGTACTTAACACTGGTCTAGAAGAAAGGGCTCGTGGGAAAGAATCCTGAATGGTCAATGAGATGGATGGACCATCCCAATCTCTGTGATTCTGTGAATAGCAAAAGAAGCCACTGGAAACCTTTTTTTAAATGACTATATTCCTCCCTGTACACCGTGCCACTCACCGCTGCAGCGCCCCCTGGCATCAGAAGGTGGCGCTGCAAGGATCTTCATCTCCACTGCCCCCTGCTGACCACTTCTTTGGCCCTGCAATGGCCTGTCCCTGGCCACGTCTTCTGCAGCCTAGCCCTCCAGCCAGGTCATCTCTTTCCATTTCCATTCTGGGCTGATAAAATCCAACTAAAGAATCCACACCTATATCCAAACAGAAGATCTTTCTGCCCCTCACAGACTACATGGCTGTTCCCTGTTTTTTGCTCCTACTCCTGGGGGCTGAAGAGATGTTTTTTTTACTGCTTCCCAGGGCTTCTTCCCGGCAGGTTTCCCCCACTGCTTCCCCTTGCTGCGGATCATGGCAGCTCCTCCCAGGGACCTCTCTGCTCCTTACCTCCCATGTAGGTTCTCTCCAGCCTGCTTTCCCCAGGCACTTTGCAGAGAGAGGGAACTCACCTTGCTCCTTTCTCCTGGGTCTCCCCCTTTACTTAGTTCGCTTCCCTCTCTACGCAGGCCTCCCTGGGATCACTAACTGTAACTGAGTCCAGATCAGGATCATCTGGGGGTTACCTCTTAGGCCACAAGCCAGGCTGAACTCAACTCCCCTTCAAGGACTAGCCAGCCAATGACCTTCCCATTTTGGGGGGGTCCTAACAAACTTTCCTTAAGATATGGTAGGTGGGAGGACTCAAACTGCCCCATGAATAGAAGTACTTGGCTTTCAGGCACTCAACTCTACTACTAACCAGATCCAACTCGCTTTTACACAATCAGATTTCCTTGCCGTACGCTGCGCCAAAGAGGAAAAGCAGCTTCACAAAGAGGAAAGCTCCTATGTGCGACAGTTATTCCCTTCCGCAAGGTTCCATATTATAGTCTCTTCCTCCTGCACTGTTTGAACGATTTGGGTCATTAAACTGCAGTAGAAATGTCATTGCACTCAGCAGAATAACTTTGTGCCATGAGCCCAGCAGAACAATTGCTGTGCTGTGTCTGTCGATGTCCGAATAGAAATAAATGTGGGGCCCCTCTCCACATACCGTTATTCACAGAGACACTGGCTCACACACAACCTCTCTTTCTAGTGTTCCCGCAAGAACAATATTTGATGAATGGACATTTAATTGGTAATAAAGGGGGCGCTAAGTCATGATCGCAGAAGCCATGTCCTCCCTGTCCATACATGTTTTTGTAGGACTGAGTCAAACAGAGAAAAAGAAAAGGCAGAATAATGACACTAAACGCTTTACCAGGCGCCGAGGGATACAAATCTCGCATTTGGAGATTTCCAAAGCATGACACCAAGAAATGCTGTACCTACATGCAGCATGGCGCCAATATATCTAAGCACTGACGCACACGCTTTGATTTACGCATGCGCTTAAGTCCCATGGAAGTCAATGGGACTTAACGTACTTAAAGTTAAGCACATACTTAAATGCTTTGCTCAATAGGGATTCATGTAAACATGGACTTCAAATGCTTTGCTGAACCGGGTCCCAAGTGCTATGTATGGTACGTAGCAGGGTGTTCCCTGATTTTCTTAACTTGCAAAGCATATATTTATTATGACCTCCACTGCCTCCTGGTAGATTCCAGGGGCTCGATTCTGCATTGCCTCACATCAGTGTCAAATGCAGTTCCCAGCATTAAATCATTTCACATATTTACAGGACTGGCCATGCACTAGCAAATGCCCCTATCAGATGATAATTAATACAAGCCTTGAACGTGCCCTCTAGAGGGGAACACCCCAGGTGCCCCTGACTTCAGGGGCAGTCAGAACTTTGGAAATTCTCCACAAAGGTGGTAGGTGTCCGAAGCTCGGCATCCAAAATTGGGGCACCCAAAATTATAGGCCACTTTAGTTACTTGGGCCTAAGGGAATCAGCCCTTACAGACAGCGAATAGTGTTGCTAAAATAAAAATAGTTCTTTCAACTGCTTCTCCCTTAAGTGCAAAAATCAGGAGACTTAATTTTACAGTTTGCATAATTTTAACATGAAAAAACACAAGCTGTATCTTAGCTTTTAAGAGAAGACCAGATGGAAAGTCTATCATTAGAAATGCCAAAGGGGGAATACACTCAAAGTTCGCTCCATGACAGAAAGGTCATTTCTAGTCATCCTTGTTTTAAATGTTCTCAGAACCACTCGAGCTTGGGTAATATGATGGTTTTCATCAGCTTGATTGCCTCCAAGGGGAGAGGGGGGGTGAGAGAGAAAAAAACCTCACAAATGAGGTGGCTCCCTTCTTTAAAGTTTCTCTTTTTTTTCCTCTCCCCCAGAGCAGAAGGACTGCTAAAAATGTTATGAATTACAGTTTGGATGACAAGTACCACCATGACAATGATCGGTTGATTCCACCCAAGGGTGTTTCCTTGCAGTTTCATGGAGAGATAAATGGCACATTCTACGTAACAGACAATGTATCAATGCAATCGGAGAAGTGGCACTAGGCTTATCGGATATAATTGCCAATGAAGAACAATTGCTTATCCGTGTCAGTCCCAGAATATTAGAGAGACAATGTTGGTGAGGGAATATCTTTTATTGGACCAACTTCTGTTGGTGAGAGAGACGAGCTTTTGAGCTTATACAGAGCTTTTCCTCAGGTCTGGGAAAGGTACTCAGAGCATCACCGCTAAATACAAAACTGAACAGATAGCCTAACGTAAGTAGGTTGCACATAACTATCTGTTTGACCTTGTTTTTAGCTGTGACACTGAGTACCTTTCCCAGACCCGAGGCAAAGCTCTGTATAAGCTCAAAAGCTCATCTCTCTCACCAACAGCTAACATTCTAGCACCACACTTTCTAGCCTATCTAGACGAGACTTTAGAGCACATCTTCACCAGGAAAAGAAAAAGGTGTGCTTCTAACTCGAGTTAGCTAGGATGAAGTAAAATCTTAGTGAATACAAAGCAGTTTGTAGTATTCACATGAATTAGCTGGTCCAGTCAAAGGGCATCCTAGGGTTTATCATGACCTGCTAACTAATGTGGGAACTACAAACTGCCTTGTCCTCACTGGCATTTTACTTCATGTTAGCCAACTCGAGTTAGGAACACACTTGTTTTTCCCCCTAGTGAAGACAAGGCCATGGCTTATGCAGGGGATGTGAAATAATTAGATCTTTGGGGACCAAAAGTTCCACATCTGACAGGGATACAAAAACTATTTGAAGCCCCACTAAACTTTCAAAAAGTACTCTGAAACGCAACGATATAAAAGTTTCACCTTCATACTCAACCGGTCTGCCCTCTCCTCCCCCTCTCCTCCCCCCCCCCCCGTGTATTCCAAATCATACCCACCGCAGCTGGCTTGAGTTAACCAAAGTATTTTCTTTTTACTGATTTTTACTCTGCAGTGCCAGCCTAGACAAGCCAGTGAGCTGGATTCTATTCTGCTTTGTAGAACACCAACAGAATTATTTACAGCCAGCTAGTTAAAATGCTGTGAATTCCACCTGTGAATTATTGTCAGGTTCCAGTCAGTTGCACCTATGCAAATCCCTTCAACAAGTGTCATGGGGGCTGGGGGGCTAATTTGAAGGCAATGGGTTTGCACAGGTGCCACCGAGTGTGAGATGTGGCCTGTAGAACCTTCATCTGGTGATGATGTGTGAGAAAGAAGGAGCCCAGCCTGTCTCTCACAGCCCAGGCTGATATTTTGGGGCCGGCAGCTGGATATATTTTGTTATTGTTTTTAACTTGTGAACTTGGCACAGCTGATATAGACTTATTAACACACAGTAAGCATGAAACTGCACTTTCAAACACAAGAAAGTTGACATTTAGGGCCTGCTTTTTCAAAAGGCTTGACCTCGGCCTCCACTTTCACAGGTGGAATTCAGAGCATTTGAAAGTTTAACTACCGGGCTTCCCCCATAAAATGTGAGTCTGCCTCTCATCAGATAGGGTTTTAAAATGGAATCTTCCATCCCAACTCCAGAGGCGCTTACTGTACTAGTTAGTGAGCTCATATAAGGCATTTGCCACTCCATCTCTCTTGAGAAAGTCAAATAAACCAACCAGGTGCTGGTCTCCGGGACTAGCCAGGTTGGTCACAGATTAAGCAAATAAATACAATGCAACAGGCTTGTAAAGTATTTAAAGAAGAAGAAATTCCCATTGAGACAAAAAGGCTAATTGTCAAGGGCACCGTTGGACACAGACAAAGCAGACAGCACTAAATGGGAGTGCATTTATTAGCACACCAGTAAACAATAGGTTAACAGACTACCTATGTGAGGAATCACAGTTGAGAGTACTACGAAACCCTGACTTAGAGCAGGAGTCTCAGATGAATACTTTATTATGAATTAGTAATATTCAAACTGTCCACAATGCCCAGAGCTGAAATGTGTTTGCCACAGCCATTTTTAGGGAAGTCTCAGTGGCTATGGTGAAAAGAGCAACCTTGTGACAATGCATCATGGACCTGTGCTTCAGACGGATGACTAAGTTGTATTTTAATATTTTCACTCTGGCCAACAAGAACGGTTTATTTGCGGGGAGCAATTTAGGAGGTTTCATCTCCAGCCAAACCAGTCATTTCTCCAAATGTCTTCAAAGGCTCTTGTTCCCCACGGAGGCCTGAAACCTTGACAAATTAGGCGCCAACTGAGAATCCACTTCTTCGAACCCCCTGCTCTTCCAGAGCGGTGCTGCTCACCTCTTGACTCTTTTTATGCAGCCGGGTTTAGTTCTCAAGCCTCTAAAAAAAGATGAAGGGTCACGTCCACCCGACTGCCCGGTTTCCATTCTCCATAGTAGCTGGAGAATGAAACGGGGGCTTTCAAGTTCTGTGGCAGCCAGTGCCTAGCAGAGAATGGTTAACACCAGTGAAACAATAAAGATAATGGAATCTATGGATTTAATTATGATGCTAATGCATGGGAGGCGGGGGGAAGCTCGTTTCCTTCTTAGGCACCACCAGTGGAAGTGTTTGCTAAATCCCTTAACAGTTACACCTGTGTTAAGGCAACAGGGTTGCAGAGCTGTCAGTGGGGGACAGCTGGAAGGAGATCGGTGTAACAGTGTAACTGAGAGCAGAACGTGGCCTGCAGAACCATCATCACAGGTGATTGTGTGCAAGGAGGAAAGATCTCCACGACCAAGTTAAGTTTTCAAGGCTGCCGGTTAGAAAATCAGAGACATTAGACACGGAGTCACTGAGAGAAAATAACCATTGAACACCATGATTCCCTATTACAGTCACTTTTTCAGAGCAGAACTGCACTTCAGCTCTTTATATACTCAGCACATTCACAGAACAACATGACAGGAAGGTACACTTGAGCAACAGCAGCCGAGCTTTTTGAGAAGAGGCTTCATTTTATTGCAGTTTTTAAAACCAATACAGAATTAACCATTTTGCAGAAGTTCTGCATTCCACACATGGTGCCTGCTTGGCAACACTGAGGAAGTGAACGGGGTTTGACTTCCCAAACTGAGTCACCGCTGTAAGCCCCAGGGGCAGTATTTATAGATTTGGGTGAAAATTTCCAGGAAACATCACTTACTGGCACACATAAAAATAGCAAAGAAACTCTTCAATTACTAAACTTTAAGAGGTGTCTTTTTTCTTCTTCTTTGTTACAAGGTGACAGTGAAACAATGAAAGATGCTTTTGTTGGGAAGGGGTACTGGTTAACACTGTACCTTCAGCCCCTGATAGTAGTAGACACCAGTCCTAAACTATTAATTCTGGACAGCTGCAAGGTGGTATTTTTTCACTGATTATTTCCAGGATAAGAAGTCGAGTCTTAGACAACTTTAGCTGCTCTCTCCTAGTGAGCGCACAGACATTAATAGCTGGCTGGGGCACTTCAGCCGTTAGCTCCATCCACACTGTATGGAATCTCGTTCTAAGTGACTGTTTCCGCGCTTTCCACCAGAGGAATGGACAATCAGATTGACGGCCTCCAAGAGCCACGTTCGGATTTCAGCTACAGCGCTGTAAATCTGGAGTCACCCCATTGACTTCAGGGTGGGGATTTATGTTCTCCCTTATCCAAGTCAAGCAGATTAACTATCCTAAAAAATGCTCCTTCTCTTTACCATCTTGTATTGCAGAGGGGGCCATATCCCAGTGGCAGGCAAAGAGAGTCACAACGCGTCGGTAAAGCATTTCGGGAACCCTCCCTTTAAGCATGCCACACACACATATAAGATCTTATTATCTTACTGTGAGTGACACAGAAATCCCTCATTTTATTATTATGATCATCATTCTAGGCTCCTGTTGCCTACTCTAGTTACCCACAGATTGAATTAAAAAAATATTATATGCACATTGGATCCAGATTCTGATCTCAGTTACAACCAGTATAAAGCCAAAATAGCTCCATTAAAGCCAACTGCATTGGGTGGCTGTGGATAACATGGCTACAACGTGTACTAAAATGCTAAATGAGATGGTCACATCATCCTACGCACTCACCCCTATTAATATCTTCATTCTTGTCCATTGACCAGCCATCATATAAGCTAAACTACCCATCCAATAAAACTATCCACTAAAGTTGTGTTTTCCATGTCTGTGCTAACAACCAAGCCTCATTTCCCCCCCTCCCCAAAAGCTTCGATCCCCCATGTCAACCCCAGGAGTCTTAATTTCAGGCTTTACTTTTATCTAGGGTCATTCCAGGCATCCTTAGAAATGTTGTACCAAATTTTCCAGTCTCTAATCTCCGGTGCCCAGGAACTGGTTTTCACAAGTGTCAAAGTCAATTGGAGAAAGGCTGCTCAGCACCTCTGGAAATCAGACCCTACGTGTCTAAGGTTGGGCATCGAAAAATGAAGGCATCAAAAATTAGGGCCTATGTTTCAAAAGAGGCTTTTCTTTCTTTTCTTCTGCCTAAATGTATTCAGAGCTGATGTGCCAGATAGACAGCCCAGCGGAATGGTTCATAGAACAGATACAGTACAAGGCCTTGGCAAGGGGCCTTCTCTTCTGACTTGGAAGGGGACGAAGGACGAGAGGGCAGTTTGACCTCCATGACTCAGTCTTTATGCTCTTTGCTGATTTGCGAACAAGAGTGCCAAATTAGTGCTGAATAAGATGGGTGACTTTAATGATGTGAACACCTGTTATCTGGACTGGAGACCAGCCAAACTGATTTCACACAGGCCACCAAGCAGCATCAGCTAGAACAACAACTCTTGGCTTGTACTGGCGTGGGACAGATTCAAACCAGTGGCCTAGAACCAGAAGCCTTTATATATCTCCTTTATATCTATTTATATAGCCTTTACTATTCCCCTGAGCTGTTCAGCTCTCCCCACCCCCCACAACCCACCGGGCACCATTAAACATCATGTAAAACTTTTATTTTTCTTTCAAACCTTTTTTTTTCTGGGTTTTAGAGGGGTTTTTGCCATTTTTCTGACACTAATTAAACAAAAAAAGTTTACCAGGAAGAAGATAAAAAAGTACCTGATATCATTGGAACTAACAGATAAAGGAATTATGTCCCTGAGCACTTGCCAGCAGACTTTCAGAACATTTCAGCTTTCTACTTCCCTGGCTGGAGAGTCGGTTTGAGTAATTTTCTCTTTCTCCTGGGGTTGGTTGCTAAGAGACGCACTATTACTTCTCTTTCTCTTATGACCCGATTACTGTGATCAGCAAAGACGGCGTGCAGACAACAAACTGACACGGCTCATACACGAACGCTGAGCTCCTTACAAAATGATGGACTGCATTAACACACTGCGGCCCCTTCACTCGGATGCGGCCTTTGCAGATTCTTGTGGGACAACTGGGGGCTTTTACTTCTCCATCTTCTGAAGTGTGTTCTCAAACATTTTAAATCACAGCACTGGGAAGGGGAAAGAAAGGACTTTTACCTCCCATGTTTCATTACTTGTCAACCAGAGCAGTGTTAACGGGTCTTTTTGAGAAACGCTCCTTTTCTTCTCCTCCCAGGCAACTGGCTTAGGAACTATTACTACCCCTTTTCTCTCTCCCCGACACATAAAAAAGTTTGCAAATGCAACTACTTTGGGCCAGCGTATTTCCTTGAGCAGTCAGTGAAGCTTGTCACTGACACCTAGGGGACTGATAATCCTGCAAAGGGCTGAGAACCAAAGCCATAATAAAGAAAAGCATAAGAACGGCCATATTGGGTCAGACCAATGGTCCATCTAGCCCAGGATTCTATCTCCCTACAGTGGCCAATGTCAGGTGCTTCAGAGGGAATGGACAGAACAGGGCAATTATTGAGTGATCCATCCCCTGTATTCCAGTCCCAGCATCTGGCAGTCAGACGTTTAGGGACACCCAGAGCAAGGGGTTGTGTCCCTGACCATTTTATTTATTAATGGAGATATCCTATCTCCTAGAACTGGAAGGGACCTTGAAAGCTCATCAAGTCTAGCCCCCTGCCTTCACTAGCAGGACCAAGTACTGATTTTGCCCCAGATCCCCAAGTGGCCCCCTCAAGGATTGAACTCACAACCCTGGGTTTAGCAGGCTCAAACCACTGAGCTATCTTTCCCCCCCTTATATATAACAGCCATTGATGGACCTATCCTCCGTGAACTTATCTAGTTCTTTTTTAAACCCAGTTATACTTTTGGTCTTCACAACATCCCCTGGCAAGGAGATCCACAGGTTGACTGTGCGTTGTGTGAAGAAATACTTCCTTTTGTTTTACACCCGCTGCCTATTAATTCTATTGGGTGATCCCTGGTTCTTAAGTTACGTGAAGGGGTAAATAACACTTCCTTATTCACTTTCTCCACATCATTCATGATGTTATAGACCTCTATCATATCCCCCTTAGTGGTCTCTTTTTCAAAGTGAACAGTCCCCGTCTTATTAATCTCTCCTCATATGGAAGCTGTTTCACATCCCGAATCATTTTAGTTGCTTTTCTCTGTACTTTTTCCAATTCTAATGTATCTTTTTTGAGATGGGGCAGCCAGAACTGCATGCAGTATTCAAAGTGTGGTTATACCATGGATTTATATATTGGCATTATGATAGTTTCTCTTATTATCTATCCTTTTCCTAATGGTTTCCTAACATTCTGTTCACTTTTTTGACTGCCGCCACACATTGAGCAGATGTTTTCAGAGAACTATCCACAATGACTAAGAGCTCTTTCTTGAGTGATAACAGCTAATTTAGACCCCATCATTTTGTATGTGTAGCTGGGATTATGTTTTCCAATGTGCATTACTTTGCATTTATCAACACTGAATTTCATCTGACATTTTCTTGCTCAGTCACCCAGTTTTGTGAGATCCCTTTAACTCTTCGCAGTCTGCTCCGGACTTAACTATCCTGAGTAATTTTGTATCATCTGCAAACTTTGCTACTTTGCTGTTTACCCCTCTTTCCAGATCATTTATGAATATGTTGAACTGCACTGGTCCCAGTACAGACCCTTGGGAGACCCGGCTACGCACTTCTCTGCACTGTGAAAACTGACCATTTATTGCTGCCCTTTGTTTCCTATCTTTTAACAGTTAGCAATCCATGAGAGAACCTTCCCTTTTATCCCATGACAGCTTACTTTGCTTAAGAGCCTTTGGTGAGGTAAAGAGTCCTGTGGCACCTTATAGACTAACAGACGTATTGGAGCATAAGCTTTCGTGGGTGAATACCCACTTCATCAGATGCACCCAGAAAGCTTATGCTCCAATACGTCTGTTAGTCTATAAGGTGCCACAGGACTCTTTGTCGCTTTTTACAGATCCAGACTAACACGGCTACCCCTCTGATATTTGGTGAGGTACCTTGTCAAAGGCTTTCTGAAAGTCCAAGGACACTATACCCACTTAATCACTCTGGTCCACATCTTTGTTGACCCCTAGTAGATTGGTGAGGCATGATTTCCCTTTATAAAAACTATGTTGACCCTTCCCCAACAAATCACATACATCCATGTGTCTGATAATTCAGTTCTTTATTATAGTTTCAGCCAATTTGCCTGGCTCTGAAGTTGGGCTTACTGGCCTGTACTTGCCAGGATCACCTCTGGAGCCTTTAAAAAAAAAAAACTAACAAACAAAAACAAAAAAACAGCATCACATTAGCTATCTAATCTGATACAGAAGTTGATTGAAGCAATAGGTTACACACCAATGTTCCCTCTAATTTTTTACATCCATGTGTGGAATGAATTTTGTTATGTGCACCAATATGGAGGTGACGTGTGGCAAGGCTGGAGCTGAGGGGTTCGGAGTGTGGGTGAGGGCTCTGGCTGGGGGTGCAGGCTCTGGGGTGGGGAAGAGGATGAGGGGTTTGGGGTGCAGGAAGGGGTTCAGGGCTGGGGCAGAGGGTTGGGGTGTGGGGTGTGTGGGATGCAAGGTTCAGGGTGCAGGAGGGGGATCAGGGCTGGAGCTGAGAGTTGGGGTGCGAGCTCCAGCTGGGGGTGCAAGCTCTGGGCTGGGGCCAGCGATGAGGGGCTTGGGGTGCAGGAGGGTGCTCAGGGCTGGGGCAGAGGGTTGGGGTGTGGGGTGGGTGAAGGCTTTGGCTGGGGGTGCAGGCTCTGGGGTGGGGAAGGGGATGAGGGGTTTGGGGTGCAGGAAGGGGTTCAGGGCTGGGGCAGAGAGTTGGGGTGTGGGGTCTGGGATGCAAGGTTCAGGGTGCAGGAGGGGGCTCAGGGCTGGGGCAGTTAGGGTGCGAGCTCCGGGATGGGGCCGGGGATGAAGGGTTTGGGGTGCAGGAGGGTGCTCAGGGCTGGGGCAAAGGGTTGGAGTGTGGGGTGGGTGAGGGCTCTGGCTGGGGGTGCAGGCTCTGGGGTGGGGAAGAGGATGAGGGGTTTGGGGTGCAGGAAGGGGTTCAGGGCTGGGGCAGAGGGTTGGTGTGTGGGGTCTGGGATGCAAGGTTCAGGGTGCAGGAGGGGGATCAGGGCTGGGGCAGACGGTTGGGGTGCGAGCTCCAGGATGGGGCTGGCGATGAGGGGCTTGGGGTGCAGGAGGGTGCTCAGGGCTGGGGCAGAGGGTTGGGGTCTGGGGTGGGTGAGGGCTCTGGCTGGGGGTGCAGGCTCTGGGGTGGGGAAGGGGATGAGGGGTTTGGGGTGCAGGAAGGGGTTCAGGGCTGGGACAGAGGGTTGGGGTGTGGGGTCTGGGATGCAAGATTCAGGGTGCAGGAGGGGGCTCAGGGCTGGGGCAGACAGTTGGGGTGCGAGCTCTGGGATGGGGCCAGCGATGAGGGGCTTGGGGTGCGAGAGGGGGCTCAGGGGGTGGGATGCAAGCTCTGGCTGGGGGTGTGAGCTCTGGGATGGGGCCGGGGATGAGGGGCTTGGGATACAGGCTGCCCCAGGGCTGCGGCGGGGAGAGATGACTCCACCCAGCCCTCGGCTACTGCAGCAGCCCAGGGCTGGGGGAGGGGAGCCTCTCCCCGGCCATGGCAGCTCCGTGGCTGGGGGGAGAGGTGCCTCTCCAGTCCAGGCCCTGTGGCTGCGCACCTGGGCGGCCCTTGATAGTCTGCTGCGCAGCTTAGAGGGAACTTAGTTACACACCACAGTTAGTAGTTCTGCAATTTCATATTTGAGTTCTTTCAGAAGACTTGGGTGAATCCCATCTGCTCCTGGTGACTTATTACTCGATTAATTTATCGATTTGTTCCAAAACCTCCTCTAATGACACCTAAATCTAGGATAGTTCCTCAGATTTGTCACCTAAAAAGAATGGTTCAGGTGTGGGAATTTCTTTCACATCTTCTGAAGTGTTGATCAATGCAAAGAATTAATGTCGCTTCTCCACAATGGCCTTGTCTTCCTTGCATGCTCCTTTAGCACCTCTGATGGTTTGAAAGATTTCCTGCTTCTAATGTACTTTAAAAAATTGCTGTTAGTTCCTGGGTCTTTTGCTAATTGCTCTTCAAATTCTTTTTTTGGCCTGCCTGATTATACTTTTATACTTGACTTGCTAGAGTTTATGTTCCTTCCTATTTTCGTTGGTAGGATTTGAATTCCAATTTTCAAAAGATATCTTTTTGTCTCTAGCCAACTTTCCTACCCTGTGGTCGACCCAGGTTAGCAGTTTTTTGGTCCTCTTACTTTTTTATTAGGGGCACACACATAGTTTGAGCCTCTATTTTGGTGTTTAAGACGTTTCCATGCAGCTTGGAGGCATTTCACTCTTACATTCTGTTTAACTATCCTCGTCTTTTTTGTGTAGTTCCCCTTTCTGAAGTTAAACGCTACCGTGGTGGGTTTCTTCGGTATTATCCCCCCTTCGAGGATGTTAAAATTAATTACATTATGGTCACTATTTGCAAGCAGTTCACCTATATTCGCTTCCTCAACCAGCTGCAGAGCTCCACTTAGGACGAAACAAGGAGCAATGACAGAACAAGGAGCAATGGTCTCAAGTTGCAGTGGGGGAGGTCCAGGTTGGATATCAGGAAAAACTATTTCACTAGGAGGGTGGTGAAACACTGGAATGCGTTACCTAGGGAGGTGGTGGAGTCTCCTTCCTTGGAGGTTTTTAAGGCCCGGCTTGACAAAGCCCTGGCTGGGATGATTTAGCTGGGAATTGGTCCTGCTTTGAGCAGGGGGTTGGACTAGATGACCTCTTGAGGTCCCTTCCAACTCTGATATTCTATGATTCTATGAAATCAGGAATGGCTTCTCCCTTTGTGGGTTCCAGGACTAGCTGCTCATATCTCTGCCTCCCATCCTGACATGTTCCCAGCAACATGGGGATGGTTGAAATCCCCCATTATTATTGCGTTTTCTGCTTTTGTAGCCTAATTTCCCTGAGGGCTGGTCTACACTGGGGGGGGGGGGGAGATCGATCCAAGATACGCAACTTCAGCTACGCAAATAGCATACTGAAGTTGAAGTAGCTTGGATCGAATTACCTGGGGTCCAGATGGCGCGGGATCGACGGCCGCGGCTCCCCAGTCGACTGCGCTACCGCCGCTCGCTCTGGTGGAGTTCCGGAGTTGACGGTGAGCGCGTTCGGCGATCGATATATCGCGTCTTAACGAGACGTGACATATCGATCCCGGATAAATCGATTGCTACCCGCCGAGACGGCGGGTAGTGAAGACGTACCCTGAGCATTTCACAATCACTGTCACCATGCTGAGTAGGTGGTCGGTAGAATATTCCTACTGCTATACTCTTATTGTTCAAGCATGGAATTTCTGTCCACAGAGATTGTATGGTAGACTGATTTATTTAAGATTTTGACTATATTTGATTCTGTGCTTTCTTTCAATATGGTGCCACTCCCCCACCAGTGCAGCCTGCCCTCATTCCGAATATATTTTGTGCCCGGGTATTACTTTGTCCCATTGAGTCTCATCATTCCACCAAGTTTCTGTGATGCCTCTTATATAAATATCCTCATTTAATACCAGGCACACAAGTTCACCCATCTTAGTATTTAGACTCCTTGCCTTTGTATATAAGCATTTATAAAATCTGTCAGTATTTAGTTGTCTGCCTTTATGTGATGTAACTGAATGGGACTCTTCCGTTGGACTGTTTCTCTTCAGTTCCTACCTGTACTTTATCCATGTCTAGCCTCTCCTCTTTACTAGGATATAGAGTATCCCCATTAATAAATCCTACTCTGCTATGTAATGGTTCTCACTGCTAGGGAACTCTTCCGGATATTCAGCCTGCTTCTTCTTTTGTTACTCTGACCTTGTTACACTTAGTTACACCCTTTGTAGTCACCTCTCCACTCTTTCCTTCTCTCAAAAAAAAATTAAACACCCTCCAAATAGTCACGGAGGGTATTGTAATACTCTCCAGTCAGCACGATCTGAGAATAGACTTTGGGATTAGCCGCTACACCCACGGTGCCAGCAGAGACCAGGAGAAATCAGTGGCAAGACTCCCACTAATTTCAAGGGGGAGGGGTCAGGATTTCACCTCTGCTGCTGAGAAGTTGATCTATACTCAAGTGGCTCTCATCTAGGCTTAGACCTACTGCAGTGAACTGAGCAGACCTCTCCCTCTTTAGCTCACCCTTTGGCTTTTGGCCCGGTGGCCTCTCCAATGCTCAGCTGTGCAAACCGACACCCCAACTGTATGGGTGAATCTCTATGGCCCACTCAAAGCAGAGCCCCTTGCTGAGCCCTTCCAACACAGATGCCAATTAAAGAAGAGCGTGGCAGTGGAGTTTGACACGGGGACATCTGTTTATTAGGAACTGTCCTGAGCCCAGAGTTCATTCCACACAGGCCACTTAATAGTCATTTCAGGCTAACAACTCAGCCACACTCAATGTGGGCTAGACCCAAACCCTTCTGTATCCCATTAACAGACCTCTGAGCTACCTACCCAGTCCCCCTCAACGTACTTCCTTTCAGAGAACACTTCAGGCCTGATCTCTTTAGTCCAATTTGTAATGCAAAAAGGCCTTTTCTTGGGCCACAAATACTGCTTTTGAGGTTTCAAAAGCTGCTCATGCATTCTTCTAACCTTTATTAGACCAACTATAACATAACCCAATAGACTTTTACTGGTTGCCCTGACTTACCGTACTCTTTGGCAATGTCAAAAAGCTTTAGGCAGGGAAAGGAAACTCTCTATATTATCTTTTATTATAACAGTTCATTTACAGGGCTTACAAAGGTGCATTTAGTGAAGAAGGGAAAAAACAAAGGAAGTTGTACTTGCTTGTTAATTGTCACATAACAATTGCTATTCTTTAACTTACTCGCAATGTATTCAATCTTTTAGATTAAAAACAAAGGGGACAAGTGCTGCCTGCTGGAATTAAAGCTATTTCAGCTTTCATGTTGCTCTTTTGCCTCCATTAGGCACAATAGCCTTTATAAATGTGGAGAGCAAACTTTATCTTTTTAAAAGTAGATTGAATATAATAAATGCCAGATGTTTGCAATTGGAGTTATAAAAAGATGGCTTGTTTCCATTCCAGAGTGTGTCAGATCATCCCATCCCCCCCAAACCAACCTCCTCCTTTCTTTTTTCTACCCAAACTATTGTGGTTCACGGAACAGGCCACTGCATAGATGAATCACTATTCAAAGCCCGAAATAATGATGTGGAAAAATTAAATATAGCATCTTGAAAGAAAACAGAGACAGACAGACATGAGAAAAGAGACAACGCAGCTTGGAAAAAGTCTACCTGTCAAAGAATATAACGCTGGCTTTATTAAACCAAACAAAGAAAAGTGCAATTCTGTTCACCAAAGTGAAAAACAAGGCTAGATATTAATTCAAGTAGCTCCCAAGTAAGTGGCTATGTATCCCAAAGCCTCGGGAAGTTTCCTATTTGTAATTCTAACAGAACGTAATAAAAATCATTAATAAAATCAGGTTGCTTGACTTGACATTTTGTGAACTAGAGATAAGTATATTGGTTCTGTAGTAGTTTTTATGCACCCGTTGGATGTCTCATCGTACCCAATACCATTACCCACGGCGATATTTCAAAGGAGAACATTTCAACCTGAAAGCAAAGCAAATGCATTAGATCTACCCATTTATCTTGATCTAATGGCCAGATGCTGATCCCATCACTCACACTGAATATCTTACTCTGATATCACCACAAGGAGACCAATGGAACTACTTAGGGAGTAGGGTTTTTATTTCCAGGAGCCACATTCAAGGACCAGAACCCCACTGCGCTAGGGGCTGTACAAACACAGAATAAAAAGACAGTCCCTCCCCAAAGAGTTGACAATCTAGGTATAGGACAAAAGACAATAGGTGGAGCAATAGAGAACGACGAGACGACACTACTCAGCATGAGAGACAGGGGCCTCAACACATCAGCAGCCTACCTGTTGTCAAGGTTTTTACAGGCCTCATGGCAACGGTGCCACTCCATATGAGGAAGGGCACCAGAATCTGGCCTCAGGCTTACCCAGTATAGCTCCAGTTACTAAAGACTGAATTAAAACCACTGCTGTGTAAGTGAGAACAACCACTAATCACCAAATGGTTTCATTTGGTTCTCAACCGATAGGGAAGAGGATGTTATTAGAGAAAAATCAATGGAGACTTCCGGAGGGGTTGCTGTACTAGCCCCCTGTGAGGAAACCTCCTGCCCCTCCCCTTCAACCACCACTTCTTGATGATTACTCCAGCTTTTTTAAAAACTCGAATGCAGATGGTGGCAGAGCCGCCGCCGCAAAGGGAACTGGAGGTTTGAATCATTGTTAATTTTGTGGGCTTTATTTTGCAATAGTCCCTGGATGATGCAGCTTTGACAGTGACTAATACATGAAGAGGTTGCATTTGTTCAGTTTGCTTCATTCGTTAGCAGAACTACATGGATAAAGAGTTAATATTTCTTCCATAACACAATTCCTTTTAGAAAGGCTTACACACTTGAAAAGGCAAGAGCTAATTTGGGGGTTTGCTTAAGTGCAGTGAGAATGAAATACGTTAGCAGGGTGTGATTAGCATCAGCAAGAGCAGTAATAATATCTCACAATTCTATTTTTCCATCCATATGAGCCTGAAGTATTTTACAGATCATGGACCCAATCCTGGAAGAAGCTGAGAGCATGATGGGAGTGACAAGTGCTCAGCATCTTACAGGCGCTGGCCCAAAATAGATTCATCAGTTTCATCACTGAGAGGCTGCCCCCTCTGGGGTGAAACACAGCAGCTGTTTTAACAGCTTATAATACTTCACAACAGTTTGAGGCAGGAAGGAAAGAATACCATACCTGGTTTGAAACTAGGGAATTCTAGGGAGGCAGAATGGACAGGATATGATGGGAAACACTCCTGCTCTTGCAAAGCGATAGCACAGCTGATTAGGAATTCCTATTTATGTCTCATGCAAAAGACAGCACCAGCATCAGCGGAGCTTCCCCTGTCACACTAGATGATGACAGTGGTCCCTTCTGGATTTATAATCTATTACATCTAAAATCTATAACCTGTCCCCATGCTGACGTACGGTTCAAATCAAACACACAGAGCTGAGTAGAACCTAGTGGATCACCAATACCACCCTGGATTTTTCCTTTTCAGCGTCCCAGCCAAGTCTAGAACAGACGCATGCCCAGTTTAGCTTCTATGAGCTGCCAATATCAGAGGGGTAGGTGGAACCATATACTCCAGTAAACCCATACACGGGCTTTGAAAATTAGACAGAGATGCTGACAGTAGCTCTTGCACACAAGATTCAATACGTTTCTTTGGGTACAAGTAAAAGGGAGCCTGACCGTTCACATTCCTAGTCCCTAGCAGACACACAACAAAATTAGCAGTCTCTACTCAAGAGTCTCCATGCGCCAGAACACAGGGAGCGTGCTGCAGGTCCAGAGCAAGTGGACCAGTGGCAGCAGGGATGAAGCTTTCACAGACACAGCACCCGCTATCTCTGGCTTGAAGCCAGCATGGTATTGAGGTTCTTCTCACAAGTAACAAACGTACCCTCTCCCCTGGGCAAAAAAAAAAAAAAAAAGTTAAATGGAAGGGGATGAGCAAAAAATTGCACATAGTCCTCCTGTCAGTACTGACTCCAAAAGTGTCACCCAAAAGAACAGCTAGAAAGAAAGAAAGAAAGAAAGAAAGAAAGAAAGAAAGAAAGAAAGAAAGAAAGAAAGAAAGAAAGAAAGATCTTCTTTGGTTCTCGTCCCTTCATTTAGTTTCTATTAACTGCTCCCGCTCTTGCCGGTATTATATTCACCCAGGGTGCCAATATAAGAGGAAAAGACATCGACAGCAGTGATCATAACATTTCCAGTGATGCACTGCCATGAGCAAAGGTAGCAAATGTTGTGAAGCGAGTCCACAGTGCCTCTGACAGAGAAAACATGGCCCTGGATTGTACACTGGGGGAGGGGTACTCATCTCTAATTTGGAGGTCCAGGGAATAAACCCTACATTCTGAGGGCACCACAACTGTCTGACCTGTTACGCTTTTGCACATCTACCCTCCGTAACAGAGAGGAGGAAACTGCAACACAGAGGGGCTACATAGGCAAACTGCCAGAACCCCATGAGTTCTGCTAGATTTGCATTTGTAGAGTGTTGCCAAGTCCTGGGATTTTATCAGGAGTCCTGTGATATTTGGTCTTTTTTCCCAGCCTCTGGAGTCATGAGAATTTGAGCTTTCATTTTATTTTGAAATCCTGCTCAGCCATGGATTTCTTGAGGCACGTCACGTAATCTCTCTGTGCCTCAATTCTCTACCTGCAAAACGGTGAGGGAAGGAAAGGGCACATAGCAGTATTTGTGAGGTAATTTAAAGTCACCCCAAGTCTCTGTTCTGTACTGAAACTGGAGCAGAGACCGCAGCGCTGATTACAGAACAGCGAAAGGAATGAGACCATGACTGCGACACAGCAGGAGGAAGATATTCTTTAATCCTTTCTATCCTTGAGATCTATTGCCGGTGCTCTTCTTTCAACACAAACGCAGTGAGTCCCCTTTCCCTGATGGCTGTTATGTTACACACATAGTATTGCACGTAAAACCAGGGAGCGGACTGAGTATATTTAGACCTGTTCCTATTGAAGTCCGAGGGGGTTATGCCTCTGACGTCAATGAAAGCAGGATTAAGTCATTTTTCTCCTAAAAGCACATGTTATTCTGGGCAGAATTTTGTCTATAAAGACAGAGAGAAATTTATTATAGATGGGGCCTGATGGAGCCCTCTGTTTCTGAGCAAAGAGCTGGAACCAGAGGACTGTGGTGTGGAACAATTCACAGAATATGAGTGGCACAGGAAAAAGAGCCCACCCACGCAGCTCTCATTGACTTCAATACTCACAGCTCTCAGGATCAGGCCCACTCGGAACAAGAATGTGTATGCCCTAGGGCTGAGCTTATTAAAATGCCAGGCACTGCTACAGAATCTTATAAAGTGAAATGAGAACACGGTGTAATAAGGTATCCGGGAAAATGATTTATGGTGTGTTCCTGGATACAGTTAAGAAGAAGAAAATTCAACCCACTCCCCCATAGTTTTCACGGAAGACATTTAGGTAAAGAACCATAATCAACAGCTATAAGGACACAGGAACATGTGATCTGGACAATATATATGGGCAGACAGCAGGCACTGGTCTAAGCTGGGGAAATTTATGAAAAGAAACAGCCATCAGTTCACCTGACCGGGTGTTAGCCCCGGTTGGGACCACTGCAGCTTTTGGCATGTCTAATGCACACACTGGGGAAGCAGGTCTGACCGCATGAACACTGCCCATGCTACGGCTCCCACTCCTGTTAACACCAGCGGGATTTTATTTGCTTGGTAAATGTCCTCAGTTCAGATAATTCTGCTATGTGACCGATCACTACGATGCAGCAGACTTGAGTCTTGGCTCCTGCCTCCCACACGCTCGCTTCATCTTCTTCCTGCCTTGGGTCAATAAGGCTCCTCTTCCACAATGCCCTTGCGTGTAGACTTGTACCTCAGCAACCTCTTGAGGATTCATTAAGTGCCATGTAGCCAGAGCATAAAAACAGGGATAAAAGTAGCAACAAGACAACAACAACAATGGCAGCTAGTCGGATCTGCAGACTAACCTGGGCAACAAGGGTGAAGAAAAGCTCAAGTGGCGAAAAGAAAAGGAACACTCAGAAGTTGGTTCCATTAAAGAAAGTCTGACGATCACTGAGCCTTTCTGCTAAGATCCTGCTTTAAACAGTGCACGGATGTGCTGCACAGAACGAAGAAAAAGGCCAGTTGGAGACACTAGTGCATGGGGGAAGCAGTACCAAATCGAACATGCCGTGATGCAGTGACTTCTGCTCATGTTTTCCAGACCTTAGAACAGGTAACATCGAACAAGAAAAGTCCTGACCTACATCTGTAACAGCTGTCACTCCTCCTCTGAGAAACTAAACACAACAGCACAAATACCCAATAGCTACTGAGGGCCAGGTTTTCCAAAGAACTCAGCTCCCAGTTAGGCATCAAAACAAAAGCGCTCAGTACTTTGGCTTTTGCCCCTTTTGGAAATCAGGCCGTAAGCGTCACGATAGGGAAAGCTGGAGCTGGACACCTTTGAAAATCTGGCCCATATTGTGGCGGTTTATTACTTGAAAATCTGGCCCGGTGTTTGTAGGCCCTATAGAAACACAACAGCATGCGGCCTCTGCTACGCAGCAGAAATGGAACAAGCCCAGGAATCAGAACTGTGGTCTTGTCTATTCTTCTGTTTCTAATGGTACTCAGAGGCACCAGGTAGGGTCAGTGCCCCCCTGTCTCTGTCCCAATGAGCTAACAAATCTAGTTTAAAACAAGACACAACGAGACAGTATCATAACCTGCCCCAGGGAAGGCAGAGTGTTACAACGACCCCCTTACATAGTCTAAAACATTACAATGGTATTTTTAAAACAGGCTCATTCTACTTTTTTTGTTTAGCTTTTGTTTCCCTTTTTAATCATTGTTTATAGATCATTTTAAAATTCTATCTATTTCTGCCTAATATATTTTAATAGCTTCCCCTGACACCCCCACTTTTTGTAACTGGGGGCAGGAGAGTTGGGTATGAGGGAAAGGCAGAGCTCAGGTCGGGAAGCACCGTGTAATCGAAAGAGGATAGAACACTAAATGTCAACAAAAAGTATCCAAGTGCAAGTGGAGGGGCCAAAGGTTTGATTGGAAGGCAACATGGTGTCATGTCACGGCCACTTTCCATGTCCTGCAGAGAGGCCTTTGGGCCCCAGGGCTTTACTCCGGCAACTTTCATCAGCACTTTCAATTCACTCAAGAAAAACACAGGCCGATCAGCGGAAAAAGGTCCAGGCTGTACAAGTGACACATCTTAAAAGAGATGTTCGCCCCGAGGACGTGGCTTCCCCAATGCTACAAGCGACAATCTGGAGAAACTAGTAAAGAGCATGTGCTGATAATGCCCCTGCAGCCGCTTTTAAATGGGCAATTGATTTTAATGACACGGATCTGGCAGCAGCTGCTGTGCGAGGGCATGATTTGTGCAGCTACGTCTGTACCACTACAGCCTTAGGACACGGTTCTGCAATCTTCCACTTGCGCTAGATCCCTTTGCTTCCAGTCACCTTTAGCAGAATGACTTTGTAAACTGCACTTCTTCTCAAGCCTTAAGAAAATTAAACACCCCTGTGAAGTTATTTGGGGGCAGGGAGTGAGAGACTTAATATACCAGAGTCCAAACGGGAAGTGCAGCTCTCGAGTTTCCAGTTTCACAGCTAAGGAGAAAGAGGCGTATATGGGAATGGAAGAACAAATTCAGACAAGGTAACTGGGCGGGCTTCTTTGCACAGGCAGCCATCAGGCGTCCCCAGTGCCTCCCAGGCTAGATTGTTGCAACAAAAACAAATCAAGGTCATTGAGGAAACAGTTAGGGAGCATTGCTGAGACAATGGAGCAATAAAAAGGGAATGAAGCATTATGGGCTAAATATTCTGTAATGGCCCCGCCTTCTCTCCTGGATCCCAGAAGTCTAGCCTTCTTAAATTCAGATACAGTTGAGCTAATGGGTTTGGACGGGCTGGCTGTTGGCAGGACTTCAGCAAGCTGTGTATCACACCACATCCCTGAATAGCTCTTCCTCAGCACCATTAGCCTTCCGGGCTCCTCGAATGACCATGTGATCTCCAAGACGAGACGTCGTCCCAATGCTGAGAAATGCTGAGTGTCTCCTACAAGGTGCTGTGTACACTCATCTCAGTGGCTTCAATGGGACTGCCTTGCGAGTTTCACCCTGGGCAGGACCGGGTCCAAAGAGAAGTGGTATTCCACAGGGAAAGAGTCATGCCACATGTCTCAGATCTGAGCGTTAATCACAGGAAGCTTCCCTCCCCTTATCAGTTCCTCCCTCCCCAAAACCCAAGAGCCACATGGTACAAAAGACATGAGAGAAGAAGATAATATCTCTCTCCCATCCAATCACCCACTTCCCCAGCAACTCCAGTGGAAAACTTCTTCTCACTTGATGTTTTTCCCTCTCTCTCTCTCACCCATGTCTTGTCAATGGATGCAACAGAATGAGTGAAGTCTACCGTTTGAGGGATCCTTTTTCACTTTTTACACTCTCTTTTTTAGTTTTCCTTTTCTACTTTGCAACCTTTAAAAACTTCTCCAACTTTTGAAAAGCTAGAGTGTCAAAACTCTGCTGTTCCAACTTTTCAAAAGTTAGGGATGTTTTTGAAAAGTCCAGAGTGGCAGAGCTTCCGAGCTTCATTTTTTATTTGTTTGTTTGGGTTTTTTTGTTTTTCTTTAGCTGCTCCATAACTTTTCCCAAACTGGAGAAATTTAGAAAACTTACGCCGGGGGGGGGGGGGAGGGAAAAACTGACTCATGAACCATCCCCCTCTCCCTCCAAGACATGATTCATTTGATTGCACTCTGAGGAAGACAGAAAGGAAAGGGGATCCAGAAAATGCAAAACCCGGAAATTAAAAACTGAATTTTTCCAGTTTTGAAAAACCAAATCAAAATGAAATTTTTGTTTCCTTTTGTGGTTTTCCCACATAGAATTGAAAAAATGTACAGGAAAAACCCCTCGCATTTTTCAACCTGCTGGAGTCCCATCTCTCACAAATTACAACCAAGACGACCTGAAGAAGAGCTTTGTGCATCTCAGAAGCCTGTCTCTTTCAGCAACAGAAGTTGGTCCAATAAAAGATATCACCTCCCCCACCTTATCTCTCTATTACGATCAATGGAAGTCTTGCCACTGACCCTCCTTGACCAATTCAGAAGTTTGGAGGAGCTTCATCTGACAAGTGACAGGGGCTGAGCCCCGGAGGATCTCTCAGTTGAGTGTCCCTCATTTTGGAACTTCCGCGTTCTGCTGGTTGGGTCTACAAGACACCAAGCTTCAGAGCATCACGATTCAGCATGTGGGCCAAGTATCTGATAGAGTGTGTTAAACGTAGGGTGTTTATAAAGTGGTAGGTGGAGGAGTGCCAAAGTATCTGTGGTTGTTGTTATGTCCTGTTAGGCCATGTGAGTTCAGGTTTTGTTTTAATTATATAATTAAGGGGGGGAGGGACGGAGGGATAGCTTAGTGGTTTGAGCATTGGCCTGCTAAACCCAGGGTTGTGAGTTCAATCCTTGAGGGGGCCATTTACAGATCTGGGGCAAAAATCTGTCTGGGAATCACTCCTGCTTTGAGCAGGGGGTTGGACTAGATGACCTCCTGAGGTCTTCCAACCCTGATATTCTATGATTCTATAACGTGTCCAGATGCTGTTGCAACAGTCATATGAATATCCAAATAAATAATTATTCATTTAAAATATTAATTCTTAAGAATTTGGGGTACTGGAGGAGCCGTAATCCTGAATTCATCCAACTGGTTGGACAGCAGTTCTGCCAACAACTTGCCCTATCATCCTGCCACATCCCCAGACCTAGTACTTTGCCTGGTACTTCCCACGGAGCTAGCGCACAAGCCCTAACCGTCCCCCAGACACTGCAATTTCTTCTGGAGCACGTCGTCTTTGGATCAGCCCAAGTGGTTACACACCAAATGCATGAACACCTTGAAAGGAATGGCCTTAGAAAGTGAATGTCGGCATCAACTGTTAAGAAAATAAGAGGGGGCCCAAAATGATTTTTTTTTGTTTTTAAATAACGTGAGGATAGCTGGAAGGCACACGCTCCAAAGCTACCCCAAGATTTTCATTTGAACTGCTCTGTAACCAGGTAACCTCAAAGAAGGTATCGGTAATCTAGAGTAACTCATGAGCATATAGCATAAGGGGTAATTCCCCTAAATCAGATCTATAGAATGGGTGAAATTCACTCCCGGGCAGACACACACACAACACGCGCAGGACTTGGCGGTGAAAACACGGCATGCTGGCCCACAGCCCAGGGGTCAGTTTCACCAGGGAAACGCCCTTGTATTTCGCAGCGATCGCATGGAGAACTCCCCATGCCATCAAGCTCCTTTTCACAGGTTTCTTACCATCACTCCCCGGCTGTTTGTATGGATTGTACTTTGGCTTTGGAGCAACAACTGGGGCAAATTTCTTTGGCGACTGCTGCGTGGACACAGAGATGCTGGGGGTCCCAAAAGCGTGCGTGGTCTCCATTCTCGCAGTGACGTGTCCGACGGGTTCGTTGGTGTTCTTTGGCGGCAGCCATGATGGGTGGGACATGGTTCAGATCTGGGGAAGGATGAGAAGAAAAAAAAACACCATGCACATTAGGTTTTTAAATTGGGAGAGGGGAGAAAAAACCCTAGGAACTTCTTTTTATTTACCTGTAAAATACAAATACACAAAAACCTGTGTGTGTGTGTGTGTGTGAAGGTTTCTCTTTATGGCTTGGCATATGAATTTGCCTATTTATCCCTACAACAGTATGTCAGAGGCAGCAGCTTTGCCCTCTCAGCAAAGAGAGCTAGGATGGAGCTGAATCCCACCCACCCCCCTTACTCTGAGAGGTAGATTCATAGATTCTAGGACTGGAAGGGACCTCGAGAGGTCATCGAGTCCAGTCCCCTGCCCGCATGGCAGGACCAAATACTGTCTAGACCATCCCTGATAGACATATAGATTCATAGATTCTAGGACTGGAGGTAGGCCTCCTCCCCAGATCAAAGGTATGATCAGAGGCGTGCTGGCAGGACAGTGGGGGAGGAATCGGCTCCACCTCCCTTTTGAGTTTCAAACAGGGGTTCTCAGCATGATGGTTGCTTCCAATTCCACAACCCATTCAAATCTTAGCCTCCAGAGTAAGGCTGCCACAAAGCGGGACCACTAATGAAACTGTGCTGATGATTTCCCTGCTGTGAAGGAGGGCTTGGAAAATCTCTGCGTGCCTCAGTAAAATGGGGATAAAACTGCCCTAACTTTGCAAGGATGCTGTGAGGATACATTCCGCAGCGTCAGTGAGGTGCTCAGATACCATGGTGAAGAGTGCCCATACAGACTGATGGGGGCTTTTGAAAATTTCACCTTAAAGAGCCTTACTCCCATATTCAAAGCTCATTCAGGCCCTAAGCAGCCACAATCCCATTGACTTTCAAGGAAACTTCTCAGGCCGACATTTTCAAAAACAACTAATTTTGGACGCCTCTGTTTTTGGACATCCAACTCAAGACACTGTCAAGCATGCTGATTTTCAGAAAGCGCTGGACACCCACCCTCTGAAAATCAGGCCCCTTCCGGGGGCCTCGACTTGGACACATGAAAACTGAGGCAAACAAAATCACTAGTTATTTATGTAATTCTTGGCTTTAGGCTCCTAAGTCTCTAAATCACTTCTGAAAACCAGATTTAGATGCTTTGAAAAAATTGACTCAGAAACATCCGTCCACTAGGGACTGCACTGAAACCAACCAATGCATTTCCACACAGGCCATCAAACAGCCATCCGATGTCAATGACTTTTAGTCATTATCTATCTAAGATGAATGTGAACAATGGCAAGGCGGTAAAGGCCACATATTCCTTTACTAGTCCCCTGTGACATCCACTCTCTCAGTACTGAAGGGGTTAATTCATTTTGCATCCACTGCCTGCCTTCACTTCAGCCCCACGTACTCTTGTTTAGGTTAGGAGAATTCCACCAGGCAACAAAACCCCAGCAGGCTCGGGAGACTGGATGTGAAGAGGTTTCCTTTGATCAACTAAAGCAGAAAGCATGGGAAGAATCCGCGCAGGAAGACGACAGAGCCAGGGACAACATTATCTGATCACTGTTGTGAAAAAACACCTCCAGCTGTGAACGGCGAGACAACCGAGTCTCTGGCAGGATTTGCAGAGAGAGCTGCTCTCCCATCGCATTCCGACGGGGCTGGTGCATGAGGGCAGTTCTAGCTCCCGCAGATGAATGTATTAATTGGTGAGAACTGTCCACGGAGTGCGGGGGAGTGAATGCTGCCAGGTGCGCAAGCCCGTAGAGAGAAATGATTACTGAACTCTGCAGGGCTGCAGCGCTCTCACCACTCTGACACAGCTCTGCGGTCGCACGCACAGAAATCCATGCGAATGTCTCTCACGGAGAGGTTTTCCTAAGCCAGGAGTGGCCATCACAAATCACCTGTTGAAGGTCAGCAGCTGGAATCTGAAGGAAAATGGGCAGCTGCTTCTGCCATCTACCACCGCCGCTGGAGACCAAACATCTCCTCACGGACTCCGCTGTAGAGCCCAGCTGCCGTACCCCACGCCCTGCCGACACAGGCACATTCTTGGCGCTGCGAAGTGAAAACTTCCGTCACATGCCCCTCACATTCCGCACATGGATGCACATGGCTCTAAGGAAATGTTTCAGCAGCATGGTGATACACCTGGACACACATTGAAGCCTGTCCTAACTTGATCATCTAGACTTCACTCTTCAGAATATACTTCTAAAGATTAGTATAATGGGGACCAGGTGTGCCAAGCTTTAGGACCCTGAGTGCGGGGGGATGCAGAGTTACTTTGCTGACTCACCACAGCAGGCAGAACAGCTGCATCTCACTATTTCCCCCGAGAAGCATAAAAAGCAGAGTCCACCTAAGAGGCAATAGGTGATAGAGGGGGGAGTCCTAAAAATACAGCACAGGAAGAAGCCCAGGCTTGTCCTGTGTTTGTAAGCACAGTCCAACCTCGGGGAGTTGCTATTTGAGAATACATGTGTTTTTGCAGTGGTGGGCAATAGAAGGGGGACCGGCCTATTCACACCAGTGCCTTTCTAAAATTAACTTAGCAATTAGAATTGTATTTATTACGGTCATGGATTATTTATTCCAGACAGCAACAACTCCCTGTGTGAGGAGTTAATTCCACTGAGAGACTGGTTGGCCAGGATAATCTTGTGATCAAAGCACAGGGTAGAGTTGGGGATCTAGGTTCTACCCCTGCCTCTACCATAAACCCCCTGTGGGACCTGCACCAATCCATTTCACTGCTGTGTGCCTCATTTTCCACATCCTGGATCTAAATGTTCAGTCCATAGTTTCCCTCCCAGCCAAGGGCTCGCACCCAACTTAATCCAGCCAACACAGAAATCGCCCCCAATAAGGGGAGACCCACCACTGATGGAGAAATAAAACATCACAGGCCGGCTGGTTCAATGAGTGCTGTGGACCTGGCAGGAACTACGCAGTTCTAAAAGAAGATAGCCGTAGCGCCGCAGGTGCCTCTGAACTGACTCTGAATGTTATGCTCCCTAGTGGAGCTGCTGAGATGCCGCACACAACACAATTCACACCAGCAACAACTCTCCGGGGCAGAGCCCCAGCGAACCAGGTGACCACCCTCCACCCCTTGCTTCTTGGTCTCATCTTACCAGATGACAGCATCATTCTGAAAGCAAGAAATGGAAGGCAGGTCCACCCGCGAGGCCAGAGAGGAAATCCCACTCACCACTCCTCGCTATCCTGCTACCTGCTGTTCCCAGCGCCGGGGTTTACGGAACCAGAAACAAGTTCTCACGGAAACGAAGATGATCCCCCTCCTCTTCCCACATCCCCCCCATCTCCAGATCAGAGCGATCAAAGCACGCTAACAGCCTGCGTGCAAAGAAGGGACAGCAGAGCAGCCCCTCGGCCAGGAGGGCTAATCAACCGCACTGTGCACTGTTGAAGGTGCCCTGGAGTTTAATTCCAACTGGGCTGGGCGGGGAATGCTCAGCATTTACATGGCATCTGGAATATGGCACATCCCAGAGCACAGCGCCCCCTAGCACCACACGGGGGCATTATCTCACTACAGACACCGCAACAAGTGTACCCACAAAGCTGTTCAAGCTACTTCCTACAACACCTGATTCGTCTCCCACCCACACAGTGACATGACCCAAGGAGCCTATGCCATCTGAGAGATTCACAACACGACGTAGCATGGGCTGAAGGGCCAAATTAGTAATGCCAATCTCAGCAGCAGCGAGTGCAGTGCGCTGAGCAAAACAGCGACGGAACCTTGCAATTAATGAGCCTCAAGACTAGAACATATTAATGGCCAATTTGGGAACCCAGCGACCGCACTGGTGTATCTCAGCCACTCGTTCTGAGCCTGTGCGTGACCCTGGCTCTCCTAGTCTCGAAAGTATTTTTCTGATATTTTTATTATTTCCCTTTTAGTCTTTTCTGTTCCTCCTTTGTCCTCGCTCATCTTCTCCTGTGTATTTTTTTCTCTCCTCTCGATCTATGCCAGTTAAGATGTCCCACACAAGTTCCCTTTTCCCAGCTCCAGTACTTAGATCGACTTACCGTGGTGTCTTCACCGCAGTGAGTCGACTGCTGCCGCTCCCCCGTCGACCGTGCTTGCACCTCTCGCGGCGCTGGAGTACAGGAGTCAACGGGAGAGGGCTCGGGGGTCGATTTATCACGTCTAGACTAGACGCGATAAATCAATCCCCGCTGGATCGATCACTGCCCGCCGATCCGGCGGGTAGTGTAGACATACCCTAAGACAAGCAAAATTCATCCACTCACGTTGCAAGTCTCACAAAATACAAAAAGGAAAATGATTGACTCAGCAGCTAAAACCAAACTTTGCTTTTTTAAAATGCACATGTTAGTGTGACCGGTTAAATGGGCAACAAGAGGACAGGTGCAGTGCAGGATAAGCGGACAGCCCCACCTCTCCCTCAGTGCTTCTCAATCTTGACCTATAAAACTTCTACTAGTCCAGGTACAGCCCCTACGTGAACACTGTAGATGCACCGCAATCCTACTCTGCCACACCCTGCCAATGGTGTCAACCACGCAGTCATTTCACAATGGAGACCAAAAACAAAAATGGCACCACTGGGGCTTATAACTTAATGCTGATAATGTAAACCCCACCAAATCCATAACCCTAACCAAATGTGAGTTGGATCAGCCCATTAAGCCCACCATCGCATCTCGTGAACATGAAACTAAGTCCTACATTCAGCTCAGACCTTCTCACACCTACTCACCAGATCAGATTTTTTTTCCCAGCAAGTGAGAATATACACCCCGAAAAATCCGAGATTAGCATCAATGCCTAACTATGAGGTTAGCGATTCATGCTTCCTACAGATGCATCTCCAAACACTTCACTGAATTAGTAATAGTTACAGAAGTGATTTTTTGCCTGCTTTAGTTTTATGCAAACTGCACGTTTTTTAATAGCTCAATAATAGGTAGGTGCAGGACTTCACAAGGGGATAGAGAAATCAGTGGTGAAAGAAATGAGACACTAAGAGGAGGAGAGAGAGGGGGCCCCATGTATGACAAGAGAGAGGAGGTTACAGGGGCAGGGGCAGAGGGAGACAAGGCACCGGAACGGTGGAAGCAGCAAAAGGAGCATTAAGATGGATGGCATGGCAGAACATGAGCAGTGGCATGAGAGCAGACATGCAGGCAGACGGACAGCGGTGGAGAGCCAAGGCAGCGAGCGCAGATCTGACATTGGAGACAGGAAATCAGTGAAGGAACTCAAAGAGGGGGTGACAGGGTAGAAATGGAAAGGAAGGATGCTGACAATCGTTATTGTCCGTGCCACGCCCCAGGCAGCTTTACACACTCCTAAAGTGAAACACGTCGTGTTCCTCCTTCCAGGCTACCGTCATTTTCAGTGAACCACCATCAGACTCGCTATGAATCCCTGTGGCTCTCTACTACACATCTGCCACCCTGGGGAAACTAACCGCTCTCAAGCACCCTCGGCCTCTCGCTGTCTGAGACAATTATTGCTCATCCCGGGATGACTTCGTGGATTGAGGGCCTGCTTCTGCTGCCACTGAAGTCAACGTCTGGGTCGAAAGACTGAAAAGCGAAGCTGCAGATTACATCTGCTGCGTCCCTGTCAATTCTGCATCAAGAAAATCATTCCGGATTTGTCAGCCAGTTTCCCTTCAGTAAGTCCCTCCTGACAAACTTGAACAAACCAAACCATCCCAAACTTGCCATGTTCTGTCTCCAATTACGCCCCCAACAGCGAGACCCTATCCCCTCCGATTCCTTCCACGGGCTCCCCCTTGGCCAGCATATCAAGTGCAAACTCCTTGCTCTCACATTCAGTGCACTACAAAATACTGCCTTGGCCTCCTATCTTGGTTCCCTCTCTCACACATGCACAGGCCCTCCATTCTGACAGCAATGCTCCAATTATTTCCTTCTCGGCTCCTAACTCTGTGCCTTCTCCCATGGCGTTCTCCATCCATGGAACCCCTCTCGGCAATGCCGGTTTCCCAAACCACTACCTTCTCCTCAGCCAATTCCTGCCTAAAACCCTGCTTCTTCCATCAATTCTAAGGCCAGATGAGGCCATTATGATCATCCCTACTTTGGGTAAAGCAGGCCATAAAATCTCACCCGCTAATTTCTGCATCAAGCCCATAACTTGTGTTTAACTTGACTTGACTTATTATAATGGAGAATCCACCACACCGCTAGGTAAGTTCATCCAATAGTTAATTATCCTCACTGACAAAAGTACACCTTGTTTCTAGTCTGAATTTGTCTAGCTTCACCTTCCAACCACTGGATCTCGTTATGCCTTTTTCAGCTGAATTAAAGCACTGTCTATTATCAGAAATCTCTTCTCTGTGTGGGTACTTGTAGACTACGATCAAAGCACCTCAAACTTCCCTTGGATAAACAAAACAGAGAGCGCTTCCTTAGTCTCTCACTCTACGGCAGGCTTTCCAGACCTTCAAGTATTCTTGTAGCTCTCTGCTGAAACCTTTTCTGAAGTGTGGACACCGGAATCCAACACAGTATTCCAGGACTGGTCACTTAAAATTAAACGGGGGAAAATGGTCAAGTACATCGCAAGTGAAAACTTACAACCAGTCAGCTGGTGCTTTGTTACAGGGCCGGCCGCCTCTTGAGTGCCCCCTCAGAAGTCTGTCTGTCACTCTGAGACACCCTGCCTTCCTCCTCCCGCCTTAGCAGGTGACTACTCCCAATCCTCCTAGCTAGGACAAGTTCCCCTGGTCTCAGGGTCTTCCTTACAGGAGTCTTTAGAGCTTCCCCCTTCTCCCCACAGGTTCCCGCTGCTCCTTCTAGAGGAATACGATCTCTGCAGCCATCAGGGCTGGCTAGCTCCAGGCCCCTCAGCCCTTAAGGGGCAGGCCACCTGTAACTCTGTGAAGCTTGAGGCATTAGGGACCAGACCTCTGCTGGAGGTGGGGAAAGTCAGACTGGATGGGCCAATGGTCTGATCGAATATGGCACTAACCTTAAGTACCAACGATAAGTAACATTAAGAGGAATGTGCAGAATCAAGCAGTGTAGATAAGGAAACTAATTGGCTCCTGTCCTGTCATTCAGACAATCTTAAAGCCATAATTCAGAGAATACTCGCTATAAAAGAATGTAGCGCAACAGGGAACTGGAATTCATCAGTCCCAAGACGAGACCACATTATCTCAAAATGTCAGCCCAGGTATATCAAAGAGCATAACACTGAACAACAACAAAAGCCTGACAAGGTCTGTTTTGCTTTTAATTACTGGATGCCATTCACCGCTGAAAGAAAGCAAAGGGCTAACGTGAAGAGGATCCAAACTCAATTTACCCTCAGATCAGATAAGCAATGGAAGGCTAGAGTACCAATTTGCCTCCACTCGAAAGCGTCAGCACGTTCGTCTCCGACGGAATTGAGACAGGCTGACTCTTCCGTAATGAGACTCTACCCAAATAAGTCTTAATTTCACCTTTCCTTTTGCAACGCAGACCAAATGCTCCTTGGGAGTTGCTGGAGCTGTGGGGGTGTAACAGAACGAAGGATTTGTCCCCAGAGCAAGTAAACTCTTTATGGAAGTCATGGGTGGCATCTCATGGACAGAAATGTTTTGTTTAAACCAATGTTTATTTCTACACCGCCAGCACCATCCTTAATCTAGGCTCTCATTTCCTTCTATGCCTACGCCTCTAATCACCACTCCGTCCTTAAAATCCACCAACACCAGGGAAGCGGAACCTCCCGTCAGCTCACTTATCATGTGGTTTGATACCGAGCTGTAATTTCCCGTACACGTGCAATGCATTCTTTGGACTATCTGTGTGTAACTTACATTGTAAGCTCCTGCAGGCAGGGACTGCCTTATTGGTAGACTCCAGGTGCAGCCGGAAAACCCCACCGTGGCTCTGCTCTGCTAGCATCCAGGGATGGCGTCCTGCCAAGACATGGCCCTTCCGGGTCAACTAACACTCCAAGCAGTACAAGTGTCCCCCCTCCCCTGTTCTCCTAAGTGCCCACAGCCACATTGCAGGTGCACCAGGGGCCACCCACGTACCCTTCCCAGCCTAAGAGACGCTAGATCTAAATCCAACCCTCTACTTGGTCCCCCTCATCCACTAATTCTGTTGAATGCAGAAATCAAGACTGACCGGGGGGGGTGGGGGGGGTCAACCTAAGATACGCAACTTCAGCTACGCAAATAGCATAGCTGAAGTTGGCGTATCTTAGGTCTATTTACCTGGCTGTGAAGACAATGGCAAGTCGACCGCTGCCGCTCCCCCGTCAACTCCGCTTCCACCTCTCGCCGCGGTGGGAGTTCCGGAGTCGATGGCAGAGCGATCGGGGATCGATTTTATTGCATCTACACTAGACGCGATAAATCGATCCCTGATAGATGGATCACTACCCACTGATCCAGCGGGTAGTGTAGACGTGCCCCAAGACACACTGCGTATCTCTCCCCTGCAGCTGGGAGTAAGCCTGCTGAGAGAAGCAGTGTGGACACCGCGGCTCAGGCAGCACCTGGGTGTCTCAAGTTCACCCGACTGCCGGGCCTGAGCTCAGGTGGCTAGCCTGAGCCTGCACCAGAGCCGCAACGTCCACACTGCTTTTTTTGTGCATTAGGTCTAGCCTCACTAGCGTGAATCCGTCTGCCAGCCGCGGTGTAGACAGACCCACTAGGTGCAGATGAGCTGCATAAGAAGGTGCTGTTTTTGTAGTCACTTTTCTGAGAGTACATGAACTTTAACGCAGATTTACTCCTAGCCCCCTTGCTTCTGATCGCTCCCTGAATCTGGGAATTGTTCTTTGTCTGTAGGAGTCGAGTGCTGCTTCGGAGCATTTGCTGTTTCCTTTCTTCAGTCCTTAGCAGCACGTCTCAATGGGAATAAGTTCTCCCTGCCTCTTCTCCAGACCCGGCACACTCTGCAAGTGCTCAGTTACACCTTCTGACCATCCTCCTGAAAGCATCGATGTCCCTCTTCGGCCAAGCAGCACTACTAGAAGCATTCACCCATTTCCAGCATAACCTCCTGGTGTGGGACATCATTCATGAATCTTGGAATTGGAGGAGAAACACACCTACTTAACTCACGTGGTCCCATCCACTTCCAATGCTGGATTATTTCTTACAACAGGGGTGGGCAAACTTTTTGGCCCGAGGGCCACACCTGGGTATGAAAAATTGTGTGGCGGGCCATGAATGCTCACAAAATTGGGGTTGGGGTGCGGGAGGGGGTGAGGGCTCCAGCTGGGGGGGGTGCAAGATCTGGGGTGGGGCCAGAAATTAGGAGTTCAGGGTGCGGGAGGGGGATCAGGGCTGGGGAAGGGGGTTGGGGTGTGGGGGGAATGAGGGCTCCGGCTGGGGTTGGGGATGAGGAGTTTGGGGTGCAGAAGGGTGCTCTAGGCTGGACCAAGGGGTTCGGAGGAAAGGAGGGGGATCAGGGCTGGGGCCGAGAGGTTCGGAGTGTGGAAGGGGGATCAGGGCTGCTGCCCGGGAGGGGATCAGGGATGCAGGTATTTACCTCAAGCAGCTCCTAGAAGCAGCGGCATGTCCCATTTCCGACTCCTATGTGGAGGCGCCACTAGGCGGCTCTGCGCGCTGCCCCGTCCACAGGTGCTGCCCCTGCAGTTCCCATTGGCTGCGGTTCCCGGCCAATGGGAGCTGCGGAAGCAGCACTTGGGGCAGGGGAAGGTGTGGAGCCCCTGGCTGCCCCTACGCATAGGAGCCGGAGGGGAGACATGATGCTGCTTCTGGGAACTGCGTGAAGCAGGGCAAGCCCCAGACTCCGCTCCCCAGCAGAAGCTCGAGGGCCAGATTAAAACGGTTGACGGGCCAGACGCAGCCCACGGGACGTAGTTTGACCACCCCTACCTTACAGTATATTCTCCAGTACCATGTCACTGTGGCTTTAAGTGCCTCAACAACAGGACTTCAACCACAGCACTTAGGAGACTACAGACTTCCACAGATTAAGGCCTTGTCTACACTCCAAAGGGTTTACCAGTATAATTATATTGCTGTGGCTATGCTGGCAAATCCTCGTAATGGAGATGCCGTTTAAACCAGCAAGTGTTTTTTGGGCCAGTATAGCCTATACCAGTTCCCCAAATGAAAGAAGTTATACTGGGGAGATTTTTTGCCCGTATAGCTGCATCTACACTAGGGCTTTTGCCAGCCCAACTTATCAATTGGGGTGTTATTTTTTTTCCACACTCCCAACTGACAGCACAACTTAAGTGCAGGTCAGGCCTAATAGAGGGAGAAAGTCATAGAAGTTACAGGTGGGAAAGAGGGGGCAAGGGGTTGGGGTCCGGGAGGGGACCATCTAACCCATCCTCCTGCATCATATAGTTTGTGTTCGCCGGATACGTGGCATGTAAGATACTGACTTCATACTACATTAGATCTAATCCCCACTGTCATCCCTATTCTGATACTCAGTCCAAACTGTCCTTCCTTTAGTTTCTATCTACAGCCTTGTACACAGTGAAAAAAAATATATTCTTCACCCTTCTTCAAATTAACTATATTAATAGTTTTGAGGGCTACACAGGAGCCATTTGGATTCAACTGCTGCTGAAAACATACAACAAAGCCGAAGACTGAAGCCTTCCTTTTGCAGGCATGTCACATCTCGGTGTCAGAACAAACTATGCTTTGAAAACCCAATAAATTGAACTTGACTGACCCATCTGCATTGGAACAAAAAGAAGCGCAGACTCCCTGGAGATAGATAGATCTAGCTAATCTAATCTGTCTCTAATGAACGTGTCACAGCTCCGCCAGGGAGCAAGCGGATGCCTGACTTCTGCTGTACAAGACAATCCTCAACATGCCCAAACACAATCATATGGAATAAGACGTTAATCTGAGGCCTCGACCGCTTGTGGTCATTAGAGATCCCATGGCAATTGCTGCAAAGTGGACTGACCAGATGTCTTGCCCAAAATGCTGACACAGAGGCAGCAAAGCTCACTGCTGGACCTGAAGGGAAGAGCCAGGACGAGTTTCGTCCAGTTGGTTAGACCTCTCGTACTAGCAAGTTTACCTCCAAACTTGTGGAAAGAATGCCTGAGATCACAGAGAGGAGTTGGAGATGGAAGCCTAATAGATTTATTTATAAAATGACAAGGAATGATGTAAGTCTGGAGGAGGGATAGCTCAGTGGTTTGAGCATTAGTCTACTAAACCTAGGGTTGTGAGTTCAATCCTTGAGGGGGCCGCTTAGGGATCTAGGGTAAAATCAGTACTTGGCCCTGCTAGTGAAGGCAGGGGGCTGGACTTGATGACCTTTCAAGGTCCCTTCCAGTTCTAGGAGATGGGATATCTCCATTAATTTCATTTCAAGTCTGGAGGGTAAAGTCTGGGCAGCTTGAGAAAGGGCCAGGCCAGGTTGAAAGCTCTGGGTGATGGAACAGAAATGTGGTGATCCCAGGGGCTGGAGATGACTGCACACAAGAAAGGATGGGGCAAACTTATTGCTTAGCTGCATGCTGGGTGAAGAAGCAACCAGACCCCAAATCCAACGCAACTACTTGAGGGTTGCATGGGCAGCAACTTTGTGTAGGGCCAAAGTCCAGCTCTTCCCTAGTCCACGGGTCACTTCTTCCCACCTGAGCCCCTCAATATTTTCTCCCCAGCTCTCAGCCATTAACAGGGAGCGAATCCTCTACCCTGCAAACCCCTTCCGTGCTTTCTCCTCCGCAGCACAGCACGACGCCCCCGCTCCTCTCTATATTGCTCCCTTATCATGGAGACACAGGAGGCAGACCCTCTGCTGGTGCAAATGACGTAAATGGTTCCAGGCTGGTTTACATCAGCTGAGGGTCTGACCCAGGGAGGACGAGGGAGACAGAAGCAGCCGGCAGTGGGGAGGGGATGGAGAGCACACAGAGCGTCGTACAGGAAGGGCATTCGCTCCGGGCAATGGCCAAAGAGACAAGAGGAAACCATCCTCCTCAGCGGAGGAGGCTCCTTTCTTCTCTCCGCCAAAGAGTAGTGCACGGTAACACATTTTTGGCAGCTCGCAGACATCAGCTGAGAGGCCAGCCTATGGCACCTAGCAAACAGAGGCAGGAGAAACAGCCCCTTTCCATGGCAAAGCCTGGATCCCACGAACCAAAGGGATCTGGCCATAATCTGCCTCACCTGCTGGGAGAAAGGGGGAGCTGATGGCAGGCAGATGCTAAAGAATATGATGAAAACCTAGAGGAAGGGAAGTTCAGAGACACCTTTATAGGAACCATCGCCGGCGCTGAGAGACCCCGAATCTCAAAGCTGTCTGACAACAGATTTGTTACCGAGGGGGACACAATTTTCATGTTCTGAAACCCCAGTCCTGCAACACAAAGTAAAAGGAAAGACCTCGATGTGATCAAAAGTCCAATGAAGCCCATTGCCAGTGTCAGCAAAGCTGAGGTTGCAGCCACTGGGACAAATGTGGGGTTTTTTTAGATGCCACGTATGCAAAATACAGCCGCATAGCAAAGACCTCCAGGCCGCTTTGTTATATTTGGAAGACGGCTCTTTAAATAAAGATCTACTATTGCAGAAGTGTAGGGAAATGAGCAAAGATGAATTAATGTGTTTCAGAAAAAGGACCAGGATGCCACAGATCAGGTGTAAACCCCCTGGGTCCTTTATTATTTTGTAGTAATACAGACCACAGGTTCCACTATTACTGTGACTACAATCTGGTGACTAAAGTACAGGCTTGGGAGTTGAACTTTGGATTCTTTCCTGGCTCCGCGGCTAGCTTTCGGTGTTACCTGCAGCAAGGGGATTCCCCGTTCGCCTGAGTCTGTCCATCTGTATCTTGGGGATAACAACACTTATGTGGGTTTTTAAGCGACTCGGTTCAAGACTGGTGGTGCAGCACTTTCAGATCCTCTGCTGGACAGTGCCGTAGAGGCATGCTGTATTATGAAACGTCAGATAGCTGGACCGAGTTACATATGTTCTCGTCCCCTTTAGTAGCTTGACACAGTGGTTTGAGCATTGGCCTGCTAAACCCAGGGTTGTGAGTTCAATCCTTGAGGGGGCCACTGGGGGATCTGGGGCAAAATCAGTACTTGGTCCTGCTAGTGAAGGCAGGGGGCTGGACTCGATGACCTTTCAAGGTCCCCTCCAGTTCTAGGAGATGGGATCTCTCCATTAATTATGTAGCTCAGGGCTTGAATAATGAAGTAATGCAGGTGTGCGCCATCTATGTGCTCTTCTAAAAACTACAGTTATGAGCTAGACAGGCTCACAGAATGGCAACAAAACTGCTGCTAGACTGGTCCAAACAAGTTGGTCCCTTGTGGCGGGATATGCTGCAAAGTCCGTCATTTTCACCACAGCTTTTCGCAATGGGAATGGGAGGAGGAAGTTGTATGCATGGGGAATAGGAAGGGGGATTTGAGCTTGGTGAACTGTCTGGTTTGCTAACGGGGGGCTATAGTGAATTGTACTGTTGCATTTTAGTTAGGTCTGGTTCTTAGCTGTGCTCTGTTTTTAAGTTACATCTATGGCACGAGAGCACATGACCAGTATGCGTCAAACTAAACAAAGGAGTTAATTGCCCAGCACAAAGGTAGCTGCCTGATGGGTCAAAGCCAACCCCCACATATTAGTGCCTGCAAAGTATATAGATGTCTCAATGCTCTCTGCAGATAGACACCTCTACCTCGATATAACGCGACCCGATAGAACACGAATTTGGATAGAACGCGGTAAAGCAGTGCTCCGGGGGGGTGAGGGGGGGGGCTGCGCACTCCGGTGGATCAAAGCAAGTTTGATCAAACGCAGTTTCACCTATAACGTGGTCAGATTTTTTGGCTCCCGAGGACAGCGTTATATCGGGGTAGAGGTGTAGTATTTATTCTTCAAAAATAATACAGTTACTAATATCTGACAGTCCTTTCAACCCCAAAGATCTGAACTGCTTCATAAACTACTGTACATACGTGCAGGAACCCCATCGCCAGCAAAATGGGGTCACCTGTGGGGCAGACAATTACTGCCAATTTTTCAGAATTGGCCCCTGATTTCAAGTGTTCAGCTTGAGACCTCTTCAGGCCTGAGGTGCACAAGTCCTGGGCACCTGTTGTTGTGACTGGAGCTGTGGGCAGAATCTGCACAAAGCCGGCCTTAAGTCGGACATCCAGTAGCCAGCGGTCACTTTTGAAAACGTCACCCCTGGCACAGTAGGATAACTAGCAGGGACGGGGGCAAGAATACTGGGTGTAGAAAGTACTGGACAATCTTCATGTACTCAAATTGAACAGGTCTCAATTCTTGAGGTTGCCTCAAGAAAACTCATGCAGACCAATCCACCTCCGAAATAGAAAGGGCTATGGTGGCCCAGCCAAGAATCAAAACCTGTGACTTCAGAGCGTCGAGGTGTTTCAAGGCCAATGTATAGATCACTTGAGCCACCGCCTCCTATTTATGCTTTGCAAAGGGACACTGTTGAGTTAGTCAGAGAGCTAGCCCCAAAAAATTAAATAAACATTTTCAAAGCCATTGCTGTTCTGCTAGTTACAGAAAGGGATGATTTCCTGTTCACTTGAATTTTTATCAAAAATTGTCAGATTTTGGAACTGTCCTTTTTTGTTTCCCCTCTTCCATCCATTTCCCCCCCTCTTGTCCTTTTTCCCTTTTGCCACTGAAAAGAGCGGAGCAAAGAGGGGGAAACACGTACACAATTCAAAAGTAGCTTTTTTTTTTCATTTTTATCAAAAATGTAAAATTTCCAAAAAAAGAAAAATTCTGATTTTGAAAAAAAGTCCATTTTTCAATAACAACAAAATGTTCAAAAAATTTCACCGTGTGCAGTTAGCAGATGTATAAAGAAATGTACTCCTCAGGCAGAAGACTTTTCCAGATATGCTATAAAGAAGTCTTGCCTTCTTCATTATTCTTTATACCCACTTTTTTGTTTTGTTTTGTTTTGTTTTGATGCTGAAAAAATAATTGAATTGCAATGCCGAGACAAGTCTCAGAACAGTCGGGGGCTGGCAGTCCAACCAGAGCAGAGGTCTGGGTTGTCCCTTTGTTTTTACAGGCAATACAAATAATAAAGGGGATAGTTCCAGTCTGTCTCTACTAGGCTCCCTCTAGATGGCAGTAAATAAGACTTCCCAAAAAGGGAACCACTGCCAAAGGCCGGCCAATGTTTTAAGGCTAGCAACCTCGGTGCTAATCCTTACTGCGGTCATGTTTCCAGGGACTAGCTTTAGTCTGAACTGTTAGCCACCTGGGCCTACCAGTCCTCTACATTCTGCTACTGCAGTTCATTGCTCTACTCGGCTTCCGATTGCTCCTATGAGCTCGTAGCTCAAAATGGTGCAGTGAAGTTGCTTAATCATGCACAAAGAAAAACACACGCACGTGTCACTGTGGTGGTGCTTCATTTGCACAGCGAACTGATATAGGGGAAAGAGAATAATTAGAAAAACCAGAGGCCACTCACATGGATCAATACTTCCAGGCACCCTTTTTGGTATGCCATCTCACTCATAGTTGTGGTTTCAACATATGATTTGCATTTGGTCCCCTGCCTGCCGTTTGATGGCTCTGCTTAACAGATGTGAATTTATTTAGTCACAGAGCCCGCTCTTTTGACTGTCTCTTTGTAGAACAGATGGGCTTTTTTCCCTCCCTTCAGCGACATTCAGATAATGATCAAACCCTCCACACAGGTTTGCCTAACTATTGCATACGAGAAGGAACAACACACAAACAGAGACACGATCTTGTAATAACTCTTATTAGCAGTCGGGTCATGCCATCAGCATAAGCAACCTGATGTGACGGCAGCTGATAGAGAACTACAGGCGATGGTACTAGTTAACTCAGTCTACATTAATGGGCTACAGAGTTGCTTACATCTCTGGTTTGGTTTTTACCCAGAGCACCAAGTTGTTAACATCTGATGGCTAGATGGTAGCATAGGCAAGGGAAAGGGCACAGAGGTGGGGAATTTCACCAAGTGTAAATCATGCCTGCCCAACCTGATGGCTTTCTATGATGAGATAACTGGCTCTGTGGATATGGGGAAAGTGGTGGATATGATATACCATGACTTTAGCACGCTCTCTGTGAACTGAGGGGTGAAAACATTAGCTTTTGATACGGTCTCCCACAGTATTCTTGCCAGCAAGTTAAAGAAGTATGGATTGGATGAATGGACTACAAGGTGGCTAGAAAGCTGGCTAAGTGTTCGGACTCAATGGGTAGTGATCGACAGCTCAATGTCTAGTTGGCAGCCGGTATCAAGCAGAGTGCCCCAGGGGTTGGTCCTGGGGCTGGTTTTGTTCAACATCTTCATTAATGATCTGGATGATGGGATGAATTGCACCCTCAGCAAGTTTGCAGATGACACTAAACTGCGGGGAAAGGTAGATATGCTGGAGAGTAGGGATAGGGTCCAGAGTGACCTAGACAAACTGGAGGATTGGGCCCAAAAAAATCTAATGAGGTTCAACAAGGACAAGTGCAGAGTCCTGCACTTAGGACAGAAGAATCCCATGCACTGTTACAGGCTGGGGACTGACTGGCTAAGCGGCAGTTCTGCAGAAAAGGACCTGGGGATTACAGTGGACGAGAAGCTGGATATGAGTCAGCAATGTGCCCTTGTTGCCAAGAAGGCCAACAGCATATTGGGCTGCATTAGTAGGAGCATTGCCAGCAGATCGAGGGAAGTGATTATTCCCCTCTACTCGGCACTGGTGAGGCCACATCTGGAGTATTGCGTCCAGTTTTGGGGCCCCCACTACAGAAAGGATGTGGACAAATTGGAGACAGTCCAGCAGAGGGCAACAAAAATGATCGGGGGCTGGGGCACATGGCTTACGAGGAGAGGCTGAGGGAATTGGGTTTATTTAGTCTGCAGAAGAGAAGAGTGAGGAGGGATTTGATAGCAGCCTTCAACTACCTGAAAGGGGGTTCCAAAGAGGATGGAGCTCGGCTGTTCTCAGTGGTGGCAGATGACAGAACAAGGAGCAATGGTCTCAAGTTGCAGTGGGGGAGGTCTAGGCTGGATATTAGGAAACACTATTTCACTAGGAGGGAGGTGAAGCACTGGAATGGGTTACCTAGGGAGGTGGTGGAATCGCCATCCTTAAAAACCTCTAAGGCCCGGCTTGACAAAGCCCTGTCTGGGATGATTTAGTTGGGGTTGGGCCTGTACTGAGCAGGGGATTGGACTAGATGACCTCCTGAGGTCTCTTCCGAGCCTGATATTCTCTGAGTCTATGATTTTGCACTGCCGCTATCTCAAGGCAAGCAAGGTACTTGCATAGCCTTGATAGCTGAGCCACCCGACAAGCAATAATGAGTTTATCTTCACAAACTTCCCTGTGAGGTAGGGAAGCATCATTATCCCCATTTTACAGATGGGAAACTGAGGCCCAGAGAAACTCAGACCCAGATTTTTTAAAGTGTCATTTTTAAAAGGGAATTAGGCACTTTAGGAGTCTAAGTCTCAGTGGCTTTAAATGAGATTTAGGCTCCTGAGTGCTAAGCCACTTTTGAAAATCAGACTTACATGTTGCAATGGCGAGTGGCGCAACGCCTAAAGACCTTTAAAAATCTGGGCCTAAGTGACGTGCCTAAAGTCAGTCAGGAAGTCAGTGGTTGAGCAGGAAACTGAACCCAATCTCCCAAGTCCCAGTACCTTAGCCCCAAGCCCATCCTGAGCTGTACTTGTTCTGGGGATGGACAGAGGAGTTCTGTTTCCAGAAGAGTCAGTCTGGCACCAGCTCTAAAGTCACACAGGGTTTTTTTTTATTGTTTTTTTTTAAAGAAGCTGTTAAAAAAGTGGACGTGACTAGAGAACAGAACCCTGAGCTGGTCTCCTTAGAACACATTTCTTTATGGCAGTGCTATAGGTTGCCTGTGTCTGAGTTTCTGAAATAGGGGAAGTGGTGCCTGAGAAGTTCAGTCGTTTGCACACTGACCTAGGGATTTTATTAAACAGCCAAAAAAGAGAAATACCGAACGGGACCTTACATGGGGAACCTTTGGGGGAAGAGCAGTTGCTGGTACACCAAGATTTGACCTGTCCTTAACCACAAACATGGAGCATTCTGCTCAGTGCTCCTTCATATTTCTCAAGAGGCGGAGATGCACAAGGTCAAATAGAAACCAAATACAAGTGACTATATCCTGAAAATACCATTATTGGTCACAGTGCACATCCATCAGCGGCTGTATTGAGGCAATGTTCTTAGACAATAGCTAATGCAATAAAGGCAAGAACAGCCAGAGAAGATATCTCAGCCACTCCATCTATATGATACAGGGTCCAATGCTGTCAGCTCTTCAAGCGGTCGGGCTCCGGCTCAAATGGAATTTCCCATGCAAAAGGCATCCAGTATAAGTCCCTTAGTCCCCTTCTTATGGTCAGACTGGCACATTACAAGAGCAGCCAAACCCCAAAAAAGTCACAGATGGTAAGCAAAATGATAAAGCTGGCAGATACCAGGCAGTAAAACATTTTCAAATAGGAGGGAACTCTGGGCCTGCAGAAGACACTCAGGTCTTTGTGAGGCTAACCGTGCTTTTTGAAAGCATTTGCCATTTTTTCTTGCACGGCACTGAGGGCTGCTGTGTAATTTTCATTTCAGTAAATGACTGTACCAGCATCTCTGACAACTTTACAGAGCTTCACTAACCCCGAAATATGGAAGCAAAGTCTGGATGGATTGTACAATAATACGTCACCAAATTAGGTAGTTTCTGTTGTTGTTTTTTGTTTTTTTAACTAATAGAAAAAAAAAGGAGATTTTCACAGGCACAAAACAGAGCTAGGCACCCCATTCCCAGAGGATGCACACCCAACTCCACTTTGGAAAAATCTCTCCATTAAATAACCAACACATTCTCTTTAGTCCATTTAAGCAAGGTAAAACTCTCTTGCATTTTAACTAACTGTTCTACCAATGCAAAACTGGAAGGTACAGGAGTGCTTTTGTCTGGATGAAAAGGCCTTTTGGTTAAAGCACTATTACTGGGGGAATTCTGCGCCACTGCGCAATGCAGAATTTTGCAGAACTTGATGTTTTGCATGCAGAATTTCCTTTCCCCCACAGAAATGGGCTGCCGTGCTGCTGGTCGCCACTAGGGGCTGCTGGATCCGGCAGAGCCCAGTTCTCACATAGACTCATAGACTCATAGACTTTAAGGTCAGAAGGGACCATTATGATCATCTGGTCTGACCCCCTGCATGCTGCAGGCCACAAAACCGTCCCTACCCCTTCCCTTGACTGCTGTTAAAGTCCCCAAATCCTGTGTTTTAGTGACTTCAATTGGCAGAGAACCCTCCTGCTAGCGATCCCTGCCCCATGCTGCGGAGGAAGGCGAAAAACCTCCAGGGCCTCAGCCAATCTACCCTGGAGGAAAATTCCTTCCCGACCCCAAATATGGCGATCAGTAAGACCCCGAGCATGTAGGCAAGAGTCTCCAGCCTGACCCCTGTTAGCCATTATACTATTTACGTACCATTGCTTGGTATTCCTTGACTAATATGTTTTACCATTAAACCATTCCCTCCATAAACTTATCTAACTTAATCTTAAAACCAGACAGGTCCCTCGACACTGAAGGGACATAGAAGACACTGGTGGGGCGGGGCGGGGGGGGGGGTGGAGAGAAGAGTACTGAGTTCCTAGCAGCTGCAGTTCCCAGCACGCCTTGAGGGAAGGAGGCGGGGGCATGCAGGAGACTCCACACAAGCCTGGGACCCAGCATCACGCTGTTTCGCCCTCTGGATCCCTGGCTCTGAGGGATGGGGGGGATCATGGCCAGATGTCAGGGCCGGTGGGGGCCCATGGCTGGGCTGGGGGGGGGGGCATATCTGGTCAAGAGGGGGCCCCACAACTAGGCTCTGGGTGGGAAGGGGGTGTGAGTATCTGGCCCCCTGGGTGAGCTCAGGAGGGGTGGGGAAAGAGAAACAGGAACTGGGTTGTCATAGGGGTTTCTTTAACTCTCTCCTCCTGGAGGAATTTTTGTATGTGTCTGTAACAATTGCTCCCAGGTATTTTGAAATAAAATTAGGAAAATAATTGAAACTGGTGTGACTCTGTAGTGTTCTTTTGACAAACACAATTTACAGAATTTTAAAATAGTGTGCACAGAATTTTAAAAAATTTTGGCACCGAATTTTTTTTTTTTTTTTTTTTTGGCACAGAATTCCCCCAGGAGTAAAGCGCAGGTCTGTGAGGCGGGAGATCGGGGTTCTAGCCCCCACTCTCTGCCCCATGCTGAGCAACCTATGCAACCTTTTTGTACCTCACTGTCTCGTTTGTAAAATTGGGGATAATATTTACCCACTTCTGTATCGCCCTTTGAGATCTACAGATGAAAAGTGCTTTATAAGCACAATGTATTCACAGTTGAAAGGAATCTAAAACGTGATGTATATACAAATTGATTCTAAGTGAGACAGGACAAGAAGGCGAGAGAACAAGTTATTCCAGCTGACAAAGGAACATGATTCATAGTTAGCCCTGTGGTGGGGATCCATAGCTCTTACTAAGACCATCATAAATTGCTCTGGAAGAAAATTAAGCAAACATTAAAGCTCTCAACCTTATATGGAAGGAATAGGTCAGAGGCCAGGCTGATACAGAAAGGGATTTTTTGGTATCTCTGAATGATAGCGCTTTGGTTTTATGACCTGCAGCTGCTTCGCTCAAGAATTCACTTGGACAATTTTACGGCTTTGCTCAGTTAAGAATTTTTTAAAATGCGAATCTGTCCTGATCACATTAGCCCTCCTTTGGTTCCTTCCCCCTGCATGTGCACACATGCAATACACAGAGGCAAATGCCAGGAATCAACTGCAACTACAGCGGATCAACAAACGCTAATTTTTTTTTTCATCCACTGTACTCTTGATCTCTGGGCACCCACCAGCATACCTACTGGTAGAAAATTGGGAGTCCATTTGACCTCCCAGCCTGATACAGCCCAGATGTGGAAGTTCAGACGCTATCACCCCAACTCAAATAAGAAACGAAATAATACACAGATGCTCCAGTGAGAGGGACCACATAAATGCATTAATTAAGCCTCATTAATACAAACTCCTGATAATTGCCTCAGTATTATCCCATTTTCCAGATGGATAAATAGCAGGCCAGAAGGTTTAAGTGACTGAATTAAGTTCACACAGCAAAGTTAGTGATGGAACCAAGAAGTCAGTGACAGAGCCCGAGGACAGTATCATAGAACTGGAAGGGACCTCGAGAGGTCTTTTAGTCCATTCCCCTGCACTCAGGGCAGGACTAAGTATTATCGAGACCATCCCTGACAGGTGTTTGTCCAACCTGCTCTTAAAAATCTCCAATGATGGAGATTCCACAACCTCCCTGGGCAATTTATTCCAGTGCTTAACCACCCTGACAGGAAGTTTTTTTCCTAATGTCCAACCTAAACCGCCCTTGCTGCAATTTAAGCCCATTGCTTCTTGTCCTATCCTCAGAGGTTAAGGAGAATATTTTTTCTCCCTCCTCCGTGTAACATTGAAAACTGTTATGTCCCCTCTCAGTCTTCTCTTCTCCAGACTAAACAAAACAAATTGTTTTCAATCTTCCCTCATAGGTCATGTTTTCTAGACTTTTAATCATTTTGGTTGCTCTTCTCTGGACTCTCTCCAATTCGTCCCCATCTTTCCTGAAATGTGGCGCCCAGAACTGGACACAATACTCCAGTTGAGGCCTAATCAGCGTGGAGTAGAGCGGAAGAATTACTTCTCGTGTCTTGCTTACAACACTCCTGCTAATACATCCCAGAAAGATGTTCACTTTTTTTGCAACAGTGTTACACTGTTGACTCATATTTAGCTTGTGGTCCACTATGACCCCCCCGATCCCTTTCTGCAGTACTCCCTCCTAGGCAGTCATTTCCCATTGTGTGTGTGTGCAACTGATTGTTCCTTCCTAAGTGGAGCACTTTGCATTTGTCCTTATTGAATTTCATCCTATTTACTTCAGACCATTTCTCCAGTTTGTCCAGATCATTTTGAATTTTAATCCTATCCTGCAAAGCACTTGCAACCCCTCCTAGCTTGGTACCATCTGCAAACTTTATAAGTGTACGCTCTATACCATTATCTAATCATTGATGAAGATCTTGAACAGGACTGGAGCCCATTGGATATGCCCTTCCAGCTTGACCATGAACCACTGATAACTACTCTCTGAGAACAGTTTTCCAATCAGCTATACACCTACCCTACAGTATCTCCATCTAGGTTGTATTTCCCTAGTTTATTTATGGGAAGGCCATGTCTGAGAGCCTTACTAAAGTCAAGATATACCACACCTACCGCTTCCCCCCATCCACAAGGCTTGTTACCCTGTCAAAGAAAGCTACCGGGTTACTTTGACATGATTTGTTCTTGACAAATCCATGCTGACGGTTACTTATCACCTTATTATCTTCTAGCTGTTTGCAAATTGATTGCTTAGTTATTTGCTCCATTATCTTTCTGGGTACTGAAGTTAAGTGGACTGGTCCGTAATTCCTCTTTTTATAGCTTGGCACTATATTTGCCCTTTTCCAGTTCTCTGGAATCTTTCTCATCTTCCACAATTTTTCGAAGGCAAGTCCAAACATCCATCAGCTTACTACACTCACTATACCTCTCCTCTCCATCTCATTACTAGTTTAGAATCACTAGGAGAATGCTAAGTAGAAATCCACTAATAATCTCAACAGTCTGACTTGTCACCTTATTTGGGGCATCATACTTTGACGATCAATTCATCTGTATGGGAGTGAGCCAGGATTCACAATGGATTAGTAGCTCATTCATAGCCCAAGATCATTATTTGTTATTTATTATCTGCATCATGGTAGTTACCAATTCAGAACGGCACCCCCCTGCGTTGGCCACTGTCAAACAGAGTAAGAGAAAGCCCCCGCCCCCCAATATCATTGCTCTCCAGGCACTTCAAGGGAAAAAATGCATTTAGTCAAAAACCCAAAGTTTTCATCAGAACAGTTTTAACATAAAATTTTCAACCAGCCCTATCAATGGGACTTACATGATAGAGATCCAGATTTTTAAAGGTATTTAGGTGTTGACTGTCAATGGGTTTTTGGCACTTGGTTAGATGTGGACTAAAGTGCCTAAATCCCATTGATGGTCAACATCTAAATACCTTTAAAAATCTGCCTAGATCCCTTTTGAAAGCGAGACGTAGGTGTTGCAGAAAATCTAAATTCCAGAGTGGAAGCAACGCAGTTTTGAAAATCTATCCCAGCCTTTACATTTTGTTACCTTCCTGTCAAGACTCAGGAACCGGAAGGGGGGGGGCAGAGGAGGGGGAGGGGGAAAGAGGTAAAGAGGTGGCAGGAACTGAACCATGTCTGTGTTGGATAATCTTATGGCCAACTTTAATATTACTCAATTACAAGTGAGGGATTTGGTAGTAAACAACCTTTTTGCTTGTGCGCAAACATTTTTAATTTCATGCCCTGCTAATCACACATCTGTTAGAGTTATTTTTCCATCCGTTGCAATAATGATACAAGAAAAAATCATTGCACTAACAATTGAAACGTGGCTTGTGTAAAATATTTGAATAAGAATCAATTTGCCTGTGTAGAATGAGTAGCACAGCGAGCAACGCAACAGACTTAATGAAGTTGACAGAAATACTATTTTTAAAAATGATAACATAGGATCCAGAATTTGCCATGAGCAAATTCGCCCCAAGAACTGGCTGTCTGCAGCCTGTCGGCCTATGCCATCAGCTGTTTATCAGCCTTTCATCCATGCATTATGCCGTCACCATGACTCCACCTTTGCTGCTGAAATTCTCACGCAGGCCTTCACGTCTACTATGCTGAACAATGCCGTTATCCTCAATGTCACCCCCGCGCCCCAGCTCCCAAGCCTACAGAATGCCACACCCCGCACACAAGGAATGCAACCACACCTCTTCTTCCCCTCACCCTGCTCCAGTGCCACCTCGTTCATTTTCGTCTACAACCCCAAACTGCTCTACAGTGCTTTTAAAAGCCTTATGAGTGTCATCTCTCTTGGGTTGCCATTCATCCCACACTGGCCTCCTCTCTCGCTCTTCACGCAATCCCACCATTGAAGAAGTAGCCAGAGCTTTCTCCTCTCTGATTCCTACCCTCTAGAACAGCCTTCTCTCATTTTCTTCACCTCATCTATACATATATCCTTTCCCCTTTGACACCAGTGCAAAGTAGGTGTCAATTACAACATTCCCAGTTAGCATTTTGCCCTCAACTTCCTACTAATGTAAATGACAAGATGCTGCAGGGCACTGGAGAACCAAGCCCACCGTTTATAGGATGTTTTAAAATAAAACTATCGGAGTGTGCTCAGCCCATGCACAACCATCAATTAGCCGTTTAGCTGCATCCAGTTTGTGAATGCATTGCAATAACGAATGAACTTAGCCCCCGGATGTTTCAAGCCTCTAATCAGAGTGTTTTCAGTCAGATCACTGCACCAGGAATTAGCAGTGGAAAGAGGGTGGCGGGGGGAACCCTGGTTGAGTAAAAGTGCTGCAAGCCACATTTGATGTAATAGTCATATGATTAACAAACTGTCATATCAAACTTTTCTGCAAAGTAGGAACACTCTGACACTTCATATTTTTAAAACTGACATTTTGATTCATTACTGTAAATAGCACTTTGTATTAAATATTGTGACAAGGAGCAGAGCATATTTTTCAAGCTCTAACATTTAGGAATCGCTTTTTTTTTTTCCTTTACATCTGAAGCTGTTACAGCAGAGCTCAGAGGAGATTTCTATGAAGAGCCTACTTCTTTTGCCTGGCTTTCCAGTGATGCGGAGAACTGCAGCACAGAAAGATGTTAACGATACTGGCATACTAAAGTAGGAAACTGTCTCAAGGACACACAGTAGCTAAAGTAAATAATGTACACTACATTTATAACAGATCACCCAGAACGGATGAGGCTAAGGCACTGGACTGGCACTCAGAAGATTTGAGTGCGATTCCCACCTCTGCCACAGACTTATTCTCACTGGGCCTCAGTTCCCCATCTGCAAAATGAAGAATAATAAACTTGCTTTCTCCTTGCCTGTCTCTGTCACGTCTATTTAAATTGTGGGCCCTTCAAGACAGCAGCTGGCATCATGAAACCTCCATCTCCGTATAAAAACCGAGATAGAGAGCTCCTGCGTATCCCCTAGCTGTAAACAGAGCTGTCGGTGCAATCCACTGAATCAAGGGGATTTGCAGCCACAAACATGACTCTTACATGTGGCCTGCAGTGTACAGTCAGAAGTGGCGTGGCTGCAATATATGTGGAATAGGGATCGCAGTGTTATTTAAACGTGGGTTCAATGCAACCGGCTGTGTTCCCGCAAGAGCAGTTACACACCACTCATCATATGCTACCTCCGGAAATCTCGTAGCAGGATTAGCGTGCCAACAAGTAGAGTACTGGTCTAGCCAGACATCTAAAGCATATTGGCACCACTTAAATTTGTCCATTCACCAATATGTTTTCCGAAAAACGCCCATATGCTTTGCCTGTAGCTCCCATATGCTTTTGTAAAGGAAAACAAAAACATTGTGTTAGTTGTGAGTGATTGATCATTCTGTATTTCACAAGAGTCAGATTTAAAACAACAAATAAAACCATTCAGCTGCAGGGCTTTTCCTTTTTTTCAAGGCTTTCTCCTCCAGTTCACTGATGAAATCATGGTAACCAAGAATGCAGAGAAACACCAGGACATTGCAGTATACTTAGTGGGCATGTCACACACTATCAGATGCCTCAGGAAATACAGGCAGAATCCACATTACTGGGATACAACAGAAATAGTTAGGGCCCAGCCAAATTGACGGTCCATTCTGGTCAAGTTCAAGGTGACAGCATTTGAAAATTAGTCAGTTTCAGGTTTTCAGATATTTACATCTGAAATTTCACGGTGTTGTAACCGGGGGGGTCCTGACCCAAAAGGGAGTCAGGGGAGGGGCAGGGAGTGTGTCGCAAAGCTGTTGTAGGGAGGTCGCGGGATTGCCATCCTTACTTCTGGGCTGCCTTCAGAGCAGCTGGGGTAGGTACCCAGAGACGGGTCTGATCTCCCCCACCCCGAGCGTGGCCGTGCAGGGGAAGAGCAACTCCCGTCCCTCCCCAGCCCAGAGGGCAGTAGCAGCAGGAACCAGGGGCAAGGTAGAAGCTCCTGCTCTCCCCCTCTCCTCCAAAGCTAAATTTCACGGTCCGTGAGACGTTTTTCTTGGCTGTGAATTTGATGAGGCCCTAGAAATAATGGCCAGTGATTTCGAGGCCAATGCAATCTCAGGCTATGCTTGGGATTAGACGCTTAAGAGATGGTGATTCCGCTCTCCAATGCAAGGACTTTGCAACCTTAATGTTTTTTGTATCTACTAGGACTGCACACACACTTTGTTTGTGTGTGTCACTAGGCAACTGATCCCTTTACCGGAAGTCGGGGTTACCTTTATTGGGTCCAAGTGCTCATTTACTAATTAACTATTAATGAGCCAGCCGGGGCAGTTAGTTGCAAGGAGGAGCTGATGGTAACTGGCATGATCGAAATTTGCGTTCCCAGCTCTGCCGCTGCTAATTCCTATGCTGTTCTAATGGATCTTTGCCCAGGTTGTCAGGCAGGGCCATTTGCATACAGATGGTGCTAGAGGGAAAGCATCTAGCCTGGAGAACCACAGCTTTGGTCCATTTCTGGTCACACTTTGAAGCCGTGTTGCTCTTCGGTGAATTTTAGATTTCTAGGGCCAAATTCACCATGTCTTCTTGGGCCAGCCATAATACTCTGTGGCAAGTATCTGTTAATTGCTATAGTTATTCCATTACCCCAAATAAAGACAGCTTTCTTTCGCAAAAGGGTTTCCTACCCAGTTCAGTGAGGAGAGACACTCCCATGGACACCGGCAGCTCCTGAGGAGAGGAGCTCCCAGAAGGCCGGATGAGGAGGGTTCCTAAAGCAGAGGGCCTAGATGCGCCTGGAGACACACAGCTCTCCAGGGAGCCCACCAGAGCAAGAGTCTGGAAGGTCACTCCTGGAGCTGGGAGATTCACAGAGAGACAGCTGCCGTCGGCAGACATCCAGGAGGACCTGGTCTCAGCCAGACAGTGGCAGGAAACCCCAACCGGACACGAACTACGCACCGCTGCGGGGAAAGAACTGTCGCGGATGGATCTTCATGGACGCCTGCTTCCGGACAAGGATCCTCTTCAGGCTGCGTCCCAGGGGCAGAGACTTGAACTGAAAGAATCCCAGATGAAGAACCAGGATGGAGGCAAGCAGTGGACTTGGGTGGGAGACAGATAGACTGGGACTTACTGGGTCCCCCCAGCTAGAATGCTGGGACAAATGTTTTGCTCATATTTTTTGCTGGCCTTTTCTGCTAAATAAATGAAGAGTGGACCCTCCTAAAGCCTGCCTGGACTTGTACTCCAGATGTGAGGGGAAATATAATGGCAGAGTTCACCCACACCTGACTACAAGGGGGGGTGCGCTGTGGCAGCTTGCACTGGGACAGTATCTACCAAATAAAGCCCGCCCATGCCGCACTGCAATGCTCTCTAGGTCTGACTGAATTTGCTCTCAGCAAGGATAGATTTCTGACAGTGATCTAATCTGATGCAGGGTCCAATTACAGGCTAGACGCAATAGGTAAAAGCCCAATTTTCCACAGGAGCGATGCTGAACAAATGGTCAAGAGAGAGGAAATCATTCTCTTGCTATGGGGCACACGGTAACGAACAATTTGTTGGAGCACGGCGGCAGGATCAATTTCACGATATATTTTCTCATCGTAAAAACTGCGCACATTTCCCTGTCAGCCCGAGAACTCACAATGCTATAGATGATAATTATCTTTTTATTACATAGCAAAAACCTCTCCTTCCCCACTCCCAAGAGCAACAGTGCAGAGGAAGGGGCAGGTGAATATGGCATGGACAGAAGGACGGAAATCATCGAGAGGGAGGAGGTTACCCCCACCTTTATAAAAAGAGAGGTATCAAAAGAAGTATAGATTCAGTGTTGGCAGCTGTTTAATTTGGACAGTTTATTAGATATTGTCAGGAAGGCATGGCAGAGAGACAGTAACGCTAACAAGAGACCTGCCATTAATCTTCAGTAACCCAGCAGCTGGGGAGCGCAGGCCTTGAATCAAATTCCCCTGAGAATTATTATTAATCTCCCATCCTCTGTTTATTAATCCCTTGCCCGCCTTCCTAGCTCACCATTTATTAACGTCCTCAACTGTTTGCAGTAAACAGGATGCTGAAAACTCATCTCCAGCTCACCATAATTTACAGGCCACAAGCAAAAGCAAGGAAGGGGGAGGAAGGATGAGGAAGAAGGAGTGAAAGTGTAGGATGAAAGCTGGCTCGGTGACGGCGACGGGACGGAGGAAAGGAAACCGCACACACTGGTTGCTGCGTTGAAACCCTGACGGTATTTCCAGGTATGTTTTCTTAGGCTCTCTGCAGTGCGACCACCTGCCATCCCAGGATGCTGCCACAGCTGGAGAGATCAGCGTTCTGAAGAACACGCTCTCGGATACTCCCTCGGTTGGATATACGCCCACACAGGGGGTTCCAGCCCGTCCGCCGCACCTCCGGAAACCCTCAGCGCTGTAACGCGTGGTGAGCGGCGACATAGCAGGACCACGGCTCTCGTGCCACTGAATAGCACAGCAACGTGGAAGTAGCTATATTGGCTCCTACCACTGGCCATTGAGTCCACTAACCTGCCATCATAGCTCTGACCGTGCGGCTATCTAATCTGCTGCCATGCCTGGAGCAGCAACCAGCAACTGATACTACAAAAGAAGGCGGACACAACCCCCTAACGCACCACAATAATCATGCCCTTGGTCTATGTGGGCATGGGAGGGTGAGGAAGGGAATTCTTTCTTGCCCAATACAGGCCATCGACATACACCCTATATCATGTACGCTGATCGCTCTTAGCATGAAAAGCTACAGATGTTAGTTCTCTGGCCCCTCTCATACACACAAGCCACATAGTAATGTCGAAGGCGCTTAAACATCACCAGGTAAAAGAAGGCCCACGCGCCTGCATGTCGACATTATGCATTTTTTTCCTTGGGGAAAACTAACTGGACACCAGCCTCTCATGGCTGCACTTTACCTCCCTTTTCATCACCCGTCTATCGGTGGCAAACAGCTCTTGCTTGTCGTGGGACAGAAATTGCTATTCCAAACCTACCAGCTATGAATCTGTATTCCTCCATTCCCAGTTTTAGCATGGCTTACCCATGCCTTGTTCTATGCCAATTACCATGACTCAAGAGCAAACCTCTCATTTGCCCCCTGGGATGCTGTCACGGTTGATTAAGGACGGAGAATGGACCTACTTTGACAATGTTCCCTTTCAAACGTTCTTACCTGACGGAGCCTCTTCACTAGGATTTAATGATCCTACCTTGGGACAGAAGCGAAGAGCAAACTAAGGGATGCGTCAGATCATTCGACGAGGGGCCGTTGCTGAAGGTTCAGAACTGTTTCTCAGGCCGAGCTTTGGGTTCCTGCTAAATACCTTCAGTCACTTTAAAAGAATGTGTGATCCTGAAGAATGACCCAACTACCTCAGCAACATATATAGATTTCTATTTAGGTGCTTCTAATGATTGAGACGCACTCTTTTCTTTACTGCCGCACACTGAAGATTTAAGTCAATCTGGATACAACTCGGAGGGTGCTGGGGTGACCACAGCAACCAGCAAATCAAGTCCCTAGATCCCCACGTAAATCCTAAAATGAGCAGTTTACCAAGCATAGGGACCCCATTCCCCTCTCACCTCAAGTCAGGAGGCGCCCTCCAAGCCCAGGATGAGACGTACTTACAGGAACGCTGAAGGGTCTCTGTAGAGGAAGCAGATAAAGATGTTTCCAAATTAGAATCAAGCCCTTGAACTTCGTAACTGCCATAAGTAGATCAAGTTGGATACATCGCTTCAGCAAAAAAAACAAATGGGCTAATAAGCCCTCAGACCTTCTCTAATGATCACAGAGCAAGCCCTTTCCCTTACTACAAGTCCTATGTCCGTCTGTCCCTTTTTTTCCCCCACATAAGGGCTTTTCACCCTCTCTCTGGAGAGATTAAATCTGAACTGGTGCTAGAGTAAGATGGGGTTTATTTGAGAGAGAAGCTATTTGTTTTAAATCGATTTAGAGATGGTGAAAGGCAGTGGCTTGGTTAACAAAGTCCTCTCTAACTCCCGAACAGACGGCCTTTTGCCCACAACCCTTAACATGCGTCCTCTCCCTGAGCTGGAGGGGACTCCCTTCAGGTGGGGAGGCAGTGGGGGAAGAGAACAAGACAAAAAAGCTGTTGCTTCTCCATCTAGCCCTTAGCTTCCCTTCTAGAACCATCAGCTACTACCACGTGTGGTGGTACGTTTGCCACAGGGACACCAACAAGAACTAAAATTGAGATCTAACTCGTTTCACACAGGTCACTGAACAGCCACCAGCCATGACAGACAAAGTTACCACAAATATGAGCTGTTTTTTCATCCTGTGGTCTGAGATGCTGGTAGCCTGTTGACCACCCTCCACACCCAGCTAGCCTCTGTGCTTTCCGTGTTTTTCGGGTTGCCCTGTTGTGAACTTTACTTGTTACCTTCTTCTCCAGAACAACTTGAAACCGGTGAAAGGTTTTGCATAAATGCAACAACAGCGCTTCATTTCTCCAAGCCATCCCTCGCCATTACATTTGCTGACGTGCAAGGATAAGTGGATATCCAGAGACCAACATCATGCAGCCAAGGGTGACTGGGATCTAACACGGTACCAGTAGGACATGACCCCATTTAACATGGATTGATGCAGGCCTCCAGGGCCTTTCACGTCTCAAGATCTGGGTTTAAATTCTCTACAAAGTCAGAAGTAGAGATGCCTTTACTGGAGTTTCTCCTCACAACCCTTGAGCCAGAAATGAAGATGACTAAGACAAGATGCCCACAAAGTTCTTAAGCCAGTATCTGCTCACAGTCCATAGAACCACTAGACAATTGGCATATACATCTTTGCTCAGAAGAGCCCCCAGATTGGAACGGCACAGGGGGCCACCCAGAATGAGGTTCCCCAATGAGCAAGGGAGGAAAGGGTGTGAAAACAACTAAAACAGCAGTTGGTTGCATCAGGTCGGGACTGAAGAACATAATGCATGGAGGCAGCTTGCTCAAGATTTGTCTCATGAGCAAAAAATGTACATTCACATTTTAAAGACACTACAAACCCAGATTAAGTAACAGCAGAGAAGCAGATAAACATAACTGCAGAGGAGGCATCATGTGCTCACAGGTTGGTTTTTTGTTTTTATTGGGGAAATGAATGCAGAGGACTTTTCTGTGCCTGTTACATTGTCTGCTCACCATTTGATGTAGCATGCAGACTGGAGACTTCAAAGGCTCATTCTTGCTTACATATCGAGACTGCTCTAAGCTAATGCCCCGAATGCGACCAAAAACCAACGCATGATGAATCATTCATACCGCACACAGCAGGGCTAGTAAGCACCAGGCCTCGTCTCATGTGTGCTGTACTGTACGCATCTGTTTTTGGAGAAAGGAAATTCAAGTCCTCACAGGGTTACAAGCTTACTGCTCTGTGTCAGTAGCGTTGCGTCTTCTCGGCTGGAAAGTGAAAGTAAAGTGAAAACTTCAGAGCTACAATTTAAGCATGAATAGCCAACGGAGTTAAGCAAAAATCCACTGGCACGGGCAGCAAATTATACAAATGCACATGTCCATTTCCCCAGCCTGTCTTTGGAAAGTTTTGGAGGATAAACGGCATTGTCATTATTAGTCCTAATCAAAGGAGTCTTTTAGAGGGGTTTGAAAAAAGGAGAGAGAGTCGCCCAAATCAAAAGCCCAGATCCTAAAACTTTGGAGAGCGTGGATCTAGTGCTGAACTTCATTGCTGGCCTCATCTCTGCACTGGACCAAATCAAAACAACCCTGAACGCGGCAGAAGTTTAGATCTGCATCTGGATGCACTGGCCTGAGACTAAACTGGAGTCAACTGATGTCGCTCTACTGAAGTTGATGAAGTTAGGCTGATTTAGACCAACTGAGGATCTGGACTATCAACTTTTCAACTCAGCCCACCCCCTCCCCCCAGTTAAATATCTTCTACCGAAGACCAGCATCTTTGCCATCTTAGTTTGGATAATTTATTTAAATCATGCTTGAAGATTCACCAACATCTTTGGGCTGTGTTTGTATTTAAAAATAAAATCCCAATAGCTTTGAACACATGTTAATATTTCACCAGATTTGTGTGGACGTGCAGTTGTGCTTCCAGCTTTACATCTGTGAACTGGCTGAAGGGAGAGCCCTGCAACATGGTGCGGGCGGCAAAGAGAACACAAAACACAAAACTGAGTTGTGAGTGCCTGCTGGGCAAGAAGATAATAGTTGTTCTTTTCAGAGGCCTGAGGTATTATTCACCAAGGATTGTTTTGGGTTGGGAATGGACAAAGGCTGCAGAAAAAGGGACCGGGGGAGGAGAAAGGCACTCTGATACTATGGTAAAGAGATTGGTTTAAAACCCAAGTCAGACAAAACAGATTGGAAAAGGAAGCCAAATTCGGATTAGTTTAAACATTTTATATATATTTTATATAGGATCTTCAAAAACTTTACAGATTATGAGTAAAGAGGCCTTCATCCATTGGCAAAATGCAACCACTTGTAGAGTAGACTGATATACTTGTTTAACAGCACACAGCAACAGTACAGAACAATTTTAAAGACAGGGAAAATGAAGAACTCTGTATCCAGATGCTGCTGCGGGGGAAAATGAGACAGGCCAGAATTTAATTCGTCAAACTGTTATTGGGCCAGTAGGCCAAGCTTTTAAACACTTACTCTTGCACAAATATGGAAAGAACGGAAATGACAGGGTGTGGATATTGAACAATGGATTAGGATCATAAGACCATGCGTTTTAGACATCGAAAAGTTATTTTAGATTAGCTGACTTCATCCCCATGCAAATGCAAGACAGCATCTCGAGAGAGATGATATTAACGTGATGCTATGCTATGGTTTTAGGCCAAGGAGAAATGGCACAGTTAGAAGAGAGCAGGGAAACCTCTCGGGCAAAGCTGAATACATAGAAAGTTAATAAGAGATGTAGTCTTGAAACAAGTAAACTGAAAAAAATATACATTCCATCCTCTCCTCCCCTTATACCTCATTAAATGGCTATATATACTTACTTCCCCCGGCCCCCAGTATTTTCTTGTCCATTTTTCTCAATAACCACTGGATACAATTTAAATATCAGTCTATCGCCGTACTTTTCTGATCCCCATCGCCATATCCTCTCCGCAGCTTCACAAACATTAATAAGCTCATGATGACCGTACCCCTGTGAAGCAGGGAGGTACTATTAAGCTCATTTTACCAATCCCTATCTGGGAAACAGAGAGGTTAAGTGACTTGTCCAAGGTCACGCAGGGAGTCGGTAGCGGAGCTAGCAACTGAGCCCAGGTCTAGAGTTCCAGGCCTCATGCTCATCCTTCATCCCCAAAGGAAGACATTTGATCACCAAGAGGACTGTCGCCTTTCTAACCAGCCTGCTCCTCATGACCAAGGTAAAATATTCTAGGCACGTTACACTGAAAAACATGCATTACATCAGACCATTCAAAGGTGCACATCTAGGCCCCGCCTCCTCACATGAAGCCACTCCCACAGTATCCTGGGGCTGACACACCAGAAAATTAAAATGGGCCAAGCAGCTCACATTGCAATGAAAGCGCTCCTTGACATGCGTGTGCACGTTGTGAGAGAAAGCCTTGGAAAAGGACAACTATGGGCAGCACAAATTCCCCTTTACATCAGTGAGCATTCTGACTTCAGTCAGTCAATAAAATAGTGTGTGTGGGGGGGGTAGTATTTGAGCCATTTTTCTGTCTGATTTTAATTTCCTTGCATATCAGCATTTGCCAGGAGTATCGTCAACACAAGGGATCATTTGACATCCTCGCTGATTGCATGCAAATTAATTGGATTCTTTGGGTTTGGATTTATTTTGCTTGCAAGTCTTTTTGCCTTGAATGAAGAGGCTTTACCAGGAAATATTTTAACGAAGGAGGGGGTATTTTCAGATCCCGATGTTGGATGCATTGCAGACCACTGCACACAGATCTTTGTTGCACAGCAATCCATCTGCTGTATTGGGGGCAAGATCAGTATCCTGCTAGCAGCTAAGTTCCATTTGCTTCCCTTTGTGTTATGTGGAACTCCAAGTCCCATTGGTCTGTGCAGACCAGAGCTTTGTATTGAGGCACACACTCACAAGCCCAGAAAAGCCCGTTCTCTTTGCTATGCACACAATGGAGAAAGCCTCAAATGTTTTGCTCAACGTACAGTAACTCCTCGCTTAACGTTGTAGTTATGTTCCTGAAAAATGCGACTTTAAGCGAAACAATGTTAAGCGAATCCAATTTCCCCATAAGAATTCATGTAAATGGGGGAGAAGAGTGGGGTTAGGTTCCAGGGAAATTTTTTCGCCAGACAAAAGACTATATATATATATATACACACACATACACACACACACACACACACACTATAAGTTTTAAACAAACAATTGAATACTGTACACAGCAATGATGATTGTGAAGCTTGGTTGAGGTGGTGGAGTCAAAGGGTGAAACAGGGTGGGATATTTCCCAGGGAATGCCTTACTGCTAAATGATGAACTAGCACTTGGCTGAGCCCTCAAGGGTTAACACGTTGTTAATGTAGCCTCACACTCTACAAGGCAGCAAAAATGGAGAGAGGGGAGACAGCATGGCAGAGAGAGACAGACACACACAGGGTGTGTGTGAGAGAGATGCGCATTGCCCCTTTAAGTACGCTGACCCCACTCTAAGTACATTGCCTTTTAAAGTAGATCAGCAAGTTGAGACAGCAGCTGCTGCCAGCAAGCTCCCTCCATCCTGAGCCCTGTCATGTCCCCCACCACCCCGCTCTACGGAGATGGGGTAAGCGGGGAGCAGGAGGGAGGGGGACACCCTGACATCAGCACCCCTCTTCTCCCCGCCCCCTTGCACAGCAAGCTGGAGACTCCCAGGAACAGCTTCAAGTCAGAGGGCAGGAGCAGCACATGGCAGTGGGGGGGAGCGACAGATGAACTGCCGGCAATTGATAGCCTACTGGGCGGCTGCTGTACAGGGAACTTTGGGGAGTGAGGAGCTGATAGGGGGGCTGCCAGTGCACCCTGGTTCCAAAGCCCCACCACTAGCTCCAACGGGCTGCTCTTCCTGCAAATGGTGGACAAACAACATTATAAGGGAGCATTGCACAACTTTAAACAAGCATGTTCTCTAATTGATCAGCAACGTTAACCGGGACGACTTTAAGTGAGGAGGTACTGTATTAATACCAGCTGGGTTCAAAACAGAGGAGTGGGTGAATTCAGTGTCGATCGGCTGGAAAGGGGATAAGAGGAATCATCATCATTATTACAGGGGGGACAATTATTGTCATGCTTCTCCAAGTGATTAACCGCCTACCACTGTTGCTGGCTAACAGAGTTGCCCCTGGAGCTAAAACTGTAAGAGATCTTCGCTATAATGCTGAAGATGCTAGGCTGAAGCCCGGCCCGCCTACATGCATGTTTCGTCTTGAGTACATCTATGCTTTGGTCACACCTCACAAGGCTATGGTCATTGTAACTCAAAACTCTACCCAATCCTTAGCACAGTTTCTCTAAAAATCTGAGTATGGCAACATGGCCTAGGGACAGAATTCACGCCCTGAACTAAGCTGCAGTCAACACAAGGGAGCAAAGCGCTATGCAGTTCTGCTTTGTGCGGGAGGAGAAACTGACCTAAAGAGACATATTGCAACAAATACTCACCCATGTCCAGTCCTGCCTCAGATCCCACCACAGATATTACGGTGATGGAGGCCATACAGGTTATCGGTTTGTATCACAGCAGTGCCCAGAGGCCCCGAGTGAGATTGGTCTGTACAGACTCCCTAAGCTCTCCTGCTACGTGGATAGTTAAGACAGACAGAGGAAACTGAGGCAGAGGGAGGGGAAGTGATTTCAAGGTCACCCAGCAGGTCGGTAGCAGAGCTGGGAACAGACCCCAGATCTCCTGACTCACTGTCCTATGCCCCAGCACTGCAGCACGCTGCCTCTCCACCATGATTGCTAGCTCAATGCCAGCATGCGGACGAGGCGGGCCTCATCCCTCTTTCTACTGAATCTGAGAAGCCCCTTTACAGCAGGATTTTGCCAGGGAGTCCAGCAAGAGCACAGCCCCCAGAGCACTTGGACCTACAAGCCACGTCTTCAATTCTCAAGCTACAAAGCTACGACTTAGCAAAAGTGCAACTGAACTCCATGTACTTGTTACATTTCTAAATATACTCCCGGTTGTCAAGACAACAAAGAGACTGATGGATCTCTAAAGCGTTCTGTATCTATTTAATTGTCAGCATTTCAAACTGACTTGGAAGAAAAATGCTGCGTGATAAGTCTAATCACCATGGTTACCGCTGGCTAAGCCCGTAATAAAAAAATATTTTAGTGAAGCGCGTGTTGCCACATGAGGAGCAGATGGGAGACGATCTTGTTACTGTGACAACCCCTGCTGCAAAACTAAACTTGAGGAAAAACGCGAGAGACTCTTTTTGAGATCTCAGACACAACAGGCATCGGGGGCTAAATCTTCTCAGACGTTCGATGCCAGGGAATCAAGTTTGGCTCTATCCTCACCCAGCATGTGCTCCCAATCTGGTGGCCAAAAGCATCATTCTACAATGGCAAAAACCATCATGTGGGTGTCCATGGAAGTGATGGATAAAATGATCACAGAATCATAGGACTGTAAGGGACCTTGAGAGGTCATCTAGTCCTGTGGTTCTCAACCAGGGTTACACGTACCCCTGGGGGTACACAGAGGTCTTCCAGGGGGTACATCAACTCATCTAGAGATTGGCCTAGTTTTACAACAGGCCCCATAAAAACCACTAGCAAAGTCAGTACAAACTAAAATTTCATGCAATGACTTGTTTATACTGCTCTATATACTATACACTGAAATGTAAGTACAATATTTGTATTCCAATTGATTTATAATTATATGGCAAAAATGAGAAAGCAAGCAATTTTTCAGTAACAGTGTGCTGTGACACTTTTGTGTTTTTAAGCCTGATTTTGTAAGCAAGTAGTTTTTACGTGAGGTGAAACTTCGAATCATAGAAGATTAGGGTTGGAAGAGACTTCAGCAGGTCATCTAGTCCAACCCCTGACCAACACCATCTAAAACATCCCAGCCAGGGCTTTGTCAAGCCGGGCCTTAGAGGTTTTTAAGGATGGCGATTCCACCACCTCCGTAGGTAACCCATTCCCATGTTTCACCACCCTCCTAGTGAAAAAGTTTTTCCTAATATCCAACCTAAACCTCCCCCACTGCAACTTGAGACCATTACTCCTTGTTCTGTCATCTGCCACCACGGAGAACAGTCTAGATCCATCCTCTTTGGAACCCCCCTTCAGGTAGTTGAAGGCTGTTATCAAATCCCCCCCTCACTCTTCTCTTCTGCAGACTAAAGAAGCCCAGTTCCCTCAGCCTCTCCTCATAAGTCATGTGCTCCAGCCCCCTGATCATTTTCGTTGCCCTCCGCTGGACTGTCTCCAATTTGTCCACATCCTTTCTGTAGTGGGGGCCCCAAAACTGGACACAGTACTCCAGGTGTGGCCTCACCAGTGCCGAATAGAGGGGAATAATCACTCCCCTCGATCTGCTGGCAATGCTCCTACTAATACAGCCCAATATGCCGTTGGCCTTCTTGGCAACAAGGGCACACTGTTGACTCATATCCAGCTTCTCATCCACTGTAATCCCCAGGTCCTTTTCTGCAGAACTGCTGTTCAGCCAGTCGGTCCCCAGCCTGTAGCAGTGCATGGGATTCGTCTGTCCTAAGTGCAGGACTCTGCACTTGTCCTTGTTGAAGCTCATCAGGTTTCTTTTGGGCCCAATCCTCCAATTTGTCTAGGTCACTCTGGACCCTATCCCTACCCTCCAGCATACAGACGCTCCCCGGGTTACGCAAACCCGATTTATGCAAATCTGGACTTACAGGAAAAGTTCCATAAGTTCCGTAGGCTTTCGGGGGGGGGGGGGGGGGGAGAGGAAGGGTGTAATTGTCGGGCATACGTTCCCGACTTATGCAAAATTTGATGTATGCAAGGCGTTCTAGAAAGGAACACTTGCGTAAGTTGGGGAGTGTCTGTATCTACCTCACCCCGCAGCTTACTGTCATCTGTGAACTTGCTGAGGGTGCAATCCATCCCATCATCCAGATCATTCATAAAGATGTTGAACAAAATTTGAGTGGTGGTGGGTTTCCTAATGTCCAACCTAAACTGCTCTTGCTCCTGTCTGGGTTTAGGTCTATAACATACACATTACGGTGCTTTAGCGTGACAGCAAGTATGGTGGCCCAAGTATTGACTAGATATGCTGGAATAGCGGCACTGCACTTTCTACCCTGCTGGGTCGCCCTCTGGTTAGATTTATAAATGACAGACAGTAAAGAAATCAAGTAGATTAACAAGAGAACCACCTGGCTTCTGTGTCTGCAATTCTAGGTGTTGGTGCTGTTTGCACCCACTTTCAAAGGGGCTCATTCAGTCCCGGAGCCAGAATGTTCCACCTGTCCCTGCAGGAAAGTGGTGTCCCTTTCACAGGATCTCAGTGTCATTCAACAGGGCAGGTGGACTCTTAAGGCTGCAGGACTACAGCCAATCAACAAGCTCTCCCCTGCCAACAGTTATGCCTGACAGGTAGGGGCATGACTGGAATAAACTCCCGTGGGGAATTCCCAAGGGGGTACACGCCTGAGCACAAGTGAGCCCTGCCGTCCTAAAAGTCTGTGACACCGACTGTACGTGTGAATGCCTTGGAAGCATGGTGCCACCCCAGCCCAGCTACTCTGTTCATTGATCCCCTCAGATCACCTGTTCACAAACTGCAGCCACTCCTGTGTCACCAGGCTATGGCTGCTTGGCACGGCTGCTCCAACGTTTAGCCGTGCAGCACTGGGGGCTGCCTCCAGCTTACAAGAGACTGGGGGGGAAAAGGAGGAGCCAGTCCTCTAGCCCCATGAATGTCACAGAGCCTGCCCACTCAACAGTTGAACAGGGCCATTTCCCCTTGCCCAGAGAAGAAGATCTGGCAAAGGTCGAAGGCGGGACACACAGCAGCACATGCAGATTCTGCTCTCAACGCACAGAACTCCAGAAACAATTTTGCAGCGATGAAAGTTCAGCTGTGGGTGTTGGGTGGGAGGGTAGGTGTCAGAAGTGCTGCTTTTTTGAGCAATGACTCCAAAAATGCTGACTCCACTGTGCGGTCCCAGCTAGAAGATTTCAGGTTTTATTTCCTTTATATAAAATCTCAGAAAGACCTAAAACTTGACTTCTTTAGCAGTAAGTTTCAGGCCCTTCCCTCCCAGAAATCTCATCCATCCACCTATGATCAATTCTTGTTCATCCTCCTTACCTAACGGAAAGCATCACTGGCTGAGAGAAAGCCTGAGTTTCATCTGGACACAGAAGGCAACGGGAGACACTCGATGTTAATCTGATGATTGTCGATGATAATTAGTGATCAGGTTTCCAATTAGTCTGAAACGCCATTGACATTCTTTGAACAAAACCTCCCATTCCCTCCAGCGTCATGCCCCAAACAGCCTTAATCGTTTACGTAGGCAAAATTTCTGTGCACCCAGTGTCAGATGTTGTTGTTATAAATCATAGGACTGGAAGGGACCTTGAGAGGTCATTTAGTCCAGTCCCCTGCACTCAGGGCAGGACTAAGTATTATCGAGACCATCCCTGACAGGTGTTTGTCTAACCTGCTCTTAAAAGTCTCCAATGATGGTGATTCCACAACCTCCCTAGACAATTTATTCCAGTGCTTAACCACCCTGACAGTTAGGAAGTTTTTCCTAATGTCCAACCTAAACCGCCCTTGATGCAATTCAAGCCCATTGCTTCTTGTCCTGTCCTCAGAGGTTAAGAAGAACAATTCTTCTCCCTCCTCCTTGTAACAACCTTTTATGTACTCGAAAACTATTATGTCCTTCCTCCATCTTCTCTTCTCCAGACTAAGCAAAACAATTTTTTTTTCAATCTTCCCTCATAGGTCATGTTTTCTAGACCTTTAATCATTTTTGTTGCTCTTCTCTGGACTTTCTCCAATTTGTCCACATCTTTCCTGAAATGTGGCATCCAGAACTGGACACAATACTCCAGTTGAGGCCTAATCGAGTGGAGTAAAGTGGAAGAATTACTTCTTGTGTCTTGCTTACAACACTCCTGCTAATACATCCCAGAATGATGTTCACTTTTTTTACAACAGTGTTACATTGTTGACTCATATTTAGCTTGTGGTCCACTGTGACTCCCAGATCCCTTTCCGCAGTACTCCCTCCTAGGCAGTCATTTCCCATTTTGTATGTGTGCAACTGATTGTTCCTTCCTAACTGGAGAACTCTGCATTTGTTCTCATTGAATTTCATCCTATTTACCTCAGACCATTTCTCCAGTTTGTCCAGATCATTTTGAATTTTAATCCTGTCCTCCAGAGCACTTGCAACCCCTCCCAGCTTGGTAACATCCACAAACTTTATAAGTGTACTCTCTATGCCATTATCTAAATCATTGATAAAGATATTGAACAGAACCGGACCCAGAACTGATTCCTGTGGGACCCCACTCGTTATGTTCTTCTAGCATGACTGTGAACCACTGATAACTACTCTCTGGGAACGGTTTTCCAACCACTTCCAGTTTTGCATCCACTGTATAGTAGCTCTAACTGGGTTGCATTTCCCATGTCATAAGACATGGGTCTTGAATAGCACCTACAATGGAGCAACGCCAAAAAAAAAAAAATCCCTCTTAATGAGAGATGGTTGGAGAACATTCGCTGAAAAAAAATCTATAATCTCCCCCACTGTTTTTGAAGCAAAATTTCAAAGTTTGCAAAACTGTCATCAAAACTTGGATTTCTTTTTTCCAACCGGCCCTTTTGTCAATATAAGCAAGTTATCTGATCCCAGCGCTGCAGAGGAGCTGTTTGGCAGCATAGAATGACTCCACATTTCCCAACATAGTCACTGCACTGCCAGGAGCTAACTTACTGCTTCCTAAAGCACTCTGGTCATAGGACAGTGAACACGCCAGCAAGGCTAGCACCGAAGGGGTATTGGATGGATTTGTGAGAGATGCAACTGTCAAGCTATCCTGCAGTGGGTCAAGAGCATGAGTACTAACCTCAGGGCAGATCGTTGAGAGAGAAGTCACAAATCCCAAATTGGCTGAGCTCTATACTTAGATTTCACCCACCCAAGTGTCAAGTGTAAAGTCTTCAGGCCTAACACCATGGAGTCACAGACAGTCCCCTTGGGTACTCCAGTCTAGGCAAGCTTACCTTTGTGATGGATGGTCCCTTACACCAAAAATCACAGCAATATTCAGTAGGGGTGTAAAGTATTAACCAGTTAACCAATAAGCATCAGTCTTGTCGGTAAGGTATTCAGATTAATGTTTAAACTCTGCTGTGGGACTCCACTGCCGTTCCCCCCGCCCCACGCCCGTGGTCCTGGCAGCCGTCCCCCCCTGCGCCCAAGGTCCCAGCAGCCGTCCCCCCTCCCCCCAACACCCGGGGTCCCGGCAGCCGTCCCCACCCACGCCCGGGGTCCCAGCAACCGTCACACAGGGTGGCAGCTGGGACCCTGGGCACGCAGGGCAGCAGTGGAGTCTAACAGTTAAACATTTAACCAGTAAAATTGTAATGGTTTAAACGTTCACTTTTTTTAAACGCTATTTACATCCCTAATATTCAGGTTACTCCCAGTCCCAAAGGGGACCAATCACTTACCCCACCTTAGATCTCACACCAAAGACAACGCTTGGAGCCAATCCGATAAGAAACTATTTAAAGATGTATTAACCAGGGAAAGGAAGGAAGAGTTTTTTTTAGAAGGTTACAGCAGGTAAACATACACGCCCAAATGAGTTACAGTCTTAACTTTCAAAAGATACTAGGAGTTTATATAATACGCAAGGGATTTTTATTCCCTTCCCCGCCCCCCCCCCCCCCCCGAGCTGCCAGCTCAGCTGATGGGACGTATTCATTTGTACATCTCCTCTTGGGGGGAGGGGCGGAAGGGGGCATAGGTGCTGGAACTGGGGGTGGATTTGACTTCCCCTGACTTGAAGTGGATTCCATTATGTACAGGGTTTACAGTTTGGTTCAACAGCTCTCAGCCCCCCCGCCGTACAAATTGTTCCAGCACCTCTGGGAGACGGAGCAATCAGCAAAGTCCTTTGTCCTCTTTGATGTTCCACAACAGTTCCTCTGGTGTTGACGGGCCTTCTCTGTGGGGCAGGAGATAACACCTTCTGTTGTAGGCCCGCATTTCACACGAATTAATGTCTGGTGATTTCTACAGCTACTGAGGCTTAGGCTTGTCTACACCGGCACTTTACAGCACTGAAACTTTCTCTCTCGGGGTGTGAAAAAACAATCCCCTGAGCGCTGCAAGTTGCAGTGCTGGTAGCGATTCCCCTCGTGGAGGTGGTTTTTTTATAGCACTGCTGCGGCCAGCGCTTTAATGTTGCTAGGGAAGACGTGCCCTTCCAATGCAAATTAATATTAACCACCTTACAACATGGGATACACATATTGTAAGTGAGATTAACACATGCAGCAATTTACAAGCATTCAATAAAATCTAAACACCAAGCACATTTTTAGAACTCTAATACCCATTTCAACGGTGCTAACACACGGGTGAGCCAGCCTGATTCCAACCATGTATCTGTCAGTGTTCAGTTGAGGCAGGGGGGCCTTGGCATGAGCTGGCACCTGGTTTGCCAGCATCACAGTAACCTCAGACATCAAAGCACCTGGGCGAAAAGTAAATATTTTCAAGTCTCATTTTCAAAAGTGACTTGGGCATAAGAACGGCCGCACTGGGTCAGACTAAAGGTGCATCTAACCCAGTATCCTGTCTACCGACAGTGGCCAGTGCCAGGTGCTTAGGTTTCTAAACATCAATGAAAGCCAATGAGACTTAGGCTCCCAAGTCAGGTATTGCAAAACCTAGATACCTTTAAGGAGCAACATGTAAAAATCGGGACCTACATCTCTTTTGAAAATGTGACTTTGGCTTCTTTGAACATTTTACCCTCTAGCCTTAACCGAAGTTGAGATTTCAAAAACTCGGAGCCTAACATTAGGCTCCAAAATCCATATTTACGGACCTGATTAACTTTTAATAACGAAGAACACTTCACAGTTCCCACTGACTTCAGTGAGAGGAGATGCTGCTCAGCACTTCTGAAAATCACACAGGTGCCAAAATATGGATTAGCTGCTAGCTTTGAAAATCTTGGCATAAGCCAATAAACTCTCCCAGCTATGGGTTTGGGACAACTACAGATTCTGTTCTAACAAAGCACATGTCCTCTTGAGATAATTCACCAGGATGATTCCTCTCCCTTGACACCAATGGATTCATTTGATTGAGATCAAAGGTTGCTTTGCACATTTTTATTTGATGTTTCTGGAGTCGGAACGGTTAATTTTGCTAAGCATGCAGCACTGCTGTGACTTCACCGGAGACTACCATAAAACCGTCAAGTTACATTACTTAGGGCTTTGTTTTCAAACAGGTATTTGGTAACTGTTTTCCCTACCCCTCTTCCCAACATCGGCATTTGAAGCACGGTCCCAAAAACAGACAGATAATTATTATCTTCGCTCAATAAATCAAAGAGGTTTTTCGGGCATAAAAGTGTCCAGCAACGCATTCCCGAGCTCTCTCGGCAACAGAACGTATCTTCAGCAGATGTGCCAACATTCTTTTCCACGCTGCTGTGAATTGTGGCAGGCGGTTACAACTCTGCTAGCTAGTTCCTTCAACTCCCTTTGCACGTGGCTTAAGTCACAACAGAACTTGGGTTACTTTTGCACCTCTGAGACCAGAGGTCACATCAAGGCAGGTCCCACTGCTGATTACAGTGCATGTCACTGAAGCAGAGGAGGCACCAATGGTCACCGGTAACTGACAGAGTGACTCATCATGAAGGTAGGAAGCAGGAACCAGGGTTAACAGTCATAAAAGCATAACACATCAGCAACCACCTACGTACTAGCGATGGGGAACCACTCGACTACAGGAACATGGTTCTAGTCCAATGTAAAAGGTCTGCACTATAAGCTAAAAGGAAACCTGCAAAGATTCTGTTCATAACAATTAACACACGGATGGTAACTCAAGGGAATGCCGTCTTTAAATAAACGGTCCCAAATCATGACAGTCAGAGGCTGGCTCTGGCAGAATTCCTCGAGCCTATGCAGAGGTCAGAGCCTACTGCCAGGTAGCACAAGTGGTTAAGTTGTTCAGGTGCAGTCCCTGTTCTACAGGCCGTAATGTAAAACAAACATACAGCAGAAAACCCTAACGATGTCTGTAAAATCCCTCATAACAACACGCATAGCACACAAGCCTGATTACTAGAGCCAAGCAAAAGCCTCGTCGCTCATGTTCCAGTCAGGACCTGTTCTCCACATAAGCAAAGTACGAGGGAGGGCTGTGATGAAAACAGGACTGGAAACCCAGGACTCTTGAGTTCTAATCAAAGAGGTTTGTGATGGAGAAGGCCCATTAGAGCATTTGCATCACCTCCCTACCAAAGTAGGGCTGCTTGTCCTATTTAGAATTAGAAACCTCAAGCAATGACACTGATTTCCACTAGGGTCCCTTCACGGCGGGTTCCCAGTTTGTAAAACAGGGATCACAAACGCTTGCCTTCCTACCTCAAAGCGGTGCTGCAAGCATTGCTTACTTATCATTCATGAAGCACACTCAGGATTAAAAGTATTATATGCTGGAGGAGCTACATATATTTGCACATTTGCATGGAGTAGGCCAAGACAGACTACGCTGGAACAGTATTTGCAGCCTGCAGCCATTATCCAACAAAATGCCCTCTCACCGCACGCGGTCTGCCAACTCACCTTTATCCTGTCTCACCTAAATGCGTGTAGGTGGAAGCATTGTTCATTTTATCTGACAGGAGTTAGGTTAGCTGGACTGTTCAGTAAGCATGAAGACAAACATTTAGATATTAGCTCATGTTTGGGACCTTTTAGAGACCATCACAGGGCAATTCGATTTCTTTCCATTTAAGACTAATTTCTGTCTCATCAAAAGTACTAACTGGGGGTGGGTCTTTTCTCCAGGCTTTCAGTTTCCTGATGAGTCATAGCAGATCCACTATGATAAATTCATGCTTCAGTCAGACTGTTTCTTATCAAGGTATATTCAGTACATTACTAAGATGTTGAGTGTGCTATTTAAAGGGCTAATTTCAGACATCGTAAGTAGCATGCCTTATCAGAACATGTGCTCTGTCCTGAACTAGACAGATGTATCTAGCATCCCCTATCACAGGGTCCAAAACCAAAAACCTGCAGATAAATGAATACTGCAAGGACAAAGAGACATGTGTGATTGGTCCAGTGCACAGCTCTCCTGCAAGCAGCCTTCTCTCCCATTTTGCTGTACCTTTCCCTTCAGCATCAGAATTGTGTGTGTGACAATGGCATTTGATAAAGAAAAAAAAAAATATTTGCAGGCTATACAGGTTGCAACAAATCTACAGTGCTTTGTTTTCCTCTTTCTTGGACCAAGAACCGAGCATTTATTCTTCTGCCTCCGGGGGCTCCTTTACATCCCTGTATGAGAACCGCCCTAAATTCCCACACTCGCACACCACTCACTCACAAGATCCCATGCTAGGTCAGGCAGGCAGGAAGCGCACAATCTAATTTCCTGGAGGCAACGCTGGTTATGGGCACTGGCAGTTTCTCTTTGTTCTTTGTCAGTGCTTTGATTTAACACATGGCTAGATCTATACCCTGTTGCATGCATTGATTCTATTACTGCACAAAGCCCTGTCTGAGCACAAGGTGCCATAAAGCATGCAGAAGACAATACGGTCACTGCCACAAGAGGCCTACAATTTACAAGTCCTTACACCTATTGAAGTGAACAGCCCTTTGCCTGAGTTACAGCCCTAAATTAGACAAATACAATTAAGAGAGCAAAGGAAAAAAAAAGACCAGCTGACTAGAAAGGGCAAACCCCAAAGAGGTCCTATCTGAATTTCTCTGTTTGGTAGATTACCACGAGAAGGTTTCACAGAAGAAATGGGCTGAAAGGATGGGTGTGAATGAGGAGAGAGTAGAGTACTGGCAACCAAGGCTAGGTCTACACTACCTGCCTGAATCGGCGGGTAGAAATCGACCTCTCAGGGATCGATTTATCGCGTCCCGTTGGGACGCGACAATCGATCCCCGAATCGACGCTCTTACTCCACCAGCAGAGGTGGGAGTAAGCGCCGTCGACAGAAAGCCGCAGAAGTCGATTTTGCCGCCGTCCTCACAGCGGGGTAAGTCGGCTGCGATACGTCGAATTCAGCTACGCTATTCACGTAGCTGAATTTGCGTATCTTAAATCGACTCCCCCCTGTAGTGTAGATGTACCCCAATAGGAAGAGAAATTGCACCAAGCATAGGAGGCGGCACGGAACGAGGGACAAAGACAAGCGTGAGGTTGATTACATTATTACAGCAATACCTCATCCCATTCTCCATGTACCAGCTGGATAAAGACAGTGACCTGTACAGAAAATATTCTGTAAGGGAGGAAGGACAGACCAATGGTTAGGGTGCTACAGAAGACTTGGAAGATCAGGGTTCAAAGTCTTATTTCTGCTACAGACTCCCTGAGTGGCCTTATACAAGTCACTTATACTCTCTATGCCTCAGTCCCCCATCTGTAAAACGGGTATAATGGCACTTCCCTACCTAAGAGGGGTATTGTGAGGATAAATATGTTAAAGATCATGAGGTGATCAGCTACTATGGTGATGGAGGCAAGATGGCGATGGATTCTGCAATCCCTGAAATGGAAACTAATGTACTGAAATACATTGCACTTGCTACAATGATCACTCCAAGGCCGGTCACCTACATCCTTCTGTAGACACACGCATACACTAGTGGGTGTTACTGATGGCACAATAGGAGTCCTATGCCAACAGTAGTGAGGTTTTGTAATCCCAGTTCCAAACTTCTCCCAACAAGCTAAATCAAAGAGTTATGGCAACAACCCATCTCCAAAGTTCGCAAAGCCGCCACTGTATATTTGTAGGTGAGCAAATCTACATTCAGTTATTAAGGCTTCTTACAGCGACTCCACTCTTCTGCTTGAAGATATTTATATACGACTCTAATTACAGCATCAGAAAAGAAGAATTCTTCAGTCACCACAGAGACAGAGTGATTTATATTATTAATATTGTGGTTGAAATGTTCAAAGCAATGCAGGGGAATTGGCCACACAGCTTCCATTAAAATTAATGGATGTTGCGTGGCTAGCTCCTCTGCACTGCTTTGAAATTCTCAACCTCTCTGCTTATATGAATGTATATCCCCACATCTGAGGTTCTCAAAGTGTTTTACAAACATTAAACTAGTTCCACCAAACCCCTGGGGAAGAAGGGAGAAAGGAAAGATGGTTTTCTCTAGTTTCCCCAGATCTTCTCACATGATTAAGTTCAACTTGGAAGACCTAGAGAGAGAAAAACAACTTAAAATCGGTCAAGGATTCCATTTGTACAGCATTAGTACTCCAGGTCACCCCAAACCAGGGGGACTTGATTCTTGCTCCTGCCCCTTTAAGCAGAGCAACAGACAAGGTACCATCTTCAAAAGCAAAATTAAATCCAGTTTTGTAAATCAGTACATGAGACACCATCGTTACCAGTTCCAAAGAGCACACATCCTACAATGCAGGTTACATAGCAACAAGCATCCAAAGTTTCTGTGCCTTTAGTACATTTCCCTTGTAGGTCTCGACACTTATTTTCTTAAGAACAGGCAGCAACTTTAAGATGAGTGGGCCTTTATTTGTTAAAATAACCCCACAGCTGGAATTTTGACATCCACATCTTTCTGTTTTTGAACAAGTTTGGACAGGATCAGCCACCATAACTTCTTAATAATGGCAACAGAAACGTACATGGTATGATAATCTCCGGAGGGTAATAGCCAATTACTCTGAAGAAAATGAAGCATTCTCATTAGAAATTGGTATCTGGTTGCTAAATCTACAGCAAAGGTACTTTTTCACACAATGTACAATTGGCCTACGGGACTCATTGCCACAAGATACAATTGAGGCCAAGAGCGTAGCAGGATTCACAAAAGGAATGGACATTTACACGGGTAATGAGAAACTATATAACTATATTAAGAAGGATTTTAAAAAGCTTTGGAAGGACTACAAAGCCTCATATTTCACAGCAAAAGTTCTTGTGCCTTTCTCTGAAGTGCCCGGTGCTCAACAATGTCAAAGACAGAATAATGGGCTAGATCGGGGTAGGCAACCTATGGCACGCGAGCTGATTTTCAGTCGCACTCACACTGCCCGGGTCCCGGCCACCGGTCCGGGGGTCTCTGCATTTTAATGTCATTTTAAATGAAGCTTCTTAAACATTTAAAAAACCTTACTTACTTTACAGACAACAATAGTTTAGTTATATATTATAGACATAGAAAGAGACCTTCTAAAAATGTTAAAATGTAATACTGGCACGCAAAACCTTAAATCAGAGTGAATAAATGAAGACTCGACACACCACTTCTGAAAGGTTGCCGACCCCTGGGCTAGAAGGACGCATTATCTGGCAATACCCATGTTCCTAAAATGATTGATTTTAGACTTTTCCTACAACATTAAGTGCTTAAAATCTCCTGCCTTTCCCAAAATCCAACCTGAAAGCCTCTAAAGTCAGAAGGGGAATAATAATCTTGTTCAGCTCATGTCTCAATCTCCCTTTTCTCATTAGTGCATAGTGATGGGGAAGTTCTACCACAATAAAACATATTCATTTGAATACAAATCGCTCTTCTGGCGAGCAAACAAAACAGCGTACAAGTGATGGTTTTCTGAGATCTAATGCAAACAGACATAGCTAAGAGAAGCACTGAAAGTTGAAGCACTGTGAAAAAACGCCAGTGCAGGCAAACAAAGCTTTGCATCCCCGTGGATCGCAAAGTGCTTTACAAACTCTCAGAGGCAAGAATCATTTCACCCTACCACAGAGGAGTAACCGTCTCTGGGTTGCTGCACAGCAGCTGTTTAACAGCACAACAGTTTGGGACAGGAAGCAGGGAAGCACAACAATAAATGGAACCTGCAAGGGAATTTAGGAATTATTAATCTGGGATTTGGCTAGCTCTTTATATTTGAAAATGGAAACTGTGCGCTACTTTGAGTAACACAATTCAGAATGTCATTTCATAGGGCGGGCAAACAGGCCACGAACAATAAATACACAGAGTTGTGTTCTGAGTCATCCATCTACAGAGGATCTACATCTGTATCTTTTGTTAGTCACCCAACTCTGACTCTGAAGGTTGGAGAAAGTGCTACACAGGCGAAGGACTGAACAACCCGAATATTTCTGGGATGGGGAAGGCAATCTTTAATCACGCACAGTTCAGTGATTAGAACAGGGAACTGGGAGTCAGGACTCCTGGGTTCTGTTCCTAGTTCAGCCGCTGTCTTGGCATGTAACATTGGGGAAATCTTTTATCCTCTCTGTGGCTCAGCCCATCCATTCATGAAAAGGGAACAGGAATATTTAACCACTAGACACAGTGCTTATGAGATGCACTTCTGCAAGTGCAAGGTTACTATTTAACGCTCTTGAAACGTCCCCCTTTAAAAAGAAGGTGCCGCCTATCAGCCTCTTTGTGGAGTCCTTGGGGGGGGCAACAGTTTGATCAAAACAGAGTAGAACTGAAATTAAAGTACTGGGCACAAAACGACTTCAGCCACCCGACTGCGACCTTTTAAACCTATTCTATCAGGATGCTTATAGATAACCGCCAGTTACGTAGCAAACTATGCTGCACGCACAGCTAATCTACAGGGAAACATGCCTGCGGTTTTGTTTATTCATGTCCCCTCCCTCTCCCCATCCACTAGCCGAAATTGTCAGCTCTTTGGGGCTAGTGACTGTCTTTTAAATCGATTACTGTCCGACTCCAGGTGATACTGCCATGCCAATAACAACAAGTGGCAAATCCTTTAAGGAAGGAGCCCTGATTAAATGATCAGCAAATTTCCCATGCTAAACCTTTGCTTCTTCCCCAATTAGAATTCAGAGCCTGTCCGCTTGTTTGGAATGTGTTCCTAGTTTCTTTGAAATGGCAAATGAATGTTATCAAGATGTTGACTATTAAGAGATAGATTTATGAGCTGTGAGGAAATGCTGAGGGGAGACAATGAAAGAAAATCACCCTTCTTTTTTTTTTCCCCCCCTTGCGCCGCTGATAAAGCCTCCCTGAAAAACTTATTTCACTTTCTCACCGCATCAAATCCTACGGTGCAGCCATTCCGAACACACTGCAGACAGTTTGGATCTGAGCTCCCTAAAATAAAAGCCAGCCTCCCTCTCCCAGAGGTCCAGCAATGGAGACACAAAGCCGACACGTCCCCAGCATTTGAGAGGCTGGATTTTGTCTGGGCTCATTCGAGGCCTTTGGTGCCTTGGGACTGCATGACAATTCAAGGGAAAATTTCCTTAAAAGGAACATGCGCTGCGATATATTGATTTGGACAACTGCGATCAAGCCATTTCCCTGTGGAACTGACCTCCCTTCAACCATATAGGCATGCTCATGCCAGTTGGAGTCTCCCCTCATCCTGGCTCCAATAAAATGAATTAAATCTTTTCAAGGAGCTTCAACAAATCAATAAACAGGAAAGTTACAATTAGCTGAACATGATTTAAAGGTAAAGTGAATTGCTGGGGGAATTCAGCCAAAGATTCCTCACATCAAAGGAATCATTGAGGTGTCATAAGCAAAAGCCACAGCTTTATCAAGAGAAATTTCCCTCCTATTATTATTAGTTACTCTTGGAAGTGACCTTTTCTGCAAATCTCTAGACCATTCTGAAGTTCAAGCGCCATTAAGTAGCAAAAATAGTTCTTAACAGAAGTGAACTGCTTCAAAAACATGTTATTAAAGGTTGTCTCCATCTTTCCTTCTCTTGGGTCTTTAGGACAAGCTGCCCACTCAAAGGAAAAACAACACTTTCACTTCTAGCCGAGAATCCCAAAATCCTTTGCAAACGTTTCAGCTTCACGTCCCTTCAAATCCCAGGGCACTAGTAATTTTACACCCACTTATTTGAAGGAGAAACTGAGGGACAGAGAGGTTCAATAATTTGTCCAAGGCCACGCAGTAAAAGCAGTCGCAGAACCGAGCACTGAACTTAGGAATTCTGACGCTCTGCTGTTCTAAACACTGGATCCCACCTTCTTAATTATTGATGGCAGAGGCTGTAATGTGCTAGGTGCTTTTCACAAAGATAAGGCGGAAAAGTGATCACCCCTTGGAGCTCACAAGCGAAGCACTAAGGTGTGTGTTTGTTTAAAAGACGCCTCTACAAATTGGTAAATTAAGGAATGCTCAGTCACCAAGCCCAGATGCTGCACACCTAAAAGTTCTGAAGGAGGTTAAGAATTAAGTGGCTTAGCTGCTAATAAAACATACAATCTTGTATTAAAATCGTAGACCTGGGGCAGGGGAGGAAGGTAAGCAAATACTGCACCTATTTTTAAAAGAAGGTGCTGTCTATGATCCAAGGAATCACAGCTCTGTGATGGGAGCAGGGGTCTGACTAAGCAGAGATGATCCAGGATACTGCCTAGAGATGAGCTCATGGTGGGTGGCAGCTCCCTGGAGGTAACAGTCATTCTGCCTGACCCCAGAGCCTCCTGAGCCCAACTGGGATGATGGGATAAGAGCCCAAGGAGTGGCAGCCATGCCAGATAAACTGGTTGAAATAGCAACTGAGGTACAATTACAAAACACTGAGGTGACCGTGGTAGGACAAGGATTAACCAGCATGGCTTCTGCAAAGGAAAATCATGCCTCACTAATACATTCAGGTTCTTTGAACTTGTCAGGTGTCCACTCATGCTGATCTGATTGTAGGACCAGGGACGCTGCGCTTACAAAAGCTTGGTGGGATGTACAAACACAGGGGGTTGCGTCCACAAATCATGGCATGTTTTCTAGGCCCAAAGGAGGAGGCTTCTTGGAAAATTTGGCCCTAAAAAGGTCTAAATGACTGTAAATCTACCAAACGGTAAACACTCAAAAAGTAGGCAAAGGATGTTCAGCAGTGACTAGCAATTCTGAAAACATCGTATTTTTGGATACCCAGCCTAACACACCTTAAAAAGCCTGATTTTCAGAGGGTAGGTGCTCAGTATCTTCTGAACATCAGGCCCTCTTACAAGGTGTCTCCAAGTGGGCACCCTAAAACAGAAACACCAAAACTCACTAGTCATTTGCAAACATGGACCTTACTCTCCAGTGTTAGAAATGTTCTGAAATAGCTGCTGTAAGATACCGCACATGCCCTTGGAAAATGCTCATTGGAATTGTAACATGCTCAATATCAGAGGCACAATTCGGTGCATTAGGCAGGCCGTGCTAACCCATCGCTTTAAATAGCCTCTCTTTCTGGCCCATAAAGTTACCAAAGTACTGGTCCTTTGTGTGTGTGTTCAAGAACATTTGGTATCTAGTCTCACATCAAGAAAAAAAGCAATTATATCAATAATGAAAGAGAAGCTCCCTTTTACTTTCTGTGGTTTGCAGAGAGATTCATGTTTCTATACGATCACGGCTCTTATTTTAGTGATGTGAAAGTGTGTGGTTGCACGATACCCAGTTTCTTCTAATATTTGAGTTTCTGTTGTTATCTACCTACAGTTTACAGTAAAATGTCTGCTTTTCTCACTCTGCCCAATCTCAAAATTAGACCAATTTTCATAACAAGATTCTATTACTTTGCACAGACCCTTAATGAACACCAAAGTGCTAGCCACTAACTTGGATCCAGTCCAGTGGGTAAATTCACTAATGCAACACACGTTCCCAAAAGATCTGATTCCTGTTAGTGATTCTGCTAGTGTGTCTTTATATACACGTACATAAAAACCAATGGCAGCACACACTTACTGAGATTGTATGCTTTGGGGGACAGCCTTTTTGTTCTATTTGTACAGCCCCTAGCACAACGATCCATGAACCTTGTTCCATAACTGGGACTCCTAGAACTATATAACACAAATAAATTTTTTAAACCCTGTTTATGCATCGCTGTTGATCTACCCAGTGTGACCAGATTAAACAATATTTAAAAAAAAAAAAAAAAAAAACACAAATTTTGGAAGAGAGAGAGATAAATGTTCCTGCTTCAAAGCAAGATTCAACCTCTTACTAATGGGGGTTAGGAGGAAACTTTCCCTGGGGGTTGGTTATCCCATCACTGCTACCGCAGGGTTTCATGCTCTGACTTCCAAAGCAACCAGCCGCTGTCAGAGGCAGGATGTCTTACTAAACGAATGGGCGTGGCAATTCCTATGCTCCTATTACCAAGCCAAGTGACTCTACCAATTGCGCTTTGACAGATGAACTGCCCTCTCCCTGCTGCTTCCACGCAGGATCTAGTATTGGAAATCAGAGATGCTCTTGTGACAGACACCCTTTAGTCACACGATCTACCCCCAAAGTCCAGGGCTGCTGCTCCTTTTCGGCTCGCAGAGAATTGCGTCGCGCTGAATTCATTTGAGGTTTCATAGATTTGTCGATTCCAAAGCCAGAAGGGACCACTGTGATCATCTGGTCTGGCCTCCTGCATAATGCAGGCCACAGAACTTTCCCCACAGAATTCCTAGAGCAGATCTTTCAGAAATCCCCTGGGATGGGGAAATAAGATGCAGTCTTCTACTACAGCACCCGTTTCATTCCAACAGTGCATCAGAAAAAACAAAATAGGAATATCTGCGTTGGTTATTTTTAAAAAGAAAAAGGGTAGGTCATTCAGCCAGGTCCTCCCGACTGAATTCATGGCTAAAGCAGTGAGCTGGGTTCAAGTCCCCTTCCCCCCATATATACTGGGAATATCAGACCGACTCTCAGCTATCACTTAGGAACAGGAGTCGTTATATCAGTTCAGACCACCGGCCTATCTCAGCGGTGACCAATATCCCTGATGTTTCAGGGAGTGGAAGAATCATAGAATCATAGATTATAGGACTGGAAGGGACCTCGAGAGGTCATCGAGTCCAGTCCCCTGCCCGCATGGCAGGACCAAATACTGTCTAGACCATCCCTGATAGACATTTATCTAACCTACTCTTAAATATCTCCAGAGACGGAGATTCCACAACCTCCCTAGGCAATTTATTCCAGTGTTTAACCACCCTGACAGTTAGGAACTTTTTCCTAATGTCCAACCTAGACCTCCCTTGCTGCAGTTTAAACCCATTGTTTCTGGTTCTATCCTTAGAGGCTAAGGTGAACAAGTTCTCTCCCTCCTCCTCATGACACCCTTTTAGATACCTGAAAACTGCTATCATGTCCCCTCTCAGTCTTCTCTTCTCCAAACTAAACAAACCCAGTTCTTTCAGCCTTCCTTCATAGGTCATGTTCTCAAGACCTTTAATCATTCTTGTTGCTCTTCTTTGGACCCTTTCCAATTTCTCCACATCTTTTTTAAAATGCGGCGCCCAGAACTGGACACAATACTCCAGCTGAGGCCTAACCAGAGCAGAGTAGAGCGGAAGAATGACTTCTCGTGTCTTGCTCACAACACACCTGCTAATGCATCCCAGAATCATGTTTGCTTTTTTTGCAACAGCATCACACTGTTGACTCATATTTAGCTTGTGGTCCACTATAACCCCTAGATCCCTTTCTGCCATACTCCTTCCTAGACAGTCTTTTCCCATTCTGTATGTGTGAAATTGATTTTTCCTTCCTAAGTGGAGCACTTTGCATTTGTCTTTGTTAAACTTCATCCTGTTTAACTCAGACCATTTCTCCAATTTGTCCAGATCATTTTGAATTATGACCCTGTCCTCCAAAGTAGTTGCAATCCCTCCCAGTTTGGTATCATCCGCAAACTTAATAAGCGTACTTTCTATGCCAATATCTAAGTCGTTGATGAAGATATTGAACAGAGCCGGTCCCAAAACAGACCCCTGCGGAACCCCACTCGTTACGCCTTTCCAGCAGGATTGGGAACCATTAATAACAACTCTCTGAGTACGGTTATCCAGCCAGTTATGCACCCACCTTATAGTAGCCCCATCTAATTTGTATTTGCCTAGTTTATCGATAAGAATATCATGCGAGACCGTATCAAATGCCTTACTAAAGTCTAGGTATACCACATCCACCGCTTCACCCTTATCCACAAGGCTCGTTATTCTATCAAAGAAAGCTATCAGATTGGTTTGACATGATTTGTTCTTCACAAATCCATGCTGGCTGTTCCCTATCACCTTACCACCTTCCAAGTGTTTGCAGATGATTTCCTTAATTACTTGCTCCATTATCTTCCCTGGCACAGAAGTTAAACTAACTGGTCTGTAGTTACCTGGGTTGTTTTTATTTCCCTTTTTATAGATGGGCACTATATTTGCCCTTTTCCAGTCTTCTGGAATCTCTCCCGTCTCCCATGACTTTCCAAAGATAATAGCTAGAGGCTCAGATACCTCCTCTATTAGCTCCTTGAGTATTCTAGGATGCATTTCATCAGGCCCGGGTGACTTGCAGGCATCTAACTTTTCTAAGTGATTTTTAACTTGTTCTTTTTTTATTTTATCCGCTAAACCTACCCCCTTCCCATTAGCATTCACTATGTTAGGCATTGCTTCAGACTTCTCGGTGAAGACCGAAACAAAGAAGCATTTAGCCCAGTGATTTACATGGAGCGTGAGCACGTGTGTGAAATGTTCCCTCCCAATGCCTGCACACAATTAGCTTAGACCCTGAAGCAAGTAGTCTCATCACCCTTCAGGCCTGACCCTGAGCAGTGCGGAGACCCTGCAATTCCCAAGTACTTTCATGTTCAGCATATCTCTGAATCAGGCTTTAACTCTGCACACAAATGTTCTTCATGGTCAAAAAATTGCCATGCCCCTTTTAACTTAGCGCCAATGGCATTAGGGTGACCGGATGTCCCGATTTTATAAGGACAGTCCCAATTTTGGGGTCTTTTTCTTATAGAGGCTCCTATTACCCCCCACCCCCATCCTGATTTTTCACATTTGCTGTCCGGTTCCCCTAGATGGCATAATGGTGCATTATCTAGTCATCCAGGCTGGCTGCAGCAAAATTTATTCAAGCAAGTCAAGTCACATGTGTTTAAACTCCTTGATGCCCCTTGCACAAGGAAGACGTGGCTGTTAGCCAATCTACACAAGCCATGCTGGGGTTAGCCAGTGTTTGAAAGGCTCCTTAAAGGCTAAGCAAACGGAGTGAGAGCTATGTCCTGAACGGGATCTGGCGGGTGTATAATCCTTCACAAGGCAGGCCACGCTCCTTCCCCCGTGCGGGAGAAGTTACATAATGGTAGATACCAGAGATGTCTAAGTGAACGCAGGAAAAGCCAGTAGGACCACAATCATGGAAATTAAAAATGGCAGAGGTACGGCTTACCCTGCCCAATTAATGGGAAGTGATCTTACCTGGTTTCATAACTGTCCGCACGCAGAAGAGGACGTGTTCGAAAGCAACAGGTAACGGGAACTAAGAGAAAATTGCTTATTTGGCATCAAGAGAACAGATGGGCCTGAATCGGCAAAGTGCCGAATGCTCTCAACAATCACTTGTTTGGACCCTTGTGGAAATATTGCAGCCTGGAAGCTAGCCGGCAAACGCCAGGCAAATTCCAAGTGGTGCCATGTACATTTTGCACCCACCACTTCTGATAAGGCCCCACACAATGCTCATCGGCAGCACGCTCTGCTGCAGAAGTCCCGGGCTTCTCTTGGGAAGTAGAGCTGCATGTGGCTTGAAAGCTTGTCTCCCTCACCAACAGAAGATATTACCTGACCCACCGTGTGTCTCTAATATCCTGGGACCGACATGGCTACAAATACCCTGCACAGGTTTCACACTGTAATTGTACACGGGGAGCTGTCATCGAAGGGGCATGTTACTAGTGGGCTCCCAAAGGGATCGGTTCTTGGCCCTCGCTATTTAACATTTTTATTAATGACCTGGAAGGAAGCATAAAATCACCACTGATAAAATGACAGAAAAATGAAGGGCGTGGTACATAACGATGTGGATAAGTCACTAAAACACAGTGATCTGGATCGCTTGGTAAGCTGGGTGCAAGTCAACAATCTGCATTTTAATATGGCTGAACATGAATGTACACATCTAGGGACAAAGAATGTAGGTCCTACTTACAGAAGGGGTGACTCTATCCTGGGAAGCAGTAATGCTGAAAAAGATTTGGGGGTTGTGGGGGATAATCAGATGCACGTGAGCTCTCAGTGCGCTGCTGGGGCCAGAGGGGCTAATGCGATCCCTGATAAATAAACAGGAATCTCAAGTGGAAGTAGAGAGGTTATTTTACCGCTGTATTTGGCACTGGTGAACAGTTGCTGGAATCCTGTGTCCAGTTCTTAAGTCCACAGTTCAAAAGGATGTTGATAAACTGGAGAGGATTCACTGAAGTGCCACAAGAATGATTAAAGGAATAGAAAACAGGTCATACAGAAAGACTTCAGGAGCTCGATCGATTTCGCTTAACAAACAGAAGGTTCGGGTGACTCGATTACAATCTCTAAGTACCCAGGGGAGGGAATATTAATGGGCTCTTCACTCTAGCAGAGAAAGGGCTAACATGATCCAACAGTTGGACATGTCTAGTTGAAGCTAGACAAATTCAGACTGGAAATAAAGCGTCCACTTTTAACAGTGAGAGCAATTAACCACTAGAACATGGCGGATTCGCCATCGCTGACCATGTTTAAACCAAGATGGGATGTTTTTCTAACAACTCTGCCCTAGGAGTTATTTCAATGAAGTTCTGTGGCCTGAGTTATACAGGAGGACAAACTAGATGATCACAATGGCCCCTTCTGGCCTTTCCATCTATGAAAACACGATACAGGCCTGGCAGCAGCTCCAAGTGACCTTGATGCAAACAACAATTCATGCCTCTTCTAGCAAGAATTTGGAAAATCAACTTTTATTAGACAAGTCTGCCCGGCTGAGATTTGTGATCAGATACAATGCATGGTACAGCATGTGATCAGAGAAATATTACCACCAGCTCACAGCACAATTTCTTTCTTCCGTGTCCTTCATAAACCTCGGAAGTTGGCCTTGCCAGCAGCAATAATGCAAGACAGACAACAAAGCACATTAATGATGGGACCCACCGTGCACCATATTAATTATCGTATCCCGCAGTAAACTGTAGGTTATAAACTGTATTTTGATAATCCCAGCCGCCCTCTCCTGACAAGCCAGCTCCAATGTTTAATGTTGCATTTAATCCCTGGATAATGCCACAGCGCTTCTAAGTGTGCCAAGCAACAAATCAAAATGACCTTCAACGGGTTGATCTCAGGTTTATATATTCCCCCACCTGAAGTTAGCCGATTGCACAAGCTTGCTAATGAACAGGTCAGCCTCGGAAGCTGAGTTGGAACTCTAATGCTCTTCTAGACCCAGGAGCCTGCTGGATTTAGAAGTGACCTCCAATCCCGCGCTGCTATTGGGCAGGTAGAGCCGGGGAGGGTGATAACAGCGAGCAGGCGCGTCAGTCATTCCCGTACAGATTCCTGGCTGTCAGCCTCAGAACAGTACCGTGTTGCTATTGCATAAAATACTGCAGTTAATACAGCTGTATTAAGAGGCTGGGTGAGCTCCCCCCTGTGAGTAAGACCCTGTGCATTACAGAGTGCAGTACTCAGTTATCCGAAGGGAGAGAGACATGCCAAGGGGGAAACGGCACTCCAGAATGAAGTGGTGGGTGAAATGGGGCTTGGGGACAGCCTACTGCCCTAGCTAGCCCAAGCTGGGTGAAAGTATTTCCCCTGTAGAGACAGCGGATGCCTGTGGGGGTGGGGGGAGCCCATGCCCTCAGAAAGGAAACGCAGGCTGCAAATCCCGACCATGCAAATCCACGGTGCTGTCTGAAACGACTACGACCAAATGATTCACTGTACTTAATGGCTCTAATTAGGAAACCCTTGAGGTTAAAATTTCATTGAATAGATTTACATACATATTATTTACAGGGGAATCTTAACAATAAAGGGCGCCATTTATAAAGGATAAATCATGTTGTCGGACGTGGGAAAATGGAAACGTGGCCTCAGTCGAGAAAACTGGGTTGTCAGCCTCTACATTATGATTTCTACCACTGCCCACCCTGCTGAGCAATATTGTCTCATTGTTTCCCCTGTCTACCTGTATCCCTCTGTTGTCTCTTGTTTTATACTAAGAGTGCAAGCTCTTTGGGGCAGGCACCGTCTCTGCTGCGTGTCTGTACAGCGCCTGGCGCAACGGGGTCCTGGTCCGTGACTGGGGCTCAGAGGAACTACCACAAAACATATCAATAGTACATTTACTCTGGTAGTGCCTCAAAGCCCCCAGCCAAGACCAAGGCCCTACTGTGCTCAGTGTTGTGTACACATTGTAAGAGAGAGTCCCTGCCCCCAAAGAGCTCGCAGTCTAGATGTGCAAGACAAAGGGTGGGAGGGGAAACAGAGGCCCGGAGCGGGAAAGTGATTGGCCTCCCGTCACTCATCAGGTCAGCAGCAGAGTCAAGGGTGGAACATCTGCCTCTGACCTCCCCGGCCAATGCTGTAGCCACTGAACCGGCCACCTCTTTGTTCTGTGAGAGAGTGTAATATACATGAAAGGGCTTTTCGGAAACGTCACGTTGACAACGATGGCTACAGAAAACACTCACTTAGACAAAACACCCTAAGCTCCTTAGCAGAGCCTCTCACAAACCTCAGAATTTAGGATATTAAGGTTTTTCCCCATCTGGGTTTAAGGATATGGCTACACTGTCTACTAAGCCCCGGTCCCTGGAACCCGGGCTCATGGGCTCTGTGTTTCCAAGCCTCTGTTTGAGCGTCCACACTGCCTTGTAAACCTAAGTTTACAATGGCTGGATCTGGGTTTCCCAGCTGGGCTAACACGTCCATACTGCACTAAGCAACCCCGGTGACCTTGGGCCGTGACTCACCCCTTAGCAGTGTCCTAAGAGCCAGGTCCTGCGTGCTTGCTGACCCAAGTGGGACTGATTTGTGTGCAGACACAAGGGGGGCTGGGCTCAAACCAGAGTCAGAGCCCGGGCTTAGCATGCAGTGTAGACATACCTTAAATGGTCAATTAAAATCCTCCCCTAAAATACCATGCTCTTCTCTTTCCGTTCTTTTGTATTTATTTATTTTAATTCAATGACATTTCGCTAACAGAACTGCTGTTAAAGGTCTCGGAGAGGTGGAATTAAATTTCCTATATGCAGAAAAGAATTCTGAAGACAATATGACTGGACCAAAAATATCATTACCAGAATATATTTGTAAAATACAAAAAATATTTAAAAATAAAGGTTATTTGGTAGCAAAAGAAGCTACTGAAGGGGCTCCACTCGCTCGGAGATCTGAAATGATTTCCCTGGCTAAACAAGTGCCGAATATGTCAGAGATTAGAGAGAACAAATTCTGGCCCCATTGATGCTTCGGGGTGTTTAGTGGTGGGGAAGCGTGAGTGGGTGTGTGGCAAGTGGTTTATTTCCTCATACAGGGCTCCTCCCGCTGTTGGGGAAGTTGACACAAAGTCTTACCCATCAAGCTGTGGCTTGGCTTGATCGGATTGTATACGCCAAATAATAATAATAATAATAATAATCTGATAGAATAGGGACCTATGGGCAAGGAGGCTACCCCAATAAAAGAGGGAGCATTGGGAGCAATGTTGTCTTCAGGAGCAGTGCACTTGCCCTACGCTATTCTCCACTCACAGCATCATGTGGTAAGGCTCAAGTTCAAGGCTAATTGGAACAGTTTGGCTTGCAGCACTCAGGGAGTAGCCACAAAAGGAGGTCAGAGGCTGGGGAGATGCAGCATCCCAGGCTGGCAGAACACCGGATCTGGGAGCCTTTCCCTCTTCCGCCTTGTGAATGGCCGGCTAGCTGCTACAGACTGGCAGGGAGTAGCATGGGGCCTCTACGGGCTCCTAGGATCACAACCGGCTGGCCAGGGTGGCTATGGAAGAAGGTACCAGGGACTCCCCTGTCCTCCGCCCCGCCACCCACACAGGAGTTAGCAATCCTCTCTCTGCAGGTGCTGGGGGAAGCTGCCTAATGCCGCCTGCAGAGACGCTACAAATGGCCATGTTACCGATGCCCCCAGAGGACGACGCTTTTCTACTGAATGGTGTAGCTAGACCTGCTGCCCACAACGCTGATCCAAGTTAGAGAGATCCACTGTGCCGGGCATGCCCCCGAACGCCTGGATGGTGTACCTCACCCCCCACGGCACTGCCTCAGAAGGGGCACCATTTTTCTCTAAGTCTTAAGCTCCTTACGTTTAGGCCGAGCGTCAGGAATGCTGGCCTAGTGTCTGACCAGAGAGCCGCCGGAGAAGAGAGGCTCTGGTCAGTGCTTCGAGCGCACACACGGTGCTGTGAGAGTGTGAGGTGTTCTCAGCAATTTACAACTGGACTGACTAAAACAGCGAAGAACACAGTATAGGGAACATGTCTGCTTAGGGTGACCAGACAGCAAATGTGAAAAATCAGGACACTGGGTGGGAGGTAATAGGAGCCTATGTGACTGTCCCTATAAAATGGGACATCTGGTCACCCTATTTCTGCTTTGCCTCCTTAGGGCACAGAGCTTCCCCCTTAGGGCACATTTACACCACAAGCAGGACAGCAGCCTGGGTCTACACACCACAGGGTTACAGAACTCACACTGCTGGGCTAGAAACAGCTGTGTAGACATTAGGGCTTGGGCTGATGCTTGGGCTCTGAAACTGATGGAGAGCGATGGGCTTCAGAGACCAAGCTCCAGCCGACGTCCCACTGTCTACAGCGCTATTTGTAGCGCCACACCGCGAGCCTGAGTCTGCAATCCCGAGGGCTGAGACTCGCTGCCGTGGGCTGCTACTTGCTACTAGCAAGGCCTGATCCAGTTCTCGACATCAATCAAACGACTCCCACTGGCTTCAAGCCAGATTCTTTTTACCTGAATCTATAAAGTACCTTATTGAGCCAACAGTGGAGTTTGCATCTGGGACTCTCAGTACTAAAAGCATGAGTTAAAGGAGTTACCTCTGTCCGGTAGCAGTAGTAGGCTCTTAGCCTCTTGCGTGGACCCAGTCGCTATGGTGGGCAGCAAGGACCCACAATGCGCTAGCATGGGTTACAGGGAAGAATCACTCAAACCAATACGCAGCATCGATTTGCTCCCACGCCAGGGGGTCAGATGGTGAGTGCTATTATTAAATGGCCACTTGCAGGTGTTTTGCGATATTGACTATATGAAAGCTGCTCCCTCCCAACAACAAATCACTGTCTTCCTTTTGGGGAGGGGCAAGAGAAACTTTGTGGCCAAGTTGGATAATTAATTTTTCCATTTTGAGATCGAAAATCTAACTTATTTCTGCTTACTGGGAAACAAACAGAAAGTGGTTTAAGGATATAGTTACAGGGCAGTATACATTTCCCTCTCCCTCGAAACTGACAACACTCTCACGAGGACCATGAAACGTACTTTTAATTTTAGTTCCCTAGAAAGTAAGTATAAGGAATCCCACTGCCACAACCGCAAGAGCTGCAGCTCCAATGCTGCCGTTTTATTCAGCTCCCTGCAGAATCTAGTTTATTAAAGCTGCAAAAATCGGAATACGGGGTATGTTTGTGAAGAATAGTCACTTCTTCCAGCCCACAACACACCCGAGGCATCATTAGCACAAGCCTTCCCTGACTTGGATGCAGACAGCACAGGTCACTACCGGGCATTAGGGACTGTTTGTCTGAGCTGTTATGGCAAATACACTCTTCTGTACCTTTTGCTTGGTTTTGTAATTGCTCCTTCTAGCTGAAAGACACCACAAGACAAGTGTCTCCTTTCTTCGGAGGGCAATTTCCTTTTGTTTGTGCTGCCGTACATTGCCTATTTCATCTGCAGGAATTACCCAGGGCAAAGGCTTGCTCCTAGATCCCTTAAGGCACATTAGATGTCAGGGTACCATGTTATTAAAGGATGTTAGACTCAGTCCTATGCCCTCCCCACTTATTGCAGTCAGGAGGTCAGGGAGAATGAGATAGACCCTGATTTTTAGGGGTCCTAACACCTAGGGGTCCAAATTTTCAGAGACAGATTTTGGATGCCAAGTCAGGCCAGGTATTCTGCCGCCCGTTGACTTCTGCCTCGGCCCTCCTGAAAAGGAGGATCCAGGTACATCCAAAACCTGGAAACGCTCAGAATCAGAGAGGCCCCTCTGAAAAGCTTCTGGCCCTTAGCCTCACTGTCCCACGCTACAAAAGGGAGATCCCACCACTTTTCCTCCGATAAAGGCTAAATGCAAGAAACGAAGAGCTCAGATACAGGGAGGCAGGCCACAGAGATACCATTTTGCTTCCTCGTTCTCATGCATTAGCACAATGCTACAGCATCTGGTTTTTCGCAGCATGCCATTTAGATTTGATGAAGTCATTTCTATTTTATTAAAAAAAAAAAGTTGAAAATTAAACTTCAATTTGGGATCTAAAGGTCTTGACATGGCCCTTTTCATTCGGAGGGGAGGTCTATGGGGGAGGGATAGCTCAGTGGTTTGAGCATTAGCCTGCTAAACCCAGGGTTGAGAGCTCAATCCTTAAGAGGGCCACTTAGGGATCTGGGGCATAAATCAGAACTTGGTCCTGCTAGTGAAGGCAGGGGGCTGGACTTGATGACCTTCCAGCTCTATGAGATACAGGTACATCTCCATACACTTCAAAGGCTGAGCAGTGAAGCTGCTACTAAACTGATGGGAGAGCTTTTCCTGTCAGCATAGTGAATCCACCTCCACTTCTCCCAATGACATAGCGCTGTGTCCACTGATAACTCCATCCGTCAGGGTGTGGATTTTTCATACCCATGTAAGTTTATTGTGTAGACCTGGCCTTAGTTTTTCACTCTACCTCATCTGCTGTCAGATCAGTCACAGCGAGATCCTTTGACCATTCGCATCATTATTTTGGTTTACCCAGGAAGGTGTGACTAATGAATCATACGAGATTGACGTGTGCACACAGCTAATTATAACGATCCGCTTTTAGCAAATATCAAACTTACAAACTCTGCACAAATAAAGGCAAAATAAGAAAGCAAGACACTTAAATATACCTTTTCCACAAGTATCTTTAGCCATGGACAAGTGAGAAAACATTTTCAATGATGCACAAAGGATCAAATCCAAAAATCTTTACCCAGAACTGCTCTTTTTCTGAATTCTTGTGCAAAGTGAGAGAGACTACTTCGTTGGCTGCTGCCACAGCCCAGAGGCAGCTGCATTTTGGAACTCCTGCACGTTTGTAATATGCCGTGCTTTGGGATAAAAGGTACAAAAAGAAATCAAGTATCAGTATTATGCCAATCATGCCACAAACCTCATATTTTAAATACAAGTGGCAGAATGTGTCTGTCTCTCTCTCTCTTTAAAATAAGGGTACCTTCCCCTGGAATCTGGTGAGAATCTGAAGGAGACACTGCTCTATGTAGATGCTCAGGTACCATAGTGATGTGGATCACAAAGTACTTACACAGGTGGTTGTGGGGGAAGGAGAACATAGAAGAGGAGGAAAAAATTGGTCAAATATGAGAGCATATGGATTGTGACAGATGATAATTTCCTGTAATGTCTTTGGGGACATCTCACTATATTAAGTGTATGTATCATTGTGGGCCAGGGACTGTATGTAATGCCCCAGGGGAGGGAGATCACAGCCCTCCAGAAAATAAGAACAGTGGGGGGTAATTAGGCAAATTCACTTGGGTTGTAACACCGCCACCTGGAGAGGCTCGCAAGTGCTGGTTCAAACCGGATTCTCCAGGGACCAACAGACAAAGAAAAGACTTTTGCATAAATAACCTGAGCTTAAACTATCTCGGGGCCTTCTTTCTGATCCAGCTAACAGACAGGACCTGTCCAAGGGCGGCCCCAACCCTTCGTGGGAAGGGATGGAAAGTCTTGGGCCTTCTGAGGCCGCAGAAGACTGGTGGGTGATCTCTGGGAAGCTTTCAGCAGGTGTATAGGGACTTTTATTGTTTGTGTGTGTCTTCTCTGTAATGCTCTCACCTTAAGAATAAATGTGGTTGCTTATAAAGGGCTGTGACTGCTGGCAATCACACTATTCATAGCCTTAGGGAAAAAAGCCAAATACAGACGCTGGCCTGTTTAGGCAGTCTGGCTTGCTGGGGATATCACAGAGTATGCAGGGAGTTCTGCATCCTGGAAAAACCCTGGTCAATCCCAGTTTTCACTCCCTGTTCGGGACTCCTTGGAAGGTGTTTCCACTGCTTTCATGCCAGAGATTGAGTCACAGCCATGTCAGAGCTGGCTGGGATCTCATCAGACCTCGAGAAGTCAGAAGTGGCTGATATGTGAATGGGAGACCTCCCAGAGAAAGCTCCCAGGCTGCTCCAGGACACGTTGCTGGGGATTAAATCAATGGTGCCCTCCCCCTGAGAGGACGTTGACCCAATTCCCAGACCCAGTGCTGTGCTACTGTATTCTGGATGAGAAAAGCACAAGCCCTGACTGCATGCGGTTATGAAATATCTCAGTATTTTCTGCAAGCGTAGGGCTGTTTGCCATGGTATCATGGCCCCATTCCAACCCTGTAATTGCATTCCGCCTACCTAAGCAGTAGTTTCAACTGGATACAGTATTATCCTTTACTTCCTGTCCAAAAACATCATTGCATATTGCTGTGTCACACAGCAGCCACGTTCCACCCCGAGGCGGGTGACACAATCCCTAAATATAGCTAGGATGAAAGACACGATACAAATGGGAGAGATTCTTCTAGTTTGACAGATGGCTGTGACGGATCTCCTCATCTCAGCCAGGCGCCATTTTTTCCAGCCTTAGCCCATCTCCCAAGAGGGTGTGACAGCCTGCGAGATGGAGGCAGTTGCTACACAGAGATCAAACCCTCAACACCATTTACTGGAAGATCATTCTCTTGTCCAAGCAAGATTCTCGTCTTTCCCCGGGGGGCAGATGTTATCTTTCGGTACTTGCCCATTCAGGTTCACATGACTCCCACATACAAACAAGGAGGAAACCAGTTAAAGAGACATTGAAATACATTCCTCGTGCAATTCCTTCCTCCCATGGTCAGGCTTCTAGACACAGGCCTCACTCTTTTAGCAGGAGCAGTAACTCGGGATGCACACTGAATATTCTGTTCTTTTGTGAACGGAATTGGGAGGGTGAAGAGGCTTAGATAAGTAGGCATATCTACATCACAAACACCACCACAACCATAGGGTGCTCTTGTAATTAAAGCCACAGGAATTGGCATAGAAAGTTCTGCCACTTGACATTCTCCAACACCAGGGCGCGTCACTTAGCTTCCCCGTGCCTCGGTTTCCCCCGCTGTAAAAATGGGGGTGATACAGCTCCCCCCACCTTGCCAGGTGTTGCTAGGCTCAATCAACAGAGGCTTAGTTAAGTGCTTTCAGATCCTCAAGCAGAAGACTAAGGGACTATTCTTACCAACCTAAAAAGAGAGGCTAGCACCTGAATGGGCCAGGAGTGATCATTAACCTCTCACTCAGGCTACTCAGAAGGACTACGGCAGATAAAACAGGATTGAGGCAAACTGGCAGGACAGGAGCTGTGCTTTATCTGTTGTAGCTGAACATAAGAATGGCCATACTGGGTCAGACCAATGATCCATCTAGCTCTGTATCCTGTCTTCCAACAGCAGCCGGTGCCAGATGTTTCAGAGGGAATGAACAGATCAGGGCAATTATCGAGTGATTCATCCCGTCAGCCGGAGCCGGCTTCTGGCAGTCAGAGGTTTAGGAACAGCCAGAGCACGGAGTTGTGCCCCTGACCATCTTGGGTTAATAGCCACCGATGGACCTATCCTCCATGAACGTATCTAATTCTTTTTTCAACCTAGTCATACTTTTAGCCTTCACCACATCCCCTGGCAATGATTTCCACCGGACGACTGTGCGTTGGAAAAAACAGAAAAACAGAATTCACTGGGAAGAAGCCACATTCCCTTTAAAAATTACGGTATATATATATTCACTCTCCTCTTCCACCTCTCAAGAGTAACAATAACCTCTTAGGTTTGCCAGAACTGTTCGATCTAGGCCAGCTCCCCCTCCAGCTTTCTAGCAACACTAACCCTGGGTGGGGAATGAAGTGCTCAGAGAACTCAGTTACTGGAATCCCTTCCTCACGCATTACTCAGATGACATGAATACACCCTCTTGCTTCATTAAAGTTTCATTGCAGGGCATGTGACTAGGTTTTACTGGATACTTAATCAAAGAGGAGAAAAGTGTTTGTGTACAAGGAGTTCACATGCAAAGCTAGAGAGCAACGGCCCTTTCCAGATTTTTTTTTTTTTTAAGGCATCCATTGTCGATTCCTTTAGATCTGTCAACATTATCGGACTGCAGTAAAGGAGCATGAAAAACAGCCACAAAGTGCCAACAAAGCACCTCGGAGGAAAACTGGCCACAGTTCACTAACCCTGCGTTTCTCCTTATTATCCAGACAAAAATTAAATGCAAAATCCCACAGCCACCACATTTGCTAGTTCACTGCTAGCATTGACCTCAACGATGGCTTCGTTGCCGCGTTCTCTGCCTCTCTGGGTTTGGCTGGCTGTTTTATTATAAATGTCTCTATGTATAGCAAAACAATAACAACGGAACTGACTATAAGAATAAACTACTCAGAAACCCTGGTCGGTGCTTCCTCACCAATCCCCTGTCCAACTTACTCTGTGCTTTCCTGTTCGATACATTTGAGATTTCATAGAATTTCAACCTATTTTCATTCTTGCTTGTCTGGGGCAGTAAAATCATCTTTACAGCTCCTCCGTTATTCTAGGGCCAGATCCTCAGCAGGTGCAAATCGACATTGCTCCACTGACTTTAATGAAACGACGCCCATTTACACCAACTAAGAATCTGGGCCCGATCTCAACATTTTATGCAATCTTAATATTTTGTCCTTCTTGTACATTTCAGTCTCTGAGAGGGAGGTGGGAATGCGAGTTCGGTACATAATCTGATGAGAAACAACATGCAGTTATATTGCACAGTACTGCTAGATCTGCTAAATGAGTCCAAAATTAAATTGCAGCAATTTAAAATCATAACGAAGAATGTATTGGACCGCTCCTGTACGCTTGTTCAGACAGATCACTCCGGGACAACAGTATGTGCTGGTAACCTGGACCTCTAACACACAATATGTGGAAATGTCCTAACAATAAAAAATGTGGATCACATATTAGAAATGTTACAGGAATAGCATGGATCATAAGTTACCAGCTGAGTCAAAACTATCAGTTACATCATTCTTTCTCTCTCTTTCAATACATGGGACGTCATACCACGTTTTTAAAATGGTTTGCAATTGCCCTTGATTGAGCAGAGAGGGGAAGCTTGGGCTTGCCACTTCTGAAAGATGGGTAAATTGACATAGCAGAAATTGATTCATAAATATTTTTAAATGGGAGGGGTGAGAGAAGGAGATCAACCCTCATGCAGCATAAACACATGTTTGGCTAGTACTGAGAAGTCAGTCACTAGACAGAGCTCATACTTAGACTGCAAGTTCTTTTGGTAGAGCAGGCTATGTGCTTCAGATGCCTGGAGGTGGAGATTCCCTCATTCCATCTCAATATTTGGGTGCTTTCCTCTCCCCCCATGTCAGAATGGTTCAGCTGTATCACTGAGAAGTCAAGCTAAAGGAGCTCAGGTGTATGTGTATATATATATATAGAGAGAGAGAGAGAGAGAGAGAGAGAGAGAGAGATACCTATCTCATAGAACTGGAAGGGACCCTGAAAGGTCATCAAGTCCAGCCCCCTGCCTTCACTAACAGGACCAAGTACTGATTTTCCCCCAGATCCCTAAGTGGCCCCCTCAAGGATTGAACTCACAACCCTGGGTTTAGCAGGCCAATGCTCAAACCACTGAGCTTTCCCTCCCTCCATGCGTAGACAGGCATGGAACATTTTACAGCATAAAATTTAGATCCAGCCAAAAGGACATTCTCAATCAGGAAATATTCCTGCTAAATACCAGCTCTCGGAGGTGTAACAGCAGAACATGGCTCTGAGAGTGCCACAGAAGCCTACAGACAGATGTGCAACATTTCAGTTGGCCATAAATCCAAAGCTACATGTAGATCGGCATTTAGAGGTCGCCTCACGTGCTGAAAAAAGGAGGAAGTTTGATTCTCCATAGAAAAGCAGGCGACTAAGAAAGTTACTAATCACAAAGAAAAAGGCACCAAGAAAAAGAGCTATTTCAATGTGCTAGAAGCACACGTATTTGCAAACATGCAGTTTTGTGCATGGAGAGACCCAACTCTGCAGTCCCACTTGGAAGAAAAACTAACAAACAAACAAAATCTACTTTCCTGCCATCAATATTTCCAAATGTTTAGGAGTTGATTTTCCTGGAACTTGTTTCAGTTTTGAATATAGTTCTTCGCAAGACATCCCCAGATTCTTGAGATTTTTCAAGTACAGCTCCCACAAACTAAAAAGTAAGTGGAAATTCTTTGATTCCTCGGGTATGTAACTGGAACGTTTCTAGCACCTTATAAAAGACTGTTTGGTTGATCCTAACCATTAAAATATGTCTTTTGAGTCATGTAATGTACACTGTGAAATTTGTCGGTTTGCTACATTAAAAGGGCACTGAAAGGAATCCCACAGCCTTCATGAAATGAGTGGGATCCTTAAGTATCATTTTTAAAAGCCCCACAACACGATCAAAGCATTTTAGGGAACAGATGTTTCAAGCTTTACAAATTCCAGAGTAAGAATTTTGAGGGCATTTATCATTGCTAAATTCTTTGAGTCACATTTTAACTTTAGAGAAGTATGCATGCACTTCCCTCACTAAAGCTGATTGGAGGCGCACACAAGTATGTGTTTATTTGACTGCAGAAGTTGACCCTATAGTCCTCAAATACACAACTGTCCATCGCAAGGGGTACTTCCTAGCTTTCACGACAGCTCCTGTGATATGCAGCCTCAGGGCCCTAAAATATAACCTGTCCTGCAGAATGGACTGCATGTTTCTTTTTTAAAACAAGAGCTCAACATTAATCAATGGGATTCACCCTGCAGCTCAGAAAACCCCACCTACAGCACCTCAAAGACCTCACACCATTGTGACATGACCTCCCTCTGAGGGTGACTGTCCTCAGACCAGTAAGACACTCTGAAGCATTGGTGCCCACCTGGAAACCTCCCAGGTTTTGAATACCCAAAGAGCCAACGCCACAAGAAACACCCTTCTCACCTGAGGACAGGCAAGCAGATTGTGCCCCATCCTATTGGGGCTGGATTTCAACATGGCAATCCACGGGCCTGGGCCCTCCATGCCTTATTATTGTACCGTTCTGCCCCGAGGAATGAAACTGTCGACCTTAAGAAAAATAAATAAGGGCTACCGTGGTTTCATACAGAAGCCCATCTACTTGGAAACAAGGCCTGCTGAGAGCCCACTGTCCCAGTGCGCCAAACTCCAATATGGCTCCCCAAACCAGCAGGTTTCGGTCCTCAGCTTCATGAGACTGGCTCAAGTTCCCTGAGTGATCGTGACCTCTGACAGCCACTGGAAACATGGAATGGCCAACCTCCAGGGAGGATACAGAGCTTTCTCAGTGACCGGTCCATGAATCTGGACTCGCTCCTAGATAAGATCGGGATGAGTATCAACCTCAGCAGCTTCAGAGCAGCAGGCAAAATCCATTTCAAGCAGCTGGCCTGTAATAATCCCACCAGTCAGTAAGCCCAGGCCTGGCTGACTGGAGTGGAAAAAAAGGAGAGAAAAAGTCTGTCTGAGGCACCATGGTCCAGTGCACAGGGCACTGGACTAGGAGTTAGGAGACCTGGATTCTATCCCCAGCTCACCTACTGACCCGTGTGACCTTAGACAAGTCACTTTGGTCTCTGTCTTCCCTCTTACCCCTTAGTCTCTCTTCCCTATTTGGCCTGTAAACTCTTCGGGCAGGGACTGGCTCTTTGTGTACGTACAGTGCCTAGCAGAATGGATGGGGCCTCCGGGCACTACCATAGTCCAAATCATAATAGTATTGTTATATGCATGCTATGTAATCCTGAGACGTGCTCAGGTCACCAAGGAGATTCGTGGATTTCAAGGCTGGAAGGTACCATTGTGACCATTTAGTCTGACCTCCTGCATAATGCAGGCCATCGGACTTCCTTGAATGAACTCCTGCTCCAAGTCTGGGCACCATAAAAAAAGAGACTTGAGCATCAACAAAACAAGTGGCATTTGAAGGCTCCAGGACTGTTCAATGGAACCTGTTCATAATTACCACAGCTACAGTAACAGCCCATTTGCAGTGAAGGCCTAGCGTGCCCGGAAATGTGCCAATCCCAATTCTGAACATGGCCAACTCTCCTTTGAGTGCAAAGTTCCCTGAACTGCAGTTGGGTTCCGTGTACATCAGCATTTTCCCAGGAACGTTACCAAGGTCAGTGTCTGAGTTGATATGAAAGTCTAAATATTGTACAGTACCAGTTGGTTTCATAAGAGAGAGCCATAAAGGAGCACAACATTCATATCCATAAAGGGGTTTAAAGACAAAATTCATATCTAAACAAGTGTTTTTGCACCCGAAAAGGGGAACTGAAATGATCTGCACCTTAAAAAGTTCACACATTCACAGAGGAGCATGTTTGCAAACAGGGCTTCACAAGCTCATCACTTCTCTAATATGTACCCAGTTAGTTTCACCTGTTTCCATGGGCTCCCCTTCCAATTCCACAACCTGCTTGCACATCCTGTTTCACTATGAACAGCAGCTTCTGCCCTGGAGCAAATTTACCTTCACTTCTCCCTCATCAGGATTAGTTTAAACAAGGGATCAGATTGGGGGGGCAGGGGAGGGGAGGGAAGGACATAAGAACATAAGAACGGCCATACTGGGTCAGACCAAAGGTCCATCTAGCCCAGTATCCTGTCTACTGACAGTGACCAATGCCAGGTGCCCCAGAGGGAGTGAACCTAACAGGTAATGATCAAGTGATCTCTCTCCTGCCATCCATCTCCACCCTCTGACAAACAGAGACTAGGGACACCATTCCTTACCCATCCTGGCTAATAGCCATTAACGGACTTAACCTCCATGAGGTGTGAAGTAAGTGGTATTACCCCCTTTCCACCCAGATCATGAGACGCCACTGTGCACATCTTTATAGTTTCATCACCGATCTTCTTCTTTAAATGCTTTGACATCACAGAAATAGTTCACCATGAAATGAATGTCCGTCGTCTCCAGAGCTAACATCCGTCGCCACGGTGGGGGAGAGTGATCCCTAGAGCAGAGTAACACAAGGCTGAGGGTCTGTCGATACAAGGGTAAGTCAACATGTGCTGAGATCCAACAGAGGGGGAGTTTCTGCAGGCCGGGGTGAAAGAATAGAGACACTCCCAAGTTTCGATGGTGAGAAGGAGCGGGGATGGGGATGTAGGGGTGGGTGGAGGGACCCCTAGAGGAGTCTAAGTAAAGGCACTCAAGGGGGACAATCCACAGAGAACTGGTAGAGAGGGAAAGAGGGACAACTGACTCTTTGAGGTGAAGGGAAGAATCAAAACAATGCACACACCAGTGAAGGAACCTTTAAGAAGGCTCCAGATTTTAGGAACATCACCTGTGAGAGAAGATGGGGTGAGGGGCATCTGAAGCAAATATACTAATGTCTTTCATTTCAACATCACCCCCAAAGGATCCACATCACTTAGAAAAGCACGTTTGAAAAATACATCTCTGATTTCCCCCACCCGGGCTTTTCCAACATTTCTGAAAGGAGCCAACTGGCAGCCCTGGAGATGGAAATTTCCTATTCAATATCTTCATAAATGATTTGGATAATGGCATAGAGAGTATGCTTACAAAGTCTGTAGACAGTACCAAGCTGGGCAGGGTTGCAAGTGCTTTGGAGGACAGGATTAGAATTCAAAACAATCTGGACAAACTGGAGAAATGGTCTGAAGTAAATAGGATGAAATTCAATAAGAACAAATGCAAAGTACTCCACTTAGGAAGGAACAATCAATTGCACACATACAAATTGAGAAATGACTGCCTAGGACAGAGTACAGCAAAAAAGATCCAGACATTGTAGTGGATCACAAACTAAATACGAGTCAACAGTATTGCACAAAAACCTGAACATCATTCTGGGCTGTATTAGCACGACTGTTGTAAGCAAGACACAAGAAGTAATTCTTCCGCTCTGCTCAGTACTCAGAAGGACTCAGCTGGAGTACTGTGTCCAGTTCTGGGCGCTGCACTTCGGGAAAGACGTGGACAAAAAGGAGAAAGTCCAGAGGAGAGCAACAAAACTGATTAAAGTTCTAGAAAACATGACCTATGAGGAAAGACTGGAAAAAATGGTTTAATCTGGAAAAGAGAAGGCAGTGGGACATGATAACAATCATCACCTACGTAAAAGTGTATAAAGAGGAGAGTGATAAATTGTTCTCCTTAACCACCAAGGATAGGACAAGAAGCAATGGGCTTAAATTGCAGCAAGGGCAGTTTAGGTTGAGCATTAGAAAAAACTTCCTGTCAGGATAGTTAAGCCCTGGAACAAATTACCTAAGGAGGTTGTGGAATCTCTGTCATTGGAAGTTTTTAAGAGCAGGTTGGACAAACACCTGTCAGGGATGGTCTAGATAATACTTGGTCCTGCCTCAGTGCAGGGGACTGGACTAGGTGACCTATTGAGGCCCTGTCCAGTCCTACATTTCTATGATTCTATGAGCAGCTGGCTTTCATCACGTAAACTGGGCAAAACTCCTGTTTTCACCCGGTGGGTTTTTTCCATTAGAACATTTTTATATTGGTGCGGGTGAGGGTGGGGTGTAATTTTGCACTCTTCTCCCATGTGTGTGTAATTTTGCACCCTTCTTCCATGCATTTCCATCACTGGTAAATTATGACAAAAATGGCTATTTTTTTTTAAATAATAAAATCACCTGTGGAAAATGTGAGATCCTGTCTCTTTCTCCCACCCCTCTGCAGTAAGCCTTTTTTGTGTAGGGACATCTGCATGTGCACACCTCAGTTAAATATGTCCTGGAAATGGACCATTTCCAATTTCATCATAGAATGCGAGAAGAAAGCAAAGGGGCTGTAGTCCACAAAAGCTTATGCTCTAATAAATTTGTTAGTCTCTAAGGTGCCACAAGTACTCCTGTTCTTTTTGCGGATACAGACTAACACGGCTGCTACTCTGAAAGAAGAAAGCAAGTGGTCAGTAATGTTGCAGTCCACACACTGCCCTCTGCCAGTGCATGTCAGCTCTACTCTAGAAACACCTAGGACCAAGGGGAAAAATCTGCCTGCCTGGCCCATTCAGTCCCTACCCCCTCATTTTCTTAGACTGCCAGCAAAGACAACAAATTGGTGCAAAAGATAGCGGCACTTCTATGACGTAGACACTGGTCCTCCGGGAACTGAACTGAGAACCAGCTAGCACTGCGTAGCCTCCTTCCCCACAAGCATCACACCCACTTTAAAGAGAGCTTCACAAGTATCCTAATGAGAAATGAATGATTAATCTTTTCAAAGTGTCTCAGGCACTGTTGAGGCAGGAACAGGCTGGCAAGCTGTCTAGGAGGTGAGTCCACCCCTTCCTCAAGCAACTAACAGGTTTGATTCTGCCTCCAGCCACAACACAGAGGCTGACACCAGTGTAACTGACGTGTGCACCTCAGTGCACAAGTGTTTTTCAGTGGCTCTCATGGTTCTCCTTAATAGCAAGGGAAAGAATTTTGTTGAGGCTGGAGAAGGGGTTGGAACAGAGAAAAAACTGCCAAGAGATTTATCCAAGCCATCCTAGCAGACATAAAAAGATTTTGCTGTCATTTTGCTCAGAAGAGGAACGAAACTCAAGTTAGTTCTATAATCTCTTCTCCACTACATGTGTAAATTGGTCGAGCTTTTACATAACAGAAAAAGAAGCCGTGACCAATTTTCAGGCTTTCCAATTTACCATTTTTATTTTTTTTTTAAACTCTCCTAAAAACATTTTCCCTTTTTGTTTTTCTAAATAAAAATAATGTATAACACTAACTCACTAATAAATATGCGGTGAACCTGTCCTTAAGTAAAAGCTTTTGATAACAAATTGCCTGTGCTAACTGCTATTTTACTGTTGAATTTTTTATTGTTGCTTAAGCAGTGCAATTATGCTAATAAGCCTGAGAGGATGGCACACTAAAGTATTGAATGTGACAGACAGAATACTCAATAAAATGTTCATCTTACCTGAAAATTGGAATCAAAGAGCCTTACTAGTATTTATGGACATGGCATCTTAAACATGGTTCTGAAGAGGAATTATCTATTCGTGCAATAGATGGGGGTCTTTTAACCCTGCCATTTTCCCATGCCTTCCCGGTATTTAATTCAAAGTGACTATCACCCCCTGCTGCTAACGTTAATTCTCTCCTTCTAAAAAAAGCAAAGCTTGCTGGCCGTCTGGGCCATGTAACATAGCCAGGCACTAGAAACTTTTCCCTCTACACACCATAAGCAGCAAGACTGTCCAAGTAGATCTACCTTTGACAACCACCTCACCTGTGAAGAATGCTGTGTGACTAAACTCAGCGCTAAGGTCATGTTCTGCAATAACGCACCTGAGTGCTTTGACATCCTACTTTCCTCAGACGTCAGTTTCAGGAGAAAGGCAAGTAGGTCTGTCAAAGGGTAATTAAATTACCGGTTACAATGCTTGGAGCCCCGCACACACACTCCCCCCACCCGGGGATCTGGCCCTCAATTATTAAAACTAAAGGAATTTTAAAACTCTGATTTTCTTTTCTTTTTTTAAAAAAACTTCTGTGTTTTTTTTTTCCGACTCAGTTCCAACAAGGAGGAGAGACCCGTCATTTTAGGTAAAGGAAGGAAGGTTTCCAGATTCTGGAGAACTGGGTTCTAAGACTTGCTGTATGACCTTGGAAAAATCACTTCACCTCTTTGTACTGCTGCTTCAACTCCCACCTTTTGTCTGTCTTGTCTAGTTAGACCAGTGGTTCTCAAACTTCTGTGCTGGTGACCCCTTTCACGTAGCAAACCTCTGAGTGACACCCCTTATAAATTAAAAGCACTTTTTAAAATATATTTAACATCATTATAAATGCTTGGTGCAAAATAGGGTTTGGGTTGGACGCTGACAGATTGCAACCCCCCATGTAATAACCTCGCAACCCCCTGAGGGGTCCTGACCCCCAGTTTGAGAACCCCAACTTAGACTGTCAGCTCTTCAGGGAATGAACAGTCTCCTTATTATGCATCTGTACAGTACCTAGCACAAAAGGACCCGGACCTTGGTTAGGGTCTCTGGGCACTGCGCTTGACCTTTGCCAAAAGGCCGAGAAGCGACACTCCCAACTTGTCCACCACCTTCCTGTATGACAAGTCACTGAGCTGCTCCGTAACTCAGTTTCCTAAGCTGTAAAATGGGGATAACTGCACCTCCCCACCTCCCAGGGGTGTTGGGAGGATAAATACATTATCTACTGAGCCACCTCACAAACACAAGCCAGTTCCCGTCCAATATGTAGCGTCTGAGGTTGCAAACACTGCAGATGAGTGGTTAAACTCACCCCAAAAGAATTGTTTTAACTGAATATTAGAAATAATTATTTAAAAATTCTATTAAAGGGTGTGGGTTTTTTTAACTCCAAATTATACATTTTTGACCTCCACTACCTGATATTTTCCCTTCAAAATCCCCCACTGGCTTGCGACTTCTGTGCTTTTGAAGGCTTTGGCAGCATTCATGGAACCACAGAAACTGGGCTCCTATGCCATTAACTTCTCTCACTGGTAACCCAAAACTGACCTTGACCTCTGCATACTCCCTCTGTGGAAATGGTCAGGATGGAGCCATCTAGGAACTGTTTCTATGAACATTAAGAATGGGGAAAACCCAACCAACCGCCCATCTGTGCTCGGGATTCCCAAAGTGCTCACAGAACATTCATACCAAGCTAGCTACACGGTGCTCGTCAAAACAGACCAGGATCTGGTAGGGCTTTGTTAAGCAACAAATATAAATTGTGTTCACGGGCACTCAGAACGAGACTTCTGTTCTTAAGCGTGTGAAAGGAAATAGGTTTTCTTTGCAGGGTACAGAGATTAGAAGAATCCTCAGATATCTTCCTTTGTGGGCGTAGCCGAAATAGAATGGGGGAAAAAATACACATTTTCAGTTGCAAAATCATTCACACAGTACTACAAAACTGACACCAACGAGGGTGCATTAAAGCTGGAACAAAGGACTTCTGGGTTATATTCACAGCTCCGCTACTGCTTTGCTGTGCCTCCAAAGTCCGGTTCACAGGACTCACCTGTCTCTCATGATATACACTAAGCACTCATGAGATCCTCAGGTGGAAGTCACAATGCACATCCAATGAATCATCATCATGGGTTTTACCATCCCTTTAAACGCTAGAGAGGAGATCTGGACGAGAGTTCACCATCGTTTTCTTTCACCAATGCAATAATATTAGAACGTTAACATCCGTCCTGGCAGGCAGATCTACGGAGCAGCCTTTGTAAATAATCTGACCCTGACCCAGCCCGAAAGGCCAGAGCCATTCAAAGAAAAAGGTTGGAAATCTAGCTGTATCACTGATGTGGCACCTCAGTTTATTAATAGTCCTTGCAATGTGGGGAATGACACAGTCTTAGATTTAATTGATTGTTCAAGATCAAAAAGATCAAGGGGTCACACTGTAGATTGTGTCCTTTCATTGACATATTTTGCTTTGAAGATCTAAGCAGAGAGTTGCTGGAGCTTTTGAGATCCCGTGAAAGAACAAACACATGCCGAGGTGACTCTGGGAATAAGTCCCCTTGACAATTCCTGTCTCTCTCAGAGCGGATGACAGATGCTTTTCCAAGCTCCTACCCTATTACTATGAAATATCATAGTGGGATGCCAGCTTCCCTATGGAAAGCACACATTAAGAGCATCCAACCTGTCTCCTGGCCAATGCAGAGCACATTTTCTAGGGTCTTGCCCATTTTAGTTTTATAAGTCCCAAGCGATGGGGCTTCTTCCATCATGTGTATTTCTCTGATATTTAACCACCTGAGGAAGATGAAATATAAGATGATCTCCACCCTCTCTTGTTATGATCTCTCAGTATAAGTGGCAGGACCACTCAAATTTCTCCCACGCTTTCCTGGGTGACTCATGACTCACTGTGGGAACAAGTGAGAGGTAACGGAATTTAACAGCCACCTGGGGGACAAACCTTAAAACCTATCTCTCGGACACATCTTTCCGATAAAAGGTATGCACACACAAAAAGCCTGCTTTGCCCGCTCTCAGAACAGGGCAAAGGAAAACAAGGAAGAATGAGACCAGAAGGACAAGAAGAGAAAAATGAAGTTCTAACCCATCTCGCCTGACTCTAGAGATGCGAAGGGAATAAGCAGGACTTGGTGTAGATCGTTCACCTGCATTATTTACATCTGGTAAAAGTGCTCAGATAATCCAATGTCTGGAGTAGTTTGCATTTGAGTCTGGACGATTGTGCTCTGATGCCACAGTACACAAATGAGACTGACAGAAATAGGGACATGCAGATCTGCGTAGTGCATCACAAAAGAGAACCAAACTCCAAGTCAGGGTCAGTACTGTTTCTTTTTTATCCATTAACTCCTGCTTTTATCACATTATTATATTGTACATGAATGATTGAGGATTGTGTTAATTATCCATGGGCTTCTAGTTCTCTCTAGCAGGAAGTGCTTGTTCAGGTAACAGGAACATTAAGGACAGCAGAGCTATTGTTAGGTCCAAGTCACTCAGCAGACAAGGCAGACCTGTCAATCTAGGTATTCATTTAGCAACGTCTTTCTAATTACATGTGTCATGCCCTTCAAATCCTAATCCTGCAGGACAAGCTTACAAAACTAGCACAGAAATGTACTAGCCCAGGCACAAAATCCACTTGCCCTCCCTTTGCCATGCTAATGGCTTTTTTTTACTTACCCCAGGCAAGCGAGAGATTAGGGTATTGCAAGTCTGCTTTAGAAGAAGGAGTTCACATCCAATAGGTCGTACATTCACACTCCTCTGAATTTCTGTAACAAGAAAAGAAAAATAAAGTTGTTCCGTTAGCATGGCAGAGAGGGGGAATCACACGGGGAAACAGCATCCATCCTCCACTGTTTGTGCCTTCTTCTACCCATAACATCAATCATAAGTAACATTCAAATAGACTGTTGAAAGCAGTAGCAAAGAATGGCAATCTTGGGATTTAGCCGTACAATCCTCACCAATGTTGATGGGCGTTATGCTGAAAAATCCCTCTGCAAGGAGCTAAAGCTGTGCCCTTGTACTTGGCTGCCTGAATGTGCGAAAAGCTTTTGTCTGGTCTTGGGCAAAACCCAATTCCCATCAGTAGAATTATGGGTCCCACCTCTAAAGCGCTATCCGCCATGACAAAGGGCTTGACTTGTCTTGATGTATTGTGACAACATGCCACACACATCAGCTCACAGCATGACATCATCAGCTGCACTGATCCTGAAGATATTGGGTGATGTTTTTAATGTCCTCCGAGCCCACGCTTACAAATTTGTAGGACACACCCAGTAAAACCCGGGGCCAAGACTCAGGGTGGATGGAACCTCGAGTTATTTCTGTGTCCACAAATTGATATCTACCTCCAGCTCTGCAGGACTGCCTAATAAAATGGAATCTCCCTTCCAAACCAAAGGGCTTCCTTTCAGTAAGGATTTAAACAAAAACAAACAAAAAAAAGACTTGTGAAAAAAGAGGCGGGAAAGAGGTGGGTAGAACTCTACGGCACCAATATCCCAAAGCCTGTCTGTCAGGGAGGATTGATAGTGCATTTGTCTTAGCTCCCCTGAAAGCTGCCAAACAAAAAGCAGTGGACAGAGACAGCCAAGTCTACCAGGAGAGCATCTCTTGTTGAATAATACCCCTCCACACTCACATACTCTAACTCCTAGGCCTCTACAGAGCAGAGGCTGCCAACAATACCAAACTGCACAGTGGCTTTGCAACAGAGATACCTGTCCACCAGGGGTCAGACCTGAGACCCACCCAACTCGTGAATTAAATAGACAAAGCAGCATCTGCAAGGGTTAAAAGGCCAACGCACCAACCCAGTCCGGTGTCTCTTCCCTCTGCCTGCCCCTTTCCCCCTTGTGCCTCGTCTCTCACCAAGTTTTCATTGAAGCTGATTGTTTTTTTTCAATTTCTCTTCCCTCCTTGGGTCTTTTTTCCTTTCCTGGATCATTTTTCTCTTGCTGATGCCAACACTTTAGTAGTGGGATCCACTGCTGTCAGCACAGGAAAGTAACGTGGCCCCATTTGGCACAGCTATGAAAATAGAAATGTTTTTCCAGTGCTGGCGGTAGAAGATTAACAGCTGCCACAATACTGCCCCTAGAGAAATAACAAGGCCTAACTCTTGCATCCCTAGAACTCACAGCGGTTAACACGCAGGAGGTCAGTTTCATTATCCCCATTTTACAGATGGGGAAACTGAGGCACCGAGAGGGGCTGTTTCTTGGCCAAAGTCACCCAGCAGGCCAGTGGCAGAGGTGGGAACAGAATCCGGGTCTCATGAGTCCCATACTCTATGCACTAGGCCACTCCCAGCATATGGTAGCTACAGGTGGCATAGACTAACAACTTCCATCGATGTGGTGGCTTTCATCCTCAGAGATTCCAAAATGCTTCACACACCATAGGCCTGTGCCTAACTTCAAGCATGCATGCAGCGCTGTTGACAGGACCAGTCCCGCCAAGGCTGAGCATCTTAGCTCCTACCTACATCAATGGAAGTTGAGAGTGCATGGGAACTCATATATGCATGCAGGAATCACTTCAAGCTACCACAGGAATGCAGCTACATGCATGGAATAAAACAGCAACTCTTTAATACCACAAAGCAGCATTGACCAACAGGGAAGCACTGGAAGCCAAGAAGGATACTGAGCGCAACTGAAACCGGCAAAGGAATTAAATTAAGTCGAATGTGGTCACCAAAACTGGAATTTGGCCTGGACACTAGGTTGATTTAGGAAAATTAAAAGAGGCATTTAAAAGTTAGAGAGAGTTCTTCCTCCGGCAATTCTTGGTGAGGCAATCACTGAAGCCTTCAAGCTCCAGGAGACAGTCTGGAAGTGAAAAAGGAGGCATAAACTTAAAAGGCATCAGACGTGATGAGCTGTCGGCTTTGTTCTTCACAGTGGTGCTTGCTGCACTTGTACATTAGAAGCCTTTTATGTCTGTGGTGAAAAGTGGCCTTATTTCCTTTGATACTTTGGGGAAGCAGCATTTTAGTTTATAAATGTCACGCTGCAAGAAATTACAAAACAGCAACAGAGGAACCAATACGTGCCCCAGTAAAACCAGCTCCAGCTGTCAGTCCATTTATCACACTGCCTGGCGGTCCTATTGCGAGACAGGGGAACAAAAACACTGAGACACAGCATTGTTTAGCCAATTATTTGCGGATGTATTTAGGGCTGGTAAATGGATAGCGATTTGGTCATTCATCCGGGTCGGGTAGGGAAGGGCGTCCGTAGGGTCCCCGCCACATTGGTTGCAGAAGTGGACAGGTGAGTAGTGAACAAGGCAGGGGATTACAGGAAGAGAAAGGATGGTCTTCTGGTTAAGGCAACTGAATGTCACCCTGGAGAATTCTATCCCTGCAGGTGCCACAGAGCTCCTAGGCGAGAGGCTGGGCAAGTAACTTAAAACAAACTTTTTTTCACGTGTGGCCACTGTGTACTCCTCATTTTCTGGGCACCTGGCTTGAAACACCTGGAGCAAATTATCCAGAAGTGCTGAGCGCTCGCAACTGCAACTGAAGTTGATTGGAGCTGTGCTTTGAACACAAAGTGCTATACAAATGATACCGTCTGTGAAAAATCAGGCCCCAGATGTCTCAGACTGAGCACCCAAAATTAGTGGACACTTTTGCCAATTTCTCATCTGAAAAATGGAGAGAATACCACTGCCTAGCCATTGCGAAGGTACATTCATTCATGTTTGTGATGTATTCAGCTATTCTGGTGACAGCAGCATAGGAAAAAAGTTAATTTTGCATTCAATGCAGGGTTCAGATGATATGCGTTAAATAAAGCCATACATTGAGCAATGAGGATAAAAAGAAATGTTAAGTAACTACCCATTCAATGAGCACCATACATTCTGGGCACTCAATGAGTCCATGTCCTGTGGAAAAAATAGTTTGCAATCATGTAGTCAGAGACTGTATCATAATAAGAGCTGTGCTGTGCAAATAACTGATGTTTTGGTTTGCCAGCAGCTCTGAAAAACAAAACAAAATAAATATAATAAAAATGTGACTCAACCCAAGCCAAAACCAAAGCATGAACTTGAACTCGGACCTCCCTCCCCTGCCCCTCCATCCAGGTGAGAGCCCCAACCACTAAGCTATGGGGTATTCTGAGGGGATCGCTTTCTATCTTTTCTGCTGAATCGGTTCCATTTTGTATAAAAGACCTGAATAGTCAGAGAAAGGGTAAGAATGACTCTAGAGACTGGCGGTTATAGATCCACAATACCAAGCCACTGCCAATTGAGCTAGGGGGGTAAGTGGTACCGGTAGTAGGCTGTCAATGTGGAACAGCCAGTAGAGGACGACGACAGCGGGTTTCACAGCTATTTGCTGGAAGCAGAAGAATGTGGAGACTCAGGAATCTTGGGTTCAATCCCAAGTTCAGGTGGGGCCTTTGTTGTAGAAGTTATAAACCCTTATTACGTGCACCCTCTTCCAGGCTGTCCTTGCCCCTCACCCCTCTGCATTCCAGCCAGGCAGCTACCTCCTTCTCCACGTTGGTTAGGAACCAGTTGTGAAGGCAACAAGAGCACAGAAGAGAGCCTCACCAGCTTTCAGTTCCAGTGCCTATTGCTCCAGCAGCAACCAACAGCCAGGAGAAGCAACTGCGGAATAAATCCTTCTCAGCCCCAGGAGGGAGCATGCTCAGAACACACAGAATGTTTGGAGAGTTTAGCTGCCGAAGTCTAACAAGTCTCCACTGGGCACATGCAAAATGATTTTTCAGGAACTTATAACTTGGCCAAAATTGTGCAAATTTTACCCAGAAAAGCAAAAAACAAATCTCTGATACCAGGACGACCTCTCTGCTGAATTTCCAAGTCCCTATCCCACAAAGTAGAGATACCAGAGCTTCTCAACAAAATGGTTGAGAATTTTTTTTAACGTGGACAAAACAATGTCTTTTTCCCAAATCTCATCTTCAGAAAGTGTTGAACCATTTTAACTGAAACTGAAACCCAGGGTTGTGAGTTCAATCCCTGAGGGGGCCACTTGGGGATCTAGGGCAAAATCAGTACTTGGTCCTGCTAGTGAAGGCAGGGGGCTGGACTCAATGACCTTTCAAGGTTCCTTCCAGTTCTAGGACATCTCCATTTAAGGGGTGAGAGAAAACTAGCCTGAAGCAGAGATCTGGCATGAAAAAAATTGAAATCAAATGGTGGAAGTTTGACAAACTTATAAGTAACTGAAAATAGAGTCCTATAATGGAAAGTGTTCAGCAATCTTAACTATGAGTGTAGTTACTAGTTCTGTCTATAACATACTCTGATGTCTATTATATAGCATGGTAAAACAACTGCTGTGTTTAAACTGCACTTAACACTAACACATATCCAATCTCTGCAGTGCAATACCCTTGTTGTTAACAGCACACAGACCATTACACAGTAGTTTGGGGCAGGAAATAAATAATTTTGCACCCAGTTGAACCTGTATGGGGTACTTTAGGTAAGCACATCATTACTCATGTGAAGTGAAATTTGGCTAGGACCCCAAGCATAACCACCTTCACTTGTGAAAAGCTATGGGATATTTAATGACAGCAATTATTGGGGTGGTTTTTTAACTAGTCCTCTGAAAAGCTGCACCGCCAACACCACACCCACCCACCCCACTGTCTCTTTTGGACATGTCTCTCTGAGTTAGTATAGAAACAGCACCATTTGCGGAGTCATCATTCCCAAGAACATCTCCCGCAGCTTCGGACTCTCAGAGTCCAACATCCAATTACTGGCCAGGCTTATCCTTGCTTAACTTAGGAACACAGAAGAGCAGACAATGGCCAAGGCCGCATGGCTGAAGACCAAAGTGTAGCACACGATACAACAGTCACACGCTGTTAAATTGGTGAGGGGTCAGAGAAGAGCGACGAGAATGATTAAAGGATTAGAAAACTTGTCTTATCGTTAGAGCCTCAAGGAGCTCAATCTATTTAACTTAACACAGAGAAGGTTAAGGGGTGACTTGATTACAGTCTATAAGCACCTACATGTGGAACAAATATTTAATAACGGGCTCTTCAGTCTAGCAGAGAAAGATCTAACATGATCCAACGGCTGGAAGTTGAAACTAGACAAATTCAGACTGGAAATAAGGTGTAAATTTTTAACGATGAGAGTAACTAATCCTTGGAACAATTTACCAAGAATTCTCCATCACTGACCATTTTGAAATCAAGAGCAGATGTTTTTTTTCCTAAAAGATCTGTTCCAGGAATTATTTTGGGGCAGTTCTCTGGCCTGCGTTATCCAGGAGATCAGACTGGATGATCGCAATTGTCCCTTCTGGTTTTGGAATCTGTGAATCTATGTCAGCAAGACTTAGAGTTGCCCACCAGGCTTACAGACAGACTGCTCGAAATTAAAATCCGCTGCTCACTTCTGTCATTTCTATAGTGCCGGGAATGTCGCACAAGGAAATGACATGGACAGACTAATGCCGAGCAGTGATCAAGTCAGCTCTAAAGCTTTATCTGAAATAGGAACCTTTTGCCTGTATTACCTGTAACGAATGTTTCACTAGGCAGGAATATCCAGTCTGGTATATTAAATTAAACTGAAAGTTCAAAAGGGAAGAGCTTTCAGTAGGCAGGGGGGAGAGGGGATTTCAATTTCAGGTTACCATCGACTGTTTCTTGTAAGACTAACTCTGATTCATTTCTAAAAATCTGACAATCAAATGGTCTCTGAAATTTACCAAAAAAATTAATAATACGGATTTGTGTCATGTCCCTAATTTTGTGTTAAACGAAGGAGATGCTCAACCCTCTTGATTACTTTTTACAGCTCAGGTAAAATATAGGACTGCTGTCGTAGCTCAGTGATAAATTTATGATCACAGTTTCACCACCTCTCGCTGCCTTGGAGGCAAGAAGATGTGAACGAGGGGGTGGCATTTGGTAGAATGAATCTGAACAGAGAGTGAGTTCATCTGTCTCTGGGCCCGTCTACATACACCACGTTCAGAGCTAAATTTAAACGTCACTTCTGCTAATCTGGCCTATTATACTGCTTGGTTGGCAGGGGCCAAGGAGCGCTGAAAGATCATGGCGTCACACCAAGTTCTAACTCATTCTGGACAGAAGGGGGGCTGAAGCCAGTCTGGCCCTGAGAAGCTTGCTTAGGATATAAAATAGTAACAGTACGTACCTTGCCTTCCACCTTGGGCTCTCAAAGCATTTTACAAACATTCATGGATTAAATTCCACAAACCCCGCTGAGGACCTTTGCAACAGCTACATGGCAGAAGCCTGATTCTGCAAGTGTGCTGAGCACCCGCAAGGGCAGCTGAACTCAAGGGGGGGCTCCCAGGAAAGATGCTCCAGGAAGTTGGGATGTGGGAGACCCAAGTTCGAGTCCCTGCTCTGCCATAAACGTCCGGTGTGATCCCGGGAGGTCACTTTGTGCCTCAGTTTCCCACCTGTACAATGGGGATAACAGCACTGCCCTACCTTCCGGGGTGCTGGAAGGACAAACACACTGCAGCTTGTAAGGCACTCAGATACTGCAGTAATAAAGGCCAGATTCGGTTATTTTAGAAGCTGGTGCTCGGGGGTGCTGAAAATCAGAACCTCAAACCTGTTCACATTCACCCGGGGGGGAGTCTGTGGAAACAGTACTCATCCCAGGTCATAGGAGTTTGGCCATGAGACCATTCTCCCTCTGTATTTTGCACTGGAATTGTTTCAAATGGGTTTTAAGGACTGTTCCCAACCCTTGCAGCTGCTCAAAACCAGTCAACAAAGCTAGGGCCAACAGCGTCTCTCGCTGACTCTGTGCTCTTGAGAGTACAAGCAAGGCCTCTTGCTTCCCTCTTCACTCTATGGTTCCTTTTCCACCCCTCCGCTTTGCCTGGCATATTGTCCTACAACCGTTAATGGCACCAAGTAAACCTGTAGGGTCCCAGGGAGTGGGAAAAGACCCTCCTTTTCCATATCAGGACCCCCTGGAACTCACCCTCCTGCCATTTAGCAACATGGGAAGAGGAGGATGGTTGTGACCCCCTTTGGGACTCTCCTGGGGGTCGTGACCCCCAGGTTAAGAACCCCTGCACAATACCACACCACCTCTCGGTCACGTGTAGCCCTTGCACCCTTCCACAAGACGGTGTGAAACTTTATGCATTATCAGCCATGCTCCCAAGGAGCCTGTGGGAAATGGAAACGGATTACTGGTACTGTCCTTTAAGAAAGTGAAGATAACTGCATGGAAACGAAAGCACTGCTGACTCTATGACGCTGGGGAAGGGGAACCCTGCAAATCAGAGAGAAGAAGTAAGAGCAGAACATCCTGCAACCTGTATCCCCATCACCACCCTGGCGGAATGCAAGAGGCGCTTCAGGAAATGAAGCCATTCATGGACAGGAAGTAGGTTTGGTGAAGACAATGCAAGTAGGAGGAAAGCCAGAGGGCATGCCTACAGGTGAAGAAAAGCTCGCTTGGGCCTCAGACATAGGAGGAACGATTCAGCTTTGGGAAAGGAGGACACCACGACTGCTGGCAAGTCCAACAAGGCCCAGTATGTTCTCCTGGTGTAAAGGTGTCCCCGGGATGCTCTCACTCCCATGTATCCAACTGTTTGATGTCAGTATCCTCAAAATGCTGAATACCCAAGAGAACTGGCTTCATGGCCTCCATCTCCATTATAAAGCCACTCTCCAGGGTGAGCAACTGGGCATCACAAAGTGCAGCTGCTAAAAGGAGGGATGAGACTTAGCCCACAAGGCTTAGAGGTTGGAGCAGACAACTGAGGTCAGAGGTTAGACCAGCTGACTGCAGAGTCAGGACACCTTGGTTCTGTGCCCTACTGGCCCATGAACTGCTGGGAACCTCCGTGCCTCAGTTTCCCCACTGGTGAAATGGGTACAATGCATTCCTACCCCATGGAAATGCCATGAGGCTAAATTAATTTTTGTGAAGCAGTTTAAGTGCCCCCAATGAAAAGTAATATTAAAATATAGCATCTTATTAACAGGTGGCAATCACACCCTTTTGGCCTTAAAAAAATAATCTATGAATGATGGTTGAAGCAATGGCAGCACAGAACGTGCTGCAATTATTCCCAATATCCGCTTTGCAGAATTCCTCAATAATAATAGGGCCTGATCCTGGTCAGGGGCTTTATGGCCATCCTGCCATATGAATAGCAGCAAGACAGTATTTCACTATATTTAGGAGACAAATGCAATAGATCTGATACCGCTGTGAGGTAACGGTGGACATATTTTTGTGTTGATTGGAATTTTTTGCCAAGAAAAACATTTTGGATGAAAAACAAATGAAGTTTCTCAAAAATATTTGCCACCTATTTGTTTTCCATACTGAACGAGTGGAGTAGATTTTTGACATAAGAACAGTGACCGTGGGAGTTAAGTCTTATTCCCATTTTACAGAAAGGGAAAATGAGACGCATAGAGCGCTAAAGCATGACTTTTCCAGAAGCCTGATCCACAACCGTACAAAGTTTAATCTCCACCTTCCCAAGATCTAAAGGGCAGATCCAAAGGCAGTGAAATCAACGAGTGTCATCTGACTGGATCAGGCCTGAAGAGCATCATTAAGACCCAGATTTGGCAAAGCTCGTGTTTAATATTAAGCCTGTGCTTAAGTGGTTCGCTGAATCGGAGCCACAGTGAAGGAGTCGCTTCTTCTCAGTTTTGTCCCACTAACAATTCAAAAATAATATTCTCTTTCACACCCACACCTGACTCTGGAGAACTAAAGACTTTGCCACACATTCAAAGGGAGGATAACTTTGAAGCCTGCACATCTGGAAGGCAAAATTTCCTTCACTTCTCCTGCCTCTAAATAACCCCAGCTGTGGGATGGGAGGGGCATTACGAGCATGTGACGGAAGCTTTCATTAATGTGAATTTGACCTTCACTCCTCTTTCTTCGACTGTCACAAAATCCTCTACTAGCTTCTCTGGATAATTTCCAGCAGTTGTTGCAAAACACAGCTTACGGAACACAGACACAGACACACATTTGGTAAGACAGAGGCTCAAAGATCTGAGCAAGGCATGTTTGTTGCTTTTTTCGCGGCGTGTGTAAAAGGTCTTTGCCTCCATGCAATGTTGGAAGCTGTCATAATGAAACATCCTCCTATTATAACATGGCCCAAAGGAGCAACTATTTCAGATGCCGAACAACACGCTTGCTTTTATACGAAAAACAACCGTGGAGAACAAAGTGATGTTCTACAACGTGAAAGTCAAGTATAGAAACAGATGGGATCTCGACACAGCTGCACAGTTCTAATCCCTCGAGTACTTTCATAGTCCATTCAAGAAATAGGGAAGGACGGTGGAAAGGTTAGCAGAAAGGAATGTTTGCAGTTAAACAGCCACCTCATCTCCTCATTAGAGATCTCCTATCCGCCAGCACCAAGAGCCGGTTCAACCTTTTAGTACAAAATAAAATCATCAAAAAATGCCCTTTGGGGGGAAATGAAAGATTTTTCTCAAAAAAGCTGACTTTTTCAACAATGTTCATTTTTCGAGCATTTTCACTGAAAGTGTCAAATATATTAATATTTAATATTTAGAATATTAACTGACAAAATGGGTATTCACCCATGAAAGCTTACGCTCCAATATGTCTGTTAGTCTATAAGGTGCCACAGGACTCTTTCTCGCTTTTTACAGATCCGGACTAACACAGCTCCCCCTCTGATACTAAATATATTAACATTTTTCATCTCACAAACAACAGAGAACCACATCAGTAACCGCTTTGATAAAAAAAAAGTGAAATATTTTTTAAAAACGAAAATGGATGAAAATGGGAAGCTTTAAAAATGGAAACAATTTTGACACATTTTTCCCCCCGATTTAAAAGAATAAAATAAAAACGTTCGGCCCAGTCTCGTGGGGAGGAACATGGCACAGATACCAAGGTGTATTCTGAGAGACCTCTGAAGAACATTCTGGAGCCAGCTTAAGAGAACAGCCCTAGTGGATATTCAGAGAAGGAGACATGGATGCAAATCCGACCGCAGAAGATTCAGTGGTGCTTTGGCAACGCCTGCAGGAGATGTCACTGCGCCAGGAAGGGTCAGGTTCCCAAGGCTTCCTCTGCCCCTTACCTCTGATCAGTCCAGCTAGGCTGGGAGTAGGTCCCATCTCAGAACTTTCTCTAGAGCGTAGGCCTTTCAGACAGGAACGTGTCTTCTCTCGGTCTGAACAGCGCCCAGCCCAATGGGGCCCCTATCAACTGAAGGCTGTGTGTGTTACTGCAATACAATTATAATAATAATAAATAATAATAATAATAGGACAGCTGCCCAAGCCCCGCCCCTGCGACAGTAATGGTCCCACTGCTGTCGCCAAGGAGGGAGGCAAGCGGCTACTTTCTGTAGCAAGTGAGTCGCTGCCTCCATCCATTATGCACGGAGTGTCTCGCAGTCTCACACAGACCCGACTGATCGAGGGGTTACTCCACTGACTCGCATAGCCTTACTCCCGATTTCCACGGGTGTAAGTCAGTTCAGAATCTGGCCCTGGGTCTGTAAAGCTCTTCAGGATCCTCCTAGATGAAAGCTGCACAAGGGGGTGGATTGCCTGATCTTCTTGCACGTTTCACGGCCTACGTCCATCTACTTCCACTTTGGCTGATGAAACGTCAACTTCGCACCAGCCAGGGCGCTGCCACGGCTCGACAGAAACACGCTTGCCCCCTTCGGCCCTCCCCATCGCCGCAGGGGCGAGGTCAGCCTGGTTCCGCCCACTCGCTTCTCCACAGGGGAGAACGTTTCAAGTTAGCTTCACACGGTTACGCTATTGGGCAAAGCGGTGCCATTAAACCCCGACTAGATTTCAGCCTTGCCCGTTAGTTGTGCACACAGGTGCCTGAGGAGGTTGGGTAATTAGTGTGAATCCGTGTCTTGTTTTTTCACGAATAAAACTCCATCCAACGACCCACCCACTTCTGGGGAAAATCAAGGCTACAATTAAAATGCAGAAGGGCCAGCCTGACCAATGCCCCAAGCTCAGCCCCCGCTGACCTGTTGGCTCCCCATTAAACACAGATGGAATTTAGGAGACAAGCCAGCAGGAGGCTCTGACAGTACCATAAGCACAAACAACCGTGCCAGGTGTGTGCAGAAATACAGCAGGTTCCAAACATCTTCCTTCCAAGCGGCCCCAGCGTACGTTGGGCAACATCCAGGGCAGCGAAGTCACGCTGCCAAATTACTGACTGGTGAAGCTTCAGAACCACAATTTGGCTTCCAAATAGGCGAGGAAGCCACATGGTCTAACCTGGCAGTTGGACTCCATAACGTCATTTAAGGGGTTGCATTTGCGGGTGACCAGCCAGTGACAGAGGCGGGGAAAAGAAGGACTGGCCTGTTCCATCCCGTTGATTCTCACAAGATGGGTCCAGACCAAACCCCAGGAACCCAGTGCTCCAGAATGCTGGGGTTGTACTTTGGGGTGCAGGTCTGACCCGCACCCCCAACGTCTGCTTCTGCACGGTGCAGCCAATGCCTGGGCCTGCCAATTAAGGCCTTGAAGCTGCAAACACTAATGTACACGTCCAATCCGTCTGCTGAGTTCAACTGGACTAGTCCCATGTGTAAAGCCAATCCAGTGTTTGCAAGCTCAAGACCTAAGCAAAGGAAGATTCAAGTTAGATCATGACTGACATCATCTCTGGACTGAGTCCCTTCCTCCCCCTCCACCCACTGCCAACAGGAAGAGGCAGTTCTGGGAAAATATAATTTAAAGGGGGATGACGAATCAGATTGATTTTTAAGGGAGGCAAGACAACAGAATTAATGAAGCTGCAAGCAGGGCTACTCTGCAGTTAGACAAGAGTCCCTGCAAACTGCAGGACAATCGGCCCCGAAAAGCTCACAGAAAATAAATTAACTTACGTTTGACAATGCGTTCCCTGGAGCCAGCGCTCAGAACATTGGCTTCTCTCTCAGCGTTACACAGTTCACGTTCTGCATTAATGGCAACGCAAAGTCCATTTTCTGCGGAGAGAGAGTTCCAGGCGTGCAGCCCTGAGGAATGTATCGTATGTCTGGTATTCAAGCTGCGCTCCCTTTTCCTGTTCCATTTCTTGGCCGTATATGGAGCTGAGCACAGCAGGCCGGGTCATGGAGCACAGCCCTGTGTGCTGAACGACCCTAGACTTCCGACTTTGTCTGTCTTTGTTGGAAATCCAGCACATCCATCTAGGAAAAGGCTGGAGCTAATGCACTGAGCAGTGGCTCACCCAGCCCTGGCACACAGGGAAGGCAGTGTGCGCTAAGCCAGGGATCAGTCCACAAGACTTCATGCAGCGAGACGCGTGCACATACATGGTATTTTCTTCATCAAACGGGGTGTGCAGCTTGCAAACGTAACGGCCACGGATACAGCTTTAAAGGAATGTTGCCCAGACCGGCAGGGCCCAAGTCATAGCTGCACATGAAATAAACTGCTGCCTTGGATGGAGGAGATTACATGACTTAACCCCGAGAAACAATGCCTGTCCTGAAATCTGGCTAGCTAATACACCCAGGACTCTCTGGTAACTAGGAGTGTGGGACATGCGTCAGCGACTGAGATCTTTGCACTAGGGAAGGTCCTTTCCACCGGGAGGTGCAATCCTTGGCTATCCCTATTTTTAAGTCTATCGCTGCTATTTCTGAGGCTGAATCCTGCACTGGGGGACAAAGTATATTCCTAGTTTTGAATTTCCCACCTTTTAATTTCATTCAACATTGCCTTGCTCATGTAGCATGAGACAGGAGATCAGATGCTCCCAATCTTCCTTCTGTAGGCTATTCTTTATTGTATATACGTTTACCGTGTGTGTATCTTTTTGTTCATCTCCTTGCCAAAGTAAACAATCCCAATCTTTCCAATCTCTCTTCCTAGGAAAATGTAGGTGTTGGAGGAAGCAGGATTAGTGAATCAGCTGGCGGTGCTCTTCATTCTGGATCAACACTGAGCCAATGCCCCATCATGGAGATAGAGGGCTCTGTGCTGTCTTTTAGGTGGTCATTAAAGATCCCCTCATACTTTGCAACAGAGCAGCAGTGTTAGCCAGAATACCTATCTGGGAAGATGAAATGGAATAACCTGTCAAATAACCACCTCAGGTAATTTACGTTCCACCAATGTAAATACTCTACCCTGTAGCTTAAACGGCTACACTATTCTTTTTTATTAGCTGCCCTAAGCCATTTTGTAATGTTGCTGTGTGCTGCTAAACTGTCACTGAATTCTACCCTAGAGGTGGATGCACTGGAGTGAAGGCTGAAGCATCCCCTGTACATAGAATATCAGGGTCGGAAGAGACCTCAAGAGGTCATCTAGTCCCACCCCCTGCTCAAAGCAGGACCAATGCCAACTAAATCATCCCAGCCAGGGCTTTGTCAAGCCCAGGCCTTAAAAACTCTAAGGATGGAGATTCCATCATCTCCCTAGGTAACCCATTCCAGTGCTTCACCACCCTCCTAGTGAAACAGTGTTTCCTAATATCCAACCTAGACCTCCCCCACTGCAACTTGAGACCATTGCCCCTTGTTCTGTCATCTGCCATCACTGAGAACAGCCGAGCTCCATCCTCTTTGGAACCCCCCTTCAGGTAGTTGAAGGCTGCTATCAAATCCCCCCTCACTCTTCTCTTCTGCAGACTAAATAACCCCAGTTCCCTCAGCCTCTCCTCATAAGTCATGTGCCCCAGCCCCCTGATCATTTTCATTGCCCTCTGCTGGACTCTTTCCAATTTGTCCACATCCCTTCTGTAGTGGGGGGCCCAAAACTGGACGCAATACTCCAGGTGTGGCCTCACCAGTGCCAAATAGAGGGGAATAATCACTTCCCTCGATCTGCTGGCAATGCTCCTACTAATGCGGCCCAATATGCCGTTGGCCTTCTTGGCAACGAGGGCACACTGCTGACCTCCAAGACCTCCCTCCCAGGAGGTGATGAGACTTAATTGCTTAAAATGTTCCTAGCTGGATTCTGACACAGAGTTAAGCATCTAAATAAATGTGGTTGGGCTGTTCAGGGCGTCGTTGGAGTTCTCTCCTCATCCACAAGATCCCCAAATAACAAGCAGAGCCTACAGCACATCTGCAACTTTAGCTGCCCTGCTGCTGTCTGTGTTAACACTGCGTGACTTTATTATGGACAGGGATTAAAAACAGCACTGACAACTTTAAAAAAAAAAAAACTACAGCAAAAACCGCCTCGGGTTGGAAGGATTAGTGCGAAAGCTGTTTGCCATAAGGTGCAAGATTTCATTGCTCCTTCCGCCGTCACCCCCCGCCTTTCTTCCACCACCCTGGTAGCAAAACATGTGTCGCTTAGCCAAGAAAAGCATTTCAGTGTCCTGCAAGGAAAGCTCATCGAACACACACATATCCCCTCCTCTGCAACGGCAGGCTCTGAGCATTTGCCTGGAAAACCCTTCTTCATTGTCGCTGTCAAAACAAGACAGTGCTAAAACCTCTCGCAAGATGTGACTAATACGCCTGGAACTTCTCTGGAGACGCCAGTGTTTTGGGGCGTGGCGAGAGAAGGCAGGGGTGTAAAGAGAGGGGAAAGGACTAGCAAGAACCACATGTGCTGCTTGACATTCCCACAAAACTTGTCAGATCTGAGTCGCGGCTCTTTCCAAGCAAAAGCACTTGGTGGGGTCGGCAGGAAACGGCACAAAGGCGGCCGCACATTTCTTCGAGGTGCACTGGCTGCCTCACAGTTCCTAAAAAGACAATTACTGTCCAGGCTGCAACAGCTGCTCCATTGTTAACCTTCTCAGAGCACACCGCTCCCAACTGACTGGCTGGACAGAGAAGGGAATCTCTACATCCTAACTCTGACCTTGTGCCCTTCCCCACCCAAAATATTTCCCAGCTTAATTTATTTGGGGGGGAGGGGCTTGCAAAGGAGGAAGAGAATATTAGGAATTTAAGACTAATTTGAGGCAGTTTCTACAATACTAGACCAGATCCTTAGCTGGGGTAAATCAGCAAAGGGCCACTGAAGTTAATGGCCCTACGGTGATCTACATCAGGTGAGGATTAGACCCTTTCTACTGAAAATGCTCATCACATTTCATATAGACAAAAGAAGGGGAGCAAAGACTCTCGTGTTAGCACAACAGGGAATATCTGACCCGTAGCTTCGAAATGAGGAAGATCTCACTGCGTTTCACAACTGCATGTTAATATTTACTCCCATTTCACCCCCAGCGTAAACGAGGCACCGAGAGGGGCAGTGACTGACTCAAGGTCACACAGCAAGTCAGCGCAGAGTCAAGAACAGAACCGAGCTCGTCAGACGATCTGATACACTCAACATTGGACCACGCTTGTCAGTAATGGGCCTGATGCAAAGGCCGTTAACATTAATGGCTCAGCTACATTCTGAACCTACAGCAAAATCTGCACCGTTGGGGTTTTTTTTTTTTTTTAAGTTGGAAATAAATAGAAATCAGTTAATTGCTTAGAAGAAAACAAAAAATCAGTCTGAGTAGTTCTGCAGAGGAAAAAGTTACTCGCTCTTCTTTTTGGCTTCTCACTGCAGCTGGTTGGGAAAAAAACACGTTTTAAAACTCTAGATTTTAAACATAGTTAGGCCTTGCTGTGCTCAGCATTGCAATGCCTAACTGATTTAGGAGCCTCTTATTTTCAAAAGGGATTTAGGCACTTAGAAGCCAAAAAACCCATTGGTAGTTGATTGCTCCTAAATCACTTGAAAATGAGACTGGCATTGCAACCCCGAGCATGGCAACCCCTAAATACCTTTAAATACCTGGGCTTTAGGCAATTTTGAAAATTTTGCTCATAAAGTCTTTCATTTCAAAGCATTTCACCAACTGTATATGCAGAGCACGCCTGAAATGCAGCTATCTCTGGGGTGGAGAATTGCAACCACCTAGGAACAACAACTGGGTCTGACCCAGTATGGCCGGTCCTATGTTCTTATGTAACTTTTGTTCAAAAAAGAACAAAGCCAGGACAGAAAACGGTGGCCAAAAACAAGAGAGCAAATCATTTTCTCTTAAGAAAGAAGGCCCTGGGGACTAACACCAGCTCAGGGTAGACAGGACTTTGGTTTTAAAGACTGTCCTTGGCACTCAATGTATGTAAGGGCTGTCAGAGAATCACAGAACATAGGGTTAGAAGGGACTGCAAGGGTCATCTAGTCTAATCCCCACATCCTGCAGTCAACGCTGCTGGGCTTCTAAGCAGTTTTCATTCAAATAAACAAAACACATTAGACTAAAGAGGCAGAAGAAATGTGTCTGTCTTGCTAACCCCCAAGAAAATTCCTTATTTGCCTTTGGTAAATTACCATTAAGCCACTGATCCCTTCACGCAAAAATTCATTGATGAAAAAAATCAAATATTTACCACTTAACTTTACTCTTAATTTTTGCAAAGGACAAATTCCATCCAGCCATGGCGGCACCACCAATGAATGCAGCTTTGGTCCTTGGACACCGCGCCATCCAATTAGCTCGGACACCAGCCAATCATCTCAGCATGTGATGTCATGCTGGCACATGCCAAATGCTATCCCAGCAGCTATAGCAGGAAAGGGGCCTGGGATCTCTGACTTCTTCAAGGGAGCAGAAGGAAGAAGGAAAGAAAAGAGGTCTATAAAATGCTGTATAGGAAACAGGCAGCCAACTGCGAAAGTAACCCCTAAGGTCAACGATGTGCACTAAGGAATGGCCACAATTTGCATGCTCTCACTTAGAGCGGGTCAGTTTTTTTCCTCTATTTTTGAATTTTGGTGGCATTTCAATATTTTTTGAAAAAAGGAAGGGGTTTTGTACAAAAGTGTTCATGTCACACACACGCACACACACGCACACACACACACACACACACAAACAGATTTTCAGCCAGCTAGTAAACTGAGAACCAGGAAGAATCTGAAATTTGACAAGTAAAAAGGCAGGAGAGCAGGGAATTTAAAAAAGAAAAAAATCGCAAAATTCTCCCCTGTTTTTCAGCCTTCTCCAGACACTCGTCAGGTGTGTCACAACAGCCAAAGCCCAAGATGACTAACTGCCAGAGCAGAGCTGGACTCCACCGCTAAACTTTTGTTGTCTTCACACAACACATAATCAACCTGTGGAACTCCTTGCCAGAGGATGTTTTGAAGGTGAAGTCTATAACAGGGCTCAAAAAAGAACAAGATAAGTTCATGGATGATAGGTCCATCAATGGCTATTAGCGACAGGGGATGGATCACTTGATGATTCCCTGTTCTGTTCATTCCCTCTGGGGCACCTGGCATTGGCCACTGTCGGAAGACAGGATACTGGGCTAGATGGATCTTTGGTCTGACCCAGTATGGCCGGTCCTATGTTCTTATGTAACTCCTCACTTTCATGCCATTCAAAGCAGGTGGCCTGTTCTCCCTTGCGTAGCTCATTCTGGGGAAGCATTACCCACTGGTTAGAGGTCTGGCAGCATCTGGGTTTTATTTCCCATCTATGCCTTGGACTTCACGCGTGACCTTGAGCAAGTCACTTATTCTCTCTGGTCCCCAGCTTCCTTTCCTCCTTTGTGCAATGGGTAGGCGACATGCCTCATGAATGGGGGGGGAGGGGAAGAGAGATGAGTTTTCCTCAATTACCGTTAATAACTCCTTTGGGGATCCTCAGACGAAAGGCACAGGAGAAGGCTAAAGTATTATTTTCCTTCTGGACCAGAGTCCCCACCAATACGTCTCCCTGAAGAGATCCTCAACACGCCTCCACATGCAAGTCACAGAGGAGCGGTCATGGCTTCAGGGCAAAAAGTCACCCCCTCTAGGAAGGGGGCACCTAACTGCGCTGTCCGGGCTGGAAGAGCAAGGGCGATATTTGAACTGGACTGGGAGCCTTGTACAGCAGAGCAATGAGGTGCCACCACACTTCCTGGTTCGGGGGGGGTGGGGGGGATGCCTGAAAGTGACTAGCTGAAATTGACACATAAGAGACACCAGTGGGCAAAGATCATCATGGATCTGATTCAACACAGGGCAGACAAAGCCCACCCGGCTTGCATTGGAGAACTACCACGGGGTTGATTCAGCCTTTATCGTCTCAAAAAGAATGGACTCCACTGAGTTCAGGGACAAGATTTTTCTCCCCTGCAATCAAACTCTATGACTCCTGCCAGCACTGTGCTCCCTCGGCGGGTTACTCAGCAGCTCTGGGGTCTGGGACTCGGTTTCATTTTTTTATTGTTGTTTTTGATTTTGAGCACCATGAAAGACACCAAAGCATTTGCCCTGGACAAAAGGCAGATAAAAGAGCTACGGATTTTGGCCGTGATCCTCAGCCGTGCACCAGAGAGCTTTGCACGGCTGCAGGAGCACAGAGAGGGGGCGTGGTCACCAGGACTCTCAGATGAAGTAACAGCTCCTTGGAGATGCTGGCAGTTAGTGTGGGAAACAGCAGCTTTCCAGGTGCTCTGGGGCTCAGGCCAGCGTAGCGCGGCCCAGGATTAAAACGCAGAAATCCCCAGCCCACCCCAGCTGCACCTATTACTGTTCCACCCCAATCGAGGATTCAGCTTTTTGAAATCAGATCAACAAAAAACAGGTCTGTTAACTTTGATAGCTTTCCTTCCACTACACCCTTATAATCTGAATCAGCCACAAACCCAGTTGGTTACCCCCTGCAAAGGTCTGTCCTGCGGAACAAAATCACACAGCCACAGTACAATCGTGACAGAGCCAGCGTCTCAATACAACAGCACTTAGGGCCGCAGCGTTACCTAGGCAAGGTACAAAAGGGCCAAATTTCTCCACCAGCGTCCATGGAGTCACACCAGGGATGAATTTGGCTCTGATTCACTACAGAATCACAGACGATAGCAATAGAGGAGGTGTGCTAGCTCATTTAGTCCATACCCCACCCCAGGGGCCAATGCACGAGTGATCGGTATGGAAGAAAGCTCTTACCAGCTGCTAGGGATGCGAGTGTCAGAAGATACAAAGAGTCTTCATTAGTCTCGGAGGGGGAATGGTGAAATCAGAAATGTTTTTGTCGCTGCAGCGGAGATGAGGATATTTGAACCGATCAGTTGTACAACAATGCATATGTCTAGACTGTTGTTCTCGAAAGTAAGCCAAGGACATTTCACGCTGTTCTTTTTCATGTGTTTGGAAACTCAGAGCCCGGTTGTACAAACCCCGGGTGTTCTCTCCATTGTGAGTGCTTTGAGACAAATTGCATTTGAAGTAGTGTCTGCAAACACTGAGGGGGGGCGGTGAGTCACCAATGACAGCATGGAAGCCCACCTCCTCTTGCAGGGGGAACTCAATAGCGAACAGCAACCAGAGGATCCCCTTGTTGAAGGCCAACGGGTTTAAGTTTCTAATTAAAAGGTAATAATTCCCAGCGCTTCCACCACATCTTTCCTTCCTGAGCTCACAAAGCACTTTACGAGCACTAGCGCCCCTTCCGTTCCAGATGGGGAAACTGAGCCACAAGAAGATCAACTGCCCCCAAGTCATAGGAAGTCACAGAGAGTTCTTTCAAACCAATTCCTCCCGGCACTCGCCTACCCTGACCAGAGCCCAGACCCCCTGCAGTCTGTGTTCTCTGTTACCGCTGCTGCTAGCACCCATAGCAGAGACAGGAGCCACTTTCGCTGCCAAGGGTCAAGGTGTCAGTGACGTAACCAGCTACGGCAGGGAGAGAAAACGCAGGCACCTGAACCACAGGTCCCGGTGGTTTAAATAGCACGAGCCCCAGTTCACCTTTACGGTGTTTTTATTTGTCATTTAAGTGAATCCCGCCAATGATTTACAACTTGGCACCTGCGGAGCACAACGAAGCATGTTCAACACCATACGAGAGTTAGCTAACCAACTTCTACAGCCAACACGCAGTAAAGCATTGTCCCCATTTCACAGATGGGCAAATAGAGGCAGAAGCAGATGCAGTGACTTGCCCAAGGAGCTGGGATTGAAACTCAAGAATTTCCATTTCTTCCACCCACCCACACACTCACAAACCTGGATCTTGTTGTCATAGATCATATCAACTGATCAGGGATAAATAAAACTGCTTTTTCCCATGGAAAGCTGTCACATGCCACCCTTCACTCAGCGCTCAGTGACATACGCAGCAGGGACAGCTGAGAAAGCACCGTGGTCCCTTCCTTCAGGTAGGGTAGGAACGATTGCCCTGCAAGTGTAACTGATTTACTCACTGCCACGGGGTGTCATGGACTCTGCAAGTCGCTTGCTTTATGCAAGGAGGTCTGGCTGCTCAACAATCCGCCCTACGGATAGGTGAGCTCAGACCTGGGCCATTGGCACAATCAGGAGAGGCTAAGATGGCACAAGTAATTACCATTGGCACACCGTGTCCATTTGTGCACTAGCCACCTTACCAAAAGCAAAAAGAACAGGAGTACTTGTGGCACCTTAGAGACTAACAAATGTATTAGAGCATAACCTTTCGTGGGCTACAGCCCACTTCTTCGGATGCTTACCAAAAGCAGCACCCTCTGTTTAAGGGAGATCCACAGTTAGAAGAGCTGGGCCTGGTGTTAGCCAACAACTGGCCACAAACCAGAATGGACTCAATTAGTGGAGTGCCCTGCTGCTGTGACCAGAACTACAACTAGAATCGGGACCCTCACAGTCCATAGGCTGGAGCTCTAAAAGGCAATCTCAAAAGGAGCTGCTCTCTGCCCCGACAGGCTGCCTTCTCGGCTGGAAGACGCTCGGCATCTCTCTTTCAGAAGAAGATGGCGTAGGTCAAGACAAAGGTGCATTGGCAGAGCTGGGCAGGGGAGCCGAAACCTGGATGTTTCAGATCACGGATTGAGACACACGGCGGACAGATGAATGCAGGGATCCTAGACTGGAATAGCAGAGCAGGATGCAGAGGCCAGAGGTGTCCTGGCAGCTAAGTGAGGGCTCAGGATTGAGGTTTATCAGCAGAGCGGTCGATGCGACATCTGCCCAGCACCCAGCTACACTAGCCCCAGCTTTAGCGAAGGCCGTCGGTTTCTCATTTCTACAAACACTAAAGGCACTCCCGTTTAGTACGAAAAATGACATTTCAACTTATTATACATAATTACCTCTCCCACCTCTTTTCATTAGTGATATGCAAGCATTCATACAACGATCCTGTTCTTTCCAGTCAAAGTGTTACTCTTGTTATGAAGTACCTATACATTAGTGCTGCCTATTGTTATAAATGTGCAAAGTTTCATTGAAACCAATTAAGAAGCAAAGGGTCCCACTCATTTCAATGGGAATTGACTTAAATAAAACTCATACAGGGAAACTGAAAACTGCTCAGGGATCTACGCTCACATTACTTGAGATGCACCAATAACCGCATTCCTTTTTCCGTCTAGGCAGTAGCTTTCCACTTAATATTATACAATGCACCTGCTTATTATTCTCACTACACAATGTCCCATTCAAATTCATGCTGCAAGAGCCCTATTCATCACAAAAGAACTTTCAGAAGGAAAAATGACATTTATCGAAAGTAATCGAAAGCAGCACACTACCCGACTCAAATTTCCAATCGCCTGTCACTCTTGATCAGCCCAGCTGAACTACATTTTAACTCCAATGTAGCCTTCTGTGAAATATACCTGGTTATTCTTGCTACAGGGAGCTCCCTTTGAAAAGAATGGTGCAAATTCCCTTAGTCATTTCAAAGGGATTTTGTTGCTCAGAGCATTTTAACTTTTCATTCCATTCCCCCCCCCCACACACACACACACACACAGAAGTTGCAGAGTACTAAGGGCAAAATTTGAAATCTTTTCCTTCTGAAAGTTCTGCAGGCTTTGCTAGCATTGTTCCCTGACCAGTTATCAGTTTCTCCCTATGTCAGTTTCATTTAAGTCAATTCCCATTGAAAATGTAGGCACTTTGATCTCTAATGAGGCACCGGAATAAAAGTGACCTGGGCCCCCATTCATGAAAGTATTTAAATGCATTGCTAAATCCACCACCTCCCCACCCCCCACTCAGGAAAACACTTACCTGCATGCTTAAGTCTCTTGGACTTCAATGGGATTTAAGCATATGCTTAAAGTGCTTTCCTGAACAGAGATGCCTTCCTGAATCGGGGGCCTGTTTGCAAAGGTGCTGAGTGCTTGCAAAATCACACAGAGACCCAGAACTGTCAACAACCAAGGACCACAAAGTGATGGATATAACATAACTCCGTGGCAATGCAGCCACCTCTGGTGTAGGGACAGCACCCTGCCTGGTGCAGGGAGAGGAGAAATCTTGGCCAACAGCAACGTACCGCTTAAAATCCATGCTGACCAGATACAGCCCCCAAGGTCTCAGGTGGAATGCGCTGGACTCAACTCTGCTGGGACTTGAACCTACTTGACCAGGTATTTCAAACCTGAGGCTAGGCCAATAGACGCCACCCGCCCCCTCCAGCTTCTTTCCTCAGCTCTCAGATTGCAACCAAACGTGTTTGTTGCAAACAAATCTTTTGTGCAGCCTGCCTGGCAGAAACGCCAGGAAAAGGTCCTCCAGCAGGATACCTGCTCTCCTTCGTTTGCCCATTCTGCTGATTTTCACCCTGGTGCGATCAATTATTATGATATATGTTATATTATATTATAATATTATATATATTCACAAACAATTCAAGCATCCGAACTGCCTGCCTGCGTGGGGACATGTTGGTTCCCAATGTGACCTGAATCAGCCAAGCTAGTAACCCCTGCAAAGAACTGGCTTTCTAATGGAAAAATGCATGGGCCAGATGTTGCTCCTAATGCTTATTTTGCTAGTCCAGGACAGAGTACAAACTGCTCTAGATTACAGATTCTCAGCCTTGACTGGCGTTCCAGCAATGCCGGACCTTGCAATCCAACTGCTTGCACTTCTGACCGCCCCCCTCCGTCTCCCTGCTCCTCCTGCCTTTACACTTACTCAAAGGAATCTCACACTGCTCCTTTCAAAAGCATTGACTCTCCCCCGGCATTCATTTCCTCCCTCAACGCACCAGCAGAAGGGAACTTTCGCTAAGCAGTGCTGTAGGTGACAAAGCAGAGTGACGGCTCACGGCTACGCACTGAGAGGGTCTTGAAGCTAAATGGAATTCCCCAACAGATCTGTATTTGGGGGAATCCCCTTTAAAAAAAAAAATCAACTTTGCAACAGCTGCTCTAGTGATGCCGTTTAATGGGTTAATACCATTCAATGGTTCCTAGTTACTTGCTCAACCTTGTGGAATTACTCTCTCCCCACTTTGGACACGGACCAGCGAAATTATCACAATAGGAAATCTATGCAGGCATCTACCTAACCGCTCCCACCAGCTAACGAAGGTGGGCGTAGCACCTGCTACGGGAAGCGGCAGTAGCTACCCAGGTCCCCCTGGGTGGTGAGAGTGCTGTGAACACCCACAGGCAGGCCAGTCTTACGCTTTTCCAGCTCAGTGTCCCCGGCCCAAGATGTCGCCCTGTTACTGCTCTGTGCCATAGGGCAGGGGGCACTGTTGGATCTCAGATACATCCTTGGAATCTTTGGGCCAGCTGCTGTGGACCTTCCCGCACAGCGTAACTGTGGCCAAGGGCAATGGATCTCAGAGCAATGTCAGGAAGCGACAGGGACCTTGGAGGAGGAAAAGTTACAGAGCCCATATCCTGCTCCCACTAAGTCAAGCCCAAAACCCTCACTGGGTTTGGGATCAGGCCATTGGAAGGGTCAGAGCAAAAGGAGATCTGCACTTACCGAAGGCAAACTCCTCCTAGTCCACCATGGCCCCTAGAGCCAGCTCTGTGCCGGAGATGGGGGTTGATTCCTGACAGGCGCCATACACACACACACCAGGGTACTACTGTTCCCTGCTCCAGTAACCCTGCGGCATGTAACCCTGTTCCCCTCCAACAACAATACAGACCGGCACCCTTAGCCTGTTAACAAGGTGTATTACAGCACTGGTGAAAAACTAACCTGGCTCCTGGTTTACTCTGTTTGAACACAAACCTTACTTACCAATACGCAGGCTGGGATTTTGGGTAACTAGGGCGGAGAATTTCACTGCCATTTTGTACCTCTCCAAAGGCCACCTCTGCTAATATCCCAAAGAGGCTAAACCTGTCGGACTCTGTCACGCGGCTCTGGGGACACTGAGCGTTGTTCAGAAACGGTCCCTGAACTTGAGCTTTTCCGAAGCTTTAGATCCTTTAACGCTATTTTTAAAATCTAGTTTAAAAAAAAACGCTTTAGCAGCCCCTCTGTCTTTGTGCCACGTAACAGTTACAGGAACACTGCCCACCTGACGTAAATAATTATTGTGTCTGCACTCAAATGTATTTTATCCCTTGCTGCTAACAAGAGAAATGCCCATGGAGCAAATAAAAGAATTAAGAGAAACAGAAAGAGTTCCTGCATGTACTAGTTATTATTCATATTATGGTAATGCCTAGAGACCCCAGTTGGGACTAGGGCCCCATGGTGCCGGGCACTATAGAAATACATAGTAAGAAAAAGTCCCTGCCCCTCGGAGCTTACAAATTAAATAGACAAGATCTGACAAAGGTTGTGAGGGGAAAATGAGCCAGAGAGAGAGGAAGTGACTTGTCCAAGGTCACGGAATAGATTCAGTTTAACAACTGAACTATTTGAGGAAATATAAGACAGAAGGGATGAACTGATAAAGATAATTGATCTTCCTCTAGCGGTGTGTATACTAAACTCTTAATCTATACTGCCTCAACTCTGCTGCATTCCCTTGGCTTGCATATCTCTTACCCTCTGTTTCAACACTTATGTACAAAAATAACTTGCATTGCCCAGTTCGGAGTATCATTAATAAAGAGCAGCTACAAAAATTTAAGTACACCTCTACCCCGATAGAACGCGACCCGGTATAACACGAATTCGCATATAACGCGGTAATGCAGCGCTCCGAGGGGGCGAGGCTGCGCACTCTGGTGGATCAAAGCAAGTTCGATATAACGCGGTTTCACCTATAACACGGTAAGATTTTTTGGCTCCCGAGCGTTAATTCGAGGTAGAGGTGTAGTTTCAGTACCTGCATTTGTTCCCGAGTCCCCTGCCAGTTTTTCTGGTTTAAAAAAAAAAATAGGAAAATATGGTTTTCTGTGGCTTTCCTTACCCTGTTGCTTTGCGAAGACCCACAGGGAAAAAACAGAAGAAACTGACCACTTTGACATAGTGCAAATGGCTCTACATCCAACGCTGTCTCATAGAATCACAGAATATTAGGATTGGAAGAGACCTCAGGAGGTCATCTAGTCCAACCCCCTGCTCAAAGCAGGACCAACCCCAACTAAATCATCCCAGCCAGGGCTTTGTCAAGCCGGACCTTAAAAACATCTAAGGAAGGAGATTCCAGCACCTCCCTAGGTAACCCATTCCAGTGCTTCACCACCCTCCTAGTGAAATAGTGTTTCCTAATATCCAACCTAAGCCTCCCCCACTGCAACTTGAGACCATTACTCCTTGTTCTGTCTCACACAAAGTTTCCCCTAGATACAGGGAGGTTATTACAGTAGGTGCAAAATGTAGGCAGAAGTAGGTTTTGTTTGCTGTTCCTTTTAAAGCGACAATGTTTCTTGAAGATTACTTAAACAGATTCAAATTAGGGGCTGTGATTACCAACATGAGGACTTGCAATCTCCCAAGATTTACTAATCAAGTCTCTGGCGCAGAGCTGAGGGGGTGTGTTTGTGAGCGCCCACGCAAGGTGAGATAAGGACAAACTTGCAGTTATTTAGGCCAGTAGGTAATTTTATTCCATGGCAGTATGGATTAAAGGGCTGACAGTCCCTTAGTCTTATGAGAATTCATGTGACCTAATAAGCACATTTTGCAGCTTAGAGGGGTGCTTTTCATCTCTCTGTTTTAGGGAGGGGGAGGAGATGAAACCTCTAGGTAAATCAGTAAAATAAACAGTGCTCTGGTTTCATTTATTAACACTATTCAGCATTAGTATAGCACAATGTCTCGAAGGACCTCAAAATATTCATTCCTTAAGCCTCACTCCCCTGGAAGTAGAGTATTTTATTTTATGTGGAGTCCCCATTGAACCCATGGTCGAATCAGGAATAGAACCCAGGAGTCCTGATTCCCAGGGCCCCGTCCTCGCTCTTTTGAGTACTTGCAATCATCACTGTTTATAGTTCTAGTTAATGCTCTTTGTATTTTAATGCTTTCTAGGAACCATTCCAGTTTTACATTACAGCATGTCCCACTTAGTCGGGACACACTTAATCAGTATGACCTTGCTCCGGGGACATCCAATTAAACATGGCAATGGCTGCTGCATGATTAGGACAGTGTCAGAAAACCCCTGCCACATGGGGGCGCACTGGGCTACTGCAGGTGACCTTTCATCAGCGGGGAGGTTGGGCTGGAATTAAGAGCTCCAGCAATCAGAGAGCAATATGCAAAACAACTAAAGACCCACTGAAGACAAAATTCAGAGACCTCATTTTTAGTCTCATGTTTTCCATTTACTTTGGACATGCTATTTTTGTGTATTTATTTATTTACATGGTCTGTTTTCTGCCTCTCATTCCTAGGCCTTTCTATGACCCTTTTTGTCATAGTTTCGGAACATCTGGCAAGCATGACTGATATATCCCCACCACACCCAGTGAGGTAGGTGGCTATCATCCCCAGTTCACAGAAGGGGAAACTGAGGCACAGAGAGCCTTTTTTAGAAGCAACATTTTCAAAAGTAGCCACTGATTCTAGGCACTCAACTTAGGCCAGGCTTTTGGAAATGCTGAGCATGCCCAGATCCAGCTGAACTCAATGTTGGCTATGGATGCTCAACCCCTTTGAAAATTAGGCCCAGGGTATTACAAATTGGATGCATGCACCCAAAAAGAAAAAAAATCAGTGGCCATTTCTGAACGTGGGGCTATGAGTGACTCACCCAATGTCACCCAGGGAATCCATGGCCGTGCTGACAACAGAACCCAGATCTCCTGAGTTCACGTCGCAACTACAAGACCATCTCTGGCTTCCACTTCCCGATAAGGACGACTACTCAGTACGTTGTCCATAATTAAACAGATTCTACAGTATCAAAACCAAGGGCTAGTAAAAAAAAAAATTGGAGCAAAAATGGGTAGAGAAAAACCTCAATGATGAAGGGAAATTGTGAAATTCTCACCCTGCTAATGCCCATGCTTTGAAAGACCATTTCATTCTGGGATGGTAAACAGATACGCCTCGCTCTCCATTAGCACTAGCTAATAGGTGTAACCGTTCATCTTTGCTTCTTTCATTCCCACTCCTCACTTGGTCTCTCCCAGTACTGAAAGCCAGCAGGAGCTCTCAGCAGCAGGCACTTCCGAATTAAACAAACTAAAACTTCGCTACAACCAAAGAAAGAACCGATGGAAAGATTGAACAGAGGTGGGGGGAGATGAAACAGAAAAAAATAGGCTTGGAAGGATTAGATTTTTATTGGTAAATGTCAGTAAATGTCAATTTCAACCGACACACACAAATCCATAAAAAAATCTTTCCTTCAATGATAATCGAAATTACAGATAGGCAAAAAATGCTGCTTGCGAACTTATTAGAGTTTGATTTAAGAATATTTACTTTGTACATTTTGACCTACGATGTTGAAAATTTGTGCTATATGGTTATAAAGCTTTAACTTTTTCAATCTCAAAGTCCATTGTCATTAAATAATTATTGTCTGACCCTCCCATAACTTTGAAAATTAAACATCAATATTATTGGTGGAAATTATAAAAAAGAAAACTGAATTCTGCCAAGATCAGACCTGTCCTGTGCTGCTGTCTTGAAATAAGACCTCTCTGCTTCTGCAGGCCCACTGGGGAGCGCTGGTCACGCTCTGGAGCACAGGAGGAGGAGTTTGAAAGTGGGAATGAATCAGCACAACTGCACACTGGAGAGAAATCATCTGGATCCCACACTCCACCTCCAGCCAATCAAACATGGTCTGGATCCCCACACACAGTTTAATGCGGCCGGCGAGAAGGAGAGAGGCAGAGGACGGGTCTTAGGAAGGAGTCGTCTCCCTTCATTCAATCCCTGCTGAAAGGGAGAAGGAAAAACCCTGGGAAAGTGAAGTGTGTCTTCTAGGGAAGAAACTCTGACTCTTGTTAATGGAACTCCAGCGGTCTCATCTCTGCCTTTAGAGCCGAACTGCGCATGCATCTCCCATTGACTCAGAGGGCAGGATCCGGTCCAGTTAAAGACATTGAGGGATTCACTTTGCAATACATTCAGTATCGAGGGCAGATCACGAGATTTCAATCAGACTCTCTGTGCTCATCATGGTCCTTGATTGTACGACAGAATAAATGGCCCCGTGTTCTTGTTCTCCATCCTTATTCCCCCCCTGCCCCACCCCCTGCATCCCTTGTGTTCTTTTGCCTCCACTCAGCTCTCCCCACTCTTTATCTAGCGCAGTCCCTCCTTCCCAAGTCTGTGACGGGCAGAGGTTCCTGAGGGGGCTTATGCAGAAAAGCTGGCATTGGGAAGGTGTTTCCTGCTCTTCCACTTAAGGCCATTGAGGTTTGCAAAGGGCCCAGAATATAACTAATCTTTGGCAGCCCCTGAATAAAAGGAAGTGAGAGTAATTCGTCTACAAGCCCAAAGGAATAGCAACTTACAGACATGCAGGATTTAATATTGCATGCATTTTTACCACAATTATTGAATGGATTTTTTTTTTAATTAAAACTAATTAAATACCAGCAAAGCCCTGCATCACACGCATCATTATCAATCTGCCAGTCCTTGAATTAGCTAGACTTTCCCCGGAGCATAGGCTCACGCACAACGTACCCGGCAATACTGTTTACAAGCCATATTTTGGGTTTGGGCACCAGGCATGTATTCATTAAATATGCAAGCTTCTTAAGTCACTCTGGCTATCTTAGGGTTTTATACGGCCACCCATCGCCGCAGTGTCTGGTTGCCTTCCCTGTAAAATTTATACTAATAGCCAAGGTCTCTAGAAAGAAACAACAGAAGGTGCACATGTTCAACTGCCTCCAGGAATTCACAAAGCCTAATGCAAATAGAAGTCTTCTAAACATAAAAAACAAAATTACAGGCCAGCTTTAGTAATACCTTACGCAGCATAAATACCTACTGAACTCCATGGCACTAACTGCAGGGCAAAGTACTACATAACGTGTAAAGGGGGGGGAGAATCTAACATTGCACAACACACAACAGCTTTGGGTACTACAGGAGAACCACAAAGTGACTGTGACCAAGACTGAAACTGACTCGTCTTGCTTACATGGCCATGGTGACGGTAAAAAATAGCAAAAAAGTAAACCATCAACAGTGAATAGCAGAGTTTTTCAAGTTCTTTTTGACTAAACAAATTACAGCTCTATTAGGAACATAGATACGGAGCATGTATATATTTAAGAAACCTTTGGGTCAGTATTTTTAAAAATATAAGGATCATAATTTTCAAAAGGAACTTTTGACTTTCGGTGCCTAATTCCTTGGATGCCCGACTTGAAACATCTTAAAAGCCGGTACTCGGCACTTTCTGAAAATCCCTAAGCACTTTTGAAAATCTTGGCAATAATTCTTATCTGAAGAGCTCCCTCTCCCCCTTTTTCTTTTTAAATGAAACACCACAGTCTATTCTCTAGAGGTTCTTTCACCACCATCATCACCAGAGTATCTAGGCATCTTCCAGCACTGCATTGAGCGATGTGACTAATGTCTGTCACATGTGGTTCATAGATCCGATCTGTAGAGTTTAAAGCTAGGAGAGATGAGCAGATCATCTAGTCTGACCTCCTGTATATCACAGCCCATTAACTTTCACCCAGTTACCTCTCGATTGTGCCCATCAGCTTGCATCTGGCTAATGCATCTCTTCTAGAAAAGCAGCCAGTCAAGAGATGGAGAATCCACCACATCTCTTGGTAGCTTGTTCCAATGGTTAGGGGGGAGGGATAGCTCAGTGGTTTGAGCATTGGCCTGCTAAACCTAGGGTTGTGAGTTCAATCCTTGAGGGGGCCACTTAGGGATCTGGGTACTTGGTCCTGCTAGTGAAAGCAGGGGGCTGGACTTGATGACCTTTCAGGGTCCCTTCCAGTTCTATGAGATGGGTATATCTCCATATATTTAAATCAGCCTCACTTAAATGATGTGAGATTTCTAATATGTCTGGCTTCAGCTTCCAGCCATTGCTTCTCATTCTGCATTTCTCCGTTAGATTAAAGTCCTTTAGAACCTGGGTCTTTCTACCCCTGGAAGTACTTACACACATCAAGGCATCTCTCAATCTCTTTGGGTGTGTTTGGTTTTTGGTGTTTTGGTAAATTAACAGATTTAACTCTTTAATTCTCTCACTGTCAAGCATTTTGTCTCGGCATGAATCATTTGTATGGCTTTTTTCTGGACCCTCAACAATTTTCCAACATCCTTTTTAAAATAGGGACATCGGAACTGGACGCGGTGTTCCAGTATCGATCTCACCAATGCATTATACAGAGGTAAAATCCCCTCCCCTCCTCCCGTTTACACAGCCACGGACTGCATTAGCCCTTTTGGCCACAGCATGGCACTGGGGGCTCATGTTGAGTTGCTTGTCCACCCTGACCCCTAGATGCTTTCCCCCGTTCTATCGGTCTGGCCTGCATTGCTTGCTCCTCAATGCATCACTTTGCGCTTGGCTGTATTAAAACACATTTTGTTGGAATGGGCCCAGCTTACCATTGGTTCAGGCTCTCTCATCCTCTCTCCAGAGGGAGAATTGGGCGTGCAGAGCAGTGCTTTGTTTTGGTAGGGACTCATTTTTGAGAGTTTTTTTTTTTTTAAACTGTACGTGCTACTCTGGAGGAGAGGAGGCAGGGTGGAGAAATACACCTTGCACTTGGAGTGGAAGGTGTGTGATGGTCCTTAGTTCCTGGGGGAGACACTTCCATGGCCTCACACCCGTCCCTGAGAAAGCCATCTCCTGCACAGAAACTTTATCCTTATGGTAGACTGATCCAAAAGAGTGCACATGCTTTCTTGCAACTGGAAGCCATCACCTCCAGTGAGCTCCTAGAATGTAACCAGCGAGTCAGACACAGACCAGATTTGTAGGTCAGCTCCTCTTCTGACATTCCACTTCTCATTTGCCACCTATTCATTATTTACCTTCACAAAGAACAGGTATTAAAAAAACTAAAAAGGCAGGGCAAGAAGAGGTGCTCTTTAGGAAAGACAGGACGGAGCTGCTAAAAAGGAAATATTCCCGGTCAGCACAGGGGAGAGTTCAGTGTCACACAGAATTAATTCTTTTTATTTTGCATATGCTGTCTCGAAAACTTACAACCCCCACCCCCGCATCTCAGGAACACATCTGGAATCCCAAGTCGTGAGGGAGCAGGAGGGATGGCGCAGAGGAGCCTTGCATTGGCAGGTAAAAAGAAATGATGGAAAGCATTAGACATTATGAGGCCACAGCACATCAACTCAATACAATTCGATGGTTATGAAGCAGAGGGTAGAAAAGAGATCTGGTGGAGGCAGGGAAGCTGTTAGGCTCTCAAAATACACACAGCACAGACAACAGGCGCAACTGACGAAAGGCATTAAATTCAAAATAATCTCACAGCTATAACCACGTTTTAGGCTGCATCTGCCAGCATTAAAAAGAACTTCCCCCTCTTCCCCACAAATCTAATCCACCTCTTACCCAGCGCACCCATCTACAGCAAGAGGCTAGAGCAGGAGTGGGCAAACTATGGCCCGCAGGCCAGATCCGGCCCATCAGGGCTTTGGATCCGGCCCATGGGATTGCCAGCCCCGTCACACCACAGGCCCCGCAGCGCTCCCGGAAGCGGACGGCACCATGGCCCCGCATGCAATTTCCTCACCCAGATGTGGCCCTCGGGCCAAAACGTTTGCCCACCCCTGGGCTGCGTTTTATTGAAAGCTTTGCTTCAAATCTCCTTTCCAATGAAAAACTGACTTTTCCCTGGGAAATTTTCTGGTTGCTCAAAATTTCCTGGTTGTTTTGACCAAAAAAAAAAAAAAACAAAAAAAAACAAAACAAAAAAAAAAAACCCAAACAAACCAAAAAGATTAATTTATTGGGGTTTTCAAAAACTGCCACGTTTCAGTAAATAATGATAATGTAAAAAGGCATGAAAATTCTCCTGTTTCTATCTGACTGTTTTGTAGGAAACAGTCTCCACGTTGTCAGCATTCACTAATCACCGCCGGGAGTATTTTGACAGTTGTACCCCTTCTTCCCAAACGCTTCGCAGAAGTCACCTTTTCAGCAATACATTCGATCGAGGTTTTATGCGCAGTTGATTTGAACGTCCACTTTAATGTCATTTCAGATTCCATTGTAGGTTAACTTTGTGACTCATTCAATATTCCAAAGATGAACAGGAGCCAGTTTGACCATGTCCTTGTGTTCTGCCTTCCTTTGATCTCGCTCTCCTTTTTCCAGTCCAGATCAACTCAAGAATCTACTCGACTCCTTTCCAGTATCTCCAACTGCACCCTTCCACCCCACCTATAACATCCCTGCATAGGCACAATATTTCTGCTCAGTTAAGTGGGTGTCGATTGGGCTCAGAGATCTGGAAGGAGGTGTGTTTCTACGTGACTTGAAGGGACAAATAGGTGTGCCCCAAGAGTTTCCCTCGTCCTACAGACAGGTCCCAGCATGCATCACTCCATCTTGATCTAGCCATCCTTCCAGCTGGCTCAAGGGAGAGCACTGCAGTCTCCATGGGCTGAATCCCATCGCGCTGCTAAGCGGAGGTAGAAAGAATGTGTCAGGTTGCAGGTCCTGCTCACACAGCATCTTTAAGTGTCCTCTTGACTGGCCCCATTAGGATTTACTTCGATCACGGAGTGTAGGGGAGTCAGGGCCCCACATCCCTCTTCCTGAGATTCACCGTGACTCTCAGCCAGCCCGTAACACAGAAGGTTTATTAGATGACAGGAACACAGTCCCAAGCAGAGCGTGTAGGTACAACCAGAACCCCTCAATCAAATCCTTCTGGGGGGTTTAGGGAGCTTAGACCCCAGCTTGGGGTTCCCTGCGTTGCACCACCCAGCCCCAAACTGAAAACAAAAACTCCTCCAGCAGCTCTCCCCCCCCTCCCCTCTGCTCCGCCTCTCCTTTGTTCAGTCTCCTGGCCCGAAGGTGTCACTTCTCCCAACCCCCTCCTGGCTCAGGTTACAGCTCAGGTAGCTTCCTTCAAGGAAAGTCCCCCATCCCCAATGTAACTCCCCTGCAACATTCCCAGGTCGAATCCGCCCCGCTCCCTGCTCCGTCACAACTTCCTTCAAGCCAAGCGTGGCACTCAGGCAAGTCAGATTCTGCCTAATCTAGCGGCAGTACTTATCTCCAATGATCGTTGAGCGTGCTCCTTGTAGGCCTGGAGCACCTTCCGCTATCACATCCCTAGTCAGGTGCCACCGCCCCTCTTTAGCTAAAGATTTGCTCAAAAAACTCAGAAAGAAGAAATACAAGCCAGATTTTCAAAGCACTTAAGGAGGAGGGATGAGGCTTCTACATGAGATAAGGGGAGAAACCCTAAACTCCCTGATCCCAGGCCTGCCTGGGGAACACACTTTGGATTTTATCAGCAGTGCCACTCAGAGAAGCCTCTCTGAGTGGCACTGTGAGCGTTAGAGAGACTCAGCTTATACGGACAGTCTCTCTTTTGTTAGAGGAAAACTAATAGGTCAGTGTATGCTCAATCTGGTTTACACATGAGCACCCCACCCCAAAAGCTCTCCATCTTGTCCACTGAATTTCGGTGGCGTTGCAAGTTGCATCATCACTTTCTCCCCAGATGCCTGCGTGCCCGGTTTTCAAATGCCAGCCCGTACAGCCGTCCACAGCCTGCCCCTGCTCCCACTGAACTCAGTGGCAAACCTCCTGTTGATAGTAGAGGCCCCTGGTTGGTCTCATACAGCAGCTGTTTGGCTATTGCAATCGAGGCTGGGCTTCTCAAAGCCGCCTAAGGGATTCAGGCACCCACCTGTGATGGAGAATCAGTGGCAAATGGGCACCTAATGACTACGTTCCTTGTTGAAGGCCCCTCCCTAAATGCTTTCTTTCTCGATCATCTTGGACTCAAGGAGACACATAAAATATCAAGGTTGGAAGGGACCTCAGGAGATCATCCAGTCCAATCTCCTGCTCAAAGCAGGACCAATCCCCAATTAAATCATCCAACCGATTTTTGCCCCATATTCCTAAATGGCCGCCCTCAAGGATTGAACTCACAACCCTGGGTTTAGCAGGCCAATGCTCAAACTACTCAGCTATCCCTCCCCCCAAATGACAGAACCACGCTTAGGCTGTGTCTACACTATGGAGACGATATACCAGCATAGCTATGTCCATGTAACCCCATACAGTAGATACAACCTACACCGACGAAAGGGGTTTTTCCCTTTAGTGTAGGACCATCACCTCCCTGAACTAATTTAGCTACTTCAACGGAGGCATTCGTTTGTCAACGTAGCTGAACCTGCATTGGGGGTTAGGTCAGCATAGCCGTGTCAGTTGTGTGGGGGGGGGGGGGGGGGGGGAAGACCCTTGACCTATGCAGCGTGTCAACCTAATTTTTTAAGTATAGACCAGGCCTTAATTAGATCATGTGCACATTACCACTCGGCTGCTAAGCGTCTGACCCCAAGAATCCACCTCCACAATGCCCGTGCTGCTATGATTACAGAGGCTGGGGTTTTAATAACAATACTTTGTGCTTATATGGAGCTTCCCAACTTCAAACAGCTGAACAAACATTCACTAATTAATCCTGCATGTCAGAGAATCTTCCTAAACTTAGCCCAGAACCGTGATCTTTATCCTGGGTCATAAAACAGTCTCCTGGCTCTTTTCCCCCTGTTGTCTCTTTCCCTTTGAAGGCAATCGAGCTGCCTCTGTCAGCAGAAGGAACCTGGGAGCTATTCCAGCCTCCGCCCTGTTATTTGAGGAGCATCAATATATTCCTGGTGGATCCTCTGGTTTTCACAGCGGAGTGGTATGATTTCTCACTCAGCCTCCTGCACTTACAGCCACGCCTCACCCCCCTCTCTGGTTCTCTTGAGCGGCGGTTCTCAAACTTTTGTACTGGTGACCCCTTTCACATAGCAAGCCTCTGAGTGTGACCCCCCGCCCCTTATAAATTTAAAACACTTTCTAATATAATTAACACCATTATAAATGCTGGAGGCAAAGCGGGGTTTGGGGTGGAGGCTGACAGCTCACGACCCCCCATGTAATAACCTAACGACCCCTGAGGGGTCCCAACCCCTAGAACGCCTGACACAATGGGTTTGGAACAGTTGCACCCTCCCCTAAGAGGGTTACGTAGACAGCCAATGCTCCCCGCCACCCCCGAGCACAGGATCAATTGTACTCAGCCCAGCTCTCCCCTGGCCAGGGAGGCTTCCCACTCCCTGTACCGGGCACAACTGACCCAACACACGTAGAGGATGATCTCAAATTATTACTCTGTGTATTACGGTAGCTCCCAAAGGTCCCAGCCAAGATCGGAGGCTCATTGTGCTAGTACTGTACATAGAATCATAGAATATCAGGGTTAGAAGGGACCTCAGGAGGTCATCTGGTCCCACCCCGTGCTCAAAGCAGGACCAATCCCCAGACAGATATTTGCCCCAGATCCCTAAATGGCCTCCTCAAGGATTGAACTTACAACCCTGGGTTTAGCAGGCCAATGCTCAAACCACTGAGCTATCCCTCCCAGCACACAGTACAAGAGACAGACCTTGCCTCAACGGGATGACAGTCCAAACAGATGAAATGTGGGAAGGGAAACGGGTACAGACAGCAGCAGAGACATGGCCAGGGTCACCCAGCAGATCAGTGGCAGAGCTAGGAATAGAAGCCACGACTCCTGGTTTCCAGTCCAGTGCACTAACTGGATACCCATAAAAGAACTCAAGTTCACAGCACTGAGCATAGAGACAGCATCACACTTCGGTACCAATCCTTCAAGCTGGAACCCTGCGACCACGTGCAGGCCCTGCTGTGCCCCAGGGTACAAGCTGTGTGGCTCTAACTGCAGGATCGGGGCCTCGGGCAGTACAAAGAATCTATTTTGCAGTGACACTATAAACATGAAGCTCAGGTCTTAAAAGGATTTCTTAATGCTCCTGCACCATCACTGCAGGTTAGCAAAGCCAAAGCAATGCGTCAAAAGCTCAAGCATTCTCCCCCTTGGTGCAATTGGTTTGCTTGCTTGTTCCTCGCTCAGGCTGGACAGCGGAACCGCACTCGTCAGGTTCACTTTGCTCCTAGGCATGTACCAGCCTCACCAGCATGATTGTCCTGGCGTAACCCTCGCCTTTCCCTCCCTGCTATTGCCCCCCGCCCGCTGTGTCATTTGAAGGAGAGGCTGGAAGCTTGGCAGGGCAGAGGCCAATTTCTTTTAATTTTTGAGCGTGCTCGAGCAGGGACCGCTTCTTTTTAATCCTCACACCCATTTCATTTGGCAGCTGGTGTGTCTGGGATCAGGTTGCAGTAGGGGAAGGTTTAAAACTGAAAAGGAACTTCTCCTTCAATCAACCCTCCAGCCCCCCAACTTTCCTATTCTTCTTAGACTTTCTAACCCCGAGCCCTTTAAGAGGAAAAACAAAAACCAAGACAACCTTAATTTCTGTTCTGAAATTAGCTCGACTTACGGAACACTGTCCCTGTCCCCCTTGTAATCACAAGGGGGTCACTGAGTGCTTTCCACACCCCACCATTAGACCACAGTCACCGCCTGGCTTATCCATTAAGGCTGGGGGTTATGTCCCACTAGGTCGCACAAAAGCTGCTGACTGGTAGATATGGGTGTGTGCACCTTTCATCGTTTGTCACAGCCCTGCCGGGGGAACCTGGAATGCAAGGGTCTTAAAGTGATGTCGCCCTTACCATGCGTTTGCCTGTCTGTGCATGGGGTTCAGAGCTCAGGGAAGGGGACACAACGACACACCTGAAGACTGAAGCCCTGTTATTGACAGAATACACACAGCACATGCTCAACCCAACATGCCTCAAAACAGAAGCAGGAGGCATCTCCTCTGGAAGAAAGCAGGCAATAGTTTGGTCTCCGGGGACCATTCAGCCCTTTGCCTCTCGGCTGAATATGTCAGACAAGGAGCCCGAGAAAGTGCTTGTTTTGATGTAAACACCTGTCCACAAAGAACCCAAAGTCTTTTCACAAAAGCTCACCCGGGCTAGTGGGCAGGGCATTGGGCTGGGAGGCAGGAGATTTGCCCTCTGTTCCCAGCTTTTCCACCAACCTGCTTTGTGACCCACGGCAAGTCACTTCATTTCTTCGTGCCTCTGTTTCCAATCCCACATTATTCAAGACTGGAATTTTTTAAGATATGCTCTAGTTCCAAAGGAATTATTCTGGAAAGTTCTCTGGCCTGGGTTATGCAGATCAGCAAGATGATCACAATGGTCCAATCAGCCCTTGAAATCTATAAGACGTTGACTTTTGGTCACTATTGACCTGGGCCGGACTTGAACCTGCAGCCTAGAAGTGAAACCCAATGCACCTGGCAGTTTGCTTTAACCAGCTGAGCTTTATCTTTTCGCTGTCCCCAGGAGCAAAAACATCTCAGTTTGTTGCTTGTGGCAGGTATTCCCAAACTTTTTTCCCCTGAGGCCCACCTGTGCAGCTGCCACAGGGACCGTGGCCCACTATTAACACTTCTTGAGGGACATTCATTGTAATGATTACAGACATATAAACTATAACATTGTAAACAAACAATCTCCAGGTTTCCCTCTCATTTTCATGTAAACAACTGTCACAATAGAAATCCCAAGCAATAGGCACTCAGAGAAATGCTTCAAGATCTTTGAGGCCAAACAGTTTTACTAAAACTGCTCTTAAAAAAAATGTCAAGAGCCAACTGTGGTGTTCAAAGAGGGAAAACACAATGTATCGATGTATAAAACGGAAAAATAAGCAACACAACAATGTTAACAAAATTGTTAAAAACTCTGTGGGTTTTTGTTGATTTTAAAACGAAACAGTTGTCCAACTTTGAACTCTATATTGTGTTTTCATTTTTTTTAAGAGTAAAATCTGAATTTCTGTGCGATGTAAGATCCAACCCTACTCTATCCTAATTAGAAAACAATCGAATATTGTAAATAAAAATATAAAACAACAGTTATATTATAACACACTGAGGCAATGGGGACTCATCTGATCCCGTAAAGGAGAATCCAAATTTCAAGTCTGCGTTGTCGTATTTTCTTACCACTTTATTTCTTTGGCTGGCTCCGTATGCGTAGTTGTAGATGGCCTGGGACTTTCGTTATCTTCTCCGCCTCGTTTTCAAAAAATAAATCGATCCACGTCAGACTGAACTATGGCTTGCTGGTTTTTACAGTTGTAAACGGCGGGCTGCGTGTACGTTGCTAGGTTACCTTGCAGTGAAACACACCGTTGTACTCGCGAGAATTACACCTGACCTATTGCAACGTGGTTTTTTTTAAATAAAGTTTTTTCTATACTCTGTCCAACATATACAGCTCAAAACATGACATTTCTATAACTTTTACTTAGATTACACAGTCACGTGGAGTTAAAGATTTACTAAGAGCTTGACTGGAGAATGCAGTTGCACTGACAGACTACCCAGGACTGTGTCGCTGCCCACCTTTGGGCCCCGGCCCACAATTTGGGAACCTCTGGCCTGTGGGACTCTCTTCAGAAATAAGTGTGTTGAGCAGAAGCTACCACTGATTTTTACTCTAGGCTGAAACTGAACTGAAACTGAACTTACATTTTTCTGTTACTATTTAACCTGCATCTTACTCGCCTGACCAAAGGGCAGTGTTCAAAGCAGGTGTCATTTGGGTTTTAGGAAACGGTTTATGAGAAGGAGGAGGAAAGGCACCTGTTGAACTCCCCTAATAACCAGCTGTAAGGAGCCACTGGGACCTGGGCAGCAGTAATATAACCTATCCACTGAAAGCTAGACTGAATGGGTTTGGGGAAGGAGGAGATTGCAGAAGATGGAGCTGGGCTATTTAAATAACAGAGCGGTGGGAAGGACTGAATTCCAACAATCAAATTCCAACCATCCACACTCGTCTATAGATCTCAAAGCACTTTACAAAGGAGATCAGTATCATTATCCCCATTTTGAGATGGGGAAACTGAGGCACAGAGGGGGGAAGCAACTTGCTCAAGGTTACCCAGCAGGCCAACTGGGACTAGAACCCAGGTCTCCTGAGTCCCAGTGCAGTGCTCTGACCACTAGGTCACACTGCCTCCTTGGCACTAATGAGTAATCCCAGCTCTATGCTTCAGAGGAGAACAACACCTGCTCAGAAGACCCCTGCGGATATGCCAGGGCATGAGTGAAAGAAGACAATTCCTTCCCAGCCCCATCTTTGGTCATCGGCCCATGAGTAGAAATCACCCTCGTTAAGGATCTAATGCCATTCACATCCCCTTTATCCTGGGAGAGACTTCAGTGCCAGTCTGCTGCCTGAGGAGTTGGGGCTGATGGGGAAAACGACACGGGATCGGAAGCTGGAAAATTTGTGCCGTGCTGCGGACCAAATGGCTTCATTCTCGACAGCCGCCTCTGCCTCACCGGTCAGGTGGTGGGAGCTTGGCGGGCCATTTTACCAGCCCAGCAGACACACACAGTAATGCACAACAGTAACACATCCTTCATTCCAGCAAGTGCCAACCACGCAGGGATATAACCTCACCACAGCGTAGAGCTGCAGACCACTCACATCTCGAAGTTTGCCCTTGAGCTCACTGAAATCCACTCCTGATTGCCACGAGCCAAGCAGAAAGTCTTGGATATTAGCCAACACCGCAAGCCCTCCAGGGTCAGAGGGGATAAATGTTTTCCGGATCAGGGAGGACGTCTTTCTTTAAATGGCATCTGCAAAGCAGGCGAGACATCGGTATGGTCATCCAGCACGCGCGTGTTCTCGCTTTACGTAACAGACTGTGCGTGCCCTTTGTCACTCACCCTGTCTATTCATATTGAAGGGCCTCGAGCCAAAATGGGCAATGGATGGCAGGCAGGCTGGCTTCGAAAGCTAATGCCCTAAATGGCTGGACTAACCTTCTCTACTAGAACCAATATCATCTAGCTTTTTATAGCAGCGGTTCATCTCGCAAGAAGCCTTTGTTGGCATTAAAAAAAAAAAAAAACCCTGAAAATTTAACTGTTCAATGTTGTCTGTTCTAGATCGACTGCATGACTTACATTTGTGTTCTAGATCGACTGCATGACTTACATTTGTGTTCTCTGGAGCACACAGCAAAAGTTACTGATGCCCTGCAACTCTCACAAAAACGTGAGCTCTGTCACCCTTTAAATAAATATAAGATGTGATCAGCTTTCTCTATCTATAGGGACACATTCCGCTACTAAAATCACACATTCCAAATAAATGTATTTACCTCTCTTATTGTGACAGCCAACCTCAAGGGTTCAAAGATCATGAGCCCGGCCCCCAGAATTACTGAGACTAGCTTAATAATAAAGCCATTTTTAAATGAATACAGGAAGGGTTCTTTCCTTTGCATTCTGGTTTGGAGCCTTTACGATTCATGTTTTCACACTTTTCTACACAATCACAAGGGCTAGAAACTTACTTTATTTAAGGATCTCAGCTTTTATTTAAATGATCACATGACTCCAGGAGCTGAGGCCTTAAAGAAAACCCCCCAAATATGGTGAGACTAGCGATAAAATCAGGAGAGCTGGCAGCGCTGAAGATCTTCTGAGTACTAGCAGCGAAAAACTTTAAAATCCAGTTTGCTTGGTGTTATTTATGCTCTAAGGCCCCAAGTCAGGAACACAATTAAAATCATGGGCCTAAGTCTGACTGACTTCAATAGGACTTAAGAGTTCTTCCTGAATATAGATACTTTCCTGAATCAGGGCCGTTGTTTGCATTTTTGGATTTCCCTCAGCTTGGAAAATAGCAGTCAGTGATGTCACGTTCACTTTCAGATTCTTAATGCCAGGATCCCTGGATCTCAAACATTGTAGGGGGATATTTTAAAGCAGAGGCTTTTCACTGGGCCATTTCAAAAATAAATTGGAGAAACATTTCTATCGCTCTTAAATTTTATACAGCAACTCCTTTGTACAAAGCGTGAATTAGGGGCTCGATTTCAGTTGATGGCCCTTTAAAGCTATTCTAATTATGACGCTGGCTAATATTTCCCACTCAGGTGCATGGATTTGTTAACACGGGCCAACTCACGTTACATATCTACGTACACACCCACACATGCACACACAGTCTCTTGTATCTAGGTACAGAGCTGGCTGTCACTGATACAATACACACACAGACGAGAGGAGCGTTATCTTCACACGAAGCATTTTAGGTTACTGGGCAAAAAGGAAACAAAGAGGCAGATCCTGTAGATAGCCTGAACGGATACACCAGCGCACGCATGCCATGCCTACCTAAAAGAAGAATGGAAAAACAAAGACTTTACGGGTGTCTCAATAATTACATATCTGTTACGTTATGGGCCTGAAAGTGAAACATAAAACTGCCATCACCACATTTATTTCCTAGTGTGACGTCCCCTCCTACAATGTACAAGGGGACAGGTTACATCATGTGCTTCCAGAGCAGGAGAATGTACAGTATGTACTGTAGTTCGAACAGCTGCTACAGAGCTCCGTACAGAGGCAGAACACAGGGGGGAGACATGCACCGCCACCGGGCTCCTGTTATTTAGATGTCCTCCCCGCCTTCCTTTTACTCATCTTTCATGTTGATGCTTTGGCTGCTTCCTATGATACCAACCCAGAAATATTTTCCACCCTTCTGTTCTTCCAATGACGCCCACGCTCCCAAAGCTTTCTATGTATTTGTTTTTAATCTGTTGTCACTGTCACTCCGGGTCATGCCACGGATGTTTCAGCTCTTACAAGGTCAGAATACATAGGCAGCATTAGATAATATACGAAAGAGAAAAGGCCACTTCTCAAGGTTATGAGGTCTCTGCAACTCATCTAACTTTGCAGCATGTCCCATCTGGGTAGTGGCGTCTTCTGAATGCTTCTCCCTGCATCTTGTTTTTCTAAGAATTAACTGCAATAGCAGGAAAAATGTCAGCAAATAAACACACGGCTCCGTGTAAGTCAAACCAGAGCACGTCTCTGGAACAGGGGGCTTGACGGGTTGTTGACTGTCGGTATGACATTAAGTCGCATGATATCCCCACTTCTCTTCTCCCAGTGGTTATAATGACCCCGCTCTTCAAATAAAATTATATGGGAAGCATCTGAAAGGCAAAACCTTCCATGAAAGATCACTCACAAGGGCAGTCGAACTTTCTGGCCCACAAAGCAGCCAGCATCTGACAGCGCCTTTGCTAGTGACCCGTAAAGTTAATCTGAACAAACACTAGAAAGCATCTTATCGGGAAGGGTCCTACCCAGGTATGGAGTTGGGCATAATGAGACTCTTCCATCTCTGACCCTCAAGATTCTGGGACAATACGATTCCCCGAATAAAGCAACACTGGCTACAGCTGGGATGGCATGCCGGTCTCCCAGAGGTGCGTCTCCGAGCAGTGTGGCCAGCTGCCCCAATGCACCAGCCAGCTTGTGTGCAGGCAGGAACGGAAAAGGGGAGTCTCTGGCTGGGCAGGGAAGAGACCAACACTGGGAAATTCAGAAGCCCCTTTGGGACTTTTCCGACCTGGAAATTAATAAAATTAATAAATAAAAGGGCGGGACACGTGCACTCAAGCTCCAAGATACAAACCGAATCCTGGAGTCCAGTGCATGTGTCCGTCCCTTTTATTAATTCTCCTGTGCTGATTTATTAAGCCCTTTTCCATTCCCACCCTCAACGTGGGAGCGGAAGGACACAGCAAATATTTTCACCAGAGCCTAGTGTTTGAACCGACATCCAAAACCTCCTCGTTAGTGACCAAGGCAGAGGAAAAGCAGGCTGACTTTGGCTGAGGTCAGTACAGGACAGCTGCCTCTCCGCAGCACGTAGAAGGAGATTTTGATGCCCTGACTGTAGATTTTAAACAACTCTTCCACCACCGTCGTCTGGTGCAGCAATTGGACAGGTAGGTGGTTCTGGGGTCAGATATGCCTTTTATGATCTTTGTTGTTATCCTTTGTATTTCCACAGGCCCTAACGCTGCAGTCATGGACCAGTGGCACCCCATTGTACCAAGGGCTGTAGAAAGACAGAACACAGAGTTTGGCTAAGTTATAAGCCTTTGCCCTTGCCGCCTTCTCTAGCATAAATACATAGCAACATATACATTTAAAATAAAATACATTTAAAAAAAACGATACCCTACCAAAACAAGTCACTCCCCTGCACACCCTTTTCCCGCCTGGGGAGAGGATGAGAGTACAAAACATACTCCAGATGCATAGTCACATTGTTTAAAATGCACTAGATGAGCACAGGCCAGGAACCTCTCCAGAAGAGAATGTCGCCCATTGCTGTTTGCACGCATGCAGCAGAACTTGTTGGAGACGTACGCCCTCGCTTTCTCAATGTTCCAGCTGCACTAGGCATGCTCTGCAACGCTAGGTAGCAGACACACACTCCTACACCTCTGCATGGAGGACAGACAAAAATGGGTCCTCCCACTTCACCCACTAATGCTGGGACTGACCCTTACCAGGTGTTTGTAACACTGCCTGGCACAATGGGGCCATGATCTCAAATGGGGCCACTAGATGACAGGCTACCACAAAATAATAACCTTGAGGCAGTGAATTGGAGGGCCCCAATCCCGGGCGAGCTTCTGGGTGCTAGTGCAATATAAACAACAATGAACTCCTGGCTCACCCATTGTCTGTGTTTTGTTTAGCTTTGATTGCCAGGCTTCTACTTAGAAACCCTAGGAAAGTTCATTAGGAATGAAACAGCAACTTAGAGAGAGGAGAGACAGATGCTGCCTGACTGGATGTGTGAAAAAATTCTGACAGGCAGAAATCATGGAACTCACACGTCTTGTGGTGCTATCTAAGTAATAAGTCATCGGCTAGAATACTGACGCTCGTAGTACTAATGTTGTGTTCCCTTTTCGGAAGCCACTCCCCCTCTGGATGACATCTGTCACTGTGTATGTTCCTAGAACAGGAAGATATTTTTAAATCTCTCGCTGTGGCTCAAAACTGTGAGTGCATCAGCCAAAATACCTCCCACTGGTGTGTTATATATAGACCTACGCAGATATAGATAGTACAGAGAGACAGACCGAATCTAGCAACGTTACAGAGACATGCTTCTGAAGATCTCATAGCACTCTGTAAGAACTTTCCTGGCCTGTGATTCTGACCACATTCCTCTGCTCCGTGAATCCCTCCACTGGCTCCCCACTCTTCTGACATAGCAAGCTCCATGCCAAGGCCCTTCACAACTCTGTCCCTTCTTGCTAATCCGCTCATCTCTTCTTCCTCATCCCCCTACCCTCTCTGCTACACTGCTGATGCTGGATTCAATATTCTGTTTCTCCCATTGCATTCTTTCAGATGCCTCTTGTACACAGAATATCATTCTTTGAATTTATCCATAAAGCCACTAACCTCTAAACCCCACAATCCCTTCTTGAGTCCACCCTCTATCTACCATGAGGTCTGCAAGAACGTAATTCACCCCAGGGTACATCTAGCTCCAAGCATGTAAGGTTCCAGCCCAGCTGTGTGTGCTTTTATTAAAGGTAGGAGCAGGTAAAAGCAGTGGGCAATAATGGACGCTGTTCTGCAACCTCAATTCTAGCCGTGGACCTCAATGGAGCTGCTATCAGCTCCCCCAGGAACTCCTATGACACCGAGTTATTGCTGCAAAAAGTTATTGGAGAAAGTACAATAGATTTTCTCATAAGCATCAAACATATCAGCATTTCAAACACGGAGTGCTGCAGCCTTCAGAGACAAGATGACGCTTCAGCTCTTGATACAGTTATCTACCTAATAATAACCCCAAAGAGCATGCTCTGCCTGGCAGCACGCCAGACCACATGCTGCCTTTCTGCAATTTAATTTTTTTGTGTGTGTGTGTCAGACATGGAAATGTTGACTCTAGGAAATACAGAGTCTTCTGTGAAAACAAGGTTTTGAGGAAACAGACTTTTAGAGGGAGGAAAAAAAGATGTGTCTCTTTTCTCTCCTTTCTTTAATGTTGTTTCTGTCATCCAGGGTTGGGCAAGAATCTGACTCTATTGCTGTCAGTTGTGCTGGAAACGATTGCTTGTATCAGCTCCATGGGGTTGATGTGAACATTATTCAAGGCTACAAGGACAATGATTCAGAGACAAATGAGCACCGACTTACGTGTTTTCGTAGGGCAAATTAACACACCCTTGGTCTCAAGGCTGAGGGGTTTCAACCAACTCTGTGTTTTTACTAGGGGAAGGAAGACATCTCCTGGCAAGATGGGATTGTTCAAACATGTCAGCATTTGTGGACACAAATTCCAGCACTCACGAGCGACAAGAGAATGTCTCTGAGACGGAGTAAATGCATTTCAGGAAGAAACATCTCTGTGTCAAGCTTTCAAGGGGTTTTAAAACTACAATGAATTCAAAACAGTTACTTTAAAAGTTATGAAAAAATGGCCTTGACAAAAGAAGAAATTTTCTGAGGTGTGGAAATAAGCCAACATAAACTTGCTATGGACCTGGCCCTATGTAGATAAGGTACATGTATTTAAGGGTACACTACACTCCAGGACAATTCTCATCACAAACATATGAATGTGTATTTTAACATATAAATATATGCATACGAAAACAAGAAAACCCAGACTGGGTCAGACCAATGGTCCACCTAGCCCAGTATCCTGTCTCCAACGTGGCCAGTACCAGAGCTTCAGGAGGCGTGTACAGAACAGTACAATGGGTGTGATCCACACCTGTCTTCCCCTCCCAGCTTCCGGCAGTCAGAGGTTTAGAGTCCCCCCGAGCACGGGGTTGCACCCTTGACCATCTTTGCTAGTAACCGTTCATGGACCTATCCTCCATTAATTTATGCAAACACATACATGCGCATCCCTATTATATTATGATGCTGGCGTAAATGTTTTATGGGCCTGGCCATATTATTCACAAGTTGCAAAGCACTGCTCATCCCAGTAAAACGTTTGCCCCCCATGACATCAACTCCCATTTTATGCCACATATCCCATTTCAGAAATGTTTTACAGGCTAGTTTTGAACATTTTTATTACTAATCTGCTTCATAGCCCTCCCCCACTGGAGGCTCTGAACGCCACATTTCCCTCCCATCGCCTCCCACTCAGAAACAAATGTATGCACACACATCCCCCCAACACCGAAGGCCAAATAACAGTCCACTGAAGTCAGGGTAACGCCATGTCTGACTCTGGCCTCACTGCACAACAGGTGAAACCGTCCACCTACGCGTTTACTATACCCGCCTCTGAATATGCACATCCATGAACTGTGAGCAGAGTTCAGCAAGCAAGTGCCCATTTGCACACACCAGTGCAGGGGCTGGTACCTTCTCTGAAAATGCCATCCTCAGCAAGACGGCTCTCAGTACAGATACTCAAGCAGGAGATCATTAAAGATGCGGACTACAGAGTCACTAGAACTTTTTCCACAGGAGCTGATTACCTATCCGTTAAATACAGCTCTGTTCCAATAGCGAAAATGGAAGTTAATTATCTACACATAGGGTTGCCAACTTTTACCACTTAAAAAAAAAACCGAAGCCACTTTTGGGCTTCTCTCTTTTTCTCCCCCGTCTAGATTTGCTTGGTAAACAGTCCTTGTGTGCTTTGGATCCAATAAAGTTCAGTTCCTGCTTCATCAGCTTAGAAACAACCAAATTTGGCAACTCTGGGCCTCTCTGAGGTCATCAATCCTTCCTCGCAAACCTAGCGGTCATCAGAGTGATCTCTTCCTTAGCCTGGCTTAATGACAGTATCTGAGGCCTTATTTGCCCCTTGTGTGCGAATAATAGTCAGTCAGTCAAGCTCACCACAGAAATATTTCTTGTAGTAATCATAGGAAGTAGGATTTGTCATGGCAGTTCAGAATGCTGGTCTTATCAAGTACTTTGTCTCTGGCTCAACTCAATGCCTCATGGCTCAAATGAAGATCAAATAACTATACATCATATTCAATGTGCAAGGCAGCACATGGGGTAAATTTCCCTCCTGACCCTGGGAGATGAGCAACTTACACCAAGAAGCATGACTTTCGGTGGGTAAAACTAAAGCAAGGCCCGAAACAAGCATGACAAGCTTTAGTCTGTCGTTTGATAGGTTTTCATCTATTCTTTGTATCACAGAAGGCAAGAGGGAACCGTGATCATGGGGCAGGCAATTTGCTGAAGTTCAGGCGTCCATAGATGTGGTTGGGTAGCTGCAATCCCAATGCATCCAGCAAAAGCTGCCAAAGCCTTCGTGTTACGTGCAGAAGGCGGATACATTTCGGGGGCTGACCAGACTGATAAGGCCTCTAAAATCAGAGTAAATGAAAGTCACAGAAAGATCAATGAGAAGAGGTACGGTCCAGGGGCTCTGCACTGCTGGAGGTTCTGTACCGCACATTTCTCTTCCATCCCCTCCCATTCAGAAAGAGAAAGACATGCATAAACCTGCCGCAGTTACAGGCAGGCCTCAGACTTATGACACAATTGATTCCTGAAAATTGCGTTGTTAAGTCATAACGCTGTAACTCGGAACCACAATCCACTCCAGTGCGGGACCGAGTGTCGTAAAGTCGAAACCAATGGCCGTAAGTCGAATCAGGGTGTCAATTCAGAAACGTCTTAAGTCAAACGTCGTAAAGTCGAGGACTGCCTGTATATCTAGTTCTGTCTCACCAGCCTGGGGCTCAGGAGAGCTGGGTTCAGTTCCTAGCTCTGACACTGACTTCCTGTGTGACCTTGGGCAAGTCACTTGCTCTCTCCACACCTCAGTTCCCCACCGAGCAAATGGGATAATAGCACGTCCCCACCTCAGAGAGGTGTTATGAGGAAAAACACAGATACCAAGGGTATCAGGGACCCTAAGACAGAACTAAAATGTTCATCTCAACATAGTCAGCCGGGAAGACAGACACTGAGGCTGCACAGCGAGATTGCACAGCCAAGTAGCTGCAAAGGATTAAGAGTGACAGTGTCTCTGAGAGGTGGCTGGAAAGTGCTCCAGGACGCTTTCGACCATCTCCAGATCTGGACATGGCTCCTCCAGCCAGGCAAGGCTGCGGCGTGCGCCGAGCTAGGCACAGTCTCCCGACTGCCACACGGGGGCCTCTTCACGGACTCCTCCCAGACATCCTCCGTGCTGCATCTCCGACAGGCCAGGCACAAGGCTGGCACCTGACAGCAGGGAGACACTTTCCTGGGCCAGCCACACGCACCCACCCAAGTGCCACCCTACTCCTATTAAAAGCAGCTTCTGTTGCACACCTCACCAAGAAAGAGGGCCTTCCGACTGCAGCGTGCTGAATACGTTCGCTCAGTTTTGGAAATGACTCATCTCCTCATCCTCCCCTCCCCCTCAAAAAAAAATATTGCAGACCAAAAGAAAGGAGTCGAGATAATTGGCAATTTAAGATGTTTTAAACTCAGTTGCTACTAAGTTATGATGAAGCTGCGCTCTTCAGTACATACTTAACATTTCACTCTTTCCTCACAAGTCCGAGCCCTCTCCCAGCCCAGTTGTCATTTTTGCTGCTATTCTCGGAGCTCTCCTTTCCCCCCTCGCTCCCTGCCCAGGCTCTCAATCTTCTTTCCTTACACTGCCTTTCTTCGCTTTCCACTGCCAGCTTCCAACCTCCCTCCATTTCTCCTAAGGCTCCGCCGCCTACAAATCCCTCTCCACAGAAGTCCCTCTTTCCAGCAACCCACCTTATCTTGCTTTCCTCTCCGGCAGTCCACCCACACCCTCCCTCACCTGGGCCCCCTCTAGCTGCGATTGCAAACTCTCCCAGACAAGGGCCTTCCTCTGTTTGTAAAGTGCCATATACATTTACAAGGCTGTGTAAATGATAAATAAATAATATCAGCATTCCAAGATAGCTCTGCATGTGCTGCCAACATTAAGCCCACTTTATGTTTGCTTTCTCTCCGCAGCCTGCTAATCTAAAGCTGGTTACCGCAAGACTATTTCTCTTTATCTCTTATCTCCTGGACTATTACTTAAATTTATCAACATTCTTCACAAATGGCTGAGAAGGGGAGGTGAATGAAGTAAGAGCTTTACCAATATTGCTAACCCACAACCTCAAACCATGAGACCCACAGAAGCTTGTGTGAGCAGCACACGTATCCACAGCTAGAAAAGACTAGACTGTGTTATTTTCAACCTCCACCTCAGACCCCATTTTCACTCAGTTTTCATTAAGATTTTGGGATAGCAAATACACAAGGCCAGATCCTCAGCCGGTAAAAGTCGGGGTAGCTTCACTGAACCCCACATTGATTTCCACCAACTGAGAATCTGGCCCACAAATCTTACTATTTGAAACCTGGCTTTGGATTTTTTGGCGTGCGTCGGAATGAGAAGATGAAAACGGAAAGGTTGTGTGTACAACACTGGCCCCAGGGTGAACGGTAGAGCCAAACTCCCACGAAAAACCCAGGAGCCTGAAGCAAAAGTCACTTTGGAAGATGAACATCAATCCCTCGCTCAGCACTGAGTCGACGAAAATAACTGGCTGGCTACTTTGGCACCGAAAGTCTCCGAATGATGAAACAGTCACCCGGCAGGATTAGCGTTCCTTGAGATACTTGGTCAAGAGGCTACTAAGGGTAAAAAGAAGAACAGGAGTACTTGTGGCACCTTAGAGACTAACAAATTTATTAGAGCATAAGCTTTCGTGGACTACAGCCCACTTCTTCGGATGCATATAGAAGAAGTGGGCTGTAGTCCACGAAAGCTTATGCTCTAATAAATTTGTTAGTCTCTAAGGTGCCACAAGTACTCCTGTTCTTCTTTTTGCGGATACAGACTAACACGGCTGTTACTCTGAAACCTGTTACTAAGGGTAAGAGTGTCACAAGACAGCTGACAAGAGTTCATATAATCAGCTGGTTCCTTATCATAAAAGGAGAGACTCCAGGCTTAGGGTTATGTTACAGCAACTCCCTGGCCTCCTCCGGACCCAGTTCTTTGGACCTTAGCCCCTGCCCACTTCTCAGACATGCCCCAGCCTACAAGAACTCCAACAACTCATCCATTTCAAACTCTTCTTTCTCAAATGCCCTCTTTGCTTTGAAAATCCTTCATGGGCCTGTTCTGGACTAGCTCCAAGACTAGTCCCTGGTCTCTGTAGCTTCAACAGCCATTTTGAGATTTCTCCTTCGCAGCTCCTGCCACCAGAAACGGCCTTCCCTACACCCTGTGTGGAGCTCTGCCTGATTCAGAGCAGGGAATCGAACCCGGGTCTCCCACTTCCTAGGTGTAGGCCCCGACCACAGGCTCCTGGCTATTCTGGGATCCTTCTCTCTGGGGCTGTTCAGAAATTCCAACCCGGTGCTGAAGTCTTCCCAACAACAGTTTTGACGAAACCAATACGTTTCCACAACAGGTTTGTCCTGGCGCATCGAAGTTTTCCGATCAATGACATTTCGCTGAAAAAACCCCAAACAGTTCTTAGCCCTTTCATGCTGCTGCACATAGAATTAACTGATAATTAACACCGTGTTATAGATGCAGTTTGTACGTCAGCCGCCGTGAACGATAACCATGTATTGTGTTATCAGGACTCTCATCTAAACCCTTCGGGCAAAGCTGTAAAAGCCCCCGGCCACAGTCAAATTGTACACTGAGCAAGGAAGGGATTCGAGTGCACAACCTTCAGGGACATGAAAGCTCTCATTGGCATCACTGCTGCAATCAGAGGCGGTAGTAATTGCAGGCCCGCTGATTAGCAGGAAACTAGAAATCAATTCAGGGCACTCATAGACAAAGCAATCATCCAGAAAACGAAGAACACAACACAAAAAAATAGCCTCCCTTCTTTCCAAGTGCACTTCCCTAAACTTCAGCATTGACCAAACCAGGAATTTTTAAGCACAAGCATTCAAAATGGAATCTGAAGGTTCGCCCATCCGTTCGGTTTTCACCTGGACAGTCCAGGTTTCGGCTTGTGTGTCCAGGTGCCATTTGACAAGTCCTGATATCAGTTTTTTTCAATCTTGGGGGGAAGAGGTGGAGCAAGCACGGGGCCTGGGGGAAGGGGCAGAACAGGGGGCAGGGCCTTGGGGGTCCAGTTACCAGCCATTAGAAAGGTAGCAAGGCTAGCCCATACATTTCCACATCACAATGTCCACAGGCAAAAAGAGGCAGAGGTAGTGGTAGCTGCCTTGTACCTACCAATCGGACTGGTCAGTGCAGTTATAATGGCCACTTTTGATAAATGTCCCCTTCGCGCTGCTGTTTGAACTGCAAGGAGACATCTCCCTGTTCTCTAAAGATCCGAACGCCCAATGGCATGGACAAGTCTATAAGCGTCTTCCTCCAAGAAAGCAACTTACACACACGAAAGTAGAGGGGCTAGATATCAAAGGAGCTTCCATACCACAACACATATTGAACAGGCTCATGGATTTGAAACACACTGCTCTGAAAACATTATCTTGACTCAACAACCATCGGAGACAAGTAGTCACACATTGCCCTTCTGTAGAACCTGCTCCCAATGGCAACATATTTGCAGACTCCAAGGGTACCTCGACACAGGCAAAAAGAAAACAAAACAAAAAACCCTGCAGCAACAAGTCTCAAAGCCTGGGTCAACTGTCCCAGCCTCTCCATGCAGGGCTAAAAATAGCCATCTAGACATGTGGGCTCTCAGCCTCTCACCAGGTTTGAGAGCTGAGCTCCAGCCCGAACTCAAACATCTCCAGGGCTGTTTTTAACCCCACAAGCTCAAGTCAGTGGACGTACCCTAGTAGTAGAGGGTCAGGTGGATAGTGCCCTGGGTTGAAGAGCTCAAAGTGCATTATGAGGGAAGTTATTAGCCCCATTTTAAAGACAGGGAAATAAGGCACAGAGTTTAAGCGATCTGAAGCACCGAGCCCCCAGAAAGCTACCAAAGTACACCGCTACCTCAATGTAACGCGACCCGATATAACACAGTAAAGCAGCACTCCAGGGGGGCGGGGCTGTGCACTCCGGTGGATCAAAGCAAGTTCGATATCACGCGGTTTCACCTATAACGCGGTAAAAATTTTTGACTCCCGAGGACAGCATTATATCAGGGTAGACGTGTATGTGGGAGCTGCAGGTGCTCCAGCCATTAGGGACTTGCTCAAAGTCACACAGCTAGTTAGGATCAACACCAGGATCAAAACATCCATTGTTGTTATTACAACTATTAACTATTTGGATTGTGGTAGCGTCTAGGGACCTCATCGACAGACCAGGACTCCACCGTGCTAGGCGCTGTACAAACACAGAACAGAAACCATGAGACGATGTTTCAGGAGATGTAACATTCTAGAATCATCTGATACTTTTTAATAGCACTTATCCGTCCACTATCCTGATTAACACACTACATATCGCGTTACATGCTGTAAACCTGTAGGCTTCATTATACGCTGCATTAGGATAGAACATCGACTGCTTTTAAAGGCAACCTGCTTGCTTGCCCTGTGCTGAATGTTCTAGTTGGCCGGTGACCAACTCCTAGTGTAGTATATACAGTTCTGTGACTGTGTGTGTTATTCTGCAACATTATCCTATGAGTAATGGAGTACTGGGCAAGGTTACACAGCTGAAGAGATGAGAAAAAAATTCCATGACCCCTACAACGTGGCTTTTTCAAGCAGCTGAGCTTTGGGGCTACGGTTTTCAAAAGTGACTAGTGATTCTGGAGGCTTCATTTTTGCGGTGCCCAGCTTGAGACACCTGAAGGTGGCCTCGGCATTTTCTGAAAATCAGCAACCTTTAAGAGGTCCCAGGACTTGTCGACACGGAGCCGCAATGCGCCCCAGAGGGGTGTGACTTCTTAAGTGCACCAACGTGATGGCTGCACATTAACTGGCCCAAACTAAAAGTGCCCTAGTGCACATTAATGTAGCACTGTAGTAAAACCTGAGGCCCCCTTAAATCACTGGTTCTTTTGAAAATATTGGTCTTTTGTTTTTAACAACAGTCGCTTTCCTGGTAAAAATACCTCCTTAAGAAGCCCTACAGAGATACACAGTTTTCTTGTGGCTCAACTTCAGCATCAGGAGTCAAGATATTTAAAGTCTATTCCTGACTCTGACACAGACCCACTGTGTGACCTCAGACATGTCACTTAACCACTATCTGCAATGTGTATTGGTACACTGGGCTGATAAATACTTTCCTGTCTTTTAGGGGTGTGGCAAGCCTGTGTTATTTGTAAATCCCTCCCGGACAGAAAGTGTCACAATTGTACATATTTCATGACTGATGATGGAAAGCTTCACCCCCAGAACAATAGACGATTCCTTCCATTTTAGCTGGAGCACCCTCACATTTCCCATGAAATCACCTTTTACTAAAGATGAGCCAATTGACTACAAGCTCTTGCTGGTAGTAAGAGTTTGGGGTTTTTCTGGTTTTTTTTAAAGGCACATGGATTGGTACCAAAGACGAGGCCCCATTGTGAAATGACTGACGTTCCCATGCAAACAATCCATTGGCAAAGTTCAAATGCAAGTGAAATGACTAGTTGTTAAAATGCTCTTCAATTTCATGGCAATTTGCCAAGGAAAAAATTACACACATAATGCACTATTTCATTGATTGTTTTCTATTTCTTAACATCCATTTCCTCCCCTCCCCCCCCCCCCCCCCCCCCGTCCCCACATCTTTTTGGTTTTAATTTCAACAGATAACAATTCTTTTTTTAGAAAAAAAATTGCCTACACTGATGACGAGTGATTTATCTGAAGAACAAAAACTATACAGAAGGGAAGCAGCTGCCCCAGTGGACGGCTCTGCTGGAACTGGTCTTTGCGATATCTGCAGAGTAGGAACTTGACAAGGCACAACCAGCCCAGAGCAAGAACCAGCTTCCTTCCTAGCACAGGGTGCCAGCTGGATGTTAGAAAAGTCTTTAAAGACTGATGAGTCTCAATATTGTGCCCCCTCTACCAAGCAGTAGCAGATTTGGGGACTTTGCAGGTCAGGTTCCTACTGGAGGAGGAATTGGTGATGCACAGTCTGGGTATGTTCCTAGTGCAACTTCTTCATTTACACCAGTCCTTGAACAGAGGTGGTCAAAAACGGCACACAAGCGGTTTCAGACCTCTCATCCCAAACACCAATACCTGGTTCCCAAGAAAGCAATCCAGCCCCAAGAATTGATTCTATTAGACAGATGAAGGCAGACAGTCAACTCTCCACAAAAGAACCAGATCACAAAGCTAACAACAATACAGCTTTTCTTCAAAGCCTGTACACTGCTCACAGCCTAAGAAAAAAAAACTTTTAAGCTTAAGTAACATCACTACCTGGTAATTATTGATATAACGATACGTTGCTGGGATCACATCATCCTATACTGACAACAGGTGTCAGTGGTATTAAATACTCGCAGATTTCAGTTTGCCTTTGAGGAATCGCTGCATTAATTTTCAGTGGGAATGTAATTTTACTAGTAAGAAAATAATACTTTATAAGTAATAGCACTTTTCAGCCTAAGGTTGCAAACTCCAGCTACCTGGATCAGAAGGCGCTTAACATACGGGAGAGGATTGGCTGGTGGGAATCAGGATATCTGTGGTTTATTTCCAAATTTCCCATGCTGCCTTGGCTATGTCACAGACGCCATGTGCCTGAGTCTCTACATCGAGGATAACAATACCTCTCCTGGCTCACTGGCTTGACTCAATATTTGTTAAGGATTCTGAAATCTTCAGTTACAGTGGTGCAAAGTACCATTACAAAGACACAATCCGGGACCATAACTCTGCCATCCAGCCTATGCAAGTTGATAGATTCTCCACCCCTTTCATATCGTAATGCGCCCATCACCTTGGTACCTGGGTGTTGTCCCCTTACGTCCACCAGGAAAGTTTTAAAGGTTCCCAAGCTAGCATAGCTCAGTACATTTTTATTCTTCCTGTAGCACCTGAGTTATTACTGTGCAGCGATAATAACAGAACGCTTTTCAGTGGTTTGAGCATTGGCCTGCTAAACCCAGGGTTGAGAGTTCAATCCTTGAGGGGGCCATTTAGGGATCTGGGGCAAAAATCTGTCTGGGGATTGGTCCTGCTGTGAGCAGGGGGTTGGACTAGATGACCTTGGAAGGTCCCTTCCAACCCTGATAGTCTATGAATGCAGCATCGTCCTGTGCCCGGCGAGCCCGGGACTGTTCTATTATCACTCCACCAGGCTGCAGCATGGAGATGAAGCACAGCGTACGAGCCAATTCCCCCCCCCACGCCCCGGAAGACAAAGCAAGTCCTCGGCACTCAATACATCATTTAAACCTGCTGAGCCTGCCCAGAAACGCTTCAAAACACATCTACAAGGAGCTCTGTAAACACGTTGACGTGCAAGCCCAGAGGGCGGAGTCGTTAATCAGGCACACTCTCTGGACGGCTGGGCCCCAAGAGTTGTCCTAACTCACTAGGCTTTCTTTAATGGCTCCATGCACGGAGCTCATGCAAACCCTTGACGAGGCATCCATCGTAGAGCCTGATGACCATCAGTGATGACAGGGTTCGCCTGGTGTCTTGAAAGGTGGGCTGGACTGACTGCTCTGGGAGGCGGCAGTCCTCTGGTTATCCACCCACCTGGACAGTGGCAGAATCAGCTGCTCCCAGGTGCTGCCTTGCTCAACAGGTCTGAGCCCAGACATGGAAAAAGGTCAACTGCGAAGTGAGAGGGGCGATCAGCCTCCATGGACCAGTTAACCCTCATGCCCGCCCAGCGTGCGCCCTCATGGCATTGAGATGCAGCAAGTCATCCACCGCGAGATGGAGCAGCGTATAAAAACGTCACACCATCTTTGTGCTCATACAGCTGGCAAAAGAACCTAACAACTTGGCTCTCCTGATGAAATGCCTTTTTCCTCTCTCTCTGGTATTGCCTTGGGGCCCAGGTCTAATCCAATAGCCTAGCGAGGCCTCACTGCCTTGCTCATTTTCTCTTCCGACAAGCAGTGAGGGGGGCAGGGGAGAATCAGATGAACAATGTGTCACCATTCTTGCCCTGGCACAAATCTGATTCCCCCCCCCCGCCCCCAAAGCCCCAGCCTCAGCATCCACTGGTTGGAGAACACTGGTTGGAGAATTTTGGGCCCACTCTTGCATGGGGTCACAACAGATTTCCAAGTGCGACCCAAAGTGGGGACGTGAGCTTGGCTTTCCTGAGGAGTGATGCAGGCCCATGCGCGCTTGGCTGGAGGGATCTCTCCTCTTCCACCCAGAAGAATGACTGAATGACAGACGTGTTTGGCAGTGAAATGACATCATACTTTGCAGAAACCTACAAGGCTCAGGAGTGAAACACACAAAGCACAGCACACCAATGACATTGAAAGCATTCAGTCGCACTGGTGGAAAGCAGGTTTATATAAACACATACAGAGAAGGAAGGATGGTCTTTTGGTTAAGGTATTGGACTGGGATTCAGAAGCTATACAGTCTTTGGGACTATAACTCGCTCTTACTATATTGCTATAGTGCAGTGGGTTTCAACCTTTTTTCATTTGTGGACCCCTACAACAATTCAAATGGAGGTGCGGACCCCTTTGGAAATCTTAGACAGTCTGCGGACTCCCAGGGTCCGCAGACCGCGGGTTGAAAGCCACGGGTATAGTGCACAGCACAAGGGGGCATCCATTTCAGTTACGGCCTTTACGAGCTGCAGTGATATCAATGATACATTGAAAATCAACAAAGGTTTAAACGCAACTGAGATTTGCCAACTCCAAACACAGTCAGTGTCTGCAAGATTGTGCCCAGCAAGTCCTTTGGCCTCTTTACCCTGATCATTCAGGGGCTGACCACCCTTTGAGTCATACCCTACTCTCGACACAAACTAAAGTAGATGCCCATTTGATGCCAAGGATGATCACGTCAGTTGTCCAGCTGAGTTAGCACCAATGCAAATCTTCCCTGAATTAAAAAAAAAAAGGATAATTTTTTTAAAAACCTTCATTCTAGCTCTACACTTTAAAATGGGGAAAGTATGATGAAAACAGACTCAATCCGTCTATCAATTTACTAGCTGGACAAAAGATATAGATATCCGTGATCACAACCAGTGATTTAAACCCCTCCCCATTCATGCCCCTCCCAAACTCAAAGATTTAGGACACTTCTCTCCATCAGAAGCGCAGGACTCACTGGCGTTCAACCCATTCAGAATCAACGTTGAAAGCTCTCCCCCTCGTCTCTGGGCAGAAAGAAATCACACTGCACATGCTGCAGACTAATGAATCCAAAAGGCAATAAGAATAGAGGGACAAATTCCAAACTCCTGGGCATGGCTTTAGAGGCCACAAATAAAACAGGGAACAAAATGCTCCAGGTCTTTTTAGCGCGGACTTTCTGGATGAACTGTAGCTTCCTTTCAGGAAAGGGAGGGCTGGGGGAAAATCAGACAGCTGTAATATCGGACAGATTATATACTCACACTAAAGAGGAAAACATAAAAAGCTATACACTAAAAACTTGGGAGGAAAAAAACCTCAGCCCGTTAAAACACTTAAACTTCTTCCTGCTGCACAATAAATGTAGTTGAATATTAACTTTCACAGCAAATATACCTGCAGGTTAGATAGCCCCATTAATACCCGCAGTTGCTTATGAGACCGAAATTGCACATAAGCTGTGTTTTACCTGCTGAATGCTACTCTAGGCGTATACGTCTTTCACTCTACAGTTCTCTACTGTCCTGCTGCATCAACCTGCAGAACCAAGGGACTGAGGTGGAGCCTGTTTAAAGGATCTTTTCATCTACATCCAAACATTAGGCCCTCAAATAATGACAGAGCCTGGGGGTTGATTTTGAGATGGATCCACTAGGTAATGCTCATTGATGCTGGAGGTCTCTTTCTCTCTGACTCCTGCTCAACAGACCAGGTTACAGGACATAACACGCTTCACCTCCTCCCCCAACCAACCCATCTGACTAAACAAAAACCCAAGTCCCTTGCTTCTGCAATAACCACGTACTTACTGGCGTTCAGATGCTCCCCCCTAACGCGGATGGCATTAGGAACGCGATCCAGGAGCAAGAGAGCTGAAAACGGACGACAACTGGCTTCCAAAACAAGGGGAAAAGAGAGTTAAAAAAAACCTTACTCCAGGAATTCAAACCCTGCTTCCACCAAACCCTGAGTCACCTCCCCTCCCCTTCCAATAGACCAGTGCGATGGGTAAACATTTCCAAATATGGAGATCAAGACTCCAAAGGATGTCAAAAAAATCACCCTTCTCTCCCTAGCTTTGCCACTTGGACGACTTGCCCATCTTGAGACAGAATTCTGCGTGGTGTGTGAATTATTAACTCCACGGAATGCACACCACGCTGCATGCCCCACTAGCATTGCAGTTCTTGGGTCTGCACTTGGGAAGCTCCCGGCTCGAAGTGCAACATGCTGAGTGGATTTAATTCCCTTTGCAACGGTGTACTGGGGAGAAAGCGACCAATCGACGAGGGACAGGTCAGCAGCATTTTCGCTGGCATATTGCTACGAACATTATCGGCCTTTGCTGGTGCCACGCCTCCTCCCTGGAAGAGACTGTATCAGCAAAAGATGCACCACACCGTGGGTAGGCAGCCCAGCGTCCCCTACATCACCGATGGCTGCAGTGCCTTGTGGGACTTCACTGCAGGGTACTGTGGGATATCAACACTCCTCTTGGGGAATTGTGGGAGCTTGGGGTCAAGTTCCCACAATTTGCAGGAGGCCAAAGCAGATCTTTTGTAGGTTTAAAAAAACCCAACGTCACTTAGAGGGGACTGGGTAGATTCGGCCTCCGTGCCAAGACATCAACACACAGGCAGGTCCTTAGCAGCAGGCAGAGCAGGGCACAGCCGAAAAGCTCACCAGGGAAGAGATGAGCATGATCCAAACCATGGGCGGTGCCAGCAGAAGAGAGAGCATGGGATAGCTCAGTGGTTTGAGCATTGGCCTGCTAAACCCAGGGTTGTGAGTTCAATCCTTGAAGTGGGCCATTTAGGGATCTGAGGCAAAAAAAAACTGGTCCTGCTAGTGAAGGCGGGGGACTGGACTTGATGACCTTTCAAGGTCCCTTCCAGCTCTATGAGATAGGTATATCTCCACTCCCCGGCATAGCAAACCCTCAGGGGAGCATTCCCAGACGCACACATCTCAGGCCAAAGCATTTGTTTTGGATCTCAGACCCGTGGCGGTTCCCCGAGGTGTCTCCAGGGGAAACGTGACCTAGGTTTTATTACATTTGAAAAAAAAACACAGAGGTCGGATATCCCCTCTCAGCAGGCTCTGCCAATGGAACCGAAGCTGCGGGAATCCCATGTAGCGGGGTGTATAGTGCCAATGCACTACGAGGGATGGCGGAGGGAGGGTTAGAGCTGTCTGGATCAGCCAACAAGAGGGAGCACGGCTAGGCCAACGGGGACTTGGGCTGGTGCAGTGCTCGTCCCACGTGGCCTCCGTGCGGCAATCCTACGGAGCCTGGCTGGATTTTAAAGCTGTCCATCCCTGGCAGAACCGCTCCGACAGCGTAAGAGGCCGGTGGGTATGAATGCTGCGGGCCCACCAGCACGAATCTCCCTTCGGGTGCAGCTGCTCCATGGCTGAGAGGGAAGCGGATCCCCACACCTGGGCCCAAGGGGGAAACCCAGACTGAAAACGTCTATAACCCTTCTGTCTGGGGAGAGAGAGAACCTCCCACCCCGAGCTCACGGCTGCAGTCAGCAGCTTGACTGAACATACAGAATTTGAGGAATGTGCAGTTCAGACCATTTCCAACAGGAACGGGCTGTAGAGCTGATGTTACCATCGGGTTTTTTTGTTTTGTTTTTTTAAACAAGATGCTGTCAGATTTCTAGGCACTGAACTCCAACGCTGGGTTTGCCCATGTACGGCCAATCAACTTTAAAAAGTGATATTTTTTAATACAGCATTTGGTTTTAACCAAAACATCACCAAGGGTTCTGGAGGGGCATTAAGGGATCCAGGGGCCAAGACAGAGTGGAAGGAGGGTCCAGTGGTTAACAGAGCTAGACGGGGACCTGAGAACCCCAGGTTCAATTCCTTGCTCTACCACAGATTTTCGGTATGGTCTTGGGCAAGTCACTTAGCCTCTCTGTGTCTCAGTTCCCCATCTGTACAATGGAGATAATAGCAATGTCCTATCACACAGGGTGTCGTGAGGATATACATCTGAACTGCTAAGATACTGCAGTGATGGGGGCCAAATAAATACCTAAGATAGGCAGTGAAGGGCACCAAGGCCTCCAGGGATCAAGGTTATGATAGTTCTGATGTCATGGGAGATGGAGAACATGAGCTCCTTTGCTCTGGAGAAACCAGAGTTCTCTTCCCTGTTAGTAAGAGAATCAAATATAACTTAATGCCATTCCCACTGCACAAAAAGCTTGACGAGGCAGAATGCACACACAAAACAGAGATGCACACAAACACACACCCCTCTTTAAATGTAAGGAGACTTAACATGAGCAACCACTAATTCAAAGGGCAGTGAACGGAATGCACGACAGCACTTTGTTATCAGATGGAAGATGGGACAGGTTGCTGGTTTAGGTCTTTCCTGGGAGGTGGCTGTTGAATTACTTTTTTAAAACCCAATGACGACACTCAGAGGTGCCAGCTGCACTTGTCTTTGACATGGGAGCCAGGCGCCTTCCTAATGCACCAGTGCCGTATGTGGTAGTCTATACCATCCGATTCAAGGGCTCACCCCCTGGTATCAGGGGGAGCAGGCTCTCTGCCCTGGTGGTGATGAAGACCACATCAGTGCCTGGATAGATTTTGTAAAACCGCCTGCCCAAGGAATGCAGAGCAAGACACCAGGAAGCACACGAAATGGGCAGCAGAAGCCTCGGAGCGCCAAGCACGGAGAGCAGCGAGGAGGGTGTTAGAAAAGCTGTCACAGGATCCTCTGTGGATCAGGACTCAGAGCACAAATAGGCTGAGGTCCCCAGGAAAAGAGCCGGCAACATTTAACGAGCACCACGTGCCATCACTCTGCCTGCGTCTGCCGAGAGGAGAAATATCAGCTTGAGAGAGAAATCACCCACCTGCCCTACCAACCATGAGAGGAACGCAGGCTGCAGTGAGTGGGGGGCTAAGGCAAGGAATCCCGGAGGCACGCGGGCTGTTAACGCGCCCGTCTGATTTACACAGGGGCTGGCAGGACATGATTTACAGCCACTTGGCCCGCAGCATGGGATCAATGGGTCCGTGACCTTACAGAGAAGGGCTGGACTCTCAACCAGAGATAATGTATCAAGAGAAAAACGGGCTGAGAGCCGGGGACCGAACCCATCCTGGTCAAGTTAATGATCCGGGGTGGCAGGCAAGATTAAACGATGCCAATTCGATTGGAATAAAGTGCTCATCTCCCCTGAAAGAGTGAACCACATAAACAACCAGTATGGCGCCTTGAGAGCGCTTGCAAAGCATCGCATTACATGCAGATAAGTGCATCGTCCTTTTATGACATGAGCATATTAGACACCAAAATGCCCCCAGGGCCTATTCACCATCCACACTTTCCTGGGCAGCTCTGAGGATCTCCCCCTATTTTCCTTGCTCCAATTTTACCTGACTCTTTGCGTTACTACGTTGCCTATTTAGCCTGACAGCTCTTCTGTCTTCAAGGAAGACTGCAAGGCATCTAAGCACACCGGGGAGAAATTCTGACCAGACAGAGATCACTGATGTACAACGCAAACTGCTCCTTCCCTGCACATGCCCAGTCTGTGCTGGCCTGGGAAGCAAAAGCCCGGGGACTGAAAAGAAAAAAAATCCACCCCCAGCCCCCTGCACGGCAGTACAGATCACTAACAGTAAGTCACTGGGTCAGGCCATGACCAATTTCACCTAAATGACATTACGTAACCAGCATCCCTCAGTACATTTGATTCATAACCGTCTCCACAGACACAGCGCACCAGCGGCAACACCCGCACACCACTGGGGGCTTCAGCAGTGTCACGGGGAGATGCAGGGCGAACACCAGGCCCTCATGCAGAAAGCGAGGATCTAGTGCATTTCAAAAGCAGCTGTCAGATTTGCGGACTGAAACTATGCGCTGTCAAATGTGCTAACGCAAAGGTGTGCAACTGCTCCCATTTGCAGTCAAAGGCAAATACTGGGTCACAAAGAATTAATACAGACAGAAGTCACAGAAAAGCAGGAGCTGGCTTTGATCATCTTGGCCAGAAGCATTTCCCTAGGAGGCTGCATCGTAGCTCTGAAATGGCTCCATATTCAGAGAGCACATGTGTGCACGCATACAAATACTTTACACACACGCAAACACAGATGATATATGATGCATATGTGCGCACGCATGATAAACTTTATATATCACACGCATCACTGTGTACTGCACATACATGTTTCATCTATATCCACACTGCTACATTTTCTGTATTTACATATACACCACACACACACACACACACACACACACACATATATCATGGACACATCTGGTATCAGCCCTCAGCACACCCACTTCAGCGAGCACAATAGAAGCTCTAAAATTCTACTCAGCCCAGGGTTCTGAACATGAATAACTTTTCAGAGGTTCTGAGCACCTGCTCCCCCACCACAGAAAGCACCGAGTGCCAGGGCATTCAGCACTGCAAAAAGTTAGTGCCTGTGTCTCAAAACTTCAATGAGCCTCCTCTCTCCATTAAGTGACTGATTCCTTATGAAAAATCACAAACGAGGGTCTAGAGTTGGAAGTCCTGGGGAGAAACCAGCACCGAATTGCCCGGGTTGCACAAGAAATAGGTCTACGTACCAGTTCTGGCGCTGAACACTCCTGGATGACTGCAGAAAGGCACTTTAAAGATATTCAGGGTTTCTTCCTTCCGAAGTCTCTTCCTGAGTCACAACTCTGGATTTCTTTCCCAGCCCTGGAAAGAGAGACAATTAATCCCCGTGATGAACAGGCCTCTCTACAATTATTTTCCAAAGCTTGCAGTTTAAACCACACTACTTCTGGGATGTTTCGCACATTTCCCTTGTACTGCAAAATCAGATGGAGGTTTAGTATGTGGATTCCACCGTCTGTACGTCCTGAACGGGATTACAGCTAGTGCCAGCCAGGACAGTGAGTGAAGCAGACTTTCGAGGCACCATGCTAACAAAGCATGCTAACTTCTGAGAAGAGGGGGAGGAAAAGGAGACAAAAATGATGTTGGGGGGGGGAGGGGTGAATATGATCAGCTGGCAAGCGTATCTGGGCTGCTCTGTTGCTGTTAAACTCCACCTTATCCATTTAGGGGGCCGGATGTGATCCTCAACCCCAACAGTTTCCACGGTCAGAGTAAGACACACACGGAAATACTTTTAGTGCACTTTGGGGACCAATACGGTTGATCATCCACAGGAGTAAAGTAAGGACACCAGCGGAGAAGCTTTTATCAGCCTTTCCCTTTCCTCCTCGGCTGGATCCACATCCCGGGTCCTCTTGCTACGGGTCTGCAGCTCCAAAGTGAACCTGACTCAATTCCTGTACATTTCACTTTGCTGCCCTTCTAGTAGAAGCCCTGAAAACTCATGATGGTGTCAGTTTCACCCTTGCATCAAATGTAAGCGGAGTTGTTCTTTAGCAGTCAGAGCAGGGCACTGGGAGTCAGGAGTCCTTTTTCTAATCTTGGCTTTACCACTCCAAGTGTGGCCAACCCCCATGACCGATGTGTTGGCGTGTGGTACGCTGAGACACACCACTAGCGTTCCTCAGGCTGCATAGTTTCCATTTGTGGCTGTGATGCTAGAACCCACTCAGCTGAGGCTTGCAATTCTCTCACCTGTGCTACGTACAAGGAAACCTTTTTCTATCACAAGTAGTAAAACCCCAGTGGTTACAGCTAGACCGTTTGCAGTAATGCAAGAGGAAGGCACCTCGTTTTCCCACAAACAGGACACCTCTTCCATTGCTTCCACAGCAGGACTGTCAAGGGTACAGATTCCAAAGGGAGGATAATTTCCTTCCCCTCCCATTTGCAAACTATCCTTGTTAAGAGTAAAAAGCAACAGAGGGTCCTGTGGCACCTTTGAGACTAACAGAAGTACTGGGAGCATAAGCTTTCGTGGGTAAGAACCTCACTTCTTCAGATGCAAGTAATGGAAATCTCCAGAGGCAGGTATATATCAGTGTGGAGATAACGAGGTTAGTTCAATCAGGGAGGGTGAGGTGCTCTGCTAGCAGTTGAGGTGTGAACACCAAGGGAGTACATTTCACTTTGCTGCCCTTCTAGTAGAGTAGTAGAACTCCCTTGGTGTAGTAGAGTACTAGAACTCCGTTGCTGCCCTTCTAGTAGAGTAGTAGAACTCCCTTGGTGTTCACACCTCAACTGCTAGCAGAGCACCTCACCCTCCCTGATTGAACTAACCTCGTTACCTCCACACTGATATATACCTGCCTCTGGAGATTTCCATTACTTGCATCTGAAGAAGTGAGGTTCTTACCCACGAAAGCTTATGCTCCCAGTACTTCTGTTAGTCTCAAAGGTGCCACAGGACCCTCTGTTGCTTTTTACAGATTCAGACTAACACGGCTACCCCCTGATACTTGTTAAGAGTAGTTTGTTTCTGCACCGATAGCCTGATGCTACAATGCTGACATCAAGGGGTGTATTTTGCCACTGGTTTCAATAGGAGCAGACCCCCTAGTGTGGAAAAGTCGTTAATGTGCATTGGACGCAGTCCTGCAATGGACTGAGCACTCTTCCCTGATCCACCCAGAGCACTTAGGCATGTGCTCAACTTTAAGCACCGTGAGTGGTACCACTGAAGTCAATGGGACTATTCACGTGCTTAAAGCTAGACACACTGATGAGGCCTCAGCAGGACTGCTGTGTCCAATTCTGGGCACCACGCTCCAGGAATGATGTGGACAAACTGGAGAAAGTCATGAGGAGAGCCACGAAAATGAGGAAAGGTCTAGAAAACATGACCTATGAGGTGAGATTGAAAAAAAATGGGTTTGTTTAGTCTGGAGAAGAGAAGACTGAGGGGGGGCATGATAACAGGCTTCAAGTACATAAAAGGCTGTTACAAAGAGGAGGGTGATAAATTGTTCTCCTTAACCACAGAGGACAGGACAAGAAGCAATGGGCTTAAATTGCAGCAAGGTAGATTTAGGTTGGACATTAGGCAAAACTTCCTAACTGTCAGGGTGGTTAAGCCCTGGAACAAATTACCCAGGGAGGTTGCGGAACGCCATCCTATGAGATTTTTAAGAGCACGTTAGACGAACACCTGCCAGGGATGGTCTAGATCTAGACAATACTTGGTCCTGCCTCAAGACAGGGGACTGGATTAGATGACCTATCAAGGTCCCTTCCAGCCCTACATTTCTACGGTTCTTTGTGCTTTGCTGCACTGGGTCCAAGCACTCAGCACCTTTCAAGATCAAAGCTAGTATGCTCTCCCTGTGACTCAGCCCAGCACTGATGCATCTCAGGATCTGACTCATGGTCAGGAACAAGAGACATCAGAGTTATCAGCCTTCCTACTGCTTACTGCAGGCGTCCCCAGACCTATAACTTAAAACAGGCAGGGCCAAGCCACAGACAGACTACACTAGCCTAAAATGCAGCCCATTACTGGCCTCTTCAACTTATTGCACGGTATAGACCAAGATGAAAAATTGCAGACTGTTGTTGCGGATGAACTCAGCCAACGGGCAAATTCTCTCCATCCATCAAAGAGGAGACAAGTACAAGCAAATATTAGGGTTGTGTGTGTTTACATTTCATGTAAAACTGATGTAGAGTTATACTCAATTTAGGTGCTGCCCATCGGCTCCTGGCAAGATGCCCTGAGATCTTATCTGCAACGGGGAAATCTACAGAACATTCCCCACTCGTTCTAATATTGGTTTAGCTGAGCCAGCATTAATGCCAGCGGGAGCCCAGCCGTAGACAATGCTCCTGTGACCAGACCTGGTTTTAAAACCGTTCCCATCAGACTTTGCGTGCAGGAGATTTAACTAAAAGGTTTTTTAAATGTTACCACTGCGTACAGACACTAGTCTGCCGCTGGGTCCCACGTGTTTAGTCAACTGGGAGTCGGCTGTTTATTCATTCATTCTGGGTTTGTGCCACAGGACAGTCTCCTGGCCTCAGACCTCTTGTCTGGGGTGTTGTTTGCCACAGCCCATCTTCCTTTTTTTTTTTTGGGTGCCCAACATAACAAACCTGATGGCTGGTGCTCCAGATTTTCTGAAAATAAAACCCCTTTGTCTCGTGTGTTGGACACTCAAAAATGGAGGCACCCACCATCACGAAATCTCAGCCATTAAAGTGGCAATTGTCAAAACTATTTTATGATGTAGCAGCCTTTTAAAAAAAATAATCTCATTCACTCTTCTGCTAATTCACAACATTTATCCATTCTAAGGCCTGGTCTACAGTTGAAAGCCTTACTGGGGTCACTATTTTGGTTAGGGGGTGTGATTTATTTTTTTAAACTGAAATAGTGATGCCAGTAAAAGTCCTGATGTAGACACAGTTACACTGGTATGAAGATGCCTTATACCAATGTAGGTTACTCCCCTTCCGGTAAAGAATAGCGGTACTGCTGTAACCACGTCTGCGCTAGAGGGACTGTACCGCCTTTAGCTACACCGATACAGTTAAAATGATGTGTAGACAAGCTCTCAACGAGTTAGTTATCAGTGTGAATTAACAAGGGTCTGTTGGTGTATGATTGACAGGTGCCTAGAGAGGAGGGGGGGGGAATTAATTCCCCTCCCTTTGTCCCTAGACTTCAATCCACCTCAATCTGACTTTTTTGTTTGGAATGAAAAAACGCTTTAAAAATCTGGAGGATTTAGGACGATACAATCTTACACTTTAACCCACGTGGTGTCCAGTGCTTGGGATTCATTGCCAAAATCTTCAAGATTAGGTTCCTAAATATAAATGGCCTAATTTTCAGAACTGCTATGTTTCTTTAGCTTCCATGGACTTGAATGACGGGTTTCAGAATAGCAGCCGTGTTAGTCTGTATCCGCAAAAAGAACAGGAGTACTTGTGGCACCTTAGAGACTAACAAATTTATTAGCGCATAAGCTTTCATGGGCTACAGCCCACTTATTCGGATGCATAGAATGGAACATATAGTGAGGAGATCTATATATACACATACAGAGAACATGAACAGGTGGGAGTCGTCTTACCAACTCAGAGGCCAATTAAGTAAGAGAAAAAAAACTTTTGAAGTGATGGACTTGAATGAGATTCCAGGATATTCAGCACTGCCGAAAAACCAGGCCGCTTACCTTTTGGTGCCAGAACATTGATTGCGGAGCCTATAGCAAGCAGGTCGGTTTGATATTTCAGAGCATTATGATTAGGCCTATCAGGTATGAGGGCCCAGTCTTGCCAACAATTACACATTTGGGTAACTTCATGTGTTCATGTGAACAGGGCCACTCAGTTACTCACCAAGTAACTGTTTGCAGGACTGGGTCCTTATTAAGTTTTATTTGGTTTCTGTGTTTATTAGGTTCTATTATTTTATACACATTGACAATAATAATTTTTCTAAAAAGAATTCAATAAAAAAGGATCATGCAAAAAATATAACCTGGAAGTGGGGTTTTTATTGGGGTTTTTTTTGGATGATGATTTTCTTCTGCCAACAGCCAACCCTTGTTGGGGAGTGAATCGAGTCAAAGAGTGACAGTTACCACTCACTTGCTGCCTTCTCGGAGGGGGGGTTGCTGCAGAAAACCAGGAGGCCAGACACTCCACTGGTGCAAATCAGCACCGTTCCATTGAAGTCAATGCCAATTTACGGCAGTGGAGGAGGTAGCTCTGGATTTCCACCCATGATCAAGTGCACGCTCTCCTAATCTATCCTGCCCAGCACCGAGCTGTTCTGATAACGATGGCTTTTAAATCAACCACAACCGGAGTGTCCATGTCAGACATGCTGGGACTCACCACCACTGTGCTCTCAGGACATCCTGTGAAAGGAAGGATGATGTCAGAGGCAGTATGGGCCAGCTGCATCAGCTCTGATGGGTAAATTTAGCTCCAGTAAGAGGAGCATCTCACCCACAGGACTTTGCATACATCAGGGCAGGAGAGCTTTCCTATGTAAACCATGACCTCACCTCCATCCTTGCCTGCCGTCCTGAGCCAGCAAACCTGGCTGCAGAACCAAATTACCAAATTTTAACTTCGCCTTTACACTAAAGCTTCAGGTTTACTCCCAATGGTCATAAAATTGTCCCCTCCAAAAAGGGACCTTATAGCTTGATTGCGCAGGGCATTCCTTCAGAGCAGTGCAGAACAGACGGGCTCGGGCTGCACTGGACAAGCACTAGGATGCCCTAGCGAGCCAGACACCCAACGGGAAGGGGCCACGCGAGGGAAAACATTCGTGCCATGAGTGGCTCCTTTCTCCAGCTCCACCCTTCTGTCCCCGCAAGGAAGAAGGGCCGCAAGTTCTCCCTCCCTGCAGTTCTGCAGAGAGAGTGGGGGGCTGGGGTTCTGCAGACCGCTCCTCAAAGCACAGGGCTGCTGTCGTGAGCTGCCAGCTCGTGGGGCCCCAGTATGACGCAGGCCCCGTTGCAGATGGCGTTATTTAAAACGTACACACCGCCGCTTCTGGAGGCTGGTGAGGAAAGGAGGAGAAAGGCAGGAGGGGAGGCTGAGGAGCAAGGGAAACCGAAGTGCATCATGGAAAGGCTCCTGATGAACAAACGAGTGAGCCGGAGGTTCGAAGGAAGCCACCAGAGGGGAGCAGTGAGGAAGGAAAGAGGGATCAGTCATCATGAACCTTGACAGACTAAAAATCATGGGCCTGATTCTGCACTGACCTACGGTTGCCAACAAGAGTCACGCAGGATTTACATCTGTGCGCAACTGACAGCAAAATCAGGCCCTGTATTTTTTTTTTAACCATCTCCCCATCCCCATGTGGCTAATAAACACCCAGATTACTGAAAGAAGATTATTTTCAAAACCGCTGAATTGACTTTTCACCATTTACTGTCTGAATTTCACTTAGGCTAGACACTGTGAACGACACCGGTCAGTTTCACTTGCCTTTCCCCTAGGACTCCTCTCTGCTCCCACAAAGCAACCGGTTGCAGGGTCAAGGTTTCAAAGGGGAATATTTTACAATCCAAAACCAAAAAAGGCTTGCACAGACTATCGTTAATAGGGTAGATTGGGGCATCATTGTGCCAGGCAGTCTACAGACATATAGCAAGAGACAGTGCCCGTCCCAAAAACGTATACACCTCTACCCCGATATAACGCTGTCCTCAGGAGCCAAAAAATCTTACCGCGTTATAGGTGAAACCGTGTTATATCGAACTTGCTTTGATCCGCTGGAGTGCGCAGCCCCGCCCCCCGGAGCACTGCTTTACCGCATTATATTCGAATTCGTGTTATATCGGGTCGCGTTATATCGGGGTAGAGGTGTAATTTAAACAGACAACCCAGACCAAGGGAGGACGGGGAAACTGAGGCACAAAGCGGGGAAGTGACTTGCCCAAAATCATGGAGCAGGTCAGTGGCAGAACCAGGAACAGATCTCCTGACTCCCATCCCAGTGTCTTATTTAGCCAGATCCTATTTAGATTGTAATCTCTTAGGGCAGGGTGTTTGTTTGTATAGCACCTCGTACAACAGGGTTACTAAGACCTACTAGAATACAAGTGAATATAATTTGGAGCAGTGGGGTTTGTGTTAGAAAAAAAATAAATGTTTCTTCATTTGTATGTATTTTAAGCCCTTCAGAACAGAGATTGCCGCTTTCCACATTTGTGTACAGCAATAAGCACAAGACAGCCCTTAAGAACTTACTGCTATAAAACAAATAATTTGGAGGGCTTTTATATGAGATTTTTATTAAAGCAAAATTCTCACTTTGGACCTAACCTACTGGACAATCTTGTTCATTCATGCACTTTCATTAAAGCAATTTTCATTTCACCGGCTCACTCTGATGGGTCACCAGATCTCACAATCGACTTTGATTCCCAACATCACCAACCTTTTGTGAGGTTACGTATTTTTAAAGGCATTATCGTCCATTATCTAAAAAGGAGTATAATCAAAAGGGGGGAGGGATAGCCTGCTAAACCCAGGGTTGTGAGTTCAATCCTTGAGGAGGCCATTTAGGGCTCTGGGGCAAAAAAAATAGTTGGGGATTGGTCCTGCTTTGAGGAAGGGGGTGGACTAGATGACCTCCTGAGGTCCCTTCCAATTCTATGAAAAGGCACTCAGTAGTACCAGTAAATCTCTACATCTGGTTTAGAAATGTCTGTTTCCCTCCACCCCTGAGTAATAGCACAGTGCCCTGGGATGAGTGAACATTAGCTATTCTCTTTCATTTTTACATTTTAATGCTAAATTGTCATAGTTTCAGACTTAGATAGAGCAAGAGGCTTAAAATGAGGTCATCATCAAGCCCCAACACCTACAATAAATGTTCATGATCTTAGTTGCTTTGCTTTATCATCCAACACTCCTCTCCAAAAGCCCCAAGAGCAGGAGGCGGAGACGGATTCTCCAACCAGGCTGATTTTTTTTTTTTTTTTTAAAAGCACAGTCAGCTAGCACCATAATCAATGGATTGCCACCTGTCCCGATCTCCACTAACCCACCCAGGAACTCCATTCGTTCAGCCACAGTCTCAGGCCTGTGAGACTAGCACAGAGTCCAGAGGTCTCTCCTTGGATGCTTCACAATGCAAGCGAGCAAAGTAAGGGTTACACCGAGCCAGCACAGACATAGAACTGGGGCAGATTTTGTTTTCCAGAGAGGCTTTCCACGTTGGGCTGAAGGAGGAGGTTGCGTTTGAACTCCGTGTGCCCTGGAGCCTAGCGAGAACCCGACATGTAGGTAGCTCCAGGGAGGCAAGTTGGAAGGGACAAAGCCCTCTAGCCTGTAACGTGAAACACCCCTGCGCCGTGTCTCCACTGCAGATCTGATGCTTGGCTCATACCTGGAACAGAGCAAAAGGGACAAAAGACCTAAGGCCTGATTCAAAGCCTATGGGAGTCGATGGAAGAACTCCCATCGACCTGAGTGGGCTCTGAAGCCGGCTCCGTGTCTAAGAATGCAGCCTTCCTTCTGAAGTCTCTAACAGTGCCATCTGTCATGTTGGGAATGGCGGGGGATTGCATTAAAGGGTATAATTTGGGTTTAGCAGGAGGGACAGCGCATGGGGCTTGACTCAGCCTTTGCCCCCATGGAGGGAAACGTGTGCGCATAAAAATGTCCACAGGACAGTCATCAGCTTAGGATCACAAAGGAAGCTGAAACCAGCTGCCTCCATCAGGGAAGAGCACAAGTTGAGCAGTAACCCAGCACAGCCCTGTACACTCCTCTCTAATGCATCTCGACACCAATCTGCCGTGGACATTCCAAGGTGGTCGCGTTCCCTCTTCCTCGCAGTCTGACACCTACTGCTGAAATAAAACAAAAGGCCCAGGTCACTGCGATCACCCCTGCAGATCAAAATGGCCCTAGCAATGGAGAACCCCGCGCTTATGTAACAGCAGCAGCAAGAACGGAAAGAGATCACGTTCCTAACCCTCTACCTCAGCGCTTTTGTTGTGAATGGGCCATTGCCCAGTGCAACTGTCACCTGGCAGCCTGCCTCCATCAGCAAAGTGGTAAAGGGACACCTCCCAGATGACACATTGCTTTCCCTTAAGTGTCAGTAAATGACTTCTCCTGGAGGTGACAGGTCTGAGGGGAGCAGAAAAACAACCCTCCTCTTCATGCGTCAGCTATGCAGCATTGCCTAAGCCACACAGAGACGCCTGGTGCTCCAGTCTTCACAGCTGGTTCGGGGTGGGGTTTTCACTAAGGGATGAGCGAAGATTCGGAATGCATACTTCTGGGCATGTTTTGTGCAAGCCAATTAGCCCTGCCGACCTTAATGGGAGCGCCACACATTATCTACCAAAGGAGCCTAATTGTCTGGAGTTTATCACGTCGCGTCTTTCATCGCAGTAGGAAGAAACTATTATTACAATTATTATTTTCTCCTCTCCTGCTAAAAACTCAGCCCCTCTGTCTGTGAGCTGGTTTTGCCTTGGTCTGGACAACTGCATTCTATCCAGCCCATATGATGGGTTTGCACTGCATTTGTATTACTTACTATTCGCACAGCTCCAACGGTGCACTACAGACCACCCTCTGGATCATGACCATTTTGTTCGCTTGGCTTCCTAAAGTAACACTAGCAGTGGAAGGGTCTCTCTGCACCTCCCTTTTGAATCCTGCTCAGAGAGTTGATGAGAAGTATCCAGTGATTTAACTCCTCTCATTCCAACATGAATGATGTAGACCTGCCACAAGTCTCCTCCATAAGGGTGCACAAGCCTTGCTGCCTCAGTTTCTAATTTGGGTTTTATCACAGGCACAGAGGTTCTTTGAACATCTCAGGCGCCCAGTGCAGAGTCCATGACCTCTGTTCAACAGTCTTAGAGACCCAGCTCTAGGGTGACCAGACAGCAAGTGTGAAAAATCGGGACGCGGGGTGGGGGGTAATAGGAGCCTATATAAGAAAAAGACCCAAAAATCGGGACTGTCCCTATAAAATCGGGACATCTGGTCACCCTACCCAGCTCTGGTTTAATCTATTTTGAAGTGTTCGGGGCATCTCCTGTCCCCTTGTATTACCTGCTGTTGACTCTTCCCCAGACCTCTACGCTGGGGTGACCTGCAAAAGAGTGGATCCCATTTCCAACTGTGCCGATCTATAGGTCCTGTCACTGCAGTGTCGCTGTATATCCCCTATCCTCCACTGACCACTGTCCGCAGAAGAGTTTCAATATGAAATTCAACCAGTCAGAGGACTGACTATATTCAATGGAGTCCAATTCCATAGATATCTTTGTACTGACCTGTGGACTATGATTCCTAGACTGTAGATACAAAGGGAACTTGAATTTACACGTCACGCTCAACTCCTGAAAGCATCAAAGGGACACTTGCAAGCTTTCACAACGATGGGGATTCACCCCACAAAGCACTAATATGAGAGTCACGACGGTATTTGGCCATCCAGACTGGTTCTGCCAGTGTTGAGATAGCAGTTTTGCCGTCTAACCTCTTCCATACTGTAAACACCATTACACGTAAACAAAAACAAATTGTAGCCCATTGCAAACAACCAAGAGAAGCACAGGTAGCTCTCAGTCCTTGGTTTTCACTAACATATTCGATCATTTTTCAGTTGTGAGGGTTTTCTTGGCCACTAACACGTCATGTTCTTCCAACTGATTGCCACACTGAATCATTCAACTCTCCTGCGCCCAAGCGCTCAGCTATGGAATAGTGAATACCCCGTGTTGGCTTGATACGTAAGGGTCACTCACTTCTATTCCATGCCAAGGGAACCAAAACTTTCACTGGGAGGCAGGTCTCTTAATCACTCTTGCATCTCAGTTTCCAGATTCCAGCACGTGTCACATACACGTAACACTTCACTAACAGCTATCCTCACCTACTCCTACTCTAGCATATTGCACGTGCCAACTGGAATTTAGCCACCAGCACTAGAGAAGCCACTTTGTAAAACCGGATTTTATTTTTGGAGTAGGGAACTGCAGAAAATTTGGGAGAGGGAGATCTCCCAATAACCCACCATTTGGTATGCTCCACCTAGAATGCTGACTCCCCAGCCTGTCAGGCCTAGCATGCAACATGCCTGTAAGTGAGATCAAATGCCACTCCAAAACAGACATGCAAAAAATGGCGTCTGGGGTGGTGGCTGAGTGCAGAGGTGGAGTCCAGGACAGCGGACAGAAGGGGGAAGGATAGGAGAAGGGAACATAGAACACAGAGAAGAAAGGAAAGGAAAGAAAGGCGATCAGTAGAAACTGGGGAGGAAGAGAAACGCTTCATTTTACCATGAGTGGTTTGGCAACGCACTTCGTGAATTTCACTCTAGAGGGCATCTGTGACGGAGTGGGGGATTTTCTTGTTTGTTTTCGGTGGGGTTTCAATGGTTTGCATGCGGAGGGGGTGGGACTCAGTTTCCCTGGATGTTACTGGTTTAACGAGGTGAGGGGAGAGGGAGTTTGTTGTTACAGAGGACCGGAGAGGGAACTTGGGACCCCAGCCAATGGCCTGGAGGATGGAGACCCCAGCGATCGGTGACCTGAGACCCCGACCCGGAGGCCCAGCTGAGGAGACGCAGCCGGTTCTGGCCAGTGGGAGGACAATGGGCTGCAGAGAAAGGACACAGTGACCAAACCAGCCGGTTCCAGCCAGAGGACAGAAGCGAGGAGAGGAGGCCCCGGGTTACAACCCTGTTTACCTGGAGAGAAGACAATGGACAGAGGCGGGGCCTGGGAGCTCAGATGCCCAGATGGGAAGCAGGGGGACTCTGGGCTGGAGAGGGGGAGCAGGCAGAGCCCACCTGGATGCAGAGAGACTGGGATGTGCTGGGCTGAGGGAGGCCAGGCCTGAGGCCCTGAGAGTTTCCTGTGCTGTGTTCAACTCTCTATAAACCCTCCTGTTTTACACTGGCTGAGAGTCTAGAGAACAGGGGGCATCATCCCCTCTGGGAGTGGAGGCCCCGGGGGTCCAGAGCGAGTGGACTCCCTGAGGGGGCCCACGGCAGAGACAGACGTGCTAAGGCTCAGAGAGGTGCGGTTCCAGGAGGTGGAGGGGCCTGACCCCGAGAGAGAGTGGACCCCCAAGAAGGGCTGTCACACTGAAAGGGGCACCCCACCCGGACTGCACGGAGCCAAGAGTGGGCACGATCTGTGAGTCTGTGACAGCATCATATAGAGCAAAGTCCAAAGGACACAGACCAGGTACTTGCACTAGAAAATCCCAGAGACAGCTAAGACCCGGGTTGCCATTAACAAGTCAGCATTGGTCAAGAGTGGACACGTAGTAACGTTTGAGATATTAGAGAGACAAGGTGAGTGAGAGACCATCTTGTATTGGACCAACTTCTACCAGAGACAAGCTTTCGAGAAACACAGGGCTGTTCCTTAGGCCTATGAGATATCACAGTTGTCTCTTAGACTGAGAGCAGGAGGGTCTGTGGGGAACTGTGGGGAACAGCTGGCAAGACTGCATATCAGTCATGTAAATGTAACACACCTACACATTGACCACAGCACCAACGTCTAATAGAATAGAATATTAGGGTTGGAAGGGACCTCAGGAGGTAATCTAGTCCAACCCCCCCTGCTCAAAGCAGGACCAATCCTCACACAGATTTTTATCCTAGATCCCTAAATGGCCCCCTCAAGGACTGAACTCACAACCCTGGGTTTAACAGGCCAATGCTCAAACCACTGAGCTATCCCTCCCCATACAGCCCTTCCCCATACCTCCACCCCTGCACGCACACACACTATCCTATTACCTGGCACTTATCAGTATTTATGCTTTACAAAGGTCAAAAGACTTGTCATCAAGGAACAGCAAACAAGCATGACCTGCTCAAACTCTACAAGGCAATCAATGTCTGCATTTCAGAGGAGAGCCCTCCTGGAAATTTGCCTGTGCCTCTTTAGTTTTCTAAAGCTTTCAAGTCAGACAAAGCTCTGATATTTGATAAAACCATCCTGTTAGGAGACTGGATGACTTAGGGGATCAGGGATAGGATAAGGAGCTTTTGGTTCAAAATCCACTCCAGGCTCTTTGATTTTGAGTCGATAGAAACAAAAATCTCAGTGTACAATAAAAACACTGTTACCCAAAGCTTTAGGCACATAAAAGCAAGTTCACCTATTCAGCTGTCCAGCGGCACGCAGGTACCACTGTGATGGGCACATTACAACTGCAGGCAAACAGAGAGTGGGGAATGAAGACACTGGGTATGTGAATCAAGGCTAATACATACCTGAAACCAACTGCTGACAGAAACCAAACCCTCGGAATCTCAGCTGCTGTATTCAAATTTCATCATTAATTAGAGAGTAAAGGTAGTTTGGAAATAATATTTTTTTATTGACTAAAAATATTGACAATTCCCCCACACACACACACTTTTGTTGAAATTTTTAGATTGTGGCCAAAAATCTTGTCCGTTCATAAAATTTTCAATGAAGCTGGACTTTTTTTTTTGCAAAAGTGTTTGTTTTGTCAAAAAATAGCCATTTTCCACTGAAAAACTTTGATGGGAAATTTTCAACTAGTACTATTAGCGAGGGCTATTTGTGCTAATCTCAAAAACCACAACCACCATGGGGACAAGCACCCTCCTAGCACTTCACATACAACTGGAAATGCGCCAATTTCTCAGATGCAACTTTTAACATGAATTAGCACGGCCACCAAGCAGGAGTCAAAGGAAAACTGCAGAGGTAGAAATGTAGGAGTTTGGAAATTGATTGGTAGCTAGTGCCATTTTCTTTCATTCACTCAAGAGGATCATTATTTTGGGCAAGGCCACCTATGCTTTTGTCCTGTAATTAGCGGGTAAAGCAAGTTAACATTTACTTCTTATTATCAAGGACCTACTAGAGGTTGTGTTTCTGCAGCCAAGGCAAACAAATCTGTACCTGTCCTTCACGCTAAGAATAGCTTCTGATCATCAAGCACAGTTGCCAGGGAAATGAATGGCTTCTAATGCAAGCTTCTCGGTCAAATTAAACGAGTGCAGATTAAAAGCAGCGGAGGCAGACGGCAACAGAAAGCACATGGTGAATAAGATGCACACGCTGTGCACACGTGGAGAAATTACACCATAGTAGCATGCCAGGCTGGGACTTGCGAGACCTGGGATCAGTTCTCAGCTCCGCCAGACTTCTTGTGCAACCTTGGCCAAATCACAGTTTCTCTCTGCCTCTGTTCCTTAACTTCCCCCTGACCGTACAACATGAGAAGGAACAGCTCTACCCTATGTCCCACAGGTGTGGTGGGGATAAATAAATTAAAGACCATCAGCCTCTCAAACTCAATGGGAGCGGGGGCTATAGAAGCACCATAAGATAGTCAGACCTCTCTCAACCTTCAGAATGGCTGGCTATTTGACTTTCCATTGAAAATGTGCTGTTACACTGGGGTCACTAACTCGTTCCTGTTTTAACCCAGCCCAAATCAGACCAGACTTGAACCCAGGAAGGTAGGACTCCTGGGCTCTATTCCTGATCCTGCAACTGACCCACTGTACAACCCTGGACAAGTCACTTAATCTTTTTGTGCTCAGTTCATCCAGCTGTAAAATAGGGATACCACCAGCTACCGCAGAAGGGTGCTGCAAGACTTATCTATCGAGCTCCAAAGGTGTGCCAGGTGCTTTATGGAGATAAAACAGACAAGATTTCTGCCACTAAGAGCTTGCAACCTAATTGAATGGATGCGTCAGGAAAGCACACTGGGATCCTTTTGGATGATTCATATTGAATCGAAACTGATATGGATCTAAGTAAAGACCTAGCAAAGTCCTTGATGTTTTAGAAATCCAGACCCAGCCTACTTCCAACACCCCCTCTACTCAGCAGAGTTATAATTATAACTCTCTCTAAGCAACAGGACGGCAATAAAGACTGAGTAAACAACCCAGGCTAGCAGAGACAGGTAAGCACCTCTGCTCCATTTGAGAAATAAACTGATTGACTAAAGCAGCCGGATGGTCCTTCAAAGTCTTAAAGAAACAGCTCTAGGTACAACAGCAGCTTCTACAGTTATCCTACGCAGGATGTCTTTGGTGGCATCAAATCTCCATAGTGAACCATCTAGATTCCTTTCTCCCGCTGTGGGTGGCTGAAGTTTACCAAGAGCAATGGGCTTAAATTGCAGCAAGGGCGGGTTAGGTTGGACATTAGGAAAAACTTCCTAACTGTCAGGGTGGTTAAGCACTGGAATAAATTGCCCAGGGAGGTTGTGGAATCTCCATTATTGGAGATTTTTAAGAGCAGGTTGGACAAACACCTGTCAGAGATGGTCTAGATAATACTTAGTCCTGCCATGAGTGCAGGGGACTGCACTAGATGACCTCTCAAGGTCCCTTCCAGTCCTATGATTCTATGATTTTAAGAGGAATAGCGCAGGGGTAGGAGGCAGTGGTGGTGTGAACACGTAGACCTTCCCCATCCTGGTGGTGGTATGCTTTGGTTACGATTTCTGTCTAAAAGTTATTTGATTTTTTTCCCTAAATTTTTCAGGAAAACGGAGGAAAAAGTTAGCAAGATCTTCTGGGAAAATGTTTTCCCTTTTTCAACCAGCTCTGTCTCTAACCTTAGACTGTCTACCCCAGAGGGCAAGGACTTGGGCCAACAGGCGTGAGATCAGAAATCAAGCCCTCTGTCATGCTATAGTAGCCCATAAGAGACCATGTCGACCCCGAGTGTCCTATAAATACAGAAACAAAAGTAAAACCAGCTTCAAACACCCGTGTCTGCTGCATATTTTGATGCTGTTACTTTGCCATTTGGTTTCCCATAGTTTTTTTATGAAGATGAAACAAAAAAACCACCCACCCCAAGAACTAACTTAATTCATGTTTGTTTCCTTTTTTGTTGTTGCGTTTGTTAACTCAAAGCAGGATTGGAAAGAGAGATATGTGGAGTCCTGGGGTAACTGGAACTCTTCAGCCACAAGTTTTCTATCAAATGGTAGTATTTTTTAATCTCTCTCTCTCTCTCTCTATATATATATATATATAGGAATTTTCATCTCAAAGATCTCAAGACACATTGAAATCTTTATACCTACAATACCGCTGAAAAAAATGCCACCACATTTAGGGTGGAGGACAGTATGCTGCACATCATAATGTGTATTACGGTAGCACCTAGAGAGGAATGGCAAATTTTGGCCAAAGCAGCTATAAGGTGAACACTTACCCTTATGAATCTTTATGGGATCTTTATGGCTAAGATCTCAAAACACCTCACCTATAGGAAGTTATTACTGCTGCTCTTCTCAGGAGCAAGTCACTGTTGCTTCTTGGGAACTGGACACACACGTTAAACTGCCTGGTGGAGCATCTGTTTACCCTTGGAAGGCTAAACTACTTGGAACGGAGCCTGATGTTATAGGTAGCCTTGAGACTCCAGAATGGCTGGTCTCTCACCTACACTTGCCTGTATAACCTGATTCATCCCAAACATTATGTACCTTGCCATTAAGCGTTGTCATTGTTTTTTCCAGGTTAAACATTAACATGAGCCTACAACAAATGAGCAACAAGGAAGAGGAAATATCTGAGGTTGGAAAGGCCAGGCAATGTGCAAAGGCCACATGTGCAGGGGGAGGTGTGCTGGTCCTACCGCAGCTTAAGAGAGTTATGTCATTGATTTCAATGCAACCAACATTTGACTGTAGTGTAGATTATAACAAGGGACAAATCACATTGGCTTAGAGCCATATAACACACAGGCAGATACCGTGCAAACTTTGCATGCGCAGCCGTGCTAACGCACCAAAACTCTAATGTGCGATACACACAGGTGTTAGTTGAGTCCTGGGCACTTCTTTACCAGAGTGCAATTATCCTTAATTTCATGGTGGGTTTGTGATACTGCCAAGCATCTGTTTGAATTAGTTAGCTCGCATTAGGGTGACCAGACAGCAAGTGTGAAAAATCAGGACAGGGGGTGGGGGGTAATAGGATCCCATATAAGAAAAAGACCCAAAAATCGGGACTGTCCCTATAAAATCGGGATATCTGGTCACCCTAGCTCGCATTCATAAAGAGCCATGCGAACACTAAGGCCAGCGTTAGCAGGAAGAAACCACACTTGTTTGTAGCTATGAATGCTGGACCAGGATTTGAACCCACATGTAAAGTTTGTCTCCACAGTTCCTTTGCTACTCTCCCCATCTACAGAGGCAGTAGCCTCCACCGCTGCATTTTGCAAGCCAGCTGGCATTGATTAAGACAGTAGGTCATACAGCCCCCACTTTCACACACCTTTTAGCTTATGTTAGCCATAGCAGTGAAGTTTATCTTTGTCGCAAGCATCCTCCTTTCTCCAACTGTTCACTCTCTCCTTCACGGTACCCTGCCACGGCAGCACTGCCAGCCGGGCTCTGTCCACTGGGATTCCAGCAGGAAAGAGGAGGCCGATGCTAGAGCTAACACGGGACAAGCTGAAGGTCCTTGGTTGAATATTTGCATGGCTTTTGGACAGCTCTGTCTTTGCACCAAGTTAACTTCATTTCTCATGAACGGCCTTCCTTTGCACACAAAGCAAGCCTCATCCCTTGAACTAAAAATCCAGCAAGAGAGACAGAGAAGCAGTATGGTCCAGTGGAGAGAATGGCAGATTGGGTTTTAGGAAGTCCGGGTTCTCCCACCGACCTGCTTTAAATCACTTCACCTCCTTATATGCCTCAATTTTCCCACAGAGAAATAGGAGATGAAGTAAAAGAACTAAGGTAATTCAAGTCCATTTCTTCCCCCCAACCAACCCAAGGCAGGTCCCCTACAATGTACTTCTCAGTACTTTGTACAGTCTAAGTTTAAATGTCCCAAGTAATGCAGCTTCTCACCACCTTCCTTGGGAAGATCTTCTAACTTAAGAAGTCTATCTGGATTGCCAGATTAATATTTTTCTTTCCCATATTTCATCCCCCACTTCTATCTACTCCTCCACCTATCCCACAGGCATCACTGTATAAACTCCATTCTCTGTTCGGAGGACTCTTCAGGCATTCCAAATGGCTTTCACTTAACCCTGAACTTAACAACACTTAATCAGGTACAAACCAAATGATCTAAGACAAGACATCCTCAGAAGTCTACAAAAAATATATATATTTCTTGCCTCATGGCAATTTACCTTCAAGTAAAATAGCCAGAGCAGCTGAACTGGGCAGGTATCTACGTAGAACACAATAGCGCTGGATCAAACAGATGATTTATGCCAGGAAACGTTGTGTGTAAGTATGTACGGGCAGTCCAAGTACTGTTTAACAACCACACAACTAGTGGAGACATTTAGGAAGGCCCTGCTATTGTGCCCGCCATGAGTCATAGGCGTTTACGGTATGATTAGAACGAATTGATTGGAGCAAGGACCATGTCTTGGTCTGTGTTTTAACAGCACCCAATTCAACCGGCCCGATCCTAACTAGCCTCTGGGCATTACCACAAAAGACAATATATTGTGCTCCTGACTCTTCTCTCACTCACAACATTGTAAATCATGGATTAACCGATATGCCAGTACAAACCCAGCCCATCTACCACACATCATCAGACAGAACTAAGAGGCTGCAGTGTTAGAAACGGCTAACGAAAGAGTACATGCATGTGAGTGGGAGGGTGGTGGGGGACTTGCTTTACACAAGGACTGACCTACAAACCAATATGCTCCAGGACACGTGGTGTTACACAGGTCAGACTAGATGACCTAATGGCCTTTAATTCTATGCATCTATGAAACAAACCCTAAAAACTTCTCCAGTGGCTTCCTGCTGCATTGGCGTACCTCCCCTCGCCCAGATTCACAGCTCTCATTCTCCCATGCAACACAGTACCGTACCAGATTTACGCCATGCAATCTGCTAAGGAACACAAATGCTTCACAAGATGACATCCCTACACACAGACTCTGCTAAAGCCTTGAGCAGAGGGGAGGTCTGGAGAGGCAAATGCCCGTTTCCATAGACTGAAAATCATCCGCTGCTTGGGCAACATTTCTGATTCTCTCGTGCTGAGAAACGCATCTGAACGGGCCTTCCACCCCAAGAGCTTTGCATTTGTTCTGTTGCACTCAAGGTATTTTCCCTACCTTCTGAAGGACTTTTTCTCTTCTACTAATTGTTGTTTCTAATATGCCTGAAACATTCCCCTACTTCTTGAAATTTTTCATCATATGTAAATACCGCCCAGACCCCTAACCAGCTTTGCTGCTCACCTCCGGACCTTCATAATCCAAGTTAAGGTGCAGCTGTTACAATAATAGAGGGAAACTCACTTACAGGATTATTCTGATTATTTAGACTGCTGCGGTTTCCAGAGGCCCCCAGTCAGAGATCAGGGCTCTCGCAATGTTTGGTACTGTATGCACAAGTAAAATGACGACAGTTCCTGCCCCAGGCTGTTCACAGTTGAGGATTACGACAAGGCAGATAAACTGACAAACAGGTGAGGCAGGATGAGGAGATGAACGGTAAAGACACGTACAAAACAAGTGGTCATTGCAGTCACAGCTTGCCTCTCGTTTTGCTCAGCAACGTGCAACTGACGTAACGACCACATGGCTCTTCTCACCACCACGGGCTGCTGGGATTTTCAAAGAAGCCCTAAAGATGTTAAAAACCCAAATCCCAAAAGATTTCAGTGAGAGCTGGGTACCTAAACCCCTTCAGTTCCTTTGGCTTTCACCGGAACACCTAGAGGCAAAGTGATCCATGCACCATGCTAAAGAGCTTATACAATTCTCACCCCAGACCTGCTGAGAGAAATCAGTTTACAGACCTGATTGCTGACACCCGCACCAATACATCCTGTTTATAGGATCAATTCATTCCCACAGCGTCCCAAGGACATGTTTCACTGCTAAAGTGAAGTGATGGCTGTCTACAATACAATATATCGAATATTTCCCCAAAGACATCAGTAACCCATCAGAGGTAGATACAGAAAACCAAGTATTTACCTGGCACACGGTTTCTCAGTGAACGTTCAGGATTTAACATCTTGTGCCTGCTTATCTCAGGCCAAGCGATGTTACTCTGGAACTTGAATCCAAGCAGTATCCTTCATCCGTCTCCCAGTGACTGCTGGGTATCATATTGTAGACCGGGCTGGTAGCACCGCCTATTATAATGTTGGCTAACACTTCCCATTATCAGACCTATATTCAGTTGCTCGTAACTTTGCCAAACTGTAACCCTTGGGGCTGAAAGTTTCCATGCTGGGTGTCTGCCCCAGGCTGTATTTTTTTTTGAAAATTTCAGACACAACGGTTTAGCCATTTCCAAGATGGCAGCTAGGAAAAAATACATTGCTTTGCCTACGTTAAAAATTGCAGGCAGACTTTTCTTTGAGAAGCTCTAGTGCCTTTGGAGTAAGAACTTGAAAATCTGCCGGGGGGGTGGCCTTTGTGTCATAAAAATCTGCCCAAATTTGGTCAAGATATAAGATAATAAAAAAAATCACAGTCTGCACATACTTGGTAAAGACTGCTTAGACTTTAGCAGCTAAATTCCCAAAGACTCCGTTTACACTGGCCAGACTGGGACTGGCTGGGAACAAGTATGGGACAAGGGGATGGAAGGGAGGGAGGGGCCGACTCTGCCTGGATGAGGAGCCCAGGGATGGAGATTGGGACTGGGAATCGGGAGTCAGTGGGGACGGGAAATGGGAGCTGGAGAGGTGTGACTGGAGACCAGATGAGGAGCTGGGAAGGAAGAAACTGAGACTAGGAGTGAGGGGAATTGGGATGGGATGGTAAGTCTGGAGGAAAGAGCCTAGACAGGAAAGAGTGGGACGAGAAGCCAGAGGACTGAAGAACAGGACGGGCAAGGTGAGGAGAATGGGACTGGGGACAAGCAGCTAGGGATGGGAAAGAGACAGGACTGGGAGAAGGTCAGGTCGGAGGGGAGAGGCAGAATGAATCACCCGTAGGAGCATGGAGTCGAGGGGTGGAGTGGGGTGGGGTGGGGGAGAGATTGCAGAGAGAGGATGGTCTCATAACTAGGAGCTCAACTGCCTTAACCAAGCTGCTTAAACTAAGCTTTTTGCAGGTGGCCACTAACTCGGTGTCCCTCATTTTCTTGGTGTTTTACTTGAGACCCGGAGGGATTTGCAGAGATGGTGAGCACCCACGGCGAGCTCTGAGCACAAAGCGCTCTCTAAGGCAAAACATTCTGAAAAATCAGGTCCTGAGACTCTAAAATTGGACACCCTAAAGTAGTGGATACTTTTGACCTTCATCTCTTTCTCTCGGTTTCTGATGTGTAAAATGAGGAGAGCACCACCCCCTCATTTCACAAGGGTTTTGTGAAAAATAAATCCATTATAGTTGTGAAGCAGTCACACAATAGCAATGAACAACACAGAAAAGCACGAGGAAATTAATAATTCTGTTTTCACAGCAAGGTTTGAACAGTGTACAGTAAATAAGGCCTTGGACCACACACTGAACAATGAGTAGAAAACAAAAACATTGAATAACTGCTCATTAAGTCAGGTTTCAGAGTAGCAGCCGTGTTAGTCGTATCTGCAAAAAGAACAGGCGTACTTGTGGCACCTTAGAGACTAACAAATTTATTAGAGCATAAGCTTTCGTGGGCTACAGCCCACTTCTTCGGATGCATATAGAATGGAACATATATTGAGGAGATGTTCATGCTCTCTGTATGTGTGTATATATATATATCTCCTCAATATATGTTCCATTCTATACGCATCCGAAGAAGTGGGCTGTAGCCCACGAAAGCTTATGCTCTAATAAATTTGTTAGTCTCTAAGGTGCCAAAAGTACTCCTGTTCTTTTTGCTCATTAAGTGAATACCGCCCATTCGGCACACTGTGGGAAAAAACCAGTATGCGCTCATCTAATTAAATACCGTATCATAATGCATACGCACTATGGGGCCAGAATTAAGGTAGTATGTGCAACCTTAATTCTGGCATTTGCTAACTTTTGAGTGCTTGACTTTGCAGACATAATAATGTTGTTTACCTCAGAGTTGTGTGTGAGATTAGCTAGAGTGCTTATGTTACCACCACCCTGCCACACAGCCAAGCACCGCAATACATTTCTCCTGAGTGGTGCAGATTAAGTCTATCTGTATCCCAAGCACAAACTCTCCTTCCCCGCAATGCAACGCTCCACAGACAACCTCTGCTCTCCATGAAACCGACTGGAGCGTCGAGTTCCCCAGCCTAACTGCATGGCTGGCTCCTAAGACTCTTAGTCAGGTCTGATTTTCAGCCATTCTTCTCACTACATTCTCTCATCCCCTCATAATATATGCACTCCTCTTCAACTCGGAATAACTCCAGCTCAGCATGGTGACTCCAAAGAGAAGTGATGATGGCCCCCAAGCAATTTTCCCCCTCCCCTTATCTACCCCAACGTACACCACTCCCTTCTCACCCATGTCCTTGGCGACACTGGCGCTGTACAGCGCTGGAACTTGCTGCGCTCAGGGGTGTGAAAACGCCCCCCCTTCCCCCACGAGTGCAGCGCTGTAAAGCACCAGCGTAATCAGCGCCTGCAGCGCTGCAAGCTACGTCCCTCGGAGAGGTGGAGCACATACAGCGCTGCGAGAGAGCTCTCGCAGCGCTGTAAGCTACGCCCCTCGGAGAGGTGGAGTACATACAGCGCTGGTGGCGCGACTACACTCGCGCTTCACAGCGCTGCCGCGGCAGCTACCGTCGCAGTGGGCACCTTAGAAACACCTCAGAAAGATGCTGATGCCGTCATTTTCTGTAAGTGAAGGGATTACCATCAGATAACTGGCTGGTCACCATCTTCAAATAAAATGGTGAGCGAACAGCCCAAATCCCACAGAGCGGGAACCGACATCAATATAATCACCACCCTATGAGGAGCTAATTGGCCCCGCTCAATAGTTCTCTCAGCAGATGTGTCCGTGACTGAAGGGCCATGGGAGCTGAATTATTCTTTCACTCCCAAGAGATGGTATCTGCTAGGCCGGAGTGAAAGTCCAACGGCAAGAGAGCAGACTTGCATTGCTGTCGTCTTGCGGCACCTTATGAAGTGTACGGCACGCAAAATAAAATGCCATGCACTTATAAGCATTAAATAATACATAATAAAGATATTGTGCAACAAAGAGATGAAATCTGACAGCAAATTTTTGGATCGGTTTTTCAGCTGAAAACTTCTCTAGTTTTGACAAAACGTTCACATTAGCCCACTGAAAGATGCTTTCCTTTATAAATTTCCACTTAATCAAAAACTTGATTTGCATTTTCGACCAGCCTTAGTACTGGGGTATTTTTCAGCCTATCCTAAGAATTAACACGCTACTGAGAAATCCCATAGTAAGATCACAATCCCATGGTGGCATGGTAAGCGCCACTCCCTTTCTCTCCTAGGAGTGATCCCTGTATTCTGACATTTCTAGCTGCCTCCTAACTATGCAGTTCGTGCCAACTCCGTTTCACTCTATGCCCACATTCGTTAATAAAATCTTCCCATGGATATATATAAGAGCGTTCCCAACATTTCTCCCTTTGCCCATGAACTGGGCAAACCAAACTGCACAGCGATGTGATCACTCAGGGAACAGCAACAGACTTCAAATGTCTCCCTCACCCCCCATTCTGTCCTCACCTGGAAAAACAGTTGTTGCAGCAAGTGGAGGGGAGGTGGGAGATAATTCCATTGGTGGAAAACAAATTGGGGGCTTACAAACTGAATGGGATAAACAAGATCTGACTGTATGTGATTTAGAGCTAACAATGTCGGTTACCGAATGTTAACTGAATACACAGTGGCTGTTAGCGACTGTGGGGATCAACTTAATTTTAAATTAAATACGCAATAAATGCTTAACTGAACTTCTATTAAATTTCACCTAGTATGCGAAGTATGTGGGGCTTTTAATTGACATTAAACAAGATAGTTACACTGAGTCAGTTGATATTTTATTACCTTGAGATAAATGGCCTAATTAAATCTAAACTATATCCATTCGAGGCGGAATCGCAGACGGCTCCGCTAATGTTTGTCTGGCTCAAAGGCAGCGCGCTAAACAGATTTACTTGGGTGGGGAGAGTGAAAACAGTGAACAATATTGGATTGACAGCCCCACCGGGAGATGGCAAGCCATTTATTCACAGAACAGGTACTATCCATTTATCTAGGGAGTTCTATGGCCCCCCATTGCTGTGGTCTCTGAACGCCGCACAATCGTGAATGGATTTTATCCTTAACACTGCTGAGAGGTAGGGAAGAATTACTCCCATTTTACAAATGGGAAACTGAGGCACTGGGAAGATTAAGTGATTTGCTCAAGGCCTGTGAGATACACGAGGTCAGACTGGAAGATCTAGTGGTCCCTTTTGGCCACAAACTCTAATACACAGGAAGTCTGGAGACGGGCCAGATACTGAACCTACATCTCAAGTGCAGCCCAGGGACCATTCCACTAGACCAAGCAGTGACGACATAACACCCCGCTCAGGCTGCAGCACCAACATGCCCCAGGTCTGTATGGGAAGTTCTCACTGATGACTTCCCTAATTCCATCTCCCCCTCTTCTGTAGCAGTGTCTTTCCCCGCTCTTCCACCTCTCCTCCTAAAGCCTGCTGGGACTGGAAACAGAAGAGCCAGTCAGGATGGAGGACATACCTATCCTGATATCCCATTTCCCATGTGCCCCCCGAAATGCTAATGGCTTGTGGCTACCGTTGAACTAGGCTATTGTCAAAGCCCTGACATACTGGTAGAAGGCCTTCCACTTCCTATAACCGCCTGCTTATTCCAAACACCTAGACACTAACTTACATAACAGTCTTCAGATATGTTAAGGGCTGTCGATTGTTCTTCTCCTGCCTCCAGTGGACACAGAGACGTAATGAGCTTAATCTGCAGCAAGAAAAAAACTGACATTTTTTGAAATGGAGAGAAAGCGATTAACATCCATCTGTGGCAAAATCCATGCCCTGCGGTCCATTCACAGCCAACAGCCACCCTGCACACCTGCCTGTGACAACTGATGGGTTCCACCACACCGCCAATGAGAAATCACTATTTTAAATGGTTCCTTCTGGCCTGAAGAGCTATGAACCTATGGGGGAAAATGGCCTGACTGTGATAGTCAGTGATACTCAGCAGTCTGTATCTTTTCTAAGAAAAGGTTATCAGCAGCTCACAAGTCCTCTGATGTTTGTTTTCCTTCCTTGAGCATACTGCAAGGCTTTGGGAGCGTTTATGAGTGACTCATGCACATGACAGAGTCAGCCTCAGATCCCAACAACAGATACCAACAATCTTTTTTTTTTTACTTAAAATAATGACTTTCACACCAGCTCTTGCATTGATCGAAACTAACTCTCCTTGGGATTAAGGCAGAATTTTAGCTCGAGTGTCTCTGCCATTAATCCTAATCACTGTGATTAGGTGCGGGCGATGTTTTTTTCATATCTGGATTAGCAGCATTACCACCCTATCTATCTTCCTGTGCCCAGAAGCACAGGGAGAAGAAACTGCTAAGCATTATACTGACCTAACCCAATTTCTTAGGCGGGCATAAACTGTGAAAAGCTTTTGAGATTTCATGGGGGTTTTTTGGTCTGTGGTTTTTTTATTTGATTTGTTATTTTCTTTTCTCTGTTTTTCTTTCTCACAAAACTTAAAAAAAAAAAAAAAAAGTCAGAATTCACTAACATTCCCTTTTGCAAGTTCCAGTCTGTGTGCAGCTCCCTTAGCATGAAAGTAACTGCCATGTTTCCTTTCCAATCCCTGGTCCAGGACCAGAGCTTAGAAAGGGTCTTGAAGTATTTGTACGACTCTATCAGAGTCCAAGAAAGTGATGGGATACTGGGCCTTAAAAGCATGGATGAATCGGAAGGAAGTAAATATTTCACTATTGTCATTGTGTCACTGTGTTCTTACTCTAAAACCTCTTAAGGTATCCCTACAAAATTTATTTGAGCTTCCCTTGCCCAGAAAAGCTTAATAATGGCACTGGACTGGCACGCCGTTTCAGACATCACAGCAGTTAGTACACTCTTAAGCAGTGGTTCCCAAACTTTAACAACCTGTGAACCCCTTTCACCAAAATGTCAAGTCTCGCAAACCCCCTCCTAAAAATGAATATTTCCAGGGATTTTCTCCTTTACCCGAGTATAAATGATAAAAGCAGTGATCTTGGAAATACAAAATTTGTTTTTATGACATGCTTATTACACACTATTTATTATTAATTATTATTTATCATTACAGTATTTTTATTACATTATGAAAACGGCAACACTCTTCCAAGATCTCACTTTCGTAGCTTGTATCACTTTGAATAAGCCTGTTATAAGACAAGGCTCCTATGTTTCATCAAGAAGTATCAGATGTGAAACAGCATGAAGGTATCTAAGAAGCCAACTCAAAGAGTTCCTCCTGCACAAGCATTCAGGTCTTGAGCAGTTCAAGCAAACAACACACGCTACAACAAAGCTTAAACTTGTTCTTCATAATAATTTTAAAAACAATACTAGCTGCCTATTTAATTTTAAAAGCAGCAAAAAATATCCACCTCCCTTTCCATTTCTTATAAAGAGTCTTGACGTTTAAATCTCCTCAGTGTGATAGATGTGCTTGCTTTGATCTGCTTAGCTCTTAGAAGTCCAGGGGCTCCAGGCTCCTGGTCCCGTGCTGCCCAGAGTACCTAGGGACAGCTCTGTCTGCCATTAGGGAATTTTTTCCCGAGAACCCCCTGTAACATTTCGCGAACCTCCAGGGGTTCGTGAACCCCAATTTGGGAACCACTGCTCTAAAGTGATTCTGAAGGCCAAATGAAGTTGAGAAAAATAATGAGACTAATACTGAAGTTAAATGCTTTCACAGGAATACAGGAATTGCCAGACTATACCAGACCCATGCTCTTCCTAATCCAGTATTTGTCTCCAACACTGGCCAGCACCAGATGCCACAAAGAATACTGCAAGAACCGTCCTCATCTCTAATAGTTAGAGACCAGTTTAAACCAGTGGTTCTCAAACTTTTGTATTGGTGACCCCTTTTACACAGCAAGCCTCTGAGTGCGACACCCCCCCCCCCCCCATACACTAAAAAAACCACCTTTTTAAAATATTTAACATTATAATAAATGATGCAGGTGAAGTGGAGTTTGGGGGTGGAAGCTGACAGCTCACAACCCCCCCCCCCCCCCCCATGTAATAACCTCGAGATCCCCTCGGGGGTCACGACCCCCAGTTTGAAAACCCCTGGTTTAAACCATGAGGCATAAGGTTTAATTGTTAGTAAACTCTAATAATGCTGCATATTCTTGTTAGCCATATAAATGTCTGACCCCTTTCTGAACGTTGCCGAATTCTTGGCCTCAACATCATCTCGTGGCAAGGAGTTCCAGAGTCTAATTACAAACTATATGAAAAGTATTTCCTTTTATCTATTTTCAATTAGCTGCCTTTCAATTTCCCCTTGTTCTTCTGTTGAGACATGGAGAACAGTCACACCCGATACCTCCATTCTCCAGACCATTCATTATTTATATACTTTTATCCTATCCCTTTATTTGGGGTTGTTTACTTTAGAAAGGAGACAGACTCTTTAATCTCTCTTCATATGAGTTTTTCCAGGCCCCTAATTATTTTAGTTAGTCTTCTCTGAACCTTTAATTTCTACACTATGCTTGTCTAGGTTATTGCAGCACCTTCTGATGGAGAAATGGGAACTGCTTAGATCAACAGCACGGTGGGACTCGCAGCAGGCATCACACATAATCAGACAAAAGGAACTTGCCTAAAGTTTGTGGACAAACCAAGAGATTAGACTTATGAACTTGAACTTATGATTTTAATAAACAAGGTGACATCTATGCTTAGAAATCAAATGACGGGGCGCCCGAAGCCTGATCAGTATCATAAGTTATAATTAATAATAAATAAACTCTGATGACCGCTTTATTTGTTGAAGTTCTTCAATTCCGATGGGATTTTAGCAGTCAGTATTTCACACGCCGCTAGAGGCCGAGATAAAGGGCATTAATTTTCAGTCTTTATTCATGTTGTGTAGTACTTACTCACTTGCATATCCTTAGACTGAACTTTTTACAGGATAAATACTGAGCAGCATAAGGGATGCAGAATTGGGCCAGAATTTACACTATTTGAAGACTTGAATTTCAAGCTTTCATAAATTATACAGCACAGGGTCCTAACTACCAAAGTTCAAGACAACAGTCAATTAAATATCATACTCGAAGTGGGGCCAAAGAGAGACCCGAAGCTATTCAGAGAATGATGTGATTTGGAGATGTCATCTGCCTTGCAATCTGCCACAAACAGGCAAATGGTCATATCATCGCTTGGGAAACTGGCCTTTCCAGACTTAGCCAGGATTTGAGAGGGGTTTAGAACTGAACATAGCCACTGCAAGTCGCAGACAGCACAGCAATATAGTTGTAAGCCATGGAAATGTTGTGGCTAGAGGAAGGTACGGGTTAGTCAGTTCTGAAGGCAAATCTTTGCAGCACAAGCTTACCCTGCCAGTGTTCTTCAACCACATTCTGAAGGGAAAATCTCTCTGGGCAAGAGAATTCAAGTCTTCATTGCCAGTTCATTCCTAGGTGTTTCGGCCAAGACAGCTAATGAGGGTGCTAGCCAATGCCAATCATAATAGATGGTTAACATTTGCATGATGAAAGACACTAATATTCAGTGACATGGAGAAACCTGGAAAGCAATAATGCTGATGTAGACAGGAGTGACAGTGGACAGTGCACATAGGAGTTTGCATGTGACTGGCCCATTGCAGTTTGGGGTTGTATACACAGCAGCATCAGTGAGATACAGCCCCTCTATGTACAGCTCTGGAACATTGTGTTCAATTCTGAGCAACGTGTGACTGAAAGACATTGACAAACTGAATGGACCTCAGACAAAGGCAACAAAGAGGATGAAGGGGCCAGTGGGTATGGGACTAATTCACAAGGAGCTAAGTGGGGCACGTTGTTGAGCTAATAGACAACTGAAGTGGCAGAGATATAAGAACAGTCTACAAATAGCAGAAGGAAGTTAATGTCTAGGGGGTATGTCTACCCTGGGAACTTTTCCCACGGGAACTGGGAACATAGGAACTGCCAGACTGGATCAGACCAGTGGTCCACCTAATCTGGTAACCGGTCACCAACAGCAGCTGGGACCAGCTGATTTAAAGAAAGGTGCAAGAAACCCTGCAGAAAACAACTCAGAGAAGTTTATTTCTAACTCCCAGTAGTTAGACATCGGCTTAACCCCCAAATAACAGGACAGAAGGGAGCACTAGAAAGAACAGGCAGCAGGAATTTCTACAACACTGATGTGAGCAGAGTTAGATGACACACTGGTAAGAACTAATGCTCTATCTATGCTAGAACTCCCACCAGTGGCACTGTGGCTGTGCTAGCCAGCTGCGAGTAAAGGGCGAACTGAAAATACAGCAATGGAGAGAAATAGTCAGGGCAATACAACAGGAATGATAGGGTGAAACTAAAAGGGGAAAACCAGGCTGACTAGCAGAGAAAACTTCCTGACAATAAGGCCTCACTGTGCTGTGTAATAATCACAGAAACATAGGGGGAGGGACACCAAGAGGTCATCTACTTCATCCCCACTCCTGGTGCTGAGGCAGAATTAAATATACCTATCCCTGACAGGTGTTTGTCTAACCTGTTCAGAAAACCCTCCAATGACAAGGATTCCACCAACTCCCTAAGTAATCACTCAAGGGAAACCCCATTGTCTGAGATAGCCCAGTCTGGACCAACCATGAAACAGAGGAAATTCACTGAATAACCCAGTAAGTCTTTTCCAGCTCTAAGTCACACGATCCTATGTGGACAAATTTTCACTACAGAGTGCGCTGAGCCCACCAACTCATTTCACACAGGCCGAATGGCTCTTAGTCACTATCAGCGTGGGGCAAAGCTGAACCAGCAACATACAGGTGAACTCCTCACAGTCCCAAGCCCACACCCCATTCTCCTCCCTCCAATATCCTATATCTAGGCATTTATACAGCATCCCTCTCCATGATATCTGAGCGCCCAGCAACACAGCGGCACTCAAGATCCCAGTCTCCCCGTATCCTTTTTTGCAAAATGATTTTTTCCGCAGATTTTGTCCTGAAAGTTACTCCCACATGGCATGCACCCAGCCTCTGTAGGGCACAAACCTGTGGGCCCTACAAGTGCAGAAATCCCATCAAAATCAATAGCAGTTCTTTGAACTGAAGTCTTATGGGAGTGAGACTTTCCACCTTAGATATAGGGCGGGGGTAGGCAACCTATGGCATGCGTGCTGAAGGCGGCACACGAGCTGATTTTCAGTGGCACTCACACCGCCTGGGTCCTGGCCGGTCCGGGGGGCTCTGCATTTTAATTTCATTTTAAATGAAGCTTCTTAAACATTTTAAAAACCTTATTTACTTTACATACAACAATAGTTTAGTTCTATATTATAGACTTATAGAAAGAGACCTTCTAAAAACGTTCAAATGTATGACTGGCACGCGAAACCTTACATTGGAGTGAATATATGAAGACTCGGCAGACTCCTTCCGAAAGGCTGCTGACCCCTGATATAGGGGGTCAGCTGCATAGTCCAGCATGGAACAAAGCATTCTGACTAGCCAGACTAGCACCCTTAAACAAAGGCAGCACACCTTACAAAAGAAAGATATCAAAAGCCGGCCCAACCTAGAAGTAGGTGAAAGGTAAAGGGGCAAAATCCAGCCTACCGGGGAGTGGAAATAAAAAGAATAATCTAACAGCGGCCAGCGCCATTACTGAATAAGTTTTCCCTATCAACACCTCCCACTCACAAAGAAAGCCCCAGGGGGTGCCGAGATTTCTCCTGAACCATAATGAGAATGAAATCTGTCAATCTGAATGACAATAAACTGGGTGACAGTAATTGTGTGGGAAATATCTGCTGGGCTCACCCGCCTGGGAAGGGCCTACCCAACCTTGCATGCAAAAGTGTGCCAGGACCTAACACACCTATTATTATTTCTATAATCACTGGTGTCCCAGTCTACAAGGCACCATTCCAATCCCTTCCCTGAAGAATTTACTGTCCCACAATTCAGGAGCAGGACAGAGGAGACCAGGAAGCAATGTTTAATAGAAAAGATAGCAGGACAACTCCCTTAAACCGAAGTAATCAGTGTCTCAGTGCATTCCTGTCCCATCAGCTCTGTGGCCCACACTGTGAAGCGAAGGCCTGTTGCATCCAGAGCGCAGGAGGTCAGACCCAAGCGCCAACTGGTGTCCTGCAGAGACCCCAGCGGAGTGGGGCACACCCACCTAGAAATGAGAGATCAGACCGAGTTGCTCTGCGGCTCTAGTCCCCAACTATTGGAGAGGGAAGCAACGAGGTGGTCAGTTGCCCTCCTCCCTGGGCAAAGGCAGGGGGGGGAGCATCCATCTGCACCCTGAATCACCTCCGGGCCCCCGGGGCAGTCGCTTGCACCGTGTCCTTACCGCCAGATCTGCACCCCTACCCTGTCCCCTCCAAGACAGCCCCTCGGAGGAAGCGGGGGGCAATGTCCCCAGGAATGCAGGAGGGGCTGCGACCCCCAAGTGCCGGGGAAGTTTCCTGGGTCCCTCCCCACTCGCCCCCTACCCAGCCTGAGACACCCCCGCCGGCGGCAGGCGCTGCAGGCTGGAGATCCCCGCCGGGGCCTCTCCCCGCCCCAGCCGGGCCAGCAGCACCCGGCCCGGGCGAGGGAGGAGCCGCCGCCGCCCCCGGGCACATGCAGCGCGCGCCGCCCCGCCGGGGGCTCCAGCTGCGGCACAGCTGGGGAGGGGGGGGGGGAGTTATTATTTGCAACCCTACCTCGGGTGGGAGGCGGAGGCGAGCGCGGCGGCGGCAGCGGCGGCGGGAGGGCGGAGGCTGCGGGTGGAGGTGGGGCGGGGGGCGGTGCCGGGGCCGCATCAGCGCCGAGTCCCCTCCCCGGCCCCGGAGTGTCCCCGGCCGCCCTCGCCGCGGCTCCGGCTCGGGTCTGGGGCTGCCCCTGGGTCCGGGGGTCTGGGGGCTGCCCGCCCCAAACCCCCCTCTCCAGCTCCCTCCTGCCCCCCCAAGCCCCGGCTCCCCCTGTCGCCCCTCGCCCTATTCCCCCAGCCTGCCCTTACCCCCTATCTCCCTCTACCCCAGCCCCCTGACTCCTCATCCTGCCCCCCAAGCCCTCTTTTCCCCCCGCCCTATTCCCCCAGCCTGCCCTTATCCCCTATCTCCCTCTACCCCACCCCCCTGACTCCTCATCCTGCCCCCCAAGCCCTCTTTTCCCCCCGCCCTATTCCCCCAGCCTGCCCTTATCCCCTATCTCCCTCTACCCCAGCCCCCTGACTGCCCATCCTCCCCATCCTGCCCCCCAAACCCCCTTTCCCCCCCCGCCCTATTCCCCCAGCCTGCCCTTACCCCCTATCCCCCTCTACCCCACCCCCCTGACTCCTCATCCTGCCCCCAAGCCCCCTTCTCCCCCCGCCCTATTCCCCCAGCCTGCCCCACACCCCCATCCCCTCCCACACACACATCCCTTCCGCCCCCCGGATCCGGCTCTAGCCACAAGCCCACTTAGCAATTGCTTGGCCCCCCCCTGTTCTCTCTCTATGATGTGTTGTGTGGGGGGAGGCCCCCCAAAATATTCCCAAGGGGCCTCTGGTGCCCTCCCCTCCCCATCTCTGCTTCTGCCCCTTCCCCCTCCCCCCCCGGCATGCCCCCTATCGCCCCTGCACTCAACCCCCCCCCTTACCTGTCTCTCCTGGCCCCGGGCAGGGGGCGAATCCGAGGGTCTGAAACCAAAGGGAAAATCAAGGGAAGCCCCTAAAACAAAAAGTGAAACTTCTGCCGAGCTCCCGCAGCCGGGTTGGTGCCTCCCCTCTGCCCCCGGGCTCTGCCCAGAGCGCTGCAGGCTGACGTCAAGGGCCCAAATTCCTGACTTTCCCCGAAGGCAGATTTGTCCATGTAAGGTCTGGGGATGGCAGTGCAGTGCACTGCCCGGGAATGACAGAGACGGGGGGGGGGGGTGTTGCAGGACCAAGGGGGCAGAGATAGAAAAGGGTGGGGTCCTGCACTGCGAGGGGGGGAGGGGGTTAGACTGCATGAAAGGGGCTGGACTGGGAAGGCTGCTAAAATAGTATAAGAACAGGTAGAGGGGCTTTTTTTATTATTATTACTTATTTAAGATTCCCACTGGAGGGCCTGACCTTGCACACATTAAATGCACGTGTTTACATCTTTAGGCACGTAAGCAGTTGTGCGCAAAGTCAGGCATGTGCTTAAATCTTTGCAGGATTTGGGGCCTCAGTTTTTAACGCAGAGGGACACATTCAACTTGAAGCTAGTCAGCTTTAAAAACAAAAACAAAAAGTTTAAAGTAGTTGTAGGTCCTACACCTGCCCAAAGCCTCCTGCCAATTTTTTGGTACTTTTCCATATATATATCACTTGATTTTTCTCTTCTCCCCAAATTTGTTGTGTGAAAAACCCACACAAAATGGACTGTACAGGGGAAATAGTGAAATGAACTCTACACAAAGAGCTGTTAACTGTGCAAAGAATGCAAATTGGGGAAAATGGGGGATTTTTTCCTCTAATCTCTTTCAGTTATGCTTGTTACAGTTATTTGTAATTCAAGCACAAGTGGGTTTAGTTTGGATGAGGGTCTGTCTTTAAGCATTAGCTGTTTCCAGTTTCTTTGCAAGGGGGGGGTACATTGGCATTGCAGTTGAGAGGAGCAAGACAGAAGGGATGCAACGCATGAGGACCAGGGAGAGCAAACCTGCCAAGCCTCTCACATCTGGAAAGATTCTTGGATGTATTTTGAAGCACTTTAAAAGCATCTCCCTCTGCCGACAAAGGATTTTGCTGTGCGCTTTCAGGAGACGTTTAAAATCTCACTCATCACTTTCTGAAATTTCCCTAATTCCATCTGTTACAGCCCTGGGAGAGCAGGATTTTGCACCTTAAGCCCCCAGTCCTGCATTGTGATCTCCATGGATAGACTGCTGTGTCAGCAGAGGGTCCAGCTACATAGATCACCTTGCAGAATCAGGGCCAAAGACAGGGATTGATGGATGGGTTTGGGGACATGGGAGTTTGAAGCCTATTTCATATAGTAGAGGGCTCTTTATTTAAAGAGAAGCTTAAGGAGTGACTTGATTACAGTCTAAATATCTACATGGGTAACAAATATTTAATAAAGGGATCTTCAGTCTAGCAGAGAAGCTGAAACTAGACAAGTTCTGACTGGAAATAAAGCGTCTGTTTTTAACATTGAGAGTAATATTTACCAAGGGTCACAGGGAATTCTCCATCACTGGCAATTTTTAAATCATGACAGGATGTTTTTCTAAAAGACCTGCTCTAGGAATTACTTTGGGGAAGTTCTCTGGTCTGTGCTCTATATGAGATCAGAGTAGCCGATCATAATGGTCCCTTCTGGCCTTGGAATCTATGAATCTAACAGGCAACGGCAGAATAAGCGTCAACATCTAGAAATTGAAGCTAAACAAATTCATACTGGAAATGTGGCATAAGGTGTGTTTGTTTGTTTTAACAATGAGGTAATTAACCACTGGAATTACCACAGGAGGTCAAACTAGATTTTCACAATGGTCCCTTCTAGCCTTAAATAAAAAGCCCTGATTCTGCAACACTTAAGAGAAGCACATATACAAAGGATTTCAGTGTTTTCTCTTCTCTGCTTAATCTTTTACATAAATCTAAACTGGAACTTGCATTAAACAACACAAACTTATTAGACACCTATCACACAATGTCTGGGAAAAGTATCATCCAATTAAAATGAATGGTTTGGCCCGAGATTAAATAGCAAGGAGTGTTCTCTGCATAATGTTGCAATGGAAGCCAAAGATCTAATATTTTCTTTGCTGCTTGTCCAACACCTACTTCTTCCCTATCCATTAAGTGTATGCAATTAGCGATATTGTGTTAACAGAAGAAAGACTACTTTGAATGCCTATAGCTATTTCCCTCAAAAATCTCAAAGTAATTTGCAAATATTAATTCATCCAGACTCTGAGCTCCATACACTGAGTTAGCTAGATATTCTGATCTCCATTTTACAGATGGGGAAACTGGGGTATAGGCAGGTTAAGACCCACATTTTCAGAGACGATGTAAGTGACTTGCTGCTATGGCACACATAAAAAGTCTGAGGGATACAGAAATAGAAACTAGATCTTTGACTTCCTGTCCAGTGCCTAATGTCTAAACACTCACTAGCATTATCACTTTAGTGAGAAATTGTGAATATATTCTTATTTCATTAGAATGACCAGAACATCATCCGAAGAAGTGGGCTGTAGTCCACGAAAGCTTATGCTCTAATAAATTTGTTAGTCTCTAAGGTGCCACAAGTACTCCTGTTCTTTTTTGAGAACATCAAACTTTGATCATGAAACCAGACACTTTAAAATAGAGAATCTGGAACAGGGAGAATTGCTTTGCATACAATCAGAATCAAACTTCTTGAACTGAGTTTGTAAATGTTACTTATTTTGGTAATACATAGTGCCTAGGCTAGGACCATCGCCATAAAATGTATTCAGTTCCAAAAAGGATATAAAATGCTTTAAATTTCATAAGGCACTCAACAGGCAATAGGTTTCAGAGCGGTAGTCGTGTCAGTCTGTATCAGCAAACATGAGTCCTTGTGACAACTTAGGGACTAACAAATTTATTTGGGCATAAGCTTTCGTGGGCTAAAACCCACTTCATCAGATGCATGGAGTGAAAAAAACAGTAAGCAGAATATATATTATAGCACATGAAAAGGTGGGAGTTACCTTACCAAGTGGGGGATCAGTGCTAATGAGCCAATTCAATTAAGGTGGAGGTGGCCTATTCTCAGCAATGATACTGAAATAGGAGTGACTTGATTAGAGTCTAAATATCTACAGGGGGAACCAATATTTAATAAAGGGATCTTTAAGTCACTTCAGCTCTCTGTACCAAATGTAAACATGAAGCGTATGTAGCATTTTGTTTCCATGAGCCTCTCTGTTTCTTGGGCCTGGCCAAGAAGTGGAAGACAGATCAGCCGAAAGCAAAGGCCCAGATCCAGACTTCAAGCCTCAACAATGGGACACATAAGCAAAGGTCCAACTTCAACCATCCAGAAAATGGTGTTTGAAACCCCATCTTTCCAGAACGTCAGGGTGCTTGCATTTAGTCCTTTTAAAGACATTTGAGCTGCAAAGTCAGACTTATTCCTGTCTCCAGTGAAACTCCCCAAAGCATCAGAGAAGTTGTTGACTTGGTGAGCTAATTCCCCTGTGGGCTAGCTATGGCAGGACTGAAAATCACAATAAGAAGCCAGTTCTTGTGAGAGTCTCAGTCTAATTTTCAACCAAGAGAGGATCCGATGAGCATCAGATCAGTTGGAGGCTCCTCTGAACCAAACCTCTGAGGTTTTCTGAGATTCATCCGTTGAAATTTGGTGATGGGTTTGGGGTTTTGTTTTTTTTTACCTCTGGAATCTGCTGCAATAGGTTTGAGATTTCAGGTTTTAAGGGGGATTCCCTGGGAGCATGTCCAAAATCTGAGAGTCCTCAGCAGTGGCATTGATGTGGGTGCTGCAATCATGAAAGATGCTGTTTCGAAGAGACGGGGAACAGCAAGATGAGTACTGACTGTGCCAGTGGGCTGCAAAGGAGATAGCTTGAGACCTTTCCACAATCGCAAGTCACTTCAGAAGAGGGGACTTTCCCCAATTTAAAGATATATATTCATTTGCCACCGAAGTACATGCTTAATTCATTTGACTTCAATAGACATAAGCATACATCTCAGTATTTAAATGATGTGTGTAAGTGTTTTACTAGATCAGGGCTTAAGTCAACATTGTCTAGTGATTACATTAGTTTCCTGATGTAGGGATTTAGATTCTAGGCTTTACCAATGACTCACTGTGTTACCCTGAGCAAGTCCTACCACAGCTGGTCAAAAATGTTCACATTGGATACTTTTTTCAATCAACATTTGAAATTTCAACAAAAATTCAACTAAAATTTAGCCAAAATGTGGACAATTTCATTAAGTTTTTCAACCAACCTCCTCCATGGGCCTCAGTTTACCAACCTGAAAAAAGGGTACCCCACCAGGGTATCATGGGGTTTAAGTAATTAATGCAGATTGCTACATTCTCTGTAATTCCCTTTCTCTGCATATTTTTAATGGATATTCTACTTAAGTATCTCACTTCCACGTTTTGATGATTAAAAGTCGCATGTTTTGTTTTGGAAAAAGTAAGACCAGGATCAAATTCTTTGAAGAAGGTGGCAGGGAAAAACGCATAAGTGCATGACATTGGTTCCCCCCTCCACCTTTATTTTCCATTGACACAAATGATCTGGGCAATTTTTATTTTATTTTTTTTATGCTCTGAGCCTCCCCAATGAGAATGGAAAGGAAAATATTGAAAGTACTAACCACAGGTCTTCTCCTAGCGGCAGCAAGACAAACAGTCGCAGCTTGTTGGAAGAACAACAACAAAAAAAGCACCAGAATTCCTGTGTTGGCTCTGGAAAACGTTGGATGTGTTGTCAGGGGAGAAAATTACCTATGTGAGAAGCCAAGAAATAGACAAATACTATTTAATCCGGTATCTTTTTAGTGGATATGCTGAAAAAGAACCTTTGGAAGGCAGTAAAACTGGACAGAGCTTCTGTATTTATTAAAGGAATGGCTTTTATTGTTTCCATAAGGAATTCCCTTGCCCATAGCCCACATATTCATTGCCACTTTGAGAATACTTCTTTAATATTACATTTGATACTGCCTCTTTTCTCTGTCTTCTGAGATAGTGCTTTAAGTAAATAAATAGTTGTAGAAAAAATGTGTATGGCCATATAGATTGGATCTTTATGAGCAAAGAGTGCCCGCTGATGAAATTCACATATGATATTAAAGTGGAGAAGCTATACATACTTCAGAAGGCTGGAATAATATACAGACACCGGGGGAAGGGGGGGGGGGACTGAATCAGAAACATGGGCTAAAAAAACAGATTCCACCTAGTGAAAGACAAGTGAATCAATCTGACAGCAGAAAAATCTGAAACTAATATTCAAATAGGAAGGCCACGTCTGGATATAAGAGCTGTAGAGGTGGTAGTGGACTATACATTAAACAGGAGTTGTTTGATATGACTGCAAAATAGGCCAGTGACCTTTGGACTGCATAGATGAAGGGAGCACATCGTGAAGCAGGGAGGTAATAATAGGTCTTTCTGTATGGCTCTGGTGGAAATACAACTGGAATATTGCATCCAAGTTCTGGACGCCTCCTTACCAGAGAGGTGTTGTTGACAAGCTGGAGGGAATTCACGGGCAGAGCATGACTAAATGCGAGAGGGAATGATTGTGGGGAACGATTATGAGAGCTAAAGCTGTATTCTTGGCTAAGTGATGAAGCAAGGAGACTTGCCTTGTGACTTTAAAAGATGCCAATAGAGTGCCCAGAGCCTTTATACTACTTTCAAAATCTCAGCCGTCACCTACAAATATCTGAAGGGTGCAAAACTCCAAGGAGGCAAAGGCCTTTAGGTGGCAGAAAAGTTTTAACTAGGTTACCAGACTAACATTTAAACAAAAGATAATGTAAACCAAACAGCAAGAAGAGAAAGGATGTTTCTCTGGTGGTTAAGGTGTTGATTGGGACTCATGAGATCTGGATTTAATCCCCAGCTCTTCCATAGAACAGCTGTGGCACCTTGGGCAAGTCACTTATTCTTGCTGTGTAAAATTTTCCAAAGTACCTAAGTGACTTAGGCACTTTGGTAAGTTTCACCTTCTATGCCTCAATTTCCCATCTGTAAAATGGGGATAATGCTTCCCTACCTCTCAGGAGTCTTGGTAGGTTACATTCATTAATGATAGGTATATCTACCCATATTGCAGTAAAAGCCCCATATCCCTTCTAACAGTTAAATCTAGAGTGAAGGCGGCACTTGGACAGGTACTGGAGGGGAAAACCTGAATTACCAGGGAACTAGATGAGATTGCTTAATCTCACTCTTCCATCTCACATTTCAATGATTCAGTGAACGTCTTGAGGGTAACATGAGACACTTCTGTATAATCTTCTTCCCTTTGATTTTAATTTTTAAACATTGACACACAGCTACTGCAGTGATGTGCGCAATACGGATCCCTACAGAACGCGGTAGCAACCCCAGTAGTCTGATAGAATTGTAAAGTATCACATTCTCCAGTGCCGACTCTTTGGCCTAAATTGGTTACATGACATACCATTGTCAAGGATGCACATACACGGTCTTTCTTTTATGTATATATAAAAGGCACATCATTCCAACACAGCCATGCTGACTCCTTGAATGCAAGAGTTAACTAATTGACCTTCATACCCTGATATGCAGATTAAATAAGGAAATTGACATCAGTCTCATTATTAGTATTATTACTGTGGACTGGTGGTCTGTACAGAGTTGCATGCAAGGTTTGGCTCCTCTAATTTTTCTTGTAAGTATGCAGGACTGACCCTAGACATTTTGGTGACCTATGCAGCCCCCGCTGTGGGGGGGCCCAGGCTTCTGTGAGGGGGGCCAGGGGGGAAACTGCCCCCCAGCACTCGCCGGCAGCGCAGCTGGGAGCCAGGGGAGCGGAGCAGGCTGGGGCCAGGTCGCTCCACTTACCGCCGCCGGTGAGTGCAGGGCACCCAATCCCTCACATTCAGATCCCAACCAGGCTTATTGTGATGCTTCTCGGAGTACCCCGGTTGAGGCACCTCACCTCCATCTGTTCTTAGCGTGAAGCAGTCTTGTCTGTGCCTGCTACGGATCAGCTCCCCGAAACGACCAGCCTCCAGCAACACAAGCCCGGCCTTCCAGACTTCCACAGGGCTCCGGTCTCTGTACAGGTTAGCGATAAGCACCTGCCAGCCCTCAACTCCTCCAAGCAACCCTCTGAAGCATTAAGTCCCCGTTCCACTGAATACTCAGATCCAGTATTCCCAAAGGAATAGCACACACCAGCTTCAAACTCAGGATCACCACTGAACACGACACTTAGATTTATATACTGCAGGGGTTCTCAAACTGGGGGTCAGGAGGTTATCGCGAGCTATCAACCTCCACCCCAAACCCCGCTTGCCTCCAGCATTTATAATGGTGTTAAATATATTAACAAGTGTGTTTAATTTATTAGGGGGAGACGCACTCAGTCTTGCTGTGTGAAAGGGGTCGCCAATAAAAATTTTTTGAAACCCACTGATGTACAGTGAAAACAAGAATAAATTTACCATCAAAGAACAGAGAGTCAAGTGACAGAGTGAGAATTTTGGAATCAAATGGTTACATATGAAACGAGATCATGACACACTTTCTAGAGCCTAAACTTAACTAACAGGGCATTCCCCTATCTCCAACAAGATAGTTTTCCCCATATTTTCAACCACTTTGGCTGAGATCCCATCTCATAAGACCAAGCCTGCTGCCAGCGTGCTCTCACAGATTAAAGGAACGAGGGTGTACCTCTCTATCCCTTAGTTATACCCACAAAAATTCAGGTATAAACAAGGCTTTCCCCAGCTGGTTCACTTCTTCCTGCACATTTCCTCACTTAAAAGACTTCACAATCCTTCACTAGCATTCAGCTCAGATTGTAAATGTATGCCCATTGTGAACCATACAATACTTAATTTGCATGTAAACAGAGAGACAAACATTTCTTGCCTGAAAGAAACCTGTTTTTTCACTTTTCTGGTGACCAGTCCCTAGTCAGAGCCTTTAAAAATATAAGAATGGCCACACTGGGTCAGACCAAAGGTTCATCCAGCCCAGCATCCCGTCTTCCAGAGGGAACGAACAGATCAGGTAATCATCAGGTGATCCATCCCCTGTCGCCCTTTCCCAGCTTCTGGCAAACAGAGGCCAGGGAAACCATCCCTGCCCCATCCTGGCTAGTTGTCATTGATGGACCTATCCTCCATGAATTTATCTAGTTCTTTCTTGAACCCTGTTATAGTCTTGGCCTTCACAACATCCTCTGTCAAAGAGTTCCACAGGTTGACTGTGCATTGTGTGAATACTTCCTTTTGTCTGTAGTAAACCTGCTGCCTATTAATTTCATTTGGTGACCCCTAGTTTTTGTGTTTTGAGAAGGAGTAAATAACACTTCCTTATTTACTTTCTCCACACCGGTCATGATTTTATAGACCTTTACCATATCCTGCCTTAATCGTCTCTTTTCCTAGCTGAAAAGTCCCAGTCTTATTAATCTCTCCTCATCTGGAAGCTGTTCCATCCCCCTAATCATTTTTGTTGCCCTTTTCTCTACCTTTACCAATTCCAATATATCTTTTTTTGTGATGGGGCAACCACATCTGCATGCAGCATTCAAGATGTAGGCGTACCATGGATTTATATAGAGGCAATATAATTTCCCGTATATATACCCACAACTCCTCTCATACTTTCCATACATTCCTCTCACAATGTTTATGTTGACGAGTAGGACACAGGCTTTCTTTAGAGACTTTACAAAGCATTCTTTTGGTAAGGATTCCAAAGGATTCCCTGTACCCTCTGCCACCTGCCGTCCATAGGTTCTTGGGTCACACTCATGGCTACTGAAAAAGACTTTTTAGAAAGTATCTCCATTATCTGTCCAAATGTCGGCATTATGGTTATGAAACTATTTCTACCTCTGCCATTTTCTGGTCTCTGATTTTTCCCTTCTCAAGTGTTTGGCCTCTTGCCTTTACCTGCCAGAGGGTGGAATCTAGCACTTCTTTTACTCTCAGACTGGGACTGCCTTGCGTACCTACTGCCTGTCAACTGCAGGCCTCACTGGGTTTCAAGCACCTGTGTTTCCTCCTTTTCAGAACCCATGATAAGTGACAGTGACCCACAGCCTTCCTAAAACACATGTGTTTTTTATTTAGCAGTGATGGCTGATTCTAGGGGTGTGCGAGCCGGGCGGTCATGCTGGGTGCCAACTTCCAGGGGATTTCTACTCTGATTAGCTGGCTTTTTTTTTTAATTTTAAACTCCACCAATTGGCCGGCTGTGAGTTCATTTTCCCCTCAGCTGCTGGGGGCTGGGCGGGCACTGAAAATATTTTCCACCCTGGGAGACAGAATGGCTAGGGCCACTCCTATAGCAGTTGTAAGAAAGCATTAGAGAGAAAGATTTTGCAGCAAACACACATTCTACATGCATATTTAGTCTCATCTACTCTTGCACCTCGCTGCAAGCTAAGTTAGATCAGCTTTCCCCTTCGGCTACAGGAACAGAATAGAACCAACTTACATTCTCCTAGCAAGCCAGGTCCTCCTGTGCGTCTGTAGGACACAGTCTTGTTCTCATTTTCCGACTCACCCTGTTCAAAATGATTCTGGTGCTCCCAAGGGGAGCAGACTGGAGCCATTAATGCTACACGCTCTGGCATTTTCCCATAACCACTCAAGTGTAAGGGATCAGGTGACTAGAAGAAAGAGCCACCCAAGCAAGACCCCTAGGGTGAAATAACCATCCACACTAGTATCTGGGCCTGTCACAATATTAATCATTTTTAAAGAGCATCCTCGCATTTGTCACAGCTAGTACAACCGAATCTCTCCAATGCATATATATAATGTTTTGCACTTACCTAGCAAGTTCTATCCAAGGATCTCAAAGCTCTTTGCCAACAATGAATCAAGCCACACAGTACTCTGAGGCTAGACAGCTGAACAAATAAAATAGGGCGTGATCCATGACTGGGGATTAGACTATAATATGTCAATATTTTCCCAGATGGAAAAACTGAGACAAAGATAAATGAAAAAGAACAGGAGTACTTGTGGCACCTTAGAGACTAACAAATTTATTTGAGCATAAGCTTTCGTGGGCTACAGCCCACTTCTTCAGATGCATAGAATGGAACATACATTGAGGAGATATATATACACACATACAGAGAGCATGAACAGGTGGGAGTTGTCTTACCAACTCTGAGAGGCCAATTAAGTAAGAGAAAATTTTTTTGAAGGGATAATCAAGATAGCTCAGTACAGACAGTTTGATAAGAAGTGTGAGAATACTTACAAGGGGAGATAGATTCAATGTTTGTAATGACTCGCCTGATGTCACAAAGTCTGAGACGGAGTTGGAAATAGAATCCCAACTTTCTGACATTTAGTTCTGTGCTCTTAACCAAAAGACTTTCCTTCTCCAATGAATGGGAGACCATTTGGGAATTAGCGAGTAAACAAATAAACGTGGTAAACCTTGTATCACAAAATCAACTTTCCTCTGAGAAGCACTGAGATCCACAGAGAAGCACAACAGAAAAAGCTAAGTATCGCCGTGCTTGACATTTTCATGGACTGATTGGTTACAAGGCATCCTCCCAGATACTACAATTCTGGATGCTTCAGAGAGATTAAATCTTCCACCTGAGACAGCTCTCAATGGTCATTAGGTCTATTGTAGCTATACAAACATTTCCTGAATCAACCAGGAGCAAGGTATTCATCCCAACGGGCTGGGGCTTCGTGTTATTTCTTTCACTTCTTAGGGCTTGGCTACACTTGCGAGTTACAGTGCAATAAAGCAGCCCCGGGCGCACTAGCTCACCCCCCGTCCACACTGGCAAGGCACGTAGAGCGCTCTGACTCCACGGCTACAGCGCTGCTGGTACTCCACCTCGGCGAGTAGAATAACGTTTGCTGCCCCCCTGCTGGAGCGCCACGGCACCAGTGTGAACGAGGTGTTGCATTACTGCGCTCTGATCGGCCTCCGGAAACATCCCATAATCCCCTTAAGTCAAATGGCCACTTGTCATTGTTTTGAACTCGCTGTGGGAATGCTGTAGGAATGCAGATATGCCCTTTCAAAGCTCTGTTTCTGACAGCTGGCTGCTTATCTGCTCCGGCAGTGAGAGGGAGGCGGGGGGGGAGGGGGAGGAGGGAGGTCTACTGCTGTCTGAACTTACAAGACAGCATGCCGACATGCTCTCAGCCCCCCAAAAACCCACTCTCTCCCCCCCACACACACACAACACGCTTCCTGTCACACTCCACCCCACCCCCCACATTTGAAAAGCACGTTGCAACCACTTGCATACTGGGATAGCTACCACAATGCACTGCTTTTTGTGGCATTGCAAGAGCTGCTAATGTGGCCATGCCAGTGCGCTTCCAGCTGAGAGTGTAAACACGCAGCAGCGTTTTCCCTGCTGTGGTTGCTGAAGGCTGGTTTAACTCCCAGTACTCTACAACTGCAAGTGTAGCCAAGACCTTAGACAATTCCTTCTGATCCATTTGAAACCTGTGTTCTGTTTCATTCACTGAACAGCTAAATTTCCAGTCTTTGAGATGACATAATCAGCATGAGCAAATGGGGAACACACAGGAGCCTTAACCATTCATCCCCTCCATCTTCAGATACATCCCAGGGAGCTAACTTTGCCAACCCACCATTAGAGAGACATGGTTGGTTGGGTAAGATCTTGTATTGGTTCACCACAGAAGTTGGTCTAATAAAAGATATTACCTCACCCACCTTGTCTCTGTAATATCCTAGGACCGACACAGCTACAACACTGCATCCAACCCACCATTGGCATTTCGTGCAAGTTGTCAAGATCCCGCATCATTGGAACAGGTGTATTAATAGAATCAACAACCAGAGACAGAAAAAGAACGTTAGGATAGTTACAAACACCAAAGTTACGAACTGACCAGTCAAACATATGCCTCATTTGGAACCGGAAGTACACAATCAGGCAGCAGCAACAAAAGATAAATAAATAAATAAATAAAAATAAAAAAGAAAAGACAGTACTCTGTTAAATGTAAACTACTAAAAAATAAAGGGACATTATAAATAAATTATAATACATTCTTCGTCTGCATAGTAAAGTTTCAAAGCTGTTTTAAGTCACTGTTCAGTTGTAAACTTTTGAAAGAACCACCACAACGTTTTGTTCAGAGTTATGAATATTTCAGAGTTACGAACAACCTCTATTCCCAAGGTGTTCGTAACTCCGAGGTTCTGCTGTACCTTGTCCATCCATTCCACACCCCTTTCTGGCTAATGCAGGATTGTTCCTTACAGTGCAGGGTGTATTGATTTAAATGAAAGCAATTTAAATAATCAATTTCAATCAGCAAGCAGGAAACCATTTAAATCGTTGATTTTAACTATGTTTTGTATTTGTACTTCAGTTATTTTCCTAAAGAAAGTTACCAACCCACGAGAATCAACCTATTAAAACCATGTTGATTTGCAATTAAATGTAGCCTTTACACTAAATTTACTTACTCTCTTTGTTAACCAGGAGGATACACTATATTATCTATGCACATTTAAGAATTATATAGCTCCACTTACATTTATAGACTCTTAATTTTTACATTTTTTATTTTGTTAGAAAATGGTGAATGGCGCATTTCTTATTTAGTAAATGATGATTAATATTTTTTACTTGTGATTTGTATCAAGCTCTATTGGGATAGAAATTCAATTTCAATTAAAATGCACAAGAACAGCATTCTCATTTTTTGTAATTAAATAAACCAACCTTACATGTGCTCAATACATAAGAAAAAATTGTTTATCAAAACATGTTTTGCATTTAAAACTAACTGATATATTAAACAAAGGAAATATCTGTAGTTAATGAATCGAACTGATTCATTGACTGGTCAGCATGTCATTCAAGGTTTTAGAACTGGTAGATCTCATCATTTCACACCTAGTTTTTATTTATAGGTTGGAAGCAGAAAACAAGCATTCCTGCTTTTTCAACTGCAAATTGGTTTCTCAACTTTGAATGACCTTAGTTATTGAAGTGAGCTAATTGAATAAACACATTAAAAAAATATTCTATGCAGCTGCAGAAGAGACTACTGCTGTCAAAAGCTGATTTAGCACTTCAACAAATGAGTTTAAGGTGTTTAACCAGTGACTTCTACCAGTTCAGTGGTCAGACTTTCTTTAAAACTTGGCAGGAAACATGTCCTACTTAATTTTTATAATGTTTATTTAAATGTAGGCCTTAATATAGGTTGCCAATTTCAAAATTAAATTATAAATAGGTTTATGTTTTAAAAAATAAACCTGTATTTAATTTAAATAAAAAACCTGTATTTAATTTAAATCAATTTTTATCCATCTTGCTACAGTATATTCTCAGTGCTTTGCCTCGTCTAGGCTTCTCGATGGGGCTTCTATCTTCTCCCAAGGGAGACCATTCTATAATCTAAGAGCTGTCAATTATTTTATGACATTCATCTGAAAATTTCCTTGTAAATTTTACGTGGTTTCTCCTAGTTCAACCACCTTTTGAAACCACCCTGAAATATTCCTCTCCTTCTCTGGGATCTTTTCTTCAGATAATGTGGTGAAGCCATGGTTAAGAGCCATTTCAACAGAATTCACATGCAAGAGTAAAGGGAAACCATCTTTCCCTCCCTGTAAAGGAGGAAAAGCTGAGACACTCATTAATTGCAGCTGAGAGCATCAGGCGTTTGCAACCAACAGAATCATACTCTGTTACCTCTTTGTTCCTCATCTCAAAGGAATTCCATCTGTCTGGCCTGGTCAGTGAGCTAAGGGGTGACGTGATGGATACATTCACTGGAGGAGGAGGGATCACTGTGCTCGGGAGAGGAACAAAAGGAGGCAGGATGACTGTGGAAGCCCTAACGCCTCCTTGGACCCCAGAGGAGACCAGTGTATGCCATGCCTCTTGCAACACCCATTGGAAAGCTGTGATCTGCACTCATCTTTACAGCTGCTTGCACTCCAGGCCACACTGGTCTCCCACACATACACCTTGTGTAACCCACTGTTCTGTGTGTGTTACAGGTCCACTTCTGTGCCCATTCCACAGGTGCAAATATGCCTTACAGAGATAGAGTCAAGGAGCTCCATTTATTTAGTTCTACAAAAAGAAGAGTAAGGGATGACTTGATCACAGTCTAAGTACCTACATAGGGAAGAAAAACTGATGATGGGCTCTTCACAAGGTGACCAGATGTCCCGATTTTATAGGGACAGTCCCGATTTTTGGGTCTTTTCCTTATATAGGCTCATATCAACCCCCACCCCCGTCCCAATTTTTCACATTTGCTGTCTGGTCACCCTAGCTCTTCGGTCTTAGCAGACAAAGGTCTAACAAGAGCCAATGGCTACAAGTTGAAGCAAGACAAACTCAAACTAAAAATACGGCACAACCTTTTGACAGTCCTTGGAACAATTTACCAAGGGATGTGGTGGGTCCTCCATAACTGAGAATTTTAAAATCAAGATAGGATGTTTTTCTGAAAGGTCTGCTTTAGAATTAGTTCAGGAAGTCCTATGGCCCGTGTTCTGCAGGAGGTCAGACTAGATGATCACAATGGTCCCTTTTGGCCTTGGAATCTGTGAATCTGATAGGAGTCTGTTACAGGCCCAGCTGAGGAGTCCTGGCTCTCTAGTTCAAACTACAGCAGCTCATGCTGTTAGCTGTGGAGATCCCCAGTGACTTGCTACACCTGTATGCCTCAGCACCTGAACCCTACGTCCTATGTGCTGGTATGTTGGAGGATAAGGGACTCTTGCATGCCCTCTCTTCCCTCTTTTGAGCACCCAATGCAGGGCCAGGCATAATTTGGCCTGTTTAGCTGGAAAGACCAAGAGGGGTCACCATTTTTCCCATTTGCTCTTTGGAGGCAAAAATGACATCAACCCATCATAGAGACACAGGGTGATAGCACTTCACAAATTTCTGTCTCATCCTTGAACAGGGGCCATGCTAATCTTCTCTGTAGCGTTCCAATTTTAGTCTATATCTTTTATTGGGCTTTCAAAAGCTTGTCTCTGTCACCAACAGAAGCTGGTCCTATAAAAGATCACCCACCTTGTTCCTCTAATATCCTGGGGCTGACAGGGCTACAACAACACTGCATCAACCCATCATGACATTTATGGGAGGATGTTGGCCCACGACACGATGAAGCATCATCGCCATCCTGTTGCAATACTGTGGAGGTGAAGATGCACCATAGAAGTCCAGTACAGCTTGAAAAGTGTATTGGAAGTGCAAAGCATTCTCTCCCTGACATCAGGCACTCAACTGCCACAATCACAAGTGAGAGATCAAAACGATAGATTAGATCAGAGGCCCCCAAAGCGTGGGGCGCATTCCTCTAGGGGGGTGTGGATGAACATCTGGGGGGACGTGGCGGCCCAGGCTAGCCCTCACGGGAGGGGAATGGGGGGACGAGGAGGGAGTGCCATACACCCCTCCCCGCCCCGAGCTCTGCTCCGGTCCCACCCCCAGCTGCGTCCCTGGCTCCCAGCCCTGCACCTGGCCCATCCCCAGACTCAATGCGGCTCCGCTCCTGGCCCCACGCCAGCCTCAGCCACTGTCTGCGGCTCTGTTCCTGGCCCCAGCCTTCACTCCCTTACTCCAGTCCACATATCCTTCCCCCCTGGAGCCACAGCCCCGCTCCCAGCCCCGGCTCTGCGCAGGGTGCAGACATGAGTAAGGGGGGCAATTCTCAAAAGTTTGGGACTGCTGGATTAAATATTTATACCTAAATTTACTCTTCCCCTTTCCCCCGCTTTGAATAAAAATATTCCATTTGTGATACATGGCATTTCCAACATCCACTGATCGCATGAGAAAAACCTCAGCGTTTTAACAGTGGAAAGGAGGAAAGTGATGAAAATCCATCCCAACTTCTAATTAAATCCATTTCAGGTTGATACACTACCTTATGGGTTATGAAGAGAGACTCTTAAATAATAATTAATAATGCCTATTTCTTACATAAGTGCTTTACATCAGTAGATCTCAAAATGCTTTACAATCTATTTAATGTATTTATCCTCACAGCACCCTGGGAAGTAAATTTAAATTAATGGAGATATTCCATCTCCTAGAACTGGAAGGGACCTTGAAAGGTCATCGAGTCCAGCCCCCTGCCTTCACTAGCAGGACCAAGTACTGATTTTTCCCCAGATCCCTAAGTGGCCCCCTCAAGGATTGAACTCTCAACCCTGGGTTTAGCAGGCCAATGCTCAAACCACTGAGCTATCCCTCCCCCCAGTAGTATTGTCCCCATTTTAAAAATAGGGGACAGGGGCAATGTTTGGTCCCATTAGGAGCTTTCCCAAAGTTTGGGGGCATTCGGATCAGGGGAGCTGGTTCCTAACCATCTTTATTGCACAGGGGCCTTTGAGGGGCAAATCTCAGAGCTTGATATGTGGGAATGATCTCTTGGTAATAGAAACCCCTCCTGACCCCGGAATAAAATTCTTCAGACACAAAAATGTAGGTGGTTCAAAGCTGTAACTAACACCACTGAGGTTTTAAAACAATCAGGCTGAACGTTCTGTGATGTAATTTTAGAGATTACTCCCTTGTTTGCTTGCTTTATAACTGTAGTTCTACCAGCCAGAGATGGTGTTATGTATGGGAAAACACATCTCAAAATGGCAGGGGATTTAAGCTAGGGGGAGGATAAAAACATTCTTTTCTTTATTCCTTGTTTTCTTTAGAGACCGGCCGTGTCAGTAATGCAGGATGTTGTTAATAGAACCAAAGAGCTTCCTCGCTATAAGTCTTTTTATATAACCTCTCATTTAATAATGTTATGTCTTGACATTCAGTTCCCTTGGACTCCGGCTGAGGCATCTCCTGAGAACAACCCTGCATGCTGGGTTACTCTGACCTTGTTTCCTTTGGGAGAATCTGTCTGTCAAGAATTGTTCTGACATCCCTTTTAAAGCCTAACATCGTCACATGTTCTTTGCATGGGGGATTGTTATAATGGATGCACCAATGCATGTGCTGTAGGTAAGCTGATCTTGACTTGCAGGTAGAGCTAATAGAATCTCAGCATGTCCGTCCTGGGGGAAATTGACATTTCAAAATTTCTTTTCCTCCCCATTTGGGGCAAAAAGTAGAACCTTGGAAATTTCCCCCCAAAAGGTCATTTCAGAAATCTAGAAAGGACTTCATCCAAATGCTTCATTATAGTTTCTATTAGTTATATAATATGGGGGGGGCCACCACAGAACTCTTGGCATGGGGGACTGGGGGCAGTGGGGCTACCACAGAGCTCCTGGCATGGGGGGCTGGGGGCAGTGGGGGGTACCACAGAGCTCCTGGCATGGGGGGCTGGGGGCAGTGGGGGGTACCACAGAGCTCCTGGCCTGGGGGCCTGGGGCAGAGGGGGCACACAGAGCTCCTGGCCTGGGGGCCTGGGGCAGAGGGGGCACACAGAACCCCTGGCATGAGGGAGGAATGGAGGTTATAGCGAGCCCCTCAAATAGAGGGGAATGGGAAGCTGGCACACGGGAACTCATGGTGGGGAACAGAGGGAGTCCCTGATGTATGCAGTTTGCTCTGCCTACAGAAGCAACAACGCGTGACAGCAGCGCAATTGAAAGGATAACATGAAAGCTAAGCAATCGGGTAATGTCTCCATCAGAGACGTCACCACCACCAATACGATCCTGCAAAACCTTTCCGTTTTGTTGGATCAGTGTTTGCCAATGGAGCACTGGTCCGTCCGAAATTTGCCAACCGGCTCTACTTGCTTGGCCTCTTGGTACAAACCTTAGCTAAAGCAGAGATCTGCTAGCAACAAAGTCCACACGGCCACAAGGACTTAACACAGGCTGGGGCCATGAGGACTCAAGTTCTTGTCTTACATCTTCCTTAGGAATAACCTTCATACTTGTCAGTTTACAATTATTAGTTAGGCCTCAACAGGCCTGAGACACGGGAAAATACTGTTACCTTTATTTTACAGATGAGTAAGAAAAGCATCACTAGCTTAGGTGATTTGCCCACAGTTACTCAGTAGGAACCAGTATTAAAAGTCCAATTGCTTAATTACTAAATTACACTAAACTGAATTAAATGAGGCTTAAACTAGTTAGCTTCTAATTTAGAGATTAGCACTGGCATACGTAGATCAATCAAACCACGGTGCTACTTCTCTAATAAAAACCAGGCCTGTGTTCTTACTATTCCTGTATAACCCTGGCAAAGGCAAAGGCTCGGAATAGATCTCGTTCAGGGGTGGCAGGTTTGTATAATTTTTGGTGGTGCCCAGAATGGGTCCAAGTCCCCCTCCCTCCCACCTGCCCAAGACTGTGGGAGGGAGTTTGGGGTGCAGGCTCTGGGATGGGGCAGAGGGTTGGAGTACAGGAGTAGCTCTGGGAGGGAGTTTGGGGTGCGGGCTCTGGGATGGGGCAGGGGGTTGGAGTGCAGGAGGAGCTCTGGGAGGGAGTTTGGGGTGCGGGCTCTGGGATGGGGCAGGGGGTTGGAGTGCAGGAGGAGCTCTGGGAGGGAGTTTGGGTGCGGGCTCTGGGTTGGGGCAGGGGGTTGGAGTACAGGAGTAGCTCTGGGAGGGAGTTTGGGGTGCGGGCTCTGGGATGGGGCAGAGGGTTGAGTACAGGAGGAGCTCTGGGAGAGAGTTTGGGTGCGGGCTCTGGGTTGGGGCAGGGGATTAGGGTGCAGGAGAGGGTGAAGGGTCTGAAAGATCTGTGACCTGCTTGTAGTGTCAGGGTGAGACGCTGTTTGATTCAAATCCTGTCTAGTTTATAGACCTTAGACTGTGAATTTATTTTATTTCTCAGGTAACCAACTTTGATCTCTATGCTCACTACTTATAATCATTTAAAATCGATCTTTGTGCAGTTAATAAATCTGTTTTATATTTTACCTAAAACAGTGTGATTTGATTGAAGTGCTTGGGAAATCGGCTCAGGGTACAAAGTCTGGTGAACATTCACTTCCCTTTGTAGAAGTGCTGAACTTAATGAACTTACGCTGCTCAGGCTTCTGACCAGGGCAGGCCGGTACAGCCCTGGGGTGCAAGGCTGGGGGGAATTGGCTGGAGCTCTCTATTGTTGGTTTGTGAGTGGCTGAGAGAAGCATTCATGTAACTCATTTGGGTGCATCCCTGCCTGTGCAGGATGTCTAAGTGCAGGACCTGCCAGAGGTTTGGAGCTTTTCACAGAATGAGAGGGATACCCCAGGTTGGTGGGACAGAGGGCTCAGCTGTCCCACAGCTCAGGTTGCACCCCAGGAACCCCGTCACACAGAGTTTCATTTGTTTAACTTAAGGTGCAATTTCAAACATATCTAGTTAGACCAGTGAAAAAGACTCCCTCTTTCTAGGGGACCCCCTTTCACGTGGACCCTCTTTCTTTAGTTTCAACCAGGCTTATTTCAGTTTAAACTGGTTTAAAACTAAACAGTAGTAAGCCATTCTGAAACTAAAATAAGAGTGTCCACACAGAGCTTTGCACCAAACCAGTTTAACTAAACCAATGTAAGCTTGTGTGTAGGCAAGACTTAAGCAGTGATGATGCATGGGGAGGATAAACCCGGCTTGACACCGAGATCTGAGGCAGAATTTGCAGGCCCAACAAAAAACATTGTTACACTTGAAAAGAGACCACAGAAGTCACAGTAACCCACTATGCCAACCGTGCAGTCACTTTTCAGGGCAGAATCTCTCATTAAAAGCCAAAGCGCTCTTTGCTCTGCATGGATGTTCAAGAAACTACCATACATGTGGTAGAAGATCTAACATGATGTGCACATAAAAAGCTCAGTTCATGACCTCTCACTGGGGTAACCCTCACATTCCCATCCACTACCCACTAGTTATTACCTTCTCTTTCCTGTGTCAAGTCTAAATTAGAATGTGAAATCTTTGTGGCGGGTACCTCGGTCATTACGTTGACTGGAAAGTATCAAAGAATTCTATGATGCTGTAGAAACAAACTAAAGAACAATCCGCTCAATCATATAATGATTTGCTAGTGCCCCATTAGGCTGGAGTTATTCACGTGAGATCCGCTAGAACTTTTGATAAAGAAGTGAAACAACTTATGGTGACGAGCAAAGAAAGCAAAGTTATGCAAGATTCCTAGCAATGTCAGGCAAATATAACAGGAGCAGCGTGCTTAGTCCCCACTGTATTTCCACTAATCTGTTTTAACCCTTTTTATTGTCTGAGCAGAAGTCTTTGAAAAATGGCCTTTCTTTCCCCATAGAACTGCACATAGTTCGTGTAGTGAAGCTGTTAAAATGAATACATTATGTCAAAATATTGCAGGGACACTCAGTTCTGAGCACTTGGGAGCTACGTGTAGCTGCAAAACTGTGCAGACAGCAGGAGTGGAGGTCAGAAATGGGGCACCGTATGTAGATGGCTAATGTCAGTGAATATAGGAAGTCTCCTTTCTGGCATAGTTATCCATAACATCCACAAGTGGCCAAATCCTGCCTCTTCATTCTCAGAGTTGCAGCATTTTTATACATGCCCCTTTTCACAAACGTCTCCAGGCCTTCCCCCGTGCTGCCCCCTTCCTGAGCTCATCCATACAGCTGCTACCCTCTCCACCTCAAAATCCTTCCTGAAGACTGCCTGGAGGACTGTGCTGTCTGCAAGGAATCTAACTGATTTATAATGGCTAGACCAAGACTCAGCCAGGCAGCACCTTGGCCACTCTGCATATTGTAACCCCGATCTTCCTAAAGCGCCTCGCAAAAGAGACTGTGCCTCATTTCTGTAGGAAAGCCACCTAGCGTCTTTTCAGCATGACAAGAAATAGTAGTTTGCATTTCTACCTGTCTTCTTTCCAAAGAACAGAAATTTTACTAGGCAAGGAAAGTGACATGGCAATTCAAGTTAGCTATAACTCAAAGATGGGAAGCCAATTCAGTTTATAAAAAGACAACTGGATGCTAGGTGACCTCAAAAGGTTGAATCAAAAATGAGATAGTGGGTGGTCTAGTAATGCTACGAAGCCACGGAGAAGCTCCTCTTGGAGTTAGGACTTCTAAGTTGGTTTATTCCTCTCTACACCATTCTCATGGTGTCACCACATCTTAACGCCTCATCAGTGTTTCATGATGCAACACCATCACACAGCGCTGAATCAACATGATGCTGATTTCTGGGGGTTGGGGTGGGGAGGGAAGACCAGGCAAAATGCTACGCAAAACGTGCTGTGAGGTTTCATGGGCCCGAGAAGTGCTCTCAGAACCCAAGAACATCCTGTCAGCAAGATTTCCCTGTCAAAAATAAAACAAGCTCAGAAAATTCAGACAGCCCAGAGGAGCAGCTACATTGGTCAAAGATTGAGATATTGGGGACAGGCTGAACAACCAGCGGAGCCAATTAAGAAGAGATCGTTCTGGAGGATGGGGAACTGCTACTCTTAATTCAGCCTACAAAACACCCAAAAGGAGTAGTAAATCTATTTTCTTTTCGACACAAGCGCAATGCTGATTCAGCCTCTCTCATTCTGTTTGTGGAGCTTCTGGTGTCCCCATGGGATGCCCAGGTTTGGCATTGAATAAAAAAAGCAAAAGCTGTTTTCTATTTTAGGCAAAACAACACGGAGAAAGAACCTAAAATATTCATACACTGGTCCATTTACAGCCTGCATCCTATAAAGGACAGTTTTACGTGGGAGAAAACCAGCCAGACTGAGATATGACTGTTGGACCATGTAGTCCTGTCTCCTGTCTTGACAGTTGCAGATGCCTTGTTCTTCAAAGGGAGCCCAAAAGCCATCACACTGCTCCTAGCTGTGCAATTCTATACAAAAAAGACCAGGAGGAAAATCCCTTCCTGAATGCAGCAGCTGATCAGAATACAACCAGAAGAATGAACTGGTTGCTCCTTATATATCACCCTGTTTTGCATAACTACATAATTAGCAGACAGTTCTATATCCCTTTTAAATTTGGCCCGTGAGTCACCATCACATGGGAAAGACAGCACGGAAGCACCTGGTCTTTGTGCGTGTTGGCTATATGTTATGCAAAGGCTTCTGAATTCAGCGCTCTCTCCAGCTACACCCTTTGTTTATTATTTTCTCCTAGGGCTTTTTCGCAACTTCTTCCACTACCAGCATAAAGTAGGTTGCAACATCCTCCCCCGATTTTCCCTGTATCACTGTTCTCCAAATGCCAACCAGCAATATCACATTACACACTTGCTCAATTGGACAAAGCATCTGCAGTCTCCATCTCTCCATTCTTCTCTCCCTTGGGAGAAGGTTATTTTGGAGAGATTGGCGATAAGATCAGCATCTTGTAACTCATTCTTGAGCCTGGCAGCTCATCACCATGCTATCTGTGCACCACCCAGGTAGAATTTGCAGGTGGTGCTGTTCTGAACAGCTACTAAGCATCCATAGGGCACCGGAGGAGGTTAGGAACAGTAATTAGCAGGGATTTGAATGGCTTGGGGTTGTCAACGGGATTACAGAAGTTTTATCTTTGGTTGGCCAGTTAGAATGTGGCCCAGTTCACTTAGTGAAGCAAGTTAGCGGGCTCAGCCCAATTCCGAGTGGATGGGGGTCTACCTCACACTGAAAAGACCCCACACAAAATGCCCTGGACCGCAGTCTCTGTAAGGAGGTGAAAGACAATCACCATGGAAACTTCTTTTACTCCCAATGCTTGTTTACACTAGAATAATTGCACCGGTGCAACAAAACTGGTGCATGTTGCAACATGCGGCATGTCCAGGCAGACCATGCCGGCAGGGTGGACTCATCACACTGCGTCCTCACAGAACTCCCTGCAGCCATTGTGTGGCCTGGGGTTTAGCACACCTGCCCCACTATTTGTGGTTCAGCTCCCCAGAGAGGGTACACAATAGAACATGTGTTTGCACCTGTTCCCATTTTTGGTTTGCTCCATTGCTTCCTTCAGATGGCTCTGTCCTTCCCAAGAATCTGTGCATGGGAAGGGCTACACCCTGTTATGCTTTAACACACACCATGGCAGAGAAAGTCAGCCTTCCTCTGATTCACTTCCAGGTTGACTTTGAAGGAAGGAAGGAAGGAAGGAAGGAAGGAAGGAAGAACCGTTGAGTGCCACTGTTTGAGATTAAGGAGCATGGTTTTATTGTCACTTATTCAATCACTGTTGTGTAGCTTCTTCTGCCCTTGTTTCATGCTGTTTTGTAGCAGTTTCCTTCTCTCTTGGATCCTTCTAGGATCCAGAGAGAGGAGTCGTCACCTGACCCCAGGGTAAGAACATCCCTCCAGACCCTTCCATGTAGCACAGCAAATTCTCCATCCCCCTCCCGCTGTGACGGGTTGAATCACAGAAACTCCCTGGGAGCTGCCACCTGATGTGTCAAGACTACTTCTGCCCCCTGCTTTCTCTGCCAGCTCAGGACCCCAGCACCCTGTCTTGCTGAGCCAGACACTCCCGTCTGCTCCAACACAGACCCAGGGTCTGAATCACTTGCCCCAAAGCTGCAGGTTTACCTGAAAACAGCTCACAGAAGTGTTCCTGTCTTTAACACTTAGATGCCCAACTCCCAATGGGGTCTAAACTCAAATAAATCCATTTTACCCTGTAAAAAGCGTATACAGGGTAAACTCATAAATTGTTTGTCCTCTATAACACTGATAGAGAGATATGCACAGTTGTTTGCTCCCCCAGGTATTAATACATACTCTGAGTTAATTAATAAGTAAAAAGTGATTTTATTAAATACAGAAAGTAGGATTTAAGTTTCAGAGTAGCAGCCGTGTTAGTCTGTATCCGCAAAAAGAAGAACAGGAGTACTTGTGGCACCTTAGAGACTAACAAATTTATTAGAGCATAAGCTTTCGTGGACTACAGCCCACTTCTTCGGATGCATATGCTTATGCTCTAATAAATTTGTTAGTCTCTAAGGTGCCACAAGTACTCCTGTTCTTCTTTTTAGGATTTAAGTGGTTCCAAGTAGTAACAGACAGAACAAAGTAAGTCACCAGGCAAAATAAAATAAAATGCGCAAATCTATGTCTAATCAAACTGAATACAGATAATACAGATAATCACCCTCAGAGATGCTTCAGTAAGTGTTTTTCTCAGACTGGACCCCTTCCAGACCTGGGCACAATTCTTTCCCCTGGTACAGCTCTTGTTCCAGCTCAGGTGGTAGCGAGGGGATTCTTCATGATGGCTCCTCTCCTTCTTCGTTCTGTTCCACTCTTTTATATCTCTTTTGCATAAGGCGGGAACCCTTTATCCCTCTGGGTTTCCACCCCCGCTCACTGGAAAAGCACCAGGTTAAAGATGGATTCCAGTTCAGGTGACATGATCACGTCACTGTAAGACCCCCAAGCCGTCATTCCTCCCAGCCTGACTCACAGGAAGGCCTGCCTGCAAACTGAGCCATCCAGTCAATTGTCCTGGTTGATGGGAGCCATTAAGATTCCAAACCACCACTAATGGCCCACCCTTTGCATAATTACAATAGGCCCTCAGAGTTATATGTCATATTTCTCGTTTCAGATACAAGAGTGATACCTTGATACAAATAGGATGACCACACTCAGTAGACAATAAGCTTTGTAATGATACCTTACAAGAGACCTTTTGCATGAAGCGTATTCCAGTTACATTATATTCACTCATCATCAAATTTTTATAAAATCCTATAGACTGCAACATCACACCCGCAACTAATGCAGAGGGTTAGGGCTGGAGGAAACAGGATCTACTTGGTTTATGGCAGTGAGGCGGGTGGTGATCTGCGATATACGTGGTGGTAGGAAGTGAGTCTTCTTGTGTTTCTGAACTGGTGTCCCTTTCTCTTTCAAACCTCAGGAATACACGAGATGCCTGGAACATGGTGGCCCTCTCAATCACGACCCTCATTACGACAGTAACCGAGCGCCTCGGAAGTTCACAAACACGCTAGGGTGAGAGTGAGAGATGCATTCCCAGCATCTGCGCACGTGCAGTGGCTGCTGACTAAGGAGACTGCATTGTCCTTGGCATTTTTATATTAAATAAAGAGATCATTTGGATGGTCAAAAAGTTGTATTTTGCATGGTCTATGTGCCCTTTCTTGCTCCTTTGGAGGCGCCAGATGGGGGGCCAGGCACAGCATCACCTTGGATGCTCTAGGACCTAACTGTCACAGGATATGAGGACAGGATGAATACTTGTCCAGCTGTCCCCAGGCCCGCACGAAACCAGGACATGGGTGGATCGCTAGGTGAGAGACCCAGTGGCCTGCGCTGCCCGTGAAGGTTAAGCAAGAGTATTATGGGATTGCACTGGGAAGACTAACTGCATTCATGCAGCTGCAGCTCCAGCACTTGCAGTCACATTTGCACTTCAACAGTGAGGTTTGCTTCTGAACCTACTGTCTGCTCTATTGGCATTTATGTTTTTGTTCACCATCCAATGGACAAACTGATGCACAGAGAGAAGAAAACCTTCAGTGTTTCTTAGCTACAATATGCACCTTTGCGGAACAATTTTGTTTTAGCAAAAAAAAAAAAAATACAGACTAACACGGCTGCTACTCTGAAACCTGTCAATTTTGTTTTAATCACCGATGTGTTGCACTGAATAAACAGCATGGAAGTGAGCATCAAAAGGCGTGCCCTAGAAATGGGCTGAAGTGGGTCTATTAGGTCATCTTTCCAATCTCTAAAAGTTAGAATAAGTTACATGTCCCATCCCAGATCAAACTGGCCATGTTCAATACAGCTAGTATCTGTCCCTGACTGTCTCAGTCTTCAGTATCCATCACTTTCGCAGCCAGCCTCTGGCAAAGGGTACACTTAAGATGGGAGCACAAGAACGACAAGCAAAGCCTATCAGAGTGGTGAACAGACAGGGAAGCATCAGGACATAAGCAGGGCCGGCTACAAGGTTTTTGCCGCCATCGTGATTGGTGGCAGCTCCACTGCGCCGCTTTCTTCTTCGGTAGCAATTTGGCGGCAGGGGGGGGACCGAGGGATCCGCCACCGAATTGCCGCTGAAGTGCCCGACGTGCCGCCCCTTCCCCTTGGCTGCCCCAAGCACCTGCCTGGAGCTGGCCCTGGACATAAGGAAATTGGGACATAAAGAGTCACTGACTCCCAATCTATCATCCTGGACCAAATGACACCTCTGTAGGTGTCAGGTTTTTGTCCAACCCCTCAGACAGAGACAAACACCTACAAGATCTCTATCAAACGTTCTTACAACTACAATACCCACCTGCTGAAGTGAAGAAACAGATTGACAGAGCCAGAAGAGTACCCAGAAGTCACCTACTACAGGACAGGCCCAACAAAGAAAGTAACAGAACACCACTAGCCGTCACCTTCAGCCCCCAATTAAAACCTCTCCAGCGCATCACCAACGATCTACAACCTATCCTGAAGGACGATCCCTCACTCTCACAGACCTTGGGAGACAGGCCAGTCCTCGCTTACAGACATCTCCCCAAACTGAAGCAAATACTCACCAGCAACCACACACCAGACAACAAAAACACTAACCCAGGAACCTATCCTTGCAACAAAGCCCGTTGCCAACTCTGTCCACATATCTATTCAAGTGACATCATCATAGGACCTAATCACATCAGCCACGCCATCAGGGTCTCGTTCACCTGCACATCTACCAATGTTATATATGCCATCATGTGCCAGCAATGCCCCTCTGGCATGTACATTGGCCAAACCGGACAGTCTCTATGCAAAAGAATAAATAGACACAAATCAGACGTCAAGAATTATAACATTCAAAAACCAGTCGGAGAACACTTCAACCTCCTTGGTCACTCGATTACAGACCTCAACGTCGCAATACTCCAACAAAAAACCTTCAAAACCACACTCCAACGAGAAACTGCAGAATTGGAATTAATTTACAAACTGGACCCCATTAAATTAGGCTTGAATAAAGACTGGGACTGGATGGGTCATTACACAAAGTAAAACCTAATTCCCCATGCTAATTCCCCCCCCCCCCCGTTACTCACACCTTCTTGTCAACTGTTGGAAATGGGCCATCCTGATTATCACTACAAAAGTTTTATTTCTCCTGCTGATAATATCCCATCTTAACTGATTACTCTCGTTATAGTTGGTATGGCAACACCCATTTTTTCATGTCCTCTGTGTGTATATATATCTTCCTACTGTATTTTCCACTGCATGCATCCGATGCAGTGGGTTCTAGCCCACGAAAGCTTATGCTCAAATAAATTTGTTAGTCTCTAAGGTGCCACAAGTACTCCTCGCTCTTTTCTCTCTGTAGGTGTGTCTGCTAGAACAGCTATTCATCAAGAACATAACTACCACCATACTGGGTCAGACCAATGGGCCAGCTAGCCCAGTATCCTGGCTCCAAAGGTGACCGGTACCAGCGCTTCAGGGGGAGTGTACACAGGGTAATTTTGGAGAGATTCCCCCGTCTTTCCCTCCCGGATTCTGGCAGTAAGAAGTCCAGAGTTGCTCCGAGCATGGGGTTACATCTCTGACCATCTTGGCTACTATCCTCATTGATGGACCTATCCTCTGAATTTACCAAGCTCTTTTTTGAACCCATTTTTACTTTTGGCCATCACAACATCCCAAGACGATGAGTTCCACAGGTTAACTGTGCATTGTGTGGAAGTGCTTCCTCTTGTTTATATTAAATGTGCTGCCTGTTAATTTCTTTGGGTGACCCCTGGTTTTTGTATTGCTGGAAAGGGTAAATAACACTTCTCTAGTCACTTTCTCCACACACCAGTCATGATTTTATAGACCTCTATCCTATGCCCCCCCTTAGTCGTCTCTTTTCTAAGCTGGACAGTCCCTAATAGTTTTAGTCTCTACTCGTATGGAAGCGGTTCCATATTCTTGTTCATCTTTGTTACCCTTCTCGGAACATCGTCCAGCTCCTGTATATCCTTTTTGAAATGGGGTGACCAGAAATGGGTGTGGGTGCACTGTGGATTTATATGGTGGTATGATATTTTCTAACTTATTACATTAAATTATTGGAGATATTCTATCTCCTAGAACTGGAAGGGATCCTGAAAGGTCATCGAGTCCACCCCCCTGCCTTCACTAGCAGGACCAAGTACTGATTTTGCCACAGATCCCTAAGTGGCCCCCTCAAGGATTGAGCTCACAACCCTGCATTTAGCAGGCCAATGCTCAAACCCCTGAGCTATCCCTCCCCGTGGTTCCCAGCCAATGGGAGCTGCAGAACTGGGGCTTGGGGCAGGGCGGAGGCAGCACATGGAGCTAGGAGTTGGAGCTCGCCACTTCCCAGGAACCTGGTAGGGAACCTGCCCCAGCCTTGCCAACCCCCCTCCCCAAAGCACTAATGGTGTCCCCCCAGGGACGCAACCCTTCCCCAAGCACCCGCAGCTCCACCCTGGGCAGCGCCCCACCACACCCGCCATGTCCCCCCTGGGCAGTCCCCCCCCCCGCCAAGTTTTAGTCAGGGGTATGTTGTAGAAGTCATGGACAGGTCACGGGCCGTGAATTTTTGTTTACTGCCCATGACCTGTCCGTGACTTTTACTAAAAATACCCGTGACTAAAACGTAGCCTTATCCATGACAACTCCACAGTCTCTTTCTTGAGCGGTTACAGCTATGTTAGAACCCATTATTATATATCCAAAGTTGGGATTATTTTTTCCAACATGTATTATTTGCACTTATCAACATTGAATTTCATCAGCCGTTTTGTTGCTGCACAGTTTAGTGAGATCCCTTTGTAATTCTTCGCAGTCAGCTTTGGTCTTAACTATCTTGAGTAATTTTGCATCATCTGCAAACTTTGCCATTTCACTGTTCATGCCCTTTTCCTGATTGTTAATGAATATGTTGAACAGCACAGGTCCTTGGGGGAACCCCATTATTTACCCCTCTCCATTCTGAAAACGGACCATTTATTCCTACCCTTTGTTTCTTATCTTTCAACCAGTTACTGATCCATGTGAGGATCTTCCCTCTTATCCCAAGACAACTTAGTTTCCCAAAGAGCCTTTGGTGAGGGACCCTCTCAAAGGCTTTTTGAAAGTCCAAGTACACTATATATGAACTGGATAATCCTTTTCCACATGCTTGTTGATACCATAAGAGAATTCTAATAGATTGGTGAGGCATGATTTCCCTTTACAAAAGCCGCGCTGATTCTTCCCCAACATATCGTGTTAATCTAAAGTATGTGGTAATTCTGTTCTTTACTATAGTTTCTACCGCTTTGCCCAGTACTGAAGCCAGGCTCACCTGCCTATAATTGCCAGGCTCTTCTCTGGAGCCCTTTTAAAAATTGGCATTATGTTAGCTATTTTCCAGTCTTGTAGACACTGGTTTCAGTGATAGGTTACATATTACAGTCAGGAGTTCCACAATTTCATAGAATATCAGGGTTGGAAGAGATCTCAGGAGGTCATCTAGTCCAACCCCCTGCTCAAAGCAGGACCAATCCCCAGACAGATTTTTACTCCAGTTCCCTAAATGGCCCCCTCAAGGATTGAACTCACAACCCTGGGCTTAGCAGGCCAATGCTCAAACCACTGAGCTATCCCTCCCAGAGCGCTGGCTGAATACTATCTTGTCCTGGTAACTTATTACTGTTTAATTTATCAGTTTGTTCCAAAACCTCTTCTACTGAGGCATCGATGTGTGACAGTACTTCAGATTGGTCTGCCAAAAAAAATCTCTGATGTAGGGATCTCCCCCACATCTTCTGGGGTGAAGAATGATGCAAAGAATTCATTTAGCTTCTCTGCAGCGGCCTTGTCTTCCTTGAGTGCTCCTCTAGCACCTCTGCTGTCCAGTGGCCCCATGGACTGTTTGGCAGGCTTACTGCCTCTGATGTACATAAAGAAAAAAATCTTACTTGTTAGCTAGTGTTTGCGTCTTTGTGGGCACGTCACCTGCTCCGAGGGCCTTTGTCAAGAGATAACCTGTCCCTTTCCCCGCATAAAGGTACAGATAACACAGCCGCTCAACCTGACACTGAATTGGCCGATGCTCAGATACCACAATGATGGGTGCATTAGAAATATGGAGAGAGAATCCATGCTTTAAAGCTTTGACTTTTAAAACATGACCATTTTTGATTGGAGCAGATTACAAATAAACCAGGAGCGTTTCCCGCCCCAGCCACTGGCGTAGAATTCTGTATGTGATTTGATCTCAGGGTTTGGATTGTATTCTAAAAAGAGAGGTTTTGGGTTTTGTTCTTGTCCAGAAGTTTAGGACATGCCAAAGCCCCGCCCACACCTCTCAGTTACATAGCTGCTGCCCTACCAGTAGGAAACAAGATACCCAGACACTAACTCCTTGTGGCATTAGAAGTGATTCTAAACCTTCCTTCTAAGACTCAGTGTGAACATTCCATCCTCTCTCAAACAAAGGGACAGAGCTCTTTGCCCAGAACAGAGATGGGGTTAGTTTTACTGGTGATGAATGCCGATAAATATAAATGCCCAAGAGAAGGAAAACTGGTGATAAATGAGACCTTTTTGTGGGCAAAGGCACTGAAAAGATTGGCTTCCTCCCACAAAACGGCGTCCGCCTTCTTTGAACCAAGTCTTGCCATGCGGTGAAGTTAGAACGACTGTCAAGTCCAGCTATGGGGGAGACAGGCTCGACTTGCATGCATCTGCTGCTTTCCCCGCAAGACTGGTTCACAGATTCCTAAACCGACATGTGGGCAGGATGCTACAGTGTGGCAGCGGAATACTGCGTGGCCATGTTATGGCAAAGTTTGGGTCACCCGTCATCCCATAGATTTGTACCTCAGAGCAAACGAAGGAAAGCAACTGGCACCTATGTGAAATGACTGTGCATTGCAATAAGTGATTATTTGAAGACATTTTGCATAGCATCTTTCCTCTAGGAATATCACTACTTTAAAAAGAACGAGAAGTACTTGTGGCACCTTAGAGACTAACACATTTATTTGGGCATAAGCTTTCGTGGGCTAGAACCCTCTGCATCGGATGCATGCAGTGGAAAATACACTAGGAAGATATATATACACAGAGAACATGAAAAAATGGGGGTTGCCCACAAAAGCTTATGCTCAAATAAATGTGTTAGTCTCTAAGGTGCCACAAGTCCTCCTGTTCTTTTTGCTGATACAGACTAACACGGCTGCTACTCTGAAACCTGTCACTACTTTAAGTCTCCTTAAACCCCTGTTCCTATTAACTAGTCTGCAGTTGGGTAAACTGAAGCAGAGAGTCTTACCTATAGTCACACAGTTAATGGGAAAGCCGAGACCCCCAGTTCCTTTCCTCTAACCACTAGATACCATCCCCTCTTCTCTTAAGAGAAGAAAGTGGTGCTATAAAATATAACCAGTGTTTAAGTTTTAGTGAACCAAAAGGCATAGCTGTTGACTCTAATAGGAACTAAAGGTGGCCTTTGGTTCTATCAGCCGGGCAGAAGGTGTCTTCTTTTGATGACTCAGCTGAAGTTGACAGGGTGCCCAGTAATTTTATTATTAGGTTGTCGGCCCAATTTCACTAGTGCCCTCCTAATTTATTGTTTCACATTTCAAAATTACAGGGTTGACTCATTGCACAGCCGGAGGTTATAATGAAGTAACCCACTCGCCTTTTAGCTCATCCTTTGCTGGAGACAACGCAGATTGCAGAAGACTCCTGAGTAGGGAAGGGGATTGCGAAACAGAGGGCGACTTGTTATCTAGCCAGCGTGTGGGTAGCGAAACTGTCTCACATGAAACAACTGGGTACAGAAGTGGGCATGGAGGTTAATTTGTCATTAATTTGAGGGTTGAAACTCGGAGGATTCAGCATGCAGAATTTCATGAGTGCCCAAACCTGTCTTAGAACCACATTGACTTGAACACACTGTGCCAACGTGCAAATCTCAGAGCTAGACTTCTTGCAAGATTTCCTGTACTACTTAGTTTTCCATGGAACAAAAGAGAGGACATATGGCTGCTTGTCATATAGAAACACTTATTGTTCATCTCTTGTTAGGATTTTTAAACAGCTAAGGGCATGGCGCACTGAGGAAACTACTTTTTATTCTGCCAGCCCTGGGCAATTTAAAATTTTCAGATTAAAAGAACTGTGGGACCATAAAAGGGATGTTTCTTTATGTCAGGTGCACAACTCTCTGCATGCACTTGGTTTTTTTTTTTCTCTTCTAGGAACTGTTACTATAAATGACACCGGTTGAGAAAGATCAGGAAGCATTGGTTTCAGTGTGGAGACTTCTAGGTGCTGGCTGAGCTGTGGAAATATTGTGGGAATTGACTTCCCTCGTGGCTGGCCACTACAGAAGTGGAGAAGTACAATGTTAAACTCCTCCACAGTAATGTACTACAACACCACAATCAGAGCCTTCAGACTGCTCGTGGGAATAAGGAGCAGGAGCAGATGAACTAAGGGATTATCTACATGGGGAAATTGCCTGGAATATCTGTTCTATTAGTGGATTAAGCTAACTAGTGGCAAAGGCATTATTATTGTAGATTAAGAGAGACAGCAGTTCTGGAATGGCTAGTCCAGTCCTCTTCCCTGTGCAGAAAAGCCCTAAACAGCAGATCTTATGGCCTCAAACATGTATCAAAGAAGAAACACTTACAAGAGAGGGGAAAACGAAGAGCAGAATATCAGTAACACATGAACGGAATCATTTCCAAAGAGGATGAGTTTTCAAAATTTGCCCTGTGGTGTCAGCATGCCCTTAACCCCTTCCCCTAGAAATAATCCACATCCTGGCAGTCAGAACACCCACCACACCAACTCCAATGCCAGTGTAGCAGTCATTTGGTGAAAATAATTAGTGACGCTGTTTGTGGGTATGCATACACCGCCTCTGGGAGCAGGCCTCCTAGCCTAGGTCCATGGACTCATGCTAGCCAGGCTCGTTCTAGCATGCTAAAAATAGCCGCATAGACCTTCCCGCTCAGCCAGCACCAAGAAGCCAGAGTCTCAGTGGCAAAGCACTGTCTACACAGGTATTTTTAGCACACGACTGTGAGCTCCACCAGCATGAGTCTGTGGGCCCGGGCTGGGAGGTTGGCTCCCAGATGCAGCGTAGACATATCCTGTAAGTCTCCGCTAGGAAGCAGCAACACCGCCACTGTGCTCGTATCCTCACCTCCCCCACAGGAAGAGCAGCTCATGTCCCGAAGACGGTCTCGCACCAGTAGAGAACGTACCCAGGCCGTTCAACTCTGCCATGTTTGATTGCTATTGCCAAAGAAGACTGGGCATGTCACCCACCCCATCCACGAGCTTGGACATGCTGAATGAGTTACACGTCACGGTGCTGCTCAAGGGAGCAGAGAATTACAGTAGAACCTCAGAGTTACGAACACCAGAGTTACAAACTGACCACACACCTCATTTGGAACCGGAAGTACACAATCAGGCAGCAGCAGAGATACACACACACACAAATAATAATTAAGCAAATACAGTACAGTATTGTGTTAAAGGTAAACTACTAAAAAATAAAGGAAAAGCAGCATTTTTATTCTACATAGTCAAGTTTCAAAGCTGTATGGTCAACGATCAGTTTTAAACTTTGGAAAGAACCACCATGACGTTTTGTTCCGAGTGACGAACGTTTCAGAGTTCCGAACAACCTCCATTCCCGAGGTGTTCGTAACTCTGAGGTTCTACTGTATCCCCATTTTGCAAGTGAGGAAACTATGGCACAGAAATTGGAGCTAAAATTTTCCAGCCTGGCTGCCTGTTCCCAGGCACCTCTCCCACTGCCTACGGGCTTCAACGGCCTGATGTTCAGAAGGGCTCAGCAGTGAAAATTTCGCCCTAAGGGACTTGTTTACACTAATGAGTCAATGGCAAACCTAGAATAGAACCCTAGTCACTGCTTCCCGTCTCACACCTTAACCACAAAAACATCCTGTTGTCCACTAGATTAGGAAGGTCACCAATGTCCCTGTTCACAACATTGCTCAGCCTGAGGTGTTGTGAAGAGCTGTATCCTCCTCCCCCACACACAGAGCAGCAAGAGTAAAAAATGGCCTCCTTTTACTCACTATTTATTCACCCCCATTTGTCTACCAACTCTCCTCATTTCACTGTCAGCCTCACTTTACTGACATTGCTCTGCAGAGCAATACAGCTACAGGAGAGCAAGCTGGATTCTGCTCCACCTTGTGCATCATGAATGCCACTCCTGTCTAAATCCTAATGAATGAACCTTTATGGCCGGGGACTGCGTCCAAGGCCGAACAAGCAATGTAGATAGATGAGAAAGAAACAAAGTCATCTGGACTTGTGAGCGGATGGAGAACAACAGAGAAGCCACTGGGAATGAATTCATTTGGAGGTCCCAGAATGTCCATTTTACAGTCAGTGCCTGGGCTATAACAGTGCTTTAAAGAGCCTCGTTGTTTACAAGAAACTTGAAGAGAAAATAAAAAAGCCAGCCAGGCCCAGGAGACAGAGAGCTGGCTGACTTAAAATGAGCCTTTCAAGTATCCCTGCTAAAAATGTCGCTGCTGGGGGCTAATGTGCTGCTTGTCTTGGCTCATTAGAGAGCCTTCCCATCCTAAGACATGCGTCTGAGACTAAGGCGGGTGGTAGGTTGCTACCTGAGGGAAGGCGACTGGGGATTAAGAACATAGCTGAGGAATGGGTCTGTCAGGTCACCTCACTTGCTGTTGCAGGTCAGATGTGAACACGTCAGACACACTCTTGTCAGCCGCCATCAGCCGTGATGTCCCATCCTCTCCCTTCTGACCTCCCCTTTCCCTTCCCTAAGGTTAGAATGGCATCTGTAGCCTCTTCATGGAGCTTCAACTCAACTGTGCCATGGTGCTCCTCTCCCTGGAGGGCGGATGGGCTAAAGGAGGTGACAACCTTCCGATAAAGCTGCAGAAGGAGGAAGTGTCACTCCAATCGGGTCAGCAAACTGCTCTGGGGGGGCCCTTTTCCTGAGTCTCCAGCACTTCTCCAGCACTTGGCGGCAGCCATCTGCACAGCCCTGTTCTGAGGGATGCTTCTGACACTTGGTGTTCAGGGCAGAAGACGGGGGGAAAGGGTAAAGGCAATTAACCTCCGGCAGCAACAGGACCCCACCCCAATCCCTCCCTGGCCTTCTGCAGGGACTTCTCCTTTCAAGGTTTGCTTCTCAGTACAGCACCCTCTTCTAGAAATATGGGCAGGGAAATGAGTTGATCTCCTCTTTCCAGGTCCTAACAAAGAGGGGTTAGGATCAAACCCCCAGCCCCCTTGAACTTCCGGGGAAGGGGGATTTAAAACCAGACCTGAGTGTGGGTCTGATTTATTGAGCTCCAGCTTAGCAATATATTCCTTGTCGACACTTGTGTCACCAGAGCTACCATCATTCAGGCATTCCCATCACTGAAGGTTTTTCAGAGCAGATTAGATAGGCCTGTCCAGGATGGTCTAGAATTACTCGGCCAACCTCAGCACAGGGGGCTGGACTTGACTTCTCGAGGTCCCTTCCTACATTTCTATGAGGCGGCCCCTTGCCGGCAGTCTCAGCAGAAGACTGAGCTCCCTTCTCCAGCTCAGCATTAAGATGTCCATGCTAGAAGAGATGCAAGTTAGTCCAACTTCTGCCAGGGCCGCCCAGAGGATTCAGGGGGCCTGGAGCAAAGCAATTTTGGGGACCCCTTCCATAAAAAAATGTTGCAATACTATAGAATATTATATTCTCGTGGGGGTCCCTGCAAGGCCCAGGGCAAATTGCCCCACTTGCCCCCCTCGGGCGGCCCTGACTTCTGCTTCCCCCTTCATGACCAGGAGGAGAGCGGCAGGCAGTGGAGAAAGACACGGGCCTCCCCATTCGATTCAACAGACCCTTAAGAAGAGCGACACTGCACTTTTTGTGAAAACTGGCGTATTATTTCACAGTGAAAACAAACCCTATTCTTTCAGTCAGAAAAACACACTTGATCCTGTAAAGAGCAGCATTTCTGGGCATTCAGCGGCAGCCAAGCTCATGATGGGAAAAATAACAGGTGTTTGTCAGGCACTCCTTGTTTATTCACAGTACTTAAAATAATTGCTTTAAAAAAATCCTATAGAGATTTAATTTTCCATGCTACCGCATTTAAAAAGAAAAGAAAAAAAACCAACCCTGAGCTGGGCTCTCTTTAATCGCATGCAATTCATTACGAAAGAGGTGTTCTTTCTGTTGTGGTAGCAAAAGAAACCCGCGTATGAAAGCTCCCAAGGAAAGAACGTTCGAGCCGATTCCTACCTAGAACCCAAGACACCCAAACACGCAGTCCCTTTCACTGGGCTTTCGAGGTGGGAACGTTTCAATAGCCGAAGCATCGTTTTATTGTCAAGTCCATGCAAAGGGAAAGGACTGAATTCCTGCAATCTGTTCCCTCGGTCGGGCCTCTCCTTCACTCTTGAAGAGAAACGACAGCCTAAGGCGAGACTGTCGCTTTACCTCCAGCTCTGGGGTAGCTGCTCTAGCCCCCATCAATGCCCTAGAGACAAATCTCCTGCTCCGCTCTCCCCTTGCTCCTATGGAAAGTAATTTGCTGCTAGGTCCGACCAATAGCGGATTACTTCCCATTGCCGGCTCAACTGTACAGACTGATGCATTGGTGGGGGCAGGGGGAATATAGTCAGGGCTCCACCAATTCCCGCCAGCCCCACAAGGTTGGGCCTCAACAGCCTGGTGAGACCTCGCATGTGTTTTGTCACGAGAGTGCGCTGTGCCTGTATATGTGTCTACTTAATAGAGAAGGTGCTGGTAGATGGCACTTAAGCATACAGTGCATGGTCCTGGGGACCCATAGAACTTTTTGTTGTGGGTACAAAGAGGAAGCCATTCGTAGCGTGCACTAGCCCGTAACAGACTTTGCCGAGCTTCTGAATCTTCATGCTCCACTTAGGACGAGGGCGCTCAACGGGCCCTACTCAGGAACGCAGCGTCCTTGTGCTTTGCAGGAGAGCTTGGTGGGGGGAATCCAGGCGCAACAAGAGCTTGTCAGGAGACAGGACCACCCAGAGGATTCAGGGGGCCTGGGGCAAAGCAATTTCGGGGGGCCCCTTCCATAAAAAAAGTTGCAATATATTCTCGTGGGGGCCCCTGTGGGGCCCGGGGCAAATTGCCCCACTTGCCCTCCCCTCTGGGCGGCCCTGTCAGGAGGAGGTTTAAGCAAGCAAGACCTGCTCTCCAGGGTAGGCTGATGCTTCTGCATGTGCTGGTATCGGGCAGAAGGAGAGGCTTGTTACAGGAAGAGGACACTGACATGTCTCTGACCCAGCTAGGGACAGCCTGATGCTGGGACGTTCCCAGCCTTTTTTATTCCTATTTTACTGTGCCTACAAGGTGTTCGGCCTGTCGCAGAGAACACAGGGTGGGCCCCTCCCTGGGGAGCTGACGGTCGAAGTGATGGACTGAACAGAGGCAATAAGCTGTAGTATGTACCGGGAAGGGGCAAGAGACTGGGTTACAAACACATGATTGTTATCTGCATTATAGTAATGCTTAGAGTCCCAAATGGAGATCGGACCTTCGTGTACCGTAAGCCCTCGCCCCAAGGAGTCAGCAGACAAGACAGAGTCTGAGAAGCTGAAAAGAGGCCCAGAGAGGGGAAACAATAATAATACATAGCTTCAAAGTGCTTTGCCTAGGTGGTCAGGTCAGTATCAATACCCCCAGTTTTTTTTACAGATGGGGGAAACTGAGGCAAAGGAAGGGAAATGAATTGCCCAGATCACCCAGCAGAGCCGGGAATAGAACCTGGGTCTCTTAAGCCCCAGTTTTGTGCTTTGACCACCAGCCACCCTGCCTTGGCCAGGCAGTAATCAGGTTAGTGATTACTCAGTTGTTTAGTTCAGGCCCATGGATGGCTGCGGGTGGTGGTGGGCATGTGACTGTCATGGCTGAACGAGGAAGCACAGTTGGGAAGTACCACTCACCTATTCCCTCATTTTCAGCAGAGCCCTCCAATGAAACCCTATAACTTTGATCAGACCTGGACCAGGAGAGCAGAGAACAGGTGAGACTGGAGTGGAGGGACGGGGCAGAGCCTCCACCCACGCTACATGATCAGCACAGTTGGAGGTAGGGATGAGTGGCTGAACTCAGGCTACTGCAGTATCAGGAAACAAACGTTCTGCCGGAAAACTGAGTGGAGCGGCTGGGAAGTCCATTCCCCCGCACTCGGAGGATCACAGCGAGCAGCGGCTGTGCCGGAACACGGACGACAAGACAGAGGGGTAACTACAGGCGGCCGCACCATTAATATGTCTATCCAGGAACCTGGGCGACAGTCTGCAACGCTGGACGAAAAAACACAAAGAAGGGGGAAAGGAGGGTAAAGAGAAAAAGAGGAGATTATGCAAATTTAGGAGTGAGTCAGATGACGACTCAGCAGCCATGGGGGATGACTAATAAAAGAGTGGCACAGATTACAGCCAATGTAGCCCACTTCAGCAAGGGTGAAAAAAAAATTAAATTACAAACTGGACACAATGAATAGCCAAGCAAATGAACAAGGAGTAGCCACTGCAGACATGGGTTCTGGAACTACCAACACCGAGGAGGACCTGCAAGGATGGGAGAAGCTGCATGGCTTGGTGATTCAAATGTTTTTGGGTTTTTTTGGGGGAGGGTGGGGGGTCGGGCTGTTCAGTGTGAACACACCATTTTTGATGTTGCAGAAGGGCACGTTTAGGAGCGATTCCGGTGAGGCGAGGGTAGCGGCTTGACGGCGCTTGTGGGAGAGCAGCATCCCAAACACAAAGGAGAGCGCGGAAGGAGGCACGCAGGGGCTTGGGGAGGAAGAATTAAAGAGGTACGGACGGTGCAGGAGCAGAGAGGACAGAGTGGAACGTGAAAGGAAACCAGTTCAGAAGGTTGCTCATGTTGCAAGGAGAAATAGTCTGAACTTGCTACACAGAGCCGTGGGGAGGAAACAAAATGACTCAAAGAGGGGAATGACATAGCCAAGCAAGGCTGAGCCGTATTTGACTGGAGCTGTCTGAATAATGTAACACCTTGCACTTCTATATTGCCTTCCGCCCAAGCCTTCAAAGCACTTTATAGACGTGCTGGAGTCCGCTCTTGCATTCCTTGTGCACCCCTTCGCGGACATCAAGAGGAGTTTGCATTCAAGGCCTGAGCCCTCCCACTCTCTGTGAGCCCAACTGAAGCCTTTACCTTTGCTAAATCACCCAACCTTTCCTGGTTCTTTCATAGCCAGGCACTGGTCTGCTCGGAAAAGTGACGCAAGGGGGCAAACCCCCACGTAAACAAACACTTCTCAAAGGCATCCGGTGCGTTTTACTACCCACCAAGCGCTCTTTGTTCAAGTGACCCAGAAGCAGATGTACTCGCACGAATCTCCTTTGCCACACAGGCATTTACTGCTCTGTATACAGTACTTATCCCAGCTGGAAGGGTCCCAGTTACTCAGGATTTTCTCTGCAAAGGCATTGCATTAGCCCTGCTCCAGCCATGGGGATTATAACCTAACAATGATGATAACCAGGCAGCTGAGTGTCAAGGATTTACGAGCAGGCAAAGGAAACAAGAATTATAGGTGGCCAGTCCCCATGACAGAACCGTCATATATTTCTCTAACGAAGTGCGTGACAACAGCTCCATAAATTCACATAGTAACAGAAGCAAGTAGCATCTTGTCACTGCAGCTATTTAAGGAGCCAAGCGGCACTTTGTGCTTATTGCAGAAGTTCACAGTTGGTTAAAAATAAGCGTGGCGAAGATGTTACTTTTAGACCGTGGCTCATTTAAGATTTTCACTAAAGACACCATGATACAGCCCATCTCCCATCCTTCTATGCGCAAACAAGCTCTCCTAGGCAGTATTTAGATGTTAAGCTACCAAGACAGGATGCTGTCTATTGCCTCATTTAAGACGTGCCTCATAAAAATCAAGCAAACTCAAGGTCCTGGGTAAGAAATATTTGACCATATTCAATTAGCAGCAGCTCAAAAACAGGCTTTGGAAAATTAGTTTGCTGCAAGATGCTAAATATCTAAAGCCATTTTCACTCAGTTACAACTGCTACAGAAAATAAACCCCAACATCGTTCACAAGGCATTGAATTCTGACTTTTAATGCTCTCTCATGATTAGATTATTTGCAGCATCTGACTGTTAAATTGGCAAATAAAAACAGTATGTGTTAACGTCTTTTTGTAAAAAGGAGGGGGAAATGGCTCTTAAACATGAATGGCAAAGCAACAAATACAGGCAGTCCTCGACTTCCTGACGTTCGAGTTATGACGAATGGTACTTATGACATTTATAAATTGTAGGGCTGTTGATTAATCCCAGTTAACTCACACAATTAACTCAAAATTAATTGTGATTAAAAAAAAATTAATTGTGATTAATCGCCGTTTTAATCACACTATTAAACAATAGAATACCAATTGAAATTTATTAAATATTTTGGATGCTTTTCTACATTTTCATAAATATTGTATTCTGTATTGTAATTGAAATCAAAAGGTATATTATTTTTGTAAATATTTGTACTGAAAAATTGATAAACAAAAGAAATAGTATTTTTCAAAGTCACCTCATATAAGTACTGTAGTGCAATCTCTTTGTTGTGAAAGTGAAACTTACAAATGTAGATTTTTTTTGTTACATAACTGCAGTCAAACAAAACAATGTAAAACTTCAGAGCCTACAAGTCCATTCAGTCCTACTTCTTGTTCAGCCAATCGCTCAGACAAACAAGTTTGTTTACATTTACAGGAGATAATGCTGCCCTCTTCCTATTTACAACGTCACTAGAAAGTGAGAACAGATGTTTGCATGGCACTTTTGTAGCCAGTGTTGCAAGTTATTTACGTGCCAGATATGCTAAACATTCGTATGTCCCTTCATGCTTTGGCCACCATTCCAGAGGACATGCTTCCATGCTGATGACGCTCATTAAAAAAAATAATGCATTAATTGAATTTGTGATTGAACTCCTTGGGGGAGAATTGTATGTCCCCTGCTCTGTTTTACCCACATTCTGCAATATATTTCATATTATAGCAGTCTTGGATGATGACCCAGGACGTTGTTCATTTTAAGAACACTTTCACTGCAGATTTGACAAAATGCAAAGAAGGTCTCAAAGTGAGATTTCTAAAGATAGCTACAGCACTGGATCCAAGCTTTAAGAATCTGAAGTGCCTTCCAAAATCTGAGAGGGCGAGGTGTGGAGCATGCTTTCAGAAGTCTTAAAAGAGCAACACTCTGATGTGGAAACTATAGGACCCGAACCATCAAAAAAGAAAATAGGCCTTCTGCTGGTGGCATCTGACTCATAATGAAAATGAACATGCATCGGTCCGCACTGCTTTGGATTGCTATTAAACAGAACCCGTCATCAGCATGGATGCATGTCCCCTGGAATGGTGGTTGAAGCATGAAGAACATATGTTCTTTAGTGAACAAGAAGTATTATTGAGTGTTCTTGCAGGCTCTAAAATTTTACATTGTTTTATTTTTTAATGCATTTTTTGTACATAATTCTACGTTTGAAAGTTCAACTTTCATGATAAAGAGATTGCACTAAAGTACTTGTATTAGATGAATTGAAAAATACTATTTCTTTGTTTTTAACACTGCAAATACTTGTAATAAAAAATAACTATAAAATGAGCACAGTACACTTTGTATTCTGTGTTGTAACCAAAATTCTTCATTACTTATGTGTTACTCTCCTTTATGTCGTCTAAGTAGTCAATTTATTTAAAAAACAAACAAACCTGTTTTAACATAAGAAATACCAGATTTCATTGAACACCTCTGTTCTCTCTTTTCCTGGAGGGCTTTGCAGCACCTGGACAGTAACATCACAGTTAGAGACAAAATCCTGAACTTTCCTAATTTAAAATTAAATATTAGAAATGGTCAGAAAACATCTCATTCCCATTCCCATGGAAAGTTTAAACCTTTCAGCGAAAAATCAAAAGCTGAAAGTTCTCACCTGAAAACAGAAAATCTGGATGTAGAAATGCCATCACGGTGCTTGGTGGCAGTAGTAATTCATGTTCCTCATTGACCCCCGTGCGCCTCTATGGCCCTGGCTGGACTACATCTCCCAGGATACACCATGGTCTCTCCTCTTGCTGAGTCATCATGGGAGCCCCTGACCCTGGCTCACCATGGGCAATGTAGTCCAGCTGGGGAACGTAGCCCAGAGAAGAGAATAGGAGCATTTGACATTTGAACTACAACTCCTATCAGACACCACAATGGTGTTTCCAAACCAAAATTTTTCAGTTTTGGGGTGTTTGCTTTTTTGATGAAAAGTTGAATTTTTCCAGAGAAAGTAGCTAACTGTGTGAAAAATTTTGTTTAGTTGAAGGCCCAGTTTTCCATCAAAGAGTTTCAATGGAAAATGTTCAGCCACTCCTACTACACATCCCTTCCTCACTTGAGAGGTTGGGAGAACCGCAGCTCTGATTTCAGTCTTTAGCGGTGGCTGGTGTCCTGTTAGCTCCTCCAGAAGACAGCCAACTGCTTATTTATTCGGTCACTTGCATCGTACCATCAGAAATAGCCTAAAGTGCTACAAAAGTTTTTACACACGTTATTCATTGCTAAGCAGCTCAGGAAGGAAATTTACAGCTCTGAATTGCAAGAAGTCTGTAGTGCCTCCCTCCCTTGCAGGACAGCACTGAACTTGTATTAGTGAGTCACATAGTACAGGAAACACTTGCAGAGCCACACAATCTCCTGTCTATCTGCCTTCGGTTCCATGCACTGCTTAAAAACAAATCGCAGAGCTTCTTCTCTGGGATGGTCTTCATTACTCTCTGCACACATCCAGCCGCAGGTAGCTAGTTACCCCTGAGCATGTAAGAGACATTGATCAGACAATCAAGGAGCCAGTGTGAAAAGGCTCACTGTAGGGCAGTGATTTTCAACCTTTTTTCATTTGCGGACTCCTAAAAAATTTCAAATGGAGGTTTGGACCCCTTTGGAAATCCTAGGCCTGGTCCCAAGGGGTCCGCGGACCACAAATGGAAAACCACCGCTGTAGGGGAATCCCCCTGCGTTCACAACCAGGCCCTGGAATACCAGTTACACAACTCTGAACACATCAATTGTCCGTCCGGGCTCAGATCAAGAACTCTGACTAGGAATGAACACTGCAGCTGAACCAGCAGAGCTACCCGGGAGGACCAGCGCTCAGAGTAAAGGGTACTGAAGGGAAGAATTCAAGTGCAGGTGCAGAACTGCGTGGCAGACCCAGGACTGGACCAACAGGGTCAGCAGGGAGGTTTTTCTATAGAGAAAGCTTAACAAGAACCCACCCACAGTATTACATTTCCACCTACAAGGGACTGCTAGCATTCAGCAAATTCATCCCCCCACCCATACACACACACGAACTGCCATATAAAGAAGGCAATTAAAAATCTCTTTAAATAAATACACCCACTGTAGAAGATATTACTGGTCATGGTATCACAGCTTCTACTTGGACATTGGAGACTCTTCTTTTATCTGTTATTAAAGGGGTTTGACTGGGACAGATGTGTTCACCTCAATTGATCAACTTATGCAAAACTAATTCTAAAATTAAGTCCACATTGACGAGATGGTTTTCCAAATGATAAAATCTTAACACCAAAGAGTGCTGCAGGACACCTACTGTCAGATTATTTAAACCAAGGGGAGTTTGTCTTTATTTTTTATATACACACCCGCAATGTGTACATATATACACATCCATGCATACCCTGACACAATTATGCATTACACAAATAATAAAAGAGCACTTCCCAAGTGCTTTACAGCTGTAAATCTCAAACCATATCTCCTTATCTTTCATTTTACAGCTATAATCCAGATGTCATTACGTTAACCTCATTTTTCCTTCTGATTGTCGGTCGGGAATTTCTCAGCACATTTTTTTGTAAGAAAATGCCAATTGGTCAAAACCAAAACTTTTGCAGGAACATCTCAGTTAATAGAATTATTCCAGTTTGACACTAGAGTGTCAAAGAGCAGAATATGACCTGCCATTGCTTTGTGCTACTTGGTTTTTATTATTTCTCTTTCTCTATATAAAGCTTCAATTAAAGTTCTATTTAAAATAACGGTCGTACCTTCAGGTTACAGCTCCCAAAGGAAGACACTGAAGAGCATTATTAAATCCACAGCGAACGTAGAATACACATTACAAGCAAGATGGCAGCTAGTTATCCTTCACGGACAGAGATGGCGAGTACTTAAGAGGGGACGGATGGCTGCCCTCTACCTTTACTTTGGCACTAATATCAGATTAAAAAGGGAAAGGTTATTAACCAACGGGAATTGCCTGTTTTGTAGAGGAACGCTTTCTGAGGCAGAGCCTGAGACACTAACTTTAAGAAGGTTAATTGTCTCTTGGTGGAAAACTGTCTATTACTATTATTATTATGGCGGAGGTGAAAGTAAACTGCCCAGGCCCTTTAAATCGCCACCCGAGCCCCACTGCCAGAGCCCCCAGAGTAGCGGCGGCAGAGCTCCGGCGGTGATTTAAAGGCCCAGGGGCTCCAGGGCCCTTTCAATCTCTGCCAGAGCCCCGAGCCCCGGGATAGTGGCAGCAGGGAGCCCCCAGGACTCCGTTGATGATTTAAAGGCCTGGGGCTCCGCTGTGGTAGCGGCGGCGGGGAGCCAAGGGCCCTTTAAATCGCCCCTGATCCCCGGGGCTCCCTGCCGCCTCTGCAGCTGGTAGCTCCAGCGGTGATTTAAAGGGCCTGGGGCTCCCCGCCACCGCTACCGCAGCCCCAGGCCCTTTAAATCAAGATTTAAAGGGCCCGGGGATTTAAAGGGCCCGCCTCTTCCGGTTGAGACCCTGCCCCTCTGCTCAGGACTCCGGCGTACCGGTAAGTCCTTTAAGTTACTTTCACCCCTGTCTTGGGGTGGGGGGAAATCTGTCTGACATGCAAGGCCAGATAACAAAAGCTGGACAAATGAGCTGATTGGCTGACAGCCACAGGTTTATAATTGGAAAAATTGGCATTAGAAAAATAGAGATGGGTCCAGCCAATGGTGAGACCCAAAGGGAACCGCCCCAGGTTTCTGCCTGGGGCAGGCTTGGGAGTGCAGGAGACAAAACTGCCACAGGAGCTGGCCTGAGCCTGCGGAACTCACTCCCCCATGAGATAAGAATGAGCACCCAGAGTTCTAACAGTGAGGGTCACGCTTAGAGCCGGTCAGAAAATGGGGTTTTCCATGAAAAAGTCAACTTGTCATTTTTCCCCCAGGTCTTCCTTCTTTCGTTTTTTGTTCTGATGAAGAGTCAGTTTTCTACGGAAAGCAGACACTTGTCTCAAAAGAATTTGTTTAGTCGAAAACCCGGTTTTCCATCGAAAACCATTTCAACTAGCCCCAATTACAGTATAACCGAAAGCCTTGGAAGAGAGAAACTCACCTACTTCAGGGCACAAACCCATCTCTAACTAACGGGCCTTCGCAAGTGACTTTCCCTGGGCTCAGGTTATCCCATCACTACCCTATGCAGGTAGAGACACGATGCTGCCTCCTCTAAAACAACTGATATTAGCCAGTCAGGGGCAGGTTCCTGGAGCAGCTGGGCCATCGGTCAGATTCAGTCTGGCAATTCCTATGTTCAGAACTAAAAAGCAACACTCTTCCTTTCACTTAGCTTGACCTCAATGAGCTCTTCATGCACAAGCAAGCAAACCACAAACCTCCATGCTGCTCGGGGGGGAAAGCGAGAACGAGCCTTCTCTTTTGCAACCCCTGCATCTGCAACAGCCTTGCAAGCTCCACCTTGCTGGCTCTCCATCACCTCTGATCAGATCCCACCTCCACTGCCATGTTCTCCCCTCGCCAGAGCCTCTTCCAAACAACAGCTGGCGAGAGAAATCAGCTGGAACTGCATTGAACGCCGTGAAATGTATCGAGAGACCGTTTATATGGGTGCTGTCCCCATGCTATGGCCCTGGTTCTCTCGCGGACACCGACTGATGAAGGCTGAATCTTAGCATTCAGATTTATAAAAATGCTACCACGGTCACTCTTGTATGTCCTAGGCGCCCTCGACATCTTAAAATACACCCTAAGCTCAGCTACGTGAGAACCCACCATAAATCCTCTGCTAGTGATTCCCCCAATTACCATCACCCCCCCTCCTCAAATTCCTGGGAGGGGAAGGAGGAAGAGAGCTGTGCTGGCACCAGAGTGACATTCCATCTCCCGGGGAAGCACAGCTCTGACTCAGCCGCTCTCCACAGGTCTCCCTGGGGAGCCCAGAACTTGCAGCCTTGAGGGAGAGATTGCAGCTCTCGGCTTTTCTGCCTTATTTTTTCCTGGTGGGTTTGCCCCTAAGGCCCCGAAAGGACTCTCACTCTCCATGGTCCCACGTGGTACCTGTAGATGTGCTAATCAAAGGATTGTCTTACTGCGATTTCAGCTTCCTGTGCTTAAACGGACGGCATGTGAACCATCTTACCCGGGGTGGATGCCACGGTCTTCAGTTACCTCGCAGAAATGTAGCCGCTGTGACCTAATCGGGGTTTGTAAGCGGCTCTGGGATGCTCTGTGAATGTGAAAGCAGGGGGCTTCTCTCAGTGGAGCCCAGCGTGGAGCCCTCCCCTTTGCATCAAGATTTAAACACCTCAACGTGTCTGGCCCTGTCGGTTGGAATGGACGGTAAAAGCTTCCTTGAGTCTATTCGGAAAGGCCCATGGAAAGGAATCATCACATTTCCACAGTGCTCAACCTCAGAAGAAGTTGCCAAACCGTTAACTCATCACAGCCCTGCTGTGACGTAGGGAGGATGCAGCGGGCATTGTTATCCCCACTATACAGATGGAGAAGCAGAGGCACACAGAGGCAAAGTGACTTGCCTAAAGACGCACAAGTCCGTGGCAGAGGGGACCCATTCAGGGCCCTCGCTACAAGGCCAGTTTTCCTCTGGGAGGGGATCACCAGTGTGAAACTGAGGTGAGCAAGATCAGAAGCAGACCCTCAGTGTCTCAAGTTGGGCCCTGGGGAAATGATGGCAAGTTTTCAAAAGTTTGGCTGCTACATGGGCTGCCTCCACAGGGGGAAGAGGGACTGCGTTAAGGAGCTGATCTCCATTCCTTGCTCAGCAGTACGGCATGTTGCCAAGAGACCAGCAGCCTCACCCCCAAGACCTGGCTTTTAAGCTGTCTGCAGCCTATTGCTTCAGGACAAGAGGAGACAGGATGGATGTGTTTCGGTGACATGGTTTGATTCATACCCAGAGGCGTGTTTAGAGTCATCGCCCCAGACAGGGCAGGCTTACGTCACTGGAGTTCGTGCTTTCTAGCCCCCGCAGAATGTCTCTCAAATCAGAATCTGCCCAAGCTCCGGGGAAAGTGTTTGAGAGGGGGAAAAAAGAGACAGAGAATGACATGCGTTTGCTACCTACGTAAGCGCTTTTTGTTCTCTCTCTCTACAGGGCCTAACACAAGAGGGCCCTGATCCACGACTGGAGCGCTCCTAGGTGCTACAGTAATACCATCGCAACGGGAGAAGCAGCAGCTGCAAAGGCTGATGGGAGTAGCAACAACAAGAGCTAACATGGGGGCTAACTGGTAACATGAATGGCACTGGCCTTTAGTCATGGGGTTCAGGCCTGTCCGAGCAAGCGATGGCATTCATCCTCCCTGCTGGTCGAAGGGCCTTGAGATGACCATTGGAACCCCTTAAAGCACTGAACTCCAGGGATCTTATTTGTAGTTACTAGAATAGGGTAGTCGACACCCATGTTAGCAGCTAATTGCCACAGGGGTCAGGATGGGATCCCCCCCCCCCCGGCACAATATTGGGCCCAGGAGTAACGCCGAGTCGCATCTCCCCCAGCAATTAGCACGCGTCTCCTGGGGCATCGGAGCTGCGCAGTGCCCTTTCACGATACCAGCACATAGCACGGGTCCCTCCAAGGGAATGGAGATCCTAGTCACTTCCAGGGCACCTGTCCCCCTACGTGAACTCTGCTGGCAGGGCTAACAACGACAGCGAAGAGCCAGGCTAGCGCCATGTAGCGTTCTTCACAGGAGAAGGGCAGTTTAGCTCCATCTCAAATTCTAGAGGGTTTGTTTTTAATAGAGCTGATTTTTGTTCAGTTTCCCTAAGGTTTTGGTGTCTGAACTGAGGACGAACGTCTTTGGGCCAGATCCTCCGCTGGGGTCAAATCGCATCGCGCCACTTGCCCTGCCGACTCCACTGACTTCGGCGTCACTAGGCCGGGTCACACCAGCGGAGGAGCTGGCCCAGTAGTTGTGCCTGAAAAGGTCAGCGTGATAAACTCTTCCCGCTTTCGCTCCTAGACTGTGTTTGCCACCTGTAACAAACTTAAAGCACTTTACGCAATGGGAACTCAGCATCATTTTACAGGAAGGGAAACTGAGGCACAAGGCCATGTGGTGACTTGCCCAAGATCACGCAGTCACTCAGCTGCACAGTCAAGAATGGGATCTAGATCTCCTGCCTCCCAGCCTAGACCACTCACTCGGCGGGCTGCGGTTGAGTCAAAGCCTTCTCCCAATCTGGAGCCTCCTTATCATGATGCTTCCATTACAATGAACTCTGCACAAGACATTGTGACAGGATCTCTACTGGGGGCTGCAATTAGGACAGGACCTAGGGTGACCAGACAGCAGGTGTGAAAAATCGGGACGGGGTGGGAGGTAATAGGAGCCCATATTTAAAAAAGCCCCAAATATCAGGACTGTCCCTATAAAATCGGGACATCTGGTCACCCTAACAGGACACCAAGCTGCCAGAAAAATGGGGAAGGAGGAGATCAGGCCTCTAGTATGGGCAGGGATGTGTCCGGCGGGGAACTGTTTCCTTCCCATCTGGCTCTGCTGCCGAAGGGAGAGAGGGGGCAGCTTTTGGCAACCAAAATGATTAGGGGGATGGAACGGCGAGATTAATAAGACTGGGACTTTTCAGCTTGGAAAAGAGACGGCTAAGGGGGGATATGATAGAGGTCTATAAAATCTTGACTAGTGGTGTAGAGAAAGTAGATAAGGAAGTGTTGTTTACTACTTCTCATAACACAAGAACTAGGGGTCACCATATGAAATTAATAGGCAGCAGGTTTAAAACCAATAAAAGGAAGTATTTCTTCACACAGCGCACAGTCAACCTGTGGAACTCCTTGCTGGAGGACATTGTGAAGGCCAAGACTATAACAGGGTTCAAAAAAGAACTAGATAAGTTCATGGAGGATAGGTCCATCAATGGCTATTAGCCAGGCTGGGCAGGAATGGTGTCCCTAGCCTCTGCTTGCCGGAAGCTGGAAATGAGCGACAGGGAATCAATCACTTGATGATTGCCCTGTTCTGTTCATTCCCTCTGGGGCACCTGGCACTGGCCACTGTCGGAAGACAGGACACTGGGCTGGATGGACCTTTGGTCTGACCCAGTATGGCCTTTCTTATGTTCTTAGAACTTGGGGAGCCTCCGGCTCAGGGCCAGCCCTGACTACATGTCGATAAAATAAGAACTGGCCACAACACTTGGATTTAAACTCAAACTCATCTTTAGGATAGTTTGGGGGTTAACTTTCTCCCCTCATTTTCGCTCGCCATCTCTGCCAGCAGAAATAACACAATGTGAGAAACAATCATCTTAATGTTTGGCATTTAACCTCCTTGAGAAAGGCGGTGGAGTCTTTTCCAGAATGACCAGAAGCAGGAAGTACGAGACAACTTGCAAGAAAGCTTGTTTGTGTTGATTGTAAAGCCAGAAAGCGTCACTATGATCATCTGGTCAGATAAGAATCAAGTTGTTGAGGAGCTCATTGGAGAGGAATCTCTGTCCTTTTGAGGTTCACCCATCACTCATCTGTATTTTCTATATACAGTAGCATTTAGAGGCTCCAACCAAGATGAAGGGCCCATCGTGCTAGGTGCTGCACAGACACACAGTGAGAGAGTCCCTGCCCCAAAGAACCAAGATGGACAAAGGGTGGGAAGGAAACAGAGGGTGACTCGACTTGCCCAAAGTCGTGGAGGTCACTGGCCGAGCCAGAACAGAACCCAACTCTGAGGCCGTGTCAGGTACCCTATCCACTAGAGTCTAGACCAGGAGTTCTCACCACAAATTTTTTGATGGCCTCAGAGTGCAGCCACCAACTCTCGCTGGTGGCCGCGCTGACAATTTTTCCTAAAATACTCAATTAACTTTAGGAAAAACAAATAAATATGCACACAGACATGTCCAAATCATTGTCATTTATTCAGGTAGGGTTTTTTTTTCTGACTCAGTAATAAAAATAATGTACAGTTGTCTCTATTCTTTACTGGACCGAAACAGACTAGAAACACAAATAAGGCACTTTGCATGTTCTTGTCTTTTTGTTGTTGTTCTGCTTTTTCGGTTGCGCTTTTTTCTTCTTCTAAGACTTGCTAGCTGGTCAGTCTTCCGCTGTGAACAGTGATATTTGTATGTTTGTTCATATCACTTTCCATGGCAGACTTACTCAACCCTGGCAAGCCCTGGGACAAATGTAAGTCCCGAATGGGGAGGTGGGCAGGGAGGCAGTGGGGACCCAGGGCCAGAGCCTGGAACCAGGGCCTGCCACCACGTGGACAGAGCCCGAAACCTGCCTCCCCTACCCCTGGGAAAGTGGAGACTTCACCAGTTGCTTGCACCTGCAGAGTTTCTCTCTCTGGGGGTGGGCAGGGCCCAACCGCTGATGGTGGCCCTGGGAGAGGGGCCACTGCTTTGCGGCTCCCTCTTCCCCCCCCCCGCATCACAGCCCAGATGGCTGTGGCCGCAAGGAAAGGCCCTGGTGGCTGCATTTGAGAAGCACTGGTCTAGACCACGCGGCCTTTACTTGCCATAGAAGTTATTGTCTTACTCAATGCAAAGAATCCAAACCGGTGAGGAGATGCTATCCACCCTCGTGCCCAGTTCACTTGCAGCCTGAAAAAGCCAAGTCAAGGCAGGGACCAACTCATCTTTTGAAGGAAGGCAGATTTGCCCTAAGGAACGCAGACAGAATATTGTCCCTAGATAATTTCCCTCCCAATGCAGTCATCTGCAGGGTCCCCTTCTTCTGGTTTAGTCCCTTAATAAGACAATGTACTGGGACGTTTTGGGACAGATCGCAGTGCCTGGTCTGGTTCACCAGTGCTTTAAGAATGTATATGCTCACATACATCGATACAGAATCCTACTCAGAGTGAAAAGGCAGTGTGGTTTGGCGGACGGGGCACTGGAATGGGAGTCAGGATACCTGGGTTCTGTAATTCTCACGATCACATAATGGCTTGTTTAAATCTCAGAATGTTACTTCATCTCTCTGATCTTCATCTCTCTCATCAGCCCTATCTACAAAATGGTGATAACGAAACTTCTTCGTACATTCGTCTGAGATCCTCAGATAAGTGCTAAGTGTTAATTATTATTATATCAACACACACCATTTAAGTAGAGGTGACATCTGTGTGATAAACTGCATTTATAATGCATGATAGATCATTTCACCTAAACTCTGCCCACTAATCTGTATTTGCCTGGACTGGTTCCAACATTCCAGGCCTTTAAGCAGCTTTAAAAAAAAGAAAACAAAACAAAAAACACCACAAACATATTTCTTTGCAAATGTGAGATTTCATCACAAAGACCACTGGTCTGAGGTGCAGGATAGGCAGTATTCAGTTCTGGACCTATGACAGGTTTAAGGCCCAGCGTCTCATGGACTGGCATAGCTAGCAACAGAAACGAACTCATTGGAGAATGTAGTTGCATTTATCTGCACATAATTCAGACACTATGTGTCTGGGTGCTATAGAGAGGCGTGGTTCCTGGTAAACGTGAGAAACAAAGCTGGATCTTGATCTGTGTGCAAATCTATCTCCAATTTGTAGTTTGCGTTAATAAATGTCACCTATTTAAACCAGGATAATTCTATATATCATGAAGAGGCGCACTATGAATCCCCTTTCCAATAGGATTCAGATTTTGTTCTACCCTAGCAAAGTCACACAACACGGATACTTAAAAATATTTTGTAAATATTGTCGACACGTGTCCCTAAACACAGTTGTAATCTCTCCCTCCTTTTAAGCCTGTACAACTGGACTCAGGGTAACTACGGGAGCCTGGATGTATAGGCAGCAGGATATAAAAAGGCAGTCCAAGCAAAACTCCTCGAAACATTTATCAAAATAATGGAGATTATAAGCTATTAAAATACATGAGGGTATGTGTGCAAAGATTTTATTTGTAATTATTTGGGATCTCAGGGGTAATGCAGGTCACTCAGAATCATGTTAAGGAAACCTTTATTCCACATCATCATCCAACTCACCCAAAGTCCGATCAATCTCTCTGTACACATTAGGCCTGAGGCCTTAACATTCCACCTGCCCAACGGAGGCTTTCTTGCCTTATCAGGCGATGGCCATTGACTAATTAATAGATGCTAAGGCCAGGAAGGACCTCTGTGATCATCTAGTTTGACCTCCTGCATAACACAGGTCATAGGACTTCAAGCCTGAGACCTTTTAAGGAGGCACTCTCCCTCCCTGCAGGCTGTGTAGTTCTCTGAGTCTCTGAGACCATACTAGACCGGAGAATGGAACCATTTGCCTTTAGTTCACCAGATAAACCTTCATCTCCCTCCCTCCCTGGGGCCAGTGGTGCTGACTTTCTGGGAACTCTTTTTGTATCACCCTCCAATAACTAGAGCTGGGTGACATGTCCACCAAAAAAAAAAAATTGTGCAAGAAAACGCGGCTTTGACAACACTGACGTGAATTTTTGAGACAAGGCAGGTGAGGTAATATTGGACCCGCTTCTGTTGGTGAGAGAAACAAGCTTTCGAGCTTATACAGTGTCTTCTTCACAGCGTGGTAAAATTGTGTTAGTTTCACTCGTTTCAGTTCACACACAAAAAAACAAAACGTAAAAATTGCAGAATGGAAACGTTTCATTTGGACAGTTTTTTAAACAGAATGTGTTAGATTTTTTGCTTGAAATGACTGAGTTTTCAAAATTTCTTTTGAAATTAAGTTATTAAAAACAACCCAAAATGGTTTAAATGGAAACAAAACATTTTAATTGTTGAAATGAACCATTTTTCCCCCCGACTTTTCGATTCATTGAAAGTTTCAGAAAATGTTGGTTTGGCCTGAAACCTTTTTTCCCTTCATTTTTTTGGAATGGCCAGTGACCCAAAACAATCCCATGATTCGCTCAGCTCTCCTGGTAGCTACCTTCGTGCGGACCCAGGAAAAGCATTAGACTCCAGAGAGTCACATCCGGCTCCCCTTCAGACAGTTTGGCCCAGTATGGGGGGACGGGATGGGATCAATAAGAAGCAGCCTCCTTATCAGTTTTCAATCAGGATGTAGCGCAAGAGAAATCATGCAGCCGCCCAGCTCTGTTTCCCAAACCACTGAACTTCAGCGAGCACGGAGCCTGCCAGATCACCCCAAGGGAGAGAGGGCGTGCAGACAGTCTCATTCATCCTCTCTGACTGAAACAGACACCCGTTCCTGAGCCAAGGGTCCTCCCCAAGCAGGGAGGAACCCCAGCCCTTTGAAAGCAGCCGCATATGCGTGGGGTTGTACAGAACAGGATACCAAAGTTCTCTCGGGGGGGTGGGGGGGTGGAGAATAGCTGATGGCCCCAATTATGTGATAATGGTAACCAATCACAGAAAAAGAGTCATTACACCACCAAGTCAAGCGATGTTCTCGGAGAGGGAGACATCCCCATCCGACTGCCCTGCAGCCTAAGAGAAAGTGCACTGAGCTGGGAGCCAGGAGCATTGGTCTCATCACCCCAGGTAACTGTTAACAGCAAGGCTCTGCAGTGCCCAGAAATTGAGCCAGCCCCCCTTGCCGTGAAGGCAGTCATGTAGCATCCCCCAACCTTACAAGTGAGTTAATGGAGCAGTTGCATAATGGAACGCTGGCCAGAGCTGGGACTAGAACCCAGGCTTGGTGGCAGTCCTGAATTTTATCCACACCTGATTTATTTATCCTCTAACCCTTTCATGGCAGGGACTCTTACTGTGTAGCTGTCCAGTGGCTGCTACACTGGGATTCTGATCTCCGTTGGGGTCTTTAGACGCTCCCAGAATCAAACAAATTCCGCTATGTTCTTGGCTCCTAAACTGAAGTACCGCTTGCAACGCTTGGATTTATATACAATTGTGCCAATGCAGCACAACCCTGACCTCCAAACCCTCTGCTAATCTAGTCCTGGACCTCTCACAAGCAGAAGCGGCCAGTTATGCCCGACTGCACCGTGATTTTTCCAGTGCAGAGAAATCTACTAGGGACCGGTAGGCACTGCTAAAAGGCATTTTTACTCTGCCCAGAGTCAGGTTTGTGATTAGATCACTAGTGGTAAATCAGTGGCACCATGTAGCCCTCCTGAGTAGATTTTAAGCCCCACCACGAGCTATCTAGTTTCAAAGCAGAGAGAGTGTTTTTCACTGAAAGAATAAAATCTTGCAGCTGAGCATTGGCTGCTGTCTCATTGAAGAACTTGAGATGTTCTTAATGGCTCTAAGAATTCTGCTCAGTGGCGCTTGGGATGTACCTCGAACACACTTAACGACTGCATGCCTTTATTTCCTTCCTCCCCTGGATGCCTTTCTATCTAGAGAATAACCTTGCATCTGGGGCGTTTTATCTCCTCTCGCTCGCTCTTCCACAAAGAGAAAGGCGACAAAAGAAAGAGACTCAGCAAAAGAAAACCACAACCGAGGCAGCTGTACCCTGCACAGCGTAAGGCGAGATTCAGAAAGATTAATTTCATGAAGAGAATCAGTCAAAAACCAGCAGAGAAGCCCTCTGACCTGAACTATTACATTCAGCCCCGGGTTTATTTTTTCCTTTTCCTGGCATTGGTGCTCCGATAGCAGCCGAAGTCGGTATATAAACAGGAGAAAAACAAACACAGCATCACTGGAGCAGTAGATTGGGAGGCAGAACTCCTGGCTCTGTCACTAACTCACTTCAGCTCACCAGAGACGGGCCCAAGTCCCAAAGTGTAGATCCCAACCCAAGAGTTGTATTATTTGTATCGGTAGCACCTATAGGCCTCAAAGGAGAGCCACCCCATCATGCCAGGCACAGTACAAACACAGTAAGAGACAGCCCCTTCCACAGAGAGCTTACCATCCAAACAGGCAAACCAAGTGGCCAGAGGGAGGAAGGGCTATCCCCATTTACAGCAGGGGAAACTGACACTACCGCAAACCTCAAGAGATCAAAAATGATGAGTCAGACTCACCAACATTCATGAGATCGGCCCTCAAAATCCTGATGGTTTAAAAAAATATATATATGATGCTTTTGGTGTGTGCGCACATCTGACAATTGGCACTGCCCACTCTCCCAAATGTATTGGGTGAGGGATTTTGGCTCCCACTACAGGAGCTCTCACCCCATGTTTGCCCATCCCCTGCCCAAGTCAATCCTGTCCCCCAGTCCCCAGAACAGCTCGCCCTCCCGCCCGCCCCTCCAAGCCCACAATCAGTTCAGACCCCAGACCCCGCTCTGACCTTCCTGGGGCTCTTCACACACCCCTCCCAGGCTTGGGAGGCTGCAGTGGGGTCCCCTTTCCAGTCTGCGGGCGGCTTCAGGGTCTCTCCACCCCCCTCTGCCCTCTCCCAGACCAGATAGCTGTGAAAAATCAGGACACGTTTTTTCAGTAGGGTGGATCTGTGAGATCTAGTTGCATATATAAGACAAAGCCCCTAATATCAAGATGATCACAATAATATAGGAACATAAGAATGGCTATACTGGGTCAGACCAAAGGTCCATCTAGCCCAGTATCCTGTCTTCCGACAGCGGCCAATGCCAGGTGCCCCAGAGGGAGTGAACAGAACAGTGAATCATCAAGTGATCCATCCCCTGTTGCCCATTCCCAGATTCTGGCAAACAGAGGCAAGGGACACCATCCCTGTCCATCCTGGCTAATAGCCATTGATGGACCTATCCTCCATGAACTTATCTAGTTCTTTTTTGAACCCTGTTATAGTCTTGTCCTTCACAAGATCCTCTGGCAAGGAGTTCCACAGGTTGACTGAGTTGTGTGAAAAAATACTTCCTTTTGTTTGCTTTAAATCTGCTGCCTATTAATTTCATTTGATGAAATCTGGTCATCCTAGGGGGAGTGGCATCCTGTCCCCACACCCTGTCTCCTGTAAGAATGGCATCAGGTTGCTATGGGAAGAGGAGAGAACTCTTCCTACAGCAGCTCAGAATGGCTGCTCTTCCCTGGGAGGCAGGCAGCCAATCAAAAGGTGTCTCCCACCCGAGGCAAGGCTGAAATTTGCTAGAGGGCTGGAGCCTCTCACGCCATCCCCAGATGGGCTCCAACCCCAGCCAATCCTGTAACTGCAAAAATATTAAGAGTTGGCAACACGGATGACATTAAGTGATTTGCCCAAGGTCACATGGGAAGTCGGTGGCAGAGCCAGAAATAGAACGCAGGTCTTGAGTCCCAGCTCAGCGCCTTAACCGCAAGGTGCCCCTTTCTTTTCCTTGGCCTGGGCCTCTCTCTCTACACATAACCTCTTGGAAGCAATGAACACTTACCTCCCTGAGGTGTTTCAAAGCTAAAGTCACTCGGGCTTGTAAAGGACGCTGAGTTCTTTGAACGACAGGCTATATAAATGTATTAATGCATTTTAAAAGGGAGCAGCTGGGCAACATCTTAGAGAGCCAAAGGGGAGACAAGATGTGATTTTTGCCTTTTAAAACTCCTAAGAGTGACTAACTCCCTCCCCTCTGTGCTCTTTTACAGGCGAGATAGAGACTAATGGTTTTAATTTTTTTGAGATCTCTTTATCAAGCGAAGCTACAGATGCCCAGTCCTGCTCTCTGCGACAGGGCCTGAGGTAGCTTTGCCAATTGATACAGCCATTTCTGGCATTGCGTTATCCCCTTGTCTTCCTTGTTCTCGGGGGACGTGATTAGGCATCGTCAGCCATGGTACACCTGAACTCTGGATTGCACAGGGCACCTTTAGGCAGCTCTCAACCAGAACCGCTGCAAAGTTAGATTCCCACTGACAGACCGCACTGCACCACAGCAGATAGACGCAAACTGACGTGCCTTTTTCTAGTGCATCTCTGGGCCCCACTTATTTCAGAACTGCCTTCTTGTTTTCTTCCCGGCAGATGTTTCCCAATTGCAAGGTGGGGTTGTCCTTGGAGCACGGCTGGTTCATGTCTGGAGCAGTGTGATAAGCTCACAGCACAAGACAATTTTTACCTAGAAGTTATCTTACATCCACGGCATAGTCACAGGGAACTACATGGGCAAAAGGACAGAACTCAGGTATTTTTACTCCAAAAGCACAGGCATATGCTAAAGGAGAATCTCCATTTGGATGAGCAGTATATGGCCTAAAAACAGATGTGCAGTTCTCATTTCATCCAGTAGAGGCCAGTGGTAAATATATACACCAGCCAGTTCATCACAATAGCTTATATTTACATAAGTGTAGCAGCTGCCTCCCAAAGGACTTTGCACTCTGAATGCAAGAGTCCCTTCACACACACTGTCAGACAGGAAGCGGAGCTCTGTGGAGGATCAATTCCATTTTGCAAAGGATTTCAAGATCTCAGAAATTTAGGCATTCTCTGCAGAGAAACCCCAGCCCAATTTTATCTCAGTTAGATTCAAAATGTTCTGCTTTGACAAAACAAACATTGTTTTAATGGCCTTTTTTCAAATTTACGTTACCATATATTTAGAACATACTACAGATCATATCACACAATAATGGTAAACAAAATAATTTCAAAATGATGGTTCATTCAATAAAACCCATTGAAATGGGACATTTTGACATTGTTGGAACTATTTTTTTTCTGGCTTTTCTCCAAAACAATGTCTGCAAAATCCACATGGTTTCATAAAGTGTTTTGATTTTGACGGATAAGGGTTCCTTCAAAAGCTTTTCCAACCGCTCTAGGAGGAAGTGAAGATACTGGAGCGAGCTGAAACTGCGGAAAGTCGGAGAACTTATTCAAACAGCAAGCTAGCCAGGAGGACACCAACGCTAACACGCCGCCTCTCGGAGGGTCTTTACCATGCGTAGTCAGGATCTCAGTGCATGTTCGGCAGCACAGCACCGGCATCGTGCAAAGACACTGACTAACCCTGAGAGAAGAGCAGACCACACTGATCACCAACCCTGCTCCTTGCAGCACCTGGATTTTCCAAGCACCAATGAGCTCCAACCCTGCTAAGCTTGTGAGATCTGACAGGGTTGTAATCCAAGACAGTGCAAGCAAGTTTGAACTGGAATACGGGACTAGATCCTCAGCTGGCATCAAGTGGGGTAGCTCTTTGGTGCATTTGTGGATTTGGTGCAGCTCCTCTGAAGATCTGGCTCATGGGGTCCATCTCATGACTAGGGTTTGCCTGGTTATGCGGAAGTAGGCCTGATTAGTGCCCAGGTATAACAAAGAGGAGAAGGAAAATTCCCCGTGAGGACATTTGTAGTGATGTATTTGGAAAGGCCTTTGGTAGCCATTGTGAAACTTGTAGCATCAGAGGGACACTGCTGATGGTTACCGTAAGTGGAGTTTAAACCCTTCAAATGCCGAGACTGAAATCCACCTCTCGACTTTGGGATGACTGTTTGCTCACGAGTGGGGGTACCGCCGGCTTGTTCCCGGGAGACAGGCGGCTGCATGGCGTGGACTTTCAGAATTGACTCTCCTTTGCGGGAATTTTTCAGCAGAGAGCATGGCTATACTGCAATAAAAGACCCGGGACAGCGAGTCTCAGAGTCCGGCTCAACTCACTCGGGCTCATGCTCTGGGGCTAAAAAGAGCAGTGTCGATGTTTGGGCTTGTGAAACCCGGGAAGGATCTCTCAACCCAGGCTCCAGCCTGAGCCCCAGTGTCTACACGGCTATTTCCATCCCCAGAGCACAAACTTGAGTTAGCTGACCTAGCTCTGAGACTCACTCTGGACTTTTTATTGCAGTGTAGATTTGCACAGAAGCCAAAGGGTAAAGAGGCAACAGACTCAACTCCCCAGCCCCCACATGCACACCCAGAAGAGAACACTCCAGGTCAGGATGTGGGGATCGGAAGGAAGTTTGCACCGCTGCAGACTGAGTATAACTAGAGGAATCCAGTCTTCCAGAGCCATATATCCAGCACCCCAAAAAAGAGAGGAAGGAATACTTGCAAGTGTCAAAAGAGAGAGGAAAAGGAAGAATTTGCCTACGATTTGGCATGAGGAGGGGATATAGGACCCATTTATCTTTGAGAAATAAAGAGGCACTGCCGTTTATGCAGCACAATGCATTGTAATATGCAAGTAGCAGCGTTCATATAAAACACGACTCGGGCAATGACAGTCTGTAGATGCAAATGAAAAGTAAAATGTGAGAATGGCGGCAGGGTGCCAGCAGTCCACGTGGTCGGGCAGGAGACAGAGGGTTGGAACGGGCTGGTAACAAGGGCAATGATAAATCCGAGGAAGCTGGAGGATTCAGGGGGCGGGTTGTAATGTCATGGGCAGTAGTTACAGCAAGAGAATTCTCGTTTACTTGTCTCATTGTAGCACCTAATCAGGATCAGGGCCCCATTATGATAAGAGCTTTATAAACACAGAGAACAATGAGAGTTCAGGGACTAACTCCCCGCTAGGGTTGTCAACCCTTCCAGTCTGGCCAGGAGTCTCCAGGAATCCGGCTCGATCTCCCAGAGGCTACTGAAGCCAGCGTAAAGTCTGGCAGCGCAGCAGGGCTAAGGCAGGCTCCTTACCTGCCCTGGCTCCACGCCGCTTCTGGAAGCGGCCGGCATGTCCCTGCGGCCCCTAGGTGCGGGGGCGGGGCAGGGGGGTCTCTGGGCACTGCCCCTCCCCGAGCGCCGACTCCACAGCTCCCATTGGCCGCGAACGGGGAACCGTGGCCAATGGGCGCTGCGGGGGCAGTGCACAGAGCCGCCTGGCCGCCCTTGAGCCTAGGAGTTGGTGCCAGACATGCCGCTGCTTCTGGGAGCTGCCCGAGGTAAGCGCCGCCCAGCCAGAGCCTGCACCCCCTCCCGCACCCCAACCTCCTGCACCCCAACCCCCTCCCAGAGCCCGCACCCCTTACCCCAGCCCTGAGCCTCCCCCCGCACCCAAACTCCCTCCCAGAGCCCCCACACCCTCCTGCACCCCAACCCTCTGCCCCAGGCTCAGCCCAGAGCCTCCCCACACTTTGAACCCCTCGGCCCTACCTCCCAGCCTGCACCCCCTCCCCCTGCCCCAGCCTGGTGAAAGTAAGTGAGGATGGGGGAGAGCGAGCGACCAAGGGAGGGGGGCTGGAGTGAGTGGAGGGGTGGGGCCTAGGAGAAGGGGCGGGGCAGGGAGCTAATGACAGTAGGCAACCCTAACGCCCCTCCAGCCCCCATCCTGAAGATCTTGCAGTATAATAGGGACAGGAGTCAAGAACCATGGAATCTATTCTCTGCTCGGTGACTGATTTGCTGTGTTGCCTTGGAGAAGCTGCCAAACCTCTGTCTCCGTCCGCCGCGGCCCCGCTCTAAAATGGGATTATAGAACTTAACCCACCTTCATAAACTTTGTGATCCTTAGATGAAAATAAATTGGTGAAGACCAAGGGCTTCTCTGAGCTCTGTTCTGCCCCATAATTTCTATAGCAGTCAGCGCACAGCATGTAGCTCTCATTTGCCTCAGCTTGAAGGTACACGGTTTGGTTGCTACTGGGCCAGATTTTATGCTTTGTCATAAAACCTAGCAGAAATATTTCCATGATTTTATGTAATTTAATAAAAACTTAAATGAAACATTTCCCTCCAGCACTGGATGTGCAAACACAAGAGCACTGGGCTAGTGCATGAAAACCAGGAGGCGAGAGAAACTGACTCTTGGAGTTTCAGTCTGCCAGGATGTGTACGGTTTCTTTAAATCGGTCACAGGAAAAGAAAGGGCATGTGGAACGTTCTAAGCAGAAACTGTATGGTGAAGAGGAGATGGACACAGAATACAGTTGCCTTGGGGATACAGTATTGCTAAACCCAGCTGTCCAAAAATCATGAGTCAAGCTCTGCAAAACCATGAGATTTTTTTAAAAAATAAAATGGGGTTTTCTTTGTCTCTTGGCTTCTTAGCCTTTGGGGTGCACTAGAGTCCCACTTCCATGTGGGGGAGAAGGGGGATTGAAACATACACTATGGTTTCAATGAAAGCGGAGATTCTCATATTCACATGACTCCAGGAGCTGGGGTTTTAAGAACACATGAGACTGATGATAAAAATCACAAGAGTTGGCAACACTGGACACAATCCTGCTTTTCCTAACTGTTCTAAGGTTCACAAAGTGCAAAAAATATACCAGCAGTGTGGGGGGTAGGGGTAAGGGTGAGGAAATAAATCCGATATTTTAACCCTTTCTGCTTTAAAAATCTATTTATCTATAGCACAATTCAGACTTTTTCTTTAAATACATGTCTTATTTTGACAGTTGTGGGCAGAGGAGAGCATCTACCTAGGGCAGTGGTTCCCAAACTTTATCAACCTGTGAACCCCCTCATAAAAATGAATATTTCCAGGGATTTTCTCCTTTATCTGAGTATAAATGATAAAAGCAGTGATCTGGGAAATATAAAATTTGTTTTTATGACATGCTTATTACACACTATTTATTATTTATTATTTATCATTACAGTATTTTTATTACATTATGAAAACAGCGACACTCTTCCAAGATCTCACGTTCGTAGCTTGTATCACTTTGAATACGCCTGTTATAAGACAAGGCTCCTATGTTTCATCAAGAGATATCAGATATGAAACAGCAGGAAGGTATTTAAGAAGCCAACTCAAAGAGTTCCTCCTACACAAGCATTCAGGTCTTGAGCAGTCCAGGCAAACAACGCACGTTACAACAAAGCTTAAACTTGTTCTTCATAATAATTTAAAAAACACGACTAGCTGCCTATTTAATTTTAAAAGCAGCAAAATATATCCACCTCCCTTTCCATTTCTTATAAGGAGTCTTGAAGTTTAAATCTCCTCAGTGTGATAGAGATGCTTGCTTTGATCTGCTTAGCTCTTGAAAGTCCAGGGGCTCTGGGCTGCTGGCCCCGTGCTGTCCGGGGTCCCTAGGGACAGCTCTGTCTGCCATTAGGGAATTTCCCCCCCCCCAAGAACTCCCTGTAACATTTTGCGAACCCCAGTTTGGGAACCACTGAGCTAGGGGGAGGAGGGGATCTGATGTGAGCTTTGCATGTACAACCAGAAAAGGGAGTTGGTCCAGCCAGTCCCCAGCCACATGCCAGCCACAAATCCCAGAGCAGACATCGTTAGCAGCGTTTCAATTGCCCCATGTGCTCCAAGCATATGTAAGTGGGTGGGAAACAGCCTCCCGCTTCTCCTCTCACCGAACACGTTGATGTAAAATCTCATTTTCTAGCCCTTTATGTTGCCCATAAAGTTCCAAACGTTGCTTTTATCTCCCCTACACGTGTGTAATTGAGAGTGATTTCTCAGCCACCTGTATGAGGATAGAATTGTGCCAAATATTGCCTGTTCCCTGTGTTCAAGCACTCCCGCTGCTCTGCCAGCTCTCCCCTGCCAGCTTCCAGAGCTAGAGGTAGAAGAGAGAGAGAGAGGAAGAGACCAGCGCAGGGGACAATCTGCCTGGAATGATACTCCTGGGAATCCCCATTGACTTCAATAGCAGCACATGAAGGTTCATGGCAGCACAGAAGCTGGTCCAACATCATGTCCTTCTCTTTGTTTTCAATCTCAAAAGCCTTGCCCTCTCCCATCTTCCCTACCACCTCGCCCAGCTCAGGGGGTTTACCACGTTCATCAGAACGTCTCTGTTTCACACAAGCGGATGGGAGACTCATCCCTGACTGAAGAGAAGGGTAACTTTCATTGCAGTGCTCCATAGCCCGGACCCTTGAAAGCTAAAAGACCCTGTAGAGCCCTGGGACAAAAAACATGGTCAACAACTTCACTCCTCTGGCACAATGGGACTCTTAGCAATAAAAGTCAAGTTCCTCTGTGCAGGAGACAGAACCTTCTACCGGGGCTGGTCTGAGACTCCCCCAGGAGCTAAGGACCATCTTTTTCCAAGCCAAGTGCAAGGCACATTTCTTTGACCCTGGCTTCTCTGTTATAAACACATAGCTGCAGGTATATTTTACAAAAAAACCCTACCAAGGCAAGATACACCACACGCTTCTCCCTCCGGAGAGAGGACGAGAGAACAAACAAGTGACAGATGCGTAGTCACGTTGTGTAGTCGCCGTAGCTACTCTGGTGATAAGCGCAGTACAAAAGCCTAGATAGCATAGAATAGCATGTTGCAAATTAGCATAAAAAGCCAGACTACTACACCATGAGGTTTGCTTTATTTCAATTTTGCTTTGTTTTAATTATGTGATGATACTTAATAGTTTGCAACTACTGTTAATCATCATCAGCCTTTCTATAGCACGTTTCATCCATAAATCTCAATGCATTGTAAGCTAAGGTAGGCAAGTGTAATTATCTCCAATGTATAGATGGGGAAACTGAGGCACAGAGCGATCAGGTGACCTGCCTAAGGTTGTACGGCAGATCAGTGGCAGAGCCAGCAAAAAACTCAAGTCCTCCAACTCCCAGTCCAGTGCTCTGTCTTACCAGAAAATGCTCTGATATCTGGTAAAATATAAAATGTTAGTAATAAGGGAACACCACAATGCCTAGCAATTACATCTGTGAGACGTGGGGAAAGACTGCCCCGTGTGTGTGAGAATTATGAGTAAGGCTGCGAGTCTTTCACAGAGGTCACGGATTCGGTGACTTTCCGCACCTACCGCTACTCTGACGGCCCCAGGCAACTGGTCCTGAGTGCTGCCCTGGAGCAGTGGTACAGGAGCGGCGGCCGCAACAGGCCGTGGCCCCCCTGCCAGGAGCAGTGGCATCTGCTGGAGCACCGCCCCCTCACCCCTCAGCAGGTAAGATTTAGTTGAGGGTATTTTTAGTAAAAGTCACGGACTGGTCACTGGCCGCGACTTTTTGGTTATTGCCCGTGACTTGTCCGTGACTTTTACTAAAAATATCCATGACTAAATCGTAGCCTTAATCATAAGGCATTACAGCTTAGCATGTCCCCATCATTGGCGGTTTTTAAGAACAAGGAGGACAAACATGTCAGGGAGGGTTTAGGTTTACTTAATTGTGCCTCAGTGTAGGGAGATGGTCTAGATGAGCTCTATATTCTATGATGGGGCTTGAGTGAGTATAATTTGGACAAACGATTATATGATCAGCCCAACTTGGCCTCGTCCTGGACGATTACCGTTGAGGTTGTGTTGAAAATACTTTTTTGTTGGATTTATAACAAGGTCCTGGATTTAACCTCTGACCCTGATGTCAAGATATGGAATGATCTCCATTCAAGTCACATACACCTAGCAAATAAATGCAGGACATAGTCTTCTCTGCTTGAATTGTCTCCCAGACACAGCACTTTATCCACAAAGTAACTCAAAAACTCCAGGGACTCACACTTGGGCCTGCCACCAGAAGCAAACAGGTCCGATGTTTGCGGCTGTGTGGATGTGATGGTGAAAGTGAAAAACCTCTCTTCACCTCCTGCAGAGCCACAGCACAGCATCCTGCATTGTGTAGCACGCACTTTAAGCCATCTGCTGCCGGTGCCCTCCTAGCTTTTCAGTACCCGTTGTCCAGTGGTTTAGCAGTTACTGGGGAACACACGAGCAGGGCTGATTGAAAACTGCAAAACTATTTTTCAGTGGAAAAGTGGGTTCCCAACAAAATTTTTGTAACGGAAGTGTCTGCGTTGTGGGGAACTTCCAACGTGTCATCAAAAACTGAAATATTTCCACTTGGAATTGCTGCAGCAAGGCCTCATGGGAGCCATAGTCCGGTTGCTTCAAAGACCCATTTTGCTCTAGGAGCTGGGCTTCCCAGCCAGACTACATCTCCCCTGATGCACTGCAGCCATGCGAATGCCATGATGCAGGGCCCCCCTTCTCCAAGAGGGGGGCGTGTGGTTCATCAGAGGAGATTTAATCTGACCAGGGAGCCTGGCCCAGAGAGGAAAATGAGGAACCGATGAAGCATTTCCAAATGGATTCTTTTTTTCAGCCTAAGTTTTTCAATTTTCAAATTTCTGCCAGAAATAAACCAAAATTTTCCACAAGGAAAAAAAGAACCTGTTTTTTGACTAGCTCGGTACAGTAGTATTGTTAAAGGATAATTCCTCAAACGGAGCTAATTCACACTGAAGATGCCATACCCATTTCGCAGATAAACAGCTAGCTGCCCTTGTTTATTTAATAACCTCCCTGACTAGTTTGAATAGCTGTTCAGGTTCGTGGCAGATTCACAAAGTAGACGGGCAGAGGCTGTATATGCAGGTGTCTGACAGGCAAATATACAATCAAAGATGTGCTGATTTTGGTCTGGTTTTGCATTGCTCAATGTAAACAGTACGGCCCAACCTGCAACTTGTGAAAAGGACAACTAAAAATAAAGGAACCTCACCTCTTTGGGTACGTCTACCCGGCAGCCTCCCAGCCCAGCGAGACAGATTCATCCTCACGGGACTTGAACTAGTGCAGTAAATATACCAGTGTGGATGTTGTGCACCGGCAGAGGCTTGGGGAAGCCGCTGGAGTTTGGACCCCCCCATCCCAGGTGTGAGTTCAGGTGGCTAGCACAAGATTTTGCCAGCACAGCACTGTCCATGGTGCTATTTTTAGCATGCCAGCTCAAGCCTGCTAGCTATCAGCCCAGGCTGGAAGTGTCTCCCAGCTGCAATGTAGACACACTATTTCTGGCGGAGTTTTTCCCTGACTGCTTGATGCTTTAAAACGGCTACAGAGTAACTCACCCCTTGGGTTGTGTGAGGAACTCCTGTTAATCTGCACAGATTCCATTGAGGTTATCCCCACAGAGCCCCACCTACCTACCTATCAGAGAGAGGACATATTAGAGTCATCTAACATTAGGGATGGGAGAAGACTGAGAGGGGACATGTTAGCAGTTTTCAGGTATCTAAAAGGGTGTCATAAGGAGGAGGGAGAAAACTTGTTCACCTTAGTCTCTAAGGATAATACAAGAAGCAATGGGCTTAAACTGCAGCAAGGGAGGTTTAGGTTGGACATTAGGAAAAAGTTCCTAACTGTCAGGGTGGTTGAACACTGGAATAAATTGCCTACGGAGGTTGTGGAATCTCCATCTCTGGAGATATTTAAGAGTAGGTTAGATAAATGTCTATCAGGGATGGTCTAGACAGCATTTGGTCCTGCCATGCGGGCAGGGGACTGGACTCGATGACCTCTCGAGGTCCCTTCCAGTCCTAGAATCTATGAATCTATGAAAATGGCTAGTAAGTCATCCAACCCGGCTCCACCTGCGAATGCTGATCTGTATCCTACAGGTGTACTCTCCAATGCAGTGTTAGTTGAACAAAGATATGGAAAAGTAAGAACACACGTTTCCATATCTGGTCTGACAATGGTCCGTCCAGTCCGGTGACCTTCTCTGACAGTGACCAGGAGCAGATGCTGCAGAGGAAGGTGTCAAACCTCCATAAATGGATGCTTATGCAGTAAATATGCCATCGGGGATAGGGAATATTTCTTTCTAACTTCAGTCAGGCTGTTTTCCTATATCCTGAAGCACAAAGATTTATATCCTTTACATGTTTTTGTCTTGTAATTATGGAAATTTGTTAAACTGATTAATAGCTTTTAATTCTGCACTAAGCCCTTTGACTCAGTATCTTGTGGCAGTGAGTTCCCCAGGTAGCCGCATGTTGTATTAAAAACTAGTATTGCTTCTTCCCAGTTTTAAAGGGGTTTTCACCTTTTCCTCTGGGAGACTATTCCACAGTTTAATAGACCCCCTCCACACTTTTTAAAAAAAGAGAAGTACCGAACTTAAGAGAGCTGCTTGGTGAAAAACAAATATAGATAGAGGAATTGGCCTTATAAAACTCCTTCACAAAAAGTATCAGGGGGTAGCCGCGTTAGTCTGGATCTGTAAAAACAACAGAGAGCCCTGTGGCACCTTATAGACTAACAGATGTATTTGAGCATGAGCTTTCGTGGGTGCATCCAAAGAATTTATCATCTCCTAGAACTGGAAGGGACCTTGCAAGGTCATTGAGTCCAGCCCCCTGCCTTCACTAGCAGGACCAAGTACTGATTTTGCCCCAGATTCCCTAAGTAGCCCCCTCAAGGATTGAACTCACAACCCTAGGTTTAGGAGGCCAATGCTCAAACCACTGAGCTATCCCTCCCACTATTTTGTATTCACCCACGAAAGCTCATGCTCCAATACATCTGTTAGTCTATAAGGTGCCACAGGACTCTTTGTTGCTTCTTGCACAAACAGTTATTTCTAAGTTGTCCCAACATTGTTTAAGAGACGCATACAGACAATGGCTTTCTTAATATTATAGCTCATAAGCATGGCATGTTATCCAACTGGAAAGCAAAATGTATCATCCTGTAGTTGCTCCAACACGGGCATGACTGTAGATAGGGATAGCAAGGAGGCCAGTGCCAGGTAAGCAGAGGGAACAGCAGAGAGATAAGAGACAGGCCCAGAAGGGGCAGAGTAAAGGGGAATATGGGACCATAAAAAAACCAGCACTATAGCCACACGCGTGACTAAGAAGAGGCAAAAATACAGCTTTGCACCATAACAGACTCCACCCAACCCTGCCCTTCGGAAACAGAAGACATTCGCTCCCCACTGGATGTCCCAAGGGAAGCGCGAGCGTCAGGGTACTCGGAAAAGCAGCCAGCCTGCATGAGGGAGGGGCCGGGACTCATGGCAGAATCTGGGCAATAGCCATGAGCTGATGCAAGCCCAAAGGGCCACTCTACCAGCAACCCTCCTCGCAGCCACGGGCCAGGGCACAGAAAGAAATGGCGGCTCGGGCTACGTTCACGGCCCGTGCCAGCGAGGAGGGGAGAAGTGGAATGGAAAGCTACAACAGCGTCTGAGGGCAGCCGGGACTTGGTTCCAAGAGCCATTTCCTTTTAAGGAAGTGCAGTTTGCAACTAGCAAAGGAAGCCAGGAGTCTTAGCCTAACAGCCGAGCTGCCCGTTGAATCTAGCTCCTCTCCCTTGTATGGAGTTTGCACAGATGGGAATGTTTTTGCAGCCTTCCTGCCATTTTCGTTTAAGCAAAAAGATAAGGGGGGGGGAAGAAACCATTTGAAAGTGAAATTAGGGAGTTGATTGCTCTTCCAGCTCTTGAATGGGGAAAAACGTCAACAGCAATAATGTTTGGCGCTCCTGCACTGCCTCATCACCACAGGGTGGTTCAAACATGAAGGTCCAAGTTAAAAAAAAAAAAGAGTAGGCAAAGATGTGCATTGCAACTGCATGCCTAATCTGCATGCCTAATTATTACATGCAAATGCCCAGTTCGGGCGCACAGTCGTGGTGACTGTGCAGGCAAGATAGCCTTACTGCATTTCTGAAAAATCAGGACGATTTTATTAAGCCATTCAACCTCCTGCAGTGAGGTAGGTTTAAGTATTATTAATTATTGCCGTTTTACAGATGAGGAAACTGAGGCATAGAGCAGTGAAGTGATTGGTTCAAGGTATCGCAGTGAGTAGGAGACAGGAATAGAACTCAGGTCTCCTGACTCCCGTGACCACTAGATGATGCTTCCCCCCCCCCCCCCCCATAAATCCACAAAGGAAAACAGGAGATTCAGCCCCCCCTCAAATCCATCTCTCCCATGTCATTTTCTGAGCTACGCCATGCCCTGCTTGGCAGGCGCAACCCCACGTGTGCCGGTACTAAGGCCTGAAAGACGGCAGGGCTAGACCAGTGTCGTTAAAGCTAAACAGAGCTGAACCTTCAGGCAAAACCCAAATCTAATTTTATTTTAAAATGTTAGAAAAAACTCTGCTTCACTTTTCCCTCCTTTTTTATTTAAAAAAAGTCCCCCTCCCCCAATCCTAGCCCTGCACTCACAGGAGGAGAAGCAGAATCAGCCAAGCACTGTCGCTCCTGCAGTATTTCTGCTGCCCAGGTAGGCAGGGCCGGTTCCAGGCACCAGCACAGCAAGCAGGTGCCTGGGGCGGCCAACGGAAAGGGGCGGCACGTCTGGCTCTTCGGCAGCAGGTCCCCCAGTCCCTCTCAGAGGGAAGGACCTGAGGCCGAATTGCTGCCGAAGAAGCGGCGTTGCCGCCGAAGTGCCGGCAATCGCGTTTTTGTTGTTGTTTTTTTGCCGCTTGGGGCGGCAAAAACGCTGGAGCCGGCCCTGCCTGTAGGAAGCGAACAATCTTGCAGGGCAGCCGCCTGTTGCCACACGCTTCCCAGCCCGGATCCAGAGATGCAAAAGTTCTCTCTGAGCGTTGTCTGTTTTGCTAATCGGGGCCTGCCAGCCTTCTGAGGATTGGAGTGCAAGACAAAGACAGGGCCATCTTAAAGATGAGAGAGGAGGCCTGACCTAAGCCCCAATATCCAAGCACCCACAAACTCTGGGTCCAAACCTCTTCCTTCACTGAATACCAGCATGCACCCCCAGGCTACATGATCCCCCCAGCTCACCCCTTGACCTTCGGTTCCCATGCTACATACTTCCTTCCATCCCAGGCACCCTTTGGCCTTGCTTTCCAAGGTCGCTCGGCATAGAAGGAGGGGGGCTAGGGATAGAGGAGATTCAGCCCCCCCTCAAATCCATCTCTCCCATGTCATTTTCTGAGCTACGCCATGCCCAGCTTGGCAGACGCAGCCCCACGTGTGGCGGTACTAAGGCCTGAAAGACGGCAGGGCGTCACAGAGTGAAGGCCCCGCCTGCACATGGCTGCCCGTGTCACATGATGCTGTGGCAGGCTCAGTGTTACCGCCTTTGAAATGCAAAAAACCTGGCACCCGCCCCCACCCACAAGGCAAACCTGCACAACCCCAACTCCCAGGCAACTCCGCAACACCCCCCCCCACTTCATCAGCCACTCATAATATCTAGAGAGATATAACACAGATAAGACTGGTGACTCGCACGCCTCTTCACTCTGGTGTGACTCAGTCCCACACAAACACACGCACACACACGGTGCGCTGGTGAGCAGACAGCTGCTGTATTTTCAACAGTTTTGATCTGTTATCGCTTAAACTGCAGAAGTGGGAACACGGCAGCATCTTTAGCTGCACACAGAAACGTTTAACAGGAGCTATCCCAGCCTATTGTGATGACAAGGCAAATCTTTAGACCTATGTAAAAAATAAACAAAACCCAGCCGATTAAGGTTTTTTTCTGGCAACTGGCAAATCCATAAAAAAATCCCAGCCAGGTGGTAACCCTAGCCACGGACTCCTTCGAACCTGTCAGAGGTGAGAGCCAACACCTAGAGGGGGGACCCAGGCCCGCCCCAGGAGTCCCCGCTGTGGTGTGGGCTTTCTTCCCACCCCCAACCCTGGGGTTCTCCCCTCAGCACCGGGCCGGAATAGACACGGCACAGGGACCACCCCGCCAAGATGGAGAGCAGGCTCCTCCCACACAGACCTGCCCACCCTGTGCTCTTAGAGAGCCTTCTAGTGAAATCAGGAAGGCCAAATCACACTTGGAGTTGCAGCTAGCAAGGGATGTTAAGAGTAACAAGAAGGGTTTCTTCAGGTATGTTAGCAACAAGAAGAAAATCAAGGAAAGTGTGGGCCCCTTACTGAATGAGGGAGGCAACCTAGTGACAGAGGATGTGGAAAAAGCTAATGTACTCAATGCTTTTTTTGCCCGTCTTCACGAACAAAGTCAGCTCCCAGACTGCTGCACTGGGCAGCACAGCATGGGGAGGAGGTGACCAGCCCTCTGTGGAGAAAGAAGTGGTTCAGGACTATTTAGAAAAACTGGACGTGCACAAGTCCATGGGGCCGAATGCGCTGCATCCGAGGGTGCTAAAGGAGTTGGCGGATGTGATTGCAGAGCCATTGGCCATTATCTTTGAAAATTCATGGAGATCGGGGGAGGTCCCGGATGACTGGAAAAAGGCTAATGTAGTGCCCATCTTGAAAAAAGGGAAGGAGGAGAATCTGGGGAACTACAGGCCAGTCAGCCTCACCTCAGTCCCTGGAAAAATCATGGAGCAGGTCCTCAAGGAATCAATTCTGAAGCACTTAGAGGAGAGGAAAGTGATCAGGAACAGTCACCATGGATTCACCAAGGGCAAGTCATGCCCGACTAACCTAATTGCCTTCTATGATGAGATAACTGGCTCTGTGGATGAGGGGAAAGCAGTGGATGTGTTATTCCTTGATTTTAGCAAAGCTTTTGATACAGTCTCCCACAGTATTCTTGCCAGCAAGTTAAAGAAGTATGGGCTGGATGAATGGACTATAAGGAGGATAGAAAGCTGGCTAGATCGTCGGGCTCAACAGGTAGTGATCAATGGCTCCATGTCTAGTTGGCAGCTGGTATCAAGCGGAGTGCCCCAAGGGTCGGTCCTGGGGCCAGTTTTGTTCAATATCTTCATTAATGATCTGGAGGATGGCGTGGACTGCACCCTCAGCAAGTTTGCAGATGACACTAAACTGGGAGGAGTGATAGATACGCTGGAGGGTAGGGATAGGATACAGAGGGACCTAGACAAATTAGAAGATTGGGCCAAAAGAAATCTGATGAGGTTCAACAAGGACAAGTGCAGAGTCCTGCACTTGGGTCGGAAGAATCCCATGCACTGCTACAGACTAGGGACCGAGTGGCTAGGCAGCAGTTCTGCAGAAAAGGACCTAGGGGTTACAGTGGACGAGAAGCTGGATATGAGTCAACAGTGTGAAGGCTAATGGCATTTTGAGCTGTATAAGTAGGAGCATTGCCAGCAGATCGAGGGACGTGATCGTTCCCCTCTATTCGGCATTGGTGAGGCCTCATCTGGAGTACTGTGTCCATTTTTGGGCCCCACACTAAGGAGGATGTGGAAAAATTGGAAAGAGTCCAGCGGACGGCAACAAAAATGATTAGGGGTCTGGAGCACATGACTTATGAGGAGAGGCTGAGGGAACTGGGATTGTTTAGGCTGCAGAAGAGAAGAATGGGGGGGATTTGATAGCTGCTTTCAACTACCTGAAAGGGGGTTCCAAAGAGGATGGATCTAGACCAGAGATGGGCAAACTTTTTGGCCTGAGGGCCGCATTGGGTTTTGTAAATTGTATGGAGGGCCGGTTAGGGGAGGAGGTCGTGGCCCGGCTCCCACCTCCTATTTGCCCCCGCCCGGGGAAACCTGCCCCATCCAACCACCCCTTCTCCCTGTCCCCTGACTGCTCCTCGAAGCCCTGCCCCTGACTGCTTCCTGTCGCTCCATCCAACCCCCCCTCCTTCCTAATTGCCCCCCTGTAATTCCTGACCCCATTCAACCCTCTGTTTCCCCGACACCTATCCACACCCCTGCCCCCTGACAACCACCCCGAACTCCCCTGCCCTCTATCCAATCCCCCCCTGCTCCCTGCCCCCTTACCGCGCTGCCTGGAGCACTGGTAGCTGGCGGCGCTACAGCCGCACTGTCCGGCTGGAGCTGGGCCCCGCTGCTACCACGCAGCACAGAGACCGGGTCAGGCCGGGCTCTGCAGCTGTACTGCCCGAGAAGCTCACAGCCCGGGCGCCCAGAGCACTGTGCCGGCAGCGGAGCGAGCGAGCTGAGGCTGCGGGGGGAAGGGAAACAGCGGTGGAGGGGCCGGGGGCCAGGAGCTCAGGGGCCAGGCAAGAAGGTCTCGCAGGCTGGATGTGGCCCGCGGGCCGTAGTTTGCCCACCCCTGATCTAGACTGTTCTCAGTTGTACCTGATGACAGAACAAGGAGCGATGGTCTCAAGTTGAAGTGGGGGAGGACTAGGTTGGATATTAGGAAACACTGTTTCACTAGGAGGGTGGTGAAGCACTGGAATGGGTTACCTAGGAAGGTGGTGGAATCTCCTTCCTTAGAGGTTTTTAAGGCCCGGCTTGACAAAGCCCTGGCTGGGACGATTTAGTTGGGGATTGGCCCTGCTTTGAGCAGGGGGTTGGACTAGACGACCTCCTGAGGTCCCTTCCAACCCTGATATTCTATGGTTCTATGATTCTCCACAGAGCGGGGACCTTGGTTGTCCCCCAACCTGACAGAGAGCCACCCGCTCTCTCCCACAGCGACCAGAGCCCTCCCAGCTCAGACACCCCCTGTGCGGGTGTCGGGGCAGCTCCCCCGTCTCAAGGAGCCCACTAGGGTTGCCAACTCTCCAGGATTGGTTGAGAGTCTCCAGGGATTAAAGATTAACCTTTAATTAAAGGTTATGTCATGTGATGAAATCTCCAGGAATGCGTCCAACCAAGATTGGCAACCCTAAGCTCCCCAGGCGGCGGCACCTCACACCTGAGTTTTGCTCCCAAAGGCCACAGCTGTGTGTCCTGGGGCAGACACCTCCATTAGCCAGTTCCGTTTTTCTTGCATCTTCCCTGCCTCAGACCCAGGGTTTTGGGCGGGCTTGGCCGCAAGTGGCTAGCCCCTACCACGATGTCCACATGACTATTTTAGAGTTTCACCGAGTCCCCCTACAAGAATATTTTCACCCACCGCCTATGCCGCTCAGGCCATACCAGCCACTTCCCCATCCCCGCCGTCCCCCCCGACAAACTGATCCTTGCACGGCATTCCTTCTTGTGAGGGCTAAACTGCGCTTCTCGACCCCTGGGCTGACCCCCTCCTGCCCGCACCTTTGCCTATCTCTATTCCTTGGAACCCGAGTCCCAACTAGACTGCCGTAATCCACCCCTGCAAATAATCAATCGATGTAAATGCAGCCATTGCACCTGCTGGGATGGATTTCCCTGGGGGTAAGCAACCCCCTTGGGCTGATCGATCCATCAGCCAGAGCGTCTCACCTTGGAGGGGACTTGGGACACAATACCCAGCTAGGAGCCAAGCATAGAGCCTCCCCCATCCCACCTCACCCCATTCAGATTGGTTTCAGTCCAGTCCTCAGCGACCTGTGGTCCCTATCTGTTAAGGAACCTAATCTCCAATCCACTATGGCTGAGTGTTATCAAAAAGCACCCAGGGCTGAATGAGCAGAGGCATCAGGATACCATCTCAGCTCCCTGAACTTGTCCTCGTGGGGAAAAAATAGTCCACTTTTCAAACACCTGCTGCTGTCTCCAAACAGGAGATAAAGAACAACCCCCCGTCTTAGTCTAGGACATGTATCCCACTGATTACAGTGGTTACTTATCCTGTAGAAGTATCCCTGCGTATTTTTCTGTGATTTGGTCCAGTATGCAGTGAGATCATGGAAGAGCACCTGTTCTTGTGTTATCTTGTGCTCCCCTGACTATCTACTGTATCCACTTACTCATACGAGCCTGAAAGTTAGATGGTAAACTTCTGAGGGGAGGGATTGTCTCTGTTATATTTGTGCAGTGCCTTGCACAATGGGGCGGGCATCTCCAAGTGCAACTGCAATCCGAATAAAATACTATGATCTCTGAATGTCCTTGCCCAGGAGAAAAGTCTTGCTTTATGTTTTGGTTGCACCCAGGATTCCCAAACAGCACTCAGGACCCATAATAGTAAACATAATACAAATGGATAGGAAAATGAGGCCCCTCACAGCCGGAGCCCCAGGGCCTTTAAAACTTGATTTTAAAGGGCCCGGGGAATTTAAAGGCCCCGCCTCTTCCAGTTGAGGCCACACTCCCTGCTCAGAACTCCGGAGTACCGGTAAGTCCTTTAAGTTACTTTCACCCCTGGGAATGGGGAAATGAGGTAACTGAAATACAACTCTCATAAGGCAACATGGCCTTTTCAAATAAAAATATTTCAGCATTCAGACAAAATATTTTGATTTTGGCGTGTTTGGGTTATTTGAGGACAATTAGGAGGTGTTCTGGGGAAAGCAGAAACTTTGCACTAAACGTGTTGAGTTGACAGCCCATTTTTCACCACAGAAAACCAGTTTTCACAGAACATTTTGGACCAGCCCTTGTCTGAGTCCATTTCCAACCGGGCAAAGGTCCATTTCACAAAAGCCATCACCTGCCACATGAACCATTTGGCCACCTCGCTGGTGAGCTCAGCAGGAGACCAAGGATCAAACAGGTCATGGAGACTGAACTGGCCTTTACCTGCCCACCTGAAGATGGTGGTTCCAGGAGGCTGAGGCACCGGGGCAGTTTGGGGAAAGCCTGCTCTGCAGAGAGTTGGCTTCACTGTCCAGAACCATCAACTCTACATCTTTCACCAGCATGAAAATTCACCTAGGAGCAGACAAGGAAAGAGAAAACAGCAGGCGTGTGGTCCCACACTGCGGGTGCTTCTCCTGCAATTGAGTCTTGGCTGTGGGCTGCAAGTATTAGCAACCTTTAATTTCCTCTGGCCCCAGGCATCCTGGAAAATATCTCACAGATAACGCAGCTTCCACTCCTGAGCTGGCAGGCAGTGACGGGTATCTCGCCGGGCCCCATTGAGTACAGTAAGTTCCGCGCAATCACATTAAACCACCACACTAGCGTGGTGAGTCATTTTAATAACATAGAACATGCTTTTCTCTGCAACGTCCCAGTGAGGGGAGGAAACTCCTGCCCAAATACATTTTTAATCCAAATTGAATTTTTTAATTGGATTGGAGCTCTAGAGCATATTCCGATCTTGATCTCAGATCAGTTCAAAACAGGAGAGGTCTGGGAAGCCAGGTGGCTCTGGGGGTTGGTAATGGATTACCGGAGACTTTGATGCCTCAGGTCGCAGGTTCACCGTTTGACCCGGGTGTTAGTAAATGAAAGTCGATACCAGCCAGGGTCCCATGCAACGTGACGGGTCTCATCCAGGTCTCTGAAAACAAGCGCCCGTATCTCAGAAAAAGCACAACTGGAAACAATCACCCCATTCAATAGCAGGCTTGGAAACAAAACTATGCCCACACCCCTAAGATGACAACTCCAGGCCAGAGTTGAGAAGCAGGCAGTGAGAGATTGGCACTGCCGCTGCCTCTACTGTGCCCACACGGACTTCAGCATCGCCAGCACAAAACTCACTTGTGGAATTGTTTCCACCCTCCACATTTTGTTTATCTTCGGTACTTAGCCCCTGGTCAGTAACTCCCAGGTCCAGTAGGAAAAAGCAAACCACACAATGACTCTTTGCTGGGTTTCATGACTCTATCGCTTTGACTGACATCTGCCAATCAACTGCCAGTCCCCTGATCTCCAGGCAAAACTAAAGTCAACCCGCATGTTGTTTAATCTCCCCAGTTCTTCCAGAATCAGACACCAGACCGACCGTGGAGAGCAGTTGGAAAAGTCCAGCTGCTGCTCAGTACAGGGACGGCAGGATTTCAACACGATACCTTCAAGGCTAGAATGAACTTGGCAGGTCTCCCAGATTATCTGGTCCAAGAGCCTCCCAAGCTAAGTCAGCCCTGGAATCGCCCCTATTCATATAGCCAGTGTTGCCTCCCATCTTGCTCTTCTTTTTCAGACTTGGGGGCCCAAATGTAGGCGCGTAAATGAGAGGCCTGCAGTACATTTTCAAAAGGCATCCAGTAGTTCTGAACGTCTGGGCTCTTATTCGGCTTTCTCCTTCACACACCCAAGTTTTGAACATTTTGGCCTGTAGGTTTTGACCATAAATCTATGAACTGAGTTTATCCTACAGAGGAAACGCTGCTGGATGAACAGTCCTGGAGGCAGAGGTCCCCCATGTAGCCACAGAATGGCTACAGCATGACAATTCCCATGGAAGACTGCCCCACGCAACCTCCACCCTGACCTGGAGGCACCATTGCGGAGATTTTAAGGAAACTCATTCTCCGTGGCGCCTTTCAGTCTCAGGCCTTTCAGGGGAGACTATCGGCAAAAGGGACAAGTAGCGCCACTCCCAGGGGTGGCTTTTAGGAGGTAGACACTGGACTGAGCTGCTAAACTCATGTTGCAGGCCAAGCAGCAGCCTTCACATCCCTCCTTACAGTTCACACCCCTCTGGCCTTGAGTAGGCGACTGGCAAGATGTGACGACTTCTCCCTGCTCGCCTCAGTCTCCCCCATTGGTCTGTTTCATCCCTGTGCTGCATCCTGGCAGGTTGCTTGTGAGCCTTCTGAGGCCGAGTTTTACGTTTGTTGCTGGTCTATACAGAACCTACCACACTGAGATCTTGATTCCTGACTGTGGGACCTAGGGACGACTTTAAAACACCAGGACTTTTGGTCATTGTGGACCTCTGCCTGATGTGAAACGCAAACTAGAGTCCTCCCCTATCCCACCCCTCATCCCCTGAGCGATCCAATGCCCCATTTTGTTTGCTCACTATTAAAAACATGCTCCCCCACCCTTTCCAAACAAACCCTTTCCTCCGGAGGACAAGTTGGCATAGTTTGCGTCCTTGAGCGCGTCAAAGAATGTTCCTTTCTTGTTACACCACTTGCCTTATCAGCCCAGCAAAGGCCTGGGTTTCAAGCATGGCTCGGTGCCAGATGTGACCTGTGTCTCACCACATACAGTTCATGGAATACACATAGGCCGCAGACTACGCTCTGTCGCCCGCTCCAGAAAATTGCTCCCTCCTATTCCTCACAGACAAACGTACAGGGCTTAGCTCCGGGCGATGGAGCGTGAGAAATGAAATTACATTTCAACGGAATGACTGCGGGACGTTCTGTAATTTGCCCATTGAAACACACGGCCAAAGCCTCAGCTGGTGTGCGCGGACTTCAGGGGCACGGCGCCCTTTACACGCCAACGGAGGACGGGGCTTGGAAGGTTGTTTCCTCTGCTGTATGATTGAGAACATTCATGTGGAGAATTTAACTTGCTAAACGATGACTCCACCATGGAGACAGAGTCAGAGTTTAAGGCCAGAGAGGACCACCAGATCTAGTCTGGCCTCCTGTATATCATCAGTCGCTAAGCTCCGCCCAGTCACCCACGCACCAAGCCCAACAACCAAAGTTAGACTAAAATATTACAGCCCTCAGAAGACTAATGTATGGCATGCCACAGGGAGAGAACAAGCAGGAACGAGGCCCACCAATGCCCAAGGGCCTTGCAAGGGCAGGGAATTAATTGAGATGCACCCAGATGATTCCTGGAGTGGCTGTCAAGCTGATATATAGACCCAGGGAGCATTTCCAATATTGCCAAGGTTCCCTCTGGGATATCTATTAAAACATCGCCGTCCTGAGTCCAGCAAGACGTACTTTGTTGCTGGACACCAATAATTGACTAGCCTTGACTTTCATCTGCTGATTCGTAAACTGCACATAAAAAGAACAGGAGTACTTGTGGCACCTTAGAGACTAACATATTTATTAGAGTATAAGCTTTCGTGGGCTAGAACCCACTTCTTCGGATGCATATAGAGTGCATAAATGTGAGTTCTCAGAAATGTACATTGTTATTTGTATTTAGGGCTCAGCTAGACACAATCAGAAAGTTGGCTGGATGTGGAATCTGGATATTCTTTCCCATGACTGTGAAGCGAAGGCCTTCCCAGACCTCACACCTTCTACCACGAATTCTCATCTTTCCCTTCCCTCGTCTCAAAACTCAACGTAATCACCAGTAGAGCGCTTCAAACTGTTGGTCTCAAATAAGAGTCGTTATAAATGGAGCCCCGCTCTTTTTGTTGGTGAATTGTTTGAAAACATGTCCTGATTTTCTATCTGATATTTGTTACTCCCAAGTAGTCTCAGTTTCCCGTAACTTTCAGGCTGTAGGTTGTTCGCAAACAGTTTGCCTTGACTAGTAGTTATTCGTGCTATGCAATTCATCTACAGAATAATATCATGTGGTATTCTCTCTGCTGCCTATTGGACGAATGATTTTTTAAAAACAGAACAGCAGCAACAGAGAACATCAAATTTCAGGCATGAATTTTCAAATGACCCATCAAGCTAAAATTTCTGAAACTTTCAGGATTTGCAAATATCAGCAGTTGCCTGAAAACCTGCAAATAACTATCTACCTACTTCAGGTACTTATCTGGCCTGCATCACTAATATCTAATCATCTCACAATTGGTAATGTATTTATCCTCAACATTCCTTGAGATAGGGAAGTGCTGCTATCCACCTGCATTACACAGATGGGGAATTGAGACAAAGAGAGATTAAATGACTTGCCCAAGGTCAAACGGAGCAGGGAACTGAACATGGGTTTCCAGAGTCCCAGGGTAGCACTCTAACCACTAGGCCATCCTTCCTCTCTAATCACAGTAAGCCAAGTTTGGTGCACTCCTAAAAATATTTGCAAACACTTTAGACAGAGATTTTTCAAAGGGTTCTAAGAGACTGAGATGCCCAATTCCCCTTGAAAGTCCTTGAAAGTTAGGAGTTAAGGGCCAGATTTAAGCAATGTTAATGCCTAACTTCCATTGATTTAAATGGGAGTTAGGCACCTAAATGCTTTTAAAAATCCACCCCTGGGTGCTCTGGGTGCATCTTGGGCTGGGCCATGATGGCTTTTCTCATTGATTTATTTTTAAAGAGACAAACCCTGAATGGAGTTTGCACAGCTGGAATGTGAATGAAGTTTCTGCAGAAAAGCCACCCACCCCCTCCCCACTACCACCGGCAGCAGAGAGACGAAAGTCGCTAGAATTTGATCACACTTATTATTAAATCTTATCTTGAACCATCTCTCTGGCTATTGATTTCTAGCCAACTATTAACTAGAAATGACCTTAGTGACTTGAAAATAACTGGGGAAGTCAGTAAACAAAGGGGAACCCGGCGGCATATGAAGAGCAAAGGTGTTTACCGAGCTCCCTCTCATTGCAATAAACTGGAGTTCGGTAGTTTTCCATTCCAACACCTAAGCCAATAGACCAGCGAGGTGGGGGGATGTGCCAGCTACTGGCTATCAGAGGAAGAGTTCAGGTTTTAGAAACAGCTACATCTCGCACTAAGCCTGAAAGACTCAAGGCAAAAACCAAAGGGGAAGAGAAACATTTGGGGAGCTTGACTCCACCGGCTCTTCCCCCAGGTCTGCATTAAACAGGCGTCACATTATACACAGGCCTACTTGATTCCACTAGGACACGTCAGTTCATTGTGCATCGGAGTCACACACAGCAAATCCGATTGGGAAAGGAAACCCCTCTAGAATTAGGAAAGCCAGCCTTTATGAGCCTAGGGCCTATCTTTTCGAACACAGCTTCCAGGAGAAATACTCTTCCCGTTATAGAGCCAGGGAATGGAGTGCAGGGAGAGGGCGTTACTGGCCCAAGGTCACACCGGGAGTTCTGCGGCAGAGCAGGGAACTGCACCCAGATCTCTGAGTCCCGGGCCTGCAAGAGTATCTTTCGCAATTCTGGGGCTTGCAGCTGGCGGGGAAAGTCCCCTAGAGGAGGTATCTGAGGGCAGGGCTTCTCCCCGGCTTCCAGAACCTCACCCGGTCTCCTCTGAGAAGTTTTATTCTCTTGACCCAAGCAAGTCAAGCAACAGAAAACAGTCTTTGCTCACTTTTTTCCTCAGGCTTTGGGGACACCTCTCCCTGGGGTCTCGGGCACTCCCCTCCTGGTAGCTTCCCAGTTCTAGTCATCTCTGCTACCACCCTGAGCACCTGGCCCCTTGCTTCAGGGACCCACCATAGGACTTAGCTGCCCTTCCTCAGACACAGCCTGTCCCAATCACTCCCTTCCACCCCCTAATTTATTGCCTTCGGGCAGCCCTTTATAGACCCCTTTAAGTGGCTGCATTGGGCTCACCTGCTCTGACACAGGGGCAGCGAGGCCTAGTTCTACTTGGTCTGTCTGCCTAGAATTGCAGAGGCCGCAGCAATGAAAAATAACTGGGTAGAGAGGACAGTGCTATGAAAACGTTCCCGGATCGCAGGATGTAAGACTTCGGTCCAGTCACCCAGCCATACACACCAGGATCTTTTTTCCTTCTTGCTATTAAGGGTGGAATTACCCCTCCCAAAGGGACAGACACACGCAGTTCTTGGGGGGGGAAAGTGTGTCGCTTTAATGGCTGGGTTGTTGTTTTTTTCCCTCCAGGAAAAAGGATGAAATCATCCATTTACCATGGACAAATTACAAGCCCTAGAAAGCACCCCAGGAATGTGGAGAGAGCCGCTCTCTCACACACAACTCTCTGGTGGGGGAAAACTTATTGATTAGCCTTGTAAACGCAGTTGCCAAATCAATAGCAATTTCTGGAAACGCCTGGTATTTATTTGGCGCAGCTCGTACAACGAGCATAACAATAAAAGTGCTTAAGGAGCGCGTCTCCTGACACCCTGGCTCTGCGCCCCTTACAACCAGCGTACCTAGCCAGCTACAACAGCGCCACGAGCCGTGACTAATTAGCTACGCGTTTAAAAAACCCAAATGGAAACCTCGGTCACAGCAGCACCACCTACACAAGGGACCAGATCCCAAAGGCTGTTACTCAGGCACGCTCCCATTGACTTAACTTGAGAGTATTCTGTGAATAAGGGCTCAGAACTTGGCCCGTTTGGCTCTAATATTTTAAAGACACAATTGCTTCCAGGAATAGGCTGTAACATCAGATGATTCAGACAGGGGTGTGGGGATGGGACTTCTAGCTTTGGGGAGTGGAGAATGAAATCGACCTTTGAGCGACTAACAATGAGAAACTAATAATAGCCTTGGGTTGGATCAGACACGCTCTGCCAATACACTTCTGTCTGCCACGCCCTCACGCTTCCAATGATGGGCTGATAGCTAGCGCTCTGTGAATGCATCTTGAGCCTGACCCTCGGCCAGCCCAGCTCTGCCCAGGCACCACCCATCCTGAGCCCGCAGCATCTCTCCACCAGCTACTTCTACTCTGGTGACATACAGAGCTCTGACAATGCACCTCTTCGCCTTGACCTGCGGCAGGTGCAGAGCGTCTCCTGAGCAAACTGATGCCCCTGCCTTTATTTTTCCATTCAGATTTCTTGAATCTATTCGGGTTCTTATTCTGCTCCCATCATTGGGGGATCTGGTCCTTTGAACAGCCATTGGATTTGCAGCCCCAGAGATAGGATAATATAAGGATATAGATTAGACAGAAATGGAAGCGTTCCCATTAGCTACAGCACAGGCCTCTGTATCTCAAATTGCCGGGCTAATGAACACACTTCCAATCTGGCCTAGCAGCACTCTGGGGGTGAGAGGGGCATTCAGTCTCTCGAGCCCAGGGGCTCTCTCACACCCTTTCCTTACAGCTAGAGGGGAATCTTATGCTGTAACAAAACCACAGCATGGAAAAGATTGAACACCACCAGCTGTAGCCCATTCAAGGCTTGGCTGCCCTGCGTAGACCCCCCCTGGGGACAATTGGTCCCACGAGCCCCAGTGCTCGTGTGGCACAGATACACGTCTCGCTAAAGTCTCTTCTGTGAGGTGACTTGCGCTGCAGTGACTACAATAAAGCAGATTTCACTCCCCTCTGCGATGGCACTGGGACTTCATTAACCAATCTGTGTCTCTAGCACCTGATCTGGAATTGCCAGCGTCACATAGGCCAGTCTAACCAGTGAGCTGCTCACGTCATCCGCAGACGTAGGCAGGGGGGGAAAAAAGACCCCTGTAGAGAACCCTCACGTAGACAGCCTTTGGCTGCTCTGGCATTTGTAGTGCATTGACGTGACCACATTTAGCTGGGCTGGTGCAGCCGTAGAAACCCCTTATCACTGGGAATCGCCTAGAAGCGACCAGCAGCCACTTCACATGCTTAACTGAGCCCAGTGGATTGCCGCACTCTTACTTACACGGAGCCAGACTGCCTCGTGAAGAGGTCTCAGGACACAGGTCGGGAAGAGCAAGATCCCCTCTGACTACAACAAGCCAGCTGAAGCGGTGGCTTCCCTAAGGGCTGGGTGTCGCCTGTCTCCACCCTTTTATGGAGACTGACAAGAGGCGGAGCCAGAGGGAAGATTCCATGGGCGTTCCACCCCTCCTAGAGGTGGGGCAATTCAAATGGGCTGTACCAGTTTCTAAATGGGGGGAGGAGAGAGGAGAGGAATTTACCAAGGGCCATGGCCAGCAGGTATTTCTCTGGTCCCAGGAGCTGAACCTGACCCACAGAAAAATGCTACGTGGAACTTAAGTGCTCTGGGTGTATTTATTAACACCTCATCTTGCTTGTTGAATCAGTAAAGCATCCCACACTTAAGAACTGCTTGCTTCCTTTGCTGCTAGCCTGAATCATCACCACAGCTCCCAAACGGCCTTTCCAAGTGGCCAGTGGCATCAGGCTGCTAAGCCCAGATTCCCAAAGCTATTTAGCCTCCTAACTTCCAATGAAAGCAGTGGAAGTCAAAAAACCGAGTGCCTTAGTGCCCTGGATTGTATTAGATGCAGTGCCTTGAGACGAATGGCCTCTCTAGCCTCTTAACACTCAGTCCAACTGTCCGTGGAATCTATGGGAATGTCTGGATGGGTCTCATTGCCGCTAACTTCTTCTGCTGCCTGGGCTGGGGATTGAGTGAGACCACTGCATGGATTTCACTTGTGACTTGGGCTGAACATACAGCTGGTCTCCTCCCATTCAATATCCTCCATACAGCAGGGGGTGGCCCTTTGCCATATTACACCAATGCCATTGTTAGCCCTTGGCTTTTTTCCTTGGTTTCCCCTGTTATGCCTACAGATGCTGTCTCCCCTTTGGTTCTGGGAGGGGATGTGGTCTAGTTGGTAGCACATGGGGCTGTGTATTAGTGTTCCTGGATTCTGTTCCCAGCTCACTTGGGCAAGTCACTTCCCCTGTGCCTCAGTTTCCCCATCTGTAAAATGGGGATGGTTTGGACGCTTAATGAATGTTGGTTAAACACTCTGAGGTCCCAGGCTTAGAGTTGCTACGTACTGTATGTGCAAACTAATCACTGAAAATAATCAAGGGAATTTGGGCAGAGGAGGGGCTGGGGAGGAAGGGTATAAAACTAAGGGCATTACAAGGAACACCTCCTAGCTTGATTTAGACCCAGATTTGCCTACATCCCGTGGAAACCGGGCATTGCTCCACTCATTTCTTGTTGTAAATAGTTGACATGAGAAATGCTGACTCACAAGTCTGGGGTTACAGGAAAGGAAACTTTGTTTCTTGGTTAAGAAATTAATCCCGCAGCCTTGGCAGCTTCCTCCCCTGCGAGCGTCTATTGGATCCCTCCCTTGCAAGCCCTCTCCCACATAGCGTGCCTGGCAGTTCCTCTGACCTTTGCAGCCTGCCGGCCGGCGAGCAAGTGGGGGTGACATTTCTACAGTGGTTTATTCCTGTCTGTCATTCTGCAACAGGGGAACCCAAACCTTGCCCGTCGGGGAGCCTCCCAATCACACACGCTTGAATAGAGCAGAGCTGGGTGCAGCCATCCTCAGTGCCAACCCACAGGTGTGCCCCAGAAGAGACTACAAGTCCTAGCATGGAACTCATCTCCTTGATCCAAACTGCCTTTTACTCATCGGTTGGCTCAAGAGGGAGCACTGCATGCTGGGACTTGAAGTGTCTGCAAGCCAGGGCTCAGTGGCTATAAAAGACAGGGGGAGAAATAGGTGGCATTTATCTTGGGGGGGGGGGGGTTGTCACATGTTGGTCCCCCTGTTATTATTATTATGATGCTCTGGTAGCTCCATGAGGTACCAACCTCGATCATAGCCTCACTGTGCTAGGCACTGTACAGAGATACAGATTGAGAGATGGGCCCGACCCCAAAGAGCTGACAGTCTAAATAGACAAGACAGACCCAAGATGGGAGAAAGGAAGTATTATTATCCTGTTTTGCAGGTGGGGGACTGAGATCCAGAAAGACTAAGGGCTAGATCCCCTAACTGCCACTTCCAGCACCGAAATCCAAAGTTTAGATCCTCCAGACCCTTGCTCAGCGGCAGCGTAACCCTCTTGCAATGAAATTTCTGCTGCTGGGCATGTGCATAAACCACCTTAGTCCTGGTGCCTCATGGCTAAACTAGCCCCTCCCCCTGCCTATCTCAGTGTCTGGGCCTGATCAGGCCCTGCACACAACACAGCTGGAGGGGGTGCTACTCCCCAGGGGCTAACGCACTCAGCTAGGATGCAGGTTCAAGTCCCTGCACAACAGGCAGAATGGAAATTTGAACCCAGGTCTGCTATGTTTTCAATGAGTGTTCTAACCTCTGGGCTATAGGGTGGAAAGGGGCGTGTGGGGCGGGCAGGCAGGGCCTCCTCCGGTCAGTGTCAGACAGACCTGACCTCCTAATAGGTCCTATCTGCCTTTAAGGGATGGGATGTAGGCAATACCCCCTCTCCTTGGCATCTCCCATTGGCTTGGTTGGGTGGCTCCAGGCTCAATGTGAATACCATTCTCAGGCACCTATCTGCCCCTGCCTTGTATAAGGAGCCCAAGCTCCTACCTGGGGGTTGTACTCAACTTGTAAGCTACAGGATTCCTAAAGGTGAGGCGTTGTAACCCCAAGTCTAAGTCCCTTCTGTGGATCTAACTCCAAGCAATTTGCCCAAAGTCAGCCAGGAAGTCATGGCAGAACAGGGACACCTCTGAGTCAGTGTGTGCCCCCTCTCCCCCCCAGACCACTCTTCTTCATATCATCCCCTATGAAGATTGCTTCATTTCATCTGGGAGGAACCACTTGTTGCTGGGCTTTGGTGAATTTATATATAACTTTTTACCAGACTCATCTGCCCCCTTCGTGTTTCATCTCCGATCTTTCAAACCAGCTCTCTCCTCCGCCTGCTTTACAGAAGGGAGAAACCAGGAGAACGCGATCCCAGAGCAAGTGGCATTAACCACTTCAGCCCCCGGAGAAAATTCAGCCCCCATCACACATTTTGGAGCTCTTTCTTGAAGGCCTTAGGGATAGTGTCAATTTAATGATGTATTATGTTTATTATGGTCATGCCTAGGGACCAGCCAAGAATGAGGCTCCATTGACTTGGGCACTGTTCAACAGAGCGTTAGATAATCCCCTGCCACAAAGAACTTACTGTGTAAACAACAAGCCACAAGTGCAATATGTAGCCAAGCAAAGTGTGCGAGCCACATCAGAGCTTGTCTGGAGGGATAGCTCAGTGGTTTGAACATTGGCCTGCTAAACCCAGTGTTGTGAGTTCAATCCTTGAGGGGGATCTGGGGTAAAATCAGTACTTGGTCCTGCTAGTGAAGGCAGGGGGCTGGACTTGATGACCTTTCAAGGTCCCTTCCAGCTCTAGGAGATGGGATATCTCCATTTATTATTAATGGGGGACTGGGCTGGGGAATGAGTTTCTGCATAAATCTGACCACATTTAGGGTATGCTGCGAGACCCTCTTCTTAGAGCAAGCTGTCTCATCATAACCAGAACGAGCGGGAGGAGACCGGGCAGAGAAGAGAAGAAAAGAACACACAATGTGGAAGTATAGTCCATGAAAAGCCTTCACCACCGCGGAAGGGAGAAGACTCCATGCAAATCTGATTGACTGGCATAGGTGCTTAATTGCTATGGTGCTGGGTGCTGGAGAAAGCCCTCAGATAGACAGGCAGATGGGTAGATTAGAAAGTGGAGTTTCACTGGTTTAAATTTGGTAGGTCGTATCTGAGCAAGTGTGTATGAAGGAGTGTGTGTAAAGTGTTTCCCTTCACCCCCAAGGAACATTCCTCCTGCTTAAAGATTCATGAGCAATAGAACAGCGGGGGATGCGCCTGTGCCGAGCTCCATGGGTTACACAGCAAAGGGTGGATCTGCGAGCACAATCCAAACCAACAGAAGTTGCCAATGGAGCTTTCCTTCAGCACATGCTCTGTGCTACCTTGGCAGGTGTGACGTTCCCCTCTGCTGTTGTCTGAACCGGTGATCTGCTAGGTCACTCCAATCCTTGACTCTGGGAGCCAGCCTTACCCTGGTCTGCTGTGAGAACCCCCACTCCTGGGCTGGTCACGCACAGCCTCTGGCATGTAACTGCTCCTAGCTACTTGCAAGTGAATGACATTAGCCAATATCTCCAGTCCCAGACACAACCCTAGGAACCTCCATTTTGCAGTGTCCAGTTATGCCCGCTGGACGCTGCAAGCTTATAGGAGTTCGCCAATTTAACAAAGAAATTGATATGTACCAGGCTTGTTATCCCAAGGGGGGTGGGGGTCTCTGACACCCTTCAAACTAAATGCACTGCTTCAGGTAGAACAAACAAACAAATTTATTAACTGTAAAGATAGATTTTAAGTGATTATAAGTCAAAGCATAACAAGTCGGAGTATTTACCAAAAGAAAAGAAAATCTAAGCACCCAGTCTAAACTCTCAACCCCATTAGACTGGGCAGCAACTAGATGAAGTTTTTCTCACCCCACTGGATACTGCAGTCCTTAATATACAGGTTTGTTCCTTAAACCCGGGTCAATCTCCTGTGTTGGAGTCTTGTCTTCTTCTCAGTGTCTTGGTTGGTTGCAGCATAGGTGGGGGCAGGAGAAGGGCCCAGTATGTGTCCGCTCTGACTGTTTTATACCCTCAGTCCATGTGCTTGGGGAGCACAAGTCCAGGCATGTCTGGGGGCTTTGCTGGGTCTCCAAGCAAGGTTGAGCAATTCCCCTGGTGTGGCCTCATGCAGGTGAGTCATTGCATTGTAGCTCCCTTGCTGGACAATGGTTGTTGATGGGGTTGATTGACACCCCACCTGGGCATTGGTTACTTTCCCTGCTGTTGCCTCGGGGTGGGGGTGGGGGCTAATATCTGGCGGATTCCCCCACTTACAGCATGTTTTAGTGACAACCATACAACACAATTCTCCTAACTTCAAATGCATTAATGATACACATATATGGATAGAAAAATGACTTTCAGCAGATCATAACCTTTCCCCTGATACCTTACAAGGCAAGCTTTCTATGTGAGATCATGATTATATGAAAATGAGGAATATGGGGGTTACAGGTATAGAAGGTATAGAATGTCACAGCAAGGGACCAGCGTCCGACAGGGTCCCGTGCAAATGCTGACCCAGGGGCTCACGCTGTCACTATTAACCCATTTCTCACATTGGGCTCCTGGCAGCTCCCAGGAAGGGGGCACGTTGTGCCCTGTCCTGGCTGTGCCATGTCCCCATCTGAGCGTGCGACCTCAGTGCAGTTCTCCAGAGCAGGGCTGGATGGAGGTGGGAGGGCACGGAATGATCCAGCGATCACGTCTCCTCTGTGGTGGGAGGGCATTTGCCAGTTCTGACTAAGTGGCTCTTGAAATGATTTGCCTGGAGCCAGCGCACGATTTATGACTGTGGGAAGTGAGACTGAGAGAGGGACAGGGGATTGCGTAAACCCAGGAGTTTCATTTCCTCTTAGCCAGGCATCCCTGCCAGCTGAAAAGCGTGGCAGAGCCGTGGGTCGAGCTGCGGGCCCTGGCTCCGTATAGTGTCCGTGAGGCTTTCTCTATCCAGGGCAGCACGGCTGCTGTCATGTCTCAAGCTTGCCTAGTCTCATAGTTCACAGCAAACTGGGATATTCAGGAGTGAATTCGAAACGGCCACTGAGAATCAGCAAGGCGAGGGACACGGAGCCCAGTCTATGGCACCAGCACTCTCTGAGACCACAGCGCGACTTCATCAGCGGTGTATTTCACCAAGCTCCACCCACGGGTCAGCACCATTCCAAATCCCTGTCCATGAATCACTCGTAGCTACCTCCCCTCCCTCCTGAAGCCGGGGTGGGAAAAGTCAATGATCTCTTCTCCTCCGTGAGCCCGTCACACCCATGTGCTAACGAGGGGGCCTAACCATCAAACTCAGGCCCAGCTCTGAGCACCATAACATTTGAGCTTGCTCAAATCCATGGCCACCTGGCACACACAGTTGGCACCATTATGCTGCTCCACACAACTGCTCAGAACTTTGCTGTGGCAGCAGGGCTAGAACCTAGCTCCTTCAACTCCAAAGCCCATAGCTATGTGAACAAATAGACAAGCTTTGGCAGCTGGTGGTAACCAGCAGACGGTCGAGCAGTTCTGAGGCCATCCAGTAGCGGGCAGCGATGGAATTTTCCTCATCATTCTAGCGTTAACATTTTGATTCATATTCTTCATTTGGAAACACCCTCCTCAGTTTATTACAGGATAAATTGCACACTTTCCCTTCCAGATCTCTTTTTAAAAAACGAGCCGAGCTTGGCCAAATGGGAAAATCTTGGTGGAATGATCAAGACAAGAATAAGAACCCCTTTGGAATGATTTATCCCCTTCCAGTGTTAATTTTTACAGCGAGCGAGAACATTGCGCATGCTTGAGCGGTCTGGGTATCTTTATGAAATGAATGTTTCCAAAACACAAAGCTGATCCAATGTTAAAATATCCCCATGACAAATGTGCTTTACAAAAACACAAACCTTCCCCTCCACAATTCCCCTCCCAAAGCGCCGTATGATAGAAGGGTAGCTGAGGCATGCTGGTGGTTGGATGTGTGAGCAGCCCTGTCTCAAGTTTAAACGGAGAATATGTCAGAAGGGGCGTGTATGTGAAGCCTTTTTGCTTGAAAAACTTGTGGTTAGTGGCCTTTTGCTCTGAATTTCCTCCCTCTTGCCCTTGTGCTGCTGCTGCTGCTGTGTAATGAGATTGAATGTCAGATAGGGGAGTTCAAAGCAAATTGGCCACTAGCACATTCCCACTGACTACCCCTGCACGCACATTTCCTAGGGAACACGGGGGAACTGAAACCGGTGTAGGAAGATCACAGTCTTTCAACCGACTGTGCTGCGTTCAGCATTAGCTCAGCTTGTCATGCACGGGTGTTGTTTTTTTAAATTAGAGGCATCTGGATAACAGCAGGCACGCAGGTTGGAAATCATTGCTTGTGATGGAAGAACATTCTGTGGCTGAACAAACCAAGGCCTGGGACTCAGAATGTTGGGTCGTGTCCCCAACCCTGCCACTGACAAGGGGTCTGCCTATAAACTGTTTGTCGGGGGGGGATGCCGCCTCCTGATCTCACAGGGACGCTGTGATACGTGAGGGTTCGTGCTTGCAAAGTGCTCGGACCTCTCCTAAAGCAAGTGACTGTGTAAGCCCTCGCATTTCAGTTATGATGACAGAGGCCTAACTGCATCGTCCTAAGGCTGAACAGCACGGCTGCTCTACACGGGCTGTGGGTTCCAGGACAGCAGGGGAACTCCCCGATTCCCCTTTGTTACAGTATCATTAATCCAACTGCTCAACATGCCAAAGCGTGTCTGGTTCCTGCATGGACTAGGCACATCCGAGCAGAACACGGCTGCGGGGCTGCCAACCATTCCAGATGCACCCCGAGAGGCTGCCACAGCTACCCTGCAGGGGACAGCATGACACACCTGCTTATGCCACTGTAGAATTCAGGTACACCCCAGTTAACATGCAACTTCTGTGCCATTGGACTTTCCAGGCTGACCCAAGCAGCATTCACCTGCTGGGCTAGTGAATGTTATGGGTGTCCCCAGGTAGACGGCATCTGCATTCCAGCTGTTTCTAGATAGGGCAAACAGCCCCTGGACTTGGTGCGTTGAGCTGTCCTGCTGGTGATCACTCCAGGCATACCCAGGGATGAGTGTTCCTACGGTACCCCAGGAGAATGCACCGATTGTGCTTCCAGCAAATATTCCAGAAACATGCTAAGCTACTGAAAGGGCCCCCTGATCCCACAGGCATTGTAATGCCTGGCAGCAGAGCTGCGCGTCGGACCAGCTGTGAAAGGGCTTTGCCGTACCTTGGGGATGGGCAAACAAGAAGGGAAGTTCCCCGTGTTCAGTATTTATCATTTGTGGCCTACAGAGATTCCAGCCACAGCCACACAAACCAACCCCAAGCAGCCGCCCTGGGTTAACAAGTGCTTGGCTCTCTGGGATGCTGTTATATAATGAGGGTGCCATGCGTGTGCATTCTGGTGTGTCCTTCCTCTAGGAAAACATCAGCCTGGAGAACCGACAACAAGGCATATTGTATCACAGACGCACAACACGCAGGCAGTGAAAACGCTGTCTCATTAATCCGGGTGTATGCAGGGCCATGTTGCAGGGGACTCAGGGAAATGACCGTGTATTGCTTAATTGTGGCTGACTAATACAACTTTATCTGCATTTCCGGCCATTGGCATTGCTCACTGCCACATAGCAACATTGGGAAATCCCTTGAGTGTATGCCTATGGGACAGGGGCATGGGAGCCTTCCCCAGCATCCCCAGGGGAAAGGCCTATAAAAGCCCCCTCCAGGGAGAAGGGCTGGGGGCAGCAAGGAGCAGGGAGGAGAGAACAGGCCAGCTCTGTCTCCAAACTTTGGGGCATCAGTTTTCACTGAGACTTCCTCCATCCCTCACCCAGCAGCTCCAGCCGGGCTGTCCTCTAAGAGGCTGCGTTTGCAGGATCAGAGCAGTCCAGAACGAGCGAGGATGGGGAGGAAGAGAAGCTAGCTGGGTTCCCACTAGACCAAAACTTTGGGACAACAGTCTCCTCCAAGATGTCCCCTTTCCATCAGAGGCACATGGAACAGAAGATCCCAGCATCTTTAGGGAGGTGGCCTTTCAGCGGGCGCCCCCCCCCCCGGATTAGGAAAGCTGGAGGCAGCCCAGCAGAAATGGCCGAGGAGCCTTTGCAAACGCAACGGCTCTGGTGTTCTTTGCATTCGAGTCATGAGAGCCCGTATCGAGCAATTCCACGAATCCTTTATTCAGACATGACCTCAGACAGCAGCCAGTGCTTGCTCCCCACTGCAGCGAGCAGTTCTCCCCTCTGTCCGGAGACCGGCCTTCCAAGATGGAGAACGATGACCTCTGATCACTTCGCGTCAGGACGCAACACAGAGGCTGAGAGACGTCGCCAGGACCGGAGCCGGCCAGAGTTATTCATCTGAAAAGTTTGTTCGTGAAAGATTGCGTTTTACGAGAAGAAAAATTGCCCAGTGGTGAGCGAGGTAGCCTGGGGGAACCCAGTTCAATTCCCGCCTCTACTGCAGATCCCCTCTGTAATGTTGGGCAAGTCATATAGGGCCAAATTTTTAGACGTACAGTATTTAGGTGTCTAGCTCCCAGTGGCAATGGGAGTTAGGCAACTAAATACTTTTAATGATCTGACCCTTAGGGTACGTCCGCGATAAAAGACCTGCAGCACAGCTGCGGCTGGCCTGGGTCAGCTGACTCGGCATCACAGAGTTGAGGCTGTGGGGTTATAAAATTGCACTGTGGACGTTCGGACTCAGGCTGGGCTCTGAGACTCAGTGCTGGAGGTTTTTTAATCACAGCGTCAATGTGCCCCCATCTCTCTGCACGTCAGTTTCCCATCTTTACGATGGGATAATAACACTGCCCTGCCTCACAGGGGTGTTATAAGAACATAAGAACGGCCATACTGGGTCAGATCAAAGGTCCATCTAGCCCAGTATCCTGTCTACCAACAGTGGCCAATGCCAGGTGCCCCAGAGGGAGTGACCCTAACAGGTAATGATCAAGTGATCTCTCTCCTGCCATCCATCTCCACCCTCTGACAAACAGAGGTTGTGATATTATGAGCTCACCAGACACTACGGGGATGGGGCCCAGATAAGTATCTTAGATTAATGATGTCAAAAGGGACACATCCCAGAGGGAACTTCCATTTCTGACTAAATTCTTTTGGGTTTTCATCAAAAAACTGATCAATGTTGTCCCCAGCCTGAAAAATTTCCCTTTTTAGTGACAAGTTTGGAAGACCAGCTTTGGCAAAAGCTCTTGGATTTGCACCAACCTTTTTATGGGAACCAAGAAACCCGCTTTTTGCTGCTCAGCTCCAAGTCGGGTAGGCTTTCATTTTCTGCAGGAGCTGAGGCCAGAGGGGAAGGTGTGGGGAACAAGGAGCTGAGTACCTGCTTGATAGGTCAGAAAGTAGCTGAGGGTATTTTAAGAAAAGTTAAGAGGCTGCTGTCAGGATCCCAGCAAGGGCAGTCAGGGCCAAGGGGCAAACTGGAGGCTAGGAGTAAGCCAAGGAGTTCATAAGCAGTTCCAGGCCAGGGTCAATACCAAGGGTCAGAGTCGAAGTCAGGTTCAGGGGGCAAAGTCCCAATCAAGCCAAGAATTCAAGAGCAGGAGGAGTCTCGGCAGCTGCAGGAGATCTGCACTGATGCCTGGACACTTCCTGGAAGGCCCCTGGGGTTTATATAGGCAGGGCCGCCCAGAGGATTCAGGGGGCCTGGGGTCTTCGGCGGTAGGGGTCCCCACCGCCGAATTGCCGCTGAAGACCCGGCACTTCGGCGGCGGGTCCCGGGGCGGAAGGACCCCCCGCCGTGGGTCTTCAGGGCACTTCGGCGGCGGGTTCCGGGGCAGAAGGACCCCCGCTGCGGGTCTTCAGGGCACTTCGGCGGCGGGTTCGGGGGCAGAAGGACCCCCGCTGCGGGTCTTCAGGGCACTTTGGTGGCGGGTCCCGGGGCAGAAGGACCCCCCGCCGCGGGTCTTCAGGGCACTTCGGTGGCAGGTCCTGGAGCGGAAGGACCCCCCCACCGCCGAAGACCTGGAGCGGAAGAAGCTCCGGGGGCCCGGGCCCTGCAAGAGTTTTCCAGGGCCCCCGGAGCGAGTGAAGGACCCCGCTCCAGGGGCCCTGAAAAACTCTCGTGGGGGCCCCTGTGGGGGTGGGACCTGGGGCAAATTGCCCCACTTGCCCCCCCCTCTTGGCGGCCCTGTACATAGGGCAGGGAGCCAATCAGGAGCCAGGGGTCTGCTGCCTGTCAAACCCTGGAGGTGGAATTTCCTATGGTCTGTCCCCCACAGTGGGTCATGGAAAGTGGAGTGCAGACAGGTTGCAACTGTTGCTGGGTGGCAGCCTGGCATTGCCAACTACATGGTAGTTTTACAGGCCTGGGTTTTAGACCTGTGGGACCTTACAGTCCTATTTCTGACCCTTTGTCCCAATCTCCCCCTCACATGTTCTCCTCTTCCTTTTTCTCCGCATTGGTGTTTATATTCGCTCCCTGCTTCCTGTCATCCCCCCTCGCTCCACAAACAAACCAGGATCACTTACAAGCCGGGTGCCAATCAGCACCTTGACCATCGCTGTGTTTTCTCCACCCTTCATCTGGTTCCATGTCTTTCAAATTCTAAGCTCTTAGGAGCAGGGACTGTGTCGTCTTCTCTGCCACCATTCTAATCAGGGCCTGTGATGTAATATAAATGATTTCTAATAATAACAACAGCAACAACATGCCAGTCAATTACTTTGTTGAAGTGGCTTGACTGTGTTCTGGAAACATTTCTGTTCAGTGGGACAAGGAAAGAGAGGTCTGTCCTAGGGCAGTCGCCCTGTTTTGGTTTGAATGCAGTCCTCCAGAAGGGAAGATGACTCACTGAGCTAAATCATTAGGGTGTGATGATCTTATCTAATGAGGAAACATTTGATGATGCCTTAAGAGTCTACAGAGAGCAGTGATGTGGCCACAGAGGAAATAAAACTTTGAAAGCTTTTGACATAAACAATGCTTAAGAAATGGCATCTGAACTGTTTTTATGAAGAGAGAAGAGTGACTTCAATGCTTAGTTTATTCTATATATAGGTATAAATTTAAACAATCATCACCTTCAAAATTCAGGACAAACTCTGAATAACAGATGTAATCTCTTTTGTGTTTCTGAGGTTTTGTGTATTTTTTTTTTAAAGTCAAACTACGGAAGAGGTTTATTTAAGGGGAAACTTGTCAGGCTGATTTAGACCCAAAATCTAGGTTGGGTTAAAACAAGTGTTTTTCCAGAATCTAAGGTCAACAGAAACATTTCCATTGTTGTTCTGCCTTTTTTTTAAATGATCCAGTTAAGATAGCTGGCTTGTTTGGATTCCCCCAGAGCGTCTTGCAGTTCATACCCCTCCGTTTTATGCTAGTGCATCAGAACCGGAGAGCAACGCTGACTACAAGCACGCATCCCCATTCCCTTTTTCCAGGGTGAGTGAAATTTACAAGTTACTGCATGACATGATTTCTCTCCAGTATTAATGATCTAGTTACCTGTAAGATAGGTAAAGAGATTTTTTTTTTCTTAAAGGTCCCAATCCAAGGGCCCTGAAGTCAATGGGAGATGAAAGCCTCTGGCACATTAGGAATCCACAGCTGGGGGAGGACTGTCTGTTTTTCAGTAGATCGCAGATGAGAATTTGGTCCCAGATCTTTCTTAGTTGTCTTGAAAGCTCCTTGAAGCCTTCTGAGTAACTTCTACTTTCATAAATACAACAGAAACAACAACAGTAATAAACTTTTAATTAGCACCCCTTCAAATAATTACAGTTGTTAGCCCCCCCTCCCCAGCAAAATTTAGAGGGTGGCCAAATTAGACCTTCTCTGACACACAAAATTACACCATTTCATTTAAACTGGTTTAGTTATATGGTGCAATATCCCATGGACAGCTTGAGAGTGGCTTATTGTGACTTACTTTAACCCTATTCTTCATCAGCTGAAGCCAGACTGAAACGAGAGGGTAAAGACAGCCTTTTGCAAGCTGTTCAACTAAATGGGTTTCAGACCAGTGCGATGTTCTCATGTGGACAAATGTAAGTTAAATCGTTGTGATTCAGCATCTAGATAAACCCTTAGACTCTCTTTAAACAGGAAAACTGAAATGCAAAAACCCTTTGCTCAGCTGAAGGCCACGCTGCTCTGTGAATGAGAGGCAGCTGCATCGCTGATGCAAATGTCTATAGAAATGTCAGGAAGCCCATGTGCAGGGTGTTTGGGAATCCGGACATTACTACAACAACAGAACTTTTTTTCCCCTTTCTCTCTAGTTGAATGCATCGCTGAGCTTGAAAGCGGCGTGTATGCTAAGCCTAGGCAGACTTACGACTGCAGCTGTGTGCGTGTGCATTCCTTCTCGCGCTCATAAACACATACTGCAGCAGAAGTCTGAGAGCGGGCAACTGGCACATCTGAGAATGGAAATTGCAATAGAAACACGGCAGATCTTTCAGACTCAGAACCTGCTCCGGGGGACCCCTACGTAAATCAGGAGCGACTCCAGGGGAGAGACCTCAGAATGACCCAGGCGTGATTAAGATCAGAATCCGGATCTTACTGAGCACTCCTGGACAGTCGCTGGCCCAATAATACACAGAGGTGTTTTTACACGTCTCGGGACAGGGTGTTTTGCTCTTTATTTACAAATTCTTCCCTCTACTTCACACACGTATTATTGTTAATATTTATAAAGAGACACAGAAGATCATCTGGGCAGCATTCCTGAAGAGGACACTGCTAAGAAATTGAGAGGAAATCTCAGCACAAAATTCAGAGCACGCATCCTGGGGCACGAGGAAGGAGTAGTGTGTGTCCTGGGAGGTGGTGTGGTTCAGAGCCACCATTCTGAGGCCCTGTCTTCACTGCAAAGTTCATTCTAGTTATAACTCAAATATTGCCCCTAAATCCAGTCCTGGCCACACAGTGACACTCTGAACTTTTATCCTGAGCTGGCGGGGCCGTGAGTGATAAGACTAAAGCATGGGTGAGCACAACTTGTCAGCTGCTAAAATGACCTCTCTGTTGTATGGACGTGGGCTAGTCCCACTTGAGTGTGACTAGTTCTCCAGGGCCTTCCTAAAATTCCCCCGTGTGCCTGGGAAGGACGGACAAGTTCTCCCACAATTCACTGGGGAAAGAATTCATAGCCCAGCTCTGCTTATTGCAGCGCTAAGACCCGTGGGATGCGCCCCCAGACATCTCAGCAACACACAAGTGAGTGCGGCGCCCATGTGGACGCAGCAGCTTGAGGTTCATTCTGCAGTTTGGCCCCTCCAACATGCGAGCCAGGATGACTCTCGAGGAGCACCCCGAGTGCAGATAAGTCATGTTCACTCTGCAACGAAGACAGACCCAGCATCACAATTCCTTCCCTCCCCACCACCTTGGTCTAGCTGTTGGGGTCTTTGCCACCAGACAGTTATGACATCCCCTCTTGGCTCCATCCCCGGTCAGCTCAGCTGCCGGCACATTCAGGGGTGGAGCCAACACTGTCCAATCCCCAGCCACCTGCTCTGGGGCAGGTGTAGCAGACATGCAGCGCCCACTTGCTCCTGAGTGCCCAGACTCAAGGAGCCAGTTACACATGCCGGGCTGATAAACAGGGGAGCAGTGAGTAGGAGCAGGGTGGTGAGTTCACCTCTGTATGTGGTGTTGGTGAGACCGACACTGGAACACTGCATCCACGTCTGGTGTCCACATTTTGAACAGGAAGCTGAAACGGTGTTGAGGGTGCAGAAAAGAGCCACAAAAATGATTCTGAAGCTGGAGAAAATGCCTGACAGTGAGAGGGTGTAAGTCCCATCTTGGTGAGAAAACACCAGGTACCACAGGAGGAGAAAGGCAGAACAAGAGGAAGATGAAGCCTGACCAGGGCCGGCTCCAGGTTTTTTGCCACCGCCGAAGCAACAACAACAACAACAACAACAAAAGCGGAGGGCCGCCCCTTGAAAAGTGCCGCCCCAAGCACATGCTTGGAACGCTGGTGCCTAGAGCCGGCCCTGATTGTTTAACAATGAAGGTGATGAACCACTGGAGAAAACCACCAAAGGAAGTGGTGGATTCTCCATCTCTTCAGGTCTTCAAATCCAGCCTTTCTGGAGGGGATGCTTTAGTCCAGCATATGTTATTGGGTTCAGTAGAGAGGTAACTGGGTGAAAGTTAATGGCCTGCGTTGTCTCGGAGGTCAGACTGGGTGATCTAACGATCCCTTCTGGCCATAAAGTCTATGAATCTCTGATATTGATCTGCTGTGCCTAAATCAATGAGTTATTAATCTAGAGGACACACCTGGGTAACACCATTCCCATTTGACAAGCTGTAGAAATTGAAGCATTATTGAAGCTAAGTGGCTTTACCCAGAGACATACAGGAAGTTTCTGGCAGAGTCTGGAATAGATTCCCATCTCCTAGATCTCCGGATTCCCATCTGATTGCCATGACTTCAAAGATCACCCTTCTTTCCCATAAAGCCACCGCCCATCATGCTGACCAATACTGTCTCATTGTTCCCCCGTCGGTTTGTCTGTTTCCATGTGTTATTGTATTGTATACTTAGATGGTAAGCTCTTTGGGGCAGGGACCACAAGCAGTGCCATTGACTCCACTGGTCTTAAAACATGGGATACAAAGGATTCACCTAGGAAGAGAGCATGAATAATTTAGGAGCATCGGTCTCAATGAAAACCAATGAGATTAAGCCCTGGTCTACACTAGTGTTAGGTTGACGCAAGGCAGTTTACATCAATCTAACGGTCTAAGTGTCTACACTAAAATTTCGCTCCTGCTGACGTAACTTGCCCGCTACTCCAACGTAATAACTTCACCTTCACGAACGGCGTAGAGTCAGTGTCGATATAGTTAGGGTCGACGCCGGGTCAGTGTAGACGCTGCCTTGCTTACATCGACTATTGCTGGCTCTCAGAAGCTGTCCCACAGTGCCCCGTGCTGACAGAACAATTGGTGCAAGCGCTCCTCACGAGGACGTGCACCGCCGACACACGGAGCAAAGTGAAGATACGCACAAGTGATGTAACTGCTGCAGTGGTTGTACGCCGATGTAAGTTAGGTCGACTTAATTTTGTAGTGTAGACGTGCCCTATGTGATACTCTACTAACGTGTCTAAGTCACTTGCACGACGTCTACACTACAGGCGAAGGGTGTGAGTCCCAGCTTGTGTAGACATACTTCTGCTAGCTCTCATTGAGCTAACATGCTAGCACCAGCAGCACAGGTGTCCTCTGAGCAGGTACCTCCGAGTCTGGTGGGTTGTACTCGGGGCACCCGGCCCGTGCCGCTGCTCTCCACTGCGACTACACTACTATCTTTAGTGCGCTAACTCGACACACCCCAGCTCCAAAGGTGGACGTAGACTTAGGCTCTTTTGAAAATCCAACCCAGAGTTACTATATTAATATCCCACTGCTGTGCCTGAACTTTCCCTGCTAACAAGGTCTTCTCTGAGGATTAGAGATGTATACAATCAATGTTTGTTTAATGTGTCACAGCTAGCCAGCGAGAGCAAAAATCAAAGGCTTCAGATCTCTCTTGCGTCCAAGTTCTTCTTGGTACAGGGGTGGGACAGTTGTCTAGGAGCTGACCCCGGCTTGGAGAAGCCATGGGGCTACTCCTAAACACTGGCCTCTGGCCCTTAGGGGACCGTATGCCAGTGAAGGATCGGTGAAGTGGAACAGAGCCCAGCCACCTCTGTGCCCGCTCTCACTATGCCTCTACACCGAGTGGCACTGGAGCCCGCTTTCTACCACCAGGGATTCCCCTCCACTAGGGGAATTTTCTGCTGATAAGCCAGTCAGGGAAACTCTCCACTTATAAGCCTGTCAGAGTCCGGCCTCTTTGCCCTGCCTGTGCAGTGCAAAGTAGCCAGCGTCTAGTGCAGAATTAACCCAGAGCCTGTATCTGGGACAACCTGCTCTGCCAATCCCTGGTGTTTCATCCGTGAGTTTACCCAATGCTCTAGTTTCTCCAGCGAGAACTCTCCTGGAAGTGCTGCAAGAGTTTTGCAAAATCCTTGCGTGGGGGGTCAGAGGAAAACAGGAAGGGACAGAGGGGATTGGAAGCATGTCTCTCCTGCCACTGCATCTGTGAGTGCCACAAACACAGAATACCCATAAACACCTGGCTCTGACGCGAGTGAGCCACTGAGTCTGTTACTCCAAATCTGACTCTCTGGGGTAGGGCAAAGTGTTGAGTCATCACCAAACACCATGGAGCAGGGGAAACAATCTCATAGGCACCAGGAGAAGGAAAGAGGTGAGCTGGGGCAGGTGGGAAGAAAGACGCCGAGGGCTGGTGATTCTCTCTGGAATTCCCACTCGTCCCCCCCCCCGTGCCCGGGCGGCCTCCTTGGGTGATCCGGAGCTAGGGCTAAGTGGCATGTGGCATTTTCTGCCAACTGCTCAGCCGTGGCATGCAAACAGCTGAACAGATCTGATATCTGGCACACAAGTGTTTTGCCCGGTATTTACCACCCAGCGAGCAGACCGAGCTACAGAAGGGACAGCTTAGAGTTACCCCACGCAAGGGAGAGAGCAGGAACAGAAGCAAGAGTCGTTGGTGCCCCTGGGCCCTCATTAGGATAATAGCAATAATCACCGTAATTGGTCTGAGGCCCTTGTGCCAGCCTCAGCCTCTCACTCCCATCCCCCTCCGTCCCCGCCTGAGTCACTGGATCTGAGTCCCTCTCCGGTTCTATTCCTGTACCCGTCTCTTCAGCTGGGGGCCGTAGATTTGTTTTGGCTGGAACGATCTGGGCACGGGAGGGACCATCTGCTGCTGGTTCTCGCTCGCTGAAACAAGGAAGGGCCTCTTGGTCTGGTTTCTTTTGAACAGAGCAGGGAGGAAGGAGAGGGAAGCCCACCCACTGCAATGATCTTCAGAGGGCACGGTGCGCATATCCCCCACCTTAGCTGTATGGCCATGAACCAGGACTCGTTATGTCCACAGGTTGCAGCCATGGATTCACCGAACAATTTTTTCCATGTAGCTTATCCAGCCAAGACACTTTCCCACATCTGAGCTCTCTCCACAGATGGTCCTTCCTTGGCCAAAGTATTTCTCCCCAAACATGGTTAAAGACAGAGGAAGCATGACTATCCGTACTCATGTGACAGAAGGATGCTCTGATAACACAAAGAGGTGCCTTTGTTGCCTACTGCTGTCACTCAGCACATATGAGGCGGGAAAAAGGGACCAGTGGAGAAGTTATCTGTATCTAGATCTTTAGGATGTTTGATGGCATTGGGTGGGGAGTTATGCACAAGACAGGCACCGCGCCGCCTGAAATTCAGATCCAAAGTTTGCTGCCTGATCACGACTTGCAAGTTGTTAAAAGGGGGAACCTGCCGATGCTACCCTGTTTTCCTCTCCGTGGTCCTCCATTGCTCCTTAGAGCCAAATATTACGGGTTATGGGCCCAGATTTGTGCATCTATGGATCCTCCCCTAACCTCAGAAGTCTCTCTAGCACCGGACTCCATCACAGCAGGCCTGCCTTTTGGATAGAGCTGGTGCAGTATCCTGTCTTCATTTGGCACGTCAACAGATGATCATGAGTAGAGATGGGCACACTCGTTTCACCTAATACATAATCTATGTACACATGAGGGTTTTGAACCTGAATGCTGGGTGCCTGGAGTTCTGCCTAGGGGAGATTGTAGAAGACAGGCGTGTGAGAGAAAGAAAAACCCAGCAAAAAAACGGGGGGACAGAGGGAGTGGAGAGTGGTCCTGAAAGACAGAGAGGGGAGGGAGTGAAAAATAAACAGTCCGACATTTTCAAAAGCAACTAGAGGTTTTGGGTGCTGCGGTTGTTGGGGTGCCCAGCTGAAGGTGCCTTAAAGGGATGTGAATTTCAGAGGTGGGGGGAGTGGGGAGGCTCAACACTTTCTGAAAACCAAGCAGCTTTCAGGAGTCTCAATTTGGACACCCCAAAATGGAGGCACCCACAATTATGAGTCACCTTTGAAAATCTTGCCCATAGTCTCTCTACCAAAGATGGGACACCCACTTTTGGTGTGTGAGTTCAAGGGAGTTCTTTTATACCTCCGACAGCACACGGGCTGCCCTTTCATTGGAAAACTGGAATCCCGCCCCCCCTGGGAAAAGACACCCCCCCTGCTTTTAGTTGAAGGGTTTTAACAGGCTTGGGCCCTCAGGGACGGCTCACAAACCCAAAGAGTAGCCCGATAGACTCGGGAACCCACTAGTCTCCAAGGTTCATCCATTCCTAGCGATTCCTCTCTCCCTCTCTTGCTTCCCCTGCTCCACTCTGGAGTGGCCCAGATAGTTTACCCAGAAATGCTCTAAATGGCCTGGAATTGGAGGGGGCCCTCTGCTGTCTGAGGCCTAGGTGACGGGCTGATTGATGACAGTGATCACATCGTCCGGCCGATTGATTCTTTGACGAGAGTTCCGGGCTCTAATTTCAGCAGCTGGCTCCTTTGCCAAGCCTGGGGTCACCACCAGGCTGTTCCGCCGGGACGAACGCTGCACTCCGCTGATTTATGGCAGAACATGACACCTTCCACAGAAAGGGCTGTCTAATGCCCTCCTGAGCCTGGTGCCCATCTCCCCTTTGAAATACAAGACGGCAGAATCGTAGGCATTTTTATGCCCGGGGAGATCAGGTTAGTCAAAGGTGCCATCGAAGGGGTCTGGAGCAGATGCACAGCTGGCGTCAAGTGGCAGAACCCCATCAATGTCGATAGAGCTACGCCAGTTAACACCATCTTTACCATCCCTGCAAAGGACGACATGAGACGTTTCAATCACCCCCCCAACAGGGCTAATTCTTATTGGATCTGGGTCCCAGCCGTCTGGCTGACTGAAGGTTCTTGATTGTTAATTGGCTAAACTGGGTGACCAATGAGTAGTACTGGTTATTGATACTGCAGTCGAACCTAGACAGGTCCTACTCCCGGGCACACTGTGCTCGGCGCTGCACACACCTGACAGAAAGACGGCCCCTGCTGCAGCGATCGAACAGTCTAAGTAAGGGTCTGTCTACGCAGCAATCGAACACCCGTGGCTGGACTGGGTCAGCTGATGCAGGCTCATCGGGCTTGGGCTGCAGCCCAGATGTCTAGGCTGCAACTTTATAGCCCCTCAGTCTGAGCCCCTGAGCCTGTGTCAGCGGACCTGGGCCAGCCAAGGGTGTTTGATTGCAGTGTAGACATACCCGAAGTGTCATCACCTGTGCTTCTCACTTCAGTGGAGACCGGAGGCCTGCTATGGCGGGGTTAGGGTCAGAAGGTTCGTAGGAGACCCAGGCTAAGCAAAACAAAACCCTTCCCAGCCCGTTGGTGTATTAATTACCGGGCTCTTGTTCAATCCCTTGTAATGCAAAGCAGCTATGTCTCTGGCCCCATTCCCTCCCTACAGTGTAAGTGTCTGGGCCCACCAAATCAGCAGACAAGAGCAGCACTCCCAGGTCCCTACCCCAGCTTCCGGCCGGCTCCTAAGGCTCGAGTCGAACTAGGCTCAGGGCACCTGATGGAGGTGTGCAACCAACCCACTGCAGAGCTCGCCCAGAGCTGTCTGATCAGCGCCGCCCTCCGTTTCAGATCCCCAATGCAGCTGGGATGATTTCCTCTGAGCTTCTCCTGTCGCGAGCCTGTTCCAAGGCGCCCTGGGACCGCCGGGGACCGCCGGGTAATACTGCGTTCTGAGGTTTGCTGCTCAGGCACGTTGAGCCCCGAAGTCTTTGCATAACGTCTGCACGCCTTGCTAAAACGGGCAACATTCACTGAATGGTTGACGTGCTATCCTGTGCAGCTGTATTGGCAAACCCACCCTGGCCTCAACCATAATAACCCAGGCATACACTATGACCGTAACCGCATGTCATACCCCAGCGCTGTGCTTTAACTGTAAAGCCCTCCCATCTGCCGATCGGCCGCGTCTTCAGAGCTCCGTCGGTTTCTCATTAAGAGCCTTCAGAGACGAAGCGAACAGTCTAATGCACAGGGTCACGGCCCCAGCACACTGCAGCCACTCGGCAACAGCCAGTTACCGGTGTGTTTGCTTCAGCATTTGCCAGAGAAGACACATGTGTTGTCTAGAAATGTATTATTGTTTCCACTGGCCCTAGCGTTAACTGATCAAGTGTAAAGTACACAGCCTGCTTTCCCCCTCAGTGCACGCTGTGAAATCCTCACTGGAGCTGGCTCGTCCTGTCAGCCCGCAGGGCCAGTGTATTCTGGTGACTCTGTGATCACGCCGGTCCTGCCCTCGCAGCGTGGGATCCCGCTGATGCTTTCCTTCGGGGAATCTCGGGGGGGGGCGGGGGGTTGCTAAACCCTTTCAATGCTAGCCCTGTCCCAGTTGAGGGCAGGCTTCTCCGGAGGAGATTAGATGAATCCAAAGTCTTATCACCTTTATGAAAATTACTGAGACAGATCTGTGCCCTGCCATGCCCCGCTCTGCCAACGCAAAGCAGAGAATGCTTTAGCCTTTCCTTGGGCTGTCTAACAAGCTTCAGGGTGAAATCCTGGTCCCCAATCAATAACAAAATACCCATTGATTTGAATATGGTCAGGTTCACGCTAGTGGTTTGAGCATTGGCTGGCTAAACCCAGAGTTGTGAGTTTAATCCTTGAGGGGGCCATTTAGGGATCTGGGGCAAAAATCTGTCAGGGATGGTACTTGGTCCTGCTGTGAAGGCAGGGGACTGGACTCAATGACCTTTTGAGGTCCCTTCCCGTTCTATGCAGTAGGGATATCTCCATATTAAAGTCCCAATTTTGTCTTTGGAGTTAAAGAAACCAACTGAAAAGTGATTGAACTTCATAAAAAAGACAAACGTAGGATAATGATTCTTCAGAGCCATCTGAATTGTGCTGAGCTGTGTATCAGACTGACTCGAGATCTCCTGCAGTATGAGGCCTGATTCCGATTTCACCCAAATGTAAATCAGGAGTGACTCCAGCAAAGTCAGTGGAGTGACTTCTGTGTAAACCCAGTGTAATTCAGATCAAAACCACAAGAGACGCCACCAGTGTCAATGGAGTAACACTGGTGTCAGACTGGTGCATGTGAGATCAGAATCAACCCCTTTGTTTATAAGTGATGTCAACCTAGAAGATATAATGGGTTTAATACCTTGAGATGTTTTTCCATCAAATGCAACATACCATGATTAAAATAATGAGCTTGAATGAGCTTAAGTCATAATTACTCTTTTCCCCCCTCCGCCGGAGTAAGTCTGAATGCATCATTAACCAGCTGGATGAACCAATCAAGTGTTAGCCAAATGCAGTGAAGAAAAAACAAACACTGTTAGACACACACACACACACACACACACACAAAGACATAATCTAGGCTACCAGCTTTGAAGGCAAATCATATAATGAAAGCTGAATATACCTCAAAAGCCATGTTAGCCTGAATGAACTTATGTAATAAACATTTATCACAGAACATATGTCATCGAGCACCTGCCAGACTTGAGCAACGGTGCCAACTCAGCTTGAATCGTAGCTGTATAAAAAAAACGGGAACTGGGCTGTGGGAGGCTGGCAGACGCTTTTACTAGAAAATTCAGCGGTGATGTCAAGAGGAGCGGAAATTTCCTGAAATCTCTTTCCCTGCAAGCGGGAATTGAGTGCTTTGGAGAAGTGAGAGCCTCGTTATGTCACCTGGGCCCGTAGGAAGTGTGAGCAAACTTCCTCCACACCATGCTACCAGCACCTACTTTTCCAGTGTGAGTCTCTCAGCATAGCTCTGCCAGTGCTCCTCACTCCTGAACTTCAGCTCCTCCGGCTGTACCAGCCACTTTCTCTCCACACACACCTCTGCCAATTATTATCACTAGGCTTGTTAATGATTTGTATTACCTTAGCACCTGCAAGCCCTCATTATGGGCCAGGACCCCAGTGTGCTAGGTGCTGTACAAACACAGAGCAAACAGATGGTCCTCATGGTGGCAGATATCAAAGGCCAGGGCAGGCTAAGCCTCCCCTGACCCAGGCTGTGGCCTCGCCTATGTTCTGTCCCCAGGCCCAACCTCCCTCCCCTGAAGCCGGCAGGGGCGCTCCTCCAGCCAGTGGCCTGCGGGGCTCAGAGTGGCCCGTGGAGACACTGGGGCCAGCATCTTGGGTGGGCCCAGTGCTTGGGCTGGTGCTGGGGCCGGTTGGCGTGGCTTGGGTGGGCTGTCTGGTAGCGCAGGGTGGCGCGGGTGGGCGGGCTGGTCGGCTGGGGCTCCTCCGTCCACAGAGTGGGGAGCCCTCTGGGCTTGGGCAGAAGGGGCAGGGCCAGCGGGCTGTTCACCCACCGCCCATGATGGTCCCTGCCCCACAGCGCTGACAGTCTAAGCTGTGAGAGAACCGATGGGGACAGACAGACCTCGGAGGGAGTCGAAGGAAACAGTAAGACAGGACTGGTCTCAGCACACCAGCAACCGAACCGTTGTCAAGTTTTCTGTAGGTGTGACAGCAGAGGAGAGTTTTAAGGAGGCTAGTGAGGTGGCTTTGTGGATGTGCAAGGGGGAGCTCCTCCCAAGCGTGTGGGCCAGCCCGGAGTAAAGCACGAAGGGGCTTGTTTGACGGTGTAATTAGTGGAGACCCAGGCTGGGATCACGGGTGGATCAGAGGCAGGAGCTGGCCTCTCCAGAGCAATGGAGAGATATGGCGGGGCTGGTGGGGAGAGGGGTGCGTCGGCCATGCAGGAAAACGGCTAGGAAGAGCTGCAGCGATCATATGGCTCTGCAACGGTAAGTGAGGAAAGTCTGTTCTTATTCTGAAAACTGCTAGCTCTTCGGAGGAGCAGGAGACCGAGCAGATCAACAGTGCACGTATATTGCTAGCACATCTCTCACGGTGGCTGACCCCAGATGCTCAAGTGGAAGGTGTGATGCTGTTTTTAAAAAGCCTCATAAGGCACCTCATTGTATAATATTAATGAGTCATTGTTACTGAAATATGCTCCGCTGTACTGAGTCCGTGTCCGTTCATTAATGTGCGTTGAAGCGGCTGCGTTGCACGGCTACAGGTGTGCGGCATTGTACCGGGGCAGAACTTGCTGACCTGCAGCTGGCAGCGGGTTTATGCCTTGGAGTCCAAGCACCTGCCGTTTACACCCTGCATCTGCATGAATTCGTTGGGGATTGGTCCTGCTTTGAGCAGGGGCTTGGACTAGATGCCCTCCTGAGGTCCCTTCCAACCCTGATATTCTGTGATTCTATGATTCTATTAATGCAAACGCTGTTCTCATCCTCGTGTCCGACTCTTCCCTGAATCTCACTAAGGTCATTGCCTCAAAAATATCCCTTGCCAAGGTATGCCGGCTTAATTGCATTTGCTGTAAAAAAAAAGGCTTCCTTCTATTCACGCTAAACTAATGCTAAGACTGCAGCATACCCGGGTGTTTATGTCCAATACACTTACAGAGACCTATCCGCAGAGTTTCACCAGACTCCTGATCTGTGTGTCTGTGCCTTTATATGACCCTCATCACCATAACATCTGTTTTCCGCTATGGTCCCGACTGTACTGCCTGGATTTGTGTGCAGAAGGATGGACATGTCACCCTCATGTGAGCTATACCTACCCGGACAGGAGGAGGTGTTCACCACATACACAGCACTGGTCCTTGTTTCTGGACTGGTGTAGGACCCTCCATGGGTGGGAATCCACAGGTGGAGTGGGGACATGCTGGGAGTGGGAGGTGGAGGAAGAGGGGGAAGGGTGTGTTATATGGATAGAAAATCCCACCGCTAACGTGAGAGGAGGATCAGACAGCTTGATAACGCCATAGTTTTTCAGGGGGGTTGTTGCGGTTGTTCTTATCAGGGCTGGTCAAAAAATTCCATCTTAATTTTTTTGGTGAATTAGATTTATTGACTGAACAAAACTTTTGGTGGGAAGTGTCAGTTTTCCTTGCAAACTTTGGATTTTTTTTGTCAAAAAACCCAACTGCTGAATTTTTTTAGCAGTTTTCTGCAGATTTTTTTCCCCCCGTTTTTCAGCAGTTTGAGGCTGAATTTTTTTGGTTTTCCATTTGTAAGCGGGGGAATGGTCCCGCTATTGTGGGGAACTTTCCTGGCTTCTGCACTACCCCAGTGAAGTGGGCTAGTGAAAAGATTTGAGTCCTCGCTCCCACTTCCTTTACCCAGAGGCCTCCCTGCCCTTGAGGGCTCCCCTTCCACTCTCCTGTCTGGCAGAGTCCTCGTAAACCCCGACAAGGCTGGACCCAGGATTCCTGGGGGGCTCGACCCCCAACCCTGCTGTGGTCACCCAGGACAGGGGCTAGGGTGTCCCCACTCCGGGGTACTCTCTCTGCACTGGGCACCTCCCTGACCCACTGATCATTTCATACAATTTAAAGCAAATACAAGTTGTTTAATTAACAATTAATTTTAAAAAAGAATAAGGAAAAATGGGAAAGGTTAAAGGAAACACATCACCCCGCTCTGTGGCTGGGAACATCACAAACAGTGTCTCTGGGACGTCAGGGCAGGTCACAGTCTGTTCCTTGTAGGTCCCAGGCTCCTTCTCAGGCCCTGGCCGTGCTGCAGAGACGCTGCGGGTCGGACACTTGCTCTGGTGGTGGCCACACGCTCTCAGGCTCTAGGGGGCAGGACCCTTCTTCCCAGCGTCGCCCCTGCCCGGTTGGGGTTATGATCCCCCCCAAGTCTGGCCTGCAGAGCCTCTTGGCTGAGGCGTCTCCCTGCACTGGGCCCACTGCCCAGGGTCCCCCTCACTCTCCCCAGCTGCTCCCCGCACCCAGCTCCGGACGGCTCCAGCCCCAGCTCCAGACCCAGCTCCAGCTCCACTCGGCCTCAGCACGGCTGCTGCTGCTGCTCTGCCCCCAGCTCCCTGGGCTGCTTGTCTGGCCCCCCTGGCTCTGGGGCTGCAGGTCTCCCCCCAGGACAGCTCTGCTCTCTCTGGGCTGTGCTCTGGCTTTGGGACTGCAGCTCTGCTCCCAGCAGCTCAGCTCAGCTCTGCTCTCTCCTTAGCTCGGCCCCACTCTGTCTGACCCAGGCCATTCCAGTTCACACGGAGGATGGGACCCCCCGGCCTCCTGACTCCCTGATTAGCTGCCCGCCCTGTCAATAGGCTGATCTGGAGCATTGGCCTCTCCCCATTGTTCCTGGGGACTGTCCGTCTCAGGCTCCTGATTTGCCACCGACCCCTCCCCTTTTAGTGCTGGGAGCTAGCTACCAAAACACCCCCCCTGAGTGTTAGTAAGGGGGCAACCATCCCCTTACACATTGCTGAAAACCCACCAACTAACCCATTTTCAGGGGTTCCTTTTTTCTGAACAGTCCAATTGTTCCCCTCATCCCAATTTTCTGACCAGCTCTAATTATAACCATGTTATGTCATTTGATTGGTGAATCGGATTTTTCCACCAGCGTACAGAATTCTTGGAAGAAGCGTGTTTGTAGGGCTTGAAAGCATCTCTGCTTAACTTACCCCTGACCTATATATTGTGACACTCACTGAGTCAACCACGCTTTCTCCTCAGCCCTTGCCTCGGCTGGGTTGCTAGAGCCTGAAAACAAGTACACCAGACACCCACAGCTCAGCCTGCCTCTGACAATAGGCACCTCAAGAACCTCAGGTCAGGTACTCCCCACCCACCTGCGACCAGGAGTCTCCACTGGGGGTGGGGAACCTTTACAAGGAGGGGGCTGCAGAGTTCCCTTTGTCAGCTACAACAAAGGCAGCCGACCAATCAGGCGAGGGGGAAAGCAAAAGGCCTGAAAGTGAGAGGAAGTGGAAAGGAGTGAGCAGAGAGCTCAAGGTGACAAGCTCACCACCGGAAAACAATAAAAATAAATACGCTCAGAAATAGTGTAACTGACATGCAAAGGAGATCAAAACAGGCTCTGAAAATATCTCGGCTCGGGGGAGGAGGAAGAGGTGTTGGGGGTGGCTAGGTGGACAGCTCTGTGCAGCGTTCTCCTGTCTGACTCAGCGTGGCCTCACAATGAAGGAGGGGGATGGTGGGAACTCAAGGGGTTTGAATGCTTCTGCCAACTGTGCGAATTCTCCCCGCTGCTTCGACCCATAGCCCTGGGCCAGAGATCTCTGGGGGGATGAGGTCTCTGCGGAGATAACCACAGGGCTTTGTACTCCCAGGAACGAGCGCTCACCAGAGGATACAGTTAACCAAAGCTCTGTGAATTTTATAAGAGGGTTGCATGAAGGGTTGGGAGGGCCGATCCCATTTGTCCACCCTCTTCTGGTAATGTCGGAGAGAAGTGTCTGGTTCCTCTCACATTTACCCCAGCCTAAATTAGGAGTGACTCCAATTAAATCAAGAATGGCACTGGTGTGGATCTGGTGGAAATGAGAGGAGAATCCGGCCAGAGAACAGTTTTCATTGTTAGAAGGGCCCATTGTCCATAATCTACGTCTCTGACTCGGATATGCCCTCCCCCGCCCCCAGTCCAGCCAGATGCTTGAGCACATGCTTAACTTTAAGCACATGGGTAGTGCATTTTGCAATGAGCATATTCCTACGGACCACACGCTTTTAGAAACGTTGGCCATCGCTTCCCTGTGCCTCTGGTCCCCTGCAATGGCTACAGACCTGCCCTGTAGTGGGCAGCAGGGTGTGTGAGGATTATTAATGTCTATTATGTGCTGTGAAAATGTAACAAGTCGGGCTGGAGACGTGCTAATGGGTTAATAATTACAGCGTTTTAATTCCTGGTGCTAGTTTTATTATATATTTGTATGACCAAAGCACCCGGACCCCCTAGTCCGCCTTGTGTTGCTGGGGCTGCACAAACGCAGAGGGAGGCCCAGTCTCTGCCATCAGGGGCCCAGGGTGGTTTTTGAGTTAGAGTTCGGACTAAAACAGAAACTAGGTCCAACACTGGGGGCGTCGGAGTCCCAACTTTGCAGCCGGAGCTCCTGAAGTGAGCTGAACCAAAGCCCTGGGATGGAACCTAGCATCCAAACCTCCAGGCTTAACGCCTGCTCTTATTATTATTGGCCAACATTTAGAAACGAAGGCCCTGATCCTGCAAAGGCGTAAGCACACTGCTTAACTGGATGCCAGTAATCCCACTGACTTCAAGGGGACTGCTCACGTATATGAAGTTAAGCACGTGCTTAAATCTTCGCAGGATCAGGGCTGAAATTAGGCCACGAGGCACTAGATTCTCTGTTGGGCTGCTTCTTATATGGGCATTGCCACTGGTGCAAAGCGGGTGCAAAACCTACCACAAATCCAACTGCTGTAAATGAATACACAAGGTGTAAGGAAAGGGAGAATTTGGCTCCTACATTCATATTTAGGCAGCTAAATAAATAGCCTGATTTTCAGAGCACTTCTAAATCCCCATGGAAGTCAATGAGATGCTCAGTCTCTCTGAAAATCTGGCCCCGATTACACAGGGAGCTCTTTTCACCAGTAGATCTCAAAGCCCTTTACAAGAGGAGATCAGTATCATTATCCCCATTTTACAGATGGGAAAACTAAGGCACAGAGTAATTAAGGGATTTGCCTAAGGTCACCCAACAGGTCAGAACCAGGAATAGATCCCCAGGTCTCCTGAGCACCAGTCCAGTGCTCTGTCCACTAGGATACACTGCCTCCCTTGCCAAAGTGGATTTGCCCGAGAATGGGATTTGTGTGTATGTTGGAGGAAGACAGACAACATCCCGGCCTTAGTTAAGTGGCTGTGCTGCGCTAGAAAGGAAATAATTACTATCCAGACATTCATGGGGGAAACCAGCCCCTAGATTGGCTGTTTGGAGTTTAAAGGGCAGCAGCGAGTTGCAGAATGAAGAGACAGACAGTGGGGAATGGAAGGCCTGTGGTTTGTAAGGTCCCTGAGCAGCATTTGTGAGTGTGCTGGATTCCCAGAGCAGTGACCAGATGTGACCAAGATTATTTCACAATAGTTGCATATAACATTTTTCTGCCTGGGTGCTAAGTGCTCGTGCGGGAGATCAGGCAGAGAAATCGGCCAGAGCCTTCTGTGTTTGTCATTTTAACAAGGGAAGGCCCTCTTAGCCAAAGGACCTGATTTTAACCTGCAGCTATTGCTGCAGGTACAGTGACCCAGGAATTACTACGATTTGGGGGGGAGTGGGACGGGTGCAGGAGATTTCAAAGGAAACCCGCAGGGAGCATTAGTTAATCCACTCCCCGCAACGCTCGGGGTTGTTGCTAAAGTGAAACAGAAGGTTCAGGATCCTTACGGTTATTAATACAGTGCAGCAAACTTGTCTCCTGGCTAATAGCTAGAGAATATCAGAGGTTTTTTAAGGGAAGAACATTGTGCACTGGCAAAGGTTATGGCCGGGATCAAATGAACATGCCGAGATAAACCCAGAGCTGCAAAGGTTTGCCTGGGCTGCTCTGAAGTCTGGAGTTTCACTGATCACTTTGCAGTGCAGCTGTGAGGAGCTGGCAGATTTCAGACAGGAACACACCCCTGGGGAAAGCCCAAAACTGCACACTAAAGCCAGGCTCCGACTCAGGTATGAGCCCAATCCCCCCTTCCGTCCACACACAAACCAGTCTGTCTCAGGTCAGCAAGCTCTCAGGACCCAGCCCCAGCATGCTGCTAGAGGGGTAGATCGGAGACAGAGTACCACGTGACTCAGGTCCACGGCTGGTCATGCTCCAGTGTGGACGCAAGCCAAGCTGCAGACCTGAGTCAGAAAGTCTGCGTGGTGCAGCGTGGACACTTTAGCACGGCTGGGAGTCCCAGCTCCAGCCATTACAAACCCAGGTTTCCAATCCAGTGTGGATGCTCTAGCATAGGCTTGGAAACACTGAGTTCACAAGCCCAAGTCTCACTGACCCAGCAATGTAGACACACACGGAGACCTGCTCCTAAGAGCAGAGAGAGGGCTCACCAAACTCTCCACCCGCACTTTTGCAGGAACCAAAGCTCGGGGTGTGTGTGTGTGTTTTGAGACGGATGAGTGATGGCCTGCGGGCTCAGTTGCCAAGAATCCATGGGCACAGCGTCTCTCTTTGGATTTGGCTGACAAGCCTCTCGGAATGACTGCACTAGTGAAAGGGGCATTACAGAAGGCTTTGCTTCAGCAAGTCATCTACACCAACCCTCTGCATTCACGGCACAGAGCACCTCTTCTCTGGGAAGCACAGAGATTTGCCAAATATTAATGAATTAAGTCTCCCAACTAGTGCCATTACCCCTGTTTTACAGGTGGGGAAACTGAGGCACAGAGCCAGGATGGTGACTTACTTTAGGTCTTTCAGCCAGTCAGTAGCAGGGTTGGGAACAGAACCCAGGCACCCCAACCTCTGGCTCTAATCCCTAAAACGCAACTTCCTCCTAGCAGCAGACAGCCTGTTTTCTCAAGGCAAAGTCCAGGGGCTGCCCTAGTTGCTTTGAAAAGGGCATTTTAATTCCTCCTGACCCACACCATCCCTCACCCGGGCCCCGCACAGTTGTGCAGCTGGGAAAGCTGATATCATCCTGAGCAAGGCAAGATGCAAATGAGATAGGCCCAGAGACTCTACAAAGAGCCTCTAGCCCCAGTGGCTATGGCTCAGTGCCACAAGGATGGCAAAGAATGTTGGCTTTTGGCCCCAGGCAGCTAGTGTGTCATTAGCGCTCAATGGCAGAGCTCGGGTCAGACCAGAACTTATTTCCCGTGAGCTGCTGCACAGCTCTGGGCTGGGCTTCTGCTCCCACGAGCTGCCGTATTCTCACAGCCCACTGCTAGCACCTGGCTCTTGCAAACTCTCTGCCCGCTGCTAGTGCCCGGCTCCCACGAGCGTCTGTATTCTGTCTGACCTCTGCAAGGATTTAGTCCTTGCCCGCTGTGAGCTCTGTGCCCGTGCGCCATTCCCGCGAGTGCCTGCTGCCTCCTAATGCCATGAGCCAGCCAGCAGCAGGTGCTCTCCGTCTTGGGGGATGCATTTGACTTTCAAGTATTTATTCATGATCTAGGAGCCTGAATTTCCTAGAAAGCCTGGTTTCACTGGAGGTTTCCTGCCTTGAGCAGGTGGCATCTGTGTGTGGTGGTGGAAGGGGGCTGAATCATAAAACCCCATAATGACAGGCCAGCGGCAGAAACGGCTGCTGCTCGCTGATTCATCACGTCGGTGCTGCTAGGACTTGGGGGGAGCCGGACTTATGTCGTATGAAATGAATGCCTGAGAATGTACATCGGATCCTCCCACCACGTGGACCTGGGCCTAAAAATATTAACCAACTGCTGCTCCAGCCTTCACCCCCATTTGGGTATATGGGGAGGTTCATCAGTCAAAAATTCTATTTAAGCAGCAACCCTCTGCTTGGAACTCCGGGTTTGTATAAGCAAAAGGGTTGAAAGGCGGAGAGCTCATTTCCTAGCGAGAGTTCCTGTCTGGCAGCTAGCAGTCACGGAGTTAGGCACCGATGCTCTCTCTACTGCCCCGTCAATATGCTGGCCGGAGTCAGACGACCTGGTTTTACTCTCGGAACCTCGTTTGCCCTTTGCAGGGGAGGAGACGAACGTGTCCCCGCTTTGCAGTGAAAGGTAGCAGCATTACTCCGGGAAGGTGATGGTGAAGAATGGCCTGGTAAATATGGATGGAGGCCTTTCCTGAGAAGGAGATTAATATTATCCCCAGGTGCTAGCAAATTTTCAAGCTTTGCAGTGGAAATATTTGCTGCATTGCCCGTGCATTTTTATGCTTCTTTTAATCCTCGGCTTTAGCGAAGTTTCTGTCTCCAACGAGTGGTGTTGATCTACACCGTGGTGTCGGAGGCGAGAAGGAGGAAACCATTTTATTTTCATCCACAGCAGCATTTTAAACCAAGAAACTACAGCCGTAATGTTGATTAGTTAATAAATGAGCAATGGGCTGGATTTTGAGCTGCGCCCAACACAGCTTAGGAGCAGGGAGTCAAATTGACCCGCTACCACCTGCCAGCATTCTGTTCTGGTCCCTGGTAAGTTAGAGCAGCCCCAGGGGAATTAAACCGCTCCGTGCCTCAGTTTCCCCATTTGTAAAATTGGGATGATGACACTTCCCTAACTCATGGGGTCATAGTGAGTCCTGCCCCCAGATATATTCTTTGAATAATGTGAAACCTGGCCTGCATTCTTTGGCACTTCTCTACTGCTTTACCAAATCTTGGTCAGCAGCCTGGTGGGACCATCCTCTCTATTTTCACTGTCCCCTACATGCTCGAAAGCCCCATGTCACAATGGCTCTATCTCCAGTTGAGGAGCGCGGACACTACCTGTGTCTGGCTCTATGAGAATGGATGTGAAGCAGGGAATCTATTAGGAACACAAAGAACTCTTACATCTAGGCCTTTTGCTAGATGCAGAGGGTAAAAATCATAAACAGGGATGCAGGAAAGGCAGAAACGTTCAACAGGTATATCTGCTGTATGTTTGGCACAAAGCGGGAGGACGTAGCCATCCCATATGATGACGTGGATGGACGAGAACGTTTACCAGCTGTAACTAAAGAGGCTGTGAGGTAGCATCTGCTAAAATTAAACATTTTCAGATCATCATTCCTGGGTAACTTATACCTACGCGTCTTAAAGGAACCAGCTGAGGAGTTCTCTGGACCAGAAAGGTTAATTTTGATCAAATCTTGGAGAACTGAGAATTCCAAAGGGTTGAACGACTGCCAACGTAATTCCAGCATTTCGAAGGATGAAAGGGACAACCCAGGGAGCTATAGATCTGTTCGCTTGGCATTGATCCTGGACAAAATAATAGAACGGCTGATTTGGGACTCTAGCAATTAAAAACTAGAGGCTAAAAATATAATTAAGTCCAGTCAACGTGGTTCCAGGGAAGGTAGGTCTTGTCAAACAAACCTGTTGTTGTTTTTTGACAAGATGACAAGTCTGGTTGATAAAGGCAATGGCTTTGATACAATGTACCTGAGTTTCTCAAAGGCATCTGATTTAGTAGTACATGATTTAGCGACTTGCATTATCTGGAGTTAACGGGACGTATTAGATGGATTACTGGCTCACTGACAGATCTCAAAATGTAGCGGTTCATGGAGAGAGATCAATGGGTGGGGCTGTTTCTAGTGGGGTCCCCCAGAGATGAGTCCTTGGTCTAATGCTTTTGAATAATTTTTATCAAGAATCTGGAGAATGAACTAAAATCTTTGCTGGTAACGTTTGCCGATCACACAAAGACTGGAAGAGTAAAGAGAGGAGGACAAGTTACGGTTGAATCACCCGGTTAAATGGTCACAATCCAACAAAATGTCTTTTTAATACAGGCAAATGCAAGGTAATACACCTGGGAACCAGCAGTGCAGGTTATACCTACAGGATGGGAGCCTGTCTTGGAAAGGAGTGACTCAGAAAAGGACTTGGGGTCATCTAACCGCCTCTGCATGCGCTGGGACTAACAGGGCTAATGTGATCCTTGGATGTATAACCAAGGGACTGTCAAGTAGCAACGTGGTTTTGCCTCTGTTCCCAGAGTTGGTAAGACTGTTGCGGGAACACCGTATCCAGTTCTGCTGTCCACACTTCAGTAAGGATGTGGAAATACTGGAGAGAGTTCAAAGGAAGGCCATAAAAACGATCCAGGGACTGTGATTTGAAGCTTAAGGAACTCGATCTAGTCATCTGATTGAAGCGAAGGCTGAGAGGTGACTTGGTAGTTACTTACACGTGGAAAAGAGAGTGAGGAACTTTTCAACCTCGCTGACAGAGGCATTAAAAGATCCAGTGGCTGGAAGGTGAAGTTGGACAAATTCAACCTTGAGCTAAGATGCAGTTTCCTAGCCGTGAGGAGGGTTAAACCTGTGAAGGTGGGACAGTTCGCTGGTGTGGTGGCGGGCTCATAGACTCATAGACTGATAGACTTTAAGGTCAGAAGGGACCATTATGATCATCTGGTCTGACCCCCTGCATGCTGCAGGCCACAAGACCCTTCCCTGGACTGTGCCATTGAAGTCCCTAATCCTGTGTTTTAGTGACTTCAATCGGCAGAGACCCTCCTGCTAGTGATCCCTGCCCCATGCTGCGGAGGAAGGCGAAAAACCTCCAGAGGCTCAGCCAATCTACCCTGGAGGAAAATTCCTTCCCGACCCCAAATATGGCGATCAGTAAGACCCCGAGCATGTAGGCAAGAGTCTCTAGCCTGACCCTTGTTTGCCATTATGCTATTTACGTACCATTGCTTGGTTTTCCTTGGCTACTATGTTTTACCATTAAACCATTCCCTCCATAAACTTATCTAACTTAATCTTAAAACCAGACAGGTCCGTCGCCCCCACCGTTTCCCTCGGAAGGCCGTTCCAATATTTCACCCCTCTGACGGTCAGAAACCTTCGTCTAATTTCAAGCCTGAACTTCCCCACGGCCAGCTTGGAGTCTTTATAATGAGATGAGATCTCTTTCTAAAAGAATTGCCTTTATCCAGCTTCTGGGAAAAATTCTGTGGGCCGTTTGTACAAGGTTTGTGAATGGTGACGCTGCCCTGCTCCCCGTCTCTGCAAAGAGGCTTTGGGATGCAAGAGAGAGCGTTTGTACAGGAGGTCCGGCTAGATGATCCTAGTGGTCCCGTCTGGCCTTAGAGTCTGTGAATCTCTGAACCCATGAGGGCCCCGGGGCAGGGAGGGAAGGTGTCTGCCTCTCAGTTCTCTTCCAGCACCAGCAGGGACTTACATGCGGGGAAGAGGGGACTGGGAGAGTGGCACCACATTAGCCATCTGCCTTGGATGCACTGCCCCTATGCTCACTGCTGGCGCGTGGGGCATGTCTCAGTTATTTGGGGCTTGCAGGACATGGGAGCTTCCTGTTCAAATCGGGACAGAAAATCAACTTGATGGGTGACAACCCTCGGAGTCACTGCTGTGAAGTTCTCCCACCCTCGGTTAACTGCATTCTTGTCGCCACCTCCATAGTGTTCCCAGTTCCTGCCAGTCGGGGAAGCCAGAGACCGGGACCTGCACTCAGTGGCCTTCCGCCTGCGTCGCCTTTCCATATGGCACCTTTCCATATGGGTGAATGTTGGGGATGTACGACTCCTGCCAAGATCGTATTCCTCCGACAGTACACGCAGGAAATGAGCCCAGTTCATTACTGAAAAGGGAATTGACATCTCTGGGATGGGTTGTGCGTGTGGGGTGGGGAGGGGGTGGGGTGATACAGCCACGGGCTGCTTAGTTTGCCCTAGTATCCACTCCAGAGTTTGCCAGGCAGTGGATCTAGGTCAATGCCAACCTCGCCCTGTGCGGGGTGCGCTACGCCAAGGAGGACATGGATGATGAAGAATCACATTCCACATTATGCCATAGACAGGCGGGGACCGAGCTGGAGGTGCAGGCGGTGCCCGGGCTGTCCCCGAAATCCTTACATAACTGCGTCTTCTGCGATGCCTGCCTGGGAAACACGGTCAATACTGTACCTGCTTGGCAAGCCCATCAGCTCACGAACGGCCGTAGAAGTTCTGCTGAATTGCATGTGGGTAGGGTTCCCCGACCTGCAATCCGTGCTGCTTGTTCTGCTGCTTTCCCGGTTTGGGGTGGGGCGGAGGGGCGGTGAGGCAGGATCCCTGGGATCCGTACCACAAACTCTGGGGCAGGCCCAGGTGTGAGAGTCAGGGCAGCTGACAGCAAGGTGCCATGCGGTCAGGAGTCATTCCAGTCAGCATCCTGCTGGGGTAGGCTGGGCTGCCTCATTTGGCAGAAAGATGAAGGGCTGGGGAATGGGAGGAAGAAGATGAAGGGCTGGGAATGAGAGACTGGCCAGGGGCTGGGAAGGGGTGAAAGGCTGGGATGAGAGGCACCCGCTGAGAGTCTCTCTGGGGGAGAGGCAGATTTGGATACCTCGAGAGTTGGCAGATCCAGTTTTGCCCTGATCTGCAGACCCCGCTCCCTGGGTGCTAATGACTTAGCCTGGCTTATCTCCTCAGCAACACCTAGGAACTCTCACCCCCAGGATCTTGGAAACACAGGCAGCCCCCCGTAAATGCAGCAGATGCCTCCAGCAGAGTGACAGCACCTCGCCCTGGAGCTGGCCCGTCAGGGCTGCTGCAGGCACTGCTACCAGGCGAGACAGGGGCTGAGATGCTTGTTAATGGGGCTGTTGTATTTTAGCTGCCTTGATCCAGTGTTGGCGGTAGAAGACAGAGAAATGTTCCAGGATTGCCTCCTGGAGGGGAATGATCCATGCATTTCTAATAGAGGTGGTCAGAAAATTGGTAGTTGGGGGAGTGGGGGCTTCTGTGGCAAATTTCAATTTTTCAGCAAAAAAATCAAAAAATGTTGATTCGGGAATACTGCTGCAGGCCCTCATGGGAGTTACAGTTTGGGGGCCCCAAGCCCCCATTCATTTCTATGCACAGGGCTCTTTGACTAGATTACATCTCCCATGATGCACCCTGGTTGCCCCCTCTTGCTGAGAAACAGTGGTGCATCTTGGGAGTCCATGACATGGTGGATCACGGAAGTTGTCGTTTGGGAGTCCCATAACCCCATGCTCTTTAATGACCTGGTCCACCAGGTTGGACTACATCTCCCAAGATACTTCACGGGCTTCCCTCTTGCAGATCCGCCTTGCATAATGGGACTCCCTGGCTGCAGTGTGGCACATGCGGGGAATGAGGCAGCTGAACGACAAGTCCCATGAACCACAGCAGCAGACTTTCCGAACTGAAACTTCGGGGTTCTCAAGTTTTGGGGTTTTTGTCAAAAACCTACTTTTCTGTTGAAAAACAGTTTTGATGGGATGTTTCCAACCAGCTCTAACTTCTAACCCTTGGGTGGATGAGTGTGACGTGTCCTGCTCTGTGCCCCGTCTCCATTGGATGTGGGTCTGAGACAGCTCCAGCTGGACAGCCTATCTCCGGGGGAGGGATAGCTCAGTGGTTTGAGCATTGGCCTGCTAAACCCAGGGTTGTGAGTTCAATCCTTGAGGGGGCCACTTAGGGATCTGGGGCAAAATCAGTACTCGGTCTTGTTAGTGAAGGCAGGGGGCTGGACTTGATGACCTTTCAAGGTCCCTTCCGGTTCTAGGAGATGGGATATCTCCATTAATTTATTTATAATTTAAGCTGGGGCTTATAGAGGTCCCTGGTGTTGGCCCAAAGGGTGGACATCACAAACTCATGCAAGGCAGGCCAGGTGGTCCACAAGGCTATCTTAGAATGTGCCTGCCATGAGCAAGTTGGAGAACCCCTGCAATAGGTACTTCCCAATAGGGAAATGAGTTACTCTTGAAACATTAATAGACCTGACTTCCCCCACCCTTATGCTGGTGCAAATCAGGAGTAGCTACTTGGAAATTATGGGTCCGGTGCTAGATGGAAATGGCAGAATTATCAATAATAATGCAGAAAAGGCAGAAGTGTTCAATAAATATTACTGTTCTCCATTTGGGGGGAAAATAGATGATATTGTCTCATCTTATGATGATGACAACAATCTTTCCATTCTGCTAGTACCTCCGGAGGCTGTTGACCAGAAGCTACTCAAGTTAAACATTTTTTAAATCAGTAGATCCAGAGAACTTGCATCCAAGAGTTTTAAAGAGCTGACTGAGGAGCTCACTGGACTATTCAGGTTGATTTTCAATAAGTCTTGGAAGCCTGGAAGAAAGCCAATTTTTAAAAAGGGGAAATGGGATGACCTGGGTAATGATAGGTGTGTCAGCCTGACATCTATCCCAGGAAAGATAATGGAGCAGCTGATGCATGATTTGATTAATAAAGAACTAAAGGAGGGCAATGTAATTAATGCAGATCAACATGGGTTTATGGAAAATAGATCCTCTCAAACTAATTGGATGACTTTTTTGATGAGATTACAAGACTGGTAGATAAAGGTGATAGTGCTGATGTAAAATACTTAGATTTCTTAGACTTCACCTTGGTGCCTCATGGCATTTTGATTGAAACATAGAATTATATAAAATTACCATGGCAACATTAAATGAATTAAAAACTGGCTAACTGATAGGTCTCAAAATATAACTGTACATGGATAATTGCCATAGAGTGGGTATATTTCTAGTGGGGTCCTGCAGGGATTGATTCTTGGCCCTACGGTATTTAACATTTTTATCAGTGATCTGAAAAAACCCCATTAAATTATCACTGATAAAGTTTGTAGTGACACAAAAATTTGGGGAGTGGTAAATAATGAAGAGGACAGGTCACTGATTCATAGGGTGACCAGATGTCCCGATTTTATTGGGACTGTCCCGATATTTGCTTGGTTGTCCCGCGTCCCGACCGATATTCGGTCGGGACACTGGACGAACAAGCAATTTTGCCCTCTGCTCCGGTGCACAGGCGGAGCCTGGAGGGGCTCACCCCGCCCTGACTCCGCCCCCTCCTTCCCCCATTGGATCCCTCCCCAAATCCCCACCCTGGACCCGCCTCTTCCCCAAGCACGCCGCATTCCTCCTCCCTCCCAGGCTTGTGTTGATCAGCTGTATGGCAGTGCAAGCCTGGAGGGAGGGGCACCCAGCACTCACCCTGCGAACTGCTTCAGTCCAGCTTCTCCAGGAAGGTGAGCATGGCCCGGCAGAGATCCCGCAGCAGCTCCCTCCACCCGAGCCCCCGGTAGGAGGCGAGGCAGGCCTGGGCCTCCTGCATCGCGCCCATGGCTCACAGAGCAGCCCGGCTTGATTTTCAAGCAGGGAGGGCAGCTGGGAAATGAGCCAGGCTGCCCTGGGGATCTAGCACAGCACGCGGGCTTGGCAGCTCCGGGCCGGGGTGCGCTCAGCTGTTGCAGCCATCATAGAGTCGAGTGGAGACGGGGCTATGCCGTCTGGCGGTGGGCGTCACAAGAAGACTCTGCCCTGCAGGCGCGCCAGCCCCCCATCTAGTGCTGCAGGGGGTCTAGGAGGATCCCCCCGGCCCGGCTCCCACCTGCTGCAGCTACCACGTCCCGATATTTCACCTTTGTCATCTGGTCACCCTACTGATTCACAGCGATCTGGATCTCTTGGTAAACTGGACGCAAGCAAACAATCTATGTTTTAATACAGCTAAATGTAAATGTATACATCTAGGAACAAAGAATAGAGGCTGCACTTTCATGATAAGGGACTCTATTCTGGGAGGAATTGGCTTTGAAAAAGATTTGGGGGTCGTGGTGGATAATCAGCTGAACATGCGCTCCCAGGGTGATGCAATCCTGGGCTGCGTAAACAGGGGAATCTTGAGTAGAAGCCGAGAGGTTATTTTACCTCTACGGGTGCCACTGCTGCTGGAACACTGTGTCCAGTTCTGATGCTCCCAAGTCAAAAAGGAGGTTGATAAATTGGACAGGGTTCAGAGTAGTGCCACAAAAATGAGAAAAGGATTAGGAAACACGCCGTATAGTGATAGACTCAAAGAGCTCCATCAATTTATTTTAACAAAGAGAGGGTTAAGGGGTGACTTGATTATAATCTGTACCTACATCGAGAACAAATATTTAACAATGGGCTCTTCAGTCTAGCAGAGAAAGCTATAGCATGATCCAATGGCTGGAAGTTGAAACTAGACAAATTCAGACTCTAAATAAGCTGCAAATTTTTAGCAGCAAAAGTAATTAACCTACGGTCATGGTGGATTTTCCATCACTGGCCATTTTTAAATCAAGATTAGATGTTTTTCTAAAAGCTCTGCTCTAGGAATTATTTTGGGGAAGTTCTCTGGCCTGTGTTATCAAGGAGGTCAGACTAGATGATCACAATGGTTCCTTCTGACCTTGCAATCTATGAATAGGCAGTGTAGTTAAACCAGGAAAAAACATGAATCATGTACAATGGCAGTTGAATTGAATCTTCCGAGGACCCAAAGTTGTATTGCTCTGTAGTTATTTATAGATTTATTAATATTATAATTATTACATAATTATAAATCTGTAGAAATCTATGATGGTGCATGTATTTTAATTACACCTACAATTTTAACCAGGGTGGGAATTTTGTTCCCCAAATATTTAAGCACAAAATCCAGCTCTTCATAGGAACACCACATTCCATAGTTGATGTGGATGGATGTCTGAGGGCAGGTCTACACTACGGGGTTAAGTTGACCCAAGTTACGCAACTCCAGCTACACGAATAACGTAGCTGGAGTTGACGTACCTTAGGTCGACTTATTGTGGTGTCTACACTGCGCTGGGTCGACGGGAGAAACTCTCCCGTGGACTTACCTTATGCTTCTCATTCTGGTGGAGTACTGGAATTGATGGAAGAGTAATGGGTGGTCGATTTAATGGGTCCCTGCTAAATTGACCCCCGGTGCATCAATCGCTGCAGCATCGATCCACGGTAAGTGTAGACAAGCCCTGATTTTGTTGCAGACTGGGCCTGTAAATCCTACAGAGGCTACCAAAGTAAATCATAGACTTGTCCACCTAGATCAGTAATACTCTGAGGCTCTTGTGCTCCAAGTTGCTCTTTTAATGTGTTTCCTGCGGCTCTTTGCAGCACATGATATTAAACCAGTGTGTGATTGAATATACAGTGCTATCGTTAATGAGACGATGAAGCCACACGACCGTGGCTCTTTTGGGTAATGTTGATCGCTAATTTGGCTCCTGAACCACTGAGGTCTGAGTATCACTGGCCTAGATATTACTTCTGTGGAGACCCTTATTTCCTTGCAGCGCTGAGATCAGAAGACCTTCTCTCAAATCAATGAAAAGTGACCTTTCATATGATGCGGGGGGCACTCTTTGACTCCAGTTGGTCTAGCTGAGGTCCAGGCCAACAATGTATGTGGGGAGAATCTCCAGATTATACACACGGTAGTTTTGCTTTACCCGTGTTCCCGTTAGGTGTAGAAACACTCAGTTGTCTGATACTTTGGGATTATTGTGTCAGTTTGTGATAGGCACATTCCCTGTGTGCTGCTCAATGAAAGCAGAAGACACACTGAGCCATGCTTTTGCTGACCGGTGTTGGAAACAATAAAGAAAGGTGATGTCATGACAGATGAAAAAAAACTAAGGTGGTAATTAAAGGGACACTGTCCATGTAAAAGTCAGCAACCCAAAGCATACGTCCTTAGCTCAGTCACTATAACACCGTAAATCATTAAAACAGACTGAATCATAAAAATTAAATTTACTTTCCATTACAGATGGACTAGAATGAAGCCCCCAGATCCAAAGGCCTTGACTGATGTGAACCAGCTCTCATTTTCATCAGTGGCTTTTTCACTCTGCATTTAATTTGTCTTGGACAAGGAAACTAAACTGGTCAGTTACACTCTGTCCCTCTCTCTCTTTCAATCCCTTTATCCATCAGTATTTCTAACCACCTCTCATTATGGTACTTGGCTGCTGGAAGGATTTAAGAGTCACACTGGATTTATCCAGAGAGGGCACAAATCACCTTCATCCCTTGCTTCCACTCCTGTTACTTAGTGTATTTTGCTACTGGTTTTAGGCCTCACTCCTCTGTCTCTTCCCACCCCCTTCTTCTCATTCATGAGGAATGATGCTTAGCTGTTCTTTAGTCTGTGTTACTGTGCTGGGAAGCTTTTGCTAAGCGATGGACTCCGAATCGAGGCAGGGCTGAGTGTGAGAGTGGACGTTCCAGACGTGGACTCGTACAGAAACCCAACCAGAAAAAGCAGCATTTAGTCTCGGAGACTCAGGCACGTACCTTGGGGCTAAAAGTAGCAGTGTAGACGTTTTTGTTCTGGCTGGGGCCTGGGCTCTGAAACCCAGGGAAGAAGGTGGATCTGAGAGGCCAAGCAGAGATGTCTACACTGCTACTTTTAGCCCTGTCGCGCGAGCCCCACAAGCCTGAGTCACTTGACCCTGGGTCTGACACTCACTGCTGTGGAGGTTTTTTTGCAGTGTAGACATACCCTTGATGGCCGGTTTTCTTTTTATCTTTGTATCTCCTGCCCTAGTACAGTGCCATTGTGTCTGATGTCCTAATTGTAAGATGCGGTTAGAGTAGGAGTCATGCCTAGTGGTTAGAGCAGGAGTCACTAGCCAGGAATAGGAGCCCAGGCTCAGAACCAGAGTGAGAGGCCAGAGCCCAGGGTCAGAGACAACGTGAGAAGCCAGGAATTGCAGCTGAGGGTCAAGACTGGCTTACCTGGAGTGAGGCAAAGTAGGCGCAGGGATGGGTTGAGGGTAGAGGCAAGGAACAAGGAGGCCCAGGAACAGCCACTAAACTGTCACGAAATCTGGCAAATTCTCTTCCTGCCCTTCACTAAACCTAGCAGATTGTGTCCTTGTAACAGGCTTTTGTCCTCTGGTTCGGGACGTGAGCGGGTGGCTGCCAAGTACCATCTACAGAGCGTTTTTATTGGCGTGATGAGCAGTAATAAAAGAGCTTCGATTGAGGCCTTGCAGATCAAGCTAATGAGACAAAAGGTCACCCTGCCATGGTCCAAGCCCTATAAACACCTCTCTCAAGCAGCCCTCGTTCCATGGAACTGGCCCAAGGTCTGAATCCAGATCGCCGTCTGCCCCTTCTGCCAGGCCAATTTGCCAACGGTATAAATTTACTGCGACCATCACAAATAATCTGATACGAAAATAACACTCAGCGAGCAATTCAGTCTCCTCAGGAGAAAACATGATTGCAGTCTCTTGTTGGGATCTCTGAGGGGCAGTTTTAAATGCCCATTACGGGGGCTACAGTGTAGGGGTGGGAGACAGAGCTAACACCTGCCCATCCCCTATAACTATTCGGGAGCTGACTTAAAGGAGCAAGCGTAGAACAAATATAGAGACAGAATTGGGGTATCCTGGAGGATTCCTCCCCTCCCCCCACAGAATGCAATGCCCAACATCTGGCTCCAGATTCTGATCTCAGTTACAGAAGGAGTGTCTACACTGAGTTCTTAGTTCGGGTTGGGTAACTCAGGTTAAAATAGCAGGGAAGACATAACAACTCCATGTTTAACTCAGGTTAGCAACTCGAGGTCAACCCCAGGCTCCCTAGTAGGCTTTAACGTGAGCTGCTAGGGTGAGCTCAAAGCTGAACCGCCATGTCTTCACTGCTGTTCTAACCTGAGGTAGCTAACCTGGTCTTCTGCAATGAAGACAGACCCATCGTGTAAATCCGCACTGTAGCCAAGGGACCTCACTGAGATCAGAATCTGTCCCTTGGTCTTTGATTGTGAGTGTTCAAGGCGGCAACATGCTAAATCATTTCACGTGGCTCAACTGATCATCAGCCATGCTAGCCCAATTCTGTGTGGCTCACATGTTCTAGGACTACAGAAGGGATGCTGTCAATCAACTAAAGGACAAGGAAGGGACAGTGGATTCACAGGACTGAGCCAGATCTGGGAACTCCACTACACAATGCCTGGTGTGACGGCATCAGCCGTGACCACGCAGGCTGGCGTTACAATCCTCAGTAGGCTAGGCGCGTTTGATGATGTCCCATCAGGGGTTAGTGTAGAGTAGTTTCCCTAGAATACTGCGTATACTCCAGCACTTTTGTAGTCCAGTGTCCGACAACTTGTGCAACAGGGCTATTCCAGTGCCTAATAGAACTCATGAGCAGGAATTCTTCGCTGGTATTCGGCCTACATTCCTTTTCATTTTCTGCCCTTGGTTGTTTTCCAGCGTTGCCGTGCATGGTTAAACAGTAGCTGTGTCCTGCTCCAGAAGGGGTTGCTTTCCAGTGGGTGCCTGTGTGATCCCTCTCAATGGCTTGTCAAGTGCTTGGAAAATCACTGGGAGAAGGGGCACTGAATAAATGTCAGTCTTTAGTATTACTCGAATAAAATGAACCCAGGCATAGACTTCCATAGGGGTGCATCTGCCAGGAAAATCGCTGGGCTTTGATGGATGGCTGGGGCTTGGGTTTCTCGAGTCCTGGGGGCAGGGGGAGGCCAGGTAGGAAAATAGCTTCTGGAAGATCAGGTGAAGCAGGCTCAAAATGTTTACTCTCAGTCCCAGTGGCTGCATCCACGGTCCCTAAGAGAGAGAGAGCGATTGGGGGTGCTAGGAACCTATTCTTCAATGCTGCTTATTGCGTGGTCAGAGGTAAGTATGGATTGATGCAGGTTACTCCAGATTGACGCTGTTACTGGGAGCAGTGTGACCAGCTTCACATTGCTAGCGAGGCCTTCACGGGACAGGAAGGCGTGGGAAACAGGGGAGGGCCAGGACAGACGCGCGGCATCATAACAGTGATGACTGAAAACAATATGTCTCACCTCTGGCTACAGAGTGATAGTGTGGTGGGGCCACAGCTCGGTCCTCGCTCTGCCTTGGGGGCTGCCGACAAGGGGAGGGAGGAGGTGGCTTGGCTGGGACCTGGGTTTCACTTCCTGCCGTGTGTGGGGAGAGATCATTATAAATATCTGTCTAAGGCAGCTGGTGCACTCTTCTTTTTTCTTGGTATTAGTACAACCCCCCCACACACCCCCCGCAACAAGAGAGACGTGGCCAGAGCTAGTTCACTTTCCCCGGTTCACGTGGGGGTGTTGTGGAGGCAGCCAGGTGCAGAGACGCACGGGGGAGGGGGGTGAATTGTGCTTCAGAGCCTCACCCTCCCTGGAGCGACCTACAGTAGGATCTTTGCTCCCAGAGGCACAGTTACAAGGGCCACATTCTTTCACCCTGATGCAGGCTGAGGAGTAAATTACGGACCCTTACTTCACAGCTAGTGGGCCAGATCTTCAGCTCGGGTTGCTCCACTGCGACTGATTTACACCCGCTGAGGATCTGACCCAAGGACTCCACACACGGCTTAAGGTGCTGCTCTGACAGACTCAGCCCCTGATTCACTGATCAGTCCTGGGTCCAGCTGTATTCAAGGTCACCGATTCCAAGGCCAGAAGGGACCATGGTGATCATCTAGTCTGGCCTCCTGCATAACGCAGGCCGGAGACCTGCCCCCGGATAGTTTGAACTACAGCATCTCTTAGAACAAACAGCCGGTCCCTATTCCAAGGTCAGAGCCCTTTCAGTTGGTTTCTCTAGGATGACAAGCACCGCCGCAGAAAAAAGAAACCTTTCAATATCCGCCTCTGTGTCTCTGATACTGCCGGGTGCCTGGGTTTAATGATAATGCTGGCAGAGTGCTACACTAGGAAGCAGGATTCCTGCCCCGAGGTGCTTCCAGTCTCATTCAGATACGGACAATGCAGCTCGGACACACACGCAGTGGAATGGTGTTTAATAATCTAAGTCAGTGGCTCTCAAACTTTTGTACTGGTGATCCCTTTCACATAGCAAGCTTCTGAGTGTGACCCCCCTTCCAAATGAAAAACGCTTTTAAATATATTTAACACCATTATAAATGCTGGAGGCAAAGCGGGGTTTGGGGTGGAGGCTGACAGCTCGCGACCCCCCCCATGTAATACCCTTGCGACCCCCTGAGGGTCCCAACCCCCAGTTTGAGAACCCCTGATCTAATGGATCCCATTGAGACTCATCAAGCCCTGTGGTGCAATTAGACGCTCTCTCTCCTAAAAAGCTTCTCCAATAGTCTGGACAGTGGGAACGGGGCAGGGCATGAGGGGTGAGTCCAGGTAAGGTCACAGTGGGTTGCTGAGTGGTTCTCTCCGTTCCGATCAATAACTCACACACTATAACAGCGCTCGGCCGAGTGACACAACAGGTCAGCCGGAAAGACTTTTTTTTTTTTTTTTCATTCTTGCCTTTCTAAACCTTTTATTGATTTCACTGCAAACAACAGAATAACCACCCCAGAATGCCACTGGGCTTCCATATGCACAACCCGGCTTCATGTTTCAGGCTGGGTTCCAGGTTCTATATCTATGTTTTAAAGATCATGAGTTTGGCGTTTGCTGTCGGTTGGTTTTTTTATTTTTATTTTATTCTCTGCATTTCAATCCCTTTCCTTCCCGCACCCAAATGAAGCCATGCAGACGGTCTCTAAAGAACCCATCAGACACTGGATCAAATTCCCTGGGGGGTAACATCCATCCCTGACAGAGGCTCTAGGCACCACTTGCATCTCATTTAAGCCCCATCAGGATTTAAGTGGTGCTTTGGCTTTGCACATTGACAAACTTGTGTGGACGGGTGATAACTTTGGCCGCTTGGTCCTTTGGCCACAGGACTGGAGGGCAGTGGGAAGCACTGCTCTCAGGAGCCCATTTGCAGGGCTGTGCAACAGCAAGTTTCTTGAACCCTGCAGACTCTCAGTTCCACAAGCCCCAGGGCGGGGAGCCAGAGTCCATCCCCAAAGTATGGGTGGCAGGGACAGGCGTATAGGAGGGTAGCTAAGCAGAAAGACCCATGTGCAGATCAACCGACGTTTCCTCACGGTGAGATCTATGACAGCATGGAACTGTCTCCCATGGGTCAGGTGAACCTACTGTAGGAGAACAGTCCTACTTTGGCAGATGGGGGATGGATTGCATGTCCCAAGACAACTGTTCCATCTCTAGCTTCTGTGGGAACATGGTGGTATGTGTGTGAGGGGGGTCTGGAAAGCTGAGCCCTGCAATCAGGGCAGTTTGTGGTTTTGTTTTCCCCTACACAGAGGCTGCATGATGGGAAAAGAAACTGATGAATATGTGTGGAGGTTACGTGTGGGGGCGTTGAGAACAAACTCACTGTGGGGGTAGAGGAGATGTTTCATTTTTAGGCTGGAAGAACTTGCAAACTCAACCTTTCTTTTTCCTCACGTGAGTGATGAGAATACTAGCGGAGACAGGGTTTTGTCCACCGGGTTGTCTGTCCCTGCTCGGAACAGGTCTAGGCAGTTAAAATCCCATTGGCGGCCTGTCTTAGAATCATAGAATCATAGAATCATAGAATATCAGAGTTGGAAGGGACCTCAAGAGGTCATCTAGTCCAACCCCCTGCTCAAAGCAGGACCAATTCCCAGCTAAATCATCCCAGCCAGGGCTTTGTCAAGCCGGGCCTTAAAAACCTCCAAGGAAGGAGACTCCACCACCTCCCTAGGTAACGCATTCCAGTGTTTCACCACCCTCCTAGTGAAGTAGTTTTTCCTGATATCCAACCTGGACTTCCCCCACCGCAACTTGAGACCATTGCTCCTTGTTCTGTCATCTGCCACCACTGAGAACAGCCGAGCTCCATCCTCTTTGGAACCCCCCTTCAGGTAGTTGAAGGCTGCTATCAAATCCCCCCTCATTCTTCTCTTCTGGAGACTAAACAATCCCAGTTCTCTCAGCCTCTCCTCATAAGTCATATGCTCCAGACCCCTAATCATTTTTGTTGCCCTCCGCTGGACTCTTTCCAATTTTTCCACATCCTTCTTGTAGTGTGGGGCCCAAAACTGGACACAGTATTCCAGATGAGGCCTCACCAATGTCGAATAAAGGGGAACGATCACGTTCCTCGATCTGCTGGCAATGCTCCTACTTATACAGCCCAAAATGCCGTTAGCCTTCTTGGCAACAAGAGCACACTGTTGACTCATATCCAGCTTCTCGTCCACTGTGACCCCTAGGTCCTTTTCAGCAGAACTGCTACCTAGCCATTCGGTCCCTAGTCTGTAGCAGTGCATGGGATTCTTCCGTCCTAAGTGCAGGACTCTGCACTTGTCCTTGTTGAACCTCATCAGGTTTTTTTCTGCCCAATCCTCTAATTTGTCTAGGTCCCTCTGTATCCGATCCCTACCCTCTAGTGTATCTACCACGCCTCCTAGTTTAGTGTCATCTGCAAACTTGCTGAGAGTGCAGTCCACACCATCCTCCAGATCATTAATAAAGATATTAAACAAAACCGGCCCCAGGACCGACCCTTGGGGCACTCCACTTGAAACCGGCTGCCAACTAGACATGGAGCCATTGATCACTACCCGTTGAGCCCGACGATCTAGCCAGCTTTCTATCCACCTTACAGTCCATTCATCCAGCCCATACTTCTTTAACTTGGTGGCAAGAATACTGTGGGAGACAGTATCAAAAGCTTTGCTAAAGTCAAGAAATAACACATCCACTGCTTTCCCCTCATCCACAGAGCCAGTTATCTCATCATAGAAGGCAATTAGGTTAGTCAGGCACGACTTCCCCTTCGTGAATCCATGCTGACTGTTCCTGATCACTTTCCTTTCCTCTAAATGTTTCATAATTGATTCCTTGAGGACCTGCTCCATAATTTTTCCAGGGACTGAGGTGAGGCTGACTGGCCTGTAGTTCCCCGGATCCTCCTTCTTCCCTTTTTTAAAGATGGGCACTACATTAGCCTTTTTCCAGTCATCTGGGACCTCCCCCGATCGCCATGAGTTTTCAAAAATAATGGCTAATGGCTCTGCAATCTCACCCGCCAACTCCTTAAGCACCCTCGGATGCAGCGCATCCGGCCCCATGGACTTGTGCACGTCCAGTTTTTCTAAATAGTCCCGAACCACTTCTTTCTCCACAGAGGGCTGGTCACCTTCTCCCCATGGTGTACTGCCCAGTGCAGCAATCTGGGAGCTGACCTTGTGCGTGAAGACAGAGGCAAAAAAATCATTGAGTACATTAGCTTTTTCCACATCCTCGGTCACTAGGTTGCCTCCCTCATTCAGTAAGGGGCCCACACTTTCCTTGATTTTCTTCTTGTTGCTAACATACCTGAAGAAACCCTTCTTGTTACTCTTAACATCTCTTGCTAACTGCAACTCCAAGTGTGATTTGGCCTTCCTGATTTCACTCCTGCACGCCTGAGCAATATTTTTATACTCCTCCCTGGTCATTTGTCCAATCTTCCACTTCTTATAAGCCTCTTTTTTGCGTTTAAGATCAGCAAGGATTTCACTGTTTAGCCAAGCTGGTCGCCTGCCATATTTACTATTCTTTCTACACATCGGGATGGTTTGTTCCTGCAACCTCAATAAGGATTCTTTAAAATACAGCCAGCTCTCCTGGACCCCTTTGCCCTTCATGTTATTCTCCCAGGGGATCCTGCCCATCTGTTCCCTGAGGGAGTCAAAGTCTGCTTTTCTGAAGTCCAGGGTCCATATTCTGCTGCTCTCCTTTCTTCCTTGTGTCAGGATCCTGAACTCGACCATCTCATGGTCACTGCCTCCCAGGTTCCCATCCACTTTTGCTTCCCCTACTAGTTCTTCCCTGTTTGTGAGCAGCAGGTCAAGAAAAGCTTTGCCCCTAGTTGGTTCCTCCAGCACTTGCACCAGGAAATTGTCCCCTACGCTTTCCAAAAATTTCCTGGATTGCCTGTGCACCGCTGTATTGCTCTCCCAGCAGATATCAGGGTGATTAAAGTCTCCCATGAGAACCAGGGCCTGCGATCTAGCAACTTCTGCTAGTTGCCAGAAGAAAGCCTCGTCCACCTCATCCCCCTGGTCTGGTGGTCTATAGCAGACTCCAACCACGACATCACCCTTGTTGCTCCCACTTCTCAACTTTATCCAGAGACTCTCAGGTTTTTCTGCAGTATCATACCGGAGCTCTGAGCAGTCATACTCCTCTCTTACATACAATGCAACTCCCCCACCTTTTCTGCCCTGCCTATCCTTCCTGAACAGTTTATATCCATCCATGACAGTACTCCAGTCATGTGAGTTATCCCACCAAGTCTCTGTTATTCCAATCACATCATAGTTCCCTGACTGTGCCAGGACTTCCAGTTCTCCCTGCTTGTTTCCCAGGCTTCTTGCATTTGTGTATAGGCACTTAAGATAACTCAATGATCGTCCCTCTTTCTCAGCATGAGACAGGAGTCCTCCCCTCTTGCGCTCTCCTGCTTCTGCTTCCTCCCAGGATCCCATTTCCCCACTTACCTCAGGGCTTTGGTCTCCTTCCCCCGGTGAACCTAGTTTAAAGCCCTCCTCACTAGGTTAGCCAGCCTGCTGGCGAAGATGCTCTTCCCTCTCTTCGTTAGGTGGAGCCTGTCTCTGCCTAGCACTCCTTCTTCTTGGAACACCATCCCATGGTCGAAGAATCCAAAGCCTTCTCTCCGACACCACCTGCGTAGCCATTCGTTGACTTCCACGATTCGACGGTCTCTACCCCGGCCTTTTCCTTGCACAGGGAGGATGGACGAGAACACCACTTGCGCCTCAAACTCCTTTATCCTTCTTCCCAGAGCCACGTAGTCTGCAGTGATCCGCTCAAGGTCATTCTTGGCAGTATCATTGGTGCCCACGTGGAGAAGCAGGAAGGGGTAGCGATCCGAGGGCTTGATGAGTCTCGGCAGTCTCTCCGTCACATCGTGTATCCTAGCTCCTGGCAAGCAGCAGACCTCTCGGTTTTCCCGGTCAGGGCGGCAGATAGATGACTCAGTCCCCCTGAGGAGGGAGTCCCCGACCACCACCACCCTCCTCCTCCTCTTGGGAGTGGTGGTCGTGGAACCCCCATCCCTAGGACAGTGCATCTTTTGCCTTCCAATCGGTGGAGTCTCCTTCTGCTCCCTTCCCTCAGATGGGCCATCTAGTCCACTCTCCGCATTAGCACCTGTAGAGAGAACATGGAAACGATTGCTCACCTGTATCTCCATTGCTGGTGCATGGACGCTCCTCTTTCTTCTTCTGGAGGTCACATGCTGCCAAACCTCCTCACAATCCTTCTGTCCCTGCTGCGCCTGCTCTGAATCTTCAGAACATTGTGGCCGTAGAAGCATCTCCTGACGTCTGTCCAGGAAATCTTCATTTTCCCTTATGCAACGCAGAGTCGATACTTGTTTCTCCAGCCCTCGAACCTTCTCCTCCAATATGGAGACCAGCTTGCACTTTGTACAGACAAAGTCGCTTCTGTCCTGCGGAAGAAAGACAAACATGGCACAACCTGTGCAGGTTACAACAGCTGATCGCTCACCTTCCATATCACCGTCCTCTTAGGAGCTTCCTCAGCTCTTGCAGGAACTACTCAGAGAAACCTGCAGATGAAAGCCTCAGTGCGCTCTCCCCACGCGAACTCCCAGGCAAACTCCTGCTGTTAGCCTCTGCTGTTCGCCGCTCAGCTGGTTCGCTGCTGACTGCCCTTATATACCAGTCAGGCCCACTCAAGGCCCACCTGGAACAAAGCACTCCCAATTCACACTTTTCAAACAAACAAGCAAGCAATCAAGCACACGGTCAAACTGACCAACTGTCCCAGCAGCAGGCACTCAGATACTCACCTACACAGCCCCCCTAATGCAGCACTTAGCGTACCTCCTCTTGGACAGCTCCCAGGCAAACTCCTGCTGTTAGCCTCTGCTGTTCGCCGCTCGTCTTGGGGGGAAACTGAAATAATGGCTAGTCTAGAGAAGGCCTTTCATGGTGAACGGGTCTCAGATGCTTCACCATCAACTCAATACCGATCGAGCAGTGCCTGGGGAGGCAAATGAAGAGGCCTTTCTGTATTCCGCCATAGTCCACACATGTAGCGTTGGGTGGAGAACCTCTTCTCCCAAGGTCAGAGGATTGGGCTTATCCCCCACTCTGGGCAGAAAATAATTTGGGATTAGGGCTGATGGAAAATTTTCAAAACTTCATCCAAAAATGGGGGTGGGGGAATTTTCAGCCTCTACAGTAATTTTGTAACGCTGGGAAGGTTCTTTCACTTCGACGTCAATGGACACTTAGGGTGCGTGAGGACACGTGCGTGTCTCTTTAAATCTGTAGCAGGCAGGCAAGCTGAAGCAGCAGGGTTGGGAGTAGGTGGAAGAAGTGTTTAGGAAATTCTGCGATGATGCAGAGAGAGAGAGAGGCAGGGCTGCTTTAGAGATAATCCTGTTCTTCAGCCCATAAAGCTCCTTGTCCCGTGCTAGAAGAGGGCAGCTCATTGTGTGAGTCTTTGCCATGGTCATGTGACAGAAGGCACCTGGGTTTCCATCTCATCTGAAGGAATTGCACTGCTGCAAGGCACGCATGGAGAATTTCCTCCGCAGTTTGGATCAGCGACCTTACAACCTTTGCCCCCTGCTCTACACTGGTCCTAAGTAGCATGGGACCTTCCTGTGTCACTTTCCCAGGCCAGCCGCCCCTCTCATCCAAGCGCCTTTCAAATCATACTTCAGAGCAGCATCAGGTTTGGGTAGGCGCCGGTGCAATCAGAACCCACAGCCTCCTGGCCGAGCACTGAGAATGCCACTTCCAAAACCATAGATGATTTCTGTTATTGTCTAAGGGGCGTGTGTTGTGAAACCCCAATAATAGATTCAGAGGACAGTGCTCTCGACAGGAAACTCCTGGCCTGATCCTGTGATGGACTGAGCACCCCCGAAGAGGCACTGAGCACCCCTAACCTGTCTTGAGGTCAACAGGAGCTGAGTGCACTCAGTGTTTGGTAGGGCCAGGGTGCCCGTCTGTGCTGAGATCATGATGGGCTTGGCGTGGAATAGCAGACTCCTACTTTTGACACCACCTCCAGATTTTCCAGGGCAGTGGGTGTTGGAAAGGGCGTGTATGTGGAGGACAATGTAGGTAGCAGAGGTGCCGGGTGGGGAGAGAAATAATGTATGGGGGGGGGGGCGGGGGGTGGAGGGGAAGGTGGAGGCTGGGCAAGGGAAAAAAATGATTTAATCACAAGACAAAACTCTTCTACCTCTTTTTCTCATAAATTGATCTGAGGATGTTTCTGCTAAAGCATTCTCCTTTCACAGCAGCCGCATTATGAAATGACTTTTTTAACAAATCCATCTGCTTGCTTTTTAATAAGCAGGGCTTCGCACCAGTGTACATGTACGCGCTCTGACCTTTTCATAGGAAAAAACATTCATAACCAAAACCTATATATAGCAGTCTTCAGACTGGAGCAGATAAAGATGTAGGTCATATGACTTTTTTTTTTTTGAAAGCATAATGTGGGAGTGAAAGGAGCAGGCTGCTTAAAAAAGTCATAAAGTTCTTTTATTGCCTTGAGCCTTCTTAATATTTACTCAAGCACTTCAGGAATGACTTAAAAGAGTAGGGCTTACAAGACAAACACATATGTCTAGACAGGTACTTTTTATACATGGAAGGAGAAAGGGAGCAGAAGAAATACATTTTGTTTAGAATAAGGATATTTCCTCCCCTCTCCCCCCATGAAATGAAAAGTTTATAAAAGGGTTTATTCCTGGGATGACTATACCTTTATATTTGTTAGGTCCTGGTCATACGACTCCTTAGATACATGAGTGACTTTGCTCCTATGAATAGATCTCTTCGGTTTCAGGGGGACTACACATGTAAGACAAGTGACACAGTGTTGCCAGTTCTCACCATATCTGCTTTTTTTCCTTACAGCTCCAGCTCCTTGAGTCAGGTGATTACACGAGACACTCAGCTTTCATGAGAAAAAAACCTGCTAGGCCTTGTGCTTGTAGAGAAAAGCTGGAAAACACGATGCGCAAAGGCCCAAAGGCAAATTACAAAAAGACGCTCCCCCAAATGTATTATTTTAAAATGTTCATGATTTTTAGGCGAATCTCATGATTTTCGGGAGCCTGAATTGTGATTTTTGAAGGCACGGAGTTGATCACGTGCATGATTCCAGGACTGGGCTCTACATTTGTTGATTTCATTGTAATGGCATTATGAGGATGGGAATAAATGAAGACTGGATTCATGTTATTGTGGCTTATGTGAGCCCCTTTTCCGAAAATCACTTTGTCACATGCTTTGTGCACTTAAATTGATCCCTATTTAGGAACTCTCTTAGCACGTGCTTAACACAAGCACCCGTTTAAGTTCCACTGAAGTCAATAATAAGCACGTACTTAAAGTTAAGCATGTGATTAAGTGCTCCACTGAATCCCATGTCTTAGACCCCCTCCAATATGTAAAACAATACAAAAAAAAATCAACTTGCTCGGTGATGCCTGCATGGAAATAAAGACAGGCCCTTAGCTACAGCAACACAAGCATGACACAATACAGTAATACAAACACAATACAGTAATCAAACCTCCAGCCAAGTTCTTCTTAATGCACTTCACCATAATAAGAAACGGTTACCTGATCCCCTAGCATATTTGATCAATATAATAGGCGGAGCATCTTTTTTTTTACAGCTCAAATAAACGTGTCAGTCTCTAAGGTGCCACAAGGACTCCTGTTCTTTTTGCGGATACAGACTAACACGGCCGCTACTCTGAAAGTTGTGGTGACGATTCTCAGGGGTTGGGTTAGGCTACCTTTAGAAAGACGTCTGTGTTCTGTAACGGCAGTGTGCTGCGCTCCCTTCCGATTAGATCTGACTCCCTGTCAGAGAGGTAGCAAAATAGAGTGGAGCCAGCAATCCCTTGCCTGCCTGCTTAACCCAGTCCAGGAACCCCTGTGTAGTGACACTAGGAAGCACCTATAAGTGTTTATAAATACCAATGTATGAATGTTTCCTTCATCTCCAGCAGCTGCAGAGCTGCTAAGGGATAATGAGAGAGTAGAATGACACAGCTGTACACACACACACACACACACAGTCACAGTGACCTTATCTGCTCCCAGACATTGGCCTGTGTATCTAAAGCCTGCTGAGTTGGAGTGTTTGAAATGATTTTCAGAAACTGAAATTGCTGCTGAGATACCAGCCTCGAAAGACACGGGTGTGAAACAGAAATAAAGGGGGGCGGTTGACAGAGTATCTTTAATTCCGCGTTGGTGGCTTGGGGAGAGGAGACCCCCACCGTCCTTACCCATGTAAATGTGAAGGTCATGGTCTTTAGGCCCTGGTGTCTGACCGATCTCTATTCCCAGGCCTGGCAGGTGGGGAAGACGTGAGGGAGTGTGGAAAAGAACTGGAGGGGTGGAGTGGGCGTGGAGGGAGGTGCTATCTGTTTGGGGGAATGTCTTTTTCTTGCATTCTGTGCAAATACTGTGCATTTGAATAAGTGATACACATTTATTTCCTTATGTTTGTACTTTTAATGTTTATTCCACAGACGCTTACAGGGTGAAATCCTGGCCCCAATGAGATAAGTGGCAACACTTCCACTGACGTCAGTGGATGCTGGATTTCACCTATAGGCTTGGACTTAAGAGATACATGGGCTGTCTGCCCGATGGTGAATTTCCTTCATGAGAGGCACAGTTTAAATCTAACAAATAAAATTAATGCAATTAAATGATACAAGGGTGTTTGAGTCGTGATTTTCATCAGCGTTTCCTTTTCACTGAGTTTGGAGTCTATTTTGAATGTAGCCTACTATTTCAGTCTGCAAAAAGGCTACTGTGAGAATTGGTTTTGAATCAGATGCTTTACATAAACCATAGATTTTACTAAAAACTGAGCCATCCTTCTCTTTTTCACTCCCACAGTGGCAACTCAGCAGGAAGGCATTAGAAGTTTCAGTACTTTCATCTTGTCTCAGAACATCTTAAGGTGGGCAAAGCAGGTTCCAATAATAATAATAATAATAGTTCCAGATAAATCATTCATAACAAATCAGTCATGTGAGGAATTTTACCGCAATTTAATTTGATAAATCATCCAGGAATAGGTTGAGATTTCCCTAAATGTATCTCTGGAGTTCAAAATTATTTGCCACATAATTGATGCAAATCATTCTTTGTCACTGTGAGTTCTAAGTTTGAGCTGTTTTGATTGAATCGCGTGGTAAATTTCTCTTCCCTGATCGGGATCCCAATTCAGTCACTCACTTAAGCACATGCTTAACTTTAACCAAGCACTTGGGTCCGATTGACTTACATGGGATTTAAATATCTGCTTAAAATTAAGAGGCTCACTGGGAATGGAGTGACATCAGCGAGATGTCTGCTAAGGGATTGGACCTTGCTGGGTGGTTAAAACGTGCCCTGATACCCTGAACTCTATCTGAGGCAGGGAATCAGGGAACATGTCTCCCTCTTCCCCAGAGGTTAAAGTTGATTCAGATGGGATGGAGGAGCCTCCTGTATCAACCAAGGTGGTAGGGGAGTAGTGGGGGTACACTGCTCCCTCAAGTCAGGGAGAGGAAGAGGAGTTCTCCCTGCTTTTAGTAGAGCTTGTCTCCCCTTTGCTCGAACCCCTGCTGTACTTGGGTGCCCTACATTCTGTGGTGTATTGAAAAAGATGTTAAAATACCAAGCAGTCACTTTAAGAGTAAGGGATTTCCTGGTCCTGCTTGCTGGCTAGGGGGCTCTGTGGGAAAGAATGCGATCATCTGGCTCTCAGCAGTCAGGCAGCAGACAGGCAGCCTAGAGCAAGGTGGGGTGAGTTGTGCCTCTCTGTTTTAAGGAGCAGCCTGCTTTGTCTCTTTTCTGGTGTGTGTCTGTGGGGGTTCTTGTGTGTTCTGGATTCTAAGAAATAAAGTTGTGTTACGTTGCAGCCTCCCAGCAAGAGTATCCTATATTTCTAACTTTGTGTATGTGTGCTCTGTGAAATATAACACATTCAAATCCTTCCTTTGAGACTGCACCTTCCCTTACACTTAGGAGATCTACAGTGTGGGTAATCTAAAGACAGCATGTCCTTCAGCCCTGGCTTACCTTAGAAGTCAAGTCAAAAGCATAGCATTTCTGGTTTTATTCTTTATTCTGCACCAGCAAGGTTGTTAGTACCTTACAATTGAAGGAGACAAGATTCCACGTCCCAAGGAGTGTGCAAAGTAGTGCAGCCAGAAAAAACCCTCCAAACCACCAAACACCCAGATCAGACACAAGTATTACATGGTGAGCTGTTAGCAGGAGGTCCGATAAAGATCTGGCAGGAGTGCATTTCAGCGTGTGATGTTCTTAGCCTGGTGGGTGTCTCTGGCTGTATTCATAGGCATATTCATGTCCATGGGCCACTTCCCAAATTAGAGTTTAGTGGTACGGATTAGTGTAACCTGCTCTGAGGCAGTGTGGCAATACCAGAGCCCACTGAAGCCAATTGAAAGACTCCCATTGACTACCGTGCTCTCCAATCATCAGACCAAGATGAGATTGCAAGGGCTGGCACAGAGGCGGAATTGGTGGAGACAGTCAAAATTCAGGGAATAAGTGAAATCAGCAGATCAGTCCCTTTCTTTTGACCTCATCCCATAACAAGGCGACATTCGCTGACAGTTGAGGAGGGCGGGCCTGAGTCTCACTTACACCAAGGCCTGGACTTCAAGACAACGTTGTATCGCTGGAACTATCCTGGCATAGTTAAAACAGCACAACCCCCTCTGTGAATGCAGTGTTACCTGTACAATAGGTGTTCATACAGGATAGCTTATTTCTGTATGAGAAGGGGAATACGTTATACCGGCAACAGGCATCTTTATAACTGTGCTCACACTAGTGGTTTTATTGGTGTAACTATAGGTGTGTATGTGCATATTATATATATAAAAATCACACCCTTAACTAACAGTAAGACCAGTTCAAAAACAATGTATAAGCCAGGCCTACAGCTGCTTTATATGACTTTGTCTGTAGGGTGACCAGATGTCCCAATTTTATAGGGACAGTCCCGATTTTTGGGTCTTTTTCTTATATAGGCTCCTATTACCCCCCCACCCCCCGTCCCGATTTTTCACACTTGCTGTCTGGTCACCCTATTGGCAGTATAAAGCGATCTTAAACTGGGCATGAATTACATTTACACTTGCTTTTACTGCCAGAGCAGTGTAACATAGCTGTAGTGTAACGAAGAAGGAGGCCTAGTACATTTCAGTGGCTATACTTCTTCACACAGTCTATAATCCTCCTGAAGAATCCACCATCAAAGGAGATGGTTGAAACAAATACCCAAATGGATCCTTTAGGCTCATTTCCAAAACTTGTAGCTATACTAACTCAAGGCCTAAAACTCATCGAAGCCAGTGGGAAGATTCCCATTGATTCCAAGGCGCTTTAGATCAGACCCTAAGAGCATGAAATAACCTAAACATAATCATAAGGTGATTGCTGGAAAGCAGCCATGGATGAACTATCTTCCCCTCCATGCATAGCATTGCACAGCTGGCAAGGTGCATGATGGACTCTCTCTTTCTTCTGGAGCCTAAGGTGGCAGTGACAAATCTGTGGTCTACGAGACCTCTCTGGTAGTCTCCAGAATGAAATCATTTGAGAGCCGGGTTTGGGGGGATGTTGCCCAAAGAATTGGATTCACGAGAAGATCTCTCTACTCTCAGAATGGAAAGAGTTGGAGAACGATGGGAGGTTCTAGCCGGGCTAAGAGTCTGATGTGGTATGGGAAAGCCGATGTTCCTGCAAACTCTTCCGTTTTTCCCCAGTGCCCTCAAGGAAGTTACTGGAGGCTAGTGTCTCTCCAGAAAAGAAGGAAGGGAATTAAGGGTGTGATAAACTCTTAGAATGTTTCTTGCTTCATTTGCTGAATAAACATCTCTCACACTGCAGAACAGGTACCTTTTAATTCCGTATTAACCTGACCAAATGTTGAGAAGGCCGAGTGACTTCAGTGAGTGAAACCTGTGTCTTATCCCAGGGGCGCTATTGCTGATTTGAGTCTAGAGTGAGATCTGAAGTGAAATGAATTGATGGTTTCAGTTCCGGATCTGGTGGGCAAATTAAAAAAAAAAACAAATAAAAATCAGTCTTTTGTAATTTGATGCTTGCTTTCAGGAAGCCGCACATAACTGAAGCTGAGCATGGAAACTGACTCATCTCACTCACTCTTCGAGATTAATTTCTCTGGCCCCAGAGTATAGGACTGGATGGCAAAACTTCTGCTGCAGCTGTCTGTGCCATACCTGGAGAGCAGCAAGAACTCAGTATCCCCTGGGATTTCCTGACTCTCTGTCCTTCCCTTGCTAGGAAAGAGCCAAGTGGGAACAGAGTGAAAAGTTCAGCAGAAAAATGAACCTCAGATTCTTGCGGATTCCATCCACCGTGAGATCTTTTAAAAATTATGAATATTACTCTGCAGTTCTCTGGCACATTCATCCAAGGATAGCAAAGCAACCAGCATTAACTAAGTCTCCTGGTACCTGAGAAGTAGGAGAGTAATAGATCTTCATTGCACAGCTGGGTAAACTGAGGCAACAAGAGGTTATGATTAATTATTATGATAATTACCAATACTTTGCACTTCTCTATCACCGACACGTTACAGTTAATGAGTCATCACCACACCTCTCTGAGGCAGGGAAGAATTATCCGCATTTTATAGACAGGAAAAGAAAGCATAGAAAAGTAAAACATGACTTAGTGGCAGAGCGTTGGAGAGAATCCAGAGATTCGCTTGACACATAGTCCCTAGTTCTAAGTGGTTGCCTTGAAAATGCAGCCAACAGCAGGCAGTACTGAGCTAAGCCGTACAATGGAAATAACTGTGTGTTGCTGTGTTCCATGAGTGCTGTTATCGCACCATTCGTTTGGGGAACAGAGGGGGGAAAACACAAGGGACAAGAAGCATACGCAAAGCCATACGGTGTATTCGAGCCAAAAGAGACAGTGCCCTGCAAATTAGCTGCCGAGTTGTTCCATATAATTTGTTTAGGCTTACGGTGTTCCACAAAATGTTCTCTCACCTCATCCAGGCTCTGATCCTGTAAGTGGAGCCACGTTAGAAGATCCTCACCCAGCACAGAGCTCCATAGACTTCAGTGGGAGCAAGGGGCTGACCAAGAAGATCCTAACACAGGAGCGTGGCCCAAAGATGGACAGCACCTTGTTCTGAAGGGCCCAAAGCAACGTTTGCTCTACCCTAGGTTTCCACAATGAATCTTGGGATCCTTCACGTGTGTGTGTGTGTGTGTGTGTGTCCCCAAATCAGTAGCCATTTTTAAAGCCAGATCTCCTGGTTTCCATTAGTTTTTAAACCATGAAATTCACTCTGAAATCAAGAATGAAAAAGATATGAGTAGCAAGTTTAAATCCAGAGCACTTTTTTTTTTTTGCATAGCTTTGGTGACAATCATCATTGACTCTAATTTTTCCCACCCATGTGTGGAATTAATTTTGTTATGTGCACCAATATGGAGGTGATGTGTGACATATCACCTCCATATTGGTGCACATAACAAAATTCATGTGGTGGGGGTGGGGCTGAGGGGTTCGGAATGTGGAAGGGGGAGGGCTCCGGCTGGGGGTGCGGGCTCTGGGGTGGGGCTGGGGATGAGGGGGTCAGGGCTGGGGCAGAGGGTTGGGGTGCAGGGGTGTGATGGCTCCAGCTAGGGGTGCAGGCTCTGGGGTGGGGCTGAGGATGAGGGGATCAGGACTGGGGCAGAGGGTTGGGGTGCAGGGGGGTGATGGCTCCAGCTAGGGGTGCAGGCTCTGAGGTGGTGCCAGGGATGAGGGGTTTGGGGTGCAGGGTGCCCCAGGGACTCCCCCCAGAGAGGACTCCCCACAGCTCTCTCTCCCTGCAGCAGTGCCTGGGCTGGGGGGAGGGGCACCTCTCCCCCGGCCGTGGCAGGTCCAGGCCGGGGCTGGGTTAGGTTGGGTTGGGGCTGGGGGAGAGGCATCTCTCCCTGCCGCAGCCCTGAGCACCTGCACGGTGCTTAATGAGCTGCTGCGCACCCGCACAGCTTAGAGGGAACGTAGGTGACAATGTCCCAGACTCAGACTTTAAGGTCAGAAGGGACCATCATGATCCACTAGTCTGACCTCCTGCACATCACAGGCCACAGAACCTCACCCACCCACTCCTGTAATAGGCCCCTAACCTCGGGCTGCAGCACTGAAGTCCTCAAATCATGGTTTAAAGACTTCAAGTTACAGAGAATCCACCCTTCACGCAAGTGTAAACCCGCAAATGACCCATGGGGCAGAGGAAGGCAAAATGAACAAAAAGCAAAACTTAGGACCCCTGCCAATCTGACGTAGGGGAAAATTCCTTCCTGACTCAAATATGGCAATTAGTAGCCCCTGAACTAGGGGGTAAGACACCCCCCCCAGCCAGACCCCTGGGAAGCAATTCTCTGGACCTTGGCTAATGCCCCTTTGCCCCTGCTCCTTGGGTAATGCCACATCGTTTGTGTTTGTGTTGTCTGCTCTATAATCCGGACACATTGAAGGTAAGTACGGACAATTGCACAACCTTTGTTTTCCTAGCAGCCCAGGCCACACCCTAACTAAACAAGGAAAAGCTTCACATTACCTTGATATCCATATCTGACTAGGGCCTTTGTCCGGGAGAGCCCCGATCCTTCTGTCATCAAAGTCAATGGCAAAGTAATTTGAGGCACCCACTGAAAACAAAACAATCTCCATCTAACAAGTCCAGCAGGAATAATATCTATGGGTCAGAACTTCTGCGGCTGTAAATCAGTGTCGCTCTATATCTGGACCTGAACCTTTCATTTTGCTTTGGAAGATCATTGTTGGGGTGGGGGGTGGGGGGGGTTAAGCAACACTTTCCCCTTAATGTGCCAGCTTCTCCTTTGTTTGTGAGCTGCGCCCGTTACTTCGCTCTGATTCCAGAGGCACCAGTTCCTAGAACAGCCGCAGGAAGGTGAAATGGTGAGACAAGCAAGGACTGAGAAGTTCAGCTGGCTTGACAGCAAAGGAAAACAAACTGCACTTGAACCTGGAAATTTACAGGAATGCATTTGAAGTGTTGCTAAGCTGGCTGCAAACCGGCTTTGCTTGGGGCTCTTCCCTTCGTATGTCTGATGGAACGATGTGAGCACTGCCAAGTAGGACATCAGTACTACAAACAAATGGAAAGTTGTTATCCCACCAGCAATCCAGTCATAGTACAGGGCAGGCAGCTAGAATGACAAGAACCCTAGGAAAGGAGAGGCACTATGACACAGGTTATAATTAGAGGTGGTTCAGAGCCTAAACACTCCAATCCTAACCCCCTTTGCAAACTTTGGTAGAGTTAGCAATGTGAACCTGGGTCCCACTGTTGCAAATGGTCCCTATATTTACAAGGGGCTGATCTAGAAACCTGGTTCCAAATGCCGACCCAGATTCAGATATAAATTTCCATGTTTCCAGCTCACCTACAGTTTAAAATAAGTTAACCCACTTCAATATCTGGAAATGAAGGGGCCAGAGAATAGGAATATGTATAAACAGTTGTCCTGAATTTTCCAAAGCTTTAAAAGATTCGCTTCAGGTCTCAAGGGAAGATCGTACTTGATTTGTATTTTATTTATTGTTAATTTCTTTAGATTTATACAAAACTAGAAATGTTATAATTGTGCCTGAAATGGCTCACCCCCATCTACAACTTTTAGCAGCAGGAAAAAATAATTCTGTGTAGAGCATCTCTTAGCAGGTGCACGGTGCTTTTCCAGCGTTAATTTGCACATCCCTCATGTGTGGGAAGCATAATTAACCCCAACCTATAGATGGGGAAACAGAGATGGGAAATGGACTTGGGGCAGTTCAGAGCCATGATTAGAACTCAGAAACTCCCGGCTTCAGGCTCTATCCGTTACAATAAGCTGCCCCTCTTGCTGCCCCATCTAGGCCAAATTAAAGATGCAGAAACCATCCCCAAAGACGAGCTGATGCAATGTGTCACAGGCTACCGCCATCACCCAGCAATGGTCTAGTAGTGTGTAGCACAAGGCAAAGGTGGTGACTGTTGTCGCTACGTCTACACGGCGGCTGGACGGTGGAATTCCCAGCTCGGCAAGACATCCGCACGCTAGCTGTGATCAAGGCAGTGACTCAGATTAGTTGCAAGGCCACAGCAGCGCAGTACGAGTACAAACCCACACACCCGTCCGGGGACGTACATTTGCAGCTAGCCTGAACGGCCCCCACACTGCTATTTCTACCCGTGGGCGAGCACCCCGGTTTGACTCAGTCCTTAGCGACTGCACAAGAACAAGCTAGTCCGGACTGGCAGGTGGGCCTGGGGACATGGCAGAGCGTGGACACCAGGGCACAAAAAGACAGCCTCTTTGCACTGTGGCATCGTTTAATCTGAGTGGGATTCCCACCCCGGCGGCTCAGTGCGAGGAAGACGACTGAGAAAGGGCCTCAATGCGGCTGGATATTCCTCAGGAGAAATTCGGGCTGCCAAGCAGCGAGCCCCCTTTCTCTGAAGCAAGTGCCTCTGATTGGCCCCTCCACGCCTGGCTAGCTCTGCTAGGTGGGGGTGAGGGAGGGATCGAGCCCTGGCCCTGCCCCTCTCCTCCTGCTTTCAGACACCTCCCGCCCATGGAGTGCTGAGAAGCAGGCCCTGGCCAGTCCTTGTGTAGAGGCATTGTGGGGGGGAGGGCTCCTGGGAGCGGTACATGAGGGTCCACAGTGTTTTTCATCCTAAACTGTTGTACAGACAGGCTGTACAGGAACACCTAGCTCAAGCAGCCAATGAGAGACCAGGAAAACTCCAGTCATCTGACAGGGGTTGCCTTGAGCTAAAGTTTGAACACAACATACTGGAGACCTTAGGGCACCTCACAGTGGTCACATAAATCAGGGCATAGATGCTGACTCCATGGGTGCTCAGCACCCACCAGCCACCCGCTGATCAGCACCTCCCCCTCCCCCCCAGCGTCTCCTGCCCTCTGCTGATCAGCTGTTTGGCGGCGGGCGGGAGGCTCTGGGAGGGGATAGGGCGGGAGCAGGGAGAGGTGGAGTGAGGGCAGGGCGCACTTGGGGAAGGGGGCGGAACGGGGATGGGAAGAGGTGGGGCGGGGTGGAGCCTCAGGGAGGGGTGGAACAGGGGTGGGAAGAGGCAGAGTGATGGTGGGAACTTGGGGGAAGAGGGCAGGGCCTCGGGACAGAGAGCGGGTGGAGCACCCCCGGGGAAAGCAGAAAGTCAGCGCCTGTGAATCAGGGTGATACCTAACAGAGGTGGGGCCCTCAGCTGCTGTTTTGCTGTATAAGGCTCGTTCAGTGTCATCATTGCAAGGTGTTTTCCTTAGAGCCCCAGCTCCTGGAATCCTGTGATTGTGTGAGTACCCTCAGCTTCCATTTTAATCTTTTTTTTTTTTTAAGTGTGTGTTTCTAGCCCTTGTGGTGGTGGAGAAAAGCTTGAAAATGTGTCCCGACTGCATTCTCAAGGCACCTGAAAAACAAAAGGCAAATAAAAAGCACCCACCATTTCTTATGTTTTTAATGTTTCATGATTTTCAAGATAATTTCCTGAATTTGGGGGCCTTCCTTGTGATTTTGGAGTGACTGGGGTTGACAACCCCAATTGTGTGTCCATTACTGAAATCCAACCACCTCTGGGGAGGATCATGGTAAGTATTCTGTGCCAGGGAAAGTATAGGTCAGTTTTGCAGGTGGGAAGAAAAGAATATCTTGCCATCCGACGTTATGAAGGGTTTTTGTTCAGGTTGGCAGAATATAATTACCCAAGTTATGAATGGGTTTGGGGGGGGGGAGGGGCATTGTACTTTATAAGGGCTTTGAACTGTGCATGTGAGTTGCTGGGATGACCCTTCAAGAAAGCACCTGAAAACTGGTTTTGCTTTTTCTGAAAGCATCAACATTTTCAGGAGTCATTAATTCCCGCTCTTGTAGTAACAGGGACGGGGCAGCAAGCAAGCAAGGAAAACAAACAGAATTGTATTCTTCTTTAAAGGGTTCCCTTCAAAAATAGCTCCTCGATCCAGCGCACAGAACGTAGACAGGTCTATTTGAAGTGGAGAGCACGTGCTGTGTTACACAATGGCTACTGACTTGGTTGAGAACTGGACCTGACTAACGAGCGTCTCTCATTTGTACCAGGGATGCACTTGGGTAAGTCAGAGGTGACGTAGTTTTAAAAGCTCATTAGACATGTTCAAAGCAGCAAACAGCAGAATGTGAGCTGACAGCTTTGACTGTACAAGCCATTCACTTCCGAAGCCCAGGAATTCCCAGAGGAACGGATTTCTAAATTCACAGATTGTCTAGTGATGATTGTCTAGTCTGACCCCCTGCATCGCACCGGCCAAAGCCGTCCACTCAGTGATTCCTGCATCTAGCCCAGAACTTCTGGCTGAGTCAGAGCAGTTCTTTTAGACAGAGACGCCCCATCTTGGTGTAGACGCCAACCGACAGAGAATCCACCATGTCTCGAGGTAAGCTGTTTCCGTGGTTAGTTACTGCGAGGGGGTTCACTCGCTGCAGGTGGCGCCTCCTTGTGGCTGCTCTAGGGAAAAGCGCACGCTTGGTCTGGCGCCCTCTTCTGTTGGTAACTCCAGCTGTGACCCGTCTCACCTCATGACTCCGGGTGCTCCTCGTTGGTGGCTGGGCTCTCTGACCAGGTCACTCTTCCTTCCGGGGTAACAAAGTCTTTCCGGACCAGCTGTCTCATAGGCATCTCCAACACCCCAGTGCCACTTCCCAGTGGCTGGTAGGGGGACCCAGACTCACCCTCTACATTCAGTTTCAGCCCAGGGACCCTATAACAGGCAGCTAAGGTCTGCACAAGTCCTACCCCTTGCTGCTGTTGCCCTGGGGTTCTTCCTACCTACCCCCCTCAGGGCTTCCTTTCCTCTCAACTCCCCTGTGGTCGCCCCTTCTTCCAGATCTAGAACCCCAGGGCTAATTCTCCCTCTTGGGCTTTCTCCTCCCCTCCTCTCTGCTCTCAAACCGTGACTGCAGACTCTTTGTAATCCAGCCCACTCCTACCCAGCTGGGCTTCTTGTTCAGTTAGGCCTGGCTCTCCCTCCAGGTGCAGCCAGGTGCCCTACCTGGCCCCTCAGTCCCACAATATCTCCTTCCCGGCCTGTGAGGGGTAAACACCCCCCATCACAATTATCCTTCCTGTTAAAAATGCATATTCAGCCAAATCAACAGCCTGTAAATAGTGTGCTAGATGAAAAGAGATATTATTATTTATCACAGCCATCGGTCGACTCACTGCTATGCAAAACATAGAGGAATTCAACGTAGGGTTACATTTTCAAAAGTGTCTCATGGTACACCCACACTAAACCTTGCAGCAGCAAGTCTCAGAGCCCAGGGCTTGTGGGGCTCATGCCGTGGGGGTGGGTCTCAGAGCTCAAGCTGCAGCCCAAATGGGAACATCTACACTGCTAGTTTTAGCCCCGTAGCACCAGCACAAGTCAGTTGATTTTGGGCTCTGGGACTCACTGCTGTGGGTTGGTTTTTTTGCAGGGTTAGGGGTTTGGAACGGGTCCCATATGAGAAGAGATTAAAGAGGCTAGGACTTTTCAGCCTGGAAAAGAGGAGACTAAGGGGGGATATGATAGAGGTCTATAAAATCATGAGTGGTGTGGAGAAAGTGAAGAAGGAAAAGTTATCTACTTGTTCCCATAATATAAGAACTAGGGGCCACCAAATGAAATTAACGGGCAGCAGGTTTAAAACAAACAAAAGGAAGTATTTCTTCACACAACACACAGTCAACCTGTGGAACTCCTTGCCTAAGGAGGTTGTGAAGGCTAGGACTATAACAGGGTTTAAAAGAGAACTGGATAAATTCATGGAGGTTAAGTCCATTAATGGCTATTAGCCAGGATGGGTAAGGAATGGTGTCCCTAGCCTCTGTTTGTCAGAGGGTGGAGATGGATGGCAGGAGAGAGATCACTTGATCATTACCTATTAGGTTCACTCCCTCTGGGGCACCTGGCATTGGCCACTGTCAGTAGACAGGATACTGGGCTAGATGGACCTTTGGTCTGACCCGGTGCCGCCGTTTTTATGGTAGACATACCGTTAGTGATTTAGGAACCATGTCTCTGCCACACGGGACATTCTGATGGTGCGGAAGGACAGAGATCTTTTGGGAGAACTGGACTCAGGACTGGAACATCAGGAGGGGCAATCAGTCAGGACCGAGGGGCGTCAACAGAGTTGTGTGTGGGGACCGCAGGACTGGAACAGCAGGATGGCCAAATACAGAGTGCATTAGCCGAGATGCTAATGGAAGTAACTTGCTCAGGTCATTTCTCTTAGGGTATGTCTGCACTCTGACTAGCACTAAATCAATTGACAACTGGAAATATTGGTAAAAGAATAGGGACCCCAGTATGGTGCTGGGACGCCTTACCCTCCAAGCCCCACTGTGAAATGCTCTCGCTCACGGGGAAGCTGCCAGCATTGGCCCAAAGGACGAGGGAATTACCCTGTCACTAGTCTGCTCTGCCACAGTCCTCTTAGCAGAAGATTCATAGCACAAACCCAGGCAGGCTGGTGCCCCAGTAGCACCCTTCTGCAATGGGGATGTCCATGGACGTAGCCGTCATTAATGATATGACCAGGTCAGTGAGGTGATAAACCACTGATACCAGCTGTTGTTAGGAAATTGTCTTCTATACCGGCAGCTAATCACTCGGGAGAGACAGGTAGTGCGCCAAAGGCACTCCTGTTGTATGCAGCTGCTGCTTGGTTGGAGTTGCCTTCATAACCTATGAGCGAAGATTGAAAAAATTGGGTTTGTTTAGTCTGGAAAAGAGAAGATTGAGAGGGGACATGAGAACAGTTTTCAAGTACATAAAAGGTTGGTACAAGGAAGAAGGAGAAGAATTGTTCTTCTTAACCTCTGAGGACAGGACAAGAAGCAATGGGCTTAAATTGCAGCAAGGGAGGTTTAGGTTGAACATCAGGAAAAACTTCCTAACTGTCAGGGTGGTTAAGCACTGGAATAAACTGCCGAGGGAGGTTGTGGAATCTCCATCATTGGGGATTTTTAAGAGCAGGTTGGACAAACACTGTCAGGGATGGTCTAGATCGGGGTAGGCAACCTCTTGCACGCGTGCCAAAGGTGGCACACGAGCTGATTTTCAGTGGCACTCACACTGCTCGGGTCCTGGCCACCGGTCCGGGGGACTCTGCATTTTAATTTAATTTTAAATGAAGCTTCTTAAACATTTTAAAAACCTTATTTACTTTACATACAACAATAGTTTAGTTATAGATTATAGACTTATAGAAAGAGACCTTCTAAAAACGTTAAAATGTATGACTGGCACGCGAAATCTTAAATTAGAGTGAATAAATGAAGACCCAGCACACCCCTTCTGAAAGGTTGCTGACCCTTGGTCAGGGCCGGCTCCAGGGCTTTGGCCGCCCTAAGCAGCCAAAACAAAAACAAAACAAAACAAAACAAAAGCCGCGATCGCGATCTGCGGCGGCAATTTGGCGGGAGGTCCTTCACTCCCAGGCGGAGTGAGGGACCGTCCGCCGAATTGCCGCCGAATACCTGGACGTGCCGCCCCGCTCCGGAGTGGCCGCCCCAAGCACCTGCTTGAGAAGCTGGTGCCTGGAGCCGGCCCTGCCCCTGGTCTAGATAATACTTAGTCCTGCCCTGAGTGCAGGGGACTAGACTAGACGACCTCTCGAGGTCCTTCCAATTCTATGCTTCTATGATTTACTCCAGGACTGCCTGTGGAGCATTCTGATTAATATGCTGGTGGTGCGTGTGCTGGGAAAGGAAGCAGTAAATAGAGCTCAGCCTTAAATAAGGGCATTGGTGGTGTCCTGTTGTGTAACATCCATCATCCCTCCTGCTGAGAAGAGCTTCTTGGTATCTGTGCTATGCCCAGTTGGGAGTGGGAGGTTGCCAACCTGCAGGTTCTCTTTCGAGGCCGGAGAAAACAAGCCAGTTCCTCAGTGGGTGTGAACTGGCCTGGCTACATTCCATTGCCTTCAGTGGTGTTATACCGGATTTACACCGGCATAAGCGGGCAGAGAATCAGGTCCACTGTCCAGGTGGAGCGTGGAACTACCTGACCGCTAGGAATTGTGAGTGGTTACCGCACTGGAGCATTCGGGGTGGCAGCGCTCTCAAAGAGTTGCCAATCACAGCTGGAGCTGAGTTGGAAACCTAACCGGGGGGGACGAAGCTCGTGAAACACGAGACCTCTCTCCGTGTGCTGACCTGATTCTTTTGCTGTTATTTATTGTTCTTGTTGTTATTCTGAACCCGTTAAAGCCCTAAAAAGGGACATCGGCCTCGCTGGATCTGAAGGTCTGACAGTCCGTGCCCCGGGGAGCTTTCAGCTTAGAGCTTTCAGCCTTCCACATGCCATTGTGCAGGGAAAGGAGGCATCAGGCAAGGAGGAGTATAATGGGTGTGGTGCAAGACAAAGGAGATAGAAGGGCAGCATCTGTAATTATCCAGTATCTGGGTCTCAAATATAGTTTCAAGATTCAGTTTCCTCAAGGCAATCGGCTCCTGGATGTTGCAAATACCCAGACACCAGCTCTTCCATTCCTTTGACATTATAAATTCCTCCTCTGATGCAGAAAGGCTTATACTAGGGTGACCAGACAGAAAGTGTGAAAAATCAGGATGGGTGTGGGGGTAATGGGCACCTATAGAAGACAAAGCCCCGAATATCAGGACTGTCCCTGTAAAATCGGGACATCTGGTCATCCTGCTTATGACAAATGTAAACATGAATACAAATATCAGCTTGGCGAGAGAATACATCCCTATAGATGGCATGTAAATGCTCGTCATGGGAGTCAATTGATAAAGTTCTTCTGCCTCCTACATGGCTGGGTTGATGTCTGCACCATCCAAACTCGCCGGTTGGTCAATTTCACGCTGAACTCTCGTCTGGAGACTGGTATACGAGATGGTACCTTTAATAAACATTTGCTCAACACAAGTTCAAGAAAAGCAGAGATCTGCCCTAACCAACGTGCCTGGGCCAAACGACCCTGAGCTTGCGGGAAGCTGGGTCCGGATACCGATGAAGATGTAGAACTGAACTTCATGGCTTGGGCCATCTCTAGAAGCTAAAGGTGGTGCCCCCTTGTGGTAGGGAAGAGACAGCTCTAGTGGTTGGTTGTAGGGAGGGTTCTTATTCAGGCTGCTGGACACAGAGAGACCTGTAGTTCTTCTTGGATGTCTCACTACTAGGCTGACTAAACACATCCTGTGCTACCTAATGTCACCACATAGAGGCTTCATAATTCCTGGCCTGGACTTTGCAGTTATGGAAGGGACTGCTGGATAAGTTGCACGGTCCAGAACCCAGAACCATTTATCTGATATTCCTAGAAAATGGGACCTGGATTTGAATCACCCTGAGTTTGGTTTTGAAAAACTAAGATTCCTCCTAAGAGTCTTAATAAACCATCTCCATGTCCCACCTAAAAAGTGACTCCCAGCTGAGATACGCTACTGAATTCATCCAGAGGGGGCTCATTTTTGGCTCACTTGGTAGCGCGGCAAGAGCCCAATTCCCTCTCACTAATCCCAGTCAATGTAGCACCACTGACTTCCTGGATTTGCGAAGGTATATACGGGATCAAAACTGGGGTCTGTGGTGGTTCCGGTTGGCACCTCTTGCACGATATCCCTTGGGAGGCACACATAGTGCATCTGCAGCTACCGGCCAGGAGCTAGCAGTCGGTTAATTTCTCTTGACTATTTCATCACCCAGCAACAGTGGGCCAAATATATCCCCCAGTGGGCCTCCAACTGACTTCAGCGGTGTTACACCACGGACAAATTTGATCCCTTCAGTCACCAGACACAGTCAGAAGCAAGACAGCATCCTGCTGGCCATCCTGCTAGGAGTAAGAAGAAAAAGGACTAAAAGTGATTTATCAGTGATCAGAATTCACTCGTGCTCCTTGGCCTTATTACTAGCCATCTCACATGAGACTAAATGGACACCTCTGTGCCTTCCAGCTGATGGTTGAGATACATGGGTGAGGCACCCGAGGGGAAGCGTGAGCTGCACTAGAGATACATAGAGGAACAATAACACACGGCCTTCCTGTAGCACCGTCCATCTGATATTACCCTGGTGAGCAAAACCTCATTCCTTGTCACAAGGTAGAGGAGGGTTATCGTTCCATTGTTACAGATGAAGGCACTGAAGAAGAAAGACGTTACATGAAGAGCTGGTTGGGAATTTCTCGATAACATTTTTTTCCCATCGATAATGCCAGTGGGTGAAATGAGACAGTCACCACGCTCTTGAAGGCATTCACACAAACATGATACAAGGCAAAAACACCCTATTCCCCATCGGCAAACACTTTTCACAAAGCGATCACTCCGTATCTGACCTCTCAGTCCTTGTCCTCAAAGGAAACATGCACAACACCTTCCAAAGATGAGTCTGGGAGCTTAAATTCATAACTTTGCGAGACACTAAAAATCATTATTACAACAATCTGTAACCTACTAACCTTCCTTTGTCCTTTGACTGCAGAGGAGTTATCTGCCCACTTCACGTGGATTGGTCTCTTGCAACATGCATTAATTGCTTTGCTTAACAATCTGTTCCACCTCGTTTGACACTCTGAATACCTTTCCCAGACCTCAAGAAGAGCTCTGTGTAAGCTCGAAAAGCTTGTCTCTTTCACTAACAGAAGCTGGTCCAATAAAAAATATTACCTCACCCACCTTGTCTCTCAGTTCATTTAAACGGAAACTTTTCATGGGACAGGGTCGGTTTGATTAATTTCACAACGCGAAAAAAATGTTGGGAAAAAGTTTCAGACTTGTCCAACTGTCCTGCGTTGACATTTTGTAAACAAAAGTTTTCAGTTTAAAAATGATTTTTCATTCAGAAATTTAAGCTAATTATACCACTTTTTAAAAAAATAAATAGTTGAAACTGGAAAAAAAAAACCACAGACTTTCAGCTCACAATTTTTTTTTTTTTTGAAATTTTGAGTTTTCAGCCTGATTCAGGACAGGAAACATTTCCAAAAAATCTCAAAATTGTTCCCAGGAGGGGGAAAGCCCTCCTAGCCCACTCTCTTTACAAATGCCAGAGCCAAGGTCCCATAACAAGGCTGTGCCCGAGTCAAGAACAGAGTCCTGATCTTTTGTTCCAGAGTCTAGTGCCTGCTCCTTCATTCTGCAGGTATCTCACTCTGGTACTTTCATTAAACAGAACACAAGCGCTGACTTTTGATTTTGCCCATGGGTGCTCCTCTTTACTCCCTGTCCCCCATGCGTGTGGCTGGCCGGGATTCGGGGGATAAAGGCTGAGTGGGAGCGGGCCTCAGGACAGAGCGCAGGCAGAGCGGGGTTCAGGCCACAGTTTGGATGCCAGGGCCCACAAAAGATTAATTTGGCCCAATGAGCACCCCCTATTTTTTTCGGTGGATGCATGAGCCCTGGAGCAACCATGGAGTTGGTGCCTATGAAACAGAAACTCAATAATTTATAAGCACAAGCAGAAAGACCCTCTTTACAAGCAGCTGTTCCCCTCAATGCCTGCCCCCAATACAGCTGGAAAAGCAAAGAGCTCAGACAGAACAAAACCCTCTCAGCAAAACTTGTCAGGTGTTCAAGCCCTACACAGCAAGAGCTAATTACGAAACTGCGCTCCACTGGTCACTACCCAGGGCCTAGGACCCAAGAACCAGCAAACGCAATATACTGTTGGTCATTAGCGTTACCTAAAATCCACCCTGACCTGGTTCGGGCAGCCATTCCCTGACACTGGAAATTGGTGAGCGTCTTGTTGCTTTGGTGTTTCATTGTCTGAGCCAGAGCAGCCAGCCGCTTTGATTGAATTATAGAACCTTATGCAAGCAGGAGGGAGGAAGGGATAGCTCAGTGGTTTGAGCATGGGCCTACTAAACCCAGGGTTGTGAGTTCAATCCTTGAGGAGGCCATTTAGGGATCTGGGGCAAAAATGTGTCTGGGGACTGGTCCTCCTTTGAGCAGTAGGTTAGACTAGATGACCTCCTGAGGTCCTTTCTAACCCTGATGTTCTATGAACATGAGTCAAGTGACACAGGGGCATCCCTTTGAGTCGGCTTTTTGTGGCAGACCCAGACATCAGCAAAACAGTAACTCTGTGTGTACGCTTGTGTGTGTGGCTTCTTTTGAAAAACATAAAGCACAGTGGCCCTTTTTATAGACACGGGGGCTAAAATTGACCTTTACAAGAAAATCAGGCCCGAGGCTGGATTTCAAAGTCTCTGACTGGGTGAAAAGTGGTGAAAGGAAAAGCAAAATTCCCATGCGACTTCCACCTCTGCTTGTAAATAGCCGCGTCATCGCTTTAGCTTTTTTCTGCTAATGACTGTAAAATATGTGGCCCGCGTCTTCAGAAGCAACTAGTGATTTGAAGCACCCAGCTTGAGGGCCTGGCTTCCAGAAGGTGCCGACCGCTTGCCTTCTGAGAAACAGACTCTTTCAGGTCTGAAAGGTGTGGAGTCAGAAAATCGCAAGTCACTTTGGGAAAGATTGGCCTAGTTTTGTAACAAAAAGGCACTGTGTAACGGGGTGGAATGAGAACGGGTCACCGAGGAAGAAAGTCCTAGTCCCTAACGTGGGGAGAAGTCGCCAGGAAAAGTCTTGTTGCCTCTCAGAATGGAAGCAAGGGTAAAACATTGCGTGAAAGAGACCGGGGTGTTCTTGAGGGTTCTCAGTGTGTGTGTGTGTGTGTGTGTGTGTGTGTGTGTGTGTGTGTATAGGAGTCCCCCTTATCACTCACGATTGGAGTGAGAGACAGAGAGTGAAACAGCCAAAGGAGTTTATGAAGGCGCCTCAGGGTATGTGCACACTTTGAGCTGGAGGTAGAAAATCCTGTCCTAGCTCTAATTGAGCCAGCAAGCTAAAAACGAGGAATTTAGCCACGACGGCCCAAGCAACAGGAGGGTGTCCAGGTACGTATCTAGCATCGTACTGCATGGTCATTCTCCTCTCTTGTGGGAATGAGCCCTGTGACCTAGGTGCAACACCTGAGAAAGTTTGGTCTCCTCCTCTATCAAGCACTCTTGGTCTACTTCGCTACACTGGCAGCCCATTCCACTGAGGATCAAGGGCCGGATCTTGGAAGTCAATGGGAGCTGCACATGCCCGGCACATCTGAAAATTCGGCCACTTACTGAGGTGCCTATAGCAAAGGAGTTGGAAATCACTGACCTAACTGACATGCCTAAGATCACATGGCAAGTCCATGTGGGAATATTCCTGAGTTCTCACCTGTGGCTCTAACCACGAGCAGCTAGTAAAAGCAGGTTCCAGTGAGGAGCCAAATGAAAATAGAGTGAAAAAACACTCAAGGCATGAATAAGTTAGATGCTGAAGGATATAGGCAGTTCTATACTATGGGGGACGTTTTAATCTCGACACGTCAGTAAATCATCGTTAATTTCCTCTCCATAAGAGTTCAATAATTTTAGTGAACATTTAATTTATCTAACGTTATTAAGGAGCTGATCATTTTAAGGGGAAATTGTGTCTATTGGATCAATTCAATCCCAGAGATCATTATTATTTGCCTGTGGTTTTCAATATTGGGCCAAAATTAATCCCTTGGTGTAATTCCCCCTGACTTCAGAGGAGCTACGCTAGAGAGCAGCTTGGCTTTAAGGCCTAGGAGCCTATGCCAAAGGGATATTTTCTGACTTTGAATGTAATGAGTCTGGGCAGTGTGATTCTAGTTTTGCAACCTGGAAACATTCCTGCATATTTTAAGGAAGCTTTGGTAGTTTCAGTGCTGAAGAAACCATCTGTGGCAGTAGATGACATGGCTAATTTTCATCCAGTTTGTGTGTGTGTGTGCACATGCGTGTGTGTGCTTGTTTGCTTGCTGCACCTGCTCTGTAGAGGAAAAGAGAGGCTTCCGTCTTCAGTGTTGTCAGTCAGGTATCTTTCATATGAAGAGCCACAAACTTGGAGGCAGGAAAAATGCCCTGTCTGAAAAATTTGGATCAGGATTTAGAGTGTGTCGAAGCTGCATTGCGAAACATATATATAATCATTCACTAAACACTGCTAATAATCTTAGACCAGCAGTGCACCAATGTCCTCCCCTTCCTGAAGCCTGTGACAACCCAACACTATATAACTTTGCAAAGGAAGCAAATATGGCCTGGAGCTGACAAAATATAAATTCCCAGTATCCCGTCTCCCAGCATACAATAAACAAAGGCTCGGTGTTAAGGACAGCCCATGCCGTTTTAGTATCCCTGGCGTTTTCCAAAGAGTCATTAGTCTAAGCCACTGACCTCAATCCATTGCTGCATTACATGCCATGCTCCACTGCAGAGAGGACTGCATTTCAACGATCATTGAAATGATTACTGAATATGGGCTGGATCCAAAGCCCACTGACATTTGAACCAAAGGGCTAATTCTTGGAGCTGGGAGCCGGAACACATTTGTGTCATCTGTGGATTGGACACAGCAAGGGACATCCAACACACCTGGAACGGACAGAGGATTACACATAGTTAACACTCTGGGGAGCTCTAGATCAAATTCATCCCTAATGTAACCTAGTAGATTTTGTACTAGGAACAAACCTGGCTCTGTGGGCTTAATGTGCTTACTGCAAAAACATTTCATCATCCGGTTCATTTAGACATGACCGAATAAGAAATCAAAAGGTTAATAGCTGCAAATCTGGCTCAGGGCTGCTGTTGGGTGAGGTGGGCGTCTCAGGACGTTTTTCTTAACAGGCTTTGCATTTGCTTTTCTTAATCAAAAGAGATTTCAACCTCGCACATGTCATATTGGAGTGATGACCTCTAATTGATAGAGTGTGCCCAGGGAACACCCTTTGCATTGACCTAATGTTACTTGCCGTTGTCCTGGCATATTACCAAGCTCTGTGCTCGTCTCCTCCTGTGGACCAATAAATCACGAAGCACCTGCTTAAATCTATCTCACAAAAATGCTTTGGTTTTATTAAATAAAGCCAAAGTTTCCAAGGAATGATAGAGATTAAAAAAGCTTAAAAGCAAGCAGTCTTATTTGGAAGCGAACCTAACAGGTAATGATCAAGTGATCTCTCTCCTGCCACCCATCTACACCCTCTGACAAACAGAGGCTAGGGACCCCATTCCTTACCCATCCTGGCTAATAGCCACTAATGGACTTAACCTCCATGAATTTATTCAGTTCTCTTTTAAATGCTGTTCTAGTCCTAGCCTTCACAACCTCCTCAGGTAAGGAGTTCCACAAGTTAACTGTGCACTGTGTGAAGAAGAACTTCCTTTTATTTGTTTTAAACCTGCTGCCTATTAATTTCATTTGGTGACCCCTAGTTCTTGTATTATGGGAATAAGTAAATAACTTTTCCTTATCTACTTTCTCTACATCACTCATAATTTTATATATCTCTATCATATCCCCCCTTAGTCTCCTCTTTTGCAAGCTGAAAAGTCCTAGCCTCTTTAATCTCTCCTCATATGGGACCCTCTCCAAACCCCTAATCATTTTAGTTGCCCTTCTCTGAACCTTTTCTAGTGCCAGTATATCTTTTTTGAGATGAGGAGACCACATCTGTACGCAGTATTCAAGATGTGGGCATACCATGGATTTATAGAAGGGCAATAATATATTCTCCGTCTTATTCTCTATCCCCTTTTTAATGATTCCTAACATCCTGTTTGCTTTTTTGACCGCCTCTGCACACTGTGTGGACATCTTCCGAGAACTATCCACGATGACTCCAAGATCTTTTTCCTGATTCGTTGTATCTAAATTAGCTCCCATCATATTGTATGTATAGTTGGGGTTATTTTTTCCAATGTGTATTACTTTACATTTATCCACATTAAATTTCATTTGCCATTTTGTTGCCCAATCACTTAGTTTTGTGAGATCTTTTTGAAGTTCTTCACAGTCTGCTTTGGTCTTAACTATCTTGAGCAGTTTAGTATCATCTACAAACTTTGCCATCTCACTTTCTACCCCTTTCTCCAGATCATTTATGAATAAGTTGAATAGGATTGGTCCGAGGACTGACCCTTGGGGAACACCACTAGTTACCCCTCTCCTTTCTAAGAATTTACCATTAATTCCTACCCTTTGTTCCCTGTCTTTTAACCAGTTCTCAATCCATGAAAGGACCTTCCCTTTTATCCCATGACAACTTAATTTACATACGAGCCTTTGGTGAGGGACCTCGTCAAAGGCTTTCTGGAAATCTAAGTACACTATGTCCACTGGATCCCCCTTGTCCACATGTTTGTTGACCCCTTCAAAGAACTCTAATAGATTAGTAAGACACGATTTCTCTTTAGAGAAACCATGTTGATTTTTGCCCAACAATTTATGTTCTTCTATGTGTCTGACAATTTTATTCTTTACTATTATTTCGACTAATTTGCCCGGTACCGATGTTAGACTTACTCGTCTGTAATTGCCGGGATCACCTCTAGAGCCCTTTTTAAATATTGGCGTAACATTAGCTATCTTCCAGTCGTTGGGTACAGAAGCAGATTTAAAGGACAGGTTACAAACCCTAGTTAATAGTTCTGCAATTTCACATTTGAGTTCTTTGAGAACTCTTGGGTGAATGCCATCTGGTTCCGGTGACTTGTTAATGTTAAGTTTATCAATTAATTCCAAAATCTCCTCTAATGACACTTCAATCTGTGACAGTTCCTCAGATTTGTCACCTACAAAAGCCGGCTCAGGTTTGGGAATCTCTCTAACATCCTCAGCCGTGAAGACTGAAGCAAAGAATTCGTTTAGTTTTTCTGCAATGACTTTATCGTCTTTAAGCGCTCCTTTTCTATCTCTATCATCGAGGGGCCCCCTGGTTGTTTAGCAGGCTTCCTGCTTCTGATGTACTTAAAAAGCATTTTGTTATTACCTTTGGAGTTTTTGGCTAGCCGTTCTTCAAACTCCTCTTTGGCTTTTCTTATTACGTTTTTACACTTAATTTGGCAGTGTTTATGCTCCTTTCTATTTACCTTGCTAGGATTTGACTTCCACTTTTTAAAGGAAGTCTTTTTATCTCTCACTGCTTCTTTTACATGGTTGTTAAGCCACGGTGGCTCTTTTTTAGTTTTTTTACCATGTTCCTTAATTTGGGGTATACATTTAAGTTGGGCCTCTGTTATGGTGTCTTTAAAAAGCGCCCATGCAGTTTGCAGGGATTTCACTCCTCTGTGGCACCAGGTTTTCTACACAGCTCTGTCTCCTGAATAATCACTTAAACACAGTTGATGGCTAGAATGTCAGCTGCAACAATGCATCATCTTTTACTGTGCTCAGGGTCTTCCGGCCAGTAAAAACACAGCCGCACTCATGGATTTCAGCTTTGCCTTTGCCCCGTGCATGTGTGTGTATGTATGTACGTGTGCTGTAAGAGATTTCAACCGTTAGTTACCGCAAACAACATATCCACCTTCTTCAGCGCTGTCCTTATTCAGTAAGGTTTCACCTGCTGGAGTTACATGCAGACAAGGAAGCCATACACCTGGACACAGCATGCTGGGTATTTTTCAGCATTAGCTGTATGAGCTATTTGCTTGTCCACATGTATATGTTCAGCAGGGACTCAGTATACACTACGGTATATTTGGTGGGGAGAAGCAGAATTTCTGCACTGTCTTTCCTTCTTGGGCCTGGAAAGGACCCAAACTGGACAAGACAGTCCTTCTGGCTGAGCGGCATTGACTGACGCTCCCTCTAAGACCTCCCATTCTGGGTCAGCTATGCCAGATGCCAGGTGCTTTCTCATTTCTCAGTTTGGGTGTCTCTGCAGTGCCTCTAAGCTTCTCCAGCCAAGTAGAAAGGGACTTGAATTCAGCTCCTCCTTTGGATATGGACTGCCAGGTGAGAGATGAGCTCAGATTCACTGTGTGAAGAGCACATTGACATTAAAGCAGAGCGTGAACTCCACTGTGTGGTGACACATTGATTATCTGGTGGAATCTGAGCTCAGAACCCAATAAGTGGGCGACTTTATATACCTCAAATTTCACTCCTGTAACCTTAAAATCCCTTCTTTGAGAGCGTTGCCACTCCATGCTGCCAGATCTGCTCCATCTCCCTCCAGGTTTCCAATCCAAACTTCCACCTCCCGTGTGCTGGTTTCTGATGTGATTTTATGGGCGGCAGTAGGTGGAGATAAGGACACCAAGTCCTGAAATGATCCATCTGTCTTTGCCTTTGTGTTGCAATCTCAGCAATGGCAAATATTAGTTTACATGAGTTTTGCTGTCCAACTTGTCTGACTGCTCTGAATGATGGCCTTTGCGGAGTTCAAAGGCCATCCGCGTACTGAGGAATATCCAGATGGTCCCTGAGAAATATACTGGCCAGCAGCCCCCCATCCTCCCTCCCTGGCATCTCTCAAACACCCCAACACCATATTTGTTTAGAGGTGTCCTTCTCACCTCTTCTGTCTAGATCCTCCCCGGCAGTGGATCCATGACAAAATAAGGCCGTGTGCACCGATGCAAGGATCAAAGGTGTCAAAACAGGCAGTTCAAGCAGTGGAAGGTCAGGGATTTTTTGGCTTTGATGGTCAGTTGTCTAAAAAAATCACAAACATGCACCTCAAAAACAAAGTGCAATGGATGGAACCTTCAGGATCTTTCTCTCTCTCTTTTCTCTCACACACACACATTCTTGTATGTTCAAGAATTACTTCGGGTCTGACAAATGTTTTATTAGCCGCACAGTTCTCTGGAGGGGAAGTTCCCCCAAGATCCCCCCCACATTTATCTTCCCTGTTTCCCAGCTACCCCCCAAGCCATGCTGAGTTTCTTCCCCTCCTGCACATGGCTCCCTCCGGAATGAAAAATGCCCCAGCGGCCGGTAAAAGTCTATTGCAGGTGGGTTTTCAATGAAAAGCCAAATGCAAAGGTGCTGGAACCCCTGACATTATTTTAAAGTAGAGATGGGTCTGAGCTGCATAGTGTAACGAATGGGACCCCGACTTTCTCACAGCTTTGGAGGAGTTCTTCCGATTGGGGGTTTTGGTTCCAGATATAACATTTGGATCTGGACCTGACCTCGCTCAGATTTCAAGGATGTTTGGATCCAGGGTTCTGATTCGGGCTCATCTCTGCTCTCAAGTGATTGCTGGGAACACAGAGCAGCCTATTGGCTTTGCTGGAGGTTCAATTGTATTTGTGCTTTTAATAAGGGCTTCCTTTCCCCCCATTCCAGTGTCTCCTTCTGCACTGGTTGGGCAGTGAAGCCATGATCCTGTGTGTATTACATCACAGCTGGATCCTAGGGAGATGATAGGTCACAAATTCATCAATATGGGGGAGGGATAGCTCAGTGGTTTGAGCATTGGCCTGCTAAACCCAGGGCTATGAGTTCAATCCTTGAGGGGGCCACTGAGGGATCTGGGGCAAAATCAGTATTTGGTCCTGCTAGTGAAGGCAGGGGGCTGGACTCAATGACCTTTCAAGGTCCCTTCCAGTTCTAGGAGATGGGATATCTCCATTAATTTACTATTTATTTATTAGGACTCCCAGACAAGGCCAAGCCATAGTGAAAACACGCAGCACTATTATTCCATATATTTATTGAGATGCATTCTTCTTTCTTTGCTGGATTCTCAGCTAAAGGCCTTGCAGAGGGAGTGTGTTTTAAGGTTCAGTTTGAATGAACAGAGGGTGTTAGTTTGGAGTGGAGGGGGATGCAACCAGAAAAGGTACCATGGAAGAATTTATGAAGACATGGGTGGGAGAAGGAGACAAGAGGAATGTTCTGAAGTGTGGCTTATGTGGAGCAAAGCCAGCAGGTGGTGGAGTAGGAGGAAATAGAGAGCAGAGACATAGGTTGGTTATGCCAAACTTGGATATGATGTGGAAGGTGAGAATGGTTAAAAATCAATGGCTTCAGCAGCAAACATAATAGAACTATGAAAGCACACGTAAAAAGATGAATGGATCTTTGCTTAAGTTGGAGATCCAATAGGTGAAGCAGCAGATTGGGAGTCGAGATTTCTGGTCCCAGGCCTAGTTCTGCCACAGACTGACTGCATGCCCTTGGACAAATCACTCACACTCAAGCACCTACTAATTTTGGGTGCCAACTTGAGACACCTGGGGACTAATTTTCAGAGGTTCTGAAGACCCATTGACTACAAGAGGAGCTCAGCACCTCTGCAAATCAAGCCCAGAGTCTCTCAGGTGGACAGCCCCAAATTAGTGAACACACTGGAAAATTTGGCTCTTAATTTCTCCGTCTATTTATTTACCCATCTGTAAAATAGGTAAAATGTCACTTAACTCAGAGGCTGTAATGAGGCGTAACCATGATATTAACCTCTGAAAAGTGCTTTGAGATCCTCAGGTGGAGAGAGGCTACATAGTGCAAATTATTATTATACTGTAAAGCCAAAATCCGCTCCACTCTACCCCCCAAATGTGTATTAGTGTTGTCTGCATTTCATTTTCAATCCACTGAAAATGCTTTAAAAATATCTCTAGCCATGCAAGTGTGCCCAGAACTCCTCCGAATCAGGCAGATTATAGTATGTTGTTAAAGATTCTGGCAGCCGTGTGCTGGGAGAATGATTCAGCTCCGTTCCTGGAAACTGCAGTGATGGGAAGTGCTCCTGGCTGATTTTACTGTTACTCTGTATTGCAGGGGAAAGTTTTCTATATTTCCAGCCAATTTCATCACCCGGAGCTTTGCCAGGCCCTTCCTCCCTACAGTATGCTGCTCCTCCTCCTCTATCCATTTGGTCTTGCTTTTTGCGGAAGGCCTAGGATTGGGTGCTGGGTGCTTTAATAAATTCATAGATTTTTAAGGCCACAGGAGACTATTGTGATCCCCTAGTCTGAGCTGATGTATAACACAGGCCAGAGAACTTATTAATTCCAGCTTCAAGGCTAATAGTTGTGGTTGAACTCGAGCAGATCGATTAGAAAACGTCCAGTCTTGATTTAAAAATTTGCAGTGTTGGAGAGTCCACCATGGCCTTTGGTAAGTTGTTCCAAAGATTGATGACCTAATTGTTAAAAGTGTACGCCTCATTTCGAGTTTGAATCTGTCTACCTTCAACTTCTGGCCAGGCCTTGATCCAGCCTGGTATTTGCAGCACCCTCCAGCCTATTTTTAGTTCACAGATTGTTCCTGAGGAAGAATTCCTGGTCAGAACTATGGCCTGCCTACAGCAAGAAGCTGAGTACCTCCAGCTCCCGTTAACTTCAATGGACGTCCTCGCATGAGTTACCGCTCATCAGTACGAGCAAGGGATTCACAATCTGGCCTGTGGCTTAGCTAGGCAATGTAGATGAGACCAAATTATGTTAAGAGAATTATGTCAGAACTTAGGCTGGGATTCTGTGGTGAGGCTCATTTACTTTCTAAGCATGTATTTATTGCTGAGTGCCATCCGTGCACATGACCCCGTACAGAAAACATTCTAGCAAAGTTCTAGCATTCAAAACCTGGTCCACCATAGGCTGAAACATCATTTCTGGACATGGGTCTGTGAGGATTTGGTCCTGTAAATAAAAAAATAATAATATATGGAGATATACCTATCTCCTAGAACTGGAAGGGACCCCAAAAGGTCATTGAGTCCAGCCCCCTGCCTTCACTAGCAGGACCAAGTACTGATTTTGCCCAAGATCCCTAAATGGCCCCCTCAAGGATCAAACTCGCAACCCTGGGTTTAGAAGGCTAATGCTCAAACCACTGAGCTATTCCTCCATCCAGTATATGCTAGGTTGGGCAAACTCAGCTAGATGATGACCAGAGCACTGTTTATACATGAGCCCTATCGCCACTTGAGCCAGGCTTGGGTTGGGCCTTAGAGTCTATTTCAGGTGACACGTTGCTCTATTAGCAGCTTTAAGCAGCAGCTTCCTCGTTCTCTTTGTTCCCTCCTGCCATTTCTTCTCTCTGGTTTATTTGAATGAATTCCCATTTTTAAAAGCCTCATTGTTCTAGAGTTCATGAAGTTAAGCAACTGGCAGCATTGGTTAAACCCAGGCTTAATGCCAGGAGGTGCGGTGTGAATTTCCCTACAATAGCTTTTATGAGTACACCTCACTACTGGCTTCATGCCTGGTCCCTCCAGTCCTGAGCATCTCCTGAGTTCAAAAGGTCCAGTTATGGTGAACACCGTGGTGCGTTAACGCCGGTGGGACTTTTCAAGACCACCAAAAGTTCGTATCTCATTGCAACCTAAGCCAAAATTTGATCCCAGCTGTCCAGAGAGAATAGGTCATTGCATTAATTAATTATAGGGTGACCAGATGTCCCAATTTTATAGGGACAGTCCCGATTTTGGGGTCTTTTCTTATATAGGCTCCTATTACCCCTCACCCCCATCCCAGTTTTTTGACATTTGCTGTCTGGTCACCCTAACTAATTAGGCCACCAACACCTTATATTAACAATGTTTCTCAGTTCTGACCAGGAAGAAGAACCACAGTCCATCCTTGGCCCAGTCAAACCTTTCCCTCTCTGTTGGCCTGCCTGCCAGAATATTGGTTGTGATGTAGATACAAGGAATGTGACTAAGACAGCAGACTCATTTCACATAGGCCACCCAGAAGCCATCAGATAGTAACAACCTTTAGTCACTGCTGCTGTTAGCTAGATTTTAATCGCTCACCTAGAAGCAAAAGTATCCCATTGCAAATCTCGTGAGTCATCCAAACTCCCCTGTTCATTGGTTGGTTTATAACATTCTGATCTGGAAAGTTTCACCCATTGTCTTTCCTCACCAGGGAACTGAATGTTCTGGTTGAAAAGAAACACCCGATCTATAAACCTGCCTCCTCTTGCTCTACCCTCACGCTCCTTGAGAGGGAAGGTGGTATTGTGGTGAAGACATCTATGTTGACACCTTGTCTGAAAGCAAGTAGAAACAGTTCCCCACTTGTGAAGTGGGGACAATAGGTCTTCTTTTCTGTTTAGTGTATATGTTGTGTGGGGCGGGTCTGTCACTATGTGTTTTCACGGTGCCTATAACAACGCGGTCCGTTTCCTAGGTCATACCCAGTGGAAGATCACAGATTTGTCAGCACCCTGGGTTTAATAATAATAATAATACTGTGCATCTCTGTGGTATCTTTCAGATGAGGATAATCAAGACCCTTAACAAAGGTGGGTAAAGTACCATTATCCTCATTGAGAGATGGGGAAACTGAGGCACAGACACTGCAGCATTCAGCCAGTGCTGGATTCAGGCCTCCGAGCTTCCTAACACCTATGCCTGAGACCAAATGTGTGTTATTGCCCCTTCTTCTCCAGTCATTAAAACACATCACCATACACTAAAAAGAATTTAAATGTTTTGAAACTAGGCTGGGAAAGGCAAAGGGCATTCAAAGTGACGGGAGCATTGGCAGGCTGCCTTCAGCTCATACAGCCAAGCCTTCCTGTGTACAGCCAGCACGCACCGTCCATTATGTAAGGTCTCACAGGACCGTCAGACCGCTGCAGTACCCAGGAATGAAGCTATGATTCACAGATAGCGCACAAGCCTGTACTCAGAAAGCCCTGGCTTCTCCGGGGTATGTATCACAGCCCCTCGCTTACAACCTGCTGCCAGTCTCTTTTGCTGATCTTTTTCGTTAAAGCCCCTGTTCTTTTGGAAGCCGATGAGGGCTGTTAATGTAACAAATTCTCCAGCGTCTAACTGGCTAGCGGAATGCCACCGCTACAGCTGTGATGCAGTGCTTCACCCCTTGGGGGACCGGGTGGCTGAGGATCTCCAGGGTAGCAGAGAGATATTAACAGGACCCTGTTTGAGTGTAGGAATGGGGCCAGGCTACGCTGCCCGAATGGCAGGGTCACTAAAGCCAATGGGGTTGCATAGGTATAAATGAGAGCAGAACTTACCCCCAAGGGTCTGTCTGTATTTCGCTCTTCCATCAGTCAGTTGATAAAAAGTCCATAACGACGGCCAGACTGGGTCAGACCAGTGGTCCATCTAGCCCAAGATCCTGTCTTCCAACAGTGGCCAGTGCCAGATGCTTCAGAGGGGATGAACAGACCAGGGCAATTATCGAGTGATCCATCCCCTGTTGTCCAGCCCCAGCTTTTGGCCATCAGAGGTTTATAGACACCAAGAGCAGGGGCTCAGTCCCTGACCATCTTGGCTAACAGCCACTGATGGACCTATGTTCCATGAACTTATCAGAATATGAAGGACTGAAAGCTAACTCCCAAATCTACTCCTGCAACATGGATTCCTAAAACCAGACCATCAACCATAGTCTAGAATGGAAACAAAGAGATCATCTGGAGATCATCAGACAAAGTGACTTATGAGGGGAGGCTGAGAGAACTGGGATTGTTTAGTCTGCAGAAGAGAAGAGTGAGGGGGGATTTGATAGCTGCTTTCAACTACCTGAAAGGGGGTTCCAAAGAGGATGGAGCTCGGCTGTTCTCAGTGGTAGCAGATGACAGAACAAGGAGTTATGGTCTCAAGTTGCAGTGGAGGTGGTTTAGGTTGGATATTATGAAAAACGTTTTCACTAGGAGGGTGGTGAAGCACTGGAATGGGTTACCTAGGGAGGTGGTGGAATCTCCTTCCTTAGAGGTTTTTAAGGTCATGCTTGACAAAGTCCTGGCTGGGATGATTTAGTTGGGGATTGGTCCTGCTTTGAGCAGGGGGTTGGACTAGATGACCTCCTGAGGTCCCTTCCAACCCTGATAGTCTATGATTCTATGATTCTATGAAAGTGGGGAGAGGATACAGGATGGGAGCAATTTGTTCACTTTGGACCATTACAGCTGTCCAAATAGAAGGGCTAAAGAAACAGTGATTGATAGTTTGGGGGCAGGGGAAAGGGGAGATTATGGTTTGTAGGTGGATCCTACAGAGAGGGGACCTTACCTTTATCAGGCATTTGTCTTAAATGCCTCTGAAAGAAGGAGTAGGATACAGTACATACAACCTACATTGTTACTGTTATTATTTATCATTTATATTGTGGTAGCACCTAGAAGAGTAAACCACCTGCGGCCTCACTGTGTTAGGTGCTGTAAAAACATATAGTAAAATGTTCTTCCTGCCCCAAAGAACTAACACTCTAGGAGCCTGATCTTTAAGGGACGGAACTATATGCGCAATTACTGTGATTGCAAGAGACATAATTATCGTTGCATGTAAAGGGCACAGTTATCTGTGTGCACACACAATTCCCTAATTTGTGGCAATTGCATGGGGAAGTTGGGCACATAAACATATGTGTGCAGTTGCACACCCAACTTACTTAAAAACCAGGCCCCAAATGCTCTTTTGCCCGTGACACTGCTCAGGATGGATGTATCCACAGAGGTTAAACTCTGTGAGGCTCAGACAGAGGGCCAACTCCTTGGTCATAAATATTCAGTCCAACAGCCACAGGGGCCCATTTGCATCATGTTCCAGTCTCCTCTGCCTTGACTGTCTAAACCATCTTTGCTTCCCTCACTCTCTTAACCCTTCTTTCATCAGAGTTTCTGATAAACCTGATCAGATTTTTACATTAATAAAATGCCGGTGATAAAGCACAGAAAGTAGATCAGCCGAATGTAAATGGCTTTTTTGACCAAATGGATTTTTCTCTCATTTTCAAATTAACAACAACCAAAAAAAAACCTCTCGAAATGTTTGTTTTCTCCAAAATTGTTCATGGGAATTTTTTCCCCAGCCACCTCTAATTATTATCCCCATTTGATAGATGGGGAAACTCAAGAATAGAGCGGTTGGGTGATATGCCCAGAGAGACACAGTGGCAGAAACAGGAATAAAGCCAATCTCTCGATGCCCAGATCTGTAGTTAAATCCTCTTCCCCAGTCCAATGATACTGACAACAGTGGTGATGATCAGTCATCAAGAGGTAATAGGTGACAACCAAAGGTTCCTAGATCAAATTCTTCTCCAATTTAGCTCCATCGATTTCAGTTGTATATATCAAGGAGGAAATTGTCCTAGCTTGTTTATCTGTACTTCAGCTGAACTCTTTGACCCTACAAAATCCTGCTGGCACTCTTGACAGGACATCTTTTCTCATGAAAAGTCCAGTGGTTTCTGCTCTGGGATGAGGCAGACGTTACCCCAAGAACAGCCGGGTTTTACTGATTGCTGCTCTCAACCTTAGTTCTATCTCAATGCATTTTGCTATGGTCATTTAAATGGTTATGATCCCCGCCGGAACCCAAAAGTGCTGAGTTAATGAATAATAATTCACCTTAAAGTTAATCAAACAAATTAGGACCTCAATAATTGTCTCATTTGGGTTCAGTGCAAGCACTGGGTGAAAATCTGGGTCAGTTTTTATTTGGTCTGCACCTGTTTGCCAGCGCTAGACAAGCCGTTCTAACAAGAAGTTCTAACAAAAGGGAACATCATGAGGACAAAACAAGACAAACTAGGGCAGTCTGAGACAAACCGAGACAGGACACGAGAGAGAGAGACACCACAACAGACTGGTACACTATAAAACTTCCCTGAGCGAGAGAGAGATCGGCAACCCCTGTCAGTGGTCCATCCGGTTCTTCTTCTTCATGTGTCTGTGTGAAAGGCTGCACCTGGACCCCAGAGTATTGTAGTTTTGACATACAGCACCCCAGACCACTTGTGGTTTCCTCTCCTAGTCTCACCTCTGCCCGCAGTGACACACAGAAAGCAATGGTATTGAGATGAGATATGACTGCAGCTTCCTGAGACCACATGCCAAGCACCTCCATCCACGCTTTGACTAGTTTAGCCGAGTTGTGCAGTTGGGAAAGAAGGAAGAGTCTTGCCGTTTTGTGTCCCTTCCTGCTCACTGCCCCTTCCGAGTGGGGAATCGTCTGATGCACCCCTCTTCTTCCTCAGTGCTGTGGGGCTTGAGCATGAAATTCTTCTACGGTGGATTAAACCATCTCCCTTCCCCCTCCAGGAAATAACATGAGCAAGAATTAAAATGACTCATGCACACACATACACACATACATTGTGGGCATAGATTAGAATTTCAGCAAAGTTCTCAGCTCTGGTTCACACAGTCCAGTGAACTTAATAAAAAAGCTAGTTAGAGAAAGCAGAATGGTGCCAAATTTCCCCCAGAAGCAGCAAAAGTGAAAATTAAGTGCTGTCACCACCTTTCCAAAGCGAAATGAAAGCATCCTCCCCACAGCCACTTTGGCATTCATTTCCCCTCAGAACAGGGCAACTAAATTAAATCAGCAGGGGACTGGGTCATCCAGGGGATTCTTAATGGTATACGGATTCTTTGGTACACAGCTAACTGGTTCAGTCCAGGTGGGGTTAGTGGAGACGGTAAGCTTCCTAGCGGACCGGTGACTGCATCACTAGAACTAGCTTCCTTCCTCCCCCTCCCCCGAAAGTCTCCACAGAGAGATGAAAAACTATGTTAGTCATGGCTACTGACGCACCCCCTCAATCCTAGAATTGGCTTGGGGTTGAGGCACCGTGTGGAGAAGCTTGCTAGTTCCTGCTCTGCAGGGGACGCCAGACTCTGTGAATCCATCATCTTCTGCTGGCACTAACGTCCCTAGGAACATGGGTAAAAAGCAACGTTCAAGCAAATGCAGCGTGGAGCCATTGTGAAGTCTTGCCACTGTGTCTGGTACTGTCTTGTCTTCATCTTGACCATGAGTCTCCATACTGGTTAAAGTCATTCATCCATCTAGAGGGGTCTCCTTCTTCTAGCAGTACACACAAACAACTATGCAACACCACACCTGGGGAATTAGTTCCTGGCACCATTCCCCTTCCAGCAGGCAATCAACGTAGGCCTTGTCGTGTGTGGTTTTATATCCCCTCCCTTCTGCGGGCAGAGGAAAATAAAATATTATTCCTGGTCCCAAAGTTACAAAGCTCTTTAAAAATCCACCCACGATGGTTGAGCTGATGGATGGCCTCTCTCTGCACAATGCGGCAATTGCATTGGCATGTGCAGCAGGGAAGGGGAATTAATTAGTCTATTTGAGACTGGCACGACAAACATCCCGAGGTGGTTGTGCCTGGCGCAGAGTCATCCATTTACTTTTCCTTGTGAGCACAGCTGCTTCCATCCCATGTCATCAAAGCCTTTTCTCCCACATCCAGTACTGGTGGCAGGTGGTGGAGGTGTGAAGATGACCTTTATTATTCATTCGGAGGAGGCTATGCTCAGTGATGCCCCCTACTGTCTGTGCTCCCCACCCCATGTTCCCCAGCCAGGCTCTCTTCCTTAACACAAATGACGGTGATAGCTTGTACCAGTTGCATGCTGAGTTTATTGTTTGATGTCCAGCAGCTGCACGCTTTGACCACCCCCTCCTTTGCCATTCCTTCTCTCTCTCCTAGGGTTACCAATCCTCCAGGATGGTCCTGGAATTTCCAGAAATTAAAGAATAATCTTAATTAAAGATTATATCGTATGATGAAACCGCCAGGAATACAGCCAACCAAAATTGGCAGCCCTACTCTCTCCACCTGCAGCCATGTCACCACAAACTGTTATCTTGTCAGCTTTCTCAGGATAAGTAAGGCAAGGCACGGCCAGTATGGGGATGGCGAAATCTTCCAGGAAGACTCAAATGCTGCAGGAAGTGGTGTTGCTTATTCAGCAGAATGCAGTGTTCCCTCTGAACAATACCTCATTGAGTGGCTAGAGCAGGGATGTGGCCAAGGCAGGGTGTTGGGTGAAGGAGTCAGAAGGGTGTCTGTTTGCTTTTATCTTATCTCCCCAAATAGGTGGAACTGTTGCACCATATGGATTGTAACAAATCAAACAGATCTTAAAGTCCAATTAAAATCCTTAGACTCAGAGCATGGAAGATCTCAATCTATCTAGATGCTTATATGACCCTGTCATTGTGTTGTCTGAGCTCACACAACGAAGAGTCACAGACAGCATTCCTGTTCCTAGAATGCAAAAGGAAGCCAGATGCACTATTGCTAAATGGCTGGTTCAAGAGGTTACTTGATCCAACTGGTATCTCTCAGGTAATGGAAATCCAGCCTGAATTCAGTAGAGATTCATTTAAACAGTGGCACGTGAAATGTAAGAAGGAAATGAGGATGGGGAAGAAATTTGTTGAGCACATAGCCAAAGTGAGAAAAACAAATAACCAGAAATTCCTTCAGTGTATCACAGATTCAGATTCAGATATTCTAAGGGGAGAAGAGACCACCGTGATCATCTAGTCTGACCTCCTGTATAACACACACTTAGAGCAGACCTGTTAGAAAAACCTCCAATCCATCATGACCCGTGTTCCGATGGTTAATTACACGCGTCGTAAAATATGTACGCCTTCTTTCCGGTCTGAATTTTTCTAGCTTCAACTTCTAACCACTGGATTGTGTTATATCTTTGTCTGCTAGACTGAGGAGCGCATTATCAAATCTTTGTTCCTCGGGTAGGTACTATAATCAAGTCAACCCTTAGTTTTTCTAATCCTTTAATCATTCTCGTGGTTCTTCTCTGAACCCTCTGCAATTTATCAACATCCTTCTTGAATTGTGGACTCCAGGACTGTACACAGTGTTCCAGTGGGTAGAGAGGTAAAATAACCTCTTCACTCCTACTTCAGGTTCCCCTGTTTATGCATCCAAGTATTGCATGAACCCTTTTGGTTATAGCATTGCATGGGGAGCTCATGTTCAACTCGTTATCCATCCCAACCCCCAAATCTTTTCAGAGTCACTGCTTCCCAGGATAGAGTGCCCCATCCTGTAAGTATAGTCTACATTCCTTGTTCCTAGACGTGTACATTTATACTTAGCCATATTAAAACACACATTGTTTGCTTGTGCCCAGTTTACCAAGCAATCCAGAGCTCACTGCATCAATGACCTGTCCTCTTCATTATTTACCAGCCCCCAAGTTTTGTGTTACCTGCAAACTTTATTAGGGTTGATTTTGTGTTTTCTTCCAGGTCATTGATTAAAATGTTAAAAGCATAGGGCCAAGAATTGATCCCAGGGGGACTCCACGAGAAACACACATGCTCAATGAAGATTTCATGTTTACAGTTACATTTTGAGACCTATCAGTTAGCCAGTTTTTATTTAATCAGTTAGCCATTTAATATTTACCATGTTAATTTTATATCATTCTCATTTTAATCAAAATGTTGTGCAGTACCAAGTCAAATGTCTTACAAAAGTCTAAATATGTTACACCAACACTATTACCTTTATCATCCAAGCTTGTAATCTCATCCAAAAAAAGATGCCAAGTTAGTTTGACAGGATCTGCTTCACATAAACCCTTGATGAATGTCATTCATTTATATTACCCTCCTTTAATTCTTTATTAACTGAGTTACATATCATTTTGCCCAGAAACGATGGCAGACTGCCAGGCCTATAATTACCTGGGTCTTGTTTAGCCTTTTAAAATATTGTCAAACATTAGCTTTCTTCCATTCTTCTGGAACTTCCCCAGTGTTCAAAGACTTGTTGAAAATCAACATTAACAGTCCAGTGAGCTCCTCAGCCAGTTCTTCTAAAACTCTTGGAAGCAAGTTATCTGGACCTGCGGATTTAAAAATGTCAGACTTTATTAGCTGCTGCTTAACATCCTCCTGAGATACTAGTGGAATACAAAGAGTGTTATCATCATATGAGATAATCTTTCCCCCCCAAAAAAAATAGATACAAATATTTATTGAACACTTCTGTCTTTTCTGTATGATTATTGATAATTCCACCATTTCCATCTATTAATGGACCAATACCATTGTCAGGAGTCTTTTTTATTCCTAATATAGTTAAAAAACATCTTTTTATTATCCTGAACTCTGCTGTCCATAGATTTCTCCTTGTGTCTCTTTACTTCTCTTATCAAATTTCTACAATTCCCAGGTCTGGATTTACATTCATCACTATCAACTTCCCCTTTCTTCCATTTGTTATTTATTTATTTATTATAGCTAAATTCATTTCCCCTTTAAAGCAGTTTGTTTTTTTTAACCAGTACAGACTTATTTCTCAATTGTGGGATTGGGGTTTATAGGGCCTTAAACAATTCCCAATGATCATTTACATTTTTCTGATTACATTCTTTCTCCCAGCTGATCTGGCTCATAAGTGTTTTCAGCTTTGTGAAATTAGCCCTGTTAAAGCACCAAGTATATACATCTGAGCTGGTCTTTATTTTGTTTGCACATAATAAATGTGATCCCTGGGACCTAAGCTACCATTATTTGTTTGTTCTGTTGCAGTTGACACGCTAACAATTGCCCTCCTTGCTACCCCCTAACGCCAGCCCTCACTTTTATATGCAGAAAGCCAGTTATTGTGGCACAGGTGGGCTGTGGAGTTTTTATAGCCTGTTTGGGGGGCCTCAGAAAGAAAAAGGTTGAGAACCCCTGACGTACACCATTTTCCACCCTAGTTTATTGCAGAATCCCTGTCAGAAGCAAACAGCCTGTGAGAAGACTTGTGGGTTGGCTGGAGATAAAAAGAACAGTTAAGGAAGATAAAGGCATTGCAGAGAAGCTAAATTATTCCCTTACTTCAATTGTCACCGGGGAGAATACTGAGGAGATACCTGCCATTTACAGGTGGAATGATGAGATGCTGTCAGATTAAAGGGAAAAGGAAGAAATGTTGGAAACAACCTAATAACCTTAGGAGCGAGAGTCACCAGGGCCTGGTGGCACATGCAGGAATTCAGAACCGATTTAAGAATGAAGTAGCTGAGTTGCTTAAAAAATATATAATTTCCCATTAAAATACCAAAGGCCTGGAGGGTAGCAAATGTTGTACCTATCTCACCTGCTTTGGGGGAGTGACAGAAACATGAAACGCAGCCTTAAATTGAAAACTGTCGTGAGGGTTTCCTAGAGCCCGTGGGCCCAGCGTGGAGCAAATCTGCACCATCTCCGCTTGTGTGGCAGTTCCGCTTATTTCACTTTCAATATTTGGATTTGTTGGAACCCTAAACTGAAAGCAAAACCTCAGGGGGCACAAAAGTGAGTGAGCGGAAAGTGACTGCACAAACCACTATGAACTGAAACTGCCTGTGTCGCACAGTTCAGGCATCACAATGCCATTGCATTGGAGTTGCAACATCTCGATGCAACAACTCTGGCCTGGGGTCCACAAGCCAGAATGGGCTTCTTTACTAATTCCGGAAAGCAACCCCTGGGGCTCTTCCTCTCCCCACCAGGACAATGCCTCCTGTCCCAGAGGTATTGTTATTAGCAAAGTTGGACCAGGGTAGTATTGGGCCCCCAGGGGTCTCTCAAACCTCCAACAGCCTCTATACCCCTTTATAGGCCCCAACTTGTCTGGGGCAGTGTAGCCCAGGGACTAGTGCACTGGCCTGGGACTCAGGAGTTCTGGGTTCTGCTGCTGGCCTGCTAGGCAACCTTGAGCAAATCACTTCTCCATATGTAAAATGGGGACTCTGCTCTGTATAGGTTCTTGTACAGTGCCCATCACCATAGTATCTGGGCACCTTCCAGCCACGCATTAAGCGACATGACTAATATGTGACTTATTCTTTTTCTCACCCTCTCCCGAGGGTTGTGTGCACAGTGGAGTGTTTGTTTTGGTACCTTTCTGTCGTTGGTTGTTTCCTTGTGGACGCGTTGCTCTGTGTTGACGTTAGAGGAGGCAGGTTGGAGAAGTGGGAGCTCATTTCCACAGTCTCGTCTTGACATAGTTACAGGCTGATGTGGGTGGCCTCGATCTGCAAGGGGCTACGGCCCATTGGGAATGCCTTGATGATGATGATGATGATGATTGATTACACAGTCTGGGACCGGCCTGCGAGAAAGCTCTGCTCCATATACACATGAGCTTTACTCTTATTGTAGGAGGCTCCAGTGTGCTGGAGGAGCAGAGCTGTCAAACATGGTCTTCATTCTTGAGCTTTAGGCTATTTTAAATATCCTGGGCACAGGCCACTGGGTTCCTTGAAGATAAAGGTCTGAGACGTTGAACTTGATTCGATAACCTACCCTCCTTTGGAAAGTGTTTTGAGTTCTGTGCATGAAAAATGCTGCCTAAGAAATTAGGTATTCTTATTCTGCAGACCCGCTCCGGAAATATAATAGCTAGTTCTGAGGCTATGTCTACACTACCGCCAGATCGACGGTCCCGTGATCGATGCACCAGGGGTCGATTTAGCGGGTCTAGTGAAGACCCGCAAAATCGACTGCAGATTGCTTTCCGGTTGACCCCGGTACTCCACCTCGAATGAGAACAGTGAGAGTGTCTCCTGTCGACCCAGCATGGTGTAGTCAACCTAAGTTACATCAACTCCAACTACGTTATTCACATAGCTGGAGCTGCATAACTTAGGTTGACTTACGCAGTAGTGTAGACATAGCCTGAGATAGGCTATTCCTAGGGTAATTTAAAATAAAGAATCACCATCCCAGAGCTGAACCTTGTGGTACGTACATGGTTACCTTTCTTCACTCCCAGTTCTTTCCTGCTGAACCCCCTCGACCCCGATTCTGCTTCTTAACCATTTTAAAAACAAATGTAGCATCCCTTCCCCTTTTGGTAGCTGTTCTTTTGCAGCATTGTGGGTTTGGGGCTTTTTAAAACCAAAGCGGGCGTGAGCCTATTTGTATGTGTCATTCCCCTCAGCCCGCTGCCCTAGGCTAGCAAGTCTGGAACAGAGCTCGGCCAGAAAGTCATAATGAAAAAGGAGATATTGCAAAAGAGAAAGCTGACCACAGCTGCTTCTGTGAGTCTCACACCCACAAGGCTCTGCAGATTCTGGAAGGATCAACCTGTAAGGTTGTGATTCCAATAGACAAAAACGCGGCTTTAAAGAGATGCTGCCTGATGAACATAAGCCCCCAAAATGTAGGGTTTTCCTTCACAACGTCTACTAGTCACAGGTTAAAAGAAAAAACGCAGTGAAACCAACTCCCTCCCCTCAGGTCCTGTTGTGAACCCAGACACAACAGCCTTGTGCTAATACGTAAGATCCAGAAAGTAACTTTATGCAAAGTGGGACACGCTCGTTGACCAACATGAGCAAATATCAATTATATCTTTCAAACTCTCTGTTTTTAATCATCTACAGTTTTCTTCTGAGAGCAGGGAGAAGCATATCCCTCCCCCCTCCTTCTCTCTCTCGCTCTCTCTCTCTCGGATTTTTTTCCTTGAGTGTCCATTTAAAATAAAAACTCCTTTACTTTGGAAGTCATCACGCCTAGCTAGACCCATCTATTGACTTGAAGAGTCAGTGCCAGGGTGTTCACCTAGGGGTCAAAATGTTGGCCAGCTGGTGGGTGTTGGTCTATAGCTAGGAACTGGAGATGACCGCACCAGGATAAATTCACAAGTGCAGGGGACTGAACACTCTTAATGGCCATGGAACTCTTTTTCAGCAGAGATCAGAATTCCTACAGATTTTACCAACTTCAGAATAAAATATATGAGCCTGTCAAACTAGGACCCCTGCAGTTGGATTCTGCAGAGGTCTATTTGGGTCCAGCACTATTCAGTAATGCCTTGGATAATAGTGTGGAGATTGTGCTTATCAAATTTGCTGATGACAGCAAAGTGGGAGGGGTTGCAAGCACTTTGAATTCAAAACAACCGTATCAAATTAGAGAATTGGTCTGAAATCAGAAAGATGAAATTCAAAGACGAATGGAAAGTACTTCACTGAGGAAGGAAAAATCAAATGCACAACTACAAAATGGGGACTAACTTGGGTAGATGGTAGCACTGCTGAAAAAGATCTGGGGGTTACCGTGGATCACAAATTGAATATGAGCTAACAATGTGAGGCAGTTGCAAAGGTTAATATCATTCTGGAGTGTAGTAGCAGGACTGTTATATGTCCAGTTCTGGTCACCATACTTTAAGAAAGATGTGGACAAATTGGAAAGAGTCCAGGGGCAAGAAACAAAAATGATAAAAATTTCAGAAAACCTGGCCTGTGAGGAGAGGCTAAAAAAACTGGCCATATTAGGTCTTGAGAAAAGCAGATGGAGGGGGGACCCAATAACAGTCATCGAATATGTTAAAGGCTGTTCTAACGAGGGCAACGATCAATTATTCTCCATCTCCACTGAAGGTAGGACAAGAAGAAATGGGCTTAATCTTCAGCAAGGCAGATTTAGGTTGGATACTAGGAAAGATTTTCTAACTCTCCGGGTAGTTAAGCTCCGGAACAGGCTTCCAAGGGTGGTTGTGGAATCCCCATCCTTGGAGGTTGTTAAGAACAGGTTGGACAGACACCTGTCGGGGATGGTCTACGTTTATTTGGTCCTGCCTCAGCGCAGGGGGCTGGACTTGGTGACTTCTTGAGGTCCCTTCCAGCTCGACATTTCTAGGACGCTATGATAACATGAAGCTAGATGGAGAATACCATCTTTCAAATGGATTAATTGCTTTGAATTATACTCTGATACCCTGGATCAGCATTCGGTAGGCTGGCAGGCAGGCCACGCCTCTTTTGGCACTTGGGAGGCTGTGGAAGCAGAACTCTGGATTGGAACAATGAACAACACAGCACAGTCCATGCCTCAGTCAGACGAAGCTGATGGTGCTGATATCTTCCCTGAGGCAACGAGGAACTGTCCAGCAAAAGAACAGCTCCTTAGTGCTGCAGGGCAACAGGAAAAATCCAGATATGCTGTTGAACAACTGGAGGCAGGCTGGGCTGACTCTGGGGGGGACGCTGTGGTAGTCGTCCCCCCAACTCTGGGCCAGCACCAGCAGTGGCACCAATGGACTCCAACAGAAGTAGCATAAGAGGAAGCTCCCACGTGGGGGGCTTGAGTAAGGGAAAGAGAGAAAGAGACCAGAGAGTTCCCCTGGCTCCCTGCAAAGTAAAGACAAATGATTGTAGAAATAACAGGAACCAAAAGGCCACCCCTTAGCAGCAGTTCCCAGACTCTGCCCGTCTACAGAACGTGGTATATTCCAGACCGTGATCCTTAGCAGACTGAGGCGTGAAGGGGGATAAGGGAAGAGAAGGGAATGGAGTATGCTGAGCTACCCCAAGGAAAAGGAAATAGAGAGACGGAAGGAAAAGCAAAGGGGAGGTGTATCAGGGCGGCATTCTGCCTGTTAGCACAGAAACCGGCTCAGACTCTGCCAGGTAGGTAGCAACATTGTGGTGTTTATTTATGTTCCCTCCACCCACACCTTTACAGTCCCGTGCAGCCATGCTATTTTCCCCTGTACCTCCAGCCCTTTCCCCAGGGCCTGGGAGGAGCAGAGAGCTCCCTTGCCTGAGGACTCCGTCGGTCTGGGCTCAGCTGGCCCTGTTCTCCCCCAGCACTTCCTTCCTGTCTCTCTTTATCAGTCTCCAGCGGGGCTAATTAGTTCTTGAGCTCCGCACAGCCTCCCAATGTGATTAGATAGCTCCCTTCCATTCCCCACTCTACGAGATGCCACAGTGATCAGAGTGCTGGCTCATAGCACTCTGTCACACACCTCTCCCCCGCCCCCCTCCCCCGGCTTAACAGGGAGGTTTTTCTTTCCCCACACCCTCCCTTCTTCAGGTGGGGGCGGGCGCGGAACTGTTTTAGTTCACACTCAACCATCTTCCCCCTGCAAAAGTCACATTTCGTGGGCGGGGAATGTCCTGATGCTTCTGTTTCTACCCCTCCATGGACAACTTGTTGGTTTATTCTCCTTACTCTAAGTCTGTTGCTGTCCCCCATTTTTTCTTATTAACTAGTGGTTCTGAGTCTCCCAGCCCTATAAACTGTTCCCGGGGCTCTTCTTTCCACCGTTCTGTTTTTTGTTCAACTCCTATCAATAATCTAGAGTTACTCTCTTCCCTTAAGTCTTGCTCTGAATTACCTTCTCCTCCACTCCTTTTCCCGAGGGAGGTTCCATTTTCCTCCTGGCTTGTTTCCTTTGGTTTATGGGTTTCTAATTGGTCTAATTCTTGCCCTTTTTCCTCATTCCCTGTTGACCCAGATTTCTGCTGCGCGTGACCCTGAGCCCTGTTTTCCTTTTATAAAGGCTGGGGCTCCAGTCTCTCCCTATAATGACTGGATGAGGCAGTCTATCTACTACCCCCATCTGCTTCCATCTGAACTTCCCCTTAACTTCTAGGGGTATCTCAGCCATTGGGCAGAGTCTCACCATGGCTGCTTTCTAACACTGAACTTCGACCTGACAGCATCCAGTGGGGCTTCACCAAGTCCTTCCTAGCTGCGAGCATCCCAAGATGGTGTCCACCAGTCCCTGCTGGAGTTTCTTCCTGATCTTACAGAGGTGCTGGGGGTTTTCTTTATTCATCCTTGACAGTCACCGTCCAACCACAGAATTCCATGAATCCCACATTCCATAACAAGCCAGTCTCACTTTATATGCCCCATGCTGTCCCAGACAGGTCATGGGTAGCCAGGCCTAATAGTCAGAGCCAGAGGCCATGGTCATGAGACAGCTGGGTCGGGACATCAGGAGGTCAGAAGCAGGAGACAAACTGGAGATGAGAACCACAAGTCAGGAACCAGGATCAGGCCGGGTCAGGATACCAGGGGGTCAAAGGCAGGAGACAAATTGGAGGTTGGGAACCACAGGTCAGATGCCAGGAGTCAAGTTGGGTCAGGAGGCCAAGAAATCAAGCCAAGGAAGCAGGGGCTGGAAGCAGGAGGAGATGGCAGCATCAGCAGGAAGCACAAGGCACAGTTATTCAGACAGTTTCCTGTTACTACTGCTGGCTTAAGTAGGGCCAGCGGGCCAACCAGCCGCTTTGGGACTCTACCAGTTAGACCTGAAGGGGTGGAGCCTCATACGGGGTCAGGGCTTCCTGGGTCTTAGATAAGCTCTTGCCAGCAGGCTACCAGGAGCATGGTGACTCCCATGGTCCAGGTTCGAGACCCCTGGGTCATGCCATGGAGCCCCACGCTAGTAGCAAACCAGTCCCCAGTTCCTTGAAGTTCTTCTAGTCTCAGCCTTTTTTTTCCCCTCTGTCCTTCTTGATGAGAGCAAGTTGCCCCCTTTCTTCCCCTGAAATGATCGCACCTCTCTCTTGGGAAAGTCCACTCCCACAAACTCTTCTGAGAGTTTGATCGCTGCTTCCAGGGTCATTGGCTGGTGGCTCTGGACCCAGACACGGGTGTTTGTCGGGGCAGCACTGGAGAAGTTGTTGCAGTATTGTCACATTTATTATTTCCCCCACACTTTGGGGGTGTGGCCTTAGCCAGCAGGTAGCCTACTCAGTTAACTTTTGCACTAATGCCCTGGGCCATACCTCTCCAGTCCCTTTAGTGGCCTGAAATTTCTGTCTATATTGTTCCACCAGGTGGCCTACCTGATCCAGGATGGACGTTTTTACAACCTCATAGTCCGGGTCTGGTCCTTGATCAGGACCATGTAGGCTGCCTAGCCTTCCTCTTACAAATCGGGTGCTACCCAGAGGGCACAAAATCCCTTAAAATCCTGTCTGGCTCCCATTACTACTCTCTCAGAAGTCTCTCCAAAGACATGTCTGGGTCACCCGCTGGGCCCATCTTGCATAGGTTAACCCCCTGTGTCCTACTGCTGTTCCCCATTGTGAGACTCACTTTAGCAGTTGGTGCTCCACCTGCGTCTGTTCCTTTCTGAATTCTTGCAAGTTCTTCTGCCATTCAGCCTGCCGAGTGAAGAGGGGCTGATTTTCCCTGTGATGGGACTGCCTTGTGGACTGTGATTGTGGTTTGTTCAGACTTACTGATTTAACTGGTTCATGGCTACTACATATTTTGATTGACCACCTGCCCGTTCATTTTGCTTCGATTTCCTTGTGTTTTGGGATTGCTGTTCTGGAGTGCCTCAGAGTGTAACAGTCCCACAATACATGACATTAGCCATCCTGGAGCCACTGATGGCTGTCCAGATACCCAGGCATCCTGGCGATCAAATTCAGGATTGAGCAATTTAAATGACCCAAGTGATGGCGCTTCCGGCACTTGCCTTGGGAGGATGCCCCCTAGAGCTCACTGTCAGAAAATATTTCCTGATCCTTATTCCAGGTGTCTCCCCTCCCTGTTCATTTTTGTCCAGTTGTTTCTAGTTATACCCCCTTTGTGTGGCAGCACAGTTTTTGCCCACTCCCCCTGCAGCTTGCGGAAACACTGAGTCCTTCTGGATGTGTTAACGTGACTCTGTTGCCAGGCCTAGTCTTCATAAGAAGACAGTGCATCCAGCAGTTAGAGCCACTGACAGTCAGAACGACTGGGTTCTAGTCGCAGCTGTGCCATTGGATTGCTGTATGACCTTTGCTAAATTCGCTCTCTGTGCCTCAGTTTGCCCATCCTTCAGGCGGACAATTCTTAAGTACCTCACTGGCCTGGTTGTGAGGCTTCATTCATGAGTTTGCGGTAAAGCCGTTGCAGATTCTTTGACACAAGAAGCAATGAGAGTGCAAAGTCTCCTACTAGGCATGGTCCCAAAGGGACTCTTTGAGGCCTCCATCACAGAGAATCTGAAACGCATCCTCGACACTAGTTTTAGGAGTTGGGGGGATGGGGATAGAAGGCTTCCACCACTCTCTGCCTCTAGCTTTAGCTTTTCTCTCTGATATCGATGAGGGGCAATTGCCAGGATTTGACTTTGTTTGGACACATAGGACATGTGGTGTTTTACAATGCTCCATATCAGGGGTCGGCAACCTTTCAGAAAGGGTGTGCCGAGTCTTCATTTATTCACTCTAATTTATGGTTTCGTGTGCCAGTAATATATTTTAATGTTTTTAGAAGGTCTCTTTCTATAAGTCTATAATATATAACTAAACTATTGTTGTATGTAAAGTAAATAAGGTTTTTAAAATGGTTAAGAAGCTTTATTTAAAATTAAATTAAAATGCAGAGCCCCCCCGACTGGTGGCCAGGACCCAGGCAGTTGAGTGCCACTGAAAATCAGCTCGTGTGCCGCCTTTGGCGCACGTGCCATAGGTTGCCTACCCCTGCTCCATATCATCCATTGCTATCTACAGCATGCCTTTGATATATTCTATACATTTATTATATGCTGAAAGCTTGTTTATTATATGCACATTTTTGTGCCGATATGGAATATTTATGATAGCTAACGGAGCCAAATCTGGCCTCAGTTACACTTTGGTCCAAATTCTGGTCTGGGAAAAGCAAGTGCAAGCTCCCATAAAGTCAATAACGTTTGCATCCACCTGCACCAGATCTGATTTTAGCCACTGGACTTCAATGAAGTTGCACCACTTTACAGGCCAACATCTCATCCTACTTCCTGTGTTTCACCACTGGAGATTTTCAGTAGAAGTATTGTAGAAAGGAACATAGTGCAAACACTTCATCATCGTGACAAATCCAAAAGCCCAGGGACTCCTTGCAAGTTTGAGCACCATCCAGATCAAACTCTGGAAAGGTGCTTCAGGTGCTCTGGTTGTATATTCAGTTTATGTCCATCACTGGTAATCTTGTTGGGCCACCAAAGCTTTTGATGCCCACATGATCGCTGGCCATGTCTCAGCATTCCTTGGTACACACGCTTTGGAATTCATTGGTCTTCCATTCTAATAACATGTCCATACCAAGAAAGCAGGCGAAACTGACCAAGTGCTGATGGAGGTGGTTGTTGAGTTTGGCTTTGAATATCCTCATTTCTGATCTTGTACCGATCCCGGAGGTCCAGTACAAACAAAATGGGTCCTTTTCCAGATCTGAAGTTAGACACTGCAGTGCTGGGAACCTGAGGGGCATTGTGGGTATTGATATGCAAAGAAATGCACTGAGCTCCTGGCTTTCCTGGGCCTGATTCTGATCTGATTGACACTATGTCAGGAGTCACTCCATTGAACTCAGGGGAGTTAAACACGTGTAAACAGGAAGATATAGGAACACTATATCTAACTGCCAGAAACCCACAGTGAAGTGGGTCATTCTCCAGCCAGGTAGGTCCTGTTCTGTTGCTCTCAGAGTCCAATTGCAAACGTATGCGTATTGTCACATATTTTTCACAATCGCTTAGGGCAGATCTACACAAGAAACATTTGCTGGTATAATAATGCTGGGTTCAAGTGTGATTTTTCTGACATTTGTACACTGGCAAAAAGCCCTTGTGTAGATGCAGTTATACAGGGCAAAGTGCTTTTGCTGGCATAACTTATTTGGTTTGCGGAACTGATAGGCATATTGGCAAACTAACTCTGCATCTCCACTAATCGGTTTGGCTGGTATAGTTATACCTGCAAACCCTTTGTAGTGTAGACGTCTCCTTAGAGAATCATTACAGAAGTTAGAAATGGAAATTATTACTGTTATATATTAGGTGTATTTCGATAGTGCCTAGGAGCCCGAATCATGGTCCAGCGCCTCATTGTGTTTGGCACTGTACAAACACAGAACTAAAAAAGCTTATCATCTATTGGGTCCTTTTGCAGTCCGTCTGGTGCCAGGCAGAGTTCTTCCCTGGAGTAAATTGTTCAGTGCTTTGTCCAGTCTTCCTGTAAATAACTTGCGCAATGGGACTTGCGCACCCAGGCAAAACCGCAGCATTTTGCAGTACAGGAGACAATCAGTACCTGTGTATCTAAGATCAGAATTGAGCCCTGTAGTTATACTACGTGTATTTAGACACGTTCAATGAATCCTGTAGCAAAATGCATTTAATTTCTATATGTACTTGTCTTCCAAGAATTTTTAAGAGCTTGCAATAAACACAGCCAAAGCCATCACTCAACAAATTGAAATCACAGCTGTGTTAATGGGGCTACTATATTTGGATGAAATTTAACCCTAATGACTTTGTCTTGTAATCCGGCAAAGTGAATGGGTCAACAGAAGTTATGCTCAGAGAGCTGAGTGGACATTTCTCCAGTGACATCACCCCTGCTGCTCTCTTGATTTAATGCTCGTCCTTGGTTAACGACTCATCTATCCAAACACCCACAAACTAACACATTACTGTAGATTTCCCCTGCCCCTCCCCAGCAGGTCAGTTTATTCTGGGTTTAATAAGCATAATGAATTCAATGTAATTTTCTAGAGTTTGCTTATTAATCCCTTCCTTTGCTGCAGTGGGCTGCTTTGAAAAGGGTTAATATCCCACCTCATGCAAATGAAGGGCTGCTGGTGCCAGGTTTGAATACCAGAGATGTACTGTTATCTTCTTTCTGCTACCCTGGCCTGTTCCACTAAAGGCAGAAAGCAAGGAGCTGTGACAGACTGATGAGAATGTGAGTGGGATGTCTCACCCTAGTGACTGGGCCCACGGAGGGTATAAGGGACCTATGGGCAGAGACTTGTAGGTTTGAAGCTGAAAGGCCCAGGTTGTAAGTGATGTATCTTTATCTAGTAGTTGGGTCTGTGGTGATCAGCACATGGGTTTTCTAACACTGCCCCTGCAGGCTGCCTGGGGATCTGGAGCCAAATGCAGCAACAGAAAAGGCGTGTGTAAGGCAGAGATTTCCAAAGGCATACAGAGCAGTTAGACACACGGCTCCCATTGAAAATCAGTGGGCGTGGGGGCCCAGTTCCTATGTACGATTTTGAAAATCTCCCCAGAGATACATGGCCAGAGATACACAGCCTAAGCAGATACACCAGGTCTGGTCAATAAGCATCCATGTATCCCCACCATGATCATTAGATGTTATCCCAGGTCTCAGCCCACAGGTGGACACTATACATCACTGCCAGAATTTTCATACCCCGGAATACATCCATCCCTGTGGCAACTCCAGCGGAGTTACATTAGCGGTGAATCTGGCCCAGTGAAACCAGGCATGATGACTGAATCTCACATCAGTTCGGAAGAGCACCCAAAAGTGGGGATGCTTCTCTCAATTATTCGAGTCTCTTGGAAATCTCAAGAAACGCAGCCCTTCAGTCAGATTTCCAGCAGCCACTATTTTGGGTTGGGCTGAAAATACTTATGTTGAAAGCCTCGTTGAAAGTTTTTGGGCACGTTTACTTATGGTCCTGGTCACCCTGGGGAAATACAGAGGCATCAGCAAATATGTTGCCAAAAAAAAAGTCATCTGAATATTTTCAAACTTGCAAAAAGTTTTCATTCTAGTTCAGTTCAAGTGTGGGGTTGAGGTTTGGGTCAGTTTTAAGTGTTATCCAAACTTATATTCACACCTCCCTAGGAGAAACATTCAGCGAAATTCTGAACAATGGGCCCAGATTTGTGCACGGTCCAGGAGCCATCTTGGTGGCACAGGGGGAAAGGCCTCAGAGTGGGTGGGCTGGGAATGCAGTACCAGGCTCATTTTGCTGCTCCTTTAAAATCTATTTGTAACTCTTCCCCCACGTCCCCTTTCCCGACTGGCACAGTCTACTGACGGTAACTAGACAAGGTGGAGGACAGGCCACGCCCTCTAGCAGACCACACCCCTTATAGACTCATAGACTTTAGGGTCAGAAGGGACCATTATGATCATCTGGTCTGACCCCCTGCATGCTGCAGGCCATAAAACCGTCCCTACCCCTTCCCTGGACTCTGCTGTTGAAGTCTCCAATCCTGTTTTTAGTGACTGCAATCGGCAGAGACCCTCCTGCTAGAGATCCCTGCCCCATGCTGCGGAGGAAGGCGAAAAACCTCCAGAGGCTCAGCCAATCTGCCCTGGAGGAAAATTCCTTCCCGACCCCAAATGTGGCGATCAGTAAGACCCCGAGCATATAGGCAAGAGTCTCCAGCCCGGCCCCGTTAGCCATTATACTATTTACCCACCATTGCTTGGCTTTCCTTGACTACTATGTTTTACCATTAAACCATTCCCTCCATAAACTTATCTAACTTTATCTTAAAACCAGACAGGTCCGTCGCCCCCACCGTTTCCCTCGGTAGGCCGTTCCAATATTTCACCCCTCTGACAGTCAGAAACCTTCGTCTAATTTCAAGTCTGAACTTCCCCACGGCCAGTTTGTATCCATTCGTTCTGGTATCCACGTTAGTACTAAGCTGGAATAATTCTTCTCCCTCCCTTGTATTAATCCCTCTAATATATTTAAAGATAGCAATCATATCCCCTCTCAGCCTTCGCTTTGTCAGACTAAACAACCCAAGCTCCTCTAGTCTCCTTTCGTACGACAGCTTTTCCATTCCTCTGATCATCCTAGTCGCCCTTCTCTGCACCCGTTCCAGTTTGAGTTCATCTTTTTTAAACATGGGAGACCAGAACTGCACACAGTACTCCAAATGAGGTCTCACCAGCGCCTTGTACAACGGAAGCAGGACCTCCTTATCCCTACTAGATATACCTCGCCTAATGCATCCCAAGACAGCATTGGCTTTTTTCACCGCCACGTCACATTGTCGACTCATAGTCATCCTGCGGTCTACAAGAACCCCTAGGTCCTTCTCCTCTTCCGTTACTTCTAACCAATGCGTCCCCATCTTGTAACTAAAATTGTTATTAGTCATCCCCAAATGCATCACCTTACACTTTTCACTATTAAATTTCATCTTATTTCTGATACTCCAATTCACAAGCTCATTCAAGTCTCCCTGCAGGATATCCCTGTCCTCCTCCGAATTTACAACGCCTCCCACCTTCGTATCATCCGCAAATTTTATCAGCCCACTCCTGCAATCGGTTCCGAGGTCAGTTATAAATAGATTAAATAAAATGGGTCCCAAAACCGAACCTTGAGGCACTCCACTAGTAACCTCCCTCCAACCCGACAGTTCACCCTTTAATACAACCCGCTGCATTCTCCCCAGTAACCAATTCCTTATCCACTTCTGGATTTTCATATCGATCCCCATGTTTTTCAGTTTAACCAATAATTCCTCATGGGGTACAGTATCAAACGCTTTACTGAAATCCAGGTATATTAGGTCCACCGCATTTCCCTTATCTAATAAATCCGTTACTTTCTCAAAGAAGGAGATCAGATTCGTTTGGCACGATCTGCCCTTCGTAAAACCATGTTGTAATTTATCGCAATTGCCACTACCCTCCAGGTCCTCAACTAGTTTCTCTTTCAGAATTTTCTCTAACACCTTGCACACTACAGATGTTAGACTAACAGGCCTGTAGTTACCCAGATCACTTTTTTTCCCTTTCTTGAAAATAGGAACCACATTAGCTATTCTCCAGTCTAACGGGACCACCCCCGAGTTTACAGATTCATTAAATATTATCGCTAACGGGCCTGCTATTTCCCGCGCCAATTCCTTCAATATTCTCGGATGTAGATCGTCCGGTCCTCCCGACTTAGCCCCATTAAGGCGTTCAAGTTTTGTTTCTACCTCGGATACGGTGATCCCCAATCCCGAATGCCCCTCTATAGTGGTGCTAGTATCCCTAATACCTTCATTGGCCTCATTAAACACCGATGCAAAATATTCATTAAGATATTGCGCCATGCCTAGATTGTCTTTAATCTCCTCTCCGGCAATAGACTTCAGCGGTCCCACTTCTTCTTTTTTTGCTTTCTTCCTATTTATGTGGCTGTAAAACCTCTTACTATTGCTTTTAATTCCCCTCGCTAGGTCCAACTCTACACGGCCTTTGGCCTTTCTCACTCTATCTCTACATTCTCTGACTTCACTTAGGTACATTTCCTTACTGATCCCTCCCCTCTTCCACTCTTTATACGCTTTCTGTTTTTTCCTAATCGCCCCTTTGAGTCGGTCGCTCATCCAGCTCAGTCTAAATCTCTTGCTTAGTAATCTTTTCCCCTTTTTTGGAATACAGGCCTCCGACAGCTCATGCATCTTTAACTTAAAGTAATCCCAGGCTTCTTCTGCTTTTAAATCCATTAATACGTTTGCCCAGTCCACTTCCCTTACCAGTCCCCTTAGTTTGTTAAAATTGGCCTTTTTAAAATTATAAACCCTAGTCTTTGATTTAACTCTGTTACTCCTTCCATGTATTTTAAACCGAATTAGCTCATGATCACTGGAGCCCAAATTGTCCCCTACTACCACTTCCTCAACAAGGTCCTCACTACTTGCTAGAATCAAATCTAAAATGGCCTCCCCCCTCGTCGGTTCAGTTACCACTTGATGGAGGAATTGATCAGCAAGCACTTCTAGGAACATCTGAGCCCTGTTATTGCTACTAGCGTTTGTTCCCCAATCTATATCCGGGAAGTTAAAGTCCCCCATAATTACACAGTTTCTGTTAGTAATTACTTCTCTAAACACATTAAATAGTTCCTTATCCATATCCTGGGTCGATCCCGGCGGTCTATAGCACACTCCAAGCACTATCCCCGGAGAGGCTCTAGTAGTCCTATTACCCAGTGTGAGTATTGCCCAGACAGACTCTGTGTTATCTAATCCATCCACTATTATTTCTTTACAGTTTATTTCACTATTGACATACAAGGCCACCCCCCCCACCTTTACCTTTGTTCCGGTCTTTCCTAAACAGCGCATACCCCTCCATATCTGTGTTCCAGTCTTGACTGCCATTCCACCACGTTCCCGTTATTCCTACGATATCCGGTTTCAGTTCCTGGACCAAGAGCTCCAATTCCTCCATTTTATTACCTAGGCTTCTGGCATTGGTGTATAAACACCCTAATGTATGTCGTTTAGCCCGTCTCCCATTAGCAGCACTATATGTTGCGGGCCTCCTTGTGTCCGTCCCCCCTGTCCTTCCTATGTCCAATCTCATCTCCCCGGCTATGTCTCCTCTCCTTTTACTCACCTTTTCCATACTGGAATCTTATGGACTAGGGTGGGCTAATCCTCTTGCTATTTAGAGTGAACCTGAGCCTGTGCAAAGAGCCAGCGAAAGGCCCATTTACGATGATGGGATGCAAGTGGTGCATTGACTTTGGCCTGTTCCTCCAGGCTTACATGAGCTGGAGTGGGGGGTTTAAATGGCCTGAATTCTACCCTCTGTACTTTAGCCCATCCCCCTACCTGGTGCTCTCTTGAGCATGAGGCTGCAATTCTGTGTAGCTGCTGTGACGGGGGTGCGGCTACACCTTTGCTTCCAGCACCTATGGTCAGGGAGGAATCTGCACCCCTCTCTCCCCACTAATATACCTGTCTGGCAGAAGCATGACCTGGCCCCATCCCTGTTGCTAACTCATACATCCCGTGACATATATTCTATTCTTCCTATTAAAAAAACAAAAACAAACCCCCAGTGCAGAAAGAGAACTGACCACACGTGTTTCTGCCCACTAAAGGGAATCCTTTTGAATGCTGTTTCAAACAAGCCAGAGCTGGGGTGGATTACATCATATAACACCCTCCGCACCTCTTCTCCCCACCCCCACCCCCCAAACAGGAACTTTTAAATTCTGGGACTCTGACAAAGGAAGAGGGGGGCGTTGGAAGTAGCTCCATTGCCTCACGTTGTCTCGGAGTTGCGGAGTTCACAAACACAAGGTACGCAGTCAGAACAGCCCGGGGCAAAGTTTGTACTTTTGCTTGAATCCGAACTTTTGTTTACCAAGGTAATAAACCAGTCTCCTCTTCCAGGTGTAAAAGCTATTCTGAAAAGGCATATTTGTGTTGTGCCCCGCCTCAGCTGTATGGTATGTACTCCGTGTGTGCGCTGCCTGGACTGCTTCTGAGCCGGGGGGGAAAAAACAAAAACCCACAATCTCCGTAAACACATAGGGAGGAATGCGGCTGCTGTCCCAGTGGAATTAGGAGCCTGGGAAACAAATTAGGAGCCCCAAGAAACCCTAGTGCACCACTTATCTAGCTCCTGTACTCCCACCTGGATTCTTTGAAGCCCAGCCCTTCCCTCCTCCACAGTATTTGTTGCATTTGCCATTAGCTTTGCTGTGTAAACCCTAGTGCAGGATCCCAGGCGGGTGCCCTGCCAGCCTGTTTGACAACTCTGTTTAGGCAAGTTGAGCTGCAAACACTTATACCGTATTCAGTTCTCCACCAAGTTATGTACTCACTTTGCCTCCCCTCACAAATTGCCCCAACAAGCCCCACGCATTAAATAACATGAAGGATTAGGTTCGTTCTCACGAAGGTTGAAAAACTGTCAGCGTTGCGGTTTCTTACTCCTCACCTTTTACTCTTGGGGTCGGGCCGTGATGGTAAATATGGTCAGCTCCTGATGGGATATACGGTAAAGTTTAGGGAGAGCAGACTAAACAGATTAAACAGGAAACAATTTCGGATTAAACAGGAAACAATCCAAATGCTTGCCCATCCCTTGCAACCTGTTCAGTGGCCCCTGAGCTTCCAACCCGTTGGCAGTTGGGCCTGGACACTTGGGCTAACATCTGAGCGCTAGAGAAAAAATGGTGTTTGTTTTTTTAATGCGTGGAAGTGGAGAGGACCTTATCCAAAAGATGGCATTTCCTGCCCCACACTCACCCCAGGCCAACGCGTTGGGATCAGGGCTGTCTCAGAGAGATGAGTGCCATCTACTGAATAACCGGCTCCACTTCCTGTAGCACTTTTGGATTTTCCTTGGATATCTCCCATTCAGCCACTGCCCCCACTTAGCTTATCCAATTTTATGGGATGGCATCTGGAATTGCTAAGTGTTAAATGCGGGGCTTGCGTAGACACTTGCATGAGTACACACCAGCTGCCGGTCAGCAGCAAACTCTCCTCTATTACCTGCTATTCCTTTAGGGACAGACTTAAGGGAGCTGCTGCCAGCCAATAATATTTAAGTTGCACCGTTCATGCTATAAAAACCTGCCCACCACGCCAGTGCCTAACATCAAGGCTGAAGTGTTAGGAACTCAGCTGGCTCTGGGCGCTGTTGCCTAGCAACCCAATGAGCTTGGCTGGGCCCAATACACCCTCACTAAGTGACTGTGCTCCTTGACTGGACTGAAGGCCCAACAGATCCCTATTACGGCCGGGTAGCAACAGCAGCCCAGTGGCTGATCAATGCTTTCTGCTCCCCGCAGATGCGCCAGGCCTGCTTCCAGCTTCCTGTCCAGCCCATGCACTGCCCCTTACCTGCTCCGCTCCGGGCCTAGTCCCTGCCTGCCTCTGAACTCCTGATTCCTGGCTCTGACCACCGACTTGCCTCCTGACCACGATGCTGGCTCCGCCCTTTGGCTCTGCCTACACCTCGCTATGTGCCAGGACTGACACTGTGTGTGGCATACAGGAGAAAGGGAATAAACTCAGAACATGAACAGCCTGGGAATGGCGACAGTCATTAAAAGTCAGGGATTCACTTTGCTTAAGCATTCAGAACGCCTTTGGTCAAGAAATCAGAACCCCAATCGCAAGCTGAACCAAATTGGACTCAAAATCTTTTTTTAACATTTAAAAATGTTGGTAGAAATTCCTCTTATCATTTTGTTTTATCTTTTGGTGCCATAATGTTCACCCATGCACCCATGCAACCTCCTTCGTGCTGTCCTAAATTGGATGGGAAGAGGAAATGCCCAGAGTAAGACTATTCTTCTTGTCTCTCAAGCCCAGGCGGTTCCAGGACTTCACTGTTATAAGAGGACCCATTCTCAGGAGAGTTACAACCCACGTGCACTCCAGAGCCAAGCGGTTGAGCGGCAGCTCTGGATACGAATGCAGAGTGAATAAGTTCTCCATTGGTAGGTTAAGGCAGGATCACTGGAGCAACAGGGTCCATGTTTGGAGGGAGTTTCTGAGAACATTACCATGGACCATCGGACTTTAAGGATCCTATCTATAAAGTGGGAACAGCAGCTCACCCTTCAGCTTTGTCTGCTCCAGGTCAGAGTGAACTTCCTGGCGCTCAGATCCTTGGACAATGAGCAGGCACTGGGAACTGAGCACAGATTGGCTAGCTTGCTGCAAACATCTGGTGGTGGTTTGGAACTGCAGAGATCCCCTCAGACATACGTGAAAGACTACGGGATTGATACCCCTGGAGTGTGGATGTGTGCCCACTTCCTGAGCTGGGAAAGATGGACCCAGCCTGGTACCTCCCAAGAAGAAACAAAATGTTGTCCCACTTTGGGTACAGGTCCATTCAGCAGCCAGACCAATTAGAATGGTGCGAGGTTTGGAACTTGCTCTGTATGAGTTATTATTTCATGTCAGCTTGATGAATACATTCCACATCTTCCTTAACCACTCCAACAAGGCAGTGGCTGAGCCTTGTGTTCTTGTAACACATTAATTTGATCTTCCAGAAGTGGCTGGGAGTGGCATCTTATGCAGTGTTATGTCAGAGGCAGAGTAGATTGCATACATTTTTTGATTGCACAGGTCTGAGGCAGATTTTACCGATACTGATTAGAGCTGGGTGAAAAAATATTTCTGCAAATATTGATGCACATTTTCAGTGCATTTGCTCCAGCCAGGTTGTTATGCCCATTTTGCATCCTCTTTCTGCTAAGTTCCACTGCCACCAATGTTCACCCAAAGGGTGAAATTTGCCCCTCTGCAGAAGGCCAGTGAAGGACTGTGGGCATCACTTAAGTGGAATCACATAATGGGCCTGAGTGGGACTTAAAGGATACCTTCTGCTGGCCCTCAGAAATTTGTTTTCAGTTAAAGTCACCCCCGTGCAAAGTCACATGGACACGTGGAGTAACACAGTATGGGTTGATTTCTTCCTACTTCATGCCCGGATGCAGAGCTGGGCCTGGAATGGTTCTCAGCTCTAGAGGGTATGGTCTGTCCCTCACCCCATGTTTTGAAAGCCCATTAATTCAGTTTGTTCAAACAGGAATTATTGTGGGGAAGTTCTATGTCCTATGTTATACGGAAGGTTGAACTAGATGATCACAGAGTTCCCTTCTGACCTTGGAATCTATACCTCTCTTCATGGAATCTCAACTGGAAATGGATACAGGTGCAGAAGTCTTTGTATTGGGACTACTTGTGTAGTCATCCAGTCAGAGAACAGCAACAGTCCCACGCGACATAGTGGACAAACTGCAACTAAGCAACACAGCTTTTCCAATATTTGTGATCGAACCATAGAGTCAAAAGGTTGGTTTCTTTTAAAAGATCCAAAGAAGGAATAAAATCTGAGGAAATAGAGAACTGTTTGGGGATAATTCCATACGCAGAAAAAGCAGTTGCTGTTCAAATCACCAAACCTGGGTGCCTAAGGTTAAGGACCTAATGGCCTGGTTTTCAGAAGTACTGAACACCAAGGGAAGGAGGTTGATTGAGACACAACTGTGGTCAGAATTTGGCCTGTGATGGCTCTGGGGCTGCAGAGACTTACATATGAGTGCTTGACTTTAGGGCACACAAAGCTTCCCATTTAATCGAATCAGCCATGTGAGTCCAACGGGAAGTAGAGCTGGTGTCAGGAGCTAATTCAATAACAAGCACAATCTTTACATCTAGGCAATGGCAGGGCGCCCAGAGCTCTTGGACGGACACCGTCTCTTTATCACTTTTACCAATCTAAAGAAATTAAATGAGTAAATAGATAATAACCAAAGAAATCCCGGATGGAGTAGGGAATTGGCAAACTGCTTCTGACAAAATAAGGATCTCCCCAGCCCTGACCCCAGTGCTTATTTATCCAGGGCTTGCCAGGGCTGATCCTCGGTCCCTCTAGGCTTGGCAGTTCATAGCCCGGGCACCTCTGGGCTTGCCACGTCAGTGACAAAATTAAAATATTGCTTGAGCCCCTAGCACCTAATTGCTTATGCCCTGGCATCTCTTTCATTACAAATTGAACACTGCCTGTATCGTCACCCATTGCAAGAACCAGACCTAAACAGAATCAATTTTTAAGGTTTTGAAGCCTTCAAATAAATGGTGGTTGTTTTTTTTTCTCCCCGTTTGTGGTTGAGACCTGGAATTGGCAAAACACAGCAAGAAATGCTCTTCTGGTGCCGTTTCTACCTCTTACTAGAAGACAGCCACTACCAAAGGTGAATTTGGGAGCAATGGACCCTAGAAGGGGGAGAGGGCCATTCACCCCCAGATGGTGGGTAGGAGTAGTGGGCCTACCTGTGTGGGGGCTGGGAGGGAAAAATGGCTGCTGGGTTTCCCTAGAATAGAATGCTGGAGGCATTAGATGGGACCCCCCCAGGAAAACTTGCAAACTGGGAAGAGGAAGCTGTGGTCTACTGAGGAAATAAGCAATTGAATCAACTGTTTGGATACAATATTACGGTTCTGGGTGTGCTGAGGAGAACCTCGCAACTGGAGAGCAGGGTGCCAAGGGCTGTTGCGGAAAAGGGTTGTGTGAGGATTAGGGAGGGAGCGAGGGTTGTGCTGCTTTCAAGCAGGGAAACCTCAAAAGCCGCGCTACATATACTCTAAATAAACTTCAGCTAACGAGCCAGGGTGAGTTCCTCACCTGACGTAAGTCGAGGCATCTCGGTCGGCTTCCCCTAGACTTTCGACTCCTTACCCAAACCGCAGCCAGATTCGGACATCGGTGAAGTCTGCCCATCCCGAGTCTAGCTCACTTTTACTGGTTTCACGGGAGAGCAACAGGTGTGGGAGGCATTGGTGAGGGGACGTTCCGCTGGAGGCTGTGCATCTCTCATCACGCAGTCCCTCCTCTGAGCTGACCGGCAATCTAACAGGAGTGTTTAAGCTGCAGGAGGAGGGAGGGATCAGGGATAGCCATTCTCCAGGGATAACCCTCTCCAAGTGGGGTAACGTACGATGCTGTAGGTACCATCAGTCACCGCCTCTCAGAGGTCCCCCTCCTCCGTGCCGTGTGAACACACCTGCTGCACCTCTGGGACGGCTGGAAGAAGTGCAGAGACATATTGGGGGGTGCCTCGTTCCATGGGTCATGACCCTGTTCTCCTGGTCATGTCTTTAACTCGTGCCAGCCCCACATACTGAGGGGACAAGATCCTACCATGACAACTCCTCCAAAGCTGTGCAGCACCCACAACTCCCATTGAGATGGCCCACACATATTCTCACTTTCTGGAAGGTTTTTATGTGGGGCAGATTTAGGGTGGCCAACATTGTATTTCAAAAATAAGGGACTGCTTTCTTACCACCCCCGCCTCACCTCTCCTCTCGATATTATTATTAGTGTTATTCTCATAATAATAATTATTGTTAATAATAATTATTATTAATAATAATCAGTAGTCACCTACATTTGCCAGGGGTATTTCTTGCTGCTTTTTGCAGTACTCAAAAACCCTCAGTCTTATTGCACTGAGATGAAGCCCGGGACAGGAAATTTTCTGTTTCAATTAGGGACCGTCCCTTGTAATATGGGATTGTTGGCAACACTAGGCAGACTCGATAGGGCCCATTGAGAGTGAATAAACGAGAACTACATGCGATTCCCATTATGCCCTCTAGAGGATAGGAGGAATTCATATTCAGGCTGAGTACTAAAATTCTTGGCGGACTGAAGATTGAATGGACCAGAGAGTGGACATGCCTCGTGTGTGTTTCTCTCTAGTCAAGGATCAAAGAGACTCCTCAGTAATGCGTTGCGTACAGCTACTCTGAAAGCCAGTTCAGATCCAGCAAGTCGTTCAACAGGACTGACGGATACAACTGTAATGTCAGATGCGTCTCTATCTCACTCAGCATCTAAAACACATTTGGCTGATGTGACAAGCGGTTTCTTTTCAACGCCTTGCATAGAAAAGGTGAGTGTGGAATTAAGCTGTCATCTGCAGCACTTTGTACCCAGTTAGTGCCAACCATGACACAATATCGTTTGATGTCACCATGTCCTCCAGCTGAAATCCAAAACCTCCCATTGCCAGACAGAGTTACTTAGCAGGGGGATCTCCAGGGCTGTTTCCCATTTCGTCTGTTTTCCTAACTTTATACGTGTGTTTGAAAAAGGGGGGGAGGGGGAGAGGACAGAGGGGAATTAACAGAACTAATAGATATATTTTTAAACCCAACTTTTTAATGATAAAAGATTCAAATGATTCTTTAACAAATACCTGACTTTGGAATGTCAAAACATGGATGATGCCATAAAGTATTCAGGGAGTTTGAGATTAGGGCTAACATTTATTAGAGCGATGAAATCTGAGAACCTTAAAAGTATCTACTCTGTCTCTTTGTAACCCAAACACAAGGACTTGGAGAGAGAGGCAAAGGCCATTTATGTAAGATGCTGGGTACCGTTTTTCCCCCGCATGGTAGTATCTTCTAGAAAGTCAGTCTGATCTTCCAAAGTGGGAATAGGAAACATTTTCTAAAAATCCTTTGTAAAATTTTGAACTAGATCTGTTGTAAACCATGCTTGACGCAGGACTCACTGGATGAAATTCAATGGCCTCTCTTATACAGGAGGTCGTGCTAGATGATGACAATGGTCCCTTCTGGCCTTTGAATCGACAAATCTATGAAATAAAGGGACCATGTGAGAGATGGGGACAAAGCATTCTCTGCGGAGAAGCTCTGAGTGTGGTACAATCTTCCAGGGGAGATCAGTTGAATCCGGAGTCTGACCAGCTTCAGGAAATGTTGCAAGGCCTTCCTCCTTGAAAGATCTTTTCCAGCGTATGTGATACTTACAATTCAAATACCCCTTTTATTCCCAACCCACTAAAACCCCTTAACCTACCCCCCAAAACCAACCCCAAACACACTATTGACCCTGTAAAGGGAATAATGCCAGAGACTCCAGGAAATCCATTAGGGACTTTGCCATTGCTATGACTTTCACATGGCAGGTGTTCAGATACCATGGCCACGGGCAGTAGTATATAAAACCCTAAGATATACAAGATAGTTAAAGCAATGGTGCTATCTAAGTTTCATGCTTCATCATCGTTTAGAATTTGTTTGATAGCAACCCCACCCGTCCAGTCAATCCCAAATCAATATCACCAAGGTTTTCCCAATGAGTTTGCTTTTACAAAGGTTGAGGGAGAGAAATACAGACAAAAAATAGCAATTGCTCTAGGTATAGATGCCAGTATACTGGAGTCACCATAGTGACAGTCAAAATGGCAAGGTACTTAACTATTTCACTGCCAAGCATTTTAGCAGAAACATGCAGCTGATATGACCAATGGCTTTAAAACTTCAGATTGGCTTTGGAATATTAAGGATATGCCAGATTTTCCCGTCCAGAAAGCATCTATGGTCAGCTGGAGAACTAGCAAGTTTATGCCACCAACTATACGCAGGCAATGAACCTGATTCAATGGAAGGGGGAAGTAATTTTCATTCAGACTGTTTAAAACTCTTTGGGTTTGGTTGTTTTGGTTAAGAAGGCCTACTGGACTCAGACACATGCTCTTCACCGCCCTGCTCTTGTCATTAAAACTTCAGAAACATTCCATTCCACATCTCTGAGTCATCCAAGAAGTTCTCCAGCAGAAACAGGAAGATGAGACTTGATGTTCCTCATGTCTCTAGGGTCAAAAAAACAAGCAACAAAGGAACTTTTCAAACCAAAAGGTCCCTTGAATTTTCCTTCACGACTTCCCCTGCCTGTAAGAATTCTTCTGAGTGGAGCACAGACCTTAGGTCAAGCTCAGCAGGGGAATGACACATTCCTCCTTGGATGGGAATGGGACATTAGCTGGCAAGGAGAGAGAATGTCGACACTCGGGTGGCTGGGTGACTCCAACCCCCCACAGCAATGCTCTTTCATGGCACAATAATGAAAGCTTATAGTGTTTTCAGAGAATAGTTTCTGATAACTAGAATGACCAGACATTGGGTCTCCAGTGGTACACCCATCTTAACTGCTCTGTTTCTTTCACAGGCTGCTTTTTGGACAGGAGTCAACATATTTTGATTCCCGTATTCATATTCGTCCATGCCAGGTGCAAACAGGGCTGTTTCCCAGACGCCGTAAACGTTACAGCAGTCTCTCCCCTTTATCTATTTATTTATAAATTTTGCCTTTGTTCCAACTTGGTGCAGCTGGTTTAGGTAGCTAGCTACGCCTTGTGCTGGAGGCAAGTTCCTGGGCACGTGCACAGCTTCTGGAGTCAGTCTGCTCATCGCCCTGCGGACAGGGCATGATCCTTTCCACTTCTCAGGAGATAAAGCCCTCATTGACTCCAACTGGAGAATGGCAGGGCCGGACACTACACTAGCAGGGAAGGAGGAGCATGACTCTTGTTGGTGTCCATGCAGTGATGAAAAATGCCCCCACCCCTCAGGACAATTGGCATGCCCTCTCTTTACTCCCTGGAGTTACCAAGTGCGGCCAGCCTCTCTAAAACTGCCTGCCCCTCTCTTCGGGGTCCGCTCTGGCACTTTCAAGACTAATAAAATGTAGCAACTCGGCGGGGAGGGTCACACAGTGGCAGAATCAGGTGTAACCCCTTTGGGGTTTAGAGAGCAAGGTCCTTTAAATCTTTTTCCTAAGGGGGAAGGGGAGAGTAAGAAAAAAGAGGGAAACTCCAGGGGGCAAGGCTGGAGCTCCAAGGAGAGGGGGAGGCAGCCTGCAGGCCCTGGAAAAGTGAAGCAGCAGAGAACCTGCCCGAGGCCTGGGAAGGACAGGGCCGATCGGGGACACCCCAGGACAGGAGCCAGGAGGAGCACTGGGCCAGGGAGGAATCGCCCGAGAAGGACAGGCTGGAGCTGGACCCAGTATCACTAGGGTTACCATATTTTGTGCCTCCAAATGGAGGACACTCCACGGCCCACGGCCCCGCCCCCAGCCCCGCCCATACCCCCTCCCCAACCCCGCCCCCTCCCCAAAGTCTCCGCCCCCTCCCCTGCTTCCCGCGAATATTTAATTCGCGGGAAGCCTGAAGCAGGTAAGGGGGAGTGTGGGGGGGAGGAGGCGCGGCCCAGGCTGGCCCCCCTGGCGTTTCCAGCCTGGGTCGGCTCGGGCCCTGGGGTGCCGGCCCCGGCCGACCACCCCCGGCCCGCCCAGCACTGCCGGCCCCCGGCGGCCCGGCGCACCCCCCGGCTCCCGGCCCCGCGGGCCCGGCTCCCGGCTCCCCGCCCCGCGGGCTCGGCTCCCCGGCTGACCGGCTCCCCGCGGGCCCGTCTCCGCGGGCCCGGCTCCCCGGCCCCGCGGGCCCGGCTCCCGGCCCGGACCCCGGCCCGGCACCGCGCCCCCAGCTCCCCCTCTGGCCCCGCGCCCGGCCCGGCACTGTGACCCTGGCCCGGCACTGCGCCCCTGGTTCCCGGCCCGGCACCATGCCCCCGGCCCCGCACCGCTGGCCCCGGCCGAGCACCACCGAGCCCTCCCGATTTTCCCGGACATGCCGGGCTTTTGGGGATTTCCCCCCGGACGGGGATTTGAGCCCCCAAAAGCCGGACATGTCCGGGAAAATCCGGACGTATGGTAACCCTAGTATCACGGCTGCCCAGAGCTGCACGGGGCTGTGAGTACTGGGGCTTGGGACTCTGCATTGGGGACAGGGAGGGAGGCTGTAGCTAGTTAAGTGGGGAGGGGGTCGCTCTGTGTGGCTTTGCAGAGAGCGGCAGAAGAGGGCACCGGAGGGGTTTGTTGGGGGAAGGTTCACTGGCACCGAAGACGACCAGGAGCACCCAAGACTCACCCCTGGACTGGAACTTTGCTCAGGGCTCCTGAACTCTGTGTGCAGACACATGGCTCAGTGTCTGCCCTTCCAGATTGTGCTACCACTGGGCCTATGGGGCCTTGGCTTAGATGCAGCCCTGTCTTACTGCTTCCCCTATATTTCCCCTTGTTGTTTTCCCCTCTCATCCCTCTGTAAATAAATATTTCCCTTGTTATATCCACTGTACTTTTCCTGTGGGTGGGTGCGTTCACTCTGGGGGCTTTGGAACAGGTGCCCCTGGGGCGGAAGGGATTTCTCCTGCTGCATTCCTGCGCGCGCCTTCTCTTGGCCAGAGCTGCCCGCAGAGCAGACTCCATCTTGGCCACGAGGGCGCTAAAGTTACACAGGTTTAGAATAAAAGCCACCTAATTCTCAGCCCGGTGCTCAATCCTCTAAACCGCAGCCATCACTGGCCAAGCTGAACGGAGCTGCACTGATTTACACGAGCTGAGAACCTGGCCTGGACTCTTTGCCCTGAAGGGTTCCAATCTGGATTTCAGACCTGACACAAGAAGTTATCATTTATGGGTAGTATTTTGATAGAGCATAGAGACGCCAATCTAGATCAGGGCCCCAAGGTTCTAGCTGCTGCACAACCATGCAGTAAGAGGTGAACTGGGCTCCAAAATACCTACAGTCTAATTCAAGGCAAGATGCCACAAGTGCGTGTGACAATCAAAAGGAAGGCGGGATGTAGGTAAAAGGAAAAAGTGAGAGTATAAACAAACAGGAGGTGAGCAAAGGAGCATTTCCTTACCCAGTGTGATGCTGCTTTGTTGATTAACTCACTTCTTCCACGTGACATGGCAGGAATGGATTTGTGGATAGGACTGGTTGGGAAATGGAGTTTTTTTCCCCCTAAAAAATGTAACCAAAGCAATTGGTTTTTTTCCATCAAAAGTTTTCAACACTTTTGGGGGGAGAGGGGTTGGAGTGTTGTTGAAAAACCAAAACTTCTTGAAATGTTTTTAGTTTTTGACAATTGGAACATTCCATTCAGTGGGGTGAACATTTTTCAGGAAAAACAAACACTTTAACCCAACGGGCTGATATTCTTGAGTTTTCAGTTGCTGAAAACAGAAAAAAAATCAGTTTGGGGTTGTTGGGGTTTTTTTTAAAAGGAAAACCCCAAAAGAGGTGTTGCAAATGGATATTTCCCAGAGAAAATTTCATCTTGACCAAAAAAGGATATTTTTCACCAGAAAAACATTTCCAACAAAAAATGCCAACCAGCTCCATTTGTAGTTTGGATTTGTGTGAGGAAGAGAAGGTGTTGCAGAGAACAGGGGGATAAGAAGGGGCAGTGTGGAAGACACAGGCATTTGGGGAAAGAAATGAAGGTACCATAAGTCTGGGGTCACTGGCAGAAAGAAGGTTCCTGGGGAGAAGGGGATAGGAGATGGGGCTGGGACAATCCACAAAGACCTTCAGCCTCCTGTGTCGCAGACCTGGCACCTATCACTGTCATTTAAAAAAAAATACAGTATCCTTGGTGTTACAAAGGGAGCCGTGGTTGAGGCTGAGACAGAATGAGGAGATAATGATGAATCTTTATTACAAAGATCAGTTTTCTGGTGGGAATGTATCTTAGTATTTCCAGTCTTAAAACACCGATTGCTTCTGGTTTCACTTATGTGTTGGATGCTAGCACATTGATTTGTTTTTTATCCACTGAATCTAATGGTTTGAGTCATAAAAGGGCCTTGATCCAGTTTCCAATTTTGTGGGAACACCTTATTGTATTTAAATATCCTACTAGCTGATTCACCACAGTGCTTAGATTTTGCAATCACAAAATCAGAAGACACTTCTCAAAATCAGCCTAAATGTATCTGGTTTGGGAAATTCTGCCTTAATTTGTGCACCTACACCCCATAGGCACACACTCACACATACAGACATCCATGTGCAGATGGGCACACACAAATACACTCTATGTTGGTGCTAGGTACATTGATCAACATAACTGTGCCATGATCAAATAAGATAAAATGTGTATTGCCAGCCTCCCGGTGCAACATACTAATTTTCAAGGCACTCTAGATTGGAACAGTCCTGGCTCCAGATTGAAGGTATCCAGCTTCACTTCTATCAGCTAGTCCATGATCCAGATTCATAAGAAGTCACTGTCTAATAACTAGCACAGAGATCCAGGATCATTTGCCCACCATCCACACTTCTGTAGGGTTTGCCCTTTTGACATCCCCCAGATTACACCTACCATCTCTCCCTCTCATTGGCCAGATGGGACCTCTTCCCACCCCTTAAAGAGATGAAATTGGGATCCATCCCAACACATTCCAATCTCCAATACCCCGAATCCCCTCCTCTCACGACTCTCAGAGACAGTGAGACAAATTAGCCGCTGGCATGACTTCACTGGATTTACAGGAGCAGAAAATCTGGTTCCTTATCTGAATCTATGTATACAAGGATTACGTTGTCTACCACCAAAATGCAGCTGCTTCTGGTGTAGAACATAGCAGTTGTTTTCCAGCCCTCCAGCAATACTGCACAAAAGTTTAGGGCAGGAAGTGAAGAATAGAATATTAAATAGTGATGGTAGGTGGTAAGGATATAAATATCTCATGTGGAATATGGCCGTGGCATATCTCATTCAAATATTGACTGGCTCTTGATGTTTCAGTCAAAATGAATTGTCTTGAAGTCTAAACAAAGGCGCCAACAATGGTTTATAAAGCCAGAAGGCCAAGGTTAGGAGCATGATTGTTCTCTGGAGGTCAGTTGTTTAACCAAGAGGAAATAGTTTTCCATTAGAAATAACTTCAAAGCCAATTCAATAGCTGCTTGTATTAACCCTTTAGGAGTTGAAAGGTTTTGTGGTGCCTCTGATGGTTTCTGTTAATCCTTTGGAAGAGATTTCAGAGTAGCAGCCGTGTTAGTCTGTATCCGCAAAAAGTACACCACCACAAGTACTCCTGTTCTTTCTTTGGAAGAGAGCAGCTTTGTAGATGGCACATATTTTCATGCCTGAGTTAATGAGGCAACATTAGGGTAGTTTAAGCCTGCTGTATACCTAAAATTTAGGTTGGTTTTTACATCGCTCAGGGAGGGTGAAAAACTCACCCCGAGAGCCATAGTTGAGCCAACCTAAGCACCGCTATAGATACTGCTTTGTTTCTTCCATTGACCTAGCTAACGTCTTTCAAAAACAGAAAAATCCCATCTGTGGCTATAGCAAGTGTCTACACTGTGGTGGCTTAGCTGCTGTGCTCCTTGTAGTGTAGACACCCCCTAAAATTGGCTACATTTTAAAAAACATTAATAAAAAGAAACATTAATAGAATTTTCTTTACAAAATCAGCAAAAACAGCTTTTTCTTTGACTTCAACCATTTTCAAGACAAACCCTGCCGCCGTGCTAGGGCCTGAGACCTATTCATTAATATTTATAAGCCACTTAGATAACACAGTAATGAGCACCAGAGAAAGGAGTATAAATAAATAACACAAGCAACACATTCTGTTCAATGGGATTACTTGTGGTTTTAAAGCCAAGCAGGTGCCCAAGTCTTTATAGACTTGGGACCTTTAATCTGGTGCAAAAAGATGTGCAAATCATCTTAACTGTTTGACCAGTTGTGCTTATTCTCCATCAGTGTAGTGTCCCAGCATAGCAATGGTGGAAGCTGTACGGCATACAGGAATCAGGCATTATCAAAATCCCATCTAAGGAGCACTACGTGATACAGTGGAAGGTTAGACATTCAAGTACTAGGATGGCGAATACCACGTAAGTGGATGGCGCGGTATACCAAGTAAGTCAAAAGATAGACGGCAACAGCATACGGCATTAATAGTGAATATTGATTTAGAAAATGTAAACATTCTTTCCATTCCAATGATCGCAGGTGCTCTTAGTAACAAAGGCCACAGTTGTTGCTTTTGAAATCTACAACTACTTCTTCGAAACTAAAAACAGATCTCGATCCCATGACAACCACTAGCAGAAGAATGTGTTCTCTTGCAGCCAGACAATTCACAATCAATCCCTGCTACACGCTGAACCACTCCTTATGGCTAAACTCCCTCTGAAAGATGCACAAGATATCTTTCATCTAGCAGATTTGGCCGGAACAATGGGATTCAGCTTCTTCACGATATCATCAAAGATAGCAAGATAAAGTCCCTGGAGAAGAGTTTACAGTTAAGTCTGTATTATATGTTCTAAGGTGTACAGCCTTGTACGTTTCATTAATGATCTGGACGATGGGATGGATTGCACCCTCAGCAAGTTCACAGATGACACTAAGATGGGGGGAGAGGTAGATATGTTTAGATATGTTTGAGGGTAGGGATAGGGTCCAGACTGACATAGACAAATTGGGCCAAAAGAAATCTGATGAGCTTCAGCAAGGACAAGTGCAGAGTCCTGCACTTAGGACAGAAGAATCCCATGCACCGCTACAGGCTGGGGACCAACTGGCTAAGCGGCAGTTCTGCAGAAAAGGGCCTGGGGATTACAGTGGATGAGAAGCTGGATATGAGTCAACAATGTGACCTTGTTGCCAAGAAGGCTAACGGCATATTGGGCTGTATTAGTAAGAGCTTTGCCAGCAGATCAAGGGAAGTGATTATTCCCCTCTATTCGGCACTGGTGAGACCACATCTGGAGTATTGAATCCAGTTTTGGGCCCCCCACTTCAGAAGGGATGTGGACAAATTGGAGTCAGTCCAGTGGCGGGCAACAAAAATGATTAGGGGGCTGGGGCACATGACTTATGAGGAGAGGCTGAAGGAACTGGGATTATTTAGTCTGCAGAAGAGACGAATGAGGGGGGATTTGATAGCGGCCTTCAACTACCTGAAGGGGGGTTCCAAAGAGGATGGAGCTCGGCTGTTCTCAGTGGTGGCAGATGACAGAACAAGGAGCAATGGTCTCAAGTTGCAGTGGGGGAGGTCTAAGTTGGATATTAGGCAAAACTATTGTGATGTTGCACGCCATATGTTTTATGGAAATATGCTAATGAGTGTGAATATAATGTAACTGGAATATGCTTTATGCAAAAGGTCTCTTGTAAGGTATTATTACAAAGCTTATGATCTACTGAGTGTGTTCATCCTATTTGTTTGGATGTATTATTTCTATGTCTGGAGTTAGGAGAATAAGATATAAACTTGTATTACTGATGTAAACATGTTAAGTGGAAGCCATTAAGGGTGCTTCAGAATCAATGAACTGTGAATGGGTTTGTTTACTTGTAAGCCTTCTTATGTTCCTGTGAGTCAGGACCGGAAGAATGGAGGCTTAGGGTCTCACAGGACATGTGAACATGTCACCTGGTACTGGAATCCATCTTAAACCTGGTGCTTTTCCATTTAGAAGGAGAGGTGGGGACCCGAGAGACAAAACATTCCTGCCTTGTGCCAAAGCTATAAAAGGGGGCGGAACAGAACAAAGGGGGCAGCCAGTCAGCCAGAAAAATCCCCTAGTTACCACCTGAGCTGGAACTAACAAAGACTGTACCGGGGAAAGGATTGGGCCCAGACTAGGAAGGAGTCTAGTCTGTGAAAGAAGCTTATTGGAACATCTCTGAGGGTGAGATTTACCTGTATTCAGTTTCTTAATGTATTAGGCTTAGACTTGCGTGTTTTGTTTTATTTTGCTGGTTAATTTACTTTGTTCTGTCTGTTATTACTTGAAACCACTTAAATCCTACTTTTTATACTTAATAAAATCACTTTTGTTTATTAATTAACCCAGAGTAAGTAATTAATACCTGGGGGAGCAAACAGCTGAGCATATCTCTCTATCAGTGTTATAGAGGGCGGACAATTTATGAGTTTACCCTGTATAAGTTTATACAGAGTAAAACGAATTCATTTGGGGTTTGGATTTTATTGGGAGCTGGGTGTCTGGGTGCTGGAGACAGGAGTACTTGCTGAGCTGTTTTCAGTTAAGTCTGAAGCTTTCGGGGCATGGTTCAGACCCTGGGTCTGTGTTGCAGCAGACTAGCATGTCTGACTCAACACGACAGGGTTCTGGAGTCCCAAGCCATCAGAGAAAACGGGCTCAGAGGTAGCTTCAGCACATCATGTGAAAGTCTCTGACCAAACCCATCACAACTATTTCACTAGGAGGGTGGTGAAGCACTGGAATGGGTTACCTAGGGAGGTGGTGGAATCTCCATCCTTAGAGATTTTTAAGGCCCAGCTTGACAAAGCCCTGGCTGGGATGATTTAGTTGGGGTTGGTCCTGCTTTGAGCAGGGGGTTGGACTAAATGACCTCCTGAGGTCTCTTCCAACCCTAATCTTCTACGATTCTATGAGTCCTCTCCTGGGCTGACTTTCTACCTTTTACAGAGGGATCAGCAACTTTGCAGCCCATTAGACCCAGGTGTTCATCTTACATAGGAGCATAGAGCTGCTATGCTAGATGAGACCTGTGATCTGCCCTCATCAGGCCAATTGTGCAGCACACATTCCCCTTCTGTCCTCCGTTCTGCAGTACACAGGGAGTGCAGGGGCATTCTTGCTTAGCTACCTTGCCGACGGGCACCCCATGGCAGCAATCTTGGAGCGTAGACCCTCTACACGAAAGCCTCAGTTCATCTCTCCATCCCTGTTCAGTTTACGCACATTCTTAAAGCCTTTGACTTGAATGGGACTTGAGCACATGCTTACAGTTAAGCCTCTGCTTACACGCTTTGCTGGGTAAGGATGGAATTCAGCGTGTGCTACGTGCTGAGCCGAGGCCTCGGTGGGCAAATGGATCCCTGTGCCAAGGGCCAGCAAAGGCCCAGTCTTGAGGGCTCCAGGGGATCGTGCGTAGGCCTCATGCTGGGGTAAATTCCACTCTGGGAGCCAGGCGTTTCCACTCCTGAGTCAGTGAGTGGGTCAGTCGCACTGTGCCCACCAGCCAGGTGGGCTCTGACCACCAGACGTAGAAGCACAGCCAGCGGGGACTGGACGTCATTATTTTGTCTGTGGGGATTTTTTCATTGTCGGTATCTATTTATGTTTTATAATAAACTTCCCCCAAACACCTACTAGCCGACTCAACCCTTCCTCTTCTACCTTCCTCTCCCTGCCGCCACCGCTGCCCAGCAAAGAAAATTACCCAACGCCAGGCAATGCCAACTGGGTTTCTGCATCCCTACCAGGGAGAGGTTACTTTGGATTCCAGCTGCAGCTGCATCGCTGCTGAGGCTGCTTTCAAAGGGTTTCATTTCACGCCAGGCGTGGTGGGCGGTGGGGTGGATGTTCTGCTGTGGTGTCCATTGCCCAGACCTCTGCAGTGGCCTACATTTCAAGGGACAACCCTCATTGTCTTCTTAACGCTCCGTGCACATCTGGTTTCCCCCATGCTTCTCCTGCTGGAAATTATTTGCATCCAAAATGCAGACTCCCAGAGCTCAGGTCACAAGGAGGGCCAAGGCTGAGCCCCCACTGGGTTCTAAGTTTCCTGCCTGAATATTTTTTTGGGTGCCCCCAGTGTGAAGCCTTTGTCCTGCATTTGGGTCATGGTGGTTAGAGAGATAACCACCAGGGGGGAGGGATAGCTCAGTGGTTTGAGCATTGGCCTGCTAAACCCAGGATTGTGAGTTTGGTCCTTGAGGGGGCCACTTGGGGATCTGGGGCAAAAATCAGTACTTGGTCCTGCTAGTGAAGGCAGGGGGCTGGACTTGATGACCTTTCAAGGTCCCTTCCAGTTCTAGGAGATGGGATATCTCCATTAAATACACACTTGCCCACTAGGAAATGGGCTGAGAACCACCAAACTCACCGCACCTGACAGCTGCCAGTTATTTTTAAAGCCTCCCAGTCACTACGGACTAGAGTTGGATTTGAACCAGTGTTCTAATAGCAGCAGACCTGACTTTGATCTGAAGATAACATCTGAATCATGCAACATAAACGTCAGTGTCAGCCTGATGACTCCACCACTCCACCTGCACCCTGGACAAATCCTGTCTCATCCTCCCACCCACTGAGTGCCCTGGGCATCGTAAATACTATGGTGTCACTGTGCTAGTCAGAGAGGCAAGATTTGCAGGGGCCGCTAAGGGGGGTTGCCCCCTCCCATAAAGCCCAGATAACCCATTGCACGACATCATGTAGGGATGGCCCGGGACAAGGATCCATTGCATATTTTTTCCTCCTGTCCATTCTCCCCATGGCAAGGGCAGGGTAAATCTGCAGTAGAATCTATAGAGTAGATCTGCAGCTTGCTGGAGGAGGATTCCCTACCCATTCGCCCCACCCATCCATGGAGATACCCACTGCACGGCCTACTATTGGGGCTGGGCAGGGCATGGGAAAATAGGTGCCCATGTGCTTCATTAGCTGAATTCTTCCTGCCTGGGAGAAGGCTAATTACTCAGCTCTGATATTCTGGCATCACCCAAAAGTGAAAATATTTTTTGGCAGGGGAGGCAGGCACAAAATTAGTTGCTGTATTAAACTGCCAAATCCCCTTTACACCTTTATTAGCTGCGCTTGGTCATGAGAAGTGAGGCATTAACCAGTCCACAATGGATCAAAAAACTATTACGCTGCTTTCTCTTGGTGGCAGGGAGAAGGAAATATATTTTATTCCTGAGATTCCCTTGAAGGTATTCGCTTGACTTTGAGGCACCGGAGATAGAAATGAAATAAAACATAGAGATCTTGGCACAATAGATGAGAATCTGGTCAATTGCTAGCCTGAAATATACCTAAGTCAGTGGTTCTCAAACTTTTTGTATTGGTGACCCCTTTCACATAGCAAGCCTCTAACTGCGACCCCCACCTTATACATTAAAACCACACTTTTTATATTTAACACCATTTTAAATGCTAACTTTATAACCCTATTGTTTAAAGGGAATTTACCTTTTCTCACCACTTTTTAATTAAGACTAAAACACATTGTTATCGAATTATTGTTATAAGCAGAAAAGTTATTTTTTAAAATAGTTATTGTTTAATACTGGGACGAGGCTGCGAAAAAACGTTGCCAATATCACTTTTCACAGCAGACTTAGTGGCCTACTGCCACCCTTAATTCAGAGCTGGACGGCCGGAGAGCGGCGGCTGCTGGCTGTGTGCCCAGCTCTGAAGGTAGCGCCGCCACCAGCATCAGCACAGAACTGCAGAAATAAGGGTGGCAATGCCATACCATGCCACCCTCACTTCTGTGTATTGTTTGACCTTTGCGCTGGGAGTGTTGGCTATGGGGAAGAGGGGGCTAAGGCAAATTTTGGGGTATCTATAGCTCCCGCAAGCCCCCCCCCAGTATCACCCCGCCTGTGTGTCCGACTGTTAAATTATAAATTACTTTTTTTTTTTGTCGATCTCAGTGTTCAGATTGGTCTGTGATTTAATGCAGTTCTTCAACTGCTGAACAACCAACCCCTTCAATGTTGCCTCAGTCCCAGGGCCGGCCTTAGGGAAAATAGCACCCTGAGCGAACTTCTATTTTGGCCCCCTTTCTTTGGAGATGCAGTGGGGCTAGGGGTGGAGCTGGGCTGGAGGGGCTCAAGCACTCAGCTAGAGCCCCACCGCCCGGTGGCTAACAGCTCGTGACCCCCATGTAATAACCTCGCAACCCCCCAGTTTGAGAATCCCGGATCTAGGAGATTGAATCCTTGTATTGGGGTCGAGTGATCTAATGGGTTGTAACAATGTCAATATCACAGCCGGAAAATCAAGGGTGAGGGAGGGCATCTATATCTAGACTTATAACCTGGCTGTGACGTACAATTATGAATCTTCTTAATATAATAACAATACTGTTTTCTTCTTTTTAAAATCACACATGGACACATTTACCTTCCTCCTGGTCGCAGGTCAAGATTTTTAACTGGTAGAAAGTGGTGTAATTCCACCAAAATCAGAGCAGGGCCAATTTATACCAGCAGAGGATCTGGCCCAGTGTTTGTCTGGCTTTCACCCTGATAAATAACAATTTGCTACAACATCTCAGAGCACTCAGAAGCTGCAGGGCTGTCTGACCAGCCCAGGGAGGAACGATGCCCTCCCAGGCTGTTTCAGTGCCTTACAAAGCAATTCCCCCAACTAAAGCAGGGTGTAGCCCCAGAGACTTTCCCCCCTGCTTCTCTCAGCTTTTCCCAGTTCCTTCCCTAACCCCCAAACCTTCCTACACCTTACAAATCTCCAGCCCAGCTCAGCTGTAGCTGGCCTTTGCAAGGACGAGATGCTCACCTGAGCCCTAACCCCAGAGCCTCGGTTGGGAAGCGAGTCACAGCTGGGGCTGACCCAGTCATCTGTGAGTCAAGAATGCCGGATCAGGCCCCTAATTTTTGTATAACTCCAGTTCACAAAGCATCCAGATTTGGTGCCCCTCAGTGGAAGTTTAGCCTGAATAGGTCCTGCCTCATTGGACCTTACATTAACTTACTGTTTCTACTCTGGGCTAACCTCAGATAACAGATCTTCACTTCTGCACTGCTACACAGGGTGAAGAGTCTCATTAGTCAGCAGAGCACGATAATAGTCATTAGCAATTCTTAATAAAAACTCAGGTTCATGCAGGTGAAATACTGAGGGCAGCTAACATTGGAAACTTAAGGTCAAGTCCTGCAAACACAGAGTCATGCGAGTCACTTTACTCTGCCGAAGTGTCCCACTGATTACTGTCTCTTTTCCTGCCTCTTCCTGTATTTTATTTAGCAATATGATGTAACTCATTTCATGTTTCTACAAAAAATAGATTCTATTCCCACAGTTCTGCACTTCTCTCCGAGAGGTCAACATTTGAAGGCAATACATAAAGGTCTTGTTTTTGGGAACAGGGAGGTCAATTAGATTGTGTGGCAATGAGCATTTTAGAAGTAGCTAAAACAGGGCAGAAACCTACACACACTAGGCAGTGCAGATCATAGAATCATAGAATATCAGGGTTGGAAGAAACCTCAGGAGGTCATCTAGTCCCACCCCCTGCTCAAAGCTGGACCAACCCCAACTAAATCATCCCAGCCAGGGCTTTGTCAAGCCTGACCTTAAAAACCTCTAAGGATGGAGATTCCACCACCTCCCTAGGTAACCCATTCCAGTACTTCATCACCCTCCTAGTGAAATAGTTTTTCCTAATATCCAACCTAGACCTCCCCCACTGCAACTTGAGACCATTGCTCCTTCTTCTGTCATCTACCATCACTGAGAATAGCCGAGCTCCATGCTCTTTGGAATCCCCCTTCAGGTAGTTGAAAGCAGCTATCAAATCCTCGTCACTCTTCTCTTCTGCAGACTACATAAGCCCAGGTCCCTCAGCCTCTCCTCATAAGTCATGTGCCCCAGTCCCCTAATCATTGTTGTTGCCCTCCGCTGGACTCTCTCCAATTTGTCCACATCCTTTCTGTAGTGGGGGACCCAAAACTGGATGCAGTACTCCAGATGAGGCCTCACCAGTGCCAAATAAAGGGGAATAATCACTTCCCTCGATCTGCTGGCAATGCTCCTACTAATGCAGCCCAAAATGCTGTTAGCCTTCTTGGCAACAGAGGCGCACTGTTGAGTCATATCCAGCTTCTCACCCACTGTAATTTGCAGGTCCTTTTCTGCAGAACTGCTGCTTAGCCAGTCGGTCCCTAGTCTGTAGCAGTGCATGGGATTCTTCCATCCTAAGTGCAGGACTCTGCACTTGTCCTTGTTGAAGCTCATCAGATTTCTTTTGGCCCAATCCTCCAATTTGTCTAGGTCACTCTGGACCCTATCCCTACCCTCCAGCGTATCTACCTCTCCCCCCAGCTTAGTGTCATCCGCGAACTTTCTGAGGGTGCAATCCATCCCATCGTCCAGATCATTAATAAAGATGTTGAACAAAACCGGCTCCAGGACCGACCCCTGAGGCACTCCGCTGCCAGCTAGACACTTAGCCGTTGCTCACTACCCATTGAACCTGATGATCTAACCAGCTTTCTATCCATTTTATAGTCCATTCATCCAATCTATACTTTTTTAACTTGCTGGCAAGAATACTGTGGGAGGCCGTATCAAAAGCTTTGCTAAAGTCAAGATATATTACGTCCACTGCTTTCCTCATATCCACAGAGCCACTTATCTCATCATAGAAGGCAATCGGATTGGTCAGGCATGACTTGCCCTTGGTGAATCCATGTTGACTGTTCCTGAACACCTTCCTGTCCTCCAAGTGCTTCAAAATAGATCCTTGAGGACCTGCTCCATGATTTTTCCAGGGTCTGAGGTGACGCAGACCGGTCTGTAGTTACCCGGATCCTCCTTCTTCCCTTCTTTAAAGATGGGCACTATATTTGCCTTTTTCCAATTGTCTGTGACCTCCTCCGATTGCCATGAATTTTCAAAGATAATGGCTCTGCAATCACATCAGCCAACTCCCTCAGCATCCTCAAATGCATTAGATCCAGCCCCGTGGACTTGTGCATGTCCAGCTTTTCTAAATAGTCCTTAACCTGTTCTTTCACCACTGAAGGCTGCTCACCTCTCCCCATACTGTGCTGCCCAGTGCAGCAGTCTGGGAGCTGACCTTGTCTGTGAAGACAGAGGCAAAAAAGCATTGAGTACTTCAGCTTTTTCCACATCCTCTGTCACTAGGTTGCCTCCCCCATTCAATGAGGGTCCCACACTTTCCCTGACCTTCTTCTGGTTGCTAACATACCTTTAGAAACCCTTCTTGTTACCCTTCACATTCCTTGCTAGCTGCAACTCCAATTGTGCTTTGGCCTTCCTGATTACATCCCGGCATGCTCGAGCAATATTTTTATACTCCTCCCTAGTCATCTGTCCAAATTTCCACTTCTTGTAAGCTTCCTTTTTGTGTTTCAGCTCCCTGAAGATCTCACTCCGGTGAGAAAGGCTATGGCCTGGAATAACACTGCTAAACCTACCTAATGGAAAAAGAGACTTCTAATCCAGCAGTTAATGTAATGGGCTTAAAAATAGCCCAGGCATCATGTGGTTCAAAATCACCAACAGCAAACCCAAATAGAGCCTGATGATTGTAAGCTGGCAAATTAAATGCTGGCCTAGTAGCTTCAGGGATGCTCTGGGATCTGGGTTCTTTCTTGCCTGCCATTATCCACTCCTTGTCTCGGTCTAGCTGGGGTCTCATAGGGTGCCTATCGTTGCAGTATCTGGGCTCCTACCAAAATTATAAAAGGTGCTCAGAGCCATCTCTCGCAGCCCTCCTGTCAGCAGGGACTGTACGTTGGGAATTTGAAATGTATGTATTTACATTTTAAAAGAAGCCTCCTCCAACACCGAATAACCTAATCAACCCTTTCCCTTAATGTCGGGCTGGAATGGAGCTCAAGAGGTCATCAAATCCAGCCCCCTCTGCTGAGTCAGGACCAAGTGACCCTAGATCATCCCTGACAGATGTTTGTCCAACTTGTTCTTATAACCTTCCAATGATGGGGATTCCACAACCTCCTTTGCAAGCCTATTCCGGAGCTTAACTACTTAGCGAACTGCTATAGTTAGAAAGTTTTTCCTAATATCTAACCTACATCTCCCTTGCTACAGATTAAGCCCATTACTTCTTGTCCTACCTTCAGTGGACATGGAGAACATTTGATCACCGTTCCCTTTATAACGGCCCTAAACATATTTGAAGCCTGTTATCAGGTCCCCCCTCAGTCTTCTTTTCTCAACACTAAACATGCCCAGTTTTTTTAACCTTTCCCCAGAGCTCAGGTTTTCCAAACCTTTGATCATTTTTGTTGCTCTCCTCTGGCCTCTCTCCAACTTCTCCACATCTTTCTGAAAGTGAGGTGCCCTGAACTGGGCACAGTATGCCAGCTGATCCCTCATCAGTGCTGAGCAGAGCACAACAATTACCTCCTTTGTCTTACCTCCTGTGACACTCCTGTTAATACACCTCAGGACTATACAGTATTAGCTTGTTTAGCAACTGCATCATATTGTTGACTCATATTCAATGTGTGATCTGCTATAACCCCTAGCCAGTTATTCTTTTCTGCAGTACGACCGCCTAGCCAGTTTATTCCCCATTTTGTAGTTGTGAATTTGATTTTTCCTTCCTCAGCATAGAGGTTTGCACTTATCTTTATTGAATTTCATGATGTTGGTTTCCGACCAATTCTCCAGTTTGTCAAGGTCATTTATTCCTGTCCCCTAAAGTGCTCGAAACCTCGTCCAGTTTGGTGGCATCATCCATATATTTTATAAGCATAATCTCCATGCCATTATCCAAGTTATTAATGAAAATATTGAGTAGTCCTGGATCCAGGCCTGACTCGTCCAGGACCCCACGGGAACCTCCCACTTTGAGGGTGAACCATTGCTAACTACTCTTTGAGTCCACTCTTTCTGCCAGTTGTGCACCGACCTTGTAGTAATTTAATCTTGTAGTTTGTTGATGAGAATGTCATGTAGGACTGTGTCCAAAATTTTCTTCTCCCTGACACCAATACTGCCTACAAAATAAAAATACACCATTCAAGGCACTGCTAGCTGCGGGATTTGGTGGCTGATGTCAGCAGATGTGAGCAGAAAGTGGAATACACCTCCGTTCCATAGTATTTAGATTCCTTCTTCTTTTACATTGCACCAAAAAGCTGATGGGTGTGTAAACAACCCAGAAGCAGGAGGGATTTCTTAGAGTGGTACATGGAGGTAGAGAGAGGAGTGAAATTAATCTGTGGAATAATTTTACTTGCAGTAGGTGGCATTTAGCTACCATACTTATATGAGTCCCGTTATGAACTGTCTGAGCATCTCATAACCTTTAATGCAGTTTTCCTCCCAACACCCCTGGGAGGTAGGACAGTGCTTCTAAACCCATTTTACAGATATGGAACTGAGGCACAGAGAGACCAAGGCCCAGAGCCTTAAAGGTACTTAGGTGCCTAACTCCCATAGATGTTACGCATCTACATATCTTTGAGAATCTAGATCAAAATGACCTGCCTGAGGTCAGCTAGAGGGGTGTGTAGCTCAGCAAGGAATTAAACCCAGGTCTCCTGAATACTAAACACCCTAATCACTGGACCATCTTTCTCTGTTGTGTATGAGCAGTTCAGGTACAAACCTGAGATATTTGAAACTAGACTGGGAAGAATACCAGAAAACATCATGTCCGGAACCTTCCTGCTTGGCAGCTCGGGATATGCCAGATGACCTTTCCCATCTCTAACCTCTATCAGCCTATGATGCTATCACTTCTGCTCCCTGAAGCCAGTGACATGCCAACACTGGGTGCTGCTGGCACCCCTCATGGATCACTTGGCTCCCAAGAGGGGAAGATTTCATGGACGAAGCTGCTGGTGTGAGCCTATAGATTGGGCTAATCCAGCATACGCATTGCTCTCCATGGGCAGTATTCTATATTCCTGGGGGAAACACCATAGAGACACCCATGGAAACTCCCCATAGGGAAGGGAAGGAGGGAGCTGTGACATGCAGAGCCTGAACAAGCAAGGAGAAGGCAGGCAAACTGCAGCACTTCACTCGAGCTACTTCCTCTGCCTTGGGGATAAAAGAGGCCATTTATTAAAAGGACCAGGCCTAGTTCTCCTCTCCCTTACATTGGTGTAAATCAGGAATAACTCATGTGATGTCTGTGGAGCACAGTGGTTTAAGGGAGATCAGAATCAGGCCCCTTTATTCCAGTGTGGTCAGGATAAAATGAGTCCCAAGCACAGCCCAATATTTAATGCCATCCTACTGTTTTTACTGCACATATTGTCCTGACTCTGCGATCCTTAGTTATATAGAACACTCCGCATTCATGCAAGCGGGGCGGGGGGGGGGGGGAGATTCTGAAGCCCATGGAACTGTTGTTGTGCATAAGGGTAGCAAGGGGAACCCAGAAGTACTGCAATCAAGGGTAAAGAGTTTACCCACTTCTCTTTTGGGGAATATAAAGTTTAGTTAGGTTCATTTATCCATCTCTCTTTTTACCACTACACCACTGGAATCTGGGAAGAGATGGCTTTCCTTGCCCAGGAGAGAGTGTGTGAACTGTCTCTTTAACTGAAACCTGCAGACATATACTTCACCTCGTTTAATGATTCACCTCCCAACCAGCCCACTTGCACCTTTGTAATCTTTTTGAAGGTTAACTTGTTGATCCAGCCTTGGTGTCTTGCAAGAGGCAGCAGCTTCTCAGAGAAGTTTGGAAGCCCAAGTGGCACATTCTCTGGCAGAAGTCACTTTACTCGACTCTCAGGATCTGGGGGAATAGATGGGAGGCTTGGAAAGGGAATGAAAAAAGGGACCAAAGAAAGGGGAGAAAAAACTCTTAGATTTTGCTTCTTACTCTTTGGAGACAGATGGATTTTTAATTCTGTTTTAGAGGAATAATTGGTTAAAAATAATCCTATAGGGAAATAATTTTTTTAGGACATATGGAGTTAAAATATGATTGATAACAATCTATGTAACCATGCCCTGGATTATAGGTTACTCAATACAGCTCACAGACAGGGAAGAATGTAGTTACCATACACTTGATGCAGATAAATATCCCATGGAATTCTTCCTCATGACTGTAAGATCCAACTGACTGTTGCTTGCTGCTGCTTTTATTTATTTTTTAATTATTTAAAACACAGAGAACCCCTACTGGAATATTCATCTCGAAATCAGCTTCAATTACCCCAGCCATTTTACATTCCATCATGAAAAAGGAGAGAAAATTCAATTCTTTATCACGCACTTAAAAAAAACCCCTCCAAATAAAATAAAATAAATCCCTCCCCACTTACTAGTATCCTGACAAATAATGTTGCTATCCATTTACTGTATCTAAATATATAGTCTGTAATTCAGTCTACCTGGTATTATTTAACTCTATCTCTACTAATAGAATATGTGTAAAATACTTTGTAAACATACAGACACAAATGAAGCTTTCCCAAATAAAGTTTGCTAGCACCATCCATCCTTTTAAAAAGGATACACAGAGCTAAAGGATTTCAGGAGACAATTAAACAACTTATTGACATTTCCCCCTTTATTTATTGATCTCTTCCAATTAATTAACTGCATTCTTTTTTAAGTATAGTCACAAACATTTCATGAACCAAAATTGTACTGATCACTTAAAGAACTGTATAGACAAAGCATTACCATTTTATTTGAAGAAAGAAAATGAAATGCAGATAACATTAACCACTTAGATGTCTAACAAAACAATTAATAAAACAAAAACTATCAAAATAGTATTGGTTTAAAGTAAGAATTAAGGGTCGTATGCAAATCCATTGAAGTCAGTGGGAGTCTTTCCATTTTTGGATCAGGCCCTTTGTCAAATATTGTTGGAGAAACTTCCTAGCTCACAAAGTTCTTCTTATGAAATCAAAATGTTTTCCACGGCTGACTTTTGTTACCCTGGATTTGGCTGGGCCTTCTATAGATAGTAATAATGAATAAGACTCTGATTCAAAGACTGCCCTTGATCAATTTTTTTCAGGCAAACCAAACACTTATGTAACGGGAGGCTTGAATCATCTCAGGGATTTTGTCTGTTTGTTTTGGTTTTAATCTCATTAGTTGATTGTTAAGAGAGGTGCTAAAAAAAGCCATTTCTAGCACAGCTTAAAATACATGGTGAGTTTTAAATTTCCAGAAGTCTCATGCTTAATATTTTCAAATGAGACAAATTCTAACAAGAAGCAGCAGGAAAAAAAAAAAAACGAGTAAGGCATTGGCAAGGGAGTATGGAATGTATGTTTATATTTGAAAATGTTAAAATGATCAGTGGTACAAGGTCTTCGTAAATTTCCCTTACTACACGTGGATCACTTAATTTTGCTCTACTTAATCACTAACAAACTCAGCAGAAAAGGACAAAACCAAACCAAGCCCCAGAGACTTTGGTCTGTAATTGGTTAAAAATTGATTGGGGGCAGAGAGGAGGATGGATAATTTTCTGTGATTGGCTGGATGCTCACTAGTACTTGGGCTTGAAATTTACCTTTTAAACCAAAGATCAGGTACGCGTGGCATAGAATTGTGATGCTTACTTGCATGGTGATGGGAACAATAGATACCCTTACATACATACTGTGTAATTACTGTTCCTGGATGTAAGTATTTGCAGGGATAGATAGATAGATAGATAGATAGATAGATAGATAGATAGATAGATAGATAGATAGATAGATAGATAGATAGATAGAAAAACTGCAAACATTCTACTCTTACACTTACCTGGGGAAAGTAATTTCTGACAGACAAGTTTCACTATGACTCTCACAGTAATGATGGGAAAGTAGATCTGTCAATTATCAGGACAATTTCTCAATAAGATCTGAATGCCAATTTTAGTGATAAAATATGATTATCCAGTTCTCCAAGCCTCATTATCTGAACTGTCCTGTTGTGTGACACAGGGCCATGTGCCCTCACTGTCTTGTAATTACATTGACAATTGCTTTGATTATCCAAACCCTTGGTAATCTAGATTTAGTCTCCAGGATATCTGAAAATTGAGGTTGTATTTAGAAAGAGAGAGAGAGAGAGTGTGTGTGTGTGATAACATGTGTGAAACCAGTAACACAACTGTTGTGTGGTTTCTTTTTAGGTGAATGAGTGAATAATAACTTCTCCAGTTGACAGTACAGGGAGGTTTTTAGGCAGATAGGCTGAAAATCTCTTTCCCTCCCCTTCTGCAGCTTGTCCCTTTGTTGACTTCATGGAAGAGTGTGATGATGACTGGTATCTAAGTCAAAAGGTTTCTGCATGAAGGATGAAATAAACAAGACACTCCACTGTGGGCATGTGAATGGAAAAGTACCAGTGTAGTCCCCATGCACATTCTTGGACTGTGAGCGAGCTGCAGCAGCCTTCAGAGCTGGGTTAGTATGGTCCGGTGTACAGAGGGTGTGTACAAAAAGCCAGGCCCTACCATGCAAATCAAGTTTTTCCACTTCCAGTCCTTTCCCCAGAAGGAAGGATCCTGCCAGATCATGAATACTCCAATAAAAACACTATTTAACATAATAATATCCTCCCCCCTCCTGTAGTTTACAAACATTAGGGTGTTTCCCCCTCTTCCTTTCACAACTCCAGCTGCTGCCTCCTCTGATACCAGGGCTGCGGGGAAAAATTGTTTTAGGCAGAAGGAGCTGAACTTAACAAATGATCAGCAACAGGGGCAGTTTGTTTAGCTCTTGGAGTTTATTTTAATTGCAGGATTGTTTTGTAATGAACACAGCAGTCGCAGGGCAAGTCTTCTGGGATCAGACAGAGTGTTCTGTGGGTTTTCCGTGTAAATAAAAACAAAGAGATCTATATTTAAAACAATAAACTAAAACAGAATGAGATGCAAGAACCTGGAGTGTTGGGCTGTTTGGTTTGGAAGTTAAACCATGACACTTATTAAAGAGCTTGTCTGTTGTCACAGACATGATGGCAGAAGTGCTCATCCTTTCGAAAGTGCTACATTAATAGATCCAGAAAGCTCCTAGTCCAGATGCAAAGAAAAGGGGAAAACATGCATTCATGCTGACAGGCAGCGAGCAAAAGCAAGCTGGTAATCTCGAGTAGTTTGTTATGATGATGCCAAAAAATTATGACTGTGTGATTTTATGCAAATCAAGGGAATGGACGGTTAAAAAACTAAATGTCAGGTAGATAAGATCGCATACACCTAGAGTAGTGTCATGATATTCTTTCAATGTTACATTCATACTGGAAACCAAAACATGTTACAGAAATCAGACACCCACAAAAGGGCTCACAGATTGCACCGAAGACAGGCTCCTGCAAAGCACCAACCTCGGACAGAAAAGTAGGTTAGATTAGAAAACAAGATAATGCAATTGAATCAGGGAATACACTGCTCTATGCAGTGTGCAATCCATCCTTATTTTATAAAATCACATGCACAAAACTGCCTTTAAATAATGTTATGTTATGACACAAAGCTGATAAAAAAGGTTGGATTTCCACAGCTCAGCTGACAATCCGACTGTAACTGCCATAGGAAAGGTGTCAAAGATGGAGTGTTCTTTCTTAAGGGTCACTTTTCTGTCTCTGGCCCTTTTTTTTTTAAAGACTTGGTGGTTCTGTCTGTATTTAGGTAGGTAGGATTTATTGTCTGAAGGGAGTCATTTAAAAAAAATGAAAATAATTTTAAATTGAGATTTATTTAAAAATATATATTTATCAAAAGATCAAGCCCTCCTTCTTAAATGTGTTGCCTACCTGAGAACATGAAATACTTGCATATCAAAACATATTCTATATCCCAGCAGGACTGACTAATTCCGTATTAAGGGCCATCTACCATCCTTGATCAATATACCCCACTCCTATGGCCTTAAATTTAGAACTGTAATTGTAGAGGGGTGAGTATTATTATTAATAATCATTTATATGTATGTGGTGCTTTTCATCCCAAAGTGGTTTAGAAAGGGGAAACAACCAAGGCACTTGTGACATGCCTCTCAGGTGTCTAGTAACTCAGCAGTTCTACTACACCTGCAAAACTACTGTGCAGTTCTGCAGGAGGGGAAAGTGAAGAATAAACTTTTCCCAACCATAGGAGGGTTTTTAAGTAGGCAGAATTACCTCCATTGCAATTTTGACTAGAATACTAGGGTTAATATAATCAATTATAGCCTGTATCAGAAGCAGTGGTACCAATCTGATGGGTGTCCATGTCTTCATCACTGGTTTGAAACCTAGGTCTGACTGATCTGACACACCGCAAAAGGAGCTGTCCTGGTCCTTCATGTAAATCTAATGTTTAGTATTGTATTGATGTGGCGTATGGACAAAATATGTAGGTTGATATAGTGAGGACTGCTCCTACAGTCCTTATATGTGTGTAAGGTCCAAAAAGGAAATATGGGGGGAACGGAGGGTTGCATGCATCAGATCTGAAGCACTGGATCCAGATTATGCAAGAAATTAAAGCATGTGCCTATCAGATCAATGTTAACAACTTGGTTGTTTACATGTTTTTATATCCACTCCACTCCCTGCCTATTTTCCAGTTAACTTCCCCCTTCAAGGGCCAGTTTCATCTTAAAAAGCAGCCAGTTTTTGCGCTACAGGAATGACATCATATAGTCAACATTAGTAAACTTCCTTGCCGTTTTGCAAGATGTGGCTAAAAACCTGGCCCGGAACTCTGACCTCACTCCCAGGCCCAGCAGGGGCTAGATGTGCTGTGAAGAAAGCAAAGGGACTCCACTACAAGACAGCAAGGGCGGACTTACTCTGCGGTGACCCCTCTGGCCAATGTAGGAGTGGCACCCATGGGATTTGAAGGGTATTGGATGTAGCCTTTCCTATGCCCCTATGTATTCAAAACTCCCATTTCAGAGTATGGGGAAGAAGCTTCACGGAAATTTAATGGGGGGGGGGTTCAGTGCACAAGGAATGCATGTTCAAGGTACACTAATTGGGTGGGGGTGAAGGGGAACCACAAGAAGGCAAGGGCGAAATGGAGAGGAGGGAGAGAATACGGGACACCCAGGAAAAATTAATAAAATCTAGTATTTGCTTCCAGGCTAAGAACCTATATACCAAGTTCCCAACCCAAAGGGAATGCTCATAGCTGATTTATAATTCCTTGTAAACAGGGGGCTGATAATGGAAACTCTGATGCAACCGTACATTTGGCAGCATAAATGCATGACAAGATTTCAACTCTGTAAAATGCCAGTTGGAACAGCAATCATGATAAATCTTCAATCTTAGGACTTTTTTTTTTAGCTCCTTCCTAACTTTCTGCAAACATTGCATTCAGCCAGCCGATCAATACATGCAGAACAAAAGATCAGACTGCAGAGAGGGACAAACAGAACAGAGATTTTCTTCATAAATTCCATCTAGTAGGGGAACAAAAGCCTAGTTATTATCATCACTATATTATTTGTTATTAAGTCCGTTTATATAGCACCATTTGTTTACACTGCTCTTTGCAAACACAGATAAACAAGATAAATGCAGATAAACTCATCTTCCCTGTCCCTGAGATCTTACAATCTAAGTAAAGCTATGCTTGTTCACGTTGAATTACATATTACTTTTTAACTACAGGGAAGACGTCTTTAAAGCATGTCTGTATCATCTCAAGTGTCTTAGTATGAGACCTGACTTGCTACTGGGCTATTTTAAATGTTAGACATGTAGTATTAGTAGTAAGGCTCTCCTTCTTTTTTTCTACTTTAAAGCAGATCTGAGCATTTCGGTTCAGGAACTTTGCTGCAAAATAAAAAATGCAGCATAGAATGTACAATAATATCTTTGTATTAGGGTTGCAGCCTTTGCGGAATTCATTTGTAATTTAATAAGTTGCTCTAAGCAATTGCATTAGCGGGAGCTAGGGCGCAGTGACCCTGTGATGGTTATTCTCGTGAACAAATTTCTATGAATTGTTATAAACATGAAATACCATCACTCGGACACACATACGGCCGTCCACCCCTTCCTCTCTGTTCTGTGGAAAGCAGCCGCTAGAAATAGTGGCTCTTTTAGATATCAGCTGAGATGTACACACTCAGACCAGGCCTGAGTGGATTAACAGTGAAAATAAATATGCAATACATTTGCTTATATATATGACTAGAGGCTCCACATCATAATACGTTTGCAATCTGCCCCTGCCCCCTCCCCCGCCGCACTACCCACCACACACACCAGTCACATCGATTCGGAAGGTCTTTACGTTTTCACGGCTGGCTGAAGTCTCCCCCAATGGCAAAAGCAGGCCTTCACAGGTCCCTCCTGACACAAACAGTCTACAGCCACTTTAAACAACAAAAATAATCAAAACAAGTGCACACGACCGTAGCTAGACATTTACAACACAGAGGCAGCGATCTATGGACACACTGTTTACAATCTATTTCGAAAGAATCAGCAACAATGACAACAACTGCGAAGAATCAACCCACCACTTCAGAGTCCTGGAAAGGGAAGGGGGGGGGGGGGGAAGGACCAAACGAAAACAGAATCCTTTGAGTATATTTCTTTGCAAAAGCAAGGATATTCCTCACATTGAAAAAGCCATGCCAAAAACATCATTAAAAAATAGATCTGCCTGGGGGGAAAAAAATAAGCTTCTTTCATCAAAAGTAAATCCCTTGTACGATCATGAGAGGCAAAAAGAGGCGGACAGAATACAAATCTATCTCTCTATAAAAGACGGATCATTATTTTTTTAAAAGAGTCCAAGGTAGCAAGGTCCCGGGATCTTTTTAAAGGTGAAACTTGCTCAAGCAGATGCAAAAATAACGTTAAACAATCCTGTGCCTCGCCTCCCTCCTGACTGCCTGAGACTCTGTCTGCCTCCTCCTCCTGCATTTTTTATTCGGGTTTTTCCCCCCTCTCCTCCTGCGTTATGAAAACCTCACCCCCCCCCTCCCTTTCCTAGGTCCCTACATTGCAAAGCCTTTTGCTGGGGGGTGGAGGGGGGGATCTGGTGTGTTGCGAGGAGGCCGGCGGTGTTTGTGGGGCTTTCACGACCGAGAACGGGGTGGCCTCAGCCCCGGATCTCTCTTATGTCACCGAATAGCAAATTAGTTCTCAGAATTCCAGGGGCCGAACTCTGCAACATTGAAGCCGCCCCGACGTCACAGAAGGCAGGCGGCCACGTGACTCCGGAGCCCGGCGCCTACCACTGGCCGCGGGGGGAGCCCCCCGGCCCCGGCTGCAAGCCCCCGCTCGTGGCGCCGCGGCCGGTGGGGGGCCCGGCCGGGAAGGCTCCCCGGGGCTCCCGGCGGCGGGCGGCAGGGGGCGGGCAGGGCGGCTTGGGGAGGAGCGAGCGGGGAGGTAGCGGGGTGGCCGGTGGCCTCCCCTGGGCTGGGCGCAGTGGTAGAGTCGGCAGCTCAAATTCCGAGAATCGAGCTGTGTTGATTCTTAGAACGGGGGTTCTTAGAAGTGGTGATGCAAGGAGTTTCTAGGAAAGCCCGGAGACCAGGTGATTGCTGCCGCTGCCGCTTCTAGTGCCGCCGCCGCTGCGTTTTTACCCTTTAATGCTGCCGGGGCTGGAGGTTGCCAGCAGGCGCCTCTGTCCCTTGGCTCCCGGGCGCCTCTGTCCCCATCCCCGTGTCCGCCCGCCCTCCCTCCCCGCTCGCGCGTGGCAGGTGTTCGGGGCGCAGAGCCGGGCCAGGGGCCTCGCGTGGTTTTTATTTCGGGTGGGGGAGCGGAGCGAGCCCGGGCTGTTGGCCGGAGGGGGACAGGCGGCGAGCGCAGGCTCGGCTCTGCGCGCAGGGTCTCGGCGGGCTCCTGCGCCGAGCCAGGGGGGGCGAGGAGGATGATTTGGTGGCTTGCTCAGGGCCGGCTGCGTTTCCTGCTCCTGCCTCCCCTCGGGCTGCCTTTCCCCTGCCCCTCCGGACAGGGAGCGGAGTCTCGCTGCCCGGGCGGCTGCTTCCCTCGCCTTTCTTGGCTGAGGCTTCCCTCGCCTGGCGCCCGGCCACCCCCAGCCTCCCCGAGCCGAGTCAGTGACAGCGGGCAGCGAGCAGAGATTTGCAACAACAAATGTTCCCAGCAAACTCGGCCGCTTTGCAGCGGCCCCACGGCCTCGCCCCCCTGCCGTTGGTTGACCACCCCCGTTGGGCTTGAATTGTGTGTGTGTGTGTGTTGGTGGACAGGCGATTTGTGGTGGTGGTGTTGTTTTTGCATTGGAAACATGTTAGCATCCACTGTCTTGGTTGGGGAAGAACCTTCCTCCGGGGGCAGGGGGCTCTGCACCTGCAGCCGCATCTGGATGTGGGGTCTTCGGGGCGATGGGGAGGTGTTGACAGGACGGTGGGAGCGAGATCGCTTGGGGCGGGGGGGAGGTGGCAGTACATGTTGTGGTGTTTTGGGCGCTGCGTGATTTAAGGCTGTTTCCCAATGGCTGCATTGTTGTTGTGTATTTTTTTCTCTTGTTTTGTTTGGGTTTTTTTTTTTCTCCACGGTGCAACATCCGTGGGGCTGATAATCAAAGGCACATGCACCGGGACTCAGACTAGACAGGGTGACTGCAGAGGGCAGGAACGGCGGGGCACAAACACTCCCGATTTTATTTCTGGATTGTGCTAAGGGAGGCGTTGACAACACAACTTGGTTGCGTGTGTGGTGGTGTGTGTTTGTTTTTTCTCTCCCCCAAGCCAATGCAAATAGATGACTTTGCAAAAGGGCTAGTGAATTCTGCAACCTGTGGCCGTCTAGTCCTGCCAACCCAAGCGATCAAAAAGTCGTGATTGCTGGATAAGACTCGCGGGAGATTTTGAGGGGGATCCCAAAGTCCTTGTGCGAAGCGACTGTTGCTTGGATCGACTAACTCTTACCTGCCTGAGCTGACCACGTCCGTGTTTTGCTTTTTTTTTTTTTTAGTAATTATTTAGGAAACACGTTTGTATTTCATAGAATAATTCATCCATCCTGGGTTTGAGTTTTGTTGTTGACAGAGAAATAAAAGCATTTTTGACCAAGACATAAGTGCTTTAAGGAAACTTAAAAAAACCCTGGCTACTGAATTACTATCTCTGTAAAAGATTTGGATGATCACCAGCTTGAGTGTGTGTGGGGGGGAGGGGGGAGGGGAAGTCCATCAAACCAGCGTCGACGAAATAATTCTGGGCTCGGGACTCAGGTGGAAAGGGAGCGAAACCTCCCAGGGCTCGTGTCCCAGAGGGCGAGCGTCCTACAGGAAACCCGTGTAATCTTTTAATGGATTTCCAATTAGTTTATGGTCTCCTTGAGTGCAGCTGAAGTCCTCAAAACGCCCAGGACACGGGCTGCTGCGGAATGCAAACACGATCCGCGGATGGCTTCGGAGCAGGGTTGCTGGTTGCAGCGCCGGGGGGGGGAGTGTGTGTGTGTCTGTGTGTGTACACACACACACCACATCGCGCTTGGCGTGGAGACAGGCGCTCGTAAACCTGCAGTCCCAGCTGGCCCCTTTCCACACGCTATTCCTGGAGGTAGCAACCAGCAAAGAGAAGCAGGCGGGTTTGTTTGAAAAAGGAAGGGGGGGGGGATTGGAAATCTCAGAGTTTTGCAAAAGTGCACGCAACCCCCCCCCCCCCCATGCAAGGTGCAAAGTATCAAACTTTATGGGGGGGGGAGGAGGAGAAAGGAGGGGGCTGACTCTTTAGACATCTCTACTTCAGCCAGCCAGGGTTGAAATCCGATCCCTGTTGACATATGGGATCATGTCAAGGGGTTGCTGATGAGTTTTTAAAACTCATGAGGTGAGCAGGGTGGTGAAAACCCCTCTGTATTTCTCTACAAGGACAAGCAGGGGGAGAAAGTCAATCAAACTCCAGTGCCAACAGGGCCAAGGGTTCATTTTCCTCACACCTAACCTTGTTAATTTCTTTAAGGGATTTTTTTTTTAAATGGCAGGAGTGCCTCCTCCATAGGAATGTGTCCAAGCAAATTGCTTCTGCTTGGGGGGGGGGGGGGGAGGAATAGGAAAAAGTGATCTGTACAGTCTGTGTGATTGCTTTTTATTGGAGAGTTCCAGTTAGTTTGTTGTGTAAATGACAGATGTGACTTGATGTCAAAATACTTCCCCTCCCCCTCCCCAAAGGGGGAGAAACTTTGTTGTGAAAACTTAGTGGTTTAAGTAATGGTGTGTGGAGTAGCAGCGACCTCGCTCTGTTCGAAAGGGAATCGCCTTCTGGATGTATCTGGGGTTTGGTTTGTTGTCACAATATTTTGAAATATTATGAAATAGCCTTGATGGCCTAGAAGGAAGAGTAGGGAAATAAAAACATCCTACGGTTTTTTTTCAAATTTGTGGCTTCTCGTCCCTCTTTGAATCTGGCTTTTAAAGGCATCCAACCCAGGATCTGGCTATGTTTATACCCCAGGTAAATCTGATTTGATTTAAAAATCAAGTACCCCCCCCCCCCCCAAAAAAAGCCCGTATCAATGAGAGTTTTGCCATTGACTTCACTGGATGCAAGGTCAGCACTAAACTGGCTTGGGAATGGAGATCTACACTGATAAGCAGAAAAGGACCCTGCAGCCTCTAACTGGTGCAAAATTCTCATTGACTCCAGAAGATGTTTTACTTGACTCCTGACTCCAGGACTGGGCTTTGAGTCTGTCATCAGACCCATCTTACTTCTTGTCCTGAGGTTTTTAAAATGTAATGATTATTCACAATATTGTATTAAAGGCTTATGGGATAAGTGCTCTCAGAATAAATACAGACTTCCTTCCAGCAGGCCTTAAGGGCTTGTTTTACAGCTAGGAAATCCCTTCAAAAATATTTTAAGACAAAACTTTTTCTCATGGGGCAAGAACTGCAGTTTGCATTACAACTGTGTGTTTTAAACCAGCAATCCATCATTTTTAAAAAAGCCCTCAATTTTTCTGTCTTTGTCAAGTAATCAGTGATTAAAATATTCAAAGGCTGTGTAAGGATCTTCCAGAAGAATGGATTTTCATTGTTCCAAGAAGAATAGACTCCATTTCTAGGGAAATCCTCAATGTTGAGGGGCAAAATAGATCAAAGATCTCTTGGGATCTGTTTCAAATCCATTTTCCCCCACCTCCCACCCTCTGTTTTGACTGTCTGAGTCAATAATCAGAGAAGAAATGGCATTTCATTGGTTATTTATTATCCTAAAGAGAAGGAACTCTGAATGAGAGTTGATTCTCAAAAAACAAGTCAAAAGCATGTATTACTCTTTTTTTAATTGCTAGTGTTCCCAGCTAGTCTAAATGCTGGATAGTGAGGACTTAAGACTTCAGTCTGAGTCTAAAATAAGCCTAGCAGAAACATTTAAGTTGTGAAAAGCAAGGATGAAAAAGCTTGTAAAAAATAATAATGTTGCTCAGACGTGTTTTAAGAGAAACAGAATTACATGGACAAAATTATATGTTTTCCAGCCTTAGCTGTGGGGTTTTATTTTCCAAGGGAAATAGTAGATCTCTACAACAAAGCTAAAGGGTACCATCTAGTGGTTTGTTTTTAAATTTCCTTTTGGTGACTGGTTGCAGCTAATCTTTCAAGCTTGGGAAATCAAAAACATGTTGAATACAGTACTTCAAAAAAAAATTGCTAGCTAGCTAAAAGTCAGCAATGAAGAATACAGAGCCGCATCTAGTGCCACAGAAATTGACTAGCCTAACTGAAAACAACCAAGTACATATTAAAATGTTATTGATACTTACATGTGGAGCTCTGTCTGAATGTTTTCATGAAATCACATGTTAAAATATTTCCTACTTGTGGTGTTCATCTGCTGTTCCTGAATCATTGTCTAATACAGGTTGTCTTGTATTGCAGAATTATGCATTCATTTAAAAAAGGTTTCAGTCTCCCCACATGGCAGCAACCTATTTGTTTATAAGGAAGTCTTAAGAAATATACTATATTGGATAACACATTGACAAACACCAATGTAAATGCAGGTGGCAAAACTTAATTACGATAATGTCAAGTTGTTGTTTCTTTAAATCCTATTTCAAGCAACATTTTCTTAATGTGCTACAAGGACTTTAGATGAGCAAGATTAAAGTAATTTAAATAGCCAAGTTAATATTTCTCCTCTTGAACCAAAAAAAAAAAAATCAAGGTAAAGTAAGTTTCAGCTTCTAGTACTGCAATATTTTGGATGCAAACACTGCCTGGGGCGGTATTTACAATTTTAGTTGGAACTTTAAAAAATAGTGGGTCCTGCATTTTGGAAAAGTTTGTTTAAAAACCTCATTTTGGGGGAAATTTGACTTGACTGAGTCCCTCCTTTTAACCTTTCATTCAGACTTGTAGTGAAGTACAGGGTCTGTAAACAAGAATCTCCCCTATGAAGAACTCCCATATTTTGGTACTAGATTTATTTTTAAACAATTCTTGTGATTAGTAGAATTACAGAAAAAACAGTAACTTCCATGTGGAAATTTTATTTGTAAGGGGGGAGGGAAATAGTGGTTGGCTTTCTCCCTCATCCCTGTGTTATAGGCTAGTCTTTTCACCTCCAATTACATTTATTATCAGTCAGACACAATGAAGACCTGAATTTTACTCACCACAGAGGGAGGCTATTGACTAATGCACTGTAGATCTGTTTGTAGAGGAGAGACCTTTCTCCCTGAGTCACAGGACTGGCCATTCTGTAGGATAACTTACATGGCTAATTCCCAAATCCACCATGCTGTGCTATTTTAAAAAATGTAGTGTGTGCTAATGGCCACTGGGAGCAGCTATGTGGGCTAAATTTATTTGCCGAGTCTGAGCTGGAGTATACCTGAGTGTGTGTCCACACTCCAAACTTGCAGTTATGATGATGTATTCTTTTAAGCTACTTTAAACAGTACCTGATATTTGAGATAATGGGCCACATTTCCCCTGGCGTCACTCCATTGACTTCCATTGAAATAACATTTCTGTATTCATTTTAAAAATTAAGGTGTGGACTTTCTTATTTATTGGGAAGCCCTGAGAAAAAGTTGACTCATCGCTTTCCAAGGACGCTTATTGGCTTTACATCTTCATTAATGCTAAGCAAGATTTTGGCAAGATCAATAGGATTTTGAAATGGTATTTCCCCCCCCCCCCCTCTTTATTTTTAAATGAAGAGTAAAGTAATGTGCAGACTAGAAACTGGGCCATTTCCAAGCATTCAAACGTGCAACCCGTTTAAAATCTTCTTCAAAGGAAGACATTAAAATGCGCTGGAGCACCTTGCAGTGCCAGAGGACAGGTGCAGTTTTCCTGGTTACAAATGCTGATCATAAAGCCATCCTTGTAATAGATTGCATTTCCTAGAAACATTTGTTTGCTGGCAGGAAACTAGACCAGCCCGAGAGTGCAGAATGCTGGATACGCTGCTAGGGACCGAGTCGCCAGAGGGAACAAGGGATGGGGCAGAGTGGCTAAAGCTTCTTTGATTTCCGCTGACACAGTATTTAAGTCTTTGAGCTTTTTTCTCTCTCTCTAGTTTTTATATTAATCGAAACAGTTGTTGGCCTGGCCCCAGGAGGCTACTAAATGAATAAAATCCTCCTCTTACAACCCCCTGGTCTCATGCCATTCTGTAACCAATGAACGCTTCTCCGAGCCAGGGAGCTTGCAAGGAGGTCCCTGTGACCGGAGCAGCCTCTCACCACAGGTGACTTTCCCTCTAGACTGGGGACCCCGGCGGTGCCCGCTGGGCTCTGCTTCTCGGGCAGGGGCGAAGGGGATGACACACCCTGAGGTTCCTGCTTTGGGTCACTTGCCCCCAGACAATAAAACCAGCCCCGTGGCAGGGACCCCTGCAGCTGTCTCTCCTGCTGATAGTATGTATCCAGTCGGGGGGGGCTCTTCACTGCCTGGTGGCGGAGCGCCGCCTAGCGGGCAAAGGGGCCCCGCGGGATCCGCCCGCCCTGGCTGGCAGAGCGTCTCCCGGCGTGGGGGAGATGGGGCGAGCCGCTGCCAGGCGCAGGCTGGCCCTGGCTGGGGGGGGGGGGGGGGGGCGAGGGACCGCTGCATTCCCCGGTGTTGGGTGGATTTGTTTGCAGCTGGATGGGATCCACCCGGCTCCTGCCAAGGACGTGCAGGGAGGGTGCAGGGGGGGGGGAGCTGCCCGGACCCCTAGGCGGCAGACCCCCCCCCCCCCGCACTTCTCCTGTCTCCAGCCCCCTTGCCCACGTGGGGGAGCCGGGCGGGTTGGAAAGGGGGGCCGGCCCGTTCCAGGAATGACAGCGCCCCTCTCCTCCCCCATCGCGTTGCAAAGGGCCGCAGCCTGGCCCGCAGAGGGGGCGGGCTCCCCGGGCTCGCCATGCCCCGGGCTCGGCTCCCGCCCGGCTTCCTAGAACGGGGCTGCCGAGAGCCGGAGCCCGGCGCGTTCCCGGAATGACAGCGCGGTGCCCTTCCCCGGCGCCCGCCGGCCATGGGGGCGCATTTCCTCCCCGGCTAAACGCGGCGCTCACACCGCACCGGCGGGGCTGGGGCCGGCAGCTGGCGGCAAGGTACCGTGGGAAAGAGAAGCTCCGGTGGAGGTCTCAAGGGGTGGGGGGGTTGCTGCTGGGTTTCCCCCCCCCCTTACATGAGCAGGGCTAGAGGGTGACCTGGGGGGGGGGATTATTTGGAAGCAGGTCCCCTCCCTCCCACCCACCCCCCACGTGCAGAAAAGGTGGCCTTTGGTGGGGTGAACCCTGGAGCGTGAGAAATTGGCTTGTGGGGGGGGGGATTTTTCATATCGGAATTCCCCCCCCCTCCTCCCCACTATCAGCCATCAAATCTTGACAGTCTTTCTTTATTGTTGCTGAACTGCACCGTCTTATGATCAGGTGGGTGCAAAGGCCAAACTGTGTGGGGTGGGGGGACTCATTTGCACCTGGCTTGATTAATATGGGGTGGGTGGGTCAAGGGTGTGTCTGGGGAGGGGGGAGGAGCGCCTTCCTCTTTCTCAATCCCAGCAGCAGACTGAAGGCAGACCTTGCGGCGCAGCGCAATGCGAGGGACCCTTGTTGGAAAAGGCCGCTTGGCTGGCAGGAGCCCAGATTGGTCTGCTTTCTGTGGCAGGACAGCAGTGGGTTTGCAGAGGGGCACCCGTGTGGACCAAGGATGAGCTGGGCAGCGAGACTGGCTGGGTGCTGTGGATGTGCTAGAGGGCAGCAGCAGGATGGTACAAAGGACCAGGTAGCGCCCAGGGCAGGTTGTCCCCCTGCCGCATCCCTGTAAAAGAATTCTACCGTTGCGGGAACTGCTTGCATTCCGTGGAACGGGATGGAGTTCATGGTGAGCTTTGTAATTCTCAGACCCATGTGGTAGCCTATAAGTGGGCCCTGTTCTGATCGCTGGGACAGCTCTTGTGACTCCGGTAGCTCGTAGATGTGCCTGGCATTTACGCTGAAATGACTGAGCTCAGACTCTGACCCGGTTGTACATCACTTACACGTTCCACTGGGTGGGAACTTGGAAGCGAGGCCAGTTGCTAGCACAATCTGTAAATCTCTTGGCTTTCGTGTGAACATTGAAAGTGGCTGGCACAGAGGGCTATGCAAAAAGGTCAGAGTCTGCAGTATTTGGGAAATGAGTCACCTTTTTTGAGTTTCAAGATCGGGAGACTCGGAGGCGCTCTGAAAACTCACGTCATTTGAGTGTATGAAATGGATTTTAATGTTATGCATTTGTCTTAGCATATTAAAAATCACACTAATTCCTCTTCCTCCCCAGGCCCCATAAATCTCTGGGTACACATCTTTGTGGGCATGGAAAGGATTATGGTTATATCTGAAAAGCCAAATAACAGTTATGATGCTCTTTCCCCCTCTTTTAAATGTAACAACCAACTATGGGGGGAGGGGGAGTATTTGTCCTCATGTAGGTAAGAAGAAAAATAAAATTCTCTTCGCATGGAATGGAAAGGGGAGAAATTCTTCTCTGTCCCAACTGTATTAACTCCCCAAAGCCAGCAGGTGGAGACAATGAGCATCTTCTGGCATTCAGAGAAGGGACTAGTTCTGGTTCTAGCTTTGCCACTGACTTGCGGTGTGACCTCGATCAAGTTACTTAACCTCTCAGTGCCTCAGTTTCCCAATCTTTAGCAATTTCTAGTGTTTCATATTTCCAAAGTGCTGTGAAATCTTCAGAAGAATGGTGGCTACTAAGGAGAACGATTCCTGGCCCCTTTTTAGTTTCTGGGGGAAATGAAAGCGGGGAGGGAAGAGAGTCTTGCAACCCTGTGTGATGCAATGAGACGAAAGAAGTGGGAATATTGGGGATGGGGAGAGGCATCTCTAAAAGAAGTGGTAAATGAATTCTTGTTTGACTCCTCCTGTACCCTCCCCAGCTACCCTCGAGTCCCTGACTCATAGATATGAAAGGCTCTTTGGCATACACCCATGGTTTGGGGTAGAGGGTGTGGAAGAGTCTCTGATTAGATTCCCAAAGCCTGTGGTTGCAATAAGAACATACTGTACTGGGAGAAACAAATTAACTTTATTGGAGAGTGGAAGTGCTATTAGCTTCAGCTCGCATCCTGCTGATGTTACATCAAAACAACAAGCTTGCATCCTACCACAGCCCATTTACATTTCTGAACTAATCTGGTGTTTGTTTTCTTGTGCTTGCTTTGTAGGTTTGAAAGAAACTTTTGGGCTGTGAATTGAGGCATTGGGTATGTAAATTTAATTTCATGCCTTTTTAAATGTGTTGAATGAAATGTTTCATTAGGCCCAGCCAGAATCTGTATTCAGGAGAGTGGCTGCTCTGAACAAAATTACACATTCATATCCCACCACCGGCAGAGGAACCGTGGCTGGAACTAATCCTGTCATTGAGGAATTTGGCATTTAAGATTCAAATTCCAGTGTGGAATTTCAGGTGCTGGATGGTAGCTTCTTGGGAAAGGGCTGGGGCAGACCCTCCAACTTTGATAAAAGAGAACATGTGTTTTGGAAGAACTGGCGAGGGAAGAGGAATAGAGTTGTGGAATTAAGAATCCTTGGTGATCTAGATTCTAGGGAATTGGGTATCGGGAGACTTGGGTTTTCTGTTCCTGATGCAGCCACTGATTTGTGACCCTGGGCACATTATCTTCCGAAGTAGCCACTGATTTTTGGATGTCCAACTTGAGACCCTTAGGGCTGGATTTTCAGAAGCGCTGAACGCCTGTAGCTTTGTATGGGATCTTTATGACTCGCTCTAATTTCCATGGCTGGATTCTGTAGTTTGGCTGCCCTGATGTCCATGGGAATGATGCACGTATCAGAGCTGCGGGACCAAACCATAAAGTGTGTAATCTAATAACTACCGCAGCGTAGCGTCCAGGGTTTGCTTTGCTTTGTCTGCTCTTCCGCTGAGATCTTCAGAGAGCAGCTTCCAATGGAGCTGAGCTAAGGACAGATCCTGCTGGCTTGGCCACAGTGGGAGCAGGCCTGGGGTGTGATATACCTTGCCCACCTATTCCCCAGGAAGGTCCTGTTGCGGTCCCCTATCAGCTAGGAGGATGGGACTCCTGCTGAAGCCCCTCCAGTTCTTGCCCCCTTTTTGGAACATTTAGCAGAACAATCTGGTGCTCATGGCCAGTACAGATGGAAGCTGAAATGTGGCTGCGTCCTAGATTCTGCGTCCTAGATTATTATTTCTTCTCTAGCTGAGGGTCTGTTGCTGCCGTAAGCAAACACTGCCTTGCAGGGGAGCCCCTGCTGGAGTAGATCAATAGCAGCCTCTTGGCCCTGCTTTGTTGCTTTCTGAGTCTCTTCATGGTCCTATTTTTTTTCTCTTTTTCAGGCAGAGTCGAGATGGCCTCTCCGGCAGACAGCTGCATCCAGTTCACCCGCCACGCAAGTGACGTACTTCTCAATCTCAACCGCCTTCGGAGCCGGGATATCCTCACCGATGTCGTTATCATCGTGAACCGGGAACAGTTCAGAGCCCACAAAACTGTCCTCATGGCCTGCAGGTGAGGAGGGGCTAATGACACAGTAGCTTTCTGCCCCCGCCCCCGCCAAGCCCCCTTTCCTTCCTCTGTGTGCACACGCTGTTCCATTAGATAAATAGCACGTCTGACTTCCCAGGGTCCAGCTCTGCCTTTCCGAGCCCTGTGTTCACATCCACGAGTAGCAGATGCTTGGCAGGGATTGGAGTCCGTCGTGCTCAACTCTTCGGTTTAGCTGGTTTGCATACCGATGTGCAGCTAAAAGTGTGTTTTGTGCAATGCAGCATTGCACGGGATCATCCAAACCAAAACCCTCTCCGACCTTGGGGAAGATAGCAGTATTTAGCTCTAGAGACCATGTGCGCCCATCTCTAGAGTCACCCGGCTCTGGTGGCTTTGGTTATCGCCTCAGAGGTCAAGGGCTACATCTCAATGAATTTTAAAAGTGTAGTAGTATTGCTCCTTTGAAATGATAGAACCATAGGGTGAGAAGGGACCGCAAGAGTCATCTAGTCCAAATCCTGCATCTTGGCAGGGATTATTGTGGTTAAACCATTCAAGACAGTTGGCGATCCAGCCTCCTTTTGAAACCCTCCAGTGAAGGAGTTTCCACCGCCTCCCTGGGCGTCTGTTCCATTGTCCTCCTGTTCTTACCCTTAGGAGGTTTTTCCTGAGATTTAATCTAACTCTGCTGTGCTGTAGTTTGAACCCATTGCCTCTTGCCCTGCCCTTTATGGCAAGAGAGAGCAACTTCTCTACTTTTTTTTTTTTTATGGCAGCCTTTCAAGAATTTGAAGACCCCAATCCTATTCCCCCTTCATCTCCTCTTTTCCAGAACTTGCCCTTGCTGCTTTCCCCACGGACTGAGAGATCCATTCGCTATTGTACCCTGTAAATAAAACACCCGCCACCTCTACAGGCATTGTCACTGGGCCTCGTCTTATCAGGTGGCGCTAATGTGGAGGAAATGAGAGGCCGTTGGTGTGGAAAAATGCATAAACAAATCATCGACAATTTGTATTTTGCATAAACGTCTTCTGACAGTGCAGTATTTAGTGTGCATTTGACACAAACCGTGTTTTCCCATGCGGCTTCAGAGATCAATAACTCACCGAGGGAGGAAAAACAGACAGTGCGGGGCGGGAGGGAGGAATTAAGAGAAGTAGGCAAGGGAGAAAAGACATTTAAGTGGAGAGTTGGTGAGCAGTTGAGATGCAGGGAGGCTGCTCCGGATGGCAGGAGCTGCATAGGAGAAGGCGCTTGCACCCAGCGGTGTAATTTGGGGGACCAACGGAAGAATTTAATGCTAGATCAGAGGAGGCAGGAGACATAGGGAGGAGTGAGAGGATTAAATCTACGGAGGGTCTTTAAATTAACTAAGGTTAGAGTTCTCAACCTTTTCCATAACAGGACCTCGCTGGGGCCGGCCTCCCATCCGTCTTCCAGCGTCGCAATGTAGGAAGGGTGGAGGTTGAGAGTTCATGATGTCCCGATGGAGAACCCCTGTAATAAGTTCTCTCCCCCCCTCTCTTCTTCCGATATCTTGGAACGTTGGGTTCACTCTCCCCTCCCACCCCTTCTCCCCTTTGCAGCGGCCTCTTCTACAGCATATTCACCGACCAGCTAAAGTGCAATCTGAACATCATCACTCTGGCCCCAGACATCAACCCCGAGGGATTCTGCATCCTGCTGGACTTCATGTACACCTCCCGCCTCAACCTGAGGGAAAGCAACATCATGGCCGTCATGGCCACCGCACTCTACCTGCAGATGGAGCACGTCGTCGATACTTGCCGAAGGTTTGTCAAGTCTAGGTGAGACACCCGTGGCTGAGTTGGAGAGCCTGTTTTTTTGGGGGGGGGGGGGGGCAGAGGGTGGAATTGCCAACGCATCTGACAGCTCGTTTCAAAGGCTGGGAATAAAGCGTAACGCCCTTCCTTTTGTCTCCATGCAGCGAAGCCGAAATGGTCTCCGCAATGAAGACGCCAAGGGAAGAGTTCTTGACGGGCCGGATGCTGAGTCATCCGGAGGTGATGGCGTACAGGAGCCGGGAAGTCTCCGAGAACAACATGCCTCTCCGAAACACGCCTCTCTGCGATGGGAGGGCCTTTGCCTCCAGTTTGTACAGTGGCCTGTCCGGATCGCCCCTTTCCTACGCTGGATACAACCCCATTCCAGTCAACGGTTTCCTCTTGGACGACGAGCTGCGAGAGACGAGGATGCCCCTGCAGGATGTCTCGAGGGTCAACTCTTTTCCAAAGGAGAGAACGCTGCCATGTGACAGCTCCAGGACAATCCCTACAGACTATACCAGAGCCGTCACTGATCTTTCAGCCAACACGTGCCATGCCACCATCTATTCTCCAAACGAGGCTGCTGCCGAAGAGGCCAGAAGTGACATGCACTACAGCATAGCCGCTGGTCCTAAGCCCGTCACACCTTCGGTCCGAAACAATCCCTACTTCGCCTGTGACAAAGTGGCCAAAGAAGAAGAGCGGACCTCTTCGGAAGACGAGATAAGCCAACACTTCGAACCAACCAATACACCAATGAACCGAAAGGGTCTCATCAGCCCCCAGAGCCCCCAGAAATCAGACTGCCAACCCAACTCGCCAACCGAGTCCAGCAGCAGCAAGAACGCCCGCATCGCTCAAAGCTCTGGATCTCTGGGTACCAAGAGCCCGACCGACCCCAAAGCCTGCAACTGGAAGAAGTACAAATTCATCGTCCTCAACAACCTCAACCAGAGCACCAAGCAAGACGGCGCCGACCAGAACGAAGTGGGGACCCTCTCCCCTCGCTCCTACGTGTCTACGTCGGCTTGCCAGCAGTCCATGGAACCTGAGAATCTAGACGTCCAGTCCCCAACCAAGCTGAGCTTGAATGGGGAAGACTCGACAATCCCACAAGCAAGCAGGCTCAACAACATTGTGAACAGGTAAGGCAGATCCCCGTGGAGGAGACAGGACTCCTTGCAGCGCTTCTAGGTTTTATTCATGTTTTGGGTAGATGCCCAGCATTGGTGAACTAGCCTCCTGCCTCAGTTCCTTGACAGGTGGAAATCAGAGTTCAGTGGAGCCTCGCCAGCTGATAATTGAGGATCTAGCCAGTAATGTACATTTCCCAAATGTGTAACCACACCCAGCGTAGGCTGATGGTTACATTAGGGACTAGGCGTCCTGGTTCACTCTGTGGCTATGGCCAATTCACTTAAACCTTGTGCCTCGGTTTACTCTTCTGTTACCTACCCAAGTGGGATGTTTATAAAGTGCGTTGAGGTCCTTGTGGGATGGGCACTATAAAAGAATGAAGTGTGATTGCTGAATGCCCCATGGGGCCCTGATCCTGACTAGGGCTTCTTTAAGGGTCCGCTTAGCAATGCGTGTATATTCTTTATGCCTGGGCTGACGGAGGCGCTGTGGTCTGGTGTCACTAAAGCCTTCCAACAGGTGTTGCTCTTCTTCCACAGATCTCTGGATGGGTCCCCTCGGAGCAGCGAGGGGCAGTCCCCTCTGTACCTGCATTCCTCAAAATGCAGCACCTGCGGCTCCCAGTCCCCCCAGCATTCTGAGATGTGCCTTCACACCCCTGGCTCGACCTTCGGAGAGGAAATGGGCGAAACCCACTCCGAATACTCCGACTCCAGTTGTGGTATGTCCAATCTCCGTCCTCCCGCCCTTCCAGACCGGCAGAGGGGGGCGCCATGGAATCTGTGGGCTGATGCTCCCACAATGCCATTCCACCACATGAGAGAGGGGCCCGGCCGCAGCACCCCCAGAACTCTGGGCATGTTTGAGCCTGCGGCCGTACTAGCAGGCCGGTGTCGGTCTCTACAATGGGCTAAACCCAAATCCTGAACCTGAACTTCAATGGTTCAGGCCATCTCTTTTCCAAGCGGATCTCAAAGTGCTTTCCAAACCCTCTAACTAGCTGAATGAAGCGTGCATGGAAATTGGTTTCTGCTTTTAACAAGGCAGCTTGGGCTAGTTGAGAGTAATTAGAGTCTCCCAACAGCTTAAGACAGGAAGTGAAGAATGCCACAGCCACTCAAAATTGCCAGGGGGGGACTGAGTTAGGCAGAAAGAAATGATCCCACACTTGGCCATGGCCATGTTATCTGCCTCACTCATCAGTTCTCGGAGCTGTCTCCAGGCTAGAGGAGCAATTGTGGATAAAGAGGGCTAGACTGTAAAAGGAACTAGATAAGTTCATGGAGGATACGTCTATCAATGGCTATTAGCCAGGATGGGCAGGGATGGTGTCCTTAGCCTCTGTTTGCCAGAAGCTGGGAATGGGCGACAGGGGATGGATCACTTGATGATTCCCTGTTCTGTTCATTTCCTCTGGGGCACCTGGCCACTGGCAGTAGACTGGACTAGATGGACCTTTGGTCTGACCCAATATGGCCATTCTTAAGAGGCTTACAGAACCCTGTTTTGTAAAAATCTGTTTGTCCCCATCCTCCAACTCAATGGGGGGGAAATGGAAGCGGCTCAAAACCCAAGTTCCCTCAGTGAGTAGAACTCTGAATTCATATACAGTGAAACCACCATCATGAGGCGGCTTCCCACCTTCTGCTTCCTGTTTGCTAAGACACTCCCTCGGATTGGTTTGTTTATTGGCTAGGCCCATGGGTGATTTTTGCTGTGTATGGATGACAGAGAGGGTAACGGACGCTGTGGAAGTGCTACTGATTTCATTCTCCCGGGCTGCTTCCCCCAACTCCATCGAACCCTCGTGAAACAGACTTTAGCTTGGACACATTGACTTCGCCTCCCCATCGGCTCCTTGGCCCTGTCAAAAGCCCCGGTCCATGCAGGCGATGACCCGTGTGCTGCTGTGCTTGCTGATCTCATGCATTCTCCCCGCCTCTCTCTCCCTCTCTCTCTGTCCCCGACAGAAAACGGAGCCTTCTTCTGCAATGAGTGTGACTGTAGGTTCTCTGAAGAGGCTTCCCTCAAGAGACACTCCCTGCAAGCGCACAGTGATAAGCCCTACAAGTGTGACCGTTGCCAGGCCTCCTTCCGCTACAAGGGAAACCTAGCCAGCCACAAAACCGTTCACACAGGTACAGCTCCCGGCGCCAGCCCGTGGCAATGCGTCGAAGCAGGTCCTGAAAGGCACGCGAGTGCCAGAGCAGCAGATTCAGGGCACAGCTCCGTTCTGCCTTGCGCGCAGGCCTAATCCCTACCCTGCACTTGGGTCATTGTGACTGGGTCTGCGGGGAAGGGCAGAGCACCCCAGCGCCTGATAAGGGAGGGTCCCAGCCGTGTCCTGGGAGCCCGAACTCCTGGGTTCTGCTTCTTTGGAAATGGCTTAACCCCTGTGTGCTTCAGCGATCCATGGGGAAATACTTGTTTTCCTCCCTGGGGGGCTGTGAAGCTTAATATCTGCAAAGTACTTTGGGATCCTTGACTATGAGGTGTTGCCTAGCATTTGGGTCTCTCTCCACATGTGAGCTGTATTGGCTGTCCCGTTCAGAGTGTTTGGGGCGGGGGATGGGCCCTGTGGGTTTTTTTTATGTTGGATCAAGAGGTTGAGAGAGGTTCTCTTACCAAAAATAAATAGTCTGGTTGGTTTTTTTCCATTAGAAAGTCGGGTGCCAGCTAATCTGGCAAAATCCCTGGTGACTGGCGAACGGATGAAATGGTCCAAGCCAGCCCAGTGAAAGATGAGACAGGAAGGGATCAGGGGGGGTTGGCTTGGTTCTGTAAACGCTCAGAACATCAATGCCCAACTAACACTTCGGGGAAAGGAAGTTTGGGTTAAAGACCCAGCCTCTCTTCCCCCTTCAGTTGGGCTGAATTGCACATGGCCTGACTTTACGGCACATAAAGTTAAACACGTGCAGGATCGGAGCCGTAAGGTACAAGAGCTCACAATATACGTCCCCGGAGATTCTCAACACGTCCTCCAGCAAAATCAGGGGAAAGCAGATTTGATGTTCAGACTATTCTTCATTTAAAAACAAAGGCAGGAGGGGGAAAAAATAAACCTCCCATGAACCTTTCAGGCCATCTGTATCCATCCCAAGGATGCCACAGAGGGCAGAGAACCCATGACGATTCCCTTTGTGTAGATGGCAGGTGGGAATAATTGAGGCTGAATGGTTTGGAGCACAGTTACTACTGGCTCCATAGCTATGAATCATCCTCGATCTCTCTCAGCCTTGCTCACTTTGCCAAAGGAACAACCAACAATTGGACCAAATGTATTTGAAACCATTCAGAGACCAACGGAGCCAGGCAGATCTCATCTGCTTTGCTTTGCTCACCCAGCTACAGTATAAAGTTGGATGATACAGCTTGTCGCTGGACTAGGAGGGGCTGAATTGTTAATCCCCGTCTGGCAAAGCAGACAGACTTGCCTGGTAGCCCTGATTTCTAGGGCTGTGCTTCACAATCTGAGCCGGACAGTAGTTCTTCGAATAACTTTCTGGGAGAAGGAGGAGAGGGTCACATCTGGCTAGGGTTGCCTGCCAAAAATACCAGTGCGCAGTGGGTGTGCCACACAGGCAGTGAGCAGATTCTCTGCTGCACCCAAATGTTGTAGGCAGTAGGTTCCCTGACTCTTAACCCGGCTCTGCATGTAGGTTGGAGCAGCCTGAGGGTTGCTCTAACATGCACTGGTCCCCCAAGGGACTGCCTGCCAGCTGAGGATAGCTGGAGCATGCCATACCGTGGGGAGGTTGGCATAGGACCGGACTATGATGGCTGTACCCCCACTGGGGACTCCCATCACAAAGACACTGGGTGATTCCCAGCTAGGGGGAGCGAAGCCGAACAAAGGGATTGGAACACAGCAGGGAGTCTGCCCTGGGCTTTGCAGGGACAGCGCTTGCAGGGTGTTTCTAGGTGTCTTTTCCATTCTCTTGTGGACTATATAGCGATTTAGTGACTGTAGTGGAAGCTTTGGGGAGCTCGGGACACTGTGCGCTAACCTGGCGTCTCTCTGTTTCTGGCGGGGTGACAGGCGAGAAGCCATATCGTTGCACTATCTGCGGAGCGCAGTTCAACCGGCCGGCCAACCTGAAGACCCACACGCGCATCCACTCCGGAGAGAAGCCCTACAAGTGTGAGACCTGCGGGGCCAGATTTGTCCAGGTGGGGATCCCACTTTATACGCTACAATTCCCCTGGAGAGTGGGAGGCGTCTTTCTGCCCAGAGCATGGGTTCTGGGCCTGGGGCTCTGCTGCGTGTCTGTGACATGGGAAATGCCCTGAAGGGGGCACTGTTCCTTGCTTAGTGCCTGTTGAGGAGCAAATACAGGCCTCTTGAACTTTACCCTTGGCAGGTCAATGAAGCTAGTCCATTGTTTTTCAATTAAACAGATCTGTGCCTCTTACATTTCTCCGTGTGCTGTCAGCCGTTTGGGATCTCAAAGGGTTTTGCTGCAAACATTCATTAGCTTATGCCCATGGAGTCTGATCTAGGATTCCATACTCTAGGAAGATGGCCCTTCGGATGGTCACTTGAGTCATAAGGATTGGGCTCGTGGTTACAGTCTCTGTCCATAGAGATGGCAGCTTTTCAAACTCCTTTTGATGAAGCTGGTTTATTAGAAGAATCCATTAGGTTTAGAATCTGCCTTTAATATCAGACCTGCCGTACCGAATGGTCAGTCCAATCCAGTGTCTCCTCTCGTGGCCAGTGGATGGGAGGAGGATTTCTTCCTGACCCCAGCTGTTGTCTAGCTAATGCCCTGAAGCATGAGGATTGATAGGACTGGCTTGGGAAGCTTGGTCTGAATGGGAAGTGCGTGTGACAAGCATGCCTATGGGACCCGTTTTCTGACACTGTCTCCTCTGCGACAGGTTGCCCATCTCCGAGCTCATGTGCTAATCCACACTGGTGAAAAACCCTACCCCTGTGAAATCTGTGGCACGCGCTTCCGGCACCTGCAGACGCTCAAAAGTCACCTTCGAATCCACACCGGAGAGAAACCGTACCATGTAAGTGACCTCCCCATGTTATCAGTGCTAGTGACCAAGAGCCAGAACTCCCTAGCAGCCATAAGGGCCACGTACCATGGTGGGGAGAAGTTGTCTGGCACTGACCTCTGGCATCGCCCTGGCATGGCTCAGTCCTGACCACCAGTTCAGTCTTCGCTGTGGTGCATCCTTACCAGGACTGTCCCCAAGGACACCTCCATTTCCCCTCCCCGTCTACCCTCCAGCACACCGTAAATTAGAGGCCTGCTGCTGAGACAGCATTTTGACGGGTTGAGCTGTATTTGGAACACAGCCCTGACCCCTTTTCTCTTCCTCCCCTTCCCCAACCGAAGAAGGTCCCGTTCCTTCGAAGGGCCGCGGCTCATGTTACAGTAGAGGACAAAGGACATTGCTCCTCTACTGTACGGAGGATCATAGACGCTAGAGATGAGAGGTTTGTCAAGACGTCCTCTCCAGGCTCAACTCATCCCTGGCATAATTCTATTGAGTGAGGGCTATTCACTGGTTGGGGTAAGCTGCCACCAACTGCACAGCATTACCCCAGCGGTGAGCTTGGCCCAGCATGCTTTTTGAACCCCGAGGTCCATAACATGGGGGCTTAACCTCAAATCCAAATAGCTGGAGCTAACCATGAGTAGATGCTAGTAGTCAGAGGGACTGGGGCTTGGAGTGGCCCCATACCACGTAGCACCCCCTTCCCATGCATCGTCTTGGGAGCCCCCATCTGACCCATAGGGAGATTGCTATATAAGATCTCCTGCGCAATCTCAGCAGGTGGGAATAGTTAGGATGGAAAGGGACAGAAAAAAGCCACTTTGACTTTTACACGAGGCAGAACTGTGGTTTAGAGGCTAAAGCAATCCAGCCAGGACCCCTGGGCTCTACTTCTAGCTTTGGCACTGACTTGCTGCGTGGCCTCCGGCAGGTCACTTAACCTCGCTGATGCTGTTTTCCCACTCTGAAGAAAGGGGATGTCCAGGGTGCTGTGAGTCCGGAGCAATCCTTAATTAGGACAAGAGTTAGAGTTCCCAGACAGAGGCACTGCAGACCTGCCAAGTGCTTCATATTAATCGTACTCACTGTGTTTGAAGTGACTAGCTGGGAGATGGTGTCCGTCTTTTCTTTAGCGTCTTGGCAACGATGATATTTTAAAATTGAGGCGGAAGAGGGCTGGCGGTTCAGGCGCTGGCCCTGGGTTCAGATCCTGGCTCTGCCACAGATGCCTTGCGTGGCTTTGGGCAAGTCACTTAGCCTCTCTGCGCCTCAGTTGCTCATCTGTAAAATACGCTCCCATGCCATGTTGTGAGGCCACATTAATGAATGATTGGGAGGCGACTGGGGCGGGGTTTGGGGGGACATGTATGTGGCTAGATTACATATGGCTCTGTAAACTTCCGAGCTAACAGCGCCTCCCCCATCCTTTCGGTTTTAGTGTGAGAAGTGTAACCTGCATTTCCGCCACAAAAGCCAGCTACGGCTTCACCTCCGGCAGAAACACGGCGCCATCACCAACACCAAGGTGCAATACCGCGTCTCGACGACAGAGCTGCCACCAGAACTGCCCAAGGCGTGCTGAAAGCCAGGTGGATTTCTCTGCAGGGAGAGAGAGGAAGAGGTGTTTGAGGGAGAGGGGGAAAGATATCCAAAGGATACTTGTAACACTTGTAACACTTTAAAACTTTCATCACACGATGGAGTGCCTCTAAGCCCATAGTGCAGATAGGTGGGAAAAAATATTTAAAATTACACGGGTTTTATTTTTATTTTTCCCAGTTATGTGAAACTATATAAAAAAAAACTTATTCAGATTTAAATGTGTATAAAAAATGTCTGTGCAGTGGAGTGTTTAACCTTCACAGTCTGAAGATGAGGAATGTAATGTTGATTTACGGGAACAGTTGGTTTTTTGTTTATTTTTTTGTGTTGTTGGGGTTTTTTTGCTTTCTCTTTGTATGCAAAATGTGTGTTCTTTTAAAGAGAAGAAAAGAATTGTGTACTATTGAAGAGAGGGCTTTAACTTTTTTAACCAAAGGTGAAGGAATCTATGGCAGAGTTGTAAATATATATATAAATATAAATATATATATATAAAATAAATATATATAGACCTTAAAGATATATTAAAAATATATAAAATGCATTAAAGGCTTGATTTAGCGTCTGCTGGCAGACGCTGATTTGAGACTCTTTAGTGTGATAGAGCACTTAACAAGATATTTTAAAGTATTGCATCTGTATAAGTAAGAAAATATTTTGTCTAAATGCATCAGTGTATTTGTATTTTTTTGCAAGTGAAGGTTTACAATTTACAAAAAAAAGTGTATTAAACCAACAAAGCTGCAGAAGGAATTTTAAAATAATAATAAAGTGTAATTTTTTTGGTTTTGTTTTCAGTCTGTATATATGTAAAATGTGGTTCGCACGGTGCCTTTCTTTTCAATGGACGTTTTCAATGTATGAACTGTATGAGCCCAATTTCCTTTTTAAGGTACAGCCTGATGTTGCAAAAGGAGTCCTCTGGCAGAACTGTTTATTGGGGAATGTTTTTTTTGTTTTTTGGGTCTTTTTTTTTTTTTTTTGTCTTATTTTACATGCTTGTGTTATGAACAATCTCGGGAGACAGGGTTTGGGCTGTGTCTAAACTGCATTAATACGTTCTGTAAAATATAGCTGTACAAATACAAGAATAAAACGATGAAAAGTAAAGTAGAGTGGAGTGAGGGGTATTTTCTTCTGTCTGTTTGGCTTAAAATATCTTTAACTGAAATTCTCTCACTTGGAAGGGTCCAGACTTAGGGTATGTATTCAGTACTCGCGGGATGAGCGGGCAGCAATCGATCCAGCAGGGATCGATTTATCGTGTCTAGTCTAGACGCAATAAATCAACCCCCGAGCGCTCTCTCGTCGACTCCTGTACTCCAGCTCGGCGAGAGACGCAGGCAGAGTCGATGGGGGAGCGGCAGCAGTCGACTCACTGCAGTGAAAACACTGCCGTAAGTCGATCTAAGTACGTCGACTTCGGTGTAGACCAGGGCTTAGTCACTAAGGGTCTGATCCAAAATGCCCTGAAGTCAATAGGAAAGACGCCCTAATCCCGACTGAGGCACGTGGCCCCAACCCAGCAAAGCGTGCACCCAAGTAGTGCCGTTGACTTCAAGGGCCTATGCTACTTGTGTACAATGAAGCATGATCTCAAGTATTTGCTAGATCATGACCAAGGAGTAGCCTGCAGTTCCCATTGACTCCAGTGGGTCTTTTGTGAAAGCTCACCACCTTTGAAAATCAGACCACTGTTACTAATGTGCCTAGCCAGGAAGTCAACGTTTTTCCAAATTTGGGGGCCTGATGCTCAGCACTGAAGGGCTAGATCGCTGATGAGTTAGAGTCTGTAATCTCAAGCTCAGGAGCTCAGCTGAAGATGTGGTCTAGGCCATATAGATTCTCTTGTGACTCTCCACCCTTCCCGTCTGCAACCAGAGGAACCCACCTTCTTCCATTCAGGACTACATAACACCCCAGTGGCAACACCAGTCATTTGGCTGGTGAAGTCTGACTGGGGATATATTTTAGAAGCTGCAAAGAAGGAGACACCAGTAATCATGTGACTCCCCAAAAATTGTTCCTGGACCACAGTTCCAGAACCTCTGCTCCGCTTTGTTGTTCGAGCAGGCTATTTGGCTTAACGAAGAGAAGGTCAGAGGTAACTTGTTTACAGTCTGTGAGTTCCTACAGGGGGAACAAATATTTAATCATGGGCTCTTCAGTCTAGCAGAGAAAAATGTAACAGTTCAATGGCTGGATGTCGAAGTGAGACAAATTCAGACTGGAAATAAGGTGCACGTTCTTAACGGTGAGAGTAACCAACCCTTGGAACAATCTGTCAAGGGTTGTGGCGGATTCTCCGTCGCTGTCCATTTTTAAATCAAGGTGGGATGTTTTTCTAAAATATCTGCCCTAGGAATTATGTTGGGGACATTCTCTGGCCTGCGCTAGGCAGGAGATCAGATGAAATGAGCACAATGGTCCCTTCTGGCCTTGGAATCTATGGGCTGAGAAATTTAACAGAATAGCTTGTGACTTGGTGGTTGCTATTTTTGCTCTGGTGCGCAAGCAGCACTAGCTAATAAAAGCCAGGTTCAATTTCAGTTCCACTGGAAGCACTGCCCTCTGGGGAGGTAAAAGTCCAGTGTCTGTCTGGAAAAGGACAATATTTGTGTAGGGGGAAAACTAACTGCATCCATTTATAAATCATGCCAAGCGGCCTAAGTAATAGACCAAAATACTGCACTGTCCAAGAGCACAGTTTTGCTACGAGCTCCACTCTTATCAGCTACACTCCACTCTGCTTGCCCTGCTCCTCGACTCTCCACTCAGGCTGATGAAGCCTGGAGCGTATTTTGAACTAAGGAGAGCAGCCCTGCTGCCGCTCAAGCATTGTAAGTGCGGCTCAAAGGCCACTGGGCTTTTGCTACCCGCCACCCTGCTAGCGTCTGCTGCATTGCGCAACAGTGAAACTGAGCTGGGTCTGTAGCCTGTCCAGGAAATGAACAATCCCTAGCATGGCGATGGGTTACACGATTGCACTGTCTGGGCTGCTGGCCAAAGGTGGGACAGTCCAACCGGTCTGGACCCTAGTGCAACATGTTGAAAGAAACTCGCGTCCTCTGTTGATAAAACACTGGGCAAGGCTCCTGTTTGTTAATTTAAAGCCAGGGTTTCCAAACCTGGGTGCGTAAATAAAAACTAGGCAGCACCCATAAATTCCACAGGCGTCAATTCCACACAGCAACAGTTTTGTTGTTTGTTTTTTACAAAAAATACCTTTCTGGCAAAGCCGGCATTTCCAGAAGTTAATTCCGGATATGGTCAAAATTTGGGGAGGTTTCATCTAAAACTCCCAAAACCTGAAAAGTGTTTGTTTTTCACATTTTCAGCATTTCTCCCCCCCACACACACACACAACATTTGTGTAAGTGCAGTAGGATCTGGCTCAGCATGTGGCGCTGAAGTAAACGCACCAAACACTTTTAAAGGTAAAACAGAAGCAAAACTCTCCTTGTTTGAAATGTAAGGAATGTTTACACACAAGAATTATCTTTGCAACTTTCCAAATACATGGAAATTGACCTCAATATATGGATGGATTTGATAATTCCAACACCTGTATTTTTATTTATTTTTAGCAAATAAAAAATAGCTTCTTCAGGCTTTAAGGTGCAGAGTTTCTCTGAGTCTTTGAGACCTCGGATAATATCATCTATGATTTATCACTATTATCATTAATAATACATAGCTCTTTTCACCAGTAGATCTCAAAGCACTATACAAAGGAGGTCAGTATCATTCTCCCCATTTTACAGATGGGTAAATTGATGCACACAACAGGGAAGTAACTTGCTCAAGGTCATCCAGCTGGCCAGACTATCACAACTTGTATCCAGGTCACCTATATTCTAGTCCCATGTTTCTATCCACTAGGCAACACTGCCTTAATATACAGAAGTTGTTTGATAATGATGTTGCCTGGAGGTTAGTGAGAGAGAAATATATATCATAATTCTGGATACCATATAAGACTTTATATAGATAGATTACAAAGAATAATAATGATGATGCATATGGACTAATCCAATTTTTATTTTAATAATTTTCCCATGAATTAATTGGAAGTCTTAAACACATACATCAGCTGCTGACAATTGCATGTACAGAATTTAGTATAACATGCCTTCAGTGATGGAGGAACTTTATTATTATGTAGACAGTGTGAAGTGTGACTTTGGCCTGGTCTACACTAGGCGTTTATGTCGAAGTTAGCGCCATTACATCGAATTAACCCTGCACCCGTCCACACTGCGATGCTATTTAGTTCGACATAGAGGTCTCTTTAATTCGACTTCTGTACTCCTCCCCGACGAGGGGAGTAGCGCCAAATTCGACATGGCCATGTCGAATTAGGCTAGGTGTGGATGGAAATCGACGCTAATAGCTCCGGGAGCTATCCCACAGTGCACCACTCTGTTGACGCTCTGGACAGCAGTCCGAGCTCGGATGCTCTGACCAGCCACACAGGAAAAGCCCTGGGAAAATTTGAATTGGAATTCCTTTTCCTGTCTGGCCAGTTTGAATCTCATTTCCTGTCTGGACATCGTGGCGATCACAGCAGCACTGGCAACGATGCAGAGCTCTCCAGCAGTGATGGCCGTGCAGTCTGTGAATAGAAAGAGGGCCCCATCATGGACTGATCGGGAAGTCTTGGATCTCATCGCTGTGTGGGGCGATGAGTCCGTGCTTTCTGAGCTGCGCTCCAAGAAACGGAATGCAAAGATCTACGAGAAGATCTCAAAAGACATGTCAGAGAGAGGATACAGCCGGGATGCAACGCAGTGCCGCGTGAAAATCAAGGAGCTGAGACAAGGCTACCAGAAGACCAAAGAGGCAAACGGACGCTCCGGATCCCATCCCCAGACATCCCGTTTCTACGAGGCACTGCATTCCATCCTCGGTGCGGCCGCCACCACTACCCCACCACTGACCGTGGACTCTGAGGATGGGATAGTGTCCACGGCCGGTTCCTCGGACATGTTAGGGGACGGGGAAGATGAGGAAGGAGATGAGGAGGGCGAGGCAGTCGGCAGCGCTCACAACGCTGATTTCCCCGACAGCCAGGATCTCTTCATCACCCTTACAGAGATCCCCTACGAAGCGTCCCCAGCCGTTAACCCAGACACAGAATCTGGGGACGGATCAGCCAGTAAGTGTTGTAAACATCTAAACATTTATTTTTAACAGAACAGGAATATTAACAATTAAAAGAATGGGTTGTTCATGATTACTGTGCCCTAGGCGCTTAACGGTTTAGTCATGGTCAGTGCAAGTTTTGAAAAGAAATCTAGCAATGTCCGGTTTTCCGTGATTGTCCAGCACAAGCCGCTCTACTGTTTATTCCCTGCTACTGCAGCTACAGTAAAATGCGGTCTATATGTGCGGGGATAGAGCAGTAATCCTCCTGGGACATCTCGATGAAGCTCTCCTGGAGGTAATTGGAAAGCCGTTGCATGAGGTTCCTGGGGAGAGCGGCCTTATTGGGTCCTCCGAAGTACGACACGTTGCCGCGCCACGAGACTATCAAGTACTCGGGAATCATTGCTCTGCACAGCAGGGCGGCATACGGCCCTGGTCTTTGGAGGCTTTCCCGGAGCATTCTCTCTCTCTCGCTCTCAGAGATCCTCATCAGGGTGATGTCGCCCATGGTGACCTGCTTTGAATTAGGTAGGGGAATGTTAGTGTTGGGACTGCTTGCTCGTTCCTTTACAGAACTGTAACCGCTGGTTTGCAGCCACGCGGTGGAGGCGGGAGAGGGGCAGCCGAAAGGGATCGTTCCCGGGGACAGCCGCGAGGGGGTGGGACAGGGGCAGAGTTCCCGCTTGCCGGATTGCTGGCAGCAGGGACTGACATTGCTTTAAATGTGAAATGAGGCCAGTGGTAATATAAAAGTTTTAAACTGCCACAAGTCTACGGCTTACCATGTCTGCCTGCAACAGAAATTCCGTTGTGCTGCCCCGCTTCTCAAATGTGCTGTGCAAGACCCCAGGCACTGAATGCGAAGGCCGAGAATTCGACCTTGTGCTGAGTGCGCATGTGAAAGGTGCTGTGCATGGTCTTGTTCACAGAGAAAGACTATGTTCTTTGTTCACAACTACATTTATCTTTCTGAGGAATTCACTCCCTTTTTCCCATTTCCACAGCCCCATCTGCGACTGTCTCAGAAGCTAGCCTGGCATCACACTCCCAGAGGCTAGCGCGGATTAGGCGTAGGAAGAAGAGGACACGGGAGGACATGTTCTCTGAACTTATGGCCTGTTCCCAAGCCCAGGCAGCACAGCAGACCCAGTGGCGGGAGAAATTGACCCAAATGCACCAAGCAAACATGGATCGGGAGGAGAGGTGGCGGCAGGAAGACCAGCAGGCGACTCAAACGCTGCTTGGACTACTGAGGGAGCAAACAGACACGCTCCGGCGCCTTGTGGATGTTCTGCAGGAACGGAGGCAGGAGGACAGAGCCCCGCTGCAGTCCATCTCTAACCGCCCTCCCCCGCCACCAAGTCCCATACCCACCTCACCCAAAGTGCAAAGAAGGAGAGGCGGCAGAGTCCCTGCTAACTCTCACTCCACCCCTGCAGAGAGCTCTAGTAGCAGAAGGCTCTCATTCCCCAAAATTTGAAAAGTTCTTTCCTTCCCGCCTGACACAAGCCCCCGTCCAAGTTTCACCTCCCAGTTCCATGTGTAGTTGATAATAAAAAATACGTTTCTGTTAACTACTGTTTCAATCATGTTCTTTTGGAGGAGGAGGGGAAAGGGGGTTGGTAATTGGACAGGACAGTCACCTTTGGCAGGGTACATAGGCGGGGGCAGGTACAGCAGCAGGGCACATACACAGTGCAGTGATGCAGTGACTAGTTACCCTGGTTAGTCTGGGAGGTTGTTTTCATGTTATGTAGTGGGTGGTGGGTTGCTCTGTGACTTTGTGGCGGGGGAGGGCAGTTACAGATCTTAAGCGGCGGTCCTTATGCAGGATCACAGAGCCACGCAGCAGGGGATCTGTAACCGTCCTCCCCCTGCCACAAAGTCACATAGCCCCCCCATACACACAGTCCCGATCAGGAGGGGTGACAGGCTCCGTTGAAACAACCATCCCACCGCAGCGGAGCCCGTCAATCCTTGAGTTTAGAAGCTTCATTCGCGTCACTACACTACACCCGCTCCGCACCACAGTCTGCGTCCCAGTTTTAAAAAATTCCCGCGAAAACAGTATTAAAGAAAACGGTGTGCATTAACAAAGTAGAACTATTTTTATTTCGAAACGTGTGTTGGAAGGGGGGTGAAGGGGGTATGTAACTGGATAGGATAGTCAACATTACCTGGGTAAAGAAACGGGGGCAGGTTTAGCTTCTCAGTACACAAACTTTAAAGTCACAGGTTACCCTGCTCACTCAGGAACTTTGCTTTCAAAGCCTCCCGGATGCACAGCGCTTCCCGCTGGTCTCTTCTAATCGCCCGGCTGTCTGGCTGTGCGTAATCAGCAGCCAGGCTATTTTCCTCAACCTCCCACCCCGCCATAAAGGTCTCCCCCTTGCTCTCACAGAGATTGTGGAGCACACAGCAAGCTGCTATAACAATGGGGATATTGGTTTCGCTGAGATCACAGCGAGTCAGTAAGCTTCTCCATCTCCCCTTGAGACGGCCAAAAGCACACTCCACCACCATTCTGCACTTGCTCAGCCGGTAGTTGAAGAGTTCTTTTTCAGTGTCCAGGGCGCCAGTATAGGGCTTCATGAGCCAGGGCATTAGCGGGTAGGCTGGGTCCCCGAGGATGACTATAGGCATCTCCACATCCCCAACAGTTATTTTGCGGTCCGGGAAGTAAATACCTTGTTGCAGCCGTCTAAACAGACCAGAGTTCCTGAAAACACGAGCGTCATGAACCTTGCCCGGCCATCCCACGTAGATGTTGGTAAAACGTCCCCTGTGGTCCACCAGTGCTTGCAGCACCATGGAAAAGTAGCCCTTTCGGTTAATGTACTGGGTGGCCTGGTGGTCCGGTGCCAGGATAGGGATGTGAGTTCCATCTATGGCCCCACCGCAGTTTGGGAATCCCATCGCTGCGAAGCCATCTATGATCGCCTCCACGTTTCCCAGGGTCACTACCTTTGGCAGCAGTACATCAACGATTGCCTTCGCTACTTGCATCACAACAACCCCCACGGTAGATTTGCCCACCCCAAACTGGTTCGCGACTGACCGGTAGCTGTCTGGCGTTGCAAGCTTCCACAGGGCTATGGCCACTCGCTTCTGTACACTCAGTGCAGCTCGCAACCGGGTGTCATTGCGCTTCAGGGCAGGGGACAGCAACTCACAAAGTTCCAGGAAAGTTCCCTTCCGCATGTGAAAGTTTCGCAGCCACTGGGATTCATCCCAGACCTGCAGCACTATGCGGTCCCACCACTCAGTGCTTGTTTCCCGTGCCCAGAATCGCCGTTCCACGGCATCAACATGACCCATTGCCATCGTGATGTCCTCGGCGCTGGGTCCCCTGCTTTCTGAGAGGTCTGTGCTACTCTCAGACTTCAGGACATCACCGCGGTGCCGTAGCCTCCTCGCCTGACTTTTCTGCATCTGCCTCAGGGAAACCTGTATGATAAGCTGCGAGGAGTTGAGAGCGGCCACAACTGCAGCGATGGTCGCAGCGTGCTCCATGCTCGCAGTGCTGTGGCATCCGCGCTGTCAATGACTGGAAAAGTGCGCGAACTGATTTCCCGCCGGCGCTTTCAGGGAGGGAGGGCGGGAGTGATGGATGGATGACGACAGTTACCCAAAAGCACCCTCGACACATTTTGTTACCCAGAAGGCATTGCCGGCTACACCCAGAATTCCAATGGGCAGAGGGGACTGCGGGAACTGTGGGATAGCTGACCACAGTGCACCGCTTCGAATGTCGACGCTTTCACCGTTAGTGTGGACTCACAAAGTCGAATTACTGTCCTTAGTGTGGACACACACGTTCGACTTTGCAATATCGATTCCAAAAATTCGATGCAAGTAAATTCGAACTACTCTCGTAGTGTAGACAAGGCCTTTGGGGAATGCTGTTGTAATCTGTCAAATTGCCACAAGGTGACAGTGTAGGACAAAGTTTGAGTGTACTGTACAACAGCTGTAGACTGAGAGCTTGAATGTGGGGTGTGTATGTGTGTGTATGTAATATATCTATATATACACAGAGAGTGATTAGGTCTAGACTGTAAAAGAGGCCTGTACCTTTCAGTGTATTTTCTAGTTAAAATAGTGTTTAAGTTTTAAAAAATAAGCAAAACAGTGCACTCAGTAGGATTTGTTGACCTCTCACTCTTAATAAAAGCCAGTTATTTATTTTCATTCACCTCTGGCCTCCCAGATCCTTTTATCTGTCAGGAAGGCAAAATTCATGGTCAACCTCACTGTTTACCCTTTTTTCCAGATCATTTTTGAACAGCATTAATCCCAGTACAGATCCTTGGGAGACCCCAGTATTCACCCCTCTCCATTGTGAAAACTGACCATTTATTCCTACCTTTTGTTTCCTGTCTTTTAATCAGCTACTGGTCCATGAGAGGACCTTCTCTCTTATCCCAAGACTGCTACTTTGCTTACGAGCCTTGAGTGAGGGACCTGGTATTACCACGCTCAGGCATTCACAAATCATGAGCTTGCCCCATCTTCCCCCCAGATAATGAGGTTGGTTTAAAAATCATTAGAAGTTAAGCCAATAAATTAGGGGTTCTGTTTCTTCACCTTCTGACAACGGAGTCGTTAGGGGTCATGGTTTCAAACTTTGTTCTGCAACCATGTGGGCTGGCAGCTGACTTGTTTTAAATAATGAAAGCTGAACTTCTCACCTTTAAGTGATTACAAGAGGCCTTTAAGAAAAACACCAAATATCACATGACTTGTGATATAAATCATGAAAGTTGGTAACACTGAAACTAGGGGAGTTTACGTTATTATTTACAGTGGAGAGATTTAAACATTCCCCTAGCAGGATAAGTAAGACCACCCCAGATGTTAAAGGGCCCATCTCACCAGATGTTTCCACAGTTTGCTGGGATTGCCTGATTAATATGATTTAACATACTGGATGTAGTGTATGAGCTGAAAAAAGTCTTCTATTCCATTTTTTGTGACAAGAACAAGGAAACCTATATTTCCAAACCTTGTTACCATCTTCACTAGGAACCGTCTTTCCACTCAAGTAATATATTTTGGGTTTTTCCACCCCTTTGGTCTCTGAATTATACATTTTAGACAAGAAAGAGTTTTAATTAGAGAGGATTTGGGATCTCAGATGAATTGTTCCTGCCAAGATGCATTGGAGAAATAACACATCAATAGCGTACTGTAGAACATTGATTTTGTGAGACTCTGAACTCCGAGGTCCATCAATGGCTATTAGCCAGGATGGGCAGGGATGTGTCCCTAGCCTTTGTTTGCCAGAAGCTGGGAATGGGCGACAGGGGATGGATCACTTGATGATTCCCTGTTCTGTTCATTCCCTCTGGGGCACCTGGCATTGGCCACTGTCAGAGACAGGATACTGGGCTAGATGGACCTTTGGTCTGACCCAGTCTGGCTGTTCTTATGTTTCTTTTCTCGAAAAGCTGAGAGTCACTTGCATTTTTATTATCTCCTAATTTCTTAATGACATTGGGATTGCTAAATAAAAACTTTTTAAAACGGAGGCAGTGTTGTCTAGTGGACAGCACATAGGCCTGAGATTCAGGAGCTTTGGGGTCTAGTCCAGGCTCTTCTACTTGGTGACCCTGGACAGGTCACTTAACCTCTCCGAGTTTCCAGTTTTTTACAAATGGGAATAAAGAAAGTGCTTTGAGATCTACTATGGAAAAGTGCTGTGTTCTGAGCAGTAAAACTTTTGTTTAGTATTTGTACTGTGGTTGTAACTAGTAGCCCCAGTCAAGGATCAGGGCTCTATTGTGCTAAGCACCCTGCACACACAATCGGTGAAGAAACGGCCCTACCCCAGGGAGTGTACAATCTAAGTGTGAAGCCAGAATGCAGAGGAATTTTATCTTGACAGTATCCCTTTAAGACTCTCGTTTTCTTAGGGGAGGCACATGCTAATTTCCCATTAATAAGAATTTATTGTCCGGAATATTTCAAATGACACTCTGGTAACCAAAAATAAATGGCTAGGAGTGGCCGTGTGATCTAAACCATTCATTTGAGAGCAGGCTGGTTCTGTAGCCAGAGACTCCCCAAGGGGAACCCCTTCCATTCTTATAGTAATTACACACATTGGCACACAGCTCGGGTTCACGCAGAGCCCATTCTGTGAACAGCCCTCTCCCAGGGATACGCCAAATACCAACCAGAAGGGGGTTTCTAGCTCTTTTTTGAGCTCGGCCTGCTCATTATCTTTCAGGCGTAACCAAGAGCTCCTCTAATGCCAGCATGCGCGTCTCCTCCCAGGCACAGTCACACGGCTGCTCAAACAGGAGGCTTGTTGTGTTTTAAAGGTAAGCTGGCAAGAGATGTGGTGTTCCAGCTGGCTGCCTCTCTCCTCCCCAGAGCTGGCTGCATTTCAAGGGGGTTGTAAGCTTCTATAACGAATCTGTGGCCACTTAGGAATTCATCGTTATCATCTTGCTGCACGCTGGGGCTAATTGGAATTTCATGGCGACAGCACTCATATTTCACTCCTTCAAAAGCACCAGCTGCTGACAGTTGAGCTGAAGGAGAATCTCCATTCACTGCTAGCAGTATAGGGTCTATGAGAAACAATTGAACAGTTCTGATTAGTGGGCAGCGGTGCAGATACAACCACGGGAGTTCATTACTGTAGATAGTCTGTGAAACTTGAGATGAAAGGCAACAAACACATTCAAGATCTGATCATTTTCACATCCCCCCAACAAATGCACACTTGCACCGACACAACAGGGGAGGGCAGTGAACTTTGCACACGTTGGGTGGTCTGGCTAATAGCCCTGCTCCATCGGAGGTCACAACTAGAGCCAGTAAAAAAAAAAATGTTTTCAGATTTTTTTTTCCCTGATGTTTTGGGATTTCTTTAATGTTGACATTTTAAAAGTTACAATCAGTTCTGTGGTGTGTGAGAAAAGTGTGTGTCAAGGGGGGATTTTTGTCCCCCTGCCCAAAAAAAGTAATTGAAAATGTTCCTGTTCTTTATTTCATTTGTTTATTTTTGAAATTTCAAACTTCAAAACTTGGTCACGATTTTGAAGTCGGCACCATTTCAGGCACTGGGGAGAGGGCCTGGCTCGCTGTGGGAGCACCCTAGCACTTCACGGATGTCCTGAGATCTATGGAACTTCCTGGGTAGAGATTCAGGCCCTAAGTTGGCAAACTCCACGCACCAGAGGGGAAGATGCAGCAGCCTCAGAGTTAACCACTTAATTTGGCCATCGTGAGGCTTGCTTACAAGGCGAGGGCACAATCAGGGTATCTGTCCCTTCACATAGCACTGAAATGCAGCCATCTCTGGGGTGGAACATGGCAGCAGTTCAACACAGCTCGATAACACCTGATAACATAACCTACAATGACCTCCCAAGGTCTCTTTCAACCCTAATATTCTATTATTCTGTGAACACTGCCCAACTGAATTAAGGCAGGATCCAGATTAACTCTATGCAAATTCAGGTTTAAGCAAGGCATTGAGCCTGGGTCACGCAGCTGGAAAACGCTGTTCATGTCCCTGCTGTGACAGCAGAGGGCAAACTTCCCCAGCCTGAGATCTACACTTGCGGCCACGACTGACTGGTTTCAATGATTAATTGCTCTAAGGATCAGCGGAATAACCTGTAAACCTAGGGGTGATCATGGGAACAGGGGCAAGAGGCTGTCACCTAGATTGTCTCCAAAACCACATGCCCAACAGGGCTGCAGAAATAACGGAATAAAACAACAGCAACCCAAAGCGAAATGGCCCTTCAGTTAACTTAATTTCACTCCTTTAAAGAGCTATAGCTTTGCTTGGGCAAACCTTGCAGACTCTGTAAGGCTGTGTCCCTAAAGCCGGTGGCTCTTGCCAGCTGGATATCCTCCGGTTCATCTCCCTACACTCCACCCCTGCAAGCCGAGGCCTACCAGGCATATCCGGGGAAAAGAAAGATGGCTAGCACCTCTCCCCTCCAGCTACTCCCAGCTGCGAGAATGGGTGATTCAAGGCATGAGAAGCCAGGTGTAAGTTACACCCTCCCGGAGGCTGATCTAACATACTCCAGCTCCTGGCTGCCCCAGAACATAGAATCTGTGCAGGGGGCATAAAGCCACCTCTGTCGTTTCCCCCCCCTCCACCCACTCACTTGGGTCCTATGCCAAGCACAGCTCTGCTGGGTGTGGGAATTGGACCTTTATGGTTAAATGGTGCCTTCACACTCATGCACACGGAGCCCATTGACTGCAGCAGAGCTGGGCATGGGGCGGGGAGAGGCTGAGGACAGAATCCGGACTGGTTTGTTTTGCATTCAGTTGTCAACTCCTGTCTCTGTGTTACTTATCTTTACCCCCCAACTGATTATCGGCAGGAGCTCCCCTCTGGGAATTTAGGAATGATGGGGAGTAGCAGAGAGTGCTGGGAGTTAGTTGAGTGGTGAAGACATACCCACCTTGGACACTACCAGGCCCCTGCACAGGCAAGATAAGGAGTCATGCTGTCACTCAGGTCACTGTGAGCACAGGGATCATGTGGAATGGGACGGAGATTCAGCAGGTGCCTTTAAACAGACACTAACGAGCCCATTCTCAAGGCACCGACTTTAATGGGAGTTGTGTGACTAAGGCCTGATGCACGACTCGGGAAGCGGAGGGACAAGCACGTCATTATGAGAACAAGGGAGCAATAGATCGACTCCCTCTCTGACGAACGGCAGGAGAATCAAAGCCCCTTCTGAACTGTGATTGCAGAGGGATGGGAACCTGGGAAGACCTGAATGGCACGAACATTCATCGTAATGCTCTAACGTGGGCTGGGAACGGAACCACGACAAAGAAAGAATCGCCTCCAGCTATTGTTTTCTAGGAAGGAGGCTTTTAACTGCTAGATTGCAGGGAATCACTTCCAGGCCATGTTCCGGTGGAGCATACCTGTTAAGCTGCTGAATGCAACAACATACTGGGGGTGGAAGTCACCGCTTGTCAAACACCAGGACAAGGCCCAGGCAATGGTGAACCCCTCAACATCGGGCCTAGGTGGGACTTAAGGGAGGCACCAGCCCCCTGCACTAGGATGAATTTGTAACCATGGCCACTGAATGATGCGGTGTTGTCATTAGGGTGTGTTCAGCATTTGGACAGAACACAGAGGAAGATGCGGAACGGACCTTTTAGGGGCCTGATTTTGACCTCGCACCAGTTTGACACCAGTTTAACTCCACGGACGTCAATGGAGCCACTCCTAATTTCCACCAGTGCAAGTGAGGGCAGAATCAGGGCCTGCTAAGCAGGCAGGAGACATGGAAGATCGGGGGAATCGGTTGAACAGCTCCATTTTGAACTGTGCCCCCTCCCCAGTCTAACCAGATGATGTGCATACACACCAGGCATCTGAGCACTGATTTCCAGAGAGCAAGAGCAAGACCTAACCGATTCTCCCACCTCTGGGCTAAAGCGCATATAAATGCAGCGCTGCTACCGGCCATGGTTTCCTTCCATGAATGAATTTAAGGCTAGAGCCCCAGGTGCACCAGAAGCACTTTATGCTTCTTTTCCTTCCTTCCCCAGTGCTGGGGCATGCTGGGGGTTGAACTGCAAGTTAGAGCAGCCTCAGGGTAGCTCTAAGTTGTGCGGCAACCGCCACCAGCCGGAATTAGTAGGGTGCCCCTGACATGCCCACTCTCTGCCCTCAGCCCACCCTGGAAAGTTCCCTGTGCTGGGGGAACCCTCAGCAGACGTTTTAAGGCCGCTTTAGTTCCCTTTGTACAAAGGACACACGAGGGACCCAGGACGTACCCCTTTGTTTCCATCTCCCACCCCATGTTTTCCGGCTGAAAGACTCATTTGTACAGTGCTGGCAAGTTCCCTTGCATTTCGAATGCAAAGTCAACGTCATCAGCCCTTTGATTCCTGAACCAAACATCAGTGAGGAAGAGGTGGAGGGTGTGGGAGGGAAGGGACTCCAGTGAGCTTCCGGAGGCCTCTGCAAAGCTTCCCATCAGTCAGGCCAATGAAATAACAACACTTCCCCCACCCCATCCTGCTACATCATCTGCTTTGCTGCTCAGCTAGGCCGGACTTGGAAACCTCACCTGCTGGCTGGAAAACGGGGGGCCCAGACTCCTGGGTTACATTGTTTGCTGTAGAAAGAAGTATTGCCTAGTGATTAGAGCAGAAGGCTGCCAGGCAGGACTTCTGCATCCTATTCCTGATTCAGGGGGGCAATGTGTTCTAGAGGCTAAATCAAAGGATGGGGGCCAATTTCCCCCTCCTATAGGGACAAGGGATCCCCACTGGCTTCAGTGGGAATTGGATTCTGCTGCAGAGGAAGAACAATTCAGAGGATACTACAAGGGAGTTCAGACATCTCCTGGCTACCTGGGTGTGTAAATTATACCAGGTGTTAGACTCAGTTAGGCACGCCGAGACTTGCATCCATTCGTGACCCTATTGCTTACATTCCCATAAACACCACCGTGGACATGGTCCAGGGAGCCAAAGAGGTTAGAACCGTGGCTGCTAGAGCCGGATGTAGAAAGAAAAGCAACTGACAAGAGGGTATAAGAAAGCTTAAGTTGAAAAATGGGGGTGGCCTGCGGTGTAACCCTGGGCAAGTCACGTCACCACCCCGGGCCTCAGTTTCCCCATCTGCAAAATGAGGCAAATGAGCCTTATCTCCCGGGGGTGCTATTCATTTGTGTTGTCAAAATCAGTTGTGATCTTCAGCTAAAAGCAAATCATTGATCCCGATGCATGCTCTCAGGAAGACAAGGCTTGGAACTGTCCCTCGCCACTGGCTGAGTAGATCTTAGTTCTGTGCCAGTAGTGATAGTAGGGCTAGACCCTGCGGTCCTTCCTTTGGCCAGACTTGCACGGAAGGAGGGCATCCCTTGGGACACTGCAGATGGGCCCTGATCCCACAAAGCACTTAAGCACCTTAAGCACGTGAGAAGTCCCATTGACTTCCAGGGATGAGGCGCGTGTTTAACTTCCCACACACTTTGCTTTGCTCGCTCAGGCCCTTCGTGAGAAGGATTATGCCGAGTTGTGGATTCCATATCTGTAGAGGGGGGGGGGGGACCCAATGCATGGAGATTTTGCTCTTTTTGAAGAAGCAAGCTGAGAAATCCGCAATTACCTCATATTTTCCCAGCACAAATGATTCATGCAAGTGGCTTCATCATTATCTAAACAACTGCCTTTATCTCGAAGACCCCGTTCTGCAATGCTCACCCATTCAGGCATGGAACAGAGGTTCATTTCCTGTCTGGTAACTGCACCCCCATCAAGCAGAAGAAACTCACCAGCTGGAAGGCAGGGCCGGATCAAAGAGCCTTTGTACAGTCTTATGGACCAGGTTTTCTTGGACGCTAATGAAGTGATGTTGCTGCTTTAGACCAGCTAAGATCTGGTCCTGTGTCAGGACAACACAGAGGTGATGCCAGACAAATCACAGACTAGAAACATTTTGTGGCACTTTCTCCAGAATTCCAGATCACTCCTGTGGCAACTTCCCAAGAGCCCTCCAGCTGCTAGTGCCCCACAGAAACTCATCAGATCATAAATTAATGGAGATATCCCATCTCCTAGAACTGGAAGGGACCTTGAAAGGTCATCGAGTCCAGCCCCCTGCCTTCACTAGCAGGACCAAGTACTGATTTTGCCCCAGATCCCCAAGTGGCCCCCTCAAGGATTGAACTCACAACCCTGGGTTTAGCAGGCCAATGCTCAAACCACTGAGCTATCCCTCATCAGACAAAGGTAGCAGGAATATTGTATCGGGGATGCTGAAAGTGACTGAGGGAATATTTAATGAGGGCAAAACAGGTGCCAGTTTACCAAATGAACTGAGCCAAAGGGACTAGTCTGTTCTTGTGAAAATCAGGTGATCCTGCTATCAGAGACACTGTTTGCTATTACATCGAGGAGAGGCTGAGGGAACTGGGATTGTTTAGTCTGAAGAAGAGAGGAGTCAGGGGGGATTTGATAGCTGCTTTCAACTACCTGAAAGGGGGTTCCAAAGAGGATGGATCTAGACTGTTCTCAGTGTTGGCAGATGACAGAACAAGGAGTAACAGTTTTAAGTTGCAGTGGGGGAGGTTTAGGTTGGACATTAGGAAAAACTTTTTCACTAGGAGGATGGTGAAGCACTGGAATGGGTTACCTAGGGAGGTGGTGGAATCTCCTTCCTTAAAGGTTGTTAAGGTCAGGCTTGACAAAGCCCTGGCTGGGATGATTTAGTTGGGAATTGGTCCTGCTTTGAGCAGGGGGTGGGACTAGATGACCTCCTGAGGTCCCTTCCAACCCTGATATTCTATGATTCTATCCAGGTGCCTGATAATCAGGATAAGAAAGGATGGGAGATAGACAGACAGACCAGGATATAAGGATGGATGGATAGACAGATTTATCTTCTGATGTTATAATTGGGTCAAATCTAGACACCCTTTGCTTCGGTGAAATCCACCGTTGACTTCAGTGAGAGGTTGTCCTTAACTGAGGATTATTAATGATTGATTCTAGGATAATTTCTACAGTGCGGAGGTGATTTATGACAAACATGAATAACAGTGAAACAAAACACGAATTAATCACCAATGCTCTTTTTCACTGCTACTAACTAGCCCCCCACCCCCGGAGAACAGACGCGTTTGCACATTCCAGCTGTTGAAGGCACAGGGCAGAACTCTGCCACCTGCATCAGGACCAGATGGCTGGCACTGAAGCTTATTACCAACAGGGAAGCGACCTAGGTCGGGTTGCCAAGCCGCCAGGAGTGTTCCTGGAGTCTCCAGGAATCAAAGCTCGAACTTCCATGAACGATTATGCCGTGGGATGAAACCTCCAGGAATGTGCCCAACCAAAACTGGCAACCCTGGGTGTATACCAACTGGATCGCTTGTGGGACCTGCCTGGCGCCCAGGGCAGAGTGCCTGGTCTGAGCCGAGGTGGCCCCACATCGGGTCAGATTCCTCCCTGCTGTGACTCAGGGGTGGACTTGGCCCACGATCCAGGCTGGAGAAGGCAGGACTCCGGTGGCGTTCGCGCTAGTCCCTCTGTCGCACAGTCTGAACAGTGGCGACCTGGGCCCCACCTAGAGCAGTCGCTCCCGGGTGGGACGGGAACAGCCCCTTTGCTGCTCAGTAAAGAGGACCGTCTCTGGCTCCGTGGCACTTAAACTCCCAAGTTTCCCCTGCACGTACTACCCATCACCAGCCACCCCCGCGTTCCCTTGACCCTGAGTTTACCGTTGCCAGTAGGGGAATGAAAATGCAGCCCCGCAAACCCTCCTGTATCCCTGCCAAAGAAAGAAGCTCAGAGAGACGCTTCCAGGAGGGGTGTGAACTCCATCGGGAGAGATGGGGGCCCAGGCATGATAAGCAAAGCGTGTCTTTGGGAGATCAGTGTGTGCATTTCATCCCCTGGCTTGTCTCATAATCACCCCAGACTGGAGTTGTGTGGGGCTGGGGGGGTTTGAGCTGGAAGCTGACGCTCTTCTCTCGGGAAAGGGAAGTCTCCTGGTTAGCAAACATCCACTGGGTATTCCCGGCCCCGATTCGTGCAGCGCTCAGGAAAGAAGTGCCGTCCGACGGGCTGGTTTCAACGGGTTTAATGAAAGATGCAAATCCGAGCCCAGCCCCGAAGCAGAAATAAATACACGGAGCCAAGTCTGCGCGGTATTGAAAGTCCGGGAAGGGAAATGCACGGCCCAATCCATAGATAGTACAGCGAGACGGAACGATCTTGAAATGAGCCGAACAGGGCTTGGGAATCTCATTAATGAACCATCGAGCGGGGAAGGGATAAAGGGGAAAGGAGAGCTGTGGTTACACGGCGGCTTGAAGGGTGGGGAACGAACAGTCGCTGTAGGGAAGCTGATGCTAATCAAAGGAATTAAAAACCCAATTCCTTATTTGCCTGGTTCCGACAACGCGGAGCAAGCCGCGCCTTGGCTCCCGGGAAGTGGCAGATTTGGGGCCGATTTCTTCTAACCAATAACCCGAATCATTCCGGCCGGTTCCAGTTCTTTACACAGACAAACCTACGCGAGCCCGGGGGAATATTTCACACCTCTGTGGGCTCTACGGGTGGGCACAATTGTAACAACAAAAGCCTGGTGTTGTTTCTGTTCAGCCCGTTAAACGGAAATCTGAACAAATCTGAACATTTCCTCTAAGCGCGCTAAGGTCATTGATGAGCAAAGATGCATCTCCCAGAGGTGAAATCTGCCCGTGGCCAGCACAAGGCGTTATGAAGACTCTTCATATCATACAGCCATTAGGCTCAGGGGCCAAACGATCTCCCTGGGAATGATAAGCCTTTGAAAACCAACTGGTGCTGTCGGTTTCATCAAGTTGTCTCTCTCAGATAGTTGCAATTGTGTCTAATATTTCATAGCACCTTCGGGGCTAAACAGATTCATTGAAGGCAGGTTTTAAAAGGTGGAAATAAGTTTAGCGACTTTTGGAAAAAACAGAGGCACCTGAAATTTGGCCCAGGTCAATAGCCAGACGGACTGACAGACCGAGAGTCGGTGTTCACGGTGCTTGGAAATGCATGATAGTTACACGGTATATGCGCGGTGTTTTACTTTTAAATTCATCTCCCTTTCACACCAACACCGTTCTGCTCAAAACAGCCTTCTTTTGCAGCAGGGATTTCGCGCCTCGTGGAGCTCATTTGAGTTTCTTTGATAAAAGTAGCCAGATGCACCGGTGCTGGAAGTAGGGGGGCTGCCAGCCCCTGGCTGGAAGTGGTTTCCATTATACACAGGGGTTACAGTTTGGTTCAATGGCTCTCAGCACCCTCCTCCCCCACACACAGTATATAGAAATTGTTCCAGGACCCCTGGCAAGAGGCGAAACAAACGATCCAATATGGAGCGGAGAGAAAAACGTTTGACAAGTTCAATGAGAAGTGATGCGCCGGATTGATTCATCGGCCAAGTGACTGTGAAAACAAGCCACCGGCCGGATGTTCAAAAGTCGCAGCAGCGAGGGGGCCTGACTCCAAAGACAACTTGGCCACTAAAATGTAACGGGCGCATTGAGAGTCCCAGTCAATGTCCTAGTTCTCCCTCCCTGAGTCTCCCCAATGGGTTAATGAAATGTCTCAAGGAGCATTAGCGAGCCCCCGAGAAGGAATCAAGAGAGCCCCCCTCCCCCATGGATCTTCCCCCAGAGTTACTTTGGAGACGCAGCTGTTCCTCGGGAAAGCCCCCCTTTCTCCCCCCGGCCCCCGGTACAACGAGGCCCGCTCCGAACCAGTTTGGCAGGGGGAAGGAAGCGCCTTGTGTCAGCGCCAGCACCTGGGGTGATTGATCTGCGCGCCTAATGGTGCGTAAAAGTGGTGGTTAGGTTTGGCGAGGGGGGCGCCTCCGCCTTGACGTCAGGAGATGGGTTTAAAAAGGGGGTCGGGCGCGGAGGAGATCCCAGAAGCAGCCACCGCCTGAGAAGTGGAGACACTGAGACACCCCGGTCGGAAAGATGCTGTCCTGCCGTCTCCAGTGCGCCCTAGCCCTGCTCTCCGTCGCCTTGGCGGTGAGTAGCGTCTCCGCGGCGCCCTCGGACCCGAGACTCCGGCAGTTCCTGCAGAAGTCACTGGCTGCGGCAGCGGGCAAACAGGTAAGTCCCCCCCAACCCCGCACCTTCTCCCGGAGTGTGCCGCAGGGATCCGAGCGAGCTGCGGGCAGCCCGGGGCCGTTTGCGGGTTCGTACCAGGTTCTCTCCCGGCTGTGTCGGGCATGGCTCTGCAGCGCGTTCGCTTGGGCTGCTGCCGGGGCGGGGCGAGTTTCTCAGGGGCAGCAGGTCCATGCACAGGTGCGTTTCACCTGCACGGAAGCGAGGGGAGGGTTTTTCCAGGGCTGCTTTGACACGAAACTAGCCAGCAGGAGCGCAGGGGGTTAACACGCGCCCGCCTGCACTTTTCAAACGGAATCTAGCGGGGGGCGGGGGGCAATCCAGCTGTGCCCAGAGCTCCCTCCAGCTGGGTCGCAGCCCCAGGAACGGATGGGCCAGGGTCGTTCCGCGGGAACCGTCCTGAGGCTGGTTAGGGACAGGTGCACGGGGCAGCCCGGGGCTAGCGTTCCCATTAGGCGTTTCAAAGGAACGCAGGGTTAATGTGGCCCTGCCAAGAAAGCGGTTACGCCTCCAGCCGGACTAGGGGAGAACTCTCCAGGGTGCTAGGGAGAAACCCGGGGGAAGGGGTCGCTCCCAGGTGGTGGTGGTGGGATTTCTCCAGGGTGCTGAAACCAGCCCCCCTGCCAAAGCCTCCAGCTCCGGGCGCGGGTTCCAGGCGGGCTGGAGCTAGCCAAGGCGCACGGGGGTGGCTGGATGTGTGTGTTGGCTCCCGGGGAACAACGAGATAGCGGATAGGTCCCATCCACCCCACGGGGACCAGGCGTCTCCGGGTGCATCTGCCTGGATCCACCGCTTTCTATGCGTGTCTGGAGAGAGACCCGACAGTGACCTTTGATCAGCAATGTTCTAGTCACCCCAACCCACCCCCCGCGAGTTGCGGGGTTACAAACCGGAGAAGCTCAGCCCGTCTCGGGGCTTTGGTAGACTAGAGGAGAATTCAGGGAGAATAAGAAAAGCTGAGGGGGTTGGGGGTGGGGGTTCTTCTCAACCTTCTGTACCCGTGTAACACGGCCCCGCTCCACACTGGGTCTCTCTGCTGGGGGGCGCTGGGTTGACGCTCTCCTGGCTCAGGCTGGGTTGATATGCAAACCGCTGCAGCTGCCCAGGTGGGTTGGAGCTGGCTTTGGAGAGCTGGGCCTTGCACTCTGTGATGCTCTGGGGATGGGAGCAATGCTGTCAGGCAGATAACCGAGCTGCGCCCAGCTTTTCACGGTCTCTCTGTCTCTCCCCCTTCCCCCCCAAGGAACTGGCGAAGTACTTTTTGGCAGAATTGCTCTCAGAACCCAACCAGCCGGAAAATGAAGCCCTGGAGCCCGAGGACCTGTCCCGAGGCGCAGAGCAGGATGAAGTGAGGCTGGAGTTGGAGCGATCGGCTAACCCCAACCCCGCCTTGGCGCCCCGAGAACGCAAAGCCGGTTGCAAGAATTTCTTCTGGAAAACATTCACATCCTGTTAGCTTTCGAAGCCAGCCGCCGCCCCGCCAAGCCTGGTCCCCCCATCCCCAGCAAGACCTTCACGACAGGAGCCGAAGACTGTAAATATACAATCCACGGTTATGGTGAAATTTAAACAACCACCGAAATAATTGCGTTGATTTCCACTTGTTTTAATAAAACTTTCCGTTCGATTGTACCTGAGTTGTGATTTCTGACTAGTTCTTTCTGACAGGCGCTCTGCAGTCCGCCCCCATGTACGACTTTTAGTTCTTTGTCGCAATAAAGTTTAAGTTTCAAACGGTGCCGCTTAGAGTTGTTGGTTTACTGGGGGGAAAAAAACCCACCAAGTCTCCTCTTTGAGATCGGCTTTCCCTTTAACAGCCCCTCCCGTGGAGGGCAGCCACAGACAACCACAGTGCAGAAAAAACCATGTGTTATAACACAGCCCTTCAAACGGTGGGTCTTTTGCTTTACTCTCTACATGGCGTATAGGGACAGGTAGCTGTCTTCCAGAACGGAGGGGGAGTTGAATTTCGCACCGCAAAACATATAGGCTGACCTTTCAAAGCAGTCTAGGGGATTTAGACACCTGTCCGGGAATGTGTGTTTAAACCCCGTGACTACTTTGAAAATTGAAACCGTGCATTGTAACAAGACGCCCTGGCTTTACTCGTGAGTAGCAATGTGCACGGATGAGTTACACCCACGGCATCGCAAATAAGCACCAGTAAACCTTTCTACCACACTAGGATGCAATTTAGTTATGCAACATTGTTAACTAAACACTTTGGAATATTTTCGGAGAGTTGGGGGGGAGTGGGGGAGGTGTTAGTTTTTGCATCTCTATAAAGCCAAACTGTTGAACCTAACTGCATCAGCCTCAAAAGAAGAGAAAATATCTTAGTAAATAGCAGACCCCTTTAGCATGAGTTACAGTTGCTTTTCTGTATATGGCATGTCTGGATGGTGGTAGGGGTCACTATTTCATGATATGCCAGGAGTAGGAAGAAGTGAACTCTTTAAGTGGAAAGGAGATTGGGTGCATCTCCAGTGAGGTAAAGTCTCCCCCACACACACAGTCTTGATGGCTTGTGAGATCTTGAGGCACAAACCAGTTCCTGATTCAGGACTGAATATTAGTCCTGCGTTTGAGAGCAGTGTACCTTTGAGGACAAATTGCACCGTTGGGGAAAGGACAAAACACATTCCTATAGCATAGCACCTGATTCTTTAAAAATTGCTGGCTGATTGAAAGCTGTTTTCTTGACACCTTAAATGACTGCTTCTTGGAGCAGCTAATCCTAGAACCCACAAGGACAGAGGGAATTCTTGATTTAGTCCTAAGTGGAGCACGGGATCTGGTCCAAGAGGTGAATATAACCGGACCGCTTGGTAATAGTGACCATAATATAACTAAATTTAATATCCCTCCAGTGGGGAAAACACCACAGCAGTCCAACACTGTAGCATTTAATTTCAGAAAGGAGGACTACACAAACATGCAGAAGTTAGTGGAAACAGAAATTAAAAGGTACAGCGCAACAAGTGAAATCCTTGCAAGCTGCATGAAAACGTTTTAAAGACACCCAGAATAGAGGCTCAACTTAAATGTATCCCCCAAATTAAACAACATAGTACGAGAACCAAAAAAAAGTGCCACCGTGGCAAAACAACTAAGGAGAAGAAGCAGTGAGAGGCAAAAAGGCATCCTTTAAAAAAGGGAAGTTAAATCCTAGTGAGGAAAATAGAAAGGAGCCTAAACGCTGGCACGTGAAGTATAAAAATATAATTAGGATGGCCAAAAAAGAATTTGAAGAACAGCTAGCCAAAGACTCAAAAAGTAATAGCAAATTTTTATTTAAATACATCAAAAGCAGGAAGCCTGCTAAACAACCACTGGGGCACTGGGCGATTGAGTTGCTAAAGGAACACTCAAGGACGATAAGGCCATTCCGGAGAAACTAAATGAATTCTTTGCATCAGTTTTCATGGCTGAGGATGTGAGGGAGATTCCCAAACCTGAGCCATTCTACTTAAGTGACAAATCTGAGGGACTGTCCCAGATTGAGGTGTCATTAGAGGATGTTTTGGAACAAATTGATAAACTAAACAGTAATAAGTCACCAGGACCAGATGGTATCACCCAAGAGTTCTGAAGGAACTCAGATGTGAAATTGCAGGACTACTAACTGTAGTCTGTAACCTATCATTTAAATCTTCTTCAGTACCAAATGACTGGTGGATAGCTAATGTGATGCCAATTTTGAAAAAGGGCTCCGGAGGTGATCCCAGCAATTACAGGCAGGTAAGCCTGACTTCAGTACCAGGCAAACTGGTTGAAACTATAGTAAAGAACAGAATTGTCAGACACATAGATGAACATAAATTTGTTGGGGAAATGTCAATGTGGCTTTTGTAAAGGGAAATCATGCCTCACCAATCTACTAGAATTCTTTGAGAGGGTCAACAAGCATGTGGACAAGGGGGGTCCCTTGGATATAGTGCATTTGGACTTTCAGAAAGCCTTTTACCAGGTCCCTCACTAAAGGCTCTTAAGCAGTCATGGGACTCAGTAAGCAGTCATGGGACAAGAGGGAAGATCTTCTCATGGATCAGTAATTGGTTAAAAGACAGGAAATGAAGGGTAGGAATAAATGGTCAGGTTTTACAATGGAAAGAGGTAAATAGTGGTGCCCCTCCCCCGGGTCTGTACTGGGCCCAGTCTTATTCTATATATTCACAAAGGATCTGGAAAAAGGGGTAAAAAAGTGAGATGGCAACATTTGCAGATGATGCAAAATTACTCAAGATAGTTAAGTCCCTGGCAGACTTTAAAGAGTTATAAAGGGATCTCACAAAACTGGGTGACTGGACAACAAAATGGCAGATGAAATTCAATGTTGATAAATGCAAAGTAATGCACAGTGCAAAACATAGTCCCAACTGTACATCCAAAATGATGGGTCTAAATTAGCTGTTACCACTCAAGAAAGAGATTTTGGAGTCATTGTGGATAGTTCTCTGAAAACATCCACTCAATGTGCAGCAGCAGGCAAAAAAGCAAACAGAATGTTGGGAATCATTAAGAAGGGGAATCATGTTGCCTCTATATAAATCCATGGTACGCCCACATCTTGAATACTGAGTGCAGATGTGGTCGCCCCATCTCAAAAAAAGATATAATTGAATTGCAAAAGGTTCAGAAAAGGGCAAAAAAATGATTAGGGGTATGGAACAGCTTCCACGTGAGGAGAGATGAATAAGATTGGGACTTTTCAGCTTGGAAAAGAGACGACTAAGGATGGATATGATAGAGATCTATAAAATCATGACTGGTGTGGAGAAAGTAAATAAGGAAGTGTTATTTACTCCTTCTCATAACACAAGAACTAGGGGTCACCAAATGAAATTAATGGGCAGCAGGTTCAAAACAACCAAAAGGAAGTATTTCTTCACACAACACACAGTGAACCTGTGGAACTCCTTGCCAGAGGATGTTGTGAAGGCCAAGCCTACAACAGGGTTAAAAAAAGAACTAGATACATTCATGGAGGATAGGTCCATCAATGGCTATTAGCCAGGATGGGCAGGGATGTGTCCCTAGCCTCTGTTTGCCAGAAGCTGGGAATGGGTGACAGGGGATGGATCACTTGGTGATGACCTGTTCTGTTCATTCCCTCTGGGGCACCTGGCACTGGCCACTGTTGGAAGACAGGATACTGGGCTAAATGGACCTTTGGTCTGACCCAGTATGGCCCATTCTTATGGGCAGAATGGAATTTGGAATGGAAGACCCAGTGGAGATGGATTCATGGGTGGGGTGCAGTGACCTGGTCTAACGTGTAAGTTTTCACCTTTTTTTCCAGTTTACACATGCACACACCACATAGGTGGTCTCTATTGAGCTCATCCTGTGTGTGTGCATATGTACTACAGCAACCTTGATAGCCAAATCCTGCCCTGTCACAACTGAGTGGTCACGGGGGTTGCATGTCAAAATGTGATCCTTTCTTTCTTCAGGTCTGTGAAGTGAAATAGATGTGATAAAGATTTTAGATCATTTGGAAGCCTGGGAAACAAAGCTTGACTTGATGGTTAAAGTAAACTTCCAGGCTTTCAGTTTAATCCCTCGTGTTGCTAACAGCCACCTAAAGACATGCCGTTTGAGTTTCAGGACATACACCAGATCTTTCGAATAAATGTATGGCTTCCAAAGAACCAGGGCATAATTCTGTTCTTTTTCACCAGCCCTGACTCAAGAATCCGTGTTTGATTTTTGATAACACAATTGCGTTGCGAAATTTGTCCTCGCATAGGACTTGTGTAGGAAAACGATCATTTAAACATCTGAGTTTTAAGCATGGGTGTTCCAAATCCTCCCTTGAAATGGACTTTGACAGCTCTATGATATTTGCCAGTTGGTAGAAGTGTTACTTGCTACGTGTTGGGCCTTTGAACCAGTCAGAGTGCATTTCTGAAGGATAAGCTGAGCCTTGGAATGCAGGGAGACCCCACTTATAGATCCTGATTCAGCCAAGCACTTCAGCACATGCTCAACTTTAAGTACATGCCCAAGTGCTTTGCTGACTCGGGGCCAATACGAAGTGATTGTGGCAAATTTTTGGCTTGAAGGGAGTGATTTTCAATTGGCACGGAGGTACCCAAGGGCAGCGTCTCCACCGCTGGAATTGCCATTTGGCAGATCGTGATGCCTTGGCAACAAAACTGCGGCTTTCATTTCACTTAATGGCATGTTATTACATCCCAGTTCATCAGGTGTGAAATCCTGCAGCCCTTGCTGACTAGTTGGTGTTACAGGAGCACTCACCTGAGACCAGGGTCCCAGCTGCGCTCGGCATTGTGCACAGACACAGTCACAGACAGTCCCAACTCAGTAAAAACGTACAACCTAAACAGACCAAGTCTGGGAAGCGAAGCAGGCACGGAGGGGTGATGTGGCTTGCCTAGGCAGGCAAGACGCTGAATCAGGATTAGAACACAGGCCGCATGACTCCCACACCTGGCTTCCATTCATTCTTCCTCAAGCAGAACTCAGATTGACTATAGTGAGAGGTGGGCTGAGCGGCGATTGAGGGCCCCGTACTCACCCTTTGGGGTGCAGGGATGGCAGCCTGCACCCTCCAAATGGGAGAATTCATTGCTTTGATATGATCGCCTACAACTCACGCCTCCCAACTCTACCGAAGTCCTGAAGTTTGGGGTTCCAGTCCCGTGCCTGTGCTGGGGAAGAGAGGGGCTGTCAGGCACTGGGGTTGGGAAGCTGGCTAAGGTCCCCCCTCCACCTCCACCACAAAATCAGGGGGAAAGAAGAAGTTAACATTGCCTGACGCAGCGTGGCAGGGGACGAATGGTTCCAGGGGCGAAAGGGTTTGTCTTTCCAATAGACCCACACTGCCAGGGAGCTCAAGTGCTATTGTGAGGGCGTAAGCCACTGTACCGATGATGCTGTGGCCTGTAATGAATCCCCTGAGCTCAGCAGGGATCCTGGAGGTTCAGGGGAGGCAAACCCCAGCCCCCAAGGTGAGAATTCCTAGGACACTATCGGGTTTTCTCTCCCGCTTTCTTACAAGAAACATGGACCAGATGTAGAAGGTCCCAGTTCAATTCCCTGCTTTGCCCCAGAATCCCTACAGGACCTTGGGTGATTCTCTGAGTCTCCCTGCCTCAGTTTCCCCATCCATAAAATGGGAATAATCAATATTTTCCTACCTCCCTGGGCTGGTATGAGGATGAATGCATTAAAGTCTGTGAGGTGCTCAGCTAATATGGTGATGAGGACCAATTAATTACCTAAAATAGATGGGGAGAGAATGGGTTCAGTGGCTGCAGGAACTGGCCGCCCAAGTGGACGCCATTGTATTCCCCAACGGAAGGGGGACGTCTTCAGCAGCAGAATCTCCACCTTCTGGCTGGTCACTGGTATCTCAATAGAAACTCTAAACAACTTCTGGAAACAAGCTGATGGGACAGCCGGAGCTACAGGAATTTAAAGGAGACGGAGACGCATCAGGCTCAGGTAGTCTCATTCTCGGCGCCTACATTTCATGGTATATGAATGGATGGCTACGCGCCTGTATTTTCTGTTTTGGTCACCATGCGGGGCCAGTGCTTTTCGAGGCAGGGTCACGTTGCTGATCACTGGAGTGAAGCCGTTGCAAGTAACGCTATGGCGGATCCCCAAGCAGAGCCACACGGTACGATTCAGCTGCAGCAACCCAAGCTTCATGGACGCTGCTGGCTTCATAGCGTAGTGGGGTCTGCATAGCCTCAGAAATACATTCTCGAGGAGGCACGTTTAGGGTTCCTTGTCTCAGAGAGACAGATGCAACAGTTCAGGGCAACTGTACCTGTATTCCCCATCTGTGGGACACCAAGGGTTGGCTTTTGGCTCCTCAGTCATCACCTCTATTGCATGGAGACTCCCATCTCTTGCCTTCCTGACTGGGGGGTCTTCCAGGCTGCACAGTTCCCTGCCTACCCTGTGATATCCCCAGCAAGCCAGACTGCCCAAACAGGCCAGTGTCTACGCTTTGCTTTCTCTTCGAAGGCTGTGAACTGCGTGATTGTCAGCAGTTATATGTCTAAGCAAGCACATTTCTTCTTAAAGTGAAAGCATTACAGAGAAAACCTATTACAACAATAAAAAACCTACACGCATGCTAATCAGCTTACCAGAGATCACCCCCCAAACTCCCAGGGCTCTGGCAGGAGTCAGTCCGCCAAACCCCAGCCAGGGGCTTTCTGTGTTTACAAGTTCATATACAGCCTCAGCTCAGACCTAGCACCTGCATGAATAGTTCAGTCTTTCCTCCATACCGCTTGGGTCTTTGATCTTGGCCTCCTGGGACAGGCAATCAGCAGACAATGGTTCCCTTCTCAGGGCGTAGCTTCCAAAGGCTGAATTTTTGCATAATCAGAAGTGGGGGATTGGCATTCACCTCCCCCAGAAATTCCCCATGCAAAACACTTGACACTGTCCTAAAAGTCCATTCTTGTTCGGCCCACTGTTCAGTACAGTCCTTCCAAGTTCATAACACTGCCCAGGGTTCACATCCCAGCCGCCCCGCCACTAGCGAGAGGTTGCATACAATCCCGGCCCATGACAATACATAAACCGGTCATTTACTACAGTGGACCCAGAACATACTTAAACCAAATTCAATGTGGTCTCCCAAGGATCCTGCAGGAAATTGCCAGGAAATCACTGCCACCAGATCTCTTCACTCAGCTCATGGTGCACAGGGCTGCTGATGATTTTGCAACAAGATTCCTCGGCCTATTTATTATTATATGTGGATTGTTTATTCGTATGACAATCCCTATTGTGCTAGGCACAGTACAAACACAAAGTAAGAGAGAACCTCTGCCCTCAACAGCTTTCATTCTAAATGCAGAACTAGGAAGGTTTATCATCCCATTTCACGGATGGGGAGCAGAGACCCCAAGAGGTTAACAGACGGGCCCAACATTACACAGAGACTTTGTGAGAAAGCCAGGAATTGAACCCAAAGCTCCTGAATGCCAGTCCACCGCCTTAACTATAAGACAAATCTTTATGTGACGCTACTGTCATAGTTTTTATGGCTGTTTGCACTGTGCATACTTTTGTCTGCTGTGCAAAGTGCTTTGGGTTGAGTCTGGTCACCTCTTCAACCTAGTCTTGCATCTGAAGAAGTGAGGTTCTTACCCACGAAAGCTTATGCTCCCAGTACTTCTGTTAGTCTCAAAGGTGCCACAGGACCCTCTGTTGCTTTTTACAGATTCAGACTAACACGGCTACCCCTCTGATACTCTTCAACCTAGCTAGCTAATTTAGGAACATTTCCTGCAAGGGGCCGGCTTGCACAAATAAGCCCTATTTAATGAGAGTAAGATTTGCAGAATCAGGTCATAAGAACGTAAGAACGGCCATACTGGGTCAGACCAAAGGTCCATCTAGCTCAGTATCCTGTCTACGGACAGTGGCCAATCCCAGGTGCCCCAGAGGGAATGAACAGAACAGTGAATCATCAAGTGATCCATCCCCTGTCATCCATTCCCAGCTTCTGGCAAACAGAGGCTAAGGACACCGTCCCTGCCCATCCTGGTCCCTAATCCAATATCTATGTACACACAGGAGAAGTCTGAGATGTTGTCTGGCAAGTCTGAGCATGCAGCAGGATGGCGGGGTGAGGGATAACGGTTTGGTTCGTTAATCTACAAACGATTGATTTCAGAGTAGCAGCCGTGTTAGTCTGTATCCGCAAAAAGAAGAACAGGAGGACTTGTGGCACCTTAGAGACTAACAAATTTATTAGAGCATAAGCTTTCGTGGACTACAGCCCACTTCTTCGGATGCATATAGAATGGAACATATATTGAGGAGATATATATACACACATACAGAGAGCATAAACGATTGATTGTCACTTTAACCTGCTCTCTGCTGCAGCTAGAGTTACTGGCAGTAGCGGGAACGAGTCCCTGGGTGTGTATTCATAGCAGTGACTTATTTGAGACACTGGCGGGAAATGTCTATGAAGGTCTGGAAGCTGTAGCCTGAAGTATGATCTATAGGGAAAATCCACAGGCGGGTGGATTGGGCCTGGAAAAAGAAAGTTACTGATGTTTTTTTCCAAGGTGCTGAGCACTGATGACTCCCATTAACGTCAGTGGCCCTGAAAACCGGGCCACGGATTTTTGGATGCAAGGAGCAAACTGGTTCGAGGGGGAGTTTTGCCAGGCGCTGTATGCTAGACTGCGCCAGACAGTTTGCAAATATCCCAGCTCTGTGCTATAATAAAGGCATGTTGGCGTCAAATGTAAAGTGTGGCTGTACTCGGAAAAGTGACTGCCACCGTCGTACTCCACACGCCTTCTGCCTGCTGTGAATTCAGACTCAGCTCAGCTGCCGTCGCTGAATAAATTACGTCTCCGCTGCTTTGTACCTCAGTTAGCCCGGCCGAACTAAGAGGGCGGGAGCTGGATTCTATCCAATCCTGCACCTCCCAAACAGAACTGCTTAGTCATTACCAAGTATCAGGTCAGTCGCACCGTGCGCCCCCAGCCCCATAAACCCCTGGGCCCCTGGATTCTAAGGTCACTCCCAATTTTCTTAGTTTCATTTCTTGCACTCCCCACATCCGCTTCCAAATAAAGCATAACCTGCCTTGAACTTTCTTTGGCTTTTTCCATAGTCATAAGAAGACAAGAAGCCCCAGGAGAAGCCCTGGTCTTTTCCACACCCAAGGAAATCATTTCTGTGCCAGGACATGGCTGTGCATTAGGGATGGCCAAAAGTTATAGAGCAGAGGGCCACTTCTGCCAGTCAGCATGGCCCAGAGGTGAATCAGACTCTCATGCATGGAATAGAGTATTCAGAACAGAGCAAGGGCCCCGATTCTTGGGTTCAGCCAGCCGAGGCTTGTAGCAGGTGACTCCATGGCACCTTTCCACTTCCCTGGATCCTGGGGGCTCCCCATGTAAATTACAGCAACCTGAGGGCTGCTCTAAGCTACAGGCACATGCGGCGGTATCCCTGCTGCTCAGTCCTGTGTGGTATTCTTCCTTCACCAAGGAGCTTTGGGGGGTTGATCCTGCAGGGTTCTCGGTGCCTCCTGCCAGGAGCGGAGCACTTCATGGAGCTGGAGTCTGCAAGGTGCTGAGCGCCTCCTGGGAGGGGTTGTGCCCCCTCAGCCCATCCACAGGAGCTGAGGCACAAAGGGCCTATCAGAACCAGCCCCAAAGAGGCATGTTGCAAGAGGCATTTAACAGCAGGACTCAGCCCGAGTTCTCCTAGAATAAAGCAGGAGGGCGTGTGATTGATGGATGGGAAGGTTATGCACAAGCAGTAAAAGGACTTGCACTTACTTTCCCATCCCAACACACTTCAGATTCTCTGAGAGCTTTTCACTCAGCCAGAATAATGCAACGCCCTTAACCAACGCTGTCGAGAGAAAAAACCTATGAATCACTTATTACCCCATGACAAATGCTAAATGCCGTTTCCTAGAATAAAGTTATTTAGAATCATTTATTTGGACAGAGATAGTGGCTTCCTTGGAGTGATTTTTAGACTCGAGATCAAGGGGCATTTTGTGCGTCAGCCATTCATGGAACAGGATATTGACATGCAGATTCCAAACGGGAGGGCTGTGCTTAGACCTAGCCGACACTTTCTTGTGTGCACAGAACTCAGACCTGCCCGTGCATTGCACCATAGGTCAGTGGGTGAACGGATCCACCTGTGTATCGTTTTCCTTGGTCCTGCGGCTGATTCAGCTGACGAAACGCATTTGAGTAGGGTCCCTTCTGAAATGAGGGACTCAAAGAGAACAAAGGCACCGACACGAGGGTAGATTAGATTGTGATTCGGGGTCACTGCATCTACTGGATCCCCAGGGCAGCTGGGGCCTCACTGCAACTTCAGCAGTGTTGTGACCTGGGCCTCTTTTGTCTACGTCCTCCTTTGTGCATTAGCATCACGGAGTGGAGCACCAGCCCGAGACTGAGGTGGAAGACCCAGCAGAGGAAGCGCAAAAGCACAGCATTAGGAGATGTACCCCCGACTGTCTGTATTGTGATAGCACCTTTAGGCAACCAATCAGCGCAGGGCTCCGTTGTGCTTGGCATTGCACAGAGCCGCAGACGGCGAGACAGTCCCCGCCCCAAGACAAAGGGTTGGAGACAGGGACGATGATCACACCCATTGCACAGAAAGGCGCTGAGACCCAGATAACTCGCCCAGGGTCCCCCAGTCGGTTGGGGTGGGGTAGCTGGCATGGTGGGGTGAGGATGTGGCGGTGGCTGCAGAGGCCAAAGGTCACTTTCCAGTTTGGAAGGCAGGGCTCTGGACTGCAGGAGCCAGGCCGCAGTGAGCGGCATGGTCTGGCTGCGGTACTGTTAGAGAGCTGGGTCAGGTTTGATGAAAATCACCGTAATTGGTACCTAAATGCCTTATTGAGAAGAACAGCACAGAGTCTGCCGCAGAGCTAGGAACTCAGCCTGGGTGTCCGGACTTCCAGATCACGGACGTAAGCACGGGACCATCCTTCCTCTCCTGACTGCAGCTGCCCCTGGGGAGGAGCGCAAAGAGAGAGAGGGTGAAAAGAATCTTCCCCTTTCTATGCCCAGGTGCTGCCCTGTTGCAGCTGTTACGATCCCGGAAGGCAAGGACCAGGGGCATTTGGAACCACCGGCTGCACTGGGCTTCTAAAATCTTACGTAAGGAGGGGTAGATTGCGATAAGGCAAGCTGTAGATGTAAGACAAAGGCTCTGAAGGGACTTCGTCACGTCTTGGGATGGAAAACTGAAGAAACACATGGAAAGAGGACAAGATATTTGAAATAAAACTGTGTGTGTGTGTGTGTATTTGTGTGTGTGTGTATTTGTGTGTATTTGTTTTTCCTGGCACCAGGAAAGGGAACAGACCATTTAGACTGTAACTTTCGTGGGCCAGGGACTGTTCTAGCACAGTGGGCCCTGACCAACGCCTGAGCCTTTAAGCTCTGCTGCTACACAGTTATTCTTCCCGACCATGTCAGACCTCAAGCAATAATTCAGATTGGGAGCGACCAACAGGAGTTCACCTGTGATAGTTCAGTGGCCCCTTCAGGGAAGGCGGGTCCTCAAGCTGTGTGCACACATGGCAAAGGGCACTATCCTAAGAACAGAGGCCAAGGATTAAATGAGCCACTGAGACTTCCTCGGGGGCAGGACGGGGACAGAGGGGAGAAGTTTGTGCTCTATGTATTGTGTGGCTGCACAGAGGAGGCCAGGGCAGATGGGCAGTGTGCGGATGCTCACGTGGACTAGATTCACTAATGAGATAGATACTGGGCACAGATGCTGGTTACGATCCAGCCGTTTTTGGTTATCGGCAGGAGTACTTCGGGCCAGGTCATGAAAGTCTTGTTTGCTTCGTTAATACCCCGGGTAATGGCAAAGGTGACTAGCTGAGTAAGTGCTTAGTAAAAGCTGAGTACGGGTTTTAAATTCTGGTTGGTTGCATATCTCCAGCACCTGCCTGCCAAAGGGCCTCTTCGGAGCTTCACAACAAACACGGGCACGGCTCTGCTGCAGTCATCGCCGTTACATCAGGGAGACGAAAGTCAGGACCCACCAACCACACAGAATTAAACGCAGAGAGTCTACGAGCTCACCCCGGGTGACGAGCAGACAATTAAATCCCCTCCAGAACAAAAGATAAAAACGAAGGTGCTGCTCTGTCATAAAACAGGTCTTGGAACCGGATTTCCAGGGTTGTTCCTTGGTCCATCTCAGACTCAAAGCGAACAGACATTCTTCCTAGGACTGGGGTCTTATGGAGGCAGCATTTTGAAGATGAGATTTTCAGATGAATAGAGGTAAGTGCAAAGTATTGTTCCTCTAGAGCAACAGAGGACTACTGAGTAATGATTGTTAATTGGTAATGATCGCTTTCCCTTCTTTCTCCTGTTTAAACACAGATGGTTTTTGTCCATCTGCTGCTGCTTTTGAATTGACCATCCCCATCTCCCTCCCTGAGGCCTATCTGTTTTCTTTAGGCCAGGGACAAGCAGTCATGCTCGAGTCCCCTTTCTGATTCCTTTCAGTTCTGTGTTCTCTACCCACTGCCACTTTCCCTCCATGGCAACGTACATAAACAATCCTGTTCAGGCCCAGGAGGGTGTGCACCTCACTTTGACATTGCACCACTGAGATTGCTTTCGTTGCAATTGCAACATCCTAGGAACACAGTGAAGGGTGGCATTAGCCTTCCCCACCCCCACTCCGTTTGTACCTGATCCTAATGGGTGCTCCCTGACAAAGCCCTGGCTGGGATGATTTAGTTGGGGATTGGTCCTGCTTTGAGCAGGGGGTGGGACTAGATGACCTCCTGAGGTCCCTTCCAACCCTGATATTCTATGATTCTATGATCCCAGCTTATTTCTACAGGGGAAGGTGACAATCCCACAAGGTCCCTGTAAAAAACTATGCCTTGGAGAGAAATTCCTTCCCAACCCCAAAGAGGCAGCATTGTCTAGCAGACTAAGCACAGAACAGAGAGCCAGGAATTCCCGCATTTTATTCCTGCCTGGTTCACTATGGGCATTACAAAGTTAGGTCGATGTAAGCCGCCTTGCATCAACCTAGTTGTGCCTGTGTCTACACTCAAATCTGTCTCCCCCCAGTGTAAGCTCTCCATGATGCTGACATAGTAACGCCACCTCCCCGAGCGGCACTGAGCCATGGTCCATGTACTGAGGTCAACACAGCATGGATGTAGACAATGAGTTAGCTATGTCGACCTAACAGTCCTCCAGCAGCTAACCCACAATGCCCCTCACTGACTGCTCTGGTCATAATTGTGAACTCCACTGCTTAGGGGTCATAGAGACTGGAAACCCACCCACCCACCCCCACACACACACCTTTAAAACCCCATGAATTTTTGAAAAGCCTTTTCCTGATTGTTCATCTTGGCAGGCACCTAGCAGCTCTCCATTGCTGTGTGCAACTGCCCTCAATTAGCCGGAGAGAGTCTCTCAAGGGCTAATCGGTCTCTCTCTGATCTGACCGACTTTAACTGTGTACGTCTTATAGAATCATAGAAATGTCGGGCTGGAAGGGACCTCAAGAAGTCATCCAGTCCATCCCCTTTTTCACCAAGGCAGGACCAACTAAGCCCCCTCGACCATCCCTTACAGGTGTTTGTCTAACTTGTTCATAAAAACCTCCAATGATGGCGTAGCTGGGTTGTCGAGGTGGTGTCTCCTTGTGGTTTTTCTGGGCACAACTCACCCCATTGTGAGTGCATCATCCCTCACAGATTTGGGGTTGTGCCATAGCTGGAAAGCTACGGGGCACCCTAAAATCCTACCCCTTCTAGGAGGGTCTGAGTCAAAAAACAAACGAACCGGGAAACGGTGAACTTCAGAACCAGGCTGATCTGCAGGTGCGTCAGGAGGACCTACGCTCATCTGCTCTGGGCTTGTCTCTGGTTAGCTAGTTAGTCCCTTTCTGTCAGTTTCCCTGGGCCTTGTCAACCCAGACCACCAAATGGTGTGCTCCGACAGTGCGCTGTCCTAGGATCTCAGGGAGAACCAGGCTTCTCTTGTCAAGGAACTAGCATAGTTCTGCTTTTCTTCCTGGTCAGCCCTCTCTATGGGGATTCCACAGCCTCCCTAGGTCACCGGTTCCAGGACTTCATTACCCTACAGTTAGAAAGCTTTTCCTAATTTCTAACCTAAATCTCCCTTGCTGTGAACTAAGATGATTCTTCCTAATCTTACCTCAGTGGACATGGAGCAGGGTTGATCACCATCCTCTTTAGAACAGTTTCTTACCTATTTGAAGACTGTTACCACGTCCCCCCACCTTTGGCCTTCTCTTCTCGGGACTAAACGTGGGTGGATGACGTCACAATGACCTGCAGTCGTCAGACCCAAGGCAGTGAGCTCATCAGCGCTCACAAGCAGGAGCAGCAGATGGTCACCGGGAATCCGACGCTGCTGCTGGAACATCAGCAGCTCCTCCAGCGGCTGCAGGGGGCAAGGACATCAGAAAGACCCTCTGCAGCTCTTGTCACCCAGCCGGGTCACCCACCTAGGAACCGATGGTGCAGGAGGTTCTGGCGCCCAAAGTAAACAAAAGTCGGCGCCAAGCAACATGTTTGAACTTGAGCTCTCAGAAGAATCATGTGAGGAAGTGGCGGCAGCTGTCCTTCCAGCCTCCTGCATCCAGCAACTGGCCAGCAGCAACTGGAAGGAGAGGTTTTCCGGCATGGAGGCGTTTCAGAAGGCCGTGGAAGAAATAGAGAAGAACGACATGCCCTGTCAGGCCCTGGTGAGGCTGCTGGAGAAGGATCGTGGCTGGGAGGAAACCAAACTCCCGGTGATTCAGAAAAAGCTTCACATCATCACCCTGATCGCCCAGAAGGGAAACTTTTCCAGAACGTCAGCTCAGGTCGTCTTGGCCGGCCTGGTGGGGAAGGTGGGCGACGTGATCTGTAGCAGCGACGCCAAAGGAGCCCTGACAGCGATCGCAGAGGCCTGTGCGCTGCCGTGGACAGCCGGCAAAGTCACAACATTGGCTTTCTCGCAGACCCAGCCCAGGACCCAGGCAGAAGCCCTGAACTGGCTGGCGAACGCCGTTACAGAGTTCGGCTTCACTGGGATGGAGGTGAAGGCCTTGGTCAGTACCATAAAGGCTGCCCTTGCTGCTGGTCACCCGGATGTACGGGCCTCTGCCTTCGTCCTGCTGGGGACCACTTCTCTGTACGTGGGCACCCCTCTGAGAGCGTTCTTCGAGGGCGAGACACTGCCCCTTCTCTCCCAGATTGACGCCGAGCTGGAGAAGATGAAAGGGCAGAGCCCACCTGCTCCCACCCGGGGCAGCTCCAAGCACTGTAGGGGGAGCGGGGATGAGGGGAAGGGAGGGGACCCCCAGGACCAGGGCAGGACTGAGGCTGTGGATATCAGCGACAGGATCACCTCAGCGCTGGTGTCGAAGCTGCGGGACAAGAGCTGGAGGATCCGGAAGGAGGGGCTGGATGAGGTGGCGGGTATCCTCAGCGACGCCAGCCTCATCCAGCCGAATGTGGGAGGCCTCCCAGCTGCCCTGAGGGCTTGTCTCCAGGAGCCCAACACAATCCTGGTGCAGCAGACCCTGAGAATCCTCCAGCGACTGGCCACCGCCGTGGGCCCGCGCATCAAGCAGCACGTGAGGGAGCTGGGCGTCCCCCTGGTCGCCATCTTCAGGGACAGCAAGAGCAACGTGCGAGCCTCGGCCCTCATGGCCGTGAATGCCTGGGCCGAGCAGATCGGCATGAAGGACTGGCTGGAGGGGGAGGACTCTTCCGAAGAGCTGAGAGAGGAAAACCCTTTCCAAAGGCAAGAGCTGCTGGGCTGGCTGGCTGAGAAGCTGCCTGCTCTCCGTTCTGCCCCCTCAGATCTGCTGCGGGGTGTACCTCACCTCTACGCCTGCCTGGGAGATTGCAATGGCGACGTGCGGAAGGCGGCCCAGGAAGCCCTGCCCTTCTTCTTGATGCACCTCGGATTTGAGGAGATGGCCGAAGCCGCTCGCCAACTGAAGCCGACTACCAAGGACCACGTAGTGGCCATGCTGGAGACAGCCAAAGCCAACCCTCCGGACAAGCCCACTGTTCCTGCTAAGTTGCCTTCCAGGTTGCCAAGGGTCACAGCCATCCCGGCCTTCGCTTCAGCCTCAGCCACATCCCACCCGGCATCAGCCTTTTCTTCCCCAGCCCCTGCCGGAGACTCAGTGTCCAGCAGCGCCCTGGAGCGGAAGCCTGGACTCAAAGAAGCCACATTAGGAGCAGCTGCCCTGAAAGTCAAAGGCTTACCAGAGGGGGGGAAGGTGCAAATAAAGGCCAGCCTGAAGGACGGTGGCAACAAGCTGGGTCCTATTTTTATCACCGTCCCCAAAGGGAAAGAGCAGAGGGCAAAGGACGAGAGAGGGCGGAAGGTGCTGAGATGGAACTTCACTGCCCCCAGCAACAAGTACGCAGAGCAGCTGAAGGCTCAGATGTGCAGCTGTGTGTCCCACTGGCTGCAGGAGGAGATGTTTCACTCCAACTTCCAGCACCACATCAAAGCATTGGCCATCCTGGTCAAGCACTTGGAGAGGGAGAAGGACGGCCTCCTCAGTTGCCTGGACCTGATCCTGAAGTGGCTTACCCTGCGGTTCTTCGACAACAACACCTGGGTGCTGACGAAGAGCCTGGAGTATCTCAAGCTGCTGTTCTCCTTGCTGAGCCGGGAGAGATACCAGCTGACAGAGCACGAGGCAGCATCTTTCCTCCCTTACCTGGTCATGAAGATGGGGGAGACCAAAGAGGTTCTCCTCAGGGAGGTGCATGCTGTTTTGAAGAGCGTCTGCTTGGTCTATCCAGCCAGGAAGATGTTCAGCTTCATCATGGAAGGAGCCAGGTCCAAGAACGCCAAGCAGCAGGCAGAATGCCTCGCTGAGCTGGGATATTTAGTCAAAGCCTACGGCCTGGAAGTGTGCCAGCCGAGCCCTGGCAAAGCCTTCAAGGTGATATCTGCCTTCATCGGAGACCAAAACAACGCCATCTGCAGTGCTGCCTTAAACATCATTGTGACCGCTCACCACGTGCATGGGGAAGGGGTGCTCAAACTGGTGGGGACTCTTCCAGAGAAACACATGAGGATGCTAGAAGAGAGCATGGAACAGGCAGCCAACAGGCCAGCTGCTTCTCCGGCCAAACAGGCCCCGGAGAGACCGCCGCATGCGCTGAGTGCAAGTGCTAATGACAGCATGGGATCAGCGGAGGACACGCCCTCCAAACCCAGTCACGCCCACAGCACGGGAGCAGACATGGATACGGGGCAGGCGGCTCCCCAGGCATTCCAGCTGGACTTAGAGGAGCCCGAGAATGTGCATGACTCTCTCCAGGGCAAGAGTCCCAAACTGGATGGCACCACTCAGCCAGGTGCAATCCCTGAACCCCAGCCCCATGCTGTCTCCCCGCACCCTAATGGCATGCACAGCAACGTTGCCTCCACCATCAACTTCATCATCCACCACGTGGCCAGTGGCGACGTCGACACCATCATCCAGGCTCTGGCGCAGATCGATGAGATCCTGAAGCAGGAGGACAAGGCGGAAGCCATGTCTGGCCACATCAACCAGTTCCTCATAGCCACCTTGCGGCAGCTCCGGTACATCCAAAGGCTGCAGGTGGGGGAGGAAAAACTGGGGAAGGACCAAGTAATTCAGCTGTATGGCTGCATCATTCGCAACATGATGCTGCTATTCCAGATGGAGAGCCTGGCCCGGGAGGCCTCCACGGGGGTGTTGAAGGACCTGCTCCACAGTCTCATCACCTTGATGCTGGATTCTCTGGTGGAGGACCTGGAAGAAGGGCAAGAGGTCATCCAGTCCATCAATCTCCTAATGAAAAAGGTGCTGGAGCAGTCTGACCAGACCCGAATCTTTAGTGCCTTGCTCGCCCTGCTCCAGGATAGCCTGACGGCTGCAGCTGGCCCACCCAAGTTCCCCGAGCTGGTGGCCAAGTGTCTGTGGAGAATCACGCAGCTTCTCCCTCGAACAATCAGCACCGTCAACCTGGACCAGATTCTACTGGACATCCACCTCTTCATGAAGGCGCTCCCCCAAGAGAAACTGAGGCAGTGCACAAGCCAGTTCCCCCAGATAGCTCTGAAAACTCTACTGCACTCCCTGAGCAGGCTGACAGGGCCTGAGATCCTGGACCACCTCCCCATGACAGAGAACAAGGGGGAGTCGGAGCTGGAGGCTCACCTGCGCCGGGCGACGAGGCTCTCCACCAGGCAGGCTGCCAACGAGACAGATACGGATGCCAGCCAGGGGGTCTTTCATGCGGCCGACCAGGCTGCAATGGGCAAAGTCCATGACATGTTAGCAGACATCTTTAAGAAGATTGGCTCCAAGGAGAACGCTAGGGAGGGTCTGGAGGAGCTGTATGAATACAAGCAGAAATGCCCCGATGCGGACTTGGAGCCTTTCCTGGAAAACGTCTCCCTCCTCTTCCGCAGCTACGTCAAGCACGGCCTGGCAGTGATGGGCATGGAGCGAGAGGGCAAACAGCACCTTCTGCCTGGCACAGGGATTCCCCTTCAGACTCCGGCTCCCCCTCCCACTAGGGCAGCCTCCTCCCCAGGAGAGCATACAAATGGGGATGAGGTGGGGCCATCTCTCTGCCTAGACAAGCTGAGGCGTCGATGTAGCGGCACAAAATCCTGCAGCCAGCTCCCCCGCCCCCGGCGACCTTCAAAGCCCGAAGACCCCCTGGCCCATGTCTCCCCGGACAAGCAGAGCAGCAAACTCCCCCGGTATGTGAAGATCCAGGAGCCGAACTAGTAACCCGGACCTGGCATCCTGCTGAGTGTTTCTCCGCTGGCATCGGCGCCAGCCAGCCCTTTTCTTCCTCTTCCCCATCAGCCACCACACATGATGGGAACACACAATAAAAAGACAAATACAGAGCGGTCGCCAGTGAATGGCTCGTGGGCTGGGGGCAGCTGTCACCGACTCAACTAGAAGTCTTCCTGGTTTAGAGTGGCCTCATTTAGGCCTTCAGTTAAGCGTGGATTTAGGTGGGGAGGTAGGAAGGAGACAGTAAGTAGGAGAGCTGAGGGCACACAGCAGTAAGGAACGAGGGGGGGATGCTGGTCTCAGGACACCAGGGCTTTCCCCCCCCACAACACGAGCAGATTCTAACAGTTGCTCTGACTTGCCGATTTCTTGTTTCGTTTTTTATGACTGTGAATGGCAGGAGCGGATAGCACCAGCACGGAGATTAGCGGAGGGTAGCCATCACAATCGGGTACGTCCCTAGAGAGACAGACCAAGCTGTAATTGACAGGGCAACTTGAAAGGAACTTCCCCTATAGGCGAGGCTGCTCCATAACTGCGTTCTAGGGGGAGGTTCCGGATGGACCTGTGAAGCTGCTGGGAGCGGTTACTGATTTCTAGTCTCTTGAGAAGCTCTCAAGAAGGTTCCAGGCAAAATGCTACCCTGATTTACGTGGCCCTGCAGAATTTCATTTGCCATTGGGTTGTGCGGGCAGAGAGTCAGGGCTGGACTGGGCTTTGTGAGTCCGCCCTATCAGAGGCACCGTGTCAATCTACTCCTTGACCATGGATGTGGTCCAGCCAACAACCGTCCTTCCCCCTACTTCCAGTCCTTACAACCATGGCCAGATTTAGGGGCAAGTGACCCAGGCGACCATCTGGGGTGCCGGGCTTGGTGGGGTGGGGTGTTTGTTAGTAACAAACGGGAAAATAGAACATTTAAAGTAACATATTTCAGGGATTCCATATATGGATTCATTTTCACTAACCTCCTAGAATGTTCTGGACCTTTATAGAGTCTCATGGAACCTTCCATGGAACTACATTTTCCTTGGACCTCCTAGATGTTGTCAGCCAGGCCCTCGCGGGTCTATAAGGGTCAGGGTGTCACCAGTCAGTCAGTGAGATATAAATACAGATTTACAGATCCTAGCGTGCAAATTTATCGCCTTAGATGACAGGGATAAATCACGCATGCAAATCGTATGTCAAAGTTGTGAAATGGGCTACAAATGCATAAAAAATAAGGTATTCAAAAGTTTAACAAATGGGGGGGTGTTCCGAAGATGCTCCTCGCCTGGGGCGCCATTTGGTCTAGGGCCGACCCTGCTTACAACACAGGATGAGATGGGCCACTGCTCTGGTTCAGTGTGGCTATCATCCTGGAGATCTCATGCAGGTGGGAGGTGCCCGCCTGATGAACTTGTAGACTTGGTCTCTGTGGCCACAGAGTAGCCAGTAAACATTTCCCCCACCCTGTCCTGGAGGGACCACAACAGGGGATGTTCAGTCTCTATTGCCCACTCAATCCATTGGCTCCTTACCAAAGTTGCCACCAGAGATCCTAAGAAGCATCATAAACTTGCCACCGGGCCTTTTTTATTGTCTGCCTTGTGCTGTTATTTATATTGCAATAGGGCCTAGAGGCCCCAACCTAGATCAGGGTCTCATTGTGTTTGGTGCTGTCCCAAAGAGTCTAGATAGAGAAGACAAAGGAGGGACAGTTACTGCTATTTCCACAGAGAGGTGCTGAAGTGCAGAGAGTAAACGCCTAACATAGTCTGTGGCGGAGCCAGGAACTGAAGCCAGCTCTCTCAAATTCCAGCCCCGTGCCTGAACAAGACCATCCCCCCACCCTTTCCATGCCGAGGGGTGAACTGTTGATTTAAATCAGCAGCAAGGAGTGAGGCGAGAACCAACCCAGCTGGAGAAGACTCAAGACAAGCTCTGCAGGGAAGGAGAGAGGGGCTTTCATGCTGCTTTCCTTATTCTGAGAAAGTTCCTTGTTCAGTGTCTGAAGAAAGTTGCTCTCTGCGATTCTTTACCATTGACACATGCTATTTTCTTGTTTTCTTTCCCTGCTGCACCCATCGCTGTAGTAACTGAGGGCTGATATATTCCAGCCGCTGCTCTTTACTTTTGTACCACAATATAGATATTTATTTATATCCATTTTTTTGCTTACAAAAGGGATTGACCTTGTGACGTTCTGAGAACTATGGCCCCAATCCAGCAAAGCATTTAAATGCACGTTTAACTTGACGCCCATTAGCTTGAATAAGACTATGCGTGTGCTTAAAGTTAAGCAGATGCTTAAGTGGTATGCTGGATCGTGGTCAGAGTGCTCAGTTCTGGCTTGACGGAGCCCCTTGTGAGCAGAGCTGATCCTGCCGTACACTGCAAACAATTTATGGGATGCATTTAGCCCTTTTTTCTGTTGGCAAATTCTCTGCGGACAGACCACGACTTTTATACATTTCTCCATTTTTTTGAAATTGACTGACAATGAACATACCTGAGTCAAGGATCATAACAGGGAATGCATTAGGGAAGGCGGTTTGTACCAATCTATGTGTTTTCTCTTAGGGAGAATCAATAAGACACAGAATTTCAAACCCACTTAATACGTGTCAAACTAAAAGAGTATAATACGGTGGGGTTGCTATGGACAACCATAGGATGCCAATTTGTTCTACAGAACACTGATACATCCCTCTACCATCCCAGAAGAGTTTCGAGAAAACCTTGTAACACTATGTTAGTTTGACATAAGACCTCATGTACTTAGTCTGTAAAATGCCCACTTTCTCACACGCACCCCAGGACAGGAATTATATTTATGTCTTGTGCAGCATGATGCACTTCAGGGGAGGGGAGGTGCTTAATAAATAAATATTGATTGTAAACAATTAAGCATAATTATGAAATGCCTTTACAATTCTGAACTCAAACGGAGCATTTCAGCTGGCTGTTAGAGATGTCATGTTAAAAAGAAACCCACCCTCTGAGCGTTAGCCCTGTTTATTGTATCATTTCTATTTTCATACAAAATAGACCCCACAATTTCACAGGTGTTATTACACCTCTAGGGCAGCTAATGTTACTTAGTCTTTGACCACATACTTCACCATATAATACCACCGAACCCCGCTATAATAACCCAGCAACACAATAACATCCCAACGATGCTAGCATAACCCCACTCAATGACTGCTGTAATCACCCACTAATACACTGTATTCATAACCTCCCCACCTCCTGTGAACAACGGAAACATGTTATAATGGCCCTGCCACTCACTGAATTCATTGCACCACTATAATCAGCCAGTCCTGTCTTGCTGTTGTACCTCCCCCAGGTGGTACATCTGAAATTGTCCACGAACATGTTCCTGTCATAAAGGCCACCCTACTAATGCTCTGCCATCAGAACGTTACTCAACCCATGCCATAGTCTCTCAGCAATGCAATGCCTGTTTCACACTGCAGGAGAAAATAACCCTTAGCTAATAGACACAGATCGTACGTGTATATTGTGGCCAACAAGGGCAAACTGAGGGCTGTCTCGCAGGGGCCGGCTCTAGGTTTTTTGCCGCCCCAAGCAAAAAAAAAAAAAAAGGTGTCCGGAGTACCGCCCCTGAAATTGTGCTGCCCCAAACACATGCTTGGTTTGCTGGTGCCTAGAGCCGGCCCTGCTGTCTCGTAACAGTGAAGGTTTCATAGATTCCAAACTATATGCAAACTAGACACAATCAACTGCGGTTTGAATAAGGACTGGGAATGGCTGAGCCATTACAAACATTGAATCTATCTCCCCTTGTAAGTAGTCTCACACTTCTTATCAAACTGTCTGTACTGGGCTAGCTTGATTATCACTTCAAAAGTTTTTTTTCTCTTAATTAATTGGCCTCTCAGAGTTGGTAAGACAACTCCCACCTGTTCATGCTCTCTGTATGTGTGTATATATATCTCCTCAATATATGTTCCGTTCTATATGCATCCGAAGAAGTGGGCTGTAGTCCACGAAAGCTTATGCTCTAATAAATTTGTTAGTCTCTAAGGTGCCACAAGTACTCCTGTTCTTCTTTTTATAGATTCCAAAGCTACACAGGACCATTGCGATCACCTACTCTGACCTCCAGTATCACACAGGCCAGAGAATGTTCCCCAAATAATTCCTAGAACATCTAATCCGTTCCTCAAGCACTTGAACTGTAAAACCAGGGAAATGTCTAGCTTTTTTAGCACGTCCTTTTCCTAGTAGTAGTCGGCAACTAGCTAGGCTATTATTGCTATTCTTTATTATTCGTGTTCCCATAGTGCCTAGCGGTCACACTCTTGGATCAGGACCTCATTCTGAGAGGCTCTGTACAAACACAGAGAAAGAGCATCGTCGTCCGACTGAGTTTCCAATCTAAGTAAGCTACGGCTCACTTTCTGGCATCCCATGATACTGAATTGTTTCTTGGGACATCTAATCTGGCTTGCCAATTTAAAATGTAAGTTACAAAAAGAAATCTTCATTGTTTAGATCTCTTGAAAAGATGTTTTCTGTTGTTTCTCAGTGTTGTGTGGTTGTTATATTCCATGTTTGGATTTGATTCTCACACTGGCGTCTCATCAAAAATGTTGCTTGTTTCTTATAAACTAGCAGAGGATCAGACGGACCATGGCAGTAACCGAGACACTAGTCCCAAACCACAAAATGCGATCTGATCCTGATCCCTACCTAGGCTTCCTAAGGCAGTAAGGTTTTGGTTTCGCTCACTAGAGAGATAGGAATCCAGATGTGGATCTGAACTTCCACAGATTTGGGGGATCTTTGGATCTGGGATAATGGTTCAGTCTCATCACTTGTATGATCAATAAACTGCGGGCTGGTTGTGGTCATTCTTTATGCCAATCCACATTTTGGGAATTCTGCCTCCGGCACTGTTAGTGTTCTTCTGATTGTACCTGTCCAGCGCCTAACTCAGAGTAAAAGCAAGCAAATCAAATAGAACGTCATCTCTTTCAGTCCAAAGAAGGAGATTCCTCTGCATTCTTCTGTTGGAGGAGAGGGTCAGTGTTGAGATGGGACTGCCTACAATGGCATGTAGCTGATCTGCGACCGCTAGCAACAAATATCTCCAACGGCCGGAGATGGGACATTACATGGGGAAGGCTCTTACTACAGAGAATTCTTTTCCAGGTGTCTGGCTAGTGGGTCCTGCCCACATGCTCAGGGTCTAACGGATCATCATGTTAGGGGTTGGGAAGGAATTTTCCCCAGTGTCAGACTGGCAGAGGCTCTGGGGGGGTTTCGCCTTCCTCTGCAGCACAGGTCACTTGCAGGTTTACACTAGCATGCATGGTGGATTCTCGTAACTTTAAACCGTGATCTGAGGGTGCTGGTCTGTTACAGCAGTGGGTGGGTGAGGTTCTGTGGCCTGCGGATGTGCAGGAGGTCAGACTAGATGATCACAATGGTCCCTCTATGAGTCTGTGAGTCTCCCCACCCTGTAGGAGATTCAGAGTCCTGCCCACGCATTGCAGATCTCTAGAATTAGAGCAGACCTCAGGGGATCTGGATGAAGGCTCTATGCCTCCCACCGGCCTACTGAGGAGAGTCCACTTTAAGGGATTTCCCCAGCATGGTAGGGGCTACTCAGGAAAATTATAGTAAATGAATTTTCTTCTTGTGTTTGCGCTGGGCGTAATCGGCGGTGCACAATTCTCCCGCCTAGCCACAGAGCTGCTGTCTGCATGGGGATGTGGATATACATATTCCAGGGTCCCCTCCACACAGATCTCAAGGGAATAATCTGGCCTGACAGCTTTCACTCTCTGTTTACTCAGGCCAAGCTCCCGTTTAGCTTGCTGGAGTATGCCCCAAATACAGACCTCAGGAGAAAGCAGGATCAGGGAAATCAATGAATTATAAATAAATACAGCATAAACAAATCCATCAGCGTGATAAAAACAGTAGACGGAGCCACGCTAATTAAAAATACAATAACCCAGATAGTGGAGATGTATTTAAAATGGGGGCAATTACAGGTTTTAATATCTTGGTTCAAATTAACGGCAGCCGCAAAGCGGCTATGCAAACGTGTTCTTTATAATGAGCTGATGTTAGAAAGGCAGCCCCACGCGCTCTGACTCCGGCTAATTTTCTCCTCTCCTTGTAAAACAACTTGTCGGTATCATTTCCTTTTGGAGCCTTGAGGAGGAAACCCTCAAGCTGAAGCTAAATGAAATCCCCCTCAAACGTTTCTCTTCTTGCAAGCTGTAAAAATGGCCAGGATCAGTCATTTGGGGCCCAATGCTGACGCAATGCACTCGTCATGCAAATATCTGGGAGCCATTGGCATCATTACAGGGAAAACTCAAATCATGTGTTACAACAGGACTGTAGTGAAAAGGCAGGGCGGAGGAGGGCTCATCCTGCGAGATACTGAGTGCCCTCGATGCCCAGTGAAGTCAGAGGAGGTGCAGTTTCTCATCACTTGAAAAATGAAGCCCTGTAACAAAACCAAAACGTGATTTCTTATCCAGGACCCACTTTAACCCAGAGTTGGCTCTTGGTCCCCCCTCGTGGCTCAACCAGGTGAAGAAGTTTCTGTGTCTGCCGCTGCCTCTGAGCGGATTCTTTAGCTCACGGAGCAGAGGATCATGCGTGTAGATGTGGTGGTGGTGGGTTCATTTCCTACGGATGCCCCAGCCAGGGGTTCACTCACACTCAGGTTGGGGAGCAGTTCCCATTGCTTGTCTGCTCACCCGCGCGGGGAAAAGGGGGCCACAACCCAGCCCCAAACTAAGCTCCAAAAATTAAAAAGATGTGGCATGAGTGAAGGTTAGCTAATCTGGGAGCCTGAAGTCCGCATGTCCAGCCACATGCCTCTCAGGCACTGACAATGCAGTCATCCCCATGGAAGAGCATCAAGCCCAGGCGAGAGGACAGCGCCATCTCCAGGGCCTGTTTCTTCCCTGACCCCTGGATCACAAGGAATCCCACTAGGGCTAGTTGTGGTGAAGCTGGCGAAGGGGTGAAAACTACAGACTCGCTTCAAATAAGCCATTACATGGATTGGCTTTCAAACACCATCATCCTCAGAGCTAGATTTGAACCGGCGGCCAAGAGGACTCCATCGCCCATAACCAACCTGCTAGCCTGAAGACTTGGGTTAAAATTAGCTGAAGATGCAGAACATTGGGGAGGACTTGCACACTCCAGGGCTTGAAAAGCAAAAGATGTCCTCTCCAGTCCAAGCCATAATGCAGGGAGCACAGGCAACGGATCAAAGGCACAGTGCAATGGAGCTGGGGGACACCCTGCATAACCAGAGCAGTGCCATAACATTAGGTTACTTTGCCCTCTATCAGCTCACAATGCTCTCTTCTCTTCTGCAACCTGCAGGCTCCTCTGACCAGTCTACATAGGAATGGTTCTAATGGAACAGATTAATGGTCAGTTTTCATCCAATGGACACTTGCCAACACACTTGTCCTAACTTAGCAGAACTCCCACAATGCAACCCGGCTAATTGCATTCCATGTCGTTGGCATTCCTCGTGGTATTTTAGTACTTCTGCTCCCAGCTAGCATCTGGACTTACAGAGATGCACCGAGCTGGAACGTGACGGGGAGAGTAAAGAGAATGGATCGCCTTAAAAAGATGTCAGCGTGGAAAACGAGCAAAGTAGCGTACACATGTGTGTGTCACCGTTTCTTCCCTATCTGCTCACCCACTCCTATTTCCTGCTCATTGTAAAACGATAATTAGCTGTGAACCCCCTGCTCCCCGGCCCCAGTTCATTTGCATATAGTTCTGCGCATGAGATTCAAATCAGCAGCCCATTGGCAAGGGGCCGGTGTCTTTCTAATTAGCGGTGAACTCTCCTCTTTCCTGTTTACCCAAAGGGTGCGCAAACATCCAGCAAGAGGGACTCGGCGTTGCAACTGCACCAGGAGATGAAATTATCTGGCCTGTGCATTAAGATTAATAAATATTAACTTTTCTTGGGTTTTACTGCCTGCCTAAGATGGAAACAATGAGCGTTCCTAATTAATCAAATTACGGCTATAAAATGATTTCCTTTTAGGAGGTTCATTTCTGGTTTTCTGGCAATTAGCACCGCTGACTCGACCACCCCTCTTTCGAATGTTTCGAAATATGGAAAATGGCAGAAGTGCCATCGTGTGTTAATGGAGTCGTAATACGTATTAGCTAATCAAGTGTGAAGAGCCTGTTCGCTCTGAGTGCTGTAATTATTTGAGAGCTTTTAAAAAAAATAAACATGTCAAACCTTCATTTTATTTGCATTTATTATATTAAAAAAAAAAAAACCCTGACTGCTGCTCGTGAACTGCCACACGCTGAGCAGGTACAAAGGAGATGTTGAAATGTTTGATTTTTCCTTTTGATTGTCTCCTGCCTTTTATCTTCTTATGGTTTTCATAGAATCCAAGGCCAGAAGAGACCCCTGTGATCTTCTAGTCCAGTGGTTCTCAAATTTCTGTACTGGTGACCCCCTTCACATAGCAAGCCTCTGAGTGTGACCCCCCCGCCAATAAATTAAAAACACTTTTTAAATATATTTAACACCATTATAAATGCTGGAGGCAAAGCAGGGTTTGGGGTGGAGGCTGACAGCTCACAACCCCCCATGTAATAACCTCACCACCCCCTGAGGGGCCCCGACCCCCAGTTTGAGAACCCCTGTTCTAGTCTGACCTCTGGCTTCGAACAAACCAGAGAATTTCAGTTAGTGATTCCTGCATCCAACCCAATAGCGTCTGATTGAGCGAGAGCAGAGCTTTTCAGGCTTCAATCGATTTATGATTTAAAGGCTCCGAGTCATGGAGAATTCCCCGCCGGCTCCCTGGGTGTAAGTTGTTCCAATGGTTAATTACCCTCACCGTTAAATGTTGCATCTGATTTCCAGTTTGAATGTATCTGGCTTCAACTTCCAGCCCTTGTTATGCCTTTGTCTGTTAACAAGGCTTTTCAAAACAATCCTGTCCGATACAACCTCTTTTGCTGGGAAAAATGCCGTCAAATGGGTGAGAAGGGGTCTAAAGGTGGGTGATTTACCCTGACTCCTTTGTGCAAGGGGAAATGGTGGCCAAGCTGCCACCTGGGAGATCCCATGCTTCCCGACCACTCGGGTTCAGTGTTCTGCAGCAGCCCTTTCCCTGCCAGCCTGGAGGGACTCATGGAAGAAGAACAAGAGCATGGCCAGGGGCCTGTGATTCACTGGCCATCCCGAGCACAGAACTGCAGCACAGGGGCTGTGGGAATGGCCACACAGGTATTCCGTGGCTTGTGATATAGGATTCCAGGGCCCTGCTCCGCCCGGAGAGCCCCTGCACATCGGTTGTTTGCTCAGGGGGCATTTGTTCCAGCATGAGCTGAACATGGCCAAGTCCAGGCCCTGAGCTAGAAGTTTGCAGAAAAACCCTACAGGATCAAACGGATTTCCTGGCGGCGTACCCTACCCAGTCTCTATTGGTGAGTGCAATGTGGCCATCACCTGAGCGGCCGCATGTAGCCAGGGCTGCCTCTTCAGGGCTCCTTAAACAAAACTCCACAGAGCGTTGTTCACCCACTCACAACCCTTCCTAGGGGCTGGTTTCTTTGGGAGCACAGAGTTCCAAACACAAGCACAAAAACACATCTTTCCCCCCGGCCGTAAGCCAGGCACAGCTCCCTGTCCCTGAGGGACCATCCCTTTCTGGTGTCTGAGCAGGGGAAGAAGATGCAAGGTCTCCTTACCAGCCTCAGCTCCCTTCTCCAGGGACCACAGCAGGAGAGCTTCACGCCCTGCAGCTTCACTGTGCAGTTCTCCCGCTTAGCTCTGCTAACACTGAACTTCCTCTGGCCCTTTATAGCCCAGATGCGGTCCTCTATCGCCTTCATTGGCTCAGCTGGGAGCCCCTGCTCTGGCACAGGGGAGCCGGACCAACTTCACAGCCACCCTGTGAGAAGGAGTTTCACATTCAGGTCTGACCCTGACTGCCTGGTTCTAGCTTGGCTCTGAAAACCCCACTAGGCTCTTTCGGCATCTCACATCATCACCAGCGTGAAAGACTCTTTGCCCATAACCTAGCAGGAAAGAGGGGTGAATCGTAAGGGGGAAAAGACTCCAGCTCCCCCTTTGCAGGCCTGAGAGCTGTCAAACTGCTGTTTGCCTGCAAGGAGATATGCATAGAACAGAAAACCATCCTGGTTGCCCTTCTCCTTCCATTTATTCAGTGAGGTCAGTGGTAAACTCAGTGAGTTTGACATGAATAAGTCGAGCAGGATATGGCTGGGGCAGGTGCTACGGTCCATATTCCACAGAGCCATTTGTCTGATCCCAGATGTTCCTTAACTGGCTAAGGCTAACCAAAGACCTGGGGCCTAATTCTCTCCTGCCTTGCCCTTGGTGTGGTCATTTCTATCTGTGCAGACTGAGTGGCTCGCCCACTTTGCACGAACCTAGCCCAGCAGTGATTGCACAAGGTTGTAAAGCTGTGGGGAACCCGGCCGCTGGATTCAGTTGTGTGGTGTTTCTAAAGCAAGGCTTGTCAGCCTGGCTGAGAGCAAGGATGGTTTGCCAGAACCAAGTGCATTTGTGACACTACATAAGGCAAGAGAAATTGGCCTGAAAAGTAATACAAACTTTTCAATTCCTTTCATTACTCCCTGCTCGACAGGAGTTCAGCATCGCTACCCCGATGGAGAAGTCAAGTATTTCTCTCCAGGGTGGACATTTATTATTTCAAAACCCATTTCATTTTCCATCTGAACAAAGCTTTAAAAAAGGTAAATCTCAGACAGCTCCAGGGTTCTGTTCAATACCAAACTGAGCTATACATCATGTCAATTACACATGGTAACTGACCAGGGGAAAATTTCAATCCACAGATTCCTGTGGGTTTGAGATACATGTCATGGACGCACATTGCCAGGAGTGCTGCCCCAAAAGCATTCAAATAGAGGTTGGAAAACACCTCACGCAGCCCAAGAAGCACATGCTCAATGCTGGAATGCAGCAGGGACACGTGTTGTATGTACCCACAAGCCTGGTAATAACCTGAGAAGACTCCATGCTTGTAAAACTAAACTGGCTCTTTATTGATACCTATTCACAGACATGCTGCAGATGCAGCTAGCATTCCAGCCATGTGCACACAGACTGACTTCCTGGTGCAGTCTCCAAACTCTTCCCTCCTGCAACCTGTTCCCCTCCCTCTAGGTTCCATGCAGGTTAACTGAACAGGCACTGTCATTTATATACTTGGACAGTGCCCAGCACATTGGGACTCTGATACATTGGATGCTACCTGCTACCAGATGTTAAACAATCTTTGCAAGTCTTTATTCCAGCAATGGAGGCCGCATCCACCCATAGCTGCAAACACACACCTGCAACAATGTGGAATATGCTTCTGTTAGCAAAAGCCAATGCTCCAAATGATTCCTTGAGCCCATTGAAGCATATGGAAAGATGCCCATTGACTTCAGTGGGCTTTGAAGCAACCTGTCCTGAGCCTAAATCGGGTGCCTTTATCAGACACCAGTAACACTGTTACAGTCAGAGCTGCAACATACTAGTGTCCTTCGTCTCCTGGACCTGCCCCTGTGGCATTCCTTGCACCTTCTACATTGCTTCAGATATTACCAGGTAGGCAAGCTAGGCGGTGGTTTCATCCAGATACACGATGATAATTACTGTTGTTCTAGACACCCATCTGATAAGGTGTGGGACTCTACAGAGCTCCCAGTGGAGGGGCGGGGGGCGGGAGGGGAGGCTTACTGTCTCATTGCTTGTTGGGGTTGTTTCTTAATGACACAACTAAGCCCTTAGATTGTAAACTCCTCAGGCCAGGCGTGAGCCTGTACTATCCTGGCTGTATGGAAGTTTATAAGGGAGCTTTCCCTGTTGAACACAGATGTAGACGTATTCCACCTGCAGTCTCCCGCAGGGCGCCGGGGGTTTGACAAGCCGGTGCTTAAATCAGCGCAGCTTAATGTCATGAGTCACGTACTTGGACAGAGGAGTGTCACCTGCGCATCCGGCTGTTCCGGGTGCTACCCAGCCCCGTTCAATCGGGAAAGCCTCGCTGGCACCCAGCCGCAGCTGTAGAGTTCCTCGCTGAAGTGAAGTGAGTGGAATAGCGCCAAAGAGATTCCCACCTACTCACTGCCAAACAAATACGAACCGTGGGAGGAGGCCAGACTAAGTTTCTCACTCGGGTAGTTCAGCAGAGCCCAAAAGGGGGAGCCCAAAAGGATTCAGCTGGCTCTGAAAATAATGACAACTGCAGATTGCTTCAAGACGGCTTAGCAAGGAGGCTTGTCTGCGTGCACATTCGTGCTGAGACGCTGCTCGGCGAGATTCAGAGTCCCAGCACCGGCTTTCGAAGGGCTAGAATCTAGCAATTCTCTCGTGGGTTGCCCCTATCCATATTAATGTTTGACAGCTGTAAACTGGGAGATTCCCCCGTCAAACAGACGCCTACCGTCGAATCAAGCTGCTGACCATCAGGAGCTCAAATCATAGCACAAAGCAGGTGGCCTACTGCCGCCATCCATTGCTGCGACATATTGGTACAAGCTGCCCGTCTCTAAGGGGCACTCCCTCAGTGCATCTCAAGGCACATGCATCCGCTAGATAGTGTGCAGCTAGACAGCCATGGGCAAAAGGTAACCCAGGCCACAGTCCCATCCATGCTCTGCCCCTAGGCCCCGCCCTCACTCCCCCGAAGCTGGCGAGGGGCTCAGCTCCGGATGGCAGCCTGGAGCTCTGGACTCGTGTCTCGTGTCAGCTGGCGGCCCGGGACTCGGGGTGGTTCAGCTGGGGCTCCTCTGGCCACAGTGGGGGTCGGGGTGGGGCCTCAAGTGGAAGGGGTGGTTCCAGGGAGCAAGCCTCCCAAAGCGGGGGTTCACCCATTGCCCATGTAGACAGCTGCAGCTGCCAGATTTTTTTTTGCACAGGGAAGCCTGGGCGGGGTTAGAACATTGCTTTTTGCTATGGAGACCTAGCTACTACCTTAGGGTTTTATACTGCCACCCAACACCATAGCATCCAAGTGCCTCCCATGTAAAACCAATTAGAGATAGAGAAGTCTGCAGTGGGAGATGTGAGTTGAAACGTGACTGGCGGGAACGTGCAGGCGAGGCAAGTGGGCTCAGATTAGTCCCTAGTGAACCCAAAAGAGCAGAGACTTTGGCAGTATTGTCAGTCTCCGCTCAGCAGGAGGCCAGCAGTGGAACAACAAGTGATGTTCATCCATGTTCAGGCCAGATGGGACTGTTAGGATAATTTAGCCTGACCTGACAGGCCAGAAAAGTTCACCCAGTGATCCTCACCGCCGGCTGGTAGAAAGACATCCCGTCGTTACTGAAGCTGCAGGACACAGACAGACCCTGTAGTTCTTTCTGAGGCTGATAGCGTCTCCATTAGCTCTGGCCTGGAAAAAGCGGTCACTGGGCGGACAGCTGGGTACACGACAGAAGCCACACAAAGGCCTCTAGGCTGCAGAGCAGAACGTTATAACATGGATCTAGGTCATCACAGAATGGGACAAATGATGCTTACAGGAAGAGAAGATGCTGAGTGTTTACAGCCAGGGATGTTAGTTCTCCCTGACTACCCCCACCCCTTTACAAATGAATCACTGAGCCAATGGGGGAAGTGGGACCCATATCGATACATTTTGCTTCTTCCATTAAAGCTGAAGCCCTTGCGCCCTGAACCTGCAAATAGCTCTGCACAGACCACTGAGCCCTCAGGAATTCCCACAGGCCGCACGTGGCTGTTAGACCCCAATTCTGCACCATGACCTAAGTCAGCAAAGGATTCTGGGCCCAAATCACCCTGAGCACGAACCGTGCACGTTCATTTACACCAGTGCAATGCAGGGGTGAAATGCCATGGTTCTGATCTGGTAGCACTTTAGAGTGGTACACATACTGCATATTGAGGAATCAGACCCCTTGTCCTTAGCAGCTCACGGCTGCTGTAATTGTTGTCATGAGCTCTCCGGCATTTCACTGGGCACAAGGTAAATATGCCCTTTGGCATCTAGTTGGATGTGCGCGGGCTGCTGCAGAGGGTTGTGTTTGTGCTTGTAGCAGGGACGGATGGTTAACACGATGTGTTAGAAGGCTGGAAATGACAAGCGCTCGGCAAATTAACATCTCCTGCAAAGAGCTCTGTGTAGAACTCAAGGGAGCCAACCTAAAAGTTTGGCTAATTGGAAAACCATTTCAGACGGCTGCGGAGGTAAAGGACCGTTCCCAAGGAACAGCTGCTAGGAGAACCATTAACAACACGGGAGGAGATAAAACAAAAATATATCTGTGTTTCCTGTTTCTTCCTCCTCCCCGCTCCTCCATCTATTCAACGGATAAATAAGTTATTCCTTTACGATGCCCCAAAATTATCACAGGACTGTAAATGCCTGGTTAACACCTCATTTAACAAACACTCCCAGATGCCATATGAGACCATATATCCAGAATATAGATCGCTCCACTCAAATAGAAGGAAAGCGTGATAGCTTTCAGGTGATATTGTCTGTTTGTAGGAGCGATATGGGTTCTTTACTGTCATTTCAGCATTATGCTTACATGTGCTGATAGCATGGTGCATGTTTAACCAGTTTTCAGCCAGATCGGCAGAAGAGCTCCATTGACTTCAAGCTGCCATGGAGTTGCTCTGAGTATGCCTTCTGAGCCCTCTATTCCAACAGTTTGGAATGTGGTTGTCTAAGTCTGTAGCTCCGATGCATGTGTTGTGAGGGGAGCCAGAACCAGAACGCTGAATCCAAACACCACCCAAACGCTGGGGAAGCGGGAACCTGGATCCACATCCAGATTGACCCGGTTAGCTATTTATACTGAACTCATCACAGAGGCATCTGCGTGTCTAGGATCTGGATCCAGGCTTGACCTCTGCAAGCCAGGTCTATGTCTGTGCACCGCGTCAGTTGTGAGGAAGTATATGTTTGGATCTGAGCTTTGCGAACGTGACCTGTATCTAGGCTGCATGCAAACAAACACACGAGCAAAGTATAGTCCTTTGACCTCTCCCTTTGTCCCGCTCTTGAAAACAAAACATTTAATAATACTATCGCATCTGTCAAGGGAGGCTTTCCTGGCAGGAAAAGAAATGGACTATCTTTAGCTGATTTGAAGAAAGAGGCATAGGGATGGATTTTTTTTTATGAGGATTAAATGCTCCATAACTGACTATGGCTCTCTTTCCAACCCTGTGTAATATGTAATAATACCTATTATTATTATTAATTATTAATTATTATTATTATTTTACAGTATTACAGTAGCAGGTAGAGGCCAGGTCCCCATTGTGTTACAGGCTGTACAAGCATATAACAAAGAGATAGTCCTTGCCCCAAGGAGCTTGCCATCTATGCGTAGGTCCACAGACAGCACGCAAGGAAACAAGGAGATAATAGCCTATCTTAGGTTTTAAATCTTGCCCTTCATGTTCCTTTCACTGACGATCAGCCACTCTCTATAAAACATCTGACTTTGGATATAAGAAGAAAACAAGGTATATAATTGGTTCTGGTGAGGTGATTAGCTTAATTGATTCATCTCGTTAGACTGACTTAACACTTGGTAAAGCAACCCCCATCCTCTCATGTATTTAGATCTGCTCCTGTATCTTTTACTTCATGCATCCGATGCAGTGGGTTCTCGCCCACGAAAGCTTATGCCCAAATAAATGTGTTAGTCTCTAAGGTGCCACAAGGACTCCTCGTTCTTTTTGCTGATACAGACTAACACGGCTACCCCTGAAACCTGGCTTAACTGGTTCTCTCTGGAACTCCTTTGTTGTCTGGGTTTCTATAACTGATCAGTGAATTTAATTACACTGAACCTTGGGGCATCTAGTCGGCTCCGGGGACATAGCGACATGTGGGCCAGGGCCCACCCGCTTAGCACTCAGGCCCACCCAAATCTGAGCAGAGGTGAAGTGCTGCCACAACCGCCCGGAGCCTCATTCAGGCACCTGGAACGCAGGACGGAGCTCTGCGCCTGCTCCAACAGCTACTCTCCAGCAGCTCTGCCTTGCCATGTTCTGAGCCGCCCCATGCGTGTGCCCAGCTCAGCCGCTGAAGCCCTGTATCTGGGGGCACCAGGGCTAGCAGGCAGGCGTGGCGACAGGGGAGAAGCTGAGCTAGCACCGTCTGTCATTGCCCGGCCCACCCAAATTTCCACTCCGAGCTACGCCACTGGTTGGATCAAAGGGTAAAACTGAGGGTTTTTTTGCTGATTATATCTTATTTGCTGACTACCATTCAATAACACTGTAATTCTGCAAAAAGAAGAACAGGAGTACTTGTGGCACCTTAGAGACTAACAAATTTATTAGAGCATAAGCTTTCATGGACTACAGCCCACTTCTTCGGATGCATGTAGTCCACGAAAGCTTATGCTCTAATAAATTTGTTAGTCTCTAAGGTGCCACAAGTACTCCTGTTCTTCTTTTTGCGGATACAGACTAACACGGCTGCTACTCTGAAAACTGTAATTCTGGGATGCTGTTGCTGGTGAAGACATAGATAGACAATAAATGGCTCCTGAGGGTGTTTAAACACCCACGGGAAGCTAAAACTCCAGCCACCCAAGGCGTTAAGCCGAGAAAAGATTCAACAGGCTTCAAAGGAAGAATAATGATTTTCCTGCCCCGCAGGAGTTTGAAAGGTGCATGCTGTTATTGTTGCTTTTTTTGGTATTTCCACTTTCTGGGTGGGGTTAAAAATGAATAATTATTTGAGGGTGTGGCCTGAGCAGGAAAAGAAAGATGAGCCTGGAGCCCTATCGGCCAGGTTCTGATTTCATTTATAATGATGTCAATCCAGAATATCTTCCCTCAGGCCTGATTCCATCTGCAGTTCTAGGGAGTCAATAATATTTATAATATCCCATCTTGTGGCTATATCTCACACACCTTACACTGCACCCCCACGTGCAGATGCCTGCACAAAAGGGGGAGCCTGTGTGGTTAAGGCACTGGATTGGGGGATCAGAAACTCCGGCTTCAATTCCCAGATGTGTGTAGGAGACAGCGTTCTCGGAGGCCAGCCCAAGACACTGGAACGAACTCCCCCAGGAACTAAGTACCCGTAAAATCTGCTCACCTTTCACTCTAGGTGCAAGATGCATGTCTTTGATCTGCCTTCTCTACCAAACATATAGCCTAGGTATAGAGTCTTCAAAAATCCCAGACAAAATGCTCCAATGCACACACACCTCCCCCTGGGGAGAGGATGCGAGAACAAACACGGCGGCAGATGCGAGTCACGTTGCTGAATACGCTACTGGATGGCGCTCAGATGCTACGCTGGTGCGTGCAGCGTGAGGATCTCCAGAGAAGGGAAAGGAATGGCTCTGCCACTGATTGCCTGTGAAACCTAACTGTGTTTCACTTCCCCCTTTGCAAAACGGGGATAATCCGACAGTCTTTTCCCCACCCTGTCGTCTCTCGTCTATTTAGATTGTAAGCTCTGGGGGTCCGGGACTGTCTGTATGCACAGTACCTAGCGCAATAATAGCCACCCTATGGTTGTGTTGCTGATATTCTTCTTTGCACCCTCCCCTCCACTCTGTTTGTTCTCCCCCTCCCCCCAGCCACCTCCCAGTGTTGCTTCCTACGTTCCCTCTGTAAACTCTTTCAGGCAGCAGCCGTGACTTTCCATGTCGTTGGTGCAGGCCGTTTGCCACGCTTTAGATCGCAATCCTCAAGGATTTCAGATTTGTTCTTTGGAAGATGAGACTTGATTTTGGGGCGAAGATTGGTGAAAATATTGGTTCGACTCATGTAACAGGATGGAATTTTCATTGGGTTCTGTGTTTGTACAGCGCCTAGCACAATAGGATCTAGGGCTGCTAGGCCCTAGGGCAATACAAATAAGGAGTAATAGTCCTCTCAAAGGATGTTATATGAACAGATTGAATCCCTCCCTATATCTGGTTTAGCATTTATATAGTGCTTTTCAGACAAAGACCTCAAATTAATTGTGCCTATCTGCAGTTTAACTTTATCATTTAAAGCTGCTAAACTTTAGCCGTGGTAGTAGAAGGAGAATCAAATAAGTTAATGAACTTTATTATGTATTTACATGATTTAAGACTTATCCCTTTCCTCTGAAGTTCTAAGAACTGACAGGAGATTTGCAATACAGTAGACCAGGATTATTTTTTGGCCGGTTGCACGATGGAACAAAGTATTTTGTTCTGCAGAGAAAAACTCAAGAAAGGCCTCCCCAGACATGGATATTTGTTTGAGGTGGCAAATTGATCTGCTCAGTTGGAGGGAAGCAAGAGTTTCCTTGGTTGTATGTCACAGACAACACGCCCAGTGAATGCAAGAACTCCACAGTGCCAGCCATAGAGTTAAGCAGGTAGCTCAAAGCTCAGAGAATTCTAGGGCAGAACGCCTCACCCCATGAGCCCTTCCTGCTAGAATTGGAAAGGTGTAAACAGGATAGAGGGGGAAATTGTTTAGAGTGAGCTGTGGGGGAGGGGGTCTATCCAGGTGAAATAGGATGAAATTGAGCAAAGGAAAAATGAAAACTTAATATCAAGAAATGTTTCCTTCAGGGAGAGAGATTTGCCTGTAAAAGGGCCTCTCAAGGAAAGTAGACAGGGAAGAATATACTATAGGGAACAACTCTGGCTTGGGACTAGGTGGGACCTAGAAGTTCTTATCTATTTCTCACATCCATGATGCTACAGAAATCTCCTAGCTCTCGCCATCCCCAAGAAAGCCCCTTGCTAGCTTCACCACTCCCCACCCTCTATCCCATCGCCTCCTTTCTCCCTAAGGCAGGGCCCCCAGCAGTATTTATAAGACTCTGCCTCCTCCTCTCCCAGGTGCCTCCATTCAGGGCTCATTCTTGTTCAGAGCTCATGCCCTCCCTAACGAGCGGGGGCTGTTTCTCATCACCAGCCAGCCAGAGCAATTAAAGCCAGGGATGTTTTCTCCTCCTGCCCAAAGAGAGAGCGGAAAGGAGCTTACCTCAGACCCCCCTGATTATACGCTACACTCGGAGGAGTCTGGTCCATTTCCCACAGGAACTCAGTGGCATGGTGCACCCCAGCGTAATAGCATTTAGACATGGAATGAATGAATTAGCTATCACAGCATCATTCATAAAGCAGAGGTAAATAGGCCACCAGGCACAGAACACAGCCCAGTGGGAAATCAGACGGAGCGGGGCACACGAGTACATGCTTGCCCCCCCCCCCCCCCCCCGCCACCTCGGGCTGGCTCAGTGTCTCATTGGACAGAGTCTGCTATGGCTTCAATTGAGGGAGACCGAGCAGGGCAGGGTGCAAAGCCCACAGCAGTCAATGGAAAAACTCCTGCTGATGTAACTGGGCTTGGAATCTGGCCCTTTGTGTGTGGAGGGGATTGGGGGGTGGTTTTGGCAGGTGAGACAGCTGAGATATCAGTCAGGCCAGAGGCTAGTGTTTCTACTGATGGCTGGATGTGAACTGGGGAATGTTGGCTGATCCCACGTGGACTGGAGTCCCTGGGAAAGCTCCCACTGACCTGCAGGATCAGGCCATAACACCGTAGCTCACCTGATATTGGAGAGAGAGGATGGGGAGCTCAGAGAGAAAGTGAAAACCCCTTTTTTCACAGAGGCAGTGGGGCCTAGTAGCTAGAGCACTGGACCGGGGCTTAGGCGACCTGGTTCAATTCCCAGGTCTGCCCCTCCCTTGTGGGGTGACCTGCCCCTTCCTGTGATTCTGCTTAGATGATCAGCTCTTTGGGGAAAGGGTTGTCTCTGTGTCTGTACAGGGCCCAGTCCCAAGGGCCCTCCTCAAGAGCAAGACACTACGGTAATGCAAATAACACCAGACTCGTGGCATCCTTGATGGAAATTTCCTGTAGACTGAACAGGGCTGAAACGAACAGGATTCTATGGCAATTTCTCTTTAACCCTATAGATTTAGGAGAGAATGATGTGCTTCTACAGCACTTTGTTTAAAGCCGTCCTCTAGAACGTGTTAATAAATTGTTTAGTCAGTTGTCAGAGTAGCAACTGTGTTAGTCTGTATCCGCGAAAAGAACAGGAGTACTTGTGGCACCTTAGAGACTAACAAATGTATTCGAGCATAAGCTTTCGTGGACTACAGCCCACTAGTTGCTTCACCACCCTTTGGTTCCTTATAAAATCTACTTAAGAGAATAAGTAATATGATTAATATTATATGGAGATATACCCATCTCATAGAACTGGAAGAGAACCTGAAAGGTCATCGAGTCCAGCCCCTTGCGTTCACTAGCAGGACCAAGTACTGATTTTGCCCCAGATCTTTAAGTGGCCCCCTCAAGGATTAAACTCATAACTCTGGGTTTAGTAGGCCAATGCTCAAACCACTGAGCTATCCCTCTCTCCAGGTTCAGTCACATTTATTAATGTGATAGAGGAAAAAATTCTGTACAATACCAGTCTCCGAGGAGCCACCCCATGCAGCCATGGTACATTCCCCTTACACAGAAGGTGTACTCCCCAAAGTCACACTCCGAAAGCCATATTTTATACCCTTTGTGTTTGCAAGGAAAAGGTGCCGTAAGCGTCATTTGAAACTAGATTTCAACCAATCAGCTTTTTTACCTTGTTTTTCTGGGACCATGGTGTACCCAGGGCCGGCTCCAGGCACCAGCCGACCAAGCACGTGCCTGGGGCGGCACCTTGGAAGGGGCGGCCAATCTTGTGGTGGCAGGGGGCGCTCGAGGTTTTTTGTTTGTTTGTTTTTGTTTCAGTGGCGCGGCACTGGAAGGGGCGGGGGCTGGTGTGGCGCTCGGGGGGTGGGGGCTTCGGCGGCACGGCACTGTGGGAGGGCGGGGGTTGGCACGGCACTCGGGGTTTGGGCGGCGTGACGCTCGGGGGGGTTGGGCAGCACGGCGCTCGGGGGGGGGCAGGGGTTTGGGCGGCCTGGCCTGGCGTTCGGCGGGTTGTGGGGGTTTGGGCAGCCCGGCGCTCGGTGGGGGCGGGGGTTTGGGCGGCCCGGCGCTGGGGGGGGGGCGGGGGTTTCAGTGGCGTGGCGCTTGGGGGGTGTTACGGCAGGACGGCGCTCTTTTTTTTTGCCTGGGGCAGCAAAAAAGTGAGAGCCGGCCCTGGGTGTACCCCTTCTCTTTGTGCTGAACCCATGAATTCCAGGGTCCAAGGGGGGTGACGACACCTCCTAGGCCTGGACCAGGGTACATAGGCTCGTGCGGGTAACTCCCTCTCTGTTGCTATGAGGCAATCATATGTCCTGATCCTGACAGTTTTCTCATCTACTTAAGCCAAAGCTTATTACAGCTAACGCAAGGAGCTATGGGACACTTAGCAGAAGTGAACAGGGGTATAATAAATGTACAGGCCAATTTGGGCTATAGAACGGCCATATTTATGCTTAATATTTGTACTTAACGCTTCATATCTATTGCGTGGATCACACCTATTATGAGCATAACATATACGCTGGCTACCATACATATATCGCTCAGCAAATTCTACAGCAGGCAAATAGATCTCTATTAAATCCTATAGCCCAATTACTGTGTTTTTCCAATCGGTAGATAAGTCCGCTGCCGCAGACAGCAGCCGGGCTTGTTTTGAAGTGTGAGCCAGCTCACAACCCTGCAGCTGAGAGGGGCTCGAGCGATGGTTCAGATTTGGAGATGCTGACCGAAAGCGAAAGTGAACGTCACATCTGCGGAAGGTGCCAGGTACCGTCCCTGGAGGAGAGATTCTTCTCTTCCCCCCCTGGGACAAGGACGGCAGCTTCTCCAGCGCCCTGCGGTGTCCCATCCCCGGCCAGTGAGCCTCAAGCCCTGCCAATCTGCAATGAGGAGTTCCCCCTAAGGAGTGAACAGCCATTCGTATGTGGCATCCATCCGCCTCCGCCCACCAGCTGGATACAGGGCCCAGCAATCAAACACGGGACTGATCTCTGCCGTCGGGCTGTGCGACGGAGTCGCTTCTCTTTTCCACTGGTGTAACCACTGAATGCAATGGAGCTGCTCTTCTTCATGCCAGTGTGAGTGGCCCCGTGTCCGCAGGCCCGATGGGTTTGAGTTAGCCCACATGCTGGGCTCTGTTGCCCAGGAATCTGCTCTTCGTTAAAACGATCCTGAGATGGGGGGTTCCAAGGGACACCCCCGCCAAGGAGCTAAGTCTGCCCTAGGTTTGGTAGAGCATCTCAAGCTCTCAGCAAGCAGAAGAGCCAGATGCCGGCGGTGTCACTGTTAAGGAAACTCAGAAGGAGCAAGTTCAGCTGAAGGGCTTTGTGATGATCTGTGTTATGGGCATGCTCAGAACCTTGCACCAAGCATTGTGCTAGGCACTGCAGCGAGAGAGTGTCCTGTCCCCAAGAGCTTACAATCTAAACAGACAAGGTACACGGGGAAGCGACTCACCCAGCAACAGATCCAGGATTAGAACCCCCCATTTCCTAGGTCTCAGTCTGTTGCTCTAATCCCTGGACCACAGTACCTCTGGGGGGGGCCTTTTGGCCAGTATCAAAGGTAGTCTCCAATCACACAGCTGTCAGAAGGCCAGATTCTTTAACTGTAGGCGGAGAGACTTGAGCTAATGATCTAACGTCTGTGATCCGGGCCGAGACCAGGCCGCCTTGGTGAGTGTGAAAGGTCCGGTGCCAGCCAAACTCTGACATGAACGCAAAGCAGAGGGAGTCCGTACAGTGGTTAGAGCATAGAAAAGGGTGACAAGACTCTGCTGCTTTGTGATCTTCAGTAAGTCACTTAACGTTTCTGGCTCAGACCCTTAAAGGCATTTAGGCTTCTAACTGGAATTCGGTGGGTGTTAAGTGCCTTTGAGGAGCTGGGCCTCCCTGCCTCAGTTTCCCCATCTGTTAATAACGGGGTAAGAATTCCCAGCCATAAGAAGAAGGGAGGTTGTGAAAATTATGTTTTTCTATAGCACCCTTCACCACAAAGCCATGAACGTTTGCAAAGCGCTGCAGGATCCTCAGGTGAAAGGCGCTTCGTAAAAGCAAAGCATTGTTTGGCTGTCCTGGTTCTCATGAACCGGCAGCTGCAGGGCCTTCGTCCCGCCCTGCTCCGGAATGGTGCTGCATCTCTCCACAGTAATGGTCTGAAATTTCTAACCCCTGAGCAGAACAGAGAGGAGAAAGAGCTTTCCAATCCCAGCACTGCTTGCAGCAAAGCGCCCTCGGACCCAGGGACTCCTCACCTGCAGAGGGGAGTCAACGCTGACAGCTGCTGTTAGCTGATTGCTGCTGCTCATTGCTATCGTACAACTAGTTCTCAAGGCCGTTTTTCTAGCTCATTACCAGGGGGTGAGGTTTGGGTGGAAACACCCAGCTTGGGTGTATAAAAATCCATTGCTTGGTGCTAGGAGCATGGGAAAGATTTGTTGATCGCTTTCTGCTTCAAGGAAAGCAAGAGATGCCAAGCAGTGTGGAAGTGCATGGGGGAATAGGGGGGGAGGAGGTCATAACAGGTGTGTGGGGGGGAAGGCTTGGTGTCAAACAGTGTTTAAAATATCCCCCTTGCATCACACTGGCTGATAATTGTCACCAACCACGGAGAGACTGATTGAGCCCAGCAAGGGTCCAGCAAAATAGATAATTTCTTCCAGGCATCTAAAATTCATGAAGTCAGTGGTGGTCCCATCACACCACTGTGATGTTGTTTTGCTACCCAGAGTCTCCCTGGAAGGGCTGAGTATCAGGGGGTGGGTTTTTTCCTCCCCCGAATGCAGAATACATTTGAGTTGTTAATGCGCTTCTCTCGCTTTGGGCTAAGAGCCCGGCAAAGAGCCGAGAACTCGTCCTAAACCGCGTGTTGTAAATTAACTCTTAATGTAATGAATTGATTAAAGGGCTGTTAGGTCTGAAGGATGTGCACAGAAATCCTAATTCCCGATTAAGGGCTTGATTCATAAAAGCGTTACGCACCATTTACGCAGGTTTCGCCAGTGGAAGCTTTACTTGGAAGGAGCCGAAGAAAGTGGGGGTTTGGGGTGGAGCATTGTGTTCTTGCTTCCCTAGGCCGGGGGTCAGGGTTTAGCCGACCTCTCTATATGAACATACCCATGTATGGACACATGCTCGCACATATGAACATGCATGCCCCGAGTCAGGAATGCGCGTCAACACACAGCCACATATCCCCGAATGCATGTATGTACATAGGTGTCAATACAAACACACACGTGGGGTCAGGTGTCAAATGATGACCGCTCCATGCAGCCCGCTAACCCTATTACTCCAAGTAGCTAGTAAAGCTCTCTATCAACTCCTATAGTTCAGGCCTGGTTTTTGGTCCATAAGGTTCCCAAGTTCAAACCCAGCCAGTGCCCCGTGCAGGGACTCACTCCATGAACGCACAGGGTCCATTTATTTCAGCTGGCCTATTATCAGAAGAGTTAGCGGCTCCCTTCTCTCTTACTTGCATCTGTTACTCTTGTTTCTTGTTTCCTCTACCTTGCTAGGGATCTGGCCTGTTGGGGGTATGGGCTGCAGTTTGTGGTGTTCTCTAGCTGTGTTGTATGGGGCTGCTTTGGGTCCCTGCTGTCCCTCTCAGTCAAAGAGAGACGGTTGCCTGTTGTAAGGAACACAAAGAGGATTCTTTAGGGAGGCTGCCAGACACAGACAGACCCTGTGGTTCTCTCTGGCCTTCCCACCTGGGCACATTTAGTATCCTCACACAGGGCATGCTCTATGGCGGGGCGGGCAAAACTTTTGGCCTGAGGGCCACATCCGGTTTAGTAAATTGTATGGAGGGCCAATTAGGGGAGGGGGCCGTGGCCTGGCCCCCACCTCCTATCTGCCACCCCCGGGACTCCTGCCCACTTGAACCTTGCCCCACTTGTTTGACCTCACATTCTCGGAAATTCACAGAATCAGATGTTTCCCTCTCTGAGAATGAGCAAGGGAATTTATTCGGGTTTTAATTATAACTGTTCATGTGTGGGCCTGTTCTTATAGAATAGAATAATAGTACTTTCGATCCGCTTGATGCTAGGAATAGCTAACCAAACAGCGAGCATACCTCGGCTAGTCACACTGGTAAAATGGCAACGCAGAAGTATGATGATTAGCAACCTCTGAAAAAACGCATTGCATCTCCTGTGATGTGGCCCTTTGAGCCCCTGGTCAGCAAGGCAGTTAAGAACATGCCTAGTGTTAAGTACATAAATAAACTTCTTGACTTCCGTGGGACTAGTACTCAGGTGCTTAAACTCAGACAGATGCTTTAGGACCTGCCTGAATTTGGGCCACTGTGTTATTCCATTGTTCTGATCCAATGAGGTTGCAGTGTTGGACCCACATTGCAGAATGCTGCATTGCAGCAGATGCTAACAACTTATGGTCACTACTGGAGGTAAGAAAGAAAGAAATCAGGGAATATCAGATTGACCAGTTCGCATACACATCTGAATTCTCTTTGATTGCCTCCAGGACCCTTTTGTGTTAGATTTCTAGCCATAGTCTAGCAGAAAAGAGTTTCTTGGCCTGAAAATTCATGGAAACAGCAAATTTAAAGCGAATATTGGAGACTATTGGTGTAAAGTGAATTCTGAATTCGAAACACGAGTATCCAGACTGAAAACTAGCTGATTCGCATCCAATCAGGGAACAGAAGCAATATCGTTCGGGCCCTACCAAATTCACGGTCCTTTTTGGTCAATTTCACGGTCATGGGATTTTAAAAATCATAAATGTCATGATGTCATCTATTTAAATCTGAAATGTCAGCAATAGTAAGGGTTCTGACCCAAAAAGGAATTGGGGGGGGAGGGGAAGGGAGTTGCAAGATTATTGGGGGCGGGGGTTGCAGTACTGCTATCCTTACTTCTGTGATGCTGCTGGTGGTATCACTGCCTTCAGAGCGGTGGCTGCTGGTGGTGAACCCATCCTTGTTGCTCCTTTAGCATCTCAATCATCCAGTGGCCCCACTGGTTGTTTAACTGGCTTCCTGCTTCTGATGTACTTACAAAAAATTGCTATTACTTTTTCAGTCTTTGACTAGCTGTTCTAAAAATTCTTTTTTAACCTTCCTAAGTATATTTTTACAGTTCATTTGCCAGAGTTTATGCTCCTTTCTATTTTCCTCACTAGGATCTAATTTCCACTTTTTAAAGGATGCCTTTTTGCCTCTCACTGTGTCTTTTACTTCGTTGTTTAGCCACGGTGGGGCTTTTTTTGGTTCTCTTACTATGTTTTTTAATGTGGGGGATACATTTAAGTTGAGCCTCTATCATGGTGTCTTTTAAAAGTTTCCATGCAGCTTGCAGGGATTTTACTTTTTGCGATATACCTTTTAATTTCTGTTTGACGAACCTCCTCGTTTTTGTGTAGTTCCCCTTTCTGAAATTAAATGCTACAGTGTTGGGCTGCTGTGGTGTTTTCCCCATCACAGGGATGTTAAATTTAATTATGTTGTGGTCACTATTACCCTGTGGTCCAGCTATATTCACCTCTTGGACCAGATCCTGTGCTCCACTTAGGACTAAATCAAGAACTGCCTCTGCTATGGTGGGTTCCAGGACCAGCATCACAGCTTTCGTTTGAAAGAAAAGCAAGATTCTAGCTCTTGTGGTTACAGAAAAAGACCAGAGAACACGAAACCCAAAGGTGCACAATACAGATGGCAAATAAAAAGAATTCCAAAGGGGCTCGTTTTTAAAGCTCACCGTTTTAAAACAGTCGAGGTTGTCAGCAAAGCTCCCGGGCTGATGTAGGGGCTCATCGTTGTTTAAGGAGATTTTTCTGCTCGGAAGGCAATCTGCAGATGAGCCAAACAGACCTACTGCCGTGGGAGTTTAATCGCTGTCTGCTGAGCCATAGGAACTGAACTCTCAGGAGCAAGAACTAGAGACATTCAATTTTAGAGCTCCCATTCAACAAATGGGCATGAAATGAGTAGCTCCCAGGACTCCACCACCTGCCAGCTGAGACCCTGGAGAACATCTTTGGTTGGTTTTTCTGGGAATTCCCGTTTAGATCGTGTCTTTCGATACAAACACACCCCCTGAATGAGAGGCAGAAATGACGCCACTCTGACTTCAAATGGTCTTCTGCCGGAAGGTGCCATAGTGAACGCATATAGTGCTCAGACGAATTGTATTTGTTAATTTAGATTTTTAAATAACTTCACACCAAGGGAAGGCAGTTCAGAGGAGCTAGCGGACAGGAGCGGCTAACAGGGGAGTTTTGCGAGGGAGTTCACAAGGGGAGTGGGAGTGTGGAGGACTAGATACACTTAGCATTCTTTAAACTTAACTTACCCCCCCCCCCCCAATAAAAACAAAACAACAACAAAGGAACCAGCGTCAGGAGTAAAAAGAGAATGCTGGCAGAAGTCCAGCAACAGAGCGGGGGCTACCCAGTTTATTGCACCCAATGCAGCATGTTTGATTACCTGCCCTGTGGGCGGGTGGCGTATGTGTGCATTGGGTGCAAGGAGCTCCCGGCCCTCAGAGCCCATGTACAGGTTTGGAGACCAGAGTGGCTGAGCTGGAGGTGCTAAGGGAGACAGAGAGGTACAGAGATGAGACTTTCCAGGACACAGCAGAACGGTCCCTCTCCTGGTCTGACAGCCTCTGTGCTGTTGAGGAGGATGAAAGCCTCAGGGAAGGAGAACATCCAACTGGAGCAGAGGGAAATGATCCCATGGTTGGGACCCTCCTTCCAGATGATGATGTGGTATCCTCTCGCACTGAGGATACTTCTCCGGGGAAGGGAACTCCAGTTATTAGGAAGAGACAGGTATTAGTAATGGGCGATTTGATCATTAGAAACACAGATAGCTGGGTTTGTGATGACCAGGAGAACTGTACGGTGACTTGCTGCCTGGTGCGAAGGTTGCGGATCTCTCAAGACATCTAGATAGATGTATGTGTAGTGCTGGGGAGGAGCCGGTAGTCATGGTACATGTAGGTACCAATGACATAGGGAGGGATAGGAGAGGGGTCCTGGAGACCAAATTTAGGCTGCTAGGTAAGAGATTGAAATCCAGAACCTCCATGGTGGCATTCTCAGAAATGCTTCCAGTTCTACACGCACGGTCAGTTAGACAGGCAGAACTGCAAGGTCTCAATGCATGGATGAGACGACGGTGTAGGGAGGAGGGGTTTAGATTTATTAGGAACTGGGGAAGCTTTTGGGAAAGGGGAAGCCTATACAGGAAGGATGGGCTCCACCTACACCAAAATGGAACTAGATTGCTGGCACTTAAAATTAAAAAGGTCATAGAACAGTTTTTAAACTAAGGACTAGGGGAAAGCTGACAGGTGTGGAGGAGCACATGGTTTGGACAAAGACATCCCTTAGGGGAGGATCGACTAATGGAGATTGTCTGTGTCCTAGTAAGGAGGAGAGGACGGAAGATGATAAAATACGGGTAGGATCTGATGAGAAACAGTCAAATGAATTTCCTGGCTTCACAGTTCCCGGCCTACACTGTGTTATCCCCAGCAAGCCAGACTGCCGACGCAGGCCACTGTCTGTGCTTTGTTTCTCTTCAGAGACTCTGAACAATGTAATCTGCAGCTAGAAGTGACCACACAGCCATTTCTAAGCAGGTACATTTGTTCTTAAGGTAAAAGCACCACAGAGAAAACCTATTCAAACAATAAAACAACCTACCCAGGTGCTACTAAGCTTACCAGTGATCATCCCAACTCCAACAAAGGCTCTGGCTGGTGAACGCTCCTTCAGACCCCACTAGGGTTTTCTTCTGCAAGTTCATAACATCTATTAGGTCAGGACAAGCACCCCTATGAATCCTTCATGCCGTTTGGATCTTTTGATGCTGGGAATAGGTATTTCATAGGCAAGAGATCCCCTCCCCGGGGCAGAGCTCCAAAAGGCTGGGTTTTTGCATAACCGCCCCCAAATTATTTCCTGGGACTCCTACTTGACTTTGTCTAGCACATTGTTTCCAAGAGTCCTCTGCAGCTCATAATACTTCCCAAGGTTCACATTAGTCACCTCTCAATAACACACAAACATTTGCATTTTTAATACAGTGAGCGCCTCAAATACTTTACCTTAATTCCATGAGGTTCGTCCAGGAGATTTCCGGACCCGAGTCATGGGACAGGACCCCAACATGCCAGGCTCTGAACAAACACAGAATGCAAAGATAGACCCTGCCCCAAAGAGCTTACAGTCCAACTCAGGCCCAAGTCATTGTGATGGGGTCGGGAGACAGTAATTTCTTGGCCAGTTTTCCCACAATATGCCGCTATTGGTTTCTCCGCCTGCCTCTCCCTATAAAACACACACACAGCACATGATGAGTTTTGATGGGGGTTGTTTTCGCCTCATCAGCCATTGTCTGCTCTGATCTTAGGCATATGCTTGTGTCCCCTGGGAAGTATTCTACCCTCCAACATAGAGCTGCCCGTCATGAATGGGAACTCAGAAAGCACTGAATGGTAAGGAAAGCCTAGATGAATCGACAGCTGCATCCGGCAGGCTAATGCGCCCATGTGCTGACTTTGGACGGGCACGAGAGAAAGACTGCCTCTCAGACCAATGGCAGGAATGATTTCTTGTGACTGCCAGGGGAAAAAACAAGCAAACATGTTCATCTCTTACTATCCACCCCCGCCAGAGGCATTTCAGATTTGGTGCCTGAAACTGCAGAAGGACTTATCCCTCTGACAAAAACTCTGCCTGGCTCCAAAGAAATCCTTAAAGAAATGAGGGAAGACGGCAGGCACGTGAGCGCGCCCTTGCTGACAACGATGTCAATCAGCAGTAACCCCATTGAAATCGATGGAGTTGCACTAGTGTGAGTGAGAGAAGAACCAGTCCCTGTATGTCTGTGCGTGTATAGAGAGGTACAAGATTAGGAAACTGCGTGAAATGGCCTAGCGGAGAGGTACTGCTCACGGCACACACCCAATCTGTTATCAGACAATAGGAGCTCCACTTGCTGAACCTTTCATCACAGCTCTTTCTGAGTTTCTCCCACCAGTGTTCATGGCAGCTAATCCGATTCCTGGTCTCTTTTTCCTCCCGTATTTCACAGCCCAGGGCTAATACCCGTTTCAGAGCAACAGCTGCTGCTCAGAATGCAGCCGAACAAGACCAGCACCGAGCTGGCATTTGACAATTAGTCTCTGGGTAACAGAGGAACTACAATGGCACAGCCGACTTGCAGTTCACATCCTAATGATTTTTTTTTAATTAATATGCAGATTGCAGAATGAAAGACACCCACGCCCATCCTTAAATGAGGAGCCGGTGCAGCCATTCCTAAATCAATTTGGAAGATGTTTGCTGCTGGTGAGTTAAAAAATGTAAAACCCCAGCTGCAATATAGCTAGTGAAGGCAGCATCTGAAGAGGTTTGGAGATCTGGTTAATAGTCCTGTAGAATCTCAAAGCGCTTTAGCAACAGAGCTCAAAGGTATTTAAGCACCTAACTTCCACTGATTTCAATGGGGAGTCTAAACAGTTTGAGCATCTGGGCTTAATTCCCTTTAAATCACGCTGGCATTACGAAGGGGCCCTAAAGTGAGTGCAGCGTACATTAGTGTGAATGAGAATCAGGTCCATTCATTCCCTCCAGACCGCTGGGCTAGACTGAGAATCCATTAAGTGCATCGGGGCGTGGGTAGCTGCATGAGCATCCCCATTGGAATCAACAGGGCTTCTCATGTGAGTAACTGCTCACCCATGCGTGCAGAGTTCACAGCCTGGGACTCTGTGAGGTGGCTCAGGATTGGTATCTCCATTTTCCTGGGCCTCGAGAGGAGACATGACGCACCCAAAGTCACACACGGAGTCAGTGGCAGAAGTAGAAAGAGCCTTTGGGTCAGATTTTGATCTCAGTGCGTAAATACATAGTAATTAATTGTGGGTCTGCCAAACGAGGCCAGAAACCTCACAGCAATGGGCTCTGTTCTTTTTCCTGTCACAGTCTGATTATTTTCTGCCTTTGGTCATGAAATAAAATATTATAAAAATTGCACGCGAACAGATTTTCCTTGCAATATTTCAGTGGTTTCTGCTAGAGACAAGAAGTGCAGAAAGTTTGAAAAATGAAACAGAATTTAAAATAATAAACAAGTTAACCAGAATGTTTTGAGCCTCCAGGAAAATTAGTTGTTCAGATTTCGGTTATGTTATCTCATGCAGCTTAATAATCGTCAGCCAGCCTTCCTTATATCTAAAAGTGGGCTTGGACCAAATCCGCACCTTCATACGCTCTTCTGATTTGGGGAAGGCTTGGATTCACATCCTAACTTTGTGCTGAGTTATAATGGGCCAAGCCAATGGACCAAGTATTCTGATTCTTAGTTCACTTCATATTGTTGCCCTTTCTGATTCAAGCAGTTAGCCAATAGTGAGGGTGTTGTGGGTTGTTTCTGCTAGGAGGAGAAACTGACATTACAAGTCAGGTATTTCGTTGATGCAATCAGAGTGCCGTCTCCATGGGTGCTCCGAAAAAAAACAAACAGTGGGTGCTCAGCACTCACCAGCCACCCACAGACCAGCTGCTCAGCTGGCCCCTCTGATCAGCTGTTCGGCAGCAGGTGGGAAGGGGGTGGAGCGGGGGCGGGAAGAGGTGAGGCGAGGGGGGAGCCTTGGGGGAGGGGGCGGAGCAGGGGCAGGCCCTCGGGATGGAGTAGGGGTGGAGCACCCACTTGGAAAGAAGAAAGTCGCACCTGTGGATGCAATCCTGTTTATTTACAAACAATGCACAGAAAATCCTTTCCCTGAACATAGGAGAACTCAAACAACAGGAGAGAGCGTCTCCTTGTTCAACATTCCAAGCCTCATTTTCCAGCCAGCACTTTGCCCAAAAAGCTCTCTCTCTCTTAGCTTTCTCTGCGGGGCAGGGGGTTCTCCGGCTGCCCTTCATTTTCTGCTGCCTTCTTTGTCTGCTTCTGTGGTGTTTCACACACATATAGCCCCACCAAAAAAAAACCCCAACCAACAAAACAACCCCCCCCCCCCCCATCCTCTACATTTGCAGTCAACCCGGAGCAAAACCCCTCCACCCATGTCGCTCAATTTCTAACTGGCTTTGCATGTGGTCTGTGTTTTGGGTGGTGGCACCTATTATTTCAGGTACCTTATGCCAAAAGGAGCTTAACTGCTTCTGACACTTTTCCTGACTGACGGGCAGCTGTTATGACCACTAGCTTCAGCCAAGTTTTATCCAGTCCCCAACACAACAACATTTACCAGACCTCACCTTGTTTATATAGTGGTACTCTGCATCTAGTCCCCAAGCCTAGCATAACAAACCTTTACATTCCCCAAAAGGGAATGGTTCCTAGCAAAAGGTTGCTAGCCAACACTGGACTTAAACACATCCGTAACTATAACATTCCACACCTCTATTCCTTATTGGCAAACCCATGTATTTATAATTACTGGGGCATCTGTGCTAGATAAACAATTAAAAAAAAAACATTATTTGTTCATGTCCCGCTTCTAGGATCACCAAAGGAATAACATTTTTATAAACACCCCTCCACAACCCAGCACTTGCATTTTGCAAGAGCCAAAGGGAACTCAAAAATGTCAAGCCGTGTTCTAAATCTGCTCTTACAAAAAGTGAGATGAGATCTTTAATGAACACAAGTGATTGGTGTAATAAAGTGGTGATATCAGTTCCTCCTCTCCCTTACTTTCTGTTCAGTTAGTGGGAGACCCCACATCACCTCCCCCACTCTGTTGTGATCCAGTTAAATAAAGCAGCAAGTTCCCAGCCTGCAATCGAATGAGCAGACTTATTTTTGTGGCACTGAGCGGTCCCTTTACAAAAATCAGGACTTTGGTTTTACAGTCTTCTTTCCAGCACTTTTGGCAGAACAATAACGCCCCAGGGGGTCTGCACTGACCCACAGGGAAGAGCCACTCGCTTCCAAATCAATGAAACCACTTCCATTTTGAAGTTTCCAATCCTGCTTCTCTTGTGATCTCTTAACACGTTCACAGTCTGACGTGCTATGTCTGCAGCTGGGAAGAAAGCGAAAGCATCTGTGTGGGTGTTAGCACGTCGGATAGCACCGGGGAGCATTTTTTAGCCCTGCTAAGCCATTAGGAGAAGTTCCCATCCAATTTATCCACTCTAATCTGTTCTTTCACAGGACTGTTAAGATAGAAATCTTGGAAATGAAGAGAGCGCTGCCAGAAAGCTTTTGAATTGACCGTGGTTTGCTGGCCTGTTTTAGACACTATCATCCTAAATTGCTTGCTGTTCAGCATTCTGCTCCGATTGCCCTAATGGCACTGCCACATCACACGTAACTGGAGACTTGAGCTTCGGGTCCTTTATGAGGAACAAGAACGTTATTAAGGGGGAAGAGTTTATAGCCAGTGACCTTTTATCAGCAGTTTCTTGGGAGAAAGTTAATGCTTACCGGCTGAGATTCTTAAAGGAGGCCGAAGGACTTATTTGCCACTGAAATCAGTGGGAGTTCAATTCCCTTTGAAAATCCTACCCAAGGTGCTTTGCACTTACGTGACAGCATTCATCTATGAATCTCAAAGCCCTGAACACTGAAGTCCTCGGTTCCCCCACAGCACAAGGAGGGCAAGCTTCCTCTTACGCTGCCCAACCTATGTGCTACAGCCATGGCTTGGGAGGAGCTCCTCAAAGCAAAGGGGGACGTTCGCTCTCCATGACCTGCCCCATCCTGGACTTTTGGGCCTGCCCACAAGGGGGCCACATTTTGTGGATGGTTTTGGTAATGTGGAGACTTTGCCATCTACAGCTGACCTAGCCCCATTGCAACGGGGTCCCGCTACTCACTGCTCAGCAGTGACCCCTTGTGGATCATCTGAGGAATTACCTCACCCTCACCACTCAGCGGTGCCCCCTTGTGGCTCATCTGGGGAATGAGCTCGCCACTATCCATGCCCCGCCCCACAGTTGCTCCGCCCATTGCCTCAGTCACTTGCTCCGCGGCCCCTCTCTCGCTTGTCACTTGTCTCCTTCATGGCTTAGCCCTCTGGCCAAGTCACAGTCATCCTTCTCCTCCGGGGTATCACCGGCTCTCCTTACCCAAAGTCTCAGCTGTCTCCATACCCACTGCCCTGACCACGCCACTCCTGCAGTGGCTGGTAGGGGAACCCGGGCCCTCCCTCTATCCCAGGGCCACCCAGAGGATTCAGGGGGCCTGGGGCAAAGCAATTTTGGGGGCCCCTTCCATAAAAAAAAGTTGCAATACTATAGTAACATGTATTTGGAAATGTAAAAAATAACCAGTGAAATACATTCACAAATTAATTTTTAATAATTTGAAAATACACAAAATACATTATTTAAAAACATTAAATGCTTTAATACATTTGCAATTACATAATGGGCTGTCGCTGGGTGATGGTGATGGTTGGTGCCAATGGGCTGTCACTGCCTGGGGGTGGCGCTGCTGTTGCCCAGGGCTGGGTGGGGAACTGGGCTCTGGGTTGGGGGGTGTCTGGCTCAGAGGGGCTGGACTCGGAGCTGGGGGTCAGGGCTGTGGGGAGATGAGGTCAGGGGGTGCCCGGCTCAGAGGGGCTGTGCTCAGAGCTGGGGGTCAGGGCTGCGGGGGATGGGGTCAGGGGTGCCCGGCTCAGAGGGGCTGGACTCAGAGCTGGGGTCAGGGCTGTGGGGATGGGGTCAGTGGGGTGTCTGGCTCAGAGGGGCTGTGCTCAGAGCTGGGGGTCAGGGCTGCGGGGGATGGGGTCAGGGGTGCCCGGCTCAGAGGGGTTGGACTCGGAGCTGGGGTCAGGGCTGTGGGGGATGGGGTCGGGGGGGTGTCTGGCTCAGAGGGGCTGTGCTCAGAGCTGGGGGTCAGGGCTGCGGGGGATGGGGTCAGGGGTGCCCGGCTCAGAGGGGTTGGACTCGGAGCTGGGGTCAGGGCTGTGAGGGATGGGGTCGGGGGGGTGTCTGGCTCAGAGGGGCTGGACTCGGAGCTGGGGGTTAGGGTTGTGGCGGGGGGGTGCCTGACTCAGAGGGGCTTATCATGCTGCTTACTCCCACCTCCCCTGGAGCCTCAGCGTACCGCGTCCAGGAGCGGCCCTGGACAGCGCTGCAGTGGCGGGACCTGAGCTCCTTCCACTCAGAGCCGCGTGGTAAAGGGGTGGGGCTCCGGCGGGACCTGAGCTAGCAGCCCCGCCCCATTACCCTGTGGGGTCCAGGGTCTGGGCCCTGGGGCAAATTGCCCCACTTGTCACCCCTCCCCCCACCCGGACGACCCTGCTCTATTCCGGTTCCAGGCCAGGGACCCTGGAACCTGCAGTTGAGGTCTACAGTCTCTCAGACTTCACTGTTCCTTCCCTGGGCTGCTTCCTACCCTGCCTTTTTCAGGCTCCTGCTCTCCCCCTTGTACTGGGGAGTGTGGCTTCAGGCTCACCTCACTGCCACCCTCCTCTAGTCTCAGCTTCTAGGCTTTATAGCAGCCACCCGCCTGTTCCTGCCCAGGTGAGCTTCACTCTCAGCTGCCCCTTACCTCGCCAGTAGGTGCAGCCTATGGCTTGTTGGCCTCTCCTGCCACCTGAACCCCTTCGGTGCTGGTGTGTGGTGAGCGCCCCGTCACACCCATCCAGTCATTGACGCAGGCCAGTGAACAGCCATGAGATCGGAACAACTTTTGGCTACAAATTGGGCTTACGAGAAACGACATTAGGCATGATCGAAAATGAATAAAAATGAGCAGGAATGGAACGTCCATTGATTTCCAGGCCCAGCTTTGACACCAGCTCCTGAAGTTATGCGAAAGAGGCAAGTCGAAAAGCTAGGACCTTTCCTCTCAATCATGTCTGCAGCGAGTGATGAAAGCAAAGCGGTTAGCTGTATTCTCCAAGCGTTCATCCCAGACACACTCCTACTCTGAGATAAAGCACTGCAGAGGGAGACGGGTGCTGAGTGGCAAACAAACACAGGAGGAAAGTGTAAAACTCTTAGAATCCTTTAACTGACATAGCAGAAAATACAAGCAAGTGCAGATAAAGGGGGATATGATAGAGATCTATAAAATCATGCGTGGTGTGGAGAAAGTAAATAAAGTGTTATTTACTCCTTCTCATAACACAAGAACTAGGGGTCATCCAATGAAATTAATAGGCAGCAGGTTTAAAACAACAAAATGAAGTATTTCTTCACACAACACGCAATCAACCTGTGGAACGTCTTGCCAGAGGATGTTGTGAAGGCCAAGACTATAACGGGGTTCAAAAAAGAACTAGATAAATTCATGGAGGATACGTCCATCAATGGCTATTAGCCAGGATGGGCAGGGATGGTGTCCCTAGCCTCTGTTTGCCAGAAGCTGGGAATGGGCGACAGGGGATGGATCACTTGATGATTACCTGTTCTCTTCATTCCCTCTGGGGCACCTGGCATTGGCCACTGTCGGAAGACAGGATACTGGGCTAAATGGACCTTTGGTCTGACCCAGTTTGGCCGTTCTTATGTTCTTATGATGCCGTATTTGGAAATGCTTTTGGCCATAACGCTGGAAGGAAATTGCTGGAGCGGCAAGCAGACAAACCTGCATCCCAAGTATTTTATGTGCTGTTTCCCAATCCCCTCCAGCCTGCATATTCCCAGCACTGCATGTTGCGACTCTAACGCATGTTGAGTAAGCGGGATTTCCACTGGGAGTGCCTCTGTGAGCATGGATCCATTCCAAGTTAGCTTGTGAGCTCCCTTTGGCATGGAGACAGCTACGGGCCTCCAGTGGTAAATAATTCAGAAAAGGGATTCCCCAGATGTCCATCTGCTCTCTCACACACCCGCTCTTTGAGCTCTGGACAACAGTAACTGCCTCGGTTAAATGAGGGAGCATGAATGGGATGAGCAATGTATGTGACACATTGAGGAACATAGCAGATACCAGACTGTCGGGCCTCAGGCCTGGAGGCCAAGACCCTGTCTCGGAGAGCAGCCAGCCCCGGATCTGAGGAAGTTCATATTAGGCAGTTGTGGGTTAAAATCTCATCTTAACTCCTAATAGTAAGAGATAGGTTTACACCTGAGAGCAAGAGGTTTTATATCCCTTGCAATGTTTTTGTTAACATTCACTGTTAGAACTCTGGATATACTTAATTTCCATGTAAATGCCCAATCCCTCTTTGAAGCTTGGCCTCACAACATCCTGTGGCAATGAGTTCCACAGAGTAACTAAGCGTGCTGTGGAAACGTATTTCCCTTCAGCAGTTTTGAATGTGTCGCCTTTCAGGGTCATTGATTGTCCCCTCATTATGATCAACTGTTGTTGTGTCACAAGACAGGGAGAGCGGAAGCTCCCAGCTACCTGGTCTAGGACAGGTCATTATTTAGTTGATCCTGTCCCCTCATACTCATCTCCTTTCTAAGGGAAACATTCCCAGGTTTTCCGTTCTCTTTCCATAGGGGAGGTTTTCCAGGCCCTTCATCATTCTCATCACCTTTCTCTGAGCTCCCTCGACTTCTATAGCTTCTGTTTGGAGATGGGGCGGCCGACACTGCCCACAATATCCAGATGGGGCTGCACCATTGATCCATAGAAAGGCCTTACACATCCTACTCTTTATGCAGCCTAACACCTTGTTTGCTTTTTTGACCACATCGGCAAATTGAGCAGAGGGCTCCAAGGACACCCAGGTCTCTTTCCTCCTCTCCATTTAGATTGCCTAGTGCAGCAGGACCCTGAGGACTGGATGGGGCCCGGGGAAGAGTCTTCGTACCCAGTTGTTCCCCCTCCTCTTCCATCAGAATGGGGGTCTGGTTTAGGATTTCTATGTATGCCAGCAGAGCACTCAGATCCAGTTAGTTACTTGGCTCTGACTCTAACACATTATGTCACGCCAACCCTGGAGAAATTAACTGTATTTTTCCTTTATGCTTTTTCTGTTTCCCTTGCCCAGTGCTTCACTTAGCAGGCACCGTGCATTCAGCTCTGCCAAGGGAGTGTCTCCTCCTGCTCGTTAGACCCATCAGCTCAGTTCAAGGGGAGGTCCAGGTACTCCTCTTCCCGTGCAGCTCAGGGACGGAGTGGCTCTGGCAGGCATGGCTCCGGACTGCTAGCTTCCCTTCCTGGTTCTGCTCCTGACTCCCTGCATGACAAGACCCAATGTTCCTCTGGGCCTCAGTTTACCCACCTAGCAAATGTGGTGAATAACTAACGATGGTTCCAAACCAGCAGCCCAGATTTGAACAACCCCAGGCTTTAGGCAAGTGGGCACATTTTTGGGCACATTCAGTCACAAAATACAGAAGCAGGATGCCCAGATGGATAGATCCATCAAGACTGTCCATGCCTAGGTTGCTCTGAAGGAGTGAATCTTTAATGGCATGCACTAAACAACTTGGAGCAGGGACATATTGACCTGTATGTGTGTACAGCACCAAGCACTGTTAAATTCTATTCTCTACAGATTCTTATACTGTGCTTGTCACCACAGTATCTGAGAGCCTTCCAGCAGTGCCCATGACTAATATCTGTCACGTGTTTGTTCTCTCATCCTCTCCTCGGGGGGAGCAGGGGTGTGCAATGGAGTGCTCTGGGATCCTGATCTTGATTGCGTCTAAGAGAAATAACACATAATAATAAGGGCCTGATCCTGAGAACACTTGCTTCCCTACCGCCTGGCTCCTTGTGTGGTTATTTGCACCTATGCTAAGTGACTGCGAAATGGGTGCAAATTGCTACTCTTCTGACACCTCCTATGCGTGTGTGCGTGTGTGCGTGTGTGCGTGTGTGTGTGTGTGTGTGCGTGTGTGCGTGCGTGCATGCGTGTGTAAAGGATGGCACCAAGGAAGAGACAGTGGAGACAACTACAAGTGCTCAGCATCTCTCAGGGTGAAGCCCGAAGCAGGCCTCTCCCGGTCAGTAAGAAGGGGCCCAAGCCTGCCAGGCCCCAGGTGGTGGAGATGATGAATTATTTGTAGTACCGTAACATGACGAGAGCGGGGCCCCACTGTGCTAGCTCCTGTCCAGGCGCGCAACAAGCGATTGGCTCCAAGACCTGGCAGTGTAAACAGACGGAGCGTGGGTGGGGAAACTTCTCTAAGATCACACACCGGTAGCAGCAGTGCCAGGATCGGAATGCATGGCTCCTGACTCCCCATCTAGTCCCCTATCCACCAGACCCCACTGCCTCCTCTCATGAACAGCCTAAATGAGAACTGATGGGGTGCAGCACCCAGCAGGCGGTGCTCAGCGCGAGGCAGGCTTGAGCCTGACCTCTCTTACCAGCATACGGCTGCCTTGCACCTCTCTAGTGACCGTCAGCGAAGTGCTTTTTATTAAATATCAAATCACTCCTGGAATACCAATAAATATTATTGTACTCAGAGACTTTAAGGTCAGAAGGGACCATCATGATCATCTAGGCTGACCTGCTGCACATTGCAGGCCATGGAACCCCACCCGCCCACTCCTGTACGGAGCGTTTTCAGATGAGTAACCACAGGGGGTGAAATTGCTTTCACCCCAGCTCACACAGTGAGTCAGTGGCAGGCCTGAGAGTAGAACCCAGGCCTCCTGACGCCCGGGTCTTTGCTCTCGCTGCCAGACGACCCCTTTTCAATGCCAGCTTGTAAACTAACATTTAATTAGCGATGTCTGTTCCTAGCCATCACCGTCTTGGCAGGCAAGAGAGAGTCTGTTTGCTTGGATGTCCTCCAGAGAGCCATTCAGAGGCATCGCTGCCAATAAACGATGAAAGATAAGCCAAGATGTTGCCCACTTTACAGTCCCTCGGCACTGCAAATAGCGGCAGGGATGGTACATGGAGGCATAGTTATACGTGTAGCCATGCAAACCAGAAACGCTAAGCGTGCTGCTGCCTTCAATGTGGCCAAAGCCATACGCATACACAAATGTTTCTATAGCCCAGTTTTCATGCATTCCCTCTGCTGGCTGATGTCAGTATTTCTGCTGTCAAAGAGAAGCTTTCCATGTAACGAGATAGTGTCATGGAGATGAGGGAAAGTAAATTTCCCTTTTAGGGGGATTTTACTTAACACTCATCCAGGCTCGTCACTCAACCCTGTATCACTTAAAGCACATTGACTTAAATCCATCCTGAGACTAGCTACCGGTTAGCCATGCACTAGGGAATCATCTTCCAGCTGTTTGGTTTAAGAGTCTTATTGGAGAGTGAATAATTGAAAGCACCGGGGGCTTTGGGAAGGAAGATTATGCAGAGCTGAAGTGCGTGGAGGTATTCTCTCAAGAGGTGTCAGATGGCTGCACTTCAAGCCAGACTGAATGTTAAGTGGTAACAGAGCCATAATTGTCTATTCAGCGATCTTCTAACGGGAAGTAGGCGCATAGGAAAGAACAGACCCAATGGGGGAAGTCCAAGAGCGCCCGTAGAGAGCTACTCGGACTGGCTCAGCTTTGACGTTTGCCTTTCCGTGATTAATTCCGTTAATAAATCCGAGTGAGGGGTGACTCTGCCAGGCGGGCCAAGGCTCAATCTGAAGAAGCAAAACTCCAGGTGCTCCCTGATTATCCAAAGCTGCTGAGTCGGCAAAACTGAGCTGGAAATCTTCGTCTGGACCATGTTCTGATCTCGGGTAGGCTTTAGCCAAGGGAGCTGCTCTGGATTTAGACGTGGGGTGCCGAGATGAGCTCTCTTCTGCAAACGCTCCAGCAGCTGCTATTGCCAGTGGAGTTACTTTCACATCCGTTCAGCCTCGGGATTGGGTACTGCTGAGGGTAGGCCCAGCACTCCAGGGAAACAAGGGACACGGCGGGGTCACAGCAGCGCAGAATTCAGTGGTTAGGCTCCTGCAGCACTTTAATGAGGATACAGAGAAATCTGTTCCAAGAGGGGATTGGGGTGGAGGGGTGAAGATGGGAATTTGGGGCTCTGCAATGACTCTGGGATGAATCTATATTTTAAAAAAAGGATCTGGGCAAGGAATTCGTAACTCCGATAAGGTGGCAGATCTCAAATGTCCAGGGCTGATCCCACAGCCGCCCACCCCTGGGATTCCCAGTGAGGTCAGTGAGAACTCCCCACAAAGGGGCTGATTCTACGCTCATGCTGCCTTCACACTATCACTGATTAACACTGGAGTAGGTGAGAGGATAACTGGCCCCAGAGAGCCTCCAGGATCTGGCTCCCGGGCATTGAAAAGTTTCACCAGGGCTCCTCCAAGCCCATCCTCCATTCTCTCTACCCCGCCTCCATGTCTTCCAAGTCTCTCGCTTCCTCGGCCCGGGAGTCAATTTCTCTCTCCCTTCAGGGAGCAGGATCTTCCTGGCACATTGCTTCTGCTGCAGTGAAGAATCAGAGCAGCGTGGGTGGGCAGAGCTCACCTGTTCCTTTCACGCCGCGCTGCTGGGAGCTGCCGAACGCCAACGCTTTCAGAAGTTCCACGAGAACATCTTTGAGAAATGCTTTCTCTGCGTTTACAAGTATGTGTAGCGCTTGTGATGAGTGCTTGACCGCTAGCCCTGGAGAAGGAGTCCTCAGGGAAGCTGCAATATATTGGAATTGGAAAAGGGCAACAAAAATGATTAGGGGTATGGAACGGCTTCCGTATGAGGAGAGATTAATAAGACTGGGACTTTTCAGCTTGGAAAAAAGATGGCTAAGGGGAGATATGATAGAGGTCTTTAAAATCATGACCGATGTGGAAAAAGTAAATAAGGAAGTGTTGTTTACTCCTTCTCATAACACAAAAACTAGGAGTCACCAAATGAAATTAACAGGCAGCAGGTTTTAAAATAAACAAAAGGAATATTTCTTCACACAGTGCACAGTCCACCTGTGGAACTCCTTGCCAGAGGATGTTGTGAAGGCCAAGACTATAACAGGGTTCAAAAAAGAACTAGATACGTTCATGGGGGATAGGTCCATCAATGGCTAGGATGAGCAGAGATGGTGTCCCTAGTGTCCATTTGCTAGAAGCTGGGAATGGGCGACAGGGGATGGATCACTTGATGATTCCCTGTTCTGTTCATTCCCTCTGGGGCACCTGGCATTGGCCACTGTCGGAAGACAGGATACTGGGCTAGTTGGACCATTCGTCTGACCCAATATAGACGTTCTTATGTTCTTAATGTGAGCAGTGTCTGTGGAAGCTTCCTCTTTCACTGCTGCAGAAATGTGCCCCAACCCTGCCGTCTCTCTGGGGACAGGGAGAGATCTCAGGCTCCTGGCCCTCTCACTCCTTGGTCTTTCTGCCTCAACTCCAGCCGAGGTGGTTGGTTTAGCGAAGCCAATGGACGTGCCCAAGACCGTGAACTTGTTTCACACCCCAGCCACTCATCAGCAGAGAGGTGCAAGCTACTTGTGGGCTCTGATAACCTGTGCAGGACCAAGATGCTGGTGTAACTTCCTAAGGCCCCTCTAGAATTTCTGAGTTTATCCTCAGAACACTCCCATTGCAGACAGATGGGAAACTGAGGCAGGGCGCAATGCCGTGACTGGTTCAAGGTCATAGATTGTGTGGCCCGGAGGGACCATTGTGATCCTCTTGTCTAATTTCCTGTGTAACACAGGCCCCTCGGTAATTCCTGCAAGCAGCCCATATCTTGTGGTGGAGCTGGAATATACTTTTTAGTGAGTTCACACACGTAGGCTGTGCTATAACCAGGAACTTCACCCCAGACTCCTGAGTCATAGTCCAATGCCTTCACTGCAAACCCCCTCTTTCCCGTACAGAGAATAGACCCAGCGTCCCCTTCTCACCACCCCCAGGCTATCCCGACTGCTCAACCCCAGCCCCTGGCCTAAATTGGAGCCCTGGCATGATGCCGGGCACACCTTGGAGGCTATTTGCCACAGTCGTGAATATTTTTTCCAGGACCCAGCTAATGTACTACGCGCAGGCCTCATGCTGCTCTGAACTTGTCGGCGTCACACAGCGTCCGGCCCCGTGTGCTGGTGCAAAGGCCTGGTGCATTATGTTATTTTTGACGCCATTGTAATGAAAGAGGAAACAAGCGTGTCGCATTATCCACAAAGGAGGGGTCAGCTCGGCGCTAATGCAGCCTGAGCTCTCTCCAGTGGGGGGTAATAGACTAACGAGCAAGCCCCTACGAGAGGAGGGGAATACATTAAGTGGAGCGTGCCCGCTTCCATCCAGGCGCAATTAATGTCATTAATCCCGAGCGACAGTCTGGCTTTCTGGCGATAATGTGAGCAGACAGCTGTACGTCCCCTCAGCCGGAACGATGCCTTCAGCCCCACGGTGCAGCCACTTCTATATGAAAGTTGCAGGGCAAAGTTGGCTTGTGTTAGTCTGCACGGGGCGGAAGGCGGGGAACCGGACCCTGGAGGCAACGTCGCTCCACATGGTTTGCACACCCTGGCCCCGATTCTCAGTTCTGTCCCTCCCCCGTATCCTGGCGCTTTGGGCAGGAATGGGGAGGGGGAACAGGAGTGGCTTTAAACCTTTGTGCTCTTCATACTGTGGTGCAGCGCAGGAGGTCACTCGGCTCCCGGGGTAAGTTAGAGCAGACTCAGGGCTGCTCTAATTAATGGCTGCACTCTAGCAACAACTCCTCCCTGCCCCCCGCACACACCCAATGCCCCCTATGCTGAGGGCTAGGAGCAGGGCTGGCATCATGCCCCTGCGTCAGCTTGACACCAGCCAGAGAGGAGCCCACTGCAGAGGGGTGTTCTCAAGGGGCCTTTTCCACCCCCTTTCAGGCTGCTTTAGGCCCCCATCAGAGCAGAGAAGTGCACCCCACGCCATTTTGCTTTGAGATGCAGGGTAATCTAAGCCCACACTGCAAAGGGCGAGTCAGAAGAGAGGCGGGAGTTTAGGTTCACTGGGCTTTGCTCGGAACCACACGAAACCGCGTCACTTTGTCTGGGGAGAAGGTGTCTAGGTGCAGCCACCCAAACGTGCCGTTTCCCGGTTTGACCAATGAAACTCGGAGTCAAAGCCTGCTTTAGCCGAGTAGATGGAAGAGGGGAGCAGGCTGAGGCCGCGTTTACACTGCAAACTGCCCCTTCCGCCCATGGGCTGAGGCCGCGTTTACACTGCAAACTGCCCCTTCCGCCCATGGCAGCGAGGGTCGCCTGTTCTGCTCAGGCTGGAGCCCGGCCTCTGAGACCCTCTCCCCACTGTCTGGTTTCAAAGCCCAGGCTCCAGCCCAAGAGGGCACATCCACACTGCTATTTTTAGCCCCATAGCCATAGGCGCCGACTCCTTGGGAGCTCCGGAGCTGGAGCACCCATGGGGGGGAAAAAAGTGGGTGCTCAGCACCCATCATCGGGCCCCATCAATCAGCTCCTCACCTTCCCCCCAGCGCCTCCCGCCTGCTGCTGGTTCAGCTGGGAGAGAGGGGGACGAGTGGGGGCAGGGCAGGGGGCAAAGAGGCAGGGTGGGGCGGGGCATGAAGAGGAGGGGCAGGGGCAGGGCTTTGGGGGAAGGGGATGGAGTGGAGGTGCGGCCTGGGGCACAGTGGGGTCGAGCAGCCCCGGGGAAATGAGTAAATCAGGGCCTGTGCCCATAGCACAAGCCCGAACCAGTTGACACAGGCTCTGAGACTCACTGCGGTGTAGATGTCTCTGATGTCCGCTGCCGAAGACAACTCTCCTCCGTTAACTCACCTCAGCCAATCAAATCCTTTCACACATCCTACCAACATTAGTCCATCAACTACTACACCAAGCAATGAAAGGCTCTGGATCGCCGAACCAAAACCCTGAGACTTCCAGAGGGCTTCCTTCCCCCCTCTGGCTTGAAGGACACACGTGAGCGCTCTTGACAGAGTTAAAAAATCTACCAGGTGAAGCAAAAATCCATTGTTCACATGTTGCCTGCAACCTGTTACAGTCACTTAGCTTTCAGCACTAAGAGCTAAAGAAGTGCACTCGTGCCTGGAGGCAATATTTACCAACTTATGAATTAATCACTTTCCAGCCATTCCCCAGTTAAAGACGGCCAGGATTCAGAGAGGCAGGGGGAGTGAAATCCAGATTTAGTGGCTTTGAAAGAGTCCCTCCTCTCCCATTATTTCTGCCCTGGGATTTCTCCCCCTCTGTTTTCAAAAGTGATTCTGTCGGGTTCTCCTGACGTTTCAGCTGAGGAATGAAACCTCAGAGTGATTTCACGGTCCAGCTCACGGCTGAAAAGAAATAAATCAGAAGGCCACAGCGTGCTGTGTCTGGATGGTTGTGGGGACTGTTAATAGAAGGCCCCGGAGAGGGTTGGCCTTTTGCATACAGTGGTCCTGTGTTACAGGGAAAAGTTTGGAGATCTCCAAAATACAGTATTTCCGGCAGCCAAAGGGAAATGTTACCTCAGCGTTAGGGTACCACTTAGGGTATATCTACACTGAAGACTTAAGTCAACCTATATTAGGTCTGTAGTAGGAGGAGAGCCCAAGACATAAGACCTTGTATGAGAGGCCTGGTATGAGACAGGACCTGCTCACAGAATCTGGCAAGAACGGGGCTGATATTGCAGAAATACACATTCCTAAGATGTGCTAAGCACAGAGTACTCACGCAAACACATCCCGATATCAAGTAGTACCAGAACATCCCGATATCACGGACGGTACAAAAACATTCCCCAAGGAGAACAGGAACACACTGACCTCTCCTAAAAGATAAGGTCAGGATGACAGTATGCGATAGAGATGTTTTGATCGAACCAACATGTACAAGGTGATGGGTGATAACTAGCCACCTCAGGGAGCAGTAACTAACTATGTCAGAGGCAGTACGTAACTTGTTTGCATCAGGATATAAAGATGTATCTCAGAGGGAGTATCTTTGTCCAGCCGAGGGGGAATGGAAAGTCCAGCCATTCACTGAGCTGCGTCCATTGTCACCAGCATACATGTCTTAGTATCCTCGTTGAGTCTGCCAGGTGCTATTACCGTGCTTTATTGACAATAAACCTAGCCTGGTGCCTTCGTACCTTAACGGCTCTTCTGGTCATTGGGTGGTTCACTCGAGGTCTGCTGTGCCGGCTGTCTGCGCAGAGCTGAGGCAGCTCACAGGGAGAACACATACACGCAGCCGAACATCTAACCACAAGGTTGACTTACAGCCACCACAGGATGTCCTCACTACCCTCCTTGGATCGGTGGAGTGCGTCCTCACCAGGAGTGCTTCCACTGACCTAAGAGGGGCAGTGTGCCCCAACAGGCTCCTGGGCTCCCGGAGGGCTGGCCCCCTCCCTTCGCAGCTCCCCATTCCCCACTGGGAGTGCGGGGGAAGCCACCCAGGGCTTCTCGCCTCCCTGTTCCCTGCCAGGAGCGGCGGAGAAGCTGCCCGGGGCTTCTGCCCCCTGGGGAGAAGGGTCCAGCTGCCCCGGCTTCTCACCCCCTCCCCTCCCCAGGGGGAGCCTTGTCAATTTCACACCTCCAGCACAGAGCCGTGAAATTGACAAGACAACCAAGGTTCCCAGCAAGGAGTGGGGGAGGGAAAGCCACCCAGGCCTAACTGTGTAGTGTAGACCAGGCCTAAGAAAGAGGTGTTTTGGCACACTGCCTTTGTTCACGAAATGAAGCGTGAAAGGAAAGTCAATGGCCTTAGCCCATCTGTAAAACAAGCCCGTCCATGGACAAATGGCAGACGGGATGGGGGTCCTTTCAGCCACAGAGAGGTCTCCATGGCTGAGCTTGGAGCTTTGCGGGACAGAGGGGGTGTATCTCTGAGGCAATCTGCAGCAGCGTTTCCCTTTCCGAGGTCACCCAGGCCCTTGTGTGGCCCGTGAGGAGCCCACAGCTTGGCATTAGATCCTCTAATCAGCTCTCATCTCCCACGGAGGACGGTCACTTATTTTTCTGTAGGGAAGAGGAAAACCTCCAAAGGCTATTAGGTGTGTGATGAGAAACCTTCACGTCTAGCCCAGCCAGGAGGGCAGAAGGAGGCAGTTGCCAAGGGGAACGCGTGCTAGTGGGGATGAAAGTTCAAAGGGCCTCCAGGAAAAGGGTACCCAATGCGGCTTCACGACAGTGACATTACTGTAATTGGCAATCATCTAGATCATCATCAGAGCCAGCCCAGAGGGGTAGTGTTACTCTAGCCTACCAGTGTGCTGTGAATTGGGCATGGTGGCACCACTGGCACCATTAGACCCTTAAGGATGAAGGACCAAGCGCGCTATAGAGTCTAACCTGCCTCCACACTCGCTTTGCAGAGAGCAGGTTCTTCTGGCACATAACGGAGCCATGGGTGTTCTGTAGTGGTGGAATTCACTCACCCCGGTGCACCATAGACACATAAAGGATTTCATTCCCCAGAGCTGTCAATCTAGCCCCCTCTGCAATCACAATGACTGTGACACGGAGACCCCGTGGCAAAGGATCCCCCCGTCTTTGTAACCTGCTCTCACCTCAGACCTGACAAACTCACTACATCAAACACGTCTTGCAGGGTATTTATTCACAAGGGATATTAGGTGAGGTAGCTGCAGAAAGCTCATAACTTGTCAAGACGTCTAATCACAGCGAGATGTGTGTATGGGTAGCATTTAAGGAATAAGGTATGTATATTGAAAGTATGCTATGGACTTGGAGAAGAAATTAATCACCGGGAGGTGATGTGTGTGAGTAATGCCCCATTCAAGGGGGAGGGAACTGTTACTCCTCCTCTTGAAGTAATGAAAGGCTCCATTGCCTAGCCTTGCTTTCTCCCAGCTCTATCAATGGAAAATGATCAGAGGCACCAGCAAGCAATCAAAACCACTTGACGGTGAAAAAGGAACATTACACCAGCCGGAGCTTCTGCCCTGGCTGTGAATAGAAACAAAAGGCCGTTTGCAGTATAACTCAGAGGAGGAAGAAGCAGATCACTCTGTATCCATTAAGAAACTCCTGGGGGAGTAAGGTGCTTTCATGAACTTTTGCATCCCGGTTCTCGTGAAAGCAGCCAGCTCTGCAAACGACTGAACTTGAGGTGGAGGAAAGCTACTTTATTATGTAGGAAAGAGACCTAATGAGAAGTAGAGCCCCCGTTTTATGATTTTGTTTTGTGTCGTAACCACCTGTTCCCATCACTTGCTCTCCTTTCTAGTTAAATCTTTCCTCTCACTTAAATAACCCCACTTCTGTTTTATTACAAGTGCTGTGTGTTATACAGGAGCAGTGGGTAAAGGTTAAACGGGTACACTGCACCTTAGGGGGCAAAGGATCTGGAATTTGTGTCCTAGCCAATGTCGGGGGCTGGATATCACATGGGAACAATTCAACTGGACTCAGGGATTGAGGAGTGCCTCCTTTTAACTTGCAAGGCAAAGTTGGGCTGACAGTCCAGAGCAGAGTAGTAATAATAATAATAAAAAATGGAGATATCCTATCTCCTAGAACTGGAAGGGACTTTGAGTCCAGCCCCCTGCCTTCACTAGCAAGACCAAGTACTGATTTTGACCCAGATCCCAAAGTGGCCCCCTCAAGGATTGAACTCACAACCCTGGGTTTAGCAGGCCAATGTTCAAACCACTGAGCTATCCCTCCCCATTAAAGAGTGCTTGATTGGCTGTGAGCTAACACCCACAAGAAGATTTATTTGGGCATAAGCTTTCATGGGTAAAAACCTCACTTCTTCAGATGCATAGAATCTGTTAGTCTTTAAGGTGCCACCAGACTCCTTGTTGTTTTTGTAGATACAGACTAACACGGCTACCCCCTGATACTTGACCCACAAGAAGGACTCTGGCATGCTGGGGGCAGTGGTAGCAGAGTGGCGCCCAATGGTGGGTAAGGTAGTCACTCGTGCATTCGGAATACTGGACATTCTGTCACTTCTGGGAATGGTGGGGGCCCGCCCCCACAGGTGTGACTCCACCCACCAGTCACACCAGCAGGGGTGGAGAGGCACGCTCTTAAAAATAGCATCCCCTTTCCAATACCGGACAAAACACATCTGGTTTTGCACCAGTACCAAATAGCTAGGGCCCTACCAAATTCATGGCCATGAAAAGCACGTCACGGACCATGAAATCTGGTCTCCCCTGTGAAATCTGGCGATTGTAGGGAGTCGTGGTATTTCCACCCTTACTTCTGCACTGCTGCTGGTGGTGGCACTGCCTTCGGAGCTGGGCTCCACTGTGCGGCCAACCAGCTCTGAAGGCAGCACAGAAGTAAAGGTGACAATACCGTGACCCCCAACACACACACACACACACAATAGCCTTGCAACTTCCTTTGGGTTGGGATCCCCAGTTTGAGAAATGCTGCCTTAAGGGCTTTACATGTTTATATTTTTAAATACATATTCATGCTTTGCGGCAACACCGTGAAATGTGAGATTTAAATATCTGAAACTGTGAAATTCAAGATTTTAAAAATGCTATGACTGAAATTTACTAAAATGGACCGTGAATCCAGTAGGGTCCTACAAATGGGGAACAACCCAGCCACAAAGACGACTGTCCGGTATAAAATCGGACAAGTGGCCTCCCTAGTCCTGGGTACTCTGAGAACCTTCACAATGACTGTACCTTATTTACATACTTGTCTGAGGCAGGAACCATAGCATTGTCCTTGGAGAGGGCTTGGCAATAGCAATCAATCCAGTAAAGGCCGAACAGGTTTTTTTCTATTGTAACTCTCTGTTTTCCCTCTTGCATGTTCTCATTTTGGGCTGATACTTCCAATGTTTGGTTTAAAAAAATAGCTTTTAAAGTATTTATTATAGTACAAATATTAGGAAATCTTTCTTTCTTTCTTTCTTTCTTTCTTTCTTCAACTTAAATTTGGCCCCAATGTTTTGCCTTTTGCAAGAACAATCCTTTATAAAGCCAAAGACTAACGTAAATGTTTCTACTTTTTTTTTTAAGATTGCCAGGTGTTTTTTTTTACAGCTGGACATTCCCCTGTAGCATTTCAGAGCCACACGCTGTAGAATTAGGAAGCTGACGGATCATAAACAAAAGTGAAACCGGCTTCACCAATTGCAGAGAAAGGCAAAAGAAGTGACCATCTTCAATGCTGACAGGGAAATTGGATTTTTTAAAATGCTTTTACATTTTATAATCTACAGTGTTATTAAGAACCTGGCTAAAGAACTGTGTGTGTGTTTACAACATATCATTTGAAAGCGGCGAGTGCCCCTTTAACCCACTGGGGTTTGATACTGATTATTAAGAGGCTGTATATTTATAACTGGAATGTGACTGATTCCGAAATGTGTCATGATCAGCAACCTTATGCTAATCCTGTACATTCGTAAATGTGGAGATGCTCTGGAGGGTCAGAGGTTCCTCTCTGATGTAAGTCAGAATACCACTGACTAGAAGAAATCTGTGTGATAACAGTTTAACTAATGTATGCGAAATAACAGGGCTGATACAGAACCTGCGCTGATTAGTATATTGTCAGTGCTGAGACCTCCCACGCAGGCAGCTCTGTCGGTGTTTCCTTCCTTCTCCCGCTGAAGTATGCCACGTTATTAGCTTGTTTCTGCACCGATTTCCACCCCCTGCCTCACACCCTAACTTCTCTGCCTGTTTGTTCAAGCTTTATTCCCATGCAGATAACCCACCTTCCAGACACTGCGACCTGGCACTTCTGTGCCAAACCCTGCTCCATCGGGCTGAAATCAACCATGCTGGACAGGGACCAGATCATCTGACCTCCTGGCTATCACAGGCCACCAACACAGCCTGCACACCAAGCCCAACAACCAGAATTAAGCCAAAGTATCACAGCCCTCAGGAGACTACACTACGGGGTGCCGCAGGCAGAGAACAGGAGGGACCCAGATGCACCAGTGCCCAAGGCCTTTTCATTGGTAGGGAGCTGATTACAGTTCATACTTAGGACCCTACGCATCCCTGGGCCAGATCTGATCATTTGTACCATCCAGCGGTGAATTCTTCTAGATGCTTCAGAGAAAGGCAGTTTCACCTCCCCGCTTCTCTGCACAGTCTGAGCAACTGGCTGTAGGGTGCTGGGGCCGGGGGCTGCCTGCAGGAGAATGTTCTTTCTAATGCTACAGATGATCAGTTTATGCCCTGTAGCTTGAGGTCTTTATTTTGGGGTATCAATCTCCATCCCACACAAGTCCATGGAATTTAACAGAGACGGTCAGTAGTCACTAGTTAGTTAGCAACATGATAACGCCTTAATTCCACAGTCTGCGTGTAATGAAAGGTCTGTAGTGCTAGTGACGGGCAAACCTCACAATGCTTAGGTCAGATAAAGCACTGGACTGGGATTCAGGAGGTCTGTGTTCAATTCTGACTCTGCCACAGACCCTGGGCTAATCATTTAATCTTTCTGTGCCTCGGTTTCCTCTCCGTAAACCGGGGATAATAGCACTTTGCTACCTCCCAGGGGCCCCATGCATCATAACTGTTTGGGATATGAAAGCAACTCAGGTCACGTATGTTTGTATTAGCTCCTTCATTGTGTAGCATAATGATTCAAGGATTGCCGTGTCTGGGGAAGCTTTGCAATTTGAATGTCTCTTGAAATGTGAAGTCATCGCTGCTTTACAACCTGAGGGAAGGCCTATTCAAGTTCCTAAAGACGACCTGCTTTTGGGAAATGACTTCAGAGAATACCGTCTCTCTGTGTATCACCCAAGAGGGTGAAATTCTATCGTCAGATAGGCCTGGCATTATCTCAGAAAAAAAGGGATTTAACTGAGCTCTGCAGAGAGCTGAAAGGTTGAACAGGGACTTTTTCTACACTCCCAAAAGTGCTGAAGTGCGAGCCAGGTTTCACGCTCCCCATGAAATCGGTCCATCTTAGCCAGGGCTGTTTGAGTCAATGCTGTCCGACCTGCAAATGCAGAGGGGCATAGCGCCTATCTATGCAAAATTAATAATAATAATACTCAGCCCTTTATCACCTTAGATCTCAAAGCACTTTGTAACAGTGAGTCTCACTATTCTCCATTTTACAGCTGGGGAAACTGAGGCACGGAAACCTACGGTCATCTAGTGAGTCATTGGCAGATCTAGGACTAGATGCCAGGTCTCAGGACCATGCTGACGTCTTCTCTCCAACGCCTTCTGCTTATGCACCACGTTGCTTTGTGCAGGTAGAACGCGAGCCGCTCTGCTGGGTGAGCGCTCTGGGGGTAGCTTGAGCTCGCTCGGGAAACGAGATGTCTCTTATCTCTCGAGGGCCTGGCTGGGGCACACTGAAGCATCCCCCTCCTCCTGTTTAAACAAGAGCCCACCATCCACTTCCCCCCCAGCTCCTTCCACCAACCCACACCATTCCCGGGGACGTTGAGCCAGATCTCCGCTGATGCAAAGCACAATAGCTCCAGCAAAGCCAAAGGGACTCCGCTGATTTCCACCAGCTGAAGTTCGGGCTCATTATCTAGCCCTGCTGCTGCCCAGTGCCTTGAGAGAGGTGTCTGGGACAGCGGAGAGAAGGTCACACACACAGACGCTTGGCCTTTGCGGCTGGTGTTGGCCGGGTCAGACGGGTTTGCAGGGTGCCCTGTCACTGGGTGACGCAGCCCTGCCCTTAGCTGATGTCCACTGTGGGAGTCTGAGTTATTCTGGCCCATGGATTGGAAGAGTCACTTTCCTGCAGCCTTCCCTCACCTGGTGTGGAGGGGGTTCTGGCTGCCATCAAGCGGCTCTTGCTGCAGGTGGATGCAAAGAACCAAGGGACACTGTGGTTCTTTGCTGTAGCTTTGGGTCAATCCCAGGCTGATTTTCATAGGGGAGATTCAGAGCCCCATATATTTGATCTGCGGAAGGGTCCACGCCACAAAATCCAGGCCGACAGCCGAGTGAGGGCACCAGGGGTTCAGAGGGAAGGCCCAAGAGAGGCCTTGGCGGCGTAGGGGAGGGAGAGCAGGCCTGGGCCTTGGAACAAGGAGCCAAGTCGAGGGTGGGAGAAGTTGACGCTGGGCTTCATCCTGCAAGGAGCTGCCGAGCAGGAGTTAAAAGAGACTTAAACAGGATGGGCAGGTTTCACTGCCCAGTAAAGGAGGAGCGGTGGGGGAGCTCTCCCACTGCCTCTAGCACAGGAGGGAGAGATGGGGTCCCTCCCGGTTCCCCCCCGCCACTTTCTGTAACCCTGGTCCTGAGCTCCCCGCTCCCACTGCAGCCAGAGAGGGTCAGCACTAGGCCGGGTGAGACCGCAAAGGGTGAGGTGAGGGCTGGGCATAGGGAGGAGGGCAGGAAAGGAGGAAGGGACAATGGTGATGAGCTGTAGATGGGCACGAGATTACACAGGGCTGGGTGGGTGAGCCACACAGATGAGCCAGTGGAGAGACCTAAAGGTGGTGGCAGCAGGTTCAGAGCCACAAGAGAGGAGCGTGATTCCTGTAGCCGCGCCTGGGAGGAACCAAAGAATACTAGAAACCTCTGCAATAAACCGGCAAGCAGGGGAATTACCAGGTGACAACATGGCTGTGGTGTGTGGAGGCCGAGAGGCGTGTCGCATTTCGGGATCCAGACGCGTGGGCCTCCAGGAAATGAACCACGCTTTCCTCCCATTTCTACATGGAGCGAGAAAATTGTCCTTTCCGTGCCAGCGTTTTAAAAAATTATATCTATCGCTGGAGATAGAAATTGCAGCCCCCAGAGAGCAAAATAAATAAATAAAGAGTTGGAAGCGTGACTCATGGAGCTACAGTTTGTTCTACGCTGGCCCATTAGCAGAACTTAGAGAGGAACACAGCTAATGATATCGGAATAATAAGGTCATTAAAGTGAACAGCCGGAGTCAGGCTTCATACCCACAAGTGCGGCGGCGGAGGACACTGGCTGATCTGAGCGACCAGCGCTGGCTGGTTCTTCTAAAGCAATTATTGACAGAGCCGCGAGTTGTGTGCATGGTATTTAGGGATCCGTTAGAACGCAAACACTCCCGCCTTCCTGGCCAGGCCTGTGGGAGAGCAGGGCTGGTTCTGTAGCTAATGATTTAAGCGCTTAGATGGCAGGATACCAGATTCAGGGAATTTTGTTAGATTTAAAGCCTGACTGTGCCCTGTGATGTGGAAACAAACAATCTTGCTCGCTCTAAAATGTCTGTCCCAGTAAGAATCTGCTCAACAGGAGTGTGTGTGGAGGGGGGGTCGGGAGTGGACTCTGCAGACCTATCATTAAGATCACATGTCAAAGTGCAACACCGAAGTCTATCAACCCCTTAACTGAGGATGTGGCCACGTGGGCTGAGAGCTCTAGTTATCAGTCAGGAGCATAGCACAGCACGGACCCACCTAAAGAAACACCTCTCATGATGACTAGGGACGGGGCAAACACAGCTCACCCCACCGTACCCCCACTGCCCTCTGGCAGGGCTTGGAAAGGGGCAATACTTGCCCAGATGCCGTACTGGCCACAAGGACTCCTCGTTCTTTTTGCTAACACAGCTACCCCTCTGAAACCTAGCTCCTTTCTGCAGCTCCTGTCTTGATCTCCAGAATCTCGGCCGTCATTTAAAACTAAAAGTCACTCTCTAGCTATTGTGGCTGCAAAGGAAACCTCCGGAAGGCGACCCAAATATAACCGATGCTGAGATGAGTCGGCAGAGGCCAAGAGGGGTGTGAACCGCCCCCTTCATCTCAGGCACGTCTTCATCTACACTACAGATCTATATTGGTATAACTACATCACGCAGGGGTGTGAAACCCCTGAGCGAGGTAGTTACACCCACCTAACCCTGGGTTTAGGCAGCGGCACGTCAGCAGGAGAGCGTCTCCCATCAACATAAAAAGCAACAGAGGGTCCTGTGGCACCTTTAAGACTAACAGGTGCCACGGGACCCTCTGTTGCTTTTTACAGATTCAGACTAACACAGCTACCCCTCTGATACTCCCATCAACATAGCTACCGCCTCTCGGGAAGGTGCATTAGCTACGCCAACAGGCGAGCTCTGTCCCGTGGGCCTGGAGCGTCTTCATGAAAGCATTACTGCCGGGCAGCTGCACCAATGCAGGTTTTACGTGTAGACCTGCCCTGAGGGAGGGGTTACCTCAGGCACACAGCGATGATCATTTCATTGACAACGTAGTTAACTCTTTCATTCCTCAGGTAAGAAAGGAGCAGGAGCGTCACAGCTCAGAATGCCCGTTGGCGCTAGAGGTGGGTGGCCTTTGGCAGATGCCACCTGTTTGTTTGGTTTTTCCCCCAGTTAAAAAGGAACTCAACCCAAGGAGCCTCTTAGAGCCGGTGGGTGTATAACAAGATCCAGCGGCTGGAAATCAAAGCTAAAGAAATTCAGACTCAAAATAAGGTGCTTTTTTTGTGTTTTAACAGTAAGGGTAACTAGCCATTGGGACGATAGGTGCCGACTCCAGCCCCGGAGCACCCACAGAAAAACAATAGTGGGTGCACCCACTGGCAGCCCTGCAGATCAACTCCTCCCCCAGTGCCTCCCACCGGCCGGCAGCCCCGCCAATCAGCTCCCCCCTCCCTCCCAGCACCTCCCACACACTGCGATCAGCTGTTGAGCAGCAGGGGGAGGAGTGGGGGCAGGAAGAAGGGATGGAACAGGGCAGGAAGAGGCGGGGCGGAGCGGGAAGAGGTGGGGGTGTGGACTTGGGGGAAGGGGTGGAGTTGGGGCAGAGCCTGGGGCAGAGCGGGGGTCCAGCACCCCCAGGGGAAATCACAAAGTCAGTACCTCTGATTGGAATAATCTAAATCCAGATTGGATGTTTTCCCTAAGAGAGATGCAAACAGGAATTAATGCATAGTGTTCTGCAGGAGGGCAGACTGGGTGATCACACTGGGCCCTTCTGGCTTTATGATCTATAAATCTCTAGAGAAGCCCCGCTAATGAGGCACCGAGCTCAGGGAGCCCAATGGAGCCGAGGGGCAACACGACCGTAGGTCGATTCTCTGCATGTGAGCGGTGTCTCATTTTGGCAATCCCACTGGGTGGCGCTTAGAAGAACACCGCCACCTTCTTTCCCCAGTCTGACCCCTGCCCTGAGATTTTGCTTTGTTTCATTCTTCGGGACGCACTTGTGGGCCTGCTCTCTCTCCCTGCATCAGCTTCTGCAGTTCTTGACTAGAGGCTCCTATGGTGGGGCCAGTGAATGGAGGGACAAATTACCTCCAACTTCACCCCCACCCCAGGCCTGCCTGATGCAGGATCATTCAGCCTGGTGCAGGGCCTGCCTACACATCTGGGCAGAGCTTAAAAGGCTGAGGGTTATGACCTTGGTGACCCCTCCAGATGAAGGCATGTATGAAGTTAAGTCCTTCCCCTTGCTCTCTGGATATTGACACTGCCTCGGTCCATGCAGCCTCTCTTCCTTTCCCTATTAATACAAATGTAAAGAGAATGGGGAAAAAGTCACTCTCTGCTGATCAGTCCTGCCTCTCTGGCAGGTACCTAATAACCTAAACCATGCACTGACTAGCACCTTAATTATGAGATTCAGACAATAATTACCGCAGAGTTTCCACTGCAATTTACTTCCAGCCATTTTTCTTCCTGAGTCCTAAATGTACAGTTACGGCTTGCTGTACATCACCTGGGCATCACCTTCTTCGGTCATTATCAGTGATTTCTCTTTCAGGAATAAATCAAACCCTGACACATTATTGGAGGTAATAATGAGCTATTGATTTTCCTTTTGCCATGAAAAAATTACATTACTTTCTACTATATTTATTATAGCAGCTTACAAAGGTGACCTGAAAGTTTTTTCTACCCAACCCAGGGGTTCTCTGTTTTACCTACCTCCACTGGTGACATCGCCGACCTTACTGAGAAGGTGCGTTCGTTAGGGCTTAGCAGATGATCACTTTGAGTGAAGATGCTTGAGATCTGCTCTGTGTTCTAGGCAGTATGGGACAGTGGACAGAGTTCTAGATGGGAATTCAGAACCCCTGAGTTCTCTTCCTAGCTCTCTGCCTAACCTTCTGTATGACCTTGGGGAAGTCATATCATGCCTACATGCCTCACTTAACCCATCTGTTGTGTAAGCTCTTGTCTTACCACCATCGCACCTGTGCCTCAACCCTGGATTTAGAGGGCCCATTTTTAGGAGAAGGTGGTTGGCTCTCCAGGGCCCATTAGATCAGCAGCCTTTCTGCGACGACTGAGTGAAGATACCAGCTGTGGTGGAGGTTTTGTCCTGTGGACACATCTACTCACAAGTGGGCTGACACCACCTCAATTTATTTCACAAGCAGACAAGGACAAATGTCCATCACTGATAATCAGGGACTTCTTCTAGCATTTACAGTGCTGGCCAAGCCACCCGACAGCAGCTTCATCAGCAGAATGAAGGGCCCTAAAGCCCCCATGAAGTCCAGTTAGTTGACACTCATCGACAACGAGTGCCATTGACTGACGGAGACCACACTGACAGAGGTTCGGCGCGCAGACCCCATGTGTAGAGGTTGGCTACCTGTTTGAAATCTGTTCAGAAGCATCCACAGGTGACGTGGCAGGTCAAATCCCTGCCGTCGAACGGTCGAATCAGCGACAAGGAAACCACTCCAAACATCTTTGGCTGGCTGCTCACCATGCCATAGGGCGTGGTGCCAGAGGGCATCAAACTGCTGACAGATTCTGATTGGGCAGTTGAGACTGCAATGGATGCCTGGACATAAGTCATGCTCTGGAGTGACTGAAGATGTCCGTGTATGGTGGGAGACCTGGACTGGCAAGTGGCTTTTCCACCAATCTGGCTGTAGACTCTCTGTGGCCAATGTGTGGAGGGGCTATGTTACCCAGAACTGGTAGCCATGGAATAGGAGTGCTAATCTAAACAGCAAATCAGGGACTGGATGAAGACCACGTTACCTAGAAGTGAAAGTCTCCATATCCCATTACCTGTCTCTTGAGCTATCCAATCCAGCATTCTCTGAAAAGCAAAACACCATTGATTTCAGTGCTAACTTTCCAGTCCTGCTATTTATATAGCATTAAAAGACTAGTTTACAGGCTGCCGCCTTCTCCAGTTATCAATCAAGAGATGTTTATGCTCTGAAAACCATCTGTTAAGACAGCAGCATCTTTCTCCATAGCCATTTATTGCCCTTAAAAAAAATGGGCCGTTTAATATGTTGTTAACGAGCCTGTCAAACTGCTGGTGACACTTGGTGGAAAAAAATGGAGCTGATATCGAAATCAATGAGACTTAACTATTCTATGAAATGGCATTTTGCCCCCATTGGATGTCAATTAAACTGTCAGACTTAATTGGTCTGTTCTATAGCAAAATAGATCTTCAATAAATAAATGGCCTAGATAAATACATTAATAAAGGGCGTGCAGTGAAATCTCCTCTGCTGATAGCTTTTATCTTTGAGAGCTAAAAAAGCATTTCACGCTCTTCTACCAGAGGATTATTGAGCAGGCGTTACTGTATAAAGTACGTTCTGACAGTGGGCTAATAAACTCAGAGTGCATCTTGGCCACCTAATTGGCTTCTTTGGATTGCAACCGCATTGCCTTGAAGCTGCTAAAGAGGCAACAACACAAACAACTTTCTCCCTTCTGCGCCACGTCCCTGCTCCAGATAAATATGGGGAGTTTGCGAGGCCTTTCAAGCCATTGCTTCCTTGTCCAACTCCCTCCTTCCCCCTCGCCGGCCCCAGTGTCTGCCTGCTGATACAGTTATGAACCGTCATTGATAGTGAAGACATTAGCAGGACTGATGCACTGGATATCCAGCAAAATGCACGGAGAGGTCCGATTGGGTAATCCAAGTTATCTTTTGCGGTTCTAATAGCATAGGATTCTAAGCAATGTTCTAATTGTTTGTATTATTTCACTGGGTCGTTCTGGATCTGGTCTGGACTTTATTGCCTGTTGACGAAAGTGCTCTTAATAATAATAATAATAATAATAATAATAATGGAGATATCCCATCTCCTAGAACTGGAAGGGACCTTGAAAGGTCATCAAGTCCAGCCCCCTGCCTTCACTAGCAGGACCAAGCAGGACTCTTTGCAAGCTCCAGAGTGCTGTCTACACAATGTTAAACGAGAAAGGGAGCAGGAACTCGTAAGGAGAATAGCCAGCAAATCTGAAAAACATGTAAGGCTTAATTTCGAGATTTTACACTGACTTGGCAGTGAGGCTTTCAAGGGCAAGGAGTGCTGTTAAATGGGGCTCGGTGGGGGTGATGGGCAAGGTAGAATGGCCAAGAGCGAGGAGGAGGAGGAGGAGAAAAGAGATATTAAAGCAAACAAGGGATGGAACGCAAGATAGATAGATGCACTCCACTGCATACACTTCTCTCCTTGGGGAGAGGATGGGAGACCAAACAGTGCATGACAGATGTGTAGTCACATTGTTTAATGCACGATTGGAAGGCGCTCAGATACTACAGTGCTAAGTGCAGCATAAGAACCCACAGAGAATAGACCAGATCGCATTTTTCCAGTGTTTGTGTGTACGTGTGTGTGTGTGTACGTGTGTGTGTGTGTGTACACACAGACAAACGTAAAGCAGCGGCTCAGGACATTGTTTTTTTCCCCATGAAAAATTTCAGTGAAACCAACTTGTTTTTCACTATCACCAAAACATTTCTTTCGTATGTTTAAAGTTTTGATTTAAAACACTGTATGTTGTTTTTAAAAAAGTTGCTTTCCAGTTTTGTGATTAAAAGCACCAACATTTCCAAGGCCATCTCACTTTTTCTCCTCCACAAAAGTTTGGAATTTTTTCGACCAGCCCTAATGTAAATACAGACAATTTAAACAATAGTGGAACTCCAGCCCTGAATACCATATTGACTATTTTTCTTTAGATTTATTTAAAAGTCACCTAATGTGGGCAGTAGGTGCTTCTGTATCTATTATGATTACTAGTCATAATTTCCACTACATGCGTCTGACGAAGTGGGTATTCACCCACGAAAGCTTATGCTCCAATACGGCTGTTAGTCTATAAGGTGCCATAGGACTCTTTGTCGCTTTTTACAGATCCAGACTAACACGGCTCCCCCTCTGATACTATTCACAATTATTATTTCATTTTGATTGGTTTCTTGCGAGATGTGTTAACTCCTTATGCTTTACAATCTGTTCCACCTTATATTTAGCTGTGACACTCTGAGTACCTTTCCCAGACCTGAATAATAGCTCGGAGGAACTTGATAGCTTGTCTTTTTCACTGACAGAAGTTGATCCAATAAAAGATCTGACCTCACCCACCTCGTCTCTCTGATAATCATTTGTTATTATTTCACCTAGGCACCTAATCATTGATTGTGCTCGGTGCTGTATAAACACAGAACAAAAGGATGGTGCCTGCCCCAGAGAGTTTACAACCTATATACAAAGTGAACAGATAAGCTCCAGTCATGCAACTGATCTCTGTGGAGACCTATTGACTTCAAAGAGCCCCTGAGCCCATGTGGATCAGACGGGCTCAGGATGGGGACCTGAATCAAAAACGCAGTGAGTATCCCAACTGGCTCAAAGCTTCAGCTTCAAAATAAATCATGCAAGCGGCTGAAAATCAGTGTATGTTAGCGAGCACAATGGGGCCCTGATCCCTGATTGGCCTAGTGCCATAAAATGATAATAATGACAAACGGATCTAATCAGTAATGAGAATATATTGTAGTAATAACCCTTTGTACTTGTACGGTGCTTTTCATCAGTGGATCACTAAGGCGTTCAGTGCAAGTGTTATAAACCCCGCTTTGCAGACCGGGTAGCTGTGACACAGAGAAGTTAAGTAAGTTACTGCCCCAGCTCACACAGGGAGTCAACAGCAGAATTAGCAAAAGAATCTAGGCCTCCAGCCCCTTCTTAGTCCACTAACCCACAGTTGCCAGTCATAATGTATCATATGACAAGCGGAGAAGCAGTGGCACTTTGGGAAGGCAATAGGGCTTAGTGAATAAGGCACTAAACTGTGGGTCAGGAGATCTGGATTCTTTTTCCCAGCTCTGCCGCTGTATGATGTGGCGCAAGTCACTTCACTTCTCAGTGCCCTTTTTACCCCTTCTCACTCTTCATCTGTCTTGTCTATTTAGATCGTAGGCACTTGGGGGCAGGGACTGCGTATGTACAGCGCCTTGCACAACAGGGCCGCTTTAGGGTCTGCTGCGCCACCAATAATAAATAATAATATTACAAAAGTACCTGCTGCATATACAAATAACTGCTCTCTAGTGCTAATTACGCTGAAAGAAAAGACAGAGATGGACTTACATCTCCAGAATTGTCCTATACAATTTCATACATCTCATCTATGTAACCACAATAGCAGTAATGTTGAAGCTATTTGCTATTTTTGCAGCTATGTGTATTGAAAAAATGAAATGGCCAGGGTAGTTGTGAGGCCTTGTCTACACTAACCCCGTAAGTCCAGCTAAGTTATGCTATGGAAGTTACGTAACTTATGTCAACGTAACTGACATCGACTTTGAAATGGTATCTACGCCGCGTTATGTCGCTCTCCAGTCGACGTAGCTTCCGCCTCTTGTTGCGGTGGGTTAATTAAGTTGATGGGAGAGCGCTCTGCCACAGACTTCTCATGTCTTCACCAGACTTGCTAACTTGACGCCACCGCATCGATCACAGAGGCGCCGATTTAGCCGCATAGTGAAGAGGAACCCTGGGTAAACACCGGGCTGAGAACGCTGTGATACAATATAATGCCTTACAATAATGATCCAGGTAATGCTGCCAAGAAGTCTTTGGGCTGAGTTAGCTGCACCTCCAGGGAATTTAAGGTGGAGATTTTTGTTTTCATGCTTCCGATGTAATCTTTGGCGTTTACCTGTTAGCTTACAGAGGGCTCTGCTATGAGATAATTGACACCAGCGTGAGCTATGCATTCCCTGTCCCAAAGGCATGGCTGCACAGCCCAAGTCAATTACGCCCTGCCCTCTAACCACACATTTGGTCCTTTACAATATTCACAGTGGCTAGATCTGTTTTACGCTTGGTTCCCCCCTTACTTTTGGGGGGAAGGCCTGTGCAGTTCTGTAGAGCAGCACACAGGGAGTTAAACAAGCTGAATGGATGAGCCATTTTTGAACATAAGATACATCCGTACCCAATGAAACAACAGAAGAGACGAGAAGAGCGTTCTGTGAAATGGCCCCCAACGGGGACTGAACCAGAGAGCGCCCATGCTAAATACCTGCGTTTCTACAGCTTGGACTACATAGTCAGGTTTTGCAACCGGAGCTGTTCGAGACTCATATTCTGTGCGGGCCAAGCACCGCGAGAGATTCATAACCCACACTGGTCAGTGGGTAACCAGCAGAGCAATGAGTGAGAACAACGGGCCCCAGTGGAGGGATCCCTGAATCTGTGGCATGTCCCTGGTCCATCAGAAAGGAATATCTCCCTGGCCAGAGCCTCTCTTTCTACCTTTTAATAATTGGTACATCCGGGTCTGAACACCCATCTCTGGCTTAGGAGGTGATTTGATCCAAAGACATTGAGCTCAAAATCTTGCCCCATCCTCCTCCCTGAGCATGGCAATAGCTAAATGCAGCGCAAGCCCCATCTTCCGTCCGCAGTGAGCCGGCCCAAGATACTCCTCACTCCCTGCACCACCAGGTAACATGGGAAGCGACTGGGGTGGGGCACTGGTGAGAGGTCCTGTAGTGTCCATTATTCCCAATGGCAAAACTCCCCTGGGTTTGAAAGGATCACAGAGGTGACACCTACAATAGCTGCAGCGTTGCTTTGGATTCCATCAGATCCCCGCTGGGGCGTTCTGGGATTCAGCCCATAGGGAGCAGATCTATTAAGTGAGACGGTGCCGTATTTCCAGAGCTCCTTCCCGAGCTCCCGACACATTTTGTTCCTCGAGGGACTGAACTCAGATTTCTAGAATGACAAGCTGCAGCTGGAATTTGATCTTCCGTATTTCATTTTATTAACAAAGACGCAGCCTGTTTTTTTTTACCCCCTGTTAAATTGCAGCCAAGCAGATTCAAATATATGTTTCACGGAGCAGCAGCCAGAAAAGGGTAGAAAGGCCACACGCTCTGCACGGCTTTATTTCTTCTCCAGTTTCTTCGTTGATTGCAAAAGTGCTATAATCACATTGCATTAACATTTTTCTGCATATTTTCTGCATTTACGGATCACTTACATTGCCTAATGTCATGGAAACAGGAAGGCAAAACATTACATTCTAAGGCACTTTAGGACAGAAAGTTTTGGTAGAACTTGACTCAATTAAAAGCAAATTTGTACTACATTTAAGGGGTCAGATTTTACACTGCCTTCTCTAAATACTTCTGGATCCAAAAATGAGGCAGATCAGGATTTGGGATGCAAGAATCTCTTTCTTTTCCTATCCTAACAGTGTTGTGAATTGTTAATGATTGTCGTTTATAGCCTGGTTATTATTGTTAATTATGTTTATTACAGTAGTGCCCAGGGGCCAACTAAGAAGACGGCCTGACCGTGCTAGGCACTGTACAAAGTTAGAGTGGTAAATGGTCTGAAAGAAATGACAAACATATGCCTGTTTGGTAAAGCTGGTCAGAAAACGACAAAGGATTTTCACTAAAAATTTTGAAATTGCTTTCATGCTGCGCATTTTGAGAAGGAGGAATATTTTGCATTTATTTGGAATTTTCCATGAAAAAATATTGAAATTTTTAATTTAGAATTGTTTTGATTTGGGGGTTTGGGTATTTTCTGCCCCCCTCCTTGACTCCTTTTCCTCTCTCCCCCTCCCCTACTTTGCCACTGATAGTTGGGGGAAAGAAAAATGGAGTTGGGGAGGAGAAGGAAAACCAAAACACCAACAAATTGAAAAATTTACGTTTGGGGGAATTTTTTTTAAAGAAAAATAAACCAACCAACCAAACCAAACAGATGTTTTTGAAAATGAAAAATGTTTGTGGAACTCTTCAGTTTAGAAAAGAGGACATTTTCCAGGGGGGAAATGGTTGGAAACATTTCACCCAACCCTAGTGTCTGGGAACCTGAGTATCAAGAACAGCCACTAACTGCTAGGGGAGCTGCTGGTGTCAGAGCCTAGTGGGAGCCGTATACTCCACAGTGGCTGATTCATCACAAGCAGCTAATCAGCTCTGCCTCAGGGCTGGTTCCGTGCTCTGGGGCAGCGTCTATTTTTGCAACGACTGATAAACACCGGTGGTTAATTGGAACGGCACTGTTTTTACTAGCATCCCCTTGGCCACCATCCTGCCTCGCTGCATCTGACAGCAGAGTGGAGAGATTCAGCAGCTCCGAGTTCCGACTGGCCTCTGACCACGAGGCCGGCTGCGCATCTAACTAGCAACCGTCGGACCTTGCACAAGCCTGGGAGGTGAGCGTTAATGATGGCACTTGCTCATTCTGAGAGGGAAACGATTATTTGCCATAGAAACTGCTGCCCTATCTCGCAAGGATTCCTCCAAGCAAAGCGCCTTCCCTTTGTCCAAAGATTAAAACCAGTTTATAATGTGAACTGCTGAGTCCCAAGAAGAGATGGCCTGGCGGGTGGAAATACTTTTCCGAATAACCCACAGCGCTCATATATTACCCGTTGTTATAATTAAGCAACGACATCTAGAGGCCCCCACTAAGATCATTATGCTGGGCGCTGCACGTACACTTTGGGAGGGACAATCTCTGTCCCAAAGACCTTACAATCTAAATAGACAGGACCGACAAACGGCAAGAGGGAAAACAGGCACATAGAGGTGAAATGGCTTGACCAAGGGCACATGGCAGAGCCAGGAATAAAACCAATGAGTCACATCCTCAGCTGGTGGAGGAACCAAAGTCCCGTTAAAGTCAGTGGAATTGGTCTGATTTAGTTGGGGATTGGCCCTGCTTTGAGCAGAGGGTGGGACTAGATGCCTCCTGAGGTCCCTTCCAACCCTGATAGTCTATGATTCTATGATGATGGTTTGCAGCAGCTGAGGCTCTAGTCCCAAGTCTCCTGCACCTCAGGCTATGGCCCATCCAATGGACCACACTGGAGGCTCTACAGTCTATTGAATGAGATGGATCCTCTAAGGAAGATAAACACAGAGAAGAAAGGATGCCCTAGGGAATCCAGGTAAAAGGTCTCGGAAGGAACAGGAAGTAGCAAGTGGTAGAGGAAGCTGGAATGTCCCCCTAGGTGCAATTCTTTGCTGCTGCCTCTGCTCCCAGCTGTTATGTTCCTGCTGGCGCTAATGGAACTGCAGCTTCGGCTTCCTTCCCAGGCAGTACTTTGATGCACGTTTTCTTAATCAATTGTAAACGTCCTTGCCGGGGCTTTGCTATTTCTACGTGGAGGGGAATTCTCACTCCTGTCTCTCATTAACCCCTTCTCCCTCCCCAGGCAGATTGTGGACAAAGCAGCCATCAGAACTCTACTGTTCCTTCCTGGCGCGGATTCTAGATTTTCTTACAGAGTTAGAAATCAGTGGGACTGAAGCATGGATAAATCCATCGTTAGGGAAATGGCCTGGTTTGCTGAACTTAAACAAAGACTGAGACCTGTTCCAACGTCTTAGGATTGCAGCCAGTAAATATATTGTATCACTATGGTTGCAAAAATAAATACTAGGTATAGAAACATAGACACCAGAATGAAAGAATTGAGAGAGACGAAGCAATTTACTGCCTGTATCATATTGACAAGTGAAGAAAGATGGGCCACGCAGGCTGAAGTGCTAAACAGAAATATCAGTCACACATTATAGTAAGGTACCATTAATAAATAATTTACAACGGGTTAATAAATGATTAATAATTAATGGTTAATCAAATGTAGATTGCTGTAGAGTCCAATGGGTTCCTTGTCATCAGGGCTTTTAAGTCGTGCCGGAGAAATTTTTTCAACCAAAACTTTTTTCTGCAAAACTTGCAACGGCAAATTGCTGTGCTGAGAGCTGGCGTCGGTACTGCTGGGAACGGAGGGGAACGAGCTGTTGCCGGAGTGGCAAAGCGCTGAGCCAAAGCCTTTCTGGGAAATAGATGAGAGCCATTCGGCGGGTTGCTACTGCACATTGAGTCCCAATGAAGTTTCTAGGAAAGCCCTGAAGAGTCCACGATTAGCTACGATTAGCTGGAGAAGGACTGAAACCTGTCATTTATTCTTGGGAGCCCTGGGAGCTTGCCCAGCTTTTAAGCTGCCTGCTGTTTTCTTATTCGTTGGGCTGGAGCCGAGCGTCTTGCTGATGGGCAGCAGGAGTCCTGCCACTTTGGGCTGGGACCACAGCAGCTCCCTCAAGACCAGTCGTGGGACAGGAGACCACCAAGGAGCCCAACGAGCTCTGGAGAAGGATAATCAGTCGGTGACACTGTTACCTCTCTGAGCCACCAGTGACTCATTGTCCCCATCAAGGTGCTTCACCCTGGGACATAAAAATGAGCTCCTGACCATGTGTTGCGATTAAAGACATCCCGAGGCACTTTCTGCAAAGGGGAATATCCCAATGTGCTGACCGTATTCCTATTAGGTAAATACATTCCTGCAGTTTCAAATGGATGCAATATTTTCCTTCACTTCTCCACCTTGCATGGCATTGCAGTGCACTGTTAAGCACTTGGCATGTTCCCCCTCAGAGGTGGCTGCATTTCAGCGGTGGATGGAACTCTGGGTCATTCCCCCACATGGCCCCATTTGGATGCACCTGCATGAAAGGAACCTAGCGGAATATATTGCTGTGAGAGGAGAAAATTTGGGCCGCGGTAACTATGTGAATCTGATTTCACTCTTATGAGCCAGGCAGCCGTCCCAAACTATTGCTAATAAAACCTGGATGCCACACCAACGCGTATTGGTCTGAAATCAACGAGATGAAATTCAACAAAAGTGCGTGCGAAGTACTGCACTTAGGAAGGAAACACAAATGCACCGCTACAAAATGGGGAATGACTGGCTAGGTGGCAGTAATGCAGAAAAGGACCTGGTGGTTAGAGCGGATCAAAAATGGAATATGAGTCGATAATGCGATGCAGTTTTGAAAAAGGTGACTATCATTCTGGGGTGTATTGACAGGAGTGCTATATGGAAGACACAGGAGGTAACTGGTGAGGCCTCAGCTGCAGTATTGTGTCCAGTTCTTTAGGAAAGACGTGGATAACCTGGAGACGATCCAGAAGAGAGCAACAAAACTGATATAAATTTTTCAAGAACCTGACCTAAGAAGAATGGTTAATAAAACTGGACATGTTCAGTCTTGAGAAAAGCAAACTGAGTGTGGACGTGGTAATAGTCTTCAAATATGCTAAGGTCTGTTATATAGAGGGTGGTGATCAATTGTTCTCCATGTCCACTGAAGGCAATGAGCTTCATCTGCAGCAAGAGAGATTGAGGTTAGATGTTAGGAAAAACATTCTAGCTATAAGGGTAGTTAAGCTCTGGAATAGGCTTCCAAGGGAGGTTGTGGTATTCCCAGTGCCGGGTTAAGAACAGGTTGGACAAACACCGGTCAGGGATGGTCTAGGTTTATATGGACCTGCCTCAGTGCAGGGGGCTGGACTAAATGACCTCTCCATGTCCATTCCAGCCCTATAGATCTATGGTTCCATGACCTAGCACACCAGAGCCGTGATTGGGGTTTGCAGGTGCTACTCTGTGCAATAAATAATATTAATAATAACCACTAGTCATAACAGATGTATTTTTGCACACAATTTGTCTGTTTTAAAGGTAGGTGCTCGTGGAACAAACCGTTCAAAATGCTCCTATATGCAGCTGGGACAGTGGAAAACGAGCATCTCCTTTTTTTGAGAGAAACCCCCAAATTCGGTTATTTTCTCTGTGACGCAACTAGCAGGAACCTTTGTGGAGTCAGCAACAAGGAGTGAGACTTCCCTGCAGTCCTTGATGTTCTCATAGGTGAAGCGAGTGTTTTAAGAGACCTATTTCCATATTTCCCCAAGGAAGCTTGTGTAATTACTCAACGGGAAGCACTGAAGAAGACACTGAGCAGTATCTGGGTTTGTCATTTTGCATGTGTGTGTCGGGGGGGTTATTTTCTGAATCCATATACTTTCCTCTTTACTGTACTAAAATATTCAATCAGCCTAAATTATGCATGCACTGAAGAGCCAGTAACCCAGGAGCAATTCAATTAATCTGAACTGAGAAGACTCTGAGCAGACAGAAATGAAGTTTAGAGATGTCAGACCCAAATGAAAGGACTGATATGGCAAAATCTTCATGCAGCTGCTCAGGTGAATTCCAGGGAGCTTGTTCCTCGTACTCTCCATTTTGTTAGCAACTTTGGCAGCTAAGGGGCGTAATTATGGGCTGCAGAGATGGTGTTGCCAATGGGAACTGCAGAGATTCTAGTTGGCTGAGAGTACGTCTACACTGAAAAAAACTCAAACAACCCAACACTGAGTCTCAGAGCCTGGGTCAGCTGACTCACGCTTGCGTTACAGGGTTAAAAATAGCCGTGTAGATGTTTCCGCCCAGGCTGGAGCCTGGGCTCTGAGACCATCCCCACTCGCCAGTCCTCAGAGCCCGGGCTCCAGCCCGGCACAGCCACACTGCTATTCTTAGCCCCATACCATGAGCCCCATGAGTCCACGTCAATTGACCCAGGATCTGAGAGTTGCTGGTGCATTTTTTGTTTTTATTTTTTTGCAGTGTAGACATCCCTGGCTATGGAACTGGAAACCAGGAGTCCTGGGGTGAAATCTTGGCCCTATTAAAATCAGTGTGAGCTTTGCCATTGACTTCAGGGGAGCCAGAACTTCTCCAGAACTTCACCCCTGGATTCTAGACCCAGTTCCATCTCTAAATCCCCATGTGACTTTGGCAGATCACTTCTCCATGCCTCAAACCTACCCACATTTGAAATGGGGCTTGGGATCTGTGGGTGGAAAATGGGTATTTAATTGAGATGTAGGAATGTGAGACAGAGGGAGGGAAGTGGTGATGGGGGTACGGTGATATAAAAACTTGTATCACTATGAACCTCTGATGGAAAGAGAAAGTCAGCAGAAAATTTGGCCCTAACTATTATTAGCAGTATAATATCACTAACAAGTGATGAAGCCACTCATAAACAGCAGCTCCATCTCGGTCCCACACCACTCTGTATCCTTTCTATGCTATATATTGTACCAAAAAAAGTATTTGTAGACGTTTTTCATTGCCTTTGACTCTCACACTTGGAAAACTGTGTTCAGTTCTGGTCACCCTAGCTCCAAAAAGACATATTAAAATTGGAAAAGGTGCAGAGAAGGGCAACAAAAATTATTAGGGTGTGAACAGCTTCCATATGAGCAGAGATTATGAAGACTGGTACTGCTCAGCTTAGAAAAGAGACGACTAAGAGGCGATATGATAGAGGTCAATAACATCGTGACTGGTGTGGAGAAAGTGAATAAGGAAGTGTTAGTTACCCCTTTACGTAACATAAGAACCGGGGGATCACCCAATGAAATGAACAGGCAGCAGGTTTAAAATAAACATAAGGAAATAAAAAGAACAGGAGTACTTGTGGCACCTTAAAGACTAACAAATTTATTAGAGCATAAGCTTTCGTGGGCTACAGCCCACTTCTTCGGATGTTCTTTTTGCGGATACAGACTAACACAGCTGCTACTCTGAAACCTGTCATAAGGAAGTAGTTCTTCACACACCGCACAGTCAACCTGTGGAACTTGTCGCCTGAGATTGTAGTGAAGGCCAAAAGCATAACTGGGTTCAAAAAAGGAATTAGATAAGTTCTTGAAGAATAGGTCCATCAATGGCTGTTAGCCAAGATGGTCAGAGACGCAACCTGATGCTCTGGATGTACCTAAATCTCTGTTTGCCAGAAGCTAGGACTGGAATACAGGAGATGGATCACTCCCCGTTCTGTTTATTCCACTTGAAGCGTCTGGCATTGGCCCCTGTGGGAAGACAGGATACTGGGCTAGATGGACCATTGGGCTGACCCAGTCTGGCCGTTCTGATCTTCACCATAACTGGGAACCTTTGTTACCATCAGTCCAACTGCACGGGCCTCAGTGGGAAAGTATCTCACTGGGAAGGCAGAAATCTCCCCTTGATATAGCACTCCTGTTGGTAGCTCTGGCCTCAAAGCTATCACTGGTACAGCACTGACTATCGCCTCTCTTTGGCCTTCAGACAGTGCATTTTGGGAGGGCCATGCCACACTTGGGGAATAAGAGGTAAACATTTCCCTGGTGGGTGGGTTTGAAAAGACAATGGTGTCTGGCGAGGGGTTTGGAATGTCCAAAGGACTCCCAGCTGGGATGGAGCAGTGAGCAGACTGCAGGTGAGGTGGTCAAAGGTACATGGTAAATGCAATTTATCGCATGTCTATGGCCACCAGGTATGTGGCACCATCTATCTATCCATATAGCTCTCGAGATAACCTTTGGGATATTTCCTAATGCCAGTTTCTTTATTTTGAATAGCACCGTAGGAGCCTGGTATGGGGAGGTGTCATCAGTTGGTTAATTACTGTGTATCTTAATGTGCTAATACAGCTCAGATGAAAAGAGAATCCCAGGGCATTTGCTTTGTTCACAATGTGATATCCATCCCCTGCTGTGGGGCTGGGATAGAGTATTCAGAGGCTGTTTGATAAGGTAATGCTTTTGTGTGTGCTTTATCTGAAATGTGACCTTGGGAGAAGGTGGGTATTAGAGATGTCTTTTCTTGACAAGAGCAGCCAAGCGCTGCTTCTGGGAATGAGCAATAGATTAGCAATTCAAACTGTCCTGTAATGTGGCTCTCACAGCGGCTCGTACTTCATTGGAAGGACTTCATGTGATCCATATGGACAGCTATACTCTTAATGTGAAATGGAGCTCTCCGGGCCCAGGGTGAAATTTTCAGGAGCCTGGGAGATGGACATTCTTGGTGGAGGCAGGTCCTTAGCTGTGGGGCTCCCTGCTGAATAGACCTGATTAAGCGGTAGATTGACCTTGTTCAGCTCCCATTGGGAAATCCACCACTTGGTACAGTAGTGAAAGAACCATGAGGAAGAGATGATGGTGAGGTACTAACCCCAGGAAAAGAACTGACTTTACAGAGATTCCATTGCTCCCTGGGGTAACAACCCCCCTGAATCGACTGTCAGCAGGAATTGAATCTTGGACCTCTCAAAGCATGATACTCTCCTGCTGAAGCTAACAGACTAATTCAATTCATCTGCAAGCTGTAGTTGGTTCAAATATCTCATGTGCTCCAGCCACGAGAGAGGGACAAAAAGCCACACCACATTCAAGTATGTTACACTAGTATATGTTTCTGAACTCTGGTGTCTAGAGCCAATGGTGGTGAATACCCCATTGATACCTAAGGTACAGAGAGAGACAGTAAAGGGGAAAAGAAGTGATACCAAATCCTCCAGGGTGTGAGTTTCAAAAACACTCAGAGTTAAGTATATGGAGATATACCTATCTCATAAAACTGGAAGGGACCTTGAAAGATCATTGAGTTGAGTCAAGTCCAATCCCCTGCTTTCACTAGCAGGACCTAGTACTAATTTTGCCCCAGATCCCTAAATGGCCCCCTCAAGGATTGAACTCATAATCCTGGGTTTAGCAGACCAATGCTCAAACCACTAAGCTATCCCTCCCCCCATGCCAGTGCCCATTGAAGTCAGGAAAGTTTGGCTGTTAATTTTGCTGATTACTTTTGAAAATCCCACTTTTAACACCAAAGGGTTAAACAAACAGCTTGTTCCGCCACTCCAAGTTTACAAGAACAGAAGTTTTTCCAGCAGGTAACTTTGTGGATGTGGAAGCAATAGGCACTTCTGCAGAGACAGCATCAGCTTTGCATTAATTTTTTTTAATCCTTTCTGTTTGTACCAAAAGAAAATAAGTCTTTCATTTTCCAATTTTTGTCTGTCGGCTATGATTTTTTTTGTTTTTGTACAATAATGCATCAGGAGGAGATCTGCTTTTGTTCCTCGCTGAGATAATTATTAGGAGAGCATGGTTTGTTTGTTCTCATTATCTTTGTTTTAGGTGCAGAGATATCGAGTCTTATGTTGAGCTTAGTACCATAATCGCCTTCCGCTTCTGCAAGCATAACACAAGCCTCGCACCAGGGGACACAGGCAGGATCACGAAAGCTTAACAATATTTTGCTAGGAATCTAGACATTTTTTCACACTTTAAGCATGGGCAATATTTACTTCCATACCTTCCACATACAACCACGTAGAGAAAGGCAAAAGGATACTCCTTCCAATGGATTTGCATTCCGCAAGGTTTTTTTTTTTTTAAATGAAACGAATTCCTTTGTTTCATCTCTTCTTTTTTTTTCTTTTCAAAAAATAATAATTTGTTAAATTGGAAAAAAGTTCTAGAGATGGGATAGGACTGAAAACGAGGATCTGAAAATGATCCACTTTGGGGGAAAGTTTGCATTGGTTCCCAACCACTCTTTTGGGCTTGGCTCAAATGAAATCATAGATTCCTAGAGTTTAAGTCTAGTCTAACCTCCTTCATATCACAGGCCAGAGAACCTCACCCACTTAGCCCTGTGTTGAACCCCATGTGACCAAGTGGGAAAGTTTTTAATGTTTTCTCTGAGTGCTGTGTGGTGCCTCAGTTTCCCCTATCATTTCTCGAGTGTCTGGGGAGGGTGATTGTTGCAGAGCCTTAGGGGGCCAGTGTGATGCTATCTTCACAAAGAATGGCCCACACCCTGTCTCCGGGCAACTGATGGCCTGGGCCCCTCCCCTGCAAGGTGCCAACTGAAGGTGTTGGAGAACAAAGAGATCAAGTGACCTCCTGGCCCAAGGCGAGAGGAAGGGTTGGAGTTTTTTCAGTTTGGGGCTGGCTGGAAAAATGGAGGGGAGCCCAGACAGGGCTCTGGTCTGCCTGGCCCCTCCCCAAGATGGACCTGACTGAGGGGGTCCTGTTGTCTGTACCAGAAAGACCTGTCTTGGACTGTGTTCCTGTCGTCTAAACAAACCTTCTGTTTTACTGGCTGGCTGAGAGTCATGGTGAATCGCAGGAAGCCGGAGGTGCAGGGCCTTGTCTCCCCACACTCTGTGACACCCCATAACTAAAGCACATATCACCACCTCTTGGTGCAGTCTTCGGGACCCAGCTTCTCCTAACTGGTCCTCTTCAGCTGGTCTGCAATCAGATCAGGTCATGAACTTTCACCTTAAACTGTGTCTACCAGCTCTTCAGCTCCAGGGCTTGCGGTCTCGTTCTATCTTCTGGTGGCTTTCCCAGACGCAGCCTGGAGCAGGGATGTCACCCTCTGCTATCTCTGCCACCTTCTCCCTCTCTGTTCTCTTCTCCCCTTTCTAGCAGGGCTTGTTTTCTCTGGGTATGTCTACACTGGCAATTGAATGGTAAAACTTTTGTCATTCAGAGGTGTTAAACCCCTCCCCCTCACCCCAAAAGACAAAAGTTTTCCTGCAACAAGCACCAGTGCAGAATCCATTCCTGCAGACCGAAGAGGCAGGGCGCGCAGTACACAAACCGCTGAAAGATGGCTCCAAATGCAGACAGAAGCACAGGGATTGCTGAGATACGAAGCAATGCATCACGGGGCACTGGGACAGGACCCACGATGCCCCGCGACCCCGTCCGCCTTCCCACAACTCTTAGCGGCAGAAGAGGCAGAGATGCTCTGTGGGATAGCTGCCCAGAGTGCACCGCTCCGAATACCGCTGCAAGTGCCGCAAGTGTGAACATGCTATTGCACAGGCAGCTGACAGTGTGAACACACAACAGCGGTTTCCCTTCAGCGCTCTGTGAGCGGTGCTGTAACTGCCGGCGCTGTAACTCTGCCAGTGTAAACATCCCTTAGGCTAAACAGAAGAACAGGAGTACTTGTGGCACCTTAGAGACTAACAAATTTATTAGAGCATAAGCTTTCGTGGACTACAGCCCACTTCTTCGGATGCATATAGAATGGAACATATATTGAGGAGATATATATACACACATACAGAGAGCATAAACAGGTGGGAGTTGTCTTACCAACTCTGAGAGGCCAATTAATTAAGAGAAAAAAAAACTTTTGAAGTGATAATCAAGCTAGCCCAGTACAGACAGTTTGATAATAAGTGTGAGAGTACTTACAAGGGGAGATAGAGTCAATGTTTGTAATGGCTCAGCCTTTCCCAGTCCTTATTCAAACCGGAGTTGATTGTGTCTAGTTTGCATATATGATGTCCATCTGCTTGCATTTGGAAAGGAAGATGATGTCTGTCTGTATCTGTACGAGTTTTTTCATGAGGTTGATGGATTTCCATTCCATACGGCTAAATGCAGTGCCTTGCAATCTGCTTCACCTTGGATTTAGCAGTGACACTGGAAGTTAGTTTCCCACACCTGAAGAGGAGCTCTGTGGAAGCACGAAAGCGTGTCTCTCTCTCCCCAAAAGAAGTTGGTCCAATGAAAGAGAATACCTCACCCACCTTGTCTCTCTAATATCCTGGGACCAACACGGCTACAACAACATTACATACATGCCTCCATGACTGGCAGTCCTGTGCGGGGTTGTGATCAAACTGATTGCCTATAAGCACTGGGAAGACTTTCTCTTCTATCTATGCTCAGCATGGGGCTTGTAAACCCCATTATAGCCCATCTTTCAGAAAGGCACCCAGTCCTGAAGACATCAAGAGATAGCACCTTCCTTGGTAGTTTGTTCCAATGGTTAATCACCTTCACTGTTAAAAATGTGCGCCTTACTTCTCATTTGTATTTTTCTGCCTTTAACTTCCAGCCATTTGGCTCTTGTTATAATGGTTTCTCCACTAGTTTAAAGAGCCCTTTAGCTCCTGAGAGACAAGGCGGGTGCGGGAACATCTTTTATTGGACCAACTGCTATTGGTGAAAGAGAGAAGCTTTCGAGCTCCTCGGGTATTTTCTCCCCAGAAAGGTACTTATGCACAGTGATCAAGTCACCTCTCGATCTTCTTTTTTATAAAACCCAAGAATCTGTATTGGCACCAAAGCTGTTCCACATCCTCATAAACGATCTGGAAAAGGGGGTAAACAGTGAGATGGCAAAGTCAGCAGATGATACAAAATTAGTCAACGTAAGTGTAAAGTTGACTGCGAAGAGTTACAAAATCTTCTCTCAAAACTGGGTGACTGGGCAACAAAATAGCAGATGAAATTCAGTGTTGATAAATGCAAAGTAATGTACACTGGAAAACATAATTCCTACTATCCATATAAAACGCTGGGATTTAAATTAATTGTTACCACTCAAGAATGAGATCATGAAGTCATAATGGATAGTTCTCTAAAAACCATCTGCTCAGTGTGTAGTGGCAGTCAAAAAAGCTAACAGATAATAAGTCAGAAAATACCATAATGCCACTAGATAAATCCATGGTATGCCCGCACCTTCAATACTGCATACAGTCCTGGTTGCCCCATCTCCAAAAAGATATATTAGAATTGGGAAAAGTATAGAGAAAGGCAAAAAGATGATTAGGGGTATGGAACAGCTTCCATATGAGGAGAGATTAAAAAGACTGGGACTGTTGAGCTTGGAAAAGAGACGGCTAGGGGGGATATGACAGAGGTCTGTAAAATCATGAATGTTGTGCAGAAACTGAGTAAGGAAGTGTTATTTACCCTGTCATGTAAGACAAGAACCAGGAGTCACCCAATGCAGTTACTAGGCAGCAGGTTTAAAACAAACAAAAGGAAGTATTTCTTCACACAATGCACAGTCAACCTGTGGAACTCCTTGCCAGAGGATGTTTGAAGGCCAAAAGCATAAATGAGTTCAAAAAAGATCTAGATAAGTTCATGGAGGATAGGTCCATCGATGACTATTAGTCAGGATGGGCAGGGGTGCAACCCCATGCTTTGGGTGTCCCTACATCTCCGAGTGCCAGAAGTTGGGTCTGGATGACAGGGGCTGGATCATTCGATAATTGCCCTGTTCTGTTCATTCCCTCTGAAACATCTGGCACCAGCCACTGTCAGAAGACAGGCTAGTGGACTAGATGGAGCATTGCTCTCACCCAGTATTACTGGTCTTATGTTCTTAAACTAAACAGATTCTTTAAGTCTGTCACTGCAAGTCACTTTTTTCCAGCTCTCGGATCATTCCAACCCTCTCCAGTTTTTCAATATACTTTTAAAAATCTTTTTTTTTAATTTAATTTTATTTTATTTATTATCCCTTGGGGGGAGGGATAGCTCAGTGGTTTGAGCATTGGCCTGCTAAACCCAGGGCTGTGAGTTCAATCCTTGAGGGGGCCACTTAGGGATCTAGAGCAAAATCAGTACTTGGTCTTGCTAGTGAAGGCAGGGGGCTGGACTTGATGACCTTGCAAGGTCCTCTTCCAGCTCTAGGAGATAGGCTATCTCCATTAATTATTATTATTATTTTAGTAATACAGCCACCCTGGCTGAGTGATCTTGGTTTTGTTAATGTAGGTGGCTATGGGCACAAGACACACAAGGACTTTAAATGATTTGTTACAAATATACAACCTGATTCAAATCCCATTCAAGTCAATGGAAAGATTGTCATTGACTTAACTGGACCTTGGATCAAACCCACAGGCCCAATGCTGCAAGCACTTAGACAGATGAATAACTTCAGACTGCTCACATGTGGAATCCGGCGACTCAGTGTATTTGTCTGTCTACAATTTGATCCAGATCACCCCGGATATTTTCATAAACCAAATCATTTATTTGAACAAATTTCAGCACAGGGACGGTTCATGTGCAGGTCGAGTGTTGGCTATTTGATAATCATGGTGTGTGATTGGACACCGAAGTGGGATGGTATTGTCTGCTATTCATCAACCATGGTATCTGATTGGGTGACTGAAACTTTTTAAAGCGAATGACAGAGTGAATAGCCCACTGGTGGAGTTTTCCAGTTAACAATCATTCCTTCTGAAATCCAAGGAACTTTCAGGGTTTATGAAACTTTTCATCACTTACAAATTGGTGGACCCTCACTTGGTTGTTCTGCACATTAATGCAAGGAGCGGTCGTGCTATACAAATAAGTTCCTTTATTCCTGACTTTGCATCCACCCAAAAGTACCCAGACCAGAGCCTGCTACTAGTGGCAGGGGGCAGCTCTCTGTTCTGATCAGCATTCTGTGCCTTCTACCATTATGTGAAGAATGACCCTTTAAATTCTCCAATCACGCTCCATCCCTCTATATAACCATAGCAGCGGCTCCGCTCACCACACCTGCTGAATAATGCATAGAATCCAACTCGCCTTTTTTAGCTGCGGAAATGCACATGACTCACTCTTTGTGTTACCTGACCAGCTGTGAAATGGCACCTGCCCATCTGATCTCTGTATGTCTGAGAGCAACATTTTCCTTCCTCCTTTTGCTCATCTCACTCAAGCCTCCTTTCCGGCCCTCCACGCCACAGACTCTTGCGGCTGACCTGTGCTGTGGGGCCATGACACCACTTTGATGAGAGACCCTTCCCACCAGAACATAGCCAATGCCATAGTGCATCAGTCTAATGGTCCATCTTGTCCAGTATTCTCTCTCCGACAATGGCCCAGGGCAGATGCTTCAGAAAAAAGTGCAAGAAACCCCCCCAGTGGACTACTATGGAATCACTACCCCAGGAGGAAGTTTCTTCCTCACCCTCATAAATTAGTGACTGGCTTATGTTCTGTAGCATGAGCAAGTCTATCCCTTATAGCTTGTTTTAATCCTGTCTCCTCTGCAGGTCTTGTAATCTGGAACATCCTCCTTGTAGCCTTCCACCTACGCAATTCCACCTATTCAACTCCCATCTGAAAACATGCACTTCGCTCCTCTTGGTACAACAAAACCAAGTCAACGCTGGAAGAGTGAGCTGGATTCTGCTCTGCCTTATGCATGAGAAATAAAAATGACTGGCTGCATTCTAATTGCAGAATCCTTTTTCTTGGTGACAACGTAGCAGAGGCATGAGGGTACACAGCTGGATTTGCCGAGCCCAAGATGAGCTGTGCAGGGCTGGTAATTAGACTTGTAAACTGAGCACATTTGAAGTGGAATCAGTGAGGGGGAATAAATATGAAAACCAATTATGTCCTTTTAACCGAGTTGCTTTTCTGACTACAATTATCTCACTGTTTACAGGCAAGTTTAACATAAAATGGGGAAATGTGACCCACTCCCCCCCCCCCCCCCAAGTTGAATTATTAAATGAATTAGGGTGATCGGGATGAAATCAAGGATTCCCTTTCCAGTAGAATTTAAGAAATGGCATTGAATGCAGCTTAATTTGGCCCACAAATTCTTAAGTCACACACACACAGAGGAATAATTGGAGCATTGAGATGAGAATTTACGTTACCATTTTGGCAGGGGAATCAGTGTAGATTATAGAGCAGTGCACTGCTACAAGGGGAAGTCTTGTTGCGGGCAGGGAACATAAGTAACAAGGGAAGAGCCTCAGGAAAATCTGCTGGGTGACATTCCTCAAACAGGTTTTGCTATCAGAAAATCTAATGAGGCTTAAAGAAAACTGATAATTCATTAGCATTCTTGACATCTTTGCTGATTACTCTCCGTTGGCAGCAGAGTATATTGAATAGATAAAGACTAGTTTGGAAATGTAGTGAAAAGGCAGGCTGCCGCATGCGTCAAACACGAACGGCCATGATCATCTCATGAACGGTATTTGAATCAAACAGTGTCAAATAACCCGAAGAGTAGCTTCCATTTATGTAGCAGAGGCTCATGCCAAAGGATCCCAAAGCACCTCATGACGAATTGAGGGGCTGATCCCACGAATGGTGGAGCATCTCCTGAGTACATCTAACTCCACTTGACTAAGATCTGATTTCTCCTCTCACTTCTCCTGGGGTAAATCAGGAGTAACCCCAATTAAATCCATGGAGTTACTCTGTTCTTAAGCCGATGTGCGAAGAGAGTCAGACCCTTTCCATATCTTTGAGACACCTGCATTTCTGAAGCACCCATCACCATGTCAGCTGGGCTGTGGTGCAGGACAGAGTCTGACAGTGAGTTCTGCACAAGCCAGGACCATACTCCTGACTATTCCCTTGTTCTATCGGTGAGTTTCAGGTGTGGTGTGAACTGGTGGAACACCATGGAATGTCAGGGAGGCAAGATTTTACCTCCTCTTCATCACCTGCTGCAAGGCTCTGGGAAGACAGGAGTTTTACATCATGGGCTGAATGTGGCCAGGGAAGGAGTAATTGGGCTATCTCCAGGTTTTTGCTGAATAGGCGTGCGCTTAAGCACGCGCTTAAGTGCCTTGCTGCACTGGTGCCTGAATAAGTAGAGCTGTACCGTTAGCTGATTTAATACGAAGGCAGTTGCATTTACTTAAGTTTCTAGTTCATAGATTGTTAAACCCCTTTTTGTTGAGCTTCGTGACACACTTAAGTTTATTGAGCTTTATCGGCCTTGTTCTTCTTCCTCAATAAAGAGGTTATTTAAAAAGGGATTTTTGATATTTAATGAACAATCTACTCAAGGCCTTATTGAATCTAAATTAAACGCCAATAGGAGCCCTTTCATTTGCACTGTTTGCACTAATAATTTCGGAGACAAACTGGTTTGTCTTGAGTACAGAGACTGTTTCACTAAAGGCAATTTTGTCCTTCACCTTAAAGATCATGACATGGACCAGATCCCCAGCTGGTGTACATTGGAATAGTTCCAATAAGTCAATGGAGATTCGCCAATTTATGCCACTTTAAGATCTGGCTCAGGAAAGAATTCACGGCACAGGCAGGTCTTGCAGGCTGAGTTCCAGTGATAACTGGGCACTCCTTGAGGTCCACAGTCTAAGAAATAAAAAAACAAATATTTACTTCTGGAAAAACACAATGATTTAATCTCCTTGATTTAAACTGTCTGTCCAGCTCCGGGGCCTAATTGTATTTTATTCAAACTTGTTGTGCTTTTTGTCTTATGCCTTTAATAGGATTATAGGGAGATTATTTTGTGCTTTTGTTCTTAGAAATCCTGATGTTTAAAGACAATTTAGCGCTTTAGATGAAATCTCCATGTTGGGCTTTCCGAGTGAGAGATGCAAACATGACCTTTCTTTTCGTGGAAAAGGATTTCTTGGAGTTAGCTCTCAAAACCTGATGCCAAATTGCTTGCAAACCCTCTGGTGCTGCCACATGGCTGATTGCTACTTTCTTTTCTTTGAAATTAAAAAGCAATGGGCCCAGCATCGCTGTAGTGGTGGCAGCGAATCCTGACTTGTAGTGCTGACAGTGTAAAGGCTAGAAAAGTTTTACTTGAAATGAAATGTAGGCAAAATGTTTCCTAGAACCTCTAGTGAATCTTGGCTCACAAAGAAGACTATGGTCTGGTCTCCATTACAAAGTTAGGTCGACACAAGGCAGCTTACACTGACCTCGTTGTGCATGTGTCTACACTTAAATTGGTCTCCCTCGCCGTAAGCACCCGGTTACTCCAACATAATAACACCACCTCCTCACGTAGCATAGAGCCACGGTCAATGGTCTTAGGTTGACACACTGTGCGGGGAGAGACTGCGTTACTTATGTCGACCCTGACTGTCCTCCAGCAGCTGTCCCACAATGCCCCACCCAGACCACTCTGGTCACCATTGTGAACTCCACTGCCCTGGGCTCATGGACAACAGAAGCCTCCCTTCTCCTTTAAAGCCTCACAAATTTTTGAAATTCCTTTTCCCCGGCTTGGTGAGCACACCTAGCAGCTCTCCATTGTTGAGTGCAACTGGCCAGCTGACGATGCTGGCTACACACTCCAGACACGCTCCTGCCTGGAGCAGGCAGGAGATATGGGGTCTCCTGGGCCTGTGGGGAGAAGCTCCACTCCAGCCATAGAAACATCAACATCTCCTAGCAGATTACTCAGGGGATGCAGGAGACGGGTTACACCAGGGACCAGCAGCAGTGCTGCATGAAAGCCAAGGAGCTGAGGCAGGCACACCGGAAGGCCTGCCATCTATCACTCCACCGCAGTTCGGGAACCCCATTGCAGTAAATCCATCCACTATGTTCTGCACGTTTCCCAGAGTCACAGTCCTGGAGATCAGGAGATGATTCATGGCCTTGCACACTTGCATCACAATGGATTTCCTGACTTCAGATTGATTCCCAACTGACCAGTAACAATCTGGCATTGCACGTTTCCACAGTGCGGTCACCATTTCCTTCTCCACTGTCCGTGCAGCTCTCATTTTGGTGGGCATGCACTGGAGAGCTGGGGCGAGCTCAGTGCACAGATCCAGGAATGGGGCCTTGCGCATCCGAAAATTCTGCAGCCACTGCTCATCCTCCCATACCTGCATGACGATGTGAGCCCGCCAGTCAATGCTTGTTTCTCAGGCCCACAAGTGGCTCGCCACTGTCTGCAGCGGCTCCATGAACGCCACCAATGACTTGAACTGGTTCTCGTTATATCCCACTGCAATCTGTCCTCCAAGGAATCATCATGTTCCCCACTCATTCAGTTCTTCTTGTGGCTCTGCAAATACCTCATGGTCATGTGCCTTGTGTTTGCAATGCTCGGGACAATAGAGCAGAGCTGGGCAGGCTTTCAGGCTACTGTCAGAGCTGGTGGACACCGAGGAGGGCCCTGCGGGTTTGTGGGATTTTGAAAATTATGGGATACAGATAACATTATGGGATGGAGACAGCTGCAAACTGGGAAGTTGACCCCATGCTCCCAGTCGCCCCCGCACGACTCGTTTCAGCCCCATAGTGCACTGCCAAAACTTCGTGCGCTGGATGGTGGTGATTTGCACAGTGGAATACTTACCCGTAGTGCACTGCACTCTGCACCGATCCAAGCTCACCTGGTGCATATGCACGCCGCCAACACAAGGAGACAAGTATGCACGTGCACAAGCGACGTGCTAAGTGCAGCGGCTGCATGCCGACATAACTTAAAATAAATAAATTAATGGAGATATCCCATCTCCTAGAACTGGAAGGGACCTTGAAAGGTCATCCAGTCCAGCCCCCTACCTTCACTAGCAGGACCAAGCACTGATTTTGCCCCAGCTCCTGAAGTAGCCCCTTCAAGGGTTGAACTCACAACGCGGGGTTCAGCAGGCCAATGCACAAACCACCGAGCCATCCCTCCCTCAAGCTTGAGTGGACATAAGTGTGTAGTGCAGACATGATGTATGTCTAGACTAGAGTTTTGCCCATTTTAACTCGAGTTAACTGATTGCCATATAAACTTGTAGTGAGCTAGCATGTCCGTAAATCCTAATCTAGACACTCCACAAACATTTGTTCAAAGGTGCAAACATTTATGATTTACCCGAGTCTCAGTTACAAATGTGAGACCAAACTAGCATTTGCAAAGACGTTCGCTCACTCGAGTTAATAGCTGACGTGGCTTGTGACAGAATCCGAGTCATGTGACGTGTGTGCAGCGTGATCACTCACAACCTGCCTTGGGTTTTGATATTTGAACATGGCAAGGTAAAGGCTCAACCGGCAGCTTTATGACCCGGTGCTAAAGGGTGGGGTGGGGAGGGATGGGTTGTCAGGGGCTACAGCTGAGTGGCAGTGACTGGAGGGTTATTGGGAGCTCCCTAGATCAAGACACTGAAGCTCAGTAGTGAGATATTAAAGCCCCAAAGACTTGTCTCAATAATACCTTGAGTTTCCATGTAAACCCGGGCACAGATCCTCTGGGTGGGGTGAGTCTCATCGTTGGTTGTTCCGAAGCGCTATTCACAAAGAGAAGGAAATGATGATCTTGTGGTTAAGACATTTGTCACGGGCTCCCTGAGTGATCTGGAGCAAATCATTTAATCTCTCTGGGCCTCAGCCCTCCACCTGTAAAATGGGCATAATGCAGTCCCTTTCTCCCACCCTTTTTCTTGTCTATGTCTGTAAGCCATTTGGGACAGGGACTGTGTATGTGAATGTATAGTGCCCAGCACAACAAGGCCCAGATGCACTTTGGAGTCTCTAGGTGCTATTGTAATACACACAATATTAATAAACTCCGAAGAGCTGTCCTTACATCTAACAGCTGAGAGCACCGTCTCTACCACTAGGTATTTTTTGTTTGCAAACTGCGGTGATTTTGGTTTAGTTTTCAGGACATTGTTCATGGGAGTTGAAAGTGTAACGTGCCATGAGCAATTAGCAGGAGGAACACGTGCAGTGCAGATGGATTCTCTTTCCTCTTTCATGTGAACAAAAGACAAAGTCCCTTGAATGGAGGGAAATGGAGAACTTTAATGCAAGCCCCAGGAAATGCAAATTAACTCCACAAATAAAGCCGCTTTTCTTCTTCAGAGCCAAGAAAACAGAGCTGATATACACAACAAGCTTTTATACCTTAGAAAACAGTTCCCTCAATGGGGCGCGTGATATCTCCTCCTAGAAATACTGCTCAAGGACGAGTTGTCATATTTCATTGTTTCCTTTCTTCAGACAAGTTCCAAGCTTCGCGGGTGGACCGGGCAGCTGAACTTCCCCAAAGCCTGGGGGTGTTGGGTTTGAACCATCGCAGAGTGAGGGGACAGCACCCGAGTTCATTCAGAGCCAGAGTCCAGAGATTTTGGATAGGGCCTATTGTTATTCTCAATTCAGTGTTATATTATTGAGCCCCGCTGGAGGGGAATTCACCCCTGCACTATGGCTGCACCAGCACAAAGGGACTACAATTGCTCTCTGGGAATCGCCGTCCACAGAAAATGTTCCAGGGGGTGCATCAGGGTAGTCCCCAACCCCGGTGATTCTGCACCTCTGGAGTGACCCATCAGTCCAGGCCTGCTCTGCGCCAGGCCTGAACCCCTCTGCCGCAGCCACTTCCCCTATGTCGCCATGCTGACCCTAGCACCTGTGCAGGGATGAATCTGCCCCCCCCCCATGCATATGAGACAGGAAATGATGCCACGAGTGGAAGCCCCAACTAATCTGGTAGCCGACGTAACCCAACTGCAGCTGGCACACTAAAGCCCAGAGCTGAGCGTGAGCACAGAAGGATGTTGTGAACGGGAAAGAAACACACCCTAGCTGGAGGAGCTGGATTGAGCTTGGCTCACCAAGGCTCCCTTCGGTCCCAGGTCCGAATCTCACAGGAGTCAGCTCCGTCTTTTGTTCTTCCTCGGTTCAGAAAATGACCCCTCAGTCAACACTTTCAGGTTGGAAACAAAGAGCCTATCCTATCCCTCTGGGGCCAAATTCTGCGGAGGTGCGCTAGGGGGTTGCAGCGTGCCAGTGGCCAAGCTGATGGTCTCTGAGAAGGTCAGAACAACTCAGGGGTAAACTCACTTGGAAGTCAACTTGGCTGAGCCTTCCAGGTCAAGAAGCAGCATGAGCAAGCAAAACGCTCACCAACATGAGTGGGAAGTAGGCCTGGGGAAAACCTGGGGAAATGCGTCAGGATTTGCCCCCTACAATTTATCCCCATTGCTTAAAGAGCCAAGGGGATGTTACCGAGAAGCCGTGGAACGTCAGGGGAAACATCCTGATGCTGAGGCTATGTAGAAGAGCCTCCCAAAGGGAAGCCATTCCATCACCTGCTATGTACCACTAGCCAGGAAAATAATGAAAACTATACTGGAGGGGAACAGTGCTGCATGGCCCATGCTTCATTCTGAGCACTGACGAGTCCATCTAATGAGCCAGACCCTCAGCTGGTATCAATCGCCGTCATCCCATTGTTGGTAATGGAGCTACATCATTGCACACCGGGTAAAGACCTGGCCTTATGCAGCTCAGAAACGTCTGATAAACAAACCTGCCGTGTTCAGATCAGTCCAGATCTTCCCACCCAGAGCTCAGCAAAGGGACGGGGAATCCAGGTGGGGCAGAATCCGGCACGTACTCAAATCCGTCAAACATGCAGGCTCCCAGGTCAGGGAAATAGACAGCTTATCGGGATTTGGATGAGAAAAGCTCAAAGAAATCAACGGCATCCCAGGAAGGAATGACGGGCATTAGAAGGAAAGCGTGTGTGTGGAGGAGAGCGTGCAGCACATCGGCAGCGGAATGCAATTTTAATGTTCTTTGTTTTCTCCCCCTTCCAGCCTTTTATTAACACCCTGCTAAATCTCTCTGTCTAGCAGCAGCTGCTGTGTTAGGGATCAGACTTAAAGCGATGGCGGGTCTCTGTCTTGGGAGATCACAGAGGGCAGTACAGGTCAGGACCGTTGGATGGGCCAATGTGGGTACAAATGTCACATTGCTACCTACAGCGCTGAAAGAGGAGGGGTAGGGAGCAAGGGAGAGATGGAGGGGATGGGGCGTGGGGGAGGTGTAAAGAACTTCATGACACCTCATCCCTGACGAGCTGCCGATTTCACCTGGCTTAATTCGATTTAACGCTGCTAAAGTCGACCTAAACCCGTAGTGTAGACCAGGCCTACATTTCACGAGTCTGCTGCCTTCCCTGTTCAAGTACAAGCCAATTAGGCATGTGCTCAGCTTTGGGAAATGAAGTGACATGAAAGGTGCTGTGAAGGTGTCATTGGTTGGGATTATCCCGGATTACGTTTGGCTGGAGTCGCAGACTGGAGCCCTTAGCCAGGTATCCACAAGCCAGGATGGACGGGCGAGGAGGGGGGAGTTAACGAAGCTGCTCTGGTCTGTTCAGACATTTTGGTCTTGGGTTAGGTTGAAGGAGGAGAAGGGAGTTTGGGCTGTGTGGCGCGTTCCGTCCCTTTCTCCCTGCTAAGCGTGCTACTGGGGCTTTTGGGATGCCGACCTCGTACGGTCGGAACTGGACTGAAACCCAACACGTTGCATGTAGCAGGATCCGCATCCATCAAACAGGATCATCTCCGGGTCACAACAAACCTAGCAAGAGGCAGTAGGGTCTAGCGACACTGTGCTGGTAATCAGAAAAGCAGGGTTCTGTTTCTGGCTTTGCTACTGTCCTGCTGTACGACCACGGGCACGCTACTTCAACTTGCTTTCCCCTCCCACCCTTGCCTGCTTCGATTGTAAGCACTTTGGGGCAGGGACTGTCTTTCACCATGTGTTTGTACAGCACCTTGCACTGTGGGGGTCCCTGATCTCAGTCAGGGCGTCTTGATGTTGCTGTGCAACAAATTAATCTTTGCCAGGAAGAAAGCTGGTGAAATAGAGATCACAGGGACAGGAACCACAAAAATACCTAAAGAAATGGAAATAACGGAGACAAGCTCAATACTCCATTGCCAGTAGGGTGACCAGATGTCCCGATTTTATAGGGACGGTCCCGATTTTGGGGGCTTTTTCTTATATAGGCTCCTCTTGCCCCCCACCCCCATCCCGATTTTTAACACTTGCTCTGGTCACCCTAATTGCCAGTCACTCGAACCGGCTGGTCCCAATGGAAGAAAATGATGTAACTGAACTGAAGCCCTGGGTAGAAAGGTGGAAGGCTGTGATTACTGCTCATTTCACTGCTGCCGCATCCTTCCCTTTCAGCCCCATCTGCCTGTTCCATCTTACCCTAAGCAGAGGGGGTAAGCTCTTTGGCCACGCAGTACCTTTTTACTCTGTGTCTGTCCAGCAGGGGGCTTTAGGCATTATCATCATACAAATAACAACCTGCCCCCAAGGGAAGAGGTCAGCATGGAACATGAGGAGGACGAAATGGTTTATCAATGTAAATAGCAAGGCCTAGCGGTCTAAGTGTAACAGTAACAGAGCCCGGTCGTCGGCGGGCGGGATCAAACCTGGGACCTCGGGAGCTAAATGCATGAGTCTCTACTGCATGAGCTAAAAGCCATGTAGCTCCTAGCAAAGGCTGTAGAGCGGACTCGTTAATCTCTCTCTCTAAGTGGTCTCCGTGCCACTAGAGCGGACAGAACAACACACCCAGGAAGTATGCGGGTTACATAAGCACAGCTTTGGGAGTCAGGCCTGCTGAGTTCTAATTCTGACTCTGCCCTTGATTTGGGGTTTGGGTAGATCACTTCCCCTCTCAGTATCTCACCTGCCCCTCTGGAACGTGGGGGGGGGATTAACTGGGAGGACTAATCAGCACCTGGAAGAGCTAAAGTGTTAGGGATCATCAGCCAAATTACACACCTGTTGGACCCAAGCCTAGGGACTGGATCACCATCGCCTGGTGCCTTGTGAAGTCATTTACCTCTGGGCTAAACAAAGATGCTGCGGCTCCACAGGACCCACAAGAAAGGATGCAAAAGTAAAGATTTCTACCACGCCGAGGCTTTTTCCAGCGCAACTAAGCAGATTTATAACAGCAGGAAAGCCCGCCGTGTCAAACTAAGGCTTGTGCCAAGTTACAGACAGCATCCGAAACAGAACTCAGACACAGGAGATTTTCCCACCCCTGTTGGACACAGTGATTCCAGTGTCTGTGCCATCCAGACTCGATTTCTGCCATTTTGGATACTTTAAATCAAGATTGTGGGGGAACTCCTGGCTGCACTGAAGAAGAATGTTGCTGCTGACTGCAATAGGGCCAAGGTTTCATCCGCGGTGCTCCAACAACAAGCTATTGAACTAGATGCAGGGGTCATTGGCTGCGATTCTCCGGTCACACAGGAGGTCAGACTAAATCAGTGGCTCTCAACCTTTTTGGGCTCAGGACCAATTTGTAAATGTTTATGGCCTGTCGCAATCCAGTAAATAGTCTGGGGGTGGAGGCCATAGAGTGGTTTTGGTCAGATCCAGTCCAGCACTCACCCCACAGTGGTGTCTCCTGCAGCTTCGGTGCTGTGGGGCTGGCTGGGCTTGGCTTTCCGCTCTGGGCATTGCAACCTCCGGGGCTGCAGCGCCGCTCAGGTTTGGCGCCCACCTACCTGACTGGACCAAATTTGTGAGGGTGGAGTTGTGACCTGGCTCCTGGGGTTGCAGGGCCACTCACTCAAATTTGGCCTAGCCGGACTCCCGTCGTCATGGCGGCTGGGCCAAACCTGAGGGGCGCTGGGACCCCCGAGGTTGCAGTGCCCGGAGCAGGGAGGTGAGCCCAGCCAACCCTGTGGGACAGGAGCCCACAGAAGCTGCCATGCCGCCCTTTGAAATATTCTGATGACCCAATTTTGCGTCCCGACCCACAGGCTGAGAAACCCTGACTTAGATGATCATAATGGTCCTTTCTGGCTTGAAAATCTAGGAATCTATTAATGTTCTGTCCCTGGGACTGAGTGTGGAACGGCTCCAGTTTGTGCAGTACAGAGTGACCTGCTTCCTCAGCTCCATGGAACTGCTAACGTGGGAATGTGACGCGAGGGAGGCGTCTTCAGCTTCCTTTAAAGCAATATAGTAACCGGGAACAAGGAGAAGGAAGTAGCATCATGTGACCAGCCAGCTACCCCCAGTCGCCTGGGACCACAATTTGGGAAGCTCTCCTGCCTAAACACCAACCTGAACCAGCCAAGGGAAATGAAAAACATCCTGAAATCTGCCCAGAACCTGGGAAGGTGAAGAGCAGATCCCACTGTGACAACACCGTGGACACAACCGTGTGGGCCTGCAGTCGGAGGCTCTGGGGGTGGGTGCTACAGAATAACATAAGGTTAGATATCTGAGCACCCTGTCTTGGTCTTTAGCCACAAGCCCATCCATGCATCGTTTGTGACTCCATTAAGGAAGAGCAGCGGCGTGCTTCACTTAGCTGCTTACAAGTTCACATTGGGCCCTTCTCATTCACCCCGACCTTAGTACTAGCCGAATAAAATCTGCCTGTTAACTGCCCTCCGTTCAGCCACTAAACGGCTGGGGCTCTGGAAGTCACAGCAGCACCAGTTGACACAAGTTCCCCGAGTATTAGCACTAATCACCATCCCGATCAAATTAATTCAAATGACGTTCAATAGACCATTAAGCCATTGGCGGTGGCATTGCTTTCCCATCCGCTCCCATTTGCACGAGGTAATTAAACCCATTAAAATGTAAACCAGTTTTTTTGCGTTTGGAATGAAAGAAAGGAGGACGAACACGAAGCTGAATAACAACTTGGCTAACAGAGCAACTGTCGCCATTATTTTCAATACACTCATTAGCTCCTATTCTCCAGTGGTTTCCGTGCTGATACATAACGCTGGATCCTCAGCTGGGGTAAACCAGCAGCGCTCCCTTGACTTCAGCAGAGCTGCATTGATTTGCACCAGATCAGGGTCTGGCCTACAGTGTCACCGGATGAGCAGTCAGGTAGGTTTTCAATTCAGCCCTAACTCGCTCCCCGGCGTTTGCTAGATTCTATTCTGGTCTTTTCCCCAAATGCGGGCATGTGGGAGGGAGAAAGCAAACGGTATTTGCACTTAAAGGAAAAACACGCCAACAGAAAGAGATTTGATTTAGCTGCACAGTCTGCAGCAACAGGGAAGCGGTTTCAAGGTCGAGCAATTCTCCCCTGGATGTTCACTAATCTGAGCGACAGCTACTTGATGATGACACGGATTCCTTATTTATTGGGTAATAGAATGGAACGCAAGGTAGCCCTGACAGCTGGTCAAAATGGTTATTCAGAGTGTAATTCTCTGCCTGTCGTCCCTACGTCGGGGGCGGGAGGGCAGGCGCTGCTCTGAGAGGCCTTCCCAGCTCCCAGCAGGACCCACACTGATAAACCTAATGGTTTTCATGACAAGCCAAGTGTTTAGAGCTAAATGGATTAGAAATTAGAGAGACTCGGGAGAGAAAGAGACACACAATGGGGTTCCAGGGATCGTTGGACAGAGATAAAAATTGCTTTGTAATTTCAGGTTCTGATCAAGCCTGGAGAATTTCACAGGCCCCACAGCAGTGGTGCCGAAACTAGGGGGGATGGAGGGTTGCCGCACCCCCTGGCTCGAAGTAACAATAACAAACTAAATACATGGTTTCTATCATCAGCACCCCCACTATAAAAATTGTCCCAGCACCTCTGCCTTTAGACCTTTGTCTTGTGGGTTATTTTCAACCCCAGCAGAACCCTTGGATACCATATATCTCCCTATAGAAGCAGCCCTGGGTTTGTTATCACCCTCGCTTGGTGGGTGTTGCGTTTTCACCATGCTAGTTGCAGGGGAAGGATAATTCATTAAAGAAACACGGCTCTTATGTAGAAGATGCCTGATATTTAAAGCAACCCAGAGGAAGGGCATTTGACTAAGTAGTGAGGTATCTTCTGAGAGATCAGATGTGTTATGGGGGGACATTTGTAGCTTGATACCTGCGTGTATTGAAGACAGCTAGACATAAATATGGAATCTAGGAATTGTTTTGGGGAAGTTCTCTGCCCTGTGTTCTACAGGAGGTCAGACTAGATGATCACAATGGTCCCTTCTGACCTTGGACTCTATGAATCCATCCCTGCATAGTCTCTCATGACCACCCACATATATAAATATGCCACACACAGCCCTGGAGTCTTCAAATCACTCCAGCTCTGCACACTGGCTGCTAGACCTCTTGGGGTGAATGCCGTTGAACAGCATTGAGACCCAGTAGAAAAGACACTCCCTTAGTACAGGCCCAGTGGGATTTCAAGACCACAGAACGGTATGTGGCCATGACGTCCAGGCGATAAATCCAGAGCTATGTGATGAATGTGGATTCAGAGAGGCAGTGTGATATATTGTATAGAGCAATGGAATGAGAGCTAGGAGACCTCAGTGCTATCTATTTATCTATGCTCATATTCATCTCTGAACTATATGAGTACTTACCTAGTCCTGTTCTAAATCAGGGGAGGAAGGCTGGTATTAGGTAAGACTAACATTATGGTTAAGGCACTACCCTAGGAGTCTCAGCACCTTGGTTCGAATCCCACCGCTGGCACTAATTTATTGCATAGACCTGGGTAAGTCACTTAATCTTTGTGTGCCTCAGTTTGCCCATCTGGGGATAATGATATCTACCCACCTGTTTAAAGTGCTGACAGACCTTCGGATCCATGGGTCCTTTGTCCCTTTGCACCTTTAACATCCTCTCCGGATCAATTGCTGAGCTTGTGGGTCACGACCGCCAAGAGGCTCACAAAAGGCAATTGGGGGAGGTCAGGAGGTGTTGAAAATTTTGTTATAATCTAATGCAAAGAACATCTCGCTTCCGCACTCCCCGCCCACCTTTACCCTTCATGATCAAACAGTCTCCGTCAGCCTCTTGAAGCATGCACACAAATAAATCCTAGACGCTCATCAGTGTTATCTTGGATACATTTTCTGCTCTTACGTTTACAATCAATGTAAAGAGGTTTCCATTTGTTTTTAACTTTCAATAAGGGGTCGCCAACCTGAAATGGTTTAATATATTTATCCCTCTCCCCAGCCCCTTGCAGAGTGTCAGCTTGATCTACAACAGACCAGGCACGCCCCTCCTCGTTTCCAAAGCTATCTCCGTTCATTGATAAATTCCACTGGCAGCCAGGCGGGTTTCCTCCGTGTGGCTGGAAGGTGCTTGTATATTCACAGATTAAGCTTCCCGACAGCAGCAAAGGGGAAAGAGACATTCGAATCTGTCTCATTAATTGTGTCCCCCGTGCTTCGCACAGGAAAGCCCGATGCTCTAAAAGGAAGTCATCGATCCAGTTTCTTAACGATTACACTGCTCTTGAAGCAAGCCAATAGCAGCGGCTATGAGTCGTCTATTCATGCATGAATAAACTCGCAGGGCATTCAAGGGGCAGACCCTGCTGGAGTCACAGTGTGAATCTGGTACTCAAAGGCCAGGTCGACACTGGATTGCCGGGCTAGCTACAGCGGTATAATATACTGGCCAAGCGGTCCCAGGGCATCCTGCCCTGAGCGAAACAAGCCATACTGGTAAAAGCACAGCTTTCCCCCCCGTTGCTGCATCTGCACTCGGCGCTTCTGCCAGCAACGGTTATGCCAGTCGGGGGTCACACCTCATCGCACCCTGAACTGACTCAGCTGGGGCAGCAGAAGTCTGTAGTGCGGACCTGGCCTACGCGTGCTGGGGACCTTGCAAGAGAGCAGGGCTAGTCAATCTTGTGCACTGCTCTCGTAGGCTCTCCCTTGCTGCCTCTTGAGCCCAGATGTCCCTGGGTCTGGCTGCGCTCTATCTGACAAGGCTTCATTATGGCTGTGAACGCTGTTGAGAGCTGTCAGGGCGGGGAGCATGCTTCAGTGCAGACAGGACACAAGACGGGGAGCCCAGGGACCGGGAGGGAGCTGTTGCTTGCAAGTCAGAGTCACTGACTCGCTGGGGCAGGAAATGGGGGGGGTGTCTGTGCCTCAGTTTCTCCCTCTGTCGAACAGGGATAATGATACTTATCCACCTTGGCAAGGAGCTTTGAGATGTGAGTGAATAGGCCCCTTCGGGTCTGTCTCCACTGCAATGAAGCACCCGCGCCTGGCCCGGGTCAGCTGCCTGGCTATAAAACTGCAATGTAGGCGTTCGGGCTTCGGCTGCAGCCCAGGCTCTGGGTCCCTCCCCGCTCGCAGGGTGCCAGAACACAAACGTCTACACTGCCATGGTATAGCCTCGCAGACCGAGTCAGCTGCCACGGGCCAGCCCCGGGTATTTTATTGGGGTGTAAACATGCACAAACTATTCACCCCTGGGATGCTCCTTTGAAGCAATGGGCCCCATCCACTGCTGCTGTATAGATAATGGAGTTTCCCCCTCTGCCACCAGCAGCGAATTCATCCCCGCTGTTGGCTTCAGTGGTAGCAGGATCTGCCCCAAGGCGTCGCCCCAAAATCCATCTCTGCCTCGGACCTGGATTTTAGCAGCTCCTAGCTCAAATATCTTGGAAAATGAGAAACTTCAGGCAAGCAGGAGGAAGAAACTGCTGCACCAAACCGGCAGTCCTCTAATGGGGCTTCGTTCAACGTGCCCCCCAGCTCCCAGCGCCATCTAACTGCTGCTCTCACAAAGCATCCCATGGGGAGCAGAGAACAGAGGCACAATGGATCAATCACCCCAGGCATTCAGTCCCACCTGGGCCTCTCATCTCAGCCGGGGAGAGAAAGGGAACAGTGCTTTCAATCAGGCAAATAAGAGAGATTCATTTTCCATTAGACTCAGCAGAAACTGACGATGAAACCCAAACATCTTTATGCCACTTTCTATGGGTAAAACTATGGAAGAAAATTGAAATCTGTCTTTTTTTTTTTTAACATAATTCCTGGTAGCACGAAGGCGTGTGCTGGGGCTGGCATTATTGGTATTGTTGGCAATGGAAGCCGAGTCACGCGGCGGGAAGGCCGACGTAGCGTTTGCCACAATGGGGGCTAATATGTCGGCTGGTTTGTCAGGTGCTGAAGGGGGGCTGAATGCATTTTTGATTGCTATAATTGCCACAAATTGGCTGCTTGAGAGGAGTGAGTTAACGAGGAGGCTCTGGGCGGATGATGCTTGCAGAAGCGAGTCCCAGGCCGATCGTTCTCCTTTGTGCCTTATGTATGAAATCGTCGGCAGATGATTATGGCTCTGAATAAGGTATAATTTACATTCCACGTCTGACAAAAATCAGTACTCAGTAGAGCAGAGAGGTAACCTGTTGGCTCAGCTCAAGGCAGAAAGTTGGTCTTGTGGCTAATGAGACTGTCTTTGTTCTGGGTTTGCACAACACCCAGCCCAAACAGATCCTGGTCCATGACTCAGGGGCCAGAGTGGTACCACACTACAGCTTATGTAGCCACTCTAAGCCGACAGGAGAGAGCTCTCCCGTCAGCTTCACTACTCCAGACCCGTGAGCGGCGGTAGCTATGTCTCCCAGCTATGGAGAGTGTCTCCTGCTGACATAATGCTGTCCACACTGGCGCTTACTCACACCCGAGTGACAGAAGTTACGCCAACATAAGCCACAGAGTAGACATAGCCTTAATAAATAACGATAAAATAATGAATTGGGTGTCAAGATACGGGGCCTCTACCGTCTCCAGCACTGAGCCCTCTGTGACCTTGGGCACACCCCTTCACCGCTCTGTGCCTCAGTTTCCCCATCTGTAAAATGGGGACAATGATTCTTCTCTACCGGACAGCGAGGACGAACTCATGAATGTCTGCGAAGTGCTTCAGGAGCCTCAAAAATCAGGGGCTACAGTAGGACAAAATATTATGACATGTTGTTATCCAAACAGGGTGCAAATAAATGATAATAGTAACAGTCAGAAAAGTCACCCGTGAAGGGGAAAAAATCAGCTTCGAATTCCACATATCCGCTCCCAATGTATTTCCAAGACCGATTGGGTCCCGGCCTGTCCTGGGGGCTGTGTCTGCGACTCCTGCTGTCAAGCCCTATTGTTCCTGGGTTGAATTTAGTTGACCCAATTGCTAACTTCATTGATTGGCCCATGAGGAATTGTAATATGAGGGCTACAGACTGGGCCAGTCGTGGCTCATTGGTCCATTCCTCCAGGGCTACCCACCTGCCATCATCACCAGGAGCCAGTGGGCCTGATTCAACGCCCATCGAAGTTGATGGAAAGACACCAATGGGCTCTGGGCCCTATAAGATCCGGTGTAACCGGCAAGGCAGGGCGTGTATGTGTCCCACTCTGTGCCTGATCCACAGAGGAGGTGAGTCTGTTCCTGTGTCCCGCTTGGGAACCTGGTTCTTGTGCTCAAGCTGAAGAGAGTTCTGCTTAGAGCTGGGGCAGCAGGCACAGTGCCTGTCGTTAGTTGAGATGGATACTAATGTAACAGCCACTGTTTGCTTCAACTGTTCCTCTCCCAGCAGTCTGATCACACAGGAAGAGCCTATCAACACCAGCTCCAGATACTGGTGCCTTTGGTCCTGGGCCCATGCCTGCAGCCCCCACTCCCCATCATTAGAATAAACCTATGGGACCTCCTTCAGCAACTTCAACTGCTGCGCCACCACCTCTGGCCCCTGCCAAATGGATGTTGCCATGGTAGCACATAAGACTCGCCTTTGGAATTTGGAAGTTATCCTTGTTATACGGATTGAGCCGGGTGCTTTATCCAAGTGCCAGGATTAGGAGGTGAGATTCTCATTTATCCTTGGTCTGTCCCTTTGCTAATGAACTTTTGTTTTATTTAAAGGGCAGTTCTGCTCTGAAAAGCAACTCTATAAACATGGCCCCTATGTATTTCAGCTCAGTGACGCCAGAAATGTGACAGATTGGAAATGAAAGACTTCATCACACGGCGGCTTTGCCATACAGTTCAATGGCAACAGGATCATGCCCAAAGTCATGGTTTTGTAACTGCCTCCTGTACACTCAGCCTGGGATCTGAGAGTCAAGCTGGGTTCTCCTTCTCATGCACCACCAGGGCTAATATAAATGTAGCCCTTGCAATCCCATTTTTTTTCTCTCTCACGGATTGGAATTTAGTATACAACTCCACTGATGTTGCACAGGAGAGCTGCTGGCTCTGCAGGGCTAGCAGGAGAAAAAGCAGTAGAAACTCATCTTATAGGGCTGGTCAACAAATTTTAATCAAAAATGATTTTGGCGGAAAACTGGGTTTTTGACTAAACAACATTTTTGTGGCAAATGTCTACGTTCCTAAATAAAAAAGGAAAATCCCAAACTGATTATTATTATTATTTTTAGATGCAAATTTTTCAGATTTTGGCAGTTTTCAGTAAATTTTGGTGGCAAAGTTTCTCTTTTGGCATTTTGGGGTTTTGTTTTGGTTTTTTTGGACAAAAGGTCAAATTTTTCAGTGGAATAAAAACCCATTTGCTAACCAGCTCTAACATTTTTTCCCCACTAAAACCAGCAGATCCGACTCTAAATTACACACAGGCAGCAGGTCAGTAGAATAAAAGTCAATTTTCAGATTAGAGCTCCACTTTCAGTAATAACGATTCCCAGATGATATCAAAGAAGAGGACCACTGGACAGTGTACTAACAAGGAGCGCATGTGTTACAGACTATTCGCTTGATGGTTCTTTTTTGCTTGTTTATTCTGCTGTATATTATGGCTCCTAAAGGACAACAAACCAAAATATGTTTATCTCAGGGAACTGAGAAATTCTCGCCTAGATTTTAATTTTAAATTAACTAGGTCTAGCGATAGAGAGCTGAGCCTACAGGCTGCAAAGTGCTGGTGCCCTTAGAGGCCATGTTAACTATCTCCGAAAGAAGAGGGGTTTCAACTCGTAAATCAAAAAATGCTGAAAAAAGTTTTTTTCTCACTTTTCTCATCGGTGGATTTAAAACTGAACAATTTGAGAATTTAAAAAAAAAGGATTATTTTGCAGAGACAATGACCTCTACCAATGAGCAGTTTGGAGGCCTTAAATCCAAACAGTTAAAATGGAGAGGAACAGTCCCATGTGGTTACAGGAAAGGTTCATTCTCTGCAAACACCCGCAGAAAAAGAGAATACACCAGATTCGTGTCCGGTACAACTCAATAGTTGAAGTCACACCAGGGATGAATGCAGCCCAACGTTTCTACGCATTGTAGTGGATTCTTTGGATGATAACAACAGTATCAAAGATTCATTATAAATCAGATGAAAAGGAGAAATGGGCAGGCTCTGAGTCTCTCCAATGGAAGAGCCCCAGCGGGTGTTTGTCTGTAGACAAACCCCTCTTCCAAAGATCTGGGTTTGAGACCCAGAATAACTGTTCCTGCTGGTGGAGCTTTTCAGCCTCTCTTGCTTCTGTTCTCTTCCCTGCTCATTTTTTTGGATCTCAGCGAGGTGGACTGTCTGTCTGATTCGCAGGCTGCCCAGAACAACCTGTCTGAGATTGATCAAAATTCCCTTTCGGCTCATGCTCATGCTCGGCAAGTTGCTATGTATCTAAAACCGAGGCAAGTCAATAGAAGCCTCCACTGGCTTCAGACGAGTAAAGGCCAAACTATGGCTTCGAGGCATACATCTGAGCACGGGAGGATGCATAAGCTGCATCACCCCATGGGTAGCCCTGGATGGCGCTGTGAGTCAGAGACACCCCTTAGTCCCCATGCCCCTCCTGCTTCTTCCTTGCTCCCAGAGGGTAACAACTGATTGCAGTTCTGATATCCTCAGCAAAGTATTATTTAATCCCTGCCCTCACTTTGGCTACTCCAGCCAGCAGTGGTGCCAAGTCAGATTTTTCCACGGAGGGGGAATTCTGGTTCTCACCCACCCCGGCAAGGACTCCATTCCAGACCCCACTCAGCCCCCTTCTCATGCAGGGAACTCAGGTCAGGTCTGCCTCAGAGGGGTCTCTGCTCTCTCCTCCCCACACAATGCATGAGCCGGTGCCACCAAGAATCTAGTTCTCTGCCGTACAGGACCAGCCTCCCTGTGCACCACATTACAGCAGCATTTGGTCTGGATGGATGAAGGGGCAACCGGGCCAAATTTGAGTGGCTCCAGGCCGCAATGCCACTCACTGAAATTTGGCCTGGCCACCCCTCCCTCTGTAGGCTGGAGCTGGATGGATTTTGTATGGGACCACTGCTTAAAACTGGTCGGTGCTCTGGCCCCCCAGCTCCACAGCCTATGGAATTTGAGCAAGTGCAAACACTTGGGGGGAAGGAAGGGGCGATCAGCCCCCAGCCCATCCTAGGGGGTGCCACTGCTTGCCAGTGAGTAGGAGGGTGGAGTTAAGACTCTGCCTCTCCCTGCCCACCTCTTTCATAATGAGCATAAGCAGGCCTAGATCCCAGGTCCATCTATCTGCCTACAGATTTAAGGAAAGTTCTTACTTCCATGTGCCAGCACAGAAACATCATAATCTGTCCCTAAGCCACTAATCAGAAGGGGGAAAAAAATCCCCATTTCTCAGCTAGTCACCATCAGTGTCATGAACCAAATTTCAATCCATGTTCAGATTTTTAGTCTGTTCAGAGTTTGAGAAGGTTTTGCTTCAGGCCTTTGGTCTGGGCCCAGCCCTCCTGGAAACTTCACTTAAACCTGGGGCCAGGGTTACTCAGACTATCCATGAACTTTCCAACTAACCTGGGCTCTTTCCAGTTTGTGATACAGCCAAAAAGGCAGGGGAGCCTTGGGTGGGTGAGATTCTTTGTTGTGGAACCTTTGCAGAAGTCCCTGTAGATTACCTCAGCTCTGTAACAATGCCTAACAAAAAGCACCCTTCCAACTTCTACTAGCAACTGGAAAATTAAACCCATCCCGTCAACACTCCTCTGTTTTCCATGTTATCAAATCCTCAGCTCACTTCTTCTCTCTTTAGCATCTGTTTTCAGTCCCTCCAGGTCAAAATTTCTCTGGAAGGCAGGGGAATTGGTAGGGTGGGAAAAAAGACACACACACACAAAGGAGTTATGATCTGATGGAAAATACTGATCAGGGGTGGGGTGGTATTGGCAGGGCCAGCGTGAAGAAGATGGTTTTTGTTGCTGTTGTTGTTCATGGTGAAATGTTGACAGGGTTTGCCCTAATTTCTAAGAGAAAAATGTATCTCCGGGCTGAGAGAAGACAGGTTGTCATAGATCTGAAACAAACGAAGAAGGGACAATTACTGTATATGCAGCCCAAGGAGCCACATTAGCATATTGGCATTTGGATATTACCTTATCTCGGTCTGAATTATTAATTAAAAGTAATTTCTGGTTTTCATCCTCGTCTTTGTTGTTGTGTTTGCTACCTTATTATTAATTATTTATTTCCTTCCCCCTCCCCCTGGAAGCGCCAAGAGGTGTTGTTCTCTGGTGGGGGGCAGATGGTTAGGGGTGGGCAGGCACGTCCTGCCCTTGTCTCCTAAAAGCACCCGTGGGAAATGAGGCTCGTGCCAGGCAGATAAGGGCCGGCAGGCGTGCAAATCAGGAGCAGAAGGATGGCGAGATTACAAAACCGCCCCACACAATTAAGCGCTATCCGGCCCAGCAGAATGGCAATCATTAGCGAGTGCACAGCTCTGATAACACGGCCCACTTCACGCAACGGCCACAAAGTTATTCAGCCCACAAAACAAAACAAAAGTCCACATTGTCTCTTGGGGAGGAAAAAATATTCCAGGCTCCAACCCTGAGCAGGGATTCACAGCAAGAGCCTGTTAACTCTTGATGTTGTGCAAGAGGGCAAGTGAAAGCAATCACCTTGTGCATCCCACGTCCCTGGAGCCTCATGTCAAGGAGGTGCACGCGTGTTAACCGGTGAGCAAGGATGTGCATGCACATGTAAACACATGTGTGAGAGATGGGCCAGGACATACAGGTTACAAGAGACAGGATCAAGCTATGAAGTTCAGCTCCAGATCCAAATTTATCCCAAAATTTAGGAGGGCTCAGGTTTGGGCCTCTCTCTCTCTCTCTCTCTCTCTCTCTCCTTTTAGATTGAACAAATAGGGCAGCCTTGAATTTTGGTCTGATCTGGTGTCAGAGCTGACTAGAGAGCAAAGCAAACATGTGTAGCAGTGTGGGCTAGTGAAAAGTGCACTGGACTCTGACTCTAGAGAGCTGAGTTCTAGTCCTAACTCCACTTATAACCTGGGGCAAGTCCCTTCCCCTTTCTGGGCCTCTACTTCATGGCCAACCCTCTGTCTCATCTGTTTACATAGACCATTGCTTACGATTTCCCACACACAGCACAATGGGGTGCTGATCTCAGATGGAGCACCTCTAAATGCTGCTGTATTTCAAACATCATCACGAGTGACCAGGAGACATCTGGGAAAGGAGTGTCCCTATGAAGATGGCCCCAAAAGACCTAACGTCTCCTTTTCCATCCGTCAGATCTCAAATCCTTTGTCAGTGTCACCGGTCGATCCAATTTCCAGAATGAACTGTTGTTATAAATTCCTAGGCATGTTTTATTGTCCTGCTAGGGAAATGGAATTTCCTTCTTCTATTGTTCTAATGATCCCCAATGAAACATATCAGAAACGATGAAGTTTCATTCAAAAGAAAAATCTTGAAAATCTATTCCTGCAAAAAAACCAGCAGCATTCTGATTTAATTGTGATGAAATATAGCTCTAGAAGAAGCCAAGAGGCTTGTTTAAGTATTTCCCTCCATACATCAAAAGCTGCACGGATTGAAGATTTAAATGAATGGTAAGATTTTCCCTTTAACGAGATTAGCCATGCTCATTATGGGATGGCTCAGGACCTCAGGAAGAAAAAAGTTCCCCTGCAACATTTCTGGAGTGCACCGGGTTAGAAATCAATAAGCTTCTTACCGCGCCATCAGTTCTACAAACGAAAATTCGAGCTAGCCCTCCAAGGTAAGAATAATTCTTTTAAAGTGGCTGCATCCTCTTAAAATACTGGCTTCAAAGTTAAAAGTTGGTAAGAAAAAGGAAAAAAAGAGGTGTGGGAATTTACAAAATCTGATGTGTTTTCTGGAATTTCCCCCCATGTCACAGGCTTGCCTATGCCAGAGGAGTCTCCCACAGAGTGCCTTACAGCAGGCAAATGAATATTCAAGGATAGCCACAAAGTAAGCAAAAAAGTGTCATGGGCTGTACTGGGATAAGAGGGAAGGTCCGCTCATGGATTGGTAACTGGTTAACAAATAGGAAACAAAGGGTAGGAATAAATGGTCAGTTTTCAGAATGGAGAGAGGTAAATAGTGGTGTCCCCCAGGAGTCTGTACTGGGCCCAGTCCTGTTCAACATATTCATAAATGGTCTGGAAAAAGATGTAAACAGTGAGGTGGCAATATTTGCAAATGATACAAAACTACTCAAGATAGTTAAGTCCCAGGCAGAGCTACAAAAGGATCTCTCAAAACTGGGTGACTGGGCAACAAAATGGCAGATGAAATTCAATGTTGATAAATGCAAAGTAATGCACATTGGAAAAGATAATCCCAACGATACATATAAAATGATGGGGTCTAAATTAGCTGTTACCACTCAAGAAAGAGATCTTGGAGTCATTGTGGATAGTTCTCTGAAAACATCCACTCAATGTGCAGCAGTAGTCAAAAAAGTTAACAGAATGATGGTAATCATTAAGAAAGGGATAGATAATAGGAGAGAAAATATCATACTGCCTCTGGATAAATCCATGGTATGCCCACAGCTTGAATAGTGTGTGCAGATGTGGTCGCCCCATCTCAAAAAAGATATATTGGAATTTTGAAAGGTTCAGAAAAGGGTGACAAAAATGATTAGGGATATGGAACGGCTTCCATATGAGGAGAGATTAAAAAGACTGGGACTTTTCATCTTGGAAAAGAGACAACGAAGGGGGGATATGATAGAAGTCTATAAAATCATGACTGGTGTGGAGAAAGAAAATAAGGAAATGTTATTTACTCCTTCTCATAACACAAGAACTAGGGATCACCAAATGAAATTAATAGGCAGCAGGTTTAAAACAAACAAAAGGAAGCATTTCTTCACACAATGCACAGTTAACCTGTGAAACTCCTTGCCAGAGGATGTTGTGAATGCCAAGACTATAACAGGCTTCAAAAAAGAACTAGATAAATTCATGGAGGATAGGTCCATCAATGGCTATTAGCCAGGATGGGTAGGGATGGTGTCCCTACCCTCTGTTTGCCGGAGGCTGGGAATGGGCAACAGGGGTTGGATCACTTGATGATTCCCTGTTCTGTGCATTCTCTCTGGGGCACCTGCCATTGGCCACTATCAGAAGACAGGACACGGGGCTAGATGGACCTTTGGTCTGACCCAATATGGCCGTTCTGACGTTCTTATGTTCTTATGAGTAAAACAAAAAGCTGCAGTTAGAGTTAGGTCCTGACCAGGCCAGGCCAGTCCAGGCTTTTTGGGTCGAGAGAGGGGTAGATTCTTCCATCCTTCCTCATCCCAGCTTCACCCAGAACTGGCCCTAGAAGCAGCCGGCCCTTTTTATCCTGCCTGCTGGGCCCTGATTGGCTTCTGCCTGCTCCCAGCCTTTCTAGTAGCTGGATGATCCATACTCTTTGATTCCACCTGTGTTTGATTTGAGGTGGCCTTTCTAGGCATCCCCTGGAGGACTAAACTCAGTGCAATTTTTCCCAAAAATTCTTTGGGCGTGCAATGCCTAGGTGTCGGGACTTCCGGGGGGAGTGGGGGTTGCCCCACCACACCCTGATTTTCAATGAATATGTCTTATTTTTAGTTGGAAGAAATTTGGCAAGGTCACTTGTTCTTGTGAGATTTCAGCTGTACTGGAAATAGAACTGGAAAACAGCCCTTTTTCAGTTTTGGATGCAAACTAGAACCAAAGCCCTAAGGGTGAATTTGGAACTGGGGATTCAAACCTGAACCCCACACGATTTGTAAGGGTTTGGCTTCCAGGTCTGGCCTATCTTAATAATATGACATAAAGGTAAGGACAGATATAGCATATGCTTTCTTCCCTCCTCAGTTCTGAGCAAGATGTACCTTGATAAGATGTACCTTTAGGCTCTGCTGGCTGTCATGAAGATAATCACCAATGCACGTTTTTTTTTAAAAAAGGAATAGAAAGGGGAACCAGTCTGGTTTCTCTTCCTCGGTTGATGGGAATACACCTGACAAAGTAAATTAGGTCGTTAAGAGTTCTTCGTTAGTAATTCCAGGTGTTTGCGAAAGTACCCCTCCCCCACACTACTAATTCATAGAGCTTAGCTAGCTTATTTTTTTATTCATCTATCTGGATTTATAAAATGCGCTAAATCAGAATGTCTCTGGTTCAGCCCTCAGTCCGTCTACGACAGCCTTGGGATGGGACTCTCAAGGGAGTGGGGAAGTGGGGAATCTCCCCCGGCCTTGTAGGCCGTGCAGGGGCTGTAGATCCAATGGCTGAAGTAGCCTTCCATGGCACACAGCAGGTCTAGGCGCCACGGTGGTTAAAATCTCCATGGCTACCTGGCCACTAGAGCTGGCCAACATTTTGCCATGCAAACTTTTTAGGGGGGAGGGGAGTGATGAAAAATGGCCTTTTTTACTCTTACAGGAAAATTTTCTTGGATCATTTTTGTTTGAAATGTTCCCTTTTTTAAAAAAAAAAGACAAAACAATTATATTTCTAGTTTTTGGTTTTCCATCGAAAGACACGACAATTTCTGCAAAAAAAAATGTTTTTTTTTTAAATGGACGTTTTTCTTTCTGTCCACGTTCATCCAGGCAACCAGTTGCCATTTTCCGACTGCCTCTGTGGCCTGCACTAGATATTGATGGTGCTACACTGAAGCGAATGCCACGGTGCGGACAGCTAAGCGCTGCTAGCACAGGCAAGGCCTTCTGGTTGCTTTACCAGCCCTCCGGTGTTCTGGGCTGTCTCCAGCGGCGTGTGCATGGGGCACATAGTAGATACTCCCATTTGTGCTACAGATAAAAAGATTTTGCCACCACGGCTTGAGGGCTGGAATACATATAAATAAGCTTTATGCTAATACTTGCAAGCACTTCTGAGAGAATGGGAATGACTGTGGCGTCTTTCCGAGCTTTCATCTTCTGGGCCTCTCCAGGCAAAGTGCCTTGCGGGGTGAGACGCAGCTGTTAGGAGTTAAGAGAACTTGGGGTGTGGGGTAAGGGAGAATGGAAAAAAACAACTATGCTCAGGGCCACACAGAGGTTTTGGGGGGCTTGGGGCAAAAACGGAAGCTGAGGTCCCCCCCCCCACACTCTTCCAAAAACATTTCCAATGAGAAGAAGGGTGGGGAAGAGGGATTGGAGACCAAATTCACCCCACAGTGGTGCCTCAGCTCCTGTCCCACAAGGCTGGGCCTGGCTCCCTGCTCCGGGCAGTGCAACCTGGGGCGCGGGGTCACGCCGTCGCTCAGGTTTGGCCCAGCCACCCCTCCAGGCCAAATTTGAGTGAGTCTCATATTTGTGACTCGGTGTGCAAGGTCACCAGGCCGCGGCTTGGGGGCCCTCTCATATGGGGGACCCAGGGCAAACTGCTTCTTTTGTCCACCCTCCCGGCGGCCCTGGCTGGGCTAACATTCATGATAACACAATGCCCATCCTCCACCTTGATTCTACAACCTCCCAGGAGGTCCTGAGAGGCCACAGCTGCCACTGAAGTCAGTGGGAGCTCAGGAGCTCTGAGGATCACAGACCTGGTATGTCTGCAACTGGTGGCCCAGAAGATCAGAGCTGGGATATGATCCTCCAGCCTCCCCTCAGACACTGTCCCAGCGAAATGAAAAGCTGGCAGCTGGGCGTCAGTCTGTGTGGCGGGCAAACTATGGCCCGCGGGACCGTCCTGCCTGGTCCCCAAGCGCCTGGCCTGGAAGGCTAGCCCCCAGCCCCTCCCCTGCTGGCCTCCCCTCCGCCCCCCGCAGCCTCAGCTCGCTCGCTCTGCCGCCGGCACAATGCTCTGGGCGGTGGGGCTGTGAGCTCCTGGGGCAGCGCAGCTGCAGAGCCCGGCCTGACCCGGTCTCTGTGCTGTGCGGTGGCAGCGGGGCCCGGCTCCAGCCGGACAGTGCGGCTGTAACGCCACCAGCCACCGGTGCTCCAGGCAGCGCGGTAAGGGGGCACGGAGCAGGGAGGGTTGGATAGAGGGCAGGGGAGTTTGGGGTAGTGGTCAGGGGGCGGGGGTGTGGATAGGGGGTGGGGTGGTCAGGGGGGAAACAGGGGGTTGATTGGGGGCAGGGGTCCCCAGGGGGCCGTCAGGGAACGGGGGGTGTTGGATGGGGCAGAAGTCCCGGGGGGGGGGGGGGGGCAGATGGGGGTGGGGGCCAGGCCACAACCCACTCCCCTAACCGGCCCTCCATACAATTTACGAAACCTGATGCAGCCCTCAGGCCAAAAAGTTTGCCCGCCCCTGTGGTAGCTGCACTGCCCCCCAGTGCATACTTGCTTCCATGTAACTCCTTGCTCTTGGGTGGGGAGCTGTAGGAAATTACTTCACCACTTTCCCTGGAGCAGCTCGTGACCCCCTACCCCCCTGTGTGTTATATTGATTTTGATGAAATATATGGGCCAAAGGTGTTAACATCACCCAGTCACTGTCCAACATTAAGCAGTGTTAAACAAGGTTCCAGGTTTGACATATATTATTTTATTTTATTTATTTTATTTATAGACCTATGGGCAGGGGGTTAGACTAGATCAGTGGTTCTCAACCCGGGGTAGGCGTACCTTTGGGGGCACACTCAGAGCTCTTCCGGGGGTACCTCAACTCATCTAGAGATTTGCCTAGTTTTATAATAGGCCCCATAAAAACCGCTAGCAGAGTCAGTACAAACTAACATTTCATACAGACAATGACTTGTTTATACTGGTCTCTATACACTATACATTGAAAGGTAAGGACAATATTGATATTCCAATTGATTTATTTTATAATTATATGGTAAAAATGAGAAAGTCGGCCATTGTTCAGTAATAATGTGCAGGGACACTTTTGTATTTTTATGTCTGGTTTTGTAAGCAAGTAGTTTATAAGTGAGGTGAAACCTGGGGGTACGCAAGACAAACTAGACTCCTGAAAGGGGGACGGTCGTCTGGAAAGGTTGAGAGCCACTGGACTAGATGACCCTAATGGTCCCTGCTAACCTGATGATTCTATGATTCTATGGCAAACACACCATTAAACCTCCTTTTTAACCGTTTTCTGTAAAGATACAGAAAAGAAGGGAAAACAGCTAGAGCATTTGAAATGTGAAGAGTTAAATCAGGCTTTCATGTGAGCAACGTCCCTTGTTCCCTTCCCCTTTCGCTGTCTGACAGTCTCTCAGATCATGGAGCTAACGATGGCAGTAACTGTCCTTCTGGGGAAAGGTGAAGATGTTCGTTGAGATGGGCGGGAGCTGCTGTTGTTGCTGGTTTTCTTTCGGTCCGGTCCCATTTTCTAGAAGTCGAACACACGCAGAAGGGGAGAGGAAAGAACAGCAAAGAGAAAAAATGCAGCGGCTGTCTCCAGAGTTGACTTTCATCGGCCACCTCACTGCTGGAGAAACACAGATCCAACACACGGTCTAATCAGGCACTCCGAGACCTGGCAAACTTCTCCCAACATCAGGCTGTTCCGGGCATTGCTGTTAGCTTACCGCAGCATTGCGACTTAGGAGTCTGGCTTAGCCGGCCCAGACTGTATATTAGAGAGAAGGAGAAGGATAGGAAAGAGAAGAAATAAGGTGGGGAAGGAAAAGGACACATGGGGGAAACAAAATCTCACATCCCAGGGGAATTCAGCCGGAGGTAGTGGACGTGGGGGAGTCATCTGGCTACCTCTCTCTGAGCCAGTCCAGTCAGGACAGCTCTCAGGATCAGGATGACAAAGGCCTGGGGGCCCAGAGGTCGGCTGGGGTGGCAGCAAAAATGGTGAAGCTCACTCAGTAGCCAATTTTCCTCCCCAAAGTGTCTTTCTTTAAGGACTCCAAAGGGAGTGATGGGGGGAGGAGGGGTGTTAGCCTATTCCCTGGTTAGTTTGTCCACTGATTAGGGCTAATTTCTGACATACCAAATGAGTTCACTGATTTCCAGTCTCACACTTTTCTTGTTTACCAGTCATCATCTTAACCCAGCCCTTGAGTTATATCACGAGGCCGTTTGGTTTGGACTAATTCGGTCTCTGTCTCACTTTTGCGCCTTCTCCCTGCCAACACCTGGCGTTCTTGGTTATCGTGGCATCTCATGAACTTTCACTCACTTTTCCCGGGCGAGCTCATGGTTTGGGTAAGGTTGTAGGACCAGTTATCACAACAGTGCCAACATGACGACTCCGGCCAGCAAGTGGGGAGTAGGGGGAGGGGGCAGATCCAGGACCCCTCCACACCCTACTCCTGCCCATAGACTTGCTCACAGATGTACGTATCAGGTGAGTAGCCCCTGCAAAGTCACAACCCAAGCAGGGCCCAGCAGAGGACTCTCGGTAACAGCTCCGACAATCCATGCCAACCTATCTATCCCTCCATCCCCATATGCAGCTATGTGTTATTACTAAGAAACTCACACAATGCAACAGTCCCAGGAATCCCGGACCCCCTGGAAGCTCCTCAGCAAGTGAATTTGCATTTTCAACTTAGAGAAGGGCCAGCATCTCATTGTCGCTTTGGATTCCTGCCCAGCCAGCGGGCCAGACCGTGGCTCTGTGACATGCCTAGCGCTGCCTAGGAGATTCATGTTACAGCAGTGCTGGAGAAGCATGTGCCGCCATTCTGCTTCCCTCTCCTCGTTTAAAAGTCTGAGCTCCCCATCTGGCCTGGGGCCAGGAGATATTTCCCTTCCACGTAACGTAACATTTGCCAGCTCAGCGAATTCCACTCGCAGAGAACACACAGCGGCATAGCTGGAGTCATTAACACTGCAGCCTACGTGCCCGGGGGCACCTGAGGCTAAGGGGATATGCTGCCTTCCATTAGCGCTGACGTATCTGAAGCTCAGCAGAGGTCCGGCCACCACCCACCAGAACCCTGTGAGGGGCCCATTCCTCACCCCGATCTGAATTGATCTGGGGAGGGAAGTTGCTCTGCCACCTTTAGGGTGAGGTAGGGAAGGGACTGGAAAAAATGTACATCCCCACCCATTCCCGTAATCTTCCATTCCCCCAACCCAAACCCAACCACAACCGTTCTCAAAGCTTCAGAATCATTGGGTTACCCCCCACCCCTCCATATTTCCTCCACTGACTTTAACCTTTCCCTCCAAATCCAGACCGTGGCAGCAAGGTCTTCCCAGGATAGGAAAACTCCCTGGGCAGTTAACGCTGTAAGTTATCCTCAGCGAGCAACATGATGACCTCCTGAGGTCCCTTCCAACCCTGATATTCTATGATTGGCCTGCTACCATTTACAGGTAGCTTATACAAAATGAACTGAGTCTGGTGGTCTTAGCTAAGCATCTGGTGGAAAGGTGTCCAACCCACATAGATAGAAACCCCACCGTCAAAACTGACCCCCTGGTTAGAAGCTTCAGCAGAAAGACCGCAGTGTTTGAATTGCCTTCTCTATGGACCTCACTCGAGCACCTCACTTTCATTTATGGAGTTTATCCTCCCAACGCACCTGGGACAGGTGTATTGGGAGGGAAAATGCCATTAATGGGGGTGAGAGGTGCAGTTATCTTATCCCCATTTATAAACGGGGAACGCCAGCACAGGGTAGACGATGACCTGCCCAAGGTAACACAGGCAGGTTATGCTTGAGCCAGGAACTTAACCCAGGTCTCCTTGGTCCCAATGGAGTGACCTATCAACTAGAGTTAGGCCATCTTTAGTTACAGCCACTAACGTATAGCCCCTGCTGAGACATATCAGCAAGGGGCCGTGGGGTGGAAGGTAGTCCAGCCACTGCCCGAGCTGTCTCTGTAGTGTGGCTAAACAGAGGACTTCGTTCTTCAGGGCTGTCACTTAGGCACCATTTAGCAATGCTAAATTTACTTGGAAATTAAAATAATAAACCAAGCAACAAACATTCTGTCCTGTAGCTAATGTATCATTATGTTTTGGAACGTAATCTCCTCCTGCTGAATGGCACGTTTGAAAAATGTATCTTGCTTTGATGGCCATTATTTCAACATTATCTTTCCTTTTCACTTCAAACATTGCATTTACTTTCTCCCAGCTCTTAATCTACTTATGGAAAAGAGGCAGGGGAGAGGGGGAGGAAACAAGAAACAGAACAATTACACATCTTAAAATGCAGACACGGATGGTAGAATTTAAATCGAGGGGAAACAAACACATTTTAACTATCTCACTGAAGTCACATTTGTATCGCATGTGTATTTATGGCAATCATCGGTAACAGCAAGGAAAGCTACTGCTGAGAGCTGAAGTGTTAGCCAGGTAGCAAGAAGCATCCTTGAGAATCTGCTTTATAGCACTTACAAGTATGAGAGAGAGAGAGAGAGAGTCTGTCTAAACCTGGCTTTGGGCTGAATAGCTTTGGATAAAAGATTTCTGAAAAGACGCCTGTTACAGAAGGCTGGGGCAGGCTGAGAATTTGTGGCACATTCCTAGAATTTTTCATCCCTAGATTCCCAAAGAGTGTTACAAAGATGCCCGAGTACAATCCTCCCCATTTTTCAGATGTGGATACAGGGGCTCAGGAGATCTAAGGCCAAATTTTTAAAAATATCTAACAGAAGTATTGGGAGCATAAGCTTTCGTGGGTAAGAACCTCACTTCTTCAGATGCATTCTCCCTTGCATCTGAAGAAGTGAGGTTCTTACCCACGAAAACTTATGCTCCCAATACTTCTGTTAGTCTTAAAGGTGCCACAGGACCCTCTGTTGCTTTTTACAGATTCAGACTAACATGGCTACCCCTCTGATACTTAAAAATATCTACTAGCAGTTCAGTACCCACTGTCCCTATTGACGTCGTTGGAGTTACGGGGGGAGGGGAGACAGCACCTGTGAAAGCCAGGCCTCAGGTGTGTCCATCCGGGAACCCCAAAACTTAAGCACCTGAAATCAGTGAGCACATTTGAAAGGTTCGAGTTCTGTGACTTGCCCCGGATCACCCAGCAGGTCAGTGTCAGAGCAAGGATCAGAACCCAAGTGTCCTGCGTTTGGTCCCTTCTCCATCAGAACACATCAGTGAAATGTATTATTTGTACACCACGCCAAATGTGCAAAGCATATTATACACCCCTCTGGTACCCTAAAGGGGAACAGCTGTGTAGTTTTGGGAAGTTCGCAGTGTTAGCCTAAGTATCCATCAAGCAATAGCAGCCCAATTATAATCCAGCCCCACAATGGCTAGTTTCTATTTCGAGCTCTGAAACAGACTCACTGGGAGATCTGGGTCACAGTTTCCCCACTCATAAGCTTGGGTTAATACCCACCTCATAGGCATGTTGTGTGAGATGAATTATTTGTAGCATTCATTGAGAGCCTCAGATGGAAAATGCAAAGTAGTACTGAATATTTACCTTCCTGCCATCGATGGGGCCAGATCCCCAGCCGGCATAAATCAGTGTAGTTCCACCGACAGCAACGGAGGTCCACCAATTTACCTCAGGTGCTGATCTAACCTAGTCATGAGTTTAATTTCTTCCCTGGATTCACTCAATCTCTTTTCCCCAACCTTTGCCACCTTCTTCACTCATTTCTATTTGTCTGTGTGCCAGCCACGCATAGACCCCCTTTGGGGGATCCGATCTCATTTTGTTCTTCTTTGAAAGGTCATTACCAGAGCCCTAGCTGTCTAGGCCCTCACCAATTGCAGCAGACGGGGATCCAGGCAGCTGGATTGGGAGGCCCGTGATGTTTATATAGCCTACAGAGCGTTGCTGAGATTTTTTGCCCCAGGTGACCTTTAAAGCTTCGCATCCCCGACGCAGAAATGTGACAAACGGATCTTCACTGGACCCGCACAATATTATAGGGAAGAAAATTCAGCGCTACCGGTGGAATTGAGCTTCTACCTCTCTAACTGACTCTGCCAGGACTTTTATTATGGAGCAAAGCATAAAGTCAGAGGGGCTTTACTTAAAAGGCCAAAATCCTGTTCGAGAGATAAGGAAACTGTAGTCGCAATCAATAAAACATGTTCAGCCGTGTGGGGGGACTGCTTAAGTCTCCCCAGCCATAGAGGCCCCTACGCACTCTGGGCTGTGCATTGATCGAATGTTCCCCACCATTAGGAAGGGCAAACCTACCGAATCATGTCCTGGGTCAGACTGGCTTTTGCCCTCGCCAGACATAAAAGCCGTGCAAAGTGGCCGTGCAGAGCTCCATGCTCTGTTCAGGGGAGCCTCTTGTTACGTGTTTGGAGGGGGTGCATGCCTCTGGGTAGCGACTGGAGGAGCCTTTCTCCACTATGTTGGCGATTGAAATTGAGCTCGGTTTGGTTGGGGGTGGAAACTGCTACCCTCTGATTGCTCTGTGACATAAGCTGGTGAGTCGCAGGCCAGTTCCGAGAGGCCTGGCATCCCAACTGAGCAAACACCATCCCTTGGCCCCCTTGCTGGACAGTCTCAGGAGAGAAGCCAAAGACTGAATGGTCCATGGAGTCTGAGCCTATAATGCCTAGATCTGGTTCTCCTGTCCTGAAGGGGTCTGGTGTCCATTAATGTTGAGGCATGAGGAGGCCAGCATTGTTGCTGAGTGGGCTAAGAAAGAGAGGAGTCAGGCTCCAGGGCCTGGCTAAGTGGCTGATCCCTTGGGATTGGAAGGACCCTATAACTGATTAAATTGGTTTTCAGTAACCCTGTGACGTTACACCCCATATTCTTCATAGAAACATGGTTATGATATGAATATGGCATAATTAAGATATACTTTATGCAAGATGGCTCACGTAAGATATCATTGGAAAGGTTATGATTCACTGAATGTGACTATCCAATTTGTATGCATGTATCATTTCTGTATCTGAAGTTAGGAATATTAACTATGTAACAATTACAACTGTATGTGTACTTGGGGAAACGCCCACCAGACAGTAAGCAATCAGCCTTAATTGGCCATTAGAAAAAGACAGTGAGTCTTTGGAGATGTCGATCTCCCACCTGCCTGGCGTTCCTTCTTGTGGACATTGCAAAGAAACCTGGTTTCAGAGTTGCTTTGACACTGCACGGTCAGGTGATAAGATCACCTGATACAAAATACCACCTTGGACCCTGCTGGTACTTTTCCTCTGGAGGGGGTTCATCTGGACTCTCCTCCATTGCCTACCCAAGAAGAAAGACTGCTGAAAGTACCTGAAGAGAAAAAGGAACTAACCTAAGGGGAAAGGCAGGGGTGAGTCCAGACTGAAACAGGGGTCCAGTCTGTAAGAAGAAAGAACTAAAACTCTGAGCTACAGAAACGCTACAACTTGTCTAAAATAACATTTAGGGTGGGAAATGACTTCTTTAAACCAGTCTCTTTAAGATCTTAAGCTTAGTATGTGTGTTTTGTTTTATTTGTTCAGTAATCTGCTTTGTTCTATTTGCTATCCCTTATAATCACTTAAAATTTACCTTTTATAGTTAATACATTTGTTTTGTTTATTATTAAACCCAGTTTGTGTAATTTTTAACTGGGTGAGGAGCAAGAAGTTGTGAAAATCTCTCTTCACATTGAGGGAGAGGGCGAATTTTTATGAGCTTGCGCTGTGCAGATCTTTCTATACAGCGCAAGACAATATACCTTTGAGTGTACACTCCAAGGGAGGTGGGCACCTGAGTGCTGGGGCAAGTCCCTTAAGCTGAGTTTTCCCAGAGCTAATCTCAGTGTCTGGGTCTTTCTGCAGCTGGGTGTGGCCCTGCCTGTGTGTGTGTTAGAGGAGGCTTAAGAGCCTGGCTCAGCAAGACAGAGTAAAGGGGGTCCAGGCTGGCAGAACAGGTGGGCTCAGTGGTATCCCAAGTGGCACCTTAAAAGGGGTCAACCCATCACAAACCGCTTATCATAAAGTCCAGTGTCTCCATGATGGGCCTAGGGCTGGAAAGTCTGAGGAGACTGTGGTTTTGGCTTCTTGTTAACCGGTGTGGTAAGACAGAAGTTCACTTTGTTTTGGCTTGGTATAGTCGAATGATGGAATAACCAGTAGTTTGGGGTGAGTCTGCCCTATTTCTCAGCAGTCTGTCTTCTTGGCGTTGGCCCTGCTGCCTGTGGGGAGGGGGCGGGTCGGGGCATTTTCTACACCCTTCTGCGTCAGCCTCAGGACATGGCATAAGGTCTGGGATGAACGGGTACCTTGTTTATTTCAATGAGTGTATCTTTCCTTGTAGACCTTAGTCTTTCAAAGTCGTCTTGTTATTCCAAATGGCATGTCAACCCCGCAACACCAGTCAAGAGGGTTTTATAAATGAAGACAAGCAAAGGAGAATAGGTAGGATTGGTTTAACCAAGCCCTGGGGAAAACCAGGATTACGTAAGATTCGCTAAGGCCCCGATTCTGCTAGGGTCTGGGCATTGGCAGCAGCGAACCATCAGCACGGCTACGGTGCATGTTGCTCTGACAGATCCAGCCAGATGAGGTCAGCTCAGGAGAGGAAGCACTGCAGGGCGCACGGACTAAGGTGGTCACTGATGCAGAAACGTGTCTAGGAAAAAGCACCTCTCCTGGCCAGCGGCTCAGCCTCATGCCATGTTCAGAGAAACTGAACAGCTTGCAGTCCAAATTGTGATCCTGCTCGTTACACGCGTGGGCCCCTTGAATTCCATCAAATTACTCCCATGTGTAAGGTGATCACAAAACTGGCCTCCGAAACGGCAGCTAGGTACACCATGTATTTTGGCTGTCTTGCATTGAGGCACCTGTGCTCTGGCCACACCTTATCTCCATGCCCAGTCACGCCCATATTTCACCATATATGCACCAGTGATTGGTGTGAACACACAAGGGTCACTTATACGCCATGCACAGTTCTCAGTGCAATGCAGAAACCACACAGGTCCTAGCCCTTTGGCTCTCTGCACATCTTTCACCAGCCAACAGAACAGAACCGTCACACTTTTCTGGTCAATTCACCAGCAAAGAATTGTTGTCTCTGCATTAGGAAAATACATTCCAATATCTAGAGGCAACTAATCACTTCTAAAGAATTAAATCAGTTTATGAGCACATGTTGTCAATTTTCCAAACAAAAATGCATGCGCAAATAAAGTGAGGCATTTTCACATAGACCCGCTAGACAAAGGAATAAAGTTCCAGTGTACTGAGCCGTGAAACATGCTAGGACATTGGCTTGTGAGAAGAACAGATCTGTCTGGGTTCACAATGCAGCCAGGACAGGTATTGAATTAAGAACACCGGTTTTTAGTCAACTTTTTTAAAAATAAAGGTTGGAAAGTGGATCTGGATCTCAAATACCTCAAAAATGTAGGGACCAATGTATACATATATCTGTGTGTGTTGATTAGATAGATATAGATAGACAGAGCTCTTATTGCTTGTAGCAGATCAGATTTTTGGAGGCCTTTGCATTTTGCTTCCCACTGCTTGAGACATCAATGATGCTGAGCCCAAGTATCTCTTGGTGTGATTTGTTTATTTCCCAAATGCATACAGGTCCTGTTTCCTTAAACAGAAGTGGGAACAGCCTGCACACGGACAAAACTCCCTTTTTGCAAACACCTCAGGCACTGAGAAGCTGCTCTCTCTTGTCTCCGTCTATCTTGGTTTCTACTGCTTACTGCACCGCTCTGTTGTCCTGCCTCAGCCCTGGACTTTTTGCTTGCAAACCCCATGCACAACACTGCAGTGAGTCTGATGCGGCGCCTCCTGCTGGTCATGTTGGGATTAGGTCTTTTCCAGCATACAGAGCGCCCTCTGCAGGCCAGGGTCTCGCCTGCCGTTGTCCCCATGTCCCTCACAGACCCCGGTGCCCTTTTACCTTGGGGTTCTGCCCCTGCAGTACCCCCACACTCTGGGTCTCCCCTCCTAGGGGAACCCCCAACCCTCTAAACCCACCTTGCCTCAGTGGCTACTGTCAGTCATCATCGAGCCCCCGCTCCCTGGGGCAGACGCAGTCTGTCATGGCCACTCATCATTGGCAATGGGGTAGGACCTGCTGCCTATCCCTGGGCTGCCCCTCTGCAGCCCCAGTACCTTTTGTCGGCTTTCAACAAGGCCTGCAGCCTGGGGGGTTACCAGGCTGGAGCTCCCCAGCTCCCTTTGCCCTTCCCCAGCACTGCTCCGCTTCAGGTACCTTCCTCTCAGGCAGGCAGCCCTTCTCCCTCCAGGGCTGGAGAGAAACTCTTCCAGCTTCTGGCCCACAGCCCTCTTATCAGGGCCAGCTGGGCCCTAACTGAGCTGTGACTGCTTCTCCAAACAGCCCTAGCCTGGCTGTTTTGAACCTGTTCTCCAGGAGTGGGGCAGCTGCCCCACTACAGTCTGGCATTAGGACTCTTGTGCACAGCTGCTCTGCGACATGAAGGAACCAAATGCTTACCAAGAGTTCTTTAACCTCTACTGTCCTCTTAGTAACTGCCTGCCCAAAACCACTACTCAGTGCCTCAGTGCAGTTCCTGCACGGGGCATCAAACTCTTTCTATGGAGAATTTCATCCTGGGTACTCATACATGGATGACTCATAACATGCAGGGTATTAGCACCGCTTACCATAACAGTAGATCTTTCTGAAATGACATGACTATATAAGGAGTATCATGAAAGCCATGCCAGCTTCATCCAGCAGGACTCCAGCCTTACTGAGGGTGAAATTCACCCCTGTGCAGAGGGCCCCATGAAGGTCTCATCCTAAAAGTTAGAGGCAGGTTTAAATCTTGAAGCATGAGGTTCCAAAGCCAGGAGGGACCATTGTGGTCATCTGATCCCACCTCCTTCATAACACAGGCCTGAGAACGTCCCCAAAATAATTCCTAGGTCATATTTTGAAGAAAAACATCCCATCTTGTTTTAAAAACCGGCAGTGACGGAGAGTCCACACGCCCCTTGCTAAATTGCGTCCATGAGTTCTACAGGCTAGCTGCATGTGGCCAGAACATTTATTTCCTTTCATCTGTTTTGGCCCCCTGGTTTGGATGTTGTGGCTTAATGGACTTGACCAAGGTCACTCAGGAAGTCAGCAGCAGAGCCTGAAATAGAAGCCAAGAATACTAAGGTGTGACTCTCCTGTTCTCACTCTTAGGTCCACTTATCCTCCAACAGAATAAAATATACCTATGCAGAGAAGACAGGGTAAGTGATTTCATACTGTTTGGAGAACCAGACAAAATAATTAGCATAAATCAAAGGAAATAAGACAGATTCTTGTGCCTCAAAAGGAAGGGAAGGAACGGAAAGAAAATAACATTTATTTATTCCCCACTGTCCTCTCAACAACTCAATGCAGTAGAAGTCTCCAAAGCCCGAAGCGGGTGTAAAACTGTCTGTTCCAGTGCGAATGGCGAGATTCCAAAGGCAGTGAGCACATGGATGCTGATGAGAAAATTATAGTTATCGTGCTTTGGGTTGTGTGACAAGTCATTTTGTTGAATTCCCCCAAAAAGCATCATTTGTGGGAGGCATGTGTCAGTCGGAATTTAGTAACTTAATTAAATAAATCAACCAGCCAGAAAGATGAGATGGAGAAGAGCCCGCACAGCCTGATGGGAATATAAAGGCCGCGTCAATGCATCTGCCAGCATGCATAGATCTTCTTGCAATGGAGTCTTTAGTACCGCTGCTGGGTGGGTCACAGAAGGTATTGATCTGCCAGAACAAAGGTGTCTCTGCTATAGGACCCCGAGGATGGGGGTGACACCCAGCGTGAAAAATCACAGTAAACCTCAGGGGCATAAGGATATAAATGATCAGCTGAGATAAACCCCTGCCCCCAAACAACCCCAATCTCAGCTAGCAGGGTTACAGAGAATCTAAGCCAGCCAATGCCTTCAGATAGAGTTTTTGCTTCTTTCCCCTCTGACCTCCTCCACCGACACCTTGAGTGGCGATTTCAGCAGAGACAACAACGGCCTGTAGAGACTGAGGCTACGTCTACACTTAAAACACTACAGCGACAGGAGAGGTTCTCCCATAGCTGTACTAAATCCCTCTCCCCCAGAGGCAGTAGCTAGGTCGACGGAAGAATTCTTCTGTCGACTTAGCTCTGTTTATGTGGTGACTTAGGTCGGCTTAACTATGGTGCACAGGGGGGTGGATTTTTTCACGCTCCTGAGTGACGTAGCTGGGTCACTCTGATTTCCTAGTGGAGACCAGCCCTTTGACATTCCACGAGCATCCCAAAGAAATGGTCACTACCGGGCAGGTGTGGGCACAACGAAGAGGCAGCACAGAGCTTTGTACTGCCTATGACCAGGGTATTTCATTCTGTGGTGGGGGGAACAACAGGGGTGTCTGTCTATCTCTTTGTCCAGCCAAGAGAGAGAGATACTGTGGTCACCTACCACAGTGAGAGGAGAAGTAGGAATATCTGCGTAAACAGATCGATTAGGTAGACACAGGATGGCAATTTCAGGGTAACGGGCCTAGCACCTGTCACAAGCACTAAACTCATTTTAAAACCATTTTTGCAAGTACCCGGGCTTTATGATTGTTACTTCATGGTAGCACATAGCAGCCACAATCAGAGGCACCAACCATGCCCAAACATATATAAGAGATCCTCCCCGAAGGGCTCACAGCTGAAATAGACAAGCCATACAAGAGCCTGGGAGGTGGATGGGGAAGGTTGCAACATCCAAGCAGAGCGATCAGAGAGCTGGTAGGGGAGAGAAGGACAAAGAACATGTACAGTGGATAAACAAAACACACCCCTTGGCCAGGAATCTATTATCCCTACTGCTTCAAAAAACCCCACCACCGCTGTAGCCCCTTTGCACATTTTCCTCTAGTGAGGATTTTTTGCGGCAGGAAATTGATTTCAGTGGGCTCTCATTCATTTTCATGGCCCCTGCCGTGTGCTTTCAGAACAAATAGAATTATTAATGTACAGAGTTGCTTGGGCACCGTTAATATGCAACGCCCAGGGCAGCGGTTCCAGTGCTGACGAACTGGGGTGGCTATGGTAGGCACTCACCTGCTCAATCATTGATTGCTTCCGATGTGCATTTCTGGGGTCTGAGTAAAGGCAGAGAGAGAGAGATGCAGAAATGATGCAGAAGAAAGCCCATTCCTGAAGGATTCCCATCCTCTCCGGAAGCAGAGAGAACTAGAAATCTCCCTCTCTATCTAGATATGTATATTATGCTATATCCATGGTATGTGAACTCCTGAGATTTCTATGCCAATTTCATGAGACTCCTAGCCCAGATCCAAGAAATAGTACCAGTAAGATTTAAATTAGCATCAAGAATGTTGTCTGGGAATTAACATGGGAGCCAGGCATTTAGGAGTCTACTTCTTGTGTGACCAAGGGCAAGTCACTTCCCTGCTCTGTGCCTCAGTTTCCTCATCTGTAAAATTGGGATAATAGTACTTCTCCTTAGCTCTTTGGGGCAGGGACCATCTTTCAGGCCTGGGTTTGTACAGCACCTAGCAAAGTGGAGCCCTGGTCCATTACTGGGGCTCCTAAACTGCTACTACAAAGCAGATAAATAATAATAAAAAGAAACTCTTTAGAGGGGTGTGCTTAGGCTTGATTAATTAGCATTTGTAAAGAGCTTTGGGATCTTTGCTTTGCTCTAGAAGCGCAAACCATTATTGCCTGCACTGATCCAACCCTCCAGCATGTCGAACCTTCACAAATTGTGAACTTATTAAAATCCAAGCAGCTGCAGCCGGCAGAAAGCCGGGTAATTCCACTATGCCAGGGAAGTGCCAGTGAGTTGGCACAACACAGCACGCGATCTTGTACTATTAGAGCAATAGAAAATAAGTACCATTTGTTAACATGCCAACAGTTCTTTACACTGGCTGATTAAAAAATAATTACCCTCCGCTATTATCGAGCGCTCTCACAAATGAGCTGTGGGAAGCCGTTCCTGTGTGTTTAGCACAGAATGTGGCTTGGTTGTTCCAATATTATTTTAATTAAGTATTTCGGTAAAAAGCTTTTTAATGTAACTCTCTTTTTATAAACATTTGGCCAGATTCTGGTCTCGCTGATACTGGTGTAAAGTTGCAATAACCTCTCCACAATCAATGGAGTTAATCTGGATTTACACCGAGGCGAGACCAGAATTTGGTCCATGTCTTCTTTCAGCGTGGGGGTGAAGACACTACTATGCTGACAGGAGAGTTTCTCCCGTCGGCGTAGTTAATCCAAAAGGTGGTAGGTATGGCGACGGGAGAAGCCCTCCTGTCAGCGTAGTGCTGTCTAGACCAGGGCTTAGGTCGGTGTCACTGCATCGCTCAGGGGTGTGGATTTTTCAAGTCTCTGAAGCGTCGTTCATTCTCTCTCATCCTCTCCCAGAGGAGGAGTTGTGTGTGAAATGGTTTGGTAGGATTTGGTGTTTGAGGATCCATGCTCCTCTGTGTTTCTCTCAGAGAAGGCCGGCTGGAGAAGCTGGGTCCTAGTTCCTGGAGGAGTTCATTCCACAGTCTGAGTCCAGGCCCCAAGAAAGCTCTGGGCCTTTCACAGACAAGCTTTACCCTGATGGTGGAAAGTCCCATGGTACCCAAGGAGCAAAGCTGTCACCATAGTCTTCATCCCAGCGCTTTAGGTTCTGAGATACGGGCCCAGGTCTTTGAGCACCGTGAAGATAAGGACTGAAGCCTGCAACTTGACTTGCTATTCTATGGGGAGTGAAGGACAGGTCTGCTGAGGAGAAGCTCTACAGCGTTCTGTACTAGTTGGAGTTGCCTAAGTGATGATGGCTCCATCCCAAGGTCTGTGGCATTGCTGTAGTCTAGACAGAAAGTGAGGAAGGTGTGGAGAACCAAGGCCAGGTCAGGATGGGATGGAGTCTCCTAGCCAGGAGGAGACAGCAGAAAGTACTATTCATGGATGCTGCTATGTGAGGACTCAGCAGCATCGGTGAGGAATCCACAAACCCCTGCTCTGTTTTGCTTTTGTAGGATTTCCTCTGCAAAGCATTTTGCAATATAAAGTACAAAGATGCCTGTAGTGGGGTGGCTGCAGCAGGCCAGTGGGCCTGCGCAGACAGGAAGCTCATCAGGGAAGGCCTTATAGGGAGCCAATCAGGGCCCAGATTGGAGGTAGCCAATCAGGGCCAGGCTCAGCCCTATAAGAAGGCTGCTCAGGACATGAGCAAGGGGTCTGTCCCAGGCCTTTGACAGGGGAAGGTCTGACTCCAGACTGGGAGACTAGCACCCGGGACAGCGCAGTGCTGGGCAGGCCTGGGGGAGCAGAGGGTAACTCCAGCCAGGTGTCCGGCAGGCTGCAGGCCCTGAAGGGAAGGGCCTAGCCGGTGCGAGGGGCTGAAGGGGAAGCGGCCCAGGGACATGGACAGACGGAGGGAGAGAAGGAGGACAGGACGGCTGCCACTAGAGGGTCCCTGGATTGGGACCCGAGTAGTGGGCGGGCTTGGGTCCCTCCCCCTTTCCCCCTTGCCTTGTACCCGGCCGACGGAGCAGCCATCTAGAGCTGCACCAACCCCCTGCCAAGAGGGGAGTGACTTTGAGGGTGCAGTTGGCCACATTGGCCAGGTCGCAGAGAGGCAGCTGATTGACCCCCCTGGAAGGGGGCGAGGATGGACTAAGGGGCACTGCCGGAGGGCAGTGGCTCGAAGAGGACGCCACGAGCTTGGGAGCAACGCGGGTCCGGACACGCCAACCGAGGGCAAGACGATGGACGGGACAACCAGTAGGAGGCGCCAAGTGGTGAGTCCCAACCCCGTCACAATGCCACAGGAAAAACAAATTCTCTTGTACTAATAAATCCCTTGTGCTGCGTGCATAGGACAATTGCTTCTTGGTAACCTTTTTCTCTGATCCCACCAGACTTTTATTAATTATTAGTAGTATTTATTATTTGTGTTATCCTAGCACCTAGAAGCCTCAGTCATGGACCAGGGCCCCATTGTGCGAGGTGCTCTACAGACACAGAACAAGTTAGTCTCTGTCCCAAAGAGCTGACAATCTCCCACAAGCAGTCCTCACTTAGTCCCATGGACTTCCCTGGGGTCACGTGCCTGAGTAAACTTCTGCATGGTTCCAGGGCAATCAAAAGTGTCGAGCAAACACCCACATGCCTCCTCTTCCTTCATAGAATGCAAGAACATAAGAACAGCCAGACTGGGTCAGACCAATGGTCCATCTAGCCCAGTATCCTGTCTTCTGACCGTAGCCAATGCCAGTCGCTTCAGAGGGAATGTACAGAGCAGGTTATCATGAAGTGATCCATCCCGTGTTGCCCATTCCCAGTTCTGGCAAACAGCCTTTGGAACGAATCTGGAAACCCATGGGGTCAGAAAGCTCCACCACTCAAGTTCGCCCATCATCTCTGCAGCCTTTCACCCTACCCGAGGTTGCCTCGCCTAAAGCTTTCTGAGGCCCTGGTGATCTCTGATCATTACAGACCCTCTGCGTGTGCCTTTGTGTAATAGTGCAGACACTTTCCAGACTGACTCGGAGAGGTGGCATTGGGCAATTCCAGACCTTTGGCATCTTTTAACTTTACAAACCCTGGCCATGGCCAATAAGTGGCAAATGCAGACCAATTTTCCTTCCTCCCTCTTCTCCCCCCCCCCCGCCCCCACCATTTGCCTTTTGGCATGTGCTTAAATCGCGGGACTTGCAGACCTCTTCCCTGATTAGTTTCACTTATCTATTGTTTGCCAGAGAATTAACTCTGCTCATAAATTTTAAGATCCTCGACTGTGTCAAACTGCTGCATCTCCATAGAAGTCCATGAAGCTACACCAGCAGATACCAACTGAGAATCTGGCCACGCTGACTCCAGTGGAATTATGCCTATTTATACCAGCTGGGGGTTTCACCCCATTGGCCTCTTAGGCGCTACACCAATTTATACCAGCTGAGGATCTCGCCCATAGATTTCCCTTGATTCCTGGATCCTTTCCTTTCAGACGGGAGTTCTTTCTTCACTTTATTTCCATTTGAAAAAAACAGGCAACAAATGCAATTGACAGGCCGGATCCTGATGTCCTTACTCAGCTCTGGCTGCTTAGAGGCCAGCGTGACTTGCGGTCTTCCAGCCTGGGGCCTGGCTTAGACCCTAAATCATGAGACTGACGTTTCACAGGTTTGCAATCCTCAGCCATGCCTCCGGCTCCTCTCTCCACATGGCTGCCTTCTGCCCCAGCTCTCCAGAGTCCAACAGGGGAAGGGTTGAAAATTTAGGTTGGAGCACATGACAATCTTTAATTAAAGTTTAATCTTTGATTCCTGGAGACTCCTGGAGGGTTGGCAAACTGTGGAGGCATAGATCCAAGCCACTGCAAAAAGTGGCTCTCTGCTGAGAATGAGCTAAACATTCTTTCCTGGTGCGTGTTATTTCAGCCAGTGCTGTAGTTCGGCGTATCTGCAGTCTATCTATCTTAGGTATTTATTGGACCCCATCACCACAGTATCTGACGAGCTCACAATCTTCAATGCATTTATCCTCACAGCATGCTGTGTGGCAGGGCAGTGCTGTTATCCCCATTGTAAATGGGGGGAAATGAGGCACAGAGAGGCTAAGTGACATGGCCAAGGTCACACAGGAAGTCGGAGGCAGAGCAGGGAGTTGAGCCCATTGGCAGCATCTTTGGGAAAGATTCACACTCCAGATCCCTCAGTGAGTCTTTTCATTTGTCACTACCAGAGCTGGCCAGAAATTACATGCCTTTTTTTTTTACTAAATAGAAATTTTTTGCAAGAGAATTTCCATTTTCATCAATATTTTTTTTGGATTTAAGTTAAAAAACTGTAAACCCCCAAAACAACAACAACAAAATCAGCTTTCAAACCCTGGAAAAAATTCCAGTTTGGGGGTTTTCTGCTTTTCAGGGAAATAAACTATACTTCCCAATCAACTCTAGCGACTAAAGACAACTTCATGGCCCAGCACTGGTTGCTCAGATACCAACATGGGGAGAATAGTATAGAGGCCTAGAAAAATAGATTAGATTAGATTAGATTGAGCATGCGCTGCTGAAAAATTGCTACCTTTCCCCAAGTGAGGTCTTGACCACTTGTGGTGATTAAAGACCCAGTTTTTCTACCCCAAGGGTGAGATGTTAACCCCAATGTCCTGGACAAATTACCAGATTGGGTAGTTTCATTCTGCCTCCCTAAATTTCCTCGGGCAGTTTCAGATGTTTCCAGTTTATTAGCCTCCTCTCTCTGCGCTAAGTGGTCGTGTGTCTTATATTACTGCTGTGCTCCAGCCCAGAGGTGGCTGCTTTCCACAATGAGCGTGGCAATTGCTGTATATAGCTTTTGGGAAAGTGCTTTGGTGTCCCTCAGGATGAAGGATGCTAGATCAGTGTACAGAATTATTAGTACTTTGCTATCGCCCCCAGAAAGCCAACCTAGCAATTTCCAAAATGATTTCTTTAATATTACAATTCTTCCTTTCTATTTTGACCAAAGTAATGTCGTTTCATTTGCAGTGGGTGGCCCAGGGAGCATGAAGAGGGCCTGTGCGAGCCCTTTCCTGTCTCCAATTTAAGACCACGTGTATCTATCTTCTGCTACCTTAACCTCTCCCGGAGATCTCAGCGTGGTTGCAGACACAGTGCAGATTGCTAGAACAGTCGCTCATTTTTCTTTTACTTTCCTGGATAATAATTTCATGGTCCGTTAGTTTCCTGTAGCTGATGCCTTTTTTTTTTTTTTGCTACTCTGTTTAAATGTTGCTAGCACAGAGAGTGACCAGGTTACCCAGGTAGTGCTCCCACGTCCTTCCAGGGTGACATGGAAATGGTATTAGTGATTCAATAAGCAGAACCCATTCGGTCTATACGGGACCAATCCCAGGCAGCGCTGTATTGCCGGACAAGCCCATCTCTCTAATGAAATGTAAATCCAAGGTGATTAAAGCTGCCCTGGCTTTTTCTCCCCGAACAGGAAAGAGTTAATCCCCGTTCCCTGATTACACTCCATCCTACCTTGCTAGATTTTCCCGCAATTGGAGTTTTGGGATCCTATGCAAATATCAGGTCGTCTTCTTCTTGCCTTCGCGTGGCGCTGAGAAGGACCCCCAGAAAGACCCTGATGCAGGCACATCAGCCGCAAACTCAGACAAACTCACCCTCCGTTTGCTTCTACTTCCAGTTCAAATATGCCATCTCTTTAGAAGCCCTCCATGGCATCGCCTACCCTCTGGATCCCCGCTCACGTTCCCGACTCCCCTCCTTGCAGGGAAAACGGGCCAGATGATCTAACAGCCCTCACCCCATCTCCGCCTTCTATGATTCCTTGTGCTTGGCACTCAGATGCCCCTGGCCTCCTGAGCCCTCCCTTCATGTCACCTGGCCCTCAGCCTTCTCCCCTGCAGCTTTACAACTACCTATGACAGGGGGAGCGGGGGCCAGTAAACAAGGGATTCACTCCAGTTTGGCTTACCCCTCCCTTTTCACAGATGCTCAGGGGAAGGGCCCTGCTTTGGCTGCCTCTGGGAAGGGTGCGCGCCACACCCAGCATCACAGGGCAGAGCCGGACCCCCGGCGGGGGAGTCGTTTCCCTTGAGGAAAAGCCCCGGCTGACTGTATTTTTCTGCGGAGTCCGTGCCCCGGGTTACACTGCCACATTCTGGGTCTGAGTCCGGAGCTGCAGCACAGCGGGAAGAGGGAAAAGCAGTTCTAAGCCACCTGTCTTCCAGGTTCTGGTTGTTCCAAGGGCTGAAATAGGGTTGCCAGTTTTGGTTGGCCGCATTCCTGGAGGTTTCATCACGTGACATAAACGTTAATGAAAGATTAGTCTTTTATTCCTGGAGACTCCAGGATGATCCTGGAACGTTGGCAACCCTAGGCTGAAATAACACCCACCACAAGCTAGAGACGCCTCTGCTAGCTCTAATTTGCAGCACCCTGGCCTGGGCTGCCTATGGACAGCCCAGAATACCTGCAGCACCATGCCCCATGGGTCTGCTCCATCCCCCGCACCATGCCCTCTATACTGGGGGCTGTGAGGGGAGCAGTAGCAGCCATATGCTACCCAGGGGGAATTCTCCTTTATGGCAACTGAGTGGTGCACAATGGGAGAGAAAATCTGTCCTTTATTCTTAAACCATCTGCGGGGAAAATCTATTCAAGGGGACTTTGTGGCTGGTTTGCATTAATGTAAATTCAGAAGCTCCAGGGAGCGGGGACCAGAGCTGGTTTCTAAGGGTTAAATCATGTGTGTGTGAGATGTGGCCAGGACTTCGCTCAGGAAGACCAACATAAACACTGGTCACCCAGAAGCTGGCAGCTTTTCTTGTATGGTCTCCTTCTGCAAGCAGCCCCTGGAAGTTGGAAACTGATGTGATTAAATACCTCACATGTCTCAACTGCTGGCACTTGCTTGGAATTCTCTCTCCGGCTCAGACAATTGCATCTTTAAAAATCACCAGGACCATATGCATGCATGCAAAACACAAAGAAACAGATTCTGTGTAGCTACAAGACAAAGAAACTTTCTTCCTAGGTGTTATCGATTACGTTTTGCTCACTTTGCTATTGCATACGTCAACACTTATCTTTCAAACGGAAGGAGCCGCGCGAGCGCTGGAAGGAAGAAGAGAAAAGATGACTGAAAACGTGAGGGTCAGAGAAACATCCGCCTGCAGGGGATGCATTGGAAAGATAAATGAAGATGCTTTTGTTAACAAATCTGTCTGCCCAAGCCCAGGCGAGATGGCAGGCAGAGATACTTGCATGAGCTTTGATAACAATGGGAATAAAGTATGTGGGGCAGATACTCACCTGGTGTAAATCAACACAGCTGCATTGACCACTCTGGAGCTATGCCAATATACACCAGCTCAGGGTCTGGCTCTATAACTTGCCTCCAAGATGGCCCTTTGCCGGCAGACTCACAGGCCTTTAGGGAGAGCAGCTGCAGTTCATTACTGTCACCCTAGGGCAACGAGAAAAGAGATGAGACTTTCAGAGGGAGAAGGATGATAAAGGTGCTGAGCGAGGGGAAGCAAAGGGTAAATCAGTCTAGGGTAGTGGTTCCCAAACTGGGGTTCATGAACCCCTGGGGGTTCGCGAAATGTTACAGGGGGTTCTCGGGAAAAAATTCCATAATGGCGGACAGAGCTGGTCTTAGGGACCCCGGGCAGCACGGAGTCAGCAGCCCGGAGCCACTGGACTTCCATGAGCTAAGCAGATCAAAGCAAGCACATCTATCACACTGAGGAGATTTAAACGTCAAGACTCCTTATAAGAAATGGAAAGGGAGGTGGATATTTTTTGCTGTTTTTAAAATTAAATAGGCAGCTTGTATTGTTTTTTTTAAATTATTATGAAGAACACGTTTAAGCTTTGTTGTAACGTGCATTGTTTGCCTGGACTGCTCAAGACCTGAATGCTTGTGTAGGAGGAACTCTTTGAGTTGGCTTCTTAAATACCTTCATTTTGTTTCATATCTGATATCTCTTGATGAAACATAGGAGCCTTGTCTTATAACAGGCTTATTCAAAGTGATACAACTATGAAAGTGAGATCTTGGAAGAGTGTCGCCATTTTCATAATGTAATAAAAGTACTGTAATGATAAATAATAATAAATAGTGTGTAATATGCATATCATAAAAACAAATTTTATATTTCCCAGATCACTGCTTTTATCATTTATATTCAGATAAAGGAGAAAATCCCTGGAAATATTCATTTTTAGGAGGGGGTTCACGAGACTTGACTTTTGAAGTGAAAGGGGTTCACAGGTTGTTGAAGTTTGGGAACCATCAGTCGCTCTTCTGTAAATGCAACCCAACTTTTCAGCTGAAGAAAGAGCAGGTGACTATCTGCATCCAAATAACCCTCACCAAAAATGGACAGTTAGGGAACAGCTAGGTTGTGGTGATTCATAAATTCATGGATTCCAGGGCCAGAGAGAAGCACTGTGATCCACCAGTCTGACACAGGGCCAGAGGACTTCACTGGGTTAATTCCTGTTTGAGCGAGAGTATATCGCTTGGGGAAACAGCCAGTCTTGTTTGAAAAATTTCCAGTAATGGAGAATCCACCACAGCCTTTGGTAAATTGTTCGAATGGCTAATTACCCTCATTGTTAAAAACGTGCACCTTACTTCTAGTCTGAATTTGTCTAGCTTTCACTTCCAATTACTAGATCTCGTTATACCTTTGTCTGCTAGACTAATGAGCCCATTCTCAAAGCTTGGTTCCCCATGGGGGTACTTATAAAATGTGATCATGTCACCCCGTCACCTTCTTATTGTTAAAACAACAAGATTGAACTCCTGCAGTCTAACACTATACGACGTGTTTTCTAATCTTTTAATCATTCTCGTGGCTCTTCTCTGAACGCTCTCCAGTTCTGGAATTGGGGACACCAGAACTGGACACAGGATTCCAGCTGCGGTCACACCAGTGCCAAATACAGAGATAAAATAACCTCCCTGCTCCTATCCGGGATTCCCCTGTTTATGCATCCAAGGATCACATTAGCCCTTTTGGCCACATTGGCACCTTATGCTCAGCTGATTATCCACCATGTCCCCTAAAGTTTTTCAGAGTCACTGCTTCCAGGATAGAGTCCCCATTCTGTAAGTGTGCCCTACATTCTTCATTCCTGGACGGATACATTTACATTTGGCCATATTAAAAACACAGATTGCTTGCTTGCCCACAGTTTACCAAGTGACCCAGATCGCTTTGTGCTGGTGACCTGTCCTCTTGATTATTTATCACTCCCCCAATCTTTGTGTCATCTGCAACCTTTATCAATGATGATTTGACGTTTTCTTCCAGGTCATTGACAAAAATGATAAATAGTGTAGGGCCAAGAACTGATCCCTGCGGGGCCCTATTCCCCATCTACAGTTATGTTTGGAGACCTGTCAGTTAGCCAGTTTTGAATCAACTGAATGTGTGCCATGTTAATTTTATATTGTTCTAGTTTCTTTATCAAATTGCCACGTGGTACCAAGTCAAACGCCTTACAGAGGTCTAAGTATATTGCAGCAACACCATTAACTTTATAAACCAAACTTATAATCACATCAAAGAAAGATATCAAGTTAGTCTGATAGGATCTATTTTCCATAAACTCATGTTGATTGGCATGAATTATATTACCATTCTTTAATTCTTTATTAATGGAGTCTCATGTCAACTGTTCCATTATTTTACCCAGGATCAGTGTCAGTTTTATAGACCTATAATTACCCAGGTCATCCCATTTAGTTGTTTAAAATATTATTAATTACCACCATGATCGTGCCTAGGAACCTAGTCACGGACCAGGACCCCAGTGTGCTCTGCGCTGTACAAACACAGAACAAAAAGCTGGTACCTGCCCAAAGATCTTACAGTCTAAGTATAAGACAGGAGAGTCTGGCTTTCTTCCAGTTCCTCGCATCTTCCCCAGTGTTCCAATAGTTATTGAAAATTGATCCAGAGAGGTCCTTGGCCAGCTCCTTTAAAACTCTTGGATGCAAGTTATCTGGACCTGCTGCTTTTAAAATGTCCAACATTAGTAGCTGCTGTTTAACATCCTCCTGAGCATTTGCTTATGTAAAGCAGGAGTTTTCAAACTCTTTACTACATTCGTAGATTTTAACGGCAACAGAGACCATTATGTTCATCCAGTCTGATCTTCTGCATGGCACAGGTCAGAGGATTGGACTTAGTGGTTCCTCCATCATACCCATAATTTCTGGTTTCATAGCGGGCACTACATCTTGCTGGCGAGATTGTCTCATGGGCATATCTCCCCTTGTAAGCGATTGCATAGATTGCACCTCCCCTCCCATTCGCAGTCAAGTAGCCTCCAGGAGGCAACAATAGCAACTGCTCTCTTGGGAAAGGACTATTACGTTTCAAATATATTTTTATGTCCTTTTAATGTGATTTAGCAACGGGAACAAAAAGGAGGAGCCAGAACAACGTGGCTGGCAAGCTCCCTGCAGACCACCCACAAGGGAGTGTTCCCTGGACCAGTGTCTGAGAGCAGCTGTCGTATGCACCAGAGATGGGCAACTAAAATGATTAGGGGTTTGGAACGGGTCCCATATGAGGAGAGATTAAAGAGGCTAGGACTTTTCAGCTTGGAAAAGAGGAGACTAAGGGGGGATATGATAGAGGTCTATAAAATCATAAGTGATGTGGAGCAAGTGGATAAGGAAAAGTTATTTACTTATTCCCATAATACAAGAACTAGGGGGCCCCAAATGAAATTAATGGGCAGCAGGTTTAAAACAAATAAAAGGAAGTTCTTCTTCACACAGCGCACAGTCAACTTGTGGAACTCCTTGCCTGAGGAAATTGTGAAGGTTAGGACTATAACAGCATTTAAAAGAGAACTGGATAAATTCATGGAGGATAAGTCCATTAATGGCTATTAGCCAGGATGGGTAAGGAATGGTGTCCCTAGTCTCTGTCAGAGGGTGGAGATGGATGGCAGGAGAGAGATCACTTGATCATTACCTGTTAGGGTCACTCCTCTGGGGCACCTGGCATTGGCCACTGTCGGTAGACAGGATACTGGGCTAGCTGGACCTTTGGTCTGACCCAGCTGTTCTTATGTTCTAACCTCCACTGAACACCTGAATTTTGCAAACGACGCCCGATCTGAACATTCACCCACTCGGGAGAGTTCGAAATCTGACTCCAAACTCATGCCCACCTCTGATATAATGAACTAGTGACAGATTCAAAGTCTTTCCCCGCTCAAATGGAGAGGCTTTTGTCAATAACCACATGCTCTGCCTTTGGGATGGGAGTAGGGGTCCAGTGTGAATAAACTAAGAACAGAGCGAACCTTTAGCCCTATACTGGAAACGAACTGACTGCTCCAAGGCTCAAAAAGGATAGATCACAATTTCTTTTCAGCAATCGTTTCCCATTTTTGTGCCCCTCTTTATTTCCTGGTTCAGATGGTGACGACTGAGCCTACCATTGCCAGAGGGTGAGGGAAAGAACCATTTGCAGCGTCTTTCCAGCCCAAACAGCAGCAGAAAGTGACCAGGCATCTCAGAACACAACACCTAGGCGCTTTACAATCAGGTTTTCGCAGTCAGGTTTGTCCAGCGGCGAGGATGCGAGGATCACCACTCTGACTGGGGGCTTAGCTGAGTCTCCAAGAATGTTGAGAGAATGTGGCCTAACCGGCGATACAAGCTCAGGATGGGGAGCTTGGGCACCTGTGCTCTACTCCTCAATCTGCTCCCGACGCCCTGTACGGTGTCACTGCATCTCTCTGCCCCTCAGTTTCCCCACTTCATGGCCGGTACGTTGTGATGTTTAATCACAGCTGAAAGGCAGCGGTGGAAACACAAAGGATCGCAATGACTGGTTTACACGCCGGGCTTTCTCAATGGAACATCTGCAGGGAAAGGACCGGTTCTAAGTGTAAGGGGACGGTTGCCCCCTTACTAACACTCAGGGGGAGTGTTTTGGTTGCTAGCTCCCAGCACTAAAAGGGGAGGGGTCGGTGGCAAATCAGGGGCCTGAGACTGACAGTCCCCAGGAACAATGGGGAGAGGCCAATGCTCCAGATCAGCCTATTGACAGGGCGGGCAGCTAATCAGGGAGTCAGGAGGCCAGAGGGGTCCTGTCCTCCGTGTGAACTGGAATGGCCTGAGTCAGACAGAGTGGGGCCGAGCTAAGGAGAGAGCAGGGGCCCGAGCTGAGCTGCTGGGAGCAGAGCTGCAGCCCCAAAGCCGGAGCACAGCCCAGAGAGAGCAGAGCTGCCCTGGGGGCAGAGCTGCAGCCCCAGAGCCAGAGGGGCCAGACAAGCAGCCCAGGGAGCTGGGGGCAGAGCAGCAGCAGCAGCCGTGCTGAGGCCGAGTGGAGCTGGAGTTGGCGCTGGAGCTGGGGCCGTCCGGAGCCGGGTGCGGGGAGCAGCTGGGGAGAGCGAGGGGGACCCTGGGCAGTGGGCCCAGCGCAGGGAGACGCCTCAGCCAAGAGGCTCTGCAGGCCAGACTTGGAGGGGGATCATAACCCCGATCAGGCAGGGGCGACGCTGGGAAGACGGGTCCTGCCCCCTAGAGCCTGAGAGCATGTGGCCACCGCCAGAGCAAGTGTCCAACCCACAGCGTCTCTGCAGCACGGCCAGGGCCTGAGAAGGAGCCTGGGACCTACAAGGAACAGACTGTGACCTGCCCTGACGTTCCAGAGACACTGGTTGTGATGTTCTCGGCCACAGAGCGGGGTGATGTGTTTCCTTTAACCTTTCCCATTTGTCCTTATTCTTTTTTAAAATTAATTGTTAATTAAACAACTTGCATTTGCTTTAAATTGTATGAAATGATCAGTGGGTCAGGGAGGTGCCCAGTGCAGAGAGAGTACCACGGAGTGGGGACACCCTAGCCCCTGTCCAGGGGGACCACAGCAGGGTTGGGGGTCGAGCCCCCCAGGAATCCTGGGCCCAGCCTTGTCGGGGTTACAAGGACTCTGCCAGACAGGAGAGTGGAAGGGGAGCCCTCGAGGTCAGGGAGGCCTCTGGGTAAAGGAAGTGGGAGCAAGGACTCAAATCCTTTCGCTAGCCCACTTCACCGGGGTAGTGCAGAAGCCAGGAAAGTTCCCCACAATAGCGGGACCATTCTCCCGCTTACATAAGCATGACCTTTCTGGTCTCCGTCGCTCTCAGATTTTAAATACAGGCAATAAAGTCTACAGCACTTGGACCTAATTAACTGAAAACTCGGGAGCAGTATCAGGGCGGCCGTTGGTGGCTACAAGCCAGGGAATATCAAGAGAGGTGCTGCTTATTGTCAAACCACCTGCCTGATTGGGACATTGTCCGTTCTGTTGCTCTATTGTCCCAATGCCCATAAATTTGACTTCCCCTCCCTCCCTGCTTTACATCTTTATCTCTGTGTGGCCTAGGCAGGAGAGCTGCCTGCGGAAAGGGAGAAGTCTTAGCATGCTGCCTTCATTCATTCCCCTGAAAGCCTCCAAACCCACAAGGCCCCATTTCCGCTTGTGCAGGTAGCGATCAATCCATGGGCTGCCGCTCGATACCATGACGTGCGACACGTCCGCAGGACTCGTTAGCGTTGCTGAAAATAGCACCGTCTCTGGCACAGATTGGGTCACGCGGCTGATTATTCTGAACCCATCGGAGCTGCTATTCAGTCGCTAATTGTTGGCACTGGTTATTGATGAGCAATTCTATACAAATCTTTAATGACTGCCTGGAAAATCATTGCTCCTTTCTGTGAGCTGCCCATGGACCCACAGCATCACAGAAATGGAGGGCTGTTCAAAGTAAATGAACGCAGGGCCTTCCATCTGAATCGGAGAGGAGGAATGAGGCTCTTGCTTGAGATGGGAAGGGGTATTCTAGCAGTTGATAGACCTGAGTGGCTAGTGTAAGTATGGCTGCCCTCTACTGGACAGAATCAGAACTGCTTACCTGTGTGCCATAGCCCCTCCATTGACAGCAGAGATTCTCCGTTGGCTCAATTGCTAAAGGTCCCTGCTCTTTGATTTCAGTTCTACCCTTGCTGCAGCTGTGATGTTCTGAGCTTCCATTGCCTGTATCGCAGTGACAACCACAAAGAAGTGATTTATTATAACACATATAAATTCCCACCCGCTCACCATGCTCTCTGGGGTTCCCAAGGCAAGTGGGTTTGTTAACGTGAGACAAAATAAATCTATTTCCTAGCTGTGGCGCAGCCAATGGTCTGTATTTACAGCTGCCTGCCTCGGTGTCAGTGTATTGATTTGCTCCAAGCATGAGCAAAGCGTCACTTCTGTCCTAATTGAGTGCTTTGCTGCGATAGCCACTTTGAGCAAAGATGGGAACTCAGACTGAGTACATTTTCCTGCACAAAGGAGTTCCAGTTTGGATGCTGGAGGCCACAGTACAGAGTGTGACTGAACTGCCGATGTACACAGAAGCATTAGATTCATTTAATGACTCGTTCTGAGATGTGCTCTGTGTATGTAACTCCCATGGGAACGAGCCAAGGGAAATCAAAAGAGCATGGGTGATTTCCCTGGAGAATGTATCGTGGAATCAGGCCCCCAGGAGGGTCATAGAAGCAGAGAGGCATTGGCTAAAACTAAGCAAAGGAAAACTGAGGATGGACATCAGGAAAAGTTTCCTGAGAGTGCAACCTACCAGACTGTGACAGGGTCCCAGTGAGCCAGCAAGCCAATACACCAGCAATTAAAGCTCCAGTTAAAGTTTAGTCTTTACTCAGAGGTTGCATTTAGGGCACAAGGAAAAATCCTAAACAACAGCAAAGCAAGTCAGAACACTGGGTAACAACACCTCCCCCAGGGCCTTTCCCTTCAACCAGCCAGCTGGGAGGAAAGAAAACAGTATTCCCTTTCCTTCATAGCCCCATGCCAGATGAGCAAGGAATCTGGTAACCCCGTCTGTGCTGGAATGAAAGGAGCACCGTTCCACCCTGTTACACTCCCGTAGAAGAAGGCAGAAGCACAGGTAGATTGGGACCCATCGTAGTAGCTAGGTCAGATGGGCTGGGTAACCCAAGAGTCTTTTTTTCCATGATTCATTTCTATGACTCTCACAATACAACTGCAGCTTTGATTGAAATGTTGGGCATGGAAATGATGCTGGCGGCATAGAAAAATCAAAGTGAGGAGAAAGTCCTTCCATCCGCTCGAACGAGCTTCTTCTGCAGATTCCAGTCCTCCTGCCTTATCGGAGCTTTATGCAAATGAGCCACAGCTCGCAAGCTAGCAAATGAGTGTGAGGGGGAAATAAACAAGCCAAAACATGGAGCAGGCTGCCAAGCCATTCTGGTGACAGGAACACCCAGGTCAGATCAGATGAGGATAGAGAAGATGTCTAGATTAGATAAACAACAATTATTTATTAATTATTATTATTATTAGATGCTCTTGTGCCTTATGATACACGAGACAAGCCAGTGTTTCCCCTCCATCTGTCTAGTGCCATGTTTTTTGCTCCATTGTACTCTACTTCCATGACAGCAACATCTTTCTCCATGGTTTTCCTATACACCATCGGTTGTCTCCCTCCTTTCTGTCTTCCACCAAGTGGATTCGAGTCAAACGCTTGTCTAGGAATATGGTATTTTGACAGCAGTATAACATGCTGATCAAGTGTCTGATCAACAGGCATATCAAGTGGGGTCCCACAGGGATTGGTCCTGGGTCCGGTTCTGTTCAATGATTTAGATATTGGCATAGAGAGTACACTTATAAAGTTTCAGAGTAGCAGCCGTGTTAGTCTGTATCCGCAAAAAGAACAGGAGGACTTGTGGCACCTTAGAGACTAACAAATTTATTAGAGCATAAGCTTATAATAAACTTATAAAGTTTGTGGATGTTACCAAGCTGGGAGGGGTTGCAAGTGCTCTGGAGGATAGGATTAAAATTCAAAATGATCTGGACAAACTGGAGAAATGGTCTGAAATAAATAGGATGAAATTCAATAAGGACAAATGCAAAGTACTCCAGTTAGGAAGGAACAATCAGTTGCACATATACAAAATGGGAAATGACTGCCTAGGAGGGAGTACGGTGGAAAGGAATCTGGGGTTCAGAGTGGATCACAAGCTAAATATGAGTCAACAGTGTCATGCTGTCGCAAAAAAAGCGAACATCATTCTGGGATGTATTAGCAGGAGTGTTGTAAGACACGAGACACGAGAATTCTTCCGCTCTACTCCACGCTGATTAGGCCTCAACTGGAGAATTGTTTCCAGTTCTGGACGCCACATTTCAGGAAAGATGTGGACGAATTGGAGAGAATCCAGAGAAGAGCAACAAAAATGATTCAAGGTCTAAAAAACATGACCTCTGAGGGAAGATTGAAAAAAATTGGGTTTGTTTAGTCTGGAGAAGAGAAGACAGAGAGGACATGATAACGGTTTTCAGTACATAAAAGGTTGTTACAAGGAGGAGGGAGAAAAATTGTTCTTCTTAACCTCTGAGGATAGGACAAGAAGCAATGGGCTTAAATTGCAGCAAGCACGATTTAGGTTGGACATTAGGAAAAACTTCCTGTCAGGGCAGTTAAGTACTGGAATAAATCGCCTAGGGAGGTTGTAGAAACTTTGTCATTGGAGATTTTTAAGAGCAGGTTGGACAAACACCTGTCAGAGATGGTCTAGATAATACTTAGTCCTGCCATGAATGCAGGGGACTGGACTAGAAGACTTCTCGAGGTCCCTTCCAGACCTACACATCAATGATTCTATGCCCAAATCATTTCAGCCTTCTTTCTCAAATCATTGCCTCTATAGTCTGTTAGCCAGTCCCATTGTGCTAGGCGCTGTACGAACACAGAACAAAAAGACAGCCCCTGCCCCAAACAGCTTACAATTCAAGTATAAGACAAGAGACAGAGGATACAGGCAGACAGGGGAGGACAAGGAAACAATGAGCACGATCAGCATGACGAGCAGTGGTATCAGCACACTAGCCGCCTAACCATTATCAAGTGTTTTTGTAGGCATCATGGCAAAGCAGGGTTTTGAGGCGGGCGTTGAAGGAGGCTAATGAGATGGCTTTGAGGGGCCACATGCAAGGAAGCATGAAGGCGTTTGTCTGAAAATTTAACACGCAGGCGATGGGGGCTGGGATGACGAGCTGCTCAGAGACAGGAGTTGACTTCTCGCTAGTGAATGAGTGCAGATAAGCAGCTTATGTTTGATGGGATAGAGAAGCGGGAGCCAGTGTTGGGATGCAAAGAGAGGGGTGACACCATCAAAGAGACGGGCTAAGACAATGATCTTTGCAGAAGCATTCCAAACGGGTACGAGTGGGGCAAGGCAGCATTTGTCAAGGCCAGACAGACGGACGTTTCAGTAATCGAGACATGAGATGATGAGGGTTTTAGCGGTGTGGATGGACAGGTGTGGCACTCTGTTCCTCAAAATAGCACCCTGGAACCCCCATATTCACCGCTGTGATCTGATGATGATATGTTTGGGACAAAGTATGCCCTTGAGGGGAATCATTTTAAAAGTCTTGGTCCGTTGAACAGGTCTATCCTGTTGGATGGCGTGTACGATCATTGTATGTGAAGTAATGAAGCATTGCTGTAGGTTTGTTACTGAAATATGTGGTAAGTGGGATATGCCCACAGCCTGCCTTTCAGTGGCAAGCAAGGAACTAACTAACGCTGACAGGACAGATTTACATCAGGACCAGCCAGACACGTGTTGATGGCCCATCAAGAAGAATCCATTCTCCTAGAGACTCCTCAGAGGGGGCATGTACACAATGGGGGCTACCTAGCCCCCCATCACAGCAAGGATCTTTCCAGCATCTGCAGAGAAAACATAAATGAGGGTTGATGGCATCATCACTGGGTCTCTCTCCTCCCCCACCTAAGCTGAAGGCAACAAGAACGCTGGGAAGATAAAGACTTTGAACTCCAGAGACTGGTCCCAGGCTGAGAAGGAAATTCAGCCTGAGTATTAAGAACCGCAACCTACCCGGAACATCCAGTGGGGTGAGAAAAGCTGTTTGATTCAAATCTTGCTTACTCTGTTCATGTTAAAATTTAGACTGAGATTCTACTTTTATTTCTTATGTAACCAACATTGACCTCTGTGCCTAACACTTACAATCCCTTAAAATCTTCCTTCCTGTAGTTAATAAAATTATTTTAATGTTTTATCCTTATCAGTGAGTTTGCCTAAAGTGCTTGGGGAATCTGCTTAGATTGCAAAGGCTGGTGCATGTGCCCTGGCCTTTGATGAAGGTGAACTAATTAATGAGCTTGCACTGTTCAAGAGAAGGTCTTGAGCAGTGTGAGACAATATATTTCTGGGGTGCAAGGCTAGAGGCTTGGGAGTTTTACTGGTGTTTCCCTACATATAGTTCATGAGTGGCATGGAGAACATTCATGCAACTTAGCTGGGTGTGTCCCTGCATTCTGGCAGCTGAGTGATAACAGTCCCTGGAGGGGTTTGCTGCTTCTCACTGGCAGAGCATTGTGAGGGACAGCCCAGGCTGGAGAGGTAAGGGGGCACAGCAGTACACCAGTTCCAGGTTGTACCCCGGGGATCCCGTCATAATAGCAAAGCTCGTATCTCAGAAAAGTTATGCAGAAAAAAATCAGAAAGACATAGACATAAGTCGGATGTGAGGACTGAGACAGATCAGCATCAAAGATGAGCCTGAGTCTAGCCCAGTCTCCTGTCTCTGACCATGGCCAGTCCATTTGCTACACAGGAAGGTGTACGAAATCCTGCAGTTTAGTCTTTACTCAGAGGTTGCATTTAGGGCACAAGGAAAAATCAGTGATGGGATAACCTGCCCTATAATCTGTACAGTGCCCGACAGGCAGACAGACAGCGAGAGTGGGAATTCTTTGGACTCAAGAGCAAAACAATCACTTACTAAAATCCAGTAAAAATAAACAATTATCCCATGCTTCCCGCACTTCAGACTGACAAACCAGAATACGGTGCATTATTGACACAACAGACTCACTAACGTCGGACCGCTATCTCATCAATTATGCCAGGTAATTTACACAACATGGCTAATGTCAATAATGCAGCCCGGCAACTTTATTCCCCGGCAGTATAAAAAACCAAAACAAATAAGGCTCTCTTAATAGGGGAGCTCTGTGACTCAGACCTGTGTGAGTACGCAGTGTCTCCTGCAGCATGGAACGCGTTTGCCTGATGCTCTCTAATGGGGACTGATGGTAAAAACCAAGTCTGCTGAGAACCTGTTCCACTTGGTTTCCATGAGCAAAGCTGACTTGACATGACATCCAGTAACAGAGCAGCGTTAGTCTATCAACGTCCATTCAGAGCTCAGAGACAAACTGCATTTGAATGACTTAAACACACACGGCTACTGCAGAAGGCATAATGTATTAGTGAGGGAGCAAGCAGATTGCATCCCATTGAACTCAACGGCAAAGATCTCAATGAATTCAATGTGATTGATCCTTAGGCCTTTGGTCTTACGACCTGCAGGCATTTTGCCTTCAGGTATGATCTTAGCTCCAGTTAGCTAAGCAGCATTGGACCTTGTTGTTCCAGGATATCCATTATGGACTTTGCTATTGCTAGTGATTTTAGGTGGAAGGAGTTCAGATACTACAGTGATAAAACCCTGGGAGAAAGTGTAGGTACTTAGAAGGCTACAGGGTGACTTGATCCTGGCCTATAATTAGCTACACAGGAAGTTTTCTGATACACAAGGGTCTTCAGTCTAGCAGAGGCATAATAAGTTTCAACAGCTGAAGTCAGCAACGTTCAACCTGGAAATAAAGTGCAGTTTTTTACAGTGAAGGTCATTAACCCTGAAAACAGATCACTGGGGGGAGTGGAGAAATCCCCACCATTTGGTGTCTTTCAATCAAGAGGGGTCTTTCTGAAAGATCCGCTGCACCTCAACCACCAGTTACTGGGCTGGATGCAATCACCGGGTAAAGGTCTCTGGCCGGTGCCATACAGGGGGTCAGACTACATTATCATGATGGTTTTCTCTGGTCTATCAGGCTACTTGGGCTAGAAACACCATCTGCTTCTGGAAGTAACGTAGGGGATTCGTCACGTGGGACTCTTCCCTCTGAGTCTGTATGGAACCAACACCCCAGCAATGCCAGGGGACGCTGGGCAGCCGGGCAGCCCATTGCAGTGGTGAGCCCTGGGTTACAGAGGTTACGCGCTCTTGGAGAATCTGGAAGGAAGCTTGCCCCCAGCAGAGCGCTTCTCTCGGAGAGGTGCGGAACCGGGCAGCTAGTGCCAAATACAGAGGTGAAATAACCTCTCTGCTCCTACTCGAAATTCTTCTGTTTCTGCAGCCCAAGGTCACATCTGTCCAGTTAGCTGCCTGCTTCCCAACTATTTGTAGTTCTCCTGACCCCCCATGCACGTCCCTGGACCATATTCTGCTCCCATAGGATAAAAATAAGCCCCACAGAAGTTAATAGGCATTATAAATATATAAATCGATGGTATGCCCACATCTTGAATACTGCGTACAGGTGTGGTCTCCTCATCTCAAAAAAGATATACTGGCATTAGAAAAAGTTCAGGGAAGGGCAACTAAAATGATTAGGGGTTTGGAATGGGTCCCATATGAGGAGAGATTAAAGAGGCTAGGACTTTTCAGCTTGGAAAAGAGGAGGCTAAGGGGGGATATGATAGAGGTATATAAAAACATGAGTGGTGTGGAGAAAGTGAATAAGGAAAAGTTATTTACTTTTTCCCATAATATAAGAACTAGTGGCCACCAAATGAAATTAATGGGCAGCAAGTTTAAAACAAATAAAAGGAAGTTCTTCTTCACACAGCGCACAGTCAACCTGTGGAACTCCTTGCCTGAGGAGGTTGTGAAGGCAAGGACTATAACAGGGTTTAAAAGAGAACTACATAAATTCATGGAGGTTAAGTCCATTAATGGCTATTAGCCAGGATGGGTAAGGAATGGTGTCCCTAGCCTCTGTTTGTCAGAGGGTGGAGATGGATGGCAGGAGAGAGATCACTTGATCATTGCGTGTTAGGTTCACTCCCTCTGGGGCACCTGACATTGGCCAATGTCGGTAGACAGGATACTGGGCTGGATGGACCTTTGGTCTGACCCAGTACGGCCGTTCTTATGTTCTTATTACTGCTGGAGAATATAGGGCTCCCCAAGTTCTGGACAGATATGGAGGTGCCAGCATGCACCCGAAAGACTGTTCCCTTGAAACGTAAACTGAAGCACCCAAGAGCCAGCTCTCATGAGACTTCCAGCCCAAATCTCAATGAAGCACCAGGGGATAACTGCTGCTCTCAATTACACGGGTGTCCACACCATCTAACCAGTGTTTCTCAACCCCTTCCATAACTAGAACCCTCCTTGCCCCTCGAGGGACCCTCTTTCCATCTAACAAGCATCCCCCTCCCATTTAGCAATATGAAATGACAGGATTGTGGTGAACCCCCCTGGACACGTGTTCACAACCCCCAGATTGAGAATGGATCTTCTAAGCGGACGGAGGTAGCTGTCTAGAAGGAGATCTCCTTCGCTGTGCTGGCTTTGCAGATCCCTGGCTTGTCTAAGGAATCCGGATTTCTTACATTCTGTGGGTGGTTTCCTTTATCTTTTCTAGTGCTGTCAAGGCTGATTCCCCACTCTGGCACTTCGAGTGCAGAAAGTGGGGGCCCAGAAGGATTCTAAAAATTAATACTGGCCACTCTGGGCTTGTATTAAACTCCCAAGGTTACAGCTTCTCTCTGACCTTGGCTTGGTAGATGCTGCCACCACCCAAATGCAGAACCCCTTGAAGAGCCCAGGAAGACGCACTTGGGAATTCCTTCCTGTGGGGTCCCCTCAAGCCCTTTCACACACACCCCGGGGAAGAGCTGAGAAAGAAAAACAAAGGAAATCAGCCGTTGCCACCAGCTAATTAAACAACCTGCACAAACCTCTTAAGACACAAAAATCCAATTCTGTTCTTAAAAAAGGTAAATTTTATTAATAATTAAAAAGAAAGAAAGAGAATCCATCTGGGAACTCAGGTTATTGCTAGATTTTTAAAAGAGCAACCACAAGGATTAAGCACCAAGAATAGCTTTCTTGAGGTCCAGCTTAAAGGTTACAAGCAAAACAAAAGCCCCTGGGGTTAGCCCAGAGGAGTCCACAAGCCATAAAGAAATAAAAAGAGATAAACCTAATCGCGTCTTCCTAGACACTTTTCCTGATCTGTTACATAGCTGGGGTTTTAACTGAGTAGTTTCTAGCTATGTTACCAAGGATTTTTCATACCCGGCCCTGAGCTTCTTACCGCATAGCTCTGCCCTGTCTGCCTCTCCCCGGGAGAACAACAACAGACAAAAGGGGAGCCTCTGTTCCCGTTTAAAAAGTTCTAGCCCTCCCATTGGCTCTTTGGGCCAGGTGCTCACTCACTTCCTTTTACCTATGCAGAGCAGTGAGACTTTTTAACCCTTTACAGGGAGAGCAATTAGAGAAGAGCTACTAAGGCCGTAGCTACACTCAAAACTTCAAAGCGCTCCCGCGGGAGTGCTCCCGCGCAGGGCCGGCTTCAGGGAGTGCGGGGCCCAATTCGAACATTTTCGGCGGGGCCCCAGTAGGGATGACTAAAAAAAAAACATGTAAAAAAAAGTCTTTCATTTCTTAGCAACCGGTTCCCTATAAAAAGTTCTGATTTAAGGGATGTGCCACAGTATGTATTTTTTGTACCAATAGGGTTACCATACGTCCATATTTTTCCGGGAGGAATTTTTAAATTTTAAATGTTTTTAAATTCTCCCGGACGGCGATTTAAGAACCAAAAAGCCTGACGTGTCCGGGAAAATACGGATGTATGTTAACCCTACCTAAAGTTCATTTTTAAAAAGATGGGCCTGAACTAGAAATGAGCTCCGTTTCACATGGGTGGGTCCCCACCACTCCCTGGGGGTGCACATGTGTGGGTCCCAGCTGCTCCCTGCCCCCCCCCCATTGAAGCAGGTGTGCAGGGTTACTGCCCTGGGAACTGCAGGGCACCCGTGGACATAGGGCTGACTGGAAGCAGGGCAGGGGCTGACTGGAGGCAGGGCTGGCTCTAACTTTTTTGCCGCCCCAGGCAAAACAGAAGAGAGCCACCCTGCCGTACCCCCCCCCCCCCACGAGCGCCGCCGAAATCCCCGCCCCACCAGCGCCGCGCCACCCGAAGCCCCGCCCCCTCCAAGCGCCGCACCGCGCCAGCCCCCGCCCCCCCAAGACCTCCCCCGAGCACCACGCCGCCCGAAGTCCCCGCCCCCCCCTTCGAGCACCACGCCGCCCGATGTCAGACCAGGCCGTAGTTCATCCTCTTTCTACATTCCTAAAAAGCTCTTCCTGAGTCAGACCTTCAAATGCCACCGCTGCTCAGGCAACATGTGAGGTAGCAGGTCTGTCTACCCCCTCAACTCAGCTGTCTCTTTTTAAAAGATTATGGTACTTATGCATGCACCAGACTTCAAGCACCTGAGTTGTCCTGCTGGAGACATGAAGAAACTCAGATGTGGAAAATTGTACCAGCAAATTCATGGGTGCCCAAAGCTGCAGCCACACTTTTAGAGGCCACTTTGATAACCTGGGCCCCAAAAGCATTTCCAATAGTATTTAAAAAAATGAAATAAAGTCAATGGAGAGTCGTTAAAAGCCCTGCACTGACCATCTTGGAGACAGACATTCTGCATCTACTGAATAGATGGTAAGTGACGATGTCATCTTCCCACACTAGCCCATGCTATTATGTCTTTTCCTTATCCTGGAGGGGCCGCTCTCTACAGGTGCGGGGCTACTTGTGGTCCATGACCTAATTAGTTCTTAGTCTCTACAAGTGGGTCAGTTGTGCCGACTAGGGTGAAGTTTTTGTGCTGTGGATATCTGGAATGAGTTGAGGGAACGTCTGAGATGATTATCTGAACTGATTTGTCTAATTTAAACTCCATCCACCTCCCAGTGGCTCTGGATGACCCTGGATTTTTGGCAAAAAGAACAAGGAGTCCTTGTGGTACCTTAGAAACTAACACATTTATTTAGGCAGGCTTTAGCCCACGAAAGCTTATGCCCAAATAAATGTGTCAGCCTCTACGGTGCCACAAGGACTCCTTGGTTTTTTTTGCTAATACAGACTAACACGGCTGCTACTCTGAAACCTGGATTTTTGGGTTGACCTGGATTTCTGGTCCCATGCAGAAAAGGTTGTCATATGGTGCTTACAGTACTTCCTTCCTGGAGAATTCACACTGCATAACTTTCTGTTGTTTTCATAGACAGATTAGATAGTTTGTCACCGTAATTAGCTTTCAGGCTGAGGTCGTTTATTCTGATTTTTAATGTACAAGAAAAAACAAGAAACAGGATAAAAGTTCATTCATTTTTGTGACAGCTCTAGTTAACGGCTTATTAAAAAAAGAAAAACAAATGAGTACAACTTGTCTCCGCTCTTCTGACAATGCAAGATCGCAGGCACCAACTTTATCCATTCTCATGGCACCGGAACAGAAGGGGAAGAGTTATAACATCCATCTATTCTCAAGAAACATTCATCTTCTGTCATCTTGAGGCTTCCTCCTGTGCAGTAGATCAAGTCATTTACACAACATGGTTTTTGACTTAGTCTAGTAAGCTTCATTCATTTACTTTAAAGCATAACAACACGGCTGATGGGCTTCAATGAAAGCGGTACCTACCAAAATGTGCCTAACTATGCACTTTGGTACCTAACTTTTGATACTCGAGTACTTCGCTATGCAGGAGCCTACCCCCTGTTCACAAACGAAAGCTGAGATTCTCACATATTCACCTGAACCACAAGCTAACAAAACCTTACATATTGCACATTTCGGGGTGAAATCACGTGAGTTGACAACACTATGTTACAAAAAAACCCACCTGATTTACTTTCTGCTATTTCCCTAGGGAATTAGGTCTTGCATTTCTCTCTGCTTGGACCGTGAAACTAGATGAGCCAGTATCACTTTTGTTTCACTTTCTGGGTCCCTGGCACACACACAATTTGAGTTACAATCAGAGCTAGAGGATGTTTGTTGAAAAAAACTTTTCCACTAGAGCCGGGGGAAAAAATTCCCAGCAGCGTTACTGCCGGTCGCCGAGCTCCCAGTCCAGGAAAGTACTCTAGCGCGTGCTCTGTTTGAAGCATGTGAGTAACCTGATGGAGGTCAATGAAACCGCTCCCGGGCTTTAAGCTGCACATGTGTGAGCACGTCTTCCCAGAACTGTACCCAGTCTTGTACGCGATGGATGGCCTTAAAGAAAGCTGTATCTCGGGCCAAATTTGACCCTAGTGTGTCACTTCAAAAGCCAAGGTTGCCAAAATACCCTGCCCTAAGCAGAACTCCACATCCTAGAGTGCAAATGTCCACACCCCACAATTACTGACGTAGCTGGCTCTAAGTGCACACAGACACGCGCCTGGGAGGCAGTCCCAGTGGAGAGGACAAAGACTGAACTGGCCATGAGACTGCACTCTCCTTTCATCCTTCCAGGCCAGGATGGATGGACATTAGCTGGGCGACATACTGCGATCGGCAGTGTCCTTTGTACACGAGTGGCTGCGTCACAGCACCACCCGGTGGCCTCAGGGCAACCATGCACACAGCCCAAGGCCAGAGTTTCCCCTTTTTGGATCCCCAAATAAACACCCCACAGGGTTTTTCCAGTCCCGTCACAACAGCCCTCCTTAGGGGCTGATCTTTTAATTTAACATTCAAAACTAAACACAAACGCCCCTGGCCTGTGCAGAGCCCTTCCTGCCTTAGCAGGCTACTTCCAGCCCTTCCTAGTCGGAGTAATTCCCTGGATCTCAGGGTCCTCCTGCAGGAACCTCAGGTGAAGCTCACTGTGTCATCGGGCTGGCTTGCCCCCAGGCTGTCCAGCCCAAGCCACCCTGTCACATCCTTGTTGTGTAGCTCATCGGGTTTTAGTCTCCAGGGCTGGCAAGCCAGGTAATTTCACCAGCAATAAACTCACTGGCAAGTGTTTGTGTTAATGCATTGCTTCACAGACAACGTTTTCAATCCAGTGATAAAACCCCAAAGCCCCGGGGTAGAGAAATTCTAAATGGGATCATTGGTCCCCCAGAAGAGGGCCTGGCGTTGGAGCGACGCAACGTTCTCGCCGGTGGTCGATAAGGCGTGAGAGGAAAGGGAGTAATAATTCCATGAACTCCATGTTTTATGGAGTGTGTATGTCTGGGGTCGGTCAGAGAGCAGCCATGTTATTTGACTGCCAACAGCTGTTGCAAACGGTGCCTGCTTAGCCTTGGGGAAGGAGGCAGTTGTGCTGAGAAAATGGCTACCGTATTTGCATTTGACATTTGAAGTCCTTCGCTAATTACACTTGATTTTTATGAACAGCGAGGTTTGGTTCTATCTCTGATGCAACGTATCCAGTCCTGCCTCAACCATGCTAATTGTGTGGGGGGGGGGGGGAGGGAGTTCTTTGTCTTGAACTAGCATCTTATGCTACTGAGCAGGGATGGTTTCCAGGGTAAGGATCACAATCTGGCGCTCGATCCCATGACGAGAGTCACCTCCGGTTCAGATGAGATCCATTCAGACAGGGCGGCAGGGACCCTGAGTTCTCTTCCCGGCCTGGCTGTGATTGGCTGAAGTCACGGTGGTGATTACAGGGTCTCTGCCCAGGGATCTCTGTATTGGACACTCGTGCAGCCGCCAGTCGAGCATGGTTTGGGCTCTTGTTTCGTCGTATTAAGCCCTCCTTCGTGACGGAGATCCCACCTCAAGCCTCCAGCCAGTCCCCTGTCCCAGTGCCCTTAACCTGCTTCCAAATCCCTTCCCCTTCAGCTCCACAATTCATCTCCCTCCCATAGCAACCAGCTGGAGCTAAAACTGGCTCACCTGGGGTGTTCTCCGGGCTCACAAGGCGATTATGGCCAATTGAGCAGCATAATGAATGTACACGCGTTGCAGTTATGATTCAAACGCCTTCATTAAACGTAGTCACTGGCTCCCGGTACCAAGCCATGGCGCCTCTGATTCCTGCTCGGCGTCGATGACTAATTGCGGCACAGCAGCTATTAGACTCGGTTAAATGATCCGTGTGCCTCCCAAATAATGGTCTGTCAAGCTGCACTCGCCCCAAATCAACTTGACAGTCCAAATATTAGCTTGTTTGGATTAATAAACCCAAACTTTCTTACTCCCTGGCGCTTGCAAGGAGCTGCCTCCTTAATTGTTAGGGAACGGAGGTACCTCCACAGCTGGGAAGGTTCAGAGAAGCAGCTGGACTGGATGAGTTGTGCTGAAGGCAACAGCGGTTAAAAATCCAGAGGTTAGTTGGGAAATCGCAGCAGGGACGGCTAAGATCTGGACAGAGTAGCCAGTGCTTCCACCCTGTCCCCAAACTCACCAGCAGGAAATTGAGAGTCGACACCTCGGCCTATGTAACACCAAGGGTCTGTCTTCACCGAGCAGCTGCCCCAGGTTCTTGGCACCTGGCTCTGAGCGCCCGGGGTTAGCGTCTCCTCGGTGTGAGCATCCCCACAGCAAAGCCCTACCCACCTCACCGTGTCCTCACGGTTTCTGCATTCGCCGGGTGTGTCTGGCGGGGGGCATGGTTCTTTGCACGGATACGCGCTAGGATTCATACCCGGTCAGCTGTGACAATTGCGGGAGAACGTCTCTGCCCTCTGAGGGGCATTGTGGGAAGGCACTGGAGGACTACCAGCACTTAGCATGGTGCCCTCAATGCAAAGTGGGTGGGTTCCCACCTGAGTTAAATTGGACCCCGGCTCCACCACCACCCCGACACCTCCCAGATGTGCCAGGGAGTCCAGGCTTCAGGCACTTCCAAACCTGGGTTATAGGTTTTTCTGTGTGGATGGTAGGGGGGCTTGGGGCTAAAACTCAGATTAACAGTGCAGTGAACACACTCCGGGAGGCAGCAGGATGACCTCCCACTCGCTGCTTGCACTCTGAGGGCAACATATTGGAAGCCTGTGAAACTCGCCTCTTCCAAGTCACCTGTGTAATGGGCATCTCCTGCCCCACAGTCTGATTCCCAAAGTCTCCAGTGGTTTGGGTGCTGACCCGAATGCATCTGAGCCACCCTGAGTTGGAAATTGGATCTGCAACTCTCATGGCAACAGAACGCCTCGCAGAGACACCCAGTACTTCCTGATACAATTTCCCATCAGTGGTGTAGACTGAGGGGTCAAATTGAGGGGAGGGAAGCAGCGGGGCTCTTCCGAGCTCCGCCCACAAAATAAGCTCCACCCATGCGCATCACCAAAATGAGATACGGCTCGGCTCGTGGTAGGTTGTGCAGATATTCAAAATATGATTGTGCATCAATCTATGCCTCGCTGGGGCATGAATAGAGGTAGGCTTGTAACCATCAGATTTTCGTCGGTAAATCTTGATTTCGCCGTACACAAAGCCACGAAAATGATATTTCCACTGACAATAATCGAAACTGACAGAGAGGCAAAGTAAAGAAAAATGCAGCTTGAGAACATATTAGAGTTTGATTTACAGATATGTATTTTGTACTCTTTGACATGTGATGTTGACCCCCCATAATTCCGTAAAAGTGTAAATCGATAACAAAAAAATTAAATGTTTTAAAATAAACATTGCTAGTATCGATCGAAATTGTAAAAAATAAAAAATTGAATTCTGCCAAGCCTAAATATGGGCTTTGCTGGGCTGCTTCCTGACTGAAAATAAAATTATAAACACCGGGTCTATCTCCCAAAGGCCACCCACCCGTGACACCACCATAAGCCGTCAATCACAGTAAACTACGCAGATCTGCAACCTTCCTGATCCTTTCTTTCCTGGAGAGTGAAACGGTTAACTATGTTGTCATTTAAATTCCCATCTCTGTCCACCTGAGTGAACCCCTGCCTGAGCTGAAGGGAGCAATTCACACCTCTCTCAGCGATTCCAGGCTCTCTGCAGACTCAGGCAAACATCCCTCCAGGAGGCCCACTCAGTTCACATGTTTTAGGTTTTCTTCGCCACCATCCCAAACACTTAAAATGAGATTCTGGAACAATAGCTCAGAGAGGTGTGAACTGCCCCCTTCAACGAGCAAGGGGTTAACTCAGGTGGACAGTAATTTACGGGATGGCTTTGAAAACACACAAAAAGCCGTGGCCCAAATTAAATTAATTTTTTTTTAAATTAATGGAGATATCCTATCTCCTAGAACTGGAAGGGACCTTGAAAGGTCATCAAGTCCAGCCCCCTGCCTTCACTAGCAGGACCAAGTACTGATTTTGCCCCAGATCCCTAAGTGGTCCCCTCAAGGATTGAACTCACAACCCTGGGTTTAGCAGGCCAATGCTCAAACCACTGAGCTATGCCACAGGGTATGGAAAAGCTCTGCAGTTAGCACAAGACTATGCTGCCTGCTGAGTGCACTCATCAGTATGAGCAGAGAAAAGATCTGTACTAGGCCACTCTGAGACTTCTGTCTTACCTAACCACCATGGGAAGGCAAGGGCAGGATGGGACGACCAGCCCTCCTGATGGTTGAGAGGAAGAGGTTAAGAAAAAGGGAGCAAAGGAGGAAGGCAGACCATGGGGATTTGTTAGGGGTGGAGGGAAAGAGTCTTTGGGGAGATGGGTAAGAGCTATTGCGGGGGCTCCCCCAGAATTCACTCACAGGATCCACTCTCTCCTATCCAGACGTTGGCACGATGTACCCAGAATGCCACGGGTGTGCCTCACTAATACCCTGCCCAGGAACCAATCAGGAAACACAACATTGCAGGGCGGGGTCTATTTATAGATTCCAAGGAGAGAGGGGACCACTGTGATCAGCTAGTCTGACCTCCCGCGCCACACAGGCCACAGCACGGCCCCACAATAATGCCTGGAGCAGATCGTCTAGAAAATTCTCCAGTCTTGATTTTTAAATGGTCAGTGCTGGGGACTCCACCGCGACCCTGGGTATTCTGGGGGTTCCCAGCTAGTTACCTGCCTAGAGAGCTTAAGAAGCATCTTGATTTTAAATGGGGCACGGGGATAACTTGGAAGAAGCCGCTTTACCTGCCCACAGGTTGCTCCTGGGGTGAGGAGACTCACATACATCCCCCGTCCCCCGTTCTGCACCAGCCAGTTTCACATCAACTAAGCACCTTTACGGATTCACTAGCTAACGTGCGTCTTAATCACAGCCGCGGGGGAGCAGCTATCGGTGACCTCTAGTGAAGAACGGCACCGTGGCAACAGGCAATTCTTACAGCTCTCCAAAATGCGCTGCCCCAGTGTCTGGCTAGCTCCGCACAGCTCACTGCCCCCAGCTCTGAACAGGGAATTACAAAAGCAATTACCTACATTAATGAAAACCGCCACTCCAGCTCGACTCTCTTCTCCCCACGGCACCTTGCAACAGCACATTCTAAACTTTCTCCAGACATGCCTGCAGCCCCCAGAGCCCCATCCGGCCTCTCCTTGTTGTACGGCTTCAGTCAGCAGGATTCAGGATGCTGGAGCTGTTCTATGCCCAGTTACTGGGAGGCAGCTCCTTAAATTAACTCATGGAGAGCTTAAATCCTCAGAGCCAGCCAAGAGGAGAAGGAGATACCACCACTAACTCCCTTAATCCTGGGGCTGTCAAGTGCCCATTCAACCTCCAGCTCAAGCTAGAGCAGCCTCAGGGCTGCTCTAAGTTTCACTGGGCTGCAAAAGCCCCCAGCGGGCGATTCTGGCTGCTGGGGTTCAGTGGAGTGCAGAATGTTCTGGCCACACACCCTTTCTGGTCCTGACATGACACCCCCCGATGCTGGGTGTTGAAAGAGGCGTAGCCCTAAAGCTCACAGAGATTTCCCTGTACAAGAGGCTGGCCAGGTTTAAGTCTGATTTGCATCACCAGAGTGGAACAAAGCACAGTCTGGCCTATGGACATGGCGGTGAGGTACAGAACCAGGAACCTTATTGATCACGTCTGTGCTGTGAGCGTGAGCAGTTGGACCCAAGCCCCCAGAATCCCATTCTAGCATGCCCTGGACTCAGTGTGAAACCTAGGATGCATTCTCTGGGTGCACAGCCCCTCCTTTGGTTGTTCCAAGTCCTGGCCAGGAATCTAAAGGGGATGTCCCAGGATAGTACAGAATCAATGGACCTCGAGAGGTTCTTGCCAGGTCTTGTTTTTAATACACCTGTATCTGTGTTTCTTGACTATTCATCTGCCCTTTCACTCCAGCCAACATGTCTTTTCCCTGGGCTTGCGGCAATAGAGAGAAGCCTCACCTCCCAAACACACAATCAATCATTCCAAACAGTGTGCAAGCCACACCTCGAACCAAAGCCCCCGGAAGCCAGGCCAAAGGCTCCCGCTGACCTCGCTGGGCTTTGATCAGGCCCCTCCTGAATAAACGGGACTGGTGAAGAATTCAGAAAAATCGAGACCTGCTCACGGACAATTGGCGAGCGGACAAAAAAGGGGGAAATCCGAGGAGTAAATTGCCCGTTCTGAACAGTTTATCCGCTTTGCGGTAGTGTCGGCGCTGTACTTTAACCTGTTTGTTGCATAGATTCTGAGCTTTTCAGGCCTGAAGAGATCAGGCTGATCTCCTGCATAACCCAGACCGGGGAACCTTACCTCATAATTCCTGTATCCAGCTCATAATTTCTGGTTAAAAAAATTCCTTACCAAGTTTCTCTTATTCTAGCGCTCCCTGGGCATTTAGACTCTATCAATACAATCATTAACACTGTTTATTATGATTATTTATTATTCAGGTCACACTTGCTTCCCTTCGGTTGCTTTTTTTTTTTTTTGTTAAGATGGAGAATCAAGAAAGCGTATTCTGTTTGGATTTGCCAGCTCTGTGCAGTTAACCATGTCCGATTCCTTCGAGGGTGTGATTTTTCTTTCCTTCGATTTGCATAGGGCATTTCATCCAGCAGGATCACAAACCGCTTTAGCTGTTTGACACACTGCATGAGACAGGAATCATTTCATCGATGGCTGAAGAGCAGCCACCTCGGGGGTGCAGCACGAGAGACGTTTAACAGCACACAGCAACGCTGTGCCACCGTTTAGGAGAGGAAGAGCAGAATCCCGTAACCAGTTAAAACCGCAGGGCGAATGTAATTATCCCACTTGGACACTGGGGCTAACTCTCTAACTTGTACAAAAAGCATCTGGGGAACGTTGGTCACCACACGGCAGTTTTATATCTTGGCTGAAAGCAGCACAGGATGCTGCTTCGAGCGTTGATTCAGCATCAATCTAGAGAGAAGAACTCCGGCGACATCATTGCATTGGCCTTCCATCCATGTACGGCTCATTCCCAATGCTGCTCGCAGTCAACCTCCCGGGCCGAGGTAGCATAGCAACACACAGGCCTACCTGCGCTTAAAAAAAACGGGGAGAATTCATCATGCCTCATGGCACCGGAAAATTCTCTCACTGCATGTCATTGATCAGAAGCACTGTGACTTTCCATCCCTTGCGCATAGACACTAATGCGTTCTCCACTCCTTTATTTTTGGTGTCACTGAGCAGAAAACACGTCCATACATCTTCATTCCCAGAAAAGGCCCTTTCGCACCAAATCGTTCAGCACTAATCCTTTTTGTTTTGCTGCTTCTACGAGCAAACGCCCGGCCGGGCATCTGTCTTTCCCTTGTAAGTCTCACTGGGCGGGTGGCAAAGTAATGTCTGGTGTGGCTGATAATTAAAAAAAAAGGTCACTGTTTCTGAAAACCACCACAGAGCTGCAGACTGTGTTAAAAAAAAAAAACCAGAGGACTCCTGATGTGATAAACAGCGACATTAGCATCTGGATAACACGGTAGGGAGATGGGAATGCCGTACTGAGGACTGAATAATGCAGGACTGTAACATACGTTTGCAAAAGGCTCCCTAGTGGACTTGAGTAGTAATTATTCTATGCACCCTCAATAGCACTATACGTTGAATGTAACACCGTTATCATAGAGTTTTTATTATTATCATTTGTATGATCGTAGCAGCTGTGAGCCCTAGTCATGGCCAATTGTGCTAGGTGCTGTACAAACAAAGAACAAAAAGATTGGCCCTGCTCCAAAGAGCTTGCAATCTAAGAGACAACAGAGGGATACAGACTGATGAGGCAGTATCACTGTGATCGTTTCTACATTAAGGCTGGCTTCTGATTTTCCCTTAACGCTGGGACTGGCGTGGCTTGGTTTGTATGAAGAATGCAAAGGTGACCTTGGTTGCACAAGCACACACCACACGCGTCACTTGTGCACGAATGCATTTGCACCTCTTGCTGAGGTGGCAGGTAAGGTCTTGTGTTTCTACTAAGGGGAGTGGTTTGCGCATTGGCCTGCTAAACCCAGGGTTGTGAGTTCAATCCTTGAGGGGTCCATTTGGGGATTTAGTTGGGATTGATCCTGCTTTAAGCAGGGGGTTGGACTAGATGATCTTCTGAGATCCCTTCCAACCCTAATAATCTATCTATCTATGATTCTGAGTAACATGTTGGGGGTTTCCTTATCGACTGGAAGCTCCGTGGGAAGGCGTGGGGTCTGCCCGGGCAGTGCCATGTGGCTGGGAGGGGGCTGCCTTGCTTTTGTGCTCAAGTGATGGTTTGATTTCCAGCTATGGGGGAAAGTGACTGCTCATCTCACTTGTCTTCTTGAGCAGCCTCACAATCTTACCTGGGGACTGGCTTTGAACTGGATCCACTTCTACATCTGATCAAGAGAGAAACGCTCTCTGGTTCCCTTTGCCTTAGGTGAAGCCAGGCAGACCCGAGCTCATATTGACAGAAAGGGTCCCGGAGGCTTAATAGCAGCAGTGTGTGCTGACACCTTTGGACTAAGGGGTGAAATGAACCTCCGTGCAGAGGGCTAGCACATAGTCTATCCATCACCCAAGTCCGACATGCTGGGAAAAGGAGCGAGTTTGAACCCAGATCAGGATTCTATCCTCTTCCCTTTCCCGTCTCCCTTCACTTTGAAGCCAGGAGAGTCTAAGTGCGTCAGGATCTCACCCTCCTATTTTCTGCACCATGCTCCCAACCGTGCCCCCGCTCATGTCTGTCACTCTAATGAATGTGCTATAATCACCCAGAGATCAGAAAGCGTTTCTCTCTCAGGCGAAGGTAATGAGACCTGATTCCCTCATCAGACAGCGGCTGGAATACTGAAGTCCTTGCACTCTGCATTCTGCTCCGGAACCATCGCAAAGAGGAACTCCGGCATCCAGGGGGTATCGTCCTTCCTGGCCATCCAGCTGCAGCACACCCCATGGCTCTGTAATAGCCACTTGGCACCGCATTGGGCAACTGGAGATGAGCAGTATTGTAGACAGAGACCAAGGTAGCATGGAGGAAGAGGAAGTCACTGCTTAACCAAAGCAATGGTCCATCCATTGCAACATCCTCCTACCCGTGGTGGGAGACCTTACAAAACCAGAGATTTAATTGGTCAAGTGGGTACCACTTGCTAGAGCTGAAGAAACTCTAGTCAGCAGTGCTAGAGACAGAGCTCCCCGGCCCCGGGGACGATGGAGGACCTTGTGTTACTCTGCAGCTCTTCTCTCTTGCACACACACCCCAGGCACACCAGGAATGGTACTAGCCTCCCTTGGTGTTTTGGAGAGAACCCGGAGGCTGGAGAACAAAGAGGAGGCGACTGAAGGAATCTCCCAGCACAAACAGTGAGGACTTCATGTTCCACTCCGGTCACCTTCCCCGCACACAAGGTGCAAAGACAGCACTGATGAATCCGGCAGTTTGGGACGGCGGAGCTGGGAGAGCCCCTCCCTGACTCTTGCCAAAGGGCTCGGGTACCTGCAGCAGGAACGTGGGCACCATGGGGAGCAGTCGTTCCGCTGAGCTGAGCTGAAGTCAGTGCACTGCAGCCTCACAAGAGGGGCCGGCTCCAAAGCCCACTGGCATGACCAGAAAGCTGCCACGGCCAAGTCAGGAGTCCTGGGTTCTAAGCCTGGCTCTAGTCCACTCTGTGACCTTGGATAAATTGCTTTTCTTCTCTGTTTCTCCTTCTGCCCTTTGTCTGGCTTGTCTATTAGGATGGGAAGCTCTTTGGGGCAGAGTCGTCTCTTATAGCGCACCTACCCAAATGGGGGCCCTGATCTCCTCTGAGCCCTCAGAGTGCTACTGGAATAAAAAACTACCAATCACACATCACCAGGAGGCCCAGCAGAGGATGAGCAATGAAAGCATTAACTCCTGCGAACAGCACTAGAGAACTCTCTGTCTGCCATAGCGGTAGCTTCATCCTTTATTTATGCACCGATCTCTTTTCTACAGGAGGGTTTTTAATTTTTCAGTGAGGTCTGGGCCCCCCCATCACCCAGAGTGGTTTAAATTTTTACCGGTTTCCTCACACACACATAGAGGCAGGAGGACAGTAATTAAAGCAGGTCGGGAGTGTGACGCAGTCTGTATGGTTTTTTAAAAATTTGATGATGAGTGAATATAATGTAACTGGAATATGCTTCATGCAAAAGGTCTCTTGTAAGGTATCATTACAAAGCTTATTGTCTACTGAGTGTGATCATCCGATTTGTATCAAGGTATCACTCTTGTATCTGAAACGAGAAATATGACATATAACTCTGAGGGCCTATTGTTATTATGCAAAGGGTGGGCCATTAATGGTGGTTTGGAATCTTAATGGCTCCCATCAACCAGGACAATTGACTGGATGGCTCTGTTTGCAGGCAGGCCTTCCTGTGAGTCAGGCCGGGAGGAATGAAGGCTTGGGGGTCTTACAGTGACATGTGATCATGTCACCTGAACTGGAATCCATCTTTAACCTGGTGTTTTTCCAGTGATGGGGGGTGGAAACCCAGAGGGACAAAGGGTTCCCGCCTTGTGCAAAAGATATATAAAGGAGTGGAACAGAACGAAGAGGGAGAGGAGCCATCATGAAGAATCTCCTAGCTACCACCTGAGCTGGAACAAGAGCTGTACCAGAGGAAAGAATTGTGCCCAGGCCTGGAAGGGGTCCAGTCTGAGAAAAAAAATTACTGAAGCATCTCTGAGGGTGAGATTATCTGTATTCAGTTTGATTAGACATAGATTTGCGCATTTTATTTTATTTTGCCTGGTGACTTATTTTGTTCTATCTGTTTCTACTTGGAACCACTTAAATCCTACTTTCTGTATTTAATAAAATCACTTTTTACTTATTAATTAATTCAGAGTATGTATCAGTACCTGGGGGAGCAAACAACTGTGCATATCTCTCTATCAGTGTTATAGAGGGTGAACAATCTATGAGTTTACCCTGTATAAGCTTTATACAGGGTAAAACGGATTTATTTGGGTTTAGACCCCATTGGGAGTTGGGCATCGGAGTGTTAAAGACAAGAACACTTCTGTTAGCTGCTTTCAGGTAAACCTGCAGCTTTGGAGCAAGTAATTCAGACCCTGGGTCTGTGCTGGAGCAGACAGGAGTGTCTGGCTCAGCAAGACAGGGTGCTGGGGTCCCGAGCTGGCAGGGAAAGCAGGGGTAGAAGTAGTCTTGGCACATCAGGTGGCAGCTCCCAAGAGGGTTTCTGTGATCCAACCCGCCACAGGGAGATTCAAAAATCAGGCCCCAGATGAGGAGATTTATGTTACCCTGATGGGAAATGCAATAATGTCTGTTTTACAAGATGAAAATGATCAGCCTGTTGGTCGACTCGGTGACCTACGGGAATTAAAACAGAAAAACGAAATGAGTTTTTCACTAAGATCACTTAACAGGCTTTCCGCCAAGGAGCATTGCTGTTAAAAACAAACTGCTAAAGAATGGCAGTTCCCATGAAAGGGCTACCAGGTTTTAAGAGGACACACAATAATACCACCTAGCTCTTTCATACAGCTTTTCATCACTAGATCTCACACCACTAGTCACTCGTTTCAATGTATTTATGTCCTCTAAACACACTTAGAAAGTTGGACAGTGCCCAACTCTTATCCCCATTGCACTGATGGGAAACTGAGGCACGGAGACTAAGGGACTTGCCCAAGGACACACAGGGAAACTGGGGCTGAGAAGAGAACTGAATCCCGGTCCTAACCTGGTGCCTAACCCTGGACCATCCTTCCTCTCTGATGTGCACTAGGTCCTGAAAAGAGAGCTTAAAATATAATAAATTAAGGTCAAGGTTTGCAAACTGACTAGTCATTTGGGATGCTTCAACTTTCAGGCCCCCACTTGGGACTCCTCAGAGGGCTCTGATTTTCAAAAGGCAGATTTGCAGCATTTTCTGAAAACTGGGCCCCTTAAAGTGGCTCAGGGTGGACAACCCAAAATCCCGAGTCACTGAGATCTGGGCCTAACCCTGTATTAGGTCCCATAATGCAACTGGATCCGCTAGCACTGACTACTCAATTTCCTGTACCAGGGCCACATGAGAACCTACAAGTCATGTCGCCCTCTAGTGGCTGACCCTAGTGACCATCACAGCCTGCCACTCACTTGCCGTTTAAGGACTCATGGTTTTGAGCAGAAGGGCCCAGGTTCAATCCCCAGGGACAACTGTGGGGCCTGCAGGAAGGTGGCCACGTGTCTCCGAGACACAGTCCTGATAGCAATTGGCTAACCTACATTGAGGGCTCTGTGTGATCGGGTTGTTCGTGTACATAACCAGCACAACCCGTTGACTTTGCTGAAGAAGTTGACAGGCAACTGTAGAGGAATGTTTGACTGAGAGAGCGGTACCTTCTCCACCTATCCACCTACGATGTGATGCCATGCTCATCACCATGGTATCGGAGCACTTTGCCTCTGCAGTATTCCTGGGTTAAGAAAATATGGGACAGATTCTCATCTTAGTTACCTCATTCTTATTCATTGTATTGCAGAGCTGCCAATAGGCTAGGGACTGTACAGGTACAAAGCAAGGCAGCCCCAAGAGCTTATGAGCTAAGAAGACAGGACAAAGGACATATTATGAGCTCCTGGGGAAACTGAGGCACAGAGCAAGCGAACAAGTGACGTGTCCAAAGCCACACAGGGAGTCTGTGCCAGAGCTGGACCTGACCCCGGAGTTCACAAGTCCCAGTGAAATGCCATAACTAGAAGACCACCCTTCCCCCTCATTCTACAGCAACTTTGTTGAAGTAAGTGGGGTTACTCACAATTCAATCCAGTCTCACTGAGATTAGAATCTGCCCCTTGTGTCTTTAATATCCTTTGAGCCTAGCCTGGCATTACAGACCCCTGTCTCTCTGCATGTTTAGCAAGAAGACAGCAAGATAAAACAGCACTGACAAGTCCTAAAGCCATGTCATCAGTCCTAGCTGGGGGGGGCGGGGGAAGGGGTTGCTTCAGGGGAAGGGAGGGGAAGTTTATTTGTTTTTTCACACGCTGGAAGCTCTTTAATTGCACTAAGTTGTTTACCAAAGGAGGATGTAATTAAAAGTGAATGGATGTAATTTCTTTATCATCATGAATATTAATTAAAGATAAACACCGCATCAATATTAATTGAAGCGGGACTGGAAGATGAAAGGCAGGATTCGATCGGGGGGGGGGGGGGGGCTGGCATTTAAACCTTTGGCAAATGAAATTACTGAGAGAGAAAGCAGAACAATGGAGATCTTCGGAACAAAACGAGGCGCTGCCAGACTGGATCAGAGCCATGGCCCATTGCAACAGAAGCGGAGCTGAAATGCGCGAGGCTTATGAATGCTGTAGGAATTGCTGTGTCTTCATCCAGGAGTATTGCTATGCAATATTGGTATGGGCCCTGTATAAGACCAGGTCAGTACATGGGGTTTTAAGACTTTCCTGTGGGAGTGCATTGATCTAACCTGGATTGCGCTTAGTGGAATGTCGGTTATCTGCCTGTAATGCTTGTATCCCATGGGAACTGGATAGGAAGGCAACACAATGGCTTCCCAGAATACCCACGTACACACAAGAAAGCTAAGGGGGGGGGGGGGCTCGCTGATAGCTTCAAAGACCCTGGATCTTGTCTCCAGCGTGCTAGAAAGATGAGCTGGGAACTAGGGGGCAAGAGGCGACTAAGGAGTTAAAAAGGTGCTCAGAGGGAGTGAAGGGGGTGGGCGGTTTCCCTTGTGAGCAGCTGTCTAGACAGACAGCCTGGGCCTCCGAGCTCTAGGGGCTGGTGAGCCTTAGGGAAGAAGGAGGGATGTGTTCACTATTGTTTTCAGAGGTTTTCACTGATGTGCTTTTGTCCTACATCAATGATCCTTTGCTTTAAGGAAGCAGCTCGGTCGCTAAGTACCGTTATCTTTGCCCCAGACGGACTGGAACTGCAGGGTCTGAGCCCAAGGCAGATCTGCTCTGGTGCTCATGGTTGATACACGGGGGACTGACACCCAGCACCTGGTCTGAGAGTGGGAGAAGCCTGTGCTTCCACCCCAAGAAAGATGTGATCACCCAGGCCTGAGACCTAGCGGGGGCGGACTCAGAGTCCAGGAGGCGTAGTTAGCACAGTAGCAGACACCCATCCGGTCCAATAACCTCTCCCTAAGAATGGCCAGCCTCAGCTGCTTCAGGGGAAGGTACAAGAAACCCCCTAGCAGACAGTTCTGGAATAACCTTCCCGTGGAGTGCGTTTCTTCCTGACCCCCATTTGTAAGTGGTTGCCTTAGGCCCTGAAGCATGAGGGTTTCTATGTACCGTTCTGTATTTTTTCAGTTCTCCCTCGATGTTCTCATTGGCCTTATCAAAATCTCATTCTTTTCTGAATCGCACCACGCTCTGGAGCTGCCATGGACCAACCCAAACTACACTGGACAAGGGAACCCTAGTGCATTCACACTCTGAGCACTGCTAACATCCCAGCCAGCTCAGTGTAACCCAACCTTTCCCACTGAGAAACAGCAGGCATCCTCCTGAAAAATGGATCCAAAGCCTGTTTCCTAGGCACCATCCTCTTCTTTCCCTTTGCTCCTCTCCTTTTTTTAAATCTTCACTTCTTAATTAATCTTCAGATCCTCATTTGAGTAACCAACAGAACCGTAATAAAAATACACAGTCAATAGCCTAGTATAAGATCTCTGTATCTCTTCTGGGTATATTAGCTAGCTGTTGCCTATGTATTTTGATTTCTTTATGAATTATTATATGTATTACAGGAGTCTCTAGATACCCCACTGTGGTAGGGGCTGGAAGTATATATCACACACACAAATCTACATTAAAAGAACATTAAGGCAGCAAAGCCAAGCACTGCAAAGTTAGCAATGCCAGTTCACAGTTGCCTCTGAAATCTGAATTCCCTCCTCCCCCCTTGCTCAGATGCAAACCTAGTCCCAGTAGAAGGGTGTGGGGTGGGACACAGGTCCACTAACAGAGAAGACCGGCTCCATCACATGAGACTTTTTCCCCTTACAAAGCTCTATGTTCCCAGCTTGTAACTAGCATCACGACAGAACAGCCCACACTCCCCCAGAGATCTCTCAATCCCCTCTGCCCTCCAGGTAGCTGTTTATATAGAACTGCCTGGGTTCCCATTCTGATTGGGCCTTCGGTCTACAGCCCTGCCCCATTACCCTACCCTGCATATGTGAGTGAGATCTGGGGAGGACTTAACCCCGTGACTGCTGGCTGGCAGCCTCAGGGCAGTTCCATAACATTACAAGAAATCCCTAGCCTTGCAGAACTGGGCTAGGGGCTGAAAGTGAAACTGAGCAGGGGGAATTTCACCATTCAGAGGAAAGCCCCAATCCTGTAATGAGCTCTGCATAGGCCCAGGGGGAGCCCTGCTCTCCTTTGTCTGAGCTGTGCAACTGACGTCTTAACCTTGCTAGTCCCAGGTGAGACTAGCCCAGTGCCCTGATTACATTTCAGTTCCGGCATCCACAGTCTGTCTTCCCCAAGATATAGACTGTCACAGGGGAATTTTAGGGATTATCCTGTAACCCCCATATTCTTCATTTTTATATAATCATGATCTTACATATAAAGCATGCCTTGTAAACTACCCGGGGAAAGGTTATGATCTGCTGAAAATCATTTTTCTACCCATATATGTGTATCATTAATGCATATAAAGTTATGAGAATTGTGTAGCATGGTTGTCACTAAAGCAGGCTGTGAGTTGGGGAATCAGCCAGATATTAGCTCCCTAGAGGCAACAGCAGGGAAAGTAACCAACGCCCGGGCGGGGTGTCAAACAACCCATCACCAGCCATTGTCCAGCAAGGGAGCTCCAATGCAATGACTCACCTGCATGAGGCCACACCAGGGGAACTGCTCAACCTTGCCTGGGGACTCAGCAATGCCCCCAGACATGCCTGGACTTGTGCTCCCCAAGCACATGGGACTGAGGATATAAAACCGAACACAGGGGGCCCATGCTTGGCATTTCTCCTTCACCCACCTATGCTGCAAGCAACAAGGACACTCTGAAGACTCCAATTGAGGGGACTGGCCCAGATTTCAAGGGTGAAATCTGTGTACTATGAACTGCACTATCCAGTGGGGTGGTGAGAAAAACAGCTTAGTCTGGCTGTTGCCCAGTCTAATAGGGTTGTGAGTTTAGACTCATGCTTATATTTTATTTCTGTTGGTAACGAACTCAGATCTTTTTGCCTATCACTTAAAATCTGTCTTTTGTAGTCAATACATTTGTTTAACTGTTTATCTTTACCTGTGAGTTTGCCTGAAGTGTGTGGCAAATCTGCTCGGATTTGCAAAGGCTGGTGTATGTCCACTTTCCATTGATGAAGTGTTGAACCAATTAATAAATCTGCACTGCCCATCTTGAGCGGTGCACGACGGTATATTCCTGTGGTGCAGTGCTGGGAACTGGGGGGATTTGGCTGGTGCCTTTCTCTGTGTGATTCATGCGTGGCTCTGGGAGCATTCATGCAATTTAGCTGGGTGTGGGGTCTCCACATACGTTTGTGCTGAGTGATAACAGCGCTTGGAGGTGGTTGCTGCTGATCACTAGCAAGGCATTCTGAGAGAGTTCAGGGGGGCACAGAAGTCCCACAGTCCCAGGATGCACCCCGGCGATCCCGTCACATCCCCCTTCACTTTCCATCAGACACTGCTTTCTTCTTCCCTTCCTCTCTTAAAAGGTGCTGTGCTGTGCTGCCATGTGTTGTTGTGCTCTGCCCCAGAAGTGGCTGCATTTCAGGGATGGGTGAAATGATTTCTGTATAAATCACTTTGAGAGGAAAACTACTGTATAAACATAAAGTATTGATCTGTTATGATGGAATGTGCCACTGAGAATTCACTCCTGAAGGATGAGTGAAAACATCGCTCTCCCTGAATAAACCTGGGGCATCATCTATTACTATAAGCCACTATATTGCCTTCACGCTTGCTGTTTTTCTCTGCCTCTGAAATGCACTGTTACTCTTCGGTTTCATTTGTATGTCATGCTTTTTATTTTGGGGGCTGAGACACAACAAGCCTTGTGGCTTGAATGAGATAGTAAATACTGCCCCGCGTCCCATCGGGGACTATACGATACATAATTACCTGCTCCTAGATATAATCAATGCAGTTACGTCCTTAATATCAGCCCAACGCGCCTGCCATCGGTTCTGGAATTCAGAACACAACTTTTCCCCCCAGAACACGTTGTGTGTTGGCTGCAGTTCAGTGTTTCGCCCCACGTTCCATTGACAGGCGGTTGGCAATCGTTTAACAGTTATTAATGAGAAAGGAGCTGATGGCTTATCAATCATATTCAATAGCAAGCAGGCGAAAAGGCCTATGTGGTGTATCTGAGGAATGGTCATTTGCTGTCGGTATGAAATAATACACAATGCTTTCTTGGACAACAATGAACGGCTTCCAGTCCACGTACAGTCCCTGTCCTTTATTCATTCGTCTCCTCTCCATGTCTATTCCCTCGTTGCCTGGAGTTTTCATGGGTTTGTATTGTTGCTTCAGGGGAAAAAATCAGTGAAAGGCTCCCCAGAGGCTCTTAAGCAAAGTAAGCGGTCCTGGGAGCACAGGGAAGGACCTCTCGTGGCTCAGTCACCGGTTAAAAGATCGGAAACAACCGGGAGGAATAAATGGCCAGTCTTCACAATGAAGAGAGGTAGATAGCGGGTCTTGCGCTGTTCAATATGTTCACAAATGGTCTGAAAAGAGGGTGAACATTGAGGTGGCAAATTTGCCGGCGCTACAAAATGATTTGAGATAGTTCAGTCCAAAGCAGACTGCAAAGAGTTATCCACACAGAACTGGATGACAGGGCAACAAAATGGCAGGTGAAATTCAACACTGGTCAGTGCAAAGTAATGCATATTGGAAAACATAATCCCAACTACGCATATACAAGGATGGGGTCTAAATTAGCTGTTGCCATTCAAGAAAGAGATCTTGGAGTCATTGTGGATCGTGCTCTGGAAACTTCAGCTCACTGCACAGGGGCAGTCAAAAAAGCGAAGAGACTGTTAGGAACCATTAGGAAAGGGATAGATAATAAGATATCATAATGTCACAAGATAAATCCATGGTGCACCCACACCTTGAATACTGAATGCAACTCTGGTCATCCCATATATACACATATATAGTGGAACTGAAAAAGGTTCAGAGAAGGGTAACAAAGATGACTGAGGGTATGGAACAGCTTCCATGTGAGGAAAGACTAAAAACATTAGGGATGTTCAGCATAGGAAAGAGATGACTAAGGGGGGATATGATAGAGATCTATACATTATGAATGATGTGGAAAAAGTGACTAGAGAAGTGTTATTTATTCTTTCCCACAATACAAAAACCAGGGGTCACCCAATGAAATGAATAGGTGGGAGGTTTAATACAAACAAGAAGAAGTACCTTTTCACGCAACACACTGTTAACCTGTGGAACTCATTGCCATGGGATGTCGTGATGGCCAAAAATATAACTGGGTTCAAAAAAGAACTCGATAAGTTCATGGAGGACAGGTGCATCAATCATGGCAATTAGCTAAGGTGGTCAGGGATGCAACCCTAAACATCTGACTGCCAGAAGCCAGGAGGGGAAGACAGATGTGAATCTTCCCAGTATTTCTCTGTTCTGTACACTGCCCATGAAGCTCTGGCATTGGCCACTGTCAGAAGACAGAATACTAGGCTAGTGGACCACTGGTCTGACCCAGTATAGCCGTTCTTATGTTCTTAAAGGGTTAAATGGATTCAATTCAATTAAACTGAGGGAGTTTCTTTTACCTCAGGACCAGGGTACCAGACCAGCTCTGGGGTATGTTATTCTCTAGCTGCCTGCTTCCGCTCACAGGATTATAAGGAGTCTGTTCTGGAAAACACATTTTATTCAAGAAATGATTAAAGATTTGTCTCAATTCATTTTTCCTGGCTCCATCACCACCCTATCTGAGCATCTCCCATGCACTAATGGGTTTATCCTCAGAGCTAGGGCAGTGCTGCTATCCCCATGTGACAGAGAGGGAAACTGAGGCAAGCTGAAGTTAAGTGACTTGTCTCAGGCCACACAAGGACCTGATGGCAGAGCTGGGAAATAAATCAAGCTCTCCTGCATCTCAGGACAGGGCCCTAATGTGTCCCCACTTAGCAACCTGGGTTTGGGGGCTTAGCTAAATATATCCCTCGTTAGCTATTTGAGCCAGGAAATGATGGGAACTCCGCTGTGGGTTCATAGCTAGTTCCGCTGCTACAGTGCAGTGCATTGTGGGTGCCGACCTGCAGAGATGCTCAGCTGAGGTCCCTCCTATCCATCTCTGGTGGTTGGCTAACTGAATGTGGTAAGCACTAATAAGCCAGTAGGGCCACTCAACTAGCTTCCCTTTCGATATAGAATAGTGCCGTACTAAACAAGGGCCCTGGGCTGACTCTACTTGTAAGGGTCCCAGGTTCTGTTCCCATCTAAGCAACAAAAAATTTTGTGTGACCTCATGCCAGTAATTTAGGCCCACACCCTCAAAGATATTCAGACTTTTAACTTCCATTGCAATCAGAGCCACAAAAGTACTTAGATTTATATTTCAATGGACATTAGGAACCTACATACCCTTATAGATCTGGGTCTTTGTCTCTCTGTGCCTCAGTTTCCCATCTGCAAACTGGCACTGCCCTACCTCCCAAGGCCATGGGCGAGTACCAGGCACTCTGGGGAGGAAAGCCACGTGAGCAGACAGATGGAACATTCCCTCTGTTAGTAAAACAGGTTCTAACATCCAGAGCTGGGCCGTTGCCTTTGCGTCAATACACTCGCTGCATTACTAGAATCTAAGTCATTACTGGGTAAAGTGCTTTGGGAGACCTTGACTGTGAAAGGCATTAATACATACAACTCACTGATTCTCTGCTCTCCTCGCTGACTAAGTCCTGGCCAATTGGTGCCTACGGATCTGTAGTAAAGAGCAAATAAAGTGCCCCTGAGAGCCACTCTGAAGACGGGTCTGGAAGAAAGTTTGACAATCGAAAAAAGAAAACGTAAAAGAAGCTGCTGAGATTGTTTCCGGGCACAGGCTGAAGAGGGGCGGGGTCAGAGCGGCCTGGGGAGGCAGATGAGGAAGAGTTGCTCCACGGAAGGGTTATGATGCATCGGCAGAATTTGCACATGCAGAATTTGAAGCTGGAACAGAGATTCTTAGGTCTTAACCAGGCTGCTGGGGCCATAGATCTCAAAGCAGGGTGAGTGCTGCTGGTTCAAATCGGGGGCCAGGAGGCCCAGCGAGAGAGGAAAGGTTGCCCGGTGACTGGCAGATCTGGGAATTTCCCTCCGTCCATGTGCCTCATCCCTGTAAAGGGACCAGGCCTACTGATCCAGGGGGTACAGTCTATCTAATGTATGTACACAGGCCCCCATGACCCCAGGAGCTCAGCACCTCACAATCCTTAATGTATTTATCCTCACAACCCCCTGGGAGGCAGGTCAGGGCTCCCGTCCCCATGGTACAGCTGGGGAGCTAAAACACAGAGAGAACTAGGGCCAGATATTCATCTAAAGGTGCAGCCTGGCGTTTCGGAAAGCCCCTCTAGCTGCCTAGCTCTCGGTGGCTTGCCCAGGGTCACACACAAAGTCTGCCACAGAGCCAGGGGTGACACCCCAATCTCTCAAGCACTAGGCCCCCTGGACTCCTCCCCTCAGTTCAGAGGTGACGGCTGTGTCACATGACGGGGACAGGTGATCTCCCCTGGATTGGCAATATGGTCTCGGATTGGACATATGACTTCACTGTCCCCTGCTATTAATCATCTTCCAACAGGTAACGAACAAGCCAGGGAGTCAGGTTTATTTTATGGCTTTGTTAGAATTTGGCTTAGTGACTAGGAGGAAATTAGCAGACCTCCTTAGTTCTTGAGTTGTAATTGACACCCCCTGCCATGGCTGGCTCCTCCTGGGAAGGAGCAGATAAGCGATGGGTGAAATGGGGGAATAAATGCTACCGGCGCTGTTTAATCCCTGGCTTCGAAACGCAGGCCGCCTCCCAGCCTGGAGGAGACACGATCATTGACTGGCTTTGTGGTCCCCCCTTTGAAAGCTCCATGACTCTTGAGTTTGTGCTGCTGACGCTAACGCTGGCCCATGCAAGGCCGCGAACCTCGTTAAGTCCTGCCGAGGACAGATCTGCTTTGAAAACACATCGGCTTTCGCAAGCCTCTGCTGAGCTTCTGCCCAGGAAGGGAACAGACATGGCAGGAGAGAGCTGGGTGTAGGGTCCTTCCGTCCAAGCCACCATCGCGTCGCCTTGCGCCAATGCCTACTGATGTAACTCTGAGCCTTTCCTCAGCAGGAATGATCGTGGCTCCTCCAGGCGGATAGTTTCAGCTCCGAGGGGATGGGAGACCCGGGTTCAGTCCCTGCTGATGTCTGCATGAATGTCATCACAGTGCAACAAAAGACAGGCTTTAAATGCAGGTGCTCGGCACTGGGCTGCCTAGCAGAGGGAGGATGTGAGATGTTGCTAAGGGGGTGGGGGGGTGATCTTATCGCCCCCTTGTGGCTGGCCCCAGTGAGGCTAAGAGCTGCTACCTGGGCACAGCTAACAGTGTTACTTCTGCCACTCAGCTGCTGGGAGCTTGAGGCGAGGAAGGTCTCCCCTCGTGCTGCTAAGATCCAAACATGACGGCTAGATCGTAATCTTTACCTGCGGTGTTTTCCCAGCACGTCTCCCCATCTGGAGCCATCAGACAGCTCCCCCAAGCAGCCATGTATCAGAGACCTGGAGATGGATCAAATGTTGCTATGCAGCATGTCCCACACTGGGGCAGTATGATCCCCAGTCCTGGAGAGTAAAGACCCGCCCAGCCCAGCCCAACCTCTCCATGTTCCAGGAGAGATTTCTGCCATGTGTTCTCCAGGGCCTCACCCAGTAACATTTCAAATGGCCCAATGAGAGAGGCTCCCAGCACTTCCCTTGAGGGGTCCAGTCAGGAGTCTAGCAGCTCACGCGGTTAGCAGCCGTGCCACTGCACACGGATGAGATGGGAGGGTTCCCCCGTCTGTTCACTGCCCAGCCTCATGACGTCTCTCTAAGCCTCTGCAGGCATAACTCAGTCGGAGAATGGGCCTCTTTGTGCCTCTCTAGTTGCTGCGCTTCGAGGATAAACGTCTGCGACAGCCACCCGCAACACGCGTTACTCTTCAGCTCAAGCATCAGCAGAGGCCTGTTCTTTCCCTCCTCACGGCCAGGGGTTCAGTCCCCAGTGATGACACAGGTGGCGTTAGTTATGCACACAGGCAGCTTCAGAATGGCAAGCTCTCCCGCGGTGGGACACTGAACCGGCCCCCTTGCAGCCCCTGGCTTAGCCAAAGGAAAGACAGGGCAAACAAACTGTTGATCCAGCTAGCGGAGGGGTTTGACTAGCCTCAGCATGATCTGCAGCTGGAAGTCGGTCCCTTGCAAACGCTGCGGCTTGGCTATCATCCCCTGACACCCGAGTAATCACATCGGTCACGCCGCGCTCTTCCACTGCTGCAATTTCATGGCTCCTCAGCTGGGGGAAATCGTTATGATTTGGGCTTGTCTTAAAGTATTAAGGCGCTTTGCGCTTCCCTTTAAAGGGATGTAGACGTGGGCGGGGATGGGGCTGTGCTGGGAGGGGGCGTCTCGCTCTGGCCCCCGGCCGAGCCCAGCACTCCACAGTAACACACTTTCAAGGCAGACAAGGCAACATTCATCTGAGTGTATGACAGGGAAGAGAAAGGAGCTGGGTGGGACGCTTTGAGCCTGGCCCGTGTATTGCATTAGAGGAGCGGGAAGGAACTAGTGTGTCACAACTCAGGATTGCCTAGTGGTTAGAACACTAGCCTATGACTTAGGTGACTTGGCTTCAAATCACAGAGTCGGTCTGTGCCTCAGTTTCCCCTCTGTACAATGGGGTTGATAGTACATTGAAGACTGTGAGATGCTCTGCTACCATGGTGGCATGTACTGTAGAAAGACGGGGGTGTTAGCCGGGTGGTTGACCAAACTTAACTAAGAGGAGGCTGCCTCCTTGTTCCCTGAATGCCATACTCGTGTTCACTTCCTGGCCTAAACCATCATGTGGCATTGTGCTGTTAAGCCGCTTCCACCCCAGAATGAGCTCCATTCCCGGGATGAAAGATTCTTCGCGGCAAGTACAAACCATAACAAATCTTCAGCCCCCAGGACCTAGCATTCAGTGTGTCTGCTGCCACCGCCACAGGGTATTGCACCACGTCCACGGCAGCGGGGATAATTCAGCTCCGCCTGATCCAAATCACAGGTGGCCACCATTTGTGGCAAGGGAGAATCCCTTTCAACTCTTACCAGTGCAGGGCCTATGACACGCATAGCTGCCCCACTCGTGCATAACAAAGTCCTCCCGAACTCCTGGTGAGAAAAGCTCCCTGTCATGGTTTTGCTGCAGCGGGTATTTTACCAAAGCACTCATTTCGAAAGAGTTTGGAGGGGTTGGAATTGCCTCTTTCCTTCACTGGGCTTCTCACGTCAGCAAAATCAGAGCCCTGCTAGATGGTGCAGATATGGCTAAGGAACTCCCTTTACACCCCTGGCAAGGAAGGGATTTAGAAAGCGTGGATGTATGTACTGGTTACATGTCTCTTCTTACCCCAGCTGACCTGAGCAGTTTGCCAAACTCCAGGTGTTGCAGATTGTTCCACCTCAGAGGAGAAATTGACAATGGAATGAGGTATTTTCTTCATTGCTATCTTGTTTATTTACAAGGACCATATGAAGTTCCGTTTCCCTGAACACAGGAGGAAACAAACACCAGGAGACGGAGGGTCCTGTGGCACCTTTGAGACTAACAGAAGTATTGGGAGCATAAGCTTTCGTGGGTAAGAACCTCACTTCTTCAGATGCAAGTCAGAAGTGAGGTTCTTACCCACGAAAGCTTATGCTCCCAATACTTCTGTTAGTCTCAAAGGTGCCACAGGACCCTCTGTTGCTTTTTACAGATTCAGACTAACACGGCTACCCCTCTGATACCAGGAGATGGTTTCCTTGCTCACATCAGCACCACCAGAAGTCCCCTCTCTGGGCTTCTCCCAGGACCACACACCAGGCTTGTCCAGGTTGTGTCTGTCTCATTCTCTGTCTCCCTGTTTGCTATCTCCTTCTCTTGCAATGCCTTGTCAAAGCCCTCCTCCTGCATAATTCAAATTCCTGGGTGAACTCCCATATGCCTTTGTTTTAGGGAGTGGCTTGTCTCCTCCAGCTATTTTAAACAGAGGGCATGGCCCACAACCTCAGCAACGCTTTGCCCAATCTACAGAACTATGGCCAGATCTCCATCCTCTCGAAAAATCCCATGGATGGCAAAGGATTTAAATCCGGACAGGATAAGGCCCGTAGCTGGGGTCCTCTCCAATTGTAAGACCTGCTTGTTATAATCACCCTTCCAGAAGAGGGATAACAGCTGGCTTAAATATTGGCACAAAGGGTCCCTAGCAATCAGTCTGTCGCAGATCGCAGACTCACCACCGCAGCGCCTCCTTCTGGTCAGTCCGGGAATTAGCTCTTTTCCAGCCCCGGAGCGCCTCCTGCTGGCCGGTGTCTCTTCTGCCCCCCTGTTCCTCCCGGACCCTGGTGCCCTTTTACCTTGGGGTTCTGCCCCCAGCAGTACCCCCACATTCTGGGTCTCCCCTCCCAACCCTCTAAGCCCACCTTGCCTCAGTGGCTATTGCCGGTCATCATCTAGCCCCCGCTCCCTGGGGCAGACGCAGTCTGTAATGGGCACTCATTGACAAGGGGGGTGGACAGGCTGCCTCTGCCTATCCCCGGGCTACACCTCTGCAGCCCCAGTACCTCCTTGGGCCTTTACCAAGGCCTCAGCCCTTGCCCTTCCCCAGCCCTGCTCTGCCCAAGGTACCCGGTGCTCCCAGGTAGCTGGGCCCTGGAGTGAGACTCTCTCCAGAGCTAGAGAGAGCCTGTTTGCCCTCTTTTATCAGCCTGGCCCTGATCCTCTGCCTCCCAGCCTTGTCTGATTGCTCTGCCCCCGCCCTCTCCACAGGCTGGCTTTTAACCCTTTCAACAGGGCCGCCCGGGGGGGGGGCAAGTGGGGCAATTTGCCCCAGGCCCCGGGCCCTGCAGGGGCCCCGTGAGCCCTGGCCGAGAATCCTTTTCCTCACCCGGCGGCAGTCCGGATCTTCGGCGGCATTTCGGCAGCAGGGGGCCCTTCAGTGCTGCCAAAAACGCGGCGCGACTGAAGGGCCCTTCGCCGCCGAAATGCCGCCGCCGCCGCAGACTCGGAGCGCCGCCCGATGAGTACAAGCTCCCCCGCTTTGCCCCAGGCCCCCTGAATCCTCTGGGCGGCCCTGCCTTTCAGGGCCGGAGCGGGGTGACCGCCCCGCTACACATTCCACCACATCCCTAGCCCCATTCCCCAGCCCCACCGTTTTTCCTCCGGATCTCCCCTCCAAACACCGATCAGTGTCAACTCTGCTCAGCCTGGGAAATCCCACCAGAGCCCAGAGCAAGGCGGGGTGACACTGGTGAGTTTTGGCCCGGAGAATGTTTTCACAATCCGATTAGAAGGCACATGAAATGGGGGAACCCAGAGCAACCCTTAGCCGGGATGGGTCAGGGCGAGACGCTCACTTTCCTAGTGCGTAGGGAGGATGAAGACACCCTGGCTTTGCTAAAGAGAGATTAAAGTGCCATCTAGTGGGCAAAAGAAGCCCCTGCACCACCACAAAAAATTCATCGCCTCATGTCGATAGCGGCCTTGCAGCTGTTCTTGTTCCTGGTATTTTTAAAAGCAGCGAGGGCCTAGAGCCCGCACCAGTGACAAAGACAAGTTACAAACAGAGAGAAAACAGTGACGTCCCTGGCCCCTTGTCTGCATTCAGTCAGGAGAGATGGTGGCAAATACAAGAAGTTGCTTTTCCTATCTGAACAGTCTGGTGAAAGGGGCTGGCTAGACAGCCTTGAATCCCAGAGTGATGGGGGCTGTATAAAGAGAGACTTGTGCCGAGAAGGTAGTTTGGGTGCCTCTGCCTACCACACTACTCTGGCCCCCTTTACCAGAGTCCCCGAGCACCTCGCAATCTTCAATGTGTGAAGCCTCAAACATGCCTGTGAATGCGGGTGTTCTCCCCACGGTACGGCGAGACAGCGGCCTTGTCTGTGCTGCTGAAAAAGGTGCCCTTTTACCCCAGAGTAATGCGTGTGCGAGCTCTCCTGAGGTAAACACTCCCAGGCGGCAGGCCCCTTTCATTAACAAGGCGAGGTCAGCGCTATTTGCCCCACCAACGGTGCATTTTCTTCCCAGGGGTTTTGCGTGTTAGTTCCCCGAGGTACGAAAGACACAGCTGTTAGCAGGGAAGACAAGGCCTTTGTGACCTGCCCCAGCTCACCCAGGAAGCCTGGGACAGAGCAAGGACTTGAAACCAATTCCTACTCTAGCGCTCTAACCACTAGGACACCCTTCCTCTCTCTCTTGTAATACAAGAAAAGTAGGCTAGAGCTGGAATCCAGGCTACTTGTGTTCACCAGGGTCACAACACGGAGGCCGTGCTGGTCATCCTGACGGAGGGCTATGGATGGAGGTCGAATGCTCATGCTAATATTGTTAGATCTGCCGGCCGCCTTTGATGCTGTTAGCGCTGAGGTCTGTTCGGAATCCTGACCAGGACTTTGGACCAACCAGAGAAGCGACAGCACTTGAGGAGGTTTTGCACTGAGCAAAGGGTGTGCCGGGCCAGGGCTTGGGGAGTTTAATCAGTGCTGCGCTCAGGCAGGATCGGTGCTGCTCGTAGTGGTGCTAGGGGGTCTCCGTGCCTTGGGAGTCACGTTGGCTGGCTTCGCTCTCTCCTCCAAGGGCTGCGACATGCAGAGGCCCCTCCCAAGCGCCGTCTTGCAGGGCGCTCCGGGCTGCGGCTGGGAGAGATCAGGAGCTCCGCTGGGCAATGCGCTGATGACCCTGCTCTGTGGCTCCGGGAGCACAGGCGGCGCTGCCATCTGCGTCAGTGCCAAGGGAAAGGGGCGCCAGGGTGGAAAACATCAAGGTCAGGCTTAGTCCAGGAGGAGAAATGATGATGCCGGCAGGCAGAAGGGAACTCACTCCATGCAGCCCAGGGGAGGCCATGTCCAAGGGTCCTGTTGAACTTTTCACTGCTCATAGATAAGCAGAGGGCATCCATGGTCACCAAGGCTTTCCCCCATCTCCAAGGCTGGGCAGCTGCACCCTCCCCTCTCCAATGCCACCCACCCATGGAGATCCATGTGCTGACCACCACCCGGATGGACTGCTGCAATCTACTCCTCCTTGGTCTGACCCATGGGCCACCTGCTGGGTGAGAGCACATCCCGCTCGTACTCTGCACCAGCTGCCAAGCCCAGACAGGGCCAGCCCCTTCCTGGGGCCCCAGGGGCATCCTGCTTGGACTAGGGATACAAAGCAGCCTCTCCTGTGTGGAGCCAGGCCCGGAACAGCAGCAGGGCAGAGAGTGGCCCAGCTGGGCCCCCCGCCGACCTTGGCAGCCCCTTCAGTGATATCAGCACTCTGGTGACATGAAACCACGTCCAGATTCGCAGGACGGACAGACGTCGACGAGTCTGTTACGGAGCCTGCACCAGCGCAGGGAAATGAGCAGCGCTTGGGATTCGTACAGGGGCTGGATAAGGAAAGTTTCGCACTCTTCGGTTCTGTGGCCTCGGTAGCCCGCAGCTCTCTACCTGCGCCACCAGGGGGCTCCTTGGCCAGGTTATTCCTTAAGAGAGCGCCTGTGGCTGCCTGGCCACACCTTGCCCAGAACTCACCCCAAGTCACGCTGCAGACGGCCAGCACCTCTGCCAATCCGGCCTCTTGCTTAGGAGCTGCCTCGTGACCATAGGTGCTGCGCGTGGAGCAGGGTGGTTGGTGGGTCAGGATGCAGGGGTGGGTGCAGAGATCTGGAGGTCATCTTCCACCCGGGAGGGCAGGGGGCAGATCGGGGAGCTGCGGGTGCAGCCATCGCTGAGCTGCGTCATGTTTAAATAAAAGCATGTCCCTGTTACAATACACATGCTCTTCTCTTCGTGCCGAGAACAACAGTGGTGCCTAACGTTCCTTCCCTGTCCCCCCCGGTCTAAACAATCAGGCCATGTGACTCATTTTTCCCCTCTATACAATCAGAAGAACACTGCCAGGGTGCAGCAGGGAACAGGCAGAGGGAAAGGGGCAGGGCCACAGCTGACTGACACCGTTGTTGTGCCTGATTTACACCATTGTCGGGGAGGGCGAAATCAGGCCCCAGAAGTTAAAGAAACGCCTGCTGAAGACCAGCTGGATTTACTAAACAGTTTGCACTCGGAGCTGCAAAGTGCGGTGCCCTTTTAATGAATCGAGTGCCACAGGCCAGAGTCATGGGGTAATGAGCTTTTAACTACACACAGGAGTGACACATCTTCGGGGCTTTTCTACAGTGGAACAACTGAGTCAATTCAAAAGCTTGCATCCAGCTTGGAACTTTTTGCAGGCATGTGAGCGGCCGAAAGAATCTCAAGAGCGGCTCCTGCTCTCAGACATGTTGCTTAAACAGCAACCGGAAAAGGAGGCCTGCAAACGGGGGGATTGGCGCTGTGCATTTTTGTCTTTACGGTGGGTGATGAAGGCCTGGACGGTTAAAAAACTATGTGTGGAGGAATCTACATGGTCTTTTACCTGAGAAATGAACCTATCTTGTTTATTCTAGCAAACTCGAAGGAGGATTGGGAAACTAGTCGGATTATGACATGCCAGGTGTCAAGGAAGTTCAATAGGATTTCATTGAGACAGAGAGTGATTTATATTCAGGCAGTTCTAAGTGCTCCTTTTTTATTACTATCACTTAACTCAAATGTCCAATCAACGCTTAGGGGAAAAGCTCTCTTTGTTAAAGAGCCATCCAGGCTATTAAGGGCTGAGACAGCTCCAAAAATACATCTGTGACCTCCAGCAAGACAAGGACAATAAGACTCCCCATTTCTGGTATTTCTAAGATATTTAAGAAAAAATGGCCAATTTAGGAACGTAAAAATTGTCTGACTGCACCAGACCTGAGGTCTATCTATCCCAATATCTGGTTCTGACAGTGCCCGGCACCAGATAATTCATAGGAATCGTAGAAATGTAGGACTGGAAGGGGCAGGACAAAGTATTATCTAAACCATCCCTACCCGGCATTTGTCTAACCTGGTCTTAAAAACTTCCAGTGGCAGAGATTCTACAACCTCCCGAGGTAATTTGTTAACTACCCTTAATTACCCTTATAGTTAGGAAGTTTTTCTCAATGTCCAACTAAAATCTTCCTAGCTGCAATTTAAGCCTATCGCTTCTTTTCCTGTCCTCAGTGGCTAAGGAAAACAATGTATTGCCCTCCTCTTTGTAAGAACCTTTTACGTACACGAAGACAGTTACCATGTCCCCCCTCAGTCCTCTCTTTGGCAGACTAAACAACCCTTTTTTTTTTTCAATCTTTCCTCGTAAATCATGTTTTCTAGATCCCGTTCATCTTTTTTTTCTTCTTCTTCTTGCTCTCCTCTGGACTTTCTCCAATTTCTCCACATCTTTCCCAAACTGGTCACAATACTCCAGCTGAGGCTGAAGGTGCAAGAAAACTCGCAGTAGGCAGATGTAGGATAATTTGCCCCTGACATTTGGTCTCATCCTAATCCCTAGCAGTTACAGATTGGCTTAAACCCTGAAGCAGGTTTAATATCCCTGCCAAAATTGTTCTTGGGTGCAGTGTGGTTGTAGCCGTGGTGGTCCCAGGATATCAGAGACAAGGTCGGGGGAGTGTGGAGCAAACTCCTGTAATGATCTTTGTACAAACTATGCCTAAGGAGGTATCATTTGAAAACTACCAACACACTGCTCGTTCATATTGTTGTGTAACGTATGTTCAAAAGGTGTGTTAAGAGTTATGAACATAAACTGAAATCATGACCGAAGTGTGTTTACCAGACAAGTCTGGGGAAAGAGGTAAACACGCTTCTCAAAGACAAGGGACAAGTTGGCACCTCTAGCCAGGCGTCATCAAAGCTGATTGGCAATCACCTGTCAATGGCCATTCTTTGGCAAGGAAGGGGGGCAGGAACAGATCGAGTTGCGTTTTAGCAAACAATATGGAACCTCTTTCACTACGAGACTCCATGTCTTCTTCCTCACAGCTGGAATGAACTTTATTTGGGAGAAACCTCAGGAAAATGCATTTCAAAGGATGACAGGACTATAAAAGTGAGGGTCAAAACACCCCAGTTCATCTCTCTTTCACCTAGAAAGACAAAGGAACCAGCCCTTTGACTTTGGGGGGAGATCCTGGCCTGAGGATGGGGTCAGCCATGTTGCTGGGAACTGGTGATAAGGATTTTACCTTGAACCAAGTATAGCTTGTTAAGTTTTAGCTACTAAGAAGTGTTTCATCTTGATTTTTCTTGTAACCATTGCTGACGTTAATACTTTGTACTTGTACTCACTTAAAACCTACCTCTCTGCAATTCAATAAACTTGTTTTATTTTTGACCTAAACCAATCCGGGGCTATGTTTAAGGAGAACTGTTTGGGAACTCCAGTTACAGTAGCAAACTCTTGAACATTGACCCTTTACAGAGGCAACAGACCGTGAATATCTGAATTGTCCAGTAGAGGGCAGGAAAGCACCGAACACATGCTTTGGTTTTTGGGGAAATTCAGGACTGGGAGTGTGCTGAAGTCGCTCTGCAGGTGGTAACCAAGGCTGGTGGAAAGCAGAATGTGGGGTCAGAGTTGCTGGCTCAGGCCTGCAGCTATACACAGAGACTCAGGGGGTGACCTGCCTGCTGGCAGGCTGTTGTGAGTGGCCCAGGTGGAAACTACAGCAGCAAAGCATTATGAGGCACCCCGGGTTGCAGGGCAGGTGGTGACACAACCGCCCCCCACTGGTCTGTATTGCAGCCCACAGTGCGACAGTGAGGTCATATCTTTTATTGGACCAACTTCTGTTAGTGAGAGAGACAATCTGTCAGGCTTTCACAGAGCTCCTCTTCGGGTCTGGGAAACGTGCGCAGGGGATACGTCCACACTGCAGTTAGACACCCGGGACTGGCCTGTGGCAGCTGACTTGGGCTCAGGCTAAGGGGCCCTGGCTCTAGGATCCTGCAAGATGGGAGGAGTTGGGTGGGTTTATAAGTAAACACGGAATCCGGGTGCTTGTGTCATGATGACCTGTTAAAACTTCCTAAATGAACAGTGATGGGGGGAGGAATAGCAGCGACAGCTCCTCCCTCAGAGCCCCCGGCTGGGTTTTTTGTGGTTTTACAATAACATTTTCCTAATTAAAAAACAAACAAACCTTATTTCTTCCCCTGCGGCTGAGGCGGAATCCCACACAAACAATAGAGGGCAGCAGTGAAACTGACACATACCAACTGCTGACAGGAAACATGGACAAAAGCAGAGCGAAATATTTTCCTTCCTTCATTTAGAATCATCTTGGAGGTCTCAAGGAGCCAGAGAAGATGAAGGCCTTTCAGCCGGAAGTACAGGTCTTAAATCAACAGGTCCCCTCTAATTACTGAGTCCCAGCCCTGCATCAGAGAGCTGGTAAAGTCCTGAGCGATTTTAGAAACATGCTGTTTAGAATAAGTTGTGCTAGCACATCCTCATTTTCCTGCCTGGTTGCTTTCCTTGTCTGGGTGTGTGTTTAACATGCTGCATGTGTACCCAGGCCTGCCTGCCTCTGGGCATCTGCAGGTTTTACATTAACCGGATTAAGCAGACATCGGCAAACAGCTATTAAAATTTTACTCCGAAACTCTCAAAGAGCATCTTGTCTGGCCGACGAGTGGGTGCTCCTTTCGATTCCCTGCTGATGGTCTCCTTGTTTGCAGCCCATATAGATTTTGTTCCCATTATGTGTTATAGGCAAATCATTCCTTTTGTTCAGAGAAAGGGGGAAGGAATCTATTTAGGGTAAGAAAGCATTCAGGGTTTTAGCTGTTCTGTTTAGAGATGTGTCTGGATCAAAGGCCTGCATCCCTGAGCGTTAAGGGGCTCTAAATCCAGAACCGAACCCAGATCTGAATGTTGCCGTTAGCCCCGGAATGAGAATCCTGAACCCATCCCGTCCTGAGCTTTGCAGGGGTTGGAAACCTGGATCTGAGCCTAGATCTGACTGGTGATTACAAGCTTTCTCTGAAACCAGAGTGGAACCCCAAACTCTGAACAACTTCGGAGCTGTGGTGGGGACAGGCTGAAATCTGGTCCCCAAAACCCCTATCTGAATCCCAGCGCCCAGGCCCAAGTCTAATTTCAGTTATTTACATTGGACAATTTTGTGTTTCATACATTCCCGGCTCGTCTTGTGCTGGTGTCTCTGCAGCGCGCCCTGTTGAGAAGCAAATTTTAGCCATCTGGCACAGCAGCCTGGAAAAAAAACGTACAACACAAACACACACACACACATACCCTTGCAGATTTAGAAAGACAAAAACCTAGCTGAGCCCTATGGCTTTTGTTGAAGTCCAGGAGACATCCCTGTGGAGTGAGAGAAGGGACTGTGAGAACAGCCTGGCTGAGCGGAGGACAGTTTCAGCACAGTCAGGTTTGTGTGTGTAGAACTGTAGCAGGCAGAGGAAGGCGTGACCTGCATGGAGAATGCCAGACAACTCCAGTCACACATACACACACACACACACACACACAAATCTGGGTTGAACAAAGATAAGGCAGACAGCGGAGCGTTTGGGACAAGACAGCCTATACCAAAAACACCCTCATTCCAAGCAGATCAGAAAACACCAACAGCAGCAAAATGAAGTAAGTACCCATCTGGGAAACTGACAAGGGGATTCCCATGCTATTTGGGCAGGGTTGGGGAGGGGAATTGCCTCTGGAAAATACTTTACTTTGATGATTGCTTTTTTTCGATTGCTTAGCCTGCGAGGCAAGCAGCAAATAAAACATTCTCTGCGTCTCGAATCCATGCCAGTGCTGGGATTGCGTGCCGGAGTCCCCGGGAATTCTAGCTTACTGGGGGACGACTCACCATGCAGGCTGGCTTTTTTGGGTTGCAAAGAAAGCGCGTGATATCGTTGCCGCTTAGTGCTTTATTTACACAGCGTTCGCTGGGATTCTGAAAAGTGTGAGTTTCAGCAGAGGCGTTACATACTGTACGTGTTTCTGTTTCTCTGTTCACACCAAAGTCATTTTTCTCCCTTTCCTGAGGATAAGACTTTCCTGGCATGGCAGAGAAGTTTGATCTTATTTTTCCTTCTCTGTTACTGAGAAAGCAAAGCAAAGACATAACAGGCCAAATCTTTAGCTGGTGCAAATTCGCGTAGCTCCATCAAAGTCAAGGAGGCTCACATGGTTTACACCCGCTACAGATCTGGCCCCATAGATGTTTTTCAACCAGAAGAGAAACAGTTTTTCCCTTCGCACATTTTTGTGGTTTCGAAGAAGCCATCAGAAAGTTGCATGTTAAAACTCATTTGCGTTGAGAGAAAAATTGATCCAAATTTCTCAGTTCTCGTTAACTTTCTCTGCTTCTCAGCAAAAGCTGAGGGAAGTGACTGTGGTACATGAAACCACCCCAGATATCTACTGCCTTGCTTTTAAAAGGACTCCATCAGGTTAAAAATAATTCATAGATATAGTTTTAATTTCTTCACTGGCATAGCTAACTCAAACCCTGATCTCGCAAACATTTATCCAGGCTTTGTGCATAAATAGTTCCGTTGGCTTAAATGGCTTCTGAAAGTCAAGGCCTGAGTGCCTAGTTTTTAAAACTGAAATAATATTTTTAATGGATTTGACTTTTTACACAGTCCCTTTAGTGATGCACTTTATTCACTTGGATAATGGAATTAAACTGCTTAGGTTCTGGTTAGTTTCAAGCACGACAGAGGCAGAATGTCTCATGCCAAGCAGACCTCCTGTTTTCACTGGTTTTGTTAAAAAAACAAACATAATTATATTAGATTTTTGTGCCAGAAAAATGCACAAGACTGAGCATCAGGATGGCTGGATTATCAGCATTAATTTCTTGGGACCTGAGACAAGCATAGAATCCAAACTCTGCTGTGACTTTGGGCAAGTCACCTAGGCCCAGAACCAGACAGGACGCCTGAGAAATGGCTGCTCACTTCCATTGATTTCAGTAGAAATTAGGAGCCTGTCTGCCTTTGAGGATCTGGGCCTTAGTTTCCCCATCTGTAAAATGGGGATAATACCTACCCTCCCAAGAGAAAGAAAGAAAGACTCACAAACAGAAAAGAGGGAAATAGATAAAAAAAATTAACTTTAGCCTCTCCTTACATAACATACACAATATGTCTATTGTAGTGCAGTTATGGAGATATATAAGCTTGGAGAGTCAGCGCTGGTCTACACTGGAAACTTACATTGGCCTAGCTACGTCTCCCAGGGGCATGAGAAATCCACACCTCTAAGAGACGTAGTTATGTCAATCCAACCCCCCGGTGTAGACAGCACTAGGTCACCCTAGTGTCTGCCTCTGAGAGAGGTAGATTACCCACGCTGATGAGAGAACCCATCCCGTCAGTGTAGGTAGTGTCTACAAACCATCAGTCATTCAAGTTTAGTGAGATGAGGGTAAGTACTAATAATAAGGCTTAGCTGTTATAGCCCTGATTCGTTCATTAAGTCTATTTAAGAAGCTCCATTATTTTATTAAACTTTTGCATGTTTATTCTTCCATTAAATTAAAATTTCCTGAACAAAGCAGCATTAGTTGCTGTCTGTTCCTCAGAAAGCGTTAGGTGCCCTGGGTTTGCGAGGAGGCCGTGTGCACAGATAGGAAATATTAAGCCGTGGACTGCACCTTGTGCTATATCTTTCAAAGACACTTGATTCCCTATTATCTGAGTCAGCACTGACACTCCCACCCCCAACATGGGGCTAGAGGACATTGGGCTGCTTGGGCGCCCACCGGCTGGGTGAGATGAGGTCCCGACCGCTTGCGTTCCTTAACAATCCTAAACATTTCTCATCAGAGTCAGATTATTTGCCCCATATCTCACCAAATTCCTGTTTGGAGTCATTACAATCTGCCTAAGGAAATCCCCCCCATGGAGGAGCCATTCCTGGTTTCATAGAGTTCAAGGCCAGAAGGTACCATCAGGTCATCTTGTCTCACCTCCTGCCCAGGAAAGACTGTTAAATTCCACCCGGTTACCCCTATTTTAAGCTCAAAGGGTGAGTCAACCTTTCCAGTGCCATTGGCTGGATGCTAGTTGTGCAGGGCACCGCCATAGGCCACATACAGAAATATGTGCTCTACAAAATGGTGGCCTTCATGAGGCATGACCTCGCAGGTACGGTGCATGGGAGGTCGCGCCGCTCAGGGCTGCCATTTTGTAGAGCAGGTCTGCTGAGGGGGGGAGACACGTTCAGGGGCTGGATGGAATCATTCCCTGGGCCAGATCTGGCCCACAGGCTACCAGTTGGACTACCACAGAGACTAAACTGCATGCCACAAGGAGGGAACAGGAGAGACCGAGGTGTCGCTAAGGCCCCTGCACTGGCAGGGAATTGTTAAGTGAGACATGCCCAGGTGATTTTGGCAGGTGAACCACATCCCATGCTGCAGAGGAAGGTGAAAAGAACCTGCATGCTTGCCATCCTGAAGCCATAGTGTACTGGTCCCAGGCACTTTTCAGAGTAGAACCACCCTTGAACGCAGGACAAACCAAGTAGATGGTGTCCTCAATGGGTTTCAGCCTGGGGAAACATTAATTTGATCTTCATGTGTGTTTTGCAGGTACCTTCTGGCCTGGTCCCTTTGTGCCTTCCTATTTGGTAGTGCAGCTGCCATTGAGTTGACGGACATGTTTGGGGAGATCCAGTCCCCTAACTTCCCAGATTCCTACCCCAGTGACTCGGACGTGACTTGGAATATTTCGGTGCCGGATGGATTTAGAATCAAACTCTACTTCATGCATTTTGACCTGGAATCGTCCTACCTCTGTGAATATGACTACGTGAAGGTGAGATGCCAAATGGCTCTATGCCATTGCTGTAGTGTGTCAACCCAAGAGCCAGGAGGGCATGCAGGTTGGCCGCGTTGGAGAGCTTAATGTAGCAGCAGCATGGGCGAGGAGCTTTTTTCATTCCCAGGGCACAAGCGTTAACTTTCCAAGTAGGAAACTAAGAGGAAGCTGAGTTGGCGCTTATCAGCCAATGGCAAAAGGGACAAAGGTAAATCGGGTGATGTTCTTTATTGGACTAACAAATGTGTTGTGAGGAGGGACAGGCAGGATGTTCAGATTCAGGGCTTAGACCCAAAGTGTGGACCTGAACCAAATGCCAGCACACCGTGATGCTCACTAAGGAGAACCTGTGGTGGCGAATGTGCCAGGATCATGGCAGATGGCAAAGATAATAGAGGCATAATGCCAAGGCCAGGAACATGCATAGAAGATGCCTTTAATTTGGAAAGGCTTTTTCATGTGCTGGGCCTCTCATCTTGAATGCTAAGTGATCCTTGCAGGCTTCGCCTTACCCTCTAGTGAAGAAGAATCCTGTATCCAACTCAAACTGTATCCAGTTCAAGTCATTAGCTATGGGCTTGTGCTGCTAAAAGTTTGGATCTGGTCCCAGACTTCCCAAAGGTCGTCAGACCCAAAGGTTTTGTCTGGTCCATTACAGGAGCAGGGATTGGCTGTTAAAGTTTGGATCCAGACTTCCAGGCCGTCTTTTACAGTCACCCACATTGTAGGTAGGACTTTCTGGGTGACATCCCTCCATGGGAGCTGTAGCAACCCTGAGCAGTCCAAGATTTCAGGCTAACACCTCCTCTGAAAGATAGCATCTCCAGCCACACCACATTTCCTTACTACCATCCTGGGGCAAACAGAGCCGTGCTGCCACGGAGCGCCACCTACTGGAGCAGCCAGTACAGACAAGACAATACGCCTGTAGTTAGCTCCCCCTTTCTGTGCTGACCCTGGCCTATAGGACTGGACATACGTCATTACTGAAGGTTGTCAGTAGAGACGAGTCCAAATCCACCTCCAGTTCCAAACCCCGCCAATCACTGAGATGGGAGGAGCGTCGATCTGGAGCTGACTTTCACGCCTTAGCCCCTCTCTCGTTTCCAGCTCATTTCAATTTCTGCTTTGAGAAAACAAAACAAAAATGCTGGTATTTTCTTTTTCCTGCTTTAGTTGTTGTTTGAACTGCTCCAGCGTGCTGGAACCGTTTCCCTTACTAACGGCTCTCGCTGCTATTTGATTAGTCCTTTCTGCTTCTCCTGGCTCTCCTCCAAGAACAAAGGTCACAGACACATACATATATATATAACTTTACAAAAAACCAATGAGCTTGAAGATAGAATTCATTGGAAACTCCCCAATTCCAAGCATTACCCTTCACCCTCCCCCAACCCTCACATTCTCGTCAGAACAATCCCTTTTATTTGCACCTGGTGCCACTTGGCAGCAGAACTCTCCTTGCCCCTGGGTTTCCATAAGAAGCTGGTATTTTTCACAGGGATTTAAATCTCAGCTGTATAAATTTGCTCCAGGCTGAAATTGACCCTGCAAAGCCTCAACCAGGGAATGACATTCTTGATGTGAAACGCTCAGCAACATCCGTCTGGCTGTTTTGATGGTGACCTGAAAACGATCCATTTGTATTTCGATGAAATAATTACAAAGTTCTGACTCAAGTGACCTGGCTAGAAAAAGTCAGGAGAGTGTCCAAGTGGCTGTGCGAATCTATGGAGATTTCCATCCTCGGTTCATCTCCCCAGCTTTTGTTAATATTGGTGGATTTTATGAAGGGGGCATATGCTCTAAAGGCCCATCGAACTGAGTGGGAGACTCTCCATCGATTTTGATGGATTTTGGACCAGTCAATGCACTCTACAACATCACCACTGCACAAACACCTGGGCTAATCCATTGTGACCATTATTGTAACACGGAAGAAAATCCTGGCTCAGGACAGGACGAGGAAAGGTCATGTGGTGCGTTGGCCATTTGCCTCTGTTTCCCAGAGGTCAACACGACTGAGGCCAAGAGTCATATTAGCCAATAAGCCGACATGGGTGAAGGCTTCCAGATTGACAGCTGCTGAATTCAGGGCAAAGGATGAATCACCTCTGAGCCGATCAGAGAACATGTCCAAATCTCTGCTTCCTGATTGGTTCGTCAGAGGTGAATAATAACTTTTCTGGAGCTCTAAATCCATTCCTCGTTTAAAACAATCGTCGTAAAAACAATAAAGAAAGAGAACTTGCTCCTTGCAAGGAATTGGCAAATTAGACTTGGGAACTGTGATGAGCCTAGTGAAGGGCACGAAGAATTCCTCCTACAAAGAGAGATTGAAAAGATTGGGCTTGTTCACCTTAGAAAGGAGACGTATCAGTGGGGCCAGGAGAAAAGTACAAGAAATTACACACACACAAAACGACATGAAAGGAATGTTAAGGGAGCAATCTCAAGCACTCAGAAGCTAGGAGATACCAGAATGAAGGTCTCCTGTGCAATCTTAATTCGGCCCCCTTGCACGTATGCATTATGAAACCATCTTTAATTGTAGGAGCACGTACTATTTTTTTCCAGAGGATCCCTGCCTTAATCAGTGCCAGGGATGGATGGTGCTCACTCAATATTTTCTTTTATCCTCATTGTTCAGTGGGTGGCCCCAGCCCTTATTTACTGGCCCCCGTTCCAATTCTGTTCTGAAGACAGAATCATTAATTTCCTTAAAAAGCAACAGAGGGTCCTGTGGCACCTTTGAGACTAACAGAAGTACTGGGAGCATAAGCTTTCGTGGGTAAGAACCTCACTTCCTCTTGCATCTGAAGAAGTGAGGTTCTTACCCACGAAAGCTTATGCTCCCAGTACTTCTGTTAGTCTCAAAGGTGCCACAGGACCCTCTGTTGCTTTTTACAGATTCAGACTAACACGGCTACCCCTCTGATCATTAATTTCCTTGTGGGTTTTTCCAGGGTGCTTATATCAAAGGGCTTCACAGACATTAATGGGTTTATTCTCCCAGCCTGCCTACGAGGTAGGGCAGTGCTATTATCCCCTTTTTACAGGTGGGGAACCGGGATGCACAGAGACATTAAGGTCATAGGTGTTCACTAATTTGGGGTGGCTGATTTGAGCCCGCTAGGCCCTGAGTTTTCAGCATACTTAGTATTATACCGCACTTGATATGTTCACAGCATTGACGTCAGTTGTAGCTGTGAGTGCCCAGCACTTCTATAAGTCAGGCCCCAGCTTCTCAAGTCAGGCAGCAAGGAAATGAGGGACCCACAGCTATGGCCACCTGTGAAAAGGCTGGTTGAAGTGACTTGTCCAGTATCACACAGGGGCTCTATGGCAGAGACAGGGACAGACTCCAATTCTCCAGCACCGCGTTCAGCATGAATCTGTCCCTTCTCTCCCAGCCGGCCCCTGCCTTGTTCGCTGCACACCTTCCAGCTTCGGCAACAGATGAGGCAGAGATCCTACGGACAACAGCCTCCTTCCCTACCAACCCCTGATTCGCCCCAGGACTGTCCTGTCCCAAGCTCTCTCCCCCCCACTCCCCCAGGTCTGCCTCTTGTCCCCCCTGCATTCGAGTCAGACAGCTTCCTCCACCACACTGGGACTAATCACAGCGTAAGGCCTAGGTACTGCTTAGTGGGAATGAGGTTATTGGAATGTGGGTAAGGAATGGTGTCCCTAGCCTCTGTTTGTCAGAGGGTGGAGATGGATGGCAGGAGAGAGATCACTTGATCATTACCTGTTAGGGTCACTCCCTCTGGGGCACCTGGCATTGGCCACTGTTGGTAGACAGGATACTGGGCTAGATGGACCTTTGGTCTGACCCAGTACGGCCGTTCTTATGTTCTTATGGTCCTCCTGGGAAAATCTGACTCAGTTTCCAGGTGAACCGGTGCCAATCGGGGTGGTTTTGTGCACGGTTCCACCTGAGACTTAGGCCTGGTCTACACTACGGGGGAGATCGATCTAAGTTACACAACTTCAGCTACGTGAATAACATCGCCGAAGTCGACGTACTTAGAGCTACTTACCGCGGGGTCCACACTACGCGATGGCGACAGGAGACGCTCTCCCACCGACTCCCCTTGCGCGTCTCGTTCAGGTGGAGTACAGGAGTCGATGGGAGAGCGATCTGCGGTCTATGCATCAATCACCACACCTCAGTCCCCCGGTATGTGTAGACAAGCCCTAAGCGAAATGCCTCAACTTCAGTGGAATTTCTCACCTCGCTCGGACCCAGAAAATCAAACCAGGGATGTGACTCCGAAATAACAACAGATTGGCGTGATCTCTTGCGAACCAGACCGAGCAGCTTCACACAGCTCCGGGTAATAGAACTGGAGGAGGGGCAGCTTGAGATTCACCTGAACGAGAGTCAATGATATTCATTGTTTATGTCACCTCGGGGCACTTTACGGGCAAACTGGGAAGAAACAGCCTCATCTCCAAGGAGCTTACTGTGCTGGGTTGAGGTTTTCAGCTCTAACTCGGGGATCTAGACACACAACTTCCATTCCTTTCAAGGGAGGGATTCTGCCAAAAGCCCCTACCTGGATTTGAAAATTTCACCCTAAGGCCCCGTCCATGTTCCTGCAGTTTTATGCACGCAGCAGGGATCTCTGTCATAGGAGTCAGCCCGGCGGATTTAATAGCAGGATCAGGGCTGAGGTTAGACATTCCTGACATCGATTTTAATCTGGTCATTTCTTTATTATAATTAAGAGTCAACCCTTTGAATGAGTTGACTGCATCGCACTCGCATCAGGAGCCTATGTAACCCACATCCTCCCTTCCCCGGTCTTTGCATCAGCAGTGATTCAGGAAATCACTTAAGCTTGTACTTAAGGCCCGTTGATATCAGTGAGATTTTAGCATGTGCTTAAGTGCTTTCTGGAATTAGGGGCTCAGTTTGCAACCCCTGCATGTTGCACATTGTGTAAATGTAAACAGGGCAAGAAGAGTCTCTAAGGCTAGGTCTACACTACCCGCCTGAATCGGCGGGTAGAAATCGACCTCTCGGGGATCGATTTATCGCGTCCTGTCGGGACGCGACAATCGATCCCCGAATCGATGCTCTTACTCCACCAGCGGAGGTGGGAGTAAGCGCTGTCGACGGGAAACCGCAGAGGTCGATTTTGCCGCCGTCCCTACAGCGGGGTAAGTCGGTTGCGCTACATCGAATTCAGCTACGCTATTCGCGTAGCTGAATTTGCATATCTTAAATCGACCCCCCCCCCTTTAGTGTAGACATACCCTGAGGGCTTGTCCAGCTATTCCGGAATTGTTCCCCATGTGAACACTCTAGTCCGGAATAAAAATCACTCTGGATTGGGAATAACTAGTGCACTCGCCAAGTTTATTGTGGGAGAGCTATTCTGATCAATCTCCCCGTGTAGACAAGCCCGTACTGTTTGTTCATGCAGCACCCAACACAATGGAGCTCTGAACTTCTGGGTGGCGCTGTCACACTGACCGACACAGGGGAGGGCGTGACTGTAAGATAAAGTCAGGCGACTTTTCATTGTTGAGATCAGGCCTGTCTCGAGTGGCTGCAGATTTCACATTCACCACTAGATGCAGAGGCAAGAGAGGCTGATTAGCTAGGAAAGGCCAAGCCAAAGAAAGGAGCTTTTAGGAGCAGCTGGCGGAGAAAACCAAGGTGGTTAATCACATTGGATCAGGGAAGCTGCCCAATAGGGGCATCATGAAAGAAGCTGGTATTTATGTTAATCCCAGGAGGAAAAATCATTGTGTTGTGATACTGACGTGATTCCCCCGAGGACTGCGGCTGCGTTCAGCGCGTGGGATGCAAAGGATCAACCTCGTGCTGTTTGAGGCATTGCGCTACAGGCTCCGGGTTTGCCGGCCCTAGCCCACAAGGAGTGGAAGGAACTGGTGGAGACCCTGCTCTTGCGAGATGTCTCCAGTGAAGTATATTGCAAGACCCCAGGCCAGGCTGGACTGTGGAAAGGCCAAATGGTGCCCCAGTTGGTTGCTTGATTTTAGAAGTGTGTATAACACTGCAGCATGGATACATCTTGTGCCACACTCAAGCCACACGAGGCCCTGTTGACAGCATCAGTGAGCGCCCCGTCCTGTGCACATTTTTCACATTTCCGTGGGACTGCGACTTGCTGCCATAAAAGGATCCCCACGGATTTGCCTTTATCGGCCGTTGTTTCCCCGGCCCTGCGCTGGGTCATGTTGCACACTTGCGTGGTGTTTGGTGAGTCCCACTTACAGATTCCTCCGCTCAGTGCTCGGACCACAGTGCTGCAAAGGAACGTCTGGATGTACTGGATGATGTAATCGACAACATTCCTAGAGAAGTTTTACCGCAACGTATGGTCAGATTCATGGCATTCAAAAAGGCCGTATTCCTGGCCAATCCAGACAGTGGAGATTCCCAGCGCATGGGAATATCGTCTAGTGACATACAGTCACTGTCCTGTGTCACCCACCCCTACCCAGATTAAGTGTACAGCCAAGGGGATGGCCAGGACACCGCTGCATCTGACTGATCCCTCACTGCCTTGAGACCCTTAGCAGCCAGGGTAAGACAGAGTTGCTCTGTCTTTATTACTGGCTCCAGGTTTGTACATCGTTGCCCTCATCCCACTCTCCATTGCTCCCAACCTGGGCTTGCAACAAGCACAGCTCAGCCAGTCCAGAGAACCTGGGGCTGTAGCTAGAGTGAGACCCTAGCAATATACAGAGTTTTTTTAAACGTTTTCTAAACGATGGGCCAAATGAACGGCTGGTGAAATGGAATTGTGTCCATCTACGTTAGTGGTGAATTTGTCCCTAACTGCCTAATTTGTATGTGCACATTTGCAGGCTCAAGTGCCTCTAAGTTCCAGCTTAGCACAATCACAGGCATATTTTCAGGACAATTTAGAAAACGTAGCCCATAAGATGTATATGCACCTAGGATCTTCATTCAAACCATCTGCTGGGCTAGCGTAACAGCAGTGATCCCTGTGATCACCAGGGAACTCCAGATTTAACAGCATGAGTGTCAAGAAAGAGATCTTGGAGGTATCAGGGATAGTTCTCTGAAAACCTCTGTTCAATGTGCAGTGGCAGGTAAAAACGCGAACAGAATGTTAGAAACCAATAGGAAAGGGATAGATAATAAGACAGAAAATATCATAATGTCACTGTATAAATCCACGGTACGCCTACATCTTGAATACCGCCTGCAGCTCTGGTCACTCCCATCTCAGAAAAGATATATTAGAATTGCAAAACGTACAGAGAAGGGCAACAACAATGTTCAGGAGTATGAAACAGCTTCCATATGAGAGAGATTAAAAAGACTGGGACTGTTCACCTTAGAAAAGAGATGACTAAGGGGGGATATGATTAGAGATCTATGCAATAATGATTGGTGTGGAGAAAAGTGAGCAGGGAGGTGTTATTTACCCCTTCACATAACACAAGAACTAGGGGTCACCCAATGAAATTAACAGGCAGCAGGTTTATAGTAAACCTAAGGAAGTATTTCCTCACACAATGCACAGTTAACCTGTGGAACTCATTGCCAGGGGACGTTGTGAAGACCAAAAACATAACTGGGTTCAAAAAAGAATTAGACGAGTTCCTGGAGGATAAGTCCATCAATGGCCCTTAGCCAAAATGGCCAGGGACACAGCCCTATGCTCTGGGTGTCCCTAAACCTCCAACTGCCAGAGGCTGGGAGTGGACGACGGGATGGATCACTCGATAATTGCCCTGTTCTGTTCATTCCCTCTGAAGCACCTGGCACCAGCCACTGTCGGAAGACAGGATCTTGGGCTAGATGGACCAATCTGGCCATTCTTATGTTCTTATGTCAGTGACTGGGATGTGGGTGGTCACGCCCAGTGGCTAGAGCAGGAGTTGAGTCAGAGCCCAGGCTCAGAGCTGGAGTGAGAGGCCAGAAGCCAGCACCAAAGTCAGAAGCCAGGAATTGGAGCCGAGGGTCAGCCTGGAGTCAGGCAAAGCAGGAGCAGGGATGGGTTCAGGGCAGAGGCAAGGAAAAAGCAGGCCCTGGAGCTATCACAACTGTGAGCAAATGCATTAAGCAGCTGCTCACCACTTCCTAACTCTACCGGTAGTTAAGCACTGGAGCAGGTGACCAGGAAGGCTGTAGACTCCCCGTCATTGGAGGTTTTGAGGAACAGGCTGGACAAACACCGGTCAGGGATGGTCTAGGTATGTTTGGTCATGCATCAGTGCTGGGGACCGAACTAGAGGACCTCTCGAGGTCCCTTCCAGCCCGACATTTCTAGGTTTCTATGGATAGAGACACAAACATTGAGACAGAATCTGGAACCCATCCAGGTGATGGCATTTTCTCTCAAGACGAGTCCCACGTACTCAACGTAAGAGCCGCGGAACCAGGCTTGCAGAAAAGAGCAGCGTCCTCACTGAAGGTATCTGCAACTCTTTATCTGCGATGGACTCCATCCCCTCCAGCACATGGCGCGGTGACAGGCCTCTGGCAGTAAAACAAACAGCAAGGTCACCCTCCCTGGTTAATATTTGCTGCTGCTGCTGGGGACTGTATACTTTTTCATAGATCATTTACATCCAGAGAGCCGGCTGGTAATTAAATCTCGGCTGTTTGTTTGGAGTGTCCCCGTCCAGGGTCATTATGTCAACATTTTCACTAGAGAAGATGTGTCCCTTCGGGAAACATCAATTGCAGCGGAGAAATTCACTGCAAGACTACGCTGAACTGAATCCTGGTTTAAAAAACAGCAACAGTCTCTCTATTGCCTGTTAAATCCTCTTAAAAGTTGAACAAAATGCCTTCAGCTTTTACTATCTTTTCCAATTCAGTCAACCTCGCGTCCGTAGTTCAAAGCCATTTGCACCCAGAGGGTAATGATTTATTAGCATACCACGGCATTTCTTCTTGGGCAATTGCTGAGGGGTCCAGAAGAAATGAGGTCTACCTAGGCACACACTGAAGCAAGAGATGCAGGCCCTGCTCCGTCAGATTTCATATTCGAGGCCTGATCCTCAGCGGGTTTCAGTCACCATAGTTCCTTTGACTTAGGTAGAGCTACAACGGTTTTGTTGACACTGCCCTTCGTATGGCACGGGCGGAAGGATAAACAGGGCAATAACACCTTGGAGATTGTTTTGAAATCCCCAAGTTAATGGAATTTCGTAAGCTCCAAATAGAATTTGGTCTTTCTGCTCAGCACTGGAAATATCTGCAGCAGGAAACCAGCACAAAGCAGGCAGTCAAGAACCGCAGCCATCACCGCTTCCTTTGCCCTCCCAGGAATGCACTAATTGGACGGAGGAGAGCAAAACATACCACTTGTAATGTATATACATGGCTCATTAGGCAGAGCAATCCCAGGGCAGGGCTGAAGGCCCTCTGGGAACATGACAGCAGGAGGGGAGATACCGACAGATTGGAGAAGGACCTTCAATAGCGTCTGCAGAGCGTCTCTGCCTTTAACGTGTACCGCCGTCTCGTGAAATAAGTCACACGGTATGTGGGATCCTCACAACGTTCCCAAAGATGATTCTTATTATTAGAGATGAGGCCAAGTTGGGACATGAGCCCCGAGCCCCCTCGGTCTCAGCAGAAAGTCAGATCTGAAGGATGTAGGACAGGTTCTCCTCTGCGTCAGGAGCAGAACAGCGGATCTACACCCCTGGAAACTTTGAGGGAAGTTGGGGCTCAGAACCGATGGCGGAGACCTATCTTCATTCATCGTTTAAATCTGGGAGGGGAGGTGTTGAGCTGACATTTCAGCCGGTGTTCTCGTCTCCTTGTGGGAAGGAGTTCCCCAGTCTACGTCCAACTCCTGGGAAGGTTCCTGTCTCCGACACGTGTGACCCTCCCCCTGTTGGCGGACAGATTCGTTGTTCCAGTACAATGGAGCTGTGGTGGGAGATCACAGTTGCAGAGGGGGTGGTGTCTCTCGGGTAGCTACGGTCAATCCCACAGAGGGCTTTGAGTATTGGGGCAGAGGCCTGGTGAGGCAGAGCAGAGAGCAAAGCGCCCACCTGATGCCTTCACAGCGTCGGCAAGCAGAGGGGCTGCTGCGTTTTGTACCAGCTGGAGCGTTTTCCGGGAGCTTTCATTCTCCATATGCTGCCTCTGCCTTGTAGGCGCCATACTGCATGCAGATGGCTTTCTGCTTTGTGCGGCGGGCCTGTCTGCAGCTGGCGTTCGCACTGGATCGGTCGGCCACCGAGGCCAGCAGACAAGTGCTCACAGTAACGTGAGACGATGTATGCCCTGGTGCTGCCAGCGTGGAGTCTGGGCCTGGAGTCTAGGTTAAATCTAGCCAGGGTTGTAGATCGGCTCCACCTTTACATATCTGTCCTTCATTTAATGCGAAATCTAAAACTGTCACGGTCCAAATGCTGCCCCCTGTCTCTGTGGGCCAGTGCAAGGCAGAAAGGGTGGGCTGTACGTGGGGCTCTGCGTCCCCGGTGAGCCAAGAGCCAGGGTCCCACAGGGGCTCCCTGCACCCCAGGGTTTGGAGGGGAGGAGCTAGGCATGGGCTCAAAGCAGTGGGGCTGGGGCCAGGGGAGCAGCACAGTGAAATCCTCCAGTCCAGGAAGGGGGACGGCACGAGTGCCCAGGGCTGCTGCCTTGAGGCAACAGAAATGGCCAGGCAGAGATGTCGGGGGGATGGATGCCATGCCAAGCTTGCCACCCAGCCCCCGCTCTGAGCCTGGCACCTCCCCCGGGCGCTGGGTTGCAGGCCTGGCACTAAGGAAAGAATTTGCAGCTCTGCATGCTGGCGAGAGCGTGAGGAACATCTTGAAACCTCCTGCCTGTCACGCTCACAGTTTCCACACACACACCCCCCTCACTCGTACAAACACAGCCCTGTCCAACTCACAACCCCCCACACGCCCATTCCCCTGACTTCTGCAAACACACAATCGCCGCACACACCCATTCCCCTTCCTCGCACGCACACACTCACTCGCCTCTCTCTCACACCTGTCGCACTCTCAGACCTCTTCATTTGGTCGGCGGGGGCCCCGTGTCACACCCACCCCTGTCCGCATCCCGACAGAAACAGGAGCTCAGTCGCTTGGCCACCCATCCTCACATCCCCAGGACAGGCCAGATCGTCCAAACCCACCAGCATGCAGAGCCCTCTCCTCTGTGGGGCACGGGGAGCAGCCGTTCCAAACCCCGAGACCAGACAAGCCTCCGGAGGGAGGGAAATGGGAAGATCAGGGCAGCCTCAGTGCTGACCCATCCTCTGGGCAATGGGGGATGGCTTCTTTAGTCCTCCCCTTAATAGAATTCATTTGGCATGAAAGGGAGCAGTGCTGGCATGAGCTAGGAAAGCAACATTCCTTCTTCCCCCCCCCCCCATCCCCCCTGTGGGAGGAAGCAGGGGGGTTCTTCCTATTCAAATCTCCTCATAGGAATGCAGGCAGGGTGCTGCGAACAGCAGCTGGAAGGGGTTACAATGCACAGGCCAGCATGGAGCTAGGAGCCAAGGGAGAGGACAAGCTGACAACAGAAAACCACAGCAACGGGCCCAGATGGGTTTACCGCAGCAGCGTTCATCTGGGGTCTCTCTGTGCTCTGTACAGCAGGCAATCTGCACACCCGCTGGTTTTCACTGAGGGTCTGGCAGTGTCATTTCCAGCATGGGTATGCGTACTCCCACCGGCCTGATGGAGCCAGCATGCTACAAATAGCAGTGTACCTGTGATCTGCATGGGCAGCCACCCCCGCCAAGATCCTAGGGGCGTACTCAGGGTGACTAGCCCCTCCCGCAGCCTGTGCACCGGCTCCGTCGGCGCTCACACGGGTATGTCTGCCCAGGATGGAAATTGTACCTCCAGCGCCAGTGAACTCCAGCAAAGGCGTATGAGAGCTTATTCCGATGGGTAATTAAACAATACCAGCCTACTGAAATCCGGGGCTGACAGTCATTTAACACGATTCATTTGTCCCCCTTCCGTGGAGAGATCACAAAGAGAAACATTTTCCAAAGCAGCCAAAAGTTCCATTTTCAAAAGTGACCTGCAGGACTTTCAGTGGGACTGGGGCATTGAAGCCTTTTGAAATTGGGAACCAGACGTCACTTCGGATGTGTTAGAAAACCGGACCCCAGCGCCTTTACCAAACGTCAAGGAATTTAGCCTCCCCATCCCACTAGGAGTCAGGAATTAGCTCCATTTTATAGAGGGGAACGAAGAGCTACAGAGCAATTTACCCGAGGCTAGACGCACAGCTAGAGCAGAACACAAGAGTCATCTCTCCTTTGCCACAACGCTTACAAAAATCCTCTCAGCGGTTAGGCAGCTGGTGGACTGAGATGACTTTCTCTGATGACCAATATTGTCGCACTGTGGCCTTGGTCACCTCTCTCTGCCTGTATCCATCGGTATACTTAGGCTGTCAGCTCTGCGGGGCAGGGCGGGTCATTTCTGTTCTGTGTTTGTACAGCGCCTTGCACAGTGGGGTCCTGGTCAAGGACTGGGGTGCCTACGTGCAACCATGCTATGAATAAATAATAATCGTAATAATCACTTATATATGAAATATATTCGGCTAAATGAAATTTCACTGAAATGGGCTGTTTCATCGGAGCCAAAATGTTTTGGAGAGACATATCAGTTCCAATGACATTTTCATCAGAATGGTTTTGAGGTCTGATGCTCTCGGGTTATTTCTGAGCAGAGAGAGAGGGGGCGAGTGCCATTTGGACACAATTCCATTTCGAGAAAAAAGTTCAAAGGGTTTTGGTTTTGTTCTGATGCGTAACGAAAACAAATTTTGAAACCTCAGGAATAGTTGTGAAATGGAATTGTCCCACTGCTGATGGTTCTTATAATCTCTGTGTGTACCACATAGGCCCCAGGAGGCCAGCATGCAAAAACACAGGCATGCAAATTCAGAGGGGAAAGTTTGGCGATTGGGCTGGGGTGGGGCGGTACTTGGTCCCATCTGCTTATTTAAAAAAATCTCCCTGCCCCTGTTCCTAATCTCTCTTTCGGATATTAAAACTGAATGCAATTCCACAGGTTCCTGATGCAGTTCAGTTACTTATCGCACTTTGCTCAGCTGAGACAGTAAAACTAGGCTGGTCAATTTCACTTTGGTTCCTAGTCAGTTTCACTTTCTGGATCTGGTTCACAGGACAAAATCGGTTGCGTTTGGGTCTCCAACACTGCAGGGGAGCGTACATCCCAACAACACTCCAAACACTTCTCAATTCAATTTTTAACAATAAGCCTGTGGAAATCTTTGGGTTGGTTTGTTTCTTTTTAACAAAATCTAAACGCTGGGCCTCCCTCTCCTTGATGGCCTCCCTTGAATTTGCTGATTGGAGCGCCCTTGGTCGCTCTGTTTCTCTGCCTGGCGTTCTCCTGGGGTTCTGAAGAGGCTCCCAGCAAGCGCAGAGAAGGATTAAGCGGTGCCCGTGGAGCTGATCAGCGTATAGGCAGGAGATGGGTGGGGGGAACCTTCCAGAGGCGAACAGCTGTGAATATAAATTGCACACCTTGGCTCTAACCTTCACATTCTCTCCTCCTCCCTGATTCCCCCCTCTCCCAAAGCAGACTCACCTCCCCTTTTCTCTGTTATGTGTAGCTGATATTACCAGGTCTTTTGAATGTCTCCCTCTGTCTGACCAGGTGGGTGAGGTAATATCTTTAGCAGGCCAACTGCTGTGGGTGAGAGAGAGACGCTTTCGCTTGGAAGACACAGAAATAACCCCTGATTTCTGTCCGGGAATAGAACACACAGCCGTGTCCCTGACCCTGCATGTGTATGTCAAGCTAATGTTGCGTTATGTCACTTCGATGTTGCGTCTTAGGGGCAGAGGAATCACCACATTGCATCAGATCAATGGCCCAACTAATGCTGTCCATGAGAATGACCAGTACCAGCTGAGGTTTCAGACATCCATAAGGGACACTGATAGAACAACCTCACCTAGAGGAAGCTTCTTCTTAACCCCAGGCAGCTGGCTTTTGCTGCAACGATGTCATGAAAGATGCATAGCCATGAGCGTGCTAGGATGGACAGTGTATGGGGGAAGTCTGCAGTATCCTTGCCAGCACAGGGCCTGGTGGGTGGTTAAGCAGAAGACTTCAGTCTTCAGGGATGTAAATCTGGCACCTTTCAATCTGGTGACCCTTTGGCAGCCGTCGAGAAAAGAGTTGCTGGTTTCTCTGTCTGCCTCCAGCATAAAGCTGTAAGTGGCATCCTGTAGTCAGGCACAGCAGAGAGGTTCGAATCAAATGGATCACGAGGAGTGGGCGCTCTCTCTGTTCCCTGGTACACTAGCAGGGTTGGGGGTGAGTGGAAGTTCATCCAGACGCTGTGCAGATAAAGAGGGAGCTTCAGTCTCCAGCAGTGTCGATCTGACGTGTCTCGCTAGCTCTTCATCCTCTAAAATGTAGATATATCTTTTTTAATTACAATAAAAATAATAACCCTATGGAAACTATTTTTTCATACCTCATGAGAGAGTCATTCCTCAGCTGTTCTTAAGCACTGTTAATTAAGACAACCTGCTGAACCATTTCAAGTGGTCACATGATAGATGGCGCTTGACTCTCCGCCTAAGCTGCGGCAAACAGAATGTGAGTTCAATAGGAAGGGGGACTTTATGTGGCTGCAGGATGGGCCTGGGCAATGGGGCAAGCTACCAAGAGCAGTTGCAAAGATGCCAGCTTTGGAGTGCTTCAAAGCTCATCTGTTCTTCATCAGTTGGAGACGCCTTTCTCAATGTTCAACTGCAAGTTATTGGGTTCAGTGGTGTTTACTTACCCAGCCGGGGAGAAAAAATTCCCTTCGCTACAGACATTACTGAGTGAAGTCTGGTGGCTTGTGCTGTGTAGGGAGGGGTCTCACTGGCTGATCATGGTGGGCCCTTCGGGTCTTAGTGTCTATTAAATGGGTGGTTTAGGAAGAAATCTAACTTGCCCTGATACGGGATTGACTAGAGACCTCACTGGAAGCTCTTCCACACCAAGTCAGTCTCCTCGTTGATGCCTTTGGTGGCCTGAGCCCTTTCCTATGAGTAGAGTGTCCACTGTGAATACCGTGCACCATACTGGTTGCCTCAGCTGAGCAGACGGGTGAGTCTCCAGCCATGGCTTGTGTTAACAGAGTCTTTCTTTGGCTTTTAATAGGTTGAGGCTGAAGACCAAGTCTTGGCAACTTTCTGTGGCAGGGAGACTACAGACACGGAGCAGGCCCCTGGGCAACAGGTGGTCTTGTCTCCGGGTCCTTACATGGGCCTCACGTTCAGATCTGACTTCTCCAATGAGGAGCGCTTCACTGGCTTTGATGCCCATTACACAGCAGTGGGTAAGTAGCCCCTTTGCAGAGCCCCTGGCTCTCCGTCATTCTCTTCTTTATCCTCTTCTGATTTAGTCTTGACCCCTGCAGTGGCAAAGTCTGTTGCGTGCACCATGGGCTGGGTAATAACACGAGAGGACTCCATGTTTCTAAACCTAAACTGGTTCTTTATTAGGAAAACTATTTACAGAGATGCTCCAACTGCAGCTAGCATTCCAGCCATGTGCACACAGACTGACTTGCTGGTGCCTCTTCCTAAGTCTTCCCCCTCTGCAACCTCTACTCTTCCCTCCAAGTTCCAGGCAGGTTGCTACAGAGTAACAGATAGTCAGGTCGGTGTCTGTCGCTCCCCGAAGTGCCCTCAGATTCTGGGAATCGGGGCTTCAGGCTGATATACCAGCCCAGCTCCTGCGCTCCAAGACTGGCCCAGCATCACCTTTCCCTCTCCTACACTAAGGAATCCCCAGTGAGATTATCCTACCCTCAGCCCTCAATTTTGGGGACCAGGCCTCAGACCCCTTAATCCACCCTTGCATATCAGCTGCCATTTTGGTGATGTGGAGAGAACTTTTAAAGGAAATTGTTCCATCTACTATTTATGGCTGCTCTGAGAGACTCTGACATCCGGGTGACATCATGCAGTTACTCCCGAACTATGCCGATGTAGCTGAGAGCAGAATCTGGCCCGAAGCGTTTAGAAGGCAACACACAGTGATCAGAGCACTGGGAGACAGAACAGCCTAAGCATGTTCCCTTGTAACACACATGCACACATAGCCCTAGGGCCCTGGTCCCAGCAGTCGAATTCCTGCCCTGCGGGGGCCCTCCATTGATAGACAGTGAGTTGCTGTTACAAACAAAACACTCGCTTTCGGCTGGACGGTTGGATGTGTAAGGCGGTAGGATCATAACCTCCATCCCCCCACCCCCTACGCGGTGGGGCAGGTGTGCCGATTGCCAGGGCAGGCTGGTGCCTCCTTTTCTCACACCAGTCAGCCCCGTGCTCACCCATCGTGGGATGGTCAGATGTGGGCTATTGCTTCAGCCCATTACAGACGAGCCATGAAATCTGGTCCGAAACCGCGTCGCCATTTGGTCCGAGTGCATCCTAGTTCCTCCTCGTTGCCTGTGCAGGGGGGGCAGGGGGCCTCCCGTCATGGTGCCTGCCTTTCTAATGCCCCGCTCTCCTCTCGCTCCCCTGCAGATGTGGACGAGTGCCTGGAAAAGAGCGACGAGGAGCTGGCCTGCGACCACAACTGCCACAATTACATCGGGGGGTACTACTGCTCCTGCCGATTTGGCTACATCCTGCACTCCGACAACAGGACCTGCAAAGGTACGGCCCGGCTCCGGGCTCTGCACATCGGGCAGCAGGGACGGCTCATGCCGCGCTCTCTGCCACGCTGGGGTCTTCAGCCCTTATGGCAAATCTGCCCTCCCTTGCCTGTGTCTTCTTTCCCTGGGACTTGGGGAGCACCCTGGGCGTGCGCTCTCTGCTCGGCGTGCCCGAGTGGGTGTGGTCGGCCAGCGTGGCCAGTTCACCTCTGCTCTTGGCATGCGCGACACCAAAGAAAAGACTGACCTTGGCCCAAAGAAGGCTTTATCTTCGGCCTTGATCGTGCATCAGGACTGGCCGGTGCAGATTCCTGCGACCGCGCCGAGCTCCGCTGCTCACGAGGGTCTCAACACGCTTGTTTGGAGCACACCTGTAAGGGGGCTCCCTGCCCCCGAGCAGCGTGCGGGGGTTACGGCAGGGAAGGGCCAGTGGCTCCACGATGATGCAGAGCCACCAGCCAACCTCCCTGGGAGTGTATGAGGGTTGGAGCAGCGATGGGGGCTGTGAGAACAGAGCAGCCTGGGGATGGAGATGTACTTCCATGGATCCCCGTGGATCTTCCCTGGCCCCAGCACTTGAGCTTGGGATGCGCAGAGCGCTTCCTCTCAGCAGCGATGGGCCCGATTCCCCTCAGGCTCGCACCAGCGTAACTCCATTGGCCTCGGCGGCACCACTCCTGGTGGGCGCGGGTGTGCGTGAGATCAGGTTCTGGGCCAGAGGTGCCCTGTCAGCGAGGTTAGGTCAAGGTGTTCTGAGGGGAGATTGCCCAGGTCTAGGACTAGGAGACAACACGGGGTCCACAGGAGCATCAGCTGCTCTACGGGGCAGCAGGCCGGATTTGAACCCTGGGCTCCGTCCGGGACCAAGGGTCTAGCCCAGAGAGGCCGGTTGCTCAGGGTTCCCGTGTGCCTTTCAGTGGAGTGCAGCAGCAACCTCTTCACCCAGAGGAGCGGGGTGATCACCAGCGCCGATTTCCCCAGCCCCTATCCCAAGAGCTCCGACTGCTTGTACCGCATCGAGCTGGAGGAAGGTTTCCTCATCAGCCTGCAGTTCGAAGACAGCTTCGACATCGAGGACCACCCGGAGGTGTCCTGCCCCTACGATTACATCAAGGTGAGCTGGCTGGGCTGGCCCCAGCTCTGGGAGATCTCCGGCACGAATCCCCCCACGTTACCTCACCTCTTAGCTCATCGGACACCAACGACCCAGGCCCAAGTGGGGACAGCCAGTGGGAGCGGAGCCCGCTCACAGCAGGGCTGAATATTTACCGCAGCTCCGCCCCGGACAGCTCCGGCTGAATTTAAGCCCTGCCTGCAAAACTAAAAGCCCACCACTGAAGATTTGCTCAGGTTTTACTCAAGCAAACTCCCTCCATTCCCTGAGTAAGAACAGAGCCCCAGCTCACCCCGTGTTTGCAGCACCCCCTGCTAGTCCAGCACTAGAGCCCGCCTCGCACCCCCAGCTTTGCCCGTGTACCCCATTCCTGAGCCGTCACACAGCACCATGGCTGGGTCAGTCCTGAGCGTCTCATGGACCCCAGCCTGTGTGACCTTGCGAAGCCTTTGAGACTTGCCCCTCCTTGTCCCCGGCCCTGCATTTCATAGAGGGGCTAAGGGTCTATATCTGCAAGGCCCCTGGGCATAGTGAGACCCATGTGCCAGCTTCAGGGCGTAGTGAGACCCACGTGCCGGCCCCTGGGTATAGTGAGACCCACGCGCCGGCCCCCGGGCATAGTGAGATCCACACGCCAGCTTCAGGGTGTAGTGGGACCCACACGCCGGCCCCTGGGCGTAGTGAGATCCACGTGCCAGCTTCAGGGTGTAGTGAGACCCACGCGCCGGCCCCTGGGCGTAGTGAGATCCACGTGCCAGCTTCAGGGCGTAGTGAGACCCACGCGCCAGCCCCTGAACATAGTGAGACCCACACACCGGCCCCTGGACGTAGTGAGATCCACGTGCCAGCTTCAGGGCGTAGTGAGACCCACGCACCAGCCCCCGGGCATAGTGAGATCCACGTGCCAGCTTCAGGGCATAGTGAGACCCATGCGCCGGCCCCCGGGCATAGTGAGATCCATGCGCCAGCTTCAGGGCATAGTGAAACCCACGCACCGGCCCCTGGGCGTAGTGAGATCCACGTGCCAGCCCCCGGGTGTAGTGAGATCCACGTGCCAGCTTCAGGGCGTAGTGAGACCCACACACCGGCCCCTGGACATAGTGAGGATCTGAACTCTCTGCATTAGCTCCTCTTGTTGCTCCTGGCAGATTAAAGCCGGTCGGAAGGAGTTCGGCCCTTTCTGTGGGGAAAAATCCCCAGGACGTCTAGAAACCCAAAGCAACAGCGTCCAGATCCTGTTCCACAGCGACAGCTCAGGAGAGAATCGAGGGTGGAAGTTATCCTACACAGCAATCGGTAACTGCTCTGGCTTCTTCCCTTCACCGTGCATGGGGGGCTGGACCCTGCGGATGGAGACCAAGGCTCCACCAGGTCCCGAATCCTGTCTCTGACAATGGCCAAGGCCAGAGACTTCAGGCAGGGGATGGGATAGATCTTGCATAATGAATTTAACTGAGCCATCCTGTCCTTTGGACGGGGACTTCTCCCTGAGCGCGGCTGTGTCCTCAAACATGGGGACAGGGGTCTCCCATGATCCTCACTAGCCAGTGTCACTGCACATGCTACTGCCAATCAGACAAGCATCAACCCCCCTGTAAGGGACCCTTCTGGACCTTACCAAGCTCTTTATTGACCTCACTAACATCCTGCAGCAGCGAGTTCCAGAGGTTAACCCTGCACGCTAAATGGGCTGCCTTTTTAATTTCATGGCGCGCCCTCCCTCAGTAACGTCACTCCGTGCCATTGCCACAGCTGTCTTGAGCCAGGCCTGGGGAACGGCTTGAAGTCTGTGTGCAGCCTGCCCGGCAGCGCAGCCCAGACTGGCACGCAGGAGCCTGCTGGCCTGGAGGGTGTAACCCGCCCACATTCAGCGCGGCTTTCAGGCCCCCTCTAGTGGTGGCGGGCCCGCAGAAACAGGTGGCGGCAGCCTGGGCTAATACAGCTAGGTAGTGGTCTGAGCTTAGGACAGGCTTTTGGATGCAAAGGTTCCTAGGGTCAGTTGCTGCTGCTGGCATCTCACCCAGGGGCGCAGCGTTGCTCGGAGTGGCCCACGGGGGGACCTGACCTCGGGTGTGTCTCTGTGGGGTTGTAAAGGCAGCAGCTCTGCTGGGCTGGCGGCGGGGGAGTGTCTGCCGGGCCGTGGTAAAGCCTGTCTCTCTGCACCGCTCCCACTGCGGAGTTCTCTGCTCCCTCCATTCAGAGACTCAGGCTTTGGCAATGAGGACAGTTTCTCCAGCTCCATCTCTTCCCCAGCCTTCACCCCCCGCCCTAATCCTCCTCCTCTGCATGGTGCTGCCCAGGAGAGGTCACTGAGCCCGTGCTTATCAGTGCAAGTGTCACACCGCCCCTCCCGCGGGTGAGCCAACTGCTGGGTTCCTTGCTCCCCCCAGCGGCTTGCCCTGACCTACCAGCCGGATGGTTCAGTCCCAGCCTGGTACACGGGGTGCCAATCACATTGCAGGTTCAGCACAGCAGGCAGCTCACCCCAGGCATTAGCTTAGCTGCAGGGACCGACTGGCCCCACCAACAAATCTTTTTGCCACTTGGAAACCACCTGGATGTACCTGACTCTAACAGCAGCAGTGCCGAGCATTGGGCCACTGGGAGGAACAGGAGGTCTATGCTACGTCTGCAGTCATCGGGCCTCATCTCATCCAAAACATTAGAAAATAGCCAGGCCAGGGCGCGGGCAAGACAGCTCAGGGGGGGATTCCAAAGGCAACCCGCTAGGAAGCAACGATATCTGTGCCCCTCGTGACACGCCCCTCTGCCTGCAGGTCTGGCCCAGTGAGAATTGCTGAGTACTATTATCCTAATAAACAGCTGTGGGTCCTGGAATTTCAGAACAGCCTCCATAGGTTGGGGCTCCCCCCACGCACACTCTCGCCAGTCAGTCAGCGTGGTCTTTCTTTGTCCCCCCCCTCGAAGGGAACCCGTGTCCACTGGTGCAGCCGCCAATCAACGGGAAAATCGAGCCCTCGCAGGCCACGTACACGTTTAAGGACCAGGTGGTCGTCAGCTGCAACACCGGCTACAACGTGCTAAAGGTACAAGAGCCACTGGCTTTGATCTGAGAGTTTGGGGCGGTGGGCCAGGTTCTCTTCTCTCTTACACCAGAGGAAACCTGGGGCCACGGGGGGGCGCTCCACGTGTCTGGCGTTCGAGCCAAAGGCAGGTCCTTATTTAAGGACGCCTACAGTGTTCTATGGTAATGAGCCAAAACCCGGGCACAGGAGGTCAGGCTAGATGATCGGATGGTCCCTAAACGCTCTGAAACGATCCCGGGATGGGCGTCGTTGCCACAGGAGGCTGCAGGTGCACCCTGCAAGGCCCCAGCGATACATGAGCAAGCCGCCTCATTGTCCTAATTGGGCCAGCTTCTCTGCTGGTCTGACTCTACTGAAACCAAGAATTTGGCTCTCCTTCACTAAGAGGTTCCCTTCATTTCAAGGCAACCGGGCTCTTCCATTATCTCATTTCCTTTCCTCGGACAGTGCTTGGAAGGGAGAAATTAATTAAACAAAAGCTCGTCAAACTCTCCCAGAGCAAGAACTATCCACAAGGGTCCACTACACTTACATCCACAAACTAGCCACTAAAGAAGTGGGACGAGAGAGAATACAGCACGTCCCCCAACCACCAGCCAAACCTCTCCCCCATGCCAGCTAACTAACTACCTACAAATAAGCCAGATGCGAGGCTTGGCATCTTCCCAAGAGACGGAGGCACCTGGTGTGCCGCTGTCTGTGATGCCCCGCTACGCCCTCCCAAGCCAAGCAGGGCTGGTCCTTTGGTAGGTGACCTCCACGGAGCAGCTGGTAACTGAGGGAAATGCTGAGAATCAGTGGGTGGAACTCTTACCTCTGAATCAGTACTGAGCTGTCCTCAGCTCTACCTACCCCCTCCCTGGGGCTTCATAAAATGATCTCTCTCTCTCTCTCTCTCTCTCTCTCTCCTTACATAATCTGTCTCTAACATCACTCGTACATCCCAGTACACTAATACCCTATGATAGGTTGCTCCATCCTCCTCTCTAGGTTCTAATACTGCGCCCACTGCCATCATATTTGAAAAACAAACAAACATTTCTTTTCTAATTTTCTTTCAAACTCAGTAAACTGAGGGGTTTTTAATGAAGAGGAAACTCTCTTTGTTACTGGCTTGTCCAGCGAGCAGCGTCTCTTTAAGGTGGATAGCTGGCTCGGTCAGGCGTTGGGAAGATGAGTCTTTGCAGTGGGAGGGGAAGGTCCTTTGGCTGCGTGGATAATGGTTTTCGCTCGTCCCTTCCGCCCAGGATAACATGGAGATCGACTCCTTCCAGATTGAGTGTCTGAAGGATGGAACATGGAGCAACAAGATCCCCATCTGCAAAAGTAAGAAACCCGCCCCCCTACCCCCCCTCATCTTGTGCAACCACTGAACGCTAAATGGAGCTACCGTGCCAGGCTCACAGAGTGCAATCCACTGCTCAGAGGCACCTCACCAGCCAGGGTGGCTATTAATTATACCTCTGAAATCCAGGTTGGCTTTTTCTCCTAAACAGAACAGAGGTTGTGCCCAATGCCACAGGTTGGGTGTTTTATTTTTTCCCTTGAGTAACTTACTAATGCAATTGGATTTCCAGGCTGTTTGAGCTTCTCACATCTCAGACGGCCAAGCAAGCCACAGCCTGGCACATCTGAGTAAATCTTCAGCCAGACATCCAGTGCCCCTTGACATCTGTGGGAAGGCTCCAGTTAACTTTTCTGGGAGCTGGATCAAGCCCGAAAGCTACTAGCGATGGGTGGGGGGATATGGAAAGGTTCAGGTGCCACTTAGAAATTCTGAGAAGGTCTTTTCATCCACAAAATCTGGATGGAGATCTCACCAGAACAGTCTTTGTTGTGATCGTTCCACTCCTTCGCTTCTACTCCCAGCTTCGGAGAGCTGAGTTCTGGTGTGAATCTGGACTTGCCCAAGTCTGGGAGATGTCTGGAGCTGGGTGGATGGATGTGGTTACTCTGCCCATTATAGACATAAGGGCCATTTGTTAAATCTGAATTTCTTGCCAGTTCGGGGGGGGGGGTGTTCCAAACCACAGCTTTGGTGTGGTTCTAACTCTACCCAGAACTAGGCAATGCAGAGACAAATCAAACGAATTAGAAATGTTGGCCAAATATTTTTGCAAACCTCAAAAAAAAAAAAAAAAAAGTTCCATTTGAAAGAATGCGTGAAGACTCACACCATGCCTACGCTACAGACTTTGGTCGACACAAGTTGCGTCGGTGGACAGCTGCCAACGTTAGTATACCGCTTGTGCACGTGCGTACCTGACTGCTTGCACACAGGAGAGAGCTGGTAAGGGGTTCACCAAGCTGAGGTTCGCACCGTTCAAGGAAGTCGTTTTACTTCATCACCATAATGGGGCGCTTATATCAGCCAGAGACGAATTTGAGTGTAGACACTTGCACAAATAGGTCCGTGCAAGGCGACTTATGTCGACCTAACTTTGTAGTGTAGACCAGGCCTCAGATCACTTCTTATGTCTTCTGACCCAGTTCCCCCGTCTCTGAAATCAAGCTAATGAAATGCACTATTTACACCCTTCATCACAATTATTTTTTTCCTGCAACCACTGGCTTTTCTCCAGCATGCACACCTATGGCTCTCCTCACTAATGTCTGCCTTTTGAACTAGCGCCCTGGTTTCCATGTCAGGGAACGTATAGATTGCTTAAACCCGCATGTCCCTACTCTCATGCCATCTACAGGTGGCTCTTACAGAACAGGAATAGCTGCATCCCCAGGGTTTTAGGACACTGGGTGGTACCAGGTTGGCAGTCCAGGCTCACTCTTGTGCTGCAGGTGAAGCGAAAAAGGAAAGGTAAATGTTCCTCCAAATGATCAGCTGAGTGAAATGTTCAAGATTAAAAAGCTAGTGCCGGGGTAAGGAGCCTTTGACCTCAAGGTCATCGGTGCCGATCCAGCCCAGGTCAGAGGTAACCAAAAGGCATTATCACCTGACAGTGGCCAGTGTTAAATGAACTGGCAGAATCCACCCCAGGGGCATGTAGGCATGCGTGCAGTTCTACACTTGCGTACAAAATGATGTCCTCTATGCAACACGACCTTACACATATGGCACTTGCGAGGTCATGCTGTGCGGAGAACGCCATTTTCTTCTAGAAAATGGCATCCTCTGTGCGCACTCGGGGGCCGGACGGAATTGCACCTCCTGTCCTGGGGCATGCAATGCATGCGTTGCACACGCAGACGGCACGCCACTGGTCCACCCAGCTCCTAGCAGAGGACTTGTGTGCGTTATGAAAAACACCATCCCAATTGGCATTAGCTGGCACCTGAATGTTGGCAATGTCAGCTTGGAGTCTGAACTCCCCTCTGTCCCCTCTAGGTAGTCTGTCAAGGGCCTGGTCCCCCTGCAGCCCCCATTTGGGTCACGTCCTTACTTGGGCTCTCATCATCCAGGTTGTGGATGTTAACATCACCGGCCCAAAGACGGAAACCCAGCCCTCCAGCTGAGCTCCCCTGGAGTTCACCCCCACCGAGGTTAAAGGCAAAGAGAAAATTAAACAAACGAGTCCCAGACGAGCCCCCAGCCTCTCTTCCTTCAGGCAGTCTTGGGCAAGCCACAGTCCGGCTCAATGTCCTCTGCTCAGCCACCGGAAAGGGTCTTGAGGTGACTGTTTATAGCCTGGCCCTCCTCTCAGGGGGCCTGGACAGTCTGTGGTCATGGGAGAAGCCCCTGCCTTCCGTCAGGCCTCGCCCTGGGAGCTGGAGACTTGAGGTCTGTCCTCATCCCAGAGCAGCCTTTTGCTGAACTTTCACACCACTCCTGACGGGCCGGGCAGGGCTCGGTGAGCCCAGAACCACTCCACCATCCCTTCCTGGCTGGTGCAGGGTTTGCACACCCCGACACACAACCCCGGCCCGGTCAGGTGGAGGCACATGGGGCAGCGTTGGGGAAGAACGCACCAAGCTGGTGCTGATCTGTGATGAATGGAGGAGGGCTTTGGCCTCCAGAGCAGTACGTTCAGAACCGTCCAGTTTAACTCCTCTACGCGAAAGAAGTACCACCAATCCCCAAACACTGACAGTTTCCTTTATGCTCCGATGCTTGAACTTGCTGCCACCTATTCCAGAGCAGAGAAGAGGGAAGGGTGGGGGAAGTCAGCCAGTCTCCCTCGCTTGGCAATCACCATTCAGGAAGTCTCGAGGTCAGTAAAAGGGGTTACAACTCCAGCCACTGCAAAACGTTCTACTCACACTGAGAGCAATGGCAGCATGGCCTGAAACCCTTGTGGGACTCTTTGAACCTTGACCCTTAGCCCCTATCATCCATCTAGCAACCAAGCACACACTTGAGGAGAGATCATAAGAACGGCCACACTGGGTCAGACCAAAGGTCCATCTAGCCCAGTGTCCAGTCTTCCGACAGTGGCCAATGCCAGGTGCCCCAGAGGGAATCAACAGAACAGGGAATCATCAAGTGATCCATCCCCTGTCGCCCAGTCTAGCCTCTGTTTGCCAGAAGCTGGGAGACACCATCCCTGCCCATCCTGGCTAATAGCCATTGATGGACGTATCCTCCATGAATTTATCTAGTTCTTTTTTGAACCCTGTTATAGTCTTGGCCTTCACAACATCCTCTGGCAAAGAGTTCCACAGGTTGACTGTGCGTTGTGTGAAGAAACACTCTGGTGGCTGACCAGAGGACCAAGGTAGGTTTTGTTGGTTATGGATGGAGGAGCTTCCGAAGGCTCTGGGAAGTAGCGCAGCTCGAAGAAGGCCCCTGCATTTTGGAGGTTGACCAGAGCTTTTGGGCTTCAAAAAAATCACAGTTACAATGTCACGGGCACAGACCCCCGTCCTAAGGTTTCCAGTAGATCCAGCCTGTGGCTAGGCTGGGCATGCTGGGATTGCCGCTTCTGATCCCATACCAGCCCAGGAAGCTCACTCCCAGCCTTTGATCTTTGGTGGAGCTCGGACCTGGATCCCGCTTCAATCTTTGGAGTCTTGGGACCCATTCGGCTGATCAATCCAAACCCCTGTGTGGAATCATGGATCCAAATCCTGTGGCTTGGACCCTTCTGTAGCTGTGAGGAAACATTGCCTCTCCCCCATCTACTCTCTCTCTCCACACACCCATGGATATCCAGGATAGGCGCCTAGGATTCTACTCTCTTGCTAATCCATGCAGTTGCTTTGAGCCATAGATGCACATTTTGGCTCTTGTTCCTCTCTTGTATTGGGGACACTTGGGAACAGGGGACACTCTGAGGACCCAGAAACGTTGCTGGCTGGAGTTTTCCTGATCCACAACCTTCTCCTCGCAAATATCATTGCGGGCGGGATCTTTATTTGAAAATAATAATACTACAGGCATCTGCAGAACCCGCTGCCCGGTGGTGTTTGTAAGGGTACATTTTGGTTTGCAAATCTCGCTGAAGATGGAAAGCGTGACGCTGCTAGAATTGCTAAACATGATCATATCTTACAATATTGTCTTTGAAGCGTGTGGAGCAATTGTTACTGTAAAATACAAAGGAATGCCCCTAATTCAGTCAAACCTTGAGTTTCCAATTCCCCTGTTACTATCCCAGTCTCCCACTGATTTCATTGGGAGCTCTGCTTGTGCGGAGACTGAATAAAAACTAGAACTGGCTGGAAGTTTTTCCTCACAAATGTTTTTCCCCCACCAGCTTTTGGACCAAAGAGAAATGGTCATCAAAATCTTTTCAAGGTTTCGTTGAAAAATTGAACCCCCCAAAACTGTCAGTTTTGGTTGAAAAAAAAAAATGGAGGGAGGGGGGGAAACTGTTGTCAATTAAAATCCCTCCAAAGAAATAATCGATGAAAAAGATGCACAAAAACGAAACTTTCCCCCCAAAACATTTGGCCGTAAATACATAGATTTTGGACCGAGCGCTAATAAACACTGATGGGGGAGCTGACTTGGGCCCAATGAGGAAAGTTTCATTGGAACGGGAGCTGGCCAAGCTGGTGTGGGCTGCGTCCCACTGGGGATGTCAGCACAGTGAGGCCGAGGAGGATGTGTGAAATGAGGAAGCCGATAGAGGACTTTTACGCCTCTAAGAGAGGTTTCCCTTGAAGCAGATTCCATTGCACTGTAGTGCCTATAGATTTTGAATAGAGATGAATCCCTGTGCACAAACTCCAGAGCACAGCAGTCAATGTGTACAACCCAAGCTGCCTTTCACGCTTGCTGAATTGATACCGCGGAGCGTTAACGATTTCTGGTGTTATTGGGCTGTTTTTCCTGCATGAACTTCCTCTGCTCATCCACTGATTCTGCTTTCTCTCTCTCTGCTTTCCTCTTTCCCCCCTTCTCCTCTGCTTTCGGTGCAGCTGCAGAAACAACCGACCCCAGGCCAGAGAGAGGAGCTGAGTCGGACCAAGCGACAGCATGAGCCCGGGTGCCATCAAGCCACACCCCTTAGAGTGGCCAGAGTGTCTCTTAGACGTGTCAGGGAGTCACTAGGGCTCCAGCGGGGTATCCTCACCCCGTCACCCTTCCTGACCTGTATGGGACACAATGGGATTCATCGCTGCTGTACGTACAGGGCTGTGCGCTTAACCCCTTTCTGCCCGGCCCGCGCTTAACTCCGGAAAGGGAAAGAAAAAACAAAACTGAAACAAATTCAAACGCTCAAGCCCCCGCCGGAAAACAAACAAACAACCCTCTAGGCTGCTGGGAGACATAACACACGCCAGGGAGCTCGCATCCTGGCACTCTCCACGGACACGCCCGCTCCTCCCACTCCATCCCAGCCCCGCTCCCCACCGCAATGAAAGTCGTTCTGCACAGCTTGGCGGCTTTGTCTGTGCTTGTTTTGTTGGCTTGGTTTAATTTAACTCTTTGCTCTCTGGGTAAATCTGGGAATCTGTTTCAGTGTAATGAATAAGAAATGTTCCTCCCTCTACTCTAGCTAAATAGCATGAGGCAAAAAATGCCAGCCTAGGTCAGCATGTTCCAGTGCATTTCAACCCCCTGCCCCCAGCTCTTTGGGACTAAAAGGTGCTTACAAGATAGATCCACGGGGAAGCTGTCTGTGATCACAAGTCTCTTTAACCTGCTTTTGCCAGCCCAAAGCCCTGACACAACTGGACTCTTCATGGTTCCGTGCTGAGGGTTCCATCTCCTTGCCACCCATCCCAGATCTAGCAGAGACCTCCAGGGCCAGAGAGCACTGGCTAGCAGGAATTGGGGCAAGGGCTGGAACCATGCTATTGGGGACAGAAAGGGGGAAGAAAATAGAGCAAGCCAGGGAAAGGAGCGGGGGAGTCAAGGGCGGGGGAAGGGCTAGGTGGTAGTGACGGGCATGGGCAGGGGAAATGATACACCGCAGCAGGAGTGATGGGGAGAGAGTGGATGAAGATGGGCTCTTGAGAGCTTCCCTTCATCTGCCCCACATGGGAGGACCAGCAGATCTGTCTTCTCTTTCCTGCCATGGGGACCGGCAGCAGTAGACCCCCATGGAAGAAAAGCTACAGAATTCATAACTACCTTCACCCCAAGCCAAATTCACTGTCCAGGTCAAATGTATCTTCCTGTGAGAGCCCCACAGTTCTGGACATACCTGCTAAGGCCCCATCCCCTTTGCTCTGTTCCCAGGACTCTGCATCTGCTAGGTTGCTGAAAGAATGTTAGGAACCATTAGGAAAGATCAATAATACGACAGAAAATATCATAATGCTACTGTATAACTCCATGGAACGTCCACACCTTGAATACTGCAGGCAGTTCTGGTCAACCCATCTCAAAAGAGATATAGAAGAATTAGAAAAAGTACAGTGAAGGGCAACACAAATGGTTAGGGGTCTGGAACAGCTTCCATAGGAGGAGAGATTAAAAAGACTGGGATTGTTTAGCTTAGGAAAGAGACGACTAACAGGGATATGATAGAGGTCTATAAAAGCATGACTGGTGTGGAGAAAAAGGGTTATTTACCCCTTCTCATAACATAAGAACCAGGGGGTCACCCAATGAAATTAATAGGCAGCAGGTTTAAAACAAGCATAAGGAAGTATCCTTCACACAACGCCCATCGGCCTGTGGAACTCATTGCCAGGGGATGTTGTGACCAGAAGTATTAGTGGGTTCAAAAAAAGAATGGAAAAGCTCACAGAGGATAGGTCCATTAATGGCTATTAGTCAAGACAGTCAGGGATGCAACCTTATGCTCTGAGTGTCCCTAAACCTCTGACTGCCAGAAGGTGGGATTGGACGGCCGGGGATGGATCACTCAATAAATTGCTCTGTTCTGCTCATTCCCTCTGAAGGACCTAGCACTGGACACTGTCGGAAGCCAGGGTACTGGGCTAGCTGGACTATTGGTGTGACCAGCATGGTTGTTCTTAGGTTCCTGGGGGCTACACTGTGACACAAACCTCAGTAATATTTAAGGCCTGGAATCAGCATTATTGTGAAGCCTCAGAGATCTCCCCAATGGGGTAGTGCCATGCCAGTGAAAAGGAGTCTTCGCGTGACTGAGAATCAGGACCATGGAGTTTAACTTCACCCCATACCACCCGAACACCACCTCCCTGCAAAGACAGGCCTGAGGCAAACCCTGCGTGTACAAGTCACAAGGCACGACATTTTCCATCCATAATCCAATGCAAATTCTCTTCATAACACAGGCACCCTGGAGGGCCAGGAATCAGGTTAGGTCATTCTTATGAAGGGTACAAATGGCCACTGGGTCACAGGTTGTACCGACTGTCTCCTCCAGTGGCAGCGGGGGGTGGGAGCAGACATTGTGAGGGGTGAGCAGAGGAGAACTAGATCCCGGCTCTAGACTCTGCAGATTTCAACACCCTGAGAAGGCCACATCCTCAGGCCATTGCTGCCAGCACCACTCTGCACCACTCGTCGTTCATGAGGAAGGCCTGTGACCCGGCACGTCTCTGGCAGCTTGAAGACCTTGCTAACTGGAGGCCTTTTCCCCACAGCGGGCAGCATGAGACTGAAAGAAGGAGGAAGATCATGATGATGGTGCAGAAGAAGCTGCCATCTCTGGATAACCATTGTCTCTCCATTCCTGACCCTCCCCTTTTGCTGTCCATCTCAAGAGACCACAGTCTTTCTCCTACTGCAAACCCACCCTCGACGACTCCTAACCAAGTCTGCTCGGGTGCCACTCAACTCTTGCGCAGTGTTTTGAAGCAAAGGCCCAGCAACTGGTGCAACTGAGTGTGCACAGGCCCAGAAGTAGCGGCAGTTGAAGGCAGAGGCCCTGGGAATGGCGTGACAGAATTACCGTCATCCCCAGTGGTAATATCTTGTGGGGGGCATTGATTGATACACGCTGGTAACGCCATAATACTGCTGCATACGGACACCTGAATGGCCAGGGCTGTCTGGGTCCCTTCTAACTCCTGATGGTAAAGGGTTAGGTTTAGGGCTTTCTGGTCACCAAGGGCATAATCTGTAGTCTCAGCCCAGATGGCTTTGACATCCAGGAGTGCCACAAGCAAAGGCAGAGCGGAGAAAGAAGACAGAGTGTGTCTGTCTGGAGAGAGATGTTTGGACACCACCCTACCCCTCTTTGTTTGATGATTCTTTTCCAAGAGGCTCATTGCTCACCTGTAACTCAGAGTCTCTACCGAAAACCAATCGTGTGGAAGACCAAGCCAGTGCCCATCTCTGCCTGGGCCCTCAGCTCCCCCAAGCAGGTACCTGAGGCTTAGCAGGTAAGAGAGCGCTGATCTTAGAGACCTCACCACGGTTCTTGTAGCCAGTTTGACTGTAGTCTATGAAAGTTCTGTGCCGCTTAGTAACTACAGGTGGTTCTCTGTGTGTGTACAGTGCCTAGTACAATGCCGCCCTGGTTCATATCTAGGGTTCCTAGGTGATACCCTAATACAAACAATAATAATTAACAACAGCATACATTTCCCCTGGGCTTTCCTATAACACCCCGGTGTTACTGCTCATGGTCAACAGGTCACCACCAGGGCCGGCTCCAGGGGTTTTGCCGCCCCAAGCGGCGGTAAAAAAAAAAAACAAGAAAAGCTGTGATCGGTGGCACTTTGGCGGCAGCTCCACCATGCCGCTTTCTTCTTCGGCAGCAGGTCCTTCCCTCCAGCCACCGAAGAGCCGGACATGCCGCCCCAAGTACCTGCTTGCTGCGCTGGTGCCTGGAGCCGGCCCTGGTCACCACAGATGTTGATTAGCCCCAGAGTCATGACAGCCGCCTCCATTTCCAACCCAAACGTGTTGCCACTTTAAAATGTGACAAAGCCCCAGCCAGGAAGATACAAGAAAATAAAACAGCAGGGGAGGAAGTTTTGAAGTGATGTGGGGTTTGTCCGGTTTTACCGTGAAGATCCATTTTTTTCCTAGAAGGTCAGTTGCGTGACTCAGACATCACAAATGTGGCCCCTTGGCTGATTATTATTTATAGAGCGCTAACCATGTGCTATGCAGCTCAGAGACAAATATGATGTCCTTGTCCAGCAGAATGGGCAGTCTTGATATAGAATATCAGGGTTGGAAGGGCCCTCAGAAGGTCATCTAGTCTAACCCCCTGCTCAAAGCAGGACCAATCCCCAGACAGATTTTTACTCCAGTTCGCTAAATGGCTCCCTCAAGGACTGACCTCAAAACCCTGGGTTTAGCAGGCCAATGCTCAACCCACTGAGCTATCCCTCCCCCCTTCTCAAGTTGTAGAATTCGCAGAGCTTGTCTTAACCAACATGTTAGCTCAAAGTATAACTTGAGTGTTGCTGCTACCCTGATGCCCATCCACGCACACAAATCTCTGCTTAAGTTCAGTGGGGCTTTAAACTGACATGTTTCAGGCATGGTGGAAGCTCAAGTCTTACTGCTGCCCCATCTACTAATGCAGTGGGCATGGGACTCCCGCTGGTGTTAACACAAGTCATCAGCGGCTGACCCAATCGCGCTGTGTCGCCCCGGTATTATTCTGCAGCGTGGCCACTTCTCACTGACGCTAAGCTAGCTCATCACTTCAGGGTGGTAACAGTGGAGACAAAACCTAAGTCTCTGATCCTTCAAACACTTCCTAGCTGGCGTGGTGCTTGCTAGGGGAGTCGTTCTGTTGGTTTCTGGCAGCGCTGAGTTCTAGACAAAGTGAGGGATGGGGTACAACAAAAGCCCACGTTTAAGCAAAAGCATGAATCCAAGCCGCAATGCGAGTCAATGGATAGAGCGCTGGGCTCGGATCCAGGACACGTGGGTTCTCTTCCTGTCTCTGACCTGACTTACTGAATGACTTTGTACCAGGCGTTTCCTGCCTCTGGTCGCCTCCCACCCTGTGTCTATCCATCTTCTAGTCAGCGCGTAAGCTCATCGGGGCAGGCAGCATCTCTCGCCCGGTGTTTGCACAGTGCCGGGCATAGTGTGGGCTAAGGTGTCATAATAAGTAGCAGCCCATTGAGAGGATCAGAATTCAGAGCACATCCTGCTTACCGCACCAAGTTGCCATAGGCTCTTTAAAGATCCAGTGGCCTTTTTCACAGGCTTTACGTCCTACGAAAAAGGCAGTTGCAGGGGTTAGTATGAGCAGGGGCTGCCCTTTGAACATCCTGCCCTTGGGTTTAGATCATTCGTTTGCTCTTGTGCTGGGTGTTACGTTCCTGGGGCTGCATTGCTCCTTCTAGTGATTAATTTGCTGCTTGACAGTTCTACGTATTTGTCCACCAGCAACCGTGCAGCCAGATAAAGCTACTGACGTGTTTAGCAGGGGATCCCCCTTGTCTGGGCCCGGCTGGTCATGATTACACCGATGCCTGCCTTTCCCAGGCTCTGATGGGAATGAATACTCAGCAGGAAGCAAGGCAAAGTGTCATAACTGAGTGTCTACAAGCTCTGAACATGGTCAAATCTTTTGAGAATCCAACCACGGCCCAGGTACCGAGCTCCACACGCAGTACTCAGTCCAGCAATGGCATGAGCCCTTCGCAGTTCATTCGCAGAGTTCCCGTGATGCCATCAGAACCCCTTTGACACGCGTGTCTGACCGGTTAGCTCCTACTCACCTGTGCAGTATTCATTCCCTAACCAGGAATATATAGGGATTTTATGGTAACAAATCCATAGCTGCCTAGTGATTTCAGTTAACACTACAATACACAGCACAGTCGCTCAGACTTTGACAGTAATAGCAGGGCTAGAACTCACAGTCTCCTCATCCTAAAGGCCAGGCCCTACCACTGGAGCCAAAAGAGAATCTCCCTTTGCTATTAGCAGTATAATGCCTATGACACACAGTTGAGCAATCCAGTGCAACACAAGGGTGCACGTACACACTGGCTAGTTCATTGCATCAGTGACCTGGACTTAGAGTCATATCTGCACACAGACTGACTGGAGTTACGGTTCATCACAGGAAACCATTGCCCTGCGTAGGGATGGAGTGGGCAAACTCACAGAGGGAAGGGTTGGTAGGGGGCATATTGCAAGGTGTTGTGTGGCGAGGCTAAATCGTGAAATCAAATTGCCAAAATTCCCACTGACTTCAACAGGGCCAGGTCTTCAATGGGAGCGATTCCAATGGGAAAGGGAAAGATGAGGAACTAAAGACAGATATACCCCTCCTCAGGGCCCGAAGGGTTAAAACCATCTCACTTGCACACATCCCCACCTGCTGCCGGCCTAGCTCTGGAGGGGCTGGCAGGCCAGCTGACATACAACCCCCTTTCGAGCTCCCCCAGGGGCAAGCCATGCAGCAATACCCAACAGAGGCAGTGGGCAGAGCCTGCTACGGCGGGATATGTACGTAGGCTACTAAAAATCTCCTTTCCTTGTGGACTTTTAGTTGCTGACTGCAAAGCACCGGTGGAGCTGGAACACGGGTCCGTCACCTTCGCCACGAGGAACAATCTCACCACGTACCGCTCAGGGATCCGGTACTCCTGCCAGCGACCCTACTATCAGATAGCCCCAAATATCACTGGTGAGACCATCCGCCGCTGGGGAAGGGGCTGTGGCCACTCAAGCGGGGGTGGGGCTCTGAACAGGGAGAGCGGGCGGCATGCTCATGGCTGGGCTAGTCGATGTGCACGAGGCTAGTGTTAATAATAAGCACGCATCTGCGGAGCATTGTGCAAATAATCTAGTGGGTATCTAAGTGTATCTATTACATAGATTGGGCATAAGCTTTTGTGGGTAAAAAACCCACTTCATCAGATGCCTGGAGTGAAAATTACAGAGAGAGGATTAAATATACTGGCACATGAAGAGAAGGGAGTTACCTTACAAGTGAAGAACCATTTTGACAGGGCCAATTCAATGAGGTTGGATGTGGTCCACTCCCAATAATTGATGGAGGTGTCAATATCAAGAGAGGGAAAATTGCAGGGAAAAATCTCCCTGGACAGTCAATAACAGATTTAAAAGTAGCCATCCTTCAACCACAACAACAAACTCCAAAAACAGACTTCAAAGAGAAACTGCAGAGCTACAATTCATTTGCAAACTTACCACCACCAATTGGGGCTTGAATAGGGACCGGGAGTGGCTGGCTCACCACAAAAGCCATTTTCCCTCTCGGTATTGACACCTCCATTGAAGCCAATCAGTATAAAGCATTCGGCTGCCAAACCCAGATTGTGCATGCAAGAGGATTGCACCGATTGAACTAAATGGCTTTCCAACCTGACTCCGTTAAATCAGGGCTGCAGCAGGGTGTGAACCAGCCCTCCCTGGCGCACACCACTGCGGGGACGCTTGCCGGGATGGCGGTTTGAAGAACCAGTCTTTCCCTCACAACAGTGGATTGAAATGCTTTAGCCTAACTAATGTTAGTGGGCTCAGTGTCAGGGGGAAATGTAACAGCCTGTGATATGCAGGAGGGTCTGTAACAGTGCGGGTCTCACCCTGCTGCGCCTCCTGCTGGTCTCTGTTGGGAATTAGCTCTGCCAGCCTTGGAGCGCCCTCTGCAGGCCAGTGATCCGCCTTGCCGCTGGCCCCATGTCCCTCCCAGGACCCCGGTGCCCCTTTTCTCTGGGTGCTGCCCCCTGGCAGTAACCCCTCAGTCTTAGGGTCTCCCATCCCCACGGAACCCCCACGAATAAGGCCATTGCCAGTCACCAACTAGTCCCCACGCCCTGGGGCAGACTGCAGTATAGGCCACTCATCATCGGCAAGGTTGGGTTTGGACCTACTGCCTTTGCCTACCCCTGGGCTGCCCTCTGCAACCCCCAGTACCTGTTTGCCTTTTGCTAGGCCGCAGCCTGGGGCTTTCCAGGCTGGAGCTCCCCAGCTCCTCAGCTTGTCCCCAGCCCTGCTCCACTCAGGTACCCTGTCTCTAGCACCCTGCAGCCAGGCCCATCTCCCTCTGCAAACAGAGACAGACTGCCTGAGCTCAAGCCTTTACAGGGCCAGCTGGGCCCTGATTATGGCGTGGCCCCAGCTGAGTCTGCTTCCTCCCAATCAGCCCAGGCCCCTTGCCCTTCCACAGCCCTCCTCCAGGGCTGTTTTAAACCCCTCAGGGCAGGAGCGGGTAACCACCCCGCTCCAGGGTCAGACTAGCTGCTCTCCTGGTCCTATGGATCTGACACAGGGCCTGATCTTCAGAAGATCTGAGCGGCCAATGCTCCAGATGAAGCTAATGGGAGCTGGAGGCGCCTAGCACCCCTCCAGGTCAGGCCCCTGGAATCACCGAGAGACAATACAATTGTCACAGGGTCGGCTGCTTCCTGAGCTCCCCCTCGTGGCCAGAGGTGGACCTGCGGCATTCTGCCTCTGTTTCCCTTCTTCAGGGCCCTTTAAGAACCCCCCACCCAAACTCATCTCTAGCTCAGCCATTCCCCAAATGGAGTTCTCCAATCCCTGTGAAAGCTGCGCTCCCAGTCGGCCCGCTGGGAGCTCCCAGGCCTTCCCTGCCTGGAGTCTGCTCCCTCCCAGCAGCCATTCCCTGCCTTGGCAGGCCCCGGTCTCCCTCCAGCTTCATTCTGGTACCTCTCCCTACACAGCCCCACTCCTCAGCAGCTTCCTTAGAAAGGAACCCACGGATCCCTGCTTCCACGTGCCTCCTGGGCTCTGAGACCCCACAGGGAGGGACCCAGAGTCCGGACTCCAGTCAGAGTCTGAACATCTACGCTGCAATTTCATAGCCCCGCAGCCCCAGCCAGTCGGCTGCCCCAGGCTGGCCACAGCTTCTGCCTTGGGGCTCTGATTGCAGTGTAGAAATACGCTCACGGTACAGTGGTCAGAGCATCGATAGCCTGGTAACGTCTCCGCTACTCTCCCCTCTTACGGGGAGTGGTCTGCAGCGACGACAGGTCCCAGCATGCAATGCTTCCAGCCGGACCCGAGCAGCTGCAGTCTGCAGAGACTGAGGCCCGGATCCTCAAAGGAATGTAGGTGTGTCACACGGCGGGAACTGACCGCCATGGCGCCTCCTGCTGGTCATCCGGGAATGAGCTCTTTCCAGCCTCTGAGCGCCTCCTGCTGGCCAGTTTCTCTCCCTTGGCTACCAGCCCTGCTGTCTCTACCACCTCTGGCCCCGCATCCCTCCCAGACCCCAGTGCCCCTTAACTTGGGGTGCTGCCCCACAGTACCCCCACACTCTGGGTCTCCCCTCCCTTGGGGAACTCCAACCCCCCTACACCCACCTTGCCTCAGTGGCTACTGCCAGTCTTCATCCAGCCCCCTATCTCTGGGGCAGATTGCAGTCTGTAATGGGCACTCATTGGCAAGGGGGGTGGACAGGCTGCCTCTGCCTATCCCCGGGCTACACCTCTGCAGCCCCAGTACCTCCTTGGGCCTTTACCAAGGCCTCAGCCCTTGCCTTCCCCCAGCACTGGTCTGCCCAAGGTACCCGGTGCTCCCAGGCAGCTAGGTCCTTAGTGAGACTGTCCTGGCTCACAGGCCTCTTATCAGGGCCAGCTGTGCCCTGATTGAGCTGGCCACACCCTCAGCTGCTCTCACTCCTTTTATCCCAGGAGCGGGGTAACCACACTGCTACAAGGTGCCTGACTCCCCTGGATTTCAGTGCATGCCAGGGCTCCGCTTTAAATACTCTTACTGCTCCATAGTGATGACAGTGGCATTGCCAACTTCCATCAGCCACATTTGTTCTCACGGCCACCCTCAGGGCACGCCTTGGCACCAGGGGATGCGGCTCGTAGGTTGCCCCAAACCCATCCAGAAAAACAGACCTGCTGCTCCAGGCTAGGGGTGGAGATTGGAAGGATTTGCTCACATCCCAGCCCCCCTGTCCATAATCCTGCTGCTACCCAATCGGCCTCCAGGCCTAGTGTGCAATAACCTTTGGCATGCTGGTTGCTTCCTGGATCAGCCCAGCCCAGCACATCTGTCCTGCACTACTTTATCAGGGACTAACAGCCTGGCAGGGAGAAGCAGATCACAGCAGAGTCTTCGGCCTGAGCATAATGGGCACAGTGCCCTGGGACAGTGCAGGGCTCCGGCCACCACTTGTTTGGCACTAGGACACCGGACAGTGACATGCCACAAGCATTCCGAAAAGGCTGTAGGGGAGCGGAAATCCCCATAAACATCGGCGTGCAGATGCCCCGCGGTGCAGTCTGAGTAACGTCTGTAATTTCTCCATGCCCTGCAAAATCATTTCAGGGGAGGAAGGCAGGGGAGGGGCCTTTCACACAACCCATCTCCCCTCTGACAAACACATAGGGCCAAATTCCACCTTCAGGGCACCTTTGCAAGCCCAGCATAGACTCTGGCTCCTAGAATATATTTATGGCAATACCCCATTGGCTGCATGTCTGAACATGCGTAGCTGACCCACAGCCAACAACGCATACACCTGCTGCATGTGCAAACCCTGCATAGGCAACAGACAGCCGGTCATGCAGGTGTGCGTCTATGCTCCCAGTTAACGTTTCGCTTTCTTCCAGGCACGTACACCTGTGATGCTAAAGGGGTGTGGAAGAGCGAGGAGCTGGGGACCAAGCTGCCGTCTTGTCGACCAGGTACCTAGAGAGCTCTGGCATGATGCACCACCAAACGAACTGCCGTCTCGTAGCAGGGTTGTTTATGCCATGAGTAGGCCAATCCATCATTCGCTCTCCAAGGGGTAACAGAGCATGACGCAATTGGTACAGGTTGGGGAAGGTGGGGGTCTGTTCAGCACAGCTCCGCTGGCTTCACTCCATGGCTGGGGCAGCCCGATGCCTTCACTATACAGTGGTGCCTCAGGTTGTGATCCACAGGTACGTCACCTTAGGAACACCTGAGCAGCAGGCAGGGACAGTGAGAATCCGCAGCGCTGTACACAGGGGATGAGGGGCCTTGTGGCTATGAAGGGCAGAGCAAGGAGCGGTAACTGTGTGTCACCAAGATGGGGCTGGATTCTGAACACTCCAAAGTCCACAGGAGTTGAGCTCCGGGGGGGTGGTTCAGGGCCATCTCTAATGCCAGGTGGCCAACTCCTGCCCTGCAGGTCACCAGAGGTGTTAACGCGATTGCACTGGTGGAACTTGGCCCAGCACCTTAGAACCTGCCTCAAGCCGCCACCCGAGAGCCCAGCAAAATTCAGACACCCGGCAGGGGCGGATCTTAAATAACGGCCCAACAGCATCCCCTCTGGGGGGTGCTGTACTGGGCCCGCTGAGATCTACTCCGACAGCACACCGTGCTCCACAGACATTTACTGAGTGGTCCCCACTAGGCCCCTGGGTGAGAACTAGCCCCACTTCACAGCTGGAGACACTGAGGCTGAGCAGGTAAGGGTCTGGCCCCAGGTGGCAAGGAGAGGCATTGTCCGAGGAGGGAATTAGGCTCAGCAGCTGCTAGGTACCCTGCCTGCAGTCAGACCACCTCATACTGTGGCTTCGGTGGCCGATTGCCTAAGGCCAGTGGCTGTTAATGCAGGTTTTCTCTGTGTACGCGCACCCACGATGCAGTGTTTTAGGAGCAATTAGACCCTAGAGTCTGAGCCACAGAGAGAGGCAGCAAAACCTCAGCTGGCTCCTGGGTGAGGAAAGGCATGTATCTGTCCCCCTCCCACCTCCACTCCTCCAGCTCACTGCCTGCTTTGTCTCTGGAAAAGAGAGAACCCCCGACTCCTGCCCTCCCTCTGATTGGCACACACGCCTCACTCCAGTCTCTGGCAAGCATACGGCTTGCTACAGCTGCACTCCAGCCAAACGTGCCCTGCCTTACCCGCCCACCCCCTACAGTGCGTGCCGCTATCTCCTGGGACCCCGCAGGCCAGCAATGATACCTCTCAGCGGACATGAAAAAGGCAAACATTCCCCTCTGCTCACAGCACATACAGCGTTGGGCAGAGCTGTCTGCCCTTTAGAAACACCCTCCCTCACCCTTTCCCTCGCCTCACAATGCACCCAGATCTGACCTGGCCCTGGGCAAATCCCAGCACGTGGTTTCTGGGAATATTTGCTGGGACTCGTTCAGGAATCCCACACTCCTTTAGCGGTCTTGTCCCAAGAGCCTTTGTGGTCGGGATGCGCTGGCAGGAGTGTTTGTGGGAAGCGAATTTCAGGCCAAGCTCACAGTTATTCACTGAAACTGACCATTGCAGCCACACACCCCTGTATGAAGTGCTTGCAAGCTCCCCTAGTCAGGGAGGACTAGACACAATATCATGGGACTTGGCTGGCAAATCACACCGAACCGAGAGAGTGCAGGTGTAGTACGTTTCAACGACCCGACACGCCGTACCCGGTCAATCCAGGGACAGCCCAAGCTGCAAAGCATCTGGGTTTGGAACCCACCATCGTTTGGGATGTTTGGGCCCAGGCTGCTGGAATGCAGCCAGATGGTGGTGCCTTCACTTTGTTCACTATCAGCTGAGCTCGGGTCCGACCTGTGACCTTTAGAGATGAAAATGGAGCCTCATGTCCTATTGCCATTTCTCTCCCTGATCTCTGCACCACAGTCTCCGTGGTGAAACAAACACAACCATGTTAATTTCAGCCCCATTCCTAAAACTCTTATTTTCTTTTTGCAAAAACATACATTGATAAATGGAAAAGGATAAAAGTCGCCAGAACATGTGTGTGTTCCCCCCCCCACCCCCAAGGTTCAAGGGTTTCAGGGCCAATGGAGAGTGAAGAGGATTGATTACCGTGTGTGTGTGTGTGTGTGTGTGTGTGTGTGTGTGTGTGTGTGTTTTTAAGTACAATTATGGGCCCCAATCCTGCACTTGGATCTGCATGGACAGATCTCTGGAGGGGTGCACGGGTTTGATTGCAGGGTTGGGGCCAAAGCCAGAGAATAAATGACATTGTGGCTCCATATTTATGCTCTCTGAACCACTGCCAAGGACACAGGAGTTGCCAATCCTGCTCAGCCCCCTGGCCATCTAGTCCAGTAAACTGTTTCTAGCAGTGGCCGCACCAGATGCTCCAAAGGAAGGTGTGAGAATCCCCTAAACTGTGACTGTGGCAACCTCCTCTTTTCTGGTTGCTCCTTGCCCCCGTCCACGGTGCTCCGGCTCCACACGACCGGGAGCCTTCGGTGACAAACATTTGGACTTGAGTCATTGGAGCTGCTGTTTGGGCTAGGGACTCAATGCAGGCAACCTTTGTGCGCCACTTCCAGTGCGCCCGCTTCTGAGCCCCGAGGGCAGCCAGGAGCTCATAGAGACTCGGGGGTAATGAAGCGTAACAGCGGGGGAAAAGCTGTCCAAATATCTGTGTCCGTTCAGCTGCGGTTAGATTCCTCTCCCCCTTTTGGCTCCAGCCAGGTGCCCATCGCTACTAAACCCCTCTCTCAGCCCCTGCTCTGCATCCCGCATCTGCCATTAGCAAGAGCAGTTCCAGGGCTTTCAGTGTGTCTTATATTTTTATTAGAATAAATATTTGGCTAGAAGAGCTTCCTCTAAACGCGGCCCATCGCCTTAGGAGGAAAGGCAGCGTCCCGGCAGCCGGACAGCTGGCCAGAGCTGGGATACTGGAACTGTTTGGCTAAGCACATTTTATATTCCTGACAGTATTTGACATGGCAGGGACCCTAAACACACACACATGCATACACACACACACACACACACACACACACACACACATGTACACACACGTACACATACACACACATATACATACTCATTCACACACATACATGCACACACACACATATACATGTATACACACACACATACCTACACGTACACACACATACACATACACACCACATACACGTACACATATACATACGTACACATACACACACATACACATACCTATGCGTAAACACACACTTACACATTCACACACACGTATCCATACACACATGTACATGTACACACACACACACATGCATATACACGTACAAACATATGCACATACACACACTTACATATACACACGTATACCTACACACACCTACATGTACACATACGCACATGTGCATGTGCACACACATGCAAGTACACATACACACATACACCTACATGCATGTACACATATACATACACACACGTACACACCCACATACACAAACGTACATGTACACACATGCCTATACATGTACACACATGCCTATACATGTACACACATACATGTACATGTGCACACACGCATGTGCACGTACACATACACACATACACACATGTACATGTACACACGTGTACATGTTCAGACGGGCACATACACACATATACACATATACACACATGCTCACACACGTACACAAGATACACATACACAAATGTACGTGTGCACACACATACGCATACACACACCTACACGTGTACACACACATACGCATATATGTACACATACACACGCACACACTTGCCCACTCACATACATGTACACATGTACACACATGCATGCGCGCGCACACACACACATTTCCGGGATGTTTCATCTTTTCAAGTCAGACTTTCCCCAGTGCTGGATTTCAGACAGAACAGTGTCATGCTTGTGTAACAAAATCGGCAGCACGGAGGAATGAAGCTGATCATGTCCCTGCTCCGTATTCTGGAGCTCAGCATTATTGTGCTTCCTTAATCACTGGGGCCCTCTCCCGGAGAGGCAGAGCAGTCTACCGGCTTGAGCATGTGGCTGTGAGCCGTGAATCAACCGAATCAGCTACTTAGTGGCTCCCCTCACTGAAGTCTGTGAGTGTCTGAATCTGTCCCTGGCTTGCTCTGTGACCCACTTTCCCAGGCACCAAACAGAACAGCCGCGATCTGTCCTCCTGTTGCTTTCTTTTATCTTCTCTGCTCTGTTCTACACCATGCCAGCCTCCCTCGGAAGGCCTGGCTAGAAATCGGAATTGCCAACTGTCTTCCTCTAGCGGGCACCTTTCCTTCCCAAGCGGAGAGAAATGAACTGGAGAAACAGTTAAAGGGGATAATTCACAGGCATGGGAGATTCATTTGGGGCCTATTGACTGCAGTGGGCTATAGATCAGGCTCTGAAGGCCTATACTGCAGTGCTTGGCAGCCAAACCAATTTGCTTGCATCAGCCTGGCAAAGGGGAAGGTTGTTTGGTAGCCAGAAATGTGGTGGGGGCTGGAGAGGAATCACTGCTCGTGGAGTCATTAAGGGAAGACAATTCTCCGAGGTGCACCAGAACGCTGTGTACCCTCCAGGCACCATGCTCTGGAGAGAGCCGACATATCAGCTGGATTTTCTTAAAGAACCCTTGTATCGAACAGATCTTGGGACAAGGAGCTGAGCCAGCAGTGAGAACATTTCCACCCAAAGGGGGCGCACTGCGAGAGCGTCGGAGTTCAGTTCCCCCGGCTTCCCGCAGAGCAGGAAGTGTCGCATGAGTAAGGACTGAGTCGAAATTGCACAAGAATGTCAGGCTTCTGCAGAATCAGACGTGTGAAGCTGAAAGGGACCTCAAGAGGTCAGCTAGTCCAGTCCCCTGCGCTGAGACAGGACCGTGTAAACCTTCACCAACCCCGGCTGGTGTTTGGCCAACTTGTTCTTAAAGTCCTCTGCTGATGGGGATTCCACAACCTCCCTTGGAAGCCTGTTCCGGAGCTTAGCTGCCCTTAGCGTTAGAAAGCTTTTCCTAATATCTAACGTACCGATTGAACCCATGACTTCTTGTCCTACCTTCAGTGGACATGGAGAACAATCGATCACCATCCTCTTTATAACGGCCCTGAACATATTTAAAGACTGTGATCAGGTCCCCACTCAGTCTTTTCTCAAGACTAACCATGCCCAGTTTTTTTAACCTTCCCTCAGAAGTCAGGGTTTCTAAACCCTTTCTCATATGTGTTGCTCTTCTCTGGACTCTCTCCAATTTACCCATATCTTTTCTAAAGGGTGGTGCCCAGAATTGGACGCAGTACCACACAGAGCAGGACAATTACCGCCCATATTCATGTATTACACTCCTGTTACTACACCCCAGAATGACATTAGCCTTTTCACAGCTGCATCCCATTGTAGACCCAGTCGGTTTGTGACCCACTATAGCCCCCAGCTCCTTTTCAGCAGTGCTACCACCTCGCCAGTTATTCCCTGTTCTGTAGTTGTGCCTTTGAGTTTCCCTTCCTAAGCGTAGCACTCTGCTTTGCTGAATTTCATTTGGCTGGTTTCAGACCAATTCTCCAATTTGTCAAGGTCGTTTTAAATTCTAATCCTGGCCTCCAAAGTGCTTGCAACCCCTCCCAAGCTCGGTGTCATCTGCAGATTTTAGTCACACACTCCACTCCACTCTGCAAGTCACTAATGAAAATATTAAACGGTACCAGACGCAGGACTGACCCCGGCAGGACTCCACTAGGTACGTCCTCCCAGTCTGACGGTGAACCATTGAGCACGGTCTTCCAGCCACTTGGGCATCCATCTAGACCACAGCTCCCCAGTTCGCTTATGAGAATGTGTCAAAAGCCTCACTCTAGTTTCATTTAAGTCAAGATACCTCGTGTCTATTATTTCCCCCCACCCATCCACTAGACCAGTAAACCTTTGGCCTCTTGCTGTTAATATTTATTATTTCTCTTTTATTTCTGTATTTATTTCCCTGGATCAGGTCTTTATTTAGCATCAGTTTGCACCTGTCTTGTTAATAGCATCGATTAAAGCATTGTTTTAGAATGGCCATTTAAATTGCGACCCGGCCCCGCAGCCCTAGGACACTGCAGAAGACATGTAACCCGGGCCTAGTATTTGGGGGTCTTAGCATAAATGGGATGATACCCACCTACATGGTCCCCGGATAAAGACCAGAGGCCGGATGCTGCTCTCAGCGACACAGGAGCAAGGCCTGATTCAAGTCAACGGACTCCTCGCGCGCTTAAGGTTACGCACAGGCTTAGCTGCTTTGCTAACAGCTACGAAACCAGCTGAGTTACATCAGTGCAGAACCGGTGCCAGTGAGCTGGGGCTCCGCTCCCTGTTTCTGAGGTTCTTCTGGCATCGGCCCGGTAATATATCAACTGCATTAGGAAACCGAATGCTTTCCCTTTGAGAGCTGCAAGAAAACCAGTGATGTCTGTTGAGGGGACAGAAGATGGCCACAAGGTCTATGATGGGGCAGAAGAAAGGATACGGGGAGGGAGTCCATCCCATTAACTGAGCCACGGGTCTTGGGATCAATTCGATTTCATCTACACAGGCATTGCATTCCAGCTTGACTTGCACGGCACGTTGATGGCAAACCGGGGGTGGGATCCAGCGCCACGGATCCCTCCATCCCAGCTCCAGGGTGGGGTGGGGATGGTGCAACTTGTTTTTGTTCTGTTTCATTTGCCAGCCTAGGCTAGAACCGAAGACCATCCAATTCTGGGCGAGGTGCACTGGCGGTGGGACCCTTGCAGCCTCGTTTCAGTGTGTGTGTTGGGGGGGACAGAGAGAGTTCAAACTCTTCCCCCCACCCCATGAAGGTATTCTGGGCTTCAAAGGTGCAATGATGGATGATGCTAGGCAGTGTACATGCATCATTGCTGGTAGATTATGCCAAGGGCCTATCTTTTCCGCCTAAGTGATGCTGATAATATGGCACATTGCCTACTCACAGCATGTCCTTCCTACAATGTGAGTCCGTCCTGTGGGGTCAGAAATCCAAGAGGAAACTCTGCCAGCAGCCTTCAGGGGTAACACATGCATTGGTAGTAGAGTGCAAGGGTAGTTCATTTAATTACATACATCAGTGACAGCACAGGACAGAGGTCACCAAGGGAAAGCAGGATGACCAAGAGGCAAGGACATGGGCAGGAGAGGCAGGAGACCTGGTTCTAATGCCGGCTCTGCCACCAATTCACTGTCTAAATAGACAAGACAGAAAAATAGGGAGAGGTGAAACTGAGGCACAAAGGTCACTCAGGGGATTAATGGTAGAGGTAGGACTAGAACCCAGGTCTCCTGAGGCACATTCCAGTGCCTTGTCTACTGGACTGCTCAGACCTAGTGATGGAAGTAATCTGGCCCTACTCCAAAGCCCATTGAAATCAATGGGCAGACCCAGTGACTTCAGCAAACTCTGGAGCAGCCCCTATAGGTCCTGACTGACATTAACAGGAGCAGAATAAGGCTCTTGAAATGCTAAATAATTATGGTTATTATCACCACCACCATCATCACCATCCCTGTCACAACACTAGCGTAATGGACCATGGTATTCCACTAGAAGGTCCCTTCCAACCCAAGTAATTCCACCTTCCACCAAGCTATGGAGGTACAAACCTATGGAGCAAGTGACTATCTTTAGGGACGCAAACCAGGTAGAAAATGTATGTACCCATTTTCCAGACATAACAGAGAGGGCCCATTCAGGACATGGAATTGGGGTGCCCATGTCATTTAAAATCAGCCTGCTCCACACCCTGGTGCATATATTGTAGGAACCAAACCTGCAGAGGCAGACGGGGTTGGGTCTTTTCCAGCAGAGATGTCCACGAGAATAAGGATTGTCCCCTGGGGACAGAAATAAGAGTATTTGGTTCTTAAGAGACCAATCCAAACTGGCATAATCTACTGGAGAATCGCCTTTCTACTGTTTCCTGTGGAAGTGCTCGCCCCTGTTAGATTAACTGTCCTGTCCTTTCTCTCACCAGTGTGTGGCCAGCCAGTTCGTCCTCTGCCTGGGATAATCAAGCGCATCATTGGAGGGCGGAACGCGGAGCCCGGCTTCTTCCCTTGGCAGGCCCTGATCGTGGTGGAGGACACGTCCAGGGTCCCCAACGACAAGTGGTTCGGCAGCGGGGCCCTCCTCTCTGACTCCTGGGTGCTGACGGCGGCTCACGTCCTCCGCTCCCAGCGCCGGGACAACACCATCATCCCAGTGTCCAAGGAGCACGTCACCGTCTACCTGGGCCTACATGACGTGAGGAACAAGAAGGATGCCGTCAACCGGACGGTGGAGGAGATCATCCTGCATGGGGGATTCGACATCCAGAACTACAACCACGACATCGCCCTGGTCAAGCTGAAGGAGAAGGTGACCATGGATGCCTACGTAATGCCAGTCTGCCTGCCCCAGTTTGAGCACGAGCTGGAAGGGCCTCACCCCAACACCTTGGGCCTGGTAGCCGGCTGGGGCATCTCCAACCCCAACATCACCGTGGACGAGATCATCAGCTCGGGGATGAGGACGCTGTCCGACATCCTGCAGTACGTCAAGCTGCCGGTGGTGCTGCATGCTGAATGCAAGACCAGCTACGAGTCCCGCTCAGGCAACTACAGCGTGACCGAGAACATGTTCTGTGCCGGCTATTATGAAGGGGGGAAGGACACCTGCCTGGGAGACAGCGGAGGAGCCTTCGTCATTCAGGACCCCGGGACCCAGAGGTGGGTGGCCCAAGGCCTGGTCTCATGGGGTGGGCCAGAAGAGTGTGGAAGCAAGCAAGTGTATGGGGTGTACACCAAAGTGTCTAACTACGTGGACTGGGTAGAGGAGAAGATGGGATCCTCACAGAGGTGGACATTCCTGGATCCTGAACTGAAGAGATGAGCTCGCCCCAGCCAGCAGGCACGACTCTGGTCTTCTGCAACCGGTAGCAGCAACTCTAAGTCCCCTCCAGCCTTATTTCACGGGGTTTGCTTGGCATCACCTTCCTTCATGTGCTGTCATAGGAAACGTCCACTCGGCAGCTCATGGGAAATGAGCTGATGGGCCTCAGACAGGTTCCTTAGCGGGACAGGCATCCACCTCACCCAGAAGATACCACCACAACTACCTGGCCCCTGTGCCGGCATCTCCGCAGAGGGGCCAAAGAATGGGTGGGGCTGTGGAGACTGACCTGCACCCTCACTCTTGCTGGGGGATGGTTCCTTCAGGTCAGGGTTGACGTACCCTCACGGGGGAAGCCGTGCCTGCCACTGCCTGACCCGCATCTCGCGCTGTGCAGAGAGGCCATCAGTACCCAGGGCTGTCAAGCCAGCACATTCCACCAGCTCTACACCCACTTCTGAAATTCCTCCGGGGCGGGGAGAGGCAGGAAAACTCAGCTGTACCGACACAGGGCCCACAAAGCCCTTCACCCTGACTCTAGAGAAAGAACTCACCTCCTTGGTAGCAATAACAGGGAAGGGGAGGGGGTTCTTGCTGATCAATTTATCCTGCTTTATCTTCAAACCAAACTCCTGCTGGGAGCTCCCTTCAGCACCAGGCAGTCGGTGGTGTCCTAACATCAGCCCGGAATAAAGGCCATGGTTCCACCAGGGCTTCTGGCTTGAACTGGCTGGGTCAAGGCACCAGAATCAGGCCCTTAACTGACATGCATTTGGGGGCAAGGGGGTCACTGGCCCGAATTCAGAGTGAAACAAGATATCCCAGCTCTGTCCTCTGAGGCCAGGTCCTGATTATCGTTTACACTGGTGTAGATCCAGAGTCACTCCACTGACTTCAACAACCCACTGGTTAGCAAGAAAGCCCCGGTGCACGCTTTCCCGGCTGTTCCCGCCTCTGTCTTCTCTGCTGGCTTTTCAGTGTGGACACACAGGAGCAAAGGTGTGAAATCCATCCCGCTCCCTTCCATTGGTGCCCTAGGCTGGAGTCTGGGAGGAGGTTTCCTCGCTCCCTTTCCTAGTATAGCATCAGTAGTTCAGTGATGATAAGGATACGCCCGTTCCACCTGTGCCATGAGACGCCTATAAGCACAGTACACGGAGGTGCACTGAGAGGCCTCTGTACTGTACTACACCCAGGCTTTTCCTTCTTCCCCCTACAAAGCGCAGACTGCCATGCAACGGCCTGAGCTTATCCCAGATGGGGAGAGTCCGGGTGCATTTCATGGCACTTACTATGCATGACCCTTCCCCTGCTCTAGAGTTAAATGGGCCACATTGTCCCCGCTGAGCACGTCATGCTGGGACTTGCAGCACGTGCGATGGAGCTTAACACCATCAGTGCCTGGTGAGAGGACGAACCCCTCTTGCTAGCAAACCCAGCTTGTTCCGAGAGCGAGATGGGCCGAGGATAAAGCAGAATAAAGCCAGGCAAAGGAGTGGAGCTTGCATCCACGCTCTACACACACACACACACACACACACATAGTGCAGCTTGGCAGGCGTTTGCAATCCTTTCCTTGCACTTCATTTCCAGCGGGGTATGCCCCATGTGAGTTCTCCTTTGCGTTGGAGGGTTCCCAAAGCCAAATTGAGTCAAACCTCCCGTGGTTGCACATTGAAGCCACATAAAACTCCTGAGTATGAATGGGGTCAGCACGACTCCATAAACTGACCCAGATTTGGGCAGAAGTCAGCCCCAGGCTCACTGGAGACTCATTTCTGGGTGTGGTGCATGTCACAGCTACCGGGCAAACGGCACTGCTGACCCCTCCTGTCTCTCTGAGCGCCTCCCCCATCCTGAACCTCAGGCCTCGAGTCGTCAGCCGGCATAGGGTGGAATCACACGATTCTCCCTCTCTCAGACCGGGTCTGGGCTACACTCCCATTACGTTCAGCTCCTGCAATGGGCCGGGACGGTGGTACTCAGTGACCGGATCCCTCCTTAAAGCAAAGAATCGTTTATTTACCATTTCAGCGAAAGCGGCTTTTACAGACCAAAACAACACACTCCGTGCACGTCTAGCTCGCCACGTGTTTAAACCGTCACCCTCATGAGGGTCGGTCTCCTCTGTGTGCTTGTGAACCCCCACGTACACTCCCATAGCGATGCCGGGTAGTAAAACGCGGAAAGGTAGCTGCTCTCCGATGGATACGTGCATGTAGCTTCTGCTGGGCCAAACCTTACTATTCTGGCTTGTTTTTACTCAGACCCGGGGAGCTTTGCCTGGGTACGGGGTGAGCAAACACCGAGCTAGACCCTCAGGCTTTGACCCACAATCATTTAAGCAGTCGTATAGCAGCAAGAGGAGCGAGATCCTCCAGGGACCAAAGGAACGTGTCTATTATACACACATGCTATGGCCTGTACTCCCGACTATGCCGCGTAGCTAGAAGATATTATATTTTTTGTACTCTATTCTGTCAGCTGTCGAACGCTGTGTATGGACTGTCTGTATCATTCTGACCGGGAAGGAAATAAAGCCCTGGTATGTACAAAGCCTGTGTGCTGGCAATCCACTGTTCTAACCGGGAGACTGCAGCCTGAGTGAAGTTCATGGGACTGCCCCCTGCATTCACCCTGCTGTGCTGTGCTGCTCCCCTTCCACAACCTCGGGGCTTCTTCTTTCTGTGCATCCCCTCCCAATGCCCTGGCACCACAAGCGTTATCCTCTTCTTAATCCAATCACAAAAATAATGCATCAAAGCACGGGGAATAATGGGACGGGTGAGGCTCACCAACGCCCAACCCCTGCGGCCACGGGGAACTCGCCATATGTGGATACACCTATTTGATTCCAGCAGACAATCCCTGCTCCCAAAGGGAAGTGAAACATCACTCCACGGTCCTGCCAATGTGCCCTTGGGTGGGGATTTCCTTCCTGACCCACGATCAGTTTAGCCCTGTGTGCATCAGTGGGATTCAACCTACTAAGGACCAAGTGTCCTCTCCTTGCTGAAGACTGCAAACCGCGCACCTCTGCATCGAGACCATCTGTGATGTGTCTTCAGGCAGAGAGGAAGGAGCAGAGGAACTGCAAATATGAAACAAGCAAATACCTCCATGCAAACATCCTTCTAATAAAGGAGAGAGAGGGACGATAAAGTACACCTCTACCCCGATATAACGCGAACCAATATAACACGAATTCGGATATAACGCGGTAAAGCAGCGCTCCGGGGGGGCGGGGCTGCGCACTCTGGCGGATCAAAGCAAGTTCGATATAACGCGGTTTCACCTATAACACGGTAAGATTTTTTGGCTCCCGAGGACAGCGTTATATTGGGATAGAGGTGTATCAAAACTGGGGCTAACTAGAAGGCTGCTTTCAAAGTTTCCAAGTGGTTTGACAGCTTTTCATGCCATGCCGACCCATCCCCAGCTGCTGGCATGCGCCGTGCCAATCCACCACCCCCGTCCTAGCTCTTCGAGTGCTGGTCCATCTTCCAGCATGGCTAATTCTTTGAGTGCAGTTCACCCCCGCACAGTGCCAGGCCTTTGATTCCCATCCCATCATCCCCAGTGAATAGTGCCTTCCTTTAGAAAGCGTAACCTACATAATTCAGAGTCATACCATGGGAGACCATGGACCATGCACATACTGGATTTATGATCCATCTAGCCCAGTATCCTGTCTTCTGACAGTGGCCAATGCCAGGTGCCCCAGCGGGAATGAACAGAACAGGGAATCATCCAGTGATCCATCCCCTGTCGCCCATTCCCAGCTTCTGGCAAACAGAGGCTAGGGACACCATCCCTGCTCATCCTAACTAACAGCCATTGATGGGCCTATCCTCCATGAATTTATCTAGGGTCTGTGGGACCCGGGCTTGTGGACTCGGTGTTTCCAAGGCTGGGTTTACAATCGCTGAACCTGGGTCTCCCAGCCGTGCTAACGTGTCTATACTGCACCATGCAGACCTTCTGACTCAGGTCTGCAGCTCAGCCTGCGTCCACACTGCAGCATGACCAGCCGTCGACCTGAGTGACAGGTCTATGATAGAGCTATGAAGACCCGGGTTTACAGCGCCGTGGAAGACAAACTTTCCATGATTTACGAGCATCAGTCCCGTTGACATTCAGTGTTATTGGTGCTTTTAAGTCACTTGGTCACCTCTGGAACTCTCCCCGCCTACTGCCGTCGGCCTCCTTGGCAACTTGCCTACATAAGAACTGAGCCAAGGGACTCGGGACTTGTCCCACAGTGCAGCTACATTTTTAAAGAAAAACAATATCTCCGGAATACAGGCTGCAAAGTGAGTTGCTCCATGAGCCTTTTCTCTCTGGAGGCCTGGGGTCCCCACTGGTTGGGTCTCAGGGATGCTAAGGGGCCATATTTTGCTCCATGATAATCCAGTAACTCCCAGGTAACTCCATCACACTTATGTCGGATATATTTAGAGAAATGACATCAGATGCGGGGGAGGTGAACTGAGGGGAAAGGGGTCTTGGGAACTGTTTAGAATTCAACAGGAGATGATTTCTTGTTGATGTCTTGTAGTAACATCTGACTAGGCCGAATCCTGAAGTCCTGATGCACTCTTCACTCCAGTTTTACTCAAATTCCCAATAAAACAGAGTAAACAACTGATCTGGGGATTTGCCTCCATCTATGCTAGAAAACTTGGAGTCTCAGGTGGGTTTTGTGTGTGTCTCTCTTGTGTCTGACCTTACTCCTTGCGGTTTCAGTGTGTGGGAAGCCAAAGTTTTCCAGGAGTTGGCTGGCCCGGATTTCCAGTGGACACTATGCCAAGCGAGGAATATCTCCGTGGATCGCCATGCTGTATAGGGGAGGACAGCCCTTCTGCGGAGGCTCTCTGCTTGGTAAGAATCTCTTTGGTACTGAGTGTAATCTGAGATTAGACCACAGAGTGCATTGCAAAGCCATGAGTTAGACACTGAATGCTCAGTGACCGTGGAGGGCTATGAAGATGTCTCTACATGCAGTGGGTCCCATGCAACCTTGGAGAGCAGAGTTTGTTTTACCGGGAGAAGGAAATTCAGATCAGACACCAGGGTTCTCCCCTCATCTCTTCAGACACGACATAGGTGCCGGCTTCCTCCGAGCCGTGCTCAACCCCCCGCTCCACCCCAGGCCCTGCCCCCACCCGACCCCTTCCCCCAAGCCCCCACCCCCATCCCACCTCTTCCCACCCCCGCTCCGCCCCAGGCCCTGCCCCCACCCCATAGCCCTGTCTCTTCCTGCCCTGCCCCTGCCCCTGCCCCGCCTATTTCCTGCCCAGTTCCACACCCTCCTCCCAGCGTGCCCCATCCCCACTCCTCCCCCTCCCTCCCAGAGCCTCCAGCATGCCGCGAAACAGCTGATCGTGGCAGGCAGCAAGTGCTAGGAGGGAGGGGGAGGTGCTGCTCGGCGGGGCAGCAAGCAGGCGGGAGGCACTGGTGGGGAGAAGGGGGAGCTGGCTGCCAGTGGGTGCTAAGCACCCACTAATTTTTTTCCGTGGGTGAAACACGACCTTTAACTTCCAACCAGGCAGCCAGCAGAGGGGACAATTTAATACCTTTTTCCAAAAAGGCATCTCCGACACCCCCTCGTGCTGCCCTGGGACAGAAACGGGGATGGTTTGGAGTCCACACGCAAGACATGAACCCACCAGTGACTGGCCCACTAGGCCCACTGTTAAGTGAGCCATGCCCCTGGTGTCTGAGCACACGCACTGCTGGGGGATGGGCTATAAAGGAGATATAAGAACGTAAGAACGGCCATACTGGGTCAGGCCAAAGGTCCATCTAGCCCAGTGTCCTGTCTGCCAACAGTGGCCAACGCCAGGTGCCCCAGAGGGAATGAACAGAACAGGGAATCAAGTGATTCATCCCCTGTCGCCCATTCCCAGCTTCTGGCAAACAGAGGCTAGGGACACCATCCCTGCCCAGCCTGGCTAATAGCCATTGATGGACCTATCCTCCATGAACTTATCTAGTTCTTTTTTGAACCCTGTTATAGTCTTGGCCTTCACAATGTCCTCTGGCAAGGAGTTCCACAGGTTGACTGTGCGCTGTGTGAAAATAATACTACTTTTGAAGCAAAGATATGCTCTGCTTTAAACCTATGCTGCGGGGCTCGATCCTGCATAGCACGGTCACTCCTGCGGGGAGGCCTAGGAGGGGAATGAGCACCTCCGAGCTGCATTAGCAGGCTGAGGCCCAAGTGTCAGACCGTGTCAGATATGCCTGGTCCCTGTGCAGACCTTGAACTCTTGCATGACAAGGCCTGGGTGTGCAGGGGGACAGAGACTCTCTGTGCGAATTCTGTGCCTACTGCTTACCTTGCCTGGAGCTCCCGCGTGGGCTCTGCCCCCAGCGGCAGGGGAGCAGAACGACCTAGTGCTGCCCGCTGGTTTCCTTGCAAAGACTCGTGGAACTCTCCCCCCCACACACACGAAATACCGATAGGAGCGGGGTGGCTGGGTTGGATGGGCGCCATCTCGGGGCAGTGGGGAGCAGGAGAGCGCCTCCTGCTGAGCAACTCCTGGGTCAGTTTGATGGATCAGCGGCTCTTTGGCCACCTTCTTGCCAGCTGTTTCCTTTGACCAGCCAGTAGCGGGTCTCAGGGCTCCCCTCCTGGAAGGCCCTGAGAGCTGGGACTCCCCTTAGGGTGAGTGGGCTTTGGCGGCCTCTCGCTTGTGTTCAGCCCCGGGCCCCAGGAGTGTGGAGCAGCCCCTCTGCGCATGGGGTGAAATTCAGCACAAAGCCTACCTCCCACGTGAGCCCCAGTTCAACCCAGAGTCCAGCACACGGGGTCTGCGTCCCACTTGGGCGTAAGCAGTGCCTGGCCCTAGTGTGTGTGACACACACACACACCCCTCCGCGGAAGGAGTTCAGATGCCACAACTGCCCAGCCCTGGGGACCAAGAAACCCTTCGAAAGCAGCAGATGGCCTGGAGGGCATCCGATGTTTTCTCAGCGTGGTGCAGCCCATGGAGCAGAGGTGTTGAGAGATGTCACTGATCTGTGTAAAGTGCCCGCAGAGCCATAGATAAAAGGTGCCATGTACTTTATAAGCAGGGTTATTGTTAGAGAGGAGGTCGGGTGTTGTGAGCTATCCCGTGGGTGAGGACTGGGCTGGACGGGCATTGTGAGCTATCCCGTGGGTGGAGACTGGGCTGGACGGGCGTTGTGAGCTATCCCGTGGGTGGGGACTGGGCTGGACGGGCGTTGTGAGCTATCCCGTGGGTGGGGACTGGGCTGGACGGGCGTTGTGAGCTATCCCGTGGGTGAGGACTGGGCTGGACGGGCGTTGTGAGCTATCCCGTGGGTGAGGACTGGGCTGGACGGGCGTTGTGAGCTATCCCGTGGGTGAGGACTGGGCTGGACGGGTGTTGTGAGCTATCCCGTGGGTGGGGACTGGGCTGGACGGGCGTTGTGAGCTATCCCGTGGGTGAGGACTGGGCTGGACGGGCGTTGTGAGCTATCCCGTGGGTGAGGACTGGGCTGGACGGGCGTTGTGAGCTATCCCGTGAGTGGGGACTGGGCTGGACAGGCGTTGTGAGCTATCCCGTGGGCGGGGACTGGGCTGGACGGGCGTTGTGAGCTATCCCGTGGGCGGGGACTGGGCTGGACGGGCGTTGTGAGCTATCCTGTGAGTGGGGACTGGGCTGGACGGGCGTTGTGAGCTATCCCGTGAGTGGGGACTGGGCTGGACGGGCGTTGTGAGCTATCCCGTGAGTGGAGACTGGGCTGGACGGGCGTTGTGAGCTATCCCGTGGGTGGGGACTGGGCTGGATGGGCGTTGTGAGCTATCCCATGGGTGGGGACTGGGCTGGACGGGCGTTGTGAGCTATCCCGTGGGTGAGGACTGGGCTGGACGGGCGTTGTGAGCTATCCCGTGGGTGGGGACTGGGCTGGATGGGCGTTGTGAGCTATCCCGTGGGCGGGGACTGCGCTGGACGGGTGTTGTGAGCTATCCCGTGGGTGAGGACTGGGCTGGATGGGCGTTGTGAGCTATCCCGTGGGTGAGGACTGGGCTGGACGGGCGTTGTGAGCTATCCCGTGGGTGGGGACTGGGCTGGATGGGCGTTGTGAGCTATCCCGTGGGCGGGGACTGCGCTGGACGGGTGTTGTGAGCTATCCCGTGGGTGAGGACTGGGCTGGATGGGCGTTGTGAGCTATCCCGTGGGTGAGGACTGGGCTGGATGGGCGTTGTGAGCTATCCCGTGGGCGGGGACTGCGCTGGACGGGTGTTGTGAGCTATCCCGTGGGTGGGGACTGGGCTGGACGGGCGTTGTGAGCTATCCCATGGGTGGGGACTGCGCTGGACGGGTGTTGTGAGCTATCCCGTGGGTGAGGACTGGGCTGGACGGGTGTTGTGAGCTATCCCATGGGTGGAGACTGGGCTGGACAGGCGTTGTGAACTATCCCATGGGTGGGGACTGGGCTGGACGGGCGTTGTGAGCTATCCCGTGAGTGGGGACTGGGCTGGACGGGCGTTGTGAGCTATCCCGTGGGTGGGGACTGGGCTGGACGGGCGTTGTGAGCTATCCCATGGGTGGGGACTGCGCTGGACGGGTGTTGTGAGCTATCCCGTGGGTGGGGACTGGGCTGGACGGGCGTTGTGAGCTATCCCGTGGGTGAGGACTGGGCTGGACGGACGTTGTGAGCTATCCCGTGGGTGAGGACTGGGCTGGACGGGCGTTGTGAGCTATCCCGTGGGTGAGGACTGGGCTGGACGGGTGTTGTGAGCTATCCCATGGGTGGGGACTGGGCTGGACGGGCGTTGTGAGCTATCCCGTGGGTGAGGACTGGGCTGGACGGGCGTTGTGAGCTATCCCGTGGGTGAGGACTGGGCTGGACGGGCGTTGTGAGCTATCCCGTGAGTGGGGACTGGGCTGGACAGGCGTTGTGAGCTATCCCGTGAGTGGGGACTGGGCTGGACGGGCGTTGTGAGCTATCCCGTGGGTGGGGACTGGGCTGGACGGGCGTTGTGAGCTATCCCGTGGGTGAGGACTGCGCTGGACGGGTGTTGTGAGCTATCCCGTGGGTGGGGACTGGGCTGGACGGGCGTTGTGAGCTATCCCATGGGTGGGGACTGCGCTGGACGGGCGTTGTGAGCTATCCCATGGGTAAGGACTGGGCTGGATGGGTGTTGTGAGCTATCCCATGGGTGGGGACTGCGCTGGACGGGTGTTGTGAGCTATCCCATGGGTGGGGACTGCGTTGGACTGGACAAATGTGCTGACTCTGTTATGTTTTAGGAACCAAATGGATTGTCACTGCTGCTCACTGCCTCCACGAGGAACTGGAACCGGAGAACCCAGTGTTCCGCAGCTCGGATGTTCTCAGCCCTTCATCATTCAGAATAATACTGGGTGAGTGACCAGCAATCCGCACTGCACACTGGCTCAAGGGGTGGCCATGGGGCAGAGACAGGTCACTGGCTACGTGGCCCTCGAGGCGGGCAGAGGCATGGCCATCTCCCACGATCCCATGGCCTGGGTAATTAAAGGCAAAGTGAGCTCAGGCCAGCACCCTTCATGCCATTCCCCTGTGCGATTGCTGTGTGTGTCCTTGGTTCACACACTGGCTCACCACTTCCTCTAGGAACCCTTCAATATACAGCGTCTGATGTTCTCTGTGGCTCCTCTCTGCCCCCGCCTGCTGAGCTGGGTTCCCTGCCGCGGGAGCCCCACAAGCTAGTTGTGCCATGAGGATATGTTATGTCTGCCAGGCACAAATTTGCTAGGACGTGTCCTGCTCTGAGCTCTTTGCTTCTCCAAGCCCCCGAACGACTTTAATGGGAATTCCCTCCCCTTTGGGAAGGCAGGGTGATGGCCTCCCATAACTGCATGTAGCCACCTCTCCCTGGCCCTCCTTCCTTCACAGGGAAACACCGGACTTTAAAGCAAGACGACACGGAGCAGCAGCTGCAGCCGAAGAACATCATCATCCACCCCTCCTACAGGGCGGCCACCTTGGAGTACGACATAGGCCTGGTGGAGCTGTCTGAGCAGGCGGTGCTGAATGATTACGTGATGCCGATTTGCTTTCCTGATGGCTCGCACCACAAAGGCAAGAGCTGGCTCTCTCTCCTCGCCCACTCAGGGACAGTGCTGGGCCAGCTCCGAAACGGGCAACAGAAAACTGGCTACAGCTCTTGAGATTCAGGGACTGACCATGCAGAGGTGCCAATCGGTTGGTCGCTCCCGCTGCGAGCAGGCCATAAAGCCCAACTGCCAGGCTAAACACAGACCGAGGTGGTAACCAAAAGATATGTGCAAGACAGAGACCCCAAGGAGGGAGGAGAGGAAGTGCTTATGGTGCCTCAAGGGGCTATTAGTGAGAGGCCATGGGGCAAAACTGATCCAAAGGCTAGAAAGATTTTCACGACACCCAGCCTAGCTGTGGGCAGTTTGTTATGGGATGATGGCATTATCTCCCCAAAGGAGGTTTGGATGGTCCTTCATGTCAGTCACTGGACAAAGTGCTAGCAAATACGCGACAGGGACAAGCTTGACTTGGGTTCAGGATGGACTAAATGACCTAGAGGTGCCCAGCTCTGACCCATGTGATTCTTTGATCCAACCCCCGGAGTTTTTCCTTTCTCTCTGGTTCTCCTGGCTGCTGTGTTCTTTATCCCGTTGTCTCTGGGCAAAGGGAACAGAGGACTGTTCCAAAAGGCATCTCCTCTGCCTGAGACAGTCAGACACAGACTGTCTCAAGAACCGCTCGCCATGTGTGTGAGCCCCACATCTCCCCAGGCAGCCGTCCCTCCCGAGACCTGCTTTGCTTGTGACCCTCACTGCACCTAGTTTCGGAAGAGGGGACTTACAAGCTAGGATCAGTGCCTCAGGCCAATATCAGAGCAGCTAAGTGGAAAGATGCACTTTTAAGGATTAACGATGCAGCGGGCTACATGAAAGGAATTTATACGCCTGCCCTGGACTCCTCTTGTAAAACAAACCAGGCACATTGGATACAAAATCTGCTTTGAGGGAACTAACAGTTGCCTGGGCACAGGCCAGTTCTGGGGTAGTGAAAGAATGGCTTCACATAGTCTGATTCACTGCCATGTTCAGCAGGGTCCAGTTAATAGCAGAATCCTCTTCCCACACCTGAGTATCCCTTCACTAGCAAACTCTTCTTGATTTTGCTTTCAGATGCCATGGTCATTGTCAGCGGATGGGGGAAGGAATTCTTGAAAAAACGCCCTGAAGCCTTGATGGAGGTGAGAATTATTAACCTGAGAATACCAGGATCTAGGGGCCTAAGCACAGGGATGGGGGTCTAGCGTCCTGCCTCTGACGCCGGCCTCCTCTGTGACCTTGGGCATGTCACTTCCCCTCTGTGTGCCTCAGCTACCGCAGCTGTAAAACGAGGATGCTGGTGCTGGCCTCCTTCTCGGCAGCCGAGTGAGAGTTCGGTTTGTCCAGCGCTGGGAGCCGAGCAGCACGACGGACACGGCAGGAAGTGCCGCCGTCGATGCAGTGCAAGGGCTGCTGGAATCCTGGTAGTGCCTTGCCTGGAAAACTCTGCAGAAAAATGAATCTGTCTAAAGCCAGAGTGGCTCCAAACTCCATGCCTCTTGGGTACACCGCTGCAGTCAAACAGCCACCAGGGCCTTGAACGGGAGTAAACCCACCTCTCGGCCTAGCATCATTTCCCCAAAATCACTGCATGCGGCCAGCGACCTGAGAGAAACCAACAGACACGTGTTGAGCAATGAGCAAATATGAGCGCTTTGCTCAACCGCTTCACTCGGCTATGAGACATCGGGGGCTTTGAAAGACATCGATTGCGGACCAGGCTGCCAGCAGCAGAGTCCAAAGGAGAAGCAGGTCAAATCTTCAGCATCAACTGGAGACGTGTAAGATCAGCTGTGCTAATGGAATCCAAATGGCTTGGCTTTCTCTCCCTTTACAACAGGCTGTTCATGAACGCTGCATCAAATGGGAACATGGTATATTCGACTCACTCTAGCCCCACCAGGCCTCACCTGTTGCTTCAGTGTGATCTTAGTTTGCGGGTCAGCCCAGATGGCTCGTCCTAGTCATCCTTTTCCCAGACAAACCCCAACAGGAGGTGCTGGGGGACCTACAGGCAGATCTCATGGTGCCAGTGTAGCCCATGGAGCATAATTATTATTTGTTTGGATGATGGTGGTGCCCACAACGTGGTCAAAGGCTGTCCACATACACAGGAACACGTGGTCCTTGCCTTGAAGAGCTTAAAAATCTAACGGCTTGTCTCCACAGCAATCTGAGGTGTGAGTGCACTCATTGATTAGATTTCAAGGCCCAAAGGAACCCCTGTCATCACTTAGTCAAACCTCCTGTATAACACAGGCCCTCGGACGTCCCACCAATAACTCCTGTTTGAATTCAGCAATGTGAGCGTGTTCCCAGGGTAGCCTGCGCTACTGCATCTCCACTGATCTTTTTCACCAGGCTAGCATGGGTAAAGCTAGCATGGGTCTGTCTACCTGATCTGGAGTCACACTTGGGATTGCAGTGTAGACAAAACCTACAAAGTCAAGAAGAGCGCGTGAGACAATCAAGGATAGGTAGCGTGTGTGTGTGTGTTTTAGAAAAAAATACACAGCCGCCCTCAACCTATCCGTGGTTAGCAGGCCAGTTTCTTGTAGGCATCGTGGTAGGGGTGGGTCTGAAAGGAGGCCATGTTGGTGGCCTTGCAGATCAGTTCTCGGAGGGCAGCATGGAAGAAGGTGCAACGAGGTGTGTGGGAGAAGCAGACAAGTGCATGGATGAGGCTGCGGCACTGGTGGGGTGATGGGGGCAGGGAGCAATGCAGTGGAGACCAGAGCAGATCAGGGAGGGTTTATTACACCTTTTGGCAAATATTGGGAGAGCCCATAATCATCTGGCACCTCGGAGCCTCACGTCCACCTCCTCATCCCACCACCTCTGCTTAGCTGTGTCCTCATGTCCCTTCCTGTTCCTAAGCTGTGCTCGTCTCTTCCATTACTGGATTTACTCATGCCGGCGGCTTTTCCAGCTGGCTCCCTGTTCCATCGCACTTTGGGCCAGACTCTGTGGTCAAACACACGAGTGTGAACGGGAACTGCAGACACGTATCTGAGGGCAGGATTAGACCCTTTGCGTGAAGGCATTCGGCGTGAACGCCCACACCTGCCCTCTTCTAGTAGGACATGATGAGGAAGCTTTCAGTATACACAAGGAGCTGGGTCTTCTCCATCTCTGATTTCTATAGGTTAACTGATGTGGTTACAGGTGTAGGCCCCCACGCCGACTTGTCGTGGTGGTCTGACCCCTCTGACAGCGGCTTGGCCACGTAGCAATTAAGAAACCTGCTACAGCGTTGAGTACGGGGGGAAGGCTCCTTTGGCTCAAGCACTAGACACTTTTGCTTTGGGATCTAGATGTTCCGGGTTCGATCCCTGTTTCCGACCCCCAGCCAAGGGTGCGTATAACAAAGAATAAAGGATTTTGGGCTTCTGTAGTTGTAGCTGTGTCAGTCCCAGGATATTAGAAAGAGAAGGTGGGGGAGGTGCTTGCAGAACTCAGTTTGTGTTTTCTTTATCATTTCAGTGGATAATATCAGTGTTTATTTATACGCTTGTTTTTTGCAATTTTTATCAATTTAAATATTCACGGGTGTGGGAAATCCTGGGCCGTTCAGGCAAAGGTGGGGCTCAGACAATTATTTCATGCCAGTTGAGGCTGAGATTCCAAAAGCAAAAGCTTCATAAACCATTACGATGCAAACTGCGACCATCAGATGTCAACATTTTAGCCTCGACTCAAACGCTCACAAGTTCTCAAGCAGCATTTTTCTGACTTGGGCCACGTGTGAATTTCAGTTGCTCTTCACGGAAATATTTTTCCGTTGGTTTGTGTGTGTGCGGTTTGTGTGTCTACAGAGTTCGGTGTGTGAGATTTAGTGACATTTACCACTACAAATCTGATCCTTCCAAGCCTACGTAGGTACAGCAGGGGCCGCCGCTAGCCAATGGGCACCTGGTAACTAACTGTTTTTCCTGTCTTGCAGATTGAGATCCCACTCACTGACCATGCATTGTGCCAGGAAGCCTATGGGAGGCTGAAGAAAAAGGTGACGGATGATATGATCTGCGCTGGAGAGAAAGAAGGTGCAGCTTCCTTCTAAACAAACCAGCTTTGGTGCCAGGGTGTCCTTCCATCCGCCCCAGCGGGAAGGTCTCACCCTCATGCTGCCTGTTAGACACCTGGCGAGGGGGTGAACTCGAAGGGGGTCACAGCTCTTTACCAACTCCTCGTCTGAAGAGGGGGCAGAGGGCACGTCACCCTGTGCAGAGGCCAGCTCGAGGCTTACGCGCCACCCAGCAGAGCTTGCAGTGGATTGAAGAGATGCACAGCCCTTGTGCTGACCCACCCCGTGGTGTGACCCATCAGCATGGCCCCATCTGCTTCCCCCGCACAGGTGCTATCCGTCAGGGGACCCGGATGGGGCTCTGTGCCCTCAGGCTGTGCTGAAGGGCTGGGGCCAGCAGGGGGCTCTGTCTGGCAGGGAAAGAGCAGTACTCCCAGGGTGCAGCCTGCAGCCCCCCACTCAGAGTCTGTGTCTGCCTCTCCAGAAGAGGAGGGTGACTGCACTTTGTGGCTGCAGCCGTGGGGGAGCAAGATGGGCAGGGAGCCTGATCCTGGCAGCCGAGACGGCCTATACGGAGCCCCTCCTGCTTCCCATCCAGACAGATCCCTCTGCTGACTCTGACCCTTCAGCGCAGCCCTGTCCGGTCATAAAATCATAGAAGTGTAGAACTAGAAGGAACCTTGAGTCTAGTCCGCTGCCTTCACAACAGGACCAAGTACCATCCCTGACAGATTTTTGCCCCAGATCCCTAAATGCCCCCCTCAAAGATTGAGCTCACAACCCTGGATTTAGCAGGCCAATGCTCAAACCACTGAGCTATCCCTCCCCCTTACACCTTTGATGGGGTCATGCCCCACACTTTGAAAATCTCTGATCTAATGCAACCAAAAGTTATTGGGCTGTTGTTAGGAATTCCTGGGTGAGCTGCCCTGGCCTGCGTCGGACGGGACATCAGAACGGATGCTCACCGTCTGGCCTTACAGCCATGAACTCTGGGAAGTTCCGCAGTGGGGATGGGCTATGGACAGAGGTTTACTCCATGCAGCTCCTGCAAGGGAATCAAAGAGGACGCAGCATCCGGTTTGGTTCCGGACAGATAGATTCGTCCATACAATGCCAGGTCCTGTTTCCTGATAAGATGTGGTCACATCTTAACACCTGGTTTTCACATCTCCTTGAAACCAGCTTGAGAAGTTAACCCATATTTTCTCCTGTGCTGGATGTCTTTGGATTGGGGTGACCAGATACCAAGTGTGAAAAATCAGGACGGGGTGGGAAGTAATAGGTGCTTATATAAGACAAAGCCCCAAACATCAGGACTGTCCTTATAAATTTGGGACATCTGGTCACCCTACTTTGCATGAAACATCAAACCAAGGTCCTGGCCACATGTAGTCACTAAAAGTTCTACACCACTTTCCATATCAGAGTGTTAACTCTGATGTCCTGGCCAAATTTTAGGTTGGGTCATTCTGCCTCCCTCTATTTCTCCTTTAGTTTCAACTAGGTCCAGAATTCTTCCTCCCTTCCTGTCTTAAATCGCTTCTCAGCCTTGCTGTGCACTGGTAAAGAGTTGCCAAGTTTGCCACTCAGAGGTGGCTGCATTTTAGTGGGGGCACACGGCTAACCCTGTCCGTAACTTTGAAGTAGCAATTTGCAAAGTCAGCAGCACGTTTGGGTCCCTTGGGCGCCCCAGAAATGACCAACCTTCTCTTCTTCCCGCAGGAGGAAAAGACGCTTGTAGCGGAGATTCAGGGGGGCCCATGGTCACATTAAGCAACCAGAATAACCACTGGCAGCTGATTGGCACAGTGTCCTGGGGAGATGGATGCGGGCAGAACGATCGATATGGAGTGTACTCCAGCGTGTCCAAGAGCTTGGCCTGGATTCAGCAGGTCACTGGGGTGGAATATTGAATTCTCTGGCCTGCTCACAACCCCGGCTAGGTGAGAACAGCTGGGAGGTGCAGCAAGTTTGCCAGGTCTGCAGCAGACAATGAAGTCGGTGATACATAATTGGGTTGTTCCAATTTCTGCCAAAAAAGCCACCTCAGGGAGATGCCTTGGATGCCTCAGAGTGTAAATATAGTGGCAGGAAAGGCTGAGACTGGATTCCTGCACCTACCTGAACTGACCAGTGACCTGAGCCCATCTCTGCAGCCGACCCTGCAGGGATAAGTCAATTTCCCTTTGGTTTCCAGGCACCGACAGCCACGCACGGACAACTCTGCAATTCCTTGTAACTGTGCGCTTACCAGGAAAGGACAGGATAAACCTGATGCCATAATCAATACTAATGATTTAGACTGGGGGGAATCCTGCCAGAGTTTGGGGTTTTACAAAGCCCATGAGACTTTTTTTATGTTTTTAAAAAGCTGGGGTTTTGCAAAACTTCTCTGTTATGAAACACTGCAAAGGAAAGTTTGCACCTGAAACCAAATAATTATTTTTAAGACCATTGAATATTTGTAAAGTGCTTCTAATTAATTGGCAGCCTATGGTATGCAAGCAAAGGGCCCAATGCTGCAAATACTTAAGTATTCCCTACTGTGATGCTAATAGGAGCATTCAAAGTACACCGCTACCCCGATATAAAGCTGTCCTCGGGAGCCAAAAAATCTTACTGCGTTATAGGTGAAACTGCATTATATCCAACTTGCTTTGATCCGCCAGAGTGCGCAGCCCCCCCCCCCCCCCCCCGGAGCACTGCTTTACCGCATTATATCCGAATTCATGTTATATCGGGTCGTGTTATATCGGGGTAGAGATGTATTATGCCCAGTAATATTTCCAGGATCAACCCCGAAAAAGATAGTATCAGGGGGTAGCCTTGTTAGTCTGTATCCACAAAAACCACGAGGAGTTCGGTGGCATCTTAAAGACTAACAGATTTATTTTGCCATAAGCTTTCGTGGGTAAAAAACATTTCTTCAGATGCATGGAGTGAAAATTACAGACACAAGCCTGAAAAAGATACTCCTTCTGGGAATAGAGTGGATGAAATTCACCCCTCTGTGTAAAGCCAACACAAGATCTATATCACATTTAAGTCATAAGTGGGACTTAGGTGGCATGTCCGGGTCTGCCCAGGGGTGAATTTTTACCTAGGCAGAAGAATGTCTTTCAAAACATGCAGCCGCTCCAAATTCAGGATCTGCCAAAGCAAAAGGGTCCTGGACCCTTGGATGTTTCAAGTTCTTTCCTCAGCGTACAACCCATGATTGTTAGATGGGCTCTAAATTTGGCTCTAACTTCTCCATTCCCTTTCCCAATGACTTTGTTGTCTCTAGCAGGCAGCTGCGTCTCAGTAACCCACAGGTTAAACAATGTTATTCTTTCAACACCCAATATTCATACCAAGGAAAGGGGAGCGGGGGTTACAGCGAGCGGAACTTTGTCCAAATCTATGCCCTGATTCTGCCCCCCTTGAAACCAATAATAAAACTCCCCCGGACAGAGCAGCAGCCGGGTCAGACCCACTGCCTACTGGAATACACAGGCCTGCCGGTGGCATTTAGCATTTGCACTTGAGGAGTTACCTGTCTGATACTCTAATTAAAGCCTATTAAAATTAGGTGATGCTGAGACAACCGGTGCCCACAGGATCAATCCAAACCCACTGAACTCAACAGACAGATGCAAATTTCAGTGGGCTTTGAATCAGGCCCTAGGTCACCATGGCTCCTGCTGGGGGATGCTCACCAGTCGGGTACCAAAAGGCTGCAATGATCACGTAATAAAGCTCCCCATTCTGTCAACTCTGCCAGCTTCAGCGTCGGCTTTTCCTGGCTTCGTTGGCATGGTCTGAAAGGCCCACCAGACCCGGTCGACTCAGTCAGTCCACAGCGGGCAAGCCAAACACCCAGTGATCCTTGCAAGATGCAACATGTAACACATGCAAAAAACACCTCAAGCACATAGAAGATGTATGCAACATATAGGAAACACAGCGCATGTGCAGCACTCCAACGCGACCTGTGTAATACTTGGGCTCGTATTCTCTCATGCCTTTGAGCTACCGTAAGGGCCGCCGTTTAGCTATTGCTCTTCTAGCATCGCTCAGGAAGGAAGATCGGAAGCAGGTCTCTACAACTGCAGGTGAACAGGGTTTGTTAAAAATGACTATGGCTTGCACCTTGCAGTTCAAATATTTATAACCTTGTAACAGCCTTAAAGAAGCACTCGGCAGCCAGCGGGGAGGTAGCTGCACATAGGCTGAGAACAGAGAGAATAACAGAAATTAACAATCTGGCTGGGCAAGTAGCAAGCAGCTACCGTCCCAGAAAAGTACATTTCACATCAAACTAGCTGAAAACCAACCAGTGCCTCTACTTCCCTGCCATGTCTTGAGTGGAGGGGTCAGCTCTCTGCCATAGAATGGGGAGTGGGCCAGACACTGACCTCTGGGAGACCCTGGTGATACAAGCTTACTGGCTGTCTTTCTCCCCTGAGGAAGGCAGGATGGGGGAGATATCGGGGGCATGGGGGGGATGGCAGGTAGAAGGCCACTGGGTTACTTCCCAGAAAAGACAGTGGAAGGGAAGAATGGGGTGACCTGTTGTGGGGTGAGAGATCTCAGCTCAGCCAGGGAGACTCACCTCCTTCCCCCTTTACAACACTCACTCAGGTCTGTGATACAGGAGAGATGGGGCTGAAGCAGAACCCTGGGTCTGAGCTCTGAGTCGGGAGCCAAATGTCCTGGCCCTGACCCTGATCTCACTGGTACTGGCTTTCCCCTGGGGTGAGCGAGAGCAGAATCAGGCCCCGTATCTCCCCAAATCCCTGCAGCAAAGGCCCCTAAGGACCCTGTTCATTAAATGCACGGAGGTGCTGTGCTGGGCTTTGGCCCCTCTGTGCTCGCCCAGCAGCTGATCCTTGCAGTGGAGGGCTAGAAAACAGGGCGCAGAGAAAAGAAAAAGCAATGATGGACACCACCTTTGCTGGCACCTCTCGACCTGTCGGTGGCGCAAGCCCTGTTCTGCAGCGAGCATGAGGCAGGCAGAGTCTGGCTGCTGCGTCCAAGGACGAGGACAAGGTCACTGGGATGGCGCATGTCCACTCGCTGACCCCGGGACCAACAAGGGGTCAGGCACCCGCAGGTGTACACGTCTTATGCACGGTGCGTACCACGGGCAGGCCCCTATGTTCTGCCCACCGGACTCACTCAGTGACAGCCTCTAGACCGGCTACAACAAGGACAAGTAAGGGAGAATGGGTCAGCGGTGCGCACCACGCAAAAACTGCCGGGGGGCACCCCGGCTTGCTAGAGAATACTGGCCCAGAGAAGCTGGGATACAGGGCACTACGGTGGGCTACTCCAGACCTAGCCTCAGGAGGAGAACCTCAGTGTGCGCTTGCTATCCCACCCTGCCATGCTGCTGGCATGGGGGGAATTGCCAGCTGGTCCCCGGCTGCAGTAACTGACCCTTACACACACACAAATGCACACACACACACACACACACGAGCTGTAACTCTGTGCTCCTCGGCCATCACAGAGGAGCTAGGTAACAGCATGGCTCTGCTGCAAAATTCAGCTCTGGAACGCCACCTCCACCAAGAACTGAGACTGAATCCCAGCCTTTCTGTGCTACATCACATTACCTCTGCGTGCCTCAGTTTCTCCATCTGCAAAATGGAGGTAACCATGGTCCAGGAATGCTTGCCCTGTGCTCCAAAAATATAACTGCTCAATAATATTATTTTTTAAACTCTGATCGAACTATTTCTCGTAATGCCCAGTGGTCAGTAAGCCAGCCGTTATCCACCCGCAGTACCTGAGCCTGCCATGAATTCCTTTCACTGATCGATTATTGTGTAAACTCAGTCAAGGAAGAAGAAAGGAGAATGACTAAGGGAGATTCTTGAGCAGGAGGGGACGGAAGCTTTACTTCAAAAGAAACCAAATTCCTTTCCTGGGATGTTTACCAAAGGGAGTTGCGTCTTCAAAGGGGGAGTTGCAAGGACTTAGAGCCAGATTCTGATCTCATGGACACCAGGGTAAAAACGGAGTTACTCAGATGAAGTCAATGGCACAAAGATACTGCCCTAAAAATGCCTACAGGCAGAGCGATTAAATTAGACAGAAAACCACTGTGAGGGTAGATTAGGTTGCTGCTGAGTTCAGAATTCTATCATCTGTATTCCAGTTTGTGCTGGGAACTGTCCAAACACGTAGCGAGAGCCAGGCCCTGTCCTGAAGAGCTTACAGTCTAGACAGACAAAGAGTGGGACAAAACAATGATCTTCATCCTCCTTTCCCCAGAGAGAGTAAGTGACATGCCAAGGTCACACCAGGAGTCTGTGGCAGAGAAGCTACAACAAGAAGTTTTTTAAGAATCTTCTTTTTATTTGAAGAAATGTTTTTTTAGCAAAGAAAATGAGGCCCGGTACGTTTCTATAGCATCCGTCCCAGGAATGCCATTAGGCACGGCGTGATTAGACTCGGGGCTGGTGCACAATGGAAACCAACAGTCAGTGTGTTTCTTTGGAACAGACAGAGCGTTCCCAACAGAGACAAGGGGCATCACAACTAGCGCTGGGCACTGCTGTCATACCCACGCGCGTGCGCACACACACACACTCCCCTCAGAAGGGGGGGAAGGGATGCAGCACAAACCCCCCGACATCGGAGCTGGAGAGAACCCCTGGACAGTCTGCTTTGCCTGGAGATTGTGGAAGTCCCTCTCCTATTGACTGGAATGGAGCATCTCGGGCACAGCACCCGGCATTGTTCTGGGTGAGGGCGTTGGCCAGGCCTGGCCTCCCGAGCTGTTCAGTCCCAGACATTGTTCCAGCAGCCAAACCCCTGGTTTGGGGAGTGGCGCTTTCCTGGCCGTTCCCTGCCAGTGGGAATGAAGACTCGAGCGCAAATGGTGGGGTGGGGCGTTTGGTCACCACCTGGGCCTGGTGCAGCAAAGGAGGGGATGGACGGTGAGCGTGACTGAAATCAGCACCCGCTCCGAGCCCCTTCTTCCACTGAGGAACCTCGGGGAGGCTCCTAAAGTCAGAGGGGCCCCAGGTGCACGGGGCCCACGTCAGAGCTCTTAGTGTGTCATTTCATTTCGGTCTCATCTGCACGTACATGAACAACGTGCCCATGTGTGAGACAGAGGGTGTGAGTGTGCATGTGTACCGGGACAGGCAAGAGCTGGCAGGAGACATCGAGTCACACCTGCAAACGCAATGGGAAACACGTTATTCCTGGAAACAAGGAACACAGCTGCTCCTCCCTAAAAAACACCCTCAGAAAACACAGGGCTGGCTTGTGCCCTCAGTGGAATAGCTGAAATCGTTGGCACCAGTGGCCTTTCATCAAGGGTTACTTTGGCCCGTTATGTTTCACTGGATGTGTATTTTCAAAGTTCAATAGCTAAGAAACAGCGTAGACAAACACAGGCCTGGTGGGAAGTCCCTGGCCGCTTTTTAGCAGCCAAAAAGCCACTTTGGCTTGAAAGACAGAGCTACAAAAGAATTCAACTTCATTAGAATGCCCAGCGGCGTGCGCTGGGTTTAGTATAAAGCAAGCAGAATAATTAACTCTCCGTCACAGCAACTTTCTCACCGCTGAAAGAGCCCAGCAGAAATTTTCAAACATCTTAGCTGGCTAGTAGGTAAAATGCAGAGGAGCACGGAGCTCGGGACTCTCCCAGGGTTGCCCAGATGAGATTTCGGTTGCCTTTAAATTAGACCAGCCATATGTTTGATTCAATGCGGATTCATTTGCTTCAGGCTGGATTCTGTGCAAGGCCCGAGGAATATTTCTGAGGCTCTATCTTTCTAATAGAGTTTTATACCACTGCCCACCATCGCAGCATCCGGTCACTTTCCAAGTACGTCAATAGCAATAGCAAAGTCCAGAGTGGGTTTTATGGCACTTCTCCCTTTTCAGGGTAAAAACTCAGGTTGACATTTGTTTCGCTTTTATTAATTTCGATTTGGCTTTGGTTGGGAGGGGTTGGTTGGGCAGAAGGGGCAAAACTGAGACGAGAGAAGGAACATTCAATGCCTTGCCCTTCAACAGCACAGACCCCCGACGGAGATTTAACCCAACCAGGCTTCTCTAGGTTACGTCTGTCCCTGAGTCAATCATTGTAGCCCAAAGGCAATAGGTGGTTTAAAGTGTTGTCTGGGAGGAATAAAATCGCAGGCTAAGGGCGCAGGGCGCCATCTGCAGGCACAGGCTCAGTGCAACACTTTGGTTGATGCCTCTCTCCTCTGGGTTCAGGACAGAGATTCCCTTTCCTACCCAGCCTAACAGAGGGGTGGGAATGGGGGCTTGCAGGGAGGGTGGGGGCAGAAAACTCACCGGAAGAGCACCTTGTGGGAGCGTTGCACAGTTGCACTAAGCAAGGCCATGCAGGGAATGGTTACAAGTGAGGATTATCTGTGCCCATCCGATGTGTGTAACTCAAACACCTCCTTGAGCCGAGTCAGCGCTGCCCCTTGGACACAAGAGAGAGATGGACAGAGCAGGCGTCTCGAAACATTAAGACTGCAACCTCCTGAATTCCGGAAATGCCAGCACTAAGGTCGCCCGTGCAGCTTTAATCCAGCTCCCTTGTGCCTATGAATTCTGATAAGGTAATTTACATGATCGGGCACTATATTTTCCCCAAGACCTCTGCTTCTTTCAGTGCACAAGAGAGGTGGTTCTTGGGAACGACGCAGGCCTGAGAAGCAAATGAGGCTAGATAGCCCCTGCCTCATTTGGTGCAGAAGTTGATACTGTGATGGGTGAGCCTGTGCCCCCCCCACCCCCCAGCCAAGGGAGAGGAACCACTGAATCCAGGCTACAAAAGAATCCTTAGAACTGTGAGTAAATTGTCTAGTCAGTTGCTTCACCCCCCTTTGGTTCATTATGAAATATACTCAAGAGACTAAATAATCAATGTCACTCAGGTTTATTAATATGGTCTAGGGCAAAGGTTCTATACGATACCAGTCTCCGCAGAGCTGCTCCGTGCCAGGTGTGTTCCCCAAAGTGACAGCCCTAAAGCCATCTTTTTATACCCTACTTATTTACCAGTAAAAGCTAGTACATACATCACCTGAAACTGGATTTCATTAATCAGCTTTTCACCTTGTTTGTTCCTGGTACCACAGTGTAGCTTTTGTTCTTCTGACCACATGCTTTCCAGGTCTTAAGGGGTGTGAAGACACCCTTTCAGCCTGTACCAGGATAAACAGGCTTGACACGGTAGCTATGAGGCAATGCTCACATGTCCTGATCCTGACCGTTTTCGCATCTACTTAAGCCAAAGTCAATTTCAGCTAATGAGAGGTGTTATGGGACACTTAGCATAGGTGAACAGATCATAATAAAGTTACAGGCCAAGCTGGGCTATACAACTGTTGTATTAATGCTTAATAATATATATACTTAAATGCTTGGAATATATATTGCGGGTGGTATTACCAACATAAAATGTAAGTATGCTAGTCAGCGTATATTAGTCAACAGGAACAACCCATTTCAAGGGCAAACCGAAGAGTTGCTTCACTGTTAACCACAACATTACACATGTGGCTTTGTAACTACCCAACCTGCATTATGGCATTTAAAGAGACAGCAACTAAGCTTCCCCATCACCTTGGCTTTTTCAGTTACTTACTTTTTTTTAAAGAGGCACACAATTATTGACGGAATAATTCATTTCCTGCACAAGGGGAAAAAAGGGTGACAAACACAAAAGGTAACTGACTACATCACAGCGAATCAGTCGGTGTTATGAGTTGCATTAGGGGTACATATCGTTTTTGTAAAAGTTGGATCCACGATTTTGGGCATGTTTAGTCTAGAGAAGAGGAGGCTGAGGGAGATGTGATAACTCTCTTCAACTCTGTCCAAGGCAAGAGGACGGTGATCAATTGTTCTCCATGTCCACCAAGGGTAGGACAACAAGTAATGGGTTTTGTTTGCAGCAATGGTGATTTAGGTTGGATATCAGGAAAAACTTTAGGGATAGCTAGGCGCTGGAACAGGTTGCCAAGTGAGCTGTGGAATCTCCGTCACTGAAGGTTTTTGAAAGCAGGGTAGACAAACATCTATCCGGGATGGTCTAGGCTTACTTTATCCTGCCTTAGCATGGGAGTGGGGGTGGACTAGATGACCTCTTGAGTTCCCCTCCAGCCTGACATTGTATGATTCTCTTTTGAATTAGCTCATTTCCTTTGGCCCATCTTTCCTCAAATAGTTCAGTTGCTAAATCCAGTCTCTCTCCTTGTTCAGTTTTCAATGTCAAATGCCTCAAAAAGCAGGAAGGTAACAGATGGAGCCAGCTGCATAAGTCGTCACAAATCATGTTCATTATTAACGTAGCTCCTTTCTAGGTTCATGGATCCAACGTGTTGGTTATTTAGATTTGCCAAATAGTCCAGACAAATAATTTCAGTCTCTTGGACTGTTCACAAACCGTTCGTTTTAGCCATTTGTTACTCTTGGTGTGTGGTTGGTCACCTAAGTCAAGTGGTATTGTTTCTGCTCCTTGATTAGCCAACTGGAAGTTTTCAAACAGGAGAACAATAACTAGAGAAAAGCAAGGGATGAATGATGTAGTTCTGGTTAGAATTTTCTGACGCAGAATCATTCCCACCAGAATTCATGAAGTTTTTGGGGACTTCAAAAATGTTCTTGAATCCCTAGTAATTATCTACACACTCAGGTAAAGTAAGAAATACAAGCTCACCAGTCAGAGCAAACAAAACTACTGACTGTATTTGCAATTATTCATGAATCGAGGGGGTTTACCCCCACTATTTGACTAGCTTTAGTATTCAACTGTTCATATAAATAAAAATCAAAATGCAAATAGTCCATAAAACACAGCAAAACACAAAACTACCGCAAATCGTGTCCTGGGGTAAATTGTGTGATGGTAGCTGAACTGGTGGCATTGTGTCTTTGGATGTCCCATGGTACACTGTGTCCTTGGGTCTTCCATAATACATCGTGTGTTTGGGCCTCTGATGTATTCCCAACCGACAAGCCTCACCATGGTCACTCCGATGTGGTCCATAGTGCCGTCCTATCACTGTAACCTCAGATAACTGGCCCACATACTCTCCATAGCATTTCTCTCTAATGCTGATGACCAAGTTCTCCAAGACCTTCTGGACGCTTTCCTCCTTGAAATTTGGCTCTCCTAACTTACCCTCGGAGCACTCATAACATTCTTGTCTAAAGACTCTCATCTTCACCCAACCTTTTCTCCTGGTCCAGGTACATGTGGAACAGAATAACCACTTGACTTGATGACCAGAAATGCTGGCAAGATGAGCACTGGAAGCTAAAAAGAGGAAAGAGATATAGCATGCACAGGGTGACCAGATGTCCCAATATTATCGGGACCATCCTGATATTAGAGGCTTTGTCTTATATAGGCAACTATTACCTCCCCCACCCCCAAAAAAGTGTCTCCATGATTGGCAGCTCCGGCAGCTGCTTGTAGATGCGGTTGAGTTGCTTGCCTGCAGACAGGAGAGGCTCCACTCCCGCTCCTGCCCAAGCTCAGTATGGGGTTTGTAGATTCCATTACAGCAACCAACCAGCAGCGCCTGCAATCAAACTCAGGGCTAATTAAAGGCCTGTGGCCAACCTCAGATCTGGTGTAAGCAGATGTAATGCTCACCACGCTGTGTCCGCCACTGCCTTGCCTTATTTTAATGCATTTCAATGTAATTACAGATTCCTAGATTCTAAGGCCAAAAGGGACCATTGTGATCATCTAGTCTGTCCTCCTGTGTAACATAGGCCAGAGAACTGCCCTACAATAATTCCCAGAGCAGAGCTTTTAGAAAAACATCCAGTCTTGATTTTAAAATGGCCACTGATGGAGAATCTACCACGACCCTTGGTAAGTTGTTCCAATGGTTAATTACTCTCAACGTTAAAAATGTACGCCTTATTTCTAGTCTGAATTTCTCTAGCTTCAATTTCTAGCCATTGGGTCCTCTTAGACCTTTCTCTTCTAGATTGACAGCCCATTGTTAAATATTTGTTCCCCATGTAGACAGTTATAGACTGTAATCAAGTCACCCCTTAACCTTCGCTTTGTTAAGCTAAATAGATGGAGCTCTTTCAGTCTATTGCTATAAGACATGCGTTCTAATCCTTTATTCATTCTCATAGCTCTTCTTGGAACCCTCCAATTTATCAGCATGCTTCTTGAGTTGTGGGCACCAGAACCAGACACAGGATTCCGGCAGCACTCGCACCAATGCCAAATTCAGAGATAAAATAATCGCTCTGCTCCTACGTGAGATTCTCCTGTTTATGCGTCCCTGGGTCGGATTAGCACTTTTGGCCTCATATACAGCAGATTATCCACCACCACCCCCAAATCTTTTTACAATGAGGTAAAACCGGAGTAGCACCTTGTATCAGGCACCATCAATGTCAGTCCAGCACCTTCCACCAGCACTAAATGTACCAGAGGCTTTCACAACAATACATGCCCTTGGGGTGGTATTGCCCTGACTGCCAGGCAACTGGACATAGATCTATACATATTCATACTGTAGCTACTTGATGGGCGAATCCTCAGCCAGTGTAAGTTGACCTAGCTCCAGGGCACCCAAAGGAACTACTCTGATTTACAACAGGTGAGGAGCAGGCTAGTCCCTACCTGTTCTGACACTGTGCTACACCCCGGAAGTGGCCAGCAGCAGGTACGGCTCCTAGGCTGGGGGGCCAGGGGGCTCCGCGCACTGCCCCTACCCCGAGCACCAGCTCCGCACTCCCATTAGCCAGGAACTGGAGTTGGAGGGGGGAACAGTGCCTGCAGGCGAAAGCTGCGTGAAGCCGCTTGCGCGTCTCCGCCTAGGGGCCAGACCTGCTGCTGGCCACTTCCAGGGCACAGCGCAGTCCGCGGTGCCAGGACAGGCAGGAAGCCTGCCTTAGCATCCCCGCTGCGCTGCTGACCGGGAGCCACTCGATGTAAGCCCGTGCGCCAACCCACGCCCCAATCCCCCGCCCCACCCCAAAGCCTGCACCCCCAGCCCAGAGCCCTGACCCCCTTCCGCATCCCTGCCCCAGCCCAGAGCCCTGACCCCCTCCCGCACCCCAACACCCCGCCCCAGCCCTGAGCCCCCCCAAACCCAGAGCCCCTCCTGCACCCCAAACCCCTCATCCCCGTCCCCACCCCACAGCCCTCACTGCTACATTCCAACCCCCTGCCCCAGCCCTGAGCCCTTCCCACACCTCAAACCCCTCACTCCCAGCTCCACTGGGTCGCGGGCATCAACAATTTTCTTCAACTGGGTCGCCAGAAGAAAAGTTTGAAACCCCCTGGTCTAAGGTACTTATCTGGCTCTCGTCACCATAGCATCTGGGCACCTCACAATCTTTAAAGCATTTATACTCACAACACCCCTGTGAGGCAGGGCAGTGCTCTCACCCCCATTTTACAGATGGGAAACTGAGACACAGAGAGGCTGAGACCCAGATCTTCAGACCTATTTAGCCAGGCGTGGGCTCAAACCCAGGTCCCCCAAACCGTATGATAGTGCCATAACTACTGAAGCATTAGAAGGAGCACCTCCTCACTAGGCCCTGGGGACAGTCCTTAATTTCTGCCGGGGGCTTGCTGTACTTCTAGGCTCGGCAATTCATAGCCCCTGCACCTCTGGGCTCCCGGCCACACGCTCTAGCCACCCAGCTCTGAAGGCAGCACCGTCGCCCGCAGCAGCGCAGAAGTATGGGTGGCAATACACCAGACCGTGCCATCCTTATTCTGTGCTGTTGCTGTCAGCGGCGCTGCCTTCAGAGCTGGGGGCCTGGCCAGCAGACGCCGCTCTCCAACCGCCCAGCCAGTGCTTAATTTGTGCTTGTCGAGGCGGAAGCCCAGCACCTCTTCCATTACAAATTAAGCACTGGCTTGGGTTGCTGTCCTGGTGCTATCTCCATGTCCAACAACTTTCAAATAGCATAAGAGAGAGACTATAAAACCCAAACAAAAAACTAAACTTCTAAACCAAGAGGAGTAGCAGCAGCTTTTGCAGAAGCGGGGGGAGGGAGGGGCGTGTGGTGGCTGGAACAGAAAATGCCTCTAAAAAAAGGAAACATTTTTGAAATCGGGGGATGCATTTAAAGGCATAATTAATTCCAAGGCATAATTAAAGCAACTGCATATATGCTACTACGCCCCCCACACACACATACTGCATCCCTCACTAAAAATAGATCATTTGTCAATGACTAAGGGGGTGTGATACATGTGAAGTCCTAAAGAAATCCCCAGCTGCCCTATCAGCTGCTGCTTCTCACCTGGCAAATGCATGTTCTTGCAGTGATTGTTTCCAACCAGGTCCCAAGTCATTGTAATCAAGGTTCTGGTGCATCTTTAGGTCCCAATAGTCTTGTGGGTTCACCTCCTCTATCTTCTCATAAAACATTTCTCTCCAAGAATCCATGTTCAGCTTCTTCATCTCTTCAGATGTTCGTGAGGACACTCCAAAGTGTGCTGCGTTACAAATGGAGTTTTGATTGTTTACTTCCCACTTCTATCTCATCACCTGCTGAGCGGCAGGGTGGGGATTTGAGTTCCTTCGCTGCTAGATACCGGATAACTTCTGTGTGTGTGAGAAATGAAACTAAAAGGAGTTTTGTTTCCAAAGCTAATCTGGTTCTCCAGTTTCCGCCTGGGGTATATGATAAGGACTGTATTTCCAAGATGGGTGAATGCCTCCAAATGATGTGTGTGAATAGTCACTCAAACAAAAAGCTGGACTGGCTTTGTTTTCCCCATTGGCATTCAGATTCAGCAGAGCCGCGGCCAGGTGATTACTGAGACAGGCAGAGAAGAAAACGGGACACAGACGTCATCCCAGGGCCTAGGTTTTTCCCATGTCCTTGTGTCAAAATGCGAATGTCATGACATCTGGAGAAAAGATGGGCTCCTGTATTGCCCCTGGCTGCTATACTAGGACAGACCCATGGAAGCAGGACCAGTCAGCCAGTCCCTGGTCAAGAACGCCTCCCGGAAAGTCTTTCTCCAGCACTCAGCCCTGCAGGACTGGGCCATTCTGTCACTTAGTCCTCCAGTTCTGAACTGCGGCTACTACTTTGTTCTGTGGTTGTTCTTCAGCATCTCCTCTGGCGATTCCTCCTCCTTCTCCCTCAGTGGAGTTACCTCCACTTACATCAGCTCTGCATCCGAACACCACGTGTTGTGTAGACCCCAGAGCACTAACTGGGCTGGTATCTCTTACTCCATCAAACCAAGACACTCCTAGCTAAAATTGGAAGGCATCGTGATCCCACCAACAGCCATCGCGGTAACTATTTCAAGAACTTTCTCCTGGTCAAATGTAATCAGGCAGTTAACGCATTAAGAATACAGCCCTCTGGGCAGATATTGGGAATGACGTTTTCATGTGCTGGCAGGACGTGATGGGACAGATACATGCTGTACAGTGGGGATCCTTCACTTGTTCTCCAGCGGGTAGCTTAGAGGTTAATAGACCTCAGCGTGCTGCTAGGCCAATAGTTTTAGTTCCAGACTTTAGCCATTACGGTGTAGATGTGCCACGGATCTGTGGAGTCCCCACACCCCAGATCAGCAGCAGTGCTGTGAAGGCCAGCCCTGCCACCAGAGCCGTGATTGGCTAAAGGACGGGCAAGCAGGAGAAGCATCTCTCCACACCCCCACGGAGAGGGCGTGTGCTGGCTGGATAAAGCCCGCCCAACCAGAGCCTGAGCTGGGAGGGACGGCGGGGCAAGGCCAGGGCACAGCCTGAGCATGTCGCCCGTCACCCTGCACTGCACCTCAGAATGTGCCCTAGTCCAGGACTGAGACGCTAAGGCTGGAGGGATCGTGGAGGCTTTGAGTGTTGGATGGACGCAGAGCTTCCTCTCAGGCATCTGGGATTTCTGTTACACTCCCACTGAGTGGCTACTGTTGGCAATCACCCTGGGGTGCTGCCCCTGCTAATAAAGGGACCAGGATAGATCTGTGCACCAGGGCAATTGCTGAGTGAACTCCTGCCTCCCCAAAGGGTGTAGGGTTCACACAACACCCCAGCAGAGAGGGAAGCTCCCCTGCGTCCTCTGATATTTCAATTTAAATGTGATGCTTTATTGAACTGATACAATAAGGAGAAAATACCAAAGCCAAGTATTGGTCTATTAACATGGAAAATACAGGAAGCAGGAAAAGGAACTGCTCTATCCAGTACAGGTCCTTATATAGTATTGCAGAGGCACTAAAACTCAGCAGGGGCCGTTTTTCAACAGGGACACGGACGGAGTTGCCTTTTCCTTGTTACATGTAAACCAAGCCAAGAAACTCCTTCATCTTCAGACCGCTGCTCTGCCCAGGATTCTGTCTGTGAGACAGAAAAGCACACTGCAAAGCGGGATGTGACCAGTGATTGACGAGCAGCCCCTTGTTTCCTGCCATGCAAACACCCAGGTATACAATGCCCAAGAAGGCTGTCATTAAGGATCTGAACTCGTTGTCCTGTGAACATGGTTCCTGCTTCTGGCCTGCGCCAGTGCCAATCTCCTCCACTGGGGATTCTACTCAAATCTAGGCATACATCAGCCCCACTCCCATGGAAGGGGCAAGTTATCCGGGGATCGATTAACTCCTCAGCTGGTGAAATCAGCAATGGAGCTATGTGGCTCTGACTCCTGGCATTTACCCCTCCCACCACCCCAGAAGGGACGGGGAAATGGCCCTCCAGTTGTGCAGACGATCCAGGATGCATCTTGCACACAAGAGCAGTTACTCTCAAGTCCAGCCTCTCCTCGGGCAGCAAAGCCCCCTCTGGGGTCCTACCCTTCCCCTCTCAGGGGGGTACAAGGCATAGAGATGGAGCATGAGGATTTGACGGGGCAGAGGGCCCAATCTAATGCCCACTGGAGTCAGTGGGAGTCTTTCCATTCATTCCACTGGGCACTGGATCAGACCTCCAGAGGGGGGCACAGGTGCCAACAAGAAGGGGCATAATGTGCCCTCTTGCTTTTGAGGAGGCCTGTTTTTTACAGCCCCTGTTTATTACCCTGATGCATTACCCATGGGCATGATCAGTCTCTCTAAAGCATTTCATGGTAATATTAAGCATATGGTGATTTCCCAGGCCAGATTTTTTTTTCTCCATGAAAAAGGGAAGGTGCATTAGCAACCCGTGTGGATAATATTAGGGAACCATTCTGAGCGCTGAATTGCCTACTTCCCACTAAAAAGCACAGCAAAGATGAGCAAAACCACCACAAAACACAAGAGCTTCCAGTCGCTCTCTGCGTCTGCTCCCTGCCACGCCTGCTGGCCAGGCTGAGAAGCCGCAGCCGGAGAAGTGGGGCGAACGAATCCGTAGCTAGATGAGTAGGGCTGGATCTTCAGATAACAGATCCCCAGAGCACACGCCTCACAACGGGTCGTGTCATGTGGCCCTCCCACATCTTCTTCGACTACGGGGTCAGCTAAATCACGGTTTGCGATGGACTCTCGGTAGCATTTCTCACGGACCTTGAGCACCAACTTGTCCAGGATCCTCTCAATGTTCTCCTGGCTGAACGTGGGCGTCTCAAACTTCGCTCCATGACACTTCTTACACTTCTGCCCATAGACCCTCATCTTTACCTGCCCCTGGCGCTGGCTCCGGTCCAGGTGCATGTGGAAGAGAATGAGCACTTGAGCCGATGGCCAGTGACGGGTGCAGCATGAGCACTGAAACCTACGGGGGGGAAAGGAAGGGACATTTAACCCGGCGCCCACACCAGCCCCCAAGCTCAATGCTGAGAAAGACGCATCCCCTGACATTGGGCTTGATTCTGCAAAGGGGCTGAGCACCCCCAAACCCTGTTGCTGTCCACGCAAGCAGCGCTCAGCGCTCTGCAGGATCGAGTGCCCAAATGGCATAGTCCTAATAGCATTCACTCACATTCACCTGCCACCCCGAAGGGTCAGGCAGCAAAGTGTTGGACAAGTTCACAACTTGGTAATATTTAATAACTGAACACTCCAGCAGAAGTGCCAGAACCTCCCCTGCCCCGCCTCTTCCCCCTGAGGCCCCACCCCTGCCCCACCCATCCTCCCCAAAGCCCCGCCCCCGTCCACTCCTCTTCTCCCCTCCCCCCATTGCTCGCTGCTTTTACCTCCCCCCCGGCCGCCCAGGGACTCGCCTGTGGAGCTGGGTCTGGGAGCTGCAGCTACCTGATGAAGGTAAGAGGTAAGATAGGAGGCAGCCCAGGCTGAGTAGGGGCCAGAGAGGGTGATGACCCGGCGCCTCCCCGCCTTCCCTGCTCGCAGTAACCGGATTTTGGGTGTCTGGTCAGTAGATCTGATCAGACACTGTCAGGTCTCCTTTTCGACCGGACTTTCCGGTCGAAAACCAGGCACCTGGCCACCCTACAAATTCAACGTATTGGGTTTCAAAGCCGGCTCCTGTTGGACTCAATGGGAGTTTTGCCCTTAATCTCCAGACCTTTCTGCAAACATTGCCAACTCAAATGACTTCCCCAGAGGAAAGCGCCAATGCAATTAAGTTTCCTCCCCTAGTTCTAGATGGGCAAAGACTCTACTTACTAATCAATCCAAGCAAAACCCAGCCTGGGAGCATAGTCACTTCCTCCACCTGGGCTCAGCATGCCCATGGGTCATATTTCATGCAGCACGGCCCACTGCAGCTTTGCAACGGATTTCTAACTAAGCCTTCCGAGCTGGACTGAGCCTAGAACTGGGGCACTTTTCAATTTACAGCTGAAGTCTAGGCTCATTCAGGAGCAGCCTCCAACCTGAATTTGTTTGCATTTGTGGATCAGTCTCTCACCCATAACGAGAGATGAGCAAAAAATTAATTTGGAATCATTTATTCCACAGTTTTCATCTCTCCTTCTCGTCACAGCCAGCAAGCAGAGCACGATTGTCTTGACCGCTGCCTATCACACTGACCAATCCTGACTAAATGTTTCCTGGTGCTGTCTGTATCCATCTGTTGTCTCTTGTCTTATATGTAGACGGTAAACTCTTTGGGGCAAGGACTGTCTTTGTTCTGTGTTTGTACAGCACCTAGCACAATGAGGTCCTGACTGGGTCTCCTAGGTGCTCTGGTAATACAAATATGTAGTGATAATAATATATTATTAGAGGGATAATCTCTGTGAATAATTCTTGGCCTATATGTTCCATTCTATATGCATCCGAAGAAGTGGGCTGTAGTCCACGAAAGCTTATGCTCTAATAAATTTGTTAGTCTCTAAGGTGCCACAAGTACTCCTGTTCTTTTTGCGGATACGACTAACACGGCTGCTACCCTGAAATCTTGGCCTACTGTTCCTTAGTGAGTATTTGACATTCGAAATGTGATCAGTATTGACATGCCATGTATATCACATGATCCATCTCTGTTCCCGGATTGGATGAACACAGCTCTTAGCTGACGGTATCTGGAGTGAAGACGTGTGGTCAGATATGAAATTGAAAGATGCATATATCCTGCACTAGTAAATTCACTGCTTCCGCCAGCTTTCTGCTTGTTTGCTAAACTACTGATGGAAATTCAAGGGAATTTGTTTAAATATGCTGTCTTGCTGTAACCATGACATCATTTCCACTCCTGGGAGGGGGGAGTCACAATTTCCTGCTCTACAGACTTTTACAGTGGTGGAAAATGCTAATTAACAGGAGGCAAATATTTAGTGCCATCACGGTGACTCATCAGCACTAATGGCTAGGTGCCGTACAGCTAAATCCCTTTTACACGCGTGTGCAGCGAACACAAGGACTAGCCCAATCGATCATTCAGTCGCAGCTATTCCCCAATTTCGCACCTGCCCTCCCTGCTTCCTTCCCCACTAACACTGAGCTAAGCCTCCCCTAACCCAGGCTGTGGCCTTGCCCACGCTCCACCCCAAGGCCCTGTCCTTGCTCCCCCTCCGCCCCAAAGCCGGCGGGGGCTCAGCTCGGGCCAGTGGGCAGGGCTCAGCATGGTTTGGCTGGGCTCCTCTGGCCGCAGTGGGGGAAGAGGGCTCAGGGCTCTGGCAGGCAAGGGAGGTGGAAGGGACGGGAGGCTCGCCTCCCCAAAGGCGGGGTTCACACGCCATCCATGCCTTCAAGCATCATTCACTGCCCAGTTTGTCTGCTCCTCCTCACCTGGCAAATGCTTTTCTCTGCTGGTATAGGTGCCATCGGCGTTCTGGGTTTCGAGGACTGAGGTTATCCTCCACGGTGAGAGACCAGGTGTCATTTGGCTTCTCCCATTCCATCTTCTGATCAAACATCCGCTGCCAGGTTTTCGTGTTCTCACCTTCCCCTTTACAACCTCTCTTGAGCAGCAGCATTTATTGTCTGAACCAGGAATGTGACTTATTTAAGGGGGGGGGGGCTCCGGGTCTGCAACCGTCCCCTCCCTCTCTGAGGAACAGCCTTGCACAGGTGGTCTCCTTTGCCTGGTTGCTACCGACTCAGGAACCTGGGTGTGGATCGAAACTCAGGGCTTGTGAGAAACGAAACTGAAAGGGGAACTAACATGCTGCTTGTGTGCAGGACTGCCCTCCCCGCAGGGATCAACTCCACGGTATTTCCCCTGGGCCACATTCAGCCCGGGGACCACACATCCCTGGGGGGGAGGGATAGCTCAGTGGTTTGAGCATTGGCCTGCTAAACCCAGGGTTGTGAGTTCAATCCTTGAGGGGGCCATTTAGGGAACTGGAGTAAAAATCTGTCTGGGGATTGGTCCTGCTTTGAGCAGGGGTTTGGACTAGATGACCTCCTGAGGTCCCTTCCAATCCTGATATTCTATGATTCTATGATCCCTGCTGGAACTCCACAGCTTTCTCGTCCCCTCGTGCACACACAGCCTCAGCTGCAGACCCCACTGTATCCCAGTTGACTTTGCAGCACTGATTCCTTCCTGTAGGCATCTACCTCCCTTTCCATAGGGTGGTGCTGCCACTTTGCTGCCACCAGGAGGCACTGCTTCAGGGAGACAGGGGAGGGACTTCCAGCCGGGGCCAACGGTCTCTGGATCAATGTTTTTGCCCTCTGCATCATTCAGCCGTCCTCGGGAAACAGGCCTCAACCCTCTCCTTGCCCTGCAAAAGGCTGCAAAGCCCTCCTGGGAAGAGCCGTGTAAAAACCGACACACAAGAAGCCATTTGCAGGGCACAAGACGTTTTCCTGGTCCTACAAACGCCAGGAACAATGTATTCTTGAGCGCCATCTAGCGGCACCTTCTCTAGTATCTAGTTACTGATATACGCACACAGCGTAGTCTTGTGTAGCGCCCCCTCTCCACCCGGTTACCCTCTTTAATGCCAATCGGCTGACAGGTTTTGATGGCTAGGTCTGGGTTCTTCTGGATCCCGCCACCCACTCAGCAGGGTGTATCTTCTTTATTTTTCCCTATGAAGATACCTCCTCGCTCCATCCTGGCAGGGTCACCAGGGCAGCTTGGGAAGAAAATTCTAACCACAGGGTAACCCCCACTTACTTGCCAGATAGTTGGAGACTCCCAAGAAATAACACAAACACATACAATATCTTCAGCACAGTAATTATATTAAACAGGAGACAAATACAACGTAACAGGGTAAAACACTATTCTTAGGGTCACCGGCGCCCACGCTGCTAATACCCGTGACTTTCCCCAGTCACGTGACTTGATGTAGCAAATGTAAGATTAGTGTCCCGTTGGTACGCGTACTTTGTTGGGGCCCTTGATGGCCTATGACCACGAGATCGTCTCTGCAGTGGTTTAGCAGTGACTGGGTTCAGTACAGCGCAAAGGACTCACAAGTGGGAGAAGATGGTAAATTCCCCCACAGGTTTAATAGGCAGCAGGTTATAAAATCCCCAACCCCTCACTCCCTGGCTCGAGGACACAGTTCAGGGAGTAGGGGGTCCCCAAAACAAGTTCCGTGACTGACTAAAAGATGGTGCACTCACAAACTCCATGAATGATCCTCACGTTCAGAGCTGACTCTGGACTCCTCAGTCACTGCAGAGGGGCTGATCTTTGCTGGCCGGGATCCTCTCCAGGCAGGAGTCAGGCTGCTTCGGTCCCAGGATTTCCCCTCCCCACAAAGGGGTGCAGGGCTCAAGGTGCAGGTTACACAACTGTACTAAAATCCAAACTGTCGTCTCCTAGCCCAGCGTCCAGACACACACACAGTGGGCAGCAGCCCCGGACTAGCAGCCAGAGCAGAGCTGACCATGTGGGGACTGGTCTCCCCTAGGGAGCTGGAGGGCAAACTCAGCCTGGCTGGGGAAGTTTCCCAGCAAAACTCTACAAACTGGGACTTATCAGTGGAGAAGGAAAAGCCCAGCTGAGGGATCTGCTGTCAGGTCCCTAGAGGCCAGTTCTCAGGGGGAACTCTGGCCTGGGACACTTTAGCTCCCCACACAGCCAGTGCTGCCCTTGCCCTGCCTGGCTCCAGACAGACTCAAAAAAATGGCTCCTCCCCTTTCCTGAACTCCCTGGGAGGGGCATCTCACTCCCTATTGTCCCTCCCACCAGGGACAGTGCGCCTCTCCCTGAGCTGCCAGCAGACAGAGCCCCAGGAATCTAGGGCATCTCCTTGGGGGGGCACTGGTAACACCACCCTTTAAAGCAAAGGACGCAGAGGAGAACTTGCCAGGGGTTTGCAGCAGACTTTCCGAGCAGTTTGTCACAGGCAGGCAACAACACCTGGCCCGTGGGACGGAGAGGTTTCCAGGACGTTTCATAGGAACGCATCAAACCCTCGTTGAATGTAAAGGCTCAAGGCCTGGCCAATCAGCTGACAGGCAAAGGGCCTGAGGTTGTGAAACAGCCTCCCAATTGCAGGCGGGAAACGTTGTATCTACAGGCACTAAAATTACAGGCATCACGGAGGGTATCTAGACTCCTCCCAACTCAACTGCAGCTACATAGATATTTAAACAGGAGGCTGTCTGTCCTCGGGCAGCTTAGAAAATCATGCCCAAGTTCTCTATCTAGGGGCAGGGGTTCCACCAATTCAAGAATCAATGAAGCCCTAAACACTCCTTTGAACTCCCTAGAATCAGGTGAGCGAATTCAAAGGTCTTTTGCCTGACGTACATCTTTCTGTTCTATTGCTCGGCTTATCCAGGGCTGGATCCTGGGGAAGATTACATATGCAACAATTAAAGAGCCGTTCTACTCTGAAAACTGACCACGCAAAAAGGGAACTTAGGGGTCCATAGCTACCGTCCCCCAATGGCTCTTAGATGAAATGTGCTCAGCTGGCCAATAAAAAGATATTTTTCTAGCTCTCAGCCCAATGCACGCATTCAACCCTACATATACAGGTACATTATCTATTATTACTAGGCTTGGCAGAATTTGATTACTGATATAATTTTAACAGAAAATATCCATGGCTATTTTTAAGCATTTTTTTTTTATCTCTATAAATTTTCACAGCTGCAAAAAAAAAATGGGTTAGGCGTTTTTTTCCAAATGTTTATTGATTTAAATGTTCATAGTTGTGGGAAATTAGGAGGCAGTTGGGGGCGGGTCAGACAATAATTACTTCATGACAGACACTGTTGCGATTCAAAAAATTAAAGCTTTATAACCGTTAAAGCGCAAACTGTCAACATCGCCCATCAAAATATACCAAGTAAATATCCTGAAATCAAGTATCAGAGGGGTAGTCGTGTTAGTCTGGATCTGTAAAAAGAGTCCTGTGGCACCTTATAGACTAACAGAAGTATTGGAGTATAAGCTTAGTGGGTGAATACCCACTTCGGCATCCTGAAATCAAATGCTAACAAGGCCCCAAGCAGCATTTTTCTTACTTTGCCTATCGGTAAATTTCAATTACTGATGTTGGTTTATGTGTGTGTGGTGAAAATTGACATTTCCTGACATTTACAGATAAAAATTTAATCTTTCCAAGCCCAATTATTACTCAGGTTATTACAAAAGCAACAAGGAGTCCGGTGGCACCTTGAAGACTAACAGATTGTGGATACAGACTAATCAGGTTATTACAGTTCAGTTACATTAGGGACAAGTATGAGTGTCGAATTTCCACTACTGGTTTTTGAAATAAAGCAGAACAAAAATGAGCACAGCCAAAAATATGACCAAACAACAACTGTAGCAACAGAAGCGCCGCCAGTCACAGCTGCTCCCCGAGTCACGGCCACTCCCCGTCTCTGCTTCGCTCCATTCCTCCTGGGCAGGAAAGATGCGTGGCAATAGAGAAGCAGGCCTAAAGAAGGTGCTGGCTGGTGCTTGGGCTTCATATTTCATGCAACAGATGCCCAACCGGCAGGCTTCACAGTGGGAGCTATCATGCGGCCCCATTATCTGAGCTTCCACAATGATCTTGGACAGGTCGTGGGGATTGATGGCCTCTCTGTAGCATTTCCCGCGAATCTTCAGCATCAGGTTCTCCAGGACTCTCTCGACGTTCTCCTGGCTGAATTCAGGCAGTTCCAGTTTCGGCACAAGGCACTTCTTGCACTCTTGTCTGAAGATTTTCATCTTCACCTGGCCCCGTCTCTGCTTCCGGTCCAGGTGCATGTGGAAGAGAATGTTCACCTGAGCCGAGTGCCAGGTGTGCCAGCACTGTGAGCACTGAAACCTAACAGGAGAAAGCAGGAGACAAAACTTAACCCGGATTCAAAGCCCTCAACCGGCTGCAGCTGCTAATCTGCGAACACAGCCTCTGTCCCGCAGGATGGGTTCCGGAGCGCTGTACACGGGCAGTGGAGCTCGAGAGGTGTAGGTATTACTCGACGGAGCGCTATCTACTAGCACTGAGGGATGTAGAGCATTGTTTATTAGTTAGTAGGTTCAATACAGCTGTCGTTGTTATGCCTTGCAAATGGTTTCCGGCACGAGTCCACTCTAAACAGGATGACTTCTGCTCCTCTATATGACAGATATTGAGAGCTGGTTTTGGCTACAGATGTTTGACATTCAAATAGTTATGGACTCTAGTAGCCTCCGGACCATCTCTCACGCTTCCCCGATGCCTAGAATTCCCTCCTGATCTGCAGCAGCAGCTATCGGATACTGACCCAACACACAGCTTTCTGTAACATTGTCCCAGGTGCGGTGACGAGGGCCAAGAAATAAAGACCAGTCTGTTCCCAGCCCCCCTGCATGCCATGCCCTCACTGCGTCGAAAACACCACAGATCCCCACAGCCACCTTCACACCCCTCCTCCAAACCTACTGCTTCAAGAAGGCTTCCAAGCTGTAGCCCCTCAGAGGTTTAAAAATAATAATGGTCATGGTCATAAAAATCCCCTTTGGCCCCATCTATTGAGAGCTTTCTAGGGGCAGAGATTCGTTGCTCTATGGCTGAGAATGCCTAGCCCAAGGGAGTGCAAGCTGACAGAGGCCTTCGGGTCCTATCACCATCCAAATAACTGTACATCACATGCGTTAGCTTCCCAAGTGACCACACGCTCATACTGTCCTCTCCCTCCTCTCTCCCTTTTCCCGGCTCCTCCATCTCCTTCTTAATTGAGATTGTAAACTCTTTGGGGCAGGGAATCTCACTTTTGCTGTATTGGACAGCCCCATAGTGCTCCATAAGTAACATATAACAATCATCCAAGTGTTCAGTAGAACGAGGTATAGATTTAGCTGCTTCTGCATCCATATTTGCTCCCAGAATCCTTCTGCAAGCCACTCCTAGGCTGCTGCCTGTCCACCGCAACCGGCCCCTGGCTCCAGCTGATCTTTCCATTGTTACATGGATTCGGGCTGACCCTTAGAGTCTTCCTCTCCGTCTCAAGCCAGGACTGGCCCCGCTGCCTGGAAATGCAGGCGAGAAACAAAGAGGCGACCCTAGAGAAGTAAAGAGCCAGCAGCAAAACTGACCCAGTTTGGGCATGGTGGCTCCGTGGGCACCTCCGAGGAGAGCAAGCTCAGCATAATTCAGCAGCCATGAAGCTGCAGGCCTGGAGCCCTGGGGGTGGGGAAATAAACACCGGGGATGAAAATCAGCAGAATGAGTGGGCGGCGGCACTGGGTCAGATTTCGAGATGACACTGACAATGTCTAGAAGAGCCAAGGTGGGTGTAATTCACTGCTTCCCCCAGCCCCGTCCATGTGCATGACCCAGCCCTCCACGGCCACCCCTGCATTGCCTGGCCCCTCACTCACCCACCCCCAACCTACCCCTCGGCCTTCTCATCTCCCTCCTTCTGGGTCAGCCTCTTGGTCTCTCCTCACCCCCTCTTCCTCGCCCTCCCCTTCTGTCACCATCTCCCTCCCTGCTGTACTTTCCAGACACTTCTCCCTCCCCGCCCATGGCTTTCTGTGGTCTGTGACAGCTCCAGAGCAATAGATATTATCATAAAAATCCAGCACCCAGATACTACAATGATGGTCACACTGCAAATATTTAGGTAACTAGACATTGTTAGAACTGGTCAAATTATTCCTTACGATTATTTGCAATGATTGAGCCCTATTAGTGAACCATTCATCAACTGATTCTACATTTGTTCATGGGCTTGCTATTTGTAAGGATTCACCAAATACTTTGGGCTAATAGCCTTCACCGTCTTCAATTGTTGCCAAGCCGGGCTCTTTAACTGGTCACCTGAGCCATACGCTATTGCTTCTGCGCCCTGATTGGATGGCGAGCATTCTAAAGCAGAGGCTAACAAACGATGGAGTTCAGGTGTGAACTTTCAGGCGATGAATCAATCGCTGCTGCTACATTTCGTGAAACTCCTGGGTTTCGCACACGTTTTGACAAATGCCCACTAGTTGTGCAGCTATTTACAAATATAGAATAATATGATCTCACTCATCACAGGAAACGGAACTTGGAGTCTGTATTCGCCAGACTATTAGTGAATAGAGCTTGCCTGAAAGTTCAAAACTGGTGCAAAAAATCCACAAAATTTGTCAGTAAACATCTCTTTGTTAGAGCCGATAAGTGATTCCTCCCTTCCCCCCTCCCCATGAAAAATTTTGAGGGGATGTCGAAAAACCAAAACATTTTCCGTTTGGGGTTTTGGGGGGAAACCCCAACGTTTTTTGAAAAAAAAAAAACAGCTGTTTTTCATGAAAATTTCCATTCGATCCAAAAAGCCATTTCCCTTTGAATAATCATTTAGGAGGAAGATTTGCCACCAGCCCGACTCTTTGTGCATTAGTTCTTCCTTTACTATTTAACCAGCTCTTAACAGCCTGTGGTAGTGCTATGCAAGGAAGATGCTGTTCTTCACAAAGCCCTTTGCTAACCCCATTCTCCTGCTCCCTACCCCTCACCTGGCAAACGCATGTTGTTGCAGGAATTGCTTCCATCCAGGGTCCAGGTCGTTGGACTGAAGGTTATAATCCGCCTTCAGAGTCCACCTGTCTCCTGGTTTCATCTGCCCAATCTTCTGAGAAAATATTTGCTGCCATATCTCCATGGTCCCAACTCATCTGCCTTTGGAGCTGGTTCCGTTTTTGCACTATGACCGTGATCTGCTGGAGCGATCTGGACTGAAATTTGAGTCTCCTGGCTTGTGACTTCCACGGCTGTGGCTGGGGAAGAGACCTTTGCGGGTTGCTTTCCTTTCCCCATGGCACAGAACCAAGTTTGATGTTTGTGAAGCTCGACCTTTGCTTCCAGACAAAGTCCCTGCCCTGAGTCACACCCAGAATGACTTTGCTGACAGTGCGGGCACGCCGTGCGGTTCCAGCCAGGGCAGAATTTGGCCACAACACAATACAGAACAGCTCTCCCAAAGGAGTCTGCTGGTTTTGCACCTGTGGGCTGTGGGGGGGTGAAGTAGTGGCCATTCACGTGGGTGGCTCTGTCTGTCAGTGTCTCTGTGCATCTCCCATGCCAACCCAGCACTTCAGCCAATCTGGGGGTGCTTAGGAAGTGTCCTAGGGAGTGTTGTCACTTGCGGGGTTCAAATGATAATGATTAAACTAGTATCAGGATGTTTCTAGCCCCCACCCTGCTTCCCAAACATAAAGCAAAGACAGTTCTCTGCTCCAAAGCGTTTGCAGTCTAGATAGACAACACGCAGGGGAGGATTCAGGAAACACAGTTCACCCCATTCCTTGCTATTTTCATTTTGCTTTAACCCAGTTCCTATGTATTTGTTCACCCCAAGCTAGGGTTTATAGTATGTGTCCATAGGCAAATACTAGCCATGTGGGTCCATCTCTCACGATTTCCCTCTGTGACTTCCCCTCCCTATAGCCACAGTCTTCCTCCCACAACTTCTTAGGATCTTTTCCTGTGCCGGGCAAAAATGCATTGCGAACTTTCTTATAAGAATGTTGTTTGCATCTCGTGTTCATTTCTCCAGCCCCAGTTAATGAATATTTCAGATTTTACCCAAATACACACTACGGCCAATTCTTATTAACTAAACTAAAATGTATTAAAAAACAAAAGAGAGAGAGGCTGGTTAAAAGATCAATATACAGACAGACATGAGTTCAATCCATTGAGGTGCAGATTCACAGCAGAGATGGTGAGCTTTGTAGTTGCAAAGAGTTCCTTTAGAATTCAGGTCATAGGTCATAATCCAATCCAAATCTCATATTCAGGGTGTCCCAGCAGAACTGGGACCTCAGTCTTGCGACTCAAACTTCCCCTGATGAAGTCTAAGCAGATCTGAGATGACAGAATCAGGACCCAAGGATCTTGTATACAATTTCATGTCCTCTTTGGGATTTCCTCGAGGAACAAAAAGTCATTAGGATGACTTTGAAGGAGGTCCATCACCAGTACTTAGCTATACGAATTAACGTAAGGCCGTTTGCTTTTTCCTCCGCCATTCACAGTACCGGAGATATCCCGTGTTTACAATTCATTTAAGTGCTAGGATCTTCTTTTGACCTCTGAATTATCAGAGTACAGCACAGACAGGGACTGTTGATTACTTTGTCCACCCTACTCATACATAGGTAAATACACAAAAACACAAACACTATCTCCCCCTGTGTCTTTTGAGGGTTATTTATTTGGTGGGCTGTTTAACCCTTTCTAGCCATGCGTCACAACGACAAATACCCACAGTGAAAAAACTGTAACCAGTATTGACTCAAACTGGCGGAAGGAATTTGTCCAGTAAACTATCTGACCAATCCTGCCTCCTGCTCAGTTTGGGGTTGCTATAGCCACCTCCAATGAATGATACAGGGGCACCTGCAAGGCACCTACATCCCCTCCCCTCGCTGACTCTCTCTGGAGAGCTCCATGTTGGGAAATGCCCTGCTCTTGGGGGGCGGGGGAGAAAAGGAGGTGGGAGATTTTGTTTTGAGGGTTGGAGGCCTGGGACAAGCTGCGTCTGGTTGTGGGACACAGACTTGGGGCTTCTTTGGGGGATCTCTCCGGTGAAGGTGAGGGAAGTGGTACGCGACTGCTTGCTTCAGGGCATTTCCCAGCTGCTATGGGGCAAAAGCTAACCACGGTGGGGATCAGTACCCAGCTCCACCTGTGCCTACCCCAGTCTCCCTGGCTGAGCAGGGAGCTGCAGTGTTTTCAGGCAGAGGCTGTTAACCCCCTGTGTGCAAATTACCTGCTGCTGCCAGCTCTCCCTGCTCTCACTCATTGGCTGCCAGAGCCTTTTCATGTGGCTACATCTAGTCCCTGAGCTGTTTTTCAAGGGAGCTGCACTGAAACAGACTTTCCATGTTTACAGCGGGGGCAGAGCCGTTTGTGGGCTGCTTTCTTTCTCCCTTTGTTTCCACGACAGGCCAGACAAAACACACACACACCTCCCACCCCACCCCCAACCCCGCTGCTCAGCGTGTTCCTTGAATTCACAATGACATAGGGTGACATTCCCATCTTCCACCCCACCCCCACCGCAGTCTGGGGAGACTCCATGGATCGCTCTGGAGTCACCGGGACAGCCGTGTCACTGAGATCAGAACTCAGCCCAGACAGCGGAGTGTAAAATACCAGATGCACCAGTGACAGGTCATTTTCACGAGCCCCCAAAGGTCTCTTCCACTGGAGCTCAGACCCCACTAGCAAACGGTGAACAGGGTGCAAAGATGGGCTGTGTCTGCCTTAGTGAGCGCTTGCCCACTGGATCCAAACTTCCACGGCTGATCAGCAAAGCACCGTGACCTTTGCAGCGGGGTGCGAACCCCAGGCAGACGCTTCTTCCTCCTACAGTGGAAACTGATGTTCTCTTGAAGTTAAAGCTCCTTGTGTCTGGGTGAGAACTTTAGTCACTTCTCACTCTCAAGCTGCCTGAGCGTAGCCAGGCAATACCCAGGCCACCGTTTTAATGCTGAGAACACGCCAGGGAAGCAGATACTGAATGGACTTGCCTTTGGAGGTGGATGGGCTCAAAGGCGTTTGGATGAGAGTGCTGGCCAGTTATCCATGGTCCCTGTGGAAGCCCCACACAGAGCCTCTCTCCCAGGGAACAGAACCTGCCTTCAGAGCAGAACCCACAACTCAGCAAGGGTCGAGCCCGGGACATGAATTTCCATCCCGATCCCAGCAGCAGAACCATGGGCCAATGGTCTCCTAGTGAACCATGGAGCGAACCCATCATGGGGAACGAAAGCCCCGGCCCCATAAGGACGAGAAAAGAGAACTGGCAACATTAAAGCACCAGTCACCTGCTCGTTTCTCTCACTGATCAGTCACGTACAGGATTTTAGACTGCCATAGATTAGCATTCGTATTTATTTATAGAATGTGTATACGGTGCCATATAGTGTGCTGGATACTTTGCCGAACAAAGACATAATCCCTGCCCCAACGTGCTTGCAGGCTAACTTTATACACGACATTATTTATGTATTTATTATTAATTATTATTGTTGTTGTGGTTAATTAATTATTATCATATTATTATTATGCTAGCAGTGCACCTGGGAACCTCGATTATGGCCCCATTGTGTCAGATGCAGACGTGAGTTGGTGGAGAGGATGGGTAAGGACATGGGCTCCAACGCTCAGAGCATGTGGTCACTTGGTTATGGTACCTGCCCATCTTCCTTCGGCGTTACTGGTTGAGAATTTCAGAGCAGGCTAGGGGATTTAGGTACATGCCTTCCATTTATTTTAATGGCAGATGTGCCCAAATCCTCTAGGATGGTCTAAAAATCTCAGTCCAGTTTGAATGGGAGTAAAACGCCTGTGAAGTTAGCCTGTCATCGGTGCATTGTAACTTTTCTTCCTTGTGCCCATACAAACCAGCCCCTTCAGCAGGAGCAGATGTGGTACGAGCAGAATATCCTTTCCTCCTACCGTCTGCTACAGCCGTGGAGGAAGGAGCCTGGTAATCGAGTCTATTCTTTCCCCCCTCTGGTAGCTAGCTGGTCCCGAATGCCCTCTCATCTCCAAACCGATCATGAGAAATGTGCCTGTTGCAGATGTAAAGTAAACCAGTATCTCTTTCTAGCCTCTGCATCTGAAATGCGCCCCGCCTTAGAAAAGCTGGTGTCATGGAAATCAGCCCTCACTGTACCACGGTAACAATACTCAGATCACAACTCCTCAAGTTCTGAGACTCCGGAGTCATCGCTGGGTTCTGCTCCCTTTATTAAAGTCTCTGATTTGCTATTACTAAAGGGGACTTTCCCGTTACCGCCCCCGAGCCTGAAAGTGCGCTGACGTCCTATTCCATCGCATGCACACACCTACCAGCCCTGCCCGGGCACCCTGCCTCTTCCCGGCAGTCACCGTGGAAACGAAAGCGCGCCCTGCAGTACCAGCGCCTTGGTTGGTAGGATGGCACGCCGACACCTCCGTGATGGCTGCTCATCAGAATAAAGAGAGACTTTTAAGGCAGTACAGCCCAGTGTGTAGCTCCCCTGCCTCATTCAAACCCCCTGGAGCTGTTTGTGCTTAAACTAAGCATCCACATTAATCTAACCTGAGCTCTATTAATGAGGCAGGCCTCCTAACTGACTGGGTGGAGCTGGGCCTCTCTTCTTCTCCTCACCTCACCATTTCTTCCTTTTCTCTTATCTGTCCTCCCCTTGGCCTCGGGGTATAGCAGCCCACGGCCCCCAACAATCTTCCCCTTTGCCTGTCACCTCCAGCTCCCTCTCTTTCTTTGTGACCCACCCCCTGCCATGCAGGACCCAATAGTTCTCTGTTCCCTGTCCCAGACGCACAGTTCACACCACCCCTCCTCTCTGGGGCTGCGGTATGAACTGCAGGCTCCCTGCGTACACCCTCTGCCCCTGGCTATGCCTCGCATCCAGTTTTCAAGGATCCCCCAACTATGTCTCCATCCGAAGCTACATCTACATTTATGGTGGGGGTATAGAGTGCAGGCAGCACACGCGTAGCTACACGCCGCAGGGAAAGTCTCCGGCAACAGGGAAAGGCTCCGGCAGCGGGGAGGCAACCAGACAGCACGCTGCTAAAAACAGCAGTGTAGACATGGGAAGCACGGCTTGGGCGTGTAGAGAGCTGTGTAGGGTACATACCCTGGCGTTCAGGCATGTAGAGCACTCTACTCTACCCACCTATGCAGTCTTTGCCGTCTACACTGCTGTTTCCACCCACGCTTGCTGGGCGGGCAGCGTCTATACTTTGCATGCTCCCTACGTGGAGCTGTACCTGAGAGGAAGTCTGGTCTAGTGGTGAGGGCACTGGGTTGGGGTTTAGGAAAGCTGGGCTCAATTCCCTGCTCTGCCACTGCTGCCTGTGTGACCATGGGCAAGTCCCTTAGTCCCTCTGTGCCTTGGTTCCTCCCAGGGGCGTTGGGAGGATGAATATGTTAACAACTGTGAAGAGTGCAGAGGGGGACCATTAAATAGCTAGATCTGCATGGTCCTTCAGTCCTCCTTGCTAAGGTACTAGGAGAAGTGCCAGCTGTGATGTAGATGCCGGAACAGGACCGCCGGCCTCATGTAACATAGTGCAGTGAAGAGCTACCAGCTCACGCCCGAGCCAGGCTAAATTCCTATCTGTGACCATGGAGAAAGGCTCTGCCAACCCTGTAAGCCATCCACTTCCTCCAAACTGTGTGGGATTTGAACTCTAAAGGAGGTAGGGGATGGGAGTTAGGCCCAGACACTCACTGAACTGCAGAGATGAAATGATCCTTGAGGTTCTAGAAAGGAAACAGAAGTTCGGGGGGGGGGGGACCGTCGTGTAAAGGGAGGAGTAGAAAGCTGTGCACTTCTGGTATGGAAACCCTAAAAGCGATACCCACCAAGACAAACATTAGCGCCTCCTCTAGGAAAGTAGGGATCTGGTTGCTCCCGCAACGGCAGCACCCCAGTGAGATGCTCCCTCCCGGGGGGACACCCCACTGAGACGTGTTTCCTTTCCAACCCCTGGAAGCTGGTGTATTTCCAGGACAGGACACTGTTGATCCAGTTCAATCCAGCCACATGCAGGGCTGATGCCTCGGTATTTAGGAAGGAAGGAAGCCACAGAACAACGAGATGCCAGAGCAAACTCAAAGCAAAACTAGAGAAAGCAAAACTAGTCAACAGGGAGGAAATGCAGACGGAATGTAGCCCTGAAGCACGCTCAGTGAAAGGCAGCCAGAGTTCTCAAGTGGGGGAAAGATGGAGGAGACTTTCTGACAGAGGGAAATTTGAGAGAGAGAAGCTGGTGAGGAGGTGCCAGCGGACGGCATGCTGGTGAACGTATCCTTAGATCCACTGATTGTTACGGCATAGGCCCTTCCAGTTTACTGCTTGTCCGGATGCAGGGATGGAAGCCTTATTTCTCAACTCTAGGTCATCATTATAAGCCCCAGAGTGGCCATCAGCCATTATCCCAGTGTGAGCCTCCAGTCCATGGCTCATGTTTAGCCACCTAGGGACAGGCTCAGCTTCGGATCCCAATGGTCCCAGGATGCCTCCTTTGTCCTTCCGTAGCAGCACCTTCCATCCACGGATCTCAAAGCCCTTTAGAAACATTAATGAAGGCTCACACTACCCCCTTGCGCAGGGATGTATCATGATCACCCCTGTTCACCGGCACACGGCAGCACATTCCCAATCGGGATGAAAGCACATTTGGAAAACACGGAAACTTTTAAACGAACTGAAAGCCCCTTGTTTCAGACCCCTCTAATCAGGAGTAACTCCGCTGAAGTCAGAGACGGGTCGCCCATCCAGACAACAAGAACCAAAGGAGGGGAGCAGGCAATTTGGTCACCCCATAGGGGAGACCCCCTGTGCTGGAGATGGGTGTGATGGCGCCCCCTGAGACCTACCAATGTAGGCAAAACTGAAGGTGGGGAAAATGCAGGGAGGAGACTGGGGTCATGCTGGGAAGGGGAGGGGTGGTCTCTTATCAAAGTCTCAGCTCGTGTTTGGCCCAGGAGTAGAAGGAGGTTTGAGGGGTCTTCATTGCAGAGAACCTGTGAGCTCAGCCCTAGCTGGGGGAAGGTGTTTATCCCAGCCGGTGGGAGAATGATGCAGCAAGACTGAGTGCGCCTGGACTTGGCCCAGTTGTCAGAGCGGCGCCAGGTATTGGTGGTCGGAAGTGGTTGCACTAACTGACAGCCCAAAGTACACAGGAAAAGGAGAGCTGCTCTGGAGACCACACTTACCACACTGATGCAAGCCTGTGTGGCAATCAGCGAGAGGAAGAACCAAGCCTGCCATAGCCCTGTGTGAAGCCAGGGCCAGATTAATCTTTTGTGGGCCCGGCACCAAACATATTTGTGGGCCCCCATGTAGTCGCTATGGGTCCCTTGTGAGTGTGGGGCTGGTGTGGCAGTGCCGTTGGCACCATGGTAAACCGAGTACTGAATCTCAGAGACAGTTTTCATTTTGATCACACACCTCTGCAAGACTATTTGTATTGCCATACACAGCTTCCTCGGGCCCCAGTTTTTCTCACTGAGTTGTACCCATGTGGGTTTACCAGTGTCCGCAGTGAGCAGAACTTTCATAGTGATCAGAGAAAACTCCCCAGATTTATCTCCTTCCTCATATCTCCTTCCTCATTCCGAAGTTTGGTAGCCATGTGTCCACTACCACCCTATTTCACCAGTCACTCTCTGTGGTCTTGGTCTCAGTTACCCCCAGCCCCCATCCTGCCACTTGCGAACAACATTCTCCCAACCCTGGCTCAGTGAGCCTTTGGCCCCTGGGAACCTGAAGTCACCAGCCTTTCTCCCTCTGCTCCCATCGACATGCTATTCCACTAGGTGGTCACCACCACCTCTCCCCACGCTTGTTTCCCTTCTACCTTGGACATGCTCCCCCGCCAGCTGGGGGTATTCTCCCCCTGCAAGCCTGACCTGCTGCCTCTGTCCCTGCTCCCCTTGACATTCCTTTCCTACTGGTGAGTGGCGCACTGGGGGAACCACGCGTAGTCATGTACAGCTCCAGTGACCCGCTGTCCAGCACGGATAACAGCAGCTTTCTGAACAGACACCTCTCCGTTCAGTTTGGCTGTGAGAGTATCAGAGAAGTGTGTGTGTGTGTGTGTGTGTGTGTGTGTGTGTGTGTGTGTGTGTGTGTGTGTGTGTGTGTGTGTGTGTGTGTGTGTGTGTGTGTGTGTGTGTGTGTGAGACTATCGGCATTTCCCAGCAGTGAGATCTACTGTGTTATTAGACTGTGCAATAGTCTCCCTTGGGAAGTGGCTTTGGAGAACATACTGTCAGGGGCAGGGCTTAATTTGTAATGAAGGAGGTGTCGGGGCTCAAGCAATTTTTTTACTTTCATAACTGACACGGCAAGAACAGAGGTGCCGGGGCTCTGAACCGCCAGGCCCAGAGGTGCCGGGGCTCTGAACCGCCAGGCCCAGAGGTGCTGGGGCTCTGAACTGCGAGCCTAGAGGTGCCGGGGCTCTGAACCACCAGGCCCAGAGGTGCCGGGGCTCTGAACTGCCAGGCCCAGAGGTGCCGGGGCTCTGAACTGCCAGGACCAGAGGTGCCAGGGCTCTGAACTGCCAGGCCCAGAGGTGCCGGGGTTATGAACTGCCAGGCCCAGAGGTGCCGGGCTCTGAACCACCAGGCCCAGAGGTGCCGTGGCTCTGAACCGCCAGGCCCAGAGGTGCCGGGGCTCTGAACTGCCAGGCCCAGAGGTGCCGGGGCTCTGAACCGCCAGGCCCAGAGGTGCCGGGGCTCTGAACCGCCAGGCCCAGAGGTGCCAGGGTTATGAACTGCCAGGCCCAGAGGTGCCAGGGCTCTGAACCGCCAGGCCCAGAGGTGTCAGGGCTCTGAACTGCCAAGCCCAGGGGTGCCGGGGTTCTGAACTACCAGGCCCAGAGGTGCCGGGGCTCTGTCCTGGCAAGTCTTGGCACAAATTAAGCACTGGTCAAGCACAGGTTTGCTTTAGCTACTGGCATAGGCTGGAGCGAATTCAGTGGGTCTGATTCCCCATCCCCACTGATGTACCCAGTGCTTAATTTGTGCCAGGGCATGCCAGGGCTGAGCCCCGGCACCTCTGGGCCTGGCAGTTCAGAGCCCCAGCACCCTCTGGGCCTGGCAGTTCAGAGCCCCGGCACCTCTGGGCCTGGCAGTTCAGAGCCCCGGCACCTCTGGGCTTGGCAGTTCAGAGCCCGGCACCTCTGGGCCTGGCAGTTCAGAGCCCCGGCACCTCTGGGCCTGGCAGTTCAGAGCCCGGCACTTCTGGGCTTGTCATGTCAGTTATGAAAGTAAAAAAATTGCTTGAGCCCGGGCACCTCTGTCATTACAAATTAAGCACTGGATGTACCTTTCTGTAGACACGAGACTGTGCACAGGTATAAATGTTGACCCAAAGCGCTAGTGGCAGCAGTTCTCAAAGTGGGTCGCGACCCCCGTTTTTAATGGGGTTGCCAGGGCTGCCGTTAGACTTGCTGGGGCCCGGAGCCAAAGCCCAACCCCCACCGCCCAGGGCTGAAGCTGAAGCCCGAGAGTTTCAGCTCTGGGTCGCGGGCTCAGGTTACAGGCCCCTTGCCTGGGGCTTCAGCTTTGGCCCCCTACCTGGGGCGAAGGTTCAGGTTGGCTTTGCCCCCCCTCCACCCAGGGCGGCAGGGCTTGGGTTGCCTCAGGAGCGTAGTGATTTTTGTTATCAGAAGGGGGCTGCAGTTCAATGAACTTCGAGAACCCTTACGCTAGCACAATGGACAATCAAATCCACGACGTTATCGCTACCTGTCATTTAATGTTGGTGGGCCCGAGTCTCCTCACTTACATCAGTGTGAATCGGGCGTAACTCCTCAGGAGGCAGTGCAGCGACACCGCTGTAACACTGCAGTGAGGCCAGCCTCCGGCCCGGCTGTAACGCCGCTGAAATCCGTGAGGTGACACCTCACAGAGCTGGAGGTCGGTGCAGTGGTGACTCAGGTTAGTCATTCTAGATACAAAACGCTTTCTCAACAGCCGAAACCTAATCCCACCAAAACCACAGAGCCCACCTCGTCTTATCTCTGTTCCTAGAAAGACCAACCAGCCAGTTCAGCAAAGTGAACGTTCCTGAAAGGCCAGAGTCTCCCGGCTACCACAGCCTGCTGGCGCCTTCGACCTTTGCCTGGTCTGTAGGCAGCTTCTGTCCCAAGCTGGTAAACGGGGGTGGGGAGGTGGCTTTGCAGCATTAGCCTTTCCCCTCTGGAGGATCCACGACCAAGCTTGCCTTAGGATCACAAGGGAAAATGAGTTTGTTAGGGCTCAGCTTAGTGCAGGGTGGACACTGCAGCTATTACCCGGCATTTCAATACCATTGGCAGCCTGGACTATAAAGACCTGCAGAACTGGAACAGCAGGGGGCACTGCAGGTCAGGCGTGAGGACCACAGGACTAGGATAGCACGGGGGGGCTGCCGGTCCATCGGGCCAGGGCAGAGCTGTAGAGGTCCAGGATTGGACCAGCAGGGGGTGCTGAGGCGCACCAGCAGAGTTCTGTGTGAGGGGGGCCTAGCTCCTTGTCTTTCGGGTGCCTTTCGGGTGCCCCACCTGTGCTGCGGTTGCAGGCGCTCCAAAGAGATGTTTGGTGTGGAACCTCCTGCTGAAGAGTCATGAACGCCCAGCAGCTCTGCAGACGCATGTCCCCTGGCCCTGGGGAGCCGGTGTGGAAAATGACAATCTGCCTGAACCCACCGCACTGATTTTCTCGGTTTCGTGTGAAGTGGAACTGGAACTGCCTGAACTAACATCCTCCCCCCACCGAGGGGGCCTGCTCCTATCCTGAGAACGAGCAAAGCTCTGTCCCACAACCTCCTTCCACCGCCTCGGCCCTTCCTTCCCTTCCTCTTTCTCGTTTCCTTCACAGCCTCAACGCCCGACTGCAGTCTCAGCCCACTGGCACAGGGGAGCTCTGGGAGCGATTACCTCCATTGGCGTCCCTTCTGGAGCTCCCAGACATCCCATGAGCTCGCCCACCGACGCGCCTTGAGGAGAACCCCACCTGCTCTCCACTGCACATCCTGCAGGCTCTGCTGGCTGGTGCGGATGGGAGGGGCCCGTGGCCTTGCTTCTTCCCTGCCCTTTCCTATTTCTATGACTTTGGCGCTTCCGGGTGCCAGTTGGGATGGGAGGCCATGTAATGCTGGGTGCTGGATAGACCTGGCTCCTTCCCTCCTTCCCCTTCCTCTCTGCTTCCCCTCTCTGTTCATTGCTTTGCAGTGTCACAGGGGGGCTCCCTCCTCTCCACGCCACACCCCACTAGGCCCGGCACGCTGGGAACTGTCTCAGAGGCACTGCTGGGACGTGCATCGTTTGCTGACACCAGGCTCCCAAAGGTCTGATGCCTGGGAATCACAGCCTTGTATTCCCAAGGCCGCTGCCTGCCATGTACTCACCCCCAATGCATCCGCCCTTCCTCAGCCAGAACGGGGTGCCCAGCTGATGGGCAAAATCTTGGCCAGCCTCCTGCAGGTGTGAAGGGGCGAAAATGGGGGGAAAGACCCTTCCCCACACCTACCTAGTGCAACGGCACAGGAGCAGGGACAACAAAGGACCCACGGGTTTAACCTCCCTGCTCCCGCTGACGTCAGTGGCAGTGATACTGTTGGCTTTGGCAGAGCAGAATCCTGCTCCATTGGGTTACCGCTGGGGTGGGGTGTCCGGCTATGCACCTGCCGGTGCTCCATATCTCCATAGCCAGAAGGTGGGAGGCCATAGCCAGACCTCCAGCAAAGATGTTGCTACCGGAAGCAGGTTCTGGAAAGGAGAGAACGCTGCTCTGAATGACAGAAAGGAGCACTGCAGGACTTTACCTCCCCGGCTGTCCTGCTCCATCCTGCCCTGTGCAAGCAGGTTGGCTGAGGAACCCCCTGTGATGGGTTGGATCACAGAAACCCCCTGGGGGCTGCCAACTGATGTGCCAAGACTACCTCTACCCCTGCTTTCCTGCCCTGGCAGCTTCGGACTTCAGTGCCCTGCCTGGTTTGAGCCAGACCCACTAGCCTGCTGCAAACCCAGACTCAGGGCCTGAACCACGCCCCCTAACAGCTGTAGGCTTAATTGAAAGCAGCTTAAGAAGTGTTCCTGTCTTTAATACTCAAATGCCCAACTCCCAGTGGGGTCCAACCCCCAAATAAATCCGTTTTACCCTCTATAAAGCTTATACCAGGTAAACTCATAAATTGTTCACCCTCTATAACACTGATAGAGAGATATGCATAGCTGTTTGCCCCCCCCCCCCCCCAGGTATTAATACATACTCTGGGTTAATTAATAAGTAAAAAGTGATTGTATTAAATACAGAAAGTAGGATTTAAGTGGTTCCAAGTAATAGCAGACAGAACAAAGTGAATTACCAAGCAAAATAAAACAAAACATGCAAGTCTATTAATACAGTAAGAAAACTGAATACCGATAAAACCTCACCCTCAGAGGTGTTCCAGTAAGCTTCCTTTTACAGATTAGTCTCCTTCTAGTCTGGGTCCAGCAATCACTCACACCTCCTGTGGTTACTGTCCTTTGTTCCAGTTTCTTTCAGGCAGGGGTCTCAAACATGCGGCTCGCGGGTGGAGTTATTAGCTGCGGACTGCCAAGCTCCCTGCGGCCCCCTGCCCGAGTTATTTCCTGTGGCCACCAAGCTCCCCTCACCTGCCACTCCCTCTCCCCCTCAGCACGCCATGTCCCCGCTCCTCTGCCTACCTCCAAGTGCTTCCCGCCTCCAAACAGCTGTTTGGCGGCGCTTAGTGCTTTCCAGGAGGGAGGGAGCAGGAGCAGGGAGCCACGCGCTCAGGGGAGGAGGCGGAGAAGAGGTGGGGCAGGGGCGGGGATTTGGGGAAGGGGTTGGAATAGAGGCAGGGAGGGGGCGGAGTTGGGATGGGGACTTTGGGGAAGGGGTTGGAATGGGGGCGGGGAAGGGGTGGGAAGAGGCGGAGCAGGGCGGGGCCTCATGGAAGGGGGTGGAGTGGGGGCGGGGGCAGCAGGGGTGTGTGTGTCAGTGAGGCAGGCCTCGGGTACTAGTCCTCATGTGGCCCTCAGGGCCGGCTCCAAGCACCAGCTTAACAAGCTTTGTATTTTTTCGGCTTTTTTTTTTTTTTTTTTTTTTTGCTTGGGTGGCAGAAATGCTGGAGCCGGCCCTGGTGGCCCTCATGGTCCTTTGAGTTTGAGATCCCTGAGTTTCCTTTGGGGTGGAGCTGCTATCTCTTGAGCCAGCTGAAGACAAAATGGAGGGGTCTCCCACAGGCTTAAATAGACTTTCTCTTGTGGCTGGAGACCCCCTCCTCTCTCCTATGCAAAGTTCAGCTCCAAGATGGAGTTTTGGAGTCACATGGGCAAGTCACATGTCCATGCATGACTCAGTTTTTACAGGCAGCCGCCACTGCCCACATGCTATCTTGAATGTCTCCAGGACGACTTCTTATGTGGATTGGAGCTTCCAAGATCCATTGTTCGTTAAGTGTTTCTTGATTGGGCACTTAATTTGCACATTCCTTTCTCAAGAAGCTGACCAAATGCTTTACAAAGGCTACTTAAAAATCAAGACAATATTCATAACTTCGAATACAAAAATGATACATGCATACAAATAGGATGAATAGATTCAGTGGCTCATAACCTTTGTAGAGATGTGTTACATGGCATATGTAGCCTAAAACATACTCCAGTTATGTCATATATACATTCATAAGCATATTTCCATAAAGCTTTATGTGGTACACCGTCACATCCCCTGTTCAGCTGCTGCTGAAAGCCACACGAGCCCAGTGTCTGTGTCCTGACCCACGCTAGTGGCTTGTCTGTAAAGAGGATAAGAGCCTAATACTGCTATTACTGATGGAGTTTCTCCTTTAGCTGAAGTAGTTGAGGCTTGTGTTTTTAGTGTCAGGGGAGCCATGATACTAGCACTTCATTCCTTGTGCCAAGAATATGGCTCAAACTTCCTTAAACTACCCCTGAGCTCTTGCCAAACACCCTTGTTTTCCAGGAGGCCATTTCTTTCTGGCCCCAACCCCCCACACTACAGCCCCAAGCTGTGTTTCCTTGGCAGGTAGAAAGCACAGTGGGACGTAAACAAGCACCTGGCAGGGTCCATCCACAAACACACGTGTGTGCTCAGCAAACCGCAGCACACTACCTGCGACTGCGCGGCCAGTGACACCTTGAAGCTCTGATTCCTCTCTCTGCTATGGAGGCAGAGTGGAAAGAGTGAACCAGTCCCAGGGCTGCATCTAGAAAGTGTCAGGTCTTACGGGAAAACGAAAAACAAAACTGCTGACTGAGTTAACACTTCACCCCCGCTGCCTCCACGTCTTCTGTGCTGTTCTGATGCACTCAGCAAATATCGCCTGGGCTCACTATTAAAAGCAAATGGCTGATGCTTATCAGCGCTCTTTCAGTTTGGTGACTTGGCCCCAGCCCACTTGCTGTACAGTATTCAGGTCTGAGTCTACCAAGCTTAGCTCATGCAAGAACCCGTCATGACTTGGCTCTAAGGAGGCTGTTCACACACACTCAGGCGGGAGTGGAGCAGCAACATCCTCAATCCGGTTTGAGACCAGACCGCGCGATGTTGCAGGCGCTTTGGAGGTCAGGCACAGGATTCAAAATGATCTTGACAAAGTAGAGAATTGGTCTGAATTCATCTAGATGGAATTCAACGGAGACCAGTGCACTTAGGAAGGAAAAAGCAAATCCACCACTACAAAATGGGGAATATCTGGCTAGGTGGTCGTACTGCAGAAGAGGAGCTGGGGTTCTAGTGGCTCACAGATTGAATATGAGTCAACAGTGTGAGGCAGTAGTGAAAAAGGCTCGTGTCATTCCGAGGTGTATTACCAGGAGTGTTGTAGGTAAGACACAGGAGGTAATTGTCCTGCCGTACTCAGCACTGGGGAGGTCCCAGCTCGGGGACTGTGTCCATTTCTGGGTACCACACTTTCAGAAAGACGTGGAGAAATTGGAGAGAGTCCAGAGAAGAGCAACAAAAACGATAAAAGATTCAGAAAAGCTGACCTATGAAGGAAGGTTAAGAAAACAGGGCACATTTAGTCTTGAGAAAAGAAGACTGATGGGGGACCTGATAGTCTTCAGATATGTTAAGAGCTGTTCTAAAGAGGACTGTGATCAATGGTTCTCCATGTCCACTGAAGATAGGACAAGACATAACGGGCTTAATCTACACCAAGGGAGATTTAGGTTAGATATTAGGAAAAGCTTTCGAACTCTCCGGGTAGTTAAGCTCCGGAACAGGCTTCCAAGGGAGGTTGTGGAATCCCCGTCATTGGAGGGGTTTAAGAACAGGTGGGACAAACACCTGTTAGGGACGGTCTAGGGTTACTTGGTCCTGCCTCGGCACAGGGAGCTGGACTTGATGACTTCTCGAGATCCCTTCCAGCCGACGTATCTATGATTCGATGAATGTCCAAGTGGGCTCTGTGGCCCTAATCCTACCAGCTGACCAGTTCTGAGAGAGCTCACAGCCCCAGACACCCCGCACTGGGTGGATCCCCAAACCTGCCCTCTCGCGTGAGCCAAGGATTTGTAGGATGTAACCCTCTCTGGGAATTTGAGGTTTCTTGGGAACTCAGTCAATGGTAAGAAAAAGACACCGATGAGCAGCACTCAATATGCATGAGATATTGGTTATTACTGATCATTTCCTAGGCGGGGCGGTGAGTTATACGGGCCCGTGGTGCCCGGGCTCCAGCAAATTCAGGGCCCGGGGGCCCGGCTCCACCAATGTTCAGGGCCGGGTCCCTCCCCCAGCCCCACCTGCTGCCCCCGCGCGCCTCCCCAGAGTGTCCCCCGACCCCACCTGCCGCCCCCGCGTGTGTCCCCCGAACGTCCCTGCCTGCCCTGGGCAGCGGGCGGCTGCCCCCTGCAGCTCTGCACTGCGCTCCGTCGCCGGCCGCTGCCGGCTACAAGGGGCAGGCCGAGGCGGATCCTGCACCTGCGGAGGGAGGAGGGGAACAGGTGCGTGACAGCCCCCGCCGCCAGCAGGCGACTCCGAGTTGACTCGTTGACTCCGAGGAGGGAGGCTTATCCTGGCTGGACCTCCTGAGCAGCAGCCTGGGGGCACTTGGGTGAGTGTTGTGCCGGGGGGGGGCCTGGGAGGGGGCCCCCCTCCCGCTCTCCCCAAGAGCTCGCTGCTGCTGGCGGGGAGAGGGCTGGGAGGAGTGCTCCTTTCTGGCCCCCCACCCCAGCCCCGGGGCAGCCTGCCTGCTACACCCCGAATTCCTCAGTCCTGGCCCAGCCCCACACCCTGCACCCCCTGCCACACCCCAATCCTCTGTCCCAGCCCAGAGCCTGCACCCAGCACCCAAACTCCCTCTGAGAGCCTGCACCCCACACCTCCTTCTGCACCCCAACCCTCTGCCCCAGCCCAGAACCTGCACCCAGCACCCAAACTTCCTCCTAGAGCCTGCACCCCACACCTCCATCTGCACCCCAACCCTCTGCCCCAGCCCCGAGCCTGCACCCAGCACCCAAACTCCCTCCCAGAGCCTGCACCCCAAACCCCCTCCCACACCCAAATTCCCTCCCAGAGCCTTGGGCAGCTCTGTGGGGGGGGGAGACTTGGACCATTCTGGGCACCACCAAAAATTATACAAACCTGCCACCCCTAGGGATGTTCCTAGGGCTGTGTAGTCAGTTTAGTTCACCGGCATTTCGGTTCCCTGGAATGTCTTTTGTCTTCCAGTGTTGGTTTCTGTGCACCTTTTGTGGACTCCCTTGCCCTGCGAGCTGTACAGACACAGGACAAAAAGACACCCCCAGCCCCAGCACAATCTCCAGCCTTTTCCTCGCCACGTATCAGTCCAGAAGCAATAAACAAAACTGAAGATAAAGTTAAAGCTTCTTTTTATTCACAAAGACCTTCGACCACTTCAGTGTAAACTCCCGGGGCCTGATCCCCTGTTGCCAAAGCTAAGGGCAAAGCACCCACTCAACAGGATCAAGCCCTCAGGTTGACTGTGAACCCCAGGAGTGACACCTTACTGCTCCGACAGCCCCATTGATTCCAGCAGGGCTGGTCGAGAAGTAAGGTGCTCCAGAGTGCTCCGTGTTCTTGCCATCTCCTCCGCCCGTGCACGGGTCGGATTTCCACCTGATTTGGTTTCAATCCAGCTGCATCCAGCTGCAGCTCTTAACTTTCAAGTGCAAATATATGACACTACAGAAGGAAAAAAAACCACATTACAGTACATTTCCCATTAGTCTTTTTAAATAGTTACATGCAACGCAGCTTCTCCCACAAAGCTAGGAGACGCCCCTAGCTCGGTACCGAACAGAAGGAGCAACCTTCTCCTGTCCACTGCACCCAAGAAGACCCACTGATTTCAGCTGGGTGCTGCAGCTCTCGTGACGATTAGAACGCATCAGAGCTGCAATCGGTTTCATAGTATCCGTTTAGACTGCAGCCACTGGCATGCATTCACAAATTTCTCCCAATGTTAAGATTTCTTAGTAGGGTCAAACCCAGCAGGAAGTCAAAAGAGGCAGGTTTGTGCTCCGTTTGGCATGACTGGGGAGCCCAGGAACTGAAATATCAGGGCTGCAGGTCAGCATTAGTTTATCTGTGAGGTGGCAGCTTGTATCCCTCGCCCGTAAGCAAGGCAGAACTGGGCTCCAACAGTCTATGGTAGCATCTTCCAGCAGGTGCCCCTGCATCCACCTTCCAGCCCTAAAGATCCCATCCTTTCCCACCGGTTTACCCTCTCCCATCCTTTAGACCCAGCTTTGCCATCACCATCCTAATGAACGAGGAGGATGGGCAAGGCCTCTCTTTGGAGCCCAGCATCACTGGCCAATAGGGTAACTGCTGAGTGACCCATGACTGTACCTCTTTCCTCCCCTCCCGGCCCCCAAGGGATGGATCATGCGGCCTCTTGCAGCGCAAGAAACCAAGGACCGGGATGAACGTGGCTCTCCGCCACGGCAACACAGGGCTCAAACCACATGTCCATTAGTCCAGATCCTCAAGCGTGTTCTGACTGCACGTCTTCCTTAGCAGCAAACAATTGCTTGCGGCCTGCTGGTGGAGGGAAGGACCCCGATGAAGGCTGCCGTAAAATGTCAGTCATTCGAGCGGCTGTCCGATACGGGGAAGAAGGAGAGTCAGGGGCTGGCGTAAAACCGGGCGCAGCGTGTACAAATAGTGCAGATGCTGCCGCCAGGCCTTCCTGTCCGAAAGCCTCCGAGAAAGCTGTAGAGAGACGACAAACAGAAGGAGAAGCACGGTCGGGCTCCTGACCCATCAGCGGGGCTGCGCTCAGATTTGACAGGTCCTCTGGTGTTTCGTTTTCTTCCCCCTTTCTGGGGTGACAGGCTTCTCTTCAGGGAACACGATGACGGCATATTCTGTGTTGTCAGGTGGGTAACTCTCCACCGAAGCCTCTGTGTGCTCATCCTGCTGGAATTCCAACACGCCATAATCCACCGTGTACGTCGTCACCTGTTCTTTCTGCTGCGCAAACAACAAGAGAGGGCGTTTTTACTAAGAGTCACAGCCACACACTCCTGGCTTCTCTACGTACCCCACACACAGGCAGACGCACTCACACAGATTCAGACCTTTTACGGCCAGAACAGACCACTGTGACCGGCCATTCTGACCTCCCGTAGAGCACAAGCCGTAGGACCTCAACCAGTAATTCCTGCCTCAAGCCCAGAACTTCTCTTTGAGCAGGAGGGTATGTTTTTAAAAGCCTTGATTTACAGATTGCACCCAGCAGGAATTTTCCTCCAGGGCAGATTGGCAGAGGCCCTGAAGGTTTTTTGCCTTCCTCTGCAGCGTGGGGCACAGGTCACTTGCTGGAGGATTCTCTGCACCTTGAAGTCTTTAAACCACAATTTGAGGACTTCAATAGCTCAGACATAGGTCAGAGGTTTGTTACAGGAGTGGATGGGTGAGATTCTGTGGCCTGCGTTGTGCAGGAGGTCGGACTAGATAATCATAATGGTCCCTTCTGACCTTAAAGTCTATGGCTAGGTCTACATTACCCGCCTGAATCGGCGGGTAGAAATCGACCTCTCGGGGATCGATTTATCGCGTCCCGTTGGGACGCGACAATCGATCCCCGAATCGACGCTCTTACTCCACCAGCGGAGGTGGGAGTAAGCGCCGTCGACAGAAAGCGGCAGAAGTCGATTTTGCCGCCGTCCTCACAGTGGGGTAAGTCGGCTGCGATACGTCGAATTCAGCTACGCTATTCACGTAGCTGAATTTGTGTATCTTAAATCGACTCCCCCCTGTAGTGTAGATGTACCCTATGAGTCTATGATACTCGACGAGATGGAGAATCCACCGCCTCCCCAGGTAGGTGGCTCCAGTGGTTAATGACTCTGAATTAAAAACATGCACCTGGCTTCTAGTCTGAATTGGTCTAGCTTCAGCTAAGTAGGTACTTACGGACCGTGATCAAGTTACCTCTTAACCTCCTCTTGGATAAGCTAAATAGATTGAGCTTCTTTAGTCTCTCACTAGAAGGCATTACTAGAGAGCATCCAACTCTATGCAATCAGCATGGCTGTAGTCAAAGTACCTTGCACTGTGATCCCATCAGCTCTCACAACCTCAGAGGATTGGACTTGGCTAGTAACTGGACGTTACTGCAAGGGACGGGGGGTGCTAGTGATTTCGCAGGGAGCTCTCCTCTGTGCGTCAAGGCTGGCCCAGGTGCCCCAGGGTGGCAGTCAGACACACCACGGGTGCCACCTTTGGGGCCTGACATACAATCAAGGTCCACACGCTCCTGGCCCTTTTATCAAAAGGAGGGACGTTAATCCAATTGTCCCGGCCCAACTCCAGCTCAGAGAATTGCTTTCTCCCGCTGGCTGTTTCCAATGCAATATTCTTCGCTGTGCTCTGGGGCTGCCGAGCATGGACACCACATTAGCGATCCGTATCAGAAGTGTTTGTGTCACTGCTCAGAGAGCTTGGGGGCTATTTGGAGACAAAAGGGGCCATACAAACAGACAGTCACTCCATTACGATTATTGATAATAACAATCCATTGCCTGCAAAGCAAAGTACTTCAGCTGCATCTAAGAGTCTTTCATTCTGTTTCTTTTCTCTCTCTCTCCTTTCTCCCGGTGGCACTGGCCCGTGAAGGACTCGGACTGGGCTGTGGGGACGGGTGAGGAGCTGTGGCATTGTGCAGTTCTGCCTGCCGCCCTGGCATGGATCTGGGCACTTGCTACTAAAGATCTGACAAGCCCAGGTTCTTTCCTGCCAGCCGCACGTGAGCGACGGGGAACTTACCAAGAGTGCGTTTTCACGTTGTGGTTTCTGCTGCCCTGCAAAGTAACACATTTGGTTAGACCAGGCACAGGAGCTGGGCTGCAGCGAACATCACAAGGGGAGTGGGCGTCAGAGTTAGCTCTGCTTCCCGCGGCATTGCAGCTCCCTGCAAACGACTCTGGGGCTGCACAGACTCCTGCCCTCAGCAAGATCCCACTGGAGGATGTGCCGACATCCACCGATCCAGACATAGGTCCCCAAAGCTCCCCTCAAAGCCAGCGGGAGAGTCACTGGCACACGGACTGCAGGGCTGGGCCTGGCATTCTGGAGCAGAGGCCCACCGTGGGGAGAATCGTGCCCTGTTTTTCTACTCCAGCGCTCCAATCGTGAGCAATTGATCACTAGGGCCTGACCTGATTCTGCTCTATTCAGGTTCTTCTCCCATGTGCACGAGTGAGGGAGCTAAGCTCCTGGATCCCAGCCACCAGCCCAGGTATCCAGACGGGGAGAGCTCTGCTGGGACTGGTGGGCTGGAATCACCTCACAGGTCTCTGGGCAGCAGCCGGGAGTCTCCCTGGCCACGCTGCACTCTCAGTTTCTGGTAGCCAGCAGCCAGCGTTCTGCCGGCCTAGTGGAGAGACCAGCCGGTGGATACACAATAAATGCGCCCCCGCTCTGCTAGCCAAGGCTGCAGCAGGCTCATCGAGTCCGGCTGCCGCTGGACGGAGACAGAGCGCTGCACTGAGTGAGCCGGCCAAGCCTCGTCTGGGGACCCTGCACTCACACAGCCCTGCCCACCGTGGGCTCACTAAGGCCAGGCCTGAGGAAGAGGAGCATGGAGGGGAGCTCTGGGAGGCATGACCCTGCTCCAGTGGGAGGGCACCCACCACACCTTCTCTTGGGGCCCCACAGACAGCTCCACAGGCCACGGCCCCACCCAACCCAGACAGGGGCTGGGGGCTCACTGCCCTTTACATGGGGGCTCCAGGCAGGGGGAAGGCTCCTTGTACCGTCCCCACCACTGGCCCTACAATGGGCCGAGCCAATCTAATGCGGGGTTGGGGGAATGTCAGAGATTTGGGGCCCAAGCCTGGGAGGCGCTGAGCACCGGCCACTCCTAGTGAAGCCAGGGGGAATTTCACCCGAGTTAACACCCCGGAAGGGCCCCAGCATTCGGCCCGCCGAGCTCAACAGCACTCAGCACCTCTTGGGATGGAGGCAGAATGGCTGAGCTAGCCGTCCCGTCCACAGCGGCCCTGTCGGGTCAGTCTATACAAGCCTCTGCTCACCACAGTCCCTGAGCACCCCTCCTGCCCCCCACCCTTTTTTCTGCAGCTAGCCTTGGCTTGCCCCCAACGGCAGCACCGGAGGGGAAGGGCAGCAGACTGTCAGGGCCCCGCTCGCCCCTGCCACGACGCACCTCCCGTCCGGCGCGCGGTGATGAAGAGTATGTAGGTGATAAGCCCCAGCAACACGGCCCCGGCGATGATCAGGCCAATGATGACTGGCACTTTAAAGTCGCCCACCAGGTCGTCAACAGTCACGTTGGGAACGGTGGTGGTCCATCCGTCTAGGGAATTGCAAATAAAAAAGAAGAAACGTGACAGTCTCTGTAAAATACAAAGCAAACCACGTCCTCTCCTCCAGCACGACGTCGCTGGAGTTAACAGCTCTTAAGGGAGCCCTACAGCCATTGAGTTTTGTGGCATAAGCAGGACTTAACTGGTGTTCCCGGCTCGCACTAGCCCGCTGGACAGAGGTGAATTTCACACCGTTTGTCAGACCTAGCACTGGTGCTGTCGTCACACCGTGGGGTCATATGACGGGACTGCCCGTGATAGCGGGGGAATGGACGCAATGACCCAGCATGTCCCTTCCAGTCCTATCTTCCTAGATCTCTGATTCTCATCTGTACAGTGCCACCCAATCAGTCCAGGCCCCCTGCTTAGCTCCAGCTTCTATCTCATTTGATCAAAACAAGGGCAAGGCAAAACAGTTGTACTCAAAATAACGCAGTGCCCCTTCCCCCATTCGATCCAGTGGTTCTGGGTAATAGGGTCAGTGGGAAGAGGCTCTGGCCCAGTGTAGGACTGTGTAACGAATTGGTGGCCACATATGTACAGGCACCATCCGTCAATATTAGCAGCCAAACCCAGAACCTTTGCACCCGACACACATCTGTATCAGCTGAGATGAGAACATAAGAACGGCCATACTGGGTCAGACCAATGTAGCCTGTCTTCTGACCGTGGCCAATGCCAGGTGCCCCAGAGGGAATGAACAGAACAGGGCAACTATCAAGTGATCCATCCCCTGTCATCCAGCTTCTGGCAGTCAGAGGCTTAGGACACCCAGGACTTGGGGTTGCCCCCCGACCATCTTTACTAATCGCCATTGAGGGACCTGGGAGATACAGGTGTAATCCCATTAGCTGTGTGTAAGTAGGAGGCTGTCAGAGTCACTTGATTGTTTGCCAGAGGGGAACATAGTCACACGGACTAAGGCAATTAGAGCTGCTAGATTGGGGGGGAGGATTTAATTCACAAAACAAATTGAAATGTTTCCATTTCACAGGCTCCAAATGACCTCTCTCTCTCTCTCTCTCTCTCTCTCTTTTTTTTTTTCAAAAACTTTCATGCCAGTTTCAAATCAAAAAGATTCCTGAAGTGGTCGATGACGTTGTTTACTGAGAAACCTGCTTTTGGTGAGCATAAAAGCCCCCCTTCCAACGTGTTTTGGCAAATGAAAGAATGCCGAGAACCATTTCAAGGACCGTTTCTATGTTTTCCATCAAAACCATCACCAAAAACCGTTTTTCACAACATTTTTCCTTTCTGAAAAAGGCCACTTTTGACCCCCCAAAATAGGTTTGAAAAGTTTCATCCAGCGCTAAAGTGAAGGTAGTGCACTCTGACACAGCAGGGGCACTGGAACAATTTGTATAGTGGGGGTGCTGAGAGCCATTGAACCAAACTGTGAACCCTGTGTATAATGGAAACCACTTGAAGCCAAGGGGTGGGGGGTGGGGGGGCTGCACACACACACACACACACCCCTAGTTCCAGCACCTATGTTACGCAGTGAGCTCTGTGGGGCAGGGACCAGCTTTTTGATCTGTCTGTACAGCGCCTAGCACCATGGGGTCCTGGCCCATGATGGGGGCTCATCGGCGCTTCCATAAGAACAGATAATAATAATAATAGTCCCTGCTCGTCCCATGCATCTTAGATCTACAGGAGTTCAAACTCCACCTGCAGTACCCTTTTCTAGTACAGCTGCATAAATACAGACATCAGGGTTGTCAGGGGCGTGAGTCTTCGGCATCTAAAACATGCAACTTAAAGGAGCTGGGCTTCAGTGGAAGAGCGAGAGATGCTTATGGACTCGGGCTTCCACCTCCCTGTTGACTGTGGTGTCGGGACGTACGCGGCCATGGGGGAGAGGTCCTTGCAGCGGCAGCAGATAATTAGCTGAGGTGGGACAGTAAAATAAGAAAATATCCATGGCCGAGTGACTGCTGCCGGGTAAAATGCCACGGTTTATTACTTTCTGCAGCATCGTAACTGTGCACCGGGTGCTTGATGTGGGTCAAGCTCTCCCCCACCAACTTGCTTTCAGTTACCTGCAGGGAGCCCAGTGGGGCCTGCCCCAGCACAGATTTGGCCTTGATTCAGGTCAGCTGCTGGGAAAGTGGCCATGTGGTTTGTAAACGTCACACCAGAGACAGTTACTACTTTCACTCTGGCCAGGAAATCACACATTACAGCGTCTAGCCCTGGGGGCCCTGGTCCCAGAGTGGTGCCTTTGGGTGCTACCGTAATATATTGGTTGGAAAGAGGAGCCCGACATAGCCCCTGCAGAGCAGCAAGCGAAGGCTCTGGCTGACCCCTGGCAGAAGCGACCTCCACAGCGAGAGATGCTGATTGATTTGAGCAGCTGGGAACCGCCCATTCTAACCTAGCTGGTTAGGGCATCAAGGGGTGGGGGGAATTCTGGCCTGGAAATATCACTCAGCCCACAGACCAACAGAGCATTGTAGCAAATCTTCAGCCGCACTGCGTCACGCAGACGCCTGGAACTTCCCCGCAGCTTAGCCTCTCCCGCTCCAAACACACAAGCCCCTACCCCCAGAGCTAAAGCAGGGTCTATGGCACACGGCTGGGCGCTCTGAGCCCCTCCAGCAGAGGGCTGCGGTAGACACGCGTACAAGCTGGTTCGTTATACTGTCTCCGAAACAAACCTGTTTGTTCGTTTGTAACTGTGAGGTTGGACACGTTGCTTTCCATCACTTTACTGGGCGAGGAGAAAGCGATCAGCCCGCAGAAGTACTCGCCACTGTCATTCTTGGTTAGGTCCAGTATCTTTATCTCAACAGAAGAGGTATGGTTGATGAGGGTGAATTTCTCTTGGATTTTAGGTTCATTCCCATTAAACTCGGCAATTTTTTTTGTGTGAGTGGCATTGATCTTTTTGTACCAGTTTAAACTATAATCGAACTGAGGGAAGTTCGCCTTGGAGATATTGCAGAAGAAGCTGGCTGTGTCGCCCACAGGCCTGGATAGCTTCTCCGGGGAAAACGTCACTGTTTCAGAGAAAGGAAAGAAACAAAGAACAGGACACCGTGATCAGCAGGAGATTCATTGATGGGCCTCACGGGCACATTGTACAACCATTATTATTTATTTATTCTCTGTATTACCGGCACATCCAGCAGCCCTAGGGCTGAACCAGAACCCCCCTGCGCTGGGTGCCCTACAAACACAGAACAGACAATGGTTATTATTGATTGTGTGGTAGCACCTAGAGGCTTCAGTCAAGGATCGGGGGCCTGTCGTGCAAGGTGCTGTACGAATTAGTAGAACAAAGGTAGTCCCTGCCCTGGAGTGTTTGGATCTTTGGCCTTTCCCAATCCCCCCACCACTAAAAGCAGAGGGAGGATCCAGCCCCAATGTATGTGCTATCTGACAGCCTGAGAAACCGTTAACCATGGGTATGCTCCAGCGCAGCGAACACTGCTCCCCTTAGACAAAAGGAAATTCAACACTGTTGTGCCTGTCTCACAGGCACTGGGACGCTCTGTGCAGTCCTTGCTGGGGATGCTGCATTCTCAGGCTATGCCCAAGCCTCCTACCGCAAAGCTGCACAGAGAGGCAGTGTGATTCAGTGGGTAGCGCACTAGACTGGGACTCAGAAGAGCTGGGTTAAATTCCTGGCTCAGCCACTGGTGGGTTGGGTGGCCTTGGGCAAGTCACTTGCCTCAGTTTCCCCCTCTGTAAAATGGGACTAATGGTCCCTCTTTTTTAAAGGGCTTTGAGAGACCAACCGATAGAAGAGTGTTGTAAAGCCTGGGGAAGATGAAAAGTGCTGCACATGTGTAATTAATTGTTTAATTTAGTACTGACTCATTATTATCAGGCAAAAACGTGTGGTGAGTCTAAGTGGTGATTACTGCTCTGTCTCCTCCATGTGCGTGCAGAGCAGCGACCAGAATTTAAAGCTAAAACATTTAGCATAGGTTCTTGTCCTTGTTTGTCAGCAGTATGGGGCCCACGCAGAGTCTAGGAAATTCACAAGGGCTTCACCTTCCCCTACCTCATTGGCCGCTGGCTGTTCTGAAACCCTCTGGGCACTGAGGGCTTGGAAACCTCCCGGAGAGCTCCATGTACTGCAGAGTTCCCGATGAGTGGGCCGCACTCGGGTGTCTCAAGCCAGGCCCTCAAAATCTCTAGTCACTTTGGCAGATCTTTGCCGGAATTAAAAAGTATGTATTACCCGTTTGTTGTGTCTACCTTCTCAAGTGGAAGCTCTTTATCTGTATGTACCACATGGGACTAAATACAAAGTCCTGCTGGCCAAACTCCATTGAAATCAATGGGATCTTGACAGCAAAGGGTCTGGTGTTGGTGCTAAATAACTAGCTAACGTTTAATCATTGGTAATAACTGTTCTATTAAATGTTTATACGGGGCCCAATTCGGCTCTCGGTTGCACCCACTTGACCGCAGAGGAACTTCCAGCTGTTTCATATGAAAATTAGGATCTATTTTTATACCATGTTAGTCATCCTTTCTGTGGCTGATTTTGCCTCTGAAAGCCAGCAGGTGAAACTGACGCAGAGTCGATTTACAGGGTGGGGTGGGGGCATAACTGATTGTGTACCTGATTCAAATCAGGGTGCGTGAAGCTACCCTGCCTGCCTTGAGAAGCCCGCGTGGTTAGTTGGAAAGGTACTCATGTTGCCTCATTTGTCGCTCTCTGTCACCTCTTCTCTTAGCCGGGTGTTGAAGGGGTAATAACACAATCAACTCTGTAGCAACAGACTGATGGCCTAGCCTCCGAATTCTGGGTCGTTTCGTGTCTGTGCTCAGCCTGTGGCACACCCATTGACATCAGCTGCATGGACCAGGCCAACGATTGAGGGTGGAGTATGGCCTATGGCATCACCGCAGGACTGAGGCAAGTGATGATTCAAGGGTGCAAAGACGGAGACAGTGGACTCTAGCTCATACACAGAGACCCCCTAAGGCCAAGGCTTTCCAAAGTGAATAGTTATTTTAGGCGCCTGACTATAGACACCTTCAAGGGACCTGATCTTCAAGTACTGAGCTGCCCGACCCAGAGAACTCTCATGGCGGCAGGCCACGGCATGTCAGGCATATCTGCCTCAGTTTCCCCCTTAGGTAACCCAAGTGCTCTACACCAGGCTCTCTTGCTTTAATAATACCCTTCCTTGGGGATAGTTCATTACAAAAACATGATGCAAATAAGTCCGTAACCCCAAGTCCCAATCACTATCCATTTCCAATACGCAGTATAAGCCGTCTTTAAAACTCAAGAAATCTCATCCCTCAATGCCCATCTAACACAGCCCGGCACCTTGGACCAGGCCCGAACTCTCTGTAAGTCCTTGTCTTTTCCTCTGACTCGGGACAGCCACCCCAGTCCTTCTAATTAGACTGTAACTCTGCTCTTCCCAGCGGGAACCCCTCCCAGCCGAGCATCCGTCACTCCCCCTGACCCTCTCCCAGTTCCTTGGGGTCCAGTGCTCTAGCCCTGGAGATAGCAACAGTCACCTCTGTTGCTCTCCTGCCTTCTCCCAGGTCCCAAACACGCCGTCTCTGGCAGCTCCCATCTCCAGCCTTCTTCTGCTGCCTCTGTCTCACCAGGTCTTTCTTGCACCGGGACTGTCACGCCCCAGTCCCAGGGGACTCTAGTAGTCAATCCCAGGAATCTTCCTGCTTCTGGCCTCTCTCCCTATTCCCAGTGAGTACCCCACATCTGTTCTCTCTCTTCCCCTTTCCAGACTGACTCTGTGTCCTGATTCACCCAGGGGCCCCACGGGCCTCCTCTTATAGCCCACTGGGGCCCGCTGGCCCAGCACAGGTGCACTGGCCCTGCTCCTTAAAGGTGCACTGCCCCCCCGCCCCAAATCTTGGCCTGTATCCATTACTGTCACCTTGCTTGCCTCACCCACCCACTGCTTCTTGCCTTAGCCTCAGCCTGCATTAAGGTCTTTCCACTGAATAGTTGCGTAGGGCCCAGCAGAAGGGGGACGGCTCTCTGACCGTGTGTTCCTAAGCACTACTGCAACCACAGCGACACCAACCGTAATCATCACCATCATTTTAAATAAAGTGTTGACTGTCCCCATCTGCTCCCGTCCCCTGCAATCATTAATAACCTGTCTAAAGTGCCTCGAGGGATCGTCCCGAGGGATCAAAGCAAGAGCTGAACCTCCAGGGGAACTACAGTCCTCAGCCACTCCCCTGAGATTGCCGGCAACCGTGTCAGACGTGCCCCCTAGGCCCTGGACTGAGACCACCAGCTCCTTTCCGTGAGGCCACCCAGCTGCTGGCGGACAATGACCAGCCTGTGACTGGAACTCGCTGCCTAGCAGGGAAAGGCTCCATCCCTATGGGAGCTCCCCTGGGACAAAGTGGGAATTTTTTGTAACATGAAGCCTATGTGTGCCTCAGTTTCCCCCTATGTTAGGCACTGCTACCCAGCAAAGGGGAAAGAATTAAGTTGGCTCTCAGGACAGACTAAGAGACATAGGTGTCGCCGAGCTGTCTGAACAAACTGCATGGCTCATTCAAAGAACTGGCCGAGGCCAAATCATATCAATGGAAAATGCGAGAAGACAATGGAAAACCCCAATGGGCAGAATACTCACACCTAGCAATCAATGACCCGGACGCTCCTGTCGCCTAAATACGAGCGACACCCACCCATGTGCCCATCGGCAAGGAGCTGCCCGTTCTGGTCTTGGCTCACTAGTGTTTATCAGCTGGGCATCCGTGCACGAGGGCTGTGAACTCAGCATGGCCCGGCCTGGAGAACAAAGGGCTGAGAGGTGACTGGCAGGGAATAAAGAGCTGGTTTCTGGCTCTCTGTGATGCTGGCAGACCAGGTGCCAGCTCATGCCAGGATCCCCAGGCCTGACAGATACAGGGCTGGAACCATCTGGCTCCCCTGGGTGTTAGGATCATTAAAATGGGTGTAAGAATGATAAGAATGTGTTTAGACGTTATTGAATGCTGGTGACGTGCTGCCTGCATTCATCTCACTTATAACATCTGTACCCCATAGTGTAAGGCAATGTTTGTATTGTGAGCCTCTTTGGCTGTGTAAATCACCAGACAGGAAGGAGACATGAACTAGTATCAAGTGCTGATCTCTAACAGAAGGTGTTATGCCCTGCCCAACTATTATCATTAAAAAGGGCAAACGGCTCAGCTGTCCTGCTCTTCCCCCCCGCACCCTGCATGACGAGGAGTCATGCAAGGGAATTCCTCCCATCAGCTGAGTTTGCAGCCCCGAACATATGGCAGGAGGGCGATAAAAACCCCAAAGAGAAGGAACGGACTATCTCCATGCTGCTTGGACTCGGGGGGACAAGGTTTTTATGCACAAGCAAGAGATGCCCAGTGCTTAGCCTGGGGTAGCCCTAAAGGACATAGAGAGCTTGCTTTTATTATCTTTTGAAACTTAAGATTGTAACCCATTTGTTTGCCTGCTTTAACTGTGTAAATAACTCTCCTGTTTCCTTTACATATTTAATAAATCTGTACGTAGTTTATTATGGGATTGGCTACAAGCATTGTCTTTGGTGTAAGATCTAAGGTGCAACTGACCTGGGATAAGTGACTGGTCCTTTGCGTCTGAAAGTAACCTGAATGTTGCTAAGTATCAGAGGGGTAGCTGTGTTAGTCTGAATCTGTAAAAAGCAACAGAGGGTCCTGTGGCACCTTTGCGTCTGATGAAGCGGGCATTCACCCACGAAAGCTTATGCTCCAATACTTCTGTTAGTCTTAAAGGTGCCACAGGACCCTCTGTTGCTTTTTACTGAATGTTGCTGTGATTCTTAGTGTAAGGGACCATCCATCACAAAGGCAGGGTGGTGAGACAGATCGGAGAGCCCCAGGGGACCGTCGGTGATTCCATGTTAAGGCTGTTATGGTGCCTGAGGGGTTTACACTTGGCACTTGGTGGGTGAAATCTAAGTATAGAGCTCACAGCCAGCTTGGGATTTGTGCCCTGCTTCCTGGCAGTCTGCCCTGACGTTGATACTCACGTCTCATGTCATGGTAGGTAGCCTTACACTCTCTCCTGGGACTGACTAAGGAAGTCAGAAAGAGACAGAGCCTGGAAATGGAGCTCACTACAGCTTGGCTGGGGAATTGCTCTGGCTTGACCAGAATGGCCGACACCTTCACCTCTATTTCTTTGCGCTAACCCAAGGACTTCTCATGCGGTGTCCAGGTGACTAATAAATCCTACGCTGCTTGAGTAAAATAAAAAAAAATTAATGGAGATATCCTGTCTCCTAGAACTGGAAGGGACCTTGAAAGGTCATTGAGTCCAGCCCCCTGCCTTCACTAGCAGGACCAAGTACTGATTTTGCCCCAGCTCCCTAAGTGGCCCCCTCAAGGATTGAACTTACAACCCTGGGTTTAGCAGGCCAATGCTCAAACCACTGAGCTATCCCTCCCCCTAACAGCCACTGCAAACACGAGGTGAGGTGAACTAGTCCCTGAGGAGGGGACCAGTCCCGACCAGGAGTCTCAGGTGGACTCGCTGAGCAGAGTTCCTGGTGTGAAACAGGAGTGCTGGAGCCAAGTAGCTCAGTCTAGGAAGCAGTCAGGCAGCATGGCCAACACTGAAGGAAGAGTGGGACCCCGTGGGGGGTCTGGCACATTAAAGGGGTTCCTCCCAGAGACTGTTCAAAAGCTGGGACAACTTGTTCGACGCACTTGTGCAAGGATGCCCAGCTGATAAACACTAGTGAGCCAAGAACAGAACGGGCACTTCCGTGCAGATGGGCACACTGGTGGGTAGTGCTCGTATTTAGGCTACAAGAGTCTACAGGGCTGCAGCCATTTGCAGCACGTCTCTAGGGACCTTAACGTTAACCCGGCCATTAATTAACATTTGACATGACCTATTTTATGATTGTATTTTAATTGCTTATGAGCATCATTGGCAAAATCCTGGAGGAGGCAATGGCTTTATATACACAAGGCCAGACTGTGAACCCTTTACTTCCATTGACTGAAGTTAGATTCAAGCTAGATTCATTGGGAGGAAGAGGTTCACAGTCCGCCCCACAATTATTATCATTAATTACTGATAATAAACTTCTCGGGCACTTTCCCCAATAAATCTCTCTATCCAGATTAGAGCTGGTCTTGAGCCCGGCTAGATGGCAGTGTTTGAAATCCAGATTTTTGACTTGAGCCCCTTACTCACACAGCTTGAGAGATAGACGTTAAATTAATGGTCATTCCGATTTCCCAGGAAAAAGCAGTAACAGGGCGTTTCTCTCACCAATTACAAGCGCCAGTGATCCGAGCTGACAATCCCCTTGAAAGCCCCAGAGATTAATAAACATATAAATCCCTTTTATTAAACACAGAAGATCAAAACCTCCTGGGTCCAATCCTGGATGCTGGCACACAATTCCCTCCGCTTCTGTGGAAATTTCAGAGAGGCAAGGAAGTTTACAGAAGTTATGAGGCTTCCTTACGAGACAGGAGATTAGAAGGACAATTGGTCTGATGCGACGCGGCATATCCCCTGGTTATGAATAAATGACTAAGGACATTCAAGATGAGAAGAGACAACTGGGGAATCATTGCAGATTCCCATAGTGGGCTCTTTGGGGCAAGGGTTGTCCTTTTGCTGTGATGGTGCCACACTTAGCACACTGGGATGCTGGTCCATGACTGGTGCTCCTACTGCTACGGTAACACACACATCGTAATAATCATTAATACGTAAGCAAAGGAGTTTGTTTGGGTTTTGCACTGCTCAATAGGTTTTCATTTGTGTGGTTGGATTTTATCTGACTTAGAAAATATTAGGCAGGTTTGGGGTTTTTTTTTTTTTTACAAAATGCTGTTTGCGCTGAATGCAGCAGGCAGAGGACTTTAGAACCCGACACTGCTTTTTTTGAACTAGTTCTAAAACAAAATCCAGAAATTGCTCGTTTCCAGAACTCGTTTTACCACATTTCGAACCCACTCAAAAACTCGTCACAGCTGGAGGTCCTTTGGGCTCTGCCAGATGTGAATTCTGTGACTTTGATTTCATTTCTTTTTCCCTTCGCTCAGCCTGAAAGTCAGACAATGACTGTCAGGCCAGAGTCTTTATTGTCCCCGTAGCACAGGATGCCAGTCACTTACAGAGGCAGATTTTTGTTTCATTTTTCTCCCCATGGCATTTTGACCGGGCTCGTCACCTACGGATCTCAGAGTGCTTTACAAGTGTGGGTACATCTCGTTAACCCCCTTTTGCTGTTGGGCCCCCCCGGGGCACAAAGACAGGGCGTGGCCTGGCCACACATCAAGTCCGGGGCAAAGCAGGCACAGAATCCCGGGTGCCCTGACTCTCAGCCCCATGCTCTGTGCCAGCCCACGCCACGTTCCATTTTCAGAAGACCCCCTGAACAACAATGGATTCAGGGCCTGAACCCCAGAGATCAGGCCCTGAATGAAGGGAGGATTGGGGGTCAGGGGCGGGGCGAAACTCCAGAAAGTTTTGCCAAACCCAACTTTTAATATGATAACACATCTAGCCGTTCCACTGCCCCACCGCGCGACTATTTGCTTCCCCTTTCACTATTTCAAACTAAGCTGTGATGGGGGCTGGATCGGGGCCCCGCATCCACACCAAACATTTGCGTTTGTTTCTATCCTGGGGGCTCTTCCCGGATGCTGGCGGCCTGGGCATTTCAGGTCCAGCCTTTGGCTTTCCTGCCTTCTCACTGCCAGGGCTATTTCCACCGCTCGCACGGCTCTAAGCCTAGCAGACGCTCCCCGCCGGGCGTAAGCCGCACCGCCTTTGTGTTCAGGATCACGCCGCCCAGATACATACCAAGCTGGGAGAGCAACAGCGCTGGCCTGCAGGTCAGCAGCACCGCACAGATGCCGACCACGATCACGAGCATCGTCCCTGGCGTCGCCTTCGAGGGGCCGGGAGCTCTCTGGGGGTCGGCTTCCTCCCTGGCACGTGCAATGCACCAATCAGGATCCAAGCTGCTATGCCTGTGTTGCGTGGCAGGAGGACGCTCCGGGGGCTTGTGTCCTGGCCAGGCCACCTCGTGCCTCGCGTCCCAGCAGCACTGTTCCCCCGGGGGCTGCACGGCGGCCGTCGACTGACTGCAGCCGAAGCAGAAGTGGAAATGAAACGTACCCATCTCGGCTTGAGAGGGAAACCCTCCCTGCCACCCGCCCCCGTTTTTCCCCCCCTCCTCCTCCGACACAGCTCGACAGCTGCGCCCGACCCTGCTCCCCCGCTCGGCAGCCAGGAGCCTCAGCGGGTTCCCACGCGCCAGTCACCCGCACAGAAGAGAAAGCGGCATCAGCAGAACGTTAGGGGTCGGAGGCACGAGACCACAAGTGAAGGGGGAGGGGGCCCTGCGCCGCATTTCCTTTGCCACACACTTGACGTCACCCACAGGTTGCTCCTGCCAGGCAAACTGCTCTGTGTTTTCTGCTTGTGGCTGGGGGAGCGCTTATCTCTGTATTAGTTATTCTGACTCTTTATAGGGCTGGTGACAGCTCCCGGCCTGACAGCCCCAGAGACGGGACTCCTCTTTTTATCCAGACAGCAAGTACATCACACTTCCCCTAAGCCCCCACCAGGTCCCCTCAGCCTTTGCCCTTAAGTGGTCACCTCTAGCGGTGGAAAGGGTCTCTCGGCCCCCACGGTCTCCATTTGCTCCTTGGCTTCTCAGCTGAGATTCCCAACCGGGGCATTAGCTAGTGCCCATGGCTTGAGATGGGGACACTTATCGACGGGGAACTGGAGTGAGGCCACCAAACTCAGTTCATGAAGGCCGAACAGCCATTAGATGGCATCCATTTTGATTCATCACCCACCTAGCCTGGATTCAGACCTACAATTCACAGGCCATTATCAATCCGCTGAGTTATCCAGGGAGAGAGAGAGAGACAAAGAGAGAGAGAGCGAGATCTTCATGACCTGAGACTGCCAACAAGAGTACCAGTTTCTGCCCACACTCAAGAGCTTGAAGTAGATGATGATGGTAGATTTTTCTGCAATCTCATCTCCCAGACTATAACTGTCTAAAATGAAAAGGACTAAAGATAAATGTGATATCCAGAAGGTGCTTCCCCCACACACAAGGGAACTGTATACAGAAAATCTTAAAGCCAGTTTGGCAAGGAAGAGGGCTAGAGGACAATTAGATACCACAGTGCGAGGGGCCGTAGAAAAACCTATGACAGATGATTAGATAGATGATCTATAGCACATGAGTCTTTTCCACCTTGACCCACTTTGCTTCTATGTGTCTGCTGTGCTGACTAACATTTGCATAGGAAATCAACTATGATGAAACCGCCCCGTTCTATGGTTCTGCCTGCATCTCTTGAATGGAATCTCATTACGTTTAGAGAGTCTCGGGGGAAAATTCATGATTTGTTCTTGTTTGTCATTGTAATCTGATCAATTTCCGTGCTTGCAGAAATGAACCGGGCTGTTGTGGTTAGCTCAGTGACAGCATTCAAATCCAGCAGCAGGGTGGTCTAGATCAGTGGCTCTCAATCAGGGTACGCGTACTCCTGGGGGTACGCAGAGCTCTTCCCGGGGGTACATCAACTCACCTAGAGATGTGCCTACTTTTACAACAGGCTCCATAAAAAGCACTAGCAAAGTCAGTACAAACTAAGACTTGTTTCCACTGCTCTAGATACTATACTCTCAAATGTGAGGACAATATTGATATTCCAATTGATTTATTTTATAATGATGTGGTAAAAATGAGAAAGTCGGCCATTGTTCAGTGATAGTGTGCAAGGACACCTTTGTATTTTTTATGTCTGATTTTGTAGACATAAGTAGTTTTTAAGTGAGGTGAAACTTGGGGGTACATGAACCAAATCAGACTCCTGAAAGGGGTACAGTCGTCTGGAAAGGTTGAGAGCCACTGGTTTAGATGGCACAGAGGCCAGCCTGCTAATCAGAGATGGGACAAATGGTAAGATTTCAGATCTGGGGCTGGAGTAGATCTAACGTAGGTCTGATGGGATGTTCACCCCACATCAGCCCTGAAAGGGTTAAAGTGGCCCAGAAGAGGCTAATGATCCTTTACAGTTGCACCTGGGGGGAGGCCCAGGGGTTTATAAATTACTAGTTGCTGATGAAGTGTGGGTGGGAGAGAAGGTGGGAAAGGATGATGAAGATAGGAAATTTGCAGTAGCAGGGGGCTGCCTTGTGGAAGCCTGCAGGCACTCTCTGGGCTTAGAGCGGAAAGAAGGAGAGACCCAGGGGGTGAACAGAAGCCCTGAGCTCCTGTCCCTGAGGGAAGGGCGTACCAGAAGGGTGATGGATAAGGAAATGTGATAGAGAATAGTAGGAAGCAGTCCAGGGACACAGCAGCAGGGTTTGGGATGGAGCACACCTTGGCTGTGGAGCATAGGGTCCCTGGGCTGGAACCCAGAGTAGTGGGCATCAGGGACGACTCTATGTTTTTTGCTGCCCCAAGCACGGCAGTCAGGTGGCCTTCGGCGGCACGCCTGCAGGCGGTCCACTGGTCACGTGGATTCAGCAGCGTTTCTGCGGGTGATCTGCCGGTCCCGCGCCTTCGGCGTACCCGCCACCGAATTGCCGCCGAAGCCACGGGACCGGCGGACCTTCCGCAGGCATTCCGCCAAAGACTGCCTGTCTGCCGCCCTCACAGCGACCGGCGGGCCGCCTCCCGCTGCTTGCCGCTCTGGTGCCTGGAGCCACCCCTGGTGGGCAGGCCGTGGTTCCCCCTAGCAGCCACTGACAAAGTGGTGTAGCCTTGAATTGGAGGACTGCCGGGAATGATACCTGCACAGCCAGTCCAGTCCAGTGAGACTTTGAAACCCCGGAAGGGGAAAACCTGTGGTGACCTGGCTGGAGGGCCGTGAACAGGGACGCAGCACAAACGAGAGACCGAAGCGGGCGTCAGACCAGGCAGATTCCCTCGATGCCTGGCCAGGAGGATGCGCACCTGCGGCGAAGGGAAACCCATTACACTAGGGCTCTGGGTTTAGACCCGAGGCTGGATCTGGGCTAGCGTTCTGAGACAGAACTTAATGGCAAGGAAATCTTGCGTTCTGCTTTCTTGAAATGTCAGTCACCATCTGCAGCGGAAATCGGGCACACTCAGGTGAGCTTGTGAGATTTCTGCCATCTTGGGCCAAAATCTCACAAGAAAGAGCGTTCTTTGGAGATTTTTGGCCTCACCATAACCTTAAAAAAGAGGCTCCTTCTCTCTAGGATCTATCTAAGCGAGTTGGAAGGTTTCAAGTGTCCATCAAAAATCCAGCGTGTTTTACTTCTAGGGGTTTGGGGCTTGGGGTTTTTATGAACACTTGAAAATTGGTCCCAAATGTGGACAATGCGCAAGTTCTTAGTGACGGGTATGGCCTGCCTCACTCCCATGCAGATGAACTGCCAAAAACTAAGCATGGCTGGAACGCACCAGGTCACAACCCCCAGAGCAGGGAGCCGGGCCCAGCCCCATGGGACAGGAGCCGCCGCTATGGGGTGTGTGGGGCAGGCTCGCTCGCTGGCTGAGAGAAGTGTATGTCTGCCTAGAGCCCAGGGATGGGTTGATCTGGCCCTGCTCCTAGCGCACTCGCTTGAAAATTCCAGCAACTGTTGCTCCTTCACAGGTCTCTCCAGCACCCCATTCTGCCTGCCCCCCCCCACCAATTCTGCAGCGCTGCCCCTCCACAAATCCCTCAGATATTCCCCTGCCTTCTCTCCTGCCCCAGTGCAGTCACACAGCAACACCCCAGCAGCTGCTTTCCAGTGGTTTGGCAACACTTGCTGGTCGGTTTGATTTTTCCCTCGTCTTCTGTTCCTGCACGCATGGCAAAGAATGCCACCACAAGGGCATCTTCCTTTGGCGCAAGGTGGAAACGTCTGAAATATCACAGAGGCCAGGCTCCCCGGGGCACCAGCTTTCAGCTGCATTCTACCCCGTGCGGCTGCTGCCCACTCTAACCGGGCTTGTTCGATTAGATTTTACCAGCTGTGGAAAAAAGTCTGATTGTACTAAATGCGAGGCCTTTGATCGCACGTGAGCGTGTGTGTCTGTGGGGGGAGGCGCTGCATCAGCTGCTGAGTTTGGGGGGGAAAGAGGCCAAAAATGGGCTCGAAATGTCAAACCCGATCTGAGACTTTTCTGCTTTTCTTGTGCCCCCATCTGGGGGAGATGTTAACTGCAACCCTGCAGCCATTCACGGCCCACTGTGTTTTACCACAGAGCAGAAGTGCTAGCCTGGGGCACTGGCTGGTTCTTAATTGGGGTAACTATATTCTGCTTCCCTAAAATCCTCCTGGAGCTCCACTACAGGGGCTCTCAACCTTCAGGACTCATTTGTAAACCTGGATGGCCTGTTGCAATCCAGCAAATAGCTTTAGTGCAAAACACCTGAGTTATTAAATATGGTTTACCCATGATATATAATCTACACATTAACATAATAAGTACTAACTAAGTACACCGTGCTTAGTATACTATAGCCCCGGTTCCTGCAGCTTCTGTCCCGCAGGGCTAGCTGAACTCAGCTCCCCCGCCCCCCGGGGCGTTGTGACCTCCGGGGTCACAGCACCACTCAGGTTTGGCCTGGCCCCCAGCCCAAATTTGTGTGTGTGGCCATTGCAACCTGGCACAATGTAATATTGGGCTGTTAAGAAGGCTCCTGTTCTAATAGCACCCACCATCACCAGATAAAGAAACAGAGCTTAAGGTGGTTAAAGAAAACTTAGTTTGATAGCTGTCTGGCAAGAAATCACTTATCAGTGGTTGTGAAATCCTCTTTTCTTTATTGTTTTGTCATTATGGTCCCCACTTCTCTATTGTTTATCTGTATGGTCTCTGTCTGGTTCTCTGATGGTTTCTGTCTGTTACATAATTAATTTTGCTAGTGTAAAATAATTAAGGTGGTGGGGTATGATTGGTTAGAGAATTTTGTTATTATATGTTAGGATTGGTTAGTAATAGTTTAGTAAAATGATTGGTTAAGCTAAGCAAGGCTCAAGTTTCACTATATAATCTGGAAAAAAGAACAGGAGTACTTGTGGCACCTTAGTGACTAACAAATTTATTTGAGCATAAGCTTTCGTGGGCTACAGCCCACTTCTTCGGGTGCATAGAATGGAACATATCTTGAGGAGATATATATACACACATACAGAGAGCATGAACAGGTGGGAGTTGTCTTACCAATTCTGAGAGGCCAATTAAGTAAGAGAAAAAAAACTTTTGAAGTGATAATCAAGATAGCCCAGTACAGACAGTTTGATAAGAAGTGTGAGAATACTTACAAGGGGAGATAGATTCAATGTTTGTAATGGCTCAGCCATTCCCAGTCTCTATTTAAGCCTAAATTGATTGTATCTAATTTGCATATCAATTCCAGCTCAGCAGTTTCTCATTGAAGTCTGTTTTTGAAGCTTTTTTGTTGCAAAATTGCCACCCGCAGGTCTGTCATAGAATGCCCAGACAGGTTAAAGTGTTCTCCTACTGGTTTTTGAATGTTATGATTCCTGATGTCAGATTTGTGTCCATTAATTCTTTTGCGTAGAGACTGTCCGGTTTGGCCAATGTACATGGCAGAGGGGCATTGCTGGCACATGATGGCATATATCACATTGGTAGATGTGCAGGTGAACAAACCCCTGATGGCATGGCTGATGTGATTAGGTCCTATGATGATGTCACTAGAATAGATATGAGGGCAGAGTTGGCCTCGGGGTTTGTTACAAGGATAGGTTCCTGGGTCAATGTTTTTGTTCAGAGATATGTGTTTGCTGGTGAGTATTTGCTTCAAGTTGGGGGGTTGTCTGTAAGCGAGGACAGGTCTGTCTCCCAAGATCTGTGAGAGTGAGGGATCATCTTTCAGGATAGGTTGTAGATCTTTGATGATGCGCTGGAGAGGTTTTAGTTGGGGGCTGAAGATGACAGCTAGTGGTGTTCTGTTATTTTCTTTGTTGGGCCTGTCTTGTAGGAGGTGACTTCTGGGTACTTGTCTGGCTCTGTCAATCTGTTTTTTCACTTCAGCAGGTGGGTATTGTAGTTTTAAGAATGCTTGCTAGAGATCTTGTAGGTGCTTGTCTCTGTCTGAGGGATTGGAGCAAATGTGGTTATATCTTAGAGCTTGGCTGTAGATAATGGATCGTGTGGTGTGTCCTGGATGGAAGCTGGAGGCATGTAGGTAAGTGTAGCGGTCAGTAGGTTTCCGGTATAGGGTGGTATTTATGTGACCATCGCTTATTAGCACAGTAGTGTCCAGAAAATGGACCACTTGTGTGGATTGATCCAGGCTGAGGTTGATGGTGGGATGGAAATTATTGAAATCATGGTGGAATTCCTCAAGGGCTTCTTTTCCATGGGTCCAGATGATGAAGATGTCATCAATGTAGCGCAAGTAGAGTAGGGGCGTTAGGGGACGAGAGCTAAGGAAGTATTGTTCTAAGTCAGCCATAAAAATGTTGGCATACTGTGGGGCCATGTGGGTACCCATAGCAGTGCCGCTGACTTGAAGGTATATATTGTCCCCAAATGTGAAATAGTTGTGGGTGAGGACAAAGTCACAAAGTTCAGCCACCAGGTTAGCTGTGACATTATCGGGGATACTGTTCCTGATGGCTTGTAGTCCATCTTTGTGAGGAATATTGGTGTAGAGGGCTTCTACATCCATAGTGGCCAGGATGGTGTTTTCTGGAAGATCACCAATGGATTGTAGTTTCCTCAGGAAGTCAGTGGTGTCTCGAAGATAGCTGGGAGTGCTGGTAGCATAGGGCCTGAGGAGAGAGTCCACATAGCCAGACAATCCTGATGTTAGGGTGCCAATGCCTGAGATGATGGGGTGTACAGGATTTCCAGGTTTATGGATCTTGGGTAGCAAATAGAATATCCCTGGTCGGGGTTCTAGGCATGTGTCTGTACGGATTTGTTCCTGTGCTTTGTCAGGGAGTTTTTTTAGCAGATGGTGTAGTTTCTTTAGGTAATCCTCAGTGGGATCAGAGGATAATGGCCTGTAGAATGTGGTGTTAGAGAGCTGTCTAGCAGCCTCTTGGTCATATTTCAATTTATTCATGATGACGACAGCACCTCCTTTGTCAGCCTTTTTGATTATGATGTCAGGGTTGTTTCTGAGGCTGTAGATGGCGTTGTGTTCTGCACGGCTGAGGTTATGGGGCAAGTGATGTTGCTTTTCCACAATTTCATCCTTTGCACGTCGACGGAAGCACTCTATGTAGAAGTCCAGTCTGTTGTTTCGACCGTCCGGAGGAGTCCATGCAGAATCCTTTTTTTTGTAGTGCTGGTAGGGAGGATTCTGTGGGTTAGTATGCTGTTCAGAGGTATGTTGGAAATATTCTGAGTCGGAGACATCGAAAGTAGGATTCTAGGTCACTGCAGAACTGTATCATGTTCGTGGGTCTGGAGGGACAAAAGGAGAGGCCCCGAGATAGGACAGACTCTTCTGCTGGGCTAAGAGTATAGCTGGAAAGATTAACAATATTGTTGGGTGGGTTAAGGGAACTACTGTTGTGGCTCCTTGTGGCATGTAGCAGTTTAGATAGTTTAGTAAAAAGAACAGGAGTACTTGTGGCACCTTAGATAGTTTAGTGTCCTTTTTCCTTTGCAGAGAGGCAAAGTTTGTGTTGTAAATGGCTTGTCTAGTTTTTGTAAAGTCTATCCATGAGGAAGTTTGTGTGGAAGGTTGGTTTTTTAAGAGAGTATCCAGTTTTGAGAGCTCAGTCTTAATCTTTCCCTGTTTGCTGTATAGGATGCTGATCAGGTGGTGTCGCAGTTTCTTTGAGAGTGTGTGACACAGTCTCTCAGCATAGTCTGTGTGATATGTAGATTGTAATGGATTTTTTACCTTTAGTCCTTTTGGTACGATGTCCATCTGTTTGCATTTGGAAAGGAAGATGATGTCTGGCTGTATCTGTACGAGTTTTTTCATGAAGTTGATGGATTTCCATAATAATATAATCTGGGGTCCTCAACGCTCTGCCAATGACACCCTGCAGGAACTGGAGTCCCCCAGATGATCTGATCCTGGCTGGCCTTCAAGAAAAGTTCATCTGTCTTATTGAGACTGGGAGTGGTGAGCATTGTATGGTTAGCATATGCATTCTTTTGTTTTGGTAATAAAGAGAGGTTAAGAAGGATACTACTGTGTAAGGCTCTTTCACTGGTAAAAGACCCCGCAAACCCGCAGAGTGTAAGGTTACACCCTGAGCCCATAGAAGGGGAAAGGTGGGTGCCCCTAGAGTGTGTGAGTAACAGAGAATGTTGTCAGCCTCCCTCTTCTCCCCTTCCCCTCCCCCACCCCCAGTCATCAACATAGAGGAGTGGATGGGCCAAACCTGAGTGGAACTACAGCCCTGTGCATCAGGTCCCAACGCCCAGAGTGGGAGCAGAGCCATGCCAGCTATGCAGGACTGGAGCTGCAGCAGCTGTCACTGAAGGTGTGAGTGTGGAACACCTGGGCTCTGCCAGGCCCCCAAGCCCGCCTGGGCCAAACCAATCCACACCACTGGGCCTCCCGTGCAAACTTTTGACTCATTCTGGCAGCCCAGATTTCATGATGATGGGCAACCTCAAAAAAACCCTTCTTCACTCTCCCACTCCTAAAATCAGTCCTGGAGGGATGCTGGTGCAATATGACTGCAACATTCCACCCCAGAGGTGGCTGCATTTCAAGGGTTGGTGTAATGGGTGGTCGTCCCCTTTTAAGGCTGCCAGCCCTGTTCTGAGGTAGGGCCCTGTAGTGAGGTGGTGTGGTTCCCCGCCGCGCCCGAGAGGGACGAGACCTTCCGGACACCAGAGTGGGCAGAGCTAGGGAGCTCTGAGCCCGCCCCTCAGAGGGTCAGGCGGTGCCTTGGAAGTATAAAGGCTCGGCCTCAGAACTCACTTGAGAGACAGCCGCCGGGGAGGCCAGACGCCTCCGGCCCAGCCTGCGACTGGGAAACCCCCACGGCCCACAGTGCACCCAAGGACTGGCCCGACCTGCCCTGCGCCAGCTACCCGGAGGAGTTGCCAGGCCTGCCCCATGCCAGCTACGCCGAGGAACCCATGGTGCTGGACCCCCCGGAGGACACCACCGCAACCCAGGTACTACAAGAGGGGGTGTCTGGAAGTAGCCCAGGGGTCTGGCCGCAGCACTGCCAGAGCCCATGTCAGTGTGTTGCGGCCGGGATCCCCCCTGACGCAGCAGCGAGTCGTCTACCGCTGCTAGGGCCCCGGGCTGGGACGCAGTGGAGTGGGAGGGCCTGCGTCCCCCCTGCCACCCCACTCTTGGGTGACCGTCTCCCCCTCTCCCAGGCCCTTTGGAGGCCTGCGCTTAGTGCTACCGTTTGCACTGCTACTGCTCTGCCCCTGCCTGAGGGCCTGAGCGCCTGCCTCATTGTTGCCCACGCTGACCTAGGGCCCGGGCTTACTGTGCTTATTTCTGCTTCCATACGGGCCGCTGAGGGGGACTCCCACGGCCCGACTAATTCCCCCAAGACATCAACAGTGCGTAGTGAGGCGGTGTGGTTCCCCGCCGCCCCGGAGAGGGACAAGCCCCCAGCTAACCTCTCTACAGGCCCCTTTAAGAACAAGTGTTTGGGCCTGGTAGGCTTATCAGACCCAGCTGGGAAGGGATCAGGTCATTCCTATAAAGTCTGAAAGAGCTCAGTTGAGGGGGAGCGCTCCAAGAAGCAGGTTGGCTGGAGCAGAGCTCTCCCGGGGAACTCCCCGGGAACCGTGGCCAATGGGAGCTGCGGGGGCGGGCCTGCGGATGGGGCAGCGTGCAGAGCCGCCTGGCCATGCCTCTGCTTAGGAGCCGGAGAGGGGACATGCTGCTGCTTCCGGGAGCTGCTTGAAGTAAGCGCCCCCGGACCCTGCAACCCTGACACCCCCCCCGCACCCTTTCCCAGCCCTGATCCCCCTCTCACCCTCCGAACCCCTTGGTCCCAACCTGGAGCACCCTCCTGCACCCCAAACCCCTCATCCCCAGCCTCTCCCCAGATCCTGCACCTCCAGCTGGAGCCCTCCCCCCTCCCCTCCCCTCCCGTGCCCCAGCCCTGATCCCCCTCCTGCCCTCCAAACCCCTCGGTCCCAGCCTGGAGCACCCTCCTACACCCCAAACCCCTCATTCCCAGGCCCACCCCACAGTCTGCACCCCCAGCCAGAGCCCCCTCCTGCACTCTGAACCCATTTCTGGCCCCACCCCAGAACCTGCACCCCTAGCCCAGAGCCTGTACCCCCTCTTGCATCTCAACCCCCTGCCTCACCCCAGAGCCTGAACCCTGAACTCCTCATTTCTGGCCCCACCCTGGAATCCGCACCCCCAGCCGGAGCCCTCACCCCCTCCCACACCCCAACCCCCTGAGCCAGCCGGGTGAAAATGAACGAGTGAGTTAGGGTTGGGAGAACGAGCGACAGAGGGAAGGGGGGTGGTGTGAGACGCCTCGGAGGAGGGGCAGGGCGGGGGGGAGCAAAGGTGTTCAGTTTTGTGTGAGTAGAAAGTTGGCAACCCTAACAGACACTCACATCTGCATGTGAACAGGAGTGTGTGCTGTTCACTATTTGTTAGTTTCCTGTTTAAAAGTTTCCATCATCCAATCTGGAACCTAGAAGCAATGCCATGTGACGTAAGGGACCAATCACACAGCAGGAATAACGAACCAGTTGAAGTTCACAAACATTCCATAGTGCAGGTATTGTTGAACCAAACAAGGTAATGGACATTTATGGATAATTTGCATAATCAGGACCTGTTCGTGAATATTTGGCAATCAAACAGAAGGCTAACTGTGTCCAACAACTTATTCACAACAAATAATTCAACCAGTTCTAGTAATTAAATATCAGAGGTAAGACAGTCTTATGGTCAAAGCCCAGGACTGGGAGTTAGGAGACCTGGTTCTATTGCTGGCTCTTCCACAGACTTAGTGTGTGATCGCTCTGTGCCTCAGTTTCACCATCAGTAAAATGGAGGTAATAACCTCCTGCATCCAATGGAGGTGGTGAGGGTTAATTAGTGTGTGGGTATCTGTAGATGCAAGATGCTCCAGAAGTACAAATCGTTACATTGTATCTCCGATAGGGCTCATCTCTATATACTGCAGCGTGCCCACATTATGACATTATAACTATGCATTGAAAGTCTGAGTCTGATTCAAACCGTAGCGCGATTGCTCAAACTTTCCAGCACATGTTCTAAAAATAAGGAGCAAGGGAATTGTTTTCGGCTGGGGTGAGGAAACTGCTGTATCCACTCAAAATTTAACAGCTTCTAAATTTAGACCAGAACTCAGAAATTTTTGACGTGAGGATTCCATTTGACTCAGGCAAAATTCATGCTCTGGGCCGTTACCTGGGTTTCGATTTTATTTCCTGTGGCCCTAGATGCCAGGGCAACAATTACTTGTAGAGAAGGATCTGTATGGTTTGTGTAGCAGGCTGCTGTTTGTGTAGAAATGCAGCTGATGTGCCCTAGTATATACAACACGTCTTCAGAGTCTTTAACGAGCAATTCATTGAATGGCCAGGGCCTTTCTTCATCACAGTGTCCTACTTATCTGCAGCCAAAATTATAGGCATTTTTACAGAAAAAATAAGTAACTTCTACGCCGAGCTTTGTGGGAAATCATTTGAATAGAAAAGACAAGCAGATTGTCCAGGGCAAATCCAGACACATATCAACTCTTTTTTCCAGCATAAAATGTTTCCTTTCTCCTCACAAAAGGAAGCTGGTCACTTCCGGGGCGCAGTGCGGTGCCAGGACAGGTAAGAACTAGCCTGCCTTAGCCCTGCAGCACCACCAACCGGACTTTTAATGGCCCAATGCTGACCAGAGCCGCCAGGGTCCCTTTTCAACTGGGTCTTCTGGTCGAAAACCGGAACCTTATCAGAAGAACATTTTTCCCCTTTTAGTTTTAACAAATAAGATGGAGCTCGGTGGGCTGGGACAGCAGCAGGCATGGCCAAGGGGCTGAGGGGGCGAGGGGGCTGAGCATGTTTGCAAGAGAATAAAAAGCGCCTTCGCTACAAAACATGTTTCCGTTAGCAATAATATCATACGATAAACTGGCTGGTGACTCCGGGCCTATCCCGAGCTCACTGTCATCAATGGAAAGACTTCAGTGGGCTTGGGATCAGACCACGAGCTATCGCTCCGTTCTACTAGATGGAATCAGAACAGCTCAGCTGTGTGTCATAGGCCTTATAGTGGCGAAAGGGATTCTCCTTCTGCTCAAGGGGCAGTGGCCTGCGCTTTTGGAAAAAGAAGGTCTGGGTTCTATCCTCACCATTTCCGTGAAATGCTCTGTGGCCGAAGGGTCCAGCACAGGGGCCACCATGAAGATCCTTCATGGCCATGGGCTTCTTACACCCTTTTCCCCTTCTCTAGCACCCACCCAACGTGTTTCATAGGCATTTTGAAATTTAGCCATTCGGCCGCCGCCACCAGGAGACAGGCAAGTATTATTGTCCCCACTTTATAGGGGCGGGGCCCGAAGTGCAATGTAATCAGCACGCGTCTTCCATTGTTTTTTGCCTCCCTCTCTTGCAAACCCCAATGGGAAAAGGACAGCGCCACGCACTGCCTAGGGCAGCCTGGCCATGTGCAGTACCCTGTGCAGCGTCCAGACCCCACATCCAGAAGGGTTTTGGAGCAGATGCCAAGCGGCCGGTGTGCATGAGTATTGGCTGCACCTTACCATAATACAGCTCCATGTTTGCCCCTAGCAGCTTTGCAGCAGTACCCAGAAGGCGCTGTATTTAATCGATCCACATGAGCTATAAACAAACGCCTACATGACTAATGTGGTAACTGCTAGCCTTGCAAATAGAGCACAAATAGCCAGGTATTATTCTAGAAGTGCTTTGATAACTATCACCCAGATGTCATTATTTTCCCTTTCAGAAATACCTGACATTTTTGGTAATGTCACATCTATTCAGTACATAACAGAAACTGCTCAAGCCCCACTGAACGTCTGGCAAACTTTCCTTATTAGGTAATCTCTCTCTAAGAGGAAGAAATAGCCAGTTGGTGCATGACCAAATGTCTGGATAGGCATGATTGTTGTTTTACACTTTTAATATGTATTTTTAAAAGGTGATTTGAGTCCTTCTGTACATCACCACTGCACCATGAATCACCAGCTTAAAACAACCCGCTCAAAGGACTCACTCCAGATTTTAGGCCACCGCCTCTGAGATCAGAATTTGCCTTACCCACTCTTCCATTCTGAAACAGTCGCAACCAAAAACGGGTGAAAAACATGATATTTGCTACATTTGGATAACTACAAATTGGCTAAGCAGAAAGTTCTTCCTAAGCCACAACCATGGCATTTTTTTGCTGGAATCCTGTGATAACAGTAAGGCACAAAGAGATTACCAGGGTGGGCACAGTATAAAGCATAGAAAGGAGAGAGAGAATAGAGCTGGTCAAAAAATCAAAGCAAAGTTTTTGCAAAGTTTAGTTTGAAGTTTTCAAAACGAACTTTTCCAACATTTCCATAGGGTTTTTTTGTAACAAAACTTTTCAGTACAGCACATTTTAAATTATCAGTTCTTCTCCCCCCACCCCCGTTCCCCTTCCCATTATTTCTCTCCTTGTTTTCACTTGGACTCTGAAAGATGGTAAAAAAGTAAAAAGAGGAGGGAGAGAAAAAGGAGGAGAAAGGGGGGAAGCAAAAAATGAAGAAAAAAATCAGCTTTCATCAAAAAATACAGAAAATGAAGTTTGGGGGGGGGAGTACCAAAAAAGGCCATTTTTCAGCAACAAGAACTGTGAACAATCTCTACCAGTTCAAACATACAAATAGATAAATAGCTATAATGACACTACTATGATTCTATAATAATTCTGGTCAAGTGAAAAATTCTCTAAGTTATTTCTGTACTAATCTGGGGACCCCACCCACCTATTGTGACCTAGCTGTCATTAGGAAAGTGAGTGCCTGCTGTTCTTCAGTCCCCTCCAGCAAGGAAAGTGTTAAACATGCAAGGGCTTCAGGGCAGCTGATCCCCCCTCATGCAACTCCCAGGGAAGACTCCGACTGAGGCCACTGGGAGTTGGAGCAGGTCCTAGGCTCTCTGTGAAATTGTTCAACGCGTACTGTTGCGCCCCATTGCCTGTATGCAAAGCTCACAGTCCCCTTGTGAGTGGGTCCCTCTGCCGTCATTTCCACGGGCTTGGCATCAGGCCCAGAGTGGCTAAAAATGTCACGGATATTTTTTAAGGAACATCAAAATCGGGGACTCTTGGGAGACCAACACAAATGCAGCCTTTGTCACACCCCAGACGTTCTCGGTCACGGCTGGAATTTGAAGGCCCGTGTGGTGGATCTGCAAAGCAGGGGATCACATCAGCCCTCTCCCCACTGCACTTTCCCTTCCCCTGGCCAGGGAAAGGAAAAGGTCCTGAACCAGGAAGTGGCTGGGCTCTCTGGGAGAGGGAGCCGCCTGGCATCAGGGAACTGGAGAGAAGCCCTCCAGGTGGCACACAGAAGGACTAGGCTGTGATTGCTGGACATCATCGGGCACTCATGGGGGAGCTCTTTAACTCTGTAACTCTTTAAGACTCTGTACCTATGGCACCTGCATCCTTTCCTGCCAGCCCATCTATAAACCTGAGTGGTTATTAGGACCCACCAGGGCTTGTCTCCAAGACGCGGTACCCTGGGGCCTTGGGGTACAGAGTAGCCCCAGTGACAACAGCCGCTTCTGCATTCCATTTAGCTCCCCGGGAGGGCACAGGAGGACTTAGGGATTGTAAGTTTCAGAAATAGAAATCTGCAGCATCTTTTTTTCCGTTGACATTGGAGCCACCGAATGCACATTTGATCAGATGGCAGCAGCAGTGGCTGGCTGGGGCAGGAACAGGAAATGGTTAATAGTGTTTGCAAATAAAGGCACAGAATGCTTGGTGCTTTTCAAATATTTCTCAGAAATTAGGAGGGTTTGTGCCGCTGATTTGCATGAAGCACAGCGGACCTTGCGGGGAAAGAGGGCCAGGCTGCTCGGAGCACAGCTGAGAGTAAGGAGCGGCAGGAGCCAGGGGGCATTTTTATAACCAAATACACAAAGCAATTTTGTAGGACAAAAGTCAGGGGAGTGCTAATGAATTCAACTGCTTATTGTCTTCACCCAGCAATGAATCTGCAGGACAGCAAAAGTACTAGTTAGTTATAATTTGCAATGCAATTGCACCTAGAGGTGACAACCAAGACTGAGCTCCAGCGGGCCAGGGGGCTGCACGTTAGAGACAATCCTTTCCCCAGAGAGCTGGCAGTCTACATCGACAAGCCAGACAAAGGAGAGAGTATTAGCTCCATTTGACAGACGGGTAACAGAGACCCATCCCCAAGACACGCTGGGTATGTCCAGGCTGCAACTGCGAGCGACCCTCCCTACCCAGCGCGACAGACGTGCACTAGAGGGCTCAAGCTAGAGCGCCAGAAATAACAGTGTGGACGTGGCAGTTTGCACTGCAGCTCGGGCTAGCCCCAGGACCCTCGGGGTCTGAACTTGGGTGACTAGCCCAAGTCCCCGCCCAAGCTGCAACGTTCACTCTGCCATTTTTAACATGCTAGCACGAGACTGTCTACTTGGGCTGGGAGACTCACTCCGAGCTCTTGTAGCCACACCTTAAGTGACGCACCCAAGGTCACAATGGGCGTCTGTGGCAGAGCCACAGCCCTCCTTAGTTCCCATCCAGTGTTAACCCCCAAACCAGCCTTCCTGCTGGAAGCCCTTTTCAACCTTTCTCTGGCCTGCAGGACGCTGAGGCGCTGCACAAACTCTGTAGGCCTGTTCCTTCTCCCCTGACTCATGGGAATACGGACTGGGACTTCTCCCTCTCATTGATGTCTGTGGGGCTGCTTGTGTGGGTAAAATGATCAGGATTTGGCTTCTGGGATCACTTCACCACTGAAATGCAGCCACCTCTGGAGGACAGAGCAGCAGCTGGGCACTTGGTTGGATCACAGTGCACAATGGGATAAGGGACAGGAGAGCAAGGCAAGCTTCCAGCACATAAAAATTACACCGGGATTTTTAATGTCTCTGCAGGACAGGACCACAGGGCTTCAAATCTAGCTTGCCAACCCTCCCACCACCTCCTACCATCCAAGTTTATTCACAAATGCTGGGCCTCCTTTATCTGCACCTATCACATGTTCCAGAATAAGGGCCCTACCCTGGAAGCTTTAATTAGGCAATTAACTAGACCACTCCTGGAAGGCCCACTTGTGTGAGCAGGTTTGTAGGATTGGGCCCTAACGAGATCCTTCCTCTAGCGTTATTGAGGCTATAACTGTCCAATCCCTCCTGCAAAGTGAAGGTTCCTGAGGTGCTGATGAGTGCAAGCTCAGGGCAGGCAGCTTCCTCTCCTCGGTTTGCGGTGATTGAAAGGGTTTCAGATGCGTAGTGTGTGGTCTGTAGGTATGAGGGAAGGTGGCCTCGCTGTGACAACAGAGCCCGAGGAAGGCAGGCCCAGTGGGTTTAATCGTGGTGCTGCCCGAAACTATGTCACAGGGGCCAGTGCTCAGAAACCTAGCACCACTTCTCAGCAATGGTGTGATTGCTCCATGGTGGGGGGCAGGTTCCTTGGGGCAGGTACTGTGGTGTTAGGCATTTGTACAGCATCTTGCCCGGTGGTTCTTGACCTTTCCAGACGTCTGTACCCCTTTCAGGGCTCTGATTTGTCTCGCGTACCCCTGAGTTTCACATCACTTAGAAACTACTTGCTTACAAAATCAGACATAAAAACACAAGAGTGTTACAGCACACTAGTGCTGAAAAATGGCTGTCTCCTTTTTACCCTATATAATAAAACAAATCAATTGGAATATAAATATTGTCCGTACATTTCAGTGTATGGTATATAGAGCCATATAAACAAGTCATTGTCTGTATGAAATTTTACTTTGTACCAATTTGGCCAGTGCTTTTTATGGAGCCTGTTGTAAAACTGGGCAAATATCTAGATAAGTTGATGTGCCCCCTGGAAGATTTCTGTGTACCCCCAGGGGTACACGTACCCCTGGCTGAGAACCAATGACCTAGCACAACGGGGTGCAGCGATCGAGCAGTGCTTGTAGGCACAACCACTATAATCGGTTTGTTACCCCTCCGAAAGCAAGAACCAGCCTGGCAGCGAGATCTGTTTGACTGTGGCCTCGTCTCCCTAAGGAACTGGTAACTAACTCTGTCGTCCGGGGCATTTCAGACTGGTCTAGACAAACTACAAAGTCAAGAATAATTCCTTTGGGCTGAACTATCTCTGGCATGTGCTTAGCCCCAAACTGACCCTTTCTGAAAAGGTTGGTAAAATCCCAGGTGGGCGTTTTTGGAGGGATCGACTTGAGAGCAATCCATGGGCAAGTAGGAGCATCAAGGCTGTCACCATTCTACAAATCACAGCCACAGAGGGAATACGTCAGCAGTACGAGAAATCAGATCCCCTGCTCCAAGCAACGCTGTCTGCTTAGCCCCACCATATACCCATTCTCATGAGCTAGGGGGAAAATATCTATAGGGGTCAGCAGTATAAAACCCATTGCCAAGAAAGGAGCAGTTCTGAGTCTATGCAATAGGGGGCACTGGGGCTAGCCAGTTCATTACAATATGTTTTCAGACATAGAACCGTAGAAATGTAGGGCTGGAAGGTACCCTGAAAAGTCCAGCCTCCTGCACTGAGCTGGACCAAGTAAATCTAGACCATCCCTGACAGGTGTTTGTCCAACCTGTTCTTAAAAGCCTCCAATGATGGGGATTCCACAAACTCCTTTGGTAGTCTATTCCAGTGGTCTCCAAAGTGCACAAGAGGATCTTTGGGGGTGCGCAGCAGGAGAAGTGCTTTTTTTCTTTTTTGCTTCGGCAGTTCGGGTGGGAGTCCGAGCAGCTTTTTCTTTTGCTTCAGCAAAAATGGTAGAGCCGGCACAGCAGGGGGTGCATGCTCAAAAATTTTTTACTGATAGCGGTGCACGATTAAAAAAGTTTGGAGACCACTGGTCTATTGTAGTGCATACTCTCTGTGCTTTGGTAACTCATGGACCAGTTATGCAGAAGACGCCCCCTTTGCTGAAGGGGCTGTGCTTTCACAAGGAGATCAGAAGTTTCGATCCGTTGCTGCTAGAAAAAAAGGTAATAATTAGTCATTATTTGAAAAGGAAAGGCGTGGGTTTGAATGGGAAACATGAGATTGTACAGGCAGATGTCAAGCAAGGGCTGCCCGGCACACACAAAACACAGCAGCAGTGTGCCGCAAGACACTGGAAAAAACAAACGGTCCCAGCCATTCAATCTGAACTATTGAAGGGAACTTCCCGCTGCAGTTAACTCCACAGCATTTGGAAAGTGTAAGCAGTGATGCAGAAAAATGAAACACATGACCTTTTACTATTTGCAGCGTCTCTCTGTGGCGATAGGGGGAGCTGTTCAGTCAGTGGTACCATCTTTGACGCAACGCTAAGGTCTTGTCCATTTGTGGTCGCCGAAGATTCCCTGGCACCTTTTGCAAGAGTCTGGGTGTGAACGTCCCCAATGGCCAAACTCCAATCTGGATAATATATTTGGCTTTCTTAAAATCCCTCTGCGGCTTCAGCTGGAGACGGTCATTTTCACCTCCTATCCTCACCTGTTGTTTAGCGCTGATGCGGCGCTCCACTCCAGAGATGGCTGAATTTCAGCAATGACTAAACCCGTTAGACAAAGGCTTTGAGACCCTTGGGGAAGCAAGGTGCCATGCACTGTACCCGCGCGACGTCGTCATGATGCTGGTTGTAGCAAGATACACAAAAAAGAAAGCAGGATGTGAGGTTCTCAGAAGAAGAGAGTGTCAGAAGCTCGGCTGTTTGCCAGCCTCCTTTGGGACACCTGCAAGGAGCTGCTGATCAAAAACACCGGGCACAAGCAAAGAAATACTCCCGCATGACAAATCGAGCCAGAGAAAATCGGGACCTTTGAGGGGTCAGATGAGGGGTTTAGGAAGAAACCCATGGGCCAAATCCTGCCCCTGACGCTGGCCTCACCGGCCCAGCGGGTAGTGTGGAAAGAACCGGCCTAAGGGGCGTGGGTGCAGTTGATGAAGTCCTGTGCCCTGGCATGCAGAGGAAGCCATTCCCCTTGCAGGTGCAGGGTGGCCACCACAGCACAGAATGGACGTGGCTACCTCTCCCCTCCTGTTCCTCCTCCGAGCATACCCCAGTTACTGAGGCTGCATGCAGGAGGGAGGATATGGCCCTGTTAGAGATAAGAACATATGATTAGCTGGTCCCTCCGTGCAGATATGGCCCCACGGTGACACAGTGCACTGCAGATCTGGGTCTACTTGCACCTTCTGGTGGCCTGTGGCGAGGCGAGATGGAGCATGCAACAGCAGTCCCCAACCTTGCCAGTTTAATCAGACGAAGACTTCAGCTGTACCCAGCCCCTTGTCTCTCCCTCCTCCTACTCCATTCTCTTCTCCCCGCTCTAACCCGCCATGGAACCTGGGCATCCTTTGGAGGCATTTAAAATTAAACGGGACAGCCCACTGGGGAATGTACTGCTGGGAACAATCCTGCACGGGGGGGGTGTCGTCATTGGGAAATGAGCTAAGAAATCTCTTCCTGTGATTCTCTCATTGGGCTGCTCCTAATGCTTGTGAGTGCATTTTATATGGGCGTACGTGCTTCTTTAGCTTAAGCAGTTGAGGTTCATGTTTTTAACTCCAGAGGTCCTGCCTTCAGCCCTGCAGAGGACGCTGGCCGGGACGGGGTTGTTGGATGTGTCCACACTGGGTTTGCACAGGCCAAAGGGGAAATACAAAGGCCTCTGAGTATCTCTTCCTGGCTGACTCCGTAGCAAGGAGTCCTATCTCACACCATCACCACTTCAGCCACATTCACTTCCCCTTGTATAAAAATGATTCATTTTTTCAAAAAAGAAAGTAGCGTGGAGCTGCTAAAAAACAACAACAACAACTAAACAAGTTCCGATAAGGTATATTATGGCCTTGCATTTCCAGTAAAACAGGAATAGGCCTGGGTTGGGAGGAGGAGGTGTGATGGAAAAGTGAGCTACTTATTATCATGGTTTGTTCCTTAATTACCACATGACCTATCAGGCTTCCAACCTGAATCTCACCCTTTGAAACCTAACCAACCCCTGATGGTTTCCTCCAAGGGTTCTGGAACTGCAAGTCAAAACGTTCTCTTCCTAGAGTCTTCCTCTGACTCTGTTCTGGCCTGGAGCAAGCCACTTAGGCCAACATTTTAAAACATGGGTTGCCTAAAGTTCGATCCATCTTTAGCCCCCCAGGTTTGAGCATATGCACCTAAATGTCCAGGACAGCGTGTAAAGAATTGAAAGGAAAATGCCATTGGGCAGGCGAGTTGTATAAACGATTTGCAACCCAGACCAGGAGGGTGAAGATTCTGCAGAGTAATGTTGCCGCAGTCACTGCACTCCTGTTCGCCCTGCAGGCTGGCTCCTTCTTTCTGGGCTCACCCAGCTTCCATTGATGGGTAGGTCCCGCCAAGGGTTACCTTTAAAAGCCGGCTTTTACTGGTTTGCTGTTTCCAAGACACTAACTCAGTCTAGAATATTTCTAACAGATGGTGGCTAACGTTTATTTCCTACAAGTCTAATCCTGCACGGCGCTGAGCACTGTACATTCCTATGGAAGTACATGGGAGCTAAAATGCTCAGCCCTATGGGGATTAGGCTTTAAGGTCTCTCTCTCTCTCTAGCCCCTCTGCACAGGGAACGGTCTGACATCCTGCCATGTATCCCACATGGTTTCGGTGGACCTGCTTCGTTTAAGGTTTTATAGTTATCCTACCCCATGATTCAGGTGTAGAGGGAAAGCAGAGAAATTCCCCCTATTTCTACTTCATAGTACCCAGATCTCCTGACTCCCAGGCAGATACTCCCCATAGGTCTGTGAACTTCCAATGCACTTCCCACACATCCTCCCAGCCCCCCATGAAGCAGGTAAATATGGAATCTTAGCCCAAAGGTTCTCAACCTTTTTCTCTCTGAGCCCTCCCCCCCCCCGCCCCAACATGCTACAAAAAAACTCCAAGGCAATTGCCCGGGGCCCCACGCCACAGGGGCCCCCATGCAGCTACATTGCTCAGGTTTCAGTTTCAACCCCAGGTGATGGGGCTCAGGGCCCCAGTCTTCAGCCCCATGCGGTGGGCTTCAGTTTTCTGCCCTGGGCCCCAGTGAGTCTAACGCTGGCCCTGATTGGAGGCCCCCCTGTCCCCTGCTCAAGGCCCCCAGAGCCCTGGTTGAGAACTACTGTCTTAGACCCACTTCCCAGATGGCGAAACGTGAAGCACAGCGAGGGGATGGAGGTTGGGAAGGTCCAGCAGCCCATCAGTGGGAGAGCTGGGATGGGAACCTAGGAGTCCTGATTTACAAGATGTGCTGCCTTCCCCCCTCCTTCCTCGGACCAATAATGACTGCACGAGGAGGAAGATGTGCTTATGTACCCATAACAAACTGCAGAGTGACTACTCCTTGAGATGAGACAAGAAACTGATTTCTGATCTGCCAGATTATCATTTCCAGATGATGCTTCACGCTGTAGTGAGAGAGGAAAAAAAAGCTTAGAGTGGGTGTTTTGCATGTGAGTCTGCTGTGCAGCTAAACGGCAGCTCCCTGTAACCCGCTTGGCTGTGAGATCATTTATCTTTAGACGCTATTTCTGACTTCTTCACCACGGTTTACAAAGAGCAAAGCAAAGGCTGCTATCATTGTTCTGTTCCTTCATAAGTAAGATCCCGCAATTTCCCTAGCATCTTTCACCCACCAGATCCCATAGCAGAGGGCTCACCTCATCAACCACTGAAGTGCAGCCCCTCCTGCTCCTGGGATGGAACAGGGGCAGCTGTTTCACAAAGCACAGCTGTTTAGGACAGGAAGTACAGAATAACACACTAGTTGAAATCACAGGAGGAGCTTATATGGGCAAACGGCAGCTACCTGAGGTGGATTTTGGTCAAGACACCTGAGTCAGCACTTTTATTTTTGCAGTAGCACCACGGGATCGTTAATGATCACCAGCCCCACTTGGTATTTGTCCACAAGTGGGTCTTTCAACTCTTTATCCCAAATATCTGCTTTGAAATGAATTTCATCACTACAAATTGTATCATGGGAGGGGATCTCTCTCCACTTCCCTTTCAGTCGTATGCATTTTGTTGCTGTTCACTGAATGCCCGCAGGCTTTGTCTGGGCCTAGACCAGAGAAACTGTTTGTCAGTCACATCTCTTCCCAGCTGGTTGCAGGCTGCCATGCAGGAGCGTAACCCCAAAATGATACCCGGTCATTATAGGGCATCTTCCTACAACATGGGCATGGAGGTCCCCTGTCCAGATGTGTATGCTCCTCCCTGGGCACGTGGCCCACCTTTACAGATGTGCATGTTTCTCCCTAGGCACATGCCCCTGGCCAAATGTGCATCGTCCTCCAAGCCCTGGGCCCGTGCCCTCCCATCCAGATGTGCATCCCTCCCCATGCCCTGGGCGTATGCCCCCTCCATCCAGATGTGAGTGCCGCCTCCTCCAAGCCCTGGGCCCGTGCCCTCCCATCCAGATGTGCATCCCTCCCCATGCCCTGGGCGTATGCCCCCTCCATCCAGATGTGAGTGCCGCCTCCTCCTCCAAGCCCTGGGCCCGTGCCCTCCCATCCAGATGTGCATCCCTCCCCATGCCCTGGGCGTATGCCCCCTCCATCCAGATGTGAGTGCCGCCTCCTCCTCCAAGCCCTGGGCCCGTGCCCTCCCATCCAGATGTGCATCCCTCCCCATGCCCTGGGCGTATGCCCCCTCCATCCAGATGTGAGTGCCGCCTCCTCCAAGCCCTGGGCCCGTGCCCTCCCATCCAGATGTGCCTCCCCCCACACAAGGGCGCGCGCCCGCGTGCAGACGTCAGCACCCCCACGCCCTGCTCCTGCCCGCGCACGCGCACGCGCACGCGGAGGGGCGCCCGGCAGCGCAGGGGCGGCGGGGGGCGGGGCACTTGCTCGCGCTGCTCCTCCGTCACGTGCAGGGGGGGCAGAGGCCGGAAGCGGAAGTGAGTAGCGTCGGCAGGGCCGGTTGCTGTGGTAACGCGGCGAGGCCGTGGCCATGGGGGAGCCGCTGGACCGGCCGGCCCCCGAGAACACGTACAGCCTGCGGCCGGCCTTCCAGCACAAGTGAGCGGCCCGGCCGGCGGCGAGGGGCAGGGGCGGGGGCGGGGGCGAGCTGACGGGAGGGGGGCAGTGAGGGCCCTGGGGAGGTGTTGGGGGATGGAGTGGGGGGGATGGGGAGCAGTGAGGGCCTGGGGAGGTGTTGGGGGTTGGAGTGGGGGGGATGGGGAGCAGTGAGGGCCTGGGGAGGTGTTGGGGGTTGGAGTGGGGGGGATGGGGAGCAGTGAGGGCCTGGGGAGGTGTTGGGGGTTGGAGTGGGGGGGATGGGGAGCAGTGAGGGCCTGGGGAGGTGTTGGGGGTTGGAGTGGGGGGGATGGGGAGCAGTGAGGGCCTGGGGAGGTGTTGGGGGTTGGAGTGGGGGGGATGGGGAGCAGTGAGGGCCTGGGGAGGTGTTGGGGGTTGGAGTGGGGGGGATGGGGAGCAGTGAGGGCCCTGGGGGTGGGGAGGTGTTGGGGGTTGGAGTGGGGGGGATTGGGAGCAGTGAGGGCCTGGGGAGGTGTTGGGGGATGGAGTGGGGGGGGATGGGGAGCAGTGAGGGCCTGGGGAGGTGTTGGGGGATGGAGTGGGGGGGATGGGGAGCAGTGAGGGCCTGGGGAGGTGTTGGGGGTTGGAGTGGGGGGGATGGGGAGCAGTGAGGGCCTGGGGAGGTGTTGGGGGTTGGAGTGGGGGGGATGGGGAGCAGTGAGGGCCTGGGGAGGTGTTGGGGGATGGAGTGGGGGGGATGGGGAGCAGTGAGGGCCTGGGGAGGTGTTGGGGGATGGAGTGGGGGGGATGGGGAGCAGTGAGGGCCTGGGGAGGTGTTGGGGGTTGGAGTGGGGGGGATGGGGAGCAGTGAGGGCCTGGGGAGGTGTTGGGGGATGGAGTGGGGGGGATGGGGAGCAGTGAGGGCCTGGGGAGGTGTTGGGGGTTGGAGTGGGGGGATGGGGAGCAGTGAGGGCCTGGGGAGGTGTTGGGGGTTGGAGTGGGGGGGATGGGGAGCAGTGAGGGCCTGGGGAGGTGTTGGGGGTTGGAGTGGGGGGGATGGGGAGCAGTGAGGGCCTGGGGAGGTGTTGGGGGATGGAGTGGGGGGGATGGGGAGCAGTGAGGGCCTGGGGAGGTGTTGGGGGTTGGAGTGGGGGGGATGGGGAGCAGTGAGGGCCTGGGGAGGTGTTGGGGGTTGGAGTGGGGGGGATGGGGAGCAGTGAGGGCCCTGGGGTGGGGAGGTGTTGGGGGTTGGAGTGGGGGGGATTGGGAGCAGTGAGGGCCTGGGGAG